>NC_142283.1:59106351-61533495 GCF_052056855.1 Sturnus vulgaris | reverse complement strand
ATAATGCAAAAATGCATAAAATGCCTGGAAATAAAGAAAATAAATCCTAGCAAAAAAGTTTTGTAAGGATGTGTCATCTGCGTTTATAAGGCAAACACTGCAGCTGGTCCAACAAAATAGGCTGTCTATGCCTACGGTTTTTTTCATAGTTGTGTGCATAAGCCATCAGAGCTACAGTAAAATTACCAGTAAAATAGAAATTTGAACAAAATTCTTGGCAAATGTTTTAAAACAACTAGTATTTCTGTATCTCATATGACTTAAAATTATTTTGTTGCTTCTTCAAACAGTGTTTTCTTCCTTCATTATATCTTTTCCTACCTCAGGCTGTTTGAGGATGAGAGATAACGTACATATATATTTCGAGATCCTTGGATATATTCACTGATATTTTGAGATCCTTCTGTGCTATCAAAGTGCTTCTAAGTCCTCCAAGAATTATAAAGCAACTATTTCAGTTGGAAGGGACCTACAACAATCATCCAGTCCAACTGCCTGACAGTTTCAGGGCTGACCAAAAGCTACAGCATGTTTTTAAGGGCACTGTCCAAATACCTCTTGAACACTGACAGGCTGGGGGCATTGATCTCCTCTCTAGGAAGCCTGGTCCAGTGTTCGACCACCCTCATGGTCAAGAAATACTTCCAAGTATCTGGTCTAAACCTCCCATGTCCAGTATGAGATTCCCTAATCTTGTCTTTTTATGAACTTTTTATGAACTCGATCTTGATGTCAAATATTTTCTTGTCACAGTAATAATACCAGTCTTTTAAATACTTTTATAGAGTTCAAACATATCTTTCCTATTTCTTTATGAGTAACTACTGATATCTAATGGTCAGTAGTGCTATCTGCTGTAATTCCTACTGAATGAGGTGCTGTAATTTCATATTATGAAGTTGTGTTTTTGTTCAGAAAACAATATTGCGTTCAGAATTGCACTAAAAATAGAATAATATTAAACTATATAGTACACTAATAATTAATATCATATTAATTATGCACCTCAGTAACTGTTCATGTTAACTTTACAGACAGATGAGACAGTCTGTTTCCAAATAATCTGCTTTGAGGCCAAGTAAATTGTAAAATGTATGTTACACAAATTGGCTATAAACAACATTAACAAAGCAATAAAATCTTCTGAAAGCTATTAATTATTGTGTGAAGCACTCATGAAGTTAAATTCCAAATTTTGGATTAAGTGGTTACATTTTCAGTACCTTTGTTGTATAGGAATATTTGAGATAACTAGTGACTTAACATTTTAAAATTATTTTTTAATTTAAATCTACTTTTCAAGAGAGAGTAATTTTACTTTATTTTATTTTTATGGAATACAATTAATGTATGGCATATGCATATATGATACACACAAATGACGTGATTCCTCCAGGCCATTTTGTAGGCCATGATTGCTGTTTTTATGGTAAGAGAAATCCTGCCAGTATGCTTTGCTCTACTGTCAGGGTGTGTTATCTGAGGTAAAATGATTGCCTCTAAGACATTTTTATGTGTCCATGAGTGGCCACACATTGAGGTATAATTTTCATTCTCTGTCAAGATAGAAACCATTACCAATTTGTTATGTTTTCTTTTGTTTGGCAAACTTCTCTCTGCATATTTGGCTGAGCTGCTGTATTGGCATGGTGCATAGCAGACGTTTGGGCACTTTTCAGCAGCATTCTACTTTTTATGCAATAGAAAATGAAGAAATATGACTCTATTGTAAACAGTGTGTATGGTGTTTGATAATTATTACCAGATTTTACTGTCTAAGAACGCATCTGAGGAAATGTTGTGAGGAGTGCTGAAGAAAAATGCATAAGACTAAGTTTTAATGTGGGATATCAGAATTTTTTCTGAGACATTTTTTTGCAAGCTCTGCTGCTCTGTGATAATGATTATCTATATTTGTCTGCAGCAATCAAAATCCAACTTCCCTTACAGAATTCCAAAATGCCATAATAAACATGATATCTCCTCAAAGAAGGTGTCAAAGAATAAAAATGTCTGACATTAAGTAAGTGGACACAATTTTACAGCATCTGGGTACCTTAGAAAGACATTCTTGATCTGAGTTCTTCCAGGCATCATTTTCCTTGTGGCTTCATGTTGAGAACTAGTGCTTGTGCTTTCCTCTTAATTATTTGTTAGATGTCCTCAGTACTATTTGATCACTAGTTGTTCTTTATTGGCTTACAATCCAAATAAGAAGACTCAGATGCATTACTAGATTCTTCTCTTTACTAGAGGTTGTATAGAGTGCTGCAGAGATAGGTAGGAATTATCTGGCAGAACTCGGTTACATTCTTGGCTTAAAATCTTAACCAAGAAGACTTCTTCCACAAATGTAGGTGAGGTCAGTTACAGTGGCAGTGGGATGTCATTTGCTAGAGACTAATACTATGAAAACCAAGTATGTCACAACAGAAGACCCAGCTGAAATAGTTTGTCTTCTTGATACTTGTCACTTGGATTACTTGATAGGCCTGATTTGAAAGTGAAAATACTTCACAGGCTGCACATAATTCAGAACACTGCTGCTACTCATTTTGTTTAGGACTTACTGTGACACATACAGTTGCATGCATACGATACCCATTCAGGTAGTAGTGACACTCAGGCTTCTGATAATAACAAATTGTTGCAACTGTAGTCAAACACAGATTTCATTCCAGAAGGTGTTGCAGCAACTGCAGATAATGAAACTAATGATGCAGTTCCTGTGAGCATGACAAATGAAAATATTTTCAAACTATGAAAATATTTTTCATAGAGAGAAACCAGCAATGGGATAAAAAAATTCTGATGCAATCAAGTACATTCAAAAATTGTTTCAGTTAATATGTGCAAAATATTCCTCTTCGAATAGGATAAGAGTGATACTTAATACTGTAAAACACCCTTTGCTCGAGTAATTCTGAGAGTTCTGAATGCTTCTTTCAAAATGTGAAGTCTGAGAGTTGATACAGCACTCAGCTAAGTCTTTTTCCGTGTTGAGTGGAAGGATTACTTTTTTTGTTGCTGTTTTTTTTCCTGCCTGGTTTCCAATCCTTTCTAAGCCACAAATCCTTTCCTACTGAATGGTTGCCTAACGTAGTTCTGTCCTGTATCCATACTGTTGATCACTCTTAGTGGAATTTAGCCATTGCACTTTTAAAATTGTATCCCATTTTTCATGCTGCGACTCCTGTTTGCCAAAATCACATGAATTCTAAATACTCCAATACACATTGAAAACTTCATATTATACATATGTTCTGGAATTATATTCTTCTTCAGTATTGTCATAAGTGGAAATGAACTAACCAACCATTACCACATTAAGCTTTTCACTTTGACTAAACTGTGGCTGCCTACTCCTAAAAACAGCTCTCCATTTGAATTTTACGGAGCCATACATACTTGTGCAATGTCAGAAATATATCTGTGCTTTCTTATATGGAATACTGGTTTATGTGAAAGGAACAGATTCTCTCCTATAAAAATACATGTCATATCCTTAACCAAAATTCTGGGCTTACACTCTTCTCTCTCTGATCTTTTAAAACCAGTGGAGGCTTCATGAAACTGCAAGATTATTGGCAAACTGAAGTATAGCTAGTGCTATGACAGCTTTTGATCATCACTCTGTACCGCTAAAATACAATATATTACATACAAAACCAGTCAAGTTCACAGAACCTTATAAGACATGGAAGACACATACGTTAGGAATTCATTATGGGTTATATTTTGGATTGATGGAAAAGACATGCCTGTTCATTCACTTCTTGGGACTGATGCTCTTCAGTATCAGTGACAGAGGCAGTGGGACAGAGTGCATCCTCAGAACATTTGCAGGTGACAGGAAACTGAGCAGTGCAGGTGATACTAAAGAAAAATTAGATTCATCCAAAGGCAGCAGGACAAACTTGAAAAGCGGGTTCATGTGAACGTCATAATGTTCAACAAGGCCAAGGTGATGCATTAGGGCCCGGGCAATCCCAGACAAGAACACAGACTAGGAGCAGCCCTGCCCAGAAGGACTTGGGGGTGCTGCCTTGGCACTCCCAGCCCAGAGAGCCAAACGTGTCCTGGGCTGCATCCAGAGCAGTGTGGGCAGCAGGGCAGGGAGGGGATTCTGCCCCTCTGCTCTGCTGAGACCCCACCTGCAGGGCTGCATCCAGCTCTGGGCTCCCAGCACAGGAAGGACATGGACTTTTTTGAGCTGGTCCAGAGACGGAACACGAAAGTGATTGTATCCTGGAATATCTCTCCTGTAAGAAAAGGCTGAGAAAGCTGGGCTTGTTCAGGCTAGGGAAGAGAAGGCTCTGGAGAGACATTATTGTGGTAGATATTTCAGTAATTAAAGGGTGATTAAAAGAAAGAGGGAGAGTGACTTTTACTTGGGCAGATAGGGACAAGATGGAGGGTGATGATTTTAAATTAAAAGAGGAGAGACTTAAATTAGATGCTATGAAGAAATTTTTTTCTCAGAGGGTAGAGGTGCCGGAACAGGTTGCCCAGAGGGTGGCAGATCACCCATGGCAGTGGGGTTGGACTGGGTGATCTTTAAAGGTCCCTTCCAACCCACACCATTCTATGATTCTATAATAAGAGCATTGCATTGAGGCAATATTCTGTTCCTGCTTGAAAACTATTTCCATATTGGTAATCTTGAGTTCTTATAAATATAGTTTTACATTGTTACTTCTTCAGTTTTGACTTTGTGGAAGATGCCAGATTCATCCTGTTGGACTTTCAATATTCAGTGTAAAAACTGAAATATTAACATATGAAAGTTGTTCCTTACCAGATGAGCATGATTACTTGAAGTGCATTAAAATTGCTGCCACCAGGGAAGCAGCCAAAATCTGGATCATCCTCAATAGAAGGACTTGGTCTGTTATTAATCTCATCAGTTCACAACTCAGGGCTGCAAGTAGACCCCCGATTGATTTGTGTTACAGTGAGGCCCAGCAATTTTTCCTTCATTCTGCCCCTGGCTAGCAGTTTAGGATTTCTTCTTCAGGATTCAGTTTTCATCACTGGCCTTTATCTGCGTTCAGTAATGCACTCTGCAGCCTTTCAGGATTTGACTGAGACTGCCAGCATGCTACATAGTTCATTTAATTAATAGCACGTGATGCCGCTGCTTCATAATTGAACCACTGCAGAGTTTCCTGGGTGGAATGTAAGGTGTCGCATGTGAAACATAAAGCTTCTTAATCTTTAGAAGAGATCAACTTTTTCCTTCCCTGTGGAGTGCTGTCACAGCTGTAACTACGCGACAAATGTAAATAAGTCACTTAAGTTTTTTTGGAGGTATGTCTAGACTCTGAAACTTAGTCTTTCTTTTTATTTGAAATAACAAATCCATTCAGCTTTCAGATATACTGTGGGACAAGAAAGAATGATTAAAATGGGAATTTGGAATGAGGTGGTAGTTTTTCACGTGGTTTTTCAGTCTAAAATTCTTCTGGTTACTTTCCTGTGTTGAGTCTAAACTATTCTAAATGTTGATTAATTTGAGGTATAGGAAAAACAGACTTTTTAAAATCAAAGTAAAAATGTCAATACCTGAAAATACTCTCCAATTTGCACAAAAGGTTGTTGTGAGAACTGTGTGACAGTAAAGGTCTTCTATTTTAGACAGAAAGGTATTTCATGCCTTGCTTAATGGATGGTTTCATGTCCATGTTGTGTAATTACTTTTAAAAACGTCATGTAAGATAATGAGTATTAAAACCAATTCAACTGAATTTAATTACATGCTTACTTTAATGCTTTTTAATGTTAAAAATCTCTTGTGTCTTAGAAAGCTTTTAAACATATCTTCTTCTTGGTCATAAAATATTTTTATTTCAACAGTGATGCTTTACATAGATAAGATCACCTGATTTTTGCAGAAATTGAAGGTTGTAGGTCTTTTTATATTAATTTATTGGTTCTGTGGGCAAAAAACTCATGGAAGTTCAGTGCTAACTATTTAAAGTGCAGCCTAGTTTATATAAGTCAGTACTGTAATCTGTTCCCAATTCTGAATTTTGGAAAACTGTCACTGAGATCACTTAAATATTGTGGGAACATTGGGTCTAATGCTGAGCTCTTTTTGCCAGGACAATAATTGGAAATTTTTACCCAGTTTGTAGAGATAGTTTTGTTTTACTCCAGAACAAACAAAAAATAAATCTGTGTATTGAATGAAGGTATACTCTATCCAGCATCAATAGTTATGCCCTCTATCTTCTTTAAGAATGTTTTTATTCATAATACAAGGAAGTATTTCAGAATATTTATGATTGGTTTCATGAAAAATGTGGCACAATTAGGAGTGGAAACACAATATTTTACTTATCTTGTGTTCTCACAGTAAAAGGTTTGTAACAGAGTGAGATTGGGCTCTTAAAACAGCATCACTTTTCAATGTCTGTTGTAGAGTATAGACTAGAATTGGTTTGTGCTTGGGTCTTTTTTAATTGAAATAGCGATTTCAGAATCAGGTCAATGTTGAAGTTAGCCAGACTATTTTTATATTTTAATATTTAATTTCTGTTAAGAACTAAGTCACAATGCACACTGTTAGTAATTAACATTTGATAATGTATTCCATTTAAAAATATTGGTTATATTTATTTTTAAACCTTGTTTTTTATACATTTTATAAAATACAGATTTTTCTTTCCTACAAAACCTCAAATTTAGGGTTATGAAATATGGCTTCCTCAAGATTAGCACCAGTCTTTGCAGCTTCAGTTGCAGAAGCTTAACTGTGACAAACACAGTAAACCCCTGAAAACTGAGCTGCAATCTGTTTTACATGCTGATGCTAGCTTGGGGAATGACAGAAAAAGTGCTGCTGTAATTTATGCCAGTGAGGCACGAAGATGGATTAAAGCCATGTTTGCTCCCCTCCTCCCATCCAGATTTGAGCCAGCGTTCCTTCACTAGTCTGGAAAAACTGGCTCTATATTAGGTCTCTCCTGCTAAGGCCATTGATTTACTCAACTACATTTTTTAAAAGTTGACAAAATACTTACTTGATTGTTACAAAGGATAAATGAATGCCAGAGGTCTGTATTAGAAACACATTGGAAAGAGAGGTTTCTTTTCTATTTGGCAAAAAAATAAGCATTTGTTTGGGTTTTAGTACTGCCACTAACCTTTTAAGGAAGAAAGAAAAAAAACCTTCTGCTGTAAATCTTTCTCTTTTTTTCTCCAGTTTTGTCTCCACCTTCACCCCTGTACTGCTAGAATATGGTCAGACCTTGCTTGATCTGTAAATGCTAACCCCTACCCCACTGCTTCAGTCAGTAATTCATATTAACAAATCATTCTTCTGCTGACATTGTATATTGATTGCCTCTAGCTGTTCAGCATGTCTGAGAAACTCAGAGTATTTAAAGTGGGGCTTTTTACTTGTTTATTTGTTGTTAATTCCTCTAAATCTGATTTTATTTGGACTAGGCATCTGAGTTTGACAACTGTAACTTAAATTCAGAGATGATCCATGCTTCAGTCAAGGGATATCTAGTGTTAGATTTACTGTCTGGAAATCTGATTTTTTTTTAATTGCCAGAAAATCTAGTGAAGAATGAAGAAATAATCTTCTAAATCTTCATTAGCCTGGCTTAAGTTTCCTGCATATTTACACACCTTTTCAAGCGCCCTAACTTCATCTCATAGAATGACATATTTAAGAAGTAAGGATTTGGATATATTCAGAATGAGAGAGAGAGAAGGGCAAAAGAAAAGGGAGGGTGTCCAGAGGAATCTGAGTGTTTTGAAAAGCTTAGTATTTTTGTGCTAGAAATAATCTATTTTCACTTCAACTCTGTGCTGTGGTGATACAATAATGCCTGTGTTAATGCCTGACTGCTTGTGTTAACTTTGGGAGGTGATTTGCTGACTGAGAGTATCAGATGTTGTACAAGCTATTGCCAGAGACAGGATGCTAGACTGGATGGATCACTGGTCTATTCTGGTATGGTGGCTCCCATGTCCCTGTAGTAAATGCTATGTAGAGTTTTTCTGTACTGTTGTGCTGTCTGGAACAACATCTGGAATTTGCATTTTAGTCTTCCATACCAATCTACTCTACCCGGAGCAGATGTCTATTTAAAGCATCCATCTTCTTGCATCAAACTACTTAACATTTTTGTGAAGGGGTCAAGGATGTAGTGTAAATAACCAATCTCAAGATAGGATAACTGAATTTTATATAGAAAAATACTATTGCTTGAAAAAGTGAATCATCATGGTTTTACATAATTTTCTTGATAATATGAGAACTCATCACATATTATAATACATATAATATCACAGATTATCACTGAATAAGATGAGCTTTTTCATAGTTAAGGTGATTTCCCTTTCTTCTTTTAGAAGGTTACTTACAATGAAATGTTCTTTCAAGAGAAAAATATTTTTAGTACTATCTTGAACTATCCAAGGATACAATACTATATTAATCTTCACCAAGATTAGATTACTTGTTGTTAGCTTTGCAAAAACTAGTATCTTTGAGGTTCTTTTTAAGCTGGGCTCCCATGGTTAGTGAAACTATTAGTTTTCTTTTTATAACTTTGGCAGTGAATATTTTGTGATTAAGCTGAGCATACTATATGCAAATAAACTATCACAGAAAGTATTATTTTAGGAATATCTGCAGAAGTTCTGTTCTCATCATTTTGTGCTGTTGGCCAACACAAAAAGAAAATATAAACGATTAATTCCTTGGTCTGTGAAGGACCCAGAATTTTCTGATTATTCTGAAGAGGTTAAGCCGATTTTCAGTCATCCAGTAACTGTAATATACAAATTCAAAGGGCTGGTTAAAGTTAACAGGAGTGTACAGGCTGAGTTTGTATAATATTTTTTAAGTGTATTTTCATCAGTTTTACTTGCTTAACACTGGGGACATTTTTGCTTTGTACAAGAGCAGCAGTAATTCCTCCATTGTTGTGCTGGTTTAACCCACTTTCCGTGAGCAAGCAGGTGTTCAACCATCTCCAGAGGAGCTGGGCCCCATCCTGCATGATAGTAACTTGGGAAGACAAAAACCATCACTCCAAACATCTCCCTCTCCTCCTTTTCTCCCCCACCTTGTATATGGAGCATGATGTCCCATGGTCTGGAATATCCCTGTGGTCAGCTGGGGTCACCTGTCCTGACTGTGTCTCCTCCCAGCCTCCCAAGCACCCCCAGTCTCCTCACCAGTGTGGCAGTATAAGAAACACAAAAGATTTTGGCTTTGTGTGAGCCCTGCACAGCAACAGCAAAGACATTATCTTCCCTGTGTTCAACACAAATCCAAAGCACAGCCCCACATCAGGCACTGTGAAGAATGTTAACTCTAACCCTTCCAAAACCAGCACAAACAGCTGAAAGATGAAATATTGTAAGCTAATAGACTCTCTTGGGTCTTGCAGTTTACGTCAGGAGAGTGCAGGGGGTGCAGTGTTTAAAGCAATAGCAAAATTTAAAATTTTTGTGTAAATCTGTGTCATAATCATTAGCATGGATTGAAACAATATTATTTTGAAGGAGTAAGTATTTGATGTGAATACTTAATGTTTGAAGTAGACTGCAAAATGGCACATAGCTGTATTTATAACTATTTTCTCACTACGCTTCTAAGCATTTTTTTAACATTTAAAACTTCTATGGAAAAACTAATTATTTGGATTTTGCTAGCTCTGAATAGCAAACTTTATTTTTCTTTTTAAATTCCAAGTCAATAAACATGAAAAATACAGGGTGTTATGAAAGCATTAAAAAAGGGACAAGATATCCCATCATTAGGGAGGGAGATGAGGAAGAGAAACAAGGAATGTGGAATGATGAAAACAAGTACTGAAAGAAAGAAAGAGTGAAATATCTTAGTGGTAACAATCACAGCAGAAACCTATGACCAGAAATTATTACTAGAAATTATTATGTGAGTCAGTCTCTTTTCCCAATTAACAAGTGATAGGACAAGAGCATGCAGACTTAAGTTATGCCAGGGGAGGTTTAGATTGGATATTGGGGAAAATTTTCTTCACCACAAAGGTTATCAGGCATAGGAACAGGCTGCCCAGGGAAGTGGCTGAGTTACCATCCCTGAAGGTATTTAAAAGGCATGTAGATGTGGCACTTCACGACATGATTTAGTGGGCTTGGCAGTGCTGAATCAAAATGTCGAATTTGTTGATCCAAAAGGTCCTTTGTAACCTCAGGGTTTCTGTGGTTCTCTGATTATAAACTTAGTTAAAGTGAAATCATATCTGGTTTGGCAAACTAGGCATGGTGGAAATGTGTGATACAGTGTAAGGTTTAAATACCTACAGAGGTATTTAAGTGCTACAGAGGGGTCCAGGCTTTTGTAAGTAATTTAGCACAGCTCCAGTAGTATGAGTTAATGAAACAAACGATGCTCAAGGAAATTGTTTTCTGAAACATCTTTTTTGGGACAGAAGTAGCAGTGATAATTAGAGAGATGAATCTGTCTCTGAGACTGAGTACTCAGGATATCAACCCTCATTGCTGTAAGAATTAAAATCTACTTCAAGTACTTGGTAAAAAATTGTTTTTCTTTTTATGATCTGTAAGAGAGAGAAACTTGGATTGCAAGACTCCTTTGCATGTAAAGAGGGATAATGGGTTATGTTAAACAAGACGGAATACAAATCTGGATGGTGAGACAGGGCAAACAGAAGCTACAAAATTGTTTACAAGAGTTGTATTACACAGAGCACTTAGTGATAGTTGCAGATTTCATTAGACACAAACATACTTCCTCTCTCCTGCTGCATTGTGTTTACAAAATTGTTCATAAAGCTCTTGGACACATTTATGCAAGGAATAATGACAGCAGCCTGATCCAAGAGGCTTATTTTGCTTGTAGCATCTCAATTAAAAAAAAAAAAAAAAGGAAAAAAATTAGATGTTAGTAATGTATTTCCTCCTTTAAAATTCCCTTTGTTTTCTGGCCTTGACATTCTTTTTGCCTTGTTCATATTCTTGTTCTCTTGCCTCAATTCAAAATTTATGCTTGTTTTTAATTGTCATTTCACAGTTTTCTTCTCTTGATTTACATTTTGATAAGTCTCTTTCTCTCTGTTTTTGTTTCTCATTCTTGTATTTTTTTAGTCTTTCCCTTCCTCAGTTTTTTGGTTGGTTTTTTTTTTTGTAGTCTCTTAACTGTCTCTCAGTGTTTCTCAAATGTCTCTCCTCTTCCTGTGCCACCCACTACTCTACTGGGAGTGGAGAGAGTGCAAGTGAGTTCGTTCTTCCAGAATAGCCTATTTTTTTTCCTTGGGAGAGAGATCTTTTCTTTGATCTGTGGATTCTCATCTGTTGCTAGAATGTTTCCTACATTAATGATTGATGCTTATGCTTCAACATTTACTGTATTTGAAGGAAAATTAGCAGTAGTCTATAATTTACAGAAGGCAGTAGTGTTTGAGTACCTATCTTTGGTTTTGTTTTAAATATGGGATGCATTGCAAAAATTGAGAAAAATAGGAAGCCTGTTACTTGCAATCAATATTCAACTCAGAAATAAATGGTAACACTAGTAGTTATTGGTCCGTATTGGTCGCATTTTTTTAGAAAGAGGCAACACTGAATTTCTTGACACAGATACTTATTCCTTCTGCATTCATTTTAAACAACCTGATGGAAAGAACCAATAACTACATAAAACACAGACATAATGTTCAAAATTATGATACTCAGCATTTTACAGCAACATGATTTAGTTGTTTTATTTATTTTGTATGCATTTAGTGCAAAAAAAAGGGAGCATGGCACCAATTGCAATGTTTTATGCAGGCACCTCCAAAATGCAGGCACCTTCTAAAACTGCTTAAGAATTTACTGCTGCACTTCCAGAAGCTACTACCCTTACAACAGAGTTGGCAGGATGTAACTTTTGCTCGCACTTGTTGATGATTTCCTGTTTAAAATGCTGATGTAGTTGAGTGCAAGATAATGTCCCAGGTTTCACTTCAGGAGGTTTGCTCTGTAGGGCCAGCTGTGCAAGGAAAGTTGAAGGGGGCAAGTCGGCAGGTGGTAGCAGACAACAGCTATATCAGTTTGAAAACAAGCGTGGTCTTAGGCAATACAACTTTGCACTTTCATTTCAGTTAGTATAAAAATCACTGATGCATAAGTGTACCTGGAGGTTTCCACTTCACCTGTAGAGCAAAAGTATAGTGCTTCCTTACTCATGCAAGGTTCAGAATTACTCAGTTCTCTGATGGCCACTTCAGTTTCTCCCAAAGGATATTCTAGAAAGGCCAAAACTGTTGGACTGCAGGGCTTCTCTTTATGCTGCACTTAACATGACTACCACTTGTCAGCAGCTGGCATATGGTTCAGATCCAGTGCATGGCTCACACATCTCAAAAGCAGAGGGATTACAGTATATCATATCTTTTCTTACAAGTACCGTCTCACTAGAGTAGTTCAAAAGAGCCTGATTGGTTTGCTGACCTGAGAATATCACTAGGCCGTAAGAATAACCACGTACCTTTGGAATCTTGTGCTCTCTCTGAAACTTTCTTAAATTAATTCATATATTTCAGTCTAATGTTTCAAGACATTCCATTCTTGGGATGCAGAAGAGAGCCAACTACTGAGTGTTCTCCAGTAACATGAAAGGAAAGAAACGCAGGGCAACTTCTCTCCCATTATATGGGATAGGACCATGGTCAAACTGTAGGATGCTGTTGTCTGGTCAGGGTAGAAATCAACCTCGTCAACAATAAATCCTTGCAAAGATTGCTCATTCATTTCTGTTAAGAAGATAGTTTTGTGACTGTCTTCTATTGAAGAATGACAACAACTAGGTACTTCAAATCCAGAGTCATCAGTTTTGGCAAGCTATTTCGTTTTACAATATTTAACAGAAAAACTAAGCTGAAAACTGAGGTTTTGTTTTCTTTTGAGTTTTGCTTGCTAGAACTGACTACCTCTCATCCTTCAAATTTTGAAAGTGGACTTCAAAATTAAATGTCTCTCTTATGTAAAATGAACTATCAACGTCAGTGATAAGCACAAGTTAGTGGGTTCCTGAAGCCAGAGATACAGAGGTGAAGTTTCTGCTTTCAGCACAGTGACATGCAGAAACATGACTGGGCAGCCAGCTCCTCACCGAACCCAGGAACATGCAGAAGGGAAAAGAGCTATAAATTGAACAAGGAAAAGTCTTATGAAACTTGTATTTGTGGAGCTACGCCCTAACTCTGCACTTGGAAAACTATGCAAATGCAAACTTCAGTTGGAGAAACTTGAGTAAGATTAGTTTAAATTCAAATGCTTAATATAGAAATAATTACCAAATGCTTCCTATGTTCTTTAAAAAAAACAATTTTAATTGCTTTTGAAAAGCAATATTCACTGTGATTCACCATTCATAGGAATGCAGAACAGATCTACCTGGGAAGATGTGTGACTTACTAAAATAAGCTTAAGTTCACAGAAGGAAAATATTTCTTAAAATCTCCACTGAAGTCTGTGTTTATTTTGCTTTACCTCTAAGATGCTGCATCTAAAATTGATTCTGGGAATATCAAAAAGTTTCTTAATATTGACTTATTTTTAATCACAGCTGGGAATGTCTTAGTGGAAAGTTATGAATAAGAGTCAGAGACTATGACTTCTTTCAGCTCTTGGGGAGAAGTAAATATTGCTTAGTCTGAATCTACTGTATCTAATTTGCAAACTACTTGGGGCACTCTAGAATCAGAGATGTATTTAATTTTAATTCCTATTAGTTGTATCGTGCAGGTTGTGTCCTGTGCTGTAGTATTCTTGAAAACCTGAGTTGAGGAAAGGACTAAGTGTGACTACACTTCTGCTTACACTCTTATAACACATTTTAAAACCTTGCACCAAGGAATGACTCCGTCTCTTAGGCCTGTACTTTACTCAGACTAGGACAGAGGGATTTGATATGTGTACTCATCTTTAATAAGTTGAGAAGAATATGACAAATGCAGAAAGCATGTTAGCTAAAATAAATTACTTCAGTCCCTCCACTGTGAGACAATGTTTTTATAATTAAACTACAAATATGCAACCATGAGTCACTCTGATGGTACATTATGTTACTCTAAATTGTAGAGATGACAAAAAAAAAAAGTTTGGGTGTTAGTAGTGTGGACAGGGTTATAAACTACCTAAGTTTTTTACACTGGAAATAACTCTTAAGTATTTATGAAACACAGATGTCAAGAATCAGTTGTGATGAAAATGCTCAATTTTTGTTTTTAGGAATTCTCTAAAGCATTCAAGCAGATCATGTATGGTCTATAGCTTTCATTTTTTTCTGGTTTCTTTCATAGTACTATATTGTAATCTGCAGTAAGTGAGCTGGTTCTCCCTCCATTTCTTTATATATGGAGATTTGCACTAAAGGTCTTTGAAAACTGTTTTGTTCAAAATATCTTACATGTTGCAAGAGACCAATAAAGCAGTGCTTCGTAGGCCACAAAACTTTCCTTTTGAAACTTGCTCATTTTTCCTGGATTTTCTGTCACAAAGACTGTTGACAAAGACATGCTATAAAGACAGATATGCTTAGATTCAGATCAGTATAGTTCTTAAGTTGTCCATCGAAGTCAAAGATGTTTTTGAAATTGATCACACAAAATCCAAAAGTAAAGTGTGGTTTTTCCCTAGATATATGTGTTTGCCTTGAAAAAATAATTAAACACGTCTCTGAGCAATTTGTTCCAGTGTTTCACCACCCTTGTCTTAAAAATGTCTTTCTTACCTTACCTGAATCTGTGCTCTTTTGGTTTACAACCTTTACCCTTTGTCCTGTAACAATAGCCCGTGCTAAAGGGTCTGTCACCATCTGTCCTAGTAAGTCCTGTTGTGTACTGATAGTCTGCAGTAAGGTCTCCTGAGAGCCTTCTCCAGGCTGAACAGTCCCGACCCTCAGCCTGTCCTCACAGGAGAGCTGCTCCATCCCTCTGATCATCTTGGTGGCCTCCTCTGGACTCCCTCCAGCAGGTCCATGTCCTTCCTGTGCTGGGAGCCCAGAGCTGGATGCAGCCCTGCAGGTGGGGTCTCAGCAGAGCAGAGGGGCAGAATCCCCTCCCTGCCCTGCTGCCCACACTGCTCTGGATGCAGCCCAGCACACGTTTGGCTCTCTGGGCTGGGTCATGTCCAGCCTCTCAGACACCAGCATCCATAAGTTCCTCTTGGCAGAGCTGCTTCAAGCCCTTCTTTTGACAGCATGTGTTGGTATCAGCAGTTGCTCAGGTGTAAGATCTAGTACTTGGCCTTGTTGAACCTCCTGAATTTCACATGCACAACTTCTCCACTATGTAACTGTGATGTTTTCAGATTACTGGAAATTTGCTGAAATCAGGAAATATCTAATTGGGGGGTGGAACTTCTAATGAACTGTAGGAAAAACAATGAATTGAACAAGGCATTTGTTTAGTCTAGCATTCAGAGAATTAAAAAGTATGATCTGAACCAAGTTAACGTGGAGCAGCAGAACATGAAGCATTCCCCTTTTGATCTTCTGTGTACCTACTTCAAGTATTTTCCATGTAAACTCTTCCCCACTTTTGTAAAACCCTCCACCCTGGTGAAAGGTGTCTAAAATGACTAATAGGAAAACTTGAGAAACACTCCCTGTTCCTGGGAAAACTTGCCATATATTTTGGAAGATATGCTAAATAGAAAAAGACAAGAAAACAGAGCTTAGTATGTGAAACAAAATCCAGAGAAAACTCTGTGTTTAGCTGTATTTTTCAAAAGGAGTCTTTACAAAATGATCACCTTATATTATAAGGGTCTTCCAGTAAATTCTAAAAAGAACAAAACAGCAACAAAAGAAACCCAGGTCGGTTCTTTTTAGGTATGTCCAGAAATAAATGAGAAATTTTGCCATTTCGTAATTACAGATTGTAGCTTCCATTCTTCACTGAATTGGAGTTTTTTGGTGTTTTTTTTGTAGGATGTCACATGTCCTTCAGTTTGAAGACAGAAGCAGAAAGGTGAAAGATGCAAGCATGCAGGATGAAGACACTTTTGAGATCTATGATCCACGAAATCCTGTAACTAAGAGGAGAAGAGAAGAAAGCAAGAAGATAATGAGAGAAAAAAAGGAAAGGAGATAAAAGGAGTGTAAAGTTAGCCAGAGCTGCTTTGGAAAGTGACTGCAATAAAGCACTGGCTCTTTTGTAAACTGATCCTAAAAATACCACTGGACAAGTGTGAAAAGGAATCTCTCAAGAACCTGTCGTGCAGTTTTGAAGCAGAGCTGTCATTTGTTTCTTAAGTTGTGTGGTCAAGTGCTCTCACTGCATTTGTTATCAAACCTTTCCAAAGGTTTTTAGAATGATGTATTTAATAAAACAGCTGACTTGACTTTTGTCTGTGCTTTAATTACAGTAGTCAAAATCTTTGTTTAATCAAAATATGGTATTCAAAAATTTTCAATATAATGAATGAGAATTTTTCTAAGTGAGGGTCAGGTTAGATGATGGAAACCCCATCTGTAGGCTTTTCAGATTTTATGAAAGTACAATTTGAATTATTTTCATTGTTCTTTAAAAGACATGTAATCTTTGCTTGCCTGAACCATTCTGATACAGAATTAAGATGATGAAGTACTTTTTCGAATGATCACAGCTTTCTTGAAACAAGCTAAGTTTAATCTGAGAATCTGGTTTATTGGCTCTTTCTTTTGAAATACACGTTCCAGTACAGATCCCATCTTGGGAAGCTGAGGTAATACATTTTAGATGTGTTCACTATCCATACCACATGAATAAAAAAAGATAATCTGAATATGCTGTAATGGTTGCTTGAACCATTTGTTACAATACCGGAAGGATCCCTTTGGTAGAATTTTCACTGTAAAGGAAGCAGGTAATGAAGATTGGTTTGTTAATTAGTCCAGTACAGAAACAAAAGAAAATGTGATCAGTCTGACTAAAAACATAACCTTGCTTTTAACAAGTTTAAAATTAAACAGTTCCAGCTTCCAGTTTATAGATTTTCCTCATATTTTACCACCCTGGGTGTTAATATTTTTACAGATAAACAGGAATTTTCATTGCTCTGTCTTTACAGCAGTTCTGGTGGCACAGGAACGTGAATTACCCAGATGGCCAATAGCTAAAGAAGAGTGAACAAGGTCATTAAAAAGTGCCACCAGAGCAGTGTTTTTGCTGATGTTGTTTTTAGAACAAGTTCAGTAAGGTATGGTGTCCTTATCAAGCTGCCACTGCCAAATTTCTTGATAGGGTTTGAGGTGTGAGATACATAAACCTGCATTGGTGGGTTAATATGGCCCAAATGTCAGAGGTTAGATTAATACAGACTATTGCTTTAATGCACAGTGCAACCTTTGAGATAAGGAGAAAACTTGGAGGTGTGAAGTGAGATCCTGTATAAAGCTGTCATTATCCTCCTCTTAGACTGAGTGAATTATGCTGTGCCATGGTGTAAAGAAGTTAAGAGGGGTTACATTCCTTAACGTGGCCATTCACAAACTAGTAAGTCAAAGCTTTTAAATCATTAAGTCATTTCTTTTGGGCTGCTGCTGGCAAAGTGAAGAACATTTGTTGTCACATGTTGTTACCTCTATTCATTGCTTTGTTTGTGGAGAAAATTTTAAATCAGTCATTACATGAAATGAGCATATCAAGCGCCCATCGTGGTGGAGATGGGAGGGAGGAAAAGGTCAGTTGTGAACATATGGAAAAGTGAGGGCTAGATCTGAAAAGAACCTTGAGCATCAATTCCAGGACAGTTACTGCCCCTGGAATTAAAAAATGTTCTAATTACATATTTTTCCTGCAAGCTAAAGTAGGATGCACGAGTCAGTAAATGGACAAGTTGACTAACACTCTTCTAAGCTGAATATTTTTGCTGACTACCTGCCAGAGCTCTGAGTAAGCTGTGTTAGCTGATTCCCATTTTTAAGCACTAGAGAAGCCCAAAGAGGAAACTTAACTTGGGGTTAGGACTCTGCTCAGCTGGAAGAGGTTTGAAAAGTCTGGACCTTGCATACAGGAGTGGTAGCCTGACAAGAGAGTAACTATGTTGACATTCTCCTGGTAAGTGTGCAATGAAGGGTATCACAACTAGTTAACTGGTAGTCACTTAGAAATGGGCTAAGTTGTCTAAATTTTATTCATTTCACTGAAGCAAAAGTAGTTCTGTATTTCATTTAGGAGATGTTTGGAGCAAAGTTAAGAAAAGCTTATGTCCAAAGTACATTCTCAGGTAAAGCTAATGCCAAAGAGTAAGCACCTCACAAAAAGAAGTTGTAATGATGACATTTCTCTGAAACAAGTAGTTTGCAATGTCACAGGTAACTCCCAATCTGCCAGTAATAATCCTGCCTGTTTCCCATACTGCCAGGCTAGCAGAATCATTTTAACTCAAACCTATTTCAGTCTTCATCTGGCATTGCTGTAATTAGTTGAAGCGTTGAGTGGTACAGCATTACAGTGTTCTCTATAGACTGCAATGTGTGTGCTCAGAGTTACACCTTTTATTTGTCAGTACTGAAAAGCGGGAATACATTGTGGGTAGGTGTCTCACTCTCTGTGAAACAGTCATATTGAGCTAGGTTAGTGGCTGAAAACTGAAGAAACAGTTGGTTTTGTGGCTGAAGAAAGAATTTGTTCTATGGTAATGAGATTTTTGACTGATTATATTTTCTTTAAATCTTTATTAAGCGTCTCACAGGTTCCACCCTTATGACCACCACCTCACCTGTCTGTATAAACATGAGCATAATCTCTACATAGTTGTAACATCCAGCTAGGAACATTTGTCTATGCACTATCAATACAAAAGCAGTGTCTTAACAGTTGCTTGTGAACCTTTACTTCTAAAAATGCTAATTATGAGCACAGATTGCACAGTTTGAAGATGCAAACCACAATGCTGATATGTAATAATTTCTGTAGACAAGTCAGTGTTTAAAATCTACCTCAAAATTAGATCTGTCAAAGGCCTACCAATATTTAGTGGCAGCTAACCTGCAATTTCAATACATCAGCTTTGCTACCAATACGGTGGGCCAGTGTTGACAAATGTTCTGTGACACGGTCCCTGCAGTCATCCTTATCTTTCTTTTATTATAAGCATTAATGGAACCGTTCATTTTGTAAGAGGGAATGTGACTTTCCTAACTGAGAAAAAGGGGTGAGGGAAAAGCTTTTCGTCCTTGCAGATACTATTATGTTGGTAAAGTCAACATTTTCATTTCCAAACCAGCTGGATTTTGAGTAGATAAGGTCCTTCTAGGCCACATCTGGTAATGGCAAGATCCTCGAGAAGAGCTTAAAGGCTTGCTTCAAATGCTGTCAGTGATGCCAACAGTGAGTACAATGTGCCCTTTTTACTTTGGAGCTAAAAAAGCCCTGAAGTACAACAGAGCCTGGTTTATTTCTGTCAAATAGCCACTATGCCTACACTGCTAGGGGTGTAGTCTGCAATGCCACATTACGTAGCTTTCCCTGAGCTGCTGGCTTCCAGCCTGAGCAGGTTTGGGAAGAGGTTTTTCCCATACTGTCTCCTTTCCCTAGCAGAAGAGTGTCTGAACTATAATGGTTAAAATAACTACACAGTTGTCTGCTTTCGTCTAGAGGACATCAAGTTTGCAAAAGACACAATTATGTTTTGGCAACATAAAAACTAGCTTCAGACAGAAAGGATAGCTCCAGACTCTGCCTCATTCTGGCAGGGACACATGCATCTGTCATTACTTAAATGATGACATACTTGGGCTGTTAGAAGATGAGGGCACTTCTTACCTGTGTGTTCTCAGTAAAAGATATAGGTATTCGCTTGCATCTTTCACTGTAACAAAGAATGAGCTGATCATATAGTGGCTATGTATATAAAGTTCCTGATGACGTATGTACAACATAGGGAATGCAAACTGAAAAGTTTTTGAATGTGTCTGATCATCCCTTGATAGCACATTCCTGCCCTACTAGTATAGCAAGCACCAGAAGTTTGCTCCTTCCCAGTCGAGTGCCATAAGGTGACTCCCTTCAGGTTATCCTGGGCAGATGTGCCACATTCCAGCTTGATACTCATGCAAATTCCTCATGCAAACTGACAGACACCTTGTACCCACAGAGGGGCTCTCTGATGAATAAGGTCTCGTTTGCAAGGCACCCAGGGCACGTGGCATGTAGCCTGACAGAGGCCTGTGCACCTCAGCTGCTGTCACAACAAAATATTCCTCTAAATTCATTTTCACAGTACTTTTTCTTGGCAGGATTTCACTTCCTCTTCAGTATCCATCACAGATGGGGTTTTCTATTTGATTTTTCACTCCTTTTGGATTTTTAAGAACCTACTCAAACAGCACAAGCTTAATTTATAAGTCACAGATTAGAAGAGTGTGTTTAAAAAGCTACTGCACGCTTGTGCAGGTCTTTCTTGTGCATCTCACACAGACACATAAGAATTGGTTTCTACCTCCACAGACTTCATCACCACTTCTCACATCATCATGCCTTCACTGTCAGCCTCTATTAAAAAGGGCCAGAGAAAGACTTTATGTCCTCCCTCTCCTCAACCTTTTGATAGCTTTTGCAGTTATAGCTAGCCTCTGCCCCACTGTTCTCTCCTCTCTATGTCTCCTGGCTTCCTGGTGCTGAGCTGGAGAGCATGTAAACCACCAGTCAAATCACATGCAAAAGCTGGAGCTGCGTTTTATTTTGTTCTGTGCCTGTGTAGATTCTGTACATACTACAAATGCAAAAAACATGAAGCCAAAACTTCAGAAAGTAAGCTTAAAATTTATATTTAAATGTTTTTGTTTTAAACACTTCCTCTGTATATCTTTTTAAAATTATTATTCCTGAAACACATACCAAAATAGCATTGTACCCGATCTGGCCACAGAATGAGGATCTGCTGATTGTAACCTACAATTGTTGTCTGGTATTACCTCAAAGCAGTACAAATGCCTGAAAGCTATTTTCTTTGGAAAAAAGTATTAAGGCCTTTTTTAAAACACAAATTGTTTGCTACTAATAATCTTCTACTTTTAAATCACTGTTTTAAAAAAAGAACAAGGACTCTGCCTTAACAACTCTAAATTTACAAACATTAAAGAAAACTACAGACAACAAGACAGCACCTTCTGGGGAAAGAAAAAGATCCTAAACCTCAAGACATCAGAAAAAAATTTGCATTTTTAAGACTGTTTCACCAAATCTAAATGAAAAAAAATTGCATTATAGAGAAGGTAGGTGGGAAATCTACACTTCATGGTCTAGATGATCACATGGAAGACAAAACAAGTCCTGATATGAACAGCTTTTACTATGGTTCCTGTTTCTAATTTATGAAATGCACTGGCTTTGGAACAAAACATGGTTTGATGGTCATATTTTTATGTCAATGGATATTACACACTTGAAAGTCCAGTCCAATATACATAAGGTTATTTAAGCTGCACACTTGCCCTTTGTGATTTGTTTGTAGTAGTAAAAGGGCACAGTTACAGAATAGCCCTAGGATAGCCTTTAGTTTTGGCAGCTTTATTTGGAAGCAATAAAGCATTGAAAGCTGAACCTCTTTATATTGAACATAGTCTGGAAGATCACATTTTTGCAGCCACTATTGAAACTTGTTTCCAAAATCACATATGTTCTTCAGAAGTAACTTCTGAGTTGAACAGATTCTAATGCAACATTGCACTCAAAGGATACTTCCTTCACCTGCTTGAACAGAGACTCTCTTGGGAAGCATGGTCTGACCTGTATAATGAGATACTGCATCCTTCCATCTAAAGAGTTATTTCACTGGAACAGCAGAAAATAACCGCCAGTATGTGGTCAGTCATTTTAAAAAAAGATTTCCATTACAGCTACAGTATGCTCTCCCTTACATTTACAGAATACACAAACCAAAGAGTTTACGCATTAAATACATTTATTATTTCAAATGTCAGAGCATGAGTTGGTCCTAAGTATTCAAGTAGACTTGGAAAGACGGTATAGTAAGTATGAATATCTGGATCATGATCCAGGGGCATGAGCTGGTAGATGGAGTCTATAATAATATGGTTATATTTTATATTTATTTATTTATTTATTTATTTATTTATATATTTATATATAATAATAATAAAACCCTGCCCTACAGATTAGGAAGACGGTTTTTAACATGATTGACCCTTGAGGAGAAACAGAAATATGTATCTTGTGCATTTTGTGCAAGATGTTTTTTTCTAGGGCAGCCAGACAACCAAGTTATCCCAAATGAAAACAAAAAAACATTTGAAAGGGCTGTAAATGGGGGAGGAAAAAATAATTCTGACCCAACTATTCCAGATTTACTTTTATCTATAATGTAATGAAAAGATTTTCCTCACAGTGTTTCATGTAATTTTATTTTACAAAGACAAAAATCATCAGACAGGAAAACCGCTGTAAGCAATGTTTGCCTGTGCCAAACAAAGAATTTATATAAAAGCTTGCAAATACATTAAAAAAAAAAACCAACCAAACTCAGTCCAGCTTTCTTCAGCTTCTAAATCTGATGCACATTACTGTTTTTTGTTTAATTTCAGGTGGTTTCACTGCTACAAGATGAGACCTCATATACCAGAGAGACCAAAATATACTACCTCACTGTCATATAATTTAAGCTCAGTCATACCTCAGACAATATTTTTACAAGGTCACTTTGCAAAAGTATGTCTAGCCTATCCAAATGACAATATTATTTATGCCAAAGGTTTTGCTTTACAGATGGAAGTGTTCCAACCGCTGTTTAATAGGCTGTATGGAGAGGCTAAGAAAACATCATTTGTTGCGCACACAGCTTAAGTATACAATATAGAACTAAAGCGTACAGACTGATCATTGGCAACATGGGCTAAAACTGGCCTCAGTGAAAAAAGCCACAAAAGCAGTGAGCTTCTGAGTTTTCCTCTCTGATATTATTTTTGGAATTCCTGACCTTAACCAGAAATATGAATGCACAAGTGAGAAATAGATGTGAATTCAGTAGCTACTGGGATATTAAAAATGCAAAAAAGATATTTTTGAAAAGGGACTTTGTAACACAGACATATGACTTCACAAGGAGACAGGACAGCACATTCTCAGCTGCAGTCTCAGAATGGATAGGAGAGTAATGACAGAAGTCCAATAAAAAGCTTTTTAAAAATACTAAGGCAAAGACAATACAGTCTTCAAAGCCAAAGTAATTAGTACCAGGACCAGGTGCTTCTGAAGGCAATTAGCGTAAAACAAGCATGTTTCTTTCTTCTCAAGCTCAATTTTTAGAGAGTGATTGTCATTCACCGACTTGACTTCTAGTCAATTTATAAGTTTTTCTGACAAAGCCTAATTCTTTAGGGGCTGAAACTTCTTGTTGCTGACTAAAATCATTATGAAAATTGCTAAGATTAAAAAATCCACACCAGACGAGCACTACTATATGCACCAGAACATTATAGCATGTGCAAATCACCTGGCACTCAAACAATCTCAGTGCATCAGACTCATTAGGAAAGTGTAATTACGATTTGGAGGAACAGAAGCACAATAGGAGACCCCAAGGGCTGAGGAAGGAGCTGGAAAAATACTGCATCTGTGTAAGGATCTTAGCCAGGCAACCATGGTACACAGACCACTGCATAATATTCTGTAATAGTTCTGCTTTAAATATGGAAAATTAATGTTTATTTACCTTATAGCACTGTGGAGTAGCTGCCATTCTTCCTCTGTTAAAGTGCCAATTAAATTCATGCTTTCTGACAGTACCAAAACATGCAGAAATCTGGGACTTTTTAGCATATGATAAAAATTACAGCAGGGTAGGCAACCTTTTTGTTGTTTAACTTTGAGAATACTTGTTGTAGACTGTTGGTCCAAGCAGCAGCATTACTGAGATTGGCAGCAGACAGTGGAGTGTTGCTCTTTCTGTTCTGGCCGTTCTGGCCTTTTGGACATTTTGGTCTGATATATTTCAGAAATATAAGTTGGTCTTTCAGTTGTCAGACCACAGGTTTAGTTCAGGTTCCAGGCAGGAGGGGGAGAAGCAAGTAAAGAACTTCCATAGTGACAAAGTGTTTGCTATTTCCACAATGTGGCTTTTGGAGTAGGGGTCCCTTGTGACCACAGAAAGCCACAAGCATTCAGAGCCATTTGAGTAAGCCAATACTGTACCACACAGCTATGGACAGACAGCATTTGGTTTCTGGACACCCTATGTGGAAAGTAGTTTTAGAAGAAAAATATGTTAAACTCTTGGTTAGAGGGCAAGTCCAAAGATGACTCACACAAAGAAAGATTCAGTGCCTCAAGTTATCAATTGATTTCTACCTTGAATACCTAAAGTACACTTTTATAAATAGTATGAATACACCTTAAAAAAGAGTTTGGAGGCTGAGATGCTATTTATTCACAAACTAGTGAACTAATTATTGTGCACTATTGCACACTAATTATTGCACTTCAGAAACCTAGGCAGAGAGAATACAGGCTGAAATGTTAATATGGGGAAAAAAGGATGCTATGGACAAAGGCCAAACAGGACCAAACAAAACGTCTAGAATCCTTTAACAGCAGTGAATTAATCAAGAATGTTTAGTACCAAAGCTACATCAAGACCTAATGGAGCTACATTTGAAACAAATATTCCTGAAACTTCTCTTTTCATGCTTTTTTGACTCTCTGCTTACATGTAGCATCTTATTTCTACTGAGTTTCCAAATAATAATAACAGAGCCACTAAACATCATTTCAAGTCAGAACAGACAGCACATGATCAGATATACTTCCATAATTTGAGAGTTTTGTCTAACCTCCCTCCCTCAATACTCCACACGTTTGTTTCTTTCTCCAGTGCATGACTGTTCTTGTCTTCAGAAATATTTTCCTAAAATCTTACCTAAATCTTTCTTGCTGTAGCACAACCCATAACTTCTTGTACCAGTCTGAATGAATAACCTTTTCCGCTTTGCAGAAATATTTTATGTATTGAAAGATTTATCATGTCCTTTTTCTCCCCTAGAATAAACAATCCCAAAATTTTAGTTCTCTCCCTAACAGTCATGTTTTGTATATCTCTAAATCATTCCTACTAATCTTCTCTGGCTTTTCTCCCAGATATATTTTTCTTCACCTGTGTTACCTAAAGAAAGCTGGAAATAGCAATCTCACCAAAGTCTGATTCATGCTAAGAACAGAGGAATGAATCTTAACACACACCACCACTGTCTGTACATCCAAGCTTTGCTTTCTCCTCCATTTGCACAGGTTTTTTTAATGATGTTCAGCTTTGAATCTTTATAATTCTCAATTTCTTTGCTATTAACCTACTGATTAGCAGGTTGAGGTTGTTTTTTATTGTAGCAATTGATTATTCCCAGGAGTGGTGTTTGGTATTCATTCATATTGAACTGCATTCTGTTGGTTTGGTGTTTTATCAAATAGTTGCAATCATTATGAATTTCTCTTGTTCTCAAACGTGCTTGGAAGGCCTTCTTGCTGTAGTTTCACCAACTCAATACTTCACAGATTGCTTATCAGAATGCCGTACAAGACAGGTGAAACCACCACATGATAAGCTTCATTACTTCTCTACTACATGCAAGTAGTATTACCTATTACCCTACACTAGACTTCATTTTGGCAATAAAAGTAAATTTATGCTCTTAAAACTAAGGTCAATTTCATTAAATTCTGAACAATTATATGAGGGAGGAAAAAATCTACCCCTTGGAAGGAAAATATGGTCTGAGATGCAATTTATCCTTAATTTTATATAGACTATGTAAGATAAGAAATGCTTTTCATACTTGACTAAATCCAGCAGCAATGAAACAAGCTAACACAAAGTTGAAGCTTAAAGCCTGATTATCCAGAGTTACAGGCATTTCTCTTCCCCAAGTATGTCATGACCAATAGCAATATAACACCCTGCTCCAAACAGCAGGAATTAGTATACCTCAAACCTCAAGCCCTTTAAATTGTCTGGGTGAAAGTGAATAAAAAGGCAACTCTAGGTCTGAACAGAATGATGTGAAGGAGGTAAACACTCCTGAGTTTTCTTCATCCTTTCATGTTAGCAAGGTTATGGAGCTCCTTCTGAAAAAAGGGAATCTGTAGAGGCTTCTTCCTTATGTTGACATGGCAAATTGTGTCATGTATACACAGTAACTAAAACAATTTCATTTCTTGTAAGTCTTCATATGAATAGTCATAATTCCTCTTACCAAGGTAGAAAGTGAAAAGGAAAATAATTAAAGTGTCAGAACAACTGTTTTCATCTGTCACTTGATAACTGATCTGTCATGTCTACACAAAGGAAGTGAAATGCCTCCAGCCATTTTTCTTAGACGGATTTCACATGTTTTTTTACAGTCTATTCAAGTGTACTGCCACTGAAAGGAAGCCCATAGGCTACAGAGACGGAAGATAAGGGAGATGCTAAGTGTGTGAAATACTTAATGGGACTGTGAAGGTAAAACAGCATTTTGCATTTATGAAAGCCAACTGCACTTAGGATGAGATAGTGGGATGTTTTCTAAAAAGACCCCCAACCTTGCATGTGAAAATAGAATCTATTCAGTCAGTGGTCAGGCTAATGGTGAATCTTTCCTCTTTTATCATTTGAAATATTGGACACATAATCAGAACACAACTATCTGAATTGTAACTATTCAGGTTCAAATATATTTGTCCTGTTTAGTGCAGTCTTTGCTATAATTAGCCCTTGATTCTTGCACCTTTCTCTGCACATTAGTGAGACTTTAGATAGCTTAATTTGGCCACCTCAGAGTCAAATGGCATATTTTTCTGAATGGGACCTTCTAGTTCATTAAAACAAATCTAAAGAAAACAACATTTATTGTGTTGAAAAGTCTGTTGAACTGGGAAGCACCTGACTTTCTATGTTCTTGCTGTTATACCGGTACAGTTTAGAGGAATAGGGTTTCCATACACTGCTTTAATCCTGGGAATTAGTAGAGCAGCCATTACATGTGAAAAAAGTGACAGTAGTTTCCTGAAAGATACTGGATATATAATGTAATTACTCCTTGGTATCAATATAGTCTTCATGCTCTGCTGTTGATGCCTTCTGTAGAACTATTCCTTCCCATTCTCAAAATTTTGACCCTTCTTACATGAGACACTTCTTAAACAGAGCCACTGCTTTCCTGAGACCCAAATATGATATCATCTGAATAAATGAACACTTCTGCATTTCTTCAGCAAGTTTTTTCAGTGGGCATTACCTAATCAGAACAGATGTGGCTATTGTAAGAGTAGTTTGTGCCTTAGGACTCCAAATTTTTGTTCCCCGGACAATAAGAAACAGCTGGCCAAACAGCAGTCAAAGACACATCTCCTGCAAGACACACCAGTCTCATTTTTTTTAAATGAGAAGATTTTTAGCATGACACACAAGACTGAAACCTTTTACTGTAAAATTCACAGAAAAAAAATCTTTTCAGGTCTAAAGAGAAAGATTGAATATTCATCTTTTCATAAGTGAATGAAAGCAGTCCTACATCAAGGTTGAACTGGATTCATACTGTATTGTCCAGCCTCTCTCCTACCAAGCAGAACTTAGAACCTGTCAGGCAAAACACAGCCATGTCCAAGTGCTGCAGTCTGGGCTGAGAAGCACGCAGCAGAAGCTCAGTCTGTCTTAGCTGCATGCGGCTTCAGACACAGGGCTAACTTATCTCCTCTGTCTGCTTGCACCTCATTTATGCTGTGATGCTGTCCCTTGAAAAGCAACTGTTTTCTTGTTAGAACACAAGGCGTCAGAGGTAAAGAGCACTACTTCTTTATACTTTGGTTGCACCAAAACAGTTGCTTCTCTTTTACCTAACATATTTTTACTTACTTGATATTAAAAGTTACTGTTACCAAGAAGCTGTGTTCGTTTTGGGGCTTCATTTTTGGCCAAAATCTGTCTTGGAAGAAGACCAAACAGAAAAGTATGTATTAAACTTTCTATCTTATTGCATGGATTTTACTAATATGACATTTTTCTTTTTACAAGTATTTTTCCATAGCATCCATGCCAAATTTCTCTTTGTCTGTAGGGAGGCAGAAGACAAACAGGGACAATGCTATTTGAAAGTAGTTTAACTCACCTCCAAAATAATACAGCTGCAATCTCTTACTGGCCCATGCTCACTAACAAAACTTAAAACATGTGCTTGAAGACAGCCCTTCATTCCCCTAAAATCCAACAAGGAATATCCTTGCTTAGTACTTGGAGCCTGATTGCATTTTACATGCAGGTAGAACTAGGGGGAGTTTCAGGTCTTGAGTACTGACCTGGTATTTCAAGAGCAGCTCTCAAAAAGAAAAAAAAAAAAGAGAAAGAAATATCATCATGCATTTTGTTATCTTTAGAGGTAGTTTTCTGAATTATTTTTCACCAGAATTCTGGGAATATTTTTATGGAGCAAATGAAGTTGTTGTGACCCAAGTACAGGACCCAGTACTTGCTCCTACTGAGCCCCATACCAGTTTTTCTCCATCCCTGGGGAACCCAGTGTGGGAAGGGCATAGACATGTACAGAAGTGTCTGGGGGAGAGCACTAAGGACAATGAAAGACAATCACAGGATCTATGAGGACACACTGAGAGAGTTGGGGTTGTTTCCCTTGGAGAAGAGAAAGGTGCATGGAGAGATTGTATCACCTTCTAGTACCTGAAGGGAACCTACAAGGAAGAAGGAGAGGGACTTCTAACAAGGACATGTAGTGATAGGACAAACTAAGGAGTGTAAGAAGTGCTTTACTGTGATTGTGGTGAGGCACTGGAACAGGTAGCCCAGAGAAGTTGTGGATACCCCATCCCAGGAAGTGTTCAAGGCCAGGCTGACTGGGGGGGACCTGAGCAACCTGGCCTAGGAGAAGGTGTCCTTGCCCATGGCAGGTGGGTTGGAAGAAGATGATTTCAATCCAAACCATTCTGTGATTCTATGATTCTAAATCCATTTGATGCACAAAATAGATTGAATACAAATATCATTAAAATAGATTCAGATGTATTTTCTTCATTCATGAACAATCTGAAGGGTATCATCATATATCTTTGGAAGTTGCTGAAAGAAACTGGGCTGATTACAACTTTTTCTCCTTCACCACAATCAACATATTATGGCAAGATCACAGAGTTAGTACTCAGTATTGCACAAAAATTAATTATTAATTGCAAGGTAAGGCATACAAATGTTTTCTCTCTGAAGTGAAAGAGAAGCATTTTTTATAAAATAAAAACAGATTTAAAAACTAATGGGACAGAAAAATACAACTAAGATCTCATTCAAGCTGTTCTCACGTAAATCAACCTTACAGCTAAAAAAATATATTGTTGCTATAGAGAAGTTATTCTGTCTCTTCATCTTCTTAGAAACTGTTGAATGGAAAGTCAGCTCCCCTCCAAGGAGTCGGAGAGGAAATAATTTCATTCTTAGCCTGTAAACTTAATTACTCCATGAAATTAAAATAAAGGAAATTACTGTGTGAAATAAGTTGTAGTCATTCTTTCCAGGTAATTGTCATCATGCTCTCTATTCTGGAGTCATTAATGGACTTCTTTATAGCATAAAAGGTCTATTTAGAATTATGTGTAGCACAAGAAAAGGAAAAACTATGAGGGGATAAAACTCATTACCCAACCCAATTACTCTCTCATTATCTCTCTCTTTTTATCTTTTTAGAGTTTCTCTGAAAATCCTTTCTCCTTGGTCTTCCTTATTTTCAAATAGGTTTCTTCTTCTTTTGGCCACTTTCAATCATTTGCCATTAGTCTGGTGAACTATGGAGTTTCCAGTTGAGTGGAAATTAGCAAGTATGATGCCAATCTACAGTAGTCTGGAAGGCAGATGCAGGGACCTACAGGCCTGTCAGCCTGACCTCAGTGCCAGGGAAGGTTATGGAGCAAATGATCTTGAGTGTGATCATGCAGCTCATGCCAGACAGCCAGGGGATCAGGCCCAGCCAGCATGGTTTTGTGAAATGCAGGTCCTGCTTGAGAAACCTGATCTCTTTCTATGGCAGTGTGACACACTTAGTGGATGACAAATGCCTGTGGATGTCTGCTTGGATCTTACTAAAGCCTTTGACTCGGTCTCCCACCACATTCCCCTGGAGAAACCAGCTGCTCGTGGCTTGGACAGGCGCACAGCTCATGGGTTAAAACCTACCTGGAGGGCTGGGCCCCAAGAGAGGCAGTAAATGAAGTTACCTCCAGCTGGTGGCCGGTCACAAGCTCAGTACTGGGACCAGTGCTGTGTCACACCTTTACTGATCATCAGGTGCAGTTAAATTCATCCATGACACCAAGCTGGGTGGGTTATTGATCTGCTGGAGGGCAGGAAGGCTCTGCAGAGGGATCTGGGCAGGCTGGATCATGGCTGAGGCCAATGGTGTGAAGTTCAACAAGGCCCAGTGCTGGGTCCTGCCCTCGGGTCACAACAACCCCAGGCAGTGCCACAGGCTGGCACAGAGTGGCTGGAAAGGACCTGGGGGTGCTGGTGACAGTGACTGACCATGAGCCAGGGTGTGCCCAGGTGGCCAAGAAGGCCAATGGCATCCTGGGCTGGATCAGCAATAGTGTGGCCAGCAGGAGCAGGGCAGGGATTGTCCCCCTGTGCTGGGCACTGCTGAGGCCACACCTCGAGTGCTGTGTCCAGTTCTGGGCCCTCCCTGCAAGAAAGACCCTGAGGGGCTGGAGTGAGTGCAGAGAAGGGAACGGAGCTGGGGCAGGGTCTGGAGCACCAGTGCTGTGAGGAGCAGCTGAGGGAGCTGGGGGTGTTTATCCCAGAGAAAAGGAGGCCCAGGGGACACATTATCACTCCCTACACCTGCCTGGAAGGAGGCTGTAGAAAGGTGGGGTCAGTCCCTTCTCCCACCTAATAAGTGATAAGAAAAGGACCACCTTGTCTTATGAGCTCAGATTAGGTACAGCTTAGTCACAAACACTGAGAGAAAGGTTCCCTTTTAAGGGATCATTTAAAATCCTTCACCATCCATCCAAAATAAAGGACTTCTACAGCTTCCTTAATGGATTTGGGAAATGGGAGATGGCTCAAAAAGGACATAGAACTTAAAAAAAGACTATTAGCAGTATATAAGAATTAAAAGATGCCCCTTTAACACAAAACTTATTATGGACAATCTGTCAGAACTCAAAGTTCTTTTTCTTTTTAAACTAGGAATCTCAAATCAAGAGAATAGGCTTTCTCTCCAGAACAGGGAAACCCATTCATTATCACAGTCTTCAGAGTGATATAAATAAGACATTAGCCCTTTGGGGAAGGGAGAAGTTCTTTTGAACAATACAAAACAACAATAAACAACAAAGAAGTCATTGCTTCCTGTCTCTTGGTGCTTCTGCAAGTTCTTTCAACAAGTAGCTACTCCTTCCCTCCATGTGCAGGAACCATGTGCAGTGACTTCAGCCAGTCTCTCCTGGACTAATATGTAATCTCCTGGACTATATAACTTTTACCCCAAAAATAGCAATAGAGTCTGGAATAGTATTAAATAAAGGCAACAATAAAATAAATTTAATAAAATTAAAAAGCAATAAATTAATCTAGATGCTAAACATTTATGAAAGAAAATGTGTTACTGAACATATTTGAGAATCAAAAACTTTGTTTCATGTGCAAATGGTAGATTATCATTTGATAGATCTCAGAGCAAAAGGACAAGTATAACTAAACTTTTACAATTCATACTTTTATGTTACTTTACATACTTTTTCATTACATTACATTACATTACTTTTACTTTTTTTCATTTTCATATGTCAAAATAGGATCTGATTGTTTAGACTGATTACACATTTCCCAGTCTCCTGTGCAATTCCTTTGGATTCAGACATTTACACTCAGCCAATATTCATTCCGTTCCCCCTCCCACACTAAGGTGTTAGCACACACACAAAAAACAACTGCAAACAACCAAAATCAAACACACCACACACCAACTTTAGAACATGCAGTGAGAGCTTTGAAAACTGCAAGCAATGTGATTGCTTGTTTGGATAGTGATAGGACCAATAGGCTTTTTGGTTTTTAGTTCTAGGCAATCAGTAAAAAGAGATTTTAATCACTTGGCAAGGAATTACATATTTAGAGTTATTGAAATAACTATAGATAAAATTTTATATATCTACATTTAGTTACATGAGCAGTGCTTTTTGTGCAATTTTGCCAAAAACATGCATCATAAACATAAAATAGAATAAAATTCTGGGGGAAAAAAGCAGAATCAACAAGGGAGAAAGAGAGTAGGTTGTCAGAAATTCATGTTTCCCAGAGAATAAAAGGATAAGACATATGGGATGAATCCAAAGTAATTATAACATAATTAATTAAGACAGTTCCTAAATGAAAAAACAACTAAGAAAAGATAGAAAAAAAAAAACAACAACAAAAAACAAACCAACAACAACAACAAAACCCCAAAATGACAGGGAAAAAACCCAAAAAACACAAACAAACAAACTACAAAAAAAACTAAAAAAAAAACCTCAAAAAACCAACCAACCAAGCAAACAAACAAATAGAAAACAAAACAAACTCCAAAACTAAATCTAATCAAACCAACCAAACAAACAAACAAAAAACAAACCAGAAAACCAAGTAAAAAAAAATAAAAACCACAAAAACAAGAACAAGTAAAAAAGCATGGCATCAAAACAAAAAGAAATTATACAGGAGGAGCACTAGCTGATCAAAGAAGGAAACTAGTGATAGATGGTCAATATGTTGCAGGTGTACTTTTTTTCTTGACAGCCCACACAAAAAGAAAGAAGAAAGCATCCTAGGGACTGAGGTATGTTTTCTTAGGCTTGGGGGAGTGAATTGTTGAAAAGATTTACCCTCACCATAAAACAGATAAGAAGGCAATTAGAACTCGTGAAAGCCAACAAAGCACTAGACCCAGATGACTTAAATACCCAGCGGAAGAGAGGAGAACTGTAAACCTTATAGGCAAGATTTATGGCAGGTTACTGGGAACAGGGTATTACAAAAGGGCTGGAGAAAGAATTGGTGCAATTACCACATTCGATAGAGGAAGGAAGGAAGGAGCCTGGAACAAATGCATTGAGCTATAGACACAGATATAGGAAAGGCTTGCTAGAAAATATTAAAAAAATTGTGTGACACTGATACAAGATATGGAAATAATGAGGAGAAAGGGAAGATGGGAACTCATGTTTGCAAAACTTGTTTTTTGTTTCTTTGGATATCTGTTCACCTTTACTATTGATAACCTAACAGTAGAAACGGGGACAAGCAGTAAAGGTCATTTATCTGTGCTTAAGGCAAGAAGATATCCCATATCTGTGTTCCTGTTGATTGTCACAGGGCATTTTTAGTTGAAGAGAGCAGTTCATCCTGATAAAGCACCTATCACAGACAGCTGCATCAGTCAGTACAGCATGAATGTGTTCACTCCAGTGGCAGGCTCCAACCTCACAGCAGAAGTTAATTGAATAACCCAGCAGATACATCTGACCACTTAAGAGAAATTTCAAAAGTGCTGCAAGCCATGAAGACACGCAAATAGTGCTCAGAGATTACAGAGCAGCTGCAGAACACCACTGAAAGACATATGAGTCACAACTCAATGTTGAAAGGACACTTTCAGAAGTGTCTTTAATAAGTAAGCACTTTTATAAATGCAGACACCACAATTTGCATGGTCAAAGTGAGATAAAAGGGGGAAAAATTAAAGAGACCAATTTCTTTAAGGTCGAAAGACTAAAAGCAGTAAGTGGATGTGTGTAATCCCTTCCCTTTCTCTCCCAGAGCACTCCACCAAATTAATTCCTCTAAATTACACTGTTGGTTTACTCTGGCGGACATTAGTTTATATTTTTAATTTGTACTTTCTATTTATAACAGTTTACTAACCTCAGTAATTGGAGAATATCATCAGGAGGTCAGAAATATGTACTTAGAGTTCTCTGTTTGTCCATTTAGACTCTCGAGTACAAAATTTGAGCTGCCAAATTTAAAAATACTCCAAACACCAAATATCTTGATAATGTGATTTGGCACATGGAGCTGAGATTCAGGTAGTCAATTAGTCCACTAACTTCTTTAAAGATCTTCTTTCATACCACTTCACATTACTGGTGGAGGAAAGTACTACACAACCATGGAAGATATTTTTTTTAAAACAGAAGTATGAACAAGATGAAGCTTGGAAAAGAGTAGCCCTAATCACAGGAAGAGCCAGAGCCACAAAACAGCCTTCATACTTAAGTAAAGGCCTTCACCCATCTTATCAGCAAGCCTGTGCACACTCTTGTCCAGAGTTTTTCACACAATTTATCTTTTCTAGAGGTGGAAAGAGTTTCTGTGGGAAGTGGTGTTAAAAGACTCGCACACTTCATCAGTATGCAACAATTAAAGAAATATCACTATTTTCAGTTTCCATTAGATATTTAGTTCATTAAGTGGCACTTCTAACTGCCCTAATCATCATGTCAGCTTCTTGTTATGGACAACATTTCTGATCATCAGAAAACCAACATGAGCTTAAAATATGTACATCAAAGAATCATAGAGTGGTTTGGGTTGGAAGGGACCTTAAAAGTCAGGAGGGTTCTAAGGTTCTATGACAGGGATGCTGCCCACTAAACCAGGTTAATCAAAGCACTGTGCAGCCTGGCCCTTGATAGCAGCAGTGAATAGAAAGAGCTGGAATCACTGAGGAAAAGAAAGCCAAAAGCAATAAAAGATCTACCATGCAACTAAAAAATGCCTGTATGAGCACCAACAAATTGAAATCTGGAACCACTTTTTTTTTTGTTTTGCTTTCTAAAAATTGCTTCAAGTATTTGTCTACTACATGTGTGTACCAAGATCACAGCAAGAGTTTCATACAAGGTCATACACCAATTAACACAGAAATTCAGCAGAACTGTATTTGCTATAGGATAGCAAAAGCCTATTTCAAAAAAAAGATGAAGTACACTGAATTAGGAAAGTCAGGTCATATGGACAAGAGCAGTGCTGGAAGTTCAATAAAACTAATGTTTAAATGCAAAAATTGTGAGAAGAGAAACAATAAAAATAACCATCTTAGCATCTCCAATGTTTTATAAGGCCAGCTCTAGGTAGCACCATTCTGAATTGTCATCATCTGTCATTTAATACCTGTGTATTCTAAACTACACAGTTAACCTTGCTGGAAGATAAGAACCTATGAACTGTCTTCCCAATCTTTATTACTACCATTTTCTTATAACCATTGTAAACATTGATTGAACAAAGTAATTAACACAGCTGATGTTACAAGTGCTACACAGCCATATGGACCATTTGCTAGTTATATTCAATAAAATCAAAAACAAATTAGGGTTGTGGTGTTTTTTGACTCAACACAGAATAGCTTCTAACTCAACTTTTGACACACTTTCTCTGTCTAGGCTACTTTTTGGTTTTGGTTTGTTTTTTGGTTTTGTTTTGGTTGGTGGTTGGTTGGTGGGGGTTTTGGGGGAGGGGTTTGTTTTTATCTTAAATTTTTATTATTCATTTTAGCAGGTCAGACCTTATCATCTTAGATAGCCTCAGGGGCCTCTGAGCAATCAATTGCACAGAGTACAAAGGTTGAAAAAGCAACCGCAGGTGCAAACTATGTTATCTCTGATCACTTATGGTCCACTGTAATCATCCGTTTCCTAAGGCTTCAAAAACTCCAGGCTGACCTTGTGCTTTATAAATCATGCCACTTTTATAGAACTATCCCCTTCAGCTATTAACTGGGTTGTTTTGCATAAACATACATCAAATCTTTTTGTTCCTTTCCAAGCTTCCAAAGGGCATAGCTTACCCCAGAGGGAAGAGAAGCTAAGAGAAAATTGGAAGATAGTTAAAAAACTCCCAAACAGTGAGTTACTATATTCTAGCTAGTCAAAACCCACCAAAATCAATGCTTATCCTCAAGAGTCATCCCTCTTAAAACAGTTTCTGACATTATTTAAATGCAGCGCAAGTTTTGCAAGAATATTCAGCTCACAAATACATTTAAAAGGATTTTTTTTTAATCCATAATTTTACTTAATTAGCATAAGCACAGGAAAATGGTTTAAGGTTGACCTTCAGGCAAAGAGAAGTATTTTTTGGTTACTATCAGAACAGGGGAAGTCAATATATTAAGCTCATAAGGAGGCTCAAGATTTGCATCCATTTAGATACCCGTGAAACCTTGTCCTTAAGCTTCCCTACCTATGTCTGTAAATAACCAAAGTTACTAAGAAGCTAACATAGATTTGGGTATGCACCTAAATGCATACCACTTTAGCTGTATTAAGCATGGGTGGACTAGGTTAATCCTTAATTGCAGAATACAGGTGTTTTCTTTTTCTCACTGCTGGGTATATGCACTCAGCCATTTGTATTTCCAGACAAGACACAAAAGAAATATCATCATTATCTCCTACTCTGTGATTATGACCTGATGGCAGAATAAGGCATGGACTCTGCAGTGTTAATGCAAAGACCTTTATTGGTTTCAAGAGCATATATTTATACTTTTCAAAGCTGTGATAAGATGCTCCACTTAATGGTTATCCTTTACATATTACTGTGCTTGCCTCATGAACTGAGTGTGCTGTGGTTACACTGCATACATGAACAGGATGCAATGTTTCGTCTTCTTGGACTTGGTTCATGCCCTGTGATCAGCTTCAAGGTTGTTGCTGCACAACTTTGAACAGATCAGCTGTGCTGTTCATGTAGTTTGTTCTGCTCCACAACAATGACCTGCATGCAGGACGTGGAGACCAGGCTGCATGTACTTATGTCTGTCCTGAGGCTTAGAACCTATGCCTCACTTATGCTTTTTCTCATACATTTTTTTTCCCAAACACCAAGCCATAGGATACCTTAGACAAGGGGTGAAGGCACATGCCACTAAGGGAGATATCCCATTACTCTAACACAACATGCTTTTGTGCATCTAGCCGTTACATATTCTTGGAAATTCCCCCCATAGTATTTGTTTACATGGCATTTTGCAGGCAGGCACATGAAAATTCCACCCAAACAGCCAGCAGGACACGTGCCAGGTCTGAATGAAAAGCCATACTGTGCGTTTAGCACACTATTGAGCCTCAAATGATAAACTCCACTTAGCAGTTAGCAACTTTAAATCCTGCATTTCTTAACCTTTTACTGTTTAACTACCAAAAAAACCCAAGGATGCCTACTTGAAATATATAAAATAGCAAGATTAAGCACAAGATTAAGCTCTATAGCACTTCCACAGAACTTATCCTAATGCTAGTAATAAAAGACTAACTTTTATTTTGTGTCTCTGTCTTGTAAGAGGTAAAGACACACTCCTTGACAATTTGTCAGGGTTTTGTAAGACAGTAATGCAATCTGAGATCTTGGGAGGAGCAGCCTCTGCAGGCAAGCAGGCCATACTTAATGTGCCAGTCAAAATGATGTAGTCGTTTCTTAGGAAAAAAGGATAGAGAAAAAAAACCCAGAGGGCTTAAAAACCCATGATCTTAGTGAAAATACTGATTTTAAGACTTCCTTGTTCTAGATTTATGAAAACCACTGTCAAAACATCTAAGATCCACATAGAGGACAGCAACCCATTATTGCTGCCAAGAATACTTGCTTACTTGCTTATTTGAAAGTGCTTGCTTTGATGGGTCAAAAATTTCACTCTATTTTGAATGAAAAAAGCACCTTGGAGAAAGTAGTATGATTTTCAAAATCAATCACTCGAGAGTAACAAAGATATGAAACTAAGACCTGCTTATGCAACATTAATTCAGTTACCTGTTTATGTATGGTCAGGTCAGATCTAATAGGGAAGGGAGCTGAAAGGACATCAGTCTTTCACAAAGGCACTTCTCAAAGCCAAGGCTAGTAATATTCTCTGCAAAATTATTGCCATTCAGAAAGTTATTTAAAACCATCCTGTCTAGTTTCAGATAAGAACTAGCAATAGTTTGTGCATGCTTTTGAAATTCTCAGTTTGTCAATTTGAAAAAATAGGTTTCAGTTCACAAAGCAATTTTACACAAGCTTAGAACCAAATTCCTCCAACATTTCTCTCACAACAGCTTAACATTTTGTATATATCTTAGCAGCAGGACAATTGTTAAAATTTCTGCTTGCTGTTGGGATTCTGAACCTTGCCCAAGGTAGGGGTTGTGAACAAGCCACAGGCACAAATGACATGCAATTCTTATTGTTCTTAGTAAGAGAGAAGCCTGAATCTGAGCAAAACCTCAGGGTAAGTTCAGTATCACATGTATAATTTTATATCCAAGACCGAATTTGGGAGGACTGAGTCTTAGTCTTGATGTGAAGTATGAAAGTCTTCACCAAATGAAAGGAAAAAATCAGGAGTTCATCTAAGTTTATGTTGTAACTATGGAGTTAATCCTGAGGTTGGGTAAATAGCTATTTACTTACTTGTCTAACATTTTCTTGTGTAAATGTTGATTCCAGTCTAAGAGACTAAACACCACCGCATTCCTTTCCTGTGAACGTGGCAATTCCTAAAACTGAGGGAAGTAACAGCATTTCAGCAGGGAGAGCCTGAACCTCAGGACACTCCCTATGAGTCTGCAATCCTCCCTCCCTTCATCTGTCCATGATGTTATGTTGCATACTTCAATGATCACAAAACAATTTTTCATTAATGACCTCTGCCCCATTCTGTATGTTTGAGGCTTGGAGGGTGAATCAAGGCTAGGCTGCACATGAAGTACAAAAGGCTGTCTTCTGAGAGCACTCTGCTTGGCCACAAACACTGGGGGAAATATTTGAACAAAGCCAGAACTGCAGAAAGAAGTGTCTGGTTTCATAGTCAAGGCTGATAAGTGATAATCTGGAGCATTTCTTTCTGGACCTGTCTCTGCATGACACTTTTCATTTTAGTAAACACTATACAATGCCATACAATGCTACATGGGAGACAAGAAAGAAAGAAAGAAACAAAGAAACAGAAAAAATAATTCAGAGACTTTGGAAACTGGACACCCAAAGTGGGTCATAGCATTGAATTACAAGACTAAGTTCTGATCTATTAAATTGTCAAATATGAGACATATTAACCTGTTTAGTGTTTTTTGAAAATATTAATGAAATTTGACTAATAGTTGAAAATGTTTAGATACCATTGTGTCAATTTCCACAACAATCAGAAAGTTAACAAAGCAATTTACTTAGGACAATTTTTAAAAGCACAGGAGATATGGTCAGGTTTAGATGTCGATTTTCTTGTTATTTCATCAACAGTTATAGTATCAGAAGTAGCAGAGCAAATAAAGCTACAGAATGTATTTGGCCCTATGTGCAAAACTCTTATATATTGCATTAAGGACCTGTTTAAAAATGCTGAGTTTTTTTAACAACAGAATCCAGAATTCCAAACAGTTTTTCTGTTAGCACTGTCATCCTGGTTAGTAATTAACTCAATTTCAAAAGTAGAAAAATAACAGCAATTCTGTGGAATTATTATTTATACATTACTATTTTTATATCTTATTCTTTTTATACTTTATTATTTTTATATTGTCATTAGCAAATACAGTGTTAGAGGAAGATGAGATAGAGGCCATTTTCTCTTATTTTGTGCAAAGCTTTTGAATCTCTAAAATATTTAATATGGTCTTCTTTGTCTTAAACACCTGAAACAACATTTACATTTTTCCACCTTTAGAACTTCATTAATAAAATAGCTCACATGAAGGAAATAATAGTTATAGGTGTGTTTATTTTCTAAGGTTTCACAGGACAAGTCTTTAAAACTTTTTAAAATATAAAACTTTAGAAAATTAATGTCAAATAGCAGGACCTCAGCCATTTGCATTAAAGCTCATTTCTCTGGAGAGAAAGTACATTCTTTCTTTGTGGTCTGTAAAATACCGAGATCTTTATTACAAAAGCTGACAATTAATTACAAGGTCAATTACAGATTTTATTCTTTTTTCCTCTTCCTTTGTTATAAACTGCCTTCAGCTGATACTAGTTTGACCTCAAGGCTTCAGGCTACTATAATCCAAAATCCTTGCAAAACACTCAACAACTAGATTGTGATTTTTCTCCTCTTCACAGACAAATTATGGGTTTCCTACATGGATTAATCTTAAAATGAGCCGTTTGGTTTTTTCTCCTCTTACTTTACACTTCACACCTCTCTTGACTCTTTTATTGCTGGAGTGAATAAAGGGAAACATTGCACACATTTTTTTAAAATGTTACTGGGATCCTGGGAACTACTGAACTGTCAGCTTCACCTTGCCATTGTTTCCCTCTCTAAATTGGAGAGAAATAGATTTCATGGGTGGACAGTTAGATGGACAAGGTGGATGGTAACCTGCAGAGGGTATTGGTTAACAGCCCAAATGAAGAGCAGTGATAACTGGTGTCCCCCAGGGGTCTGTAATGTTTGATACTGTTGTTTGATATCTTCTTTAACGACATAGATGAAGAGACCAAGCGCAGTCTCAGCAAGTTTGCAGATGACACCAAGCTGAGTGGTGTGACTGAAACACCCGAGTGATGGGATGTCATCCAGAGGGACCTGGACAGCCTGGAGAAGTGGGTCCCCATGAACCTCAGGAAGTCCAACAAGACCAAGTGCAAGGCTTTTCACCTGGGTTGGGGCAACCCCCAGTATCAACACAGGCTGGGGGATGATCAGATTGATTGTTTACTTAGATTGAAGTACAGATTAGTTCTTCAATTTTGATGGTATAAGAAACTAGTACAATAGATCCTTGACTAAGGTATGGGTCTTCACCTCTCAATTTGCATGCTTTGATAATGGCTTTTAATCACAGGACTATATTTTGTCTTTAGATGTCAGGGAGGCAAATGTCTGGATAACAGGATTGCAATGAACTCTGTTTTTCTTCCCTCCCCATCCTCAAAAAACTACAGGTCTATGTCTGACAGTAGCCTGTCTACCTTCCTCAGGGTTTAAGAGGGAAAACATTGCAAACAAGTAGATGAAATTCCTAATTCTGAATGTAGAAAGATGTGTTTCAATAAATGCTCCTTAAATGGTAGCTTGCTCCATGTTGCCAATGTCAGCAACCATTCCGGTTTAACTTATGGAGAACAGTTCTAAAATATATGGTAAATAGATCATTGAATATGTCCAGTTCCAAAATATGCCTTGTTTTATTATACAACGTAGTATGTTATAGAAGTATTCATCTTGGTTCAAAGTAAACAAAATGTTCAAAATAGTATCTACATGTATGAGTTAAAAGATAAAGAGAAATAAAATAAAAATAATTTGATCAAATTTTAGTCTCTTGTTTACAAATTGAGTAATAATATTGCTGCTTCCTGGTACTTTTCCTTAGCATATCTGCCCAGTTTGTTTCCACCAAACTAGAAGCCAAAGGTAAAGACACAAGGCTAGCCCAGATTTACAGAAACTAATCCCATCTAAATTTTTGTGACATGTTTTTTACTAGCTCACTCCCAAGGCCACAGCAGCTGATCAAAGGCTGTACAAAATCCAGTTATAGGCTTGTAGATGGAGCTCTGAAGTAGAACACTTGATAGGCCTGTAACCACTTAGGTGGAGGCCCAATTAATCTGTTCCCAAGAATCACATTCAAACAGATTTCATCTTGCAAGGGAGCCACTTTTTGATGAAGCTGCAGCTGAGGACACACCTTTGTCTAGTTTTCACTGCTCTGAAATAAAATTCTATTTCCAATTTAAACTAAAAAATTAGCAGAAGCTTATTTAGAATGCAGATATTCCCTTCATTAAGAATGCTCCAGGAATGTCTTTTTTTCAGTCTTCCATATCTGATAATGGAAAGTTGTATCAAACACCCTGTGAGACTACTCCTTACCTACAAGATCCTCCTCTTCCACTTAATTTTTTCTATTTTTCGGGAGGGACCGGACAAGGTGTTCATTTCTCAGAAGCCCTTGATTTGGCTTCTTGTGTGCAAATGGAGTGGGCTTTTGGCTCCTCTGATGGGCTTGGCAGCCTGCCTGTCCTGTCATGGTCTCTTCTGAGCTCCTTTATGTGTGTTTTGTCACATAGCCTAACACTTTGATTTAGAAACAAATAAATAGGCAAAGAATTTGAAAAAAAATTTATAATTTTTGAGGATGCTATTCAATTGTAGGGTATCCAGAAAATTACTACCTATAGCTTAAGCTTTCCATTTATCCTAACAGTCTAAAGCTGCAATGATCCTGGCAGTTACAAAAGCACAGTTGGAAAACAAGAAGTAAAGTGAAGATAAAGCAGTACTCAAAAAAGAAAGTTTGATCTAGTTTTGCACTTTATTTCTCTCATACGACTTCTTCTTTGCTCAGCTGATCTTAAAAGACTTGTATTTTGAATGCACTCTGAGCTGTGTTTTTCTTGAGCTTGTCCTAGGCTTAGCTTGATCTTTTCAGAAAGCTTCTGCCTGTTTCAATATTACATAGCAAGTGACAGATATATGATGATAAGTAGCATTAGATGGGATAAGTATATATTCTGACTGTGGGTTTCAAGTGAGACCTCACTTGGACACAGAGAGTCTGATTAGAGCCAAGTGTTTAATTTTTTTCTACTTCTTTCACAAGTTCTGGCACAAACAGTAGGGACTTCAATTTCTTCTACTGCTTTTAGAATAAGACAGAGTTCACTAACACACTATAAATTCAGTAAATATAACACCAAAGGATTTTTTGGCTTCATCTTAATAGAGAAGCCAATGAACACATTATAAACATGTAAGGAGGGGAATCTCGCTTCACTGCCTTTGGTGTAAAATTCCCTGAGATAAGGAAAAGGGAAACTGTAATTGTTCTTTTCTAACTTACATAGCATAAGTTTGACCATTAGCAATGTCTTTTTATTATGATTAATAGATTTCTCTTTTATTACACCCTGTTCCTCAAGTTATCAGCAACTCAGCAAGACAGAAACTTTAGACATTTCACAGGTTTTTTACCATCTGGGCTTGCAGCATCTGTAATTCTTTGAATACTGAGAATACAACTGTGACCAAACCTAGCAACATTTACGCTACTGCTCTTTCAGTATCTATGTGAAAGCAGAGTATTAATAGAGTTTCTGCTGCTCTTTCTGTCCTAATAGGGCTCAAAATAGCTAATCACATAAATGCAGATCTAACAGACTAAGAGAGTTCAGTGATGACCATTAGAATTGCCTCTTAGTGTGCACAGATCCCAGAGCAGTGCTTGATTTCAAAGCAAAGGATCAGTCAGAGTAACTTTATCTTCTGAAAGGATCATCAAACCTGGTTAGTCAGACCAAATCTCTATTTATTGCTGCTCTGCTAATGTCTGCATGATCTACAACCTCTGAAAGATGGATTTTCACCTAATTACCAGATACCAAATGCTTGCTGCCTCTCACATCCGTGATGTGACCTCCCTTGTCATCCTGCAAGGAACATCAGTAAAACTGAATTAACTGCCTGAAAACCAAGACTAACTCAGCTCTAAGTCAATGTAGTCCCAAAGTTCTGAGTTTGGCAGCACTGAAGTTCTGACTGGTGGCAGGCTCCAGTTATGGGCAGTTAAGAATGGGAAATTCTGACAGTGGCAGGCAGTTATGGGTTCCCAGTACTACAGGATCAGATCAAACCTATTTTACTGCCAGTTTGTTTTAAGCAGAGATCTGAAAAGCAATTTACTTGCTAGGGAAAAATGTTGATCTCCATCAATGATAAAGAACTTTTTCTTCCAACCTTCAAAAGGGATTGCAAACAGCAACCATCCTGCATATCTTTCCCTCTATTGAATGTCCCACAGAATAAGAGAATAACTGTTAAAATTATGTACATAGTGTTAAAATTATATACATAATATTAAAATTATAAAATACATATATCTATATATATAGAGAGAGAAAGCATATATTACAGGACTCTGCAACACCATAGCCAGCCTGGGATCTGCCTTTATATTTTCCTAATTGTTCTCATACAACTTTATTGAGTAAAACATGATGTCTAGAATTGAGTACATGTGATAACTTGCTCCACACAATCCCCATAACCTAAATGGGTTTGCTGCTTTTCCCAGCTCCAGATCAGGCATTCCCATGGAATCTATGTGGACCACTTTATCACTTCAAGAAATCAGCTAGCGATAGCACCACAAAGACCTCTTGAAAAAGTTTTGGGAGCAACTTCCTATTCACTAGAACTATATATTCAAACCTCAAGTCACAGGAACATCATCAAGAGTTTCCCTTCCTTCAGACAGAATTGCTCCAAGAGCAATGCCAGAAACAGCCTTCTTAACCTCAAAGGAAACATCAAAGAACAAGTCAACAACCTTCTGTAACCTCCCCCTCAGAAGCCTCCCAACACGGGCAAGCACCCAAAGGCAGTTTTGAGAGGAAATGGAGGTGTGAATAAACTCAGTTTACAGCCTGACAGCAACTTTTATCAGTTTTAGAAAGTGCCTGAGGTTACCTAGGACGAATGGTTTCTCAAAACTCTAAGCAAAAGATTCACAAATGGTTTCCAAAGTTTTTCAAACCAGCTGGAGTATGACTGATGTTCTACTTTTGTTCTACAAGAATTTTGGAGTCTCTGATTTGCAAATGTGCAAAAATGTTTGTATACAGTCTATCTGTATATGGCCTTTTAGAGAGCTGCAATGACAAAACCAAACCAGGCAGTAACACATCAGAGGGACTATTGGAGTACCACATCTGAAGAGTTTATAAATTAAGTAAACATGGAACTGCACCTCACATGTATTATCAGTTCACTTCCATGTGCTTTTTGGCTTAGCCATGCAAAATCAGTATCTCAGAGCTCTATTAAACAGAAACAGAAGTTTTGTTCCAAAACTCTTCCAGTCAATTTTATCTATGCATCAGTTTAGCCAGTGCATTCCCTCTTTGCTGTGATATCACTGCCCCGTGTCTGCCTCTGCTGGCTCTTTTATGTGAGGAACATGGTGTAAGAGTAAGAATTATGGCTTGCCTAGAGCAAGTTCTTAATAAATTTAAAAGAGGATCTGCTGTGGATTACACAGAACACAAAGATGAGCTCAGTATTGATAGAGACATCCTAAAGGTTCATCAGGTTGAGATTGTTTCTTCTTATGGAGAAGGTAAGATCCAGAGGTGAACATGACAACAGAGAGGAAAAAAACCCTCTCCAGATATAGGAACAAGTCTGTGATCCAGTCTAAACTCTTTGATTGGACCTTGAGAAGTATCAGGTAGCACAAAGCCCAAGATGGGTAAACGAGCATTTAAAATGAGCTCACTCTGAGGTGAGTACTTCCATTAACAGGTATTTGTAAAAATATTTATTTATTCGATGCCAACCAGAAAGCAGTGTAAATGCGTCTTGTGACACTGCATTGACTCTTGCTAAGTGTCAGGAAACTTGTAACTAATCTGAAAAGAGGAGGAGTTTTAAATAAATGTAGAAACATGCAATATATATAATTTTGCACTTTGTTCCAGGTACAAATGGAATTAAGTGCTTATAGCTTTTAAGGCTTAAATATGACTGCCAGTTTGCAAAAAAGAATTTATAAGTAACTTTGTCACAAAATCATTCCCAAGTTGCTTTCCAAAAAATTTTAACAAAATTTTAACAGAAAAATATACCTGTGACAAGGCAGCATCCAATACAGCTGGAAGTTCCCAGAGTTATGTAAAACATGGATGCAGAGCTTATGCCACCGTGAAAAATGAAAAAGTGAAAAGATAACTTCATGCTTGGATATGGTCATTTACACATGATCTTGGGAGCGTTGTTGAACTTTCTGAAGCATTAACTGATTTCTGTTAAATGCATCATGTTACAAAAAAGAACAGAGAGAGGCTTAACTGAAATGAGACCTTAACTGGTTTTAATATTTTTGTGCTGAAAATAAACTGCAATTGCATGTTAGCTATGCAGTATATGGGTCACGGTGAAAAATTTTATTTCAAAGTTGTTTCTCCAAAGAATGTTTTGTGAGTATTTTTCCTAGTGCATGTATATATTTTTAAAGAAGACTGCTAACATCTTTTAGAGACTGACTTGTAATTTTAGTTCTGTCAGAAATGCTGTTCGTGCTTTTTTTTTTTTTTTAATTGGAACTGAAATTCCAACATATTCTTCAAATCTCCTCACCCTATCGTTTCTTCAACAGACGCCTATCAGAAAAGTATATCAGTCCGGAACATCATGTAGGTTTCTTCTTAAATAGAAGAAAAAGCAGACAAAATCATTAAGGAAAGATCTCTATCAGTTTATTATGAACAACACTGAAGAAAACTCAGCTCTTTATCTAACTTATTTACGTATAAGTTTCTAAGATGTATTACCTTGTGTTGAGTTTTCAGACCTAACTGTTTGTTAACAATTTTGGATGAATCACAGGAGTACCCAGATACCATCATATCAGTACTGTACTTCATCAAATACTGACATATGAAAATGGGTCAGGTTATCCACAGAGAAAAATCATTCTTTTCCTTGTATGTTTACTTCAACGCTGTTATGTACTTATATGGAATTGTTATTTAATCATATTATTGCCAAACTGGCTATAACATAATTCACCTAGCACTGACCAACTACAGAACAAAAATTAAACAAACATTTTGCTGTCGTTAAAATTTTTTCTATGGGTCTGAGCTTCTGAAGCCAGCAGGTCACTTGGATTATATATACAATGTTGAAAATTGCATTCCTAAAATCTACAAAATGCAGCAAAGCTCACTATTTTCCAAAATAACTTTAAAAACAATTACAATTACTGCCCAGACATTTTCAAACACAGCAGGCTATTGGCTTAGGCAGTGATGGAAACCCTAAAAAGAAGATAAATATTTTGAAATGCACTGTAAATCAAATCTGTGCACTGGACTAAGAATGGATTATCTGCCTCTAAACAGCAAAAGATGTTTTAGCTTGAGGGTTTTTTTCCATGCTTATTTACTAGAAACGATTTTAAATTGTGTCTATGTGATTAATTTCTTTTTTTTCCTCCAGATTTTTAACAGTTGCTTTGTAATAAATGCTCTACTATAATTAGTTCTACATACTTTACTCATTACATTTATTGATGCACAGGAATCCACTATTTCTCAACCTTTTAATAAAAAGTACATTTTTCAGCTTAAAAATTGATTTGGAACAATGCTACGTCGGCCTCAAGCTGCTCTGCAAGTATTTATAGCAGATGTATCTACAGTCTCAACTGGGCAAATTTTGATGATGTAATTAACAGAGGCCTCGATTAAGAATGAGACCTTGAGGAAGATTCATATATTATGATCTACTGTCTTTTGGTACTGTATAACCAAGACAAAATTAGCCACTTTTTCTATCCTTTATTCCAGAAAGTGTTTTAGGGGAAAAAAAATCAGCTCAAATGGAAGCCAAAGGCATTGGTTTTGTGTATGTCCACTCAAACATGGTTCTGAATGGTCAGTTTTCTGACTTTGGGCCAGATTCACCTTCTCTGGCACAGCAAGACTGTTGTAGGACGAAGACAGCACTGCCTGTGTACCTTCCAAAGAATCCTTCAGCAGAACACAAGCTCAGGTTCACTGGGCATCTTCTTGAAAGAAGTTTTTAAAGTAAGATAAGATGATGCTGGATTGATGCTGATTGTTTACTAATTAGTTCAGAGCTGGCATTGCTAAGTCAGACCATTATTTTTATAAAACGGGAGTGAAAGCTTGAAGTTTTACAAAAGTTGCCTTAACTGAGAAAGATACCTATCACTTTCTTAGAAGTGTAATTGAGTAATTGGTTCTTAATCAGAATGGGTTATTATCCTGTTAGCCCTTGTAATATCATAATGTGTTAAAATATTTATGTTTTCTCCTTAAAGACTGTTCAGTTGCATAAATCTAGCTGTTGAGTTTCCTACCTTTGTTCTTCCCCTTAGAAAGTGATTTTCTGGCTTTCCTCAGTATACAGAGCAGGAAAATATGAAACAAGCAAACCATAAGACTTAAAAAACGGCTAATAAGAGAATGGTAACTCAGAAGTTTGATTTTGGTTTGGTGGTGTATTTCTCACAGACAGTTGCATGATTTTTTTCTGAATCCTGCCTCAAGATTTTTGTGCAGTAGGGCTGATCATGCCTCTGTCCATCCCTTTCCACACTTCCACATTATATCCAGGTAAGAATGGGCCATACCTCCAAAAACAGAATTAATCAAAAGAAAGATATACATATATCGTTGAATGACATACGTGATATAATAAGGAAAACACAAGTAAAACCAAGCTGAGACTTCACATATAACCACAAGACTCTATTGCACAACTCTGGACACCCTATGCAAGGTCACTGCTTTTGTAATCAAATTTCTTAAGCTACAGAGGAATGATCAAAATTTCAGTCCAAAGTTACCACAACATGTTACTTTTCTCTTTTGTTTTTAAAGGACATTCAAGGTTCATTGTTTTGAAGGCTATAAGTGTCATACTCTTAACTAACAACATACCTCTTGGCAGCCCTTCACTATCTTGATTACCAGCTGAGAGTCAACACACCCTGTAAACATTTGTTCACCAGTTCAGCAGAATTACTCAGGACCCAGTGAGCATCTGGCATTCAAGAATGCAGATGTCTTTGTGGCAGACAAATTTATAGACATGATTTTTGCAACTGCTACTTTTTATGATTGTTTTCAGTTCACTCATCTGCTAAATACAGCATGGCCAATTAAAACAGGTTATCCAAAGTGGTATAGAGTTCTGCTCACTGCTGCAAGTCACTGAGAGACTCATAGCTTCTTTTGTTAAGAATATATATTTGAAGTGTTTGCTGAAGGGATTAAACTGGCCAAGGGTCTCTCTATCTCTGCAGGGTCTTCAAGGGCTCTCTACTTTCCACCCTGAGTTTCTGCAAAGGATGTCTCTGAGCTCAAGGTGTTTCTGCAAGTTTCTTGCATTCCATCTACCCACAGAAGCCATGTCCTCTCCTCTGTAGGAGTACCTCTGGCTGGGACCTGTGATCTTGACCTATTCACCCAACTCTTGCCTCAGAATCCCCTTGCTGAGATTTCCTCAGCTCCTCACACACCTCCAGCTCCATCTCATGGCTCCACTCTTTCTTCCTACTTCCTGGTCCCTCCACAGCTTTCCCAAAACCAGCAGCCCCAGCATAGCTCCCCCAAAACCACTGTCACTGGCCTTCCACCTTCCTGTTCCCATGCAGAGTCTTCTTTCTCCCTTTGGAGCTGTTGCAGCTGCTCACTGTGGCAGCCCCTTCTCCTCTCCAGCTGCGGAGGTGGCTGTGGTTGCCCTGCAGAGGCTGCTGCTCACCCTGCCCCAAGCCCCTTCCCCAGACTCAGGGACTCCTGAAGCAAAGCCATGAGCCATGCCCTGCTCTCGGCCTCCCCTCGGGGACCAGCTGCTCACAGAGGAGACGAGCCACAGCTCAGAGCTCCACACCGACAAGATTGACCAGGGCTTGACAGCTGCCGTGGCAGAACTGCACATTCCAACATTCCAGCACCCATCCTGGCTGCAGCTCTGAGCAGCCACAAGCCACAGCTGAGTCACAGCAAAGGGCTGAGGGACATCTGCTGCTGCAGACCAAGAGCTGGCTGCTGGCCAAATCTGAAAGGTGCTCTGGAACCCTGTCCCCAGCATGAAAGCCAAGTGACAGAAAGGCCACATTCCACAGGAACCAATTTTATGCAGTGCTGGTCCAAGGCACCTGCGGCACCTGATGCCACATTCATCCACTGAGTCTTTCGTGAGCAGGCAGCAAGCCTGTGGTGCCAGAAATCTGCTTTGCTCATACTGGGGGAAAAAAGGTCACATAGAAGTTCTGTATCTAGAGGAGAAAGGGTGTGAGGGGACACATCCACAGCCATGAGACCAAGGCCTCAAACCCATAATCCTTAGTCTTTCTCTCATTGAAATTTGTGATCATCACAACTGCAAGAAGTTGGAAAAGACCAGCAGAGCAAATCCGCAAATCCGGGGGAGATGTTTCACAGAAAGGTGTTTGTCTTAGTGCTTAAGACCTTTCCTAGATGGATTAGGATAACAGAGTTAAAAAACCCCAAACCCTACATGGAAATAGAATTCAGGTCATTTGTCTTCAGCTTTACAAACATTTTACAGTGCAGTGAGCAACCAGTGATGAGCCAGCTTCTTAAATCTCACTGAAAATCAAAACGGAATATTCTTACCTTGTGTTTTCTTCTTGAAGCTAGTATAAAATGCAGTTTAATTTTTCCTCTTTTAATTAAATAGGCTGTTCTGCACTTTATTTCACAAGAACTCTGAGCAAAATATAGTTAATTGATACGTGTATTTATAGCCATTATACCTTCCCTGCTCTCTAGAAAATCCGTTACAGGCCCTATCCTTGACAAAATTCTTTTGAAGAATAATACATCTGAAGTCAAATGTTATTGCTAATTGACAGGATAGTTTAAACAATGTAACCTTATCTTAGGTAAATAAACCTCTAAGGACACTTTGAGCCAGAACGGCCAAATTAGATGTTTGAGATTCCTTTTTGCTGCAGAAGGTCTTGTTTTGATAATGCATTTCAATACAAAGGCTACATGTGAAAAAGAATCTGAGACTAAAAGAGAAGCTTGGTTCCTCCTGTTTGTGTTCTCTCCTAACTCAGTATTTTTCATAATAGGAAAAAAGTACCTTGAGATACTCTAACCTCTAACTACTGCAGTAGAAAAAATATATATTATTTTTACTTGAAAGTCTACTCGAAAAATAATTAATGCATTCCTAGATTTTTATCTTTAAATTCTTATTTATATTTTCTATCTAGTTTTACACTTCAATAAATAATTCAAAAAAACAGCCTAAAATGAGCATTTGTAATAAATAACTGTGTTAAATTAAAGATGTGAAAACTCTCAATAAGAGACAGCAGTACTGTACACCAAATATGAGATGCACAGATGTGTTAAAGCAGCAAGAAAGAGAAGAAACAGCCACCAGAGGGGAGGAGATGATGGAGGGCAGAGACATCCTGTACCAGTGTGTGGATTCTGAGGAGTGGAGTCTGAGAAATGAGAGTGTCCTGGAAATGGACTATAAACTTTTCAACTTCACGTTGTCGTTCATGCACAAGGTCCTGCCCCTATTTCTTGTCGGTGTTCAAAGATGTTAGAAGGCAGTGACCCTGATAAGCACAATGCACTTCTGTAAATTTATTTGCTTAATAAAACATAGTTGGCCTCAGAACAAACATGAATATAATAACTAAAATGTATTTTCAACTGAAGTTTGTCTTCTGAAATCCCTACTGTGGGGTCTGTGTCTTTTCATAGAGATATAACTGGAAGATATCCCCACATGACCAGAACTGCTACCTCACAGTTAATTTGAAGATTAAATGTGACTCAGAAACATTATTTAGTATTGCTTCTAAGGGGAGGTAGATTCTACACAGAAGACTGATCTTCATTGCAAAAGATAAATCATATTGCAAGATGGGTTTTTCAAACAATGTGAGCGATAATTTTGTTGTGTTATAAACACTGCAAGAGTGTGCACATTTGTAGACTTTGATGTCAAGGTGGGGAGAAGAATAAACAAATATACTTGTCTTGGTACAGATGAAGAAATCCGATTTCCAAAATCCACAGCTTATTCCTTATCAGTCAGGCCAAATCTGATCTCTCTGTGTGGTCATAGCAACTGAAGCCTGGAGCACTCACTGGCTGAGTCTTCACTTCTAGCTTCCAAAACATTTCCTTTTCTATCTCAAGCCGTGATCTGATAAATTTATTTCAGACAGGATTACTAAAGTTTAGTACTAAAGTACTAAATTATTTACTGATCTTGATAGATCTTCTCTGAAAAGGCCTTCCTGTTTGTAGAAATTTAATCTTCCAATCCTTAATACAGAAATACATATACCCTTTCCAGGACAGACTTATAATTTTCTGATTGGCAGCTGTATGACCTCTGAATGTAAACTGTGTCCTGTAGGCTGACCACCTCAATGAAAATGTCAGTCCTGTGCAGAAACAGAAGAAAATAAATGACCTGTGGTGCTTACGTGGTATGCCAGTTTAAGGGATGCAGTAGCCTTAAATGTACACTGCCCCACTAAGGGGTGCAATATCCTTAAATGTACACCACCCCACATTTTGTGGGGCTCATATTCCTAAACTGGACATGAATTTCCATTTTAGCTGGGCCAAATACACTTGGGAAATGACCAATTCACTAGTTTTGTAATGAACCTTGTTCTGTGGCTGACTGAGCCCTTATAAATCTGTTTGGGATTTCATCCTGATTACTGCATGGACATGCTCTTACACCATCCTGTCTAGAATGAAGACTGGAGGGCGCACACAGAAGCAGTCATCCATCCCTTCCACCTGGTTGTTGTTTGTGGTGAAGGGAGAACAGCCAGATAGGGTGTCACTTCTTGCAGAATGACAGCGTCAGCTTAGTAATGGCCTTCTACAAGACCCTTGGATTGATGACTGCCTGCCTCCAGATGAGGCTCACGGGACTCACCCAAAGTCCATTGCAGTAAACCTCTGCAGAAGAGGATCCAGAAGAGTCCTGGGTCTTAGTTCAAGTAACAATAAAAAACTAATAAAGAAGTCAGGAGAATAACCAAAGCCTGTTTAGAATTCTGCAGAGGCTATGTAAAAATGCTTCTTGTACATCAGAGAGCTTCAGATAGAACAGTCAGTATACTCAAGAAGGAGCAGTTTTGGGATACAGAAAGGGAAGTCAGAGAAAGGAAAACCCAGTATCTCGGGTAAAAATGGTGTTCATTTCCTCGAGAAATAAACTGAAAAAGGGTAACAGAGAATTATAAAAGGATTGGCCCCAGCATGAAATTCTGGTGAAAAAAATGCATTTTAAAAAGATGAGGCAATTTTTCGTGTCAGGAGTTCTACAGTCATCATGGGTTACATAAGGGTTAAGGTAACAGGAGAAAAGGAGGGAGAAATGCATCAGTTTCAGTGTTCTCAGTCTGTCATTATAATACAGAACAGAACCACTCCAGTGGGGAAAAAACAACACTACAAACTGAACAAAAATGGGAAATCTATCAGATTATAACTTACAGTGTGAATGTATGGGAGGAAAGTCAACAGCTTTACAATGACAGAGAAAACTGTCACTAAACTGTGCTATTTACTAAGACTACTCCATCTCAAGATAGAAACACCCATATTTTTTTAAAAAGCAATTGGTTTTTTACATCCTTATTTGTAAATAGAATAACAAAGAATAATAAAAATTAACAGATACCTCATCAATACATTTAAGGTTCTCTGTACTTTAACATCTTTAAACTTTCTTTAACATCTTATTCACAACAGTAGAATGTTTATGTTCATTAAACCAGAAACTAGTTTTTAATTCAGAAATAAGAAATATTTCATAGGACTTGATCAGATATTTCCATAGCAAGTTATTTATACTGTGCTAGATAAGAAAGGAAGCACCTCTCAGCAACAGTTAACCAAGCATCAAGTCTACTGAAATTACTTTCTTCTTTATATTTAAAAAGACCATGGCTTCAGATAAACTTCAGATAAAACCTTAGAAGCTCAATGCAAGAAGGACATTTTATTGTTATTATTCACTGGCTGTAAACGAAATAACTCCAAGAAGTACAGAATATTTTTGCTGCCATTAATTTCATTCTTGATCTACATTACTGCTTAGGCTAAAATATTACTTAATAATGTACATTACCATATTCTTGATTTTGCCTTTTTTGTTATTTCCTTATTTGCTTATATATGACAAATATTGCTGCTGCCCAGGACAGGATTCTAGCATAACATAGATGTTACTTCAAAGAAGACACCTAATATATATTTTGATGCATTGGATGAAGCAAACATTTAGCATACAGCATTCTAGTAACTGTAAGTCAGGGAAGAGACAACTGTACCATGGGTATCAATCTTAAAAGCTGCACTTTTATTTTACTAAATTATCTATGTTAAAAACAAATCTGTGCCTGGTGTGGAATTTCACTGCATCAGGTGTTACAATATTTTTGTTTTTATTACAAGCAGGAGAATGCATGTAGAACAAGTGTTAAGAAACATGACAATAAATTAGAATATAATTTACAAAAGCAAAAATAATAATAATAAAGTAACAGTGTACCACATTAATACTGAGTATAAAATAATAAGCAACTAATCACAATAATACAAAGGTAATTTCAGTCTGTATTATTAAGGATATCTATGTGACATTCACTCCTTTATAAAGTTCCTAACGAAATGGACTATTTTGGATGTATACACCTTGAAGGATTAATCTTAGATTTTTATTTCTGTTTTGATCTTTATCAGCTGATAGTATTGCTCAGCAGAAGTACTGGCACCAGGTTTCTGCATCTTGTATTGTACTATTTGATTCTAGGTCTGTCATATTTATAGCCTGCACAAAGACTCCTTTTGTCACTATGTAAGAATATAACACTATTTAGCTTAGATTATATAGATGGCTACAGTGTAGCAGCAGCAATGAAGTGTGCTGTTGAAACCAATCATTTTTATTTGAATTAGGTTTCATATTTCAGTCTTAGTCTGTAGTGTTGCTTAGTTTGTAAATCCATATACATTCTGTGTTTTGTTCCCTTTAACAATACAATTCAACATTGCTCCAGGCAGTTCTTTAAATTCCAACCTCAGTGCTGTTATATTGCAGAGTAAACATCAGAATCCCCGGTGTTCTAGCACCAGTAAGAGAGCAAAATGTGTCTTTGGAAACATTCCTTACAATTTTCATGTCCTAAGTGAGGTAAAAAAAAAAGGTTTCTTTTCAATACAGAGAAAACCTATTTCTCAATAGCTGAAATGACACATTAGCTGATAAACCAAATCATGCCCTGGAGAAACAGGACCTTGATACAAAGAGGCCTCTTACTTTGGGAATGTTGTAACAATCCCTTACACTTTCATCATACTTCTGATCTAACCAGGGCATGTTAGCACCAAGGTGTTCTGTCAAAAGGATATAGGAAGTCAATTCACTTAACAGACAAGGACTACATACTGCCCTTAATCTCTATGTGCAACTCCCAAAAATTGGGATGTTTTTATCTACTGGTGTAAGTTTTAACAGGAGTTGTTTACATGGTGATGAGAGCAACAGATAACAAGCATATGTGAATACATGCAAGCCAAGTGAAAATTAATTCCACTGGTCACAAGCATACAGAAGTGGAAATACTGGCAAGAGGTAGCAGATGACAGGAATTTGATGGTCATGAGTACAGACATGGGGCTACACAAAACCCCTTGACAGATTGTCAATATGTTGGGGGGATTTCATAGTATGAGTCCTCTTAACAGTATCTATTGTTCCATGTTAATTCACATTAGTAAGTAGTGTGCAATATATTTGGTTTTGTTATTGGTAAAATACATTGGTACACTTCAATCTCATATTTTGAAATTATTTTTCACTGTAAAGATTACCTTTTTTAAAAAAGTGCTATTTGAGTTAGAATTTGTAACACATTATTGTTCACATAATTTTAACTGCTTTACAACAAAGGAGTCATAATTGGACACAAAATCACATTCATGAAGTACCTGTTGCAAAAAGAAAATGTTCAAGTACAATATATTATTATAAAGAAGTACCTAATCTCCTCATCTCCTTTTTGAGTCTGTTACTGAAAAGTGAAGGGGAAGAGGAGCATGACAATTAACTTTTTAATGTTATATTCCTGATTGTGACCTGCCTAAGAAGTTTAATTTCACTTTTAAAAATGCAGAGTATTTGGTGAATATTAAAAATAGGGTAATATGAATAAGTGGAGCATGGCAGCAAATAGTTAAGGCATCTGGCTTCTAATTTAGAGGCATGACTTTGTTCCAGTCTGAAGCTGAAAGCTTCCCCTTGCTTTAAATATTGTCCAGCTTTACATAGCTACCTGGCCATTTAGGCGAAGGGGGCCAGAATTCATTACAGCCACCCCTTTTCCAGTGTGCCTTACTCCTGACATCCAACCGGCCTCTTGGCTCGAGCACACTTTTGACTTTTCATTTGAACAGAACCTAGATACCTCCATGAGTCACTTACTCTTTGGTTGCAATCTTTGCCACTCAGATGCAGTCTCCTGAACAGAACATTCACATATTCCTTCTCATAAACAATACCTTTGCTATGGTATCAAAGGAGGGAACATCTGGAATCCATTTTAAATTTCAGCTTTGCAAAGGATTGTTGCTATTACACAGTAGGCTTATCTTTTGCATTCAAATTCCTCAGTTTTGGAGAATCAAAGCTAACATGTAAACCAGATCTAGAAACCCACAAAGGTGTTTCTTCTTTGTGGCTGGTGTTGTAAACAAAAGTGAGCTGGAGTCAAAGTGTAAGTCCTAAACAACTTTTATGGTGGTAGCGAAGGAACTGGCAATCCAGTCTTCACCACTGCTGGAGTCTGCCTCCCCCATGATACTGAAATATGTTCCTTTCAGTGGAAATCTGTCTCACTTGTACAATGGTAAGATGGCTATAAACCTGCAATGAAGATTTCATTTTGTTTCATAGCACACTTGTATTTCATGCACCACTGCAATAACTGTTGCACCTCTTAAAACTAAGTCCCTCATGGTTGCTCTATTTAGTATAGCTTTATATATGGCTCACAGCAGTGTTCAGGAAATATGGATTACTCCAAAGGGAAATAGGTGGAATGAAGGAAAAATACTTCTTTTTCTAAAAAATTTATGCTCCTTAAATAACATTTCCAAGCTCATTTTATAATTTAAATTGTGGTGCTGTGTCAAGAGATAAAATAGTTAAGATTTTTAAGCTATGACTTAACTCTTTTTTTTGATTCTTCTTTACTTCCATAGTAGACCAACTCATAAGAACTATATTTTAAACAGTTTTAAATAGAAATGGATTCAGTGTCATTGCTAAGTCCATAATAAAAGTTATTTTAATGGTCCAAGGATGTAAACAGACTATTGGATTTAGTCAAAAGAACACAAATGTTCTACAGTAAGCTATTCTATATGTGTTGTGTGAATCTTTCAAATTTGGGATCCCCTCATACTGTGTCCAGCACTTTGGATTAATAAATCCCACTTCACAGAAGTTAAAATAATATTGAAATCCTGTCAGCTGGGGCTGACCAGTGGTTATGTTTTCCACAGGGTAATGCATTTGCAAGGACGTCAATCTCATTCCGCTGTGTGGCTCTCTTGGATGGACACACTTCCACAACGATAATAACAAGGCACATTCTTCTGCTTCCTGTGGGTCAGTGTCCTTGGCAGGTCTTGCAGCACATCTGTCTGAAGTATGCTCGACTGCAGAACTTGAACTTCAGCACCAGTGGGCAATATGCCACTTTGTTCACATCTTTGCACTCTAATAATTAAGAACATTAAAGAGAAAAAACATCAGAAATATAAATTAAAGTACAAAGAAAATTTGATGTTTAACATGCTTCTCTATCCATCTATCTTGCTTTCTTTGTTTGTTCTTTCTACTCTTTCTAGTCTAGTGCATACAATATTGCAAATTTAAAAAGCAAAAAAATTGTTTGCAGGGCTTTCAGACATTTAGAAGTGAGCAGTATTTGCCTTGGAAGAATTATCATTTATTGGAATAAGTGATCACTTTACATAGTTAGAAAATGTGAGGGACTTTTTTCACATTATTTTTAACTTTCTTCTCAGGAGTTAATTTATTCATCCATGAGAGGTTATCATTATAATGATTCACACTATTTGAGACCACACTATGCATTTGTAAGAATCCCTAAAACAGAATGAGCATTGCAGCTAACAGGGATGGAGAAAATTACACAAATGTTACGAATAATATTACCAACATGGTGGTTCAGTGACCAAACTGAATGGTGAATTATACTTGAGGCTTGGTTCCACACATCCACAATTTATTTTATGCTAAGAAGGAAAGCCGTTTTTGTGCATGTAATAGATGTAAAAGCTTATTTTCAAAGTTGTGTTTTCCCTACATGCTGGGCTTACTGCCTCAGCTGCCCTGCTGTGCTGGCAAGTAGCTTTCCCAGGAAGGGAGAACAGAGTTCAACCTCATGGAGGAAGGTTTCATTCTTTTGCACCCCACACAGGTTGCACATAAAGTGACTTTGTGGGTACATTACAGGAGCTGGAGTTCTCCTCTGCCTCATTTTTCACACTTGCAGAAAGAAAGTGGGCATGGGGAATGGGATAGTTTGTATCAGTTCTTATCCTGATACAGCTGGAGAAAGAGCTACATCTGAGAACTCAGTGATACACTCAGGTTCTACACCTGGTCAGTCTCCATATAATCTCCTAGTGCATTATTCTTGCTCTGGCACAGCGTGTTATAGATAGTGGATTAACACTTGCAACCAAACTGGAGTAGCAAATTGAATGCAGATGAGAATTTTTAGTATTTTAACCTAGGAAAGCATTAATGAGGCTGAACTTATAGGTCTGTACTGACCAGTATTTCTGATAATGGTAATATATGCACATGCTTTTAGCTAAGCAAGGAGCAGTTAGGAAATTATTTAAACTTTAATTTCATTAACACAGACATAGCACTTCCATTGCAATTCTTTCACTCCACCTACACGATGTTTACATACTACTTTTCGAATTTTTTAATTCTTCATGGAAACAAAACTGAATGACAGAAAAAAAGACATTGTGGGTAGCTGGTTGAAACAGATATATTTCTCTACTGGCAACCACACATGGTCACTGTATTTGACTGACTTTCAAAAACTCTTCACAAAAGAGGTCAAGTCTCTTCCAGAAATATTTCAGGTCCTCATGTTTGTGAAGACTGGGAATATAGGAGAGACAGATGGTGAATTATAAATGAAGTGAAAAATAAAAAGGTTCACTTCATCTAACAAGACATAAAAACTTCACTCAGTCCCAAAAATAACCCTCAAACACACTGTGTTTAGTTAAACACAAGTAAAGCCACTAACTGTATTTTTGTTAAAAGTAGGATTTCGAATGATCCTTTTTAATGTTTCTTTTAAGTTATTCTTTCTCTTGAGTAAAACTGGACCCTGTTCAGCTGATGCCATTTGGACAGCAATGAGAGACTATTCTGGAAGTTCCCCACAATTTCTGTTTTAAAAATAAATTTTGAAATAGATATGGTGGCTGATGAAGTAGCCTATTCTTCATTGGACTGTGGTTGAATGGAGAAGGTTTAGCAGAGTTCCTTTTGTTGCTAGTAACAAGTGTTAGTAAGTTTCAGTAAGCTACATTTACAAACTCTGCATTGCTGAACTTTGTGGCTAGATTAGGTGATATTATGATATTAACTATCGGTTTAGATTTTTAAAAAACACAAATTGTCACTATGCCTCCAGCTAAATAAATTGCTAAGATGTATTATATAAAATACAAGAAAAACTGAAATGACATAAAAATAGAAAAAAATAGTCTTTCAGGTAAAATTTTAAATGGGCTTCAGCAGTCTAGATTCAGCATACACATATGTATTTAAGACAACAGAATAATTCTGAATATATTTCAAGTGGTGTGGTAGATGATGCCTGTGGTTCACTTCCAGCAGAAAATGCAAAACCACATGGACAATATTCTAAATCACCAATGAAAAGTTTGAAAACTGCAGAGCTAAAGCACATGTAAAATATTACAAGATCCAATGTAACTTTCTTTTAGTATTTTTGTATCCCGAAAATTTTGACTATTGCTTCATGCAGACTTCTGTACTTTCCCAAAGAAAAATTTTCCACACTTTACCAATATGATCATTATACTGCAGAGTGGTTCAAGTTTCCTCAAAACCCTGTATGATTTTATCTTTGGGTAGCAAAATAAAATTGCTAAGAAATTGTTGAACAGCTCCGTAGTCTGCGAGCACAGGTGTTCAGCAAGCAAAGGGAATCAGGTTGGTGGGGGATTGAAACAGGAAGAGAGCCCCCCCCCAGATAATCTGACCAGTGCAAACCCGTGTGCTGCTGCTGAAGTTGTTTTTGCCCCACAATGGAGCCCAAAGCACAAGGCAGCACTACAAGGGGCATATAGACAAAGTCCCCATATGTGGGCAGGTATGTTCTGCTACACACATGCACTCCCATGTGGGCAAACCCTCTCTCTGGGACACCTGACTCCTTCCTGGTAACCCAAATACTGATAGATCACATTCCACTGTACCTGCAGAGTGACAGAAGCCAGCATAGAGGCACAACATGCGCCACTCACAAATACATTCATGATGAAATATCAGAGCTCCAAAATTTCTCCCAGAAATTACTACTTGAACAAAAATAGTTGTGGTCTTTAGGGTTAGTTAGCTCTTGAAATCTTTCCATCATCTCTTGGATGGTGAAAAAGATATGCCTTTCTGTTTAAAAGCTGACACTTTACTGAACAAAGAGATGTCAGCTCCTCTTGTGTCTAAGAGGAATTTTTTAAAGCAGAAAATGTGTCAAACGCGCACCCTACTCTTCAAATCCCATTTGTGTTTCTTGTATTCGCTATTTAAGAGCAGCTGTAAAAGTTTTAAGAATTGGAATATACATATAAGAAACATTTGTACAAGTATGGGAGAAAGTGCCCTGAAAATAGGGAAACCTTAGTCTTTCACAGATTACAGTAAAATTCTACTTAAAGATTTAAGCTTTTTAAACCATTAAATGAATTTTGAGATAAATACCTCCAGTGTGGGACATAAACAAAAATGGGACACTAAGTGGCAATGTGTTGGGAACTGTATCCTTCAGAAGATACTGTGCTGTATCTTTTTCCCTTTGAGTCTTCCTAACCCTGTTAATGAGCCTGGATGAGTGTCAGTAAGGAGCTGGCTTGCACCTGGTCCTCTCACAGTGCAGGCCAAAGAACGGACAACCACCTGGAATACAGTATAAGTGTTTTCCAAAATTTTCTATTTGTGGATCCCAAAAATTTTCCAGTGAAGGTGTGGGTCCCTAAAAACACAATTCCGAACAGACTCACTGCACATAGCTAGCCCCCACAATTCTACTGTAGAGAAGTTCAGGCCACCCAGTGTACAGAGATCACGCACAGAAAACCCTTGACTGCATTCTTCTGTAAGAGACTAGCATATTTTCTGGTAATACTGGAGAATTACCAGTGTAATTACTATAAATAGCAATATGACCTTGTCATCTGGAAATTAAAAGGAGACTGGGACTGAATCATGTCTACTTATAATTAATTTATTACCTTCCTTACTTTGGACTGAAGTCAATGTCGGTGTTTGGAAATAAAATATCATGTAACCTATGAGATTTAGAAGGCAGAAAGTTTCCTAGATTGATAATTATCACTTAAAGATTTCTTGAGAGCACTAAACAGAAATAATGCAAATTAAAATAACCAAGACAAATTCTAGTATGAAGAGGTTTTCAAATGACAGCATTAGCTGACAAGCCTCTACTTAAAATTAAAACTTTACTAAAAATAGTGAATTACAGTGCTCATACATTGGACTATCCGTGTATTTCTGGGACAATTTTAGTATGCTCCCATTTCATCACAGACGTTTTATTTGCCAGACTTGTATAACAATTTTGAATCTACAGCATGGGCATTGATGGATAGAGTAGGCATTGGCTGACCACCAGATCTGGGTTGACTGTAGGACAAACCTGCCTTTAAAAAAATTTCAATCAGAGCATTTGTTCCATATAAACAGGACATTAAACTCCAGTGTGATAGGAGATTCTGTGTAAAAAATACTCAATTATATACTGCACAGAGATTAGTTACATTAAAAACAGAAGTGCTAGAAACATTGCAGTCAAGTACTCAAATTTAGGGAATATAAAAATTTAGGGAATATGTCTTTTAGAAGGACTGCTGTGTAATCTCTTGACAGTTTGGAGAACTTTCTATTCCTTTTCCCCTCCCACACAAAATGAACTGTACTTATCTAATGAGCAACTAATATAAATTTTATAATCAATGAGGAAACATTTTTTCCTGCTTAGCATTCCAAGTTTACTTTGATGTCAGCATTTCCTAAGAGTTTGGCCTAGACCACTTACAAGTTCAGATCCAAAGTATTTAATAAATGGGAATATTTTTATTTTCACAATATTATCTCATATATCTTCTACCAAAAATATGCTATGATGAAGCTAGTTAATAATCTGATTAAACTGGACTGTAAAATGCAAAAATACTATAATTATAATTATTTTGAACAGACATTATAAATAAAAAAAATTACAAGTTAGTTAGAAGAAGCTTAAAGGATATCAAAGTATAAGAACAGATGAGTTCTTACAAGAACTGTGTAGCATGAAATCTATGGTCCCAGTCTTCTAATGAACAAGGAATTTACTATTTTTTCCACCACATTGTTGTGTTTAACATTGATTAGGCAGGTAGAACGTCAGTGGATGAAAAGTGTATCATGCTCGCCCTGCTATTATGAACATTGCCATTGAACCAATAAAGAGATTAAAAAATCAGTGACACAAACAGTAGTATTTTGTCCATGACTTAGGCTATAAATTTTTAAGGGTATTTTTTTGAACAATGTGTACTTAGATTTTCATTGACTTTACCATTGAGCTACAATGACTAATTGGAAAATAATTTTTAAAAGGTCATTCACAGCCTGAGAGATGATGCCATATAGACTTTTACCAATGCAGTAATGCTGATTATGTCACTTCACTCTTTTCAGAATAAATTACATTGAGATGGCAGACTTACCCTCTGTGTTGGAAATTGGAGTACTGTCACATTTACTTTCACACTGCTGCATTGATGGAGGTCTGAGAGTTTCTGGACATTCACTGGATGCTTGTCCAGTATATGAGAGACATTGTACTGTTCTCATCTGTTGCCCAAGACCACACTGTGCAGAACACTAAAGAAGAAGAAAAAAAATTTAAAATCCTGCATCCAATTTTAAAATATTAAATAAAGCAACAGGAAGCAATCAGAAACACTTCACATCCACAAGTTTTAAAGAAGACAGGCATCTGAAGAGGTTTCAATAATAGAGAAAAGAATTATCATAAAATATTCCAGAATTTTTTACAACATATGTGAGTACTTGTCTTTCAAAGAAAAGAAAATGCAATGCAATATTGACTCCCCGAACAGTTCAGATTTGAGATGTAGGAATATGATTTACTCTATTTCATATATCATACTAACACTTTAGAATAAAGAAAAAGAAAGAGAACAAGAACTCAAATCTTCTACAGGACTATTTTTAAGGAAAAGTAAATATCTTTTAAACACATAGACTTTGCTGTTTAAAACATTTTTCATTTATGTAACTAAATAGTTACAATTTTAGTACAATATTAGTTAAATATAAAAGTGGATCTGAAGAACCACCATTTTAAAAAGTCAACTAGACTGTAATATCACAAATCATTTTCCACTGGTTAATTAAACTAAAATGTTTCATTTTTATTAGAGGAAAATGGCTCAGCAAAAAGAAAATTATTAATTTATTTAATATTCTAAAAGCAGGCCATTGATCACTAATGAGATGCAAAACCTAAAGAAAGAAGGAAACTTAGTAAATCATATTTAGACGCACTTCATAATGGCAGCATTATTCAGCCTGTCCTGGAGTAATTTAGCTTCCTGTATGGTAACTCAATGTATCTTATGCAAAAAATTATATTGACCTCAAAGTATGTTTTTTTCAGAGACAGATATATATTCAGATACATATACATATACATATATACAAAAGGGGAGAATCCTTTTGTTTTCCCCAGCCGTAGGAGCCATCTCTTATCTGTCTCCAGGGACGTCTTAGCCCAAGAGGTGCTAATACGGGAGACTGACAGGAGCTATCTCACCTGTCCCCAGTCTCCAGCAACCCAGCGAGGAGGAGGACACCGGCCCAGACTACAGCGGATGCGCACTGGCGGCTTGCTTTCATCTTGGCATTGTGCAGCTGGAAAGGTTTTTAAAAGATCACTGCTTTTGCACAGAACAATTCTGTGCTTGAATCCTGGGCCACACTTTGGTGTGCACTGGAAAAAAAAAAAAAGTTCATGTAAATAAATAATTAAAATCTCAGTAATATGCCAATAAAACTCTCAGAAATGCTATTTGTAAAGATGGACAATATATTCATGAACTTAAAATTCAATTACAATCACAACACAGAATAATAATTTTAAAATGTTTAGAAACACAAACAAGCTGACTGAATATTGTCTTATTATGTATAAGCTTATTTAAGTTTTAGATTTTCTTTGCTGTTTATATTTAGGCTACAGTGTTAGTATTTATGTTAGGTTTAAGAAAAACTGCTACAAAGTAGAAAGGTCTGCCATGTGTAATACTATCACGAAACAAATTTGAGTATATCAATAATTAAAAATAAGACTGTCTGTTCTTAACATCACCTTAGTACAGTCTTTATCCATTTCACTTTATCCTCGGACAATGAACACATTTTTCCTAAATACACAAAAGGAAAGATAAATGCTGTACTTGAATTCATAGAGACCATATCATTCAGATATGTCAAAATATGGTACCCTCTCTGACAGTGCATGCTTTCCTCTCCTTTCCTATTCAAATGTTAATTCTGATTTCACAGTTTTCCCTCCTTTTATCACTCATGTGCTATTCTGACAGCAAGCAGACAATAAAACAGCCACTTGAAAAAAAGTAGGCCTGATGATCACTGTTTTTCCTCACAGTGCCTTTCTCTTTCCTTTTTGCTACTGACCATTAACTGTGTCATACACAGTAGCTCAGCTGCAGAATGAGGAAGAGAACAAGTGTTAACAAAATTAAAACGCAAGTCCATTCCCAAATCAGTCCTTTTTTAACATGAGATATTATAAGCATGGTTTTAGAATCCTCTATTGGTGTGTTAACCTTTACTCCATAAGCATATCTGCAGTATTTGGATCAGAATCAGTTCCTGACAGCACAAACTATCAGATGCAGATTACATGCAGATTATGCTAACCTGTTCAAGACAGGAACTGCCTTTAATATATAGAGACAAAACATTATTTGGGAAACAACATTATGTGGATGTGGAGCAATATTCAAGAGGTCACATACCACAGAGCTTTCCATACACCCAAAACTACTCACTATACCACTGGGGGGAAGAAAAAAATCACCCCTAAGATTATTTTTTAAAAATTACTTGAGTGGTGCAAACTTCATTGTTTCATGCCTAATCCTGAAGTATCTTTGAGTAACTTATAGAAATTTTAAAGTAGTTCCACAGTATTATGTAAGGATATACCCTATGAACATGTAAAACTTTATATCTACATACACCTCAAAACAAGATCTCCAGAGGGAGGCACCTAAGCTAGTTCATATGGAATGAACAGGTTTATTCCAAATGTTATCTCCACTTAGATTAAGGATCTCAAAGTGAGCTGCAAGAAGATGACTCTTGCATTTAGATTTAATAATCCAGAATGCAAAATGGATATATAATCATTTTCCTTAAAATGTAACCTTTTCTTTTCTATCCTACTCAGTCTTTTTATACCGAGGTACAGCCTCTTCATCTACAGTAGTTCAGTGTTCAGAATTTTGATACAGAATAAACAGTTGCAAACGTTCTTACACTGAAGGGACTTCAACACCAAATCTTGTGCACGCTGCCTACTAGAAAACTAGATGAAGGAGGGAAGTAAGAGAAGATCTCTGGTAGAACTACACAAATAATACTAATGACAAATAGGGACCAAAACCCAATGAGAGTTAACATGTGAGGTCTTCGACGTCGTGATCATGACTGACTAGCTGGGGTAGAAACTCCAAGGAGTGTTATGAGTACTCTCTCCCACATGTATTTCATGCAAAAGGTATGACTTTTAAGTAGGAAGTAGAACTATGTGCCCCATCCCAGCTGAGTGCCTAAAAATCACATCAGTCTGTCAAAACAAACATTAAAATGACAATGTTGAAAGGACTTTGTCAAAATGTCAAAACCCAATGTGGTTTCATAACCTTTAGAGTATGTTAGCAAACAGGACTCTGAGGACTAAACTTTGACTTTAGGAGCATCTTCCTTCTACTACTGCTTGAAGACACAATCTTTAATCCATGTGTAAGACACCATCTGAGAAAGACCTTCTTTCAGCTGTGAGTACCAGAAAAAAAACAACATTCCTATACTCCCTTTATGGAGTTACAGCGAAAATTATACTAAGATGGACTACACTAAATATCCGAAATGGAAGTGAAATAAGGAAATAATGAAATCACTAAAAATAAAAAACATTAGTAAAATTTAACAAAAAGATTGTATGTTTCCAAACAAAATGAAAACAAAATATCCAGATCAACCAAATGAGGAAAAATTATCTTCCATTACTACATACTTCTAGAATTTCTGACTCCCTCTGTGGAAGTCATGAAGCCCAATTATATATGCTTGTCTCATAAGGCTCTTCCCAAAAAATCCTAAGAATATTTTTTATAATTGTCCTGAAGAATATAAAAGGAGTAATTTAGAGTGGGTAGATTAATTCTGCCAAAGCCCAATTATAACAAAGTGTGAAAAACCTTATGGTATTACCTAGGAATGACTACATTCCTGTGGGAAAGACATCCTTAGTTTTCATTTCAATTTCATAAAACCACGCTTACATTCTCCTAAGGACTTCATCTAACCAGTACGTTAACAAAATGTTTTTGTTTCTCTGACCAAAAAGATACATAATTTCTTGTTAATATTCACTGAAATTTTTAAAAATGTGTAATTATATTGCTTGTCAACAAGTGCATAAGCAGATAAAACAATTCTATAATTGTTTTATGTGCATTATGCATTGTTTTAAGTATGAAAAGAAAACTTCATAACTTGCATTCCAGAGAAAATTAGCAAGGTTTGCCATTGGTTTCAATGGGAGGAGTATTCAACTCTTCATTTTTTAAGTTCACTCTTGTTTTCCTTTCCATGCTTCTGTCAGAAATTTATATAAACACACATATAAAAATGTTTACATTTATAGTACTATAGGGATTTTTATGTATTCTATTATATTTCTAGAAACCATGAAAGGAAAAAAGAAAAGCAACTATTCTCATTATATCAAAATGGTATCATCAGTCAAGACAGTCTGCCAAACTACACAAATAAAATTCATGCCAGAAAGAAGCCTGGCACTTTTTCACAGTCCTGATTAATTATCACAACCAGAAGCTAAGTGGAGTTTGAATCTTTATATTAGAATGACTTTGCTCAAAATCATTACATGATCTTGCTGCATAAAAACCTGGATATGATAACAGAGTGTACAACTACTTTAGGTAACTAGAATGTGATATCTGTGGGAGAGAAGCTAATTTTGGGTATAGTGACATGCTGTAGATTATGGGCATTTTCAGAAGAGGCAGGAAACAAAACAATTAGGCACAGGTGAAACATCCTCTTAATATTTTCTTACTAATCCTTTACTTACCAAGTCCTGACAGAAAATGTGCTAATATTCAGTGGTCAGAGGTCCTGCCTCCACTATAACCAGTCAGTTAATACACAGCAGAATTTCCTTACCTCCGACCAGTCCAGAGCAACCCACTGTGGGGGGCAGGACTGATTGTTGCAGGGCTCTTTTTCAATGGGCCGATGTGTTAAACAGTTGGCAGCATCCAGCGTCTCCTCCTCAGAAGGACCAATCTTTCTGATGCACAGAACCGTCCGTGAACGCATTCCTCCATCACAGGTCTTGCTGCACTCCGACCAATCCCCTATAAACCATCTGGATACAAAACCCAGTTAATACATTTCACTAAGAATTGGTAACTGCGCACACCAAGAATGCAAATAGTTTAAATCACTAAACCAAAGTAATTTTTAACAATACACACATTCATAGTGAAATACAGTAGAAATTTATGGGTCTTTTTACTAAATATTTTAATTCACACCTCACTGCAATTACATCTTCCAATAATAACACTACTTTGCATTTTTCTACAGCAGCAATTTCTATCCTAGCCCATAGTAGTTAGAAAAGAGCATCTGAGCCTGACTAAACTGAAGCTATTTATGTAGGTTTGTACCGGACTTACCTAAAATAATTTCTGTGAAAGTGGTTTGCAACTGGAAATGTTTGGGAACCATTGCTGAAAGTTACATCACAAGTTAAAAGCCAAGATGTTAGCCTCTTTAGTATAATTACTAAAATAATTTGATCTCAAAATTGGGCTTTTCAAGAGTTAATTCTCACCTGATTGCGAGACATTTGTAAACTTTTTAATAAACGGCTATACTGCAATGTAAAATATTCTCATTTTTTAAACTGAAGCACACACTAATAACACTCATAAAAATAATCATCTCGACAAACTCCTTTAAAATTTAAAAAATTGTACAATAAGTGCTAGAGGAAACGTCCGAGTGTTTCTGCGTACACAGTAGAAACCAAGAATTGTAAATAGTACTAGATTGCTTTGTGCTGCTGCAGAGATTGAAGCAGCTATTAATCTCGCTGTAATGTTATATATTTCTACTTATGAGTGGTTACTGCAGCTCAATTAAATAGAAATATCTCTTCATATTGATGAGCACATTTGGTGTTTAATATGTTGATTAGATACTCGCCTGAGTCATCCTTGTAAAGGATGAAGTTGAACTCTAGTTTGCTATCACATGTTGCCAACATGCCAAAAATGCCAGGCATGTCAGTCACTGTGGATGTTCCTGGAGGTATGCCTGGAGCTGCTTCATAAGATCTGCCATTTTCTCAAGCTGCTGTCAAATAAAAAGTGCTGCTATCCTCTTTTGTTATACTATGTGTAATATATCCTAACATGAAACTAGATCAACACAGAGATGGAAACAATTATGCCAAATTCTGTTGTTACTTTCCCAGCAAAAGGAAATTAATTTGCGATTCTTCATCAAAAAATCCTATGCTTTTACCACAACAGGGAGAATCTGAAGCTCTTCAGAGCTTTCAAGAGGCTGTAGTGTTAATTTTTAATTGGTACTATGATTTGCTCAAGTGACTTTGCTCTCAGGTACCATTAATATTTATACTGTATTACAAGATAGCACTATTCATAATTCATAGAACTGTAAGAGAATTTTCTTGAAATCTGAAATGTAAGAGATACTTACTGTACTAACAAACAACGTATTGAAAACAAACATTATCTTCTGGTCAAAAATATCAGATACAATGTAACTGGCATTCAGTTAGAAAGAGTATAATTTTCATTGCTTTTGGTATACACCATGAGAAGAGTAGACGTGTGCTAATTAAAAAGGGAAATATTTGGCCAGTCCATGTAAACACCAAGTCCTACTGCATGATAAAACTTTCTGTCAAAACAGTCACACTTCTTTGGACTATCTGTTACTTGAGCAGCCTTCTACTAGACTACTTACAGAATAAGGAATTGAGAACCTTTCCTTAGTTTGGCACTTTGAATTCACTCCATGGGGAATATCAGAATGGAGGCAAATATGGGTTGAACTGCTCTGACATGTTGAAGTAGATGCTAACCAATACACTCTATCCATTTTCTGAGTATTGATGTCTTGACTTTCACCATGTTCATCAATGTCTCTGTTTTACTGGAAGGAGAATCCAAAAGCTTTCCACTTTGTGGGCTGGGTTTTGTTAGTTTGTGGGAGTCTTTTAAATATTGTTAGTGAAAAGAAAAACCAAAACAAAAAACCAAACCAAACAAAACAACAAAAAGACCCCCAAAATTAAACTGGTTTGGAATAACTTTGTTGACATCACTTTTTAAAATGCTAATTTGCTAATAGCTAAGCCACACAAAGCAAGGGATTGGAATGTGTTTGGTAGAAAGGAAATGATCAAACATGACTGCTTTTCAAGTCCTGCTCTTGGGTGCACATAGCTGGTGCACTTAAAGCCATGCCAAACAGTGTTATCCAAACAGAGGACAAATGTATATCTTTCCAGGATAAACATATATTTCCGCATATGCTGTGGGGACAGTGATTTCGACCTAATTTAGACCTGTCTGTGACACAGCTCGTTCACACTCAAAGGTAACAGCAGTGCAATGACTTCACTTGGCTGAGTGTTACACGATACAGCAGGATGAATAAGAGACACTGCTCTGCCATCCAGCAACCAGGCACCACGCCAGGGAAGCAGCTGATACTCCAACTGAAGAGACTGACTTCACTGACCTGCTGAGATTTTAATGCATAATAATCTTGTCTTACTCCTAACAGTGTCCTTCTTGCTACAATTTAACAGGTTCTAAGAGGCATTTACAGGTGCCTACAGTATTGTGCAGTATCTGGTTTTAATCAGTGTTAATGATTTTCATACCCAGTTGGAATACAGCTAGAGATTATCACCAAACTAACCAGAGCTTGGGAATCAATAAACTGTTTTATCTGTTCCACATGTTTTATTGTCTCAAAGCATAAGAAAAGCTGTTGTTCGCTTGCTGATATTATTTTCTAGTACAAAATATCACAACTGTTTCTAAACAGGTTTTGTAGCAAGATTAAGCTATGCTATATGTTATTGCCAAACTTCATTTTTGATCAAACGAGCTGCTGGGTTTTTAATTATCAATATATCAATATATAGCATACAGCTATCTTAAAACAATAAATCTAAACAAAATCTAAGCACCTAATCCTAAAGGCACACAGCATTACTGTACAACGCTGAATATGCTGGAGAAAAAGTTTGATAAAACTATTACCAAGTCACGGTTTGGTCTGCTTAGAAGTGTCTATATTTGTCACTTCTCGTGTGAACATTTCAACACAAATGTTAATATACCATCCTTTAAATTATGGCAAGCGTTTCAGATGCAATATTAATGACTACGGTAAAGTTAAGTCTTACCACAACATTCTTTTATCATTGTTGCTTTAAGAATGGTCCCCAGCTCTACTCAATGCACTACTCACTGCATATGACACTCAGATCCTAAGAAGCTGGTATGCTAGGATCTTTTTACTGACACTGTTTGGTGTAGTTCAAACATCACTATTATTCTTCAGTCAAATCAGAGCCCCTCAATGCATTTTTCAGAGCTGTTTTAGAGGAACAAGTAACTAAAAACCAAACCTAAATAGCCTTTCTGATAAGACAGGACATGAATACTAGATGAGAATTTTATATATCTTTGGTTAGCAGGATTTATTACAGATTAAGAAGACTTTTCTTTCTGTGCAAAACAGATGTCCATCTTAAGTGATTTAATGACTTACTCAGGTGGGCAAGGCTCAGTGTTGCAGGCTCTTTGGTTTTCTGGAGGCTTACTGTCAGGGTCACAGTAATTGTTTTGTACAATGGAGCTGTCATCCAGCCTTTTACAGACCACCTCTTGTTTCTGGACACCTTGGGATGAAATGAAAGACCATTAATTAATCATTCTTGCTCTTCTACTTTTTGAGTATAATTGTATTTCACCTACTGATTATTAATTCTACCATCCCACTTTATTTGGCCAAAGTCTATAGCAGTGTCACAATAATTTTTAAATTTTCCTTCGATTTTTGGTTACCTCACTCAGAGAGGAATTTAAGATTAGGTTGTTTTCAAAAAGAAAGCGAATATATTTATAGATTTACTAGAAGTTTGTTTTTATTTATATATTGCACAAAATCCATCCTCTGTCTGTCATCCTCTCCTAGTAAAGACACTTAAACTTCCAAAGAAAATATCACCAAATAGAATGTGGTCACACTTCAATGCAGAATTATTGTTTATGTGCTCTGGTTTAAAACAAACCAGCAATACTGGGAAACAGTGTGGCATTATCATACATTATCTTACAATTTTTTTTCAATAAAGTAAGAGAACTATAACTCATTCTGAAAGAGGCAGTTTGTGTCTCTGTTAATACTCATTTTGCCCGGCACTTCCAGTTCCTCTTTCATTGTTAACCATCAACAGGGTAATTTAGAATTCATCATTATCCACAAAACATGGTTTATCACTGCCAAGGCAATATTATAAAGTGGTTTATTAAGCATATTTTCTGTTTGTTTTTTCTTTTTAAAAAGCAGTAAAGAACCACTGATATGATGACAGTGTATTGTTGCAAAAAGCAATATACACTGCCTTCCTCCTCTCTTAAAAACATGTTTTAAGACATTTGTTAGCATTAGAAAAAATGTGTATTTGCAATTCACATGCAGTTTTTATTGAACATGAATAGTTATAAAACGAAAATAGTAGCATTTGTAATATAAATGCATATAATGTATATTTGCAATATAAAAGCTTCAAAAAGCCCTGTACCTTTCTTCAAAAAAGAAGAAATTATTTATCTTATTCCAAAATGTGAAATGCATACAATTAAATGGGGATTAAAACCTCCTGGCTTCAAATATCTGCCAACTTTACCTTGCAGCCATTTATTCATTTCAACACAAGTATAGAAACATAAATTTGGTTGGAAGGGACCTTAAAAATCATACAGTTCCAAAACCCTGGCTATGGGCAGGGACCCTTAAACCAGACCAGGTTGCTCAAAAACCAATCCAGCTTTGCCTTTAACAGTACCAGGACTGAGGCATCCACAACTTCACTGGGCTCTAAACCTGCTTTCTTTCTGTTTGAAGCCATTCCCACTTATCCTGTCACTGCATACTCTTAAAAAAAGTCCCTTTCCATCTTTTTTTGTAGTCTCCCTTTGGATACCAGATGCCTGCAATAAGGTCACACCTAAGCTGTCTCTTTTCCAGGCTGAACAAACACAATTCTCTCAGCCTTCCCTTGTAGAAGGAAATGATATCCTCCTTTGGCTCTTGAAAAAAAAGTGAAAGATCTAAATACATGAGAAGCTGTGACAAGATTCACTTTGAATTCTCTAATCAATGCAAAAACTGCCAACAGATGGTAGTAATTCAAATCAGACCCGACAACCTAAGTAGGAATATTCCTAGCAATTTTCTGCTCACATTTCACCACAATAAGAAACAGTATTTAACAGCTCTAGACAAACAGCAATGCTAGTAACACGGCACTGCTAGCTGATATACAATTCATGTTCAGTTCTGACTAGTCATTTATCCTTTCTATCACAAACTGCCTTAATTCTCTTGGTTGAATAGGCTTGAATATCATAATATAGGTTGAATATCATACTGATATTTTCCTCAAATATATTTGGCTAAAAATAATTTATACACACTTCAGAACTAAACATTCTAATAATGCATGCCATTCTCACAAGTGTACTTATTGGATAGCATTGATATTAATTTTATATTTTTAATGAATTTCCTACTGGCATCAGATATCTTTCCTTCTGGAACTTGACTAAAATAGGTACTTTTAACAAATTAATTTTTGAGGAATTTTGTAATAAGAAAATATTCTAAATTTCTATCATCACAAAGCATCAGTGTGCTCAGCTTTAAAAAAAAATTGCAAGTGTGTTATTTACTGAAAGATGTTTAGGTAGCATATCACCTGTAAGACAGTATTCACCCTGTTCACTTACAATGAAGAATCTTTAATTGATTCCAGGAGATATATAAATCCATTTTTTAAAAAGTTCTGCAGCGTCTTGTTGCACAGTATATAAACTTAACATAATTGCTGTCTAATTATAATGTTGTTTATTAAAAATCTCAGAGAAAAAATAACAGATAATAACTTAAGACAAGAAAAATACATGGAAAAAGCTAGAAGTGCTGTTTTTTATCTAGACAATAACTACAACTTGGTTGTGTCCTGTATTGAAAAATTTTTAAATTATGAACTCTTCCCTGAGTATATGGTCTCTTTTAAAAGTAATCCAAAAAGCACAGATAAACACGTACATTTAAACTCTGGAGAGGAATAATTACAAGCAGTTAAACAGAATCACTCTGCTTTCCAATCTACAGATTTTTAGTTTACAATAAAAGACATAAAATATCCTCATGGCTGGTCAATGCAATCCTAATATAAAACAAAACCCCAGTGGTTTAGTGACCATAATCTCCAGAGAACTGAAATGCTTTGCAGATTTCAATTCACAAATAGTCTGCATGACTTTCAGCAGCCAAATTTTAAATTACAAGGAGCACATTTTATTCTTGAATTAAAATTGCAGGCATGTAAATGCTGTATCTATTTTTAAAAGCAATCCCAAAAATTGTGGCTTGTGATTGCAACAGTTAATTATAAAGATGCCAGTACCAATACATAGTGAATCTTGCATCACTAAAACTAGTGCATGCTGGTTAACCCAGACATACTTTCTGAGCTCACTCATCAGATCACAAGATGTTCATCTCAGAGTCAAACTTGTATTTTCTTCGATGAGGAAAAGTATGTTTTATTTGCCTAGAGATAGTTTCATAATTCATCTGAGGGCATGAAAGAAAAACATAGTAGGCATCACTCTAGATGGGTTATGAGCAGCAAAGAAAACTAAACAGCAATTAATTTACTTATGATAGTAATAGTATGCTGACTATTTTATAAAAAACACCATGAATATCTAAGATACTTAATCCATCTGGAGATGAACTCTAATAGAATGAATGAAATCCTAACCAATTCTTAGGACTACTGGCAAATTCCAGATAATAAATGCTGCCATTTATTGCCATAATTAAGCATGAAAGAAATTAAAAAGGGAGTAGGCAGTTATTTGAGTGATTTTTAAATTCATAAAATATGAAAAAACATGAAGAATTATTTCTTTGCTTTGCTAGATTTTTTTAAACAATACCACCAGAAGTTCACTGCCTTATAAAGAATACTTGTGGATCTGAGCAGAGTAATACAGTTGCTCTTGGAAAGTTATAAGACATGCCTAAGAGTTAATAAACTATAATTCTGTGATATACAAGTGATATAACTGCCCTTTCCATACACTTTACAGAATTCACTGTATTGTTTCCATTTCTATTTCTACACATCTTTCATTTTGTGTTTCTCTTTAAATAATATTCAGGTCCTTAAAGAAAATCTTCTGTTGTAGCCTTTAATTCTTTTTCTGATTTTCTTGTGTTCTCTTCTTTCCCACTCCTCTCTCTGTAGATAACTTAGCACTGTACATTCCAGTATTCTCTGGCAATGCTTTCATATTAGTCTTGTCCAAGTTTGCCACTGGCTATATATATATGAGATAATAACAAACTTTTATTCTGAAAACCCTTGCCTCAGAACAGAAAAGTTATTAGTGTACTTTCAGGAAAAAAGGAATGAATATGAAGAATACATGTAGATCAGCTTCATGTAATATTCCCAGGAAAAAAAAAAAACTAGTTCAGATACTATAAATTTGTATTGCAATGGAAAATTTTTCAATACAGAATATATAGGTTCTAGTGTACAAAAAGAAGAGCTGCAATTCTGGATCCTCAAGCCTAATAAAAATACTGATACTAAAAATCAGTGAAATTATATTCTCATCTTACATATGAGCATAGGAATCCTAGATAAGTAAGAGCTGTCTGTCATCAAGCAAGCTTTTTTAACTATATGGCAAATCGGAAGCACCTCTTTTTAGGAAAAAAGAAATTAAACTATCAAAATAGATCTCAGACTTTGGAGATTTGGTTTCTTCTTGATTCCCTGTACAGAGAGCATCAAAGTCAGTGGCAGAAAAACTATGTGCACTTTTCTCCTTTAACATAAGTGACACTACAATATATACAGTTTACAACCTCTCATAGAATGGGTCAGGTTAGAAGGGACCACAGTGGCTCATCTGGTCCAGCCTCCCTGCTCAAGCAGGGTCATCCTGGAGCACATGGCACAGGATTGTATCCAGGCAGTTCTTGAGTATCTCCAATGAAGGAGACTCCACAGCCTCTCTGGGCAATCTGTTCCAGTGCATGGTCACCTGCACAGTAAAGAAGTTCTTCCTCATGCCAGGTGGAACTTCCTGGGCATCAGTTTCTGCCTCTTGTTCTATTGCCTCTTGTTCCATTGGATGGCACCACTGAGAAGAGTCTGTATCCACCCTTTTGGCAGCATCCTCCAGGAGCTCCATGTCTCTCTTGTCCTGAGGAGCCCAGAACTGGGCACAGCACTCCAGGTGAGGCCTCACCACAGCTCAGTACAGGGGCAGAATCCCCTCCCTTCACCTGCTGCCAATGCTCCTCCTAATGCCCTCCAGGATCCCATTGGATTTCTTGGCCACCAGGACACGCTGCTGGCTCATGGACAGCTTGTTGTCCACCAGGATCCCCAGGTCCTTCTCAGCAGAGCTGCTCCCCAGCAGGTCAGCCCCAGGCTGTGCTGGTGCCTGGGCTTGTTCCTCCCCAGGTGCAGGACGCTGCATTTCATTCAGAAGGTTCTTCTCTGCCCATCTCTCCAACCTGCCAAGGTCCATCTGAAGGGTGCAACAGCACTCCAGGGTGTTGGCCATTCCTCCCAGCTCTTTGTTCTCAGTGAATGTGCTGAGGAGTCATTGATGAATAAGTTAAAAAAAAATGGGCCCTGTATTGAACCTTGGGTGACACCACCAGTGCCAGGCCTCTAACTAGACTCTCTGACACCAGTTGTGACCCTCTGGGATCTGCCATCCACCTCACTGGCTATTCATCCAGTTCACACGTCCTGAGTTTGCTTGTGAGAATGTTGTGAAACGGTATTGAAAGCCTTGCTGAAGTTGAGGCAGACAATACCTGCTGCTGTCCTCTCACCCATCCAGGGAGCTCTTTCATTGTAGAAGGCAATCAAACACCTGATTACTTTAGTGAACCCATGCTGACTATTCCTGATCACCTTCTTGTCTTCCATATGGACAGAGATGGCCTCCAAAATGAGGTGCTCTATCACCTTACCAAGGATCAAGATGAGGCTGACTGGCCTGTAGTTCCCTGGGTCCTATTTCTTGCCCATTTTGAAAACTGGGGTGACATTTCCTTTCTTGCAGTCCTCAGCATCTCTCCTGATCTTCATGGTCTTTCAAAGGTGATCATGAGCAGCCTCGTTATGGTGTGCACCACCTCTCTCATCACTAGTAGATCCATCCCATCAGGGCTCATGACTTGAGTAGGTCTGTCTAGTTGTTTGAGACCAAATCCTCCTTCTCTAAGAAAATGTTTTCCTTCCAACATTCCTTCACCTGGTCTTCTCAGTCAGGGATCCCCGAGGCCCAGTCTTGTCAGTGAAGACTGATGCAAAGGCACTCAGTAACTCAGAAACTTTGCCCTCTCATCTTCCTCTCTTACTGTCCCCATTTAATAATGAACCCATATTATCTTTTTTTAATTATTTATTTTGTTATTGATATATTTGAAAAGACCCTTTTTGCTTGACAACCCTCCTTAGCCAAGTTTAAGCCTAGCTAGGCACTGGCCTCCACAGTCTCATTTGCATTTACCCTAACCACTCCTCTATATTCACTCCAGGTGGCCTGACCCTGCTTCCATCTCCCGTATTTCCTGCTTATACTGGAGTAATGACAGTAGCCTTCATTCATCCATCATCAGAGGTCTCTTGCACCAGTGGCCCAATTTCTTTCTCATTGTGATGCATTGTTCCTGAGCCTAGAGTAAGTGATCCTTGAATATGAATTCACACTTCTGGACCCCTCTTCCCTGCAGGGCCTTTTCCCATGGGATTCTTCCAAAAAGATCCCTAATGAGGTTAAAGTAAGCTCTCCTGAAGTCCATGGCTGTAATCCCACTACCTGCTTCAACAGAGAATCCTACAATCTCATGGTCACTACAGCCAAGGCTGCCTCTCATATAAGATTTTCTTCTGCCTTTTAGAGGCAATCTAAACATGTAACTGTTTCTTTCATGAGCTCTAACTTACCTCCTAGATCATTCTATTGAGAATACAGAGGGACAGGATGTATAATGTCTACTGTGAAGAGCCCATTGATTTCAGGTTTTCATATGAGACAATGAAATTTCCTTGAATGCTTCAGAGGTCAGAAATTCCGGGGGGCTATGCATACAATAATGAACTCATAATTAGCAAGTACGAGTGTAATATATGCTTTGAGTTGCTCAATACCATGAGAAAGACACAGAGGAGGCAGGAATGGAATCCAGAGCTCTGGCATTGTACTGAATTGTCATAAACAGGAAACCTTTTTTCTCCTTCCTATGATTCCACTTACTGTGCTCTTCCTATTCTTCAAAGCCGAGACAGACCCTAGAAGAGAGGTTCTGTTTGAAAAGGCAAACCGTTTTTATTGTTCTGATGTGACTTCTCAGCACAGCAGAGAAGAACATAGTATAGAAATCCAGTGGAAAAGACAGCATGTTACTATTCAGTCAAATATTGTAGGTGTCTCCCAGCTCTTAGCTTGTTCCTTTATTCCTGACTGCTCTAGCCCCCTTCTCCAAGATAAGGCATACTAGCAGGTCTAGGAAGAGCTGAATGCAGTGGATTGCTCTCAAAAGACTATGAAGAAGAAACAGCACAAAAAATCAGAGACTTCCGCAATATACAGTACTCCAAAACTATTTAAACTTTGCACTGCCACAATGTCTTTATGCTCTGCTTCATGACACTCAACGCATTTGTTCAAGTTTACTTTGGTAGCTACATAAAATAATACCCATTTGTTTTAAGAGTCACTAAGCAATTAAGAAACACTTAAGTCACTAAGTCATTAAGCAATACAGATACAGATAAACTGATTTAGAAAGAACTAGACTTAAGCAGTTTTGAGTAAGGTAGCCTGTTAAAATCGTCCCTGGTCAATTACTCTCTATTTAATAGCATATTCATATTAGCTAAATTTTCCAGTTAAAGTCTCTGTCTCTTCAACCTTTGTCTCCCTTTTCTTCTTTCCTGACTCAGCACCTCTTTAGAATTGTGTCTTCTTCGGGCATACGGTGAAAGGTGTCTCATAAACTGAGGGAAATAGCGGGTTCTCTCATGGAGAAAGCAGATACATGTTTTAACTTGGATTATAGCTTCAATGAAGTATATGTTTATGAGTACAGTACTACCTAAATCAATGGGAGTCTTCTCAGGACTTCAGAAAGATTGTTAACTCATTACCATCACAAAAAAAAAAGGATCTGACAATACCTTTAAGGTTCTGATAATTGGAACTTACTTTCCCCATGAGCTAGGCACTTCTCTTCTTTATACTTTTCCTTTAAAATGTTTTTCTTGCTGCCACACTTACCGTTATTAAAACTGTACTTAAATATCAATCTGTCACCCAGGAATCCAACAAATGAATAATAAAAAAGTTGGAGAAAGCTGGCATCCTTCTCTATTTTGTTTCAAGACTTTCTGTAGTGGCACAGAAAAGAATTTATGCTATTCTTTGTGTATTATGTACGGCTAGGCTGTATTTAAACTGCATACAACTAGTAACAACCACAGCAGGTTCCAGCAGAAAGGTGAGTCATGACGAATACCTCCCAAAGACAGCAAAAAAAAGAAAGCAACAAGTCCACAGGTTCTTTAAAAAAAATATGGTGTCTTCTTCTTGATAAGGGCTGTCCACAATGCCGTAGAAACTGAAATTCTGAGATGTATTTAAAGCGCTCTCCCATATCTTCTGGAACAGAGGTATGTTGGGGAGATGATTCATTCAGTCTCCAGAGAGAAGAAAGATACTGTTCACACAGCACTTCTACTCACCAGTTCTTGCAGCAGCAATGGTGTTGGCTTTGAAGGAAGCCAACTGTCCTGCTCTCCCAGCCAGAGGTAAAGAATTGCATTGGTGGCCACTAGAGGGAGGATTAGGAATATAGTAAGTTGTCGGCAAAAGCCACCCATGATGAACCACATGGGACAACCTACAAATCCCCCACTGCTGCCCAAGGGCAACAATTCTCACATACTGCTACGGGCTGGCAAGTTAAATCCAATTTGTCATCATCTTCTACAGAGGAGCTGCCATTGTGCATCCTAAGCTTTGGTAGCTGGAGGATAGGAGGGCTGACTAGGATTGTGTGAAGCACACATACAAACTGCATAATAACATACAAAGACACATCTCTTTATTTACAGATGCCTATTTTGCCTTCTTGCTTTTAATCTCCTTACTTAAAACTTCTGATGTCCTTTATCAACAAAGCTTCTGGGTAAAACAAACATACCACCTCCAAGAGAGTCTCAGAAGTACCATCAGAGAGACACTGTGCCAAGATACACTGTATTTAACAAAAAGATCTGAACATATTAAAGGTACTTGAAAACAAAATTCCACTGTGATTAAAATAAATGTTCATTAAGATTTGAAGCATACCTGAAAGAAATGTTTTCAATTAGTCACCTAGATACTTATACAGTGAAGTGCATCTTGCAGTTCAGTTTATCCTGTAGCTTGACTAGAGTCTTACCTCCTGCACAAGTGGCAGAACATTCTGACCAAGGCAGATGATTCCATGCAAAGCCAACCTCATTGTCTCCACTGCCAGTGCGAGAGATCGGAACATTGAATTTATATTTTATCCCCAAATTCTGTTCCTGCAGCAGAATCTGTAGTTGAAAACAACTGGTTATACCATTAAAGCAAGCAAGCAGAAGGCAAACACAGTGACATTTATTCTTGGCATGAGTTATGTTCTCTTGAATGGGAAGAAAGTAAAAAAGGAAGTCACGGTAGTTCTTTTTAGATATTCCCCCCAAAAAATCTGTATTAACTCTTAAAACATATACAAAAGAAAAATATTATTGTCCAAGGTGAGCCTTATTTTTTTTTTCTACCTTAACAAAACTTCATTATTTCTGTCAATTCCTTATTCCTGACAAAATTTCATAATTTTGCTAGTTTCATAAATTTTCTAAATTTTGCTAGTTTTCATAAAATTCATGGAAAATAACTTGAGACCTGAATTATTATGGGAGGTCAAAGTTGGAAAAGCACATTACTGTAGAAACATGCAGCAGTTCGAACTGAAGTCGTGTGAGGAGTACAATCCACATAGTTGAACCTGTATCTTCTTTTGTTAGCACTTCTAGTGACTACAGTACAGTACATTACTTCTAGTAATAACAGTAACACCAACACACTGTTGCTGAGGCCATTGTTTCCCCTAATGCAATAGCCAGCACCATAAGCTTGGTGGAATCACACATGTGATTACTTAAAAAGAGTAACAAAACTCTCACTGCAGCCACACCACTGCAGGCAACATAGACAAAAGCACTACAATCACCATAAGTTTTTGTCTATCCTCACTGTTGAAGTGCACTTCTACATATTACCTATCCAACAATAGCCTTTGACTTTTTAATAAACTTTTTTTTTCATTGCTAATAGCACAAAATCAAGTTAGATGCAGCAATCTGACTCATCTGAGAGCTACTTTTCATCCATTTCTACTTTGTCTTACATCTGCCTACCTCCACATGGTAAAAGAGCAGAGAACTTTCAGAAAGAAAGTCAGTGACACAGACTGAATGAAAAAAGGCACTACAATTGTGTAACGTGTAACTTATTCTGTATGGACTGTCTAGATTATGCAAGCTACAGAAGAAAAAAAGATTATTCAAGTGTTCGAAAATGATGCCTAAAATGTGGGTACAATTATGCAACAATTATTCTCTAAAAAAAAATATCCTTTCTGGTTCAAGTAATCACTGAACTGCAAATCTGGCATCTGACAGAATACACTGGGAAAATATCAACTTATTCCCATACTTCAACATATTAGTGGAACAGGAGGCTCACTATTTCCTGTTGTCAGAGATGGCATCAGGATCCTGGATGGATCAGGATTCTGGTCATATCTTCTGTTCCATTCTCATACTTTATAAAATCTTTTCAGAGCAATGTATGTCACAGTAACATATTTTAACATGGGTCATACCATTATATTCATTGTGTAGTAAGGATATATATAAATGTCACACTCAGGCCATGCTTAAAACTACTGAAATGTACACAACTGTCAGAGATTGTCAAGTGTCAGCAGTATGCAGAGAAATGATACATGGCCCGTTCACAATTTTCACTACCATTACTGTGAACCACATTTACAGAGATGTGGTTCATTTTCTGTGAGATTTCCTGGTGCTCTTCTGATTTTATCCCCATTTCATCTCAATATTTACCAGTCAGTTTTGAAATGCAGGAAACTTGTGTTAAAACACTCACACAAAGTCCCAGCTACATAACTTGTATACTGTTTGTACACTCAACCTACTTTAATTTCATTAATGAAATTGTCTTTTCTCAGAATACAAATACATATTTCAAATTTTAAAAATATATTTATTATAACTTTACCATGACTATGAGGTTTTCTGAAGTAGGGCCTAGTGCTTCCAAAGACTCTGGTTCATCTGTTGGCCTCTTGTAATGGAAAGCTGTTCCAGCAACATCAAACTTTCTTGGCCAGTCAATAGTCCAGGCACCATTAATATAGTAGTCATCCTCTTCGGATTTTAAAGCTTAAAAAAAAATACAAGCCACCTAAAAATTGGAAGCAGCATTTATAATGGAGAAGCCATTGTAAATTAATCTACTAATCTGTTAGAAGTATGTGAGCTTCAGCTGTATATCACTGTTTTTTCCAGCCATATAAAGCCTTTTCTTTAGCCCTGGTGAAAACATCCCTCATGTAAATCAACAAATTTGCTTCTGCAATAATCTTCCATGTGCAGATTATTGTGCAGGTTTCAACAAGCAGATGCTGCATGAAATAAATGAGAATGCCTCATCCAACTTGCAATATATCTTCAATTTAAAACCAAATCCATGTGCAATGTATTCTCAACTACGAGATACATGCACATCTGAAATGTATAATCAATTATCAACCTCATCTTTAGACTAAAAATCTGGGGCATGGGATAAGTATCACAGACAATGTGCAGAGGAAAAAGAGAAAAGGGACATTGAGTCTGACATATGGTGCCAGTCAGCTGTTGTTTCATTGCCTATATGCACTACTTCTTTTTTGCCTTATTAAAGCGCAAATACAAGATATTTCTACTACAAACTGAAATATTAGCTATTTAATCTGACAAAATATTTTATCCTTCTTAATTTACAGCCTTGAAACATGAAAGTACTGTAGGTAAAACAGAAATCTCATAATTAACCAACCATTAGGATGGGCAAGCATATATTGTTCAGGGATTTTAATTTGATATATTATTAATACTATTACATTAAGTTCCTAAATATGAAACTGGCATTGTGTCTTAAAGTGAATATTCGGCAAATTAAACATTGACTTCTTGATTTAAAGTGGAGATTACCAAGTTCTACATATTTTATTTATTTATTTAAAATAGATAATATTTTTAAAGGAATAATGATGGTTGGAGCCCCACAGTCAAAGAGCATGTCATTTTCCAGTGAGACAAATAACTGATTTTATTGGATAGGGGAAAATTTCACCTCATAATGCTAAGGAGTAAGACAACTTCAGTTATCTGACATTTTACTCTCAACTTCGTGTGTGTGGACAGTTGGTTTACCTTAAACAATTTGGGAAAATGCCTCAGTGATGCTTAAGCTGTCTAAAACAGAGAGCATTCATGTGAGCAGGAGATAGTGAGAGAGGTAGTACTGTTCTACTGGTGACAATAATATTCAGCAGAAATTAGTAACCATTTTCATTAGCACCATAAGGTCTGAAAATTAACACACATATGCTATATATATGCTTAAACTAATATACATCCAGAAGCAAAGCAGTTAATTTTTTTACATGACTGCCAAAGAAAAATGCATTTTCATTCTCTAAGTACATTTACCTAATGTCAGTTATTATGGACAGGTAAAGGCCATAGTTGTGAACAGCAGTCCAGTAATTACATGACAGTAATTATGCAATGACATAATGCAAGTAACATATGAAACAAAAAGTTCATGTTTGTAATCAACCTGAAATGCACGAAGCCCACAGAAAGTTAGCATAAGAGGAATATAAAGCCAGATGTCACCCTGGATCAAACTATTTAAGGGAAGATAAGAGCACTACTAAATATGCAGTTTTTTCTGTAGCTCTGACCATAGACAGTTTTGTTGCTGCTGGGTTATCTGTTGGAGAAATTAATTAAAATATTGTACTATTTGTGCAGCTGCAGAAATGGGCTTTTGACCAATTTTGTCACATAACTAGAAGTGATACTGGTGAAAATCAGCCAGATCAAGGTGAGGGAGGACAGGTGCTAACTGAGCTAACTGTATTGTCTAACTGGACTCCAAACTTGAGGTAATGAATTTCAAAGGGACTGTATTCCAGTTTAAGGAACTATGAAATGTTTGCTGTGAGTTGGTTTGAAAGCTTTAGTGTGAACAAAGGAGCCAGTGTGACAACTGCAGAGGAAGAGGGTTTTATTTTTAAGAATAGTTTGGGTGGGAAAGGACCTTTAAAGGTCATCTAGTCCAACTCCCCACAAGAAGAAGCTAGTCGCACAACTAGCAGAGGTTGACTGCTACAAAACTCAGAAGGTTTAGTATACTTTCAAATGGAGAAATTGATTTCTTAGATTGTGATCACATATTTGGCAGCACTGCACATAACATGTTAATGTATGTAAACGGTTATTTTCAGCAGAACCAGTTCTCTAATCTTGTTCACAGTGTGGCCACACAAAGACCTGTCCTGGGACAACAGGGGGAACTCCATAAAGACAGAGAAGGAGCTGTGAAGCTGACACTGCCACTAAAGAAACAGCCATAAAACATTACCCTTGGGTTATGCATTTTAACATAATAAAATAATTTTAGCTACCAATTCTGCTTGACCTTTCAGGGAGCAGACAAATCAAAGCCTTCCCTTCCCCAGAAACTGGCTATCCTAAAACAGAGATCTGGTTCACACTCACTGAACAAAATACCCCATAAGTCATAATGGATATAAAGGCACTTTTGAAAGCTGGAAACAAGAAACTAGTAAAGGAGAGGAAGACCTGATTTTGTAGTCAGGCCTCTGTGACATGAAACAAGGTGATAAGGAAACAGCTTGAAAACCGAAGGAATCCCTTGAAATTGTGATAAGTATATTTAAAAAGTGTTTATGTAGCACTTTACATTTTTAGATCTGTGGCCAGATTAAATATCAGTGATGTTGTATGTATTTTCTATTTAAACCAAAAAAATTGCATTTTTTGCTTACTTTATTCAGATGGTGCCAATCAAAATGCTTTTCCAGATCTCTCTCCTCTGCTCTATTCTTAGAGAGGAATAACAATCAATTGTAGCAGAATCTTTGTTCTGTTTTTCTGCTGTCTGTTAAAGAGGTCTTGGAAGAAAACGAGCATGACAGGCTACATAGCACAGCTCCCTCGCACCACCTCTGCTTGAAACCTCAGCACAGGATACAGAAGCAAACTTACACGTGGTACATTTCAAGATGGGAGAGGGGCCTTGGGGAGCATGATACTGAAAGAATAGTAACCATTCAATTGCTGGTAGTGTTATTAATCCTGCAGAATTGGAGACAGGTTGACTATCTGCTGCATTACAGAAGGGTGGGGGCAGGTAGAAAGAAAGGTAGGCAATCAGCAGTAAAAGGTGCCATTACTGTCAATATAATCCATTTAGGAATATATGTTCTAATGAAGATAATTGCCTTTCTAACTTACACCCACAGACACCACAATCCTTTCCAACATGTAGTGTTATTTACATGGACCAAAGGTAGAAAGAAGTAGCCTCAGGACCTGCTTTACAGCTTAAACAAGTAATAGCTTTTGCTTGTGTTAATTTCTTAGTTTGCTGTACAATTAATCAGCTCTCTAATCTATTTCTGACTAAGAAATTGGTGTTCTTGTACCACTGTCAACTGACTGCTATGCTAACCAAGGTTTGCAATACAAGGTTCAGCAACACACATTGCCTTGAGTTTGACAAAGTCAGATTTGTAAATATCAGTATTAAAAAACCAGAAAGCACACTTAGCAGCCTCTAGAGAAATGAGTAAGAATCTGGGAATCTGAATTTAATTCTATGCTTTATAGTAGGCTCCCTGAACGATTTCGATTATCACATAGCTTTTCTGCGCTTAATTTTCTTACCTACAAACCAGGAATGGTTTCTAGTATCTACAATGCAGCAACACTGTGTAATTGATACATAAAATTCCCTTGAAGTAAAGAGACAGAATTGTTAGCATTTAAGTAATTATGCTGATGATGAAATAAAATTGTATTTTAAAACAGTTTAATCCCCCAAGAGACTTTCCAGGTGGAAGACACTACTTCACAGTGGGACACGAGACTATTTGAGCTTCATTTCCTTGTTACCAAGTATTTTATTTCCTCATATTGAGCATCGTTTCCTCATCCGCTTCAGTTCAAGTCTAACACTTTAACTATAGTGAAGTTGGCATGATTTTGCACTGAAAGGACAAGGAGGAAATATGTGGTGTATTTCAGTAACTCCATCGAAGAGAATACATCCTAACTATTAACTGTCCGATTACAAGTCAGCTGTATTAACAGCTAACTATTCCCTCTGCTGCTTCTACTGTGTATAAGGCTTGACCAAACCAGAAATTGTACCTTCAAATCACAGTATAAACTCTGACACTTTAATACCTATCTGCTACTCAAAGAATGCTCTTACCAATATAGTTTTTTGACATTGCCACTTCTCTTATTTCAATGTGCACAGAACCTCTTGGAATTTGAATCACTTCCATATATCCTGTAATAAAAAGATAAATTTAATTTGCTTTTTTTGCTTTCATCCATTTTAAGTAATGAAACAAACCATTAATGAATTACTTACAACTAAAAATCAGTATAAGATATGGGATTCAAATGTACTAGAACATTTTCTTTCATGTGATACAAAGGAAAACTCTTTAAACTTCATACAAAACTTTTTAACTGATAGCAAGAACTTAAGTATTCAGGAATTCCTTTTTTAAGTGCTAATAAAGTATTTTCAACAGTGTATCTTAAATAATTAATATTTAAATTGTCTTTAGGATCATAGGATAATTTAAGTGTTAGAGGACTTCAGTCAATCATTTAGTCCAACTTCCTGCTACAAGCAGGCACATCTAGAAGATCAGATTGAATTACTCCAAACTTTATCCTGCTGGGTCATGAAAAACTGCAAAGATGGAAACTGTACAACCTCTCAGGGAAATCTGATCCACTGCTAGACTGTCCTCCTGAGGAAATAGTTTTTCCTTCCATTTGATTAGTCACCTTTCTTCTATCAGTTTATGGCTACTATCTTGTCTCCCACCATGTACCCACCAGCGCAGAGCTTTGTTTTCTCCATGACTTCCTTATAGCATTGGAGGGCTCATACCACATTCCCATAAACCAGGGGATTCTCCAGGCTGAGCAAGCCCAGTTCTCTCAACCTTTCCTCACAGCACGTCAAGTGTTCCTGACCCCTATAATCTTACTGGTCCCCTACTAGACAGAACTGACGGCAGTGCATGATTCCTTTTCCTGAATTATGGAATCCAAAATCTGGTAGCACTAAGACTACAAGATTAATATTTTTTGAGCTAAGTTTTAAAATAATAGCCTATATATATTTCTCGAATTCTTAATATGATGAACTTCTGAGATTTTCTGTATTCTTGCTATTCTAAAATTCATGCATGACTATCAGATTCTACCATACACAGTAAAATAATACACAATGTTTCTCTTAATATACCACCATAACTAATAATAAAAAGAATTCACCAACAGAACGAAGCATTCAGTAATTAAACACATTGTTGTATTTGGGATAAATCCAAACTCATACGTAGAAAAAAGGAAACAATAGGCAGACAGAGTCAAAGTAAATGACCAGCAGCAATGCTATGCTGAGAATGGAGGCAGCACTGGTATTTGATAAAGAGTCATCTAAAAGCATTGTGCAACAGAATGAACATACATTTACATACCTCCTCTGGGCAATGAATCATTGAAGAAACCTTCAATGGCTTCACATGTACTCCCATCTCCTCCACAAACACGGCATCTATCTTCCTTAGCATCAGACCCCAAAATATTATCACAACCTACATGCTGAGCACAGATAAGAACAAATATTTTAACAGGATGATGGGCATGCACCATTATTTCTAAAGCTTCTTTGAAGTGTTTCTCGCAAGTTTGAGGTATTCAGTTCTTATTTTATCTATTGTTGATAAGCAATACTTCAAGTGGGTTTTCACTGAATGGAGGTAAAAAAGGAGAATTCACATTTTGGATTGTTATCAAATCTTGATTAAGAAGAACCTTGCATTTTTACTGTAACTTCTAGGAAGGGATTTCACAGTGTTTTGCATATAATATAATTATTATACTTATCAATATATGATTCCTGATATTGTTATTTGATATTACTACAGCTTCATGCTCCCTATATTGCTTTTCTAAGGTAAAAATTTGCTTTGTCATCCTTAAACATTTAGACAGAGTAAGTAGTATTCTTAAGGCATTACAGCTTCATAGACCATATTTCACATGCTGCAGGGGAAACCTGTTATTTGTGTAAGAATGAATGTAGAATGTAAATGACTTCACAGTAAGAATAAATGCAGAATGAAACATAGTGAAAAGCTGAATTGCATGCTGTATTAGATGAAAAAAATTAAAATAAATGAAAATAAATACAGAACCTTTGGGAAAATAAAAAAATTAGGATGAAATAAGTAGGTTGTAAACAGAAAGACTGCAGCTTGTCAATATTTTTCCAGGACTTATACAAAGAAGAAGATAGCTACATAATTGTCTACCTGTCTTTGTTTCCTGTCTAGCGCTGTTACTTGCCATCTCATAAACAGCTAATACACACATCATAAGAAAAGTTAAAATAACTTTTAATAACTGACAAAATATAGTATTTTAATTATTTACATTTTGACTTACTGATTCATTAAGATGACAGACAGACAACTTTCTTCATAGTTCATTTTCAACTTGAGATCCTTTTCATTAGTTTATGACAACATGGCAAAAGCTTTTGATCTCACTATGTCATTCAATAAATATATATCTTCAGCCCTCCTTTTAGCGAAGCACTTCAGCAGTAAGTTAAACTTTAGTTATGTCACTGGTTTTGTTGAAATCAAGTAATTTTTAGTCACCAGTACTTTTTAAATATCTGGACCTAAGTACTTAATTAAATGCTTTGCTGAACTGAGGAAGCAGTGGAATAGTAATAGTAAAAAATACGGCACAGAACCCCAATTCTATTGAAATTCTTATATAATGCAGTTCTATAGGAATCTTACAAGATAATCAGATTTTTAGTAAATGGCAAATACTTACATCATTATACATTTTTCCTAGAATCGTAGGGCAATAGTGATGACTTTCTGTTTCAATTACATTAACAGAAAGATTTTTTTGCAACAGGATGAACTAGTTAAACAGATTAATATGCTCACATTTAGTGTTTTTCAGTCACTACGATGTTCTAACTGAAATGATGGAACAGGCCTTGGAAAAGTGTAAGGAACCTGTTCATCTCCTGTTACATTTCCATCAACTCTCCAACAGCAACCATAAAGCAAGAAAAAAGATAAAATGGCAGATTCTATTAATGTCTGTGAGAAGTTACTGAAATTCAAATTATTTGTCTATTTTATGCAATACCTTTTTTAACTTTTTGTCTCAATCTTACACTTTTATTAACAACATGACCTGTCAACACTCTGTTCCATGTAAGGTACAAGTACCATAACTAGATACAGGTGACAGCAGGCACAACAAAGTAATCCATAAGTACTTAACAAAACATTTGTACCTTGCATTCTCCATTGATACAGATATCCAGTGAATCAGCATTGCACTGAGTCCCATCTATTACTGCAGGAGCACGTTCAGTGTAAAAATTATACCCCTCAGCCAAGCAGTTTAATGCACATGGTTTAACCCCACCTGGACAACAAAATCAAATGAAAGGAAAAAAAATAACAGAAAACTAAAAAGTTAGGGTTTAGTTAAAAATATTATACATAAACTCCTGCAAATTACAATCTTATCTCATGCCTGACATATACAATACATATACTTTATACTTTATTTAATTTCCCCTTAATAATTTCTCTATTTGACTCTTCTCTTTTGCAAAAAGGATTATTTCATACAGTAAGATACTACAAGGTTTGCTGGGTCCATAATGATGTTGTTATGCTGGTACAATCCTAAAGGTTACTGAACAATTTAAAACAATGGTACCACTGCACTACTTGAAAAGCAAGAACAGCAACAGAATGTAGTGCTAGAAGTGTATCAAAACCAAGATCAGAAAATTTCAGTTGAGAATTCAGTCCTATTGAATTACACTACAGCTCACACCACAGGATCATGATAACCTTTCTTAGACGTTCAATCTAAAAACCAGTTTGTAAAGCCAGTTAGGCTGTTAAGCTAAAAATCATTGGTAAATCATTTTATTCAAGTCAGTAAAGCATTAAAAAAAAAGTTATACCATCCATCTCTAGAAGAGGAAAAAATCACTAAAGTATGATATTATAAATAATGCAATTATTAAAGTAGTCTTTAGAGACTCCTATAAATGCTTTTACTTCTTTCTCATTTTCCTAATATCTTCCTGACTTTAGGAAAGGCAAATTCATTGTGAGATCACTTAATACCAAACTCATCACTGTAGCATAAGAGGCACTTGCAGATCGCCTATGGAATATCAAATTCTAGTACAGCTGCACGTGGAGAACACCTCCATATTTTTAAAGTGGAGTCTCTACAATGGTGCTGTGTCCTTCATACCAAAAAAATCTACTAGAATAAAGAAATTTTTCTCTTCAGTAACATTTGCAGCAACTGACAAAAGTACAAGTTTAAAAATCTTAGCTCATGCTATTTCAGTCAAAACATTATATTTACAAAGATTACTCTCCGTACAACATTTACATAATTTTGAAACCTTCACATATGATAATGATTTTGCAATGCTAACCCTTACCTCCAGTGTAGGGTTTCCAGTTATAATACTTTCCCCGGAAAGGCATATTGTCAAAATCTGCACATTGCTTCTCTCTAAAATCACGAGCCCCTGAAGGACACGGCTAAAAAATGACACAAAACAGTTAATTTATTGCAAATATAAACATGAAAGGAAATGCTTAGATGCTTATCCTGCAAACACAATCATGCAAGTGATTAGAAGGTTTTGTCTTGTGGCTCTGACTCTGAAATTTGCTTTATTACTTTACAGTTGAAGTGTCTATTTGCAATCTTAGGTTGGCATGAAATAGCTGAAGTAATTTAAAGAAAGGTAAATGTTACATAACAGTTTCCATAAAACTGGAAAATCAGAATCCTGTCAAACTATGCGTCATAATCAATCCATCAACTACTTTCTTATAAACACATTAAAAACAGCTGGAAAAAAAATTTGGTTGGAGCTGAGGGTACAATTATACTGTACAAAGCAGCTGTACTGAGACACGTTATTAAGACATCAAGAAAAAAATTTTCTAGAGAACTATATCACTCCAGCTTACTTGTAGCCTTGACAAAAGTATTTTTGAAGGTTGAGCAAGAGAATAGGTAGCATGTCTGCTTTTGATTACCAGCCTCCATGCATCAAGAAAAAAACCTTTTCATTTAACTTTATATTGCTTTGCATTAACAATTACAAAACCATGAAGTAACTTTTTTACTTGGATTGAGGGTAGATTTAAGTAAAATTAATCTCAGAAAGAATTAAAGGAGAAATAGAATTCTTTGCTATTTATAACATCTTTCATTAGCAGATTCAAAGTAATCTTGAATATAATCTCATGTCATTAAATATTGTTATCAATGTTTAAGAACCTACTGAAATTGCAAGCTCCATCAGAAAATATTTAAAACACAGATTAAAATCCTGTTTAGAGTGAAAGAGAAAAGGAGTGTTTTGACAGACATCAGAGGTGTTAATAAAAATTACTACTTTATGAGCAAGAGAACAGTCCATTTTATGGAATTTTACTTGTCGTCCTGTGTACTAAGTCACTTATCACTTCCCAGGAATCTGAAATGCATTCAAGTGAAAGGGAGTTCAAGTTTTAGCATCTATTAACATAGACGCTAAAAATTTATCACACAATGCAAATATAAACGTAACAATTATGATTCTCATTATACATTAATCAAGATCTCCTGTTAGCCAGCCCATTGCCATATGATTCAGAGGCTTTAATTTTTTTTTTTCTGCTATTCTGAATCAATATAAATTAAAACAGTGGACATTAGACAGTATTTGTATTTTTAATTTACTGTATTACTTTATTACCTCCTTCTAATTAAAAATACATTTTTAAATACAATGCACTAACTGGTAAGAGCAACTATTTTATTCAATAATCCTTCAGATGGTAACAATAGGAATTCAAAATAACAACATAATTTATAAAAATAATTAATTTTAGAGTGTTTTTAATAGTAACCCAAATTAAATTTGCCTCTTTGTATCATACTCTCCAAGCAGTGGAAGGATCAGTCTTGACATCCCTAAAAGCTAGATCCTGAATCTCTCCAGTACTAGTCACTTCACACTTTGACAGTCCCATTTGCTCAGCTCCTAATCTACACAACTAGTACTTTAATTGCACTGAATTCTTCTTACAAGTTAAATAAATCACCTCCACAATGAAACCCTTTATCTAAATAGTTATACTAGGAAAAAATGATAAAATATGAAGATGAGTAAAGAAGGATCAAAATTTCATTTTTTATACTCAAAAAAATATTTTCACTACCTGGTCTTTGAGATGTACTCTTGCTGCCTAATTTTCCTATCTTTTTTTAGTATCTCATCAATATCTGACAGGAGGTAAAACTAAAGGCTACCGTCTCTAGAAATTAATTCAAAACTGTGTTTGACAAACCCAGTTGCTTTCTACAGCACAGTACCCTGTTTAGTTGCTGTTGGGTGAGTGGTGGACATTGCTTGGCCGGATTTCTCCAAGACTCTCAGAGTTGCTTCCCACAGCCTCCTCCTGGAGAAGCTCTTGTGTTATGGCCTGGATGAAGGGTCTGTAGTGGGGGTGGGCACCTGGCTGAGCCAGTGGAGTGGTCAATCCCTGCTCTTCAAACCGACAGCCTGGCACTAGGGGCGTCCCCAGGGATTGATACTGGGCCCACCACTGTTTATTTTCCAAAATGATCTAGAAGATGGGATCAAGGTATCCTAGTGAAATTTTGCAATAGTAGCAAACTGTGTGGGGAAGTGGACACTTGGGAATGGAGATCCACCCTGCAGAAAGACCTGGATAAGCTGGAATAGCTTATGGGCTAATGAGAACAGTGTGAAGTTCAGCGAGGACAAGTGTAGGGTTTTGTGCCTGGGAAAGCACAATGCAGGAGTGCAGCACAGGCTGGGATGTGCCCAGCTTGGGAGCAGCTCTGTGGGAAGGGGCCTGGCGCTCCTGGTGGGCTCAGCTCCGTCTGAGTGACCTGAGCGCTCCTGCAGCCCAGAAAGGGAGCAGATCCTGGGGGCTCCAACAAGGGCTTCCCCAGCAGGGATGAATTCCTTTCCCACCCCACACAGTGCTTGCCAGGCCACACCTGGAATAAATACTGTGCTCCGTTTTGGCCCCTGGTGCACAGCACCGGTGTGGACAGGCTGGAGAGGGTCTGGAGCAGAGCCACAGAGGCAATCCCAGGGCTGGGAAGCCTGGAACGAGAGGAATGGCTGAGGGAACTGGGTTTGTTCAGCCTTGGGAAAGGAAGGCCTGGGGGAGGCCTTATCCCCACGTTACAGTATTTGAAGGGTGGCTACAGAGAAGATGGAGATTCTCTCTTTTACAAGGAGTCACATAGAGGAGATGTAACGTGTGCAAGTAATTCCTGCGTAGGTTCTGATTGAACACAGAAGAGAAACTTTGTTCAGTGAGAACAACTGGCCATTGGAATAATTTCCTCCGAACAGTGGTAATTTCCCAAGCAGTGGATACTTTTAAGATTTGGCTGAAGAGGGTGCTGGGCCATGTTGTCCAGACTATGTTTTTGCAGAGAAATGTTGGACCAGATAGTCCTTGGGGTCCCTTCCAACCTATGAAAATCCTAGACATAGAAAGGCAAAAAGCTTACTACAAGGTAAGCTACAAAATGCACTTACAAAATGTCATCTCTTTGGCAACATCTCTTGGTGTATGTGTTGTTTTCCTAAAGCAAATGTGTAATAACTGCTTTTCTTTATTGGGTAAGATATTTCACTTTTTTAATGCTATTACAGTCCGTGGATAACTTTTGTCAAGCAAAAGACTGCTTAGGTCTCCAAATGCTCTTTTATGTGACAGCAAATCATGAGGCAGGAATCTAGCAAGCATATGAGAATATAAAATTATCTCTGAAGAAAGTCCTGCGAAGAAGATGTTTTGAGTTTAAAAACTGTAAACAAATTGTTGATTCAACACTGGCACACCTGCTCATCTTGGAGTTTGAGGTCAGGCAGATTTCAGCAACTAAGCTTGTTGTTTCCTATTAACAAAGGTCTATACAACCTCTCAGAGAAGAGGAGAAACAAGCCAGAAGAGTAACAGTTCAAACTCAGGTACTATTACAAAATGTGGCTTCTCATAAGAGCAAATTTCAGAAAAAAAATTGCTTGAAAATATTAAAATTATGAAAACAACAAACCATATCTTTGAATGTATGCATAATGAAAGGAACACCTCCCTTCCAAAAAAGCCCCAATATTCTGTTAAGAGAAAGGTCTGAAAAACAATTAAGTTTTAGAAGTATGTATATACACATATATAAAACATTTCCAGAATTCGTAAGCAAACCATGTTTTTCATCATATAGATAAAAAAGGACACTTTTACAATTTTAGATGTATGTCAAATTAAGATTCATATCCTTATAAATATTTGAAATCAATTATTTACTATAAAGGAGAAATTACGTTTCTTGCAATTCTACTAGAATTTTGCAATTTTTTAAAATTAAAAACACTTTGCTGGAAAAATACATATTTTTGTTAGAGATAATGTGATTGGTGGTATAAAAAATTTTTCTGATGAGTGTGTTTTTTCTACCATCCTTCTGTTTCCAGAACTTATTAGCTAATGTTATTTTCTGCTGATCTCAGTGTTTCCATTAGCAGATGCCTTTTGAATTAAGAAGTCATATATGGCTTTGGAAGTGCTTGATGAGAAAGTCTAGTAGGAGTGTGTGTACTGTTTCCAAAGGATTAAAATGGTAAAAAAAAAGGCAAGAGAATTGACTCTTGTCTGCAAGAAAATTGAAGTAAAAATGAGGTTATGAATGGGAGGAACTTTAGACAGGGCTATGCTGGAAGTTACAGATGGGCAAAGAATATTGACACTGCAAAAGAAACTTCAACAGAAAAAATGTATAAACAGCTCATTATTCATAAAAACAATAACAGATTTGCATACTCTTAAGACTTACATTAATCAACATACCATTCCATTAAAACTGTCAAGCACTAAGAACTAACATAAATCCTGAAACAAAACCTACTAGTGTCTCTGATTCCTAGTGATGTAGAATCCTAAACCATTAAGACTGTAAATTTAGACTTCTGTAAGTTGCAAGAGGTTCACACACTGGAAAACCATACCAAAAAAACATGCTAAAAAAATGGATCACAAACTGTAAGAATGGCATTTCCAAACTGCCTGGCTTGAGTTTGCAACCAGTTTTTTTTTCAGGCCTAGACAATGAAATGTGAAGTTCCCTTTCCAATACCTTGTCGAAATTACTGATTGAAATATGAGGATGGTAGGAAACCAGTATTTCAGAATAGAGTGCTGTAATTTTTAAACATTTTAGTAGATTGTTGCAGTGGTTTGAATGAATATAAATTACTACACTTGGGTATGAACAATTAGCTGTGAAAGCACAGCTGAAGAATGACCTCCTAAACAGTGCTTTTAAGAAGGAGTTTTGGGCATAATGAATCAACTTAGACTAAATGAGCATTGTCACTACCATAAGAAAAATAAACAAAATACTAAAATGAATGAACAGAATCCCATCACTAAGTTGACAAACTACGTTTGAAACTAGAATTATCTCTGACAGGCTTCAGCTAGTGCAGTGGTTTGTGCACCATACTTCAAGATGTGTTCTACTGGGATTCCAAAGGTTGCCAACGCGGAGATAGTCTGGTGTAAAGAAAACTAAGAACAGACATGATAATAATCTGCAAACATAGGAAAGGTTCCAATCTAGGGAATAATACCAGTTATCATCTTACTGGGGAGAGAGTAAGTAGGAATCTTAAAGGATTGAAAAACATACATTTTATGCTATGAAAATTGTACTGACTGTAAGGATATTGAAAAATATTATTTCCTGGACTGAAGGTATTTCAAAACAGGTCAGGTGCCTAACCATCAGTTAAGAACGGTTTATTGGGAATTATTTTGTCTTTGTGCCAGGAAATAACCTGAATGGACTCCTCAGAGACCTTCTGTATGTTTCTCCTCTGACTCTGTTAACTTCCTCTCTGTAATAATTAAATAAATAATAGGGGAAGCAAAACCAACTAAGAATAAAACTGAAAAGTGACAATTAGAAATTTAATACAATAAAAATAAAACAAATCATAGCAACATTTCCATGGATTGTCTAGGCAGATATGGCATCATTTTTAATAATAAAAAAGCATTAAAAATGTTATATTTGTGAAGGAACGGGACTACATATTATGTAAACATTTTTATATACTAATTACTGTGGCAGATTGGAGACAAAAGCAATATTTGAAATAATAATGCCTGGACAAACACTTCACAAGAGTCCTCATAGTTAAAGGAGGAGGGCTGCTGTGCACCCGTGTGTGTTTTTTAACAAATTGTACACAGTGTACAAACTGAAACAGTGATAATGAAAAAAGATCATTATTTGAAAAGGATTAATAGAATAGTCTAGATTACTATTTGCCTCTTATCAATCCCAAATAAAGAGAAAGTTGGCAGATACTTGACTAATATAAGTTTAAAAGAAGGCTACACAATAATACAAATCAGTATTTTTGTATAAGTTTTATCAACTAAAACTTACTACAATTCCTGGTTAAATTAAAATATTTATGAAATATGCTTAGATTTTGGTAAGTCACATAGCTTAGTAATAGGCAACATCATGGAAGATGTCATAATAGTTCAATAAAGCATATGTGACATTTACTAAATATTGACAGATTTCAGCAAGCAGCCATCATGCAGTTGCCAAATTTGAAAGTGAATTTCCTGACAGCTGTAAGAATTAGAAAGACACTTGACGTAACTCAGTATTTTCATTTGTGAACCACAACTACAAAAATATTTCCTGTTTATGAAATCTTCCAATTACAAAAAGACCACCAGAATGAAAGTAAAGGTAAATTAATTGCAGAGTATCATCTGATAAACCACATCCATATTCAAATTAAAATTGTACCAAGACAGACAAATGCAAAGATACACATCTACAGAAAGAAAACCAACATGGTCAAGGTTCCAGAATGACGTGCTGGATTTGGAAGGTTGGACAACTGGAGAAGTTTTACAGGTCCTACCAAACCCGCATCTAAACTTCAGTTTTTCTTACTACACTGTGGCCACTTCTTAGCTATGTGAACAGGGCAGCTGTGCTCAACATTAAGAAAGCAATTTTTAATTCAGAAATTTTTAATACTGCCTAATAATGAGCCTAACCTCCAGAGAGAAATTTGCAGGGATAAAAATTACGATTATTAATAATGATCATAAATGCAAATTTTTTCAAAGAATCAGTATATAAACTATTATATTTTCCTGACTATTTCAAAAGATAAAGAGGTGAAACAATATCTTTAGGAATAGATTCTTTCAACATTCCAAACTTCCTTGATTTAAGATGAAAATTAATATGAATTTAAAGCTAAAATAGTAGGAAAGACTTTTTATGTTTGTAGTGCTACCTGTAATGTGACTTGGGAAATTATTACTGAAATTCTTTATTGATGTGTATTTTTTCCTGGTTTCAATTTTAATTTACTTGAATTTGTAATTTAGGTTCCTAATTTGACCTTATACTGTGTCCTGCCCTTTCAGGTCCCTGTCCAATGGGCTCAGCTCTAAAATGGAACTGCAGAATCATTCTGGTAATACAGTAATTAGCAAATACCTAAAACCAGCAGGTTTTGAATACATTTGCAGAGAGCGTGCAAGACGACTTTGTAACACATAAACATTGAACATCATTAAGGGCATAAAAGTGGGTTCATGGAGGATATTTTAACCTGTGGCAGTTGATGTGGTACAGATACAACACAAGTTCCAGCAATCTTTAGACACACAGCTTTTGGAAATTAGCAAGGTAAACCAGTAGAAAAATCATCCCTTGACTGTCAATAGTGTATAATCTATTCCCTAAAAACCTGTTAGAGGCCATTGCTGGAAGATAAGACAGTGAACTAGACAGATTTTTGATCTGATGTGGAAGGATCCTTGTTCACATTTACCGTGGAAGCTCAAGTTGAATTCACTCCAGGCCTTAATGCAAAGGCAATAGCTAGACACCACATTGAGATAGGATCCTAACATTTACCAGAACACACAGGGTCTGCAATATATGCAATATATGTGCCTTATGGGACTGTTTGCCAATTAAACACAGAATCCATACATTTTCTGAACTGGAAAAAAAATGCATCCATTGCTGCTAAAACGTAAACCAGTCAAGTTGATCACAGTGGAACAAAAATTACTTACATCAGTATTACAGGAACGATAACGCTTCCTTTCTCCAAGACAATATTTGCCTCCGCCTGAAGGCCTGGAAAAACATGTTTATATGTTAGGATCTCCACAAGAACAAACACAATTGCATGAGATAGACTAATGCATTCTTAATATTAATACAAGTCCAAGAGATATATACTATATAAATAAAAATACGTTCAAGTTTTAAGATGAGATTTTGATAAGAATTGTATCTTTGTGCATCACACAAAATATTACTGGGTACTTGAAAAATCATCACTCATTACATTAATGTAGTTTCCATAAGTTCCAAACAGTACAGTTTAATTGCATTTTAAACATAACAAAAAACTGTTGGCTTTAATTATTTGCTTGCTTTAAAAAATTAAAATAAGAAATGTGTAAACAACTTATGTGACACTTTTTTTTTCAATTATCTCATCTTACTGGAAAACCAACAAAGACTGGTTTTATACTTGGAAACAGCAAAGACTGTATATTCTAGTTCAGAAACTTGACTCTGATTTAAATTAATCAGTATTAAATGTGAGGAAACTCCAAAGTAAGCAGATTTCTATAAGCACAGATAATTGGCTGTTGAATTCCCAAACTGTTCAAGAACACTATTTCCATAGAGGTCAAATAATGAACTAAGTTAGACTTATATGGAAGATTAATCAGACATCAGCTCTTTGGCTTGCAACTTGAAAGCAGAAAGAAAAAATACTTTGTGAGGCTTTCATAATAAAAAATTAACTAAAAAATTTAAATCAATACTATTTCTCACATTACAGTACTTAACCAGGAAATGTCTGACATGTTATTGATGCATACAGATAATTTCTGCTTTTGAACCCATTGAGTAAGTAGTGATATTGGATAAATTAGGTAGTTATTGCTAATAATAGGGGACATAAGGCCACTTTAAATAGCAGTGATATGACATTATGGTGTCTGTCTTGCAGAGTGCAGCGGAAAGTTGGTGGACAGACTGGCTTGGAAAACACAGATATAAGAAACAAATTACCTAAGTGAACAGAGAGCAGAAGACAATGAAAGGAGTGACAAAAGACACAGAATGAATTTTCATGAAAGAAACACAAATGTGTTTCAGAAAAAGTGGTCTTAAAAACCAATAGTGGTGATGGAGATAGTGACTATGAGAAATGACAAGCATAGAGCATGGAGTAATAAATCTATCCTGCAAAGACCTATAGCTGTGGTAATTAGAACAGGTAAAAGCCAAAACAGAAAAGAGCAGCAATTCATTCAGCAAAGAACAGAAGAACAGCAATAGAAATAGGCATTCTTCATTTGAGAAGAGATAGTGACAGAGAGAGGAGCACTTACCTGACAACTTCTCTGGAACAGTGCTCAGGGCGATGGAAAAGAGACAGATTGTAAAACAAGTACAGATATATACAACAGATCAAGCTGTAGTGGAGAAGCTGGCCCCTCTTTAGAGAGGGCAGAGAGACAAAGAGTGAGTAGTGGCAGGGAAAAAAGATGCTGAATTGTTTTAAGAGTCAGTAGGAAGTCACAACTGAAGTGTTGGACAAGGCAACATATATATATATATATATATACACACACATATATATACATTGTATGCAATATAATATTACTACTTATGGTTTTTATCTAAGGAACTATATTGAAAACGTTGGAAATACTGTGTTGGGTTTGGGGTTTATTTTTTAATAAGTAACTGGTAATTGTTATTTTATATCTGAGTGAAGCATTAAAGGAAATATGCCCTAAGAAACAAACGTCTCTAAGGCATAATTTAAATATATTTTGATGAACAACATGTCAACATGTCACATAAATAAAACCATTCTGGTTAGTGCAAAATATAAATCCACTATATTTACAGTACATAAGATATATTAAAAATGTTACAAGTATGTCTAGTGAACTCCTGTTTAAGCATTTCTGTCTGCTCTTTTGAAGACAAATGCTGGCAAACTAGCAAAACATTTTTACAGATAAAAATGAAACCACAGTTTTGAATAATTTCCAAATGTGTTTTTTGTTGGCTCTGGCTTACTTTAGCTACTTACGCTGGACTGTCACAGTGTCTTATAGATGAGGAGACGCCTCCCCCGCAGGTCCTGCTGCACTCTCCCCATATTGACCACGGACCCCAACCCCCGTCTATGCTCTGGGGCCAAGTGCCAAAAGGTACGCACTCTCCCTGATAACACCACTGAAAGATTTCACAAAAGAAACACAAAATTAGCTTGGAGGCTAACAGAGTTATCAGGGCAGAAAAATATAAGGGTCAGACAATGACCAATTATAGGCATTAGCATTCCCTGTATAGATAACAAGACTAGTATTTTACTTTTTCTAGCCATGTTTAGACATTGGTGAGGGTGTGTGTGATTTGTTAAATGTCTCCACTCAGTCCTGAATTATAGGTCCCTAGCACACCAGAAGTATTTTTTATTTCATCAACCTCTTTAATGTTTCACAATTAAGGAACTACAAGTTGCTTACATTCTTTTAAACACTAAGATTCATTTCCAAGCCCAGTTTGGTAAAAGACCCTCCACTGAAGATTCATGTAGAGGCTTCATTAGAGAAAATGAAAAATTCCTCTGATAGTATTTTTAAGAAAGTATATATTTTTATAAAAGAAAATTGAATGGAAAATGAAGGAAGAACTTGTTGCAGTATTTCATTTACTTACACTACAGACATAATAAAAGTGGTGCAGAAGCATTAGACATGGTACAGAAAATAATTTTATAATAGTGACGGGCCACTTGATTGGGACAGAATGGACACATCTACTTCATTCAAGCAAACACTTAAACCTTGCAATATTATTACTTAAGTCAGAAATATAAAATTACAGACAATTTGCCCAAATTATTAGCTACTGAAACAAATTCATAGTTTAGTTCATCAGAGACCTTTTCTAAACCATTCGGAAATAATTCTAAAGCCCATATTTTTGATCACATTCTGGAGTCTACAGTATCACTGAGTATGTGAAGTAGCTCAATTAGATACCCTTTCCTACTATTGCAGGCTTAGGTGAGGACCAATTATAGGCTTAGTAGAGCATGGTCTCAGGTCTATCATAGCCTTTATTTGCGTATTTCCCTTCCAAAAGTTGAGCAAGTGCTGTTTTTAAACTCCCTTGAATTTCTGTATTATTGCCCCTTTCCAAAAAGAAATACAGATGACTTCCATATCCAAAACCAGCCATATGAATTTGACACACTGAGACATGCACAGAAGACATGGACAGACAGACATATTCCTGTCCCACTCTAAAGCACTACTAGAAGACTCAATCTTAACTTCAGAGTAATATTTACAGCAAAGCCTAGCTTTCTTTTCCTCTTCTTGGAGTGCTAAACGTACAGACTCAGTCAGGACTTCATGAGAGGACTGCACCCTTCATAAGGAGCTTCTCTTAAATGTAGACTAGTATTGAATGTCTGTGTAAAACAATTCATGCTGTATAGTGAGTGAACTCACTTTTTTTGCTAGTACAGATAGATCCAAAAAGCACAGTGTTTTGCAATGCCTCACATGACACAATAAGGATGGAGAATGAAGTATTTATGTGAGCTAGAGTAGTTCCTAAAATCACGTTTTTCTTCTGTTTACAGCGATAAATTGATAGACATTTAATTGACTAAATACCAAAATCTCGTTGTTACGCTCTATTAGAGATGCCACAAAAGTACATGAACAGATATTTCATGTAATGCTAAAGTCAAAAGCTAAAACGAAAATGCTTCTAAGAGTAAAATTGTAACCATCAAATTAGTTGCTTTTAATAATTTAAATATAACTTAAATTATATTACATACATTACAACCATATGAAGATCCAAGCTAAGAAATGCAAGATACTCAGATTTAAAGTTAAACTCATAAGAATATCACCAATATCAAAATGAATATGTAAACCATCCTAATTCCATCCTATTAGAACTACAGAGACAATAGGTGAAATTTGCCTGCCTTATTTTTCCAAAGCTGTATAAAATCCCTACAGTGTGTAATTTCCACTGTCATGCAAACATCATCTTCCACATTCCCACGCTGCCCTGTAAAACCTCTTTAAATGCTAGGTTTTCTCTTCTATTGTACTTAAATCTGAGGATTTGCTGCTCACCTCTGTGTCTCTTCTTAATTTTCTAGTAAAAATTTATCTTTCACTAGAAGCCACTGATGCATAGAATCTCTGTCAGAATAATTAAGAATGTCAAAAATCTTCGTTATTTCCAATGGGATTGCAGAAATTTGTTACCTCCACAAATGACAGCAACATCATCTGCTACAATGAGGTTAGGACTATTGAATAATCACCATATGAAGAAAGAAGAGGAGGCAACAGCTATTTTAAAAGAATAGTTCTTCATGGAACGTTTAGATCTGAAATAGTATTTTCTAACATTGAAAGAATAATTTTCCATTATTTCAGCAGAAAGATAACAGAGATGCATTCAAATACACAAAAACTATGCAAATCCTCTGTGAATAAAAGCAGTCTGAAATTTTTCCTAAAGAACTGACTAATGAAAATAAAATATGATACAGTGGCACATTTGAGATCACTTTTATGAGTATTAGCTGCTTTACAGAATTAACATTTATAACAGTATGATTTTAGAAAAATCACACATCCAGTACTCTAATATTGAGAAAAATTTATTTCCTGTTTTGTATGAGGAAGAAAAACATTAGCATAAATTTAAATTTTAACTACTAATTTTCAATCATTCTGCAATTATTTTGCAAGAAAACATAATGTTCAATAATAACTTACATTTATCTTATGTTAATGTCCAATGAGAAGTTAAATCATCCCACAATATAGCTAGGTAAAGTATCCTTTCAGCACTGTGTTTTTATTTTTCGCCTGTTTGCCCCTCTTTTATATCCCTAGCATGGACGTAATCTATGATCTACAGAAAGGGTCACCTTTTTTATCACTTTAAATTAAAACACGACCGTAAGTGTTCCTATCAGTTTTGTCTTACTGTTTTTATAAGCACAGTTTCTTCATAAATGTATTCTTAAAAATATGTCAGTTAATTTGCCTTCATAAACACATCTCTGGGAATATCAGAGAGAAACTTCATACATATTTAAACTTCTTGTTACAAATTAGGAAAAGTGTACCTTTTTGAACCCAGCTGATATGTAAAACCCTTCACCAAACCATGAACATATTAAAGTTTCAAGACAGAACAGATGTAACCATTTCATCAACAGCAAGAAACCATTTTATTCCCCTTCCCTGCATGCAGAGAACAGCTGAATAACTCTTATGGAAAACATTAAATATCTTCAGATGTAAGCAGATGTCTACCATGGGAAATTTCAACCCAAAGGGTTAAAATCTTGGTAGGTTTATAAAAAGAAGGTTTTAGTGTAAAAGGTTAGGCTATTTTAATTGCAGAAATCCCTACACATTCTGCCAATAAGATATTAATATATATTGCATCAAATTATGCTTTTGACTTTTTCGTTACACAAAATACATAAATAAATATCTAAATACAATTAAATAGTCTGAGATCTTGTTAGGTTTTTAGATATGGAAATTTCATTTATTATCTATTTGGACAAAATCCATCAAAATAGGGCTTAACTTGGTTAGGGCCCTTAGGAATGACTGCAGTACAAATGTACGAATAATAATAACAAGAAGAAGGTGTTACAGTGCAGTAACCTGTTTATTTCACATTACTCTTTGGGAAAGAAAATTACATATTTGGAAAGAGCTCATGATTTCTGGTTTATTGCTACCAGGAACTATTAATTCACAGGAAGCTTTGTGGATAAAGTTCATAAACACAATTCTCTGCTGTTAAAAGGCATCTTTGGTTAACAGGTTTATCTTTGTAAAATGGCATGGATTCTCTAATTTCCCTCTAAAATCTAACAATGGAACAAGATACTGGTGACTGGAAAAAGATATTTGGTGGAGAGAAAACTAATTAAAACCTCTTGACAAGGGAACAGATCAACTGTGTCTAAAAGGATGTCAACTTGTAGTCTCATGGTTTAAAAAACATAAATTGACGTAAAATACTCTTTGTCATCAAAAGGGAGGATGGTTCCAAAATAAACCTAGATTGTTGATTTAAGAGCAATGCTTCTAACATTTTCTATTACTCTAATAAAAGGTAACATTTTTAGTACTGTGTGAAGGTCTCTCTATTTTTATTGGCTAAGTCTATTCACTCTATTTTTTTAAATGACTGGTTCAATAAATTTATTTAACATGGTTTACCAATATTTCCAAACCCAGCATTGAAAAGCCATCAGAACGACACCAGGTCAAGGGCCCTGAATGAAGTCGTCAACACACATTAATAAGCTCTGACAGCTGCCCAAAAGCTTTCATTCTTGTTGTTTAAACATCAGATTGCAAGTCAAAATGCACTGTTATCTTTGTGGAAACCAGCTCAGCTAGCATGACAAAAGTCACAGTGAGAATAGATGTTCAGAAAAAAAATCCAATCTGGATCACTGAATCTCATGGACAGATGCAGCCACTCTCAGACAGATACTGGAAACAGTTTAATGTAACAAGCTCTCTTCACTTTGTACAAACCTGCATAAAAAGTATTGTCTTGAAAAAAAGTATGTAAAATGCATTTTTTCCTCCCCAGTACATATCTTTTAAATCAATAAAACTATTTTTCTCTCCTCTTTAAGATCTCTATAGATTTTGCCTTTTAATTGAGAAGTGGTTTTCTAACATTGTTACCTGAAACTACTGATATACAGAGATTGTTTTAAAATCAAAAGATATATTCATACTCATATTCAGACAGATACTTTAGTGCTAAATGTATCTATTGCAAAAGTGACTTTTTGTACTCTTCTGTTAGGTAGAAGAGCTTATCTGACTGTACATCAAAGTCCATAAAGCTAAACAGTTATGCAAGCATAACTGAATAGTGAAAGAATAATTCAAAGTCAAAATAGAAAGGTCACTGGGAAATACAGACTTTTATAAAACCCTTTTATGGAGTCATCATTTTTACTTTATACTTGTATGATTTGGCTTATATGGGAAAAAAATAAAATTCTTTTCCCTTCTAACAAAATGACACAGTTCAGGCTCTAGATTTATGTTGCACATTTTCAAAGGCCATGACAAACCTAAAACTGTAACAATCCTGTGGTATGAAATCAAATAAAGATTAAACTAAGAGTTTGTTAAAGAAAATTACTCAAAAGTATACAGAGTAAATAGAACATGTTTTGGGGTTGTTTTTTGATTCATGCTCTAGGGTTTTATAGAGAAGATAAATATTTTATTAAATTACACATATAAAATAACAGTGAAAAAATTCTGTAGGGCACTTTGCATTACAATGCACATGTATTATGATAAACCAAGTTTTTGTTTGAAATGTTATAATTGCTGTGAAATGCTTTAATTCTCTAGTTCTTTTTTCTTGTAGTCTTTGAACAATAAATTGCTTCTTCAAACAATAAATTGTTTGTACTCACCCCCTTTTCAATGCTCCCTGTTTGGCAAAGAGTACCTTCTGCTGCTGGAATGCTGTTGGTAACACAGCGATTACTTTTGCTGAGGCACCAGAGCTCTCTACACACTTCCTAGGAAAGAAGGCAGAAGCAAGTTGATCAGAATAAAAGCCCAAAATTTCTTCCAGTCCTCATACACACATGTATACACAAATTTGTTTTGAACAGAGACAATTAAGACATAGTCTGGAGAGAGAAATCTAAAGATGGCTCTGATGGCAGCAATTTTGAAGTCTGTATATTTTACCTAAGAATATTCTGCCAAAAAAAAAATAATTCTGGAAGCATCAAAACTAGACAATAAAGTGTTTTCCCACTTGCCATGCAAGTAATGTTTTATAATTGCTTTTCTTCTTGATTTGTGCTAAGACTAGGCTTAATATAATTTAGTGTTGTTAGAGAAGTAGTCTTCAGATAAGCTGTAGAGGCTCTATAAAGGCTGCTATCTGCCTCAAAATTACCTCCCCAAAAGGATAGCAAAAATTTTGAGATATGAAAGAGCAACAATTACTTTTCCTTCTTTTATGTAAAAAGAAAGTTTTTGAGCTCAGACTGGCCACATTTTTCTTCTACAACACTTATTTCACTGCATGTGAAGTTAGAACTAACTAACCTACCTACTAATATATTTCCTTTAGGCTTTTTAGATTTGCAGTTGCTCTTTTATAAATGATTTAGCCTATGTATTTCCCTATCCTGTCAGTTTTAAACTAACTGAAATTTTCAAATAATCTTTTTGTTCCCACCATATTTCCTTATTTAGTTTTCCCATTTATTAATTTCAATTAAGCCGGTTCTGCTCATATTGCAGATGAATTGTTAAAACTAGAAAAGGATTGAAATGCATAATGTGGGCATAATCCAAAATTGGGTGAACACTAAATCTTCAAAGTTGCTTCAGTTGCAAATATCTTCTGATTCTTTTGTGTGCTATTACAGTAAATTATTTACACAATAATCTTTGCTGTATTATTTTGGGATCTGTGCAAGAGTTCACAACTTTCTTAAACATATTCTATATTTTAAAGTACTTTTTAAAATTTGGACTAGAACAAGATCTTTAAAATGATCTTATGATAATCCTTACAGTTTCATTTTATTTAACTGCTGCTTGAAATAATACCCTACAAAAAATCCTTGTAGAGATTACATGAAACTTGAAAGAAAAAGAAAAAGGAAAAGACAGCATGAATGAATTAAAGTTATTGCCCATTCCCCTCCAGGTTCATTGTTTCTCTGAGATAATGAGTAAGTATCTGGCACCTATATGCCCTATACAATGTGTTCTATACACATCAACAGGTATAACTGCTATGTTTTACCCTGAGATTCATGTTTCTTGTATTGCACTGCATATAAAAGTTGATTTATTTATACATTACTCTCTAGCCACTGCAGCAACAGTTCAACAGTAGAATCTTTTCTTGAAAAATTCAAAATTATTTACGAAGTTTAAAATCAGCTGGTGCCATTCTTGCAGGGATGTTAGCACAGCGTATTTAATTCCATGGCTGGCAGAAGCAAGGCATCTTTTCTATAATCCATTTTAAAAAATAGCCTATAGGAATGGTTTGAAATTATATGGAATGAAAACTGATTGACTGGTGATTCTTGGAGTTTCCATCCAATTTTTTAAAATTAGGCCTAAGTTAGTTCATTCTATTTAGTGTCTGGCTCTATGAAAACTTAAAACTATTAAGCCTGTTTTGGGAGATATACTGCCACTTGTAAAAGTCTACCTGTAGCCAACGCAGAACTTTTCAAATTAATTTTTTTTCAATAAAGAAATGCAAGCAGTATAAATACTTACTTAACTTAAAACTCTGAATAATTTTTTTCTCACTCAGCTGAAACATTTTCAAATTAAGATACATGTAAATAAACATACTAATTAAAATAAAACAGAGAAGTTCCAGAAGATACACCACAAAGCTTCTTGAAAAATATAACTCAATTACAAATTTCACAGCAACCAAGGTGCTAAAATTCAACACTAAAACAATTTCACATCTAAATCAACCATTAATCCAAACTTAAATACAGTATGGATTTCAAAGTGAAAACCTAAAATGGATTCTTCTCAGACACAGTATGAGGTCCTCCTGTTGTAATCCTGCCTTATTTACTTAACCTTTAATTTACTTTCTCATTTTGTTGAACAAAATTGGTGTGATTTACTCGCTCATACTTTATGTGTAGTTTACATAGTCAAATTAAAAAGCATCAAACTGTGATAATTCTACTTGTGACTTTGTATTTATTTTAGATCTGGCCAAATTCAAATGTCTAAGTTAACAGCTGATCTGACTTCATGGAGTTTGCTCCAATGTTCTAAAAAGCAAAACATTCAATTGCATTAAGAAACAAAGATTTTGAACATTACAAAAGTTAAAAATCAGATCTGGATAGCAGTCTGGAGTTTTAAAATATCTGTGCGTCAGGATGATTTGAATCCAAAATTCTGGTTTTTGCTCCAGAGTTTACATGCAGAATACCACTTCTGATACACCTACACAAGTGTACTTTCTATATATTATCATGCAAGTAGAAGTAAAAATTAATACGGCTTTGCCATTTGTCTCTAAAAATGAGCACATTTGGCAATTTCCTTTCAATAGGATTCTTTCTGTATATTCAGGCTTCCCGGGTGCATTAGACTCTTCTAATTCACTGATCTAATACCAGCCTGACATTTTAATTCAACAGTGTGAATTAATGAATACAGCACTCCAAAACTATTTTAGTCATTCGTGTGTTTGTAGGAAGATTACAAGCAGGTCAATTCACCTCCTTACTTCACAAAATGAGAAAAATATTTATTCCTAAATTGTTTTGAGAAGCATTATGTCAAAACTAGGTATTATTACTGATATAGTCTGATAGTCCTTTTGCCAGACCGTAATTTCAACAGGAATTTACCTCAGTTAATCCCAAAAGACAAAATGAGAGTAGTGTAAAATTACTATGGGCTTTATCATACTATTAATGTGTGAGCAGAAACATCTACTTAAATCAGAAAGGAGCTCTGTTTGAGACAGATATACAATATCCTAAAATCAACAGAATATTTCCTCAAAGAAAAACTATTCAAAGCACTGAAGATTCACAAAAATTAAAAAATGTATCAATTTGTAGACGTGATTTATATTAAACCCCAGCAATGAAAGGGGTTTTGTAATATTTTTTTTTAATATAGCCAAATCTAACATATTGTTTATTTTTCTCTACTGTACTGCATTTAAAAGAAAATATAGAATCTGAAGTATACTCTCCATCATCCTGTACATGAAATCAAAAATAACACTAATAGTAATTTGAAAACAAACAAAATACCTAAAAAAATTTAGAAATCTGTGCTCTTATTTCATTAAATGAAAACGGAATTATACCAGGTACTCCTATGTCTGTGTCTTTTTTATTTTCAACCAACCTTGGAAAGTTAAACAACGAATTATGACTAAGCTTCATAAAGGTTTCTCTTCTTCAGCTCAACCCCACAAACTCTATACCTGCTACCACTTTATTTATTGAATGGCGCTATTTCCCTACTACCCCCATCATCTGTAACATCCCTAACCAATAGTTTTTAATAAGCCAGCCTTAAAACATATGAGAAACTACTCTGAAAAAGTCAGGCCCAAGATTACTAATAGAAAGTATGCTGGTTTTTTTCACACACGCACAAGCATACACACTCACGCACCCACACCCACTCATCAACAGGTGACCCTTTTAGGGTAGTCTTTTCTTCCATGAAAAAGGATGAAGATAATGTATATTTTGCCAACATTACATTTGTTTGAACAATTTAATGAAACTAAGAGAAAGAAGCATAATCTGAAAATTAATAAATGATTTCAAAGTCAGTCTCAAAATGTCTGGATTTAGTAGCTACTAATTTGTTAAGCAAACAAGGGAAAAGTTTTAAAAATCCAGGAAACATAAACTGAAGCTGAGGCCTTTCACAAGATCAAGACAAGATAGATGACAACCTGTAACGGTGTATCTTAGGGTTCCATGACTTCAGTTTGGAATTCGGATGCTTGTATTTGCAGTAAATTAAACAAAGCTGAACCCATCTAGAGAAAAAAACACAGCAAATCAAATTACCTTCTTTTTGCCTAAGTATTATAAATGATGGAGCCTTTTTCTGTTGCATCATGCAGAGTTACATATAGGCATTTGAAATTATGTAACATCTAAGCATCCTATATCATAGTCATAATAAATTGTTATAGTACAGCACAATGAAAACTCAGTAATATGAGCAAAGATCAAATTGCTGTGCTGTTCTTGTTTTCAAAACTCATGAAAACTTCCAATGAATGTTAGCAGTTCAGCCCATAAAATTAAAATAAAAAAAAAAAGGATGGGATACATTTGCAAGGCATATTAAATTATGATAATTTAGGAGGGTCACCTTTTGTTAATAAAATTTTTAAAAACATAATTCTGTTACTTCAGCATGTTTAATTTATAATAGTCTGTACCTCTTGATGAGGATTTGCTAAAAGAGAGCATAAAAATTATTAGCTTGAATTGCAATTCAGACCTGAAAATCATCAACAGAATATTTTCAGGCTCATTGGTGAACTGAAGATGACAACTCTAAGTGAACTTAAGAAGTTCACAAAGTTTTGTTCAGATAAGCACCCAAAAGTTACCATTTCAGTGCTTCACTACCAAAAGCTCAGTAAGTGTTGAGGCAAGTAATGAATCACACACTGAAAGGATGTGAAATAGAATACAAAACTAAAGTCCCAACTTCGCATTATGTTACCAACATTCTTTCATAAATACTGGGTGCTTTTGTGAACCTTAGGGAAACTAAAGGAGCCCCTACAAGGTAAATCACCTCCAAGTACCATCTTCCCGTTCAAACCCATGCAACCTATCCATCTTTATCCAAACAACATTCCATTATCTGGAATCTCATTCATTATTGCTTCTACAGTCTAATGCACTTCTGATCACCAGCTTCTCATTGCACTTTCTTTACAGTATTCATAAGATGCAGGTACATTGGTGCTGACTTCTATGTCTCTAAGAGAGGGAAAGAGAAAAACAAAGAAAGGAAGGAAAAAAGAGGGGGGTTTGGAGATGAGATAGTCCTAAGGAAGAAAAAAAAGGGGACTACAGGAACTTGTTCGAAAAAGGATACAGAACTGCTTTAAGCTCAAGAAATAGAAAAACTTCTGAGACTTCCCTTGGCTATACACATCATAAACTTAGAAAAAAGGGGGAACAAAATTCATTTAATTACAACACAATCCTGTAAGTCCTTATACAAGAAAAGCTTGAAACTCCAATAATTTGTAATGCCAATGGCCTGCACAATAGCAATGAGAATTCTTTCAACTGACTAGGAAGCAAAACTAAAAAAAAATAAATTATAAAAATGACAGAGTATGATATCAGTATCTTCAATTCCTCTTTTTGCTTACACATACTTCTAACACCACTTTGTGAGCAATGCAATATAAATCCATCTGATAAAACTAGATATGCTCAGCTAAAAAAACAAGTATAAAGCAACTTAGTTATGGTGTAATACACGAATTTGGGGTCAAAAAGGCACTTTACAGTAAGCTATTATTATGCCCAAATTCAACTAAGTGCATGATCCTAGGCATAGTATCAACAGTGAGGGAACAAAAGGAAAACAGTAGCTTTGGTGAAAGATACAACAGTGGCTTCTCTGCCTTTCCTTGTGGAAGACTACTAGCTTCCAGAATTTGCTTCTGCTTCTGCTTCTACCTTCCTATAAAACCCCTGCATCAAGCTTAATACTACTGCTCTTCATTTAACTGGAGTAAACCACATCCATACTTCATGAGAAAAGTGACAGTTTAATTAATGAACGTTAAAATTTGCATCACCAAATTACAAGGGTCAATTGCAATTCAGGCTTCTTGCCCTGGTGGAAATATTGTAGAACTATACATATATAGAAACTTGTTTACTCTCCTGGATTTTAAAGCCAGCTAACCAATGCTGGTGGAAAAGCGTAAAATGCAAAAAAAAAATATACCAAATAATTGTAAGCTACTATCTGTGAAACCCTGCTGCTAGCAGCCAGCAGCTTCACAGATCGTAAAATGCAATACAGCAATACCAACCATATGCATAAAGTATTAACTGTTTTTAAAATGTCTGAGGTTTTAGCCTCTGTCCTAAAAATGTAGGGACCAGCTCTAAAGCGTTATTTTGAGCCACAAAATCACTAAGTTACATTCAGGCATTTTCCAGGTATTATTTAAACTCATAAAACAGAGAAATTAAAGTCAAGACTGCAATTCTTTCTTGACTTAACCCAGAGACAGCCAAGAGCCAACTGTTACTAGGCATATGCTCAAAGAATAAGGAGATCAGAAGTCAATAAAAAAGTTCGCCTTTCAAAATCACCTAAACCAAAAGACTAAAAGAGGTTCTGAACTACCAGTGGAACTAAAACACCAAAAGAGCAGAGAATTGAGATACATCTGACAATTAGTAGAAGAAAATCCACACTGCACCGTCTTAGAAGATGTAGGATATCCAGCAGTTACAAAACTGAAGAGGAACTACAACTGTTTCTAACAACTTTTAAATCTTCCACTGCAGTGAATCCAATAAGATACGTCCTACAATTTCCACCATTAGAATTTGGTGTGCTGTAAGTCATAAATTTAACGTTCTCTTGTATGAAAGTGTACCCTAAAGATGAAATATTAAAAATACGAAATATGAAAATATTTAAAATTCAATTTTAAATAGCTTGAGACATTGCCTTTCGCTTTTTATTCAAAATATGCGTTTCTTCATCTAAATTCTGCAAAATTTTCCCTGTATCAGAAGGGATATGCTATAGTATATAGACTAGCATAGTACAGTATATAGTATAGTACAATATAGTACAGTATATAGTATAGTATAGTATAGTATAAAGAACAATGCACATGTAACACTACAAGGATCACTGTCACCTTGATAAAATAGTTTTATTTTTTCAGCTCAAATAACTAAGGTATCATCCTGTCTCAATGTGCTAAACAACACAGAGAAATCTGACCAATAGCTGCAACACTTTTGCTACAAGAGCTCTGACTGAATGTAACTAAACAGTTTAATTCGAAGTACTGCTCAAAACTAAATCAAAACTTCTGAAAAGCTCATTTTTTATGTCAGATTGTCCCCTCATCAGTAAACAAACACACACAGAAGCAGAAACTTTAAGTCCCTTTAGTAATTGAGTTCTGATGCTTTACTTGGTCAAACACCTCTCCATATATTTAACTTCACGTTCCAAAGAACAACTCCAACTTTAACTGTGAAAAATGCAGAACTAGGACAGGATCTATGATCTAAAGCAACAGTTTAACTTAACATCCAGAGGGAGCAGATGAGTAAATAAGGGAGAAAAGGCCGGAAACATAGATTAACATTAAAGCAACATGGTTGAAAGAGGTACTTTTTCTAAAGGTTAGAAGATTATGGCAGAATTCCTAAGCAGAAAGAATGTGAAGATTTTCCAATTTATTTTAAAAACATCAGTTATATCAGCAGGTTCATCACAGGCCACAGCAGATTTTCTGCCTGCATGTATTTTGATTTGAGAGTTCAACTGGTTCTCTTGTCATGGCTTGGCACTAAAAATCAGTAAAGAACATGAGCAGGAGAAAAATGCAAGCAATTTTCTCTGAGACTTGGAATTTATTTCCTTTTGGGTCACAAAACTACCTGTTTGAAAACCTGCTCTACACATTTTCTTACTAGATGCTTCAAATAAAAAGGGCTAAAAGAAATGCTTGAAAGAAGCTAGTATATTAACTACTTTCACTGTTATCGGGTAGTTTTCGCTATGTTTTCCATCATAGTTGCACATATGTCTGTTCGAAAGAGATCCATGAACTATTAACACCTTCTTCTTTGAATAGTACATTGAAAAGAAATATCCAAAGCACTGACTGTTTACTTTTGATAATAAGAGAGTTGAGCAGAGTATTTGATTTAGCTTGTCCTGGGATTTAGATCTAGTTTCACTCTTCAGTCCTGAAACCCTTTCATATATAAATAAATCTTTATTTAAAGTAGGTTATTATCATCTGCACTACAAATTCCCAAAGGCTGTTTCCCCCCTGCTTCAAAATTATCACCTCAAATCTCTAAGATAATGATCATCATGGCCACATTTGCAGTGCACTAGGGATATGGCAGATAATATTTTAAAATGTATATACTATTTTAAATGCATATTTTTTTAGAATGGATATTACTAGATTTCAACAATAGCTTATTTATTAATATATGTAGTTTGAATCCTATGAAATACAGGGTGGTTATTTTCTGAGACACTTGGAAGTTATGTTCACATTGATGGAACATTGATGGAACACCTCACCCTATACCAATTCAGAGGTGTGATAATAAAGACATAGCTTCACTTCACGAAGGCATTGTCTTAGAGTTACTGAAAAGATGTTGACACTTAATTGAGGCAATCTCAAAAAAACCTTTAAAAAAAAGAAAGCAGAAGGCAAAAAGCAAAGATAACCTGCATATCTTCATTACTTCCAATTACTTCTGGTTTAGAAACCGGTGTAAGAAAGAAAATATACTGTGCAGCACGATCATCACAACAATGGTTACACAGTTTAACAGTGTTTTAAAAAACTTACATATATGTGGAAAACCCAGGTTTTGCACATTATGAACTTTCCAGTTTAATTTGAAATGCAATATGTCTCCAAAGACTGTGTTATAAATCACAGATTAAATACCTGCGTATTTCCCTAGTCTGCAAATAAAAGATTGTGGTGAAAATTTGCAAGATAAAAAGAAAAATAAAAAATGGTATGACTTAGGTGAAGAGACAAGAAATGGGACCATTAAAAAGAGTGAAGTGAGAACCTGAAGAGGAACAATAAAGGCCAAAAGCGACTTGATGAGGAATTAGAAGACTCAGAGCTAGTTAGCCAGCTATACATCTCTTAGATCCTTTCCAAAATGCAATCTGCCAAAGAGACATCCCAAGAATAATACTGTATTTATCACCCCAGAGATATTAAAAACGGAATTTCTTGGTTTACTTCATTATTTTATCTGAATAACCTAAAAGTTTAAAATTATTACATCTAAAAATGAAAAATGTTTAAAACTATTTACTTTTAAACCACAAGATATGTTCTCAATGTCTACTTAGTGTGGTCTCAGCTGATTATTTCATAACAAGCATAGCAGAATGCATCCTTTAACTGCATACTTTTGGCTAGAAGATTTTAAGTAAATATTTGTAACACAATGACCTACATGTGAAGGTTTTTATTTCTACTGTAAATTTATTTACTTTAATTATTGCACACTGGTACTTGCAGCCAAATATTTGCTAGTACTTTGCTGCTCAATATTCTATCCAGCTTCGTGTGCATCTGTTCCCAGAACCATAAGTCATCTCTCAAAATAGATATCTGAATAATGTGAGATGCAACAGACTCAATGCCAGGGGAAAAACAAACAAACAAACAAACAAGAAAATAAAATCAGATCTGATAAATCAATACAAGTACAAAAGAAACTTCAAAATGTAGTTTTATATTGAAAGGTTATAGCCAACAAACAGACTTCATGTTTCAAGATCAATTCAACATGAACCTGATCTCAACTAACTGAAATCAGGGAAAATTCTCTATTATGCTTTACAAGGATCGGGCTCGAGTGTTCTGGGCTCTTTTTTCCCTACAATTAAAGAACAGTTTACCCGGCTCATCGTTACCCACATTTAGTGTACAGCACACACAAAGGGTTCAAGCAAAAGTTGCAGCATAAGGATTAAAATTAACCCTTTGCTTACAAATGATGGCACTGGACATACTATTGGAAATCCGTAACCCACTACTACAACTAACTAAAGATTTATGCTACAAAGGAATATATACAAATGACTAAGCAGAACACTCAGCATAAGGATTAAGACTTCTTACCCCATATTTACATTGGCGGGATGTTGCTCCATACTGGAAGCGACACTGTTCATCAGCATCATACACCTGACCTGGGGCCACAGCTGGATAAAGAAAGTCACGCTTGGGAGGCTCATTATCAAGGCAAGTACCACGGCCCGAACTGTTCAACATAAAGGACCAAATCAATTAGGAATTCTACTGACTGTAAATCACAGTAATGATATTATGTTCTTACTTTTAACAGTGCTGGGTGTGAAACAAATATGATTGCAATAAACAGACAGTAAGAAGGTACACCCATATTAACAAGAGAAAATATTTAGAGGTAATTAGGAAATAAAAATAATTTTTCATTATTATTCTTTTAAAAATGCTTATTTTAGATGGTGAAATAATTTTTACATATTATCCTTTTAAAAAGTGTGATAATTTCTGAGCCACACAAGACTGATTTTCATTTTTGGTTTAGGATTCCTATTTGTTTTCACTGAAGAGCAGCTACATTTAGTCATAGAATGAAAAATAAACAAATTAAGCAAATCCAAAAAATTCAGTTTACAATTTGAAATGACCCTTCTGATCCTTCAAACAGCTAAGTATAATCTTATAGATAGGAGCAGCTCAACTGGTTTATGTAAAAGTAAAACATATTCAAGTTTCAACATGACAAAATGTTTATAGGATCAGGACTTTAACATGCAAGCTTTTCTTCCATTTGAGTGAAGAAAATGGTTACAGAGGCAAAAATTCTGCAGGAACTTCAAATTTACCTATACTAGAGTGAGTGAAAAAATTTTTATGGGTCCAAGATATTTTTTATTGGATTACTATTCAGTCCTAAAAAATTCATGTTGGAACCAAAAGAATCATCTTTGCAAACTTCAATATTTTCTTCTTTTTATATTCCCTGTTTTGTTCAGTGGTTGATGGTCTTTTTCCAAAATATGCCCATATTCAACCACAATATTTTAGTGTATTGGAATAAATAACACAGAAAGCCAAAACCAGACTGAGTTGTGTTTAGAAAAATTTGTATTTTGCTAAATACAATTATTCAGTTTTATTGGGTCAGTGTGCATAAAAGAGGACAGATGCTTTTTTACTTTCATTTCACATGTGAATAAGTGAGGATTTTCAAAGAATTCTTATGGCAACACTTAAAATTTTTTTCCGACATTCCTACCAATTTTGCCAGCACTTATGTTCTGTTTTTTTCCAAATCTTTTCCATGCACCTTGCCAAAGGAACGTAATTTCAGAAGTGAATGTTCTACACTGTTTTTTGGAGATCTCCAATTTTCTATACTTTTTATCTGCAGATAAAAAAAGAGCAAAAAGTGTCCTTTAACTACACATTTTATGTTCTCATTTTAACCCTCTTTTGATCAAGTCTTCAAAATACTACAAAAGATCCTTCGGAAAAATGAAGAAACAAACCTCTGACAACCACTTCAGAAGGTAGCAAATAGCAACTAATACAAGAACCAGGTAAATACTGAAAAAAATACGGTATTTGATGACAAATTCCAAGGAATTTGGTGTGATTCACCTGCATGTATGCATATATATCACAGCCATGCATCCACTCAGCTGAAATCTACTTTTAAAATATCAACAGTGTGGTTGTGGCATTAAAAAATGGTGTACTTTCCCCTCTATCTCATGTAATTACTGCAAGTATATATATTTTCTAGCAGCAGAGGTTGGGAAAATATCCTTCAATCTTTTCAAATATTTCAGTGCTGTATTTTGCGTGTATGAGGAGAGCATGTTAATAATTCCAGTATTAAAAGAACTGACATACAAGCTGATTTTTCTGCAATGTCTGGACTAAACTGCAGATAGAGTCTTTCCTTAAACAAGCACTGAGAAGTTTAGCATTTGGCGCCAGCTTGAGCTAGTATTGCCGTATGATGGGAACATTTCCATAGATTCCAATATTGCAGAGTTTACAAGATGACTGTAAACTGTGATCTTGTAAACAGCCAGCCAAGGACACAGCATTTAAAAAATCTCATTATCTTCAGTGACTTCTCTCCACAGGCGTATGTACCCCTGCCCAAATTAAATTACAGAACTTGTTCTAATACTTTAAATTTGCTAAATTAAAATCTATACCTACTCTACAAGACATAGAATGGCAGAAAAGCAAGTCATAAATCTTTGTACTGAATACAAAAAAAAATTACTCTTCTGCTCTAATTACCAGATTTGCACCATAATAAAATATTGTTGTAGCAATTAAGTGAAAAAATTACTATTGAGAAGTCATTCTCTTACTAGCTACATTATACCACAGTCTCTAGACTGAAAATTTATTTGTGTCTTCCCTTCTGCTTCTGTTCTATTATTTATCTCAAGCAGTTGAGCAAAACCGACCCCTGATACTGTATTGCGGGAACTGAAGTATCCTGGAAAAGAAATGGCATGATCTTTATAAACACATTAATAAAACCAGAGACTTTCCATTGGTAATGAAAGGTCTGACCAAAGCTGTACAAAGGATGAATACAGGCTGAGGACCATTTAACCTTTCCAGAAAACTTTTACAGGACTTGGGAATGGTCCAATACTCTTGTGTGCATGTCCCCGTTCTCTCTTTCTTCCATCAGAGCAAAACCCAGATACTTGAGAAAAAAATGTATGCTAAATCTAGAGGAATGAACCAAAAGGGTCCAAGATTAATGGTTTTGGAGAACTTTTTAAACAGAGATCTAATAGTTATTATCAGTCAGGCATATAAAAGTCTAGATGTAAAAGAGGATAGTAGAGAATGCCCCAAATACCTTCAAATCCACAATTTTAGAAAATTCCTACTCATAATTGTTTCTGTGCTTTGTGATTTTATCTTATATAGGAAGTATGTACACTAAGTCAAAAAATCTACAAGATATCCCTGCAGAGCACTTGCATTTTTGAACATGGAGTAGATAAATCTTTAATGTCTGCAACAGAAATAAGACGATCTCGAACTGACCATTACATTATATTACTCTACAAGGTACTACTAGTACTCAAAGATTTTCTCATTTTCCTAACTTTAGGTCAATTTTGTTACGTTTTATGGGACATACTGGGACTTGTTTCAATTATAAAATAGCTGAGCTTGATGTCATTTCAGACTAGTATTCCAGTGTAGTGTCTCCAAAAATAATTTTAAAACACTTTACAATATAATTTAAACATTTTTTTGTATTTTAATATCACAGGACAGAAGATTATTCTTCTCTTTGAAAGGATAACAAAGACACTAGAACATGCTAGGAAAGTTTAAGATTTCAGACTGCTATCACTGCTAACTGCTCAACCAAATTAACACCAACCAGGGATTAAATGTTTCTAAATCTTTATAGACTGAACAACACAAAACTCAGGATCACCACCCCAGCACAGATATCACGGTTGTATCCAAGACCAATAAAGTGAAAAAGCAAAAACAACAAATGTAAGATCTCTCGGGGTTTGCGTTCCTATTACAGTATCTATTCCCTAATTTCCCTACTTACACTGTATAATCCAACTCCCTCAATGGCTGAAGAAAATATCCCAGAATGCTGGCTCTGAAAATTGGTTTTGAATATCACACAGTGGCCTCATTCATAACAATGATGTGGACTATAATGCAAGCTACACTTAATAATCACAAATTAAATGTATTATAAATATTTGTGAATATCTGTTATAGCTAAACAATCATATACATAAATACATTGATAGATACATAATGTTTTATTTAACTGATATAAAATTAGCCATAAAAGACGAAAAAAAGCAATTGTAAAAATTATTAACTAAAAATACAGAGCATTTTTACATATACATATCATTAATTATTTGCATGCCAATATATCTGGCTCCTAACAGAATCCTTACTTTATATTTATAAGTAAAAACTGACTTTTTAAAAGCACCAGGTTATAGTTCTATAGACAAAGTTACAGAAGTTGCTTTACTTGACATTAATGGGTAGTTTACTTGACATTGCTCAGTAGTCTACAGACCTAAGCATAAATATTTTTAGAATCTGGACATAAGTAACAGAACTGTGCTTTGGATTTGGTGTGCTTAAAATTAAAATAAAGCAAAATGCAATTACTACATAAATACTAGCTTGAAAGTAAGGGAAATTCAGATTTGCCATTCACTCTCCTGATATAATCTACTTTCCGTTCTTTTATGCCAAGGTTGTGCCTGTCTTAATATCTATTTCATACAAAATATTCTATAATTTTGCACAGTACTTTTATCACACTTTTTTCCTTTTGCTTGGAGTAATTTGCTGTTTCTTTAATGCATACTATCCCCCACACTTTCCTGTGTTCCAAAGTCTTATTTTATTCATTGGAATAATTATCCAGCAGCCATACTAAAAAAAATCATTTGGTTCATCTATCAAAACCATCATCATAACAAAATCTAGTTTTAAGAGTTCAGGAGATACTAATGTATAAAATACTGGACCAATCATTTATTTCATCAGATATTCTACAAAAAAGTTAATGGAAATATGTTGCTGATTCTGCCCTTTTACAATTTCATTATATTTAAATAAATCACAAGGTAGACAAAGAGTAATACTTGTAAAGTCAACACTCAAGCCATATTGCCATCCCATAATTACAGAAACTTTTAGGTCTTTTTTTCAACTAAGTAGCCTTTTAAGTAAAACAGAAATCTTTCAAAGTTTCAGAAATCTATAGCAAATGAGGGCACTTTTTTTTAATTACATGTTACCAAAAAAATTTTAAATCCTAGTATAATTTAAAGAAAAGAAGCAAATTAAATCCAAAGTGAAGGTCAATACATAATACTGAATGCAAATTTTCTCCACTGATTTGTAAAATGAGATATTAAATTTTGATATGATTGATGTGGTCTTATCTTTCCAAACTAGTCTTGGTTTATATTTTTTTTCAGAAGTTACTTTACATTTCTGGAGCATGAGGGAACCTGGCCAGAGTGCCAGAGACAATATATGAGGCACACATATAGATGTATCCTATATTTACCTTGCACATCCACTTGTATATTTAAGATGATATCTGGACCAGAACACTGAATGACTTTTTTTCCTATATTGTCTGCATGGGCTTGCTTGGACCAAAATAGATAGGCTCCCTTCCAGGGTTAGAAAGTTGTAGTCTAAGATCTAAATCGTGCTGTATGGCAATCATAGAGTGTCTTCAAGAATTTTCTGAGATAGATCTTACTGACATAATTTAACATTCTTGGTTGTCCTCCATCTTCAAAATACAATACTGCCTTTGAAAGGCAGATCTGGCCATTTTGCTTCTTTTAACTCCTCTCCTGTTACTGACAAGAAAAATAACCTATGATTCCAGAAATCAGCCAGATTTCTTTATAACAAAACATAGAATTTGTATATATACACACACATGTTGTATGGAATGAAATTCATACTGATTGTTTCTCAGTCACTAAAATTTTAGGCTTGGTTCTTTTCTCCTATGAACAGATATTACAGGTTTCTACTCATCTCACAGAAATCTGTATCCCCTGAGACTGCCCTCCAAGCCTTCAATTCTCAGTCATATTACTGTAATTAGTTCCATATAATGTTAATGAAATTAAAGCCATTGCAAAGCACTTATGAACAATTCAGTTGATAAACTGAATTATGTCCATCTTTCACTCTACCTAAAAGCTTAATAGACAACAGTTATTATCAACTTGGCAGACAACAGCTATTTTGTGCTTCAAGGAATGTTTTCTCCAGAAAAAAAATATTTCCTTTGGCCATTGCATTATCTGCGCTGTTTGATCATCCTTGCTGAGACCTATTTTGGTAGACCTATTAGCATTACACAGCTTTGCTTTGTCTTATTGCCATCCTTTGAGCCAATATTCATCCTCTTTCCATCTTCTTTCCAGCACTCCTGCAAAATAATTTGCTTTCCCAGCTACTGCCTGATTGAACTGATACCCTCCAGGTGATACTTCAGGTTACTCCTCAGTGCAAAACTGCTGTAGCAAGAGGTGACCTGAGCTGTTTAACTACTAATCTTCCTTACCATAAAATACTGTGAACATGTCATGAAATTCTATCAAAATTCACGCCAGTTGCATTAAAGTGGTACCATGACAGCTTGGCCCAAACACGTGCAAAGGTCCAAAGATACAAATCTAAAAGGTCTCACAGACCAGGTTTCTGCTTCGGTTGTCTGCACTTAATACCCTCATGTCCTACCTGTCTTGTTACACACAGCTAAATTAATTCCAAACCAGCTTGGCCTCTAAAGCTCTAAATCCGTGTTTTTCTTACCTGTTACTATGTCATGAAGAAATATAATTAAAAAAAAAAATCACTTTTCCTGTCAGGATGCAGACTCTTCTGCTCTTCTAAAAGCAGTTGTAGGTATGTTGCCACATGAAACTTGCTAATTTTAATTTTGCTTCTTGTTAACTGTTTACTACCTGCAACTGAAATATACCTGCTTTTAGAGCTGTTCTGTCTTAAGAAAAGGTGTGAATGGGTAAAAAGTGATTTTGGATTCTGACAGTTGTCCTGTAGGTATTTGTCTTTCTCTAACAGCTGCCTGTTGTCATTGAGATGTCATAAAAACTGGTGAGGAAACCAGAAACTGGAGAAATAAAGTACAGTTTTACAGCTACTCTATCTTATGAAATAACAAATCAAATATTTTAAGGAAAAAAACTATCATTTCACTTATAGGATATTAGATCCACAGACAATAAGAAACATAGATTTATAATGAACAGATCATGTTTGAGAAATCTCAAAATTTTGTAAAAAGATTTCAGGATTAGTAGATGAAAGAAAAGTTATATTTGACTCCTAGTACAGTATTTAACACCGTATTCTATACAACTGGAAAACCTGCAAAAAATTGTGATGTGGAACATAATGTGTGTCCAAGGCAGCTTCGAAAAAAAATAACATCTCCATTCACGGTTACAAAAATACAGCTGAAGTATTATAAAAAATCATTTATCATTGAATCTGCTATGCATTGATTTATGTTTTTCTCTATTTCAAATATCACTTAGTATCTTCAGTAATTATTTTTTTGTGAAATTCATAGATGGTAGTAATTTGAGTAGAGTTGCAAACACTGGCAATGATAGACAAGTATCTTGAAAAACCTGAAGAGTTTAGAACTATGGAAACAGATTCAACAGAGTGCTTCTGGCTTTATGTTAACATAACTGCAGTTTCACTGCCATCCCACAGACTTCAAAATTAAACTTAACCATAAATCAAGCATATGCAATGGAAAAGAATAATAATGCAATGGAAAAGAATAATAGAGATGCTAACAGCTAATAATAAACTAAATCAATAAAAAAGCAATGTAAAAAGGCTCAGGATAAAACTGTTTTTAACTGGTAATAAAAATTTGAAAGAACACTGCATACTTCATGCTATTGAAACTGTGCAGGAGCATTATGAACAAATGTCCAGCTTTATTATATTTGCAAAATAACACAAGCCACTGAATTTTATCATGTTTCTTTCCCTAAATCCATAAATCAGAAATAACTTCTTCACTTCATGTTGAATTATGTCCTCATCAACAGACTATTTATTGTCCAGACAATTAAGGGATCAAAATGGAGTTTTTCAGAGAAGAGCAACAAATAGAAGTAAATAAGACAGAGAACAGCAGAAGTGTAACAAAGAGAACAAGCTCCTAAATACTACAAGGAAATACGTGAACGGTAAGCCAGTCAGAACTACAAAGATGTGAAATAATCTTAGAAGAGATAAGAAAACCATATTCTTTTTCATAGTTAAAAACCAGGCTGCAATGACATACTAGAAAGACTACTTATAGGAACAGCATTGAATTAACGTAAGTAATTGGTAAATATAAAACAAAATAACTATGTATAATTTTATTTTTTGAAACAATGCTAATGTTAAATAAATATTTATGTGTACATATATACATATATATCCCCTTAGCAAACAAAATTATATTTTGAGAAACTTGTATCACATATATATATTTATGGTAAGCATGATTTATTCATTTACTGCTTTAGTTTAGACATTCATCTTAAATACACTAGTACATTAAACTGTGTGGGTGCACAGTTCAGAGGTGTAATACAAAATGCCTTAAACCTATTACAGTAAATAATGAGAAGTTTTCTTCCTCTGAATAGCACCAACATTAAATTTCTGTCTCTGCCCACTGACTCCACAGAAGCTCAAGCACCTTGGCAGCCCAAGTCAGTGATTCTCTGCATCATGTGGGAAGTTACCTAAAGGTTTTGGTCTACATGAGTCCCTTCAGAAAAGATACAGAAGGCAGCATCTTATTCTGAACTTAAATCCCTAAAAGAAAAGGAGATGCTAATTTTGTTCTTAGTGGCCTCATGATCAGACAATTAAGTCCCTCTCTTAAAATATAGTAAGTTTCTGAATTACTGAACAATCTGTATTTCTTAAAGGGAATGATTGTACTGATGACACTGAACCTGCCAAATAACTGTTATTTGCCTCCAATAAAGCCCATCTTTCAGCATCTAAACAAATCTGTTAAGAATCTATTCTCAGTGAACTCATGGTTATATATACTTGTCCTCTAAACTTAGAACACATATAAGGCTTAATTGTGAATTATCTATACCAATGTATATATTGATATGAGTACATTTTTGTGAATAACATATTTTGACTTAATTTTTTCACAGTGGAATTTCAGGTAGCAAACTACTTCTGGATAAAAATCACCACAGAAGTAGAGCTTATCAGAATTTTAAGGTATTAATATAAAGATCTATGCCATCCCTTTCTATAATCTTTATATTCTCACCAATGGTACCAAAGAACATTGATAGGTAAAAACCCACAAAACTGCATGAAAAACATCTGAAGAAGGAAATGCAAAAGGAACAGGGCTATAATCATCTTCCCTTCATTAGATTCCCTCAAATTATGTATGCTTACAAAACATGTTCCATAGACAAAATCTGCCCTCCTTTATTTCCCACTCTCAGATTAAGTAATGAGATATGATCAACACTTCAGAATCTTTTAAGCAGATTAAAAACAATAGAGAACTGTTAAGGTGGTGAATGGAGCAAAAGAAGCTTTTGCCATTACATTGAAATAATGCTCTACAGAAAAAAGAGTTTTAAATGACTCACTATACTTCTATCTATTCATTATAAAAATGCAAACCATCAGAACAGGTCACTGTATCTCTGCAATTGATCCTAAAAGGTGTCAATTTTTTGAAAACTCATTTTTCTTGAGAGATTACTTACTCTAAAAAGCTGGTGATGTAATCCCGACTGCAAGCTGACCAGGAGAAAGGATTGGTGTTTGCTGTAATATGAGCTGCCATTAGCTTTGCTGCTTCATGACCTTTGGTCCCACAGGAATTTCCAATTCCATCGTGATTCATACCAAAACTGCTCAAAAGAGTAGGAGAGAAACAGCCCATTACTTTTCTAGAGCATCATATATCGCTTAAAACATAATGCCACCTTTACAGCAATCACACTGGACCTAAAAGAACACAATGCAGGAGAACTCCTAAGAAGAGAGTAATTTAAATGCTGTTCAATTTATTCATATCTCATAATACAGCACAATAACATAACCTTCTTTCTTTCTATGGATTTTTGGAATATTTTGGAATAAAAGCCTTTTCAGATTCTGGTTTCTAAAGCTTTTAAAGAAAACAAGTATTCTTGCAAGACAAATACAGAGTACTCACGCCTTTATAAGGTAAGGTACCTGGATATGGAATATTTATTACAGTGCAGACTCTTGGATTAGTAAAAAAGGACAAAGAATAGGTGCTGTTGCTTTAACAATAGACTATATATAGGCACAGTGCAACCAATGATAATTCAAGCAGAACCTGGGTTTTGCAATTCCTAAGACCATTCTGTACACACACTCCCTCTCTGTATCTACTCACAGAGGGACTTGGAGTCCTTCTGTTAGAGCTTTGCTTTGTCAAAGAATGTAAAAATGAAGACAATTAAAAATCAACAGAAAATATAAAAAGAAACCTCTGGATGGAACTTGGCCAAAAGATACTTACAGGAAAGAAATTAACTTTCAAGGAAGATGATACGTCCCTAATAAAAAAAGATCCTAAAGAATCCTTATTTCTTAGAAACCCTTTGAGCTACAGATCATCAACATGACCATTAAATTAAAACTAGAAGTAAATTCACAGATAATCTATTTCAACAAACTTTTATTGCTGACTGTCTTAGTATAGGACAATCAACAACGTATACCTTATGGATGTAACAGAAATGAGGAAACTGAACAGAATATTTCTTAATAGTATACACAAATCTAAAACTCCACTTTCTTAGTCTTTGATTAATTTCCATTCAATCACTGGGGGAGAAAATCTTGTTCCCTCACTTCTTATTTTTTTAAATATTAAGCTTTGGTCAAATTTACTCCTTCTCAAGGGCTTAAGAAATCAGAGGGGCAGATGGTGAGAGATATAGAAACTTCCCTGATAAGGAGACAGAGAAGTAATTAAAACAATGCCAAAACTGAGATTCTGAACTCCCAGAATCAGAGAGGTCTGTCTTTGGAGTCTTCTGTATGCTAAAAGGAATTACCCTCTGATTTCTTATTCATCATTCAGAAACACAAATGTGTTGAGGCACTCAGTTTTGATTTTCTAAAACATTTAGGACTGACTGCAAGAACATACAAAAAGTAGTAGATAAGAAACTACAATACCACTTCATACCAGCTCATGCCACTTTCTTCACTGAATGTAGTGGTAGTTGTGTTATATTAATCTGAATATATTGCTTTAGAATGTGATAAAAAACCCCAAGACTTTAATGTGACCCTGAACTTCAATACACTGAGTACTATTTCACCTCTTCAGATGATCATAATAACCTACAAGTGGAAGGTGTTGGCAACCATTCCTTTCAGGAAAAAAAAAAAAAAAAGAACAACAGTGGATGTTGATGGATGATTCCTACAGGATCAGGAAGGACTTCTGTGCTGGTTTTGCATTGACTGGCACCTGGAGGAGGGCATACATGGAGGTTTTCTCCTTGAGAATTTTCTCTGTGAGTTGATGGGACCAATTGGAGGCTAGGTTGGTGGTTGACAGCCTGAGAAACCAATTGGAGAGTTTAGTCTGCCTCCATATATTCACATTTTTAAAGCAATCAAATCCTGGGAAGGGCCCTCTTCTCTTCTGGCAGCCATGCAGGTAACAGGGCCAGCCTGGCTCCACTGCAGGCCTGTGGGCCTGGCACAGGGCAGGGCCGGGGCCCCTGTGTGGGGAGCTGGCATGGCCCGGCAGGGAGAGGGGTGGCCATGGGCACTGGGTGCTGCAGCTGAGCCCAGGGAGGCTGAGTGAGGCCCCAGCCATCCATCCCACCCTTTCCAATGGGGCCCGAGTCTCCCGAGATCCTGGCACATCCTCTGCATCATCTATGGGAGAGTTTAATCCTTCCAACGCTCAGATAAGACTTGCAGACCTTCAACCCTCCCTTGAGTGAAAGGATACACCAAAGTCACTGAAGCAGGAGCCAAGTTCCAGATGGAAGGAGAATGAGGAGACACCGTGAATTCAGGTTGAAAATCCTTTCTTTTCTAAGCTATAGGGATGGACTGTACTACACTAAAAATTCCTACAAACTATAAAGAAAGACATGGGGGGGTTGGGTTGGAGTGTTCAATTTGATAGATCATTGAGCAAAAGCATCTGTGTTGGGAATCCTTTGCCCTGAGGGAAAAAGGGGATCTCTGTTCCTGGAGATGAATCATGAACAGAGAGAAAGAGAGATGAAGAGAACTTTTGCTTTTTTGAACAGTTCATTATTAAAAGTAGATACCCCATGAGTTTAACATGGCGATAAGCCACAGCTTTTGGGAAAAGCTGTGAAGATGAGAGGAGTTTGTGGAAAGTGAAGCCATAAGGGAACTGTTTTTTCCTTCTTGTGGAAAAGTCCCTATGGACTGACAAGAGAAGACTCCTCTCCCTAGAGTGAACTGAAAAAGATTATTTAAGTTGGTAACTGGCTGAAGTGTTTCTGTATGTTGTTGTCGAGAAGAAGAGGGGGGAGGGATGGTCTGAAGGTTTTATTCTGAATTTATTATTTCTTTATGTTGTTAATAAAGTTTTTCTTCACATGCTTTAAGTTTTAGGCCCGCCTTGCCTTTACTCCTAATCCTATCTCACAGCAGGAAATGAGTATATTGAAATTGGCAAATCTAAAGCACTGCATTAATTGGTGTTTCTGCCTAGTTTTGAACTGAAGCCAAGACAACTTCATCATCAAAAAAGCATGGCTGACTTGCCTATGGGATGTGTCTCTATGGAATACATATTCTGCAGCAATGCCTGCATGTGTCTGACTCAGTTTGTGATATCTCACAAATGCAGAAGCCATATACTGTATTATAAACTGGAAAGGTCTGACACCTTAAATTATTATATAATCAAATAATGACCCTTGCTTATAGAAAATACAGCTTTAATCAACTCATCTGAGCAATGTATGTAATGCAACGAAACTTTCACACCAGCGTTAATGCTTATGATCTTATCAATATCTGTTCATATTGGAGAGGAAAGAACTTAGATGTGCAACAAACTGAACCAGAATTTTACGATGAAAACCGTGCTTTATTTATCTGTTCTCAGTGGCAATTATTTCCTAGCATTGGGGTACTTTTTGAAATGTCTCTGTACCATTTCTGAAAACAGAAAATCTTATTTTTTAATAATCTCCATAAAATACTCCTTTATAGAAATTAGTTGGATGATTCTTATATTCAGCTTATTTCTAGTTAGTGTATTCCATTTGTAAAAAAACTTACAGACTTCAGTTCTCTGGGAAATGAAATTTTTATCTTTTGGGTGTATAAGTAAAATAACAAACTTCACAGTTTAATAACTTTCCCTCTACCTACTTTCCTTTGAAAAAGATAATGTTGGTGACAGTGGCAGTGATATGCCTGATAAAAAGCATGTCCATGAGCCAGTGGTATACTTCATAAATATTCATTCCCCTAAATCATCTATACCTTTCCAAGAAGGCTTTTCTACTTCTCCTTGCTTCTGAATTTAGGAGGAATGTGATCATAAGGTGGAGGTAACTTTTTCTGATGTTTGCAGAGGGGTTTTACAGCTACTGTCATCATTTCCAAAGATGGTAGTGGCAGCATGCCATTACAGTCCAGTAATTTGCCCTCCTGTGGGCAGGACTGCAGATGGAAACACACTTCTGAACAAAGTACCAGTTTTATTTCCATCAGAACATGCTGGTCGTATTTGGCCATCAATATATTAAAACTAGGTCTTTACAAAAGCATGTTTGCAACTGGATTGGCATGGAAAGGTAAGGAAGAAAGTAAGAAACATAAAATAGTCTTTGTGGAGCCACTGTTATAATTTGCCTACCTTTTCAAACTCACTAAGCATACACCGACTGTATTCCTTTCATTGGCTTAAAAAGTCTATTTAAAATTACCAGTGTAATTTTGTCTTTAGAAGAACAGCCAGATGGGTGAGCAGAGGCTGAAATCTCCTCAGCTGACACAGAAGTTATTCTATGAAATTATATTTCCACCTGCCATTGAAAGGAAGGATGTTTAACCCAGAAGCTCTTGTGCTTTCATGCATTATGGCTTCTCATTTCCCAAGAGAGCACTTACTTTACATTAAAGAATTGTGCAAAGTAGAAACACTTAAGAACTTAAAATTACAACTGAAACCCTTCAGCAAATTATCTCTAGTTTGTATGCTTAAAAAATTCTAAGGCAGCATATTCTAGTAGAGCTCACTGTCTGTTTCACTTAATAACATCTGTAACTGAACAGATTTTTTTCCTTTGGAAATCTGTTTTTCCTTATATTTGAAAAAATTATCTGAGGGAATTATTTGTAATACACATCCAACTTACGATCCAACACCAAAAATCACAGGAGAGATAACTAGTGTCAGCTGCATTGAATAAAAGGGCAATAGATAAGCAGAGACCCTGGAGTATAAGCAGAGGGAAGGATGTGAATATAAACTTCTTGTCTACCCTTCCTTTATCTTGCAAAAAAAAAAAGCATTGAAAGTCCCTACAGTTTCATTTGGATATTTCTGGTAGTTGCAAGCAATGCTGGTTATGGCTGGCAACACTTACTGCTGATACATATGAAATGACAGCAGTCATTTTTGTGAGACAGCTAGAATGCTTCCAGACATTTACTACCCAGACACTGTGGATTCAGAGAAGACAGATCCACACCAATCTGAATTCATCCCTATACTCTTTACTGAGATTTAATTTGTATACCATGTACTTTATTAGCCCTGAAGTTATCTTTAAAGTGGTGCTTAGGTGAAATGCTATTTCTTAACTTATGTACTAATTATCTCCATATCAAAAAATTTCCTAGCTTTCTTAGGGTTTGGAGCATTCAGAACAGCACAGATGTTTCATGCTAATGTTTCATTTTTCTAAATACAATAAAGAATGTTAGGGTTTTTTGTTTCTTACCAATTCATGAGTTATATGAATTTGACCCATTTTTTTTAAAAACAGTGTCTTTTGTGCTGCTCTGCCACGTGTTTAACAGCATTAGGAAGAAGTGTGCCAGACACAGAATTGTAAGTGAGGTGAGGAAAATAAGGTACAGGAACACAAGCAAGAGAAATACTGTAAAGTCAAGTATTGGAACTTCTTTTCCATCATCAGAAGCTGATTTACAGGTCCCAAACCTACATATTGTTAGGAGAGGTTTTATGATACTAATTATCTTTACTAGGGGATGAACATACATGCTAAGAGTGAAACAGGTTATTCTCAAGTAAGTATCTTGATCCTAGGTACATTACAAGTATTTCCTCCAGTGTCTCAGCCTGTTAGACGCACTGAGCTAAAATTTATGGAGAATTAAGTAAAGGGTAGAGAAGGGTCATAAAGTGCATCAGTGAAGAATACATTAAAAGTTTCTTAAAGTAAATCTCTGCCACAGTGTGGGCATGCTTGAACAAGTATTCTTATATTTGACAGAGGACCTAAATAGTGAATCATAATTTGCTTTGAGAAACTGGATTTACTGTATTAGATACAAAAGTTTTCATAAAATTTGTATTAATTAACTTTGCCAGTGTATTGCACTCATTCTCATAATGGTTTAAAAAGTGTAATTTAAATCTATATATGTATTTCATATAGCTTAGAATGTCTATTTAGGGCCTACATTGAAAAATTAAAACTGGTAGCTTCCCTAAATCTGTAAACAGAGGCATGGTTTTAAATACGTCTTTTCTTAGTTCAGTAGAAAATACACAAAGGAAGAAAGGGAAAACTACCATGTTTCAACATTTTTTTGTTCAGCAAAAAGTGGATGAATCTGAACATAAACTACTACAAAACAATAACAGACTTTTTTTTCCCTACAATACCAGAGCTATGAGCTACATGGAACAAAGCACAATTTCTATATGGACATACATGATAGTTTTATTAATTATTCTCATATCTACTAATAGTGAGATATTTGTCAATTGTTAAAAGGTTATGGTTAATTTTGGGGACCTTACAATCATCAGATTTTAGGTTTTCTCAGTAACAAAAGCAAGCACTTTTTCTTTACTTTTGTAAGTATTTTCCCCATACTGTCTCTTAAAAGAGAATTCTCCTCTTTCTATGTAGCCCTCCATATAATTTTAGCCAATGTTATAAAGGTATTGGTTCTAGCTACACAACATCATGAAAAATTAAAATTTACTGTTAAATGACATTACAGATTAAGGGATAAATAGTAAGTATTGTCTTGAAAAATCAATTTCTTTTAATTTACGATTCCAAACATTGATAGCATGTATTGAAACTACCTAACATTGCATTCCTCAAGGGAGGAATCAAGGTTAATTAGTTATTTCACTTTCTATTTCCATGTCTTAACATGGATTTTAACCTTAACTACTGACTTCCTGCATTTGGACATCATTCTGCAGTGTGGAGTATCCCTAATGCTTTATTTTGAAGTAATGCAGAATTTTAAACTTGGGTGAAACATGTTAGTTCCCTGAAAACTTGGGAAACAAAGTAATTTAATAACAGGAGCTTTGTAAAAAGCATATCTGCCATGAAATTTTAGCACTCTTCTATCCTAATTTTTTCTATTTACTTAGTAAATATTGTTCTTCTCTCAGTTACTGATGATGACCAAATGCTCCTTCAAAAAAATTATTATAAATTAGTATAATTTAGTATTAAATAACATGAGGCTCTTAAAAGGACAGCAATTTCTAAATTATTAAATACCAATGCAGTTTATTCAGAAACCTGAACTTTCTTATGGGGAAATGACAGACTTCTGCAGGACTGCTACAAAAAAGCAGAGCATAAACTTCTACTGGATTACAGTGCCATTGCTATCCAGCCTTCAAGGCACAACAGTAGCATCAATTAAGGCTTGTGTGCTACAAAAAGCCAACAATGCAAATGCATCAGGTCTTTACACTGTAGATCAAAGTGGAAAGTACTGGCTCCAATCAGGAAGCAAACTTCTGAGCTCAGATTTCCTTTGGAAATTCAAGATGCCCCAAATGTTGTGATAACCTTCCACTTCATCCCCATTTATTCTTTTTGCATTTTTGTTAAGATCTATGATGTGTTACTATGCTTCCTTGACAAAAATGCTTAGATGTTAGACAAATTATTTTAGATTTAAAAATTCTGAACTTCAAATAGTATTTCAGATATGTAGAGACAGACTTTTTTCATATTTTAAGTAAAACCATGTCACACAATTGGGGGGTTTTGCCATTTGTTTATGATATTTTATTTTATATGCGTGTCACTAAAACTGAAGTCTCATAGAAAACTTTTTACGACCCGCAATGTTCTAAAGGCAGGCATAAAACAGTATTCCTTTAGCAAAAAAAGACAAGGGCAGGGGATGGAGGGTGAGGAGTGAGAAAGTTGGAAATAGTTATGTATAGTCTTAAGTGGCTTGTGGACACATTTTTGTGAAGGTTTGTGTTGGATTTGTTTTGTTGGGCTTTTCTTTCTTTGGTTGGTTTGGTTTGGTTTGATTTTGTTTAATTTCATTTTGCTGGGTTTCATTTTGGTTTGGTTTGGGGTTTTTAAACTAAAAAATATAGTTAAAACTGTCCCTAAAAATGCAAGCCACTTGAACTCTGTCACTCCTAGACATCTAGCAGGAATAAGCGTAACGTGCTCTATTTGCTGTTGAGGTGTTCATAGCCTGGAGATTTGAGAGAGACTGCCATAGTTAAAGATGGAAGACTTCATCATCAGAGACAAAACAATGATGACTGCATCAACTGGAGAGCTGACAGGAGATGATGTTAATACAATCCATCCTAGCTGTGTTTCAACTAGTGTCTCTATTACCTCAGACTGGAGTATTTGATTTCTCTCATTGTACAAAAAAGACATTCCTTGACATGCACTTCTTCTAGAAAACCTCTCACTAAAACTCAGGTCCTGTAATGCAGCCGAGGTTTGACTGACTGTGGTGAGTTGACCCTGGCTGAATGCCAGGTGCCTGCCCCTCTCTTCCTCAGCTGGACAGGAAAGAGACAATATCAGGAAAGCTTTGTGGGTTGAAATAGGGACAGGAAGAGACCACTCACCAATTACCAGCATGAGCAAAATAGATTCAACTTGCTGACATCAGCTTAATTTTATTAAGTCAGAGTAGGAGTATGAAAAATAAAAAACAAATCTTAAAACAACTTTTCCCCCATCCACCCCTTCTTTCAAGGCCCAGATTTACTATGGAATGGAGAATGGGAGTTGCAGTCATTACACATCACTGCTGCTCCTTTTGCCTCACACTGCTGCCTTCTCCAGCATGGAGTCCCACCCACCCACTGCACACAGTTCTCCATTAAATTCCCCAGCATGAGTCCTTCCCATGGGCTGCAGTTCCTCATGAACTGCTCTAATGTGGGTCCCATCCTTCAGGCACAGCCTGCTCCTGTGTGGGTCCCCCACGGGTTCACAGGGGACCAGCAAACCTGTTCCAGCATAGGCTCCTCTCTCCACAGGGCCACAGGTCCTACCAGGACTCTGCTCCAGCACAGGCCTCCCATGGGGTCACAGCCTCCCTTCACGCATCCACCTGTTCCAACATGGTGTTCTCCAGGGGCTGCAGGTGGATTTTGGTCTGCACCATTGGCTGCAGGGGAACCTCGACTCTGGTGCCTTCTCACTGACCTTGGTGTCTGCAGAGTTGTTTACTTCATGCATTCTCACTCATCTTTTCTGGCTGTTGTTGTATAGCAATTTTCTACTCCCTTTAAAAAACATGTTATCCCAGAAGCCCAACCGTTGTCACTAATGGGCCTGCTGTCCTACCACTGTCACTCCATCCTGGAGCCTCTTGGCATCAGCTCTATGGCACATGGAGAAAGCTTCTGGCAGCTTCCCACAAAAGACACCCCTGTAGCCTGCCTGCTACTAAAACCTGGCCATGCAAACCCAATGCACTGCTCAAACATGAAGCCCATTGGTTATTGAAGAATGAGGTAAAGACAAGCATCTTCTGAAAGTACCACCAGATTACAAGTTTTACTCCAGCACTGAAGACCATCCTTCTCATATAAGAGGAGGGGTATTTGTAATATTTTTTATTTTGCATACAGGCTGAAAAGAGACTTTGAAAAGTGCTAGAATTGCAGGCACACTTTAGCTGTATGACCTAATTTACAACTAAATGCAGACTTGAAACTATCACTGTTCTTCATCTTGAAGACAATTTAGCCAGCTGGACTATATGTTCTTATTATTTCTCACATCTTTTTTTATCAAGATATGACTGTCAAACTGTCAAATTTAAATTCATTAAGTCATCTATAAGTCAAGACAATTCTGACTTTTCAGAAACTATTTTAGCCTCCAATCTTATCTGCTAGCTCCTTTCATACAGCCCTTAATGGTTGTCTGTCATTAGTATATTCTTTTCTTCAAGTTCTATGGGCAACTTTCTGTCCTGAGCCTAGTCCACTGTCCTCATGTTTTGATATTTCCTTTGTTTACCCATTTTTATTCTATTTATTCTTTTTCACTCTGCTTTTCACTTTCCAAATCACAGCTAACTCCTTCACAAAACTGCAACAATGAAAGGTAAAATACCTTCACCTTTTACCAATATTCCTCTTCCAGTGGAATCTGGAATTCCTTACCAGTTTAACTAAGCATGCTGTACAGTGTCCATGGGACAAGCTAGACATTTTATAATGTATATAAATATGAAAGCATAAAGCAGAAAGCCACATAACTCAGCTGGCTGGAGAACAAAAAATGGGACTGGATCTTACATCATTCAACCTGTCTGAGATAAAAGCATGATCAGGCCTGCAAAGAGTTCCTCTCTTCACCAAGAAGAAAAAGTCAAACTTTTCTTGACAATTTAGGGGATGCATACTCAATTCTCACCCCTGGCACAGGTCACTGCTTGTGATTTTTGCTTACTAGAAATCTTAAGTATCTTTGGTGTGAAATATATAATAGTAGGAAAGCAGACATTCTGTATGTCAAACATCAAAATTCAGTTTTCTAGAGAAATTATTCTGAAGTGAGGGCCATTCTGAAAGGGCCAACTCTGAAATTTATCTAATTCACAGAAGTAACTAAGAGTAAGAAAAGGCTGTTTTCTTAATCATGGCTAGCGAGAAACAATCATAAAATGTTAGTTTCTCCATTGTTTATGCCCTCAAAAAAGAAACAATCACTGTGTACCATCATCTTCAATAAAAACAGCTCATTATGAGTCAGACCTGCACACACCTAAATAGTACCAAAACTGAGTTATATACATATAAACACTACAAGTGGTAAGGAACGGAAGCAAAAAAAAAAGCATTCTCCTTGAAAACTTAAGAAACTGACAGCCTGATTGTGATTATAATGTTTAGTCATACCTTCCATTAAAAATTTATAGAGGGGGTGTGTTTAATTTCTTTTTGCTTCTGTTCCTCACCCCTTGTGCATTTTTTTACATGTATACTCATCAACACTTGGATGGAGGGGTAGATGCCTCCTCAGCACATTCACTGAGAACACAGAGCTGGGAGGAATGGCCAACACCCTGGAGTGCTGTGCACCCTTCAGAAAGACCTCAGCAGGTTGGAGAGATGGGCAGACAGGAACCTTCTGAAATTCAGCAAAGGCAAGGGCAGGGTCCTGCACCTGGGGAGGAACAAGCCCAGGCACCAGCACAGCCTGGGGCTGACCTGCTGGGGAGCAGCTCTGCTGAGAAGGACCTGGGGGTCCTGGTGGACAACAAGCTGTCCATGAGCCAGCAGCATGTCCTGGTGGCCAAGAAATCCAATGGGATCCTGGGGGGGGCATTAGGAGGAGCATTGGCAGCAGGTGAAGGGAGGTGATCCCTCCCCTGTACTCAGCTGTGGTGAGGCCTCACCTGGAGTGCTGTGTCCAGTTCTGGGCTCCTCAGGACAAGAGAGACATGGAGCTCCTGGGGTGGGTCCAGCAGAGGGGTGTGAAGAAAATTAGGGGACTGGAGCATCTCTCTTACGAGGAAAGGCTGAGAGGGAGCTGGGCCCATTTAGCAGTGAGAAGAGATGACTGAGAGGGAACCTCATCAGTGCCTATAAGTATATGAAGGGGAGGTACCAAGAGGAGGTGAAGGGGAGGTATCAAGCCAGCCTCTTCTCAGAGATGCTGAGCAATAGGACAGAAACTGATGCCCAGGAAGTTCCACCTGAACATGAGGAAGAACTTCTTTATTGTGCAGGTGACCATGCACTGGAACAGATTGCCCAGAGAGGCTGTGGAGTCTCCTTCACTGGAGATACTCAAGAAGTGCCTGAACACAATCCTGTGCCATGTGCTCCAGGATGACCCTGCTTGAGCAGGGAGGTTGGACCAGATGAGCCACCACGGTCCCCTCCAACCTGACCCATCCTGTGATTCTGTGTAATTGAGTGCTCTTTTGTTGTATGTTATATATTTGATGTAGACATGTTCTTTATATGCTTCTAATTTTCACTTAACAGTGAAGTCAATTTCCTATTTTAAGTCTGAAAAGAGGTACAGTCAATGAAAAAAATGTTTACAAGCCTCTCAGAAATATTTATTTTACTCACATATGCAAATAATATCTAGTAGGTACTGGAAACTAGGAGATGGAAAGGAAATAATAACTTTGACATAGTTATAGAGGCATTCAGTCACTGCATGGGTAGAATCACAGGTGATGTGGCTACCACAAAACATAAATCTTGAAGATTTTTTGCCCACATATTTTTCCCACGTTTCCCACATGGCATGTTAATTCATAAAATCAAACTTGCAGTGCAACTTTCTTTAATAACTGTGCAGTTGAAATAAACTTGTATAAAAGCTAAAGGAATATGATTTCTGCATCTTATCAAATCAGCATTTGCCATATCATGCCATCTCAAGAATGAGCTGAAAGCTTCAAAGAACTGAGATTTCAGAGTTTTAAAAGACCTTATGTATAAGAAGCCAAAAGATATCAAACACAGAAAATAGTGATGGTAAAAACATTCCTACGATCACAGGATATATGCTATCACTATGTTTTTTTTCCAGATTCTAACCAGTCTAAGCTCTTTAAATATATTCTGGTCATCATGCCATCATTGCATGATAAAGTTGCTGCATATATTAAATAATTTTGTGTATAAAACATGTATAAAGCATATACAAATATCTCAAATAGAGGTGCCAAGTGGATGGTGCCAGACTCTTTCCAGCGGTGCTCAGCACCAGAACAAGGAGCAATAGCCAAAAACTAAAACACAAGAAGTTCCACTCAAGATGAGGAAGAACTTCTTTATACTAAAGGTGGCACAGCACTGGAGCAGGTTGCCCAGGGAGATCATGGAGTCTCCCTCTCATGAAACATTCAAAACCCAGCTGGATATATTCCTGTGTCACCTGCTCTGAGTGCAGGGATTTGAATGAGATGATATCCAGAGGTCCCTTCCAATCCTAGAAATTCTGTGATTCCATGAATATGTAGAGGTATGACATAGGAATTAGAATGAAAATACTGTATTGGAAGATTGAGGGTTTTGTTATATATGTGACAAATTCACAGCAAGGTCACCTATACAATACAAAATGTTATTTATAGGAATTTGAGAAATATTAATATTTAATGATTGGAAGAGCTCTTTCTTTAAGAAGGCAGGGAAGGAGAAAGGCACTAAGGCACGAAGGAAGGAAGATAAATCAGAGAAGTTATTACATGTATTTTTAAATTATTACTGTTGTTCAGGTCTTACACAATTGCTTTTGAATTCTAAAATTCATCTACACTAGATGTGTAGGGGCTTTTTCATACATAATATAAATGAGAGCATAGTTTCCCAGTGATTATCTAACACATTAGGTAGACTTAAAATAACTGTTCACTTCCAACTCCTTCTTTTTGATCAGCAGATTGCAAGCTTTCATTTCAGTCCACACTGGAACTTTTAACAGTTCCATCAGCTAATGAGTCAAAAAGCATGTCATCCATAATTCTGTATTGGTCAATCCATGTACATAAAAGAAGAAACCTCTTGATAAAAGAAAATGCCCAGTCTTTTTAGAGTCATCACAATGTACTAACATTGCTGTCTTTTGACAGAAGGCTTGAAATATTTCCTGACCAAACACTACTCAGATTTTATCAGTGTCATAATAACAACATACTCTTTAAAACTATATGCTGATACTTTAAATGTATCAAGTGATGCTGAGTGCTCTACGCCTGTTTTATACAGATCATGCTTGAGTGAAAGAGGATTTAAAGAATATGAATATTGACAATATAATAAATATCCAATGATAATAGTTTGAATTTTATTAAAGACAAAATTTAAAAGAGAAAAAAAATTACCTTTTAACCACTTCTCTTTCATAAAGAAAGGCAGAAAAAAAAGTAATGGGGAAGAAAATATATTTAAAGCCAAATATTTAAAAATATGAAACAGAGTAGGAAGGTTGTGAGTCAAGTCTCAGGACAGATTTAACTGGAATCTGAAATCAAAGGGTATACAATGAGTCTTCAGTTCTAAATTTAAATCCCCTGGTAATATATACTAAATAAAATGCAATGCCACTTGTGAATACCATATACAGGAAATATGGAACATCAGAACAAGATGATGCAGGAAAAAAAATTATATCAATTATTAACTAATATTAAAAAGGTGATAAATTAAAACATATTTTAAACTCACTCACTTGTGACCAATCTCATGTGCAATGGTAAAAGCTGAACCTAGGCCAATGTCTTCATTAATGCTGCAGCTCCTTTCAGGCTCACACATTCCAGCCACAGAGGCCAAGCCTGAATAAACAGAAGGAGACACAAAGGGTCATGCCAAGGTGTTTCAGTCTTAAAAGCCCTAGTTATAAATGCCTGGATTCTTTTTAATAACTTCTATGCACAGAAGGAGCAGTTGGCAAAAGGTTAACTTTCTAGTCATTTGCAAAATCACTGGGGGGAATTTCACTTTGCCGGCTAGACATTAATATTTTTTGAACTGCAGTCAGTGCTGGAAAATGTCTAGACTAGGGGTTAGATTTATAAATTTTACTTCTGGTAACTTGGGACCACCTAGTAACTTGAGCCAGGAGAGGGAATTCAAGAAAGCATTTCTATTTTAACATTCTTGTGCCTGAAGAAAGCAAAATGTATCCACATTATTTTTCTAAAGAAATCTGTTTAAGTTTAGTGGGTTCATAAAAACATACAAGCAACTTTTTTAGCTATGAAAAACCTCACATGGTACGTTTAAAAAAAATTAAAAAAACAAAACTGAATGCATCAGTGAAGAGAGAGGAGACATTAATAACAAGCACGCATTTAACCATGGAAGTCTTTTCCATTTATCACCCATCATCTTCTGGCATTAAAACCTTATTGTGTTACAAGGGCTTTTAAAAACTTTCTTCAGAGAGAGAACACCACTAGCATGTACCAACTCTGGCTCTTCTGTATCTTTTTCAGCAACAGATTATTACAGAACATATTGCAATCATAATTTAGTGTCATTAGAGAAAGCTTTAAACATCAGGTTTATTTAATGTATTTCTCCCCTAGAATTTCTTATCTGAAGGAAGCAGCCAACCTTTCTTTAAAGAAGTTACCTGCTCAGTTAACTACATCACAAAAAAACACAGAAAAACAACAACAAAAAAAACCCAAATCCAAACAACCCCAAAAATAACAACAACAATGAAAAATTGAAAAAGCTTAACTTTGGCTCAGTGATGAGGGGAATGGAACAGGGAGTGGGGAAGAGAGAAAGCAAACTATTTATATAAGCAAGGACCTCAAATTATTCTATTTGGGCTACCAGTAAGGAAGTCATAACATGATAAGTGCTTCCTGCTGTGTCCACATTAGCAATTAATTTGAAGCCATAGAAGTGGATCAGCACAGTGAAGTGCTGATGTTGAAGCTCTCCACGTATCTTTTTGTGCTGGTTTGGCCATTCTGGACTATTTGAATCCTGTAGGTGAACATCACTAAATATGTGGCTTAAAGCTTCTTGAAGGGAAAAAATATTGCAGGGGTTTCATGAGAACACACCCCATGGACAATCTCAGGTCGCCTGTAGGCACATATAGACTATTTGGGGGGGTATGTGTTCCATGTTTTCTCCCAAACAAATCCAGTTCGGACAGAGCAAAACTACTCTGATAGCCAAATTGACATGTCCAAAAGCTGACAATATGTGTCTGGAGAGTTTGCAGTGTGGAACCTGCAAAAAATGCAATAATTACAGTTCACCCATGCCATTCTAATTGAAGAAATTCTGAAGACAGCATGGCAATACATATATATACAACTATCATGTTCCTCTGCAAAGTACACCATAACTGAATGATAAAGTCATCTCCATCTTCAGGTCTTATAACTGAGGACGTGCTTCAGCAAATTAGAAGACAGAGTAAAGTAACTCCAGACCATGCTTGCAGAAAGTGACAGAGATCAAGTTAAGAACTCAGTCAGTGACTCGACTTTAAAAGCACTTGTCCTTCACTGGAGCCACAGACACACTGCAAAGATGTCTGAGGTCTCTCTTTTCTAAGAGGTTCCATGAAACTTTCCCTGCTTCAGGTGTCTGGAATAGGACACAGATGTTTATGCCACATGAAATCTTTTATTTCTGTCTCTTCCTAGAATACCAATTATTCAGGTTTCTTTTGACCTTTTGAGACCTCTCAGTGACTTTTTTTCACAGACTCTTTAAGTATATGATTAACTTTAGTTATTGGATGCCAGTGTGACTTAAGCATATCAAATGCCTTGCAAAAGAGGACTACAGGGCCTTGTCTCTTCTCCAATTAAAGGCCTATAACACAGAAAAATTGTCATGGTTTTGTTGCCAAGACCCCTATAACAGTAAGCTGGAACTGATACCATATGTGACTCTTATTTTTATTTTTTTTTTTAATTAAACTTTTTGTCTAATAAAATATTGCCAAATCTGTCCTCTGTTACACTGGATTCAAGTGAAGCAAAATTTGCCTTCGTGCCAGAATCTGTAGAGAAAGAACTACTATACTAATGATCTGTTTTAAAAGTATCACATAAAAATATCAAATGGTTCATGCATGAATACTTTCTCTTTCAATCTTTCTTTATTTAACACTTGCAAAGCCACTTCTTAGACATTATCTCTTCAGTTTCATCATTTCCAGTGTCAAATAAAATCAGTCACATTCAGAAATTCATCAGCATGATTTGCCTTTTACTAAAGCAAAGAATATGCTGTGGGGTTTTTTATATTTGTAGCAGGCAAAATTCCAGTACCTTTCCCCATGTAAACTACACTCCTCTGCCAGATGCATTGTGCTGACTTGCAAGAGACTTACAGAAGAAATTAACATGGATGAAGGTTATCAAATATACAGTAATACAGAGAAAGACAAAGCAAACACAATCACGAGAAAACTAGCTGAATTAGAATTTTGTCCTTAATCACCTGCAAAAAAGAGGCTTATGAAAGGATGCAAACTGGAAAAAAAAATTCTAAACAAATGTTATATTAGTCTTTGAATAATGTTTCCTTTATATGTTAAAGCACCACTGGAGGCAACAACCTATAGTTACAGGTCATCAATAGTTATTTATTGCAGTAAATAACTTCAGGTGACATATTTAGGTATGAAGAGAAAAATAGCTCTCCATCTTTAATCTAAGGTTGCCAAGTGCACTTCTCCATTGTCAAAGCACTGTTTAAAGTAGTTTTAATTATTGTATTGTTATTTATTTTCTGTCACTGTGCTATTTTTATGTAAGTCTGTGAAAAGAAAAATATGAAGCTGTACTCACTGTGTACAACACAGCAACAGTGTAAACCTCAAAGTCCATTTCTTTTGTAAAGTTTATGGGGGTTGTTTTATAACCTTCCTGAGGACTTTTACTTCTGTTTTTTTAATTAAATTATGGACTCCGGGAAATGGAAATAAACAGCACATTCTCTTCTTTAAGAAGTAAAATTGAGTCGTCTGCTAGGTTTTATCAGAACTACAGCTGTCAGAGATGAAATACACAGCACCAGTTCACGTAATTCAAACTTCCAGCAATGTATCAAAGAAAAAATCCACCTAGATTATCTTTTATTTGTCATGTTTATAAAACTGCAAAATTTTGAAAGTACAAACTTTAAAAGATCTAATCAGTCAATAAACCAATAGCTAAGTATAAAGCAAGGAAACAGTGAATGTGAGCTGAAATTTCTTTTATAATCTTACCCAATGTTCCACAAGGCTTGTTTTTATAAGTGCAGATATCATATCTGTTAAGAAAAAAAAGTAGATAAAAGTATGTCAGTGAATCACGTTTGTAAGATACTTTGTATATTTATCACATATCTGTATCACAGTCCAAGTTGTCAGACCACAATCAGTTTAATTATGTGCAGCCAGCTGGTGTCGGCATTTTCTGCACTCTGGTGTAAACCACAAGCTGCAGCACACTCACAGCCGCTGGCCCCAGGCCAGTGGGACACCTGCCAGCAAGAAAAAAATTGTTAAAGTGGATCTTTGTAATCACCAGCTCCATAAAGCAGTCTACCATTCTGTTACGAAGTTAGAACAGCGTGGCTATAGACTGCTACTGATTCTTAAACCCTAGGTTTTACTTATTCAACATAATTGGAAGCCTCCTATGGTCTCACACTTGTCAACTAAACAATATTAAGTGTTAGTCATACTACTTAGACTTTGATTCTAATTTTAAAAACTGAACTCTTAATTGTTCTACCATTTTAAAAAACATCTTATGTCATTATGTGCCCTTCTCATTATCCTTCTATAATTATAGTGCATCTTAAGAATATATGCTAACAAACTAAAATGAAAAACATTTCTGAAAAAAGCTAAAAAAAAATTTTTAAAGGAAAACTTTTGTTGTTGTAGATACCGTCTTTCAAATACAGAAGCTAATGAGTTTTATTGTAGTTAGTACGTAAATATCTGGAGCTAGCAATGAAATTAAAACGTTTCTGTGGCATAGCTTTTAAAAGAGCAGCGGTCATGCCACAGTTAATTCATTAATTATACCTTCATATTTTGAATACACAATCCTATCATATTGTGATAATATATATATAAGTGATAAAAGGACACTCCCACAATGCTACTGATTTTCAAGGATTTGTACTGATTTCCTTGATTTCTTAAGCATACTATGCTTCAGAATAATTTCTACTCTTTAGAAAGGCAAGTGAGAAAAAATCTGAAAATATACCAGCTTTATGCTTTAATTTTAAACCCAAAGAGTTACTAAATTCAGACCACCAGACATTTTCTGTTAAAAATACCATAAGGACTGTTATCACATAGGAGTCTGATCACAAGATATATACCTTTCACTGCTAAAAGAGTTATGGTCTGTCTACAAGCCAAATCCATGGACAAAATAACAAAGCTTAAAATTTGGAACAAATCCAGTAAACTCTCTATGCATGCAGACTGCTGTGACCACATGGAATTCCTTTGATTTTTAAAGGGTACTGAGTGTGGAGCAGTTTGTGGGATTAAGCTATAATTTTGAACTTAAATGTTCATGTGCACTAATTTCATCAAGGTGGTTCAAATGTGCACTGATTTCCCATTCCTGTCAGGAGGAGGGGAAGGTAACCAAATCAGCATTCTTATAGAGAATATTCTTATTAAAAAGCATTCTTATTTCTCTTAAAATATAATCATCAAAATGTCCTTTAGTTTCAAGATTACAAAGATTCAGAGGAAAAGAAGGATTTTTACTGAACATTTCCTGCCTTTTACATAATTAAGGAACCAGGCTTCTTATTTCTGTGTTTAGGACAGTGTCTGAATCCTAATCCTATTGAAGTTCAAGCAAAATTTGCTCCTCAGAGAAAGCAGATGGCTCAGTCTTATTTAGTGAGAAAACCCTAACTAAATTCTTTAGAACATAGTTTAGAGCTGAATGGAAAAATGCTGAAATACACAGGTCTTCTGCTTTTTAATATCCAATAGCAATACGGAAAAATAATTAAAGACATACATCCTTAAGTAAAATGGATGTTTGAGAATAAGGTTCAGTTTCACACAGAACTGTGACAGGAGAGAATTATATTAAGTTCCTTGTTCCTGTTATATTTTTGAAAAACAAAGACCACAGTATTCTTCAGTTTCTGCTGCGAAGTGTGTGCTCTTCATTATGCATAAGCTAGCACTGTTAAGAAAATATGATGATAATGAAACTTAAATTTGATAATAAAACTAAGAAAAATATAACTTTATTTTCCAATACACTAATTATTTTTGCAAGAACATACCTGGGTAGTAACATGTTCTAAATATGTCATCACTAAATATTCAAATTTTATAGACAATTATTAGTTTCCTGCAAGGATATACATCCTAGATTCCAGTTTACCAGGAAAAAAAAATTCTGAACTTTTGAAAAAATTTTCAGTGTCCAATTTTCAGTGACTTACTTTACCTACATCATCTTCCAGCTCCATTTTTTCATCTTATTGCTTTCATATAAATGGTTTCTGCTTGTGATTTGTCTGAAAGATCACAGCATTCTTATGAACCAAACTGCTTGCTTCCACCATCTGCTTCTCTATATGATTTAAAATCAGACTAACTTGTATTCTTTTTGGTTTTTACACTGCTTCCTCTAACTTTATTTTGAACCTTCAAGGAATCCATTTAGTTTTCAGATTTTGGGTTCCAAATGCAGAAGACTACAGATATAATACTTGACAGACAGTAATTTTAAGCCCAGAAACCCCTGAAAATACAAATTGTCATGACTTCCCATTATATTAGATAGGTCTACTTGCTATGGGGAGAAAAAAAAGGCAACCCACAAACAAACAAAACAAAAAGCCCACACCCAAAAAAGCACTAAGATGCAGTTTGATCACCGGGAGCCTAGTAAATACTTCAGGAGTTAAATAGACCAAAAAGGGAGATTCTCAAACCAACAATTATCTCAACCAGCCATTAACGATCATGACAACAGTCACAATTATGAAAACTGCAAAAATGTTGGTTCAATTCACTGACAGATGGTGCAAGACAGACACCACACAAAAGCTGAATGAAAGAACACAGTTATATAGGTAAATAACTTGGGATAAGATGGCAGCCAGATCATTTTGAAACAGCCAAGAAAAATCTGTGCCCATCCAAGCCAAAAAAGAAGATCATATAACTCCTAATAAAGTGGGTGTAGTGCCCCTGAAATGTGACCACACTGGGGAAGTGGAATGGAAAAAAGGTAGGAGGGGAGATGGTTGATTACATGGCCATGTCTGCCCTGAAGAAATCAGAAGTCTTTTCATGAGGCAGATGGGGAAGAGGTCTGGGAGTGCTGGGCATTCCTGTGGGGCTGCTGAAGAGCGGCAGCAGACAGACAGGAAATGCTGATGAATGCATAACTGTCACTAACAACTCTGACTGACACATCAGCCAGAAGGAAACTGCATAGACAGACCATTGTCTGCTCAACAGCACGCTCAAGGACTGGAGCAGCAATACACTCCTGTCATGCCATGGATCAAACAGCAAGAGTTAGTGCACCATGCAGGGACACTTTAAGAAGAAAAAATTCTAGTCCTTTTTGGCAGGATATACAGGCACCATGCTAAAATATACTTGTACACTGTATTAAAAAGTGAAAGGGATCACACTAGACACTGAAATTCTACTATCTGCATTATCAAGCTGTTTTATAACTCTATAACAATTTTTTAAGAAACATTCCTTGCACAGATTTGGCCCATGAGAACAACTGAGCTCAAAGAACTCCCACGAAAAGTTGTGAAGATTATTAACAGGCAAAACATACAAAACTAATCAGTTTTGGAGAAGCCAGCTTAGTAGTGTGTACACAAGATCTGTGTCAGTGGTACTCAGTGCAATGAAAAAGCCACTGACATGTTTATTTAATGTATTAGTGTAGATGTAAGCTACAGACTATCTCTTCAAGAAGTCTCTCTTATCTGTAACTCTAACCTGAAGAAAAATCCATTTCCTTTGCAAATCTGATGACTGGAATGATCCTGATTATTTGAGTAGACACTTAAGTCAAACAGATAAGAAAGACAAATTCTCTGTGAATACTGTAAGCACTGCTCAAACTTGTCAGGTAAATTATCTGCAGCTATAGCCAATCCCAGGCACTTTAGGGGAATACAGCCATTTGTCTCCTGGTACACTGCAGAGAAAGAAGAAAAGATTCTTCCTTATCCCTGTTAATTGTAAGTTTTCAAGCCTAATGCATGCTGTTGTGCAACTATGTAGCTCACATAGAGTTCTATGATAGCAAATGTATTCCCACAATAAAAATAAATAAAAAATAAAGAGATATCCTTATTCACAGATTTGATTATAAGAAAGCATCACAATGATTCAATCGTTCCTCCACCCACCCTTAGCATAAAAATACAAGTAATTTATTCTAGAAGCTAGAGACTTTAAAAAATGCTCCTTAAAAGCTATTCAATCTCACATTAAGAAATGTTTAAAGCATAATTTGAGAACAATTGTCCTAGATTATCCAGTTATCTGCCTTTTCCTCCACAGCAGTCATTTGTGAGTGTTTGGAAAGAAAACAGGACAGCTCATACTGAAACCATCCCTGATAAAAGTCCCCAACTCTGTGGTTTAGGGTACTTCAGAGACAGAGATTGCATCTATAATTTAACTGATTTTTCTTTTATTGTCTTCAGCCCTTTGTTGATTCCTCTTTGTTCTGAAAAAAACAAATTGTTTCAGTGTCTGAGGGATACGGTTATGCCTTTATCAGCAAAGCTGAATCCCACTGTTTTTCAGTAGAGCTCCTTCCCTTTGAAATCACTTTAAAAATTTACTTTTAAATCAGACTACTATATGGGATTTCTCAGCATTTTACCATTATACTGTGGCCCTTCTGTCACCACCATGTGCACTCATGGGCTTATAAAACTTTCTGAAGTGTGTGGATTAGACTTCAAAAAGTTATTCACAAGTGGCATTAACAGTAGTAGATACAAAGGCAAAATTAATTATTTCTCCTTACACGTTAATGTGTATTTATAAATTCAAGGATAACATTGCACTTTCTACCAGTCTCATTACACAAATTGTCCCATTAACTGAAAAGGGTCTCTATAAAATACTATTATTACTAGCTATATGTTACTGTAAATGTCCAGTGTGCCAGAAGGGACTATTTTCATCAAATCAACTGAGATAGAAATATACCTGTTATAATGAATACTACTATTAGATACACTTCAAAGAATTTCATTTATCAACAAGAATAACCCACACAATATTTTTATTTAAGTACAGTAAGTGAGTAAAGCATGAAATCTCTTATTAGAAGAGCAAACTATGTTCAAAATCAGTATGCAACACCAGCTGTTTATTTATGCATACATCGAACTACTCCAAAATTGCTTTGAAAGCTACCAATAAGCATGAGTAATATTTAAGAGAGATATTGACATAAATAATCAAAGGCTTTTGAAGGACTATTTTTTTAATAGAAAAGAGTTTAGGAAACCAAAATACAGTAACAGCAAACCCCTGAGGGAAAACTTACCAAGATGGATGGAATCTAAATGTAAAAAAAAAAAAAAAGTAAGAAAATTCAGGCTAGGCAAAACCAATGAATATGTACGACTGGACATGAAGCTCTTTATAAGTTCAGCGAGGTGAACACATACTTCATATATATAATACTAGGCGATTTGCCAGTTAATCTGCTTGAAAAAGTTGTCAGAAAATAAAATAAAGCCTAAGAACTGATTCTCTCCTGACTAAGAGTAAACAAAGCTAAATACTACAAATTATTAATATTTCATTTTTAGCAAATATTTCCGAGACATGTCATCTATGAAAGCAAGATTTTATTTTTCACTTTTAAACCAAATTATACTTTTTGACACTCACTTTTTAATTATTATAGGTTTTAAGAACCCGCTCTTTATATAAGGATTTTATCTTCCTCGCACACCCTTGCCCAACAATAAACATGACAAATGTGTTAGTTACATATTTTTTACCTTTTATTCTTCATGCTATATAACATGATTTATCTATGCACCCAATATTAGATGTCATAGGTTGCTTTTGAAGAAAGATAAAAGATCAGATAAAAAGGTACCTATTTTGAAAAATAAATTAAATTAACCTAGTTCCAACACCTATGACTATAAACTCAACTGCTGCCAGAGCAACTCAATTGCTGCCAGATCAGTCTGAAATCTCAGATTTCTCTTATATGGATCAAAATCTTCAAGCTATATAACTCCAACTCCTATTTCTAAAGCACTGAAAATTTAAAAAAAAAAAAAAAAAACAGTGACTAGCTTGTACTTTTGTGGTTTTTAGTTTTTAGGTTTTGGTTGGTTGGTTGGTTGGGTTTTTTTGTATATATGTTTGCATTCATATACTTGGCTATATTTAAAAAGTATTCATTTTGCAAGTGCAGACAATGTCACTAATGCTATAGAACTGGATGTCACTAATACTAGAGAATTGCAATGGAATTAACAACTCCTAAGATAATTTCATCATTCATTAGACTTGCAGAGGTTACCAAGAGTAGTAGTCTCTATTACACAGTCTTTTTGATGTCTATCTAAAAGCTTTACTCCAGCACATCCTTTGCCTTGCAGAAAGTGGTACACCACAACAGCATTCTGCCCTAAAATAAAGAACATGTCTTATTTGGTTCCTCCCTCAAAAACCTCAAACCAAAAAGAGCTATTTAAATCAAGGAAGGAAAAGAATAACACATCACTCATCAGAAATAGCTTTTTCTATTATTAGTTTTCCATGTCTTCAATGCTGCCTTAGACAACCAAAGTCTATCTCTGTTGGACTTTATTCTGATCCTTAGCTTGGGTGGATAAATTCTGAGTTGCAGCCAGAAAAACTATTGCTGCTCTAAGTTCTAGTTCTCCTGATTTATATAAATCTTTTTTTAAATTGCACTGTAAATGAAACACTTCCATACTACTTTTTCTGCAAATGCAGTCAAAAAAGTAAAAATAAACACAGTTCTGAAAAAAAAATTTAAAGCTGTCATTTGTATTCATCAGTTTCAGCAATGGAACAATAAAATAGCAGTTGCAAGTTTATCACAATCAGTAGTATTATTAGTGCCCTTGGGACACTCAGGATAACTCCTGATCAAAAAAATATTGTACAAGTGCATCAGAAATGTAGAGCCACCTACCTGTGTGAGAATGGTGATTTCAATAATATTCAGATAATATTCAGGAATAACTTAGAGATTCAGCATTTGCACTATAACCAGAGTGTAGGAAATACATGATCTGTTGTATTCTAAACCTCAAGAGTCTTTGAAACTTTTACTGCATCTCAGTATTGAGCCAAAATTTAGATGGAGTTACAAAGCTCAAACAGCTCAAACTGAACTAGAGAATAAACCAGAAATTTCTACATATCTACTCTAAGTACACTGCTAATAATTTCTCTATCAGTACATCCAGGATAAGTCCAGCAATTAATACATAAAGCTTATTTTCAAAGGACATTGACACTGAACAGCTCAAGGAGCTGGTAGGGCAATGGTTTTTTTTAGAGTGTGCTAAAGCAACCAAGTCTGGAGGAAAGGAAAGCTAGCAAAACTAATTAGAGAGGTGTGGTTGGGGGCATCCTGCCACACAGCACAAAATAGGAAGCAACTAGTCTAGACCTCTGGCAGAAGGGAAACACAGCTAACAGCTATGATTACTAACCAAGTTTTAGGTCTGCTGTACAAAAATAAATTAGATAAGTTAGAGCAGTAACATATTGCACAGATATTTCTAAGTTTTCCTATGATTTCTTTCTAGGACTTTACTGTGGGTATGCTTTTTTTTCCTAAATTTCTGAATATTGTAAACAATTACTTTATAATCTCTGGGAAGATCACATATTTTTATACACAAAATGTCCACTTTATTTACCCTTGCTCACACTGCATATGGCATAAAAGGCTAAGCATTGGCTGTAAAGAATAGCAGTTCATTAGGATGATGGACCACACCTGGTACAGAAGAACCTAAGAATTGCAACATAGGCCAGACCACAGATTCCACTATCCCAATATCCTGCCTTCAGAACGAACTAAGAGAAGGCCCAAGAAAGAATAACACCACTGCAGGCATAAAATGTCAATTATACCAGTACTCTCCCAACTATTTTTGGCTCAGAATTTTTGAGACAGATGTGCTTCTGTGTATTTAGCACGTTCAATGGATTTTTCTTCTGTGAACATGCCTAGCCAACCTTTCAACCTATACATATGTCCAGCTTCCATAAAGTGACTTGCCAAGAAGTTTCAACATTAGCTAAACCTTGCATTAAAAAGGGGCTGCCTCCCTTCTCCTGGTTTTGAGTCTTTCTTCTTCTATATTTTCTGGACTGCCTCAAGTTCTTGTGGTGAAAGATGCTATGAATGATTTTTTTCCTCATTTATGTTCTCCATACATTTTTGTAACAGTCATCCTTGCTTCTCTTTTCTAATTCTCCAAAAACCTTTTGAGATGAGAAGGCCAGAGCGATACAAACTTTTCAAGATCTAGGCATACCATGCCCAGTTTAATCATAGCATAATAAGGTCCTTTATTCTTTTCCCAATAAACTTTAATATATTTAATTTGCCGGATTTAACAATGTATACATGACATGTAGCCCAAATGTTTTCAGAATAGTAATAATATTATCCAATAACAGAACAGTGGTTGTTTTTTGCTACTTCTGGTTGATATTTGTACGAAATTTCTGACAAAATATTTAAACTCTTACACATATACTGTCACAACTTATTTTTCCTGAAAAAAATGAGAACCGTACACTCTGTGCTTGGGATCAGTTAGAGAATCACAAAGTTATATTTACACAAAGAGCAAAATCTCAGTAGCTTGATGCTATTATTAGAACATTCTTCAGTCAATGCAATAAAGTTTATTTGCTGACTTCCTCTTAAGGTCAAAAACAAAGACAGCCATTCTACCCAAATGATTGTTAACCCTGACTAGAATCAAAAGAATTATTTGTCTTAAGAGCATACTCACAGCAATATATTTTGCAAGTTTAGTGCTTTTTTCTATAAGCATGTGTAACAGTAAGTTACAATAAAGGATATCTCCTCTTCAAAAAATGTCAGCAAACAATTAGATCTGATCGCTTAAAGAACAATACAAAGCCAATCAAGTGCTGGACATCTGAGGTAATTTTTCAGATGACATGCAAAATACAGCTAACAAAGTTTGAAGCTAGCATATTCTGTTGTTTGCTTCTGAACTGAAAGTGACAGTATGAAATGGCAGCAGAAGCAAAGACTGTTCTAACAAAGAGGATCTGTTTAGAAGAAATACACAAGTTTACAAGAAGAAAAATATGTCAGAGATCTTGTCCAAATTTGATAGAACACATCAACTTGTCATGTTAAGACCAGAAGGAACTTAATTTGATTTTCTATTTTTTAAAAGGGGCTGGCAAATGGAATACATGCAATTCACATGTATCTTTGAAGCTTGTCTGTATGAAAATCAGAACCCATACAATTCAGAATTGCATGCAAATCTTTGTTTTCATGTTTTCATACAAGCTGGGAAGAAATATTAGCTCTATTGAAAACAAAAAAAAATTGTGCAGCATCTATTATCATTTTCTGTCTAACTTATTTTTTACAGATCATTTTAATGACAACAGCATCTAACTGTTGTGAATGAATGGCTGAATGCCATGAGAACATTAAGCGGCTTTAATGTGGCTCCTCATGAGCCACATTACTCGTACTGTATACAAGTTAGGATTAGTCAATTGTATCTATCCAGACTGCCTGCAGGCACACATCCTTACCTCCCCTTACCTTAAGGAATGTAAGAGCGAAGCTGGTGCAATTTATTTTATTACTTCTGACAAAAAAAGAAGAATCACAGAACTAGCTAGGAGAGAAAACGGGCTTCAGAAAAGGTGATCTATCTTGCAAAGGGATGCACATGTCAGGACTCCTTTCTCTATATATGAGTTCTTCAACCTAAACTGTTAAATCCATATTTAAACTACATGATTGTCAATAGGATTTCCTTAGGTTTACACCTTCCATACATTATTCAAGCCTTCACTTTGTAAACTAGTCTTTCAAAGCTAACCTATCTTCAAGTGGGAAAATAAATTAATCAATTCCTCTTCATTAAATTTATTAAGCCCAAGCATTTAGTCACTTGTCTTTTCGGAAAACACTTACAGTTATATTTCCAAAACTAGTTTGGTTCCCCCTACAGATGTTATAAAAGAAAAGTTCCATTATTTTCTTTAATTGACAATATACTCCTTCATATTAAAATTGACTTGAACTTCTGTTTTATTTTCTACCATATACTGCATATTACCATGAGACTATTAAAATAATTATTCCCATGAGTTTTATAAAATTTTAAATGCTGAACAGAAATTTTGGCTGGCTCTAAGGAGAACCTTTATCCCCATGAGAGCAGTCAAGTAGTAAAGTGGTCTGCCCAAAAAGGTTTTGCAAGATTTAACTAGGTAAAGTCTTGTGAAATTTAGTTTGATCCCATAGCTCACCCTGCTTAGGGGATAACACTGGACTGAAGACCTCCAGACAGATTCCAGACAGAATCCAATAGATTCTAAGTAAGTATTATCTAAAAATATTCCTATCATTTGACTAATAATCATAAAAAATAAATATTACATTCTAATACAACTCTTCAGAATATTCATTGGAAAGTAAATTACATTACTCAAAATCAAAGCATCATCAGAGTCATAGTTATTGTATAGTATTAAATTTTTTATCAATACAGTAAACTGGGGGAAGAGGCTCCCTCTCCATTCCACTCTGAGTTGGAACAACCCTACATCTTCCTAACAACACACAAAACCTCTTGAACTTCATTCCCCAATTAGTTGACTGTGAAGTTTTAAACACCTGACACTGTTCTGTAAAGCACATTCTCTTATGCGATGTCAAAACAACTGTCCAAAAAACTAACTGTAAGAAATATAGGAAATTCAAGCTGAGAGAAAATAAAGCATGCTTTATTTCTTTTTTCCTCAGTATATTTTAGAAATTAATGTAACTAAACCATTATAAATAATGCCAAGTAAATACCATAAGATCTATAAACAAGAAAAATTCACATCCAAGAAAATATTTCTTTCAATTGTGGCTGAAAAAATGGAGGGAATTTCACTGTATTAAGGTAATATTTTTTTTTCATTATTAGTTTCATTTATGTAAAGTTATTGAACTAAAACACTTAACTTCTCCCAAAATTTATAGAAAACAAAGGATCAATTTAGATGTTTAATAAAGTAAGGATGCTTTAATAGAGGCTGGATAGCATGTAGGAACTACCACTATTTGGTTTTCTTTTTAATTTAGTAATTGCAATTTCTGTTTTATAAAGTAGTCTGGTTTTCATTTGTTCAGTTTAAGTTATTTTAGTTTTTCTATTTGTCAAGCATGGTTTTAGTCAACAAATACAAGTAATTTACAAATGTAAATACTTTAATCAAATTCCCACTTTTGCTTGGAAGAACCTGGAAAAAAACATGTGCTGGGTGCGCCCTCAGGACTGTGTTGGGGACAATCCTGTTTAACATCTTTATCAATTGTATGTGTATAAACCTCTGCAAGTTCACAGATCACACCAAGCTGTGTGGGTTATTGATCTGCTGGAGGGCAGGAAGGCTCTGCAGAGGGATCTGGGCAGGCGGGATCATGGCTGAGGCCAATGGTGTGAGGTTCAACAAGGCCAGTGCTGGGTCCTGCCCTTGGGTCACAACAACCCCAGGCAGTGCCACAGGCTGGCACAGAGTGGCTGGAAAGGACCTGGGGGTGCTGGTGACAGTGACTGACCATGAGCCAGGGTGTGCCCAGGTGGCCAGGAAGGCCAGTGGCATCCTGGGCTGGATCAGCAATAGTGTGGCCAGCAGGAGCAGGGCAGGGATTGTCCCCCTGTGCTGGGCACTGCTGAGGCCACACCTCGAGTGCTGTGTCCAGTTCTGGGCCCTCCCTGCAAGAAAGACCCTGAGGGGCTGGAGTGAGTGCAGAGAAGGGAACGGAGCTGGGGCAGGGTCTGGAGCACCAGTGCTGTGAGGAGCAGCTGAGGGAGCTGGGGGTGTTTATCCCAGAGAAAAGGAGGCTCAGGGGAGACATTATCACTCCCTACACCTGCCTGGAAGGAGGCTGTAGAAGGGTGAGGATCAGCCTCTTCTTCCAGGCAACAAGTGACATGCTGAGGGGAAATGGCCTCAAATTGTGCCAGGGGAGGTTTGGATTACATATTAGGAAACACTTTTAAACAGAAATGGTTGTAAAGCACTGGAACAGGCTGATGAGGGAAATGGAGGAATCACTATCTCTGGAAGTGTTCAAAAAACATGTGAATATCAGTCTTGAAAAGATGGTTTATTGGTGATATGCTGGGTTGACAGTTGGACTTGATAATCTTAAATGTCTTTTTGAACCTTAATGATTCTATTATTCTATGATTCTAACTTGTAAAAGCCTAAAGAGAAAAATTAAAATGTTATTCCTGTTAATTAAAATTTTTACTAAAATTACGATGCATGAATCTGTTTAAGACATTGAGCTACTCAAGAGAATGTGCAGGAAAATTTCCTTCCAGCAATGCAGGGAGAAATGGCAAGTTCAGCAGTGCACAGACTATAAAGAAGAGACACGTGTTTCAGTGAAGTTGCTACATCTAGCACAGCACTATACTATATAGAAGGCCATTTTTAGGAAGGGACACATACAGGAACAAAGGTTTTTGGACTGCCAAACAATCTGCTTAATTGACTCAAGACATAACCAAAAATAGAACTGCAAAAATCACAAAAAAATTCTCCTGACCAAGTGCATCTCATACTATTGCTATTGTTTTATACTTGATTTTTTTAACCACTAAATAATTAACAATCATAGCCAAGATGTGACTAAAATGGAACAGCTTCAAAACCAGTCTTGGTCAAAGACCCATAAACACTTCCATAGCCTAACAGATTGCATTTCACACATCTGAAAAATTCCTTGGTTTTTCTAGCATTTGAAGTAAATTTCTTGTTCTTTACTGATTCCAAACACACTGTTCAGAATTGCATAACATATTTCACTCTGCTTTGGCAGGTGGTTGAAAGAGCTCATAGGGTAGAAATTTCTTCTGAAAGAATCTGGACAATGAACATTTGTCAGCATTACTTATGACCTTGCAATTTCTAAGCAGGACTAACTGTCCTAAAATAACAATATAAGCAAATACCTTTCATTACAGCTAAATTAATGTGCAAGCTAAGGAACTGCCTGTACCTCTTCCTGCCTATTTATCCAATCACTTAGCACTCCCTTTTTCAAGCTGCTGAGAGTAATAAATGAGAGATTTACATGGGTCTGGCTGAAGTAGAGTGAAGGCAATCCAAACGCAACCTCAGTGCTATCCAAAGAGCCATCTTAAAAGCTCTGAAAAAGAATCACATACATTTGGAAGCTGAATGTTATTATCAGCTCCCAAAAATACAAGTTCTACAGTTTTCAGAACACAATCTGAACAAAATGTTCAGAAATAACAAAAATATTAACTTTAATAATTTACACTTGATGTCCTAACATAATATTACGAATATGTACAGCAGCTATTTGATTCAAACAGCAGTATTGGATGGTCATTCCTTCTGCAACTCAGTACAAAGCTGATTTTAAAACTAGGTTTTGTAACTGGCCACATGGAAAAAAAAATTAATTTTGGCAGTTTCTATCCTTCCTCCTCTGACCTTAAAGCATCTTGTCCTCCAAGATCGTAACTCCATTAACTCTCAGCTTATAGACAGTGGAACAGTCAGCTTTGTGGATTAAGCTAATTTTGTATTATCTTGTTGATACTTGCTAGTAAGTTGCTTATATGTCTAACTATTTCACAGACTTATATTTCCCTGTCATGAGCATTACTCTGTGTAGACCTAGGAATCTTCCCAGAAAAGTCATGTTGGTCAACATGTACTTAAAACTCCAAAACATGTAAAACTGTAAATCGTTTAGGAACTGGTTCTCAACTTCAGAAAGAATACAAACAAACACATGAAAAGATATTTTAGTTTAATTATCTGAATATTCTTCCTTCTCCATTAGACTGACCAGGATGTGACACTCTAGTTAGTCTTATACTGAATCTAAAGCCATTACTAAGAATTCCAAAATTTCATCATTCATGAGTGAGTAACTAGTAAGAGCACACAAATTCCAGACTACCAAAATGACATCTCATAACTAAAATATGCTACTGACAACATTTTCAATTTTTTAAAACAACAAAAGATCAGAAATTATCTCACTCTTTTGAAAATCACTTTTTTGGGGGGGGGGGAGGGGAAGGGCAGCAGCAGGGGTCAGAATTAAAAACAGGGGAAATTAAGTATTTGACTTGAAACAATGCAATATTTCATGGTATTTTTGTTTCTAGATATTTAAGTATTTTAATTAAATCTCTCATTTCTGAGAACTAATAATAACTTACTTTTACAAGGGAAAAACAGCTCTCCATTTATCCACAGACCTGTTTTAGTACCTGTAATGCCAGAGCAAGTGTTTTCACAGCATCCCTCCAAAACTGATACAAAACTCAAATATAATTAATAGATTCATGCAGTTGATTGCTAGAAACAATGTCAGTCATTGTAGCAACTTCTGTAACATATCTTCTTCTACTTGGACAAATACTAATTATAATAACTATCTAAACAGAGAATTGTCCTGAATGACAACTATTCTGAGATAATAAGAACGCTTTCAATTCCAAAAATATGAAAGTCACAATGATTGCTCATTAAAAAAAATAAATAAAGCGTACATGTGTAGAAACATCCTTTTTCTGCAGTACCCAGGACTGATACAAGTGTATCTTGCTAGCAAACTGCAATAACACATGCACAAAAATTCAGACTGCAGACTAACAGTAAACTGTCAAAGTCTGAAAACTCATGAAGATACTGATTCAAAATTATTGCGGACTTAAGCTGTGGAACATATTCAGGATAATCTGTTTGCCCAAGAAGGGTTTGGGCAAGAAAAACAGGTAATTAACTATTTCAAATCAAGTGAAGACTTCTTTGGCAGGGGACAGGCAGGCAGGAATCTAGAAACCTAGAATCTAGAAATGTAATCTAGAAATGTAATCGTGTCTAAAAGTCTAAATCTAATCTAAAATTCTAGAGAAATAAAGATGGTCTACCATCCAATCTGGAGAAAAATGGAAGTTGTGACCAGTAGCACATTAAAAGAGTATTAAACCAAGAAAGGGCACCAAATAATGATTCTGCTTTCAAAGTCACCACCAAAAGAAATTCGATTCTGGGAGAATCTACTCCTCAGTGCTCATCACCATATAACCAATCCCAGGGGCAGATAGTTGATGGAACCAGCCATAGATTGCTGGTTGAGAATATATCACAGGTAACAGGAAAAAATCACAAAACATTGGAGGAGCACACCTCAATTGTGATTTCTGTTTGGGAGGCTGAAGAGGATTTATCTTTTCATTTTAGCTGACTCCAAAGAAAAAAAGAAGACTCCAATTAAAAAGTGGAACTAAATCCATAAGGAACAGCAGAAGAAGCATCTTAAGCATAATTTAAAAAAATAAATATATAGTGTTCTTTTCTGCTTTGTGGAAGCTCTTACTGAATCCTATAAAAAGCTTAAGATTGTCTTTCCTGATTTAACTGACCTCTCAAAAAAAAAAAAAAAGCAAACCAAAACCAAACCAAACTAAACAAACAAAAACCACAAACGAGAGAGCAAAAACAACCCCCACAAACCAAAAATGTTTGAATGTGTCCAATAATGCTCCTTCAAATCTGTGTTATAAAACAGAATGAGCAGTGTTACAGTCTAAACCTGGTTCTTATTTCCCTCTGTACTTGCTAAATTCTCTCACAGTGGAAAGTAGAGAAAAAGTATGAAGAAGGTGCAGCTATTGTTTTTCAATGACCAGGTTGCACAAATCCAGAAGAATCCATACTGCCCTAATCTGATATAAAGGTCTAAAAGAAGGTATAAAAGTACAGTGTCTTTGGCATAAGTACTAAGAATAATGAAGAGATAGTGAAGCCCCGTTCTTGTTGCTATGGGTTCAGGGGACGCAGACATCTGTGGCATGGCATGGACAAAGGTACTAACAGTCAAAATTGTAAGACTGTAACTTTATATGACCCAAGCACACTGGCAGTAAAATTCAATTTTCAAATTAATTTCAGTAACATGTTTGTGAGAAGCATGTATTTAAATACTTAAGTACTTAATATTTAAAAGGGTTTACAGGTTATTTGCATTTATGCCTGTAGTGGCACAATCAGACCTTTCAGCAGATAAGAACCCATGGTAAGACATCCTGTTTGGATACAATGAGTGCAGACAACACAACTGGATATGCAAGTTTCACACAGAGAATTTTCATCTTGGCATGAACACAACTCTACCAAAATCATAAGATTTAAGTGACTAAAGATTTGACAATCAGGCCCTGATAGGTGCAAGCTGAGGAGTGAAGGGTGAAGGAATGTATGTATGGGGACCCATAACAAGTATTTTAATACTAACAGCAGTTCACAGAAAAAATGTTATCCAGCAGCCATAGCAAAGACTGAGACAAGCAAGAATGTTATAGTTAAACAGAAATTTTGTCAGAATATGACAATTGACATCCATGTTCTAATGAGCTGTGGGAGTCAGGATCAATTCCATACTGTATCTAGAAAAACGGAACCTCAAATACAGATGACCTAGGCACCTTGGTGACTCAGAGGGAAGAGTGCCATCTACTGAGGCAATAACTTAATTATAATACAACCAGCAAATCCTGCTTTTGTTGTGAAACAGTAAAGGAGTTTTAAAAATAATATTTAAGTGCATTCCACCTCCTATTGAAAATCTAAGCTTTTTCTTTTGAAATATTACCACAATTTATATGATGGTGTTCTGTGTTCTTAGTATGCTTATGTTTTAGCTGAATTAATACTTATACTTCAAGTACGTCTGAATAGCTTCTAAGGCCTCTGTTTCTAAATAACCTAGTAGCTTTTGTTTCCAAGTAAAAGATGTCACTTTCTGAATATTCTGCCTCGTTAAAAAAGCCCACATTGGGACACAGAAACATGAAGATATTCAAAGTGACATCGGAAAAAGACCTTCATGGCTTTTTCTTTCTTTCATATAAGATTCTGGTGTTGACTACATTGGAGGACAAAATAATAAAAAATAAAAACATAAAGAACCAGTTATAAAATATATTCTGAATTTACTTGACCTTTGGGTTAATAAGCTTCTTGATAATCAAACTAAAGCATACTTTTCAGCAAAATTAACTACTTCTAGAAACACATGCAGTAGTCAAAGAAAAGTGCATAACCTCTTAGTGTGTTCTGTTTCTCACTCTTTGCCAAGTATAGCAAAATATTATTTGTGTATAGATTTCGAATTCTTTAACTTAGACTGTATAACACAAGTGGTTAGTTTTGGACATTTGTGAACCAATTCCTCCAGTGCTTTCTATATTTGCTAAGTACACAATACATATCTGAAATCTGGTCAATGAAATGTACTAGAAATGGAGTAAAAACTGCACTGTCAAAGTATCTTTAAAGGTCATAGGTATATCTTAAATTTTGTTCTCCAATACAGCATAGTAAAACAATAGCAAACTGTCTTACTGGAACCCTTGCCAAACTTAAAATCTGCATGAAGACTATTACAATACTTATATAATGTTCAATTTCAACTTTTTCACCTCCCTCATCTCATTCTTCAAATAGCTCGCCTCACTTGTGTTTTACTATCTTAATGGGAAAACACATTCAAATACATACAGATGGTAGTTTACTGAAGTATAATAAACCACAGCTTTATGATGGCTATTGGAAAAAAATTCAAAAAATTTCATCTGTGGAAAGCAAAACTTCAGAAATCTGACCATGTTTCTAAATTTTCGCTAAAAAAGCTGTATTTGAAATATGAAGCAATCATGAGCTGGCATTCTTGAATTTAACCTCACCAAATGTAACAGGAAATTACTTGGTAACTATTTGGAAAAAAACAGATGCATGGAGTAGGACATCATCAAGATTTTGGGTTGAGAGCAACTATAAAATTATGTCTCATATGGTGTTCAGGGACTGTATAGTACTGAAAACCAAGAATTTCTCAGCTTGATTTCAGCATTTAAAACTGACATAATTCCTAACAACAATATATGCTACAATGTATTAAGGGCAAAATGACAGTTGAAAAAGAGCAAGATATTTTGGTGGATTAAATAAATTATGTTAATTACCAACAAATTGAGTTCTTCAGGATACTTTATCCAAATGCACATTTTCATAAAAATACTACTACCTGTATGATTATGGACTTCTTTTTCGCCCTAGTATTGACAGGCAACCATTATCTTTCTGGTTTGTACTGACTTGGTATGATTTTCCGTGCTCCACACACTCCAACAGTTTTCCCTAATTTTCAAAATCAAGGTTGTGAAGACTTAGGAAGAAGAAAGCAAGATGGGAAAACATGGTGCATCAGTGTAAATTCTGATGCAGGGTAGATAATTTTGCTTCCTTCTCAGAGTGCTGTCAATACACATCATCTTTGCTATAGAGGACTGCAGCACACTGAGTTTCTGGAGACTGTTTCTGGGATCCGGGCAATAGAAACTGTGCGTCTCTACTCAGAACGGCATCCATCCCAAGCAATCACCCAGTGTTCACAGCGAACACTTATCGCTGTGTTAGAGACCACAGAATGATCTGGATTGGAGGGAATCTTAAAGATCATGTAGTTTCAACCCCACTACCCTCAGCAGGGTACCCTTCCACTAGATTAGGTTGCTCAGGGTGCAAGCTGGCCCTAACATCTCCAGGGATGGAGCATCAGATCTGTGCAACCTGTTCCCTGTGCCTCACCACAGTGCGTAAAGAATTTCTTCTATGTAAATCTATTCTCTTTCATTTTAAGTCCATTCCCCCTTGCCCTATCACTACATGCGTCTGTAAAAAGTACCTCTCCAGCTATCGTAGTCTTCTTTCAACTACTGGAAGGATGCAATAAAGTCTGACTGGGTCATTGTCTTTACAGGAGTAAACAACCTCTTAGCGTTTCCTCATAGAAGAGGTTTTCTATTCCTCTAGTCGTCTTAATGGTCTGTCTCTAGAATCACTCCTATCCTTCCTGTGCTGAGGACCTCAGAGCTGGATGCAATACTCCCCATGAGACTTAAAGAGCAGAGGACAGCAGAGCAGAGCAGAACTGCAGAATCACCTCCATCAACCTGCTGCCCACATCTTTTAGATGCAGTCCTGGACACATTTGGCTTTCTGGAATCCAAGTGCACATTGGAGGGTAAGGTCTAGCTTTTCATCCAGCCCCAAGTCCCTCTTGGCAGGGCTGCTCTCTATCCCTTCATTCCCCAGCCTGTGTTGATACTGGGGTTGCCGTGACCCAGGTGCAGCACCTTATAATTGGCTTTGTTGGACCTTTTGGTGTTCATATGGGTGCATTTTTCCAGCATGTCCAGGACCCTCTGGATGGCATCCTATCCTCCAGGTGTGTCAACAGCACCATTCAGTTTGGGGTCATCTGCAAATCTGCTGAGGGTGCATTCAATCCCTTTGCCACTGATGAAGACATTAAATAACAGTGGTGCCAATATAGACCCCTGAGAGCCCCACTTACCACTGATTTCCATTGGAACTCTGAGCCTTGACCACTCCCCTCTGGATATGACCATCCAACCAATTCTTTATCCACTAAACAGTATACCCCTCAAATCCATCTCTCTCCAATTTAGCGAGAAGGATATTGTAAGGGACCATGTCAAAGGCTTTACAGGGTCCAGATGAATTACATCTGTAGCTCTTCCCTTATCCACTCATGTAGTCACTCCCTTGTAAAAGGCCACTACATTGGTCAAGGAGGACCTTTTTCCACTCACCAAGTACTTCACCTGACTGGCATGACTGGATAACTCTCTCAAGACTCTGAGGAGCATCTCATCAACTCCTATACTTTTATGTATGTTCAGTTTCTTCAGCTGGTCTCAAACTTGCACTTCACTTACAGTGCGAAGCACTTTGCCACCCCAGTTCTTGTTTTACAGTCCATGACATACATGGAAATATTTCTCAACAGAGCCACCACAGCAAGCATGGTAGAACGAGTTCTGAAATGTAAGGCAAGATCTTCTTTAGCAGACCACTATCCATTTGGTAATTTTAACTAAATCACTTTCAGCTATAAAGGCAAGTAGCAGTAAAGAAATTTGTTTGGTTTTCGTAAGTTTAGTCATATATAAGTGAAATTTTTCACACCAATTAAACAAAAGATATTACAACAAATACATAGTGGCTAAGAGAAGGGAAGTTTGCCCTTTTGGAAGAAGAAAATGGCCTATCTCAACCTAGGGCAATTAAAAAGAAAGGAGATAGACTGCTGTTAATGAGTGGGGAGGTCTTAGACATGTAGGTTAGGCCAATGGCAAGCACAAATATAGGCTGGGTAAAGAATTAATTGAGTAGCCTGAGAAGCACTTGGGGGTGCTGTGGCTGAGAGGCTGGACATGACCCAGCCATGGGCACTCCCAGCCCAGAGAGCCAAACGTGTGCTGGGCTGCATCCAGAGCAGTGTGGGCAGCAGGGCAGGGAGGGGATTCTGCCCCTCTGCTCTGCTGAGACCCCACCTGCAGGGCTGCATCCAGCTCTGGGCTCCCAGCACAGGAAGGACATGGAGCTGCTGGAGGAAGTCCAGAGAAGGCCACCAAGATGATCAGAGGGATAGAGCAGCCCTTCTGGAGGATAGGTTGAGAGAGTGGGATTGTTCAGTCTGGAGAAGGAAGGGGCTTTGGGAATACTTTACTGTAGCCCTCCAGTACCTAAACAGAGCTTAGGAGAAAGCTGGAGAGAATTTTTACAGAAGCTTGTTGTGATAGGAGAAGGGGTAATGTATGAAATTGCATCAAATGTATGAGATGGTCATGACCTTTTCTCAATTTTGTGTTTATAATCCCATTTATTCAAAATACTACACTAAACTGCCATTTACAATTAGACATCTTTGATACTGTGTCACCAGACACTCTTTCTTTATTATATTCTTCTCTTTAATTTTTATCCTGTTTTTAATCTAGCATCTTACACAGTAGTTTACCCAACAGTATTTGACAGAATACAGCAATTCCACAACCAAAGTATCTTATTGTGAGCTAGAAGAAACTACACACACTGAAACAGTAAAGATGAAAGATAACTTGAGGAAACAGCTCCACTTAAACTGATCACCCAAGTGCCTTGTCTCTGAGAACACACTCTGATAAATTCTATCATATGCTTGTCAGTTACAAAAATCAAATATATTTACCAGTATGTCTAAAATGCAAAATTCATGCACTCATATGAAGGAGGTCCACACACTGAAGACTTTACATTATCTTACTTAGTATAAAAAACCTTTTTCTCTGAGCCTCTGAATAGACTCCACAGACTGCATATTTCTAACTATGTGGAATCAAGGGACACTAGTATTTCCAAAGTTGAAGACAGTGATCTAACAAAAGAAAGGTTGAAATTAATTAATGAAATACCCTATGGAAATGAAAAGAATTTTAAATGAAAAGAATTCGTCCCAGTTGAACATGACTTCTCACTGCCAAATCTTCCACAAGACTACAGAGTAGCACAGGAACTAAACTCTTAGCCAAAGGACCTTGATGAACCCTTCAGTTTTGTGAGTTTTTATTATGTACCTATTGTCTCTAGACCTTAAAAAAATTTCCAGAGTACACATTTATTTTACACTGCTACGGGTATATGATTCCAAATAACTGTTTAACAATAGAGCAATTCTATTTCTACAGATGAGGTGATTTTAGAAACAGGACACTAAAACACATCTGTATCACCAGTCCCACAAAACATTGCTCCAGACTACCTCACAGAAAAGACTTTTATACAGCTGCACCAGACACTTGGGGAACAAGTGATATAAGATTTGTATGGGAGAAGACTCTCTTTAACACACAATGAGGGAGCAAAGGATACATCTGAATCTCAAGGACGAGGGAAGAGCTTATGGTATATAATATTTGCAAGATACAAGTAGGTCAGTAACAATGACCTCTAGGCTTAAATCAAATATCATTAACATTTTTATTCTCTTTCCTCATTTTATGGAAATCATATAACTTGAACTCAAGCCAAAACATCGGCACGGCAGTGGAAAAATAAACCATGAAGTTGGGAGAAATGTTTTTTAAAAATAACACTATGACATTGTAAAAGAAGTCCTAAACACTACATTTTGTTTAAAGAGTGATACTTTGGTGATTCAGGCCGAGGAATCTGCATGGTTTTGTTGACTTTAAAGTGTGGAAGGAAAAAGTGGTTTTGGTGTCATTCCCCACACAAGCACACACACAAAATGTTCTTTTGTTCCTCCCCTCCTTACACTAAATCTAGTTGTTATCACCTATAAGCAAGAAGAAAGTACTCTGCCCTCTAAATGGCCTATATCCTTCAATATGATATATCATGCAGAGTTAGTTTTTAGATATATATAGTTGTGCAGAGCCAAGTTAATATTTAAGGCACTTGGCATAAGTATTAGAGTTTGACTTACAGATCAAAACACAGGACTGCAGCCATAGAAAACACTCTTCCTTGATAACTCACTAAATAGAAACACTTAAAGAGAAGTTAAATTTATAGAGGTCACAAAGGATGATAGAATTATGTATTATAATTATATAATTATATATTATTCTGATGGCAGAAAGGCCTTTTGGATGAGGCTGAGGAAGATTAAAATCTTCTTTTACAGCCAAAGCGGCCACACTGCATCTGTGTCTCTAACAGCGGAATGTTTTAATATATTTTTGATTTTTCTAATGGTCAAAACAATTGCAATTTATCTATTAAACATATACAGATGTATCAAATTTATTTAAATAAAACTGCTGCATGTAACAAATAATGATTTTTCTCCAACTAGAATGCACTGTGCTACCATAAAAAATCATACTGTGGTATAAATATTATTAAAGGAATTTTTAATCTTCAGGCAAGAAAATACGTACTGAAAATAAATACCTCTTCTCTCTCTGAAAGAATGCAAGCTCACCACTACACCCTTCCACACTAAAAAACTTTATATATTCAGTGCTTGCCTGAATAAGTTTCAAGTAAAAGCTTCTATAAACCATTAAGAAAAGCATATTTCAGTTTCAAGGGATGTACAGTGATAATCTAGTTCAAAATAGAGAAAAAATAGAGAATAATAGAGAATAAATAGATAAGGTACAGAAAAAATTCTAATTAAAATTAAAGAATATTTTCACCACATATGATGAAAGTAAATGAGAGGAGAAAGAGAGGCAAAGGTGACAAAAAAGTTCTTTGATTTTTAACTAGTTAAGACTGGTCTTTGCAGATTAGTTACTTTGTATACAAAAGTAAGTACGACATACTTGAGAAATTCTTCTGAAGATACAAAACAGGTACTTAAAATCAAAATAATTTTTAATCATTAAATCATTAAATCATGGTTTAAGGCTTGGGTCCACAATCCAGAGAGAAAGAGAAACAATTCTCACATAAAATGAGAATGAGAAAGTTACTAATGCAGTATGTGCTGAAAAATTAGCAATTGTTGGGTCAATTTTGCAAATCAAATAATAAGCAACACCTTCATGAGCTGACATGGGTTGCCTGCACTCGGTCTAATATTTTCTATTGTTAATTACCACATTGCTGGATTTTATCATCCAAACTATGTATGAAAACAAGTGTTAAAATAAAACATACCCTATTTGTTTTAGTATTTCTTACACTTATATAAGACCTCAAGTTTATACTTAATATGCCAAACCTAAATATAAAAAACTTCTTGAGCACAGAAGCACTTTTCATATAAAGCAGTGTTTTCCTATTTTTGACAGTTGAAACTGATTGTGACCGATGTTCCAAGTCTAGCTCAACGGCATTTATAACTTAAATCCACTTCTCTCTTGATATAAAATAATTACAAAATGCAACAGAGCAAAAGTACATGCAACATTCAGTACAAAGTATCTACACGCAATTCAGTGCCAAACCATCAAATATTAGAATACCCATCACGACTGAGAAACTAACACTTTTACTCAAGGAACTATTCTAAATTGCTTGAATATAACTGTTGCTTCTTAATGAAGTGATCAGTCATTACTCAAAAGAAGATATATGCGCATACATTTTTTAAAAATAAATTCAAATTGTTGATTTAATGTATTAGCTGGAGGTATCACTACTACATGTGTCAATGGTGGCAAGCCTTGGCAATGCACATACAACTTTGAGCTGTCTCCATAGTGTTCACAGAACCTCAGACCTTAGGGATCACCTAGTTCCCACCATTACCAGGGACACCTTCCACTGGACCAGGTGCTCAAAGCTCCATCCACCCTAGCCTTGAATGCTTTCAGGTATGAGGCATTTACAACTTTGCTGAGAAACATGTAGCAGTGCCTCACCATCCACACAGTGAAGAATTTCTTTCTAATAACTAATCTAAATCATGGAATCATTAAATACCATGAGTTGAATGGGAACTATAAGGATCACTGAGACCAACACCAGGCTCTGCACAGGACCCTCCAGTAATCACACCTTGTGCCCAAGAGAACTTCCTGAACTCTGGCAGACTTAATGCTGTGACCACTTCTCTGGGGAGCCTGTTCCAGTGTCCAACCACCCTCTGGGTGAAGAAACTTTTTCTAATACCCAATCTAAACCTTCTCTTTAATGCCATTTTTTAGGTCCTGTCACTAGTCATTAGAGAGAAGAAATCAGTATCAGCCCCTTTGTTTCCCCCTGTGAGGAAGCTGTAGACCATGATGAGTGTCCCCTCAGTCTTCTCCAGACCAACTGACCTCAGCCACCCCTCCTATGGCTTTTCCTCTATATCCTTCACCATCTTTATAGCCCTCCTTTAGATTCTCTCTAATAGTTTAATGTCTTTCTTATACTGCAGCACCCAGAGCTGCCCCCAGCACTGGAGGTGAGGCTGTCCCAGTGCAGAGCACAGCAGGACAATCCCCTCCCTTGCCCAGCTGGTGATGCTGTCCCTGATGCCCCCAGGACAAGGCTGGCACTCCTGGCTGCCAGGTCACTCATTCCTGCACCTACCCTCTTTCAATTTAGATAATCACAGAATAATCAAGGCTGAAAGAGATCTTCAAGATCAGCTGTTCAACCACCAACCCAGCACAACCATTGCCACCTCTAAACCACATCCTAAGTGCCACATTGAGAACACTTCCAGAAATGGTGACTCTACTACCTCCCCAGAAAACTTATTCTAATGCTTATTCTACACCAACAGTGAAAAAATATTGATTAACAAAAAATAGTATCTAATCTGAACCTTCTCTGGCACAATTTGAGACCATTTCTTCTTGTCCTTTTACTTGAGATTGTTGGAAGAGATTGGTCCCCACCCCACTACAACCTCCTTTCATGTTGTAGAGAGCCATGAGGTCCTCCCTGAGCCTCCTCTTTTCCCAACTAAACAGTTCCAGATCCCTCAGCCTAATGGTGCTCCAGCCCCCTGATTTCCTTTGTGGCCCTCCTCTGGACATAATTCAAATGGTCCACATCCTTCTTATGATGGGGGCCCCAGAGCTGGATGCAGGACTACAGGTGGGGTCTCATGAGAATAGAGGGGGAGAATCACCTCCTTGCCTTGCTGGCCACACTCCTCTGGATGCAGCCCAGGAAAAAATTGACTTTTTGCACTTCAAATGCACATTGACAAGTTACGTCCAGCTTCTCATCTGCTGATCCCCCAAGACCACTTTTGCAGGGCTGCTCTCAATCCATTCTCCATTCAGCCTGTATCCATATTTGGGATGGCTCTGGCCCAGCTGTAGGACCTTGCACTTTGCTTTGTTGACCCCATGAGGTTTGCACTGGCCCAGCTCTCAAGCCTGTCCAGGTCCCTCTGGATGCCATCCCTTCCCTCCAGTGTGTCCACTGCCCCACACAGCGTGGTGCTGTCAGGGAACTTGCTGAGGGTGCCCTTGATCCCACTGTCCATGTTGCCAACAGAGAAGTTAAAATGTGCCAGTCCCAGTATTGACCCCTGAGGAATGCCACTTGTCACTGAACTCCATGTGTTCACAGAGCTGTTGACTGGTCATCTCTTTGAACGCAACCACCCAGACAATTCCTTATCCACTGGGTAGTCCATCCATCAAATCCATGTCTCTGCAGTTTAGCAATGAGGATGCCATGTGGGACAGTATCAAATGCTTTATAGAAGCCCAGGTAGCTAACATCACTCTTCCCTTATCCATCAAAACTATAACTCAGTCAACTATAACAGAAGGCCACCAAATTGGTCTGGCACAATTTGCCCTCAGTGAAGTCATGTTGGCTGTCACCATTGATCTCCTTATTTTCCATGTGCCCCATCATATTTTCCAGGAGCATTTGATCAATGTCCTTGCTGAGCACAGAGGTGAGACTGTAGTTCTCCAGATTTTTTTTTTTCCTTTTATTTAAAAATGGGAGTTTCAGTCACTGGGAACTTCACTGGACTGTCATGGTTTCAAAAATACTATGAACAGTGACTTAGCCATTTTCTCCACCAGTTCCCTCAGGACAGCTGGATAGATGCCAGAGGTCCCATGGACTCATGCACCTTCAGGTTCCTTAGATGGTCTCAAACCTGATATTCAGCTACAGTCAGTGATTCTATGTTCTCCCAGTTCCTGCCTTTGCCTTCTGAAATTCAGGCAGTGTGGCTGGAAGACTTGCCAGTGAAGACTGAGAAAAAAAGTAATTTAGTACTTTGGCCTTCTCCACGTCCCAGGTAACCAAATCTCCTGCTTCCTTCTGGAGTGGACCCACATTTCCCCTAGTCTTCCTTTTATCATTGGCATACTGAGAGAAGATTCTCTTGTTGTCCTTGACAGCCCACAGCAAGCTTAATTCTATCAGAGCATTAGCTTTCCTAATCTGATCCCTGCCTGCTCACACAATCTTCCTCCCAGGCTACTATTCCCTGCTTCTACCTTCAGCAGGCTTATGTTTTTGTGTCTGAATTTGTCCAGAACTCTTTGTTCATCTTGGAAGGCCTCCTGGCACTTCTGCCTGACCTCTTCTTTGTTGGGATGCATTTCTTCTGACCTAGAGGAGATGACTCTTGAATATTAATCAAATTTATTGGACCACTCTTCCCTGTGGAAGTCTTTATCACACAGTACTCTACCTCTGTGTTGTCCCTTCAACAGCTCTCTGAATGGCTGAAGTCTCCATGAGGACCAGTGCTTGGGAACATAAGGCTACTCCTATCGGTCTATAGAGGGACTAATCTGCTTGGTCTTCCTGTTCAGGCCCCCATTATAAATGTCACCTGTCCTCCCTTTAATCCTAATCTGTAAACTCACAGTTGGCTCTCCGTCGACCATCAGGCAGAGCTCCATGCACTCCAACTGGTCACTGACATTTAAGGCAACACCCTCTGCTTGTCTCTCCTCTGTCTGTCTTTTTTAAACAGCCTCTATCATTCCATTCCAACACTCAGGCATAGCAGTCATCCCACAACATCTCTGCAACACTGGTAAGACCATAGCCCTGCAGGCATGTGAAGGTTTCCACTTTGTTTATTTTTCATGCTACATGCATTTAGCACAGAGGTATATAAAAGGAGTCCTTGATGAAGGGTGAAGCCACCTTACTGGCTTGAGCAGCTGGAATTCTTTTGTGCTGCTCTTCACGTGTTCTCCTGCTGACCTCTGGTCTCTCTCCAAGTTCTGGGCATCTCTTGCTGGCCCTGGGATCAAACTGGTAGGACTGGAATGAACTGAGATTTCTTTCTCCAGCAATTTTCACCTACAGCCCTCCTCACCAGCTTGGCAATCCTATGACTGAAGATTCTCTGCTCCCTCTTTGACAGATGGATCCCATCAGCCCACAGCAGACTGGGTGTCATGGACTGCTTCAATATAGATTTGAAATACTATATATAGTGCATATTAATAGTTTAAATTAGGAGTATCTAGAATTTTGCATAAGTGCATGTTTGGATGTTTAATGAATGACTAGCAAGTTAAGAATGACATTTGATTATGCAGCATTAGAAGATCTTTTTATTCACAGTGTTGATAATATTGTTATAGCTGGCCTGTATTGGATTGGTGAGAAGATATAGAGCTAGGAAAGGCTAAAGCAGAAGTTCAGAGATTTACAAGACTAGAAATAAGTCAGAATTAAAGCATAAAAACTCCCCAGAAATTGTTGCAATTGTGGAGTATATTCCCACTCAGAATACTCGCACTGCCACAATTCCACCTGCTGATAAGTCAATGCAGCAGCAATAAAAGAGAACAAGAAAAAAAAGTAATGGTAGGAGGAACTGGAATATAGTGTATGAAAGAGTAAATCTAATATCTGCTAGATATTAAATGTGTTTACAATTGCACATTTAATTCTTTATAGTTTGCTAGACCACTTCTCTTTCACAGGCTGTGACAAAATAAATGGTTTGAGCAGAATTTCAGTTAGTTCTCAGTGTTATCTCAGTCTTTGTATTCCAGCAATCATATTTTCCAGAGTTAACTTTATTAACAAAGACAGTATAACACGTCTTACATTTACTTCATAGAGTAATGACTGTAAAACATGTATCTTTAAAAAAGTAGAAATCCGAGTTAAGGAAATAACTGGGAATGCGTATTCACAAATAATTGGGAATGCAACACAGGCAGTAATTTAATTCTGAATATACCATATGTAAACAAATGTGGTTTCTTATTTTCTCTCTCAAATTTCTCATTTATTAGAATATTTGTATTCGAGCTGAAAAGAGTTTGATTTTATATGAGTTTAAAGAAAAAAATTATCTCTTGTTTAGCAAATCTGATTTCAAAATCAGCTTCAGTACCAGTTAGCCCTGCACATGTAGTTAGTCCAGCATGACAATTACAAAATATTCAAGTATGAAACTTTAACTGCAGATTTTTACTTTAGTTCCACCGTCTAGTTCTGTCAGAAATTTAATAGCTATTGAAATTATATTTCATCATACATCATGAAAGTAAAACAGAATAGTTACAACTGCAGACATGAAATACAATTTATTTCTTTACTTGAGATAACTTTGTAATATCCTCTGCTCCTGCCTATTCATACCTGGTCTTTGACTAGACTTCGCTGTAAATTCACTGAGAACAAGCAAGCAGGGATAAAAAAATCACTGCAATTAGTGCCAATCACTTTAGAAAGTACACTTAACACATTGAAAATACTTTAAAATTAGTTAGGAAGTTTATAAAAGCCATGAATTTAATACAGAAATGGGTAACTCTTCAGAGAAAATATCATACCTTATTTTAAAAAGGTTGAGACACTCATTCACATTACTTCATTATTCCACTGAAATATTTTTCAGAAAGTTTTAAGTAGCATGGAACAGACAGTGCTCAGTTTAGGTTTTACTTCACTATTTGCAGAATTAAAATGAAATAGCCATAAACTCAAATTGAAATCTTACCTAGATCCTACTGAAATAATGGGCACGGTGCAACTAACCCCAATGCATAAAGAATCATGCAATTCATTAGAAAGATGGGTGTAAATTATCCGAAACTAGAGAATAGTGAATATTAAAATTAAATAGATATGATGTTGCCACTAAAAGAATTAATTTACAATCAGTTTCCTAATTAAAACCACATTTTTAATGTACTCCTATACATAACCAATCTAATAAAAGGTAGCTGTAAAGTTGAGCTGAATAGTCCAAACTCATGTTTAAAATGTGAAGAAAAGATGAAACTGTAGTACATATACATATATATATTCATATGTGACTAGAGACAGAATTTGTACAACAGATCAAGAACAAAATCTGAAATTCATAAAAATCCAGGAAATAAACTGGCCTAATATGTTTTTCTGCATTGTTAAGAATGAGAAAAAAAAATACTCACTGGCAAATGCATTATTCTACTAGTCATTGTAGGTTATGAAAATAATAACATCCCTAATAGAAGGGAAAAACATAGAAGGTAAGTATTCTACTTAGACTACTAAGAGTACTTAAAAACGAGAGATTTTTAAACAAGTGTATGTACTTTATTAAAAACAAAACAAAAAAACCCCAAACTAAACAAAAAAAACACAAACAAAAAAACCACACACACACACACACACAAAAAAAAACTACCAAGCAAAATACAACATTTCAAACTGCTAGAAAGCCCTTTGTCAGATATCTGGCCAAGCAGTAACTGAGTGTTCTAGCAGATATCCCAAACTATTACCACCAAACATTTCCTGGAAAAACTATAATTTGAATAGTTTTATGACCCTTTGTGCAACTCAGAAGGTGAATGCCTGGAGAAAAAAAGGGAGTGGGGGAAGAGCATAAAAAGTATTTTTTGCTGGTTTTTTTTTTTTCCTTTCTCTAGTAAGTCTAGTGTACAAATTGAAGAATTTGTTTATAAACTACAGAAGACATTAACATACCATTACTATCAACAGCATATATAGTTTGGCATTTTATAGGTTTATGCTGGTACATTTTTAATTGCTAAAAGTTTAATTTCCACATTTAGAGGAAGACTTTAACTAGGGCAGTTATGAGTTGCTTTGCTCATCCTGTGTAGACATTCTCAAATTTTCTAATTAAGGAAATCACCAGGTCTGCAACTAGCTCCCCTCAGTGAGCATACCTTAAGATAAATTTGTGCAGTTACACCCTAAATTTCTGTCTCTCTTATTTCAGTTGAGATAGGAGAACATTACTTTTATTCAGCCTTTTTAATCAGTACCATTTATTTTAATCAATCTAACAATGACCAAAAAAAGTTTAAAAGGAAAGAGCTTTCAGACTTCAAGTCAGAGCATGAAAATCTAAGCTTAACTCCATGACATTGGTCACTCTTCTGGATTTGGTATTAAATAAAGCACATTTTGAACACATTTTGTCCATCTGGAATGGATTAGGCAAACTCTGGGTATACCTTATACCTTTTCCATCCTTTCACCCGCACAGACTAAAATTTTATAAACTAAATCAGAATACGCATCTTGTAACTAACCAGCTGTACACTAAGAGTCAACTAATGGCATCAGAAATTAAAAACAACAGCCTCCTTATTAATTAGAAAACATTCCACTCACACCTTGTGCTTGTTAATTAGCTGCAAATAACCTGCTGGTTGACATTTGCCATGCAATAAGCAGTTTTTCAGATTCACTTTCTAGCTACTTTATTGTTCCACGAGTTCCCTCAAATCCCACAGAGTCTATTTGATTCCCTTCAGTTACAAAATGTAGAAAAGAAGTTTAAAGATAAAATGTATCATAATCTACCCCTCAAAAAAAATCCAACCAACCGACCATCCAAACAAACAAACAATCAAAAAGCACTCACAAAAATATTCTTAGCCAAGAGTGGACACTTGAACAATATTTCCAACCTTTTTCTGCTAACCTGAAGTGAGGGAATAAAAAAACCCACCCACCACAGTTTATAACTGTTGCAGAAAGGGGAATTACATAATATACCAAGGGATTTTATTAATTTCCAACTACTACCTACTTTCTTCTATCGCCTGTTTTATCTATTGATTTTTATCATGTCACAGCCTACAGATTCTCACCTCACAAAAACACAGAAAATGAGTAACAGAGAATTCTTCACTGAGATCTTCGAATAGGTTCTCCCCCCCACAGAATGCACAGTGCTTGCAATCTTGGAACATGGCTCCAGACCCAGATTTATCTAAAATGAATCATCTACACACAGATCATGTATTGCTGTAATGGCTCACAGTTGTTATGCTACGTCTCAGTCACAATTTATCAATCTTAAGGTCATCATTCCAAAGCATATGCCTCAGCAGAGATAGCAAAGACCTCCAGCATGTTTTTGACACAGAAGTAAGAATATAAAAGCTATGACAGTGGTGCCATATCTAGCAACATGACTGATTCAAGTGGTCAATAGGAGGTCTCTAACAAGGAGTGCAAGGAATATATCCTATATAGAAACCTCGGAATAAATATTCCTGTGTGAAGCACTGTACCTCTAAGATCCCTTCAATTCCCAGAAAACAAAGATGAGTGGTATTTTAGTACTATTATTTAGAAAGCTGGGTCCTTACATTTTATATATCTGCAGAGACAGGCATACATGCCTCTCGGCTTTTCAAACCTCTCCCTCAATCTTACACATGTGGTCGCAAGAAAATTAAGTCAATGGACAATGTTATCATTTTTGTACAAAAATCAAATAAGGAAACACAGTCTCCTGTCAGGGGCCTAAATTCATCTCAAGGAACTTCAGCAGAACAAGCTAAAAGGCTACACAAAAAACAAGGGTGAAAACTGCTTAATAGACTTCAGAGTCAAGTAAGCAAGAAACAAGACACAGAATTACTGCTTGAAATTCGAGCTCTTCTTACTAACAGAGGAACTGGCCACAGGATGAGGATCTGAGACAAGGCTTCATGAGAACAAAAATGCTTTGAATCTATAGATTTATTGGACAGTGCTAGGAAATTGTGCTCACAGATCTCACAGGCACCAGAGTGCCTTTTATAAAAGAGGAATCTTGCAACAACTTAAGAAGCCCAGAAGAAAAGTTGAAAATGCCTCAGAAAAGAAACATAACAATCTTGGACCTGCAGGAGTAAAGGAATATGCAGAGTCCTGGCTGGTTGGCCTCATCTCACTACCAAATGCCTTAACTAGTACAGAACCTGATGGGGGAACGTTATTTACTATTACAGAATAAAAATATATTATTAACCTATAGGCGACTATAGGTTTGCCTACATGCAAAAGGGCAAGAGTGTCCATTAGGCAGATTTCCTTTTAGGACTGCTATCTGGACAATGCAAAACTATCCCTGGCAGCCTAAAAACTCTTCATGTTATTAAAAAAATTAAAGGCATGATTGTGGTCAGCTCTACACAGGTATGCAAAATGAAACAAGAAACGTTTTGTTCCTCTTGAGTATCTACAGCAATGTCAGAAACATTTCTGTTCTTAGATTATGAACCACAAGAATTACAGGAGTTTAGAATTGCTGCTATTTAAATATACTTTCTGTGCCCTAAGAAAAACTGGCAGCACTGGCCTGCACATTGGATGCATCTCACAGATAAATGAAAGTGTCCCTTACCCATAAGGGCACATGAATGAGGAAACAATTGGCTGAAGCACTGTGAAATAAATCTTATGCATATACAATAAACATAAACCAATTCTGCAAAATTCTCCCCTTGAAAGACTCGAAAAATTCACTGTGTAACAATGCCAATGCCTCCCATATGGGCTTCAATAGTATTGCTAGAGAAATGCTGCATACTAATACTGGTGTTAATGCTAATAGCAGCCATATCACACTGCTTAGCAATACACCTACTTAATTAGTTAAAAGTACAGTAGTACTACAAAAATACAAGTGTCTGTTAAGAGAGAGTTCATTCACTGTCTCACAATATTAACATATACAAACTCACTTAAGACCCAGACAAATATAAAAAAATGTACCATCTGTTTTCACTCTCATCAGTGCAACCTGCAAGTCAAGGTGTATTTTTTGGGAAGTTTAAAACAATTGCATCTCACAGACCAGATTCTGTCCCTTTAGAGATACACACCTCAACTTCCCCCTGAAACCTTCCTTTCTATGGCCTGTCTGGTATGCCTTTTTACTTGACCTACTAATACATCAGAAGGCAAAGTAATCTCCCACCTCAGCAGCAAAACACTCTATTTGCTGCAATATTTAGAGAGTCAGCCTTTGGATAAACAACTATTTAGTACCTGGGCAAATCAAACTAACCCTCTTGAGCTATAGAGAAATGTAGCACTAGAGAACACTTCCAGTGTAAAGGAAAAACAAAGGGCATTTAAAAAAATGTTTCACCTTCTCAATCCTGATACAAAGTGTAACCTAGAATCCAACCTTCTGGTCCTTATTATTCTATGTAGGTGCACAGGAAAAGGAATAGTTCTGCTCATAATGTACAGTTAACAAAGGCGTTCTTAAGCCGACATCATGATATTTAAGATCAAGAGAAGGAAACAACTGATTGAAATATAAGGGGAGCTTGGATCAAAAAGATAAGTAAAAATAAAGTACACTATATCTCTTAAGTTTTGTGGGTTTGTAATCTATGGAGACCTTATTCCTTAGAGAGTTTATGAAGAAACAAAAAGAGGAAGCAGCCTACCAAGAAAGGATAAAAAAAAAAAAAAAATCACCAAATAAGAACTAACTTCAAAAAAGCAAATTGATATCTCTACACTTGGGGGGGATGCACAAGCCTCAAAATTTGCCCTGGCTTTTAAAATTACTTATCTGACAATCTGACATTGTCCTAAAAAGCAGTTATGACATAATGATGCAGGAATATAGGAACCAAATGCAAGAGCTCTTTTTTTATCAAAGGATTTGAGATTAGACATCCATGCAAGTTTTTCTCCTATTTTTATTACTTTGTAGCACAAAATAATTTTAAGGATTCACTAGGTTTATCTAAAATCTTCACAAAAAAAAAGGCCGCATTGTCTTAACTGCATTACACCAAAAATTAACCTCACAGTTCAAGTCTGTCTGCTTGGTATTTAACATTCACCTGCCTCCAAGAACCCAACTTGGACTGTTTTAGGATAAAACATTGAAGTCTGAGACTTAAATATATTATCTTACAGGGGGAAAAAAATGTGGGTGATACACAATATAAGGTCTTACTTAGACCAGTCTCTGGCCTGTGCATTTTTAATTAGGAAACAAGAAGTTTTCTTAGCAGACTGCAGGGTGGCTACAGGACCAGACAGGGCCATACACCAGGCACACCAAGCACAGGCAGGCTCTTGTCCAAAGACTGGTGGCTCAGTAAGGCATGGCAACGCCTCCATGGGACTTAAGAGATCAGTTTGACATACCTCCACCCCAACCAGGCTACCTGGCTTTAGCATACAGCTTGTTTAGGATACAAATCTGCCTGCATTGGTCAAGCAGACACCCCTAGAGAATGTGCAGCCTTAATACTGTTTTTCCCAGATCAGACCATACCATCTTTGAAAGCAATAGAAGGAACAGCAAAGAAAAGCTGAAGTGCTGCCTTCATTTACATGGTTGAAGATAATGATTCATTTTCTTAAAGCCTTTGCCCCACATTTCAGATGAAGGCTGTTGTAGTTGCAAACTTAAATGCTTAGCTAGGACTCGGTAATATTTTCAAATACATCAAATTACTTACTGAAAAGTCTGGTTTTAATCAGCACAAAACTATTCATAATGCTGAGCTGAAACTTTCCTACTTTCCATAAAATAGAAGTACACACAATGAGCAAAAATTGATTCCAGTGTCAAAGTCAATAAAAATGTAATTACTCCGTACAAAGCAGAGCAGCATCAGTGGGACAGATTCAGGAAACTGCTTTCAAAATACTATTGGAGTGGCTAAAAGGTAACCTAATGTTTGGTAGTATAGGCTCAAATTCCTTTGTATAGACGTGATCATTAAGACCTCTCCAGTACATTATGAGTGTAAAGAACCATAGCTATATCCTTCTCTTTCAAATAAAATGCCTTAAGTCTGGTTCATCAAGTGAAAGATAGACAACAGAATGAAAACAAGTATATCAACATTTCATTAATTTATTTAGAATTATTAAAGTGGATTTTCATGTTTATATTAATATAATTTTGTCTTTATTCATTCCAACCCCAAAAAGAACTATCTATTCTTCACATAACCTGATTCATTTTATTAGTAACAGCTGGGATAGCTAGCAGTTTCAGTAAAAGCTTGATTTATCCATTCAAATTGATTAGTGCAGCCCTTGTGATTATTTTAAGGAATTACAATTATTATATAAATAAATTCATAGAAGCATTTTGTTGTGAAAGCATATATAACTAAACGTTATAAAGGTAGGTATTACTAGCCTACAGACACAACACTGAGGCACTTCGTTGATCTAAAATATAGGTATATTCTTAGAGGTGTAAACTTCTTAGAAGAAAACTAGGAAGGTATAAAATTCTTACATCCTTTTTAAAAGACAGCATACACATGCTACATACTTAGATAATTATAGCCTCCATAATGAAGATTTTTAACAATGTCCTCAGTATTTACTGGTTTTTGACAAAAAAAGGTAATCTTGAATAGGTATTACTTATGTTCTCTCAAAACTTTCTCCTTTTACAGTTAGAAGTCTGCAAGTTAATACTGGCTTAAGCTTTTGTCTGGAAACATGGAACTATTCAGAACTACACTGGCAACATCTCACTGGAACATCCTACCACATCAGGGAAGCCAGTAGAGAATATACAGTAATACAACACATTAAAGCACAAACTATGATTTGTAGTGCCAGAAAAACACCACCAAAGTCAGCCCTGGCAGTAAAAATACAGAGTTACCAATACAACTTATATATATTGAGGATCTTCAACGGACACAATGATACCACCCATGGATTACACTTTTTCACTTGTCTAGATTACACCAGTAAAAGTTTCATGTGTAGTAAAGCTGTAAACACATATTCGGCTTCAAAAGTCCCAGTGAAGAAATTACTTATATGCACAAAACCGATCATAAACAAAAGACTTCGTGAAAAATTAAGACCTTAGAATGCAACTATTTTATTTTTCATTTAATTCAATTTATTTGTAGTAGAGTTTAATTTTTTTTTTCATACTTCTTGAAATCTAAAAGCTGAGTCACTCTAGCATTTTATCACTGATTTTTACTATGCGGTATTTAAGATCATATATAACAATTATATCTGAAATATAAATACAAAATACATGCAAGTGACTCAATAGCTTCTATTTCCTCTCAAAAATAAAAATATTTGTTCATTATGCAAAGCAAAATTAAAAACCCACCACCTTTCTCAGGGAAAAAAAAAAAAAGAAACTTCCAGAATTTTATGCAAAATTAAACAAAATATGCATTATTTTAATCACTATTTCAGTTTTTCTGTAGTGAATGCAATTATTCCAAAATAGGCTACATACAAAGCAGTACAGAATTTGTCCTGGAAAGCAGAATTCATGACAAAAAGATCCTATTCCAAATTAGAGCTGCTGCACCTGCTGCTACTTAAAAACCAAACCAAAACAAAAAGTATAAATAGTGTCCTTAAACAACAGTGAGACTTATCTCCTGTTAAAGTACAGTTGCCTACCCCAAACTGCAAAGGGACGAACATGAATGTCTTTATAAGGATCACAAGATAACAGTGCAAGCTACGTTGAATTTATCATAGTAACAGTGAAATAGAAGCAAACAAATGGGCACATATGCAGGCTTTGAAACTACCGATTAAAATTGTCATTTCTCATCTTAATTAAGCATAATAAATCAAAGCAACTACAAAGCAGAGTCTCATATTGCTGGAATCTGCAAGAACCTGTTTTCAGAGAAATGCTCTTAAACTAGTTGAAGCTCTGGCTTGAAATTCTTACAAAAACACTTCACATGATTAACACAATATTTTTCATTCTGTTTTGTTCTCTGCGATCTTATGAATTCTTTCCAATTATTAAAGTAAAAAACGTTCAATAGGATCCATCTTTTCTACTGTAATACTTTGCATTGGCAATTATGAAGTGAAAATAACAGCAGAAGCAAGTGATTTGCAGATCTTACTTTTCAAATTCTTAATCTAAACTTTTAATAATTTGATATTTTTAAGACAAGCCAAACTTAAAAGTTTCCTCCTTTTAAGGTTACCTACCAAATACATTACTTTGCAACTAGCCTCTAGACATATATATGCTAAGAACAAGAAAGCTACAAGAAATAAAATAAACACAATACTTATAATGACCATACCTAGTAATAAGAACCGCATTATCATGGTGGGCAATCCCATTTTCTGGAATGGTGTTTCCATCACTTTGGTGGGAGAGAATGGATTTCTGCCACTTACAGAAGCTATCGAGGGACTTGTCTGCATGGTGGTTTATCTCCAAGTTTGGCTGCAATACAACATGCATACCAGAAATGTTCCAAACAAATTACTAAGGTCAGTTGTTAAGCCTTTTGAAAACTAAAATGGGACTATAATTAGAAGCAGTGGTTTCTAGGAATAAAATCTTCTTGCCAAATTTTATTTCTGTAAAATCTGACCCCAAGTTCAGCTGTGTATTACTGAACCATCATTCTTTCTGCTCCAACTTTAATAATAATTTTGTCAATACAGAAAAAAAAAAAATCAAAATATAGATCTAAAAATAAAACTGACATCCCCGAAGGTGTAATAATAGTCACCTGAAGTAAGAATACATATCTTTGAGATGATACGCGAGGAATATTCCTTTGAACTGCTTCATCTTGATTAAAGAAGTGAAAAATTACATGATAGGTTTTGTACTCAGAGGCATCCACTTCAAGCTATAATTAAATAACTCTATATTATACAATCATGTAATTTTTATTTCACAGGTATAAAGCTTAGCACAACAGCTCTTACCTGATCTTCAGTGAGGACAATCAAACGTGTCACTATAATATTCACAACGTTTCCTAGACTGGAATCACGATAAAGTTTGGCAACCTGACCTCCAGAAAATAAGAAAAGGCACAAAGTCAGACAAGAAACACTACTTGCTTCCTAAATGGTTAAAAATTAACCCAGTTTCCTCATGTAATTCCATAATGATTATCCATATCATTGACACCTAAATACAAGTTATATTTTTTGACCAAAAAAATGACCATTCAGTAAAAAAACACCTTTTGAGTCAAACTTTTCAATTTTAACTTTTTATACCTTGTTTCATCATTTACCCAGCACAATGAGCATTTAGAGTGTCAACGTAAGCAGAATAGAACTAATCTGAATGTAATTACTTGAATTCAAAATTGAAGACAACAATTTAAAAGTGATCACAGCATGCTTCTTGACAGAAAAAGTACTGCATTCTTCCCAAAACGCTAAGATTTTCAGTATTTAAACTACTCATTCCTGCAAGCTAGTAGACATATTAAAGCATTATTCATGGCAATAAATAAGCACTTGGCAGGTCCATTATCATTTCAGTACACACTTATTGATACGAACACAGAGAAGGATGAAACTTACAATATTCATTACACTCAAAATGTAGTGTTCAATGTCTTTGCGACCATGGTATCCCACCATCATTTTGTCTGCTACTACCAGCGTTTCCACAAACCGTTCAAGGCTTACAGATCTCTTCTGTCGGCTACGACTACTTTGTGTGTCATTGACTGGAAGTGAAGCTGGAAAAGCAGATGCATCACTCATCCACCAAGGTTTGCCGCTTCTTGTGAGGTCTTCTAGGAACCAAAACAATTAAATACTTGAGAGGGAGTCACTAGTAAAACTCATTCAAATGCAGCTGGTTTATGTTGAGATTGCCGTCTTCAAGTTTCTAACAACGAAGTCTTTCTTGAGGCGAAGAAAAATTAAATTTATTTATTTTCTAAATTATTTTTAAATAACTTGTATAATGGAAAGTCAGCTTTGGGCTCCAATAATCTCAATTCTCCTTAAATTTGAATTAGGACGATAATCTTCTCTTAATAAATCTGATTTTGCACATTTATGTTACTATTAAAGATTAGTTATAATTAACCACAAGAACACATCAGAATTTTAAGAATAAGAACATGACAGCTGTAACATCTGGGAAAAAAAAATACTAGAAACCAAAAATTCAAAATTAATGTAAAAGTTATCAAAATTTACTAAGGAATTAAACATGCTCTTAAAACACTAAAAAGCTTTTTCCCTCCTGCAAAAGTCTGTAATTTTTAGGCAATTAGGTTTACAGGCATAAAATGAATCCATTTTCTCTTTAGAAAGTTAACATATTGCATTTTATCTACCCTGTGATTTAACTGTAATAGAACGTTTTAAATGGTCTGACATGGGATAATTGCTATAGTTATTTCAACACAAATTTCAATTCAAATATGTTGATCCTTTTTTTCCTTTCAGGCAAAAATACAGGAAAATATTTCATGTGTGCAAGAGATAAATTATTAAAAATCCAAAGAGCTGCAATTATTGGCAAAACAAACATTACAAGACGGCATTCAATTCTAATTCCTGTCCTCAGGCCAAAATCAAATCCATCCTTCTCTACAAAGGAAGGAAAGGTTGGATTCAATTCTTGGGCTTTTTTAGTGTGTATCACATATCCCTTTTCCACAAGGGCCAACACAGATCTCGAGCTGAAGTTTATCAAAGTGTATTGTTAGTCTGGTTTTATCTAATTAGGATTTCAAAATATCAAAGTTATTCTTGGTATTTATAGATGAGCACAAGAACGTTAACAGATACATTTATAGCTGTCTGAACAGGACTGCTCAAGTGAACAATTTCTGAGATGCATCATTACTTCTACTAAAACAAGGTCAGCTAAGGATGTAGAGATAGAACCATTAAAAAAAAATGCTTTAGGCAAGTCAGCTAAGCACACTGATTTCAAAGAGAAAAACTACACCACAAAGAATGTATGTAGGTCAAAACCAGGAATACAAACCTTCAGCAGTCCCACTGTTGCAGTGTTTCACAATTTTTGAGGCTACAGTATTGGCTCTAAAAGGCGCATATTTTAGAAAAGTCAAAAAAATTTAAATAAACCTGGTAGTTATAAAAACACCAATAACAAAATTGTCCTCATTCTGCAATGGGTATAATCCATTCTTAAAAAGCCCTGTACAGGTATTAAAGCCTGGTTTGGATTCTATAACTACTAAGCTTTCTCCTATTTTTCACCTCTATTGGAGAAAATTCAAAGTTGCTTGAATTGTTCAAAGATTTTAATCTCACTTAAACAGTGTCTTAGGAATGTCTGGAATTTTCTCTGACAGCTACTGTACTAAATTTTCTAAAAATACATTCTTTTTCAAATAACAAATGCTGATGGTTTGTGATGCTCTTGGTGTGCTAGAAAGGCAGTACTGTTTCCACATTAATTCATTAATTCACACAAATTGCAAATTATTCTAAGCATTTAAAAACTTCTGCTTTAAAGCATAAAACTTTCAGAGGAAAAAAAGATTATTTTTGAATCATTTTCATACTATCTTTCAAACAAAGGACTCAGAAGACTCCACAAGAACAACCATTTCTCATTTTCTTATCAGATGAGAAATTTAGGCTTCAGCTGATCTCAAAGTAATGAGAAAGCTGAAAAAAATCCTAGCACTCCAGGATGTATCAATGCTTATGCTGCTTTTCTTTAAGAAAAAAAATTAAATAATGGTGACTAAATTATTTAAATGCTAAAATATATCAGTTAATAAAGATCTACAATTTATTTAACGAAAATGTTATGTGGCAACTTACATCATTCTTTCACCATATTCATAAATTAAAAAGAAAAAATTAAATTCCATTAACATTGAACATAGTTATCAGGGAGTAAAAAAAGGGCAAAAATAAAAAGGAAAAATAAAGAAAAAAAAACCACAGAAAAATACTATAATTGACCCCAAAATAATCATTGCAGAAGTGCGAAATTGATATTGGGTGGTGGTCAAGGTAGAGAGAAAGAAGAAAAGTATCTCAAAATGCAATAGCAAACTTCTTATGTTAGATGATGATATTTTGAAGCGAAACATTATGCTGTTTTTTTCTAAATATTTTAGCACCATTATTTCATTTCATGCATCTAGCATCTTCTATTCTACTTTAAAATACACCAACTGTAAAGTCTGACACGACTGGAATCACTACATAAATCAAAAAATAGTAGCTATTCAGAAATAATCTGCCACTCTGCAGCTTTCGAACGTCAGTTTTTTGTTGTTTCTAAATCCTACTCAAATACAGCATTTTGCAAGATAATTCAATAGTCTCAAACTTCATTGAAACAATTGGAATTTTGCAGTGGAAACTTCTTATCAAGGCCTTAGTGATTTCAGCTGCATTTAATAAAACATAATTAATTGGTGACATACATGAGACACATATTCAACGTTTTATATTTTGGATGTTTTAGGTTAAAATGCTTAAAATTGAATTTAAATTAGGGAAATCTGTCCTGTGCTCTCATCTGATTCTCCAGGCCTCTCCAATTCTCCTCTTGTATTAGCTACCATAATTCTACCATTGATGAAGCAGCCCATCACTTAATCATCTCAGTCAATTCTGATCACGCTTTCACCAAATTCCTCTTTCTATTCTATTATTGCAATTTTTCTCAGAAAGGTCAGAAACTACACTCCCCTTGTCTCTGTCAACACTTTAAAATCCTGACCATTCCCCTGATGGAGAACAGGTACAAAATAAATTAGGTTATAGTAGAGGAAACTTGACAAACATTGAATAGTGGCACAGTTACTCAAGCAGATTCCTCTCTCATATAATATTAGGAAAACTGTTCTGAAGGTAAAGTTAAAATCAGTCTCCAGACAAAATAAATCATATACTGCCAAAAGGTAGTTATAGCTTTGTTACAATTGCATTTTAAAACACAAAATTGGACTGTTCAAAACTTAAAAAAACAGTCAAATTTCCTAAACATCACTGAATACCTAGCTTTAATCCTTGGGTGTGAAAGCTGCAAAACTGAAAGTTAATATTTAACTTTACATTTTAGCTGGTTTTTTTCAAGTATTTCAGGATGTTTTGTATGCTATTTCCCTTTAAGATGAGGCTGCAACAGTGCTCAGAAAATTAGTTTAAAAGGCTTAAGTACCCATGAGGGTAAAACAGAATGTCATCTGGAAAACCAAGACCTGGCAGTCTTGGCAGAGTAAATTTTTTTAGACATTTTAATGGAGTGGAAATAGTATACAGTAAAATAGGAAAAGGAGAAACTGAGACGAATGAGCATCATAATAATCTCAGGCTTGTAAAAAGCAGTGCTTTAGTACTTCAATAATTAAGAATTTTGGGCTATGAAAATTCAGTGAGTGCACAGGGGCTTCCAAAACAAAGGCATCATTAATTATACAAAGTAACAAATGCTAAATATTATACCATGTTTTACAAAAAATGCATGCAAGATGTACAGCTCTAATGAACCTGCGACAGATACCACCAGAATAACAGAACACAATCTGACAAAAGCAGCTGCCTCTGCTTCATGGCTTTGAGGAGAATGGCTTCTAAGCATTACTCTAGAAGACTAGATCCAAGAGAGGCCAATATCCTTTCTTTTTTAAGGATATAATAATGGTAAAAATTGCATGTTCCTACATTTCAAAACCTTCCACTTATTTCAAGAGGCTTAAGTGACAACTCTCCCAGCAAAATGAACATGTACTAGTTGCCTTATTTTACAAACAGTTAGCAGGCAGTAACATTTAAGGGACTTGTTTTGCAATATTAGAAGCACGTCTATTGAATAATGCTCTCAAACTAAAACAGAAGTTACATACATGAAGTCTTTTTTCATAATAATTCCATAAACACAATTAACTGAAACACTCAAGAAAAAGCTATCTCCCAAGAATGGGAACTTGCAGACAATTTGTGCTATGAGCTTGACAGCTGGTGCCACTAAACATTATAAACTCTAGAAGAAGCTAAAATAAATTACATCAATGAACAGTGATACTATTTTATTTTATGATTATTGTCAGTCTGCCCCATGCACTGAATACAATTGCCTAGGACTGAACTTTTAAGAATAAGCTATGACTCAAATAGCAACAATTAACAAGGTTAGAACATTTTTCTAGCATGTTAAAAAATTACTTTTGTGCTCTGAAAGAAATTGTCAGATTTACTCCACACTGTCTTCAAGAAGCTAGTTTTCAGTTTAATCAAGGCTTATGTCAGAGTGCTTGGAATGTGTATCTGCAGAAGTTAAAACTACTTTACAAAGAAAATATCTCTCCATCAAAATTATATAACCCTGCCCATAAGGCACATGTAAATCACATATTTTACTATAATGGAATAAAGTCAACCAACTTGACCAAAAACCAGTACCAAAATACTATGAACCTCTGTAAGCAAGAAAGATGTGGACTCAGCTACAAATGTATTGATAATCATAATGCTGACATATTTATTGCATATCAAGTTTCTTCAAATGAGATGGAACATATACTAAACATTGAGTTGTAATATTCAATCATGCTTTCCTGTTGGGATATGAAGTACATTTATACACATTTTGAGGAAGCCTGTTCTCATTTCTACCACTGTACAAAACATAGGCATAAAACAAGACTTACTCCTGCTGTCTTAGTTTTTGAAATACACTATATTCTCAATCTGAATCTGAAAAAAAAAAGAAAAATCAAAACTACTTTTCAACAAGACATTACCTCACCCAGAAGGAGAATTCTCATATGTCTTCTCCACTATGTCTTAAATGTGAAACAAGCAAGATCTTAAAATACATCTCAAGTTATCATTTTTTAAGAGGAATGACACTCATTCTTGTTTACCTGAGACTCCACAGTGACTGTGATCATAGAGGTGTTGCTGGTGCATGGTAGATTTTTTGTATATAACATGAGGATGACCATTCTTGTAACTATAGTTACTAGAATCTTCTGTTATATTTCTTAAAGGCTCAATAAAATACTCATCCTCTTCTGTAGCAATGACTCCATGCTTAAAGAAGCAAATAAGAAAACAAAAACTTACAATAGACAATATGGAACTACTATCACAAAGTTTAACTTTAAAATACATTCTCTCTGAAGAAATCCACATCTAGAAGCTAACACACAAAACAGTGCATGAGCCAGCCCTCCCCTGCTGATTTCAGTATGAGCAGGGTAGGTGCCTATAAACAATACAGTGAGAAAAAATAAAACTATCATTGTCCTATTTCTAAGGTACTTTCACTTTCTTCTTGGTAGATACAGTTTAAAAAGTAAGAGGTATTATCAGAATATTACAAATAAACTCTTCAGGGATGTTCTGAAACTACATGATTCATATCCATTAAAAATTACACCAAGCCAAAATGGCCATGCTCTAATGGCAAATCCAATATTCCCCTGTGATGCCACACTGCTAGATGCTTAAAGCCAAATACTTCATCAAAGACAAACACCAGGAAGGATTAATTTTAGAACACATATTCAAAGAAACCACTTTTATTTTACATCCAAACAGAATCACAAATCTGAACTAGTTAATAGAAATCAAATTATTTATATTAACTTGCTACACTGTCTACAAAGCATTTATTCCATAAAAACTCTGGCCACAAATATAGCAAATAAGAGTTATTTCAGACCTCATTCTCCATAACAAATGAATATATTTTCCCCTCATACTGCAGTGCAGAATAGTAGATATTCTATTCTCATAATTTTCACATTTGTGAACTCAGCTTCTTCCAAACAGGAAGTGGTTTATGGAAGAAAGGGGAGATTTCAGGCCAACTATGCAATTTCCTGAACCTTCAGCAATTAAAACTGAACTTTAGCAGAAAATCCAGGTTTGGATCCTTTCAGATATAGAAATATTGGGGCATAAGCCCTGACAGACTTCTACACCAGTTTGCTAAATAAAAAATTCTGATACCCACATGTAGAAAATTATGAATGTATAAACTTTCTACACAGGGAAGAGTTATTCATCAGACAGAAGCCAGGAAGCAGGAACTTCTACATTCATATCCTGACTTGATAAATCAGAAATTTCTACCACACCTTTTATCAGTAAAACAAATACTACACATGAATCTTTTTTTAAGACTTCTATGATCAGCCATAAAACCATTTGCTCCATATCTGCTCTAAAAATCAAAAAGCTGTTTTCAAAGATCAGAGCTTGTCCTTGTATCCTTGGTCAAAGCTCTCATCCAGCTACTGTTTTGTACATAAAATGCCCACTGCTCTTCACTTCTGAAACAACAATATAAAGCTTACAAAACAAAAATTCCCATGTAATACATCAGAAACAAGTGTTTTCCCAATAGAACTCCATTATAAATTGTGAAAATATACATATGAACAGACTGTAGCTTTCAATTACTCATTCCTTACATTGTGAATGCAAAAATAAGTGTTCCTCTTTAGTAGTATTTTTTGTTAGTAACTCAGTTATTAACTCACAAGGTAGTATCAGGGTCTAAATTCACCTGGAAGATGCCAGTATCAAATTCCTCTTACAATGACTTCTTGTTACTTGAAGTCTAAGATTTTACTAGAAAATAAATCATTTACTGGTATACTGCTGCTTATATAGTATTGAAAATATAAACCAAATTGTAACTGGGTTTGCCAGATGTGCAGAAAGAACCTTGACAATTTGGACTGCATCCAGTCTGAATGTCAGACATCTGGGTTCAAGCGAATCCTGAGCCATTGTAAGCTCTGGTATTATGTTCCCACAGGAAGAGAGTCCTGCAGAGTCGTTCTGGCCAACACCATCAGGCTGTCTGCTCCATGCCAAGCCTGAGGAGACAGAGGTACTGTACCATCCAATCTGTGGCACTGTCTCTGAGACAGAGAGCATCCTAATTTAAATTCCTCCAGACCATACATCCTTCCTGTCTGTACTCAAGCCCAGCCATGTTAGCAAGTCTAAGCATAATGAGATAATTATGTCAGGTACTGAAACTGGTAATTACAAATGGTGAGATTACCTCAGCGGAATTAAGTAAATTCAAACACCATAAACACTTAATTGCAGCACTAATTCTCTATACAAATTGCATATTTGCTCCTGCAAATAACTAAAGAATATCTGAAAACAGTGGTCACACTTCCTTCAGGTACCAGCAGTGAAACAGTAAGGAGAGCATCAGTACTTTTTCCAAGGCCTAGCTGATATCTGATCTCATTTGCCTAAATGCTATGGTGTTTAAGAAAAGACATTTTAATTTAATAAGACATTTAGTTAAGGAACTGCACATAAATTTTAACATCGATCTACAAGCAGGTAGTGAAAACATATGTGTGGTCAGTCGCTGCAGTCAGGCAAGTGATTCAATAAGCACTGGAAACACACTGACCCTACATATGCCCTTTCCATAAGCTTGGCATAGGTATACCATTTTAAGCCTAACAGTATTTTTGCTTGCAAACAAAATTGTTCTTCCAGTGCTAAATTGATGCTAATTGATGATAATTGAATCACAGTGAATCAACAGGGAAATCTCTGATTTTTTAAGAAGCACTCTAAATTCTGCAACTAAAAAGTACCTTGGTGATGGCCAGCATATATTCTAAGTTTCAAAAATGCATGCTGCTAGAGATACTTGCATTGTTTATGTATTCAGCAATACATAGGGGTAGTACATTATTATATCCAAACCAACATTCTAAACACTAGCTTTGATTTATAATCCACTATTTGAGGAAAAAAAACCCTTCAGTTGGAAAAGCAGTTTGAAATAATGCTCACTTAAAGCATTAAAATGAATTAATTTTTATTTTCTTTTTAAGTATTGCTATTATATTTTAACAGTTCATAAATTAAACTTCTGCTCGAAAGCATCAGAAATATCATTAAGACATAAGAATGACCAGAAAAGGTTTTGACATAATACCATGGATATAAGAAACAAGCTGAATGCACCAAGTATGTTACTACAAGGAACATTCCCAAGATTATTATCTAAAACAGATTGTTTGAGGTCCTGTGTTATCCAATCCCACTACAGACTGCCAACTCATGCTAACATATACAAGGTCTGGTTCCAGCAGTTTGACATGCTCAGACAAATCTGTGAGTCCACATGGAGTTCCCCTGAATTTGTGAAAAAGAATCTTTTTCTGTCAGGCTGTCCAGCCAGGGCCTTAACCTCCTTCAGATGGGGGACATCCATCAGCTGCAAAAGCAAATGGAATTATGGGGGACAAGTAAGCACATGCCTTTTCCACACAGCACTATAGTTTGACAATTTTTCCACGCCTTGAATCTTTTTAGGCCTTATGCTTTATCAATTTTTAATATAAAGTACTAGTAATGGAAACTTCTGAAAACAAGTCAGTGTTGTTCAGTACGTCAACAGCTGGCTATTCACCATGGTTTTATGACCGAGGAAAAAGACTGCATTATCTTACTGTGCTCTCAAAGATAAAACAGTAGAGATCTGGCCTGAGACAGCACATCATGGAATCTAATAACTTAAAACCTTAAAACTAAGATAGGGACAGCTTGTATTTAATTTTCTGAATACTAATCTCATACTGCAAAAACATATTAGCATCAAAGATAGTCCCAAGGACACTGATATACAATAATTTCACATACAGTCAAAAATGCAAAAGCATATGTAAATTATGATCTATAAAAGTAGATGCATTCTTTAGAGTAAAATTGGCTTTGAAATGAGCTAACACTTAAGAAAAATATTCGTAATTTATAAATGTATGTATTTAGGGATACATGAAGCAAACATTAAGTCTTCCAGCAAAATAATTCCCCACTGAAAAAATAAACTCATGCTCCTAAGCCAGAGTAACATACCTGTGCTTTCTTTATCATTTCTGTTTGGATGGAGATAACTGTGCTGTCCAGCACAAACATTATGCCATGCATGAACTTCACATATATGGGAATACTGCACGTTTTACATTAACCGTTTACTTGGGACCACAGTAGCCTCAAAATAGTTCTTACTACAGACCTTTTCAGCCCAAAATTACAAAATTTGCTACCATGCAAAACTTGTTTGAGCACTCCGTTAAGAGCTTTGACACCCAGTAGAGGACAAAGGTGAGTCAGAATGCAAAATTTGGGTTTTGGTTGATTCCATTACTGAAAGCTCCAGAACTTCTCTGATATCTGCTCCTCTCAGAGTCAGTCGAACCCACTACCCTGAGGTGAAGTTCTTCTCCAGCTAGTATACCATCATTTACTTTCTATCCTTCAGTATAAAATAGCTTAGAAAATGCCTCCGCCTGGCTGCCTTGTACCCAACATCCAAAGGCCCTAAAATGCTGCTCATTGTTGGTTCTTTCATGATACAGCCAAACCTGCAATCCATCCACAAGGGTAGCATCCACTACAGTAAACATGAGTTTGGAAGCCAGCAAGCCTGCAGACAAGGCCTTCAATTTCCTCACATGAATGCTCACTGGATTATAGAGCTTTCCTCACAACTTCAGACAATTCATAGCATAATCAGATGGAAACTGCTGGACTGAAACTTCAGTAAGTAGCAGTCTATAATTCTAGGGCACTTGGTAATGAGAAATATAGAGGGAGAGGCTGAAACAAGCAACTGACTGCCTGTCACTTTTATTAGAATGAAACTGAGAGAAAGCCCTCCTTACATTTATCTCAATACAAGTGTTCTTCAAAGTCATACTATATATCTTATTTAAATCATGTTCTCACATAACCACTCTGAATAACTAATAAGAATAATTCAAGATGTTCAATAAGGGGAAGAAATTTGACCTATTTGCCAAAGGACAACTGGAGTAAATATATTGCATACCTTTTGTTTGTGAGCAACATTCACTATTAAATATAACTTACTACCTGCTTCAGAGTTAAACTTACAATGACTGGCTTTAATATAGATGTTAATCAAGGACTATTAGAATATGATTGGCAGTCACAGACCAGCAATCAAACTGGAAAATACAATAAATGCCTTAAGTACGATGCATTCTGAGCTACTGCTAACTCTAACACAATATTGTCTTCAATATTCACTGCCAATTGCTTTGCTAAACATGTTCTAACCAGCAGCTGCATAACAGAACATTCATCAGTAGGAATTATCATTTGAAAATAACTTTGTGATGCATTTATCTGACTGGAGTGGTAACTCCCATACGTGCTGATCTGGAAGGCACTGCCAACGCTGGATGGCAGAAGAATTTCTGTATAGTAGAGGATGGTATCAAGTCAAGACTACTGCTGCCCCATCTGCAGGATTCATGCCTCTGAGACAGAGCCATGTGTCACCCTGCTGATGTGTCTGGAGCAACACAGGAGCCTCACATGCTTGTGACCAAATCTTCCCAAGAGATGCAGCACACACCCGATATGTGAAGTCCCAAGTAAAGAGGCATGACCATAAAGAAAGTCTTGTGTGCCCAAAGACTAAATTAAGGCTGCCTTAACACCTGAAAGGCACACATAAGAACTGACAACAACCACAGCCACTGAAGATGATGATTTAACTGGGAAGCACTCTACATCAAAGTTAACTTACAAATTTAACATACTGACACCTAGAACCACAGGCAACTTCACTCCAGCAAAATGGACAGCCTGAGGGCAAAGGGAAAACACGCTAAATGTCACCTCAGGATGTTGGGCATAGAAGAAAAAAAAAATCTGCTTCCTCATGACATCATCCATGCTTTTTAGAAGAAAAGAAGTGCTATAAGGAGCAACAGATGGGCGAAGACAATAGGAAAATACAGGTTGTTCAGTGCTTCATCCCACCTTTATTTTCCTAGCATGAAAGGAAAACAAGAGTCAGCTAGGGCAAGGGCAGGAGCTGCTGGCTCCCTTAGCCAAGGTCAAAGAGGAACTGAAACGGGATCACGATGGCACCTACTGCAGTCTCCAAGGGGACCAACTAGCCAGTGCATCATTTAGCATGCAGAAATAAGCATAAAGAGGCATGCAGGCTCTTTTAAAGAAATGAATCCTGAAAGAAGGAACTTTGTCTCCATCATATTTTTAGCTGAAAAGAACTCAAGCAAAGATGGAGTGTAGTAGCTTTGAAGTCTAAATAATTGTGATGAGGAAAAAAAAAAGCTATTACATGGAAACTGCAATCAAAGTGAAAATGGTACTAAATTCAGACTTATTTGCTGTAAGTCTACATGAACCAAATAGTAATACCATACTCAATGGAACATCATTTTAGCTCCATTTTTTTTAAAGTGTCCACTTAGCACTAGAAACTCCCTTTAATATTTTTCCTCAGGAACACTCTGAAATGTTAAACTAAACTGTATCAGGCATATCACAAGTAGCTGGATGTAAAGCAACCTATCTAGGTCTGAAACAGCTTGCTTTTTTTTGAAAGTAACATCCCAAGAAGAATTATTCAATATCGCTTCCAAGGACAAAAGAGAATTTGTTCAGCAAGTCTGCATAATCTTTTTTTTTAACTTAGCAATTAGTTAGATCAGCCTATTCCTAACAAGAAGATCGACCAGCATTCTACCATAACAAAAACCAGAATGAGAAACCATAATATATATGTATATTTTTACTACAGAAAACACTGGCTCTCGATTTAATGCTTCATAGTCATGCCTTTCTATTTTAGTATTTTGTTACTCAATAGGCTGTGTTTTAACTTTTTTGCATTCATTTTCTAATTTCTTTTACTGTGCATGTACTTCTGTCACATGATCAAAAGATCACCAGTAAGAGAAGAAATGAGAATACATCAGGTAAGAACTTCTAATTCAACTTCTAAATACAAAAGTTTACAATTTGTAAACAAAGTCTTTCTGGCAAAAAAAGTTATATAATTACTTTCTGATGTTGTTACTTGCTAAAGACTTTTCATGTTTTGAATTTATAGCAATGATGATGTCTACACCAAGCAATTCCTCTTATTTACTTAGTTTTTAAACCCAAATACTCAAAGACAGTGGGTGTTGAGTCCAATCAACATATCTCTGTGGAGATTCAGTGTGCTGGAGGATACACAGTTTCCTCCTCCCTGCTCCTTGAGCTTGGAAGGGTCTTATAACTGTAAAGATCTCAGCACAGACCTAATCCTGCAACCCTAGAGCAGACATTATAAACACTAAAGAGGCTGCCTGCTAGAAGACTACAGAACTGAGTCTCAGTACTTACATTAAACTTGGAAAACTGACACCTACTTTTCCCCAGGACCTAGATCAAGTTTTAGGGGTTTTCTTCCCTATCTACTTGCTTCCCACAGGGACTCAAAAAACTGAAAGATATGCCAATTTAATTCTTCTTCTGTACTTTAAAAAGGGACAAGCACACTATTATACTATAATATGTAATATGGACTTACCAGACCATTGCAGTTGCTTAACGCCACTTTAGTTGTGCTATGTTGGTCTTGCAAATATCCTGTGTAATGACAGTGGTCTAAGAAACCATGCTTCCATTGTGGTCCATCTTTCCCCCAGTACTCTACTGTAAAATGTCTGGACACCAAATCTGTGTTGAGAGTCAGGTTTAAATGAAAGTGCTTGCCATAGGCAGAAAGTTTAAAATATAATTTAGATGCGGCCAGTTCTTGATCATAAGGGTCTGTGCTCCTCCTCCTTCTTGAGGGTTTAGGATTTTTCACAGTAAAGCTGAGGAAGGCTCCATTTTGATCAACCCTTATTGGGATTGTTAGCTGGTAGTGTTCAAGGTAAGACAGGAATTCCTCTTTGTAATCAATCACAAGGTAAGACAGTCCAGGGAGTGGTCATAGAAGAGAAGAAAATATAATAGGAAACAACAAGTAGTAGCATAAACATAGACCATTTTTGGGTAAATTTCATCACTCTCATTAGTAAAAGTCACCTTCAGGTAAATGCACGATGCAGCACTTTACAAAGTAAAATAAAACAAAACATTATTTTCTTTCTTTGTAAATCAAAAAAATGTGTTTGAGTTCCTATTAATTTGCTTATCACTGGAAATATGGAAGCTTTCTGATACCTATCTTTTCCTGTTTAGCAAAAATATGTAAATAATTTGGGCTAACTTAAGAAGGGCATATTTTTCCCAGTGATATCATTCAAAGACAAAAGCTACAAAATCCACTTGCAAGAATACAAACAGTAGTAATGAAAAGGATTATATTGTAAAAACAAGATTAGATTCTTACTTCCTAGTCTAAAAGCATGTTAATTTTATCATGGCAAGTCTCTCAAATATTATCAAGTATGTTTTACGAGATTTAATTTGCAAGGCTTTCCTACAGTTAAAAGTAGACAGAGAAAAATTAGAACAAGGAAATTTAATCTGCATGACAATTAATCATGATAAAACTACGAGCAGAGCCCAGATGAGCTCATGAATTATATAAACATGGTTTAGAAAATATTACACAAATACAATGCAAAAATACATGCTCCTTGCCAGCTATAGAGATCAGACCCCTACCTTGAGAACTGTATGAAAGCCTGTTTTTACTGTGAAATTCCGATGAAACCATGACTAGGCTCAAAATCCATGTCCACGTCTTCCAAAAAATTTCCATAATTTAGAAAAAAACAGAAAGTTCTTTTTTCTTTCTCCTTGGAGAGCTACCTGTGTGCTACAAAGTTAGCTTCACTCCAGAATCGCACCATAACAGGTACATTTATTTTATACTACTTTTAAATTAACTATAGGATGTTCCACTTTCTGGACAGGTACTTTCTTCTATAGCTGCAGTCATTTTCTCAATTCAAAGCAAGTTTTTGTAAGATTCCTTAAGATATGAGACAGATGTTAAATTGGATAGTTACTGAACTTGCTCCATTTCTTTTCCTGAAAAACAGAAGAATATGAGTCAAGGCAAATTCTATTTAAACAGATCTGTGCTGTAAAATACTAAGCACAGGGCAGTATTTTGAAATAATATTCAGTATCAATTTTATGGTCACATCCAAGGTCACAGTCTCACAAAAAGAAAAAAACAGAAAAAGAGTTACAATTAGCCTTGAAAAGCAGATCCATACAGCTTATGATGCACTTATCAATTTCATGTTATTTTCGTGAATTCTTACACCTATTTAGTGTTTCTTGTAGCTCATATATCGAGTTCAGACTTTTTCCATCTATAATCAATGCTATACACTTATTGATTTCAACTGTTAATAACACATCTCAATATATTGGTAGATAAAGGAAGAAACTGGGAAGGAATCCAGAGTACAGTTATCTGATCTTTCTGAATCATGTATTTTGTTATTACTCAGGCCAGGTTTCTGCTTATGCAGGCAGAATTCCCATTCACTTAAATGGGAATGCTGCATGCTAGGAATATTAAAGAACAAATTTCAGTATCTAAAGTTATGCATCATACCCATTCTAATATTTCAAATACTTGTTGTCATTTTTTTTTCACTTACAACACTATTGCAACAATAGCAAAAGCAGCTCTAGCTGCAGCCACGGATTAAATGGAAGATCCATGCAGTCAACTAACAATCCAGTATTATGGGACACCAAACTATGTGTTGTGTCAGCTGGTACTCATCAGTCCACTTGAACACTCACAGCACACCTGTGCACAAACTCTACTGAGGCAGACAATGGAGAAACAGAACACCTAAGAAGGGAAGCTTGTTTAAAAACCAATTTCCACAAGCATAGAGTCACTTACACATGCACCACATAAATCTGCCTTTCTAAAATTCTGGGAATGATTTACAACATTCATTCAGACAGGTAATACAGCTGCAGCAAATGGATTACTTATGAAGGTTTTATAAAGAACTGTAACATAAAATCTCAAGAAAAAAATCACCATCACCCAAATCCTATTTACCAACATAACAATGAATATCTAGATAATGTCTTAGCCAATTTGAAACCCATCTAATTACTAACGTGCAAATGAGGTGAATCTGACCTTTAAAAAATCTTTCAATACAACACCCAGGATTTAATCATGTTTGTAAAGAGACTAAAAGATACTTTGCAAACATGCTTTGTGCTTAGTTGTATTTCTTCCTGGGGAAGCACAAAGACTTTGTGATGCCATTCACATGTGGCAAAGCCTCAAATTATATTAATAAGAAAGCTCTCTGTTTGCATGGCTATGTAGAACCTTTATTTCCTAGCTCATATTTAATTACAGTTCTTAGAATTTTGCAAGTTTTCAAGATACATAATTAAACCCATACTTTCTTAGCTACATTAGTACAATAAGTAATGTGCCTTATTTCTAATCTAAAAACGTATTGTTTTAAATTCTTGTCACTGAATCTTGCTTTATCCCTGTTTGCTAGTGAGCTGCACTTTTTTCCTTGTGTGCATAGTTATAATCTGATATAAGCACCTCTGGACACTTCCTGGTAAGCAGCTCAACCTATTTGGTTTATCTCGCTCCATATAATCCAGTTTCCAGATGACTGAATACTTCTGCAGTTTTTCTCTGAACCGTTTCCAATTCATCAGCATCCCTTTTCATCTGCAGACACCAGACTGGGCACTGTAGTCCCGTAATGGCTCGTTACCACCATATATAGAGGTAATATTGCCTTACAGCTTCTACTTAGCCAAAATATCCTAACAGGGAGCTCATGTTCAGCCTGCTAAACTGCTAATAAGTTATCCTAACATTAAGATCTCCTGAAACTGCAATATCTAAGGAGCAAGATAGCTCAGAATACTGGACATAAATTAGCAGTAGCCATTGTTTAGTACTATTATTTATTATTTACCCACAAATGGCCCACATATATATATATGGTTATATATATTGGTCAACAGTGTCAAACAGTCACTCACATCTAGTGTTCTTGCAGCGGTCTCTGAAGTGGTCTCCTCCATTTCAAGCTTCACACAAGACTAATCTCCTTTCATATCAAGCTTACTGAAAGTTTCAGCAGAATTTTTTACCTCTTCTTCAAAAATATTTATCACCAGTTTGACCACAGATACAAGTTGACCATATGAAGATATACTAATGTTTCCAATCAAAGACTGGTAATGGATGTGAATGATAAAACAGTCAGGTAACTTCAAGACAAAATACTCTAAGTATGACATTTGGTAGGAACCTCAAAGTCTGGACTCTATACCCTTTTTGTTTTATTTTCACCTTCTTTGGCAGCCTATTTTCACTGTAGGTTGTTGTTAAGATGCAAAATTTGGTCAACACTAAGCTTACAATAAGAAACTGCTAGTGTGTCATGTGGTGAACTACATATTCACGCACTGGTAAACGTAGGTGTGGCTCCATGTCCTCAGCCACCACCTAAAACCACAGATCCCATCTAACTGTATGATGAACTCTGCCAGACAGGAAAGCAATAGTACAAGATGTTTTCTGATGCCAATGAAAAAACAGCTGCACAGCACTGGCATTTCTGTGAAGGCACTGATGGTAAATTTGGCAGTCCTGTCACTGGTGTCATGAGGTTCCTACCCAGCGACACTCAATGAGAAGAAAAAAACGCCCCAGTTATTGGAGCACAAGTCTTATAAAAGGCGGCTGAGGGAGCTGGGGGTGTTTAGCTTGGAGAAAATGTGACTCAGGGATGACCTTATTGTACTCTACAACTGTCTGAAAGCGTAGCCAGGTGGAGGTCAGTCTCTTCTCCCAGGCAACAAGTGACAGGAGACACAGCCTCATGCTGCAGCAGGGGTAGTCTAGGTTGGACACGAGGAAGAATTTCTTCACAGAAAGGGTGATGAGACATCGCATGGGGTGCTCAGAAAGGTGGTGGTCATGATCCCTGGAGGTGTCTAAGGAAAGCCTGGACATGGCATTTGATGCGATGGTCTAGTTGACAGGGTAGTGTTCGGTCGTATGTTGGACTCAATGACCTTAGAGGTCCTCTTCAACCTATATGATTCTGTGATAAAGTGGACTACGAGGAGGCGACCAGCCAAACGACTCAGAGCAGTCACTATGGGAGCCTCCATCTAAACAAAGGTGCCTTGGGCAACTTCACTTCACTTAACCCGAAGGTAGCTTAAGTTTTAGGACAGGGAAGCATCCGAGACCGATGTCCCAACACAACCGCCATACCAGGGGCATCCACAGCAGAACCGACGGGTTCCGGAGCGCTCGGCGGCGGCAGTGCCGACATCTCCCGTTAGCGGCCGAGGTGCCAGGAAACACACGGCACCACACGGCCGCATCACAGCGCCCAGACTGCTGCTACGCCTCGGGGCGGGGTCGAGGAGACCGACGATCGGGAAAGCGACCCGCGGCTCCGGCGGGCGGGACAGGGGGTTGTCCTCCACGCCCCCGCCCCGGCGGCTCGGCCCCGGCGGCTCGGCCCCCGCCGCCTTCCCGCCCTCGGCGGCCGGGCCGTGCGGGCGGCGGGAGCCCGCGGTGAGGCGCGGGCAGGGGCGGCCGTGCGCCCGGCCGGCACTACGAGCGGTTGCTAAGGAAATGGGGAGGGCGGCGGGAGGACGGGCATCAATCACACAAATTCAATTACAGGTATCGCGGCTGGCCGTGAAAAGCTTCGCGGGGCTTCAAAAGCCGGGGATTATCCGTGCCCCCGGGAGCTTCCCCAGGCGAGAACTGCGACGCGCAGACCGCGCCGGGAAGAGCTCGGTGAAAAGGAAGGGGGGCCGGGAGTGGCGGGGACAGGGACGCATACAAAGGGAAAAGATCGAAGCCTCCTCCCCGGGAATTAACCAGAAGCCGAGGCGTGAGGAGTAAAATTACTGCAGTGCGGGCCCGGGCGTGCGATGGGGCTGCCACCGTATGAACCCCCCCGCCAGCCGTGCCGAGGGGGCAGCTGTCAGTGCATCTACCGAAAAAGCAACACCCACCCCACCCCCCCACCCCCCCAAAAGGAAAAGTCAACAGGCTAGGAAAATGCATGGCTACACAGACAGTTAAACACGTACACACACGCACATTTTCTGTACACGCCTGCACACACAGAGTTAAAAACACTGGTGCTGAAGAAAATTGGAAGTCACCAGACGCACATCCCTCAAAAAAAAATCAGAAGGAAAAAGAAAAAAATCCGTCCTCCCTAGAGAGGCTGAAGGGAAGAGTCTGGTTGCTGTGGTGGAGCTGATCCTAAAGTTAACTTTCAGCAGCCCATTTCCAGACAGCAGCGCTGAATCTATTTGGATAAAACGCGTGTGACCCAGACACTTGGCGTTTGGCCCAAACGCGTTGCACCGGCAGCCCAAATAAAAACAAGAGTCTGACTCTTTCCCTCTCTCTCCCTTCTCTCTTGTACAACAATGAAAGTAGCGAAGACAAAATCCGCACACACATCGCCGGGGAGCGAGAGCCCACTTACCTCCTCCCACCAAACAAAGTCCCTTTGAACCCTGGGCGACTGCGGAGACAGACATACACCGACAAACACGAGTCCGCGGGGTTAAGAGTCTGGCAAATCCCAAGCGGCTCGAAGTAAATCAAAACCACACGCTTCCATCTTCCTGATGAGCCCAGCGAGAGCCCGACATCCCCGCCAGCATCGCTGCGGGACGGCGGCAGCGCCGACCCTCCAAGCCCCGGTACAAAGTGTGCACTTGTCTGACCGCGGCAGCGGACACCGCTGGACACGGCACGGCCGAGAGCGGGGCTTCCTCACCCCAGCAGCAATCCGGAATAGCCCTGGGTTGTCGCTGGGGCTTGGGGGCTGCTTTGGTTTTCATCTGTTGTTTGGTTTTGGTTTGGTTTTGTTTTTCCTTTTCTGCTTCAACCAACGACTTAGTATTCAAAGTATAACAAATCTTTTTTAAAATGCACTATTCGAGATGATACTTCATCAATCACCTCTCTTATCGGTTGAAAAAACCTCTCACCCCCTTCCCCCATCTCAAGGTTTCTCTCTGAAATTACTCCAAATGCACCTCGCCTAATGCAATATAAATCTCCCCCCGCTCCCCAAAGCCCTACACGCACCATTATTCGGGACACAAGAAAAGCAAAAAGTTTCATTGAATAGTGTGAAATCTTCCTTACCGTTTTCATCTTCAATTTCTGATATAAAGTAAGTTTCAAACAATAGAGATTGCACAGGACGATTCCCGTATTCCTTTCTGCTTTTCCCCTCTGTGCAAGCAACCATCAGGGTTATATTCTCCAACAGAATAAAATTCTCTAGCCTTCCTAAAGGGGTTTTTAGAAAACGGGTTGGCTTGGCAGGAGGAAGGATGCCATCAATTCACCCAAGCTATCACCCTGCACATTTTGTCTTTCCAACAAAAAAAGGGGGGGAGAGGAGGAAGGAGGGAAAAACAGGCTTATATTGGGGTGGGGGTGGGTGCCCTCCTCTTGAGCAGCCTCCTCTGTGCAAAATACCATGTGAATATCATCCGAGTTGGGGGGGGAGGGGGGACCGGGAGACAGAAAGGGGGGAAAGAGAGAGGGAGCAGAGGGGAGGCAGGCAGAGCAGGAAGGACTCAGGAAAGTTTGGTTGAAGTAGCCCCAGACCTCCTCCTCTGGCTGCCGGCGCCGGGCCAAGCCGAGCGCGGCGGCAGCGGGGGAGCCTTGGCAGCCTCGCCCGGGGGACGGCGCGGGGCCCGCTGACGTCAGCCTGCAGATGTGCCCCGGGCCGCCGCGCATGCGCGCCCGTCACGTGGCGGCGGGGGGGCAGGGGCGCAGCCGGGGGAGCAGGAGCGGGAGCCGGGGGGGGCTGTGGGACCCTCGCCCGGAGCCGCCTGAGGGGAGCCCGGCCTGGCCCGCCCGGGAGAGCCGCGGCCGCAGGCACGGCGTGCCGGCGGCAGGCGCCGGGCACGGGCGCTGCCGGCGGGTGGCGAGGTGGGGCGACCCCCCGCTGCCATCGCCCTGCTCGTCCCGCGCCCCGTTACGGGCGGTAATGAAAGGAAACCTCTTAAACACCATTTCCAGCGGAGGGCAGGCGGTGTCTGGAGCCCGCGCGGCCAGCGGCAGCCGGGCCAGCATCGCGCCGAGGCCGGGGGTCCCGGCCCTGTCCCCACAGCGCTTTCAGTTTTATTTGCGGTGGGGAGCCGAGCGGGGGTCGGGGCCGGGACCGGGGCATCGCCTCCCCCTCCGGCAGGGCAGGAAGGTGCGCATGGAGCGGCAGCTGGCGGCCTGCGAGTCGCCCCTGCTCCGGGAAGCCAGCGGTGCCGGCGACAGGGTCACACGGGGGGAGCGGGCCGGGACTCCCACTCGCCCCCTAACCACCAAGTTCATTTCCGATTGCCGAAAAGAGAGGAAAAAAAATCCTAAACCTAGGTTCTAAGGTTTCAAGCTTCTGCTAACTTTCCCAAATGGTGCGGGTGGCTGCTTTCCTCCCCAGCCGGAGGTAGTAGGTGTAATTGCACCTTCTGGTCAATCTCTAATATCTGGCTGGACTGTGAAACGATTGTGGAGAACGGTCCAAGAGCACAGCTACTCCAGGACTTCTCCGAGCATCGAAAGAGCAGGATCGGCCTGCAAAGTCAAACAGCCAGCAGGACTCTGATGGTCAGCAGAGACTGGCTTTGTGCCCTGTGAGATGGTGAAATCAGAGCCGTGGCTGACATTCATCGTTTCAAATAAATTCTACATAATTACATTTGAACATGAAGCCCTGCGATAGTTAAATTACATTTTATGTACAAGTATGTGAAATTTCTTTTAACTGCAGCTCTAACAAAATAAGCACAACGTCCTAGATAGTCACCTTTGTCGTCACTCATTCTGAAACAGCCCAGCGAACACTTACTTGAGAGATGTCGCCGGGCAAATTAATGTAACCATGGTTAGGGGAGTACTAAAATGTATCACTGCATTGAAAACCGGAGCTATAAAGTCAATGTTCCTTGGGAATAGGGGCACTCAGAAAGAAACGCTTTATTCTGGAAGTGCATCTCCAACCTGCTCCCCCCAGGTTAATTGCTCATACGGAGGGCGCCATCCTGCGTCGGCGGGCGGGGGGAGCGCCCGGGGCGTGCAGGGATGCTGGCGGCACTGGGACGCCCGGGGGGACAGTTCCGCCCCTCTTCCTCTTCATCCTGTACGTGCATGAGCAGTTGCCGCTTTAGCGGGTACGTCTGGGTTCGTCTACTTCATTACAGCAGCTATTTCTAACGCTGAGAGAAGTATTTTTTGTTAAAATTCCATAGTTCCTTCTCCTGCAGATCATTATATGCGATGTTCTCATGGAAAAGCCACCGGCCACGACCTGCTCGGATGCAGCCAGGTGTACCTGAGTCACATCACCTATCTCCATGGACAGACACTGTGACAGGTTCTGCTCAACCTTTTCTGCAAACTCAGTGGTACATACAGAGAACAGGGACAATCTATCCTATTGAAAGGACAGACTGTGAAGAGACTTTTTTTTACACATTCGGCATCAGAACCAAATAACCTTTTGAACAGACAGACACACATCACAGCCAATTGCCTCATGGCTATGGTATCCTCGGGGGATTTGGGAGACTTGCCTTCAAATCAGACCCTGACTGAATCAGACTCAGGAATGTTCACGTTGCTGTCTGACGGCTGAGCTGGGGACTATTCTGGTGTTAAAGACTGGCCTCTTCGTGGTTGGATCTGCTCCATTGTGTATAGCTGAATAAATACTCATCAAGCTAAAAAGAAAGACAGCTTATCGCTGTCTGGTTAGGGTCCTCACATGGATTCGACTCCCTGCTCTAAATCCAGCAAAGCAAAGATATATGGACTTTGCAAAACTCAGCTGCTTGCTCAGACCAACAAGTTATTTATTCCCTGTTCCAGACAACTACATTTTCTTGCCTAAGCCGACTGGTGTGTGTATATACCAGTCAAAACTGGTCTATTACCAGGAAAAGCTTTGGCTCATCTTTAAAAATTCCTGTCTGTGATTAGTTTCTGACAGAATTGCCATTACAGTTTGACTTACCTGTTCTGCTTTATTGTATAAAACAATATTTCAGAGTGAAAGTCATTCAGATAAAAATTATGAGCTCATTTGGTGACTTATTTTAGTCACCAAATATTGCCTTGCCCCAAATAATATCCATGTATGTACATTTTTATAAATTGCAACTTTTTAGAAAAGAAACTTGCACAGGAAGTAGTACACAGATTCTTAGTATAAATGTTTCTTTGCTGCAATTAGAATTTTTTCTTGAAGAGATAGTAATTTTACTCTGAATTCTAGTACTATGTATAAACCGTTTGGGCACCTGTGTCTCAGAAGCTCTGAGCAGAATTACAAACTTATTGAGCACAAAGGATATTACTCTATGTCTTAATCAGTTTCTTAGTGTTTGCTGATCATTAGCCCTTTAGTATGTTAGCCAACAATTTTTGAGATTGGGAAACACTCTCTTTTGTTTAAATAAATATTCATATTGAGCTTGAATTTAGAATTGTGAGATGTATTTAGAGGTATTTGGGGTTAATTCCAGAAATCTTTTTACTGAAATGACTATAGAAGTTAACAGTGTTTCTGTAATTTGACCTTTTTGTTACCTGGACATTCGGATGTATATGCTTGATAATGTGTTTTTTTTGGTTTGGGGCTTTTTTCAGGTAGTTTTACCTGATCAGGAAAGATCTGAAGACTGTAGCTTATCTTATTTAGAAATATCCCAGCAGTGTTTGTGGAGAGAGTAAACCTTTTTAAGAATTATATATAAAATGATGTTATAAATTCCATAAATACTGTAAAATTTGAATGCTGTATATAATTAAAATACTTCAATTGACCATAGAGTTGAAAAAGTAGTAATGATAAACTTGCATTTATATGTGCTATACTTTCTGTGCTTGTAAGGAGAAAAGATTTGATGTGCATAAGGGCTTCATTTTTAGTCCCCTGAAATGAAAGATTCTGGAGGTACTTGAAGACGATGGTGCTATTGAGATCCAGTATCTTTCACTGACTTTTTCTTGTAAACAGTCTGAATTCAGACTGCTTACAAATCTCACCTTCCTGCAGGAGGAGATCTAAAGCATCTCTAGAAATGACCCCAGGCTATGTATGTTCAATTGTGCCTGCTACATTGCATTTCAGGAGGAGAATGCACATCAAAGTGCCCTTTCAGTTGGAAAATGCATCCCTTTTGCATTGAGCTGTTCTTGATGGCTAAAACAAAATTCACAGTGATGCATTTGGCTTCAAGTAGGGTTTTGAGGCTACTTCTGCCCAGCAATGCAATATTGCCAAGAATGTCTTCATTTAAATAAGAAGAGCTTTGCCAAAGGCAGGACCCCCACAAGCAGCACTGTGTGTTATGCTGATGTGGGGATTTTCCTCACACAAGCCCCCTTCTGTCTGCAAGACCCTGTGAACCTGGTCTACCCGATTATTTTAGTTTTAGATTTAGAAATAAAGCTGGAAAACTTGATGTCAGTTTGACAACCTCCGTAATGTCCAGGCCAGTTTCCTCCTCGGTGAACACAGATGAGACAGGGCAGAGAGATCAGAGAACATGAATGTAGTGAAAGTAACACCCAAAACTTGCTCAAAACGTGGGAGGGATCAACAGTGAGAAAGGTAGGATTAAGTATCTATTAAACCTGAGATGATCTTCAGAAGACTCATCAAATTGATCAGGGAAATCCTATAGCACAATAGATTGCCTCAAATTTTGCAGGCAAATAAGATGAAACAGATGCTATCCTCTTTAAGATTAACATAGCAAATAAAGAAAAAATATCCAATAAAGTTCCACACAAGAACAGGAACAATAGTAAACAGAAAAAAAAAAGATAAATCAGATGAAGGGGTTATTTTTTTTTCAGAGTTTTTTCTGCTTTGTCTATTTCCAGCTTTCCAAGTCAAGAGAGAGATACCAGAAAGAGTAGGTCAGTAGGCAGGTTTAAAGGGAGCACTTCACAGCTATATGTATTACAGTTTTTCTGTGTATTCTCATTTTGCTATTTTTCTGTTTCCAGAGAAAGTTGTTCATAAGATCTGAACAATCTGTAAGACTTAGAGAGTACAAAGCTGAGACAAATTATACAATATGTGGAAAATGTGTATGTGGAAAATATCTATGAAAAAAATTGGCAAATGGTATTCCTCAAAGATTAGTGTACACAGAAACATATAAAAGCTGTGCAGAAAATCTTAGGAAATACATAAGAATTCAGTTATTTTAGTTTTAGAATGAAAGATCTGGAATTAACTCAGAGGAGGACCTGGCTATTACTATGCGGAACGCTGCAACATTTTGCAGTCTGGCACTCAGCTCCAGGAATGACTCTCCTAGTGCAGAATTAGGCATCTTGATCTCTCTGAGTGACTTGTTTAGTTTCTGAATTGAAGGAGAGCACTGATGAGCATCACAGACTGCTCATTTAGTATCTGCTGAACCATATGGTGATCCCCCTTTTCTTGATATGCTTTATATAAAAATGTGGACACATACACCAATGTCAGAGATTGTAAAACTGGATCATGCAATGAGCACAGATTTATTTTGAATGGAAAAAACTGGACTTTCCATATTCCTGGACTGTATAGGTGGAAAAGATTTATTAAAGATTCTGGAGCATACTGTGCATACTGCTTTGGACGCAGATGACAACTTTTTCTAATTAAGGTGGTTTTCTGGCATTCTTTTTATCACACTTTCTTGCAATAGTTTATAAATGGAAATATCTTTCATACATGCTCTTAAGACAATGATTTGAGGAAGAATTTCTAAAAAATCCCAGTACTCACCTCTCCCCTTGTAAATTTTCTGTGTCACTCCAAAATGCAAAAACTCATTTTGAATGCTGTAAGGCATTACGTTAATGTGGTTAGTAAATGTGTTTTAAATCACTGCAGATTGGTGAGTAGAAAAAACTGCCGTATAGGCTTGTCCCGTTTTTTTCCCAGTTAACTCAAGTTGTTTCCTTGTAGGTGCTCTTGGAGTCAAACTCCAGGGTCAGATAAATCTTTTGGTATGACCCAGCAGTTGGTTTTATGTCAAAAGCAATCCTCCGCTCCTTCAGTACAAATGTAAGAGGAATAGCTCAAAACCACCTACCACTTCCCACTAGTTACCACTGGCGTTCACACACACAGAAAAGAATCCACTATGCTGTTGACTTTCACACTGGGGCAGCTCAAGCATACATATATTGTATTTAGCTGCTCTGCTGTGAGGCCAGTGATCTCCCATGAGAGGACAGCTATAAAAAGAAGTTGTAGAAAAGAACAGTTACTGATCCTCTAGTAGTGACCACAGCTAATTGTCAAATGAACCTCTCAAAGACCCCTGATATTTATAGGAAGCTTGGGAGAAAGAGCAAATACCATGATGCTTGAGATTTATTTAACACCTTCGTAGTAATTAGTGTTATGAATATCTTGTTATTCCTCTAAATATTTTTGTCTTGAGTATATTTTTATTTGATATTTGGTAAAAGGACACAGCTACAGTCTAAAGTTAAAACTAAAGTAAAGGACTTGAAATAAAAGATCAAAGCTCGCAATGTAAGTTTTCCAGCATCACAAATATCTTTTTCATATTTACTGAAAACTCAGCTGTGCATTAAAATCATAAACAAAATTTTGCATCTAAGGAGTCAAAAGATTACGTTTCTTAGCTATAGGCTTATATTCTAGGCACAGTGCATGAATTTAAATATGAACTGTATTTGGCATACTTCTGTTCCTGCTATAGCCATTAGGGGATTATTAACATCAATATGCAAGTTATACTGCAAAAGGATAAGATTCAATTTCTCTCAAAAGCTTTCAAGATGCCTAATATTATGATTAAAGAGACTAGTACAGTCTATGCTATCAGTTCTAACATGAAATAACTGTAAAACCATTCAAAGGTATGAAGATGATGGTGTGGGACTGTTCACAGATGCCTGGGGGCAAAGAAAGAGCAACTTGAGCATGTGTTTGTACATAGACACACTTACATGATGAGCCCAGTTCAAAAGAGGCCTCATCCTCTTTGTGGTCATCACTGCAAACTCTGGAATGGATTCACACTGATTCTTGCATCAACCTTCTGAGTTCTTTCTCAGCCAGAATAAAAGTACTCAAAGCAAATGGACTAAAGAAATCTACAAGGTTTGAGAAAATTTTAGACATTTATTTTTAGCTCACTGCATTCACAGTTGCATGTACACAATTTCACCCACAGATTAAGCTATCTGGCAATAAATAAACTTCTGGATAAATTATTGCATGAACAACGAAAGTTTTCTGCATTGATCTAGCTATACAATTTACACAACTCTTCACATACATCTTTATACATCTTCTGTATAAACTTTGGCCATTTAGCCAGCTTAACATTGTATTTGCAAGAAAATTCAGGTAAACACATAAAGAGCACCAACACAGAGATATCCCACCTGCATGTGTGTGTCATGATGAATTTTTTTCCTGCTGTCTTTAAAAGCAGGTCTTCAAGGCTTGCCTATTTCCCATGCCAGCTAGTGCTTGAATAGTGCAGAAATGAAAGTTTAGTTTTGTGCTTTATCAGATATCACTGGTGTTTTGTAGCAGATTAAGTGGCACTGCAAGAGAGGTGTAATTAAGCATTATTTTTTTCATAATTCAAGGATCTGCATAACTCAGTTTAAATTCGTGCAAGAACCCATCTTCACTACAGCCGGTACAAATTTTAAGGCCAAAGTAGCGTTTGATAAATTTACAAAAACGTAGTATATTTTGTAAAAATGTATTTTACACCCATTTTCTCCACTGCTGGGCTGCTTATTCTCTTAGCATTGGCTCATACTTCTTCTGAAGTATTATTTTTAAGCATCACCTTTGGGTATAGCTTGTCACGTCTAGACACAGGGTATTTCTATTTCTTATCCTCCAAAAGCTGTCCCTGGGCTATTCTTTTTCTCTGTCCCTGGATAGTATATCTGACTTTCAGAGGTGAGAAGTGGGATTCTTTCTGAATAGCCTTGGGGGAGGGTACAGGGGTAACCTTTGCTCTTGCTCTGCCCCAGAATCTCGGCTTTGCACATGAATGAATACTTTTCTACTACTGGGGTCTTTCTTTTGGGGGATGAAACAAAAGAAAGAATACCAGGGATTTCACTTGGTGCACTATCTCTGCAAAGGTTTTCCCTGAGACTCCTTAAAAAAAAAAAAATCAGAAGCTTGAATTGCCCAGTGTAAAACTTCAAACAAGCAGGTCAGTCCAACATTCACCACGCTGTACTCTACAGTAAATCACAAAAATAATTTTCAAACAAAAATTACTTACTAGCTGCATGATTTCTTACCAAAGATGGGATGTAAATTGCATTAGTGTAATTCTTCTGAAGTACAACTGTAGTTTTGAAGATTAAAAGTTATCTGTTGATTGCTGCTTTCTAAGAAGAACAGAACCAGGTGGGGTTTTCTTGTCTGTTTTTGTTTCTTACTGGGTTTTGTTGGGTTTTTGTGGTTTTTGTTTGTTTGTTTGTTTTGTTTTGTTTTAAATTCAAGAATTTGGGGAATTGATTGAAATATTATATGCAGAAAAGAATAGTTTTATCTTGAGAGCAGGACTCTGGATGATAAAATGTACACTTTGTTAAGTGTAATTAGATAATATGAATGTTTTTTATCAAAAACATCCTTGTTGTGCTTGTGCTATAAACATGACGTATGTCCTAGTAAATGTGCCTGGATGCATGTCTTGCTACCAAAGTGTCTTCTGCCCCTTGCTAACATTTAGGCCTCTGAGCCTCTCAGAAGCTCTTCCAGTTTTTGCATTATAAATTTTACATGAAAGACAGGAATTAATCTTGTATGACTCAATATGAAAACCTGTAGAAAAGGATACCTTTTTGTTTGTGTTTTCTTGGCTATAAAGTATTTAATAGTACATTTATGAAATCTTACAGTGGTTTCAGGTGAGTGAGTGACACTGATCCGCAATACTGACAATAAACAGCCATCAGCAGTGGGTTCAACAATGTATCATGGCTATTCTCATTCTGGCTCCCTCTCTGATCCCGGCTGAGGAGAAAGTGAATTCTTCCCCTGACCTCTGAGACATATTAAGAATATTAATGGTAAATACATGCATTACTAGTGATGTGCATCCAATCCAGTGGTTCTCACCTCTTAATTTGTTAAAGAACTTTGAACATATAAAAATCGGTTTGCTGCAGATGGGCTGACAAAATCTTGTGGGCTTAGTGACTTCAATATAAATCTATATTAAAAGAATTATACTATTTTAATCAGGTCTACTTATACAGATTTAAATATAGATTTGTTTCATTAAATGATATATAAGTAAAAATATAAACTGTACTTATGCTGGTATTGGAAAGGTAGGCCAGGCTACTCTTTAATTATTTTATTTTCTGTAAAATAGTGCTTTGCTATATAAAAAAAGCACTAAACCTGATCCTGTCTTTTGACTAAATACTGTCTTTAAACTTTAAACCTAGCTTTTCTCATCTTTGTTTTTGGTCAGGCTTTTCCTGAAACATTTAGATGGTTTGGTAGTAGTGAACTTCTAAAGCAGCATGTATTCACAATTGAGAAGTCCTTATAGCTGAGAATGGGGAAAGGGTTCTCCTCTTGCTGATTATGCATTAAGATTCAGCTTTTCTGACAGGCACACAGGCCTTTGAGATCTAGATTACCCACATTATTTTTTCTAAACACAGTCAAATTTAATTCGGACTAATTAATTGTACAGTTAGAAGGTAATTTGCATGATTAATGAACACTGCTTTTTACCCCTTCTGGAAAAATTTATAAAAGTATAAAAGTTTATAAAAGTAATTAAAAGGAATTACCTTTTTAAAATACAGGAAGGGTGTGTATGATATACTTCTTATCCATCTTTATTCTTGTTATTTTACTAAATGAAACATACCTGTTTTTTCATAATACTGGAAACAAGATCAGAATCTCTGTACAAATATTGCAACTTTGTCAGAATAGGTAATTTTTATTTCTCAACTTCACACTTGGTCATCAGGCAATCATCCCACATCAGGCAGCATAATACTTTAAACCTCTGAGCTATAAAGTCATAGACTGGCCAGCTGGAAGCAAAATAGGTTTCCCCTAACCCATTGCCAATGCTTCTGGACTCAACCAATTCCCTGAAGAAAAATGACTATATACTTGGCACAGAGCAGCTGCTAAATTTAAATTCCTCCTGCCTCTATATACTAGGCTTTCTATCTGAATCAACTCTAAACTTCTATGATTTGGCCAGCTTCTCTTCAGAAAAGGATCTTAGCCATAAATAAATTTAGTGAAAATTATTCTTTTCTTTCCTTCACAGTACTAAAAGGAAGTTTCAGTGAAATAAAAAAAAGTGGCAGATGCAGCCAACCTAACATGCCATCAACAAAAATTTTGGCTATTACCTGCACCACTCCATATCTGATTGCACTGCTTCATTTCTCTTATGAATTACAGGTGTCTGTAGCAGTGTGAATATTTAACCAGCAAATCTGAACTGAATACAAATTTTCTAGGAAGGTTTAGAAGAGGAAAGTAGTCTGAATAGTCACTTCTATGAAATGAAAACAATTTTATTTAGGGTTCTCAGCTATTTCTGGGACTACATAATATCCATTCAACGTGTTATGGAAGGTCATTGTACCCTTCTCACTAAAACGAGGGAACATTGTATGGTTCAGCAGGCATTTATTTAATCCACATGTTTAAGAGGTCTGATACCCATACTCTAGAGAAAATTTAGTTGCAGGATTAGTATCTTTATCTCAGATTATGTTATAAACTAGCCATGTGTGTTGTAAACCTGATGGAAACTGGATAGCAGGTGAATAAATATCAATAACTTTGGCTGAAGAAATCAATACTAAAACGCAACTGTTACAGAAGCAAAAGCATAATTCTCTGATATTGCAAACAATGAGTTCTTACTCTGTAATTACTGTATGTGCAATGCCTGGACTAAGATTTTAACATCACAGCAAGCAACAATATTTTTAAAAAACAATTTTTAGTGTACTAAAAGATATGGAAGTGCTTCTGTGTATTGAGTAATATAACAAAACAGTAGCATGCTCTTTGTACTTCAATATGTATCACCATGCCAAAAAGGAGAAAACAACTTCCTAAAAATGATCACATCCTGTCTTATCTTTTAACTGTCAATTTTTATTAAAGGAATAGCAACTATAAACAAAAAAATCTACTTTAACAGTTAGTTGTCATATAAAATATTAATAAAGCACTGTGATGATTACTTGCTACTTAAGTTTAGTTGAAACAACCTCCATTAAAAATGAAATTTTGAACATTTTTACTATTTTCAGGAAATCAAAAGACTTCCTTAGCCATGCAAAAAGCAGGCATAGATCTTTGAAACAAAATCGTTTTGTGGGAAAATATATCATTCTCATTAATATATTAAAAATATTCTTATTCTCTTTGGTCTGACTAAGCTGAGTTGTGTCTTACAGACAACTGTGTAGTTTGCTAATAATTTCCTAAACACCTGTATCTGAAAATGTTTTTTCCTATTAGACTGATGATCCCTGCCATATATATGCAAGTTTACTAGAAAGTCTCACATTAATATTATTTAGTTTTGCTTCTTAATTTGAGTTCCGAACTGCAACGACAAGTCAGTTGTTTGAAAGGGTAACACATCAGCTTGAGTTCAATTATTTCAGTGTCTATTTTTTTCCTAGGCACTCTTGCTTTTGAGAATTGGCACTGGGTTTGTGTTCCCTTGAGGAATTATGTGCATGTTGACTACTGTCCAGATTGTATTTTTCAATAGAAGCTTGAAAACAACCTTGCTAAAATGTTGCAAAGATAACTTTGTTCAGCAGTTATGATAATGCTTCTTTGATGATGCAGTACTCCAGTGGGATGGTTTCATCCCTGGTATAGCCCCACGGACAGTCTTATCTCCAGTGGAAAAGAACTTCAGCAGGAATTAATTTGTCTGAGTAAAATAACTCTCTCTTGATTTAAGGTGAAAGCTTACATCTAACTTCTGGTAGTTTTACATGGAGTTAGCTGATTTGGTTTAGGACATTCCTGGCACAGTATAGGAGATTTCTTCTTGTAAGCACTACTCCTATTGTACATCATTCTGGGGCCCTGTCTGTCCTCCCCCAATTTACTTTGGTTTATGTGACTTGGCTTTCTGAGAAGTGCTGCTTCTCTTGCAGTAACTCACAGTTGATGTAGTGATGTAATATTTCATGAAATTAATATCTGTGTTACATTATAAAATTTGAATGCTGCTGCAGCTACACTCTTCTTGATGTAGAGCAGACACTGTTTGACTAACAGTCAAGACACAGTTGTTATTCTCAGCTTCAGTGTTCTTGAACTGTAACCCATACATAAGAGCTTGCTTTCTGAGTTAATCATCTCTTAAATTAGCAGTCCAGAGACTTTAAAATATTTTTTACATTCAGCTTTGTTGTTGCTGCCCACATTAGTTCTAGCCGTAAAGGGAAATTTATATTCAAATTTGTGTTGTTCTTAGCAGAATTCTGCTGGGACCCTCACATACGCAATTATGGTATTATTTTTATACTATACTTTCGGCAGTTCTTCAATATTTTGTCTTCCCAAATAATAGATTACTTACAGTGTTGCCAGAATCCTGTCATATACAAGGAACTTTGATCCAGATACAGAATTTTTGTCAAGCTTGCACTCAGTCAAAGAATGTATTGATTGCAAAGCCTTAGCCTTCATAAGAAAAGAGTGTTAAAACTAAGCTCTTGTTTGCGATCAGAGCTTGTCCTGCATTTAGAGCCATCTGGCAACTACCTGATAAAGTCTAAATTAATTTTTAATCTGCAAAACGGGTAGGAGTACTATTCTGAAAAGACTAACTAACCAACTAACTTTAAATTCAGCTCAGCTAAACAGTTTCACCTCTCCATTATGAAACACACATTTGCTCCCTTTCTATTAAGCAGCTTTATTCACATTTACCTATCTTTGGATTCTTCCTTTAAATACAACAAAATAATCATCTGTTTTCTAGCGTTGCAGTTCCCTTTCATAGGACTATAAATAACATGTTCCCAAATCTAACAAAAATAAAACTTTCATTGCAGTGAGTTTGACAAACCAAAACCTTTTAGGAGTGAAATAGACACAAATACAGAAAGAAATTATACTGAAATGAAAGCATGCTGCCCAGTCAAATAAAAACTTACACACCACTGCAATAGATTACACATACACAGTAGCATTGTGAACTTCTTCTTTTGCAACATTTAATATAAATCAGTAACTGTAAGAGTCTTACAGTCTGTGCAAATAGCCATAATATTAATCAGTCTGTTAAATAAAAGTAATAGAATTAGCAAAGATTAACTTTTTTGACAGATATCAGTTCTGAGCACAGTAATTTGTTTCTGTGGATAAGATAGTGTTCTAGTAAAGATATGTCTAGATCATGTCACCAAGAATAATTGCTTGCCACATTACCAGTCAAAATTGCTCAGTGTTCTATTAAAGGAAAGAAAACACAATCACTTTATAATCTTAAGGAAACTTGAGCAAACAATTGTCAAGGAAATGAATGGACTAGTTATTTATCAAGTAAACTGCAACACTAATCTAGTTTTGTTTGTATTTTAAGTTCTTCTGCCTGAAACTATTTCCAGCAACTCATTTAATGCAACCTAAATTAAAACTAGAATAGGAATATCCCCAAAATTACATTTGTCTTAGCTAGCTATAATCAAAAGCTCATTTGCAAGCACCTGCAAGCAGCATCTGTTGCCAAATAGAGAAGGCAATATTATGTTTCATTTGACACAATAAATTTTCTGAAGTACAGAATTTGAAACGTTTGCAGAACAAAGAACTTTTTGTAACCATGCCTGATTATAATTATGAGTAGTTCGGCACTGCTGAGGTACCTTGGAATGCTCATTGTTTAACCTGGAAACAATCTACTAAAACATGGTGTATTACCTGAGAATATGCACAAAATAAAGAGTCTCATTGTCTTAATCACTAGAATGTCAGCTTGGAAAGCATGTAGAACTTGAAGTAAGTGAAATAGCAAGTAGAAATATTGTGATCAAACTATTTTGTGCTAAAACAGTTTGAAGCAAAATAAGTAAGTAAGCAAATAAAGTAAAAATCCAACAAGAACAAAACAACCCCCCCAAAACCAACAACCAACCCCCCCCAAAAAAACAAACAAACAAAAAAAAAAAACCCAACTGTCCCAAAACAGCAAGTAAACCAAAACCAAAACAAAAAGAAACATAGACAAAAAAAAATCCCAATCCCCCCAAAAAACACACACCAAAACAAAACTTTAAACACCAAAAACCTCCCCAAACAAACAAACAAAAACCAACCCAACCCCCCACACACAAAATATCCCAAAAAACCCACAAAAAAACCACCTCAGAGTAAATCCGCTAAACCAAACCAAAACACTGAAACAAATAACTGTCATAAAATACAAGGACTGGTTATCTTTTGTGAATACATAACTATGAAAGATGACTTAAAGATTTAAACAGCTACAAGACTGCTATCACATGCTTTTATTGGACTTTTCTCTTTTAAAAAAAGCTTCCAATACAATCTAAGATAGAGAAAATGTAGTGTCATTTTACTAAAACACTAATGACCATTCAAGAGTTCATGATAGGCTTATTTTTCCAAGGTTATGTTATATGCCTGTAACTAGCTACAGCAGTCTTCACTAGCATCACCTGCACTCTCTCAAAACCACAAATATCATGTATATTTCTGCCAAACCTTTATATCCAGAAACTTTTATGCCAAACTCTGAAAATCAGATTTCTTTTCAATGCAGCAAAATGCAGATAAATAAAGCAGTTGCATTTAGTGCCACCATCAAAAATTGAAAATCTGCAGAAAAATTTAGTTATTTCATTAGGAAATCACGTCAGTAAGTTTGTCCAAACAGTCCTTTGCAGAATTAAGTTTGTGGTGGCAGGCATGGTCTGCTCTTCCTTGTAACCTCATAAAACTACATGTAAGGTCTTCCTGTTGCTAGATCAATTTCCTCTCAATAAGAAGTCTATTGTACTGATGTATTCCAAAAAGCAAGAAGAATGAGGGGCTCTGCGCAGCATGCACATTCCAGAAGAATCATTACTGTACAATGAGTCTCTTTTTTCCTCTTCACGTAAATGCCAGTCTGATGTCAAGATCACACCAAATCTGAATGGCAAGTAATGCTCCCTTGAGGTGAGATTTTCTACCGAAATAGTCACAGCGGAAAGCACCAGTCCCCAAGGTCTGGCCTCTGATTTCAGCAGGTGACTGCTCATCTGTGAATTATGCCCTGGCTAGTGACACAGTTGTGACTGACATCTTAAACATACTAAAACCACCAGCTACGTTCTGGGAGAATATGGTATGTGTTAGACAGAGAAGCTGCCTGCTTATCTGGTGTAGAGGCTGAGCTGGGAGAGGTTTTAAAGCACTGCCAATATTCCAGAGATACGGGCCTAATTGAATTAACCCAGCCAAGTATTCTTTATTAAGTAATGGCTGAAATCAAAGGTATCTGTCCTTTTGCTGCTTGTTATCATGACAACTGTCTTGACCTGGATTATAACACACATATTTAGGTTTACCTGATTGTCTCTAGACAGGCATGGCTGTGTAGGGAACTGCTGGTTAACTAAAGGGAAAGAAGCAAAGTCACAGGCAGACTGGCAGGATGACCTTCTTCAACCTGCTGGCACTGCTCTTCCTATTGTACCTGGGATACCATTGGCCTTCTTAGCCACAAGGACACACTGCCAGCTCACAGAGCAGTTTGTCACCTTACTCAGGCTTGGCAGCTTTCAATGCTCATTTTAACATCCTGGCTTTCTTTTAATATTACCTTTGTAGAGTAAAAAAATGACAGTAAGCTAAACAAATGCTTATTTCATAGAATGTACAGAGTCCCAATATTAGCATTTAATAGAGGTGTTAATTCCAAACAAACAACTGCTACTTAGACATGCAGAGAGAAAAGATGGAGAAATTACCCTACTCTTTCAACATACTCCGCAACCTTCCTGATATTTCAAAGTACTGATGAAAGAGCTTACTCTCAGCTTTTTCCATAAGGAAGATCTGTTCTTCATCACTGCCTTGATTTGCTTCAGTTTACTTGTCAAGATTTTTCTAGGAGCTACAGCTTTTGGCTAACTCTGTTTCAGTCTAAACCAGCTTCTCTTAAAAACAGGCAATGCATTATAGGCCATGAGAGAAAATGGATTATCTCTTTCTACAGCTTTTCTTCTGCTGCACTGATTCAATCAGTCCTGAGGAAAAGGCTCTACACTGAACCTTTCAGTTCTGAACGTATCCAAGGCCTAAAGCAAAAAGGCTTCACAGAATGAAAAAGAGCTACAGGAGGATCTCAGGGAGTATCTACGTGTATCTCCTCAGGGTCCAACAATTAGTAGGACAGACATTTCTGAACCTGCTGACTGCCAATTTTCTTTTATAACCACTCACAAATTTGAATTCAATAGCTTTTTTTGCAAGTTCATATGTAATCTTACAACATATTTTATGGCAGAGAGTTTCTAATACAAAGCTTTATGTGAGGTACTTTGATTTAAATCTTTTCTGGTATTTTACATGGATGAGGTTTGATTTTGGTATAAAAAAGAACGAATGTTGCATCTTCTTTAGAGCACTTGCTCATAGACTATCCTATCTCCTCAGTGCTTTGGTTTGGGTTTGGTTTTGGGAGGCGAGTGGTATGGGTTGGTATTTTTCTTCTTTTTAAACACAAGAGGCTACTGAGTGTTTAACATTTTCTCCTCTGCTTATCAATGTCATTAAAGAAGCAGTAATCCAGCGTCAATTAAGTGTCTGAGCAATATTAATAAGAAGGTGAAAGGATAGCAGAATACAAAGCATTTAAACACAAATGAAGATAAAACCCTTAAGAGACAATGCTATAAATCTAAGCCAAAGAATGTAGTTATTTGAATCCTTAATTAAAAATACTGCAAGGTAAATGTGTACAGATTCGTCAGACTCTAAAGCTCATAGGTGAGTAAGAGAGGTTAAACTACAACAGAAGGGTAGTTACACAAGCAATATGAACCAAAAAGAAGTCAATGTTCATGCACAACAGCACATACCACAGTCTATACTCATCAGCTTAATCACCAGTTGTGAGGGCAAAATGAACAGCATTCACTCAAGACACAAGATGAATGATTTTTTTGCTTAGACCATTTAAGTAGTCTAAAAAGGGCAATTATACTGGAACTTATATTAGATTGGTCCCCCTTACCTCTCCCATGTGTCCTTACATCATCTTTACAAGTCATTACATCAAATCACATAAACATCATCCTAAAAATCATCACACAAAAACATTCTATGATAGTATACAAATCTTTATTTTTTCATCAATTAAAAAATCAACAAAGTTCCTCCCCCAATAAACAACAATCTGGTTAATAAAGGACAAACTTGATTTTCCAAAGTTTTAGTCACTACAAATATGCAAGAGTAGAATTTTTGTACAATACAATAACAACGGCCACAGAAAGGACTGAGATTACACAGAATGTCAGCATTGAGTCAGAAGGTATCTCTCAACTGACGTAACTTAGAAGCTGTAGAGATCAACAGAACAGAGACCCATTGAGAGCCTTGATAAACTAGGTCTGAAAAAGTGAAGGTAGATAGTGTAAGGCAATATAGCACAACACAAAATGGGCCATTTGGGAAGCATGAAGTGAAAGGTGCAGATTCAACATCTGCTGCACTTTGCACAGAAAGATGTGTCAGCTTTCCAAGTGTTTATCTTGGAACCAATAAAGTATTTTGCAAATGCTCTGAGAAACAAACAAGGCATAATACATCCTTGAGAGGATACCTGTTTGTTAGTTCCAAATGTTTGCAAGGCCATGCACTCTACAGAGTACAAGAAAATACAAAAGGAAATTAAGATGACTTCAGGCAATGTAAGAAAGCTAAGTGATGTCTAAAATAAATTTTTTAAAGTAAAAAGAAGTGTTAAAATCTTTGTCTATTACATCAATTAGCATCTTACAGAAGCAGTTCAAAAAACCTTCCACAATGCAAATTTTCATATAACACTGAAGTTCAACTGTAAGTTGTTAAAATAGATTCCTTTTTTTTTTTTCCTCATGTCATGCTCCTAAATATCCACTTCAATTAAAAAAAAAATACAATGAGAAGTGATGGTTGATACTAAGAAAGCTTACTATGAAACCTTAGTATGTCCTATCCCTGAATTAAGAGTACTGGTGTTGTTTTGTTTTCAAGTGCATGTGTAGGTCATGCTACTTGTGAAAAGCTTGGAGGCGTATTCTCTTTGGATCTTGTGGATGTCTCAGGGCAATTCCATATCGGAGCAGCAGCTCAATATAAGGTGGCCAAAATGATTCATTGATTGTTATGTAAGGTTCAAATGGCGTGGTAATTAATTTGTTCATCACATTCTGGAAGACCAAAAGGATAAGATTTAGGAAATTAAGAAAACAGCTACATTTTTATCTTCTTTAACCAAATTTATACAAATAACTGTGATGTAGGCGATATAAGAAATAAAGGACTACAGAAGAAATATGAGATCTGTTCAAAGTAGAAATAAAGCAAAGGACTTCCAATTAACTTCATAACATCTTTTTAAATGTAAAAATTAGAAGCAGAATCCTCTTTTTTTCCAGAATAAATGTAGATTAAATGCAGTATCTAAATACAGAATTATTTAACGGAGTTAAAAACAAAATCAGTTTTGTCATTCTTTTCCAGTTCATGGAGATCATGTTCATGCCCTCATTATATTGTTCATGAGGAGTACTGCACACATTACAGATTAAATAATCTTACCCATCCCGTGGTGCTCTTTCTACCTATCCTAGACATTTCATCTTTCTGTTCAGAGCTTTTAAACGTTATACTTCCCCAATTTCAGTAAATACAAAATATTGTTTGTCCCTTAGTGCTAAGAACAAATTCAAAATCCTTACTACCAGATTTTATATTTTTGCATCCACTGCTACTAATAAAAGACCCAAAAAAACAACTGCTCTTCTTTCCCAGAACATTCTGAAGACTTGTTCCACTTAATGTCTTTTGTACTTCCAATTATGAGAACTTACTCCAAATGCATTATTCTAGACAAATTGTTATTTATTTTTTTCTGACATCTGACACTCTAAAATAGCCTTTATTGCTGTAACTTTAATCTCAGAAAACATTTTTCAAATTTATCAAGGACTTGAAGCTAGAATGACAAAAGAAAACAGAGATAAGGGATAGACAGAAAACAAAGATAAGGGACATTGACACTTTAGGTCAGGATGTTGAAATTCAAAATGAGTCTGAATTCTTCTAATAGTGTGTTCTTCAAAATGGAAGTTAGGTGTTACCTGAATATGCTCACATTTTCAAGAAATTAACAATATCAGAGAAATATGAAGAGCAATTTTAAAACTTTAGAGGAACTTTAAAATTCTTGTTCCATAAGGGCTGTGGCTATGCTAAATTCTAATCAGTTTTCAAGCTCTCCCTCTTTTGGCACTAACAGGTATACTGAGATATTTGAAGCATGTAAAATTATTTTGATGATGTAAGCTCAAAGCTTGGGCTTTAAACTATCTACAATGTCATAGTGATTAGATAATGCATCTTAATACCAGAAAGTTTTTATAACATCACGTTTTGCCTCAAGAAAAAAATTTTTCCCCAGGGACAACTTACATATAGAAGTCTAGTTTGATGAGGAGTAACAGAAAATTTCACTTCAAATGCTACATTTAAGACAAGAATTATGCTTTGCATTTTATGTTCATAGGTTGTACTGCAATTAAAAATTCACACTAAGCAATGCTTGTATACTTATAAAATCAATTAGAAATGCATGAATCAGATTAATTGATTACCTTGTATGAGTTAATAATCCAGTTAATGCACAAGACTATTGGTCCTTATGAGGCTACATATTTATTAATCTTTCTGTTAATGTATATTTCAGAAATATGTTTCTTGAAACAGGATAAAATAGAGCATGAAATGGACCAATTTTCTGTGTTAAACATAGTATTTGTCTCTCCAAACATGAACCACTAAGTCACATAAAACTTCTTCAAACTAAACACTGTAAAATCAAGAAATAAGAGATAGTTGTTCTCCAGCCTAAACTGAACATTATTGCCACACTTCTTGTAACAATTTGGGGTTTACTTTGACAGCAATTAAAATAGAAAACTGACCTAGATTCATAGAATGGTTTGGTTTGGAATGTAGCTTAAAGATAATCTCATTCCAAAAACCTTAAAGCCCCATCCAACCTGGCTTTGAAGACTGCCAGGGATGGGGCATCCACATCTTCTCTGGGCAACCTCTTCCAGCGCCTTAGCACCCTCACAGTAAAGAATTTCTTCTTGACAGCTAATCTAAATCTCTCTTCTTTTAATTTAGAACTATTCCCCAGTGCAAAAAGTTGCTCTCCGTCTTTTTACAAGCCCCCTTTTAGTACCAGAAGGCCGCAATGAGGTCTCCCTGCAGTCTTCTTGTAGACACAACATTCTTAATCATTCTAGATTGTCTTAACTAAATGCCACATACTGTTGTTTACATTAATAATAAACGCTTGATGATTATCATCATCATTACATCTGAATATTTAAAAATTCCTCAAATCTCTACATAGTTAAAGCATCCTACCTCTAAAATTTCCTTCAATGTTATCAGTTCTACAGCTGGCTCTGCAGAAGACTTCTGGAAAGATAACCAAATTAACAAAACCCCAAACTAGTCAGTAAAAATGTTAATTGATGAAGTAAAATAATTACACAATTATTTGACTGCATAGTACACAATAGATGAAAACTTTTACTTAGATTTAGCCCTGACAGAAATACAAGGCAGCATTTAAATCTACCAGTTCAAAATCCTACACTTCAAATGTAACATTTTTTGAATTATCAAGAGAGATTAATCTAAAGAGATCATAATGTTTTTACCTATGTTTACATTTAAATAAAACCAGGTACATCACATTTATAATGTGGTACAGAACCTTCTATGAACCAGATTTGTTAGAGAAAAAAATATTTTTCATGAGCTTTAAATAATACATGTTTATAATGTTTTAAATTATAATGTTTATAATACAAATAATACACCGCTCAAGACTTCATTTCACAGTACCTTAATTTTTTTCAAGACTTGACAGTGAATACTTACTTACTTGCTTTGATTTCAACTAAAAAATTATCAAGGTTAAGAAATAGAATAATTAAAACTTTTGGTGGAAAAAAAGGCAATGATAAAATATCACTAGAAGATTATTTGTTTTCCTTTGTAGCCAGCAAATCAGGCCGTTTGTCTACAGATTCCTTTGTCAGCAATGTCAGAGGATCTGCCTGTACTGTTGCACGGTAAACCTGATTCTTAAATTCTCCAGTTTTATTCTTTTTCCCCATGCAACTCAGTTTCAACAAAATAAAGGAGACAGTATTTCACTAGCTTTCTCAGCATTGCTGTTGAATATATCAATTTAAGTCCTAAGATATTACCAGGTGTGCAGCACCATATACAAACTCCAGTTCTGGAACAGAGGAAGATTACAAGCAAGATAGAAGAACAAGTGAAAGGCAAGTTCTGGATCCTTTTCTCCAGTCACTGTTTGTAATAGTCTGCAGAAAGTCAGAAGTTTCAGTTTCCAGGGAGAGCCTGCTCCATGGAAACTGCAAATCCTGGAGCTATGGCCCAGCAACATCTATCGATGCGTCTTTATCTTGATACTCAGCTGAGGAAATAGAATCTACATTACCTATCTGCAAAAAGTTCCTTAGAGCAAACGAAGGTACTTCACAACCTCTGCTGATATATTTCCCTGGCCAAAATTACTACTAATATAGTAAGTACTGCTGATCACTTAGTACTTATTAAGCAGGATGTTCAGCATTTCATTATTTAGCCTGAAATGAACCTTCTTAATCCTTCCAGTGAGACAGATTTGCATAAAGAATATTCCTCAGCCTTTGATTTTTCGTATTATAATCTTTGGGGGAAAAAAAAAAAAAAAGTCGATTTTTATCCTAGATTTAAAATGCAAAATAACCGTTACTACAGTCACTGCCTATATTAAAGGTGTTGGGCCATGGCACTGGAAGCCAATGTGAGCTGCTGTGATCCGGTCCTCACTCCCACTCCCAATCCTACATGCATGTTGCCAGGTGAAAGGAGGGTGGAGCCAGACCAGCAAGGCTTGAAGCAGTTCAAACTATGCTGCAGCCATGTCCTACAGACATCAATCCTATACAGAACCACTGTGAATGCAAGATGCTTCCACGAAGTGAAGCAAAATTACTGATGTGCAGAGTTAAGAGTTTGACACTGTGAGACTGTTGAACCAAGCTGATAATAGCAGTGAATAACGTGTTCTCCTGAATCAACATAGCAGCAAATTTCAACGCCAGTGATTACAATTTGTATTTCTGACACTCAATAAACGTAGGCAAAAATGGCTGGCTGTCCTGCATTCACAGTAAATTACTCAGATGCAGATTAGGGGGTACCTCTAGTTAAGCCAAGTGATCCAAGTGAGTCAAATGATATAGAAAAGCTATGAATCCACAAAGAGTGAAAAGAAAGAAGACTTGTCAGAAAACAGACTCTGTTTAAGAGGTCAGGAAATGCATAAATAAAATTTAAGCTAAGAAAAGATAAAACCTTGTGTTGAAATTAATCAAAGCAGTTTTTTTGTTTAAGTAAAGTGATTGGTGAAAGCCAACATGGCTTCATTATAGACCACCTGCACCCAACAAATTTAGTGGCCTTCTACAAGAGTTACAGTATTTGTGGAAAAGGAAGAACAACTGATGTCATCTACCTGGACTTGTGCAGTGCATTTAACACTGTCCCACATGAGGGTTTTTCTAAAATAGAGAGACTGAGAGCAAAATCTGTCATATTTACTAACATCAGGAAAGGAAGGCATCGGTATGCAGAAAAACTAAGATTCAACAAAATAAGATATTTGAATAATAATTCGAAAATTAACATCATGTCTTGACATCTCCATTTGGTATTTTTATGTGCAAAATATGTGCTTATGTGCAAAACAAAGACTTTTTTTAAAATTAAAAGATCGGGATTCATTAGCTGCAAATTACAGTCAGAAAAAGACAAGGGTGCAATTTGTTGCTTTGGTGACAGATGTGAGCTAGCAGTTTTATTTATAATATTGTTTCTTAGCAGGTTGCAAAAAAGATGAATCCAAGTGAAACAAACTATGAAAAAAAATACACAATGGGTATTACTAGGATAAGCTAGGGAATTGAAAAATACTGCCTTCCATGAAAATATAAAGGCATTTCTAGTTCAGGACAAATAAACACAAGAAAGAAACAGCTATTCTAAGGAAATTCTGGTGTAAGAATACCTGCTGATTGGTGTTAAGATACGGAAAGATTTAGACTGGAAGCTATCAGTTTCTAACCAGAGTAATGAGGTGTACTAGAAGAAAAAACACAGGAGAGACAGTAGGAAAAAAAAATATTTGTTCTAAAATGGAGCTCAATGATAAACTGAATAAATTATATTATGTGGTTACCAGGGAACTGGATTAAAGAAGTAATTTCTGCTTCTGTAATTTTAAGTGTGCTTGAAATCACAATCAAAACCTGCCTTTTTTCATAGCTTTTTTGTATCTATCATATAGTAATGGTAATTGTTTTATTTTTACTGTACACTTTGAATTTATTATGCAAAATATTCCCTGGCTGCCTATTTTCCCTGAAGTTATAAAATAATTTTTGACCCAGTTTGCCTGAACAAAATCTGATGGTTAACATTCCAAACTACTCTGTAATTATAAACACTTTTCCTTATTGTTCCAAAAACATTGTTAGACAATTAATATTTGCTTTGCCAAGGAAAATAAGAATCTACTTGCCCAGTCAAGTTAAAAAAAAAAAAAAAAGAAAAAATCAATTTGGACTGAACTCCACACCATTTCCAAATTTGGTATAGCTTGTAGTTGCTATGTATTGCTATGCATCTCATTGGGTAAAGGATATATGCATTAAGAAAAGAAATATCCACCTGGAAACAGCATTAAATAATATAAAACAACCTGAAAAATATAAATTAAAGCTAGAGGATCAGCTGTAAAAAACTACGCTTATTTCAAAATACAACTGCAGGTTTGATGCTAGTGACTTTAAACAGATATTGCATCTAACTAAATATAAACTGAACATTTCAAATATAATAGGTAAAGAAAAGTCTTACCTTTTTTTTATAATTTTCACCTTTCCCCGGATGGGGATAATGTTCATCCAGAAATCCACCCAAAGCATTCAAGAGCTCTTTCTTAAAGGTCCTTAATTTCCGTATTTCACTTTTCAGGTTACTGAATTCTCTAAGTTCCAAAAACCCAGTAAAAACAGCAATGGAACAAGGGATCAAATCAAGTAACTAAAAAGTCCTTCATAAGTAAAAAAACCCCTTATTATCTATGGTTAGAAATTCAACATCTTTAACCACAGGATATAGCAGCATTACTTTAATGTTTCAAATATGGATTACTGAGCAATTATGTGGTCTATTAACCAAAGCAAGGAATACATTTTTAGATTTTGCTTGCTCATTTGCTCCTCTTGATATTTAAATTCTTCAATTTATAGCTCAAAAATGTAGAAATACCTTTTTGTAGAAGGTTGTTCAACTTGGGTATTTTTGTCTTCTTCAGTTTCATTTACAGTATCTAGCATCCGTTTCTGTTCCTCATACCACTGCTGTTCTCTTTGAAAAGTAGAAAATGGCACAACAGATAAATAGTTTCCCTGGGCAGTCAAAAAAAAGAAGAAAGCTTACAGAATTCTAGAGTCCAAATTATTATATTACCTTTTCAGATCTTCTTCCAGTTTTTTATTCTTTGACCGAACTGCTGACAGCAACATTTCAAGCTCATTTTTTGTCTTCTGCAACTATAAAAGAAGAGAAATTAAACTACTGTTTGCAGGTAGCCCAAGCTGTAGTATTTGTTCTATGTAAGGCTACGTCTGTAAATCTGATAAAGAGGGACAAAATCATCTGCAATTCCTCAATAAACATTAAAATCCAGTTTAAAATGCGGGAGCTATTCAAAATGTCACCATAACCAGTTGCTCATTAGTGTTTTCTTGAACCTCACAGAGCTTAACAAAATGCTTAATTTTAGCTGAAGCAAATTGTGGAGCACACACATGAACTGCTCAACTGACAAATGACTGAGGAGAAAATGTCTACAGCACCAGGGCTCTATTGTCTAAATTATTGCAGCTGCTGGCAAGAATGAATCCATGCTACTTGCACCACATAAAATGTATAGAAAATGGAAGATGCATCAAAGAAAGACTAACTGCATCCAGTAATTAAATGATTCTCAGTGCTATGGATATGTCAGGGACAGGAAACTTGGAGAAATAAAACTACTGTACTCAGAAGCTATAGGCATTGTTGAATGTAGGGAACAGTGGACTCTCAATGGGCTGGGTCTTTCATTACAGAATCACAGAATGGGTAAGGCCGTGTTGAGGAATACCTTCAGTGCAGGTAGCTCAAGGTGCAGCTGCAGTGGGAGCTGCAGATTGAGCCCCAGGCAAGAGGCCATGAACTGCCAACTCTTTGCAGAACAAGGGCCCAGGGACATGTGGCTCTGCCAGGTGAGGGGACACTGAGACATGGCAGGAGCTGTTGATGCCTGGACTTGCCTTGTTTGCACTGTGAGAGTATAAAAAGCATTTTGTCTTTGAGGGTATAAAATCTCTTTGCTCTGGGTCTCTCCTCAGAGGCACCTAGCTCAAGCTGTTATTCTGTTACTATGCCATGATTAAATTATTTTAAGGATCAGGATGTGTGAGCCTAAGTGAAGAAGGAAACCTAGGGTTGAGCTGGTAAGGAAACCTGATCTGTCCATGTGAGTGTGAGATGTCTAGCTACCAATGGGCTTAGTGACTGACACCATGGCTCCTGCATTGTTGGATAGAGAAGTGTCCCTAACCACTGTGAGGGACCACAGTGGGTCATGTGGTCCAGTCTTCCTACTCAGGCAGGGATCATCCAAGAGCACAGGGCACAGGTTGCATCCAGGCAATTCTTGACAGACTCCAGTGAGGGAGACTCCACAACCTCTCTGGGTGATCTGTTCCAGTGCACAGTAAAGAAGCTCTTCCTTGTGTTCTTGTCCATCCCATTGCTTGCCATCACTGAGAAGAGCTGGCTCCATTCTCTTCAGATGCTTGTATAAATTGATGAGGTCCCCTGTTAAAGCACTATGGTCTTCTACAAAATAATGTTTCTTACATAAGCCTATGATTTGGATGCATTTTTTCTGCTTCCATACAAAATAGGAGCACTTGAGAATTTAGCTCAAAGAAATATGAATTCTGAAAATATGCTACAGAAACAAATACGCTCCATACATACAAGATCTGAAAAAAACTGTAATCCTCAAATATCAGAGCAACATACCATAGCTATACAGGCAAATCAAAGTGTGTAACCTAATAACTTTTTGATAGTGACTCTTAACAGCAGTAGGGTTTGCCACTGTGAGTGATACCAGAAGGCATTACACACAGGAATATTCTCAAGTCATATAGCATTCTTATATCCCATCAATATAGTGTAATGTTATCAGGAAGCATTCTTGATTTGCTCTTCCTTCCAACGGAGGAACTCAACAAACTATTTGCAAATTATTGCCACAGAACTCAATGTCTAAGATAACTGATTCTTCTGTATAACACATAATATGGCATAACTTTCTATTAAATATGAAATGCAATATATTATAATTTTCGGTTAAAAAAACACACACAAATATCTTAAAGGCAGGTGTCAGAGGATTGGGTCAGACTCTTTTCAGTGATGCCAAGTGATAGGACAAGGGGCAACAGGGACAAACTCAAATACAGAAGTTCCATTTGAAAATTAGGAAAAAAACTGCTTTACTGGAAGGTGACAGAGCACTGGAACAGGCTGCCCAGAGAAGCTGTGGAGTGTCCTTGTTCGAAGATATTCAAAAGCCACCTCGACACAATCCTGTGAGGCACTTAGCGACAGGGTTTAGTGGTGGATTTGGATGGTTGGACTCCATCATCTTAGAGGTCTTTTCCAATCAAACTATCCTATGATTCTATCTCCAGAGATCCCTTCTAACTCCAGCCGTTCTGTTATAAATTCCACTTAGCAATTAAAATTCAGTCACAGATCATCTTGAAAACACAATTCTGAGTGGATCTTCTTGCCCAAGCATTTGTGTAATGTTAACTGAAAGTAATCTTGAAAAGTACAGTGTGTAGGCTTCAGCCCTAAAAGTGGATCCTTTTGCATGATGTTAAAGATGATGGCTAAATCTTTGCAAGTCATGGTCATCAGGCTCCTTGGCACAAGATTTATCTCCTGGTGGCATCTAGCACAATGGGACTCCAATCCTAAGTGAGGCCTTGGAGCATAAATGCAGCAGGGATGTTGACTACCACATCATTTTTGTTTCATGTAGGTAAGTTCGTTGAGCTACTGTGATTAGGTGGTGTGTACAGAGGCAAAATACTGTTTACTGTGCCTTACTCACTGACTTGTGCAGTAAGTCAGTTTAAAACCTCACTCGTTACAACCAGGAAATTTTACTAGTTATACTACAGGGAAAAAAAGCATTAGAACAACATAAACGGCTGAAGGAAAATACACAGCATTTTAGCAGTAGTCCACTCTGGGAACAGTGACTGGAAAATGCAGCAATTGCATATACTGTTTTTCTTTTTTTCCCAACAGAATTTTATTGTCTCTAACGAACAAAAAGCCTTACCTCTTCTTTTCCTAATTCTAACAGTACATCTGGATTGGTAGAAATTACTGAAAAATAAAATGAATTGGTTATTTTTTGCATTAGATGATAAAGATTTATTGATACTAAAAAGCAGCCTGGCTAGAAAGAAATTTTTGTACCTTCTAAAAAACAGTTTGGCTGTCAGCAGCATTTTAACCACATGCCGTGGTGTCCTGCTGGGCTAACCTACTGTCACTATTCAGCAAGTTAAAATTAGATTAAAAAAATGCAGTGTTTGTGTGTCATTTTTCATACCTGAACGAGCTCCAAGTACATTGGTGTAGGTGCATAATGAATAAAACCCACATTTCTATACACTTCAAGACACCTGAACCTGCCTTTTTCAGCAGAAGGCATTCAATCAACGTTACCAATGTGGGCAATCAAATTCTTCCAGTCTTCCAATTCCTTGTTAAACAGCCACCCAAATGCTTATCACAATGATAGAACCTAATTTTTAATAACTCCAGAAGTATGTCACCATCCTTACTGTTCACAAGAACAGCTGTATGTAGGGAGATGAATGGCCCAGTAAGGCCAATATCCTAACTCAAACACTGAGCAAAAGAAATACCTAAGCAAAAGCAAAATACAATTCAACATGGAAATGTTTCCCCAGAATGCTTCTAGAAAATGCAGTGATTTATGACTCATGCATTTTCAAAATAAAAACTGAATTTTGTTTTTTTACATCATTCAACAAACTCCAGTCAATCCTCAGATCCATGTCAACTTGCAGCTTCTGCATAAATATATGACTTTTCAATATATACTCAACTATTTCAATATATTAACTGGAGAAATTAAAGCTATTCTAACAGATTAAAATCTTTATAAGAGATTTTTTTGGTGCAAGTTTGGGCTTGAAATCTCTAATCTTACAAATAATTATTTAAATAAAAAATTCCTTTAACAAAAAGGAAACCCTTAACCCTCTCATGACAGCATGAAACATTTCCTAAATACACACAGTCAGTTTAATAATTTCAGAAAAGTACTTTCATTGGAAATGTTATAGTACTTTCCTCAAACAATTTTAAGAAGCTTTAGATTAGTAGTTTTAAAAACACTGTTCTGAGATTAAAATCAGAAAAACTACTGAGTTAAAAATGCATTAAATTAAATGCTTCAATAAAATTCCTTTTACTTGAAGAATTACTGTTTCTAAATCTTGACACACAATTTGAGTACTGTGCTCCCAATTAAGCTTAAGACCTGTGGGAGATAGTAGTCTGTGCTTTATTAGAGTGAGATTTCTTTATTTACTTGAATATCCTACCTACACATGATAAAATTTATTGGTGCAATTTTATTCACATTCACTGGCACATTTGTATAATTCATGTATTGAAAAAAAACCCAAATAATTCTTCCCTCGGCCACTTCCTGCTGACATGATCTTTATAAGCCTTCCCTTACCAATTACTATCAATTTTTAAAACTGCCTCATAACACTTTTTTATTTCTAGATACCTAATCCTGAGTTCATGCTTGCCGTTCAGTGTTTATATTGTGTGAGTATCACAATAGAAGGCCCTGTCTTCCTTCACTACATTATGGAACAATGTAGATCTAAAACACTGGGACAACCCACTCCTGCCAGCTGCTGCTGTAAATTCACGGTTGCTCAATAAATCTTTTTCAGTTGTAGAATCACTACACTTGCAAAAATCAAACATCAGACAGAATTGCCTAGTGATACAAAGTACAACTACTAAGAAAAATACTACCAGATGCTAGGAATGTAAAAGCAACTACTATGCACATGTTTATACAGAAACTCATATTAAAATAAAACAAAAAGGTATTTGGCAGAATACTGCTATTTTGCAAAGAAAAACAGAAATTATGTGGATCACAACTGTTTGAAATGGTTTAAAATATGGTTGCTTTCACTTCCTGATTTTACAAAGGTAAAAGTGAAATGTTATTTTTATAACCCAAATAAAAAAAACTTTAAAGAAAGTTTTAATTCAGCTGATTTAGCAGATCTAGAGCTATATAAATACCAAAAATTGAGAAAGAAAAAGAGACTAAATGCTTTACAAAAATAAAATTTGCATCATGAATTCAAGTCTGTTTGCCAATATTGTGCTCAAAAAAATGTAGAACTGCCAAGTTATAACCTCTGAAAATAAGGTTTAAAATTGAAATGCTGACAGGTCCTCATTTACAGGAAATGAACTGGCCACTACTAAAAGCAAAAACCAAAGTAACAAGACAGCCTGACATTCATGGTCTATTAGTAAATTGTATTAAATCAGTATTTCTGCTATTTCTATTTAGATAAAATCAGACAATGTTTTCAATTAAGTAATTCCTCCTTCAAAACAAATAGTAGGTAGAAAGAAGCCAAGACAGAGAAGTAAGCAAAACGAACTCCTCATTTTCATACAAGCACCAGAACTATTTAAATTCTTATCAGCAACTTTTTTTCTTCCACTGGAAAGGGTGCCAAAAAAGGCAGAGATTTGGCTGTAAAATATTAATTATAAATAGATGATTTCTTTATTACAAAACTAAGATTTCTAAAAAGAAATATTATCATCTGGGAAGAAGTAAGAATGATTGAACAAAGCAAGTCCGCAAGCCAAAAAAATAGTCCAAGGGTATTTTTAAGCCAATAGCTTGAAGTTTAATATACATATTTTAGTACAGAAATCTAACTGCCTCAGGTATTTACCCAGATAAAAATAAGTTATTTAAATTAATTTGCTTTAAGCCAGCAGCTTATTCATGAACAGCAGCCAGGAACCAGTATGTTCCAAATTCATTCAATGATATGCCTTTGGTCTACATACCTCAGAAGCACTGGAGGCTGACAGTTCTTGGAATGAGGCTTACAACACTGAACTATGAATTCATTCTAACAGAGCAACAGTATCTATTTATAAGAAAGAAAAAATATTTTTCCCAGCTTCTCTTATTTTTTTATGAGATGCAGCAAGTACATAGACTTTGAAAAAAGTTGGAAAACTGCCTCTAATGTTGATCTGAAAAGGCATTTCCATTTGGCTAAATGACAAAACATTGGAAATCACCACATGTCCATAACACGTTCCTATAATTTTGCAAATACTACAAAACCAAGCCTCTACTGGCATAAAAATATTCAAATGAGTCAACATAATAATTTAAAGATTAACTAGAAGTTTTGCTGGATTGACAGGTGCTAACAGGTCCTTGACAGGAGACATAACCATAAGGACTACCAGAATACTAATGCTACTGTAGTGTGAACTGTTTTAGGAATCTCCATATGGGACATCTGAAAACAAAGATTACTTTACTCACACTTAGGTCCTGAGTGCTTTTATTTTCAGTGTCTGGCCACATCAGCCTTGCAAGAGAGTGAAATCTGTCAGCAATGGTGCTCATGTACAAAGAGAATTTTGAAGAACTGAGGAATTTATACCTCTTGACTGATAATGCCTAATAGACATAAGAACTACCACTAGTCTCAGTGGATGTATGCCTAATGTATCAGCTTCTTAAAAGACAAAATGAAGACAGTATTATTTGCCAACGTATTTCTGTTCTAAAAAATACATACAAATAAAAGATAGAGAAAAAAACAATCACAGAAAATCACAGAAAAGAATATGAAGGCGGGTAGGAGGATAATGAACTTTTCTTATTTGGCTAGAAGATCTGCTAATAGCTGTTTTTCCGTTGAACTGGCTGATGAATATTGGTATGAATCACACACTTACTTGTCCAGAATCACAGGATTAAGTTATAGTGGAATTCACTTTTAATTTCAAGACAACTTTGAACTGAAGTGCAAAAATTATGAGGAAATACATGCTAAATTTTTAAGCAGCATTAAATTTATTTTAATTTTTAAGCAATTATGGAATGAAAATACAATCAGCAGACATTCAGTATACTCACGGCCTAGAAGAAAGAAACTTTGCAGAAGTTTATATACGAATTCTTTACAAGAAAAGATTACTTACTTTCAGGATTTTTCACTTGCCACTGACGACACTCTACTGTTAAAGCTTTCCACTGCAGCATTAACAAGGAAAGCTGTGTAACAAGAAGAAAAGCACCTCTTGAAGTGTGTTGAGTTGCACTGGCATAAAATCAGGTATAACAGGATAGAAATTGCGTTATTAAGTTGATACAGGAGAAAACAAAAGAGCATCTATTATTATCTAATAGAACCTAGTCCCTTCAAAATATTTTACAGTCACTCACAGGGATCAAGAAACGTTTCTATTATTTTTTCAAAAAGGGAAAATGAAAAGGAGTCAGAGTTGGCAGAGTTCTGAAGGTCCTTCAGATGAAGGCTCATATAGGTGAAGAAATGCTTTCTGATGTCACCTCTGAACCTCCCTTCATATATTTCTGAACCATTCCCACACATAATACCACCGGGTATCAGGGAGAAGACATCAGCATCCCCCATTCCATTTCCCTGAGGAAACTGCAGAGAGGAATCAGGGCACACCTCAGTTCCTAGAAGCCCAAAGTCCTCAGCAGTTCCTCACTGGACATGCCTTCCAGCCCTCCCACCAGTTTTGTTGCCCTCCTCTGGATGCACTCAAGGACCTTCACAACTTTCTTAAAATTGTGGGGTGCAGAACTGCACTGAGCACTGCAGGTGAAGTTGCACAGCACTGAATACAGGCAATAATTGCCCTCTCCTGTGGCAGGCAGTGCCATGCTCAAGGCTCCCAGGATACCGTTTGTGCTCCAGGCTGCCAGGGCACACTGTGGGCTCAACCTGAGCTGCTGTCAACCAGCACCCTCAGATCCCTTCCTGCAGGGCTGCCCAGCAGCCACTCCTTTCCTGCGTTTTTTGGTGTTATTAAACGTCATGCCACTGAAGATTGTCCAATGTTCTAAGCTAGCCAGATCCCTCTGCAAGGCCTCTGGTCCCTCCAGAGTGTCACCAGCACCATCCCGTCTGGAGTCATCAGCCAGCTTGCTCATGGTGCATTCCAATCCTTCATCCAAATCACTGATAAACACATGGAACAGAGCTGGCCCCCGAGCTGCACCCCAAGGAACACCACTGGTGGCTGGTCACCAGCCAGATGTGGCCCCAGCCGCTGCACCCTGTGAGCTCTGCCCTTCAGCCAGGTCTTCACCCAGCACACTGTGAACCTGCTCATCCCACAGCTGCACACATGTCCAGAAGGATGCTGTGAAGGACAGCATAACAATGACATTTTACAAGAAGAAATTACATACGCACTGATTAGGAAAAGGTCCAAATAGGTATTGAAGTTACACCTTCTCCTCCCATTTTGCTGCCTACGTTAATCATTTATGGGTTGCATTTTTCAAAGTACTAACAGAAAATCTGTCCTTATCTTGATCCATGAGGCTTCAGTTATATTTCCTCTCCCCTGTCCAGATGAGGAGGGAGTGATGAACAGCTAAGCTGGCAGATAGGATCAAACCCACAACAGATGCACCTGAAGGAACTGGAAGGTGAAGTGGTAAAGCCACTATCCGTCATATTTGAAAAGTCATGGCACTCTGGTGAAGATCCCACTGACTATAAAAGGAGACATACAACCCACATTATTAAGAAGAGAAAAATAAAGATCTGGAAACTACAGATTGGTTAGTCTCACCTCTGTCCAGCATGACCATGGAGCAGACCCTCCTTGAAATTACACTAAGGCATGTGGAAAATTAAGAAGCAACTGTTGTTAAGCAATATAATTTTAAGGGCAAATCATGCCTGACAAATTTGGTGGCCTCCTATAACAGAATTACAGCATTGGTGCATAAGGGAAGAGTTAGTGATGTCATCTATTTGGGAGTTGTGCAAAGCATTTGACGCTGTTTGGAACAACATCCTTGTCACTTAACTGGAGACACAGATTTGACAGACAGACCATTCAGTGAGTAAGGAATTGGCTGGATGGTCACACTCAGAGGTGCAGTCAACAGTTCACCATCCAGGTGGAGATCAGTGATGGTGGGCATTCCTTAGGCCTTGTTTCTGAGACAGGCACTGTGTAACGCCTTTGTCAGGGACGTGGACAGTGGGATGAAGGACACCCTCAGCAAGTTCACTGACAGAACCAGGCTGTGTGGGGCAGTTGACACATGCAGGGAAGGGATGGCATCCAGAGGGACCTGGGCAGGCTTGAGAGCTGCACTAGTATGAAACTTATGAAATCAATAAGACCAAGCACAAGGTCCTACCCCTGGCTCAGGGCAACCCCCAGTATCAATATAGGCTGACTGAGAGCAGCCCTGCCAAGAAAGACCTGGGGATCCTGGTGGATGAAAAGCTGGACACATGCACTTTCAGTCCAGAACACCTCTCCTATAAAGACAGGTGGGGGGAGTTGAGGTTGCTCAGCCTGGAGAAGGCTCCAGGGAAACCTTCCAGTGACTGAATGGGGCCAAAAAGAAAGAAGACAGGCTGTTTACAAGTGCATGTAGTGATAGGAAAAAGGAAAATGGCCTTAAGATGAAAGAGAGTAGGTTTAGATTAGATATTAGGAAGAAATTCTTTATTGTGTAAGCACAGAGACACTGGAACAGGTTGCCCAGAGAAGTTCCAGATGCCCTGTCTGCAGAAAGGTTTCAGGCCAGGCTGGATGGGGCTTTGAGCAATCTGATCCTAGTGGATGCCATCCCTGCCTATGTCTGGGTTAGAACTACATGATGTTTAAGGTCCTTTCTAACCCAGGCCACTCTATGATTCTACAGTCTTAACAGAAAATAAAGCATTTTAAAAAACCCACTGTCTTACCTTAGTATCTGATCGTGGCAGTGTCTCTGTTCCTAGAAGCATTAACTTGCTCTGACACTTGGTAGAAAAGTAAAGAAATAAAGCACAAAGAAAGTTTGTTTACTCTTCTTTTTTGTAAGAACAAAACACCATTCTTAGAAATTTAAACATAACTTTTTTTAATATAGAAATAAAAGAATTTCAACTTGGATCCTTCCACATCCCTTATACCCTAGCCCAGAAGAGCAAATTAAGAAATGTTTGGAAATCATAGCACAGTAAAACAGAACTTAACTAACTCTGAAGGGGAAAAGTAGCAGCTAAAAAAAGATGTATCCTTTGAGTAAAAGGCAAGTTATGAGGGAAAAGTTCATATGGTGAAAGGCATTGAACAGATGAAGAACATGAGAAACTGGGAAGAGAATCATGGACAAGGCTGAACAGGGAAACTGCTGAGAAGTCAACACACATTCAGCTACTTTTTGGCTCTCTAAACAGAGCAATCATATCATAATACATATTTTTAGTTTTAAGTCATTTCGTATGTATACTGTACAGTTCAGGAGTGGTCAGATTTTTGCGAGCATACTACATCAGCTCTCATGACTGCAATGGGGTGTATATGCAGTGTGAAATTCAGGCCAGCACAAATATCCAAGGCATAAACAGGAGACACCTACTAAACTCTCTTTTTTTCTGTCGCCAATTTAACCTGCCCCATAACAAGGCAGGATGTATTCTACTAAGCAGTAGAATCACTAAGCAGTACTTTGGAAACCTTGCTGTTAACATCCAGATACAAAAACATTTTATAGGATTTCCTCCACAAAAACTCTTCAATGATGACACACAATCATTGGAACATTACATGTAACCATATAGTCTAGGAGCTAATTAAATGGCTATTAGTTTAAATCTTTTGCAGAAACATGAGTGCATCCAGGATGCAAAATCCAAATAATAAAAATTCTACTGTGTTCATCAACTTCCAAAAATAACACATCACTTCTTGTATTATTTTGGGCATGGTGGAAATGAGATAAAAGATATCAAGTATTTTCAGTTAAATTCAAAATAGGAAACATTCAGATTTCTCTTCTAATTTGAAAATTTCAAAGAAAGTTCAGGTCCTCCAATGTGGTGCCAAACAAAAGTTCAGAAACTGAGACACAGAATTCCCTGCCACTTGTTACATGCAAAATTGCCTGAATACTCAACAAAAAATAAATCTCATTAGTCTTTTTAAATCAACCAGTGTAAAATTATTGTATTGTCAGTTGTCTGTATTTTGTTTTACTTTAAGCTTGGAAATACTTTTACTTCAATTTCTGGTATTTTAATACCAGAATGCGAGCAAATAGCACATAAGTAGAATAAAAAATTGAGCGAAGCAATTAAGACTGAAAATATAATTTAGAACATGACTTTTCATCAGATTCAGCAGAATCTTAAAGGAAGAACAGTATTCCCTAAGAACTGACAGAAGTTTATATTTTCTGAGAATCCTGTAAATAAAAATAAACAGCCCTAAACTGTTATTTGTTAGCATATCATACTATTTATCAAGAGAAGAAATTTTAATCATGACAATGTAACTGTCAGTTTGCATAAGCCTAGGGAAACCTCACAGTCCGCCTCTGCCTCTCTCTCCTGTTACTCTCTCTCTCCTCTAAGATCCAAAGGACCTGTGAAATGGAATCCCATCTTTTGTGAGGCGAAAGACAGAAGGGTGTCTGTATTCTGGTACTACTGCAACACAAGTAAATTGTTAAATTTTCCATAATTCTAACATATACTCCCACACTAACTAAATCATAACATCAGCACATTGACGCTACAAGGCATTCTTCACCCCTGCCAGCAATTCTATGTTTGACCTCTCTAAAGATCTTATTTCCTTTTTCTGTTTGTGATTTTTGTTTGTTTGTTTGGATTCTTTGGTTGGTTCGTTGATTTGGTTTTATTGAAATGGTTTTTTTGCTGGGGTGGGGCAAACATGTAGTGAATAAAATAATACTGAAAAAGCTTTATAATAAACCTAGTCTCTCATTTATATTTGCATACCTCTTCCATCTGCTTCCAAAGACTTTCACATTCATTCAAGAGTTCTTCCTTGGCATCTACAGGACCAGCTGTATTAGTGATTTCTGACAAACATTCAGCCTATTAACAAGCAAATAGACCAGTTATCATTTAGATCTACAAAAACTGACCACTAAATCATACCTGCCACTTCAGATCAACTATGTAACAGAATAAGCTCCCTTACTCCAAAGCTTCTAGCTAGCTCCTCTATAGTTCTAGAAAGCACCCAGCCATTAAGCAAAATCAGCTAACTATATAACTAAGTTAAATTAGAAGACACTAATCATTTACTTTTAAAATTGAATGACAAAGTCCTAATTTTTCATAACTGATTTGATTATCTGCAATGGCTTCTTTATTTTCCAACAACTTTAATACAGAAAAAAATAAGAGAATCTCACATCTACAAAACCACACTTTACCTCCATATATCTGCAAAGTTTTTAAGCAGTTACTTCTGCTCTGTCAATAAATGTGCTAATCTATTTCTCCTTCATTTGAGTTCAGAATATTTTTGATTAACAAATCAATATGAGAAAAACAAACAAAAGCACCTGAAAGATACACAGAAAACCAAGGAAAGAGGGCACGTGGACAGCCAAAAGAAAAATCAACCCAAGTTAAATTAAAAACTTGAGAAACTGTCGGGTCAGAAAGAAATACATAAAAATTCATAAATTTAATTCTAGCTTTCTCACTTAAGAGATATCCGGATGACATCAGCGATTAACAGCGGAAAAATAAGACGGGCCAAATTTTTTTTTCCAGGGAAAACAACCAACAGGTTAGATGCAGGAAGCATTTAAAAATACCTTAGTGCATTGCTAAGCCCATCAAACACATAGAGATTAAACAGAATCATTAAAAATTGATAATGATCTAAAGAAGAATTACACTTCTCTACCTTCTTAATGAAGCACAAATTACTAACTCAATCGAGTATCTCCAGTGAGGGAGATGAGGGAGACTCCACAGCCTCTCTGGGCAATCTGTTCCAGTGCATGGTCACCTGCACAACTATAAAGTTCTTCCTCATGTCCAGGTGGAACTTCCTGGGCATCAGTGTCTGGCCATTATCTCTTGTCCTACTGCTCGGAATCACCGAGAAGAGCCTGAACCCATTCTCTTGGCACTGTCCCTCCATAAACTTCCACATATTTGGAGGGCGAAATGCATCACGTGACCAAGTACAAATCGACCAGTAGCGGGAAAACGGTTAAGGAGGGGAGGGGAAACTCACAACTTTGTGCAAGAGATGCGAAGGCACCTTAGGAAGCAAAATATCGGCAGGGTACAAACAACATCGCAAAAGCGGTGAGAGAGGGAGCCCCCGCGCCCCCGACGAGAACCCCTGCAGCACAACGGCGGGAGGACGTGAGGCGGGATATGCCCGCTCACAGGCGAGGAATGAACGTCGCCCCTTCCCAGCCAGGAAGCCAGCGCTCTCCCTGCCAAGCAGCACCTCCCTGCCCCAAAGTGTTGGAGCGCCGGGATTCCCCCCGAACCGCCCGGCATGCTCCCACCGCTCCTCCCGCCCGTTACTACCATGTTCGCTTCGCGCCGTCCGTTGCTCCGCCCCTACGTCATTCGCAGAGCGCCCGGCGCGGCGCAGTGACGTTGACACCATGGCGTCCGGCGAGCCCGAGCGCAAGCGAAAGGTGCCGGAGGAGGAGGCGGACGGCGGGGATCCGGCGGCAGCGGACGAGGAGGATGAGGAAGAGCGTTGGGTCGGCCCGCTCCCGGGGGAGGCCGCGCAGACGAAGAAGAGGAGAGGTAAGGGAAGGAACGGAGCTCTGCCCCGACTTGGGGTCGGTGCGGTAGGATCGCCTCCAGGCCCTGCCGGGCGGGAGCAGCCGCGGGGTTGGGGGCAGCTATCGGGAGCCCGTATCCTGAAGCTGTCTTTATGTAAAATGAGCATACTGGGGGAAAGCCTTCAGGTGCATAGTTACAGGGTGCCAGGTGCTGAGAAAGTTGTGGTCGTTCAGTCTGGAGAAGAGGTTACGTGGAGACCTCATAGCAGCGTTCCAGTATCTAAAAGGATTTGCTAGTAAACCGGATTCGGACCCTTCCACAGGAACTGTAGTGATAGCACCAAGACTAATTGGTGCAAATTGAAAGAAGAGGAATTCAGGTCAGCTGTAAGGAAAATATTCTTTACTGTGAGGTTGACCAGTGATTTTTTGGGTGCACCAACCCTGGCAGTGTTCAAAGCCAGGCTGAATAAGGCTTTGGGCAACTTGGTCAAGTAGGAGGGGGCTTGGGACTAGGTGGTATTTAAGACTAATTCTAGCCCCTTAATATTCTACTATTCTAAGACTTTTGTTTCCTTTGGAGGACACTTTCATGGTAAGAGCCCTTCTGTGCAGGCTGAAGCTGTGCTGTTTACAGATGTGGAGATAATCACTGCCTTAAGTTGTAGCATCATGAGAAGCCTCTAGGCTGTATTTTGGCATGTGGTGTTGATGTGTGCAGCAACTACCAGCTCTCTGGGTATTGCTTTAAGTTTTCTTTAAGTAAAGGAAACGATATTCAGCAGATGTAAACATGCAAGTTCAGTAAAAAATACTGTTGCACGGGTGTTAACAAGTAGGATCTAAAAATCAGAAACAAAATGCAAAATCAGATTATTTTAGGTCAGCCAGTTATGCAATGAAATAGACAGATACCAGTCCTTAGAATTTAGACTACATTTAGACTGCAGACTACGTGTGTGGGACCACGGATCTCGTATAAACAGCAGGGATACATGTGGTTTTACAGTAAAATGGGGTTCAGTTGACCTTCTGTTTTCTGTTGGTAACTTAAAAGCTGTTAATTGATTTTGGTTTTTTTTTGAAACAGTAAGACACGGTAGCAATTGCTTTAAAAGGGAGGAGCAATATGCAGCATTTGAGTGGCTTTAGTCCATGGAAAATGTGTAAGTCTGAGTACAAAGCTGGAGCTAAAAGCACTTTAATTATGTTTGCATAAAATCCTGCGTATTTTTGGCTGAAATATGAAAAAGCAATACCAAGATAAGTAGAAGAGAACAAAATGTAGATGTAACTTCATGGGGGAAAAAAATCCAGATTTTTCTTTTTATTCCGTGTAGTTCTTGAATTCGAACATGTTTATCTTGAAAATCTACCATCGGCTTCGATGTATGAACGCAGTTACATGCACAGAGATGTTATTACACACGTAGCATGTACAAAGTAAGTATTTTTATTTTCCGTTGTATTGGAAAGTTAAAGTGTCCTGAGGTGGTTTTTAAAGGGTAGTGGGCTTTTTTAAAAAACTAAGTGGCTTACCTAGAAGCAAGATATAAGTTGTTTTTATAGGCTAAAGGAGGGTCTTAAAATCCTTGCTAAAATATTCGGGAAATACAGGAATAAGATTGATTTACTCCCTCTGAAAAAATACCATTCACCAGAACTGCAGAAATCACACACACACACACACACACACATACACATACATACACATAGTAACTACTGTGAAACAAGATGTAAAATAGGAGTTATATTTACATATTCAAAAAGAATAGTGTTATATGTTTCTTCCGTTTAGACTATGACTTTTCATAGATTAATCCAGAATGCACTAAAATACCTGTTTGGTTTTTCCAAGAGTTATAGTACCTATCCAGACAAACTGTCATAGTAGTTTCTGGAGATTTTGTTCTCTGCACAGTGTTAATTCTAGTACAAATTACTGACCAGTGGGAAGGTGCGTAATGTGTGCATCTGTTTTCTTGGTTTTATTTTTCTTTTGTAATTGTAGGACAGATTTTATCATAACAGCCAGTCATGATGGACATGTAAAATTCTGGAAGAAAATAGAAGAAGGGATTGAGTTTGTTAAACACTTCCGAAGTCACTTGGGTGAGAAGTTACTCTTTCTTATTTAAAGGACGTCACTCTTTCCTCTCCATTGCTCTTTGTTGTTTGAAGAGAGAGTGCAAACAGAGAGAGAGATTCTGGTGTTCCTTTAGTGCAGTCAGAGATTAAAGGATATCTAGCAATCTTCCTTTTATTCCTCTGTCCTGTTAAATTTTGCTCTCAAGCTCTAGCAGGGATAGAATGAAAATGAAACATGTGGGACTCTGCTTGCACAGATCCCCTGCAGCCTTTGCATTGCCTTGTGCCTTGCTTGTGGGGAGAATATCTGGGACAAAAGTGAACAAGATACATAAAAGTGTTCATAAAATTCAGAGAAGTTTAAAAACATATTGCTTTAAATAAGGATACCTCAGTCTTATTTTTTCCCTTATAGTGCCGGGAAAAAATAGTTACTTTCATTTGGAATAACTAACTGTAAATTCTGCATTATTGTTATAATTGTCAAACGATTTGCAATAATGAGGAACTTTAACCCTATTTTCTGAGCTAATAAGTACACAAAGCTTTTCAACACTATGCCACTATGCTAAGCATTAAACAGGCTGGACAGAAAATTATGTTCTCAATGGTGTTAGAAATTATGATATGCCTGAAGGAAAAAGATCCGTTTTGAAATGCAGAATGTTACAGTAAGAAAAATATTTAGTAATAGGTAGTAAAAGTATGGTTTCCTTTCAGAGTTACAAGGAATGTTAAAGTCTGTTTTTGATCTTAACTATCAGCTTCTTGTTATATATAGAAGAAAAAAGTGGTAACAAAACCTACCATGTGAAAATCAGCATTTTGAGAACTTTATGGAAGGTTCAATTGCAGAATAGTTTTGAGTATTGTGGGTGTAATAGTTTGTAGAGTTCTGCTGCTTTTACTCTGTTGAGAGATAAAAGCTGAAGAGCACATGATGTTTACCCTATCATAATGTTCTCAATTTTCGAAAATCGTTACAACATTTTAAACTGAACTTACTGCCCTTACAATCTTCTACTATATTTTTGGTAAATTGTTCATTACAACATACCTGAGTCTAAACACTGAAAGGCTATAAAGTGTTGTTTTGTTTTGTGAATTTTTTTTTTTTAAGTATTTTATTGAAGCCCAGTAGAGTTTTAAATGGAAAAGGTGGCAAAACAGTTGGGAAACAGGTTTAAACTTCTGTATGTTTTCCCTGTGTAAAACTGGAATGCAGGATGTCCTTTCTATTTCTTAATAGTACCTCAACTTATTTCACAGGTGTTATTGAGAGTATTGCTGTTAGTTCAGAGGGAGCATTATTCTGTTCAGTTGGAGATGACAAAGCAATGAAGGTGTTTGATGTAGTCAACTTTGACATGATCAACATGCTGAAACTTGGGTAAGTTACTTAGTTCTTGGAAATGTTCATTTGAGATTAACAGTGGGGGTTGTTTTGCTAAGAGATAAGCCAGTAATTTGGGTTTCTTGCATTCTTCCCCTTCCCCCATTCCCCAGTCAGATGAAGTTGAGTAAATTGCATTGTCTGAAATTAATCCAATGGCTAGAGACTGCCTGACTGAATAGAAAAAATTGCTACTGCAGCAGTACAAGAGTGGAATAGGAAAGAAGCTTCCTCGGTGTTAAATATTATCCACAAAGATGTGGGGTATCTTTGAGTATTTAGCTAAGCATGATTTCTTTCTGTTGTTTGGCACTGAATTTAAAAATTACAGTCTATTAGTAGTTCCATTAGAGAAGGGATTTGGCCCGTATGTATTGTCTTGTTGTCATAGGGATAAAAGTTCCTTTTTCCACTAGAAGCTATATTATTGTTTTCTTTAGTCTTGTAGCATTTTGTAGTTACACAGTATGTAGCTAAAGGATCTAGGAGAAACAGTAATGGATGTTACTGGCATTATAACAATGCCAGAGAAAAAACTCCCACTGCTAAAAAGGTGGATGTGAAGAGCTGGAGGATCAATGAATGCTGCATCAAGAACAGTAGAAATCCTGATTTCTCCACAAGCCTTTTAGGATTGGAAAACATATTCTTCATAGTCTATGATGTATTCGTTAATTTTGGAACTGAATAGAAATATAAAGTTAGGGAAAAAAGCTTTTACATAGGAACATCTAATAAAAGCATATGCTATCTGCTATGTTTGTTGTAGTTTCAGTATCATCCTCCGCATAATGTACTTCACCTATAGGAATTGATTCCCTCTTGTTCTGGAAAATTAAGCTTAATCTTTTTGGTTTTGCTGTTATTTTTAACATAGCAGCCCTGTACTGTTACTACATAATTGGTAAAATTATAGAAAAATAAAATAATATTCCAAAAAGCACCCCTGATCTTCAGAGCTTTCCAGTTCTAACTAATCTATACACTGTGGCTCTGTGCAAATCTCCATGCTTTATGCTGTCATCTATGATATGGAGAAGATTGGTTATTTCTGTAGAAACTTCATATTTATTTATTTGATCCTGTTCTTTCTAATGAGCCTGAGATGAAGTTTTGTTTCTGTTTACTGACAGACATTGTAAATCCAAATATTGGTGTCTATCATAATGTCAGAGTATCATCAATCCATCAGTTTCTGTTAGTTTGATTTGCAAAAGGATACTAAACATGAGTTTCCTATAGAGAATGCATCATTTTTTGGATGTTTGCCATTTCGTTTCAGTTTTAGTTTTCAGAATCTTTGCTTACAGACTTTAAAACAGACATAACTTATATTATTGACTCTATTATTATATCTCTGACTTGTCTTATTTGTAGGTTATGCTTTTGCAAGTAGCAAATGAGTTCCTTCTTAAATGCACTCACAACCCTTACTGAATATAGGGAGATAGTCCTAATTTTGTTTGTATCACTTCTTGGAGATTTTGTGGTTTTGTGGGGTTTTTTCTGGCAAGATCTAGTTGAACTTTTCCATAAGCGTATGGCAGAGGTGCAGTTGCCTTCATTTCTACTGAGTCATTACTTACTTGACAGATGGAGGAGAAGTGGTATTGATTCATACAAGGCGAGTGCTATTTATTAATGCCACTTAGGCTTTCTATCTGGATTTCTGTCCAAATTCCTCCTTTACTACCCACTTTCTACCTTGACTATCATAGCCTCTTTACAAAACAATATGGGAAGAACAGAAATTGGTTGTCTTACACTGAATGGTATTTCTTGGTAAAGCTTTTCTATAATATGTTGAATATTAGCAAGATACGTATAAGCCACACTAGTAAATGAAGTTTAAAATTTGCTTCTGATATTTGATTTCCAGTTTACAGCATAACTTGACTCTTACTTAATTAAAACCATTCCTTACTTATTTTTAAATTTTTTTTCCTTTCTACTCTTTGCTGTAGCTACCACCCTGGCCAATGTGAATGGGTATATTGCCCTGGAGATGCCATATCTTCTGTTGCAACATCTGAGAAAAGCACAGGAAAAATATTCATATATGATGGACGAGGAAATAACCAGCCACTTCATATTTTTGATAAACTCCATATGTCCCCACTTACTCAGATACGCCTGAACCCTGTCTACAAAGCAGTTGTGTCTTCTGACAAGTCCGGAATGATTGAGTACTGGACTGGTACTCCTCATGAGTATAAATTTCCCAAGAACGTGAACTGGGAGTATAAAACGGATACTGATCTCTACGAATTTGCTAAATGCAAGGCTTACCCATCCAGTATAAGTTTTTCACCTGATGGCAAGAAAATGGCCACTCTAGGGTCAGACAGAAAAGTTAGAATTTTTCGTTTTCTGACGGGAAAGCTCATGAGAGTCTTTGATGAATCTCTGAGTGTGAGTTTTGTCTTGTTTCTCCTTCTTTGAAATGTTTTCTCTACTTACTTGAATTTGTTTGCCAGCACATTCACCTAAGCTATCATTTATTTCTAAAGGCAAGCTTCTTTCCCATATTTTTCTTGCAAAAAAGGCCTTCTGTGTTCTCTTGTTTGTCTCTTAGATTGCTTTGCCCCAAAATTAATTCCTACTGGTTTATTTTGCCTACATAGTGAAACTGAGTTGTTGATTTTCATTTGTGTTTTCATGCTGCTAGATTACTTTTAACTAGAAAGCAATTGTGGAAGATGGTGGAAAATGCCCATTGCAAGTAACATCATAATAATGAATTAAATTCATTATCTTCTAAAGAATTTTATAGACAACTGTGCACTTTCGTATGCTTAAGCCTAGTCCTACAACGTGCTTATTGTATCATTAAAATTAAGAGTGTATTACTCGTATTTACTTAAATCCTTCAGTTAAGTTTGAGTGGAGCAATCTCACTTGAATTCAGTATTTTCTAATCATGTAAATCAGTGTTTTACTGAATAAAAAGTTTGAAGTATGTTAATATGTAGTGCTGGGGGTTTTTTGTAGATGTTTACTGAACTTCAGCAGATGAGACAGCAACTGCCTGACATGGAGTTTGGCCGACGTATGGCAGTTGAGCGTGAGCTGGAGAAAGTGGATGCAGTAAGATTAATTAATATAATTTTTGATGAAACTGGACACTTCGTTCTCTATGGAACAATGTTGGGCATTAAGGTCATAAATGTAGAGACTAACAGGTAAGCTCCAGTGACACACATCGAGATAAATTTCTCTTTCAAAGTCTTTATTCAGTCAAATTTAGAGCATATTTAAAACTTGATATGACTGTGGAGGTGTCCAATCTTTTTGTATTGTTATTTGAGAGCCTTACATTACACTGTAGAGAAAATACTCCCATTCTTTGTAAAAAGTCACTGCTGATTAGGGCTTAGACAAATGAGGAGAGAACATGGCAAAGACGTGTATTAAAAATTGTGTAATTAATCAATCTCTGGCTAACTGGATGGGATAATGTAAAGTAAAGGTGGATCATTTAGCTGGGATTTTATTGCATAAGGACACTGACTGGTAAATTAAGGTAGCATGTTTAAACAGAGAAACATAAAAACGATTAGTAAATAATTATTTTGAGAGGATTTTGAAATTTTGCTCTGAATCCTACAGTCAGAAAGGAGACATTCTCTGACTGTGAGCAGCTAAACATTACACCTCTTTACATCTTATACTTCAGGTGTATTCGTATCTTGGGAAAACAAGAGAACATCAGAATGATGCAGCTGGCTTTGTTCCAAGGAGTAGCAAAGAAACATCGTGCAGCAATCACTATAGAGATGAAGGCATCTGAAAATCCTGTTCTCCAGAATATTCAGGCAGATCCAACAGTAATCTGCACAGCTTTTAAAAAAAACAGGTTTTACATGGTGTGTGTGGTTTCTATTTAAATAGCTCCATTCTTGTCTTGATTTCTCTACATTATTTTTTGTTTTTCTCTTTGCACTATTCTAGTGCTTTTTGTAGTTGCAAATGCAGATTTTACAAAGGAGCCCCTTTATATTGCCAGTATATAAATTAACTGGAAACAGGTGTAATTTTTTTCATAAATTTTTATTACCCTATGATATCCTATTGTCCTCGTTGGAAAAAAAAAACCCTAAGTAAGAACATTTTAAGAAATAACCAGATTTTAGAAAGGAACAATAAGTAACTGCATAAGAAAGAAAAAAAATTCAGACCAGAATCAGGACTTGATAACAGTAAGGACATTATAGGCAACCAAGAAAGCAAGAGTCATCTTCCTGTTCACAGTTAGATTTCTGGGTGAGATGGAACCAAACAGACAAGCAATTTCACAGTTGTTAGTAGCTGATTTGAGATGTCCTAGCCATAGAAGTTAGAGATTGGTACTGTTTGTTATGCATTAAATTTCCCGGGTTTCTATAGTTTCATATTAATGCAGTATTGGAATAAGAGAGTTTATTTTAACTTTGTAGCACAACTACAAAACACAGCTAATCTTTTTGGCATAAAACCTGCCAATTTAGTCAGTATAGCAGAACAGCCTGGTATTCTCTACTTCATTTTAAAGAAAATGTGCTGAACTAGTGCAAACTCCTGTTGTAAAGGGGAAAGTTTAAATATAACAGATTATTAAATGTTAGTTGGATTTGCATGTAGTTTTACTGGAATTTGTTACTGTGGAGATGCTGGTAACAGCATAGCAGTGCAAGGATAGATGTCTGGGAATTGTCTTTGTACATTTCAAATTGAATTGGGTGTTCAGCAGGTTGAATAACAACATTGATGTGTTGGTTGCCGAGCAGTGTGTATTTTAAGACAGAAAAAGGAAGAAGCCATTAACCTTCTGTTCTTTTGTGCTTCAGTTTACTAAACGTGAACCAGAAGACACGAAGAGTGCAGATTCTGACAGAGATGTATTTAATGAGAAACCTTCTAAAGAAGAGGTCATGGCAGCCACTCAGGCAGAAGGTCCCAAAAGAGTGTCAGACAGTGCCATCATCCACACAAGCATGGGAGATATTCATATCAAGCTTTTTCCTGTTGAGTATGTACTTGATGTTTTTTTGATTGTTTTGGTTTTGTTGCTTTCTTCTGTCCCTTGTGGTTGCAGTATCCAAGATGTATTCTAGAAATAATTATTTTCTTTCCCTTTTTCTACTGTCTTCGTTTCCTGACAGTTTCTTAATACACTAAGGTAAGAATGTGACTCAACACACAAAAATAAAGTAGGGTAAAAATAGGTCTAAATAACAGTCTGGGGCACAGGAGTTTTTGAAATTGTATTTGGGTTTATTTAGTTATTAGTTCAGGGAGAATATTTCTTAACTTTCGTTCTTGGACATGATACTCTTCTGTGTAAGCTCTGTATTTAAGGCAATGCTGTTTGCATAGATCTTGAAAAAGAATGATGATGTTGGCAGCAGCAGTGAATTGGCAGCAGGTCTGTGCAAGCCAGAAGAATAGTCGTTGCAACTTCCAAATGTGGCAAGTGTACTACACCTTGGTATTGCAGCTCCTTTAAAAGCAACATAACATTTATACAAGCATATAATACTAGTCTTATGCGTATCCAACACCAGGCATAGAATTGAAAAGTTTTATGCGTGGCAATGGCTAAAATCAGTGTGTCATCCTCTCTCCTTTGCGATGCAAAAATTGCAAATATTCTGTTATTTAAAGGAAATTTATATAATATATTGCTATACATAGAAACCTAAATGATGTAGATATACTCCATGTTTCTGCAAAAATAAATTCATGTTTGCTCAGAGGCACAGGTAAGGCAACCTCAGTTCTACTCTCTAGGGCTACCAGACTTTTCCTGCAGTGTTCACCAGTGTTTCCAGTGAGTGACAGGCCAAGCTATGTTAATTCTTTTTAATTGTCATGTAATGTGTCATATCTGCATGCACAGTATTGCAAGGTGCTTTATTGCAATGTTCTGTATGCAATTTTAAATACAGCTTTACTAGGGTTGGTTATTGTTAGGTTTGTCCTTTCTTGTTGTAGTTTTTTTTCCCATCTGAGCTTTAATTTAAAATCTCATTCATGTGATTAAAACTTTAAAGAAGAGCATATAGGATGTGGCTCTGTACGCCCTTGAATTCTTCAGTCATTTTGTTGTGAAATAAAGTTGTGAATGACTGTATACTGCTCAGCAAGAACTGGTACTATAATCTAGTCTGTTCCATTAGTTATGCCATTTGTGCTCTTTTTCACAGGATAGCTTAGAGTGTCACTAAAACCCAAGCTAATGTTCCTTTTCAGAGTTAGAGTAACTCTACAGCTGTGGACTCAAGTTGGCCTTTTTCTCCTTTTTTGGGAAAATATATGACTGTGTAAACCTGTCAGTGTAGATCTTCTCTGGCTGCTAATTATTTTTATAATAGCTGAAGAGCTGTCATAAAAAAAATTCACTTTGGTAGTAACTCTCAGAAGTAAAAAAATCAAATCACAAAGGTGAAGTGGTTGGCCCTTTTTATTCCAGCAACAAAAGGATTCCATTTGTTCACCAAACAATGTTGCTGAGTAGTTTCAAAGAACAACTAACTCTACTGACTGCAAGTTCTGTAGTAATAAAACATTTTAATTTTACGTTTTAACTTCTTGCATGCAACATTCGACACCTTTGCATGTGCATCTTAAAAGAAGTGTAGAGGAAAAAGAGTGAATAACTTTCTGCTTAAGGAGCAAACATAGTTGATCAACAAAATGAGTAGTGCAGATAGAAAGCTGGGGAACCTGTAGTCAGTGGTGCCTTGAACTAGGCCTTGAGGAGACAGATTTGGTTTCTGGCTCTCATGGTTAAACCCCAACCAGCAACTAAGCCCCCCCAGAACCATTTGCTCACATTCCCCTTGGTGGAATGGGAGACCACTGGAAGAGTAAGAGTGAGAATACTTGCAAGCAGTTTGATAGGGAAAGCAAAAGGCATGCACCCAAGCAGCAAAGCAAGGAACATGGACAGGCAGATGTTCCAAAGATCTCCAAGAAGAGAGGGCTCCATCACATGGCATGAGTATTTGAGAAGGTAAATCACCATTACTCTGCATGTCCCCTGCTTTTTATATGCTGAACATGATGCCATATGTGCAGTGGAGCATTCCTGTGGTTTAGCTGTCTTAGCTAAGCCCCCTCTCAATTCCTTCTACAGCCTCAGCCTCCTCTCTGGTGGAGTGGGATGAGGAGAAGAAAAGGCCTCAACAATGCATAAGCCCTGCTCAGCAACAGCTAAACATCGCTGTGCTCTCCACATGGTTGCTGCCTTTCTGTGTAATCATGCAGCTTTGTACTTCCCAAGCTTTTTGTTTTCAGCTTGGGGTTTAAGGAGGTGGAGAACTGTTTGTTCCTTATTTGGTAAAATCCCTTCTTACAGAGTCGTGAAACACTGCACAATACAACAAGAGTCTTAGACCTAGCTGAAATCTTTATGGCCTTGTCACCAGACAAATATTGTAGCCTATGTTTTCTGTTACATGATTTTAGGTGCCCCAAAACAGTGGAAAACTTCTGTGTGCACAGCAGGAATGGTTACTACAATGGACACATAATTCACCGCATCATCAAGGTAACTTGCAACATGTTAATTTTTTGTTAATTTACAAAATGTACTCTGGTGGTCAGTCCTTAACACTTCCATTTCCCTTTTGCACACAGGATTGTTGGAGTGGCTTTAAGAGTTCCTTGTGAATTCTGAACAACTCTGATGTTCTAAACAGCTTTAGCACTTACTTAGCTGTAGTAGTTGTTATGCAGCTGATAAGGTAGCAGAAAACTGAAAATTGAAAGATGAGTTCAGCTGTCCTGCTTGAATTAAAAGTTTGCTTCATGTCAGAAGGCCTTTCTTGTAAGGCTTCTTATTTCTGTTGCACCAGAATCAAGTGATAGAGCCAAAGAATTTGCAAAAGGTAGAGATAGTTGAGTTTCTGTCCTTCACTAGTAGGAATAGTGAGTAGCCTTGCTTTTTCACAAGTACTTGACAGACACTTAAAAAAGCCTTAAATGCTTTCTGCCTTACACTCATTTTAACACATTTTGTTGAAAGATTTGAAGTAAGTTTGAAAAAATGTCACCTAGCATATAACACTTCTGGTTATGTATTCTATGCAATAATGTGATAACATATAATTTCTGTGCAGGGTTTCATGATTCAGACTGGTGACCCAACTGGTACAGGAATGGGAGGTGAAAGTATTTGGGGAGGAGAATTTGAAGATGAGTTTCATTCAACTTTACGACATGACAGACCATACACACTCAGCATGGCTAATGCAGGACCAAATACCAATGGATCCCAGTTTTTTATAACAGTAGTGCCAACTGTAAGTAATACTAAAAGCTCAATTTAAGGCCTGAGAGGCTACCTAGATAGTAAAAAATCAACTTTTTTCTTATGGGAAAAGGAACACATTAGTACTTACTTTACAAATAAATTATGCACACGATGTGTAGTGTGTAGGCTTCACTGAAATTGTCCCTTAGACATAGAAATATTTTCCATCAGAAAAAAGCGAGTTGTGATCAAGAGGCCTTTCACCTTTAAACGGAGTGAGGGTGGTATAAAATTCCTAGGTATGTTTGCAATTATGTATTACTAGAGTATCTTATGTTAATAATAGTGGTTTAAACTTGATAGAAGCCTAGGCATTACTTAGATTATTTGGGATTTGGATGTGGTGCCAGGATGTCTCTATTATTGCTTAATTGTAGCTGTATAAGGAAGCCAGTGTTCAGGTTTGAAAGTTTCATTTGATCTGTGTATAAGTTCAGAGCCAACAATAGAAATTTTGATATGTGAATCTAAGACATAAAAACCAAATCCTTAAAAGTAACACTTAAAAAAAATTGCATTCTTACAGCACTTCAAACTAATTCAAAAAACAGCCATCTACCATAGTTCTGAGTTTTTATTAAGTTGTATGAGAGCCTATATTCAAATTGGGCATACTATGTGAGTATTGAAGTGGGTAGTATTCTGGCACTTTAAATTCCTCTGTGAAAATACCATGAAATAGAGAGACTGGAACGACATTTCTGTGAACTGAGAATATACTTTAAAATAAACTATACAATGCTACTGCACTGTTAGAATGTGACCTCTATAGTACTTTAAGAAAGTAATTGAAAAGATAAGTTCAAATGCCTATGAATATGTGTTAGGTGCATTCTAGTATTTACTTGCATGCTAATATTTACAGGGTGTTAGGTTCTATAGTCTGGACACAAAATATGTATCCATGTATATTTAGTGTCTTTTTGGTTTGGTACCTAACCTACATGCTGCTTTTTTCTATTTTAATATGCTTTTTTTTTTTCTCCTGTGCTCTCAAACAGCCATGGCTTGACAACAAGCACAGTGTGTTTGGACGGGTGACTAAAGGAATGGAAGTCGTTCAGAGAATCTCAAACGTCAAAGTCAATCCCAAAACTGACAAGCCCTATGAGGATATCAGCATCATTAATATAACAGTGAAGTAAGGCAGGCATTGAAGGTTCCAGCTTAAACAGAAAAAAACAGCATGTGGGACCCAGAAAAGGACCTAGGAGGAACAAACATTTTTTATAGTTCCTAGATATAGCAAATACCAAGACAGAGCAATCACCAGTTCTACTATTTTTAATGTACCTAAAGTGCCCTAATTTCTGGTAACTTTGTATTTTAAAGTAAAAATATCTGCATGTTTCTTAGAAAGTCTACTGTCTTTCTTGCATCTCTTCTATGCAAAAATTAAAGATAAAAACTCCCACCATGTCCCATAATAGTGTTTGTAACTTTTTCACATTTATTTGCATCTTTCATACATAATTAATCTGTTTCACAGTACTGAAAGCTTTGACAAAGGAAAAGGTCAGAAATACTGAGTGAACTTCTCAAGCCTTTTTATGTGTATCAAAGATTAAGTTATGGTACTGTTTGCTATGACAGGCAAACAATGTAATACACCTATATGTACACAACTATTTTTAAAGAATATAGGTTTTCTCTGTCCAGCACCAATTATCAGCTGTTAAAATGCCAATGTAAAAAGTCCTTTGCAATTTGTTTGGTTTTTCCAGTGATTTTTTTTTTCAGCGTTTGCTTTCTCTTTGTTTTAGCCTAGTGAGTCTTTTTTTCTGGCTTCATTTTAGCCTAAATCCTACAAATCTCACTGCTTCTACTGAAATATTTATTTTAAACTGTGATAATCATCTGAACTAAACTTTGCATCAGCTGTTTCTGATGGAGTTATAGAACAGAATCAAAGCATCATTAAGGCTGAAAAACCCTGGTAAACTCAGTACGTTAAGCATTAACGCAGCAACACCACCATCTTTACCGTTAAACCAGGCCCCAGGTTTTTCCATATTTTTTGAACACTTCCAGGGATGGTGACTCCACCACTACTCTGGGCTCTCTATTCCAATACCAGACCCCATTTCAGTGATGTAATTTTTCCTAATGTCCAATGGTAATCTGAGGCTATTTCCTCTTGTCCTGTCATTTGTTAGCTGGGAGAAGAGACCAACACCCACCTCACTACATCTTCCTTTCAGGAAGTTGTAGAGAAGGCTAGGGTCTCCCCTGAGCCTCCTTTTCTCCTCAGCTGCTCCTCACAGGACTTGTGCTCCAGACCCTGTCCTGCCTGAACTGAGAGGCCCAGAACTGGACACAGCACTCGAGGTGTGGCCTCAGCAGTGCCCAGCACAGGGGGACAATCCCTGCCCTGCTCCTGCTGGCCACACTATTGCTGATCCAGCCCAGGATGCCATTGGCCTTCTTGGCCACCTGGGCACACCCTGGCTTATGGTCAGTCACTGTCACCAGCACCCCCAGGTCCTTTCCAGCCACTCTGTGCCAGCCTGTGGCACTGCCTGGGGTTGTTGTGACCCAAGGGCAGGACCCAGCACTGGCCTTGTTGAACCTCACACCATTGGCCTCAGCCATGATAGAGCCTGCCCAGATCCCTCTGCAGAGCCTCCCTGCCCTCCAGCAGATCAATAACCCACACAGCTTGGTGTCATGGATGAATTTAACTGCACCTGATGATCAGTAAAGGTGTGACACAGCGCTGGTCCCAGTACTGAGCTTGTGACCGGCCACCAGCTGGAGGTAACTTCATTTACTGCCTCTCTTGGGGCCCAGCCCTCCAGGTAGTTTTTAACCCATGAGCTATAGTTTCCTAGATCCAGCTTCTGACTCTTCTTCTACATAGGTGTGACAGTTGCCAGTCACCCCCCCCATCAGCCGGGACTGTTGGTAAATGATGTAAAGTGTCCTCATGGTGTTTTAAAATGATTTAAAGCTCTTTCAACCGGTTTCATCAGTAACCTTGGCAGATCTCATCTGGTCCCACAGACTTGCAACTAAGTTGTCTAGCATGTTCTAACCCCTTCTTCCTGAATAATGAGGGCTTCATTTTGCTCCTCACCCCTGTCTTCCACTTCAGGGGACTGGGTTAAAAACTGAGATAAGAAGGCATTAAATACTTCTTGTTTTTGTTTCCTCTTTTGTCACTGTTTCTCTCTGCATGCAATAAAGGATGGAGATTGTCATTGGCCCTCATTCTGCTGCTGATGTATTTGCAAAAACATTTTTGTTGTCTTTTTCACCAGTACTCAGATCAAGCTCTACCTAGGCTTTGGCCCTTCTGATTTTCTCCCTGCATAACCTCATATCATCACTGTACTTCTGCTGAGTTGCCTGCCCTTTCTTCCACAGGTTATAAAATCTCTCTCCCCATGTTCCACTCAGAGCTCTCTGTTGAGCCAGGCTGACCTCCTTTACCACTGATCTTTCAGCACATGGGGAGACTCTGCTCCAGACTCTCTAGCTAGGATTTCCTTTTGCCTTCCTGAACTCCACTGCCCTTAAGGACTACCTCCTACAGGACTCTCTCAACTAGTTTCCTAAAAAGGCTCTAGTCTGCCCTCTGAAAGTCCAAAACAGCAGAGTTGCTGACCCCTATCCTTATTTCTCCAACAAGCAAAACCTCCTTTTGTGATCACTTTGCCCAAGACAGCCTCCAAACATCACTCGCCCACCCTTCCCTGTTCACAAATAGCAGGTTCACACTGAAAGCTCAGACAGCTTCTCAAGCTGTGGTGAATCTGGGTTGATAGGATCCTGTTACTGCGCTTAGTTAAATATACTCTATAAACAGTGACACTGATCATGGCTGTTTATGTTCACCTCACACCACCACACTCAAAGACTTGGGAGTTTACAGTTCTCCTAACTTCATTTATGAATTCACATATGATGCATGATAACCAAATTCGTTCCCTCAAAAGTTGCTGCTACCACCAGGAAGTTTACCCTTAGTAAGATATAGGATCAGTAAGAAAAATTCTACAGGAATTTAAATGTAGCATACCTCTATTCTGAGATGACCTTAAAAAAACAAAACAAAAAGACAAGTTTATTAAAATTAGTTCTCAAAGTTTTACATACTTTTATTGAAAAGAAATTATTTTCTGGGCAATGCAAATTGCAGCAGCTCATTAATTTTTTCTACTAAAAGAGCCCTTTCTTTAAAGGAATCTTTACATAACATCCACATCTACTCAACACTCCCAGAATCAGACTCTCATAGTCCACGATAATTTTGAAGATAGAATACAGAAACAGTGATAAAGTATGACTGTTCATTTCGTCTACACATACTATTTTTGAGATGAGGTTCTTTAAAGAAAGCCACAACACAGTCACGGGATGTTGCATTTACTCAATTTCAAAATTACATCAAAATCCTTTGAAAAGTAAATTCAGTCTTTCTAAACAGTTAGCACTGCTTTAGTGAGTTCTAGTTGAAGAGATATTCCAATTACATATTCCATAAGTCAGTACACTAAAAACTAAAGTTCAGTAAAACTCATGAAACAAGCTTACATTTATAACTCAAGCAGTTTATATGTTGTATTAATGTTTAATAAGAATAAACCTCTTAGTGTACTCTACACTGAAGAGTTCACAGACAAATTCAACACTTTCACATTTACTTCAAGTCATCTTAAATAAATTCAATTTAAAAACACTTTCATGGTAGCATTCCATGTGTCACAAGCAATCACTTGTACTTGAAAAATGTGTGTATGTATGAGAGAGAATTTTTCCTCTGCCCTCAAATTTAATGTTACATGAAATATAAACTAGTCACCTTGAACGTTTTGAAGTAGAACTATACTGAGCAGCATGTGTAATTGAAGCCTAAGCCAGCTAAAATAAATGAGGATTCTTCTAAAGAATGCATGTCTTCTGTTAAAAATATTACAGGAAAAGGTATCTACCGCACTCAGCAGAATTTGTTCATATTTCAAGAAGAGCTGTGAAGGGACAGTCAGCCCTAACTAGGTCAGGGGTTGCTCTGCAGTACAGGCTTAGCAGATACTCAAGCTAAAGCCACCAACTGTGTATTGTGCAAGAAGTTACAGGCTGGGAACGATGAATAATTTTAAGTTTGGTATGTGCAAAAACCCCACCTTTCACTCCATTATAAACGACTTCCAAATTTATCAGGTTGTCTAAAGAAAGAGTAAATACTCTGTCTCAGTATCTGTACATGTGTAGGCATTGAAGACCACTTCACAAACATTAAACTACTTTAAAGCTTAGTGTTCTTTCAGGTTTTATTCAAGTCATTAGACTTGCTGAATCTGAAGCTGCATTTAACATAATTTATGTGAAATTTAATTAACAAGTGTCATTATAAGGAAATAGTTACATTAGCTACTTCCTCTAGAAAAAAAAGTGCAAATGCACTAAATTATTTGTTTATACATTCTTGGTTTTATCTAAGGTATGTAGTAGGAAAACCACATAAAATTCCTAATAATACAATAAAAGCAAAGCCACAAATAATGGGATACACTTCCTTTGCTACGTGAGGTTCAGAGCTCTCATAGGTAAACACTTTTCAGCATGGCAAAAATATCTCCATGTCTGTAAAACAACACTGTTCACTTGCACTGTCTAGTTCTCCTGATTCAACTCTACTCCAGTAAGAAAAGTGATGATACAGAGTTTTGACCTACTGCTCCACAGTTGTTATAGCTCCTCTACCAACATGAAGAGGGCCCACAGCATGGCTTCTTCAGTTAGTTGGCAGTGGCCATGGACTTAGAGAGAAGGGAAGAAAATACTGGTGTGCATACCAGACAGATAGAATTGTTTTGCAAAGTTGCATGTCCAGCAGAAAACGAGATATCACTAAGTCACTGTAACCTTCTCTGAATTTAAACGCCCTACACCCATATTTCATGGGTTTATGAATGAGTAATTTTCAAAAATAGAGGCATTGGAGACATGTAGAAGATATAGTAAAAACTGAAAATCTAATTATGGAAGGTTTATATCACATTTTACCATCTACCCTTCTAAAGACTTATGATTAACGTACACTGGTTTTACATTGTGTTATTGAATATTTTAAGGCCACTACCTTCATCTGGAATGATGACTTCTACAAAAAAGCACATAGCTGGACTGACATGACACCATACTACTTCTTCAAGAAGTTTTACTTAAATTTAATTTGACTACTTGGGGAGTAAGCAATCTCTAAAGGCAAATTATGTCCCCAAGTATGCACAAAACATTTTCACCTCAGCATCACCATTGTATGTCCATAAATAATTCAGCATGAAAAGCCCAAGTCCTCAAGATACAAAACAAGTTGCTAAACAATGCCATAGCCCCTTTGCTCTGCAACACTTTTCTCCATTCTGAGTTTTCTTTGTGCAGTTATGCTGCCTTCTGTAACAAACAAGAAGGTTAATAAATAATAAGGGAAGCATTTTCTTTACATGTTGTAGATGCATGTAAGTTTCAATGCCACCTTTATATTCATGGATTCTTCTGATATTCAAGAGTAGCACCGTTTATTTCTAACTAATAGAGCTGGCTATTCTAATTAACTTAAGGTGGATTTTGGAATAGTTTCATGGGAAAGTATTTTTAAACTACTCAGAATTTTTATAATACCAATTAGCTACTGTAATCTCATTATAATTATTATATGAAATCCAATGCAAATTTTATCGGGGGGAAATTTAAATTGTAACAGTATCACAAAAATGAATTTCAAGGCATCCTTGTAACACTTTTCCACTTCCACTAAATATAAATGCATCAACTTTCAAAATCACTATAATGACACAAGTTTACTGAACCAATTATCCAATCTAGGACCAAGGATTTGTAACCACCAACTAAAATAAAGTCCCCTTTTCAGAGAGCAGACCTGGTGACATCATCCTAAATCGTGCAAACAAAACAAAACCATAAACTACCACATTAAATTGCAGCTGATATAAAGTTAAGCCACATCCAGGACACCAGCAGCTACTAGCTGCCTTGAAAGCCAGTCCAATCCTTCATAAAGTCCTGTACCACTTCGGGCATCACAACCCTGAATATACCAGCTACGGCCACAGCAGAGTTTGTGGAGACTTAACAGTTCTGTGATTTCTTCCACTGGAAGAGCACCTGCTACATCCTGCAAGAGAATTAGATACAAAGACTCAATTATTCTTCTGTATTATGCTTGAAGCCATTTTATTGCCGTAGACTGAAGCTACAGATCACAAAATAGCTATTCAAACATAAAAGACAAATCAAACCATTACACATTTACTACTTGTTACCATAAAAAAAACCCTGGTTGTTCAATCTACTAAGCATGCTTCGCATCAACATTTACTTGACCAGCATTATACATAAGGAAAATATCTATATTTTATGCTTTCTGCATTAGCACTCCCTACCCACAGCAGAGGGTTTAGAAGGTTGGAATTTGATAGACAAGCTGAGGAAAAGAGAGTAAAATCAAATCACAAGTACCTGTTTATTAGCAAAGATCAAGAGCAAGGCATCCCGCAATTCCTTCTCTGTTAATAATTTTGCAAGTTCACTGTATGCTTCACTGACTCTGTCTCTGTGACTGCTATCAACAACAAACACCACCGCTATGAAAGAAAAAGTAAAATGTTTTACACACATTCAAATATAAACTGTAGAATTAGTTTACAACTTACACAATTCATTTTTTCCTAGAAGCTTTCTATGTGAAGTTTCTCAGCAATACACAACCTGAGGACAACTGAAAAATTCCTTACATACTTCTATATTTTAAACAGAAGTCTAGAATTCATCCTAAAACAGGGGGAAAAAAATCTGTTATTTTTTCCTAGTCTAATATAAAGGCCATGATATTTTAACTACTTAGGTCTAAAACCAGATTTACTATGCATGGATTAAGTATCTCAATTTAAACGATTTCTTGATCCATTTATACTCCATTAACTCCCATATGGCTGTTTCAGTTTCCCTTAATGGGCTGTAATATTCACAGGTTCAGCCAAATCAGCACAGCTTGCTTCAACTACAGACTACACAATCCAGAGAAAATAGCCAGGGACCCAACATAGCAGCATTAGATTTTACTATCCACTAGAGAGTAACTAAGATGCCAGAAAGACTGGAGAGTCAAGGGAGGCAGAGGTAGAGGACAGAATTTAAAAATCAAGCTGTTTGTGATGAATAAAACCCCAGTATCAAAACTAAAATTAACCTACTGCAGTTATGTACCAGGGTAACTGCTTAGCTTTCTCTCCAACATGCAGTTCCAAGGCAGGCATGATTCCACACTACTTCACACAGTGTGTTTTAAGAGGACAACAGAAATCCCAAAACACAAATGTTAAAAGTTTGAAAAGGTGAGTAATTTAAAATGTTGAAGTTTGCATTTAAGGCTGAAATAAGAAAGTGGAGCATATGAGCTTGTGTTTGTAATTCCTAAGTATTTTAGATAATTGTGAATTAATCAATCAAGAGGAACTTCTTTCTGAATTGGAAAAAACCTATGGAGGATTTACAATAGGGCAACATGAATTTTTAAGTTGGCACTATATACATCAGTGTTTTCAGATTCAATAATCTGATCTATAATCAGATACTACACTGCAATAGCAAGTCAGAAGTTACAGAACTTGGTAGAATTTTTTAAGTTGCTATCTAAAGGCTCCTAAAAGCTGAGTATTTTCAAGTGCTATTTATATTTCATACCTGGCAAGTACTGCTTCTCACTATGCAGACTTTGGGACGCTGTACCTTGTCTGTTGTCAGCTAGAACCAATTTAACAGAGGTTCTAATTTTGCTTGGCTCCATGAACTGTCTGATGGATTTATGGAGAATGCACCTTTATCACCAACTGGACTAAAATTTACTAGCTCATGAATCTAACAGCTGTACTTCGCATTAGATGAACAACTTTCTACTGTCATAAATTATTTCTATTAATAATCTTTCTGGCTTTGAAATGAGCTAGAAAACAAAATGCATTTTAAGAGCTGTATCAGTATTACCTTGCGTATTGAGATAATAATGTTTCCACAAAGGCCTCAATTTGTGCTTTCCTCCTACATCCCAAATAGTAAATTTTAAATTCTTGTATTCTACTGTTTCAACGTTAAAACCTGGAATAAAAATATTTAAGTTTTACAGTCTTGCTCTGTATGAACATAAAATAACCAAAATCAGTGGATAAATCGAACATTCGGAAAAGTCATTACATTTAAATTGTAGCTACTAACCTATTGTTGGAATTGGCTGCATGAATTCATCTTGCTTTAATTTAAACAAAATAGTTGTTTTGCCAGCTCCATCTAATCCTAAAGTAACAACCCGAATCTCCATTTTTGGTCCAATATGTACCCTGTTGTCCTGGAAGAAACAGCACACATGAAACAACAACAACTTTCGAAAATTTAATCTAGAAAACCCATATGTTTTAAACATGTATTCTGTCACTATTTCTAAAATTATTAAATGGATAGTCTCCCCTCCAAAAAACAAGTAACAATCATCAATGACTTTCAGCAATAAAAAAACCCAAAAAATATCCAATAATCTTTGTAGTGAACCTGTAATTTCTACCGAACCAGAGTTACTATATGTCTTTTAGAAAGTCAGCCAGTTTCATAACGGTATGTCTCTATTTGATAAAAATTCAAATTCTTTCATCATTCTTGGCTGAGACCATGTGAGGAATGTTTGTAGCAATTAACTAGAGTTCTCTGACCAGAAAACTCTTGTTTCCCACTTCATTAATACCTCCACCTTCAAGGAACTACTTCCTTGGTGGAGGTTCCATAATTTTACCCCCTCACCCTAAGCCTCTTCCAATCCTTTGCAACAGTAACATTATTAGCACTAAACAGTAATATTAAATAGTAGAGAAAAGCAAACAAACCCCCCCCAAGTCCTGCTTGGAGAAAAGAAATGAGAATCAACTTTGCTATTTGTAGTTTACACCAAGCTCTCATTAAGTATTGAAGGAGATGACAGTGACAATGTGATCAAATGGTAAAGTATAAATTCTAAAATAAACACATAGACTGAGATTAGTATTCCCAAAACACATTTTGAAGTACTTAGAACCACTATCTTGAAGCAGCAGGGTTTCAATCACCACAACTATGTGGCAGTATATTTGTTTTCTTGCAAAATCCAGACAGTACTGTGCCTATTCCACATGGCTTCTTATTTCTTACAGAAGAAATACTACTGAGTGCAAAAACGGTACATGGTCTTGTATAAGACCAACATGTTACCAGTGTGACAGGACGTATAAACATTTACATCACATGATGTGAGATACCCAACTATTTATCTTTCTATATACACACAGATACATATGGAGGATCCATTACATATCTGGACATTTTGTCATCATAACAAGCAACTGGATTGTCCCTTCTGTCATGGGAGAAATAGCATACTTTCAGAATAATCAATACAATTCAATGACCTTATGCTATCCCAGTCCTGCAAGAGAGTAGAAATACCTTGACTGCCTCCCAAAAAAACCCTAAAAATATAATTATGAAACAACCACAACGTAAAAGTAAGCATGACTGTAAGTGTAAAAGCCAGATCAAAGGTTTATCTCATCACATATGCTGTCTGAAACTAGGCAAAGATGGACATGAAAGTAACAAATAGGGAAAGCACATAGTGATAACTCTCCTAAATAACTTCCCTGTGCTTAATAGCTTGTAGCTCATGGATCTTCTGATCCAACAGTGAAGTTTCTTCAACTAGCAGACCTCAATGCATTATTCACCTATGAAATTGTCTGCTTGCTGCTTGGAACCTAAATAGGCCCAGATGGTCCTTATCACAGAAGTCCACAGACTACCTATTCAGTATGAAATAAATTCCTTTTCTGAATCTGTGAAATGAACTTGTGTAAACTCAGCAGGGTCAGTACTACTACTACACAAGGCAGATGCTCCAAACCCAAAAGACTATTTGAGATTTGGTAAATAAAACATTGAGACTTAGCTGCTTTTTAATAAGTTCTAGATATTTGGAATCAGAGCTGAAATTCAGTGACAACACTACAACACGATTATCAGAGCGCGCTATCTCATTTTGGAAAAGAGCTTGTAGGCAGATTTTTGACAAGTACATCAACAATAAAGGCACGGAGAAAGAGAACAAACACAAAGAAGCATGCAGAAGACTTTGAAGAGTCTAAAAAACGTCATGCTCTAGCACTCTTTTCACAAACTTCAGTTCTGTATTAACTAAAATTTCTGTCAATGAATGTCCCTAATTCTTCTCTGCACCTGAAAGAAAGAAGGAAGAGCAGCAGCTTTGGATAGAGCTGCTCAGTTTACAGGTTTCTTGCAGGAGGCTATCGGCAGAGATTGCTGACAGTGAGCCAGTCTGACAATCCTCTCACAGCTTCACCAGAACCGTCGGTCACCTCAACAGCTCCCATGGCTGGAAGGCAGAGGCAGTACAACTTAAATCATCAGGGAAATGAAGGATATGAGTGATGCTGTTACATTTAGCCATCCTGCTGCAGTTTGCTTTCTCGAAAATAGGCTCTTCTCAGTATGTTTGTATTCTCTCAGAAAGAATCAAAATGTGTGATAGAAACCAAATTTCCACTTTTTGCAGAAATAGTTCTGTCATTTAAAAAAAACCATTGCAACAAAAGTTGCTATTCAGAAAACAATGTGTAGCATCTGCTACATGAGCCAGTTACAACGGACTATTCATTATCACAGCAAAGAAATAGACATGAAAAAAGTCTCTCTTTGTCAATTGTATCAGCACCTTTAACTAAAATGTTGCTTAAAAAAATTACAAATAAAACCCCTTTGTGTCTGTATTTCTGACAGCTGCATAACTCGATGGCATCCTTAAAAACAGGTAATCTTAGATTTCTGTTTAAGTAAAACTTGTTTTCTTAAGTCTCAGTGCAGAAAGCGCAGAAGAAATATCCACAGCTATGATCTCTTCACTTTTTTATCCTTGACCTCTTTCAAGAAATTTGATGAGACAAAAGCTCTCTGTATGGGTTTACTTCATAGTATCTTAAAGTGCTTTCCCTCTGACAGAACACTGTCTTTTCGTATAACAGTCTTGATATTGGTACGGGTTAGCAGTTGACCATAGTTTAACATCATAATGAGAATTCACCTGTAAATTTCAGGCACTGCTTTTCCTTAATAGTTTTCTCTCTGCAGCATGCACATACACATTTATGATGACCAAATGCTCTTCTTGTATATAATGTTCTACAACTACTGCACTCATTTGACAGAACACTATCTTCAAATAAGGATCATGCTTTTGGATGAGGAGCCATTTCCTTGCCACCAAGCTAAGTACATGAAGACATCTCAACCAGAATTCTCCAAATCCTCCCTTCAGAGCTTTGTATGTGGTATTTCCCTGGCTGGTTTAGGAAAAGGAAATGGCACTATGCCTGTTTTCAGAGAAACAAAAAAAATACAGGTAAGATTTACTCACTTTCAAGATGAAAAGGACTTTTCCCTCCCCTCCTCTAACCTCCACAACTTTCATTGGATATTAAATGTTGCTCTGATCTGGTACTGTTTGAAATGCTTTTTTACATTTTATAACAGATACAGCCTTTAGTATATGGCAGCTCCTGAGAGAGACCTTTCCAGCAATGTAGTAACAGTTCACAGTTTTTTATCTGAAGATTTTATTTCTGCCTGATATCTGTTGCCAGGTCCAGATCTTTCATGCACAACAGACATCACTGTAAGTCACAATAGCCGCCATCAGCATAACTGATTTTTAGATCAGTAATCTAAAAACACACTGTTGAGAAAGAGAACATTTAGCTATATCAGATGTGAGGAAGCAAAAGGAATTATTGAAGGAATTGCTTTCACCTTATTTTTTCCATGGCTGCTGCTGTTCTTGTGAAAAATTACACCTGATTTAGCACATTTGAAATTCAGAAATTAACCTTCAGAAGACTTCATAAAAATACAAATTGTTACAAAAGAACACCAAGTCTTCTGGGTCCCTCAAGCCTATTTTACGTCTCCCTGTAACATTTTAGCTGACCGCTATCATTCTCTTTACAAATGCTCACAAATTCACAATCAAAATTTTCCAAGTCAGATAAATAGCTCTGAAAGCCAAAACCAGACATTCAAAATGCCCTTCTGATTCAGCAATTCTTCATCTGTGAAATGTGATTACTGCTTCACTCATTGAATAATGAGGGTTTGCAGAAGAGGTTTCCTCAGGTCTACCAGCCTTGGTCTCTACTAAATAGGGAAGAGATAGGCAGAAGTGGAAATTTTGCATTAACATGGAAATTCAAATATACTGAGGTTACAAAATCAATTACTTTTAAGAAATTTAATTTCTCAAGTCAGCAAGAGCTGACACAGAATCCCTGTGAAATGAAAGCATTCATTTCCTTACAGTAAATGCTTTATCAGCTACAGTTAAATTCTCATTTTTGTCTCAGCAACAATAGATCCTCTTCCTCTTTCACTCATTCAGAACCAAAAACCCCATACATCAAAGTATTTCTTGCTCCTTGAGTTTCAAACTTATTTTCTTAAAAGCATCATCAATAATAAATACTATATAAATACACCAAATAAAGTACTATCATCAAACTTTGAATAATTTCATCCCTTTCAATGAAAGTAATACTGAAATTGTATTGAAGCATTAAAACCCAAACCTACTTAGATGAACCATGTTAAGCTATCAGTGCATACAAAGCAACTGTAAAACAAATGACTGTTTAATGAACTGAAAGATTTTAAACATGATAATCTTAGAGTTATAATAGTAGTACTGCATTTAAAATAGGGGAGCAATTTTCAGGAAATGATCAGATATGTTTCCAAAGAAAGGTATTTCTAGAACTCACAAATGCTATTTAACTTAGTTCAAAGAAATTAGCTCGTGTTCAAACAAAGTTACTGATATGGTCAATATCAAAAGAGCATTTCTCACCCTAATTACAGCAGTACAGTGCTCTGTTGCTCAAATACCAAACTGCACTCACAAGGTGATAAGACACTGTGGCCCTAACTGACACTGAATTGCCTCAACTTGTTGCAACAAATACAGCATCATAATGCACATATAATATTCCTGCTTTATTTTACATTAGGTTTGGAACTTCATAAAGTGGATAGTTTTTCCATGAGATTAAAAATACCTTTGTAAAAGTAACTGGTATGCTAGCATCCAGTTGTACATGATCTGCAAGTTCTGTGAACTGTTGCTGCTGTTTCTGTAATGTCTCCAGCAACCTTGTAATTTCCTGTTTGGCCAACACCACTCTGCAGTCATCCTAAACAAAGAAAACAAAAGTATGCCTTTCCCTTAATAATTTACTTGAAAATACCCCAAATACAATGCAAATATAATTGCTAGAAAGAAGGTATTTTAAAGATAAATACTTCAAGAAATTAACATTTAAAAATAGACTTATTTAAAATTGCAATACAAATATTAATATCTTAACAGTTTTCCTTAACACTAACAGATACTAAATAGTTCTGCAGGTTAAAAAAAAAAGCCAAACCAAACTACCTTTATGAGCTTTAGGAGTAATATAAATAATAAGAAACAATAATAACAATGTAACATATAAAGAACGTTTATATTTTTCATATATCATTCAAACAAATGGAGTAGTGCAACTCTTTTGCAGCATATAGCAACATACTTAAGAGGAAAATACTAGTATCCACCCATTCATGATCAGAACAATTGTACAGTTAAACCTGACTACACAAGCAAACAAAAGCTCCAAAAATTTTTGAAAAAAAGAAGTACAAATAACACATTCATTAAGTAGCTTCTCACCCTCAGTTTACTATTTGCTACACATACTATTTACTTTTTCCTATCATTAAACTGAATTAATAAGGGATCAATCAGAAACTCTCACACAGCCACTTTCTTCCTAAAACGTATTTTCCTACCAGTCATCTATGACAATTAGCTCCAAACATCTATACTTGTAACTGCCACTGTAAAATCCTTCCAATAAATTCTGTAGGGCTTTTTTTTGCTTTAGTCTTGTCTTGCCTTCCCACTAATATCAGAAAGCACTCCAGAAAAGTCATGCAACAGGGTTTCCAGTAACTGGAGGACTCTACACTTTTGTACTGATTATCTTTGCCTAACACTCCCTTGTAATAAATACTTAAATCTCACGTTATATCGTTATTGTTTTAATCTTATAAGAAAATAATGCAGAGTACCACCTAATCTCTTTTTTTGTAGTCTAAACTTAATTTATAGTTCCATGTATTTTGCCATATGCTACAGCTCACTTGCCAACCTACCTGTTGTAAAGTCTTTTCACAGTGCAGGCAAGCTGTTGAAACCTGTGACAGGAGAATGGTCATGTCTTCTTGCTGTTGTCTAAGCCAAATCAGCTTCTCTCTCACATGAGCATCAACAACACTAAGAGCCATTTCCTCCTGACGACAAAGGGTTTCATGAAGATCAGAAAAATAGGCTCGAACACATGAGCGAGCATTCTCCGCAGTTCCTGGTACCTGGAGTGTTACAGCAAGGAGATCCAAGAGATTAAGGGCACCAGTTGATTCCAGAAGCAAATTTTAGATTTTATTCTAGATTCTAATTTATTTTCACATCTGCTTGGCTACATCATAGTTCAAGCCCCAGTTAGGGCGGGTAAGATTTTCTATATAATACCAAAACACTTTACAGAAGTTATTCTTATAATCAAGTAGCTCATTTGCATGTATAGACAACTAACTAAAAATAACCAGGAGAAAAAAGCCTCAATAGTATTATATCACCTGAGAACATACATAGTCTGTACACTAGCAGTTATAAAACTTTTCACACTGCCTCCATATTTTCAGGTAGCCTAAAAACACTGTAACGCACAAGTTCCATCTATCTGCTGACCTAAGCCTCAATAATGACTTGCAAGATAAAAGACATTAAAGTCTTGTCCTATAAAATCTACACATAATTTTCAAAGAAAGTCCTTATCCTGGTTATCACAGGAAAGTCAATAATCTGTTCATATGGGGGAAATAAAAATGTTCAAAAAACATACATGTTCAGTATGGGCCATTCCAACTCCATCTTCAACTATTTGTTCTCCTCCTTCTATATGCTGAACAATTCCAACTAATTTTCTGGAATAATCTGAGATTTCTTCTGTGAAAGTTCGTATACAGTGGGCCATGTCTAAAATGGATGCACGAATCTGGTTTGCTTCTGGTTCCAAGACAGAATGCTATTAATTAAAAGCAGCATATTATAAACATCAATCATAATGATTTTCCTTAATAATCTTTTCTATTTTACTATGTATTTAATATACATGTGCAAGAATATGGGTATATATTTACACATACATATAGTAAAGCCAAATAACTTAAAACCATCTTGCAATTTAAAAATACAGTCATGACTTACAGATTATGCTGAAACTAACTCAGACATCTAGCAATTACACAAGTAAAAAACCCAAACTTTTCTGTTTATCATAATTTATTATAAAAAAAAGATTGCACCAGTCATGTGATATGTATGTAGTGTCATATGGAAACAGCTTTTAAAACTGGTGGCCCAATGTTATGAAAAGCTCAGAAAAGCAGCAGATAAAGGGACTTCCTTCTTCATATACATACACACATTGGTAACTTATTGTGTTTTTAAATTTTTTTTCTTTATTTTACCTTGGCAACTCTCTGACATGAAGGGAAGATTAAAGTAGGATGAACACATCAAGAATCTATCCTCCTTTCTTGACAACCTTTTGTAGTTTAATTGGATAAATGATTATGCAAGCCGCCCCATGGCATGACTAGAAATTAATTACTAGCAGTACCTTATGACCTTGATGCTTCCCATACTCCTTGCAGACACAACACATGAGAGGACTCGCCTGACAGCCCTCTTCTAAACAAACAAACTCAATGGCATGCACTTGGTGTTGGGAGCACATTGTCTTCTCGTGAGGCTTATCAGCAAGAGGTACACGCCTGTGCTTCGCTAGAGTCTTGGTAGAATGAGTCAGCTGGGAGCACTCTGCACACAGGTGAGTGGCACAAACTGTGCAATACACAGACGCAACATGGGCTTCATCTTCATCGCAGCGAATGATACTCTAACAACGAAAAACAGGCAAAACTGAAGTGGTTAACCATGCGAATAACGGAGGAAAAATCAGAAGACTTGTCAGCAATATAAGCTTTCTTTAAAAGTTATACACGCCTATATATTTGGACTACTTTGAAAATTGATTATAGGTTTTCAATAAACTTTTTAAAAACAAATATGAATTTTATAAATCCAAGCTTCAGTGCAAGTTGTAAAGGTTTGGAGGAGAAAATATGTCTGGCTCTAGGAACTTCCTCCAAAGCAGTTATTACAGAACAGTGAATTAGTTACAGAAAAACAAAATACCACCAGTCAAATAAGCACTTAGGAAAGTTATCCACATCTAGAATGGTACTGCAAGATATGTTGCACACCAGCTGTTAATACTGAAATGATAAAAGCAGCTAGTTTTTGTAATGAAGTACTACATGATAAAATAAAATAACTATAAAAAGGCAACTATTGACAAGAATAGCTGAAGTCTTTAGAAGGAATTCCTAAGGAGTTTTAGAAAACTGCTTATATGACTAAAATATCAAAATAAACAACCTTTTATAAAAATCCTAAAGACATAAGAAAAGGGGGGAATAATACGCACGCTTATTAATATCAGTTTATTTTCTGCTTCAGTCAAGTACAAATTAGCATTTAATTACGAACAATTAATTGAAGCCTTAATACTAGACACTGAAAGAACATTATTATTGGCAAAATTACATTCGGCAAAGAACTGATTTTCAGTCTTCTTCCTATTTAGAGTTAATTTCTACCAAATGTAATTTTTGTTGTTGTTGTTTTTTTTTTTTTTTTGTTTTTTTTTTGTTTAAAACTCAGTACCTCTCCAGACAGACCAATGCCTTCTTCAGCTGTCCCATACTGCCCAGCAGGTCCATTCTGCAACCGTTCCAAGAGTTCCAACAAAGCAAAGTTCTTTTTCAATCCCCAGACACCAGAATCTCCTATTTTTGATGAAGAGTTAAACAAAAGGGAGGAGAGGAAGGAAAATCTCAAGCACATATAATTTTGAGAAATTCCACAAACTACAATTGAGATTTAGACTAATATAAAGAGCACATCAACTACATTAACAAAGTGAGATACAACCAAAATTTTTTCTGCAAACCCACTCCATCTTCTTCCTTTCTTCAATCATTGATCTATTTAATATTTGTGCAGATTTTCCCTACTTAAAAGATGCCAAGATTATTAAAAATATAGAGAAACTTAGTAAAAATACTTGTAAAATGATCTGCAATAGCTAACAACTAAAGAATACAAGGAGTACACAAACACTGTGTATCATAAAAATTGTTTTTAGGAGTAAAGTGAACATTTCTACTGTACTAATGGAAACCATGAAGAATTCTCTGAGAAACCTTATTCCCTGTATCACAAGATGCAACACCAATTGCAGATCTCATACCAGCAAAATCTAAATAAGAGTTGAAAAAAATATTCAGAAAGAAAACCCAAGGTACTACACTACTTGAAAAAATGGAAGATCACTCATACTCCCTAGAACAAAGCAGAAATCCATGTCTACTCTTGTATGATCCTGATTTTGTAGAAGTTAACATGAAGCAATGAGATGAGCATCAAAATCAGAACTGCATTCCAGTAACTGCTGCTAAATGGTATCTGTATAGGCCACATCGAACATGAAAATTTTAGTGGCTGCTTTTTCAAGGAATTGTCATCCTTTGACTTTTTTCTAGTGTAACTCATAAATTTAATGACATTTTCTCTATTGCAAGGAAAACAGTGGTCAAGAAATCAAGCATCATCTTTGAGCACTGGCTCATTACTTTTTAACCATAATATAATCACAAAGTTATTGAGGTTGGGAGGGTCCTCTTTATCTCTTTGCCAAGGTTACCTAGAGCTGGTTGCCCAGGACCACACCCAGGCATCTTCTGAAGACCTCCAAGGAGGGTAATGCTATCATCTCTCAAGGCAACCTGCGGCAGAGCCTGGTTACTCTTACAGTCAAACTTATTTCCTTATATGCTGACAAAACTTCTGCATTTCAGTTGCTGCACATGACACCTCAGCTATCTACATGAACCCATGTAAAAACTGTTTTCCCAGACAGCTCAGACTATTTGAATTGTCCAGTTGTCCCATGTTGTTTCCTAACTCCTAAATTTTGCTGCCCTGTGGCATTCTGGTAGGAGTACGTACGCTTCATCCTTCTGGAATTGAGTGTCACCTCACTGATCTTTTATAGACATTAAGTTTTACTTCTTCAATATGGAGATTTAGCAAACTCTTCATAGATTGTGATTTATCATTTGAGTGAAAAAGCAGTTCTAAATTACTAGACAGACAACAACTACAGTTATGAGAAATACCCACTCAGTAACCACATTGGAAACCTTCTTCTTTATGTAGCTTCCAGTTTAACTTCATGAAACTTTCTTTGCCAGTCCATCTTCCTCACAGTTTAAACTACAGACTGTAATATTCTATTTTGATTTTGGCCAATGAGAATTTACGTGCCTCACAGATTAAATGCAATAAATGGATGATACTGTTTTTCTTTAGCTATAAATGGAGCCTTTTTAACTATTTTATCCTCCAACACTCTCAATGGGTATAAAACAACACTCATAACCTTTTTTAAAAAATATGCTTACCATTAAAGACCATTCATCTATTGCCTCCAGAAATGAGCCTATGAAAGCACTGGTTAGTAACTTTGAAGTTAGATATAAAGCAAGGTGCTTGAAAAAGTCAGTGTTTTTAAAGTCAAGGATCTCTGCAGTTATCAGTTCCATGGTGGAAGCCTGCTACAGAGAGCCACTGCATTGCCAACACCCAACCTAAGACCAGTGCACTCTACAAAACAAGCTGCAAACAAACAAAATATTTTGACTTTTATTTATCACAGATCTTGAAGGAGTTTGCAGAAGGTATGTTCTGTCCCTCAAAAATTGCACTAAGCACCACCAAAGTCTTTGATATATTCTAATCTCATAATTTAGTAATTCTTTATCTTGAACACTCCTAGCAAAATCACTGTTTTTTTAATAACACGGAACAAGGAAGAGTCACCTCTTATTACAAGTTGAGGAAATACACAGAACTGTATCCACTTTTAGAATTTAATTTACATCAAAACAGTTTGTAAACAGGATCTGGATTTGCTAAATATGTATCTAGACAGACTAATTCTCAGAAAGCAAAGCATTCCGTTCTAGGGCATTTAGCACTTTTCCACAGCAAACTAACTGTGCACAACCTTCAGCTTCTACAGCATACAAAATAGTCACTTTAGCGGCACACCAATATAATGACTGCTGATACTAACATGGACCTTCTATTTTCAGATTAGCCACTAATCCAGATAGCCATTAATAGCCCAGTATAAATGGAAGCACATGTACCAATAGGATAAACCTACTTAAGTAAGAGATTAGAGTTCCTAGTCTTTAAACAAACATTGTTCTAGCCTTTAGGCAAACACTGGGTAAGGCTGAGAGAGGAACAAGCTATTCATCATTAGAGTTTTTTACAAAAGTCTTTTTTCTTTCATAGGTTTTAATGTTTATTAAACAAAGCCTAGACATTAAGAAGTACTACTCTTCTCAGTTTACAACATTGTATGCGATTTAATCATGTTATTTCTGTTCCAAGTCTAGCAGGGAAGAGAAAGTCAAAACAGAACTAATTAGCTGAATCATAACCGAGAAGATCAGGAAAGATACGTCTGTAGCTACTTTATTTCTTTTTTGGTTTATAACGATAAGACATCATGAGAAACAAAGATGCATACTAGAAAGAATATAAGAGCTGTGTATCATGAGACTTGATAATACAAGTACTAGCAATTGTGTAACTTGTCCATCTCGGTCACAGCTAAAATCAAGTGACACTTCCAGGCTAACTTCTAATCTACTAAAACAGAATTTATAAGCAGAAGGCATTCAATAAAACATAGAATCACAGAATAATCTTGAGCTGGAAGGGACCCACGAGGACCACTTGAGTCCGACTCCTGTGCCTGCACAGGCCACTCCCAGTGACCACACTGTTTGCCCAAGAGCATCCCCCAAATACTTGTTGAACCTTGGCAGACTTGGTGCTGTGACCACTTCCCTGGGGAGCTGTTCCAGTGCTCAGCCACCCTCTGGGTGAAGAACCTTTTCCTAATGTCCAACCCAAACCTCCCCTGACAACTTCAGGCCCTGCCCCTCTTCATGATGAAGCTGTAATTGCAATGGGCTCTCCCCTTAGTCTCCTCCAGGCTGAACAGACCAAGTGACCTCAGCCACTCCTCACACGGTTTCTCCTCCAGGCCCTTCACTGTCTTCATGCCCTCCACTGGACACTGTCTAGTCCTGTCCTTCTTACTCTGCAGCACCCAGAGCTGCCCCCAGCACTGGAGGTGAGGCTGTCCCAGAGCAGAGCACAGCAGGACAATCCCCTCCCTTGCCTGGCTGCTGATGCTGTCCCTGATGCCCCCAGGACACGCTTGGCCCTCCTGGCTGCCAGGGCACTGCTGGCTCAAGTTCAACTTGCCATGGACCAGAACCCCAGGTCCTTTCCATGGCACTGCTCTCCAGCCTCTCATTCCCATCTGTCTGTACATCCAGGGCTGTCCCATCCCAGGTGCAGAACCCGGACTTTCCCTTACTCTTGAACTTCATATGGTTGGTGAGTGCCCAGCCCTCTCTGCAGAGCCTCCCAGCCTGAGGGGAGTCAGCAGCTCCTCCCAGTTTTGTACCATCTGTGAACTTTGTATCTCTCTCATTTATGAAGATGCTGAAGAGCACAGAGCCTGGGGTGGAGCCCCGTGAACCCCCCTAGTGACAGGTCCCCATGCTGATGTCACCCCATTCACTGTCACCCCTTGTGTCTGACCCATGAGCCAGCTGCTCTCCCATCACACGATGTCTTTATCCAGCCGTGTGCTGGACCTTTTGTCCAGCAGGACACAGAGAGACAGTACCAAAACTTAACTGAAATCAAAAAGATCACATCAACTGGCTTCCCCTGATCAGCTAGGTGGATTCCCTTGTCAGAAATATCCATTCTCGTTAAAAAAACCCATGTCTCATTTCACTGGTATCTATCAAAGTTTATGTATTTGCAAAAATGGGACCTTGCTCATTTTTACTCTAAATCTACCTACAAAAATTTTAGGTACTTGACTTACACATTTTCAACACAACTGATCAAGTATTTATTTTACATTTATAAACATTAAAAGATGAGTTGTGGAAATACATCCATTTACTCTCTTGGACTTTACCTCAAATTCTGCTTTGGTCACGAATGTAAGAGAGTCTAGTGATCTCATCCTTGTGCCTACAAAGAATAGTTGTGCCCATTACAAAAATCATTACACATTCTGACTGCCATCTCACAATGAGAAGATATGAATAGCAGGAAATCTGTCAGTCAGGAATGAGATAGTGACAGAGCAAAGCTATTAAGACTGACTCCAGTTAACAATACAAATGTCAATTTCAAAAGCATGAATTTTGACTGCAAAAGTATAAATAATGAAAGGGATAAAGGAAAAGCTTTTGTCTAAATATGTAAACAGATTTAAGAGAATGTTTAACTGCCTTTTCTTGAACAGTATTTTTAAGTTTCGGCTTGGCACTCCAACACTAGCAAAGGCATGTGTAAATGCGAGCAACACCAATCAGATGGATTACATGAAGGATGCCACTACCTGCATTTTTCTGTGAACAAGTTTTAATGATAGAAAATAATTTCAGTTCTGCTGTAATGATAGATAGAGAGAAACTCCAAAGCTGTAGAGTAAGCACATTTTTCATAAAAATACCCCAGTCAGTGTATTAATTAAAAAAAAGCCAGAACCCAACAGGAAAAAAAAAAAAAAAAAAAAAAAAACAGAAAAATCCAGTCAAAAATAACCAGTAATTCAACATGGGAAGAGAGAAAACAGTTTGCAGGAAATTATTTGCCTTTTCTCCCAAATTGACATACTTTAAGGAAAATCTTTGAGAGGAGCCTCTTTTTCCACAGACACCACTTATTGGATTTTCCCCCATATAAACTGTCTGAATCAACAATCTTCAAAATATATGACTTTAAAATTTTGAAAATCAAACAAACTTTTACACGGCACCGTTTTGCTAAGCATGTAAACAACATTTCAATTTTCAGTTGCAGAACACGTATTTCCAAAAAATCTGACTCACAAAGTACTTCTAACCCTGATTTCACATACAGTTACATACAGAAAGAAGAGACAGCCCCGTAAATTTAAGTCAAGAGTCCAGTTCCAAAAAAGTACAGCCACATCTACCCATATACAGATCCTCCAGTATTTATTTCAAAAAGTTCCCAAGATTACATAGGAAAACTTGGATAAATACAGTATTAATTGCTTTAGTAATAAGAGCAAAGGAAAAAAAAGTAATCACAGGTTATTGTAGACCAGCTAAACATCTCCATAAAATACATAATTTCTGATTAAGAAACTGTGTTCAGCACGGGGAGCTTTATGTACTAATTTTACAGCTTTTCTTTCAACAGAATTTTCTCTTGGCAGTGGTCTTATAATCATGATTTACATACTAAACAGCTCTCTTAGACTAGAGAACATTATTTCATTAAATGGTAGAGTGGCAATGGGGTGAACATGGAGCTCGCCTTCTATCCTCAAATGGATGGAAGTATGAAAAGTTCCCCTGGGCTCTGAGTTGTCCCTGCCTACTCCAAAGCTCTAGAACAAAACAGAACTACAAGTGCAGCAAGTTTAACCAATAGCAGCAGCTACTAGGTGAGTAGAGCAAGGTAGCAAACGTACAGATGTCTCAAAGAGGGTCCATGATGAGCGGCACTCTACAAAATATCCTGGTTTTATATCCTGGAACCAGTAATATGTCTCAAGACCGTTGGATATGAAAAGACTAAAAGTGCCTATGACGTTCCCCTGCCTCAGATCACCAGGCAGAACTTCTAATCACCAAGAAGTATTTTTATTTTCAAGCTGTTTTGCAACGATTTTCTACCAATTACTTCTGTGAGAAACTGTTGATCACAGTGCATCCTTCTTCTTTCTAGTGTTAGACAGCAGGATGCAACTCTGTTATCTTCAATATGTAAGGATCCTGAAGCTTTTCGTCCTTCTTCCTAGCTGTAGGGGACTTGGAGGTTTATTAACATTTCACTGCATTTCATCAAAAGCTCCTCAGAAAGACAAAAAACCCAAAGAATTGTAAATGCTTTTGTAAAGCTTCCTTTTCACCAAACGTTAAGCACACCAAAAAAATATGATAGGATCTTTTCAGATGCCTGGGAAAAATTGCATAATAAAAACTAAGAAGCAACAAGTTCCCCATCACAATAAAAAATGCAGTGGTATTGGACAAAAATGTTTCATAACAACAGGACTGCACGTTGTAGTCTAATATTCTCCCTCTAAAAGCATAGTTTAAGAAATCTTGTGTAGCTGTACAGTCACAGATAAGAAGTCAAACAAACCATTACTTTTTTAGCCACTCTACTAGACTGGCAATCATTCATGATTCTCATACTTTATCATCTCCCTCTCCTCAGAAAACAAACCCCTCTTTCATACAAGACTGATATTTCTTTTCCTGATTTCTATCATCACAAGAACATCCTGCAGAGTGCCTTAATATTCCTCGCAGATTCTCATACTGCAATGTCAAGTGAATTTGATACTTAAACATTTCTTTCATGGTTTACCAGATTACAGATGTCCTTTCCTAAAGACTGTCCTTTCAACAGGTTTCTTTTTCCTCCAGTGCAATTCAAAACTGCTGGAGCCAGTTCTATTAATAAGTTCTTTTTGTTACAGCTTACTCTGATAATTTGTCTTTTCTATGGCCCCATATTGACTAGGTAATTCTTATTCTGGAGAAATTATACGTATGTGCCATCTTTTGTCAAAAATAAACTTCTACTGTAAGAAAAAAGCTTATCTTATCCCTTCAAAAACCATGTGCAGACATTCTTAGAGTAAGGGAATTCCTGTTAATAGCCTGCCATTATCAATTATTGCATGTATAGAAGTCACTAACACTAACATCGTAAAAAACAGGTTTGTTATCACTGATCCTTCCCTCTAGATCACGTCATCATGAAGTCAGACAAATGTGTTTGTCAAAAAAGTTACCTGTTCAATTGCATGGGTTTAGTGTTTAGGACAATAGGAAACTAATACTCATTCAGGAACCCTTACACAGGAACATTAAATAGAGTAGTCTCTTTGTAAATATAGGTATACAAGAAGATGCCCAGGTATAAAGTGTGTGAGCCCAGGCTCAAGAACATGAAGGCAACATCTTTACTTTCTTGTTCTTACTGCACATTCATTACTTGGAAATACTATCACTAAGTGGAGCACTAAGAAATTATATCTAGTATTATCTTCTAGATATCCTTGACTGACAGGTTTCAAAAACATCACACTTCTATTTTCTTACCTAGTTCAGTAACTTGTCGATCAAAAGGACAACGAACTGCTCTGCCGTGGAGGGGAAGCCGGGTAAGACAGTCATGGCAGACAGTATGGCCACACAAAAGCAGCCGGGGAACTTTGTCTCCTTGCAAAGAAAATACATCTTCACAGACCCCACACTCAAGAACCTGTAAGTTAAAAAATACCACATTTGGTTTTGAGCTAATAAAAAAGCAAAACTTCACACAGTAAGCTATACGACAGTTTATTTTACAGACGTTCAAGCAATCATGCATGCTCAGCAGATAAGTTGAGTCAGTGATTTTGCTTTATGCATACAACTAACGATCATACTACCGATTTTTTAAAAGTAAATAAATCATTAGACACAAACAGAACATTTTAGCTCCTCAGCATCCTGCCTGACCACCACTAATCCCTACTCACTTCATTTAATACACTGCCACAAGACAAGCCTACTGGTCAAGAAGCATAACCAGCAGAAACATCCTGGCAGGAAATGGAAGCGGCCAGCAAGACCCTGCCAGAGCAGAGGGTTGGCCGGTGGAGTTTCCCCTCGCAGCTGATGCTCATAAAGAGGTCAGTCGTACCAAGTGAGCCACTTAGCAAGCTACAAACGCAGCACCGAGCTAGTGCGAGCAAACAGTTGTGGGCCGAAACATCTCAAGCTATAAACGAAAAGCAAAACTAATTATATTAAAAAGGTTATATAAAACTGGTTACATAAAAAGAAAAAAAAACCAAACCCATCCATAAGCCCGGGACTCCAGGGGACATATCCTATACCACAGGCCTCCCGCGCCCCGTCCTCGGTGGGGCCCGCCACACCACAGGAGCTGGGCCGAGCTGCCGCCTCACCTTCACCGCAGCACCCGCCGGGCTACGACCGCCACCACCACCGCCAGGCCCGCGGCCACTCTCCGGCCCGGCCTTGTTTATAGCCAGGGCCGCCATCTCGGGGAGGGCGGAGCGGAGCAGCTCCGCAGGAAGGAGCGAGGAACCGCCACGGGCGCGCGCACCGCCCAGCAAAACTACGACTCCCACCGTGCCCCACAGACGCCCAGGCAGGCGCAGGAGGCGGTGCCCCCCCTCCTCCGCCCGCGGAGCCCTGGGGGCTGTAGTCCCTCCCGCCGCGCTGCAGCCTGGGACGGCCGTGCCTGCTGCCGCCGCAGTCTGCGCGGCTCCTCCCGCTCCGTCGGCCATCCCGCGGGTGAAGACCATGGACGTCAACCAGCCCAAGCAGGAGCATTTGCTGGCTCTGAAAGGTACCGACCGTGCGGTTCCACCGATTCACGCACGCCCGGCCCTGATTCGGTGGTGAAACAGCGTGTCTGACCCGCAGCCGAGGGTGTTTCTCCTCCTGGTTTAGATGGAGGTGGAACAGGGAGCGGCCCGGCTCTCGGGGCCTGCGGCGCTCGGTGCCCGAGGGCATAAGGCAGCGGTGGGGGCTGCTCTGCCGTGCCCCGCACACCGCAGGGTGTGCGCCTGGCGTGAGGGGCTCAGCGCCGCCTGCCCGTCTGTGTCAGTGCTTTGCGTAAGACTTCAAAGAAAGCGTTCAGTTAAATTTCCAGTTCCCCTGCTGCCTCTTTTGTTTGTTTGTTTGTTTGTTTGTTTGTTTGTTTGTTTGTTTTCAGGACCAGAGGACACAATCTTAAACTGCGTCAGGGGAGGTTTAGGCTGTGCGTTAGGAGGGTTTCCTTCGCCGGAAGGGTGATATAGACATTGGCATAGGCTGCCCTGGGAGGTGATGGAGTCTCCGTCCCGGAAAGTGTTTAAGGAAAGACTGGACGTGGCACTTGATGCCATGGTGTATTTAATAAGGTGGTGTTCGGTTTTACGTTGGATTCCATGATCTCAGACGTCTTTTCCAACACCGTTGATTCCGTGATTTCCCTTTGGATGGCTTTTGCCCTTTTTACCTCATGCTTAATGTGCAACTACGAGGTTTACCTCCTTGATTCAGGGATCACGAAGAGTGAAAATACAATTGTCTAGGTCACTTGCATGCCTCCAAAATTAATGTAAATTTCTCTCCAAAATCAAGAGAGCCCTATGAAGAATGTGATAATTTCTGAATTATAAATGCTGCTAGTTATTTTCGTGTAATAAAGAGCTGGTTAGAATCTCACCTCTGCAAGTGTTCTAGATCAGTGAAATGGATAAAGTAGTGCAGGTATGAGTAATTTCAGAGACCATTTTCTCGTTTTAAAACTCTCCTGGACAAAGTTTTTTAACAGTGTCTCCATGTGATAGTAAAATCTGTTAACCATAACTCAAAGCTCAACAAGCTCTTTTCAAATACATATACACACATGCAATAAAGGCAAAAACATAAGAACATGAAACATCAGTAACTGCCAAATGGGTTTCGATAATAATTAATTAAAAGCAAAAAGCTTTATGGTGGATCGTTTTGCTTTTATTAGAAACCAGTGCCATCCTGGTTTTCTATTGAATTTAGTCCAGGCTGTAGGTTTTGCAGAAGTAGGGAAGGTGTGGGGATTTATTTTCATTATAACTGTATTAAACAAAATCTTGACAGTGACAGTCCTAGATTTTATTATTTTAATATAATCTGTGTTACTGCTCTCCATCAGGAAATATGAAATGATTGCAAATTCCTCACGGGGGCAGGGGGAAAGGGGGAGAAGGGTGGGAAGTAGGACAGCAACACTCTGCACGTTTTACTTATGTTTCATGACAGTGTTTGTAGTTCTCCTTTCATCACGCTCCTGCATTTAAGACAATCTTTGTATGGAAGTATAAAGCCTTTGACGACTTAGTAAGTTGTTCAGTTATTCCAAAAGTCTAATAAATTAAGAAATTGTCAGTTCCTTAAGGACTAAAGCATAGTTGCATGTAATGCGTGGAAGCTTTGAGGCTAAAACTAGATATGTGGTTCTGATACAGAATGGAAGCAGGCAGCTTTAATTTGCCTAGAGCACTTCCCTTTTAACTTTTTTTACTTTAGAATCTACTGCATCAGTCAGTACTATCTTGGGAAAGGTTTCTGTAACATGTGTTTTCTAGTTACTTTATGTGCCTTCGCTTAAAATGCTGATATGTAGGAGGAAAACTCTTTTAAAAAATTGTCTGCTAAATTGAGAAAATAGGCAGTAGTTATTGTGTGCCTTTTCATATGCATCACAACAATATAACCGGAATAGTGATGGATGGCAAGTATGAGATGTTGACAGTAAGAGTTCTCTTGAAAAGGACTGTTTTGAGTAAGCAGTGTGCGTGTGGATAATGTTCAGTGTACTGAAGTTACACTGGTAATTATGGAATACAGCTGCTAATGTTCAGCCTAGATAAAACAGAATGTTCTGATACATATCTCAGGTATTTTTACTACGTTTTTCTTTCTTGAAAAATATGCTAGCAATGTTTGTCGTAATACGGTAGTATCTTATTTTTTTATAATACTTCTGCTTTAGGTCCTGTTTTCCACTGATCTTTGCATCATGGGGCAAGGAAATTCTTGTAAATAAGATGTTTCAGTCTAGATACAAGAATCCTTATCAAGAGACTCTTTCCCTAAGAATCACTGGATTCCTCCTGTTCAAGCATGGAAGTGGTCTTGCACTATCGACCACATCAGAGAGATCTAATAAAACTGCAGAAATTTGCAGAAGCAGCAGTGAAGGAGTTTCCTATTCGCCAGTTACCAAGATTTGCACCCTGGTTTCCAAATGATTTACACAGACTTCCCCTCAAACCAAAAAAGCAGGCACCTGTTATTTCTTGTGAGGAAGTGGAAGAATTGAAACAGCTTTCTACACCTTCAGGATATGTTACAGGATCTCCTGATTATGACTGCACAAAAAATCTCCTTGAGTTTCACTCTAGTATGAAACATGGTCCGACTTTAATCCAAGCAAAGGCTGTTCACAGATCAATTAACTTGGACTATCAAGGAGAACCACCACCTAATGGAAAACAAAAATTGAAAAGGTCTTGGAGTGTCTCTCTCCCTAGTGCTAAACTCAAAGAAAAGATTCGTCCTTTATCTCAAGAACTGCAGAATAATTTGGAAAGATTAAAGCTGCATGCTTTTTGTAGAGCAAAATGGACAATTGAACAGTCTATTTGTAAAAACCAGAATTTGGAGGACATATGGATAAAATTGAATGGACTCATTAAACAGAATGAATTGCCGTCTTGCAATGCTACTATCCAAAGATCTGTGGGACAGATATGGATTTTCTGTGATATATTATACTGTGAATATGTTAGAAATATTCTTAGGGAAAAACTAAGCCTTACAGATAAAATGAATTTGCTTGTACACAAATATGGAATTATATTTAGTTTGTGACTTAAGATACAATTTAATAATAAAATTAATGTCAGAAATAATAGAGCTTCTAAGCAGTTTAGAATATATAGACTTTAGAACAACTGACAAATTACAGTAAGAAAACTGCTTATGTTTCTTTACTACAGTTTTCTAATTACAATTCTGTATTTCTTTAACTTTGTTTTGCCTCAAGACTTATAGTTCTGTTAAGATTAGTAAGTTTCTGTTTGGCTTAGTACTGCATTTTATAGCTTTTCTCTACCTTAGTGGTCTAAAGGAAAAAATTAAAATAAAAATTCCAGACTATTGTGGCAAGCAATGTCAGATAATAAAATTAACGCTTTCAGTTGAGTAAAGTACATCATCTCTGCTTCGTTGGAATTAGGAAAAGAAAGATGATTTTAAGTGAGTTTAATAATAGCCGTAACTGACATGAAGATTTTCAAGATCTGATTATTTCCTTACAGTAGTCTGCAACTTTTTTTAATGAAGGCATATCCCTCCCATGAAGTACAAACTTACTTTATGTGGGATATATGCACTGTCTTATCTATATTTTCACAGAAATATTAATGATAGCTTCAGTGGAACCTGTAGGCTGAAAAATAATGAGCAACTTAATAATTGCTGTTTTACACCTTTGATAATTATTTTTTTCCTGATATTTCAGTTCTTTTGTCTCTAATTATATTTGAGAACAAGAAAACACTAGCTTCCAGCGAGAAGTGAGGAAATTAGGAAATGAGACTTCTATCTGAGCCCCCTTGTTTGTTGTCTTTGAGAATTTGAATGCCTTTTATGGTCATAAAAAGCTGAGTTCAGCATGACTTTTTGTGTCCTGAAAGAATTAAGTGTTCCAAGGTCATGCTGTACCTGCTCAGTTGAAACTTTGGAGGGTCAGTAGAGAAGATAAACTGCGATCAGTACGACTGCACGGTAATACATTTGCATAACCTAATTCTAGATAGTTTTGCTGTAGCTGGAGGTTAAGGTCTGTAGCATCTGGAAAAGGGGGAAAACAAGCGTTTAGTATTTGTAGATTGTTAGATTGTCATTAATGCCGCTCACACCAAAGTGTACATAAGCGTAACAGAGATCCCTCTGTAAAAACAAAGTAAATTCCCCCTAGACCTACGTTTTTATTACTTCCTTGTGTTGAATAATTATATTTTATTATAGGCATTACATATTTTTTTAGATTAAAATTGCTCCGTTTGAGTCATTGACATGTATTTTTAAACTTTGAGTTTTAAGACATTTGTATATGTCTTATATTGATGTTCGGAGTATTTGTGACATTTAATGTGATCTCTTAGCAAAATTGATGCAAAATGCTGTCTAGACTGCACTATAACTGAGAGTTGTCATTAGTTTTAAAGCTTCTTATATAGCCAAATTTTTCACTGACGTTATATTATGCACTTAACATAATTAGTAACAAAATTTCTTTGTGCATCTCTGTTTTTGAAGATAAGATGAAGTAAAATGCAGTGTGATTTGAGTTCTATTTAATGTATCTTGTGTCTGGGATCTTAGAAGAGATTATATATTTTCTAACATTAATTTAGTGCTTCTAATAAATATGATAGTATACCTATCACAGTTTGTTTTGACTTCATTCTGTGATATATTTATTTATTTTCCGAAGCATTACTTAACCCTTTCTTTAGAAACAATCAGCAAATACTAGTTACACAGACTTAGTGTGAATAAAATTAGATAATGCCAATAATACAGTCCCACTAGATTAATTGGATATACTGACAAAAGAGCTAAACAAACTTTACTAAACAGGAGAGATTTTTGTGTGCTTTGGGTTTGTGTGCTTGTATGTGAATAATGGTAGATGCACTGCTAGCTGTGAGCACCTCAGCTGGTAACTGTCTTGCTAGAGTGAACACTACCTTTGGTTGCTTTGCAGAATTACTACAGTCTTGGTTAGCACCAGTATACAAGCTGAAATACTGGCTTTCATTTTGTTCTCTTCAAGGAATGCTTAATTCAGAAGCATGTGTAATTCAGTATCTTTTCTTTTTCATTTTCACTGTTGAATGTGGTTCACTATTCTATTTTGTCTATCTTAGGTTTTGTTTAATATACTTGGTGGTTCTAAGTCTTCAAAGGTCCTGGTTTTTCAACTTCTTCACCGTAACAAAGACAATATAATATCTTTTTTTGATGTGAAAAGTGAGAATTGTTTGTGTCAATGCTAATTTGCCTTGGTCTGCTGTATGGTAGCATAAATTCTGGCAAACCAATACAGCCCACTATACCCAAATGTACATCAAAGTAATTGAATACTTTACACCGTTGGCAACAGTGAATGCTGTCTGGACACAATAGCTGTACAAAAGTACAATAAAAATAAATCCACCATACTGTGTCAGTGCAAAGGTATTCATTAACTTGTTGCAATCTAGAGAAATCCTTTGGGTTAATTTTTCAGTTTTAGTTGATGTTATGTTTGTTAAGTTTCAAAGAAAAAAAAAAAACTAATGGTTTTTACGTATTCAGATTAACACCTAAGATTATGTATGCTCAATTTTGTTTCATGTGAATGCCTTCATGATAAGCTATGTCCAAGTTAGGGCCTTTGGTTAATTTGAAGAGGAGGAAATTATTTTAAGAAGTAGTGCCTTAAGTCTGTCATATAACTGAAAATAATATCATTTTGAGTGTGAGTTAAAATAGCCTTTGAAAATACCACTTACTTGAAGTAGGGGTTTTTTAATTGCAAAATCTCAATGATTTTTATTTTGTCAGTATAAATAAAATAGCTTTGTTGTAAGTATTTTCATGAGGATTTTGTGTTGGTTTTACTGGTTTGAGTTTAAAGTTTGTGACTTAGAGAAAAAGTATAAAAAAGTGGTATAAATAATGTAGGCTTTTAATCTTGTAACTCTACCTTGTGTAAGTGTTACAGGTTAAGATATAAATGCAGTTTCTTATAGACTGGTGTTTGACTGAAAGAGTCCATACAAGTCATCATGCCCCATTCTAGGGCAACAAGGGTCACAGGACAGGCACTTAACCTAGAAAAGTCCACAAACAGATGAAACGGATACACTTCTGAAGACCACAGAGCACTTAACGCTGTAGCAGGTGTAAGACCTTTAGCAAATTGAAAAGCAGTAGATTAGTAGGGTAGTTCACCAGGAATAAAAGAGGGAGCAATGCCATTACCAGTGGTTTTGGATCTTAGAATAGCAGGGAGATTTTTTTTTTATATTGTGAAAGGCCATGTGATCCTTTTTCAGGCTGAGATTTATTTGGTGCTTGTGGTTTGTTGGATGTTTTTTATTGAGGTTTTTTTGTTTGTTTGTTTGTTTCATTTTTGGGTGGTTTTTTTGTGGAAGAAGAGCAAGGCATTCTGAAAAACAATATTAAAAATAGTTGTTCGATTTACTGATTTTTTTTTTAAATTTATTTTTGCAGTGATGAGGCTAACCAAACCTACCTTATTCACTAATATTCCGGTGACTTGTGAAGAAAGAGATTTGCCAGGTAAGTCTTCTCTACTGATTGATTATTATGTATGTTTTACCAAGTTTAAGCAGTGTGACCATCTAACACTTAGACGTTAGAGGAGTCATGACCTCCCATAGACTCTAATCTAACTTTAAAACAGCAATACGTTTTAGATTTGGTAATAGCTGAAGGAAAGTATCAAGGTGCACTCTACAGCTCCTGACTTAAATCTTTGAGAGATTGGTGATGATACTCAGACACATGACCTCAAAGTTTGAAAAACTGACATACACAGTGAGAGGCAGTTCTATGAGGGAAATGTGTAAGTGGAGAAAGATTTGCATTACTATTTTTTATTATTATTATTTGGAGTAGAGGCCGTGGTGGTTAGAACCAATGTTCTGTGGAAAAACAATCTTGCAAGAATCACTGGTTTTGAGTTGTGTTATGCTTGGTGTGCCATCATAAATTGGAAATCCCTGGGTTGTCTCCCAGATATAGTTGAAGTCTAGAAGTCAAGTATTAAGACAGTCAAAGGAAAGATTCGGGAAGGAGGGTTGTGTGGAAAAATAAAGTAAACAGGGGAAGAAAGTAAGTGAGGTTGATTAGTTCTGTTATGTAATGTGGTTTAGATGGAAAGAATTTCTCTCAAAATTCAGTGCTAATTTGAGCAATGCCTTTTGGATTGTGCCCTTGAGTATGTATATAGTGAGTAAATTATTGGACACAAGTATCTTGAAGCTGTTATAACTTATAGGCAGGCCTGTGGATATATATTTCATCCCCAAACAAATTTATTGGAAAAAATATATCTAAATATATCTAAATATATCTAAAATAAACTACATCTGAGTAAGTGATTAAGTGTCTAACTTAAATGTAGACAAACCTTTGGACTTAGCAAATATTTGATTTATAGCAACTTGATATTTTTGCAGGTAATCTATTTAACCAGCTAATGAAAGATGATCCTTCTACTGTAAAGGGTGCTGAAACGTTGATGTTAGGAGAAATGCTGACTTTGCCTCAAAATTTTGGGTAAGAATAAATGATTGTAACTATAATACGTCAGGTTTAGGCTTCATTTGATTTAAGATTCATACTTCTTTTTCTATTTGAATACCATTGTTCTGCAACGGGATATTCAGTAATTTTAAAAATAATATGTGGCTTGATTTATAAATACATACTTGTATGCTGCCTGATGTTTCTTGTCTGTAGCCTGCCTGAACCTAATAAGGATTGAAAGTTGAGAGAGATCTGCAGCTGTGGGTGACTTTCTAAGGTAGTGCACTACTATAAACCACATTATACTAACAGAGTTTACTACTGTGGTTTTTGTGGGTACTGAAGGCCATCTTATTTGTGTCAGACTTTTAGTAGAAAAAATTCTGATATGTTGCTTTTTAAAACTGTTTGCCTTAGAAGGATGACTTCTGAGTATGGGTGTGCAAATGCCAATTTTCTTCTAGGGTTTGATCTGGCAAAAGTGCATGTGTGTGAACTTAAAAGTGTTTCAGTGAAATGTTCTGGTTTTTAATAACTGTTACTAAATTTTTTTTTCCCCTGAAATACAGAAATATATTTCTGGGAGAGACATTTTCCAGTTATATTAGTGTGCACAATGATAGCAATCAAGTTGTCAAGGACATACTGGTGAAGGTATGTGAAGAGAAATCCACTTATAAAAGATCTATAAAAAAATAAAATACAATTATTGCGTTTTCTGACAATATATTGTATGTCTAACATTAATACATAGACTTTAGGAAATATATGTCACTCTTTTCAATCCAGAAAATGTATCTGCAAATTGGAAAGAGTAAGACATAAAAATAGAAATCATTATAGAAATCTTCAGAGATTAAAATCAAAAACTAGGATTGTGTCAAAAAATTGATTTATTACAGAATCATAGCGTTTAGGTTGGAAAAGACCTCTGAGGTCACCAAGTGCAGCTGTTAACCCCTCACTGCCAAGTCCACCGCTAAACCACGGCCCTAAGTTCCACATCTACACAGTCCCCCGCAGGGATGGTGGCTCAGCCACTTCCCTAGGTAACCTATTCAATGCTTGAAAACTCTTTTGGTGAAGAACTTGTTCCTGCTATCCAATCTGAACCTCACCTGGTGCAACTTGAGACTGTTTCTCTTTTTCCAACTGACTAAACAGCTCCACCTCCATTGACTTTCTTTGGACATGCACCCTTCTATTTAAAACTTCTCTGAAGAATTGGTGTAGCAAAATTTCCACAGCTAAAAAAATGGAGTTACATTGACTTACCTTCACTTTCATGGAGGTCTTCCAATTCCCTGTGAAGCATACCCTGATCTGTATATTGTATGAATTATTTTATAGAGAATTGAAGTTTTGTGTTTACTGAACAAACAAAACACTGAGAGTAGAAATTTCAGAAGTCATTGTGGAACTCAATTAAAAAGTAAATAGAGATTTTGTAAGCTGTATGGTAAAAGACTGAACTATTTATATGTTTTAGAACTTGCATTTAGCTTTGTAAGTATCTCATCATCTTAATATATGTCAAGAATATCACAAAATATTCTGAGTTGGAAGGGACCCACAAGAATAATTAAGTCCAACTCTTAAGACAGTAGCCCACAAAAGGATCAAACCTACCACCTTGGTGTTGTGAGCCCCATGTTCTGACCAGCTGAGCTCTTGCAATATGTGTGAAAGCATGTACGAAATGGTACAAAATACTCAGTGAAACCTAGTACTTTATAACATAAGTTACATTTCTTTAGGGTGTTTTTAACAGCTGAAGTTCTGCTGATGCTTTGTTGTTCTGTCCCCAGGCTGATCTTCAAACAAGTTCTCAGCGTTTGAACCTTTCAGCTTCTAGTGCTGCAGTGGCAGAACTTAAACCTGACTGTTGCATTGATGACGTGATCCATCATGAAGTAAAGGAGATAGGAACACACATGTAAAATTTTAACTTTTTCTGTTATTAAATAAGCTTAAATGAAACTACGGTACATGCTTTTGATACAGCACAAGATTGAAAGTAACACAACTTTTTTTTAATTTGTTTTTTTCAGCTTAGTTTGTGCAGTAAGTTATACTACACAGACTGGAGAGAAAATGTACTTCAGAAAGTTCTTCAAATTTCAGGTATTTCATGTAATATTCTACTCTACTTTTAATAAGTGTGTGAGTCTGGAAAATGCATTTTAAAACATCTGATACTTCATAAGCACTTCTATGTACCAAAAGTCCATTCCCTTTTAAAAGTGAACCATTAAAAGCCACTGCTTCAAACTTCACACGAACTGTTTTCTAATTACCACACAGTTAAAACATCTCAGAACTAATAAATATTGCATCCAATAATTTTTACTAATTTATTGAGAAAAAAAATCTACTCTTAAAAAGTCCCTTTTTATAGTAGACAGCTTTATGACTATTTTTAAGCAGAACAAGTGTTGATCATTCTGACTTTGATACATTCGACCACTGACCTTATATTGTAAAATTCTGATTTTTCTTTTGGTGTTTGTAACCTTATTAAACTGGAATTAAATAGTTCCGTTTTTAAAGGAATTTAAGTAAAGAAGTCTAATGTATTATATCTCATACCGAGAGAAGTAATTGACAGAATTGAAACCTTTTCTTCCATTACATAAATTTCAAGATTTGAGATAAGAATTACTGAGGAAAGCAAGAAACTAATCTGGAGACTGATTCTGGCAAGAAAGAGACTGTTGTGTATTTCATGGATGTTTAATTTTTTGGAGAAATATATTGAGACTTGGATATTGGCGGACTAATCTTCATGGAATGGAAGATTACATGGCGTGCATTACTGAATATATTTTTAGATACTCTGACAGAGTATAATATAGCAGCATTATATAGTTCATTCTAAAGCTGTTTCAGGGGAGGTTTGATTTGGATACTCGGAGAAGTTTCTTCACCCAGAGGTTTGTTGGACACCAGAACAGGCTCCCCAGGGAAGTGGTCACAGCACAAAGCCTGACAAAGTTTTCATGAAGCATTTGGACAATGCTCCCAGACACATACTCCTGGAGGCTGGATTTGATGGCCCTTGTGCTTATCTTCCTAACCAGGATATTCTACGATACTATGGGGTGATTGCATTTTGCTGTTTTCTAGTATTCTATCTAGATACTTCAGAAAAAAAAATCTTCGGTCTTTAGAAGGTTAGATTTTCATGCATTAGAAGAACATTTGAGTGCTGTTAGTACTCTTGAGTACTGTTAAGACTTAAGTACTGTTAGTGGGCCTTGAAATGCCACGTATTGATTAGTCAAAGGTGCTTCCTGACAATCCTAGGGAAAATGGTTCCATATAAATTTTTGTGTTACCCTCCCTCTGAAACTAGCATCTCTGTAGAATTTCTTCATCTTTAGTGAAGTTAATTTTCATCTTTGTGTGCTTTGTCTTGCTCTCCTTATGAAACTGCTTCCCTTTCCATTTCTCCACTCTTTTCCTCTGTTCAGTGTTCTGTTTCTCTGTCCCCTCTAGGCTTTCTCTGATTGCTTACACATGCATGTGCAAGCCTCAGAGCTCATCTTTCCTCTGTTACCTAATGTTGTTCTTGTCCGAGCTTTGTACAAGATACTGATTTGTCTCCTTTAGATTTTGTATGCAAACTTATTTGTGCACTTTCCTGAGGGTTCTGCATGCATGATGTAATTGCCATGGTTTTTAACTGAACTCAGCATAAGCAACTGAATTGTCAAAAGAGTTGAAGCCATCTATCTGTCAAATGTGAAGCCATGCATTCAAAGAAGGAAGCATAAGTATACAGACACTTCCGCACCTTCTAGAAATGTTCTCTGATTCATTATGAGAAAGGCATTGCACTGACCATTTTGTCTGTTAGTTTTTAAATTTGACTTGGAGACACCAGTAGGAAACCTGAGAACAAGCAAGAAGTGTTACAGAAAATTGAACTATGTCATTACAGTGAGAATTCATGGTTGCTAGTAATTGAGATGTCACTAGCTATTTTATAATAAAAGAATACTCTTTTACAGATTCTTAGATTTTTTCAGTTACATTTTCTAGCATCTTTTAAGTTGAACTGGTGTTAATTGGTTTGAATCAAGTTTCTTTTTTAAACCATTACATGTAGTTTTATACTGATTGACAGTGCTTTTCTATTCCAAAGCTTTCTCTAAGTAATTAACAGCACTATGTTTTCATGGAGAAGGAATGATTCTTTCTAGGTTTGGGTGGTTTGTGAACTTCACAATAATCTTTTGTATTTTACTGGAATGCCAATTGAAATTTACTGCAATGAATGGAAAGACTGTTTAACAGAAGACAGAAAAAATTCAGTATGTTGGAATATTTATGACAGAAAAAAATCCCCTCTCAACCAACAAAGACCTAAATTAAATTTTTTAATTTTGTTTTTTAATAGAGAGACATTTATGAATACCTGAAAGATTTGGATTTTATGCCTTTTAAAATGCAGAAAGCTCTGTGAAGACAACTTTTTGATCTTGAATTCTTCAGTGCTAAAAAATTTGTTGACAGCTTGGAACATTAGAGGAAATGTGTAATGGGAAATAAGTGTCTTCAGAAAAAGAATTTAAATTGTTTCCTTATAAGTATGATAGAAGATTATTTCTTGCAGTTGCATCACTTTATAAATGTTTCACATTTGAATGTGTTAACTGCTTTGGCTTTATGCACAAAATTCAAGCATTAAGAATCAACACTTTATAATCATATTTTATATAATCGAGTTGCCTTCTTTTGCTGATTGAAACTCGTGAGATTAATAAGGATGTATTAATTATTTTATGTATTACGATTTTCTTTAATTTCTTGAAACAGTTGCATATTCAAGAAGGAAGTGAAGGCTAATAAAGCTAAACACATGGTTCTATTTCATTTATGTTTAGAGAAGCCCTCAGAAACTTTTGTTCCAAAACTCTGAAGGACTTGTAAATGTTAGATGGTCTTGCTCACAGTTGAAAGCAAATGCAGACCACTGCAGGACCCAGGATGATAGTGTTATTTTAAACACACAGAGATCTACTTAGAGCACTGGATTTGGGCAGTTTCGTAAGAAGCCAGTGCTTAGGTGGAGAATAACTTGTTTTCAGTATGAGGAGGCTGCTTAGTAGGAAAGCAGTCAAGCGTGCACAAGTAAGTGGTGAGGATGTACTCTTGAGATGATTTTGTCATGCACCTGCTATGTGTAAGATTAGAAAGAAAAAGAACTCTTTTAGTAGAAGACCTTAGCACTTCAAAACAGTCTATGCTGAAGTTGTCTGAAAAACCAATTGTCCATCTGTCTTTTTTTCTATTTCATTCAGGTTCTTAAACCACTAGATGTGAAAACCAAATTCTACAATGCAGAGGTGAGAACTGTGTGTATTCAGGTTTGTTTTGGTGTGCTGGGCTTGTTACGTAGATTAAATTCAAAGTGCTTTGTAAGTACACCTTTCTGAGAAAAGTGATCAATTCTAATGAAAAGCAGTGGTAGATAGATGTTGTATATTTTAAAAATAGATAGGCTTTTGATGAAGGGGTAAAAGAGATGTCAGGACCTTAATGTAATTGACTAACAATTTTGCATATATTCATGTGCATATATTATAGGCATATATTTTTATAGTTTCTCATGAACTCAAATACTTTCATTAATTTCTTGTATGTTTACGCTGAAGAGTAATTCCTGTAAGGGAGATCAATTGTTCATAAAGGAGATGACAATTTATCAGAGTGGAGAAAATTTAAATTACTTAAATTTAAATTTTTCCTATGTGACTAGGACCCTTCAGTTCAGTAATTTAAGTTTTAGGTTTGTGGCAGTTACAAACACAGTGCTTCTAAACTAAGTGACCTTATATATGCCTTACATATTTATTTGGACTTACTTGTTTGCCTTTGTTTGTTTATGGGAAGAATTTGGTATGTATCTGTAGACCATAGGCTTCAAACCATACATTGACCAGGTGTGAGGTACCTGAGCAGGATTGGAGCATAAACATATAGCACTAGCTGAGCCCTTTAGGGAGCTGCTACTATGTATAAGTGGGAATGTCTGGAAATGTCGTCTGCTGTGATTTAAGAACAAAAATAATTCTAAGAAATTAGGTCATTTCTCTGGGAGCAAAAAGAATCTCTTATTTAGTCTGCAGATTATATTATTGTTTCAGCTGTAAAGTATGTAAAGGGAAAAGAGAGACAAGTATCTTAAATGTTGCTGTCTCTTTATACTTCATGTGTAAAGTTTGTGATGAAGCACCTCTAACATAATTCTGGACAAACTTTTACATGGATAAAAAATATTCTTTTTTTTGTGTTCATAGTTGTTATACTGACTGGTCTTGATAAGGGTCTTACTTAACTCTCAATTAGCCACCAATTCTTCATGGTAAAAATCTATGAGAACCTTTGGTGTTTGAGCTGTAGATGTAGGTTTGAGTTTTGGGGGGTTTTTTGTGCTTTTTTTTTTTTCTTCTGTAGAGTTTTTAAAAGGCTCTTTGATGCCTTTTGTCCTTCCTGTTAATGAATTTATGCAGCTCCCATTACCATTTTACCCATTCCATTTAATGAATTTTTTTTTTTAATATTTTGGATGATATTAAGTGAGCAATTTCCATTTGCCTAGCAAACTGGTATAGTAGCACTCCTCTCTTATTTCTGAAAGTATATACAGTGTTGCTATGTCTTGTGACCAGCGAATTCAATTAACTTCTAAAAACCTAGAAATAAGTCTTTGGTTAGCTGTTGAGTATGATACTACTGTGAAAGCACTGAGAAATTCCTCCTGACTATTATCCTTGAGAGCAGGGGAGAAAAAAATGGTATGTGTCAGTTATTAGTTAAAGATCTCTAAAGGTTGACCAGTTAAACTGTTAAACTGTTATCATTAGGATTACAGATGTGATGCTGTCTATTCATAATGCCTGTTACTAAAATTATTTTCTATTAATATTCCAATGATAATGCATAATTTAATTTCTTCTAAAACAAGGAATTATGCTGAACCCTAATCTAGTTGCTTATTGCTTATATTGCAGTAGCACCCAAATGGAGTTGATCACTGAAATTTATGCATAGAACACATGCCCTGTTGCCCATACCTGCTGCAATCCTGGGACTGAATTACTCTCTCACTGACTTTAATGTGTCTTGAAAAAAAGGCTCTGTAAAAGGTTCTGTTTCTGCAAGCATGCACAGGGAGGTAGACAACAACTTTTGCAATTAAAGTTGGGTCTTTGGATTGATGAATATTCAAAAAAGAGTTTTCTTGATACTATACCAAATTTTGTTACAACTTGCAACATGGTCACTTTGCTAGGACACATTACCACATTATTTTTGAGACATTAAATATGAGGATACTTCAAATTATCTATAAGGTGACAAGGACTGTTTTTCCATTTCATATACAACTCATTGCATGGATTGAAATTCAGGACAAACTTTAAACTTACTCAAAAACTAACTCTTTTTTTTTTTTGAGTCAGTTTGTTCTACCATATCTTGTCTGTGACTTGTGTGCCTTGAGCTCTACTTTGGATTGATTCTGAAGCAAAGCTAGTAAACCATGTAACCATACTAGCTATAAGTTATTAGAAATGTAGTTGTCATCTTTGTTTGCATCCATTTTTATTTATGTTTCTGTCTTACTAATGCTATCTTGTTTAAACGGTGCAAAAAAATGCAGAAATGCATTTTGTTTGGAAGTTAGCCTCCTTTTTTCTTTAACATTTAACCCTAATTTCTCTAATGTGTTTTTTTTTATTTTCCCATTAGAGTGACCTCAGTTCTGTGGTAATTTTTATTTATTTTTTATAAATATGTATGCTTTTTAATTGCTTAACTGTCTCTGTGCTTATTATTGACATTCTTTACAAACATAATGGAAAAGCAATGTTTGTTCTGTCTTTTTATGTGCAGCTAATCATTTAAATGGTTAGCTCTTTCTTTAATACCCATTGTTGAAACTAGAACTTGATAGCTACAGATCCTTGTGGGGGTCCTCCTATAAAATACCTCGCCAAAATTTTATTAGATCTATTATTCGAAAAGAGAATTTATTTCCTTCTAAATTTTTTCTGCTTTTGACCCATGGAAATGTAGATTTCACTACAGCACTGCTTGTGTAAGCTGTGACAGAACTTTTCACATCTGGTTGGTGGAGACAGTGGGTTTGAGGAGAGAGCAGCAGTTGGATGTTCTTCTTTCCTTTGGCAAGCTGGAACTGCACTTCACAATTTTAACTGCATGTAACAGTTGATTGAATGACTATGTTACTTCTGCAGTCTGATTTCACTTTAAGGCGTGCCTTGTATAAAAATAATTTTGAGAAGTTGTTTTTTTTTAAAAACATGCAATACTAAAAACAATTAAGAATAACACAAAACTAACTTGCTTTTTCATTATGCTGCTTGTTTATTCTATTCCCTTTCAAATTAGCTTTTTTAAACTTCTGCCTATGGTTGCTGTTTTGAAAACTACTAAAATTTGGGTAAATGGACACTTTGAGCAATGGATTTATGGGATATAAATTGTATCAATTTAAGTGACAGTAAGGTGATAGTAGTAATGATTCTGAGAACCATACTTTAGTTGGGGTTATTTCTAGTTCCTGCAAGCATGAAGTGTCTCTGTAACCCATTGAGGTTGCACAGTTTCATTACTGTAGAGATGCTGCTTTGTATTCAACCTGTTTGTAAGGCAATACAAAAAGTTACACAATCATTCTGTATTTCACTTTCTAACACAATTTTTTGAGACTAAACATATTTTGGCTATTTTGTCCCACTTTTATTTTGTAATTTACAAGCAGGACTCCATTTGTATAAAGAATCATTTATTAACACTGATCAAAAAGAAACTCTTAAGTTTTGTTCTGCTTTCTCCACCAAAGTACTTTCTTAAAATTTATCATAACAAAGCACTCAAACTGCTTCAATCTGAATCCGTAGAATAGACTATTTCATTTGGAAGGGACCTACAAGAATCACTAAATCCAATGGCCTGAATCAGTGACTCTTGTAAATGCAAATTTGGTAACCTCTTCTTTTTAACGGACGTGTCTTTAATTCTGGTTTTTACTTTTCTGGGGGCTCATATCTCTAATAAACTGAGTCTTCCATAATTATTCTATCCTGAGATTTTTCGACATTCAAAGTGACTTCACTGGTCTGCAATTCCACAAAAGAAGTGAGGCAAAAACTTCTCTGGTTCCATCTTCTGAAGTTTAACAGTCTATAGCTTTCATTTATGTGCTAGAATTGGTCCTTTGATACCATCTCGGAGCATTAGCTTCAGATGTTCTGAAGGTAGAGCACCAGTTAAATTGTGGGATGCATACCACATTGATAACCTTTGGCATGATGCAGCTGAGTGAGAGAGGGAGCTAGATTTTGCATTTTTAGCTAGTATTTAATAATAAAAGCTCAGAGCATATACCCGAACTATTTTACTTCAGTTAAAGAAAAACACGCACATTTACTTCATTTTTTTACACAGCTTGATGCACCAGTGATCTGGCATGGCATGTTCTTGTGCACTGCAATTCCTTACCATTTATTCAATTTTTAAAATAATTTGAATAAAAGCTTGAGTTGCTATTAAGTTGATGAGAGTCTTGGGAAGTGGTGATTTAATGCAATACAAATAAGCAATAGCTAGAACATAGCAAAATTATCCCACATCCATTGTTTGGCAAGATACCTGTTGACTAACACTTTTGCTCCTGTTTTTACTGGGATTAAGGTTTTTTCTTGCATTAATTAATTTGATTTGCAGGCATGAACTAAACATGTGTGACTTTTTTTAACAATAGGACTGCCTACTCTTTTTAATAACACTAATCATATTTTCATGAACTTGAAATTTTGATTTTTTTCAGACAGATGAAGTGTTTCTGGAAGCTCAAATTCAGAATATCACTACCTCTCCAATGTTTATGGAGAAGGTTTCTTTAGAGCCGTCAATGATGTACAATGTTGCAGAACTGAACACAGTTGACACAGCAGGGGAAAGGTATGTTCGCATTCAGGGCATTTGACTTTGAAATGCTTTGTATTAATATTTCATGAGATACAAGTATTAGTTAGTCATTTGTCTATAATGGAAGGATTGTATGTCTTTGCTTGAGCAAAAAGATCAAATTCCTATTATGTATTCAACTGGAAAATCTGTTTAGAAGGTTTTTTTAATAGAGACTATTCTTAAAAATCTATAATTCTACCAAATAGAGAAATATCCAGCCTAATCCTCAAATAATTTGTAACAATGATGACATGATAACATAAAAACATAATATTATTTCAGTGTCCCCTGTATAAAATTTAACACGGATCTGGTTTTGATCTGATCTCTGTGTACATACTTAGCCTTACAGGACTCATCTGACTAATCCTTGCTTCCTATCAGTAAACTGCCTACTGTTGTCACTTGTTCTAATCATGATATAGCAAGGCACCAGCCAAGGTGGATCAATGGTACACTCTCATGGAGTCCTAGAATATAAAAATTTATCACGCTGAAATTAATTTAATTTAATTTAGTTAAACACTTCATACCAGAATAACTGACTACAGTGGCTACAAGAGCTTCTGAAGTTAACTTTGGCTGTTTGTCCTTTGCTGTTGCTTGGGTTTTTGGAGGTGATGGTTGAGTGCTTCAGCAGTAGGGGCTGAAGTGAAAATTGTGTCTTCTCCTTGCCTGTTGAAGGATTCACCTGCAGGATAATGAAGCTTTGTTCTTACCAAGTGTTTGCATCCACTGTAGTGTTTTTTCTCCTGAACAGGAATCTTAGTTTCATGACATTGAGATTTACTGTGAGGGAAAACAAATAGCAGAAGAACAATTACCAGCATTTTTGTTTAAATGCTAAGATGCCAGATAATTAATTATAATGTAGGAGAGTGGATTTCTTTCTTAATTTTTTTGGCTGAGAAGAACAGGCTCTTTTCTTTTTCCATGGTCCTTGGTGCTACATAAACTCTAGAGCTGTTTTCTGTTGTGGAAACAAAAAATACACTATATGTTTTACCATTATCAAATTTTGTGTACACATATAGTAAGACTGGTGGGACATGGGGAGAAAAAAGGTTAGGTGGTTAATCTTCTTCAGAACAGATGTTTAAATTAAGATCTAGTGTTTTTTTTCCTTTCAGTGAGTCTACTTTTGGTGCAAGGACTTACTTACAACCTATGGATACACGTCAATACTTATACTGTCTAAAACCAAAACAAGAATTTGCAGAGAAAGCTGGAGTAATAAAAGGTGTAACAGTAATTGGCAAACTAGACATTGTATGGAAAACTAATCTGGGTGAACGAGGAAGGCTGCAAACTAGCCAGCTCCAAAGAATGGTAAGTTTGACTTAATTTAGCTTGCCATTCATTTTTAAGGAAATGCAATGAACAATTTTAATAATGACTTGGAAAAGTGCAGGCTCCTTACTTTCTCAGCCTCATTTTTTATTCACACTTTTCTGTATGTTTTAGAGAATTATTTCATATATTTCTTCAGTGAAGTGTGGGTAAGTTAATGGAGTGAGCACTTTATCATCAGAATCCAGTAACCAGTGTTGCAAAATATATTTGTTAGAGTAAAATTAACTGCTTGGATACCATTTGGCAACAAACTGACAAAAGGACCTCTTTAAATGTGCTAATTCTTGACGTGGAAGTTGCTCCCAAGTTCATGCAGACATTTTAGCTTGGAGTAACATTTTTTAATGCATAATATTATTTGTCTGTCCTGGGGTACAGTGCAAAAATGTGTATTCTATCACCATCTGTTGAAATGTGGGAGGGGTGGTGATCGTTATCTTTTCACAACCCATCCTTCCTCCAGAAGATATCTTCTGTTAATGGGCCATTAAGTCCTATTGTGTGACTGATAAGATTACATCATCCCATTGGGAGATGCCCCAGCCAGGGGCAGGAGCCAAGCCTTTCCCACCTAGATAAAAAACTGGGGTTTGGGACCCGAGGGCAGCCCTTTCCACTGGATCCCAGAGGAAAGTCGGACCTTTTCCACATCATCGCTGGATCTTCAGAGGAAAACTGCACCTTCTACAGGAGCACTGCTTCAACTGAACCACATCTGTCATCCAGGAGGACTGCAGCCACCATTTATACCAAAATGCTACCAACACCCTGACTGACAGGATGTCAGGTTGTATTTCTGACTTTGTCGGTGGTTTTTCTTTTATATTATTGCATGTATTTTATTTTTTTTCTCTTTTCTCCTGTTAAATTGTATTACTGACTTGGAGTCTCTCACTGGTTTTACGTTCAAACTAACACATTTATTGGTGCCCAACGTGGGGCATGAAGGGTGCTGAGAAAAGTCAGTATTACAATTTTGTGTTCGCCATGATTGTCAACATGCTTACATGGGTTTTATATCTTGCTCTCTGTATTTTTCCGCACATGGGGAACTGTCTGCCAGCTGTAATGCTCCTGTGTAGACCAGGATATGGTATAAAACTTGCTTTATTGGCCTATTATGTCTACTGCATGATAACCTCTGAGGCAATGAACATAATTCGGAATATATACTCGACTTTGTTTGCTTGTCCTAGTCTAGGTTGCTACATCCGGGGTTTTTACAATCACACACAGCCCTTGGGGGGAGGGGTAAAGAATGATTTTTTTTTTTCCAATCTTTCCAGCCTGATACAGTAGTTTTTGGAAATGTTGAGTTCCCACTGGATGCCAAGGACAGCATAATACTGTTGTTAGTTCTGCTTTGTCTCCTCTGCACAGCCTACAACATGCTTAGAAACAAAACACTACATGGTGTACTGTAGCGTATTCTTGAGGAAGAGGAAAAAAGAAACAAATCAACTTTGTCCACGTCTGCACAGAATGTCACAAAGAGGAGAAGAACCAAACACAAAGCAACAGTGTCTGTGTCTACGCAGACTGCCACAGAGGAGGAAAAAGCCAGAAGTGCCATCAGCATCTCCACACAAACCATCACTGCACCAGAACAGCCTAGACCCGTAGCAGTTGCCCCCGTTCAGAAGAAGAAATCAAAGAGCAAATCAGTCCACATAGTGACTGACGAGGACGTGGCAGGACCTTCACACCCAGCAGAAGTGACAGAGCCAGAGATCATCACTCGCTCTCTATCCCTGGGTGAGCTGCGTGGCCTGCGGAGGGAATTCACCCGCCAGACAAATGAGTCCATCTTGACCTGGCTGCTCCGCATCTGGGACGCTGCAGCCAATGACACCATTCTGGATGGAAGTGAGGCCAGGCAACTGGGATCTCTGTCCCGGGATGTGGTCATTGACCAGGGGATTGGGAGAACCCAAGAAACTCTCAGCTTCTGGCAGCAACTGCTGACAAGTGTGAAGGACAGATACCTTTGTAAAGAAGATCTCCAGGTGCACCAAGGAAAATGGAGCACAGTAGAAGAAGGTATCTGATGCCTGAGGGAATTGGCCGTGCTGGAGATCATTTTCTCAGAAGATGAGAGATTTCCTAAGAGCCCAGACTGTGTCCAGTGCACGTCACAGATGTGGTTGAGATTCGCACAGCTTGGACCAGAGATGTATTCCCGTTACCTGGCAATGCTGCAGTGGAGGGAAGGTGAGGACATGGTAGGCGTCTTGGCCAATAAACTAAGAATTTATGAGGACACTGTCACAGCCCCATTTCGTACCCATGTCTCATCCGTGGAAACAAGGCTGGTGGAGCAAGTCCAGAGCTTGACTGAAGAGGGCCATCAGAAACTAAAAAAAGAACTTAAGGAAAACAACTACCAGATCTCTCCAGAACCAACAAGAGTTTCTGCCATTAGGAGCTGGCGTTCCTCAGGCAGGGAGAGAGGACACACTCCACGAGGTAACCTCTGGTTTTTCTTTCAGGAGCATGGAGAAGACATGAGGAAGTGGGATGGAAAACCCACCTCCTCCTTAGCAGCCCGGATACATGAGCTGAAAAGAGGGACACCTAACACAAGAAGCTCATCTAGAGTCAATGCTGCTCCAGTCTCTCGTGCACAGAACTCCAGACAGTATCAGAATGAAGATATGACTGATCCTCTTGAAGGGACCTCAAGAACCTATTTACAGGAAGAGAGCAACGTGTACCAAGATCAGGAATAGAGGAGCCCTGCCTCTAGCCAGGTAGAGGAGAGGGATAATCGGATCTATTGGACTGTGTGGATCCGATGGCCTGGCACATCCAACCCACAAAAACATAAGGCTTTGGTTGACACCGGCGCCCAGTGTACTCTGATGCCATCAAAGTATGTAGGAGAAGAATCCATCTCTATTTCTGGGGTAACAGGAGGATCCCAGCAGCTGACTGTAGTGGAGGCTGAAGTGAGTTTAACTGGGAACAGGTGGCAGAAACACCCCATCATGACTGGCGCAGAGGCCCCATGCATCCTTGGCATAGACTATCTTAGAAATGGATACTTCAAAGACCCAAAAGGATATCGCTGGGCTTTCGGGATAGCTGCTGTAGAGGCAGACAACATTAGAAAACTGAACACCTTGCCTGGTCTTGCAGTCTGCTGTGGGACTACTGAAAGTTGAAGAGCAACAGGTACCAATTGCCAGAACAACAGTACACCGTCAGCAATACCGTACTGACAGAGACTCGGTGATTCCCATCCATGAAATGATCCGTAAACTGGAGAGCCAAGGGGTGGTCAGCAAAACCCACTCACCCTTCAACAGCCCCATCTGGCCTGTGCGTAAATCTGAAGGAGAATGGAGATGGACCGTGGACTATCGTGCATTGAATGAAGTGACTCCACCGCTGAGCTCTGCTGTGCCGGACATGCTGGAACTCCAGTACGAGCTGGAGTCCAGGGCAGCAAAGTGGTATGCCACTATCGATATCGCCAATGCATTTTTCTCCATTCCTCTGGCAGCAGAATGCAGGCCTCAGCTTGCTTTCACCTGGAGGGGGGTGCAGTACACCTGGAATCGTCTGCTCCAGGGGTGGAAGCACAGTCCCACCATCTGTCATGGACTGATCCAGGCTGCACTGGAGAAGGGTGAAGCTCCCGAACATCTACAGTATATCGATGACATCATTGTATGGGGCAGCACAGCAGGGGAAGTCTTTGAGAAAGGAGAGATTATCCAGATTCTGCTGAAAGCTGGTTTTGCCATTAAGCGAAGTAAAGTTAAGGGACCGGCTCAGGAAATTCAGTTTCTAGGAGTCAAGTGGCAAGATGGACGTCGTCAGATCCCAACAGAGGTAATTAATAAGATCACTGCTATGTCTCCACCTACCAACAAGAAGGAAACACAAGCCTTCCTAGGTGCCATAGGCTTTTGGAGAATGCACATTCCTGAGTACAGTCAGATTGTGAGCCCTCTCTACCTGGTTACCTGCAAGAAGAATGATTTCCACTGGGGCCCTGAGCAGCAGCAAGCCTTCGCCCAGATCAAGCAGGAGATTGCTCATGCAGTAGCCCTTGGCCAAGTCAGGACGGGACCAGATGTGAAGAACGTGCTCTACTCTGCAGCCGGGAACCATGGTCTGTCCTGGAGCCTGTAGCAGAAGGTGCCTGGTGAGACTTGGGGTCGACCACTGGGATTCTGGAGCAGAAGCTACAAAGGATCTGAAGCCAACTACACTCCCACAGAGAAGGAGATCTTGGCCGCCTATGAAGGAGTTCAAGCTGCCTCAGAGGTGATTGGCACAGAAACACAACTCCTCCTGGCACCCCGACTACCAGTGCTGGGCTGGATGTTCAAGGGAAAGGTGCCTTCCACACATCACGCCACTGACACCACATGGAGCAAGTGGATTGCCCTCATCACTCAGCGCGCCCGTATTGGGAATCCAAATCGCCCTGGGATTCTGGAAATAATTACAAACTGGCCTGAAGGTGAGACTTTTGGTTTGTCTTCTGAAGAAGAAGAGGAGCAAGTGGCACGTGCTGAGGAAGCCCCACCATATAATGAGCTACCGGAGGCTGAAAGACGATATGCCCTCTTCACTGATGGTTCCTACCGAATTGTAGGCACTAACCGGAAATGGAAAGCTGCAGTATGGAGCCCCACACGACAAGTTGCACAAGCTACCGAGGGACAAGGTGGATCGAGTCAGGTCGCAGAGCTAAAAGCCGTCCAGTTGGCTTTGGATATTGCTGAACAAGAAAAGTGGCCAAGGCTCTATCTCTACACTGACTCATGGATGGTAGCTAATGCTCTGTGGGGTTGGCTGGATCTCTGGAAAAAAGGCCAACTGGCAGCGCAGAGGGAAACCCATATGGGCAGCTGAGATTTGGCAGGACATTGCTGCCCGAGTAGAGAAATTGACCATAAAGGTTCGACACGTGGATGCACATGTACCCAAAAGCCGGGCTAATGAAGAACATCACAACAACGAGCAGGTGGACCGAGCTGCCAAAGTGAAAGTATCACAGGTGGATCTAGACTGGCAGCACAAGGGAGAATCATTCCTAGCTCGTTGAGCCCATGATGCCTCTGGTCATCAGGGGAGAGATGCAACGTACCGATGGGCCCGTGACCGAGGGGTGGGCCTTACCATGGACAGCATCTCACAGGTCATCCACAACTGCGAGACCTGTGCCGCAATCAAACAGGCCAAGCGGGTGAAGCCTCTGTGGTATGGTGAACGATGGTCAAAGTACAGGTATGGGGAAGCCTGGCAAATTGACTACATCACCCTTCCCCAAACCCACCAGGGCAAGCGCTACGTACTGACCATGGTGGAAGCAACCACAGGATGGTTAGAGACCTACCCTGTGCCTCATGCCACTGCCCGGAACACCATCTTGGGCCTAGAAAAACAAGTCCTTTGGAAGCATGGTACCCCTAAAAGAATTGAATCAGACAATGGAACCAATTTCAAGAACAGCCTTATCAACACCTGGGCCAAAGAACATGGTATTGAATGGATATATCATATTCCTTACCATGTGCCAGCTGCCGGGAAAGTTGAACGGTGTAATGGACTCCTTAAGACTACTTTGAAAGCACTTGGTGGTGGAACCTTCAGAAATTGGGAAATGAACCTGGCCAAAGCCACCTGGATGGTTAACACCCAAGGGTCCATCAATCGAGCCGGTCCTGCCCACTCTGAATCCCTGAACACAGTGGATGGGGACAAGGTCCCTGTGGTACACATGAAAGGTATTTTAGGAAAGACTGTTTGGATTAATCCCACCACAGGCAAAGGCAAACCAATCCGTGGGATTGTTTTTGCTCAAGGACCTGGTTACACTAGGTTGGTGATGCAGAAAGATGGGGAAACCCGTTGTGTACCGCAAGGTGACCTAATTTTTAGTGAGAACTGTATGTAAGGTTTCATTTTGTATTATATATATATCTGGTTGTATTATATATATATATATCTGTAAGAGGGTAGTGGTTTGGGTATGATGTAGATGGTAATAGAATAAGGGGTGGATTATGTCCTGGGGTACAATGCAAAAATGTGTATTCTATCACCATCTGTTGAAATGTAGGAGGGGTGGTGATCCTTATCTCTGTGGGAGATATCCTCTGCTGATGTGCCATCTGATAAGATCAGGGGGATGATCATCGTTATCTTTTCACAACCCATCCTTCCTCCAGAAGATATCTTCTGTTAATGGGCCATTAAGTCCTATTGTGTGACTGATAAGATTACATCATCCCATTGGGAGATGCTCCAGCCAGGGGCAGGAGCCAAGCCTTTCCTACCTAGATAAAAAACTGGGGTTTGGGACCCGAGGGCAGACCTTTCTACTGGATCCCAGAGGAAAGTTGGACCTTTTCCACATCATCGCTGGATCTTCGGAGAAAAACTGCACCTTCTACAGGAGCACTGCTTCAACTGAACCACATCTGTCATCCAGGAGGACTGCAGCCACCATTTATACGGACTGCTACCAACACCCTGACTGACAGGGTGTCAGGTTGTATTTCTGACTTTGTCGGTGGTTTTTCTTTTATATTATTGAATGTATTTAATTTTTTTTTCTCTTTTCTCCTGTTAAATTGTATTACTGACTTGGAGTCTCTCACTGGTTTTACTTTCAAACTAACACATTGTCTTTCATGTCCACAGTTTTGATTGAGTCTATCCTATTCTGGTTGATTTATAAATTGTTCTTGAATTTTAAGTTGTAATTACTATCTTGCTTAAGTCAGCTTCACAGCCATCTAATGTCTAAACCTGGCTTGCATCTTCTTACTTGAGGATAGTGAGAGAGATATGGAAGGGTAGTTAAAAAAAGCTTTGACAATTGGATCTCAGTCTTAAGTTTACAGAGCTTATAATTGGGTCTCTGCCTCTGTCTTTTCTCCAGTCTCCAGCTGCTAGTAAATTGAGCAGTTCCATGGGGAAATTACACTGACTTGGAACTAGGCAAGCAAACTTAGAGCTTGGCAATTCACAGGAAAGTCATTAAAAAGTCACTAAGTCATTGAAACATGTCTTGATTTTTAATTGTGTTGAGTATGTGCATAACTTCATGAAATTAGAAACTGCCCTTTTTCTAAACTTAGTTACACCTGTTACTTTGAAACTTGTTGCTTATTTTTAACAATGAACTGTTTCATTTTCAACTGACCTTTCCTGTCATTTCTCTTTAGACACATTTATTTTCCCTCCCTAAATCACTGTTGTCTCACTCTGCATCCCTTCTTTTTGAACCTTTGAGAATTGCAGGTGAAGCACACACGTCAACACTCCAGGATTAGTTTTGGTCATGCATCATGTTTTGTGCCTTGTGATTAACAGAAAAGCATTATTTTGAGCAACATCTGTCTTTAGAAGAGCAGCAGCTAGTTTTTTTTCTGTTATGAGTTGCAGTGTAACTTCCTCTTTTCCTCCCCTCATTTTTTAAGTGCTATCAGATTATTTAATTTCTAGACCTTACCCTTAATCACATGCTCTCAGGCATTCAGTACAGGACCACACTAGAACCGTCTGAAGATAAAGAGCATTGTTCTAAAGAGTAGAGTAAGTGGGAAATTATCGGGTTGATTCCATAATCTAAGCAAGTACCTCAGTTCTGGATAAAACCAAACTACGTGCTTAGGGAACTGCATAAAATTTTTCCAGTGCTGAATAATTACTTCTCTTTCTTGCTAGGTTCCAAATGCATATTGCTTGACTAATCTAAGTCTCTGTTGGTTTGATATCCCTTTGCTTATTCTATTTTCCAATTCAATATGCTTTCTAAAATGTAACAAACTTTACGTGAAGAAAACCTGTTCCAAGCCTGTCAGTCACTGAATTTTTGGACCTCTTTGGAAGTACCTTTCAATCACACTGTAAATATAATTTTCACTACAACACCCTTTTATCAGTAGAATTGGAACATGTACAATAACTAAACCTTGGCAGGAAGGACAAATTTTTCCCCTATTTTTCCCTCATGATCTGTCATTTGTGGGGATTGAAAATCTAAACATGCTTTTTTATTTGCAGGTTACTTTTTTGAATGAGCCCGGGTTGGTAGCAACTAAGATATTTATAGGTTTGTTAGTAGACCATGTGAAATGTGTTTGGCTCATGGAGAATTGACAAGTATTCATATTGTGTGATTTTCTAACTGATGCCAATTCATTATTCTGGCAATTATTCTATTAAGATTCTAGTGTTCTTAGGATGTGGAATAGTGGTGGGTTTATGCAGGGAAGGTTTACTGGTGTTGTCCACGCATATCTGTTATCTGCCTAAGAGACATCTTAAGTTAAAGCTGATCTTCTCGGACCTGTATATGGCTATTCAAACTTTAAGGATTTAAATTCTCCTGAAAAATGTAATAATAAAGATCGTCCTTATCTGATGAATTGTTAAACCTTTGAAGGTGTTCAGTTGAAGATTGAGAGTTGCTATGATTTCTATTCTAATCAAAAGCACCATCAATCTTCTTTCTTCAGATTTCTCTTATTCCAAGCTTCTTCCAGGAAATGAAAACTATAGTAAAAACTTCAATTTCCTTATCCAACATCTGAGAATATACATTCTTGTTCCTTTCCAGGCTCCTGGGTACGGTGATGTAAGACTTTCATTGGAGACAATACCAGATACTGTAAATTTGGAAGAACCTTTTGACATTACATGTAAAATAACGAATTGCAGGTAACAATGTCATGCAATTCTTGTACTTTTTCCTGAGTGGGTGAGTTGTGGCTGGTTTTGTTTTATGTTTCAGTACTTCCTCCTGAAAGTACTTAAACCTGGTCTTTACTATGATTTGTGGCAACACAAAACTACTTAAAACACAGAGATTAAAAAAGCCCCAAAGAAACAACAACTAAAAAACTTCTATCATTATGTGTTAATAACTGTACTGAACTAGGAAATAGCCAAAAATCTGTAGAGGAATCCCATTAATCTGTCTGCGATATTATTTATGATTGCTCCTCATACTTAAATCTCAACTCATCTTAGGGTTGCAAGACTGACATTTAAGTGAACTAATTCTAAATAGAAATTGAGTCCAGGGACTAAAGCATGTATCTGGCCTGCAGATACTTCTCATGAAAAGCTTGTAGTCCATCCAAAATGTAAACACTATTATGTTATCCAGTATTGCTAAACCCATGACAGGATGCTTGTGTTAAACAGAGCTGTCTGCAGCTGAATTACTGTGCATCACAGTAAATAGTGCTTGACACCTTATAATTATTTATGAATCTTGATTAACAGTAACCTGAATAATAATCAAGCTTTTGTCTGCAGTCTTTGAATCCTTAAAAAAGCCCACAGGTTTATTCTTGTTTTTCAATTTCCTCTAGCAGTGAAAGGACTATGGATCTGGTTTTAGAAATGTGCAATACTAATTCCATCCACTGGTGTGGAGTTTCAGGAAGGCAACTTGGAAAGCTGCACCCAAGTTCGTCCCTCCATCTTGCACTTACATTGTTGTCTTCAGTGCAGGGATTGCAGGTAAGTTGTTAGCACAGTTTTGTTGTAAAACAGATGTTTTATAATATTAACAGTTCTTTATAATAACAACAACTCTTAAAATATTTTCCCCTTCTAGAGTGTCTCTGGCCTAAGACTTACAGACACATTTTTGAAGAGAACATACGAGTATGATGATATTGCACAAGTCTGTGTAGTTTCTTCAGAAATCAAGCAAAGCTGAAGAAAAAAATCCTGTAAATTTACTGAGCTTTTTTTTTCCAACTTCATGTTTTTGCAGTCACTTGTTTTAAGATGAGTACAAACAAAATCAAATCCCTATATAGCTGTAAATGTGATAATGATTATTTAATTTCTCTGAGCATTTCTTGAATGTTTTCAAGTCTTTTAAAACATGCATATGCATTTTAGCTACTAAAAATAAAACCTTTGAAAAAAGTGTAGTTCTAGTAAATTATATTGCATTTACATCAACTCAGGACAGGGGGATGAGACTCATAAGAAATACTAGCATTTTATGCTTATTTTTCTCATCTTAATTTTTTAAAGTATTTAAACCCTTTTAAAATCCTGGCTCTGACAAAACTGCTTCAGTTCAAATGAACTGACCTTCTACAGACAAGTTCCTGTAATCCAAATTAAAAAATAAAAAAGGGCATGGCAGTGTATTTGTGTGGTACATGTATAGCCATAGGAAATAAAACCTGATAAAGCTATGAGGTGAAAGAGTGCAGCTGGCACTAGGAGCTGGGAAGTGGAGTATAAGCCAAAGCCTCTGTTGGTTGTGACTCACTCTTTGAAGAGGAAGTAATACACCAAATCTATTCCAATTGTCTGCAGTCAGAACCAGTATTGTGCATTCCTGCAATACAGGACATGCTGTGAACAGGCATGTTATTTTTCAATTAGTAGTGAACTGAAAACTAAAATAGTAGAAGTCAGGTAGTTTTTATTGTTAAAATACAGTGTGGACAATTATTCTTTCCAAGAGGCATTTAAATAGATTTTTAAGAAAAATAAGTTGAAAAACCAACCTTCATTGCTGGCTTCAATCAAGTTCTCTAAGCATATACGACAAGAAGTTTAGGGCCTGGTAAAGCACTACAAGTGCTTTTCCTTAGCTTTGTTTTGACAAAAACTGAAAATACTTTTGGCTGAAATATCATCATATTGTCACCTAGAGGCAGCCATTTAATAGATAAAATGGCAACTGTCTTTCCTAGTTTCACACTAGGTAAACTAGTGTTAAATTCTCTAATCAGCAGCTTATATTTCTCAGATATTATGTTGACATGTAGCAACTTTATAGTTCGTTTTGACACTATTTTACTTAAGGCTTCCCATGTGTAAAATCTTAAGTGTAGTATTCAGTGTTAAAATATTGGAACCAGCTTCATATATTGAGGGACTAAGTCCATACATAGAACAGTAAATTAGAAATGTGTCCTGCCTATGTGATAAAATCCAACCAACATGAATAGATATTTAAAGAATGCAATTTGCCTGTTACTTGAGATACATTAAAATATTAAACCAGAAAACCACAACTGTAGAGACAAAAAAAGTATATAACTTTATTTAGAATGTATCTTCAAGTTAGACTACACAAATTGAAGGAGATGTAACCACATGGCAGTAAGAGGTAGGAGAGAGACAGAAATAGTAGACAAGTTGCATTATGCCAGTATGATTTTCTGTTGCCATAAAACAATCTACTCAAAGTTAGAGCTAGTTCTATGTTAGTATGCGTGAGTGATTTTACTTTGCACTTGTTACAAAACCAAGAGTGCAACTGAAACAATTTCTAAGCTGAATATTTCATTAGGTTTCTTTATGATCACAGTTAGAAGAATATACTCCCATGCAAGCAGGTTACAGGAGTTTACAATAGATTGCAAAATATTTTCCTCTCTAACAAATTATCATACTTACACATTGATGGAACAGTAATGATACAAAACCAATTAGGTGTAAATACAGATTTGCTCAGTTAAGGGATAAACTGCAACTGACCTTAAATTAAAGCACTATTTACAGGGATTGTGGTTTACCACTTTATCTAGCAAGATGAAAAATTTTAGCACAAAATACAGTGCAGTTACTACACATGAAAAGATTCCTTCCATACCCTGTGATTAAGACATATTGCATGACTGAAACAATCCAGGCAATTCAAAGAAAAGCAGACCTTAGCATAAATGATCTCTCTGTTCATGGTTTCGTGGAAAAGCATATAATGACAGCTCCTGTTACTGGTTTCACTGTTTTTTTTTGTTTAGGCAATAAAGCCCTTTCTGTTAATACAAGAAACAAAGAATGTTTACTAGTAAAGAATTGTGCCAGTCAGTTGTGGCACATTCCTGAAGGCCTAGCTAATGCTGTTAACATTTTAATATATACTCTGTATTATCTGAAGTAAAAACCTAAACACAACAATATTGTAGCATGTGAAATGAAAAGCACAGCTCCATGAAGGTGACTTCAAGAGCAGTTTTTCAGATAACCAAAGCTTCATTCCATTTAACCTTGGGGATTGTTCCCCATAAATCCAGTAAGCTATGGAGCTTGTTCTTGACAATACAAGTACACAACTTCTTCTGCCCTCTTTGGATGTTAACATATTTTGTAGTTCTTAAGGAACTCTCATGAAATTATTGACACTCTGTCTTATAGCAGAAAAGTAACTAACTGCATGAGGATTACTGTTGCAAAGTGAGAATGAGTTTGTAGAGATATTGGCAGAGCTGTCCAGTCTGCCATGGATTTTTTGGTTCCTCCTATGAAAGTTAGTGAAACACACTTTGAGCAGCTGAAGATATGAAAGACAATTAGGATACATACTAGGTGCAATGCTTCCCTCCTGACACAACACACTATTCCAAGTAATACCTCTACAGTTTTTGTTGCCCACCCAGAGCCTCCATAACTCTTCCTTCTAAACGGTATTCCTGTCCTACTCAGTGTAATTGAACTTAAGTAAGTTTCCTTGAATGGATTAGATTCAGGATCTGAGCTACCTCTGAAAAAAGACCCTTTTAGGGATTCTCTTTCTTGTCATCAGATGTTAAGTCAGAAGCTGTTACATGAAAATGTATTTAATATAAAGCTTAAGTATCTCTACAGCCTGAAGAAAGCAGCTACACCAACTTGAGAATTTTAAAAAGCATTTTACTGCTGTACATAGGCAAGCTATTCAATAAAGTATGAAATGTCTTAAAATTGTTTATCTATTAAGCTTTACCTCTTTATTCAACAGACAATCATTTGGATTTCCTAGATTTGTGTCTTCTCCAATTCCTTTCATTTCTCCTTGGATCCAACTGCATTTTTCTGTCTAGTTTAGTAGGGTAAGGTTCATACCACAGATGCACAACTGTAATTTGTTAGAATCAAGTATATTACTTAGCCCCAAATTTTGCAGTTGCTTCTGCTGGAGGAGCTCTTTTATGAGCACAAGATTAATTGGATATAAAGGTTCAGGAGTTCCTGTGCATTTCTCCATTTGGGAGTCTACTGTTACTCCTCCACATACCTCCTTCCAGACTAACTGGCCGTGAGAGATCACTTTGTCTAAGAAATCAAAGCAGGCTCCTCAAATTAGTTTAGTTATACAAAGAGGAAAGTGTGTTGAGAGCCTCCCTGGGCTAAGAACAAGTGTACTTTGTATCAGAAAGCAGCAATGAACAATAAGCAGAGTAAAAAAAGTTAACATACTAGACATACAGAATAGCAGCAGTCTTGCAAGAGTAATATTAACTGAGCAAGAAACTATAGAGTCAAAAAATCTTTCGACTTGACTATATAATCATAATTTTAGATAGATATGTGTAATTAAAAAAAATCCCCAATTGTTTAAGCCAGTGATTTATCACACAAGAATAAAAAAAGAATCCTTCTAAGGCAGTTCTTTTTTAAAATTTTCAGTACTAGTTATTTGTACAGTCACAGGCTCAGTTTCAGCTTATTACAGTTAAGAATTTTAAGTTTATATTAAATACTGCATACATACGGAATGTTATACAGCTTGCCATGCCTAGGAACATAGTGCCACAATTCTGACCTCCAGGGCTACCATCATGATGTGAGGGGTATACATGGCAGTAGAAAAGCCTACAACTTTCTCCTTATTTTCACAAGCCAAGTTCCATTTTGATTTCTGTGCATTATCCTACACAGAACTATTGTCTTCTCTTTCTCTACAATGTGTGGTACTCCTTCATTTGCAGTAATCTCCCTCCCTTCTGCCCAATGAAGTTGAAAAGTATTTCCTGTTACACATGAAGGCCCCTTCACAGGATTAAGGAAACAGACTTCTCAAACATGAGTTGTAAATACACTCTTATATTCCAACACTACTTAATGCTCATTATAAAAGGGCACATCAGGTGGGCCTATTGTTTCAATATTTCAGTATTTCAATACTGTTTAAAGGAGTACATACAGCCATCATTATTCTTACCATAGAAGTAACATGTCTTCTACACTAGCATTTTAGAAGTAGCTGTTAGGCAAGATCAGCACAGTACAAGACTCCTCCCCATTTAGTAGTCCCGGAGGTCAATCTGATGCACATACTGAAATGACTTGGACTTGAGGATTTTAATAAACCACCTATTCAGTGTATTAATTTTCAGAGGAGTAACTATACATAAACGCTATGTTCCAAGTTATGTGCAAGAGATCGGTTTACCAGATTTATTCTTGTTTGCAAACACACACAAAGAATTTTCTGTCTTCTATTCAAGCAGAAGAGTTACAATGGTGCTTTTGCTACTAACTATGGTATGCATTTGGGGGTTATATATAATTCCAATTCACATGACTCCTTGAAGTCAGGAATGTTCTTCAGTGCTGCCACTCAAGTATCTGCTCCGGATATGATTTCTCAGTTGCTCTATGAGCTCAGGATTCTGCTGCTGTATCTGCTGTGCAAACTGCTGCCCCCTGTGTTGAACAGTTTTAAGTGAAATCAGCAAGCAAAAGCAGCAAGAAAACAGGGTATCTCAATACAGCTGAAAGTTGCATTACATTAAAATTAAGATTAAAGATATCTTGATTTACACTGTTAAGGTATTTGCAGTATTATGAATTTATCTGGTTAAAGTGTCTCCAAATAGGATCATCATCATAAATTTATTTTCATTCTTTAGTACTATTACTTCTACTTGATAACATGGAGGAGAAAAGTATCACCTTACAAAATATATTACCTTTTATGGTAAAATAACACATCTGCTCCAGTGATTTATTCCCTTCTTTTTGAGAGGATCCACTCTAACTGTTTAAAGTAACTACTCTTAGAAGTGGTGTGCAACCTTATGTTAACGGTTCCAGAAATACATTATGCAGCTGCCGACTTGCAAACGAGATGTCATTAGTTGAAAGCAAGCATACTATCAAATTTTTGTATCTTGGATGACTAGTAATAACAGATCTTACATCTGTAACAGTTGTAGCTTAAGAGTTAAATTAATAGGGGAAATTAATTCTATGTATAAGAGAAGCATAACACTTACTTATAAAAAACAAATAAGTAAAAAAATATGACTTCACTAGAAGCCTAGCTTGTCCTCTCTGTTACTTCTACATTTTGTACAAGTAGCAAACTATCAAGACTCCTTCATACTACAGTGCAGGTTAAAGGAAAGCTACGTCTTTATAAATGTCTGTGTAGTACATTTTTTTTGTGAAAATAGCGCTAGATTTTTGCAGTGAGACATTTCTGTCTGTGACGTAAATCATAAATGACTTTTGCCCTGAAGAGGTGTAACATAAAAATAGTTTGGAATTGGCTAGAATGCTGAAATAAAATGAAATTGTATGCCCTGTAAGAGATCTTGGCATATAAGCCAATGGCATGTTTTTGTGCACATTCTTCCAGATGGATATTATCATTATAGTATAAAAGCCTTAGGTCCTGGTTTTTGTGAAGGTATTCTTCATTATCCCGAGTTTCCTGAAACATTCCTTATCTAAACAGAGGGATGCCAAACAGAAATTGGTTTGACTTGTGCTAAGTAAATTTGTAGCTTTCCTAACTAGTATCTGAGATACTAGATAGTATATTTATCCACACAATTTGAAAGCACACGTAGGACTACTTAAAAGATTTAAAGGAATGTTTTTAGTAAGTGGCATTAGAAAATAACAACATTTGAGAACCAGAAAGTGAAGCTGAGCACACAGCAGTTCAGTCATTCCAGTTGATGGAAATGTATGGAGCAAACAAACAAGGTCCAGGAAAATGTGTCTTCGACTTACTTGTTTTAATAGCAAATGGTGGGAGTAGACCATGGTATAACTCACTTGACACTGCACCCTTTTAAATAGATGTTGCACGGTTATCCTACTACAAATGTGACAGTTAAAACCATGAAGTTCTTACTTACGCATGGATCAGGCTGGACAAATCTGAAAGGCCACCAACCCCAGCAGCAGGGCCACCGATGGCATTTGACATCATCCCTGACATCCTGGAACAGTTAGCACAGTGTTAGTACTGGGGTGTGCAGGGACTTCTACTGTAAGCAATAAGCCCCGGTTCTTTTTTGAATTGCTGAGAGGAATTAAGTTGCAAGGAGAAGAAACTACACTTTTACAGTAAGCAAAAGAGAATTATATTTTCAGTAATGTATCTGCATTTCAAAAATATAGCTATATGTACTATACATTTTTTATTAATTTAGGCATCTAAATACATTTGATTTAATGGTATCCCGTTTTAATACTTACAGTTGTTGAATTTGAGGATTTTGCATTAAACTTGCTGCCTAGAATAGACAACATACAGCTGAAATTATAAAACGTTTACTATTCGGCTATCACTGAGAAAAACATGGGAAAAAAACCACATGCTGCATTCTGTTTTATAACTAAATTAAGTTTACATGCAGAGCAAAAAGAATCACTGCAGCAGTGTATTTCATGGAAGTGAAGCGGATTTGTTATGTGTTAAAGAAAAAGTAGTGGTTACAGATTCAGACATTAAAAATATGACAAGTCATTAAAAAAAACACTACCAGAAAACTGAACAAACAAATGAAACATTGAAGAATTGCAAGGACAAATGTTTTGTACTGGACTTTTTGGACTTCTTGGACAAAAGTTTGTATTTTGTTGCTTCTCAGCCTGGATAAATTCATTTTGCAACTATTATTAGTAGCAGGCATTAACAGTTAAGATTATGGCCACAAAATGTTTCAGATCAAACCTGGACTTACTTTGTAGCATGGTTTTGTGGTAACATATATCTTCTCTGGTAACTGCATATCTTCTTACTTTGTAGTAAGCATGAGGCTATTTAAATTTCTCATTCATTAGATATATCTAAAATTATATTGCATTTATCATACTGTAAGAGTGTCTACAGACTGATACTATAGAAAAAAACATGATTTTTCAACATTAGCAATGCAATTCCTAAGGGAATCAGTGTATGAATATACCACCAGTAGAAAAAACACAGTATGTGCTTCTTAACTCTCATTACAGATATTACAAAAATCAGATATCATCAATATATCGACATACATAGATAACTCAAAAATAAATCAACTTTTTTCTGTAGTTAGTAGTTAGATATGAAATGTCACATGCAGGTCAGTTCTGTGCTCAGTGTAGGGTTAGTTTCTTCCATCAATAATAAGCTTTAGTTTAGGGGCCAAAAACTGCAGCTACAAGCAATTTTCTCAAGGTCAGACAGTGAGACAATTTTTTCACCTTAACCAAAAAAAACAACTACACCTTCGGAAAATATCTCATTTATTCCTGGATAAATGTTCTATCTACTTCACCAGGCACCTTCGGGAAACAATGTAAAAGATCCTTTCCCCAAAGCCAGCTCCCTACATCATTGATTCTAAACAGACACAGGTTGTCTTAAGTACACATGTGGCCAGAGAAGCAGTACACAGAGTTCCAGTGCTATTTAATCATGAATACCATCAGAGAACTTGCTCCCTCTTTCCTTGCCTACTGTCTCTATTATAATTTGGACCCAGTTATCAAACCAGATGGATGCATCTCTCGAATGCACCACACTTCCACACAAAGGCATTGGTTGAAATGTGCTGTTTCCAATGAAGTTACCAGAGGTCTTGTAAAGTTTTAACTTCTTTTTTAAAGGAAGTGAGTTCGGGGTTTGTTTTTTTTTCATTTATTTTTCTCCAAATTCCCTTCTACAAAATTAATTAATTACATTTAGCTACAAAAGCCATGTGGGGAAAAAAAAAGAATACTGAGGGAGAAATAAACAATTCATTATTGAATGGAACATAAAAGAATGCACTGTATGCTATGTATATTAATTTTTTTAATCTTAAGGTTATTAGGGATAATTTGAAAGCGTAATAACAGAAAGGTCTTGGGTAGTTCTCCTGAAGGAGTTACTTTCATCTTGGTATCATTGCTAACTGCTCTGTGGAGAATTGAAGAAATTTTCATCATGCTGTTGATAAGAGCTTTACTGTCATATCATACATAAAAACAGCATAGATAACCTATGTGTGTTGTTTTCTATAAGTAATGGAGAAGCAACTGGAAAAAAGACAGGCATTATTGAAGATACTTGCTTCACTTCCTGTTTTGAGTGTAAAATGATGTAGAAAATTCAGTAGATGATGATGATGTAGAAATTCAGTGTAATAAAACATTGCTATAATAATAATCATTAAAATTGCTTGTGTTATTGAACAACAGTTCTTCCTAAAATATCAGCTTTTAAAATAGGATGATGCAAACCTTGAGATATACTCACCATACTAATGAAGGCAGGATTGTTTATCAAGCTTGCCATGTCAAAACTCAGTCCAGTTCCAGTCTACAAACAAATTGCAATTGAAGCTAAGTTTCCTACAAAATCCCAGTTAAAACTATTGTAAATAAATAGATACAGAGCAAACTTACAGGACTGGACACGTCTCTTAGTTTCTGTTCTGCTATTTTCAAATTTGACTTGTAAGAGTCATTCTCTGGATCAAGATCGAGTGCTTTTTGATAACTGGTAACTGCTTCTTGATACTTATTCACTGAGGTCAGAGCCAACCTAATGTGAAATAAAGAAATCCTGGTTAGAACAAAAATGATCATCAAAAGCTAATGATACAACTTCTGTTCTAAGTAAAACAGTATCTCACAACTGATTTTTAGCTTAACCACTTAATTAAAACAGGTTGTTATTGTGGTACTACTGCTTAGTATAAGCACTTGTTTTTGCAGAAAAGGGGGATCCCTCAAAAATGCATATTGCATTGTCTGTTTCATATATATGCAAGTTTCATTAAAAACTCCTTAGTATCATCAAGTGACTTAGTCACTTTAAGAGCACAAGCTGGATCCAGCATCTGTGACTTTTTGCATAAGCTCTAAGTGGTTTTTCCAGTTCTTTTGACCCAAGAGATTAACTAGAAACTTACAAAAGTAGGGCAAAGATACTCATAATATGAGTTATGCAATGTTAAGAAACTGGACCTACAAATACATTATTTATATATATATATTTAAAAACTAATACTTTTAATAATTAGTATATTAAATATTTGAATATAGAAGATGTTTTATAATTATATTGTCTTTATACATTTATATGAAAATTACTATTATCATTATTTTAAAATACTGGACCTATAAGTTTCAGCATAATCGATTTTTGTCTCAGGATCAATGTTAAGGTTCTCCTTTCACATGTTGTACTTCAACAACATGACAAATGGGTTATACAGCATAGTAGTAATATCTGTAAAATCCTGTAAGAAACCCTTGTATCAGGGAAGCCTATTTAATATTTTGAAAAATACTCTGCTCCAGCAGCCCATGAGAGCACGGGACAGACGTACTGCTTTTAAGCAGTATTTGTTTTCCTATTTGATTAGCTGCTATAATTAAAATATCATATTTCTTTGAACTATTCCCGAAGTTCATCCGGTTGCAGTTTCTTTTCTATCTGCTATTGTATTTTCATTTTATACTGACCAAAAAACTAAGCTGATCTTTTGCACATTTTGTAAAATACCTGTATAATCTACATTCAGCTATCTAGTACTTCAGTTCACCTTCTGATGCTGAGCTATACAGCCTGGGTTGATAAACTTGTGCTTATGCACACTAACAGACCTTGATCTTTTGTTTCATGTCATCAAACAAGTTCAACGTTTTAGATACATCTGTGATTGTCATTGCTCTCAGTAAGAGTATGAAACTTCAGGACTTTCCAATATTGCTCCTGGAGGAACCCACACACTATTAGTGTTTTCTCTCTTAACTCATTTACCCTCATAAAAAACAGTCTCCTTTTGGCCCATTAATTTGCCAAAATAGTTTTTGACCAGACAAGTAATGCAATCCATTATTTCTGTGATGCAATAGTGCTTTTTGCAGAAAAAGTATTTTACTGAGAAAGTTTCTTGAAGCACAGTAGAAGTCAGAACAGTAGACAATTTCTTTCCTCACACCCCCTACCCTGACAAGTGGTCTTTCAGGATCATGCTGGAAATACCTTTAACTGATATTTCCACTTTAAAATTGCTCCCATCTCTGTATATTTGTGGCATTTCTCCATCTTTCTGTGACATAAAAAATTTCTGTCAAAGTCTGAGAAAAACTGGTATCTCCATAATGCAGTCAGAGAGCACATCTGTTTCAAAGGACTTTTTGTTGAGAAGGTGTTTTCTACACTGGGGGCGTGGGGGTGGGATTTTCACTTATTACTAAACAAGCACAGTTTTCTCATTCAGCGTATGCCAAATGTGTAATCATTTGCTGGGTTAAGCAATGTCTTGCAGCTCCAAATATGTCCTCTATTAACAACTAGACAATAAAATAAAGAGAAGTTTGATTGCCTGAGAATAATCCCACTTTCAGTGCGTATCAAAGAAACATTAGTCTTAAACCCAGTACTCTCAAATAACCTCCAATCTCCAATTAAATCAGCCTGCAGCATCCCTCCATACCAGTGAAATCACGGGAACTTGGATTATGCTATATGAAGAAACAATCTAAAGAGAGTTAAATGAAATAAAACCAATTCAACAACCAATTCAATCTAAAATTTCGAAATTAATTCATAATTTGAAAAGCTCCTTAGTCTAGATTGGTATTAGTAAAATTAACTGTATTATGTAAAATTTTAAAGTGATAGAATTCCACCATATTTTAATTTTAAATAAATGTCCCCTGCATGGTTTTGTCCTAGGCCAACAAGAATTATCACAGACAGTTTCAGGGCATGGTTCAGAATTTAATATAGACCAATGCAGTTTAGCAATATGTTGTTTGGATGTGGCCACTCCATACTGCAAACTAAATTTTAATAACATGGCATGAGCCATTTTGTGCCAACAGACTCAAAAACAATCCCAAGTATTTTTTAATTTACTGATATAACCTCAAAAGCCATATGTAGCATTAAGTCCACTACCACAAGGCACTTGATTACTGAAAATGCAAAGCTGGACATCTTGGAAGAATGGCCCTTCACTGAAACGAACAGCCTCTTACAGCATTCCTGACATTGTTTTCAGGTACCACTTAAAACCACCCTCAAGAGGCAGGCTATACAATTAATCTCTCAGACATTGTTGAGAAAACCTGCCAAAGAGACTTAGCTTATTCTTCCTAAAATATCTGCTTCCAAAGAGCTATTGAACAGAAAAATTAAGGCTTTATTGCTGCTCATGTGAAGCCCGAATGCTGTTCTCTACCAGCATCATTAACAGATTCAGTGTTCCAATAGTAGAATTTTTTGATTACTTGTAACTATTTAGGAGGTAGTAAAAACCATCATTACTTCCTACACTAAATCCAACAAGTTGATAAATTGAAAAACTGCAAACTGATGAAATCTGATGAAAATGCTGGTATCAACCACATAAAAAGAGCTGACAGTCTGATAGGGTCATCTTCAGAAAACTGCTGTACTTACACAACAATGTTCTGTAAGTGAATAAAACAATCTTTTTTGTTATTTCAGAATATCTGAAATATGATCTGTGGTGATATACACCTGAGTCTTCAGTGTTTACTCAGATTTCTATTAGCTTACCCCATTCTTCCATATGCTTTACTGTACTTTGGATCTATTGCTATGGCACTCTCACAGTCCTTTATTGCTTCCCTGAAGTTGTTGAGCTTACTTTGAGCAGCAGCCCTAAGAGAGAGAGAGAGAGATGGTAAGGAAGTGAACCTTTGTCAAAAAAAACCCAGCCAGCCAACCAACCAAAGAACACAAAAAAACCCAAAACCAAACCAAACCAAACAAACCCAAAACAAAACAACCAAACCCCAGGCCTAGATATTCACATGTTTGTGACTTATTTAATCTTACTGACTTTTCATTTGCAATTTAGGCTATGCTTAACTTTTTTTAATAAAGGAGGACAAGCAAAAATTACAGGTTAATAAGTATGTATGTTGCTGCACTACAGTTTTGAAGAACATGCACTCTCACCTCTGAGGACACAAAGGACAAATAATTCTAAGGAACTGTCTAAGATACAGCATATGACTACACACAAAATAAATCATAAAATCTATTACAAGAAGTGAAACTGTCAAGTAGTAGTTTATATAAAAATCACTGTTTAGGAGAAATATTTTACACAAATGATATTTTCCAATAAGTATCGTTTTACAGCCATTCAGAGGAATGCTGTGATTTTTCCCTGCTCAGGTTTTCAGAAGTCAACTCAAGCTTGTAGGTAAATCATAATAACATTTCTCAATAACCTGTGCATTACTAAATTACAGTTGCATCTCTGTATTGGAGAAATACTAAGTGTTGCAGATATTAATACAATTAGATTAAAGAACTGACCAAATTAAAAAGGACATTGAAACACATTAATAATCAAAACCTTCATCAATTTGAAAGGTCTCAAGCCACTCTCATTTATTCTTCCTTGGTTAAAAAAAACATAGTGGAAATTCTAGTATTTTCACTGCATAAAGCATATATCTTTTTTTATTAAGAATCCTTTCTTCTGTGATTAGCAGAAATTGCATGAGTTTTTCTGACTTTGATTAAAATGTCTTCTGAATGGGCCTACTTATCTATTTTGGGCTGTTTAACAGTTTTCCAACTCCACAGATGCCAGTGAAGATTTATAAATAAAAGCTGCGGGCAATGCTTGTTCTCACGTGTTTGAATAGAAAACATTTTTCCTCATTCACAAGAAGTTTTACATGGCCATCTAAAATTCTGAGGGCTTATCAGCCCACCCTTTTTTGCACTGCTGTGAATAAAAAGCAATCCCACTGAAAGGAGCATGTCCCCATGACTCCCAAACAAGCTTAAGATAAGGTATATACTTATCGAAATATTCTATCATCCACAAAACTCCAAACAACTCCTGTTTTCTTTTAAATCATTACATACAATTCTGCTCTTGCTAGTTACAACTTTGACATTTAAGCCCCTACTGAGGAAACTTTGAGTGATTTTGGGAAGTTTTAGAATCTGGTCTGATATTTATGTTACACATAAAATGACTCATAATCAGGTTTCACAAGGAGTATAAATGATTTATACTTTTGAACTGCCACCCTAAATATGTAAAATGTTAGCAAACTGCCTAATTTCCTTTCTCTTTAAACTTGCTTTTAAACACTGAATCTTTCATTTATCACAAACTAAACTCTGGAGCAATGGATGCAGACCTTCCAAAATAGCTTAATCCAGTGGGTACAGTGCCACAAGGCCAGATTGACAGAACTTAAGTTAATATATCTTATATCCTTAAATTAATAATGGAGGCCCTCTAGAGGTGGGCTCATTCCAGTAATGCCTAAAGTCGAGACTGCCTTTGCTCTTGGGCTGGTTTTCCAGTCAGTGTTCTGCAAGAGCAGACAGCTGTGACTAGGTTAACATGCCCTTCCAAGCTTACCTGCTGCCAAATCACTGTCTTCTTCATTCATGATGGTAAAGAACAGATTAGATAAGAAAACCTAACAGCAGCACTGTTATTTTTCAATAGGTCACACATGAAAATACTGAGTATTTACAAAATGCTTGCAATCTCCAAAATGGTATTCCTGCCTTGATAATTTTTTTTGTCAGAGGTAGCTAGTACTCGAGGAGATAGAGAGAGCAGCTGAGTCACTAGAACATCAGAGAAAAAGGCTTTTACTACTCTTTGAAGGCTGGAAATCACAGCCTACATTATGATTTAATATAGAAAACCTGACGCACACAATACCTGATCTGAAGAGTTGTAAGCAATTTTAAAGCCCATTTTAACTGATACAGGTAGGCTGAATGAACTTGCTCTCACTCTAATTTTACAAATCTAACAATAGGTTTCTAGCCTCATGTTACTTTGACGTATTTCACAATTAATCTTTAAAATAATGTTAACAAAGTCCAGGAAATGTGCATCATTTTGGTTTTACCTGTTGCAGTAATAGACTGCATTGTTTGGATCCAGTTCTATAGCCCTAGTGTAACAATCCACTGCAGCACCATAATTTTCTTCCTTCATATGATTATTACCTGAAATAAATTATAAAAATTATAGAAAGCTCTTAAGTAATTAGATGAGATTATGTAGTTAGATAAGACAGCTCTGTATGAAAGAAACAGAGCAACTACTTTCTAGCATCTATATAAGTGAGTTATGACTGCACTTTTTTGAGATACAGTCTTTTAAACAGAAAAGTCACAGAATAACGCAAACAAAAATATCTACTCTGTCAGTGAAGTTTATTATGTACATTGCAGTACATCAGAGAAACCTTCCTCTTTTCATCTTGATATTTCAGATTTTCCAGCTAGTTTCTGCTGTTAAGGAAAGATCACCTCACTGAAAAGTGTCATTTTAACTGCTGTTCAACTCTAGTATAGATTCATCAGTCTTAACTATCTTTGCAAGCCCAATATGCTATGTTAATTTTGTAATCTCATTTTCTTGTATGTCCAAACAACTTGCTTCTAGCTATCTAAATAACACAAAAAAATCAAACAAAAGTAAAACTAAGCACGTAAGCCCCATTTTTGTGATACTACGTAATTAACTTATTAGGATAACAAAAAGTATGTATAGCATAAGCAATCTAAAAGGATTTAGAAGTAAAATTTCTCACCAAGGAAGCTTAGAACTGCTCCTCTGTAACAAAGTTTCACATTTCATATGTTTTAAGTCCAGTGGAAAAAAAAACAGAAACATTTATGTGACTTCTCTATGGAGAGAAAATTCTGGACTAAGGTCTTTCAAAGCAAAAGACACCTTACACATTATTTTGTCCCCAACACAAGGCTATCTTGGTAGTTTCTCTCCTTCCTGATGACAGAGTAGTAAAAAAATCCTAGTTCAGAGTGCCCAAACTTGTCTGTGGTCCTGCTATTACGAATTTTTGGCCAGCGAGACCCTACAGAAGCTTTGATTTCCTAGAAATATCAAGAAATGGTCAGGAAAATTATAGACTTCCACTGACTTCTTGTATTTCAGCCAAATATTTAAACCTTCTCCTAAAATAAACAATTCAAGGGATAGGTCAATAAGTTACTACTGATGTAGGTAACTGCGTAAGCAAAGGCTAGAAAAGTTCAGTCAGTGCAACAGTTTATCTCCGAGAGAAAGCAAGACTGTGGAGCAAGTCCTCAGTGCTTGCACTAACTGAAAAAAACTTTACTTGCATTCATTTGTGAACACAGAGAGCTGAGTGAACAAAAGTAACAAAGATTTAAGATTTAAGTAATGAAGTATCATCAAAGTTGTACAAAAATCACATCCTCTAACACTGCTATATTAGACTGTAATTATAGTAAGCAGTCCCTTCGAGTGAGAAGTCAAACAAACTGTACTTGCATGTATACCTTCAAAATACACAGAGAACGTAACAATATCTTTCTTGTTTCTAGAGGCCCACTCTTCACGCAGCTTCCCTTTGTTCTAAGCTAAAGATCTGTGCACTAAATTATGTTGTCAGACAAAAAAGCCTTGCAAGTTAGCTGCACTCAGCAAGATTGCAGCAGTTAGTGTTCCTTTAAAGCAAAAATGCCATCAATGACTATCAGAATTTCTGATACTGGTCTGAATATGACCCAGGGTACAAGGCTAAGTTGGAGATAGTATCAGTGCATATCCTTCTTGTTATCTCTCTCTCCAGCTGCAACCTTGCTAAAGGAAAACAGAAAAATAGCTAGATCTACTAATTCTACTGAGATAAGGAGAAGCAACTATATTTTTCTATTTTAATATTCTATTTTATATTTTCTGATAATATTCTATTTTAATACAAAACCCTTAAGACAAAAAATTACACAAATTGTTATACTTTTGAACATGTGTCCCCTAAACTGAAAATACTACTTATTGTTATAATTATGCTGTGGTAATAAAACACAGGATCTTCCTACCGCTCTTACATTATACAAACCTGCACATAATCTATGCTCTTGCACATCTTACACTAAGCCAAAGTGTCAAATGATATGCAAGGTTAGGCAAGTAAATTCAAGTATTATTAGGCAAGTAGTCTGAAGGGTATATTACTTCCCGGTTACCAAGACAGAAAATTCAGCTCCCTGACTCTGTTTTGCCATTCATTAGACAATTTCTATAAATATTAGGGCTGGTTTGAGACCAGAGGAGGAGCAGGCTGGTGGCCACAAAGATGAGGGAAGTCAATCCATTAGTAAGGGCATACACATAAAAATGAGGAAATCAGAGTTATAGAATTATGATATTATAGAAGATACACATCAAGTTGACTTCCCCAAGTTATCTAACTTATTTCCTAATCTGTGTTAGAAAATACTTATAACTGAAAAGCATGATAGTGGTGATAGATAATGTGTGTGAACATGTGGAGGATCAAAACAACAGAGAAAGCAAGAAACTAAGTTTAATTTTGTTATGGGAAATTACCAAAGGCGATTCAGGCAGTTCAGAACTGCTTACTAATGCCCCTGACAGATGACACTCTAATTGGTCCTTCATTAAAGTTTAGACCCTTCCAATTTTTTCAGTAGAGCTGTGGAATTACTTAGGTAAAACCACACAAAGACTAACATATAGCACACACTAATTTCATTTCCTCAGTCTATTTCACAGACCCTTGTGGACTGAAAGATAGCAAGACTGAAGTCACAGATTTAAAACAGCTATAACACCCACACCTGCAAACTGCTGACTATTCCTGCGGTTCAATAGCCATACTGAGACCTATTCTTCACTTTCTATGAGTTGGCAGTAACAGCAGAACAAAAAGCCAGCATGCCCAACAGGTAGGTTACAACTGACTAACACATTTTCACTTGTGACCTAACCATGTTTGAGCTCTCATCCTTAGAATTAAAGAGCTAACAACTCTAATAACTAGGAAAACTTATTTTCAGAGCCAGCAGTGGATTGCATTTATGATTACAGATGACCACTTTTAAAGTAAGAGAGACATGGAATCCATTTTGAAAAACAGTAGAACTTCTTCCACATTATTATGGAAATTTTGAGAGGATTACATCTGCCTTGCAATTATAAGTTTACTTACATTTTCTATAAAACTCAACTACCTGAAAATCTATCAGGTCAAACAATATTCATAAATGATTCATAAAGCATCAATTTGTAACAATTCATAACAGTTATCAGTGCTACATGTTTTTTCCATTCCCCTCCCCTTCTTTTTGTGGGGAAATAACATGGATTCCTTCTTAGGCAGCATTAGTGCATACAGCTGCTTTCCCTCACAGAACAGCAATAACAGCTGCCAAGGGGAAAATAAACAACAGCTTGTCTGCAATTTTTATAAAGCACACAAATAATTTCACATATGTGAAATATTAACCCTAGTAAGTTCACAGTTTTTCCATTGGCTTCTGTTGGGTCAGTTTTTTACAAATGTTTGACATCACATACCCATTTCAATAACAGCAGAAACTTGTATAACAATTCCATGCAAAACCAGCAAATAATAGCTGTTCATTCTTTAAAGCTTCTGCTACTTAGGAATGTTTCCAGCTTTACATGTTATCCCCTTAGATTTTAAGCAACTTCTAGAGCCAGGAAGAGAATAAACATTATTTCCTTTGCTCCTGGACAGAACAAATCACCTAGCCCTCCTACAACATAGCAATCACTGGACAATCTATAAGCTGAAGGTTTTTTTGTGGGGTGTGTGGTAACCAGCTGCTATACTATCACTACCCACAATAATGCAAAAATGTAATAAGAGCATAAGGCAAATAAGAGCATAAGGCAATTTATTTCTATTTTTATTACAAACCTTCATCCTTCAGTTGGTCAGCCTTTACAACACCTTCTGGTAAAGAACGTGAGAGAGGCAGCATGTCATTCTGTATGGGAAAAAAACCAAAAGTTCTTCCTTTAATATATAAGCCTTGATTTTATCAAAAACTTTCAGAAAGAAGTGAGAAGCATCAGCAACTATGAATGACCTCAGGCACATCAGGCATTTATCTCTGGGAATTGCAAAATGCTTAAATGAAGAATAAAAAGCTTCAAGTGAGAATGAGGCATCCACTCGTTAATAATTTTCTATATGGAATTTTCCTTGTCTGGCTGAAATTAATTCCTCCCACTGCCCCCAAAGATTCACATTATGCTAGCTTTTATGGAAATGTGGGTTTTTTCATATTTTCCTTAAGTTTTCACATAATTTTGACCTATATAGCACTTTACTATTGCGTATACAATATTTAATCTTACCACATATTGGCTGAGTAACTCCAAATTAAAACTTAACTAACTCTAAATCAAATACTTACCTTTTGAATAGAATTTGTGAACATTTCTATCAAATGCTGTGAGGATGCAAGATGAGTATCTTCCAGGGTAATCTTAAACACAGTCTCCAGACACTGAATTGCAACTTACAGGGAAAAAAATTAATAACATAAGTCACCAGTTTCTCAACAGAAGTATAACTTCACTAATTTATTTATATAGCTGTGACTCACTTCCTTATTCAACTACTAAAAGCAGCTCTTTGGAACATATCAAAAAATAAAGAGAGGCTACCTGATCCCCACAGAATTAGCTTGCTGAAAAATACCTAAGATACACACAATCTACATATACTTTGGCCATTATATTTAAACCAACTTAAAATGTAATTTAAATTCTTTCAAAGTTTGTTTTTTTAAAATATAAAAATACCACAACTCATAAAACAACTATGAATGTCCATGTGTCACACACCCCACCTCAAAGCACACAACTGTCATATATTTGTGTGTCATAACAGCTAGAAGAAAACGGCTCATCTTTATTGTACAGAATAAAGGCAAGATACTTACTACTCTTATCTTTCTTTGGAATGAAATATATTTGTTTGAAGATACTTTATTAATCAAATGCTGTATTAATCACAAAACTTTATCCTATTAAAAAAATGTATCTGCAATATCCTTTCACATTATCTGTGTGTAAGGCCTTCCCAAACCTGCAATAATTCAAATACACTCACAGTAAACCTAAAAATGTAGGATTTTTATCCCTATCTAAAGTTTTAAATATGCTCATATTCTTCGACAAAATAAGATCAGTGGCAATCACTATATAAAATTCTGTCTATATACATGCATATATATGTGTGTGTTCACACACAGAGTTACATTAATGTAGTGGTTTTGGTTTACCAATCTTAGTTTTTGGCTACAAACCACCACAACTATTGCAAATGATTTAATTACTTTCCCTATAATCTCAAGAATCTAGTACAATGTTTTTATTAATGTGTATCATCTAAATGTTTTAGACTGAAAACTGAGGAGGAACAAAGAAGGGTCTTCATAAAGCCTCGCATGAACAGAAAAACGGATGTTTTAACACAGATTATAGACAACCAAGAGTATCTAAATTCAAATTAAGTACCAGTAAAAGCAGATTCTTGGTATTTAAGCTTTCCCATCAATCCAATGTTAATACAATAAATATAATTTGAATTATTAGTTGTATTACAATGAAACAGAACACTGATCCAAAATTAGAAAAGTAAAATCACTGAAGGTTAAGAACAGTAAGGCCGGTTTTTATCTTCTGTGTCACAGCTGGCAAAAAGGGGGTGGGGAAGAGTTTTGTAAAACAGGTAGTAAAACCTAGAAGATATAATTTAAAAAAATACAATAGAAATTTCTAACAAACACTATAACATGACACAAAGTTAAATAACATTAACAAAGTTGATAACATGTAACAATTGAATACACTGCTAAATATACATCTAAGTTGCTCCTATAATCTATAAATAAATTGACCAGGTCCTAAATCACCCAGTAAGAGCACTGAGGGATTTGGGTTAAACTTCTTTGTCAACTGCTAAGTGAAAAACTTAATTCTTGTAAACACGGATTATGCTGAATTTTGAAATATACATAAAACCTTAATAGTACCTTTTGTTACCAGGTCAATTTAAAAAAATCAGTGAAATAACACGTATCGTTTTTCCTTATGTGACCTAATAGGAAACTACTTGCAATTGTTTACTTACTAATTTTCCCTGCCAGATTATTTTTATCGAAAGGCACTCCCTTTTCTAAATGCCTCTCTTAATTCATAGCTTTGCATGCATTTAAAATACAACCCATCCCTTCTCTTTCTCGAGGCATCAAATCTATGACACCAAATCTCTATGATAAAGAAGAGTTTCACAAAATGCAGCAGTGCACATTATGTGTAAACAAAATTATTCTGACTAGTATTATTACTACTCAGCATTTTCAACAAATAATTAGTTGGTGCTGTGAATTCCCGTATTTCTCCTTTAAGTGGAAAATGGAATTTATAATCCTTCTATCTATCACAGATACAATCAAATTAGGATCTCTTATAGGATGAATCAATAGGTTAGGATAACCACTGGCTAAATGCAAGCCAACAGCAGAAACCCACATAGAAATAGATACTGCTAAACAGAAACATTTTCAAATCAGAAAATATAAAAAGTTGTGACAAGGTCAGTAACTAACCTGTTTTAAAGCTACACAAAAGCATGATTCCAGTAAAGTCAAAGGAGTGGAAACTTATATTTTGCCTGAAAAGCTGCTCAGGAGGCTAGACTGCCAGCACCTCGCTATCCCATTTATCAAAGTGAGGCACTGTCAAGTGCTGCTAGCTCGGTATTATCAGGGAAAGACTTGATGCACCATGTGAGCTAGTCACCTAGGATTTTTCCTAGGTCTGATATCAAAGGCCAAAGTTATCTGTTCTTCCAATTAGCTCTACCACCTAGGTGGTAGCTGAAGTTTGAAGTGACCACCTTGCAAAACAATAGAGATGCCCACTTCCCTGCTGAACAGCTGGGGCTCACACACTCACTACCTGACAATACCAGCGCCTGAGCTATGCTGGAACCCAGCTCTGTACCCCCAGTGCCACAAAGGTCCAGGACTTTTGCCGTCCAAACACAACTTTGCATCACCAAGCAACATAAATAGCCAATACGCAGGCTGAATAATGAGCATTAATTGGGCTGCTGAGGCCCCCTTAGTACTTGCTGTCATCTTGCTTCATCTTACGCATAACCTTACCCATGTCAAGTATCATATGCATTCACTGCCTTCCTGTTTTGGAAACACTGCCTTACAGAAATAAGTTGCGATATATTAATCATAGAAGTAAGAAGAAAATCACAGCTTTGCACATGTTGTAGAGAGTTTTTGCTTTAATCCCACAAAAATAGGTGCTATAGAAAAGAGGAAAGACAGAGAGAGAGAAAGAAACCACACCCTATAAAAGGAAAGAGAAATAACTACAATTTTAACACAGTTTAAAATATAACTTGGAAGAAGGGAAGTTTCTAGTTCATAAAAAAGCGTTGAGCACTTACCACCAGGGATCTGTATCACTGCTCTAGATGCTAGGGGAATATATTTCTCTGGTCTACCTTCCAATTACTCTGCTTTCTCAAAACATCCTAGACTCGTATTTTATAAAGGCTAAATTTTTTTGTGATGTTCTAGCTCTTTTTTTGTTGTTTTATGGGCAATGGGAACTGTTTGAATTACTTCTTGGCACAGTCACTTAATCATACAGTATTTTGTCTTTTCATAGACACCAAATAGGTACATAAAGTACCAACAAAAATGATCAGTCAATTCTTTTCATCTCTTATGTCTCCACCTAACATGAAACACTTCAGTGAGTAAGACTTGGCTATTGCTACTCTACATGCACTAAAGATATTTTGCACAACTAAAATGAATCTATTTTTCAGATTGCCCGCCTCTTATCCTCTAACACATAGCATATGGTACCATGCTTGCAGCAGAGCACAAATCTAAAAATAGGATTTCAGATCTGTATCAAAATGGTAAATTTTGCATTGGCTTTTAAACACAACTGAGGTTTCGTATATTTTTTTATTTAGAAAACTGAATCTTAAAATTGATTTTTTTCATGTACACATTGGCTAAGGCTGCTCTAAGACATGTTATCAGGTAAATTTTCATCTGTAACCCAATGTTTACCAGCTTCATTATAAAAACAAAAGTAAATCTCTTTGTCTCTCATTATATATGATTTTCGAAAACATTTTTTTCTTTCATCAGATAAACATCATCATAATTTGACACAGGTTAAATTTGTTGATGGCTGCTGCTTTTCAAATGTACAAAATGTTCCAGATTCTGATGTAAAACCAGATCTTTTGGCTTTTATTCCTTTGGGACTATCCTTTGAATATAATGACACAAAGCTTTCTTTCATGTTTACTTTGGTGAACAACTACACTGGACAACCAATAGATAATAGAAGGAAGCACAATCCAGGTTTATCTTTTAATTTATGCCTCTGAGAAGCAGGACTTGCTTTGCATCTCAGAAAAGTCTCTCCATGCCTAAGATTTCACAGAACTCAGTGATCAACTGCACTACTGGTCCTAGACTTCTCCCTCCTAATTCCTCCTCGGCTGATGGACACAACCAAAGACTCCTTGAAACAGTAGAGAGATCTTTTTAAAAGATGCTATGAAAAACTTACTGCAGTGTTAAGACTTAACTCAGTTCCACATCCTGATACCACCTGACATGAAGTCTCCAGGAATTACCGAAAAGGAGTAAGAGCAGTATGAAGGAGAACATCAAATACTACAAGGTTACAAAGACCTAATGAGTATCTGTCAATAGAGAAATACAGAGCAAATATGTCTACAGACATATGAATTTAGGTGTATAATAGAAGCCAGGCCATACTGAAAATATTCACTACCACATATTCTTTGGAGCCAGTACTCAAGTAAAAAAAAATGCAAAGCATTTATCTTATTTTCTTAGAATGTCTTTTTCCTCACATATAACATAGAATCCTTGAAAGCAGGAAACAGTTCTTCTCATAAACCAAAACTAATATAGTAATTATTTTACTTCCTCTATAACCAGCAGAACTACTAACAGATATGAAATGCATAAAGAAACCAAACATAAAAGAGAGAAAGAAGCAGCAGCAATCTGTGGTACACATACACAAGTCATTAACAGTGTCTGATTTATAGCACTGCTTAACTTACAATCACAGAATTGTCCAGGTTGGGAAAGACCTCTGCAACTAATGTGATTTAAAATGCCTGTTGCTCAAATTAAGGCACTACACATTTGTAGTTTTATAATACTTTTTAAATGAGAGATGCCTTAAAAATAATAATCTCAGAAACATTAGGATCATGATCTTATTTGCAGATAGTATTTGGTGGCAGTTTCATTTACATCACCAGTTACTTTCTGTGATATTATACATTGAGGAATTTAACACGTGTAGGTATTATATACATATACATACACAAATATAGGTATATATACACATATAAATAAAAATATATGAAAGCACCTTTGTTGCTTACCTTCCAAACTTTCTTGTTCATCTGGAGTGAAAGTATCCATCTGACTCTGTTCTCTCAAGAAATGGATGACTGCATAAACCAAACGCTTGACTGATGACATGTTGAAATTGTTTTCTGTTATGTCTTAAAAACAACAGAATCTCTCATTTTAGGAAATGAACCCCTACCTCAGTAAGAATTACACACAACACATAAAACCTAATCCTTCACCAGAAAGCCCAATAAAACAGTGCCTTGAAAAAAGTGGTGAATTTGCATGGATTAGAGAAAACTGCTACAATCATGTCTAACTATCAGAAAAAAACCACGTATTTCCTCCAATTCATTTTTGGAAGAAAAGTTTACCAAGGCTAAAATAATTCAGCAACTTCTTTTTCATTTATGCTTTTTTTGAAATGGTTTGCACTTTATTTACATATACACTTGCAAGTAGGAGCACATTTGTTTTGAAGTCAAAACCAATTAAACAGCCACTGTGATAATGACATAAAGAAATACACTTCAGTAGAAGTTGTTTTATGATATGTCTTGGTGTTACCCTCTGATAAAAGATGTTCTATGGTGTAATACACACTGTGTTATCTTTCAATATAAGATGTTCTAAGGTGTGACACACACAGTGTTATTCTTTGATAAAAGATGTTCTATGGTGTGACATGCACAGTGTTATCCTTCAATAGAAGATGTTCTATGACATGATACAAGTGTTATCCTTTCATAAAAGGTGTTCCGTGATGTGACACAGTGTTATCCTTTCATAAAAGGTGTTCTATGATGTGACACAGTGTTATCCTTTCATTAAAGGTGTTCTCTGGGGTGACGTGCTATTATGCTTTAATAAAAGGTGTTCTATGGTGTGGAACGGTATTATTCTTTCATAAAAGCTGTTCTATGGTGTGACACACTATTATCCTTTCATAAAAGGTGTTCTATGGTGTGACACGGTGCTATCCTTTCATAAAGGGTGTTCTATGGTGTGATATGGTGCTCTGAGCAGTTTATTGTCACTTTAGACAAAGAAATGGAACACCGTGACCTCAGTGTATACTTGCCATTAGTGACACTACTGGCTCAGTCTGATTTCCATTCAGCATCAGCTGGGAGTTATATAACTTGGAGGACAATTTTAGTCACAACTTTCCAACTTATTTTTCCTTAAACCACTTAGATTTAAAAGGGCACAATCTTACCCAGTTCTCCAAGCAAAGCGGGTTTAAAATGTAGCATTAAATGAATGGCAAGATCCAGACCAGCTCTCGCTACGTTATTTTCTCTCCACAACCCGGGGGCAAACCGGTGTGCGGCCAAACCTACACCAGGCAAATCCCGTCGTGGAGACAGGGAAAGCCGGGAATGCCACCGGCCGGGGATGCACAGCCAGGGACACTGGGGTCCCCTCTCCACCCCCGTGAGGGACAGCGGCCGGGGATGCACAGCCAGGGACACTGGGGTCCCCTCTCCACTCCCGTGAGGGACAGCGGCCGGGGATGCACAGCCAGGGACACTGGGGTCCCCTCTCCGCCCCCGTGAGGGACAGTGCAGGTCTCACCGGCCGGGCCGCGCTCCCGCCCCACGCCCACCTCCCGGTCTCTCCCAGGCCCGGGTCCGCTTGCTCGGGCCCCAAGGACAACTCTGCACCAGCCGCGGCGCGGGCCCCTCCTGGCACCGCACTGACCGCGGCCGCACCGCCCGGGGCCCGATCCGCCCCACCGGCCCAGAGCTCCACAGACCGGGCGCTGCGCGGAAGCGGCGCGCAGCCTTCCCATCCCTGCGGAGCTGCGCTCGCTGAGGGGACAGGCATCGCCCTTACCTGCGAGATGCGGCGAGTCCGCACTGCCTCCGGCTGCGAGACACCAGAGACGCGGGGGCGTGTGGAGGCGGCGGAAGCGGATGCGCAGGACCGCGGCGGAGAGGGGCTGAGCGCTGCGCCCGCGGGCGGCGAGAGGGCGGCGCGGTAGCTGGCACGGGAGCAAAACTGATCCCTCCTGTCCGACCTCCTTCTCTTCTCTGCCACTTGTCCTTCCTCCTCCGGTCTTTTCTCCTCCTTCGTTCCTCCTCCTCCTCCTCCACCGCCCCCGCCCCCCGCGCCGCCCCCCATGCTGTCGCTGTGCGCGGGCGCGGCTCGCAGGTAGGCGCACAGGGCAGGTGGTGGAGCCGCGGGGCCCGGGGCGGGGGCGGGCGGCAAGGGCGGGGGGGGCCGCATGGCCGGCCTGGAAGCCGGGGAAGCTCGGGAAGCCCGGAGCCGCCGGCTGCTGGCGGGAGGTTCTCGTTCCTCGCTCGAGGAGCTGGGCCTGACCCCGGGCCGAGGAGGAGCTGCCGCGGGCGCACGGGGCGCGCTCCGGGTCGGGCAGACAGTGGAGCAGGAAACCTGACAGCCCGTGGCGTTTGCTGCCTCAGCTCCTGGAGCGGCTCCCGCAGCCTGCCCTCCCTGCCGTGAGCTCCGTTATGCACGGCTTCCAGGAGGGCAGGATGGGCGAGGCGAGGTCTCCTCTTGATACACTTTGCACTGAGCCAGACTCGGTGTCAGAGAGATTGGGCAGGAACACAATGGATTGAGGGATACGGCTGTAGCAGGGGAGCTCTGCAGCAGGGTGTAAGTGAAGCAAGACCGGCTGTGTGCTCGTAGTGGCTTTATAAAAAGGTGTGTCACTGCTACACGTTGTAGGACAGGTGAGACAGGTACCAGTGTACCGTCGAAAGGTTTTAAAATAGGGCATTGCTTCTTTCCTCCGTAATGAACAGTAGCTGTAAATGGACCCCAGAAAACCGGTGTGAAAGAAGACTTGAGGTCCATTCTAGGTGGACTAGACAAATGAACATAATTGCTTTCAATTTGGCCTCTCAGTTTTTTCTAAAGGACTACATTTGATAGGAAGCTCTTAAATAATGGGAGGGTACGTTGTGGTAAAGAGAATGGAGCTGAATTTCAGCATGAAATGAAAAAGATGGTTGCCTCGCATGGTCTTTTGAGAAATGATAGTCGTGTACAAAGTGTACAGTTTTTGTCCTATTTCACAGCCTTTGTTCATGTCAAATTAGGATTGAGGGGTATTAGCAGATAGAAAATAAGAATCTGTACATTTTCTCTTCATAAGGCTCCTGCTGCTGTTGAAAATTAAGTGATTTATTTTCTGGTGCTAAATAAAGTGCACATATGTTTTCCTAATTTACATTTGCATTCCTTTTTTTGTACAGTCATTTTCACTGTTCTCGTTGACTGTCTTTGTCTTAGAGATTTTTACATTAAAAAGAAGGAAATAAGGATTTTTTTTGTTTTTCTTTAGAGAAAAGATTTATCTTTGGTGTGGTTTGCATTTGGACAATGAAGATACCTCCTTCTGACGTAAAAATCAGTCGAATGGGGAATGGTTTCTGCACTTCATTAACTGTGACTTTTTTTCCCAAGTCATCATTTCATGAAATAATTATTTCATGAAAGACAGTATTCTTGAACATGTCATAGTGACCTCTTAACTTTCAGAAGTGAAAGAGTTAGTTGCAGAAATGTTGAATAGGTTCTGTCCCAGCTTCTGTTTTTCCTCAGAGCATCTTAACATGAGATAAAAATAACAATTCTAAACAAGTGTCAAGTATTAGGCTTTACATTAAATAAAATGATATTAAGGTTTAATTCTTTTGGTTCAAATAGGCAGCTCTGCAGAAGGAGGCTTATTCCAATTAATTTTTTTTTTCGTGTTCAGATTCAAAGGATTTAAAGATTTTGATTTCATGCAGTAAAATATTGGGGAAAAAAGCTGGCTAGATGAATTAAGCATAGAAGTCTGTTTACTTTATGAGGATATTATATATGAAAAAAATAAAATAAGACACACTGATTTAAATAATTTTAGTGTCCTAAAACAATGTTTTTGGATTCAGGAATTCTGGGGTGTTTCTTTGAAAATCTTCAAAATCGGGTTTTGAGTATGAAAATCCATGTACATGAGTGAGACGGGTACTAGCATACTGTACTATATAAAGGTATCAATATAATGAAAGAAAGTGGAAAGAAACTCTGGACACTGTCTTTTCTGTTGCTGAAGACGAAAACCAGCAAGAAACTGAGACTGGGAAAAGGCAGAAGGAGGAATGACAGTGGAGGGAAAAGGAATGGGAAGAACTTTCATAGTAATTTTCTTTTTTCATATTTATAACAATAGTATATCTGTTTGCTTTCATTGAAGTATTAGGTCCAACACCTCAGAAATGGCAAAAGGCTGAACAGCACATTTGGGACATTTTTGCCTTTCTCAATGATCTGTGGACTGCATAAACTCTTTGGTGTATAGCACTAGCAATTTTTCCTGTGGTCGAAAGCAACAGCTACCACCTTTCTAACCACAGCAGGCTCCTGAAGAGCAGTTTATCTATTAGATGGAATTTGTAGAACAAAATTATTTCCTGGACTGGGTGAGACAAAGCTGTTGAGCTTGCAAGCATTTGTGGACTTTATTTGACCCATGAAGAACATTAGGCCATGCTAAACAATATTGTTATGTATTTTGAGAACATACCTGTTCTGTCATTCTCTCTATAAAGCAAGAAAAGCCTATCTGGAAAGATTTCTTTAGAATAATTTGGGTTAGTTCAAAAGTCTAACCTTTGTTCAGTAGGAATCAGAATGAAGAATGAGGTACCTTAGAAAACATTCAAGATAGTATGTACATTAAGTATTATCTTTTCAGAACAGTCTAGGAATTAGGGACTTCTAACACCAAACTGTTTTTTTCATATGATCTTGTATAAAAATCTGTCCAATTACACCTTTTTACATTGAAACTGTCCCCTAAAAGTCTCTTGCTGGTTATGTTGTTACAGGTTAAAAATTGATCCTTGTTCATTCTTTCCATATAATTGTTTAGATCTTTGAAGTACTTCCTTAGTTATTCTTTATTGTGTGCCTTTTTTTCTTTTTTTTTTTTCTCTTCTCTACCAAGAATCCCAGTCTAGTTAATATTTATATTTTGAGTGGAGTCCATTGCTCAATGCAGCTGATTGGTTCTAAGTCATTGTTATTTCTGAGTCATCATGACTTCGTAGAATAAGGTTTTGGCAAGTGAGAGAACAGAAGACAAGAGCTTAACAGTTCAGAGTATCAGAAATGCATGTAGTATGCATGTGCTTCATGTATGCTGTACAATGAATTTCTGTGTTTTGTTCTCTCCCACATCTACTAAATCCTATAATTGCTTTCATTGCAGCTGCTTCTTTGTTGATATTTCTCTTGAATTGTTTTGTCTCCAGAATGATTAGATGTCTCACAGCTCCTCCTGTGTATGTAAAGTCCGAAGTGTGACGTTTATGAAGACTGAAAGTCACTTTGTTCGTGGTTTTAAACTTTTCTGTGTTGTGACATTCTTTTTCATCTTTTTGTGGCTGCCTTTAGTACACTGCATTATCATGGGTAAATAATCGTTAGCAAATTTTGTCACTTTGTTAATCCCAGCTTTTTGTAGATGATATATAAAGACATGAAACATTACAGAATCTTGCAGGGAACCCTGTAGGATTCCACAGGTCACATAGTTCCATTCAGAAAAATAAGCAGCCATTTTTAACAGCCTGATTTTTAAAACCATTTACCTGCAAGAGGATCTACCCTCTCATCTCACCTCATAGCAGCATAGTTTCTTTAGGACCTTTTGGTCAACAGCCTGTGGAAATAAAATATGGTAACTGATCTGTAGATCTGTGAGTCTGAATTTTTCTCTGTAGAGGAGACTCTATTTCAGTAACTATTATCTGTGTTTAGATTAGGGAAAGCGAGGTGAGGATGGTGGTAATTTTATTTGTTTCTGAGCAAAATATTACTGGGCACATATGTTTTTCATACCATCTCTAACAGACACTTTTTATTTCTCCAGTGGAATGTTGAATAAGCAAAGTTCTTTGCCATATTAATTGTGGTGGAATAATATTTCACATAACTTGTAACCAGCCTGCAAAGCACACTGTTATTAAATCACTTTTCACTCAAAAGCCAGACAAGAAAGCAGGCTTCATTTTCTTTCCTAATTTGTGGTGTTGAGCAGGCTGTTTAGGATTTTGCAACCACGGAAATGAATATGGCATATTCATAATGCACAGTCTTCCCTAGAAGATGTGAAGACTGATTTAAGATGGTAAGCAAGTGTGGTAGAGTAGGTCATCTGCTGTGAAGACACAGGGTTTTCCAACTAACTAGTGATGGCAAGGAAACATTTCTCATTGCTTTGACAGTATGAGACGAGATTAGCAAGAAATCAAAGCATGTTTCCATGGAAGAGGCTGAACTGATTAGCACTGAGTATAAATCAAACAAAGTATTTACAAACTCTCAGTATTTTTATTCTGTCCTGCAGTACCAGCTCTTTTTCAGACAGTCGACAAGCCTGTTTCTCATGCATTAGCTGATTGCATTCAACTACTTAGCCATCCTGGGAGTGTGTAGTTTGCACTAAATAGCCTGCACTTCATCTGCTGTCATGATGGCAATATGATATATGGTTATGCAGCTGCACCTGAGAGAGCTGCAGGACCTTAAAAGCAATTTTTTCCCATTGTGTTTCCACAGTTCACCTGATAGTGGAACCAAACAATGAGACAACCTCAATTAATGCTTTGTGCCTCAGAATCAGTATAGTATAATTACTGTCTGCATGCAGGCATTGATAGAATATTCTTTCCTAAGATCCTGCAGGCAAGTTACTTTGATGGAGGTTTGCTGTGACTCAGAATGGATACAGTTCACAGAATGCTATGAAACCTAAATTAGTCGTATTAGTAATTTGTAATTTGGGTTTTGGGGGTATGTTGGTTTTTTGTTCGGTTGGTTCATTGGTTGTTGGATTTTATTCTGGATTTTTTCCCTAGAACCATGGATACCATAATTTTAGAGATCAGACACTGCAAAAACCATACCCTAGCATTTCTTTGTGTTCCACTGCAGACTACTGTGTGGAAATCATCTCCTTTTATGAAAGTCAATCAGACCAGTTTCCAAATTCCTTTTGTTGAAACACTGTTGGAGGGGACTAGGGGGAAGGGGACAAGAAATGATTATATTGTGTCATGTTCAAGTACACTGGCTTGAGTTCCTATTTAAGGTGTGGGCTTTTTGTTAGCTGCCATGGAGCACCTTTTCGGTTAGTTTTCTGATGTTAATTCTGTTGGAAAACCAGTAAACGTTTGTTGTCAGATAGTAAGGTCATGACACTGAGGGTAATGAATGTATCAATAAAGATTTTTAAATGTTTGCATGGCATGTAGGGTTTTTTTATTTGCTCATTTAGATTGGAATAGCAAAAGTGTAGTTAATGTGGACTGTACAGTGAACTAAGTTGCAGAGAATTTTTTTTCTGAAAGATGTGATAAAATTAAGGTTTTGTGTCAAAAGCTGCTAGATTTTCTATTTCTTCAAATACAGCTTAAAAAAATCAGTTTCTAATGGCAGTTATGGAACTTTAAATTAGAAAGTACTAAACATGCTATCCTTTTGCTACAGTAAGGTATGTCTGTGCCAAACACAGTTATGACACAGAGCCAAATACTTTTCCAAGGGAAATGGCCCAGGAATTCAAGGCATGTATTCAATGTTCCATATACTGCTAAGAGCCAAACAGATGAGAGGACTGAGAAATGAAATGGAAAAAGGACTTCATATGTGTTTGTCTGGCAGGAAAAAGTGATGATTTGTATTGAAGGGTTATGGTTTCATTCCTTTGGCTTAGATGAAATAATGCTGCCCTGTGATTAACTTTGAGCCATTTAACTCTGCTAGTTCTGTCTTGGAAATTTTTTTTCCATTCCTGCTTTTACCTTGTGCTATTCAGTTCTCTTATTTTGGTAGATTTTGTCATTGCTTTACTGTAAGATACACAGTTAGCTCTTGTCTGCTGAAAGCAATATGAAAGTATATTTAAAATTCAAGCAAAAACCAAGGATCTCTACATAATACAAATATTTTGTCCTGTTACATTTTTTTATAAAGCCAATCCTGTGAAACCGACCAACTGTAATGTACATTGTATTAGATGCTGCTGAATACTTGTGATTTCGTTTTGAAATCCTTATTAAGTTCATTAAATTTTTTAAAAATTCTATTTCATGTGAGGCTTGACTGTTAAAAACATTATTTAAACCATGCTTGTCTGCTGTCATTTGTGTATGTTTGTTAGCACTTGACTGTGACTTCCACGGAAATGCTGAATGTGCAGCATATTACTCAAGTACCAAATATCCTGAGGCAAACTGTCAATTTTTATATTGCCTTAGTAGGGTGTGTCTAGTTTCTTGTTTTGTTTTTCATTTTGGTGAGGCCACTAGGTGGAGTCAAAACATTGAGTCCCTGTGGATATTAATTTGCTGGTGACTGGTGGGTACAGTTTTCACATACACAGTGTTGCTTTCCAGCATGCAGCACTGCTTCTCCTGCAGCCTGGAAGACCAGGATTTGTCATTTAGCTAAAATACGCTGTTGCAAAAAATAGAAAGGCCAAAATGTTTCTCTTGAATTTGAACTCCAGCATTTTTCATACTGTATGTTACTGATTGAAAAATTTGTTCATGGCATTAGTTGTGATTTGCAAATCTGCTCTTACATAAGAATGTCCTCTGAAGACATACATAAGGTCCAGCAAGCAAAGCTTAACTGTATTTATTTGTATTAGAGTATTTAAGAACTCGATGACTAAATTATCTGAATTTGCTCACACACACCCACACACACCCCCTCCTCTGTCTTTTGTTTTAAAATCTTGGTTCTCACTTCACTTTCTGAAGCCTGTTATCTCAGATATTTTCAGGAGAGAATATAGTTTTCCATCCTGCAGAACCCAATATACCCTGATTTTTGTGTGGCTACATGGAATCTGTCAGATGTATTTGCAAGTACAGTAAATTGGCTTGTAGATATTTTTCCCAGAAATATATTAGTTCATTTACTTCACTCTGTAAAATTATACTTGTTATTGTAACTAATTGTAACTGTTTAGGTGAAGAATAATTTGAAAACTGAAGGAGCCATTAAAGACTTCAATGGAATTAAAATTACCAATTTGTAATCAGACTTAAATGAGACAGCAGGTTTAAATCTTTACTGTATCATATAGTGATTCTTAATAGTAGAAACATGTTGGCTTTTGTCTGTGTTTTCTAAAGCTGGTGCTATGTCTCCCTGCTGCTTCTTCACAGATTGTGGCTTTCTTGTTTTATTTTAATAGTGTTAATGGAACATGCCAACAAAAGGCTGCTTGGCAATATTTCAGTCACGGAAAATATTTCTAAGCAAAACCAGACTTACACAAATGTTTAATATGTTTAAGATACTGCATAAGTTAAAAATCAAGTCTGTAAATTCAATTGCATTGTTTGTCTTTGCAGCAGTTACGTTAGCCATTGTACTGCTGTAATAGAGTATTATAAAGGTTCTTCCCCTTTCTAAAATAAAATCAAATTTATATTTTCCAGAAGCAGCAAGTAATTAAATTGTGGATTTTTTGTTAAAAGAAATTACCTGGCATTCTGCAGTTATTGCCGTCTGCAACTTAGAATCTTTGCTTTATTCTTTAAAATCCTCTTTTAGAAGTGGCTACTAAGTTTTTAAGTGTTATTCAACTTGCTCTGCTTTTGGTAGAAAATATCACTGTTACTGCTTTTGGGATTGGCAGATTAGCTGTTTCCACAAATTATGTTTTCACCATAATTTCTGAAAACAGCTGTGTCTGTAGTTATTATAACTGGAAGTCCAAATGTGACTTTTCTCCTGATGTTCTCCTAAATGGATGAAGCACTGCACAAATGCATAAAATATTTCAGTTTGCCTGTATGTCATTCCATTGACGTTATTAAATGCCACAAGACTCACCCCAGAAAAAGGCCAGTGCAAGTTGCCAACAGAGGTCTGTTAGATATATGTTGTAAAAATGCAATATAAATAAAGTTGTGTTAATTTTGAAGGACCTCACAGGAACACCAGGACTGGAAGGGCATTTGAGATGATCAAATCTAGTCCCATGCTACCTTAGGTAACCAAGTAATGTAATACACTTTATAAGCCAGTCAAGAACCATGTTATAAATAGAGATGTTTTTACTTACTGGGACTTACTGTCTCTTTCAGAATCTCACTGCTCTGATGCTTGTGAATGCCTGTTGCAATTCTAGCTTTCACGTGTTCCTGACCAATTTATTCTAATTTGTTCTTATGCCTGAATTGCCTCTTAGCATCAATAGCTCTTTTTACTTTAGGACATTTAAATAGTATGTTTAATGATAGTAATCATCTTGAAACTCTGCTAGACTAGATTTGTTATTTCATGTCTGTTTCTGGCAGTAGTGCAAGTTTAGGTTGCTATTGACACTTTTTACTTTACTTATACTTTGTGTAGGCCAACACAGCTGTTTTGAAGTCACTGATCAAATGGATGATGGCACTCATTAGCTGGTAAAGGCTGTCACTCCTGGATGTTTTTGGTCCACTTTCTTTTTCACCTATATGCTGTCCTGAATATTTTCTAAGTATTACCCTAGCAACTATTGTGCTGATGCCATTATGGAGTGAGGTACAGAGGCAGAAATGAGCAATGGAGGAAGGAGCACGGACAGAAATGTCTTAAGGCAATACTGTTGCTGGATGTGAGCCTTTTACTTAATCCAGGCTTCTTCAGATACCTCTAATGTTCTACACTACACTACTACTACAGAGAAAACTGAGTGTGATGGCTGAAGTAGTTTGAACCAAACAGTTCATTAGCAACAGCCTATGCAAGGCAACATCCTTCCATCTTAATTTAAACTGAGTCAACTTCTGATTGCTCAGTGCAAACAGTGGTTGGCTGTTCTATAATGTTGGTGCTGTTTACCAAAAGCAAGTTTAAAATATTATTTGTACCTGCTTGGTTCAGTGTTTGAAGACAGCTCTTTGCTGTTGCATCTGGTTCCTAGCATTATTAATAGAACTTATATTCCAGTTATATATCTGGAAAGTTAAAAGTTCCCTCAGTGATGCAATTTAATATTTCTCTCTAATAACTTGACAGATGTAACTGCAGAGTATTTTTAAGTTTCATACTATTTTAATTATACTCTCCTTCCATATTTCTTTGTAGTCTATTTATAATTTTTGATCTAGACATTGTTTCTTTGTTTTGTATTGTTATTTTGTTATTATTTATATTTTAAAGTCATTAAAATATTGCAGTCTGATACATGGAGTTTTGGGAATTTATTTGTTTGTTTGTTTGTTTATTATAGTTTTATGTAGATAAATAATTGAAAATACTAGGCCATGAAAGAAATGGCCAAGATTTCACCTGTTCATATACATATATATATACTTGCACAGTTTTTTATCAAGCCAATGTCAGTTAATATGGTTCTTAGTACAGCCTTAGTGACTGGTAGCAAGGTAACAGTACGCCTATAAATGATTATTTGAAGAATCATGTGTAGCAACTGATTTTACATGAAATGTTATATCACGGTTTTTGAACGCCCACCATCTTATTTGGTCAATTAGAAAAACTTTCTGATTTGTACTGCCTTTTTTGATCTACATAAATGACTGCATCTTCCTATCAGCAGAAGTAAACAAGGTACCAGCATTTCAAAACTAGGCAGTTCTGTGTTTTCTCGTTTCTAATAGGTAGTCAACAATTTGCTGGTATTTGTGGCAATAATTTATACAGCTCTCAAATTTTTATATATGTGTGTGTGTGTGTGTGTGTGTGTCTTAATTAAACTAGCCGATATACTAAGAAAATCAGGTGGCTTATTTTTTAAGTATTTAAAAATGGTGTTCTCTAGTAATCGGAGACCCTACATTCCAGTTCATGAACTCAGTCCAACTTTAATTATTAATAAATCTTGTTGGGCAGGCTGAAATGGATGTAATATGTTGGTGCTGTGACTGTTTTAGTGAGTTTTTTTCGGATGATATGCAGTTGGTCAGTGGCAGGGCTGTCTGCATTTCTAGGTGAAGATACTGAACAACCGAAAGCAGTAGATTCTTTTTAAAAAGAATATCTTGTTAGTATAGTTCACTTTAGCATACTTTTATGTTGCTCAGGCTGTTTTTCTTTGACTGCAGTTTACTTTTATTTTGACTTCAGTTTGAAACACTGTCTAGTCTTTCTGATGTTCTTGGGTATGGGTGATGTGGGGTAGAGTTCAGAGCCATCAACGTATTTCTAAGGAGCTTCCCCTTTACCTCCCAAGAGGTTTAACCAGACCTGTGCTAGCAATGTGTGAAAAACTAGACACAGGGCAGTCCACTGAGAATCTGTTCATGACTTAATGAAATACTGATCTTTAATGGATTTGTAGATTCAGGGTAGAGTTCAGTAGTTTGGGGATGGGAAACTAACACATTCCAAGAATGTTATTAGTTAAGCTTTTGCTTTCATGACAGCAGCTTCATTCATCCTAAACTTCTAATTGAAATTCAAAGTTTGAGTAGTCCAGGGGAGAAGTTACTAAAGCCTAAGTGCCAGAACTCAGTTGGTATCAGAGAAAAAGAACAGTGGTGGAACAAATGTTCTTTATTCACATTTCATTTCAAAGTGAAATCGTCAGTATTCTGGACATTGATGTTTCTGTATGCCACTAAAGGGAAAAGTAAACAACTTACCTACACTGGCATGGGAAGATTTGAAGAATTTGTGGTAACAAGGAAAATAAAGTCTCAACAAAAAGCATAGGTAGAAATGTTTTCTTGTGTTTTTGCCTTACATCAAATAATTTTGGTTAGGCTATTTCTAGAGAAATTCTGTTATAGAATTGGAAGACTTCTGACAAAAAGTGTTGCCTTCCTTCAAATTGAAGCCATGCATGCAGCCCTTTTCTCTCTGTTGGCGTGTCACTCTTCTGCTTTGTTATTCCTTCAGGCTAAAATTGGCTGTCTTTTATGCATGCACCATGCATTGTATGCCAAAACCTCTCTGTGCACTTATGCACATACCAGACAGGTTTTACAATAAAATCAATACAGGTACAATGGTTAGTGTTAAGAGAAAAAGTTACTTAATGTAAAACAGTGTTAAGTAAACATCCCTTTATTAGCAAGATCTCTGTGTATTTCTTTAGTTATGGTAGAAAATTTTTAAGTTGTCATTATTACCATAACAACCTGTGATATTTTTTTTTTTTTATTATGTGGCTGAAATAGGAAGACTGATAGTAAGTCTCTGACAGCCAGGGATCCTCCTGTGATAGTAAACACTGCAGCACGTTTGACTACTAAATGCAAGCTTAATTTTAAAGAAGCTGAAATACTGTTTAATAGAACTATAGTTGATAGATTATGAATACATAAATCATAGTAAAGGAATGTACCTCTTCTGGTAAAAGAGTGAAACTATCTATTTAAAATCAACACAATTAAAGGAATAAATTTGCAAGTGAGTAACAACTAGAAGGTTTCCTCCTATGCTGATTATATGGCAGACATCCTGTATAAATACAAAATAATTTGCTATAATGAATACTATTAAGTGTTATTTTTATGTCTTATTTTCTGCAACTTTGCAATTCTTGTTCTTTGTCATCTACAAATCACTATGTGGGTTTTATTCATTACTTTAAAAATGTTAGTACTAGATAATGATACAGATACAATAACATTATTCACTGATGGTTCAAGTACTGCCTATTTCTGTTGAGTCCAGTAGCTGCAATGCTGTTTTCCTTAGAAGGTTGAGTCATAATTTAATCTGTACGGTTTTGTCAATACCGAAGTTTTTGTCCATATTTGCACTTAGTCACACCAGTGGAGAAGGTAGAAGATAGATTTATTTTAAAATTCGACTTAATTAAGTTAATAGCTCTAAAAAGGATTTTGTTCTTCCTTCTAAAAATATTTAGATGCTGTTTTTTTAATGTTTGCTATAAACTGAATTGGAATCTTACTTGCAAAAATAATTTTTATACTTTCAGGTCCATTGGACCACGGCTAGTGTTGAGAATGACATTAGGAGCAGAAATTACTAGCCAACTCAGGGCTTCTTCATACATAGCATCAGGACGAAATCTTTTGAGATGGGACCTGTCACCAGAGGAAATTAGAACAAGAGCAGAAGAACTAATCAGGAAGACAAAGCATGTGTATGACACTGTCGGGATGCTTGAAACTGAAGAAGTAACACTCGAAAATACTGTACAGGCTTTGGCAGATATAGAAGTGGAATATGCAGGTTAGTGTATTTTCTTTATTTCTTTGCATAAGACATTCCATCTGCACGTGAGGAAACACTGAAAGAAAATAGTTGTTGCTTCCAATTCTGATCCCTGCTGTTTTTCTGTAGAATGTGTAGAGGCCTCTCAAGTGTCCTCTGGTCCTAATAATCTTGCAGGGCCTGCCAGAGAGCTGCCGTAGTCACCTGTTTTGGTTTTGCGTGTGAAGCTCCACACAGTTACATTTCCAACTGTGTACAGCTGCCAGGGGACACTGCAGCAGTGTAGGCTGTGGATTGCATAGTGCATTGCACGTGGTAAGTAGTGTTTTTTTCAGACACTACGGAATCTGACACGGGCAAGTTGAATGGAGTCATGGAAATGTTGATAAACTGCTACTGGTGAAAATGTGATGATGAGGAAATTTTGAATGTGCTATTGAAAGAAGACTTCTTTGCTTGCTCACATTTAAATTGTGGCCTGTGAGGTCTTGAAGAATCCGGGGAGAGGTTGGTCGTGCAGTCACATCTAGATTGTTCTGCCATACCAACATATGGGTTTAATGGTCAAACACAGGTTATTCAGTTAATTCGTTAATAATTGTCAGAGGAGATGGGTAAAATACAAGCTGCATATTGGGTGTCTTTGTTGAGGAAAACCTTTCAGATGGTGGCCGCATTACTTATAAAACAGTGAGTGTAATAGATGTCAAATTTTTTAAAATACTCTAAAAAATCTACAGTAGCCAAAGAGGTGCTAGAAACAGCCACCTTGGCTTGGAGCAAAATCTTCGACTAGCAAAAAGGCAAGGCTGGCATCTCAAATTATTATACTGTAATATTAGTCTGGATTTCACATTACATAAAACTGCACATCAGTGAACTGGCTGGGATTTATTCTGGCATACTCAGAAAGACAATAATCTTCATTTAAAAAGCCCGCTGCCAGATTCAGCTTTAGTTGTACCAATATGCCAAGTTGGTATAACTATTGTAAATCTTTTAACCAAAAGGATTTATTGAAGGAAAACCTGTGTTTGACTCAGAAAACAGTGGCAATCAGCTTTTCAGCATAGCCATGAAGACTTGATGGAAGATGCACATTTTTCACTATATAATATTGCAGCAGTGGGTCGCATTTAAGCTTCTAATGCTAATCCTCAAAGCTGTATATGAAATAATCATGACCTGCTCTCAAACAGCCCATGATATATGAGATGGATGTATTACCACACCAAGACTTCCATACGAACCTTGGAATTTAAGGCCTCTGTGTCACTTTCACATAAAAATTCTATCCTGGTAACTGCAATTTATTATCTGAAAAGACAGAGATGACAATAGACCTTAAATTTCACTTGGAAGCTACCGAAACTCACTTTATTTGAAACATCTCGGCATAAGGGCAGGAGGTGATGGGGAAGCTTCCTATTGGACTTCAAGAAGAATCACATACCCGTGGTTGCATTTCTAAATCTGTCTCGGGGCTTGATAAAATGACTGCACATCACATAAAATTACAAAGCTTTTAATCAACCTAATCTGTTGTTACTCTAAAATCTACTTTTGGAAAGGTAGATGGTAGAGACACTATAATTAGATTTTTAATGAAGGAAATGAATTTCTATTTTAAGATTTCTATTCAATGTCATTATAAGATGTAATATTCCTTTAATGGCCAGGATTTATTTAATCTCAAAAGTATATTCTAAAAAAGTAGTATTACTCAGCTTCCAATCTCTAGAAGTTCAGAATGCATGGACAGCATCTTTCCTGTTTGCCATGTTGTTTCCCTTAAACATAGAAGACTACAGTACATGGGGATTTGACACTGTGCTCATAATAATGTAAAAATAACTTCAGGACAGATGGGCATGTTTGAAAGATTCAGAGCTTCTGACTTCAATGCTAACATGGAAGCATCTGTGCCAGCTACTAAATGTCAGTCTTCACTTACATGACTTTTGGAAGATGGAGTGTTTCTAATGTATTTATATACCATTCAGCTGATTTTCTAGATGATGAGATAATTAGGCTTGGGGTTTAGAAGTCTTCTGTAAAGTGTTTATTTGTTACAATGGTGTATGATTTTGTTCTTTCACCCATTCAGTTTTATATTACCTGTAATCATTTTATTTGCTATATGTGTCAGGTTGCTTTGGATACTTTCTTCTTATGTCTTTTATAAATGTCATAAGAGGGAAAGTTCTTTATCCTTAACGCACTTCTATCCTTCTGTGTTCATGGCCTCTTATTTAAACAGTGGAAAGAAGCATGTTGGATTTTCCCCAGCACGTCTCCCCTGACAAAGAGATACGCTTAGCAAGTACAGAAGCTGACAAAAAACTGTCAAATTTTGATGTGGAGATGAGCATGAGAGAAGACGTATTTCAGAAGATTGTTTATTTACAGGTAAGTATGTCTGCATAAATTGTGACATGTATCTAAATTTATCTAAAATTAATTGCCATACGCAATGCTTTTCAAGATGACTGTTTCCTCTGTGTCTGTGCCACTCAAATCTTTCTAGTGGGACAGTTACACAACAGAAAACGGCGTATCATGCTCTTCCTACTCCTTGCCTCTCAAGTCTAGATTCGTGTATCCTCTCTCTCCATTGCAATAGGTTTGACTTTTGTCTAGTCTTCCAAAGAACTGATACAAGGAATCTAAACTAAAAGAGGGAAACCTATTAGGAAAGAAATGTTTTGTTTTCTACTGGCTGAGCTCATTCCAAGACGGAAAGAAGAGGCAATATAGCAGTGTACTTACATTGGCTTATACTGCTTTTGAATTTGTGTCCAAAATTCTGCTTTATTGAAAAAGTTGAGAATTTTAAATTTAAAAGTTATTTTAAATTGTGAAGGTTAATGAGAACATATAAATGAGATTGACCTCTGAAATTTGCATTTTTTATTAGCTAATTTTGGATAAACATTGTATCCTCTTTTTCATCTATATCTTCAGCCACAAAATAAAACTACATTAAAAGATGCATTTACTGTTGAACTAGTTTGTGTCCCTTTTGTGTTTCTGTTTAGCTTCTGTTTTAATTGAGCACCTGTAGTTATATCTTATTCTTCATTTGTACTGTTTATTTTGTAGCTCAAACAGAAAGAATATTTGTTTTTGTTCCAATATGTCTGGTGACGTTTAGTAATAATTTTCTTAAAAGTGCAATATAAGGATAATGCAAGAAAGCTATCCAATGTGATACTAAAAAAAAGAAATTATTTTCTATGTTTTATATGTAAATTTTTCCTATCAACCCCACTGTTTTTTAATCTTCTTAGAATGCTCATAAGATATTGGAGCACTATTTCTTGGAGTCACCATTTGTGTTTTTTGCAGGTTTGACTGGGAATCAGAATAATGCTCGCAGAACCATACTAAAATGCCTTCCATGACCATTGTTTTCTTTTGCTGTGTTTTCCGGGGAAATTTTCAGGTGTTCTCATTTAGCTGGGTATTCCTGTTACATGTTTGTGGAAGTATATAATAACCTCATTTGGAGTATGTTCTGTTGTGTGTTGGCAGATAGTGCCTTGTGTTGATTTTTTCCCCCTGGTACTTTATGTTGATTTGTTTTTCTTCATCCCCTGCTCTGTTACTAGTAATTAAATGGATTGATTTGCATGTATTATATTATTGTGATTTTCCCCATCCTCCACTATAGAATACACAGATGCATTGAGGACTAATCTAGCATATCTGTGTATCTCTCTATTTTTAATTTATAGGACTATCTGACAGTAGGTAGTGAAAACTGATTGCTGTTATTCACTAGTATTACTTTCTTAATTTTTTTTATTTGGTGTTTTGCTATTTCATTTTCCCTTGCAGCAGTCTTTGATCTTTGTAACAGTTAGAATTTTTGCTTAAGTCTTCATATAAGTTTTTTAGAAATTTTTCTGAACTACAGCATACAAGCATGTTTTTGTATTAGTCTGCCAGAGATGCAACTTCTGGATATATATCCACTTCTAATAACTGTCAAAGTAGTAAGAGTTCTGCTCTCAAACAAACGTGAAATTTCCAGTAGTGCCAGACTGTTCAAATACTGCTATTTCCAAATCATAAAGTTCTTGTTAATTTTTGCTAAATTTCTAATGCCTCCTCTTGTTAGAAACCCTCAGTTAAAAAGTCAGGCTCCAGGAACACATGAAAAAAGAACTTCCACAAACAGAATTCAGGTTTCAGCTGAAGTTACTTACCAGTTCAAAAAAACTGTAAACAGTTGGATTAAATCAGGTTTTTCATGGCCTCAATGGGGATTTAATAATTCAGGTAGATTAATTCACTTTCATGATCCTTCATGGGGCCAGATTAAAATGGAGTCAGGAGAATGAGGGCCCTCACACTTTTATGTTATTTATAACACAGCATACTAAGAAATGAGCAAATCTGCTTGACCACAGTGACATGCAGAATACTTTAGCTTCCCTTAATGGGGACTAAACTTTTCTAAGTTAACCATAGTACTCTTTCTAAATTATGCTTAATTTAAGAGCTGTTGATGGAGGAAAATGATTGAGGTTTTCAAATTTAATTTAAGAAAATATTAAAATAATCTTGTCACTTTCTTTTTTCCACACATTAGAGAGAAAACTTTCTGCATAAAATTATGTTGTTGAATATGCTCCATATCTTATTCTTTGAAAAACTTGTATTTTGAGGCTTGAAATTTGGACTAAAGGTGAATTTGGGAGTGAAACTATCATTTTAAATTTTGTTACTCCTAACATGTGCACATACTGACTAGTAGAGGCATGCTTAAGAATGTTCCCAGTCTTCTCCACCCACATGCCCTCAGGAAACAGCTTGATGGAAGGTTATGTTCATGGAATTGTAAGTGGGTTTTGTTTCTTACTCTGTCTGAAGGTTTCTTCCTGGAATAAAATAGCAAGGTTCTCCAAAACAAGTATGAAATGGTATATAAAATCATCAGCCATGACAATTCTAAAAGTTCTGGGAGGTTCCAAAATTTTGAGTATGTAGTATATTCAGGGACCCTTGTGGGTGCCTTCCAACTCAGAATTTTCTGTGATACCGTTTTATTTTTGTCACTGGTACCATGGTTCTGGAGAAGACAATATGCTCAAATTTTATGCCGTCTGATATTCTTAAGTGACACTTCTAATCTTTTCGGGTTTTTTTCAATCCCTCTGACTTTTAGGGTACAGTGTTATCTTATAGCACTGATTTTCTTCAACTATGTAGAGGAAAGCTATCCCTAAAGAAGCTTAAGTGCAGTATACTGTAAGCAGAAAGGCCTTGCCGTTATGAGAGCATGTAAATGTGCTGAAACATTTGGTAAAAGAATATTATTTTAAAAACATTCTACATGAATATAAGAATACTATTGTGTGAGGTAACTGTTTTAGGAAAGTTCTTCACATTAAAATCCAGGATGTTCCCTTTTTTAATATTACAGTGTTCTAAAGAGCTACTCTGTTGAAACCCTTCTAATGCTTGGTATGGTTCTTACAATGTTTTATAAATTCAATTATTCTATACTGTCATTTCAGCAAACCTGTGATCTTGAAAATGTAAAGCCTGAAACTAAGCGCTATCTAGAGAAATCTGTTCAAGTCGGGAGAAGAAACGGACTCCATCTTCCTAAAGAAGTGCAGAAAGTAAATATGGACTATTTATTTATAAAGCAAAGGTTACAAACGGTTGAAGGGATAAATTTATGGTTGGTTTGCTGTACTAAGCATATATTTGAACTTCATGCTTTTGGACCTGCTGAATTACTGTTCTAATCTTAACTGTTCTTACTTATAGATCCATTCCTTAAACTTTTTAGGTTTAAAGGTTTTTAAACTAGTCTGATAGGCATCCATAATACACAGTAAATAGAGGTGGTCTGCGTCACCTCATAGCCTTGAGACTAAAAGAAGCCTAGCTGAAAAGGTTTTATTATATATTGCAAGTACAGAGAATGCCTAAATCAGATTCCTAGGAAAGAGACCTCTCAAAAAATGTTACAAGTGAGTCTGCACTTCTATTCAAAAGTATGCATAACTGTTGCAAACACACAGCTACACTAGTTTCGGTTAATTGATGTTGTACAACGTGTCCAAGTTTCTAGCATTTCGCCTGAAAAAAAAAAATCAAGGTTGTTTAGAGGAGGAAACAAACTGCTGAAGAATTTTTCTTCATTAAGGGAGAACTTACTTAGAAATGTCAAGTAATTGTCACTTGAGAAATTGTCACTTCAGTAAATCAGGAAGTAAAATTGTCAGCATCTGAGACGCTGTGCCATCCCACCCTTAATGGGAAGGGAGCACCCAAGATTCATATAGATGTTTGTGATTGAAAGGAACAACAAAATCAGAGGATCTGCAAAGACTTCCAAATTTGTATTAGTAAATTATATACTTGGTGTGGAAACTAGTAAGTTAGTCCCTGACCTAGCATAAGCACATGGCAGTGGGTTTTGGATAAAAGAGATAAAGTGAAAGGGAAAAGACAGAGAGATAAATTAATTAAAGAGTGGAAAAGAGAAAGAAGAAAGGGAGAAAGAGAGATCACCATTCATGCCTCCAGCATCAATCCAGCTGCCTAGGTGTCCAGAGTCTGGGAGCACCACTTGGGCTTGGATGGGGATACTGTTTTCTAGATAAGCTTTCCTTGCCCTGGAGAAAAGTTTCTCCACTTACACTTAAAAAGTTTCTTACACTTTCTGTGTAAATTAGTCATCATGCACAGTCTGTTCTTTACACTGTTCTGGAAATGGGTCAGAGGGCTTTGGGGGCCTTTGGTGGTCTTGTTCCCCCTTCTACATTCCAGACCTGTTGCTCAACCTCATTTCTCTGTTTGTGCTGTTCTGAGTTGTGCTTATCTCCAGGAGGTAGATCAAAGACCTTTGTCCTAGAAAAGTGCTGTCCTACCTCCGTATGGCCTCTTGTCCAGTCACATCTTGTTCTTTCTCACAGTGTTACTGCCAACAGTCCTTGGCTGTTACTACCTACAGTCCTTGGCTGATGCCACGGCCACTCTGCTATTGGTGTTTGAGAAAAACACACTAGCCCTTATCTTCTGAGATTCTACAGATGCCAGCATAGTTATCTTCAAATTCTGAGTGATATTTCTGAGGATATTATGACCTTTATTTCAGACTTGAATAGACTTAACCCTTTGTAGAAAGCAATCAATCTTCATCCACATCCTTCCGCTAGTGAGACCTTTTTGATGTGTATTTTCATATAACTGATGCCTGTAAAGGTATTTTGAAATTCCTTGGGGGACAATAGTTGAATTATATTTAGTTTTTTATTTGATGTGCATTCTCTTACTGGTAACTACTATGTTTATTTGAACTTGACAAGAACGTGTAGAAACTTGCTATGAGATATATTAGAAAATGTTTCAGAAATATGACCATCAGGGTTTAAAAATAAGTTTTGGAATGGTTTTGTGTTGTGAGAGGAGCCTCTTCTTTCTGTCATACCATTCCAAAACAATGGTTTTTAGTAGGTTGCATGCTTTTTAACTCCCTTGATTCTCATTGATTTCAGTAGATATTTTTACACTTAAAATTGTAATTCAGCTGTTCAAATAAAAGAAAATAATTGAATGTTAGCACGTGAAACTGTTGAGTGAATGTGTTTAATCTCTTCAGTCCTCTCTAAGCTGAGTTTAAAATATTGGAGCAATAGCCCTTGGCCACAATATTGCTCAGGACCAAAAGAAACATGAAAGGAAGACTGACAGGGGGTGAAGTATGATGCTACCTGCAGTGTGTTATTTGCTCAGTCCTGATATTTACTGTTGGTTAGTAGAGAGCCTATCTGAAAAAAAATGAAATGTTACTCATGTGGAGGATACAAATTGTCAACTTGGTTTTTGTTTTTTCACTAAGTTCAGTTTATACCCAATACAGGAAATAAAGACAATGAAGAAAAAATTGAATGAACTGTGTATAGACTTTAACAAAAACCTGAATGAGGAAAACACATTTCTCATATTCTCTAAGGAAGAGCTTGGTGAGTAGGATGCTTGCTCTTTCTGTTATTTCAGCCTTCTAGTTTTGTTGGAGTAACTGGTTTTTATCCCATGTGTGATGGTTAGATCAAGTGAAATTCTGGCTGTTTTCCTTTTAAGTCCTTCTCCAGAATCAGTTCAGAGTTACCTTTTACACGTGTTCATGGTGTCTTCATACATTTGTGCTTCCTGAGGTTCTTGCCTTGCATCAAGTTAGAATGTTGCTCCTACTTTTTTTAGCATAACTTTACTCTGTTCCTTTCTTAGTTATCATCAAGCAATTCCCTATGTAATTATTGGAAAAGCTTTTTTAGTCCTACAGTAAACTTTAACTAATTCAGTAATTTAAACCAAGCTAGAGATTTCATGTGACAGAGAATTTGGGGATTCATTATCTGAAGGGCATCACATAAAATGTGCTCTAATAACACAGATTTTTAAATGTTATTCAGCTTTTATCTAGTGGCCTTATATGTATTTCTCTTTTGCTCTCTGGTGTTCCCAAATTTTTTTTGCTTGGTTGAATTGGAAAAATTTTTAGCAAATAGTTGTAAAAAGGGACGTATATTTCTGTGGAGATTTCTGATGTCAAAGTAGATTACAGCAAAAAAAATACAACACTTTCACAAAAACAGAGGGAGCAGATAATTTTGGTAAACATTTTTTATTAAATTGTATTCTATAGATGGCCTTCCTGATGACTTTATTAACAGTTTAGAAAAAACTGAGAAAAACAAATATAAAGTTACCTTAAAGTATCCCCACTATTTTCCTGTTATGAAGAAGTGCTGCATTTCAGAAACCAGGAGAAAAATGGAATCTGCCTTTAACTCGAGATGCAAAGAGGTATGTTGTATACTGGCCGTTCTACAGTGCAGTGACAGAGTTGAAAAACTGAGCTAGACATTCAAATGGTGTGTTTGAGTATTGCACAGTGTAGAGTATTTTGAAATCAAAACTTACCAGCATGCTCTTTAACAGTTCCTTGCTCCAATTTGTTCAGATGTCCTGAGACATTAGAAGGTGATGACCTGACTCTGTGTGCGTGTTTGTATGTATCTTAATGTTCAAGTGGTTCTGTTAATAAAAGTGGGATTTTGATCTTCTGTGAAATTTCCCTACAGTGTTTTACAGATGCTTACTGACACTTTTCTCCCAGAAAAGGATATCTGCTGGTGGCTTCTGTAGTCCTTTGGGATTCTTTGGAATAGAGAAGAGTTATTTAAACGCAGGTTTTAATTTTAAATACTGATGATTAAATGTGAAATTAGCAGATTGCATATGTGCACAGCTAGACAGGTACAAAATTAAAAAGGCATTGAAAGGTAGAGGATATGTCATTCAGACAATTGTACCAACCATGCTTTAGAAACGGTAGCAGAATTGAGCTTTGTGCTTGAAATGCTTGGAAATGTGATGAGTACAAGATAGGATAAAAAGGCACCAGGAACTGAACACTTTGCAAGTCAACACAAATGAAGGGATTTAATTATAAAACTGTGTGACAGTCTTCGAATCTAGTACTTAATTTTTTTTCCCCTGACAAATCTTACTTTTCCAGAACTATAGGTTTACATAGTTATCTTTTCAGGTTCTTGAGGATTCTTCAGCACATTTAGATCAAGGTCTGGGGTTTTCTGTTTCAGATCTTTCTCTGACTGCTATTGTTAGAGTGGCAAAAGAGGAAAATTTGCAAACTAGCTTTGAATGTTGACACAATAGATTAGAAATCTGTCTTCATCACTAACAAGCAATTAAGCCTGCTGTCAGCAATTTCCTTACTGTCTTTCACATGTAAAATGATTGATAAAGGAAATAAACTCTTCACAACCTAAAAGAAAATGCTGTATATTTTGATTAATTAAAAAAGATAAGTTGTTACAATAAGAAGCATAATGAATGAGGTCAACTAGAAAACCAGCTACCTGCAAACACTGAGAAAAAATATTCCAAGAACCTAGCTAAACTTAGGTTATTTTATATTTTAATCTAAAAGTGTTTAATTTGAAATATTTTCTATTTCATAGGATTACAGATATTATTGAGATAATTGTTTTGTTAACATGTGATTTCTGGTTTCATTTTAAAAATTTGCCTGCTTTCTTTTTTAGGAGAACACAAAAATTCTGCAGCAGTTGCTTCCACTAAGGGCAAAAGTAGCTGAACTTCTTGGTTATAATACACATGCCAACTTTGTCCTGGAGGTGAACACTGCCAAGAGCACAGATAACGTAACAACCTTCTTAGGTTTGTTCATATTTATAAGCAATTCTTGTATATTTAACGTAGTAGCATGTCCCCTCAGCCAAGATTAATTTAAATACATAACTGGGTCACAGTGTCCAAGAGGTTTAGCCAGAAAAGGAACTCTTCTGCTTCTGTTCTGGCATATATGTTTTTTAGATCATAGCTGAACAAATGAAGTTGTTCCAAATCAGGAAGCACAAGGCAAAGTCTGGGAATAACTGCATTGTGACAGCCAGTATAAGTGGTGAAACCTTTCTCTGCCCCAAAATGCAGTTACCCTAATTTAGAATTAAAGTATTGTGCAGCTTAAGCAATTTTATCAGTTCAAGAGGCTGCATCAGAATTGCAGCTTTTCGTTCCAAATTTTTTGTGCATCTGTAGCGTTGGCATCTTTTTCTGATACAGCTGCTTTAAGTACAACGAAAGTTTACTGTATGAGATGATGCGGCTTCCATGAGCTGAATTAAAAAATTCTATCTGGAGTGATGGATTAAATCTGGAATTCAAAAACCCTGTAGTGGAATTTGATCTGAAAACAGAGGTATCTTGAAAATTTTAAACATAGTTTATGAATTAATTTAGAATCATCCTGTTGGATGATAACCTACATCTTTGGCTGTAGGGTTAACCTCTGCTTTCTGGTAGCTCCATTGAATAGTATGTGTTCCTTTATTACTGTGTCCTAACACCACTTAGAAGTGTATATTGATGTATCATACAAGTAACACCCCCAAATAAATTAGTACAAAAATAAGGTATGTTTGCTGATAGTGGGGGTTTGGTGTTTATGCTTCAGTAAAGAGGTTCAAATGCCCTCTTTCTAAACCCATAATTTTGTTGCATTTCTCCTGAAATGCTCCTTCATGAGATCAAATCCGTATTTGGCAATACCAATTTCAGTATACTTGATGATTAACGAATACTTGCTTTTGATTTATTATTAAATGTTAGGAATTTTAAGTGTACTTGAAGTATTTTAGAATTTTTTTGTCCATTATATTATTGTAATATTGTGTTTTTTCATTTATTTTGAAGACGGCACACATATGTTAGCAGCTGTTTTTTACAGTATGAGATCAGATATTTTGTGTTCATAAATATTATGCTTCATGGTAATTCTCATAGACGGAGAATATTAATTGTCACTTTTCAATTAGTTCTTTTGATATTTCCTCAGCTACAAGCACGACAGTATGTTTTGCTCTACTTTGTTCCTATCCATGTTTTAAATCAAATGTTCATAAGTTGATCTTACATCTAGGAAGAAGAGCATTCTTTCCTATGACATATTCTGAATTTAGCAAAGTACAAGCTGCAAACAGTATTTCAATAATAAATGCATTTAGTGCATTGCAGCCTTCCTAGAAACAGTAGTGGCAATTCCTAGATTTTACCCTCTACATATCAACAATGAACATTAATGTGAATTCTTAATGAATGAAAAATTTTCTGATAAACCAGAAATACTTACAAGAGAATAAGTACAGAATGTACTGTATGGAAGTGTCACTAAGCTTAAATATTTTGTATTCGCTATGTTTGCTTCATAGTGCTATGATGCCTTCTTGTCCAAGGAAAGTATATTGGAAAAAAATTGAATCATAGACTTTGATGTCCAGAAGCTTTGCTAGTGGAGAAGCCAGCCATCATATAGGCAAGAATTCATGGGTCTCTTGGGTTTTTATAGGGCTTTTATAGCTAGAAGTATTGAATTTTGTGTTCCACTTCCTTCCAGTAACTAACAGTAGTTGTAGTCTTTGGTTGTTACTGAAGAAATGTATGAGGAATACTGAAACTACATGAGGTTAAATCAAAGGATGCAAGCATAAATATCTAGTGTTACTTTTCATTTATGTCTTGGAAAAAGTGTAAATTTACTAAAACTCTTCACACCACTCTTAGGCCTACATGGAATACTGTATAATTTATAGCATACCTGCAATTAAGACTTCTTAGGACAAGAAAACAGATGTTGCTTGCTGTTGGTGAATGAGTCGAAACACCCATTTCTGGAGTATGTGCTTGAAGTGTTGAGTGTTTATATAGGAATAGATAAGGAGCATGGAACTTGACTCCAAGGCAATCTTTCTTTCAGATGATTTGAGTAAAAAGCTAACGCCTTTGGTTGAGGAAGAAAGACAATTCATTCTAGATCTGAAGAAGAAGGAATGTAGAGAAAGAAACTTTGATTATGATGGAAGAATCAATGCATGGGATCTTCATTATTATATGAGCAAAACTGAAGAGCTGAAGTACTCCATAGATCAAGAAAAACTGAAGGAATACTTCCCAATTGAGGCTGTTACAGAAGGCTTACTGAATATTTACCAGAAGCTGCTAGGACTTGAATTTGAGCAAATAGAAAGCGCTCATGTTTGGCACGACAGTGTTACTCTTTATACAGTAAAGGATAAATCAACCGGAGAAATGCTAGGACAGTTCTATTTAGATCTTTACCCCAGGTAATGAACTCAGTGTTTTGCTTACATGTTTAAAATGGGATTTGTCTTAATGGGTTGCTGCTTGTTTAGTTAAAATTAAATGCATTTGGAAGTAAATATTTGTTCCACTGACAAGATTAATGCTGTGTTTATTAAGTTGTCCTCTGCACTGTGTTCAGATTTTTTTACACTTTTTTTTAAGTACTTCCATATTTCTTGCTTATATTCATTTTATGAAGCATTGCTACTTCATTCATGTTTTTGGTACTACTGTTCTCTAGTCAGTTGTCTATAATTTTTTGCATCTGTGGACTTTTCTCCTTCCTAACTTACTACTGGGTTTTAATTTTCATTTCTGTTGAAGTGTTACTGCAGCCTGCTCAGATCAGTTATATTTGTCTGCTAAGAGTTCCTAGTTTCTCTCAGTTCCTTTTTACACTTGATGTGTTTTCTACCTTGTTGTCTAGACTGCTAAATTAAATAGATCAATATCAAGAATAGATTCCTGTTGAGCGCACATTCCAATTTACTTCCTTGTTGATCTCTGCAGCTCTCCAGCTGTTTTTGTAGCTATTTACAGTATCATCTGTGTTTTGTCAAAGATCAGGAGACTAGACTGGTTTGACAGGATTTATTCTGAGCTAGTCCTTTTTGGCTATTTGTCACTGGTTTTTCATTTGCTTTGGTGTAAGGTTTTTTAGATTAGTATTTAGCATTTTATAAATTTGCTGACATTCACTTTTAAAGTAAGTTGATTTAAGGTTTTCTGGCCTAAGAAAATTAGGTTACTCAATATATAGAGTAGTACATAAATTATTCTTTTTACTGTATCATACCTATCTCTTTCATCTGTTCACCTGCTTCCACCTTTATGTACATCATGCATATTGCTAAAGATATGTGTCAGTAGGACTCCTCTGACTTAATCTGAGTAGCTAACTGAGTAGTTTAGGGCAAGATTTTAAAAATAATTTTTCTTTAAACTCTTGCATCACAGTGAAAATGAAGTGTACTATATTCTTTTGTCTCCTGTAATAAAAAAAAATTATATCAGAGAATAGAATCTAGTTCTTCCTGTTGCAGTAGCAGTTTAAAACACAGGTGACATCTGAAGTATATAATACTTTCAGCATTTCAATAATAAAAAAAATCTTGGAAATGCTACTGGGAATCTTGAAATTTTATGATTTTAGTGTGAGAGTAGAAGGGACTTTTTTCCCCCTTGTGCTCTTAACTTACTGAGTCTTAGAAGTCATAAAAGATGTACATTTTTTGTGTAAAACTTTGTGTAGAGACACTGACTAAATGTCCCTGTTCTTGAATAAGCTCCACCATTCTGGTGAGCAGGCTTGTGGTTTGAAGATACTGTCTGATGTATTTTCTTACACAGAGAGGGAAAGTATGGGCATGCAGCGTGCTTTGGTCTACAACCCGGCTGTCTCCTGTCTGATGGCAGCAGATTGATGTCTGTAGCTGCTCTGGTCACCAACTTCACAAAGCCAGCATCAGATCATCCCTCCTTACTGCGACATGATGAAGTGAAGACTTACTTCCATGAATTTGGTCACGTAATGCATCAGATATGTGCACAGGTTTGTGATGTTTCTATTCCAGTGTAAGACTTATTTCTTTCTCCACTCTCTCAAAGCAAGGTATAGTTCAGTTTTGGTGGTTTCTAATTTTAATAAAGCACATATGCAGAGTTCTGGTTATTTTTTTGAAGTATCAGGTTGGTTTTTGTTCTAATATTATTTAAAACTGAAACAATAAATATACCTTCTTACATAACATTACCTTCTTAAATAACATTTTCGTAGGAACATGTACTTTCGCATTTGCATCGTGCAGGAGTCTATTCACTCATCACAGGCACAGGTAAAGTGAAGAAGATGCTCAGTTGTGGCTTTGTTCAGACAGCTTTTTATTACTTCTAGTTTTGTAGAAGTATGATATTAGAAACCAGATATTAGAGACAAAAAAAGGTTGCTATACCTAGGAATGAAAATAATTTCTGAAGCAAAATGGCATTTTGGCATTTAGTTGAGACCTATCACTCTTGACATCACAAGCATAAGACAAGTCTTGCCTAAGCTATTTTATTTTTCCCTATCTGACAGGTTAGGTGTATTGCAGTGACCAGAAAGAACTGAAGGTAGTTTCAGATTTTCCATCAAGGTACTAATAAAGTTGTAAAATTTCTGTTTTCATTTTTATTTACATGTAAAATTGATACTGCCAGATGATAAATTTATTATTAGCCTAATTAAAATGCTCTATGACAAAAAGAGATGGTGTCAGTATTCATGCACCAAAAATTCACATAGTTATCTACAAATTCAGATTTTGTGTAGCACTTCCTTCATCTTCTTTATAAACAAATACAAAATAATAAAGTCAAGGAAAACTGAGCCACATTCGATTTTAATTCTTGATCATGATCCTAGAGACCGGGACTGTAGAATAAAGAAACAACAATTTTATCACAGAAATCTACATATTAAATCCAGAGTTAATAAGTGGGTAGATTTGCTTAGATATTTTTTAATAATCTTAAACATAAAAATATTATTTTATCATTTTCACCCTGTGATAGGCGTTTCTGATACCGAAACCTGAGGAATAAAACCTAGGCAATATAGAAGGTGTTTGTAAAAAACGCATTTGGCATTGGTATAAAACAGTACAAAAATGACTGCAGCATTTTGACAGCAAGTGAGGATGTGCCATGGTGTTTTGGAGTCCTTTCGAGGCAGCCGAAGCCAACAATTCCAATGCACATGAACTTCTGTTGCTCTGGCATTGCACACATCAGAGAGGCCTGCTTTCCAGTTGTCTCTCACAAAATGCTCTGGCGTTTTCTGTGCACCCAGCTGCCCTGCTCACCTCCCCTGTATTGTGTGTAAATAGCTATTTGCATGTGTGCAAACTTGCTAGTCCCACGTGAGAACATCCTGTCCTCTGGAATTCATGTGTACAAAGCATTGTCTTGTTTCATATGATGATTTCTTTAAGCATGTTAAGACTTGACAGTTAAATGCTGTGCAAGGATGAGACTGGGAGGGATTTGTTAGCTGCTGGTAAAAGTGATACTTTATGTGATATACTGGAAAAGTGAGATATACTGTTGGAGAGTGAGATCAGGGCAGGGAGGTAATTTGTTCGTTTTGTTCAGGAAAGAGAGCTCTTGAAGTAACTTCTACCAAATGTCTTTATGATTTTTGTTTGTGTGGTGCACTTGGGTATGGGTAAATGAAGATACCTGAAGGCCACTTGCTTTTTACTCTATCCACTTCTATCACCATTTCTTCCCTGAAGAAATGCTTCCTAGCTTTTCTTCAGAGCTGTTATTCAGCAAGGACAGTAAGAAGGGCCAGCCTACAACTATGGATGTGAACAGCCTGCAAGAGTAGACGAAAGTTTTACTCCCTTTGTGTTGTTCTTATGAAGACGTGAGAGGAAGACATATGTGACACAAATGTAACTTCAAGGTTATGTCCTGTATTATACATGCTTTTTTTGGTAACCCTGCAAAAAAGTAAGTTCAAAAGCCTGGAATCCTGTAAGGATTTATTTCCCCGTGGAGGATGGACTGTAAGAATATCAACACATCCTAGAGAAGACAATTGAGAATTCTTTTTCTTTAGAACTTAAAATGTTTTGTTAGTATGTTGCTGAGAAGGGAAAAAAAAATGGGATGGCAAGAGGAGGTAGACTTATTACATAAAACAAGGGTGGAGTGATGGTAAGAAAATTCTTCAGAAGGGTCTGGGCAGGCTGGATCATGGCTGAGGCCAATGGTGTGAGGTTCAACAAAGCCCAGTGCTGGGTCCTGCCCTCGGGTCACAACAACCCCAGGCAGTGCCACAGGCTGGCACAGAGTGGCTGGAAAGGACCTGGGGGTGCTGGTGGCAGTGACTGACCATGAGCCAGGGTGTGCCCAGGTGGCCAAGAAGGCCAATGGCATCCTGGGCTGGATCAGCAATAGTGTGGCCAGCAGGAGCAGGGCAGGGATTGTCCCCCTGTGCTGGGCACTGCTGAGGCCACACCTCGAGTGCTGTGTCCAGTTCTGGGCCTCTCAATTCATAAAGGAAATTGAGGTGCTGGAGGGAGTCCAGAGAAGGGCCACAGATCTGGGGAAGGGTCTGGAGCAGAAGTCCTGGGAGGAGTGGCTGAGGGAGCTCAGGGTATTTAGCATGGAGAAAAGAAAGATCAGGGGGACTTTATTGCTCTTTACAACTGCCTGAAAAGAGGTTGTTGCCAGATGGGGGCCAGCTTCTTCTTCCAGGAAATCAATGACAGTTCAAGAGGAAATGGCTCAAGTTGCATCTGGGAAGGTTTAGATTAGCTGTTAGGAATTTTTTTTCTGTGAAAGAGAAAATCTTTGAAATGGCCTAGGGAAATGGTGGAGTCAACATCTCTGGAAGCATTAAAAAAAGTGTGGATATGATACTTGAGGACATAGGTTAAGAGCTTAATGGTGAACATGGTGGTGATGCTGTATTGGTGGTTGTACTTCATAATCTTAAAAGTATTTTCCAGCCTTTATGATGCTATGATTCTATGAGAGACCGAGTAATTTCTGTGTATTTGAATAACTACCTTTCAGAGATGACTTCTTAGAAACATTTGGATTTGGAGTATATTTTAATGAAGATTCTTTACTGTACTTTTCTTCAAAATTGGTATTGGGAGAGCTTCTTAAAGATGAAGTTATTGCTGATAATAAATTTTTTTAAAAGTTCTAATGTGCTTGAAGAAAGATTATTTTATCAAAGTATCCGATTTGAAAATTTTTCATGGATAAGGTTGCTAGGATTTATTTATTTCAGTCCATCTATTACAGGTTTTAAAAATAGTGCTATATGTTAACCACATATATTAAAAATTATGACAAATATGACAAAGCTTAATAAAGTAAAGTTAAAAAGAAAAGTTATGTAAAAATAAAAAAGTTAAGTAAAAATAAAGTTAAATAAAGTCTGTGAATCAGTGTGGTAGACTGCAATACAATAAACTTTTAAAAGTGCATAGTTAGAGTTTATTATTTTACCTTGGGGTAATACAACAAAAATCTATAATAATTTACAAATGGTATAATTGACAGCATGAAAACGTTTGTATTGTGTTATAATCTAAAAGGTGAAAATCAGTAATACGAAAAAATTGAAGTACTGGTCTAAACCAGTAGATAATGCAGTATATAACTGCTGAGTTTTCTACTTGATTCCTTGATAATAGTCTTATGTCTGACTTTTTCCTCCTTTCTTTAAATTTAATTTTAAAGTTATTATTATTGTTTTTATTATTGATCTGTTCAAATTATTCCTTTTCCTGTGATTTAAACTTTTGACATCTGAAATGTTACATTCTGCTAAAAATCTTGGCTTCTATTTTAATTTAATTCAATGGCTTTTTATTTTCTAGACTGATTTTGCAAGGTTTAGTGGAACTAATGTGGAAACAGATTTTGTGGAGGTACCTTCACAAATGTTTGAGAACTGGGTGTGGGAAAAAGAACCACTACAGCAGATGTCAAGACATTATAAAGATGCAACCCATGTTGGAGACACTCTCCTGGAGAAACTTGCTGCCTCTAGACTTGCTAATACAGGTATCACTCTGTCTTTTCTCCCCACAGTATATGTATAAAAGTATATAATTTTAAAAGCTGACAAACATAACAGCCCTATTAAATTTCTTGCATCTGTATACTTACCCCTGTCTTTCTGGGTTTAATTGTATGGGTACCCCACTAAAAAAGGCTATGGTGACAGATAGAACTCTTTGCAGGAGCAGTAGCAGCTCTGATTTTTCCAGGCCACCTACGGGACTAAAATACCTCTCCTCTCCATGTAAATTTTTTACCTATAAGCTTTTTTCATTTAAAATTGATGGTGTGTGGTGGGTAGAGGAGGGTAGTCTGATTTGGTCTGTTTTTTGGAGTGGTATGGTTTTACGGAATGCATAATTTTATTATGTACTGCAGAACAGACACTGTGCAAGACGCAGTATACCTTCATGTATTGTCTACATTTGATTTGCATGCAACACTTAACAGATATGAAAGTTATTTGCAAATTTGCTGAACAGACATAACATATCGCAGACAACATTGCTGTAGACCTTATACGTACCTCCAAACTAACATTATAATCTCACATCATTATCTATCATGTCATTATTACTCTATCACTCTCACCTCTTTATTCTTGTAATCAGAGCTTCCAATTCGTGGTACCAATTCATCAGTAAGCCACTCCTGTTTATTTCATACTGCTTTCCTATCCTGAGCAAGAAGTCTTTGTCCTTGTGGCTTGTACAGACTGTAGCTGAATAGGTATTTTGTCTGAGTAAAGGTTCATATCTTGTCGCTTCTTTTAAAAAGCTTAAATTAAAATTTGCTTTTAAAATATCTGCTTGATTTTAGTTTTGATCTGAGAGAAGAGTAATATTCAAGAAGAGGGAGCTTAGCATGATAACTCCTTTATTAAAACTATGCTTCTCAACTCTTTGTAAGTGAAGTAATTCAGATGGAAATGATGCAACTCCACAATTCTAATAATTTAGTATCCATGTTGAGATCTTTGAAGGAAAGAAGCAAATGAAACTCCAGCTATTTTTGTGCTGGTTAATTAAATGTTTTTTACCCAATTAGGCCTTCTAACTCTCCGTCAGATTGTTTTAAGCAAAGTTGACCAGGCACTGCATACAAGGCTGTCTGTTGACCCAGCAGATGAATATGCTAAATACTGTATGGAGATTCTAGGAATTCCTGCCACCCCAGGTATGTCAGTATGAAGCTTTTAGACAGCGTGCCCAAATGGTTCAATTTAACATGCCTTTCTTTCTCAATAATGCTTGGCATGCAAAAAACTGAGTTGTTTATGGAATAATTTACTTTAGGAAGCTGAAATAATTATTTTGAAATTTAGGATGATCTTAATGATATCTTCTGAAGGAAGATTAAGGTAAATATAAAACTTAGCCTTTTGCAGGATATATATTGGAGTGACATGATGTGAAGTCCACTTTAAATGTTCTGTCACATCTGTGCTGGATGTACAAGTAGCCTAAAATGGGGAAATTTATTTTCTTTTGTTTTCAGGAGATTATGTTCAAAAATTTGAGGCATACTCAGACCTTTTATGCTAAATGTTTCAAAGTAGCTTATATAAATTCCTTATTAATTTATTGCTGAAGTACTGTATGCATCAAAGAAATAACTGTATTTTTTTTCAGTAACTTGATGTTAATCTGCTTTTCAAGGAACAAACATGCCAGCTACTTTTGGACATTTAGCAGGTGGTTATGATGGTCAATACTATGGATATCTGTGGAGTGAAGTGTTTTCCATGGATATCTTCTATAGCTGCTTTAAGCAAGAAGGAATAATGAATCCAAAGGTAGGTGATGAATATTTTTTGATAAATTCTTCTGTTGCACTTTGTCTCTGAAACCACATTTATTGCCATCATCCCTAAGTATAATGTCTCAAGTACGACTTCTGTACCTGTCAAGTTCAGATCAACAACAAAAAAGGTGTAAAAGTAACTTTAAGAAAACCATCTTAAAATTTCCAAGAACACTTAGATTTTAATACAATTCTTACATCACCATATATTTTATACTGTAGTACTTTTAAGATGTTGTGTTGCCTTGTCTAATGCCTTCCTCTGTAATTTTAGACTGGAAAAACATTCCTCCAGTGCAAGAGCAGATGTATATTCATCTGCTGTGAAACCTGTATGATAGTGGTGCTCTGTTGATTCTACATTTCCATTACATTCTGTGTACCTCAACTATGTGGTCCTTTTATTTAGTTACTATTTTAAAAGCTGAATTTATTTTGAGCTTTCTCTGTCACAACAGCATAATGTGAAAGTTTTTTTTTCTTCAGTTTAAATCCTGGATCCATTTTGAAGTCCAGATCATGAAGAGGTTCTAGATTTACTGGGTCTTTTTTTCCCTAGCGTTATTCTCCAGCCTCTTCTGCCTCCAGCAGAAAAAAAGGATGATTAGTGTGGTTAGTAGCCAATTTTAGCAGTGTTTTTCAGAGATTATAGTATTAGACTTGAGTTGAGGTGTTGCAGATGAGATAGATGAGTTCTTTCATGGGAAAGACCTTTTGGGTGTCCTGGTCCCAAATCAAATCCAAGATGGATCCTGGTCATGAGTCTTCACACTTTCATAAGTCTTGGTTCATCTGCAAATTGGGGTCAATTATCTAAGCACAGCTCCAGGCTATGAAGTCTCAGCCCTCTGGCTTGCCCCCTTCCCTTAGCCATTGTTTCTGCTTTTTGGGTAATAGTTGTCCTTGATTCTCTAGCTAGGAAGGGATTGTTTTGTCTAACCACCCTGTGAAGAGAACTTACTAACACCTAATACAAAGTTTCAGAGTTGCACACTAAGCAGCAGAGGTTCTGAAAGATATAGAAGCTAAAACCTAAGGCATCATTTTCACTGTAACACTTCATGTGAATCTGATACAACTTCAGGGATAGCTGTGGTGATTTTTTCTCTCCCTCTTCAATGCTATCTTTTCAAATTAGTTCTCTTTTAACCCAAATAAGTATGATAACATCCCACAGAATGGGGCAAACAATTTTTTATAAACAAATAATAGATACCAGTGTGGTTTTTGTAGTTACTTCTGCTTCATTATATCTAGATTTAGACTAGTCTTGAGATCAGCAGAAAAGAAAAATGGTTCAAGTATTATAACTAGGCCATATAGAAATTTGGCTTACTTCTTCCTTTTTGAATTAAACGTCTCCTGTTTTGAGCAACAGTTATACAACCTAATTTCAGAGACTGAATGTATTAAAATACTTCCACAAACAATTAACTGTAACTTACTTGGTAGCCAAACTCCTCAATTCTTGCACATTATCTGAACTAACCACTTGTCTCCCTAGAAGTGAGCAGTATTCTGGCTATGAAAGGATAACAACAAAGATTCAAGTCTACTCAAAAAATACTTATAAACTACAAGGAACAGTATATTAATTTGCTGCTGTTGTTCAGCAGACTAACAAAAATAGTGAAATGTGACCAACGCTTTAGTGATTCTTTTTAATACATTTTTGTTTTGGTTTGGGTTTTTTTTAGACTTTTCCAGCTGTAATTCGGATAATGCAAATGGTAGTTCAATTAAGTCATGGACATCAAAGACTTAAAAACATCTTTGCTTGTTTTTACAGTATAGTCATGTCTTAGTTTGAAAGACAGGTGTCCACCAAGGAAGGCAGGAACCTCCCTTGGAATTGAGGATATGACCCCCTTCCCTCCAAATTATTGTAAATTTGAAACTAAGGTGCTTTCAGGCAAAGAAATGGGGGAAGGAATAACAGTTCTTTACTGGTATGTGTGTGTATAACAAGGCAGACAAACAACAACAACCACCAAAACCCCGGAAACCCCAACTGAGGCTCTCCCTCCTCCCTGCAGTTTAATCCATTGCCCTTGGTGCAGTTCCGGGCACGGCCAGCACGGGGCGCTGCTGCTGCCCGGGCAGGGCGGGGGCGGTGATTCCTCCGCGCCGGCAGGGGGCGCTGTGCGCAGGGCTCGGGCAGCACGCGGTGATGGCGGCCGGGCCCAGGCGGGAAGTGCGAGCGGCAGCTGGTCCCGATTGGCGGGCTCCTGCATAAACATGGCCCGTACGGGGACATCTCACAAAAAAAAAGAATTAATCAGGCTTGTAGTGCAGGGAAACCGCAGCAGACTGGGGTGTCAGAGTTTAACACACAGCAGAGGGTCTGGGGAGAGCCGGTCCCAATGTTTCGGCACCACACGCACCGGATCTGAGCTCCAAGCGGTCAGGCTGCAGAGAAAACGGGAAACAGCTCTATCTGAACCCGAACCCAAAACCAGACTGACCAAAAATCCAGCCCCAAACCTCCAGGCCCCCCTCACCTTTTCACTGTGTTGTCAGAAATAGCCCCAGCCAGGGCCATTTCAATGGAATGTTGTGACACAAAGCTCCATCTTTTGTTTTCTTAAGTACTGGTGGTTAATATTTCCTAGCAACCTATGGGACAAAATTCCATGAGAGAAAGAAACAAAAGGAAAAATCCTAACCCCCAACAAGTCATGAGGAAGCAATGTGGTCTTGTTGTGTGGGGAAATGTGTATGTGTATATACACTGACTAGAAGGAAGAACATTGTCTTCTTCAGTATCAGAAGCATTTGGGACATGTGCATGCAAAATAGCATTTTCTCATTTGTAGTCATGTCTCAGAAACCCATAATTCTCAAGATATATACATTCTCTAAAATACAATTTCTTGTTAAAAAACTCCTCATTACTTGTTTTCTCAGAAACGTCATTATTTTTTTTAAAGGAATCCATTCTTTCTGAAGCAATAATGTTTCTTCCTGAAATTAAGACCTAAGTCTCATTTTCTCTAAGATAATTTAATAAGTGGGTTAGATGTGTTGGTAAGTATGATATGTACAACCATGTGTATTATATGAGTGTAAGTGCCACGCTATTCCACAATGCTGTACCTATCTTTTATCTCTGAAGTATTGTTAATCTCTGTTTGGATAATAGAGACTAAAGAAAGAGAAATCATCAGTTAGAGAAAGGATGTTGGGTTCCCTCTTCCTGCCTGTCAGTCACAGCAGTAATCCTTCACTGAAGATTTTGAGGAGGTTGTGTGTTTATGCTTCATAGAATGTCTTCAGACAAGTTGTGATTGTAGCTGCAAAACCAGAGTAAAACCACAAGAAAAATAAATTCTTTAAAACTGGTCAAATTTCTGCTCTCTTGAGGTCTTCTGGCAGATCTAAATTATACTTGTGATATATCCTGGTATATCGTTATTTGGTATTAGGAAAATCTGGAAGGAGGAAAGTTGTTTTATCCTGAATAGATTTTTAAATATGCAACAAATACGGAAAAAGGGGCAATGGACAAGATAAGAAATACTAACAGTCTGCTTTACCTTCTGTCAGGCTGGGATGAAATACAGAAACCTCATTTTGAAACCTGGAGGATCTTTGGATGGAATGGATATGCTACAAAATTTCTTGGAGCGTAAACCAAGCCAGAGAGCTTTCCTATTGAGTAAGGGATTATGTGTTCAGTAAAGTTCTGATTCTTTTGTAATGGCATATAAGTATGGAATGAGCTGGAAATGTAGTGTATTTCACATTTTAACTATGTATCACTCTAGGGAAACTGGGTCATTTTTTGATGATTTTTTAAATTGTATAGATAAAAATGTGACTTTTAAAACAAAATTTCATAGGACTACAAAATTCAATGCATCAGGGAAAAAATTCTGAGATGCGCAGAAGCTGAGGAATTTGGATGGTAATTCTTAAAAATTGTTATGAAATAATACTAATTAATACTAATCAATATGAGGAGTTAATGCCATGTTTCTCTTTTAAGAGATGCACTTAAATTGTGTCTTGTGAATTAATTTTAAAACTGAAGGGGATAAAAAGAATACAACCAGCAATAAATGAAACAGATTCATTCTTATTCTCTATTGTATTGATAGCTTACCAGTGTCTCTGATGGATAGGAAGTGTGTTTGATTTTGTCACTGTTTTAATTCAGTCCAGCTACCTGATAAATTTCAAGACGGAGAAGCTGCCCCAGATGCCTCTGCAGCAGAGATGTTTGTGTGATACTTTTAGACCTAATTCTGATACATGTTAAATTTTTGTACCATTTATATACTTACATAGTATAATTAAAAAGGGAAAAATCAGCCAAAATGTGTGACTTTTTAGTTATTCCACCACTCTTTCTGTTGATGACCATAAATCAGGTATTTGTTTCTCAAATTATATCAACACTGGCATTGAAATACTGTACTTGAGCAATTATAATGGCTTCAGTTGGTTTCTTAAATATTTTGAGATACAAATAAGGAAGGAAGGAAATAAGATAAAGCTGATGGGAATGATAAAAGCCAATTAAAAGTCTTCCTGTTCCTTTCCAGTGTGGCATGCAGAGATGTTACAAGAAAGTGCAATAGATTTAATGATTTCAGCTGTTGGAGTGTGAAAATAATGGAGGAATTTTCTGCAATGTTTTCTGTAAAATCGGGAAAAACTAGTCTTACAAGCCAACTCTACACCATCCAAATAAAGCTGCTAATCCAAGTGCACTTTTCTTGCTTTAGGTACCACGTCTTACTGTGGTTTTACTATTACAGTTTATTCACTAGCCAATACATTTTAGACGTTTGAACCACAGTTGTAAACATGGTAGGGATCTGTAGTTTTTTGTTCAACAGTGAGATAAGAAAATATGCCTGGCCAACTCTAAAGACTCTTTTTTCAGCCAAAGAAAACTGATGTCATTCAGTTTGGGTCAAAGCTGTCCATTTGTTTTAGGGGGAAAAAACCTGAAATTGTTCTCACAATTTGTGAGTGTTTCTCAAAGAGAGGAGCTTTATTTTTTTGCCTTCTTTTAATTTTAAAGTATTGAAACTGGGAAGGTAAAAATGAGCTTAATTAGTTTCTGAAATTGAAGATCTGAACGGACATATCTTTGAATTGCACCAGTTAGATGTGAGGAGTCATAACTATTTGTAGCCAAAACAGATTAAATCTACAGTCTTACCAGACCACACAATTAAGTCAAATCTAACCCTTATAGTCAGTTACAATTTCAGGCCACAGTTCTGCTGGATCGTGAAAAAGCAATACGTGGAAATCACATGCATGAGAACATCTTGAAAAGTATTCAACGTGGCCAGAATGGAAAGCTGAGAAAACTGATGGATACAAGATTATCCCAAAACCTATGAATTTTGCCTGGATTGATTTTCTTTACATTCTTTTGCTTACAGTATTTTTCCCTTTTTTACATGTTTAAAATTCTTGTGATTCTATCTTATCAACATGGTTTTTTCTTTCACACTGTAATGATAGGTCCGAATAATGAAAACATTGTAAAAAATATGTAAGTGATACTTTTCCCAAATGAATCTTCAAATCTAAGCAATGGAACCTTTATTAAGAAGCAAAATGTAGTTTTTATTTTACAGTTGGTAGGCAAATTTCCACATGAGGGAGACCTTTCTCTGCATAAATCAGCAGTCTTGGATCGAGGTAGATAATTGTAAGCATAGTAATTATAGACAAAAATATGTGGAGATAAAAAGTCATGTGGTGATTTGAAAGTTAGATTTAGAACAGTACTGATGGTAATTACAACAATTTAATTGACTTTTAATTTTTCTTACTCTTTAGCGTGTGCGCGTTTTGTGTTGTACAACGTTGAGTAGCCAAGATACTGAGGCATGGGAGAATGTCTTCTATTACTTGTGTGTGAAAATGCCTGCATGATTGTACAGTTATATTAGCAGCAAACGGATATCCATGTGTGTAGGGAGGAAAAAACTAAACCATATCGTAACCACAAGTGAAAGCGTTATGTTCTATATCTGTTCCAAAAGAATAGAATTTAATGTCATTTGTTTTTGTAGAAGCCAGTTCCTTCATCGGCAGTAATTAGGTCAGATCAGCCTCTGGCTAGCACTGCATTCAACACAGAAAGCTAATGGGTATGTTCTGAAGTGCTTATGAAAATCTTAATGGGGTAAGGTACCAAACTTGTCTACTAAGCTTTATATTGGTTTCCTGGAGCCTTCTGAATTAAATTGGGGTTGGATTAAATTACTTACTATCTTCCAACTAAAACTTATTCTATGATTCTAAGAAATTGATGTTCACATTTTTATTCTAAAAACCAGATCTTGGAATGGAAAAGTAACCTGGGTAAAGACGTCTTTTCTGTTTCTGCACCTGTGTATAATAGGCATAAAACATTGAACAGGAAAAACTCTTTCCTGACACTATTCAAAGGCTGTGACGTGGAGTACCCCAATAAAACAGAGAACACTTCTGCTTTGCAGACATGAGCTGGCAACCTTGACACTTCCAGAAACAATCACATATATGAAACCATGCCAAAATATCTGACAAAATCCAGCTTATTCTAGAGTTGCTAGTCTTATGCTTCCCCTGAATTAAATTTCAAAACTATGAAAGCCTGAGTTTATTCCAACCCAACTTTAAGTATTCACTGTAATAAATGAGGAAGTAATTTGTAGGTTTTGTCTGTAACAAACAGACACCTTTTAAAGTAAGTGTTATATCTTCTTGAAATTTCACTGTGTTTAGAATTATTATTTTCTTGTATTAAAAATTCAAATTGAACTTTGGCTTCACAACAAAAGATTCACAGGAAAGGGAAAAGGTAAAATCAGAGACTCAGGAGAGGGTGCCTATCCACTTGCCACTAAGCAAGTAGATAACAGTCGCTTTCTCTCTCTGTTGCTTCACCATAAAGGTTAGAGTGGTTTGAGCATGTGGCTGGGTTACAAGATGGCTAAGTGATGGCCTCAGCAGCCACTGCTGCCTGCTTGTCTGACATTGGTCCAGAATGATGGCTCTGTCTGGATTGCCTACAAGCCATGTGGTAATTTTTACACAAATGGCAAAAACAGTCTGAGTAAGAGGTTTAAACTTTGTGAGATGTAGTGGCTATTAGTTGTTACTCTTCTCTCTGAAAAAATGAAACTATATCCAAATACTTTTGGAGGTAGTGCAAGGTAGTTAAATTGAGATTCCTGGAGGGATTTTCCAGAAGCATAACAGCTGTTTGCATGATAAATTATTACTAATAGGGGCTAGAGAGGCTAGACATCAGCTGGTTGTGTGGTACCCACGTCGGAGGAAAAGGAAGGAAAGCAGTTAGATGGAAGGATGAAGTGGAAGAAGGGTGTTTGACAATAGTTGTAGAAGGGTTGAAGTGGATGTCAGAGGCAGATAGCAGGAAAAGGACTAACTTGATGGATACTGATTTGTGAAAGGCTGGTTAAATGTTTTTCATTGTTTTATGAATTAGAAACAAGACATGCTTTTCTATGAATAAATTATGTTCTTACTTGCAAGCCAAAGAACATGAAACTATGAACTATCTTGTTACTTGAGAACTTGACTTCTTCCTGACATCTGGGGATTAATATTTTTTTCACCACTATTTTCTTCGTTAATATCTTTTAAATAATGGATTTTCGTGGTGGAAGGAAAGAAGTTTTTGGGGAAGTTCAGTTTGTGGGGCACGTGTTGGAAATCCTGTATAGCTAATCATCACTGGTCTGTGTAAAAAGTGCAGATGATACTAAAGATGTGGTCCCAAACAACCGTCAATCTATTTTAGACCTCATTAAGACAGATGAAGACAAATTAAGTAAACGAATTGGAAGTAAGTGGTTGCCTAGAAACCAAGAATCATGACCTAATTTTGTTCAGTATTGATTAACAGAGAATAGACTCAACCAATACTTGCTTGCTTTGTACTCGTGATGAATTGAAAAGGTTAAGAATCTCAATGTTAAGAGAATCAAGGAGTAAAATTATTGAGAAAAAAATTGTGAATGAAAAGTTGTATGTCTTTGAGATTCAATTCGCCAAAATCCCACAATTTCACAACTTAAAAATATTTGTGAAAAATTCTGAATAAGAACCAATCTGCTCACCAGTAAAAACAGCAATTAAAAATAAACAAAACAGAAGTGTGTGGTCAGAAGTAGGAAATAGTCATAAAATGAGGAATTTTAAAGTGTTAAAAAATATAAAGAAGGCTAAGCAAAGCAAAGAAAAATGGATATGGAAAATGGAAAAGCATTGTAGCAAATAATATGTATAACTTAATGTGTTAAGAATAAATACCACTTGTGTTACAGACCTTTCAGTGGATGGAAATGCTAATATGGCAAATGATAAATAACCAAGGCAATTTTAAATTCAGTTCCTCTTCTGCATTTACAAAGAAGCAAGTGATGCAATCATGTCTTATGAGAACAATGGGGTACTTTCCAGTCTATTAAGAGAGGAGCACATTAAGCAATACCTACTAAGAATAATCATTGTGGCATGGGTATGGTTGGATAACTTGTACCCTACAAACAGACAAGAATTAGCGATGAGGAAGTTTTTCCCAGTGCTGTTAATTTTGGCATAACTGGGCATATGCCATTGTGCTAAAACCCTGCTAATGAGTTATAGCCTTCAAAAACCAAATAGGTCACTATTGGTCACATAGTTTAAAATCCAACTTCAGTGAAAAAGCAGGAAGTCATTAATATGGTTCTGTTGCTGAAGAACTAAGCGTGAGTATATTTTATCCAGTGCAAATGATTTTATGAAAAACAAGATTTTTCAGACAAGCCTGATGTAATCATTTATGACAATCACAAGCCTGTTGATTTATATATTTGGTTTAGTGCTGCATATTTTCATTTAAAATAACACTATATGGTGTCAATAGAGGATATATAAAATGGATTAAGAACAGCTAATTGTTGAGAGTACTTGTTGGCATAGAATTACCACTGAACAGGGTACAGTGGTCTGAGTGTTTCAGGCATTAAACAGGACTATAAAAATTTAAAATAATAATATAAAATCATTGGTGACAGAATTTGCAAGGAATTGACCAAAAAAAACCAGTTACAATGAATTGTTTAGATTGTTTGAAAGCTCTTGGCATTCTGATGTTGTATTGATGGGCAAAGGAAGATGTAGCATCCTGTAGCAACCAAAATGTAGGTTAAAACTAAGGCTTAGAGGACTGTGTTCTGTAAATTCCTGACTTCTGAAAGTATCTAGAGCCTAGTTACAGTAGCCAGTTCAATCAGAATTGTTAGGAGACTGTAGCAAGAAATGGTTAGGCACCCGCATGATGGATGAACACAAAAATACTGTGTAAGAGCAAGTTACTTCTGTATAACATAGTAGAAAAATGGGCACATTGCACAGAAATTTGATGTCCTGATTTTTAACTGGGGTTAGTAAGCCTTGTTATTCCGAATAAACACAGGTGGTTTTAGATGTAGAATAAAGTTAAGCTGTGGAACTCCTTGCCAAGGATATTATAGAGGTGGTTGTTTTAAATGTGTTCAAAATAATTCTCAACACAATGCAGTCTTAGAAGATAAGCCATTGGAGGCTATTTAAAATATAAAACCCTTTTCATCATTAGAAAAGACCTTGCAAAGTAGGGGGTGGAAGTAAGAAGAATATCCAAGATTTTAACATATATTATATGTATTATAGCCCTATTCACGTTTCTTTTAGGCATCTGCTTGTAGTCACTGCTGGAGATAGGATACTGTGTCAAAGCAACCTGCTGCTTCATCTGGTCTGAAAATTGGAGAAAGAGCAGAAGATGACTTTTAGTTTATAGGTATCACCATTACATATTAAGATTCCTGTATGCCTTGAGGGCAAGAGAAGTTAGATAGAAATAGATTCAGTCTAATCGATAGAAAAATAACGTGATTTCTGGGTTGAAATGCAGTTAATCTGGTTTTTTAGGAGAAAAGGTAAGGGGTGTGATACTTACGTAACATAAATTTAGTGTACAAGTGTAAGCTTGATGTGGTCAAAAATTATGTGTATGATTATATGTATGTAGAGGTATGATCTGTAAAGAAATAAAAACAGCCAAACCCCACCTTCAGTTTTTACAGAAGACTAAATGGTGATCACTGAGAAAACACAGAGAACTGGCTAAAGAATTCCAAGATTCGTCTAAGATCACAGGAAAAGAGGTTTTCATTATAGGGAAAAAATTTTTGTGTACCAGAGAAAAATCTAATTCGTTCAATCATATAACTGTCTCTTAAAGACTTTCTCCTGGACAGAAGGAGATATGCTATGAAACCATTCATAGACTTCAAGGCAGAAAAGTCAGCCTCAGCTGTACCTGGGTTCTTCAAAAGCATGTCTAAAAGCCTGAGCATTGTAAATTCTCAAATTGTAAAAAGTGCTCAGGCTGAAATGGCAGGAGTTACGTTTACTAATCAAGTATTATCTTCTTAATGGGTAAATACCCACTGATAACTACAAGGGCATTGTCAAGGTGTGCAGAGGGTTGGTTTAAATGGCAGAAGCTCAGCTTTAATTGAAATTGGCCAGACATGTCGAAACTACAAGCAAGGTTCAAGTTACTTCTTCAGATACATAAACAGCAAGCAGAAACAGAAAAAAAAAAAAAAAAAAAAAAAAAAAAAAAAAAAACACGAAACTGGCCAGCTATTAAACAGGAGAGGTGAATCAGTCGCCAACAGCTCTGAAAAGGTAGAGGTTCTCAACAGTTTCTTCACCTCTGTGCTTACTAGTACTACTGGGCCCCAATTGTCAGGAACAAAAACCCAGGCTGATGCAAACGCAGATCTGCTGCCAGTGAAGGCAGAGTTGATGTGTGAGCTGTTGCTGGAGCTTGACCCCTGTGACTCGAGGGGCTCTGATGATATCCCCCCAAGGGGTCAAGACAGGTGGATCATGTCATTGTGAGGCCACTCTCCGTAATCTTTGAAAAGTCGTGATCAAAGAATATCCCAGAAGACTGGCAGAAAGCTCATGTCACCCCCACCTACAAGAAGAGCTTAAAGGAGGAACCAGGAAAATTTGGAGCCATCCATCTTACTTCAGTCCCTGGGAAAGTTAAGGAATAAATCCTCCTGGGGGCTATCACATGTCAGGTGAAGCACCTGACTGGGAAAAGCCAGCATGGATTCCCCAAGGGAAAATTTGACAAACCCAGTTGCTTTCTACAGCACAGTACCCTGTTTAGTTGCTGTTGGGTGAGTGGTGGACATTGCTTGGCCGGATTTCTCCAAGACTCTCAGAGTTGCTTCCCACAGCCTCCTCCTGGAGAAGCTCTTGTGTTATGGCCTGGATGAAGGGTCTGTAGTGGGGGTGGGCACCTGGCTGAGCCAGTGGAGTGGTCAATCCCTGCTCTTCAAACCGACAGCCTGGCACTAGGGGCGTCCCCAGGGATTGATACTGGGCCCACCACTGTTTATTTTCCAAAATGATCTAGAAGATGGGATCAAGGTATCCTAGTGAAATTTTGCAAGAGTAGCAAACTGTGTGGGGAAGTGGACACTTGGGAATGGAGATCCACCCTGCAGAAAGACCTGGATAAGCTGGAATAGCTTATGGGCTAATGAGAACAGTGTGAAGTTCAGCGAGGACAAGTGTAGGGTTTTGTGCCTGGGAAAGCACAATGCAGGAGTGCAGCACAGGCTGGGATGTGCCCAGCTTGGGAGCAGCTCTGTGGGAAGGGGCCTGGCGCTCCTGGTGGGCTCAGCTCCGTCTGAGTGACCTGAGCGCTCCTGCAGCCCAGAAAGGGAGCAGATCCTGGGGGCTCCAACAAGGGCTTCCCCAGCAGGGATGAATTCCTTTCCCACCCCACACAGTGCTTGCCAGGCCACACCTGGAATAAATACTGTGCTCCGTTTTGGCCCCTGGTGCACAGCACTGGTGTGGACAGGCTGGAGAGGGTCTGGAGCAGAGCCACAGAGGCAATCCCAGGGCTGGGAAGCCTGGAAAGAGAGGAATGGCTGAGGGAACTGGGTTTGTTCAGCCTTGAGGGCCTTGAAGGATTGAGGGAGACTTTATCCCCATGTTACAGTCTTTAAAGCTACAGAGAAAATGGAGGTTTACAAGGAATCTCATGGGAAGGAGGAGGGGTAATGGGTAGAAGTTAGTCCTGGAGACATTCCAATTAGACACAACAGGAAAATTTTTCTCAATGATAACAATTGGCAGTTGGAATATCTCCTCAGGGAAGTGTGGATTCTGCAGCTTTGGACACTTTTAAGATCCAGCTGGATGTAGTGCTGGGTTGGCTTGTCTAGATCACATTTTTGCAAAATAATGTTGGCCCAAATGATCCTTGATCACCTTCCAGTCTGGTGTTATATGATTCTTAAGTATCTTGAAATAAGAAGATAACTGACAAGGATCCAAGACACAGATTGTTTCCGTAGCTGTTTCTTCTTAGTTTGGAATAGGTGACAGGGTAGCTTTGTGTTCTCAATTTTTTTTGTTTCTGCTGTTCCACACTTGAAGCAGAGACTGCAACTATCTATCTCAAAACCAAGAGGAAAAGAGACAATTCAAGCTGCTTTGACTGCTTTCTGGGCTGGAGGAACCTCAGAGAGTAGAAATTCTGCTTGCCTGATACATGTATTTCATTAATTTGAGCTCAGTTCTCAAACTCAGCACATTGTTTGGTAAGTTGCACAGGTGTGATTCCTTAGGCCACTGTAGAATGCTTTTCCAAATAAATCCCTGATATGTATGTTAGAGTAGCATTTGTTTAGTTATCAGTAAAGTTCCTAAAATACTAAAAATTATTATTGAAACATTTTTATTAGTGTTGCTAGCCCACACCTGTAACAAAAATCATGCTTCTCTAGATTACTTACTCATGATGACAAAGATGTTTCATTTGGTGATATAGTTTTCCCATACAGATTTAATTAAAGTAGAAAGTGGCATCAGAAATATAAAAATACTGCTGACTTCATTAAAAAGAACTTTCCGTTTGTGCAGAAGGGCTATATTAGGAACATAGAATTTAACATAAAAATAAATGATTAATTCAGGCATCAGCAGAATTGGAAATCTCAGAAGCAAAACTTCAGATTCAGGAGAATAAATCTCTCAATCATTTCCACTGCTGAATCTCACTAAGGATTTATCCCAGAGCTTAGTAGCTAACTTGTATGATATTACCTAATTTTGAGGCATTACTTACTTTATATTGGCTTTTTGTCTTCTTATACACGCTAGGTATCCTCAGAGGAGAGATTTTGGCGAAGGAAGGTTATTCCATTTGTTTTATAAAACAAAACACTATTTATTAAATATTGCTGTATGCCATAAAATTAAAAAACAAACAAGGTATCTTAGAAAATATGATACTTAATTTTCTTTCACAGACTTAATGAAGAATTACCTTCATTTTAAAGAAAGTACAAGATAATATAATTTTGTTCTTGATATTTAATTAGATTTGGCTGTTACATGGTTTTATCAATAACTGGATGGTACCATGAGTTCAGACTAGTAATTTCTGAAGCAGATCTGAATGTTTGAAAACTTTCTGTACATCACTTGAAAACTGATACCTCAGTGTAAGCAACAGCACACCTTGGAATAATACATGATTTCTGGATATATCTTTAATGCATAATAATATTTCTGTGTCACTTTTAATCAGATTGTATTAGGTCCTGTATTGCAAATACAGGTTGAGTGTGAAGGTTACCAGTTCCTTTCCCTCTTTTCCTAAGTCCTGGTTATGTCTTCTGCAATTTCACCTCTGTGAACCCTCTGTGCTTTGTTGTGGCTACTTTTACCTTGAAATGTTTTATGTTTGTAAGTGTTTCTTTAATGACAAAAAATGAAGAAATGAACCTAAACAACCACTTGATTTTTCCTCAAGCACAAAGTATAATTCCTATATGTGTAATCTGTGTTTATTAACAGCATTTTATAACTATAATTTTGCAAATTTAAATATAGACCTCAGGGTTTGTTGTTTCAAATTATTTAGTTATTTAATTTTTCAGAGAATAAGGAGCTACTGAGCTCAATGAGAGCCATTGTTGAAGGAGCTGAAAAATCTATGGTACTATGGTAACCTACCTAACAGCTAAAAATTTTTGTCTTACTCTTCCTGACTATTTTTTGTCTAAAGCATTTTACAGAATAACAGATATAGAATTTCAGGATAACAAGGACAAGAACATTCCCCTCTACATATAAAAAACTGAGACCTACAGAAGGTATTTTGGCAATTATTAAACAGTCTTAGAGTTTTGAAAATGTAAACGTGGATTCCTATCTCCATATGCTGTAGTTATTGCAAATTATATCATCTCCTCTTTATTTAGAGAAGCAATATTTAAGTGTCATAAATAATTTCATTTTGAGGGGAAAAAAAGGAATAATGTTCAGCCAGAAAAGCAGAAGATTCTTGGAGTGATTAGAGGAGATTTGAATATGAATAGGGAGAGATCAGTAAAGTGATGATAAAATTTCTGTTCATGGGAAGAACTTTATAGGTATAACTCTTTACCAGAAAACACAAATATGAATGCATTTTTTATTATATGCACAATAATGTCAAACTAAGGGTCAGTATCTCATATCTGTCATACCAAGAGGCATATAAAGTACTAGAGCAATTTTCATATGGCAAAAGCAACAATATTCAAGGGATTTTTTGTTGTCCCTTGCAATTTAAATGACCAAAATGCACAAAAGGAATTACTATGAAAACAATTATTTTACATGCTCTCTCAACACACACCAATATGTGTTCAAGTCCATCCCTGTTTGAGCAAATGCTCTGATGATTAAAGATGAAAAGTAAAATAAATTCTACCTCTTTTCTAATTCATTACTTTTGGCACTGAATTTTCTTATAACAAAGAAGGTAATGAGCTTAGGTGAATATAAGAGCTTTGGTGAAGGGTGTGGCCCCCCTTTGCTGAGCATTTCAGTCAGTAATGCCATTAGTTTCACTGATCTTAGGAACTGGTGCTGTTGGGGCTGCAAGTGAGGGACTAGATTGTCAGTCTTGGGGGGGAAAAGGAAAGAAGTCCCTGACATGGAGAGAAATATTATCTATTTTAAATATTTAACAGGGACACAATTATTTACCTACACTAGGAAACAAAGGGTGCAAAATACATTTTGGTTTTAATTATACATGCACAGTGCACTGAGACTTTATTTCTACTAAAGGAAATAAGGGATACTGTCTAGATAATCTTTTCTACAACACAGAGCTATGTGCATCAACTTACTGTAACTCATGATCTACGGTTTGTGTCTTAGGTTTAAGATCTAGAAAAATTGTTCCGTTTGTTCCCTTGCAGATTGTTTCTTCTGCAATAACAGAGAATTCCCTCCTCAGTTGCTGCCAGGAAATTCACCACTGAGAGCACAAGAGGGACAAGCTGCACTTCCACAGTTCTGGTTTATCTTGCTGTAGCCTGAGCAGGTTAGCCACTGTTATTATAGGCTGCCCAACTTCAGCTCTGTGATTGTGGCCTGAAGGGATAAAATGGCTCATTTGCTATAGATCCTACTCTGAGCTGTGTGAGGTTAAAGCATTCCAGGGGGATCTCAGAGATTTTCGGCTATATATCTGCAGCAAGTTTTTACCAAACTGCATATTCTTAGAGGTATGTGATCAGGGTAAATCTATCTTCATGAGAACAGCTGAAAGGACATTTCAAAACAAATTTTTTCTCTTCTATGTTTCAATCTTACTCTAATGGATGGCTATCAGAAATCATTAATTATTGAAGTAATATGTATAATACTTTGCTTTGTTTTCAGAGCCAGCCAAAATAATTCAGCTGAAATTTTCCTCACCAAAATCAGCCTGGGCAATATATACAGCATGGAGAGCTTCAGCTCAAACTGTTACAGTTTGGCAAATTTAAAAGAAATTGGAACAGGTTATTATAAAATAGGAATTGTTGGGCAACCTAAATTGCAGGCAGGTCTACAAACCCAAACTGTAGTTTACCACATGTAGAAAGTAACTTCTAAGTACAAGATGACAATTCATAAAAGATAAGAGTTTCTTGGAATGGTTTATCAAACTTGGTATGGGCCAAAATGTTTTAATATTTTTCATTAGAGCTTTGGACGTCAATAGCATTTTTTTTTCTTTAACATTTATTTAATCAGATTTCTTTCTGTAATTTAGATGGTGGTCTATCCTTAAGACTTGACTGAAATATTAATGGAGAATTTTTTTTTAATTTAAATTCTGACATATTCCTTTACATAAATATAACATATTTTCTTACACAATGGTCAGATTTAGAATTTAGTTTTACTCTAACATGCATAAGATGTGTTTTCAGATGGCTTTTGGATGGAAATGAATTTTTAGCAGGGATTCACCAATCACAGGTCTACTAAAAGCCAGGGGAGCTTTGTTAAGGGAGCTTGTATTAATAGAATAATTGAACTCTGACGGCCACCAAATATTTAAATGTCTCCTACAGTAACTTTTTTATAACTTTAAAAAGAGAAAATATCCATCTGTTAGGAATAGATTTGTTTCAGCCATCCTATTATTTAATCAATATGTGTTGTACACCTCTATGTTCTCATTTAGACCTGAAATATCATACTGTGGGAACAGTTGCAAAGGAAAAGCAAGGCAGTTATTTTAAACAATGGTATATTCAAAGATTGGCATCAAAGCCAGAATTGTCAGTTACTGGTGAGAACTACTGACAAGGCTGCTGATGCAGATGGAATGGGCTAGATATCCATGTGGCTGCTTCTCTGTGCCTAACACTTGGAGATGTGGATAAAAGGATGTCAGGCTGACGTGCAAATGTAGATGTCACAGACTAGAAAAGAGCAAAGGGCAAGAGAATAACTTGCTAAATGATGATGTGTCTATGCTTCATTGGAAGATGTGTTGAAACTAAAAGTAAGATGACAATTGTGTGGGTAGTAACTGTAGGTGTAAATAAGGTTACTGTAATCTTCAGGTTCAGCATTAATTCTTCCTTGATAATGAAATCTGACATATTTTAACTTTTGAAAGTGGAAGCATGAAAAGATATCACCAAGAAAATGAACGAGAGTAAATGAAGTATTGGTAAGAAAACTGTTTGTAAACGGGATGTAACTAACAGATTGAAGTTAAAAATATTTATTGCTATGGGACAATGGAGGAAGGGAATACAACTTGATTGAAACACTTGTTTTGTTTCCAGATATATTATAAGATCTTTAATCTTATTTATCCTAGTGTAATGTAATACATCTAAAAACCTTCTCCAGTTGTCCCAGGGACACTGAACCATAACAGTTCTGGGTTGTCCAGTGTGATTAAAGAAAGGTAAAAATAGTTCTGTTCCTGCTGCCAAAACTCTTGCTGAGATTTATTGATGGAATTTGTGGTGCCAAGAATGCCATGCCAAGTGTTCTGCTGGAGGAAAGCAAGTGGCCTCACTTGAGTTGTTTTGTAGAATGGTTTCTCAGGTTGGTCACAGCACATAAAAAAAAAAATTCTGAAATATGGTTTTTTTCTTTGTTGGACTCCCTTAGTAATGTCCCTCTTCTACATATTTGTCTGATGGATGCATATTTTTAATTTCTTCTGCAGTTCTTGCTATTTCATAGGATAGATAGTTACACTGTTAATTAAAGCAAAGTTGTATGATTTACTTGGTGCATGAATCATGAATTTCCAAGGACTCTTTTATTCTAGAGCAAGCTCTTTGACTTAGTTGTCCTGTTCTGTGTTATAAGGAGATTACAGTTTAATGGTGTCTTTTCAAAAATCAGATTTTGGTTAACCTGTCATTTGGCACTGTGTTTTAGTACCACGATTATAGTTGCTATATAGATTATTTTTTTCAGACAGAAATGCTAAAATTATGAATAGTTACACTTCTGTATTACCATTGCATTACAAAGTATCACTGAAACTATGATTCTACCATGCTTCAGAAATGTGGAGATGTTAATAAGCAATTATGAAAGATTTCTGTTAGGTGCTCACGGTATAAATATTTCTTCATGATACTGACATGTGAGTACCTGTAAAATATGAGTGCTCCGCTCTGCTTTTCAGAATGTACACAATGATTTCCCAGATATATTTGAAGAGCCAGCTCACTTTTTCAGTGTAAGCAATAGTAATAGCCTTTCAGTCTGTTACACCATGTGCATGTGTTTGTGCTATGACTTGAGAAATTACCCTTGCAGTTTTTCCTGTTGGTTTGGCTGAACTAAACAATGCTTTGTTTGGAGTGAAGCAGGATAGCAGGTGCCAGAGGCATGATCCCACTCCTATTTTAGTCAGTAAGAATTTTACTACAGAACTGAGGCTGAATAAGGCCTTTTGTGTGAAAAAAATTCAGTCCTGGTAAGTAGCTTCTTATCCTATAGTTAAGAAAACTTCTCATAAAGATGCTGCATATCAGAAGTTATTTATAAATACAGGCTTTAATAATATGCAAGCCAGGCATGCAAATCTGGATTTTTTTCAAATCTGCATGAGAACATTTAAATCTATGAGCTCTGACTTCCTATGCCTCAAACATCTCTGTAACAAAAGAAGGTAGCGTGTCCTGAACAGAATGCAATGCAAATACTACTGCACTTCCCAGTGTGCTAAATGGAATGTTTAATGGCCGTTTGGGCAATCCTGCAGCACTGTGCCATGTAGACAGTCCTGACACAGGCACAGATCCCATGGGGAAAAGAAAGGAGGTGGTCATATAATTGAAGACTATGTCTTAAAGCACAGTCACCAATGGGTGTAATTATGGTTGAACATAATTATGCACCTCCTAACCTTATGCACCTTAATTACAGCACCTCCTAACTCTGCATGCTTGCCTTGAAACTCAGTCTGGTGTAACTGTGCTGGCCCACGAAATGCACTGTGGTTGTATCAGCTGTGACCCTCTTACAGCTAAAGACAGTTACTTGACTAATGCAAGCATCAGTGGGTTTTCTCTATCTCTGTAACTTTTTAAAACTAGTTAGTGAAGAAATCTGGCAGTAGACTGTGAAGAAAGTAAAGCTGTTAGTGAAGGCTTTGGATGCTTTGTTTTTCTGGGGAATGAGAGCTATTTGGGAGGGCTCTGGGTAGCAGCTGGGGAGCCTAGGAATCTTGGAAACATCTTGAAGTGTCTAGAGCAGACAGCATGATTTTGGAAACTGTCCAAACTGTGTGTTGGAGCAAAACAGAGTGCCTAGCAGCTACAGTACCTCCTGACAGGGTCACATGCATGACAATTCCCTCCACATGGGTGATCTTCACCACTCTTGCCCCTATCTACCTCTCCTTCTGGGAAAAAGCCTGAATCTTGTCTGAAATGAACCATGATAAAATGTGTCACATGCACAAATGTCTCAAGGGTGCTCTATTGTGAAGAAGCTGTCCAGCCAGTTAGGTCTATGTAGTCATGAGGAAAGAAGAGAAGGGTTCCACCCACAGCAATGTTTTGCCCTTAATGGAAGAGCTTGGCCTAACTTCACACTCATTTGAAAGCATTTAACAGCAGTAGGCAGGGAGATGGACTATGACAAATCCATCTGGATGATAGAATCTTTTGTCTCAGTGGTATTTTGCTGAAGAATAACAGCAACTTTGGAGCTCAGTGTCTTTACAAAAAACTCCTGCACTGAATAAGTAGGAAAAAATTACTTGACATCTTAAAAGGTCCTGAAAATCCAGATGCATTAGAAACAGCTGTACAACACATAGCTTAAAGCAACACACTTCCCCCCACCCTGTACCCACCTATATGTAGCCAACAAAGTGAAAGTTTACTGTGCTACCTTACATCACTGTTGATGGGGATAGGAGGGACAAAGACACTTTATTTGCTCTGCTGTGTAGTGACCAGACTGTGCTTAAGTAACAAGGCACTCCAAAGGGAACAGATTGGGGGGCATGAACTCACTAACAAGAAGGACTTGCACAAAAGACATCCCCAGGGACACAGCTTCGTTTTAGAGGTTCTATCTGGAGCTTGTCTCTGCTGCCCAGCCCTACCCAAAAGCAGCCTGAAAGACCATTATGGGATGAACAGAGGTAATTTTTTTTTTTTTAATAACAAATATGTGTTTAGAGATTGTCAATATCCACTAGTAAGCCAATAAATCTACAAAATTTTGGTTACTATCTTGCCCTAACTTTCTTCAGGGTGTTCATCAGTTCCTTCTGAAAGTGTCTTTTTCTGCTAAATAACTACAGCCAAAAACTTTCAGGCTGTATCCAGCCAAATGTCAATGTTGTTAGAAGCAGTGATAATTATGCAAGGAGTCACTTCACTGGTCACTGAAGGTGAGTTCTGTATTCAATCTGAATACAAGCGGGCTATTGTGGAAGAAGTGAAGAAGCATAAAACTGTACCAAATTCCAAAATTCCCTTCTGACTCTCCATAGTTAAAAATGTTGCTGGAAATAGTAAGACACCTTTGAAGGCTTTTGCCATGTTGTAGAAACCGGTGCAGATCACAGTGTACTAACTAATGCACTCGCTGCCTGGATGAAAGACTTGTGCACAGGGACTGGGTAGCACTGCTCTGACGAGCATTTCTTTGACTATGTATTTCGTTCAGACCGTTGCAGTGTAATAAGAAACACTGTATTTAGATTTTTCCACAAGTTTTCTTTCTCTCTATGGTCTCAAATTTTGTTCCTATAATGACTTTTTTCCCTCCCCCTCTTCTGCAAATTTCATTGAGCCATCTCTGGGAGCTTCTCTTCACGTTAGTGCCCTTTCTTTTGATGCTGAATTAATTAAGGATGAAACTGGAACAGTGACTCATAGCAAAGAAGCAGAGTTCCTTATTAGTAATAAGCAAAGAAGGCCACAGGAACCCACTGCTTCCCGGCTCCAACAATGCCTTCCTTTTGTGTATCATTACTACATTGATTATGTTAACTGATGCCTCTTTAGACACTAATTGTTATATTGATGAGTCTGAATTGGATGGTTTCACTATTCGGGAGCTTTTGAGGATGCAATCTCCAAAAAGGTGAAAGTGTTAATTATATTGGTAATTACTTTAAAGCTCTAATCCTACTTTAACCAGTGTCCATTCCCATGGTAACAGTAGCAGGTACCACAGTATTCAGCCGAGCACCACTCACAGCTCTTGGCTATGTTAGCAGTGGCTGAGGTTGGAAGGACAACTACAAATTGTGCATACAGATGTTCCAGGATTCCATAGATTTCTCTTCCACAGACCTAACAAAACATACCAAAAAAAAAAAAAAAAAAAAAAAAAAAAAAAAGCTATGCCAGAATTTAGGGGTTTTTTTTATGAGTTATGTTGGCTTTTAAAATTCTTTGCTTTTACCCTTAGGTGAGCTGGCAGGTCTTCTAGAGGCTGGTCTGCAGCCAGAGTCCTCGGGGGAAATTCTGTCTGACTCAGCAACTGTCTTTTTTCCTGCAGCCTCCTGGGCTGAGAACAACAGCTTTGCCACTTCCTGACTCTTGAGCCTTGTCTACTAGGCAAATTTCAAGAAGGAAATTCCCACCAGTGCTTTGAGCGTGTCTGAAATTGCAAATGGACTGTATTTAGAATGGTTTATGTCACTAACTTAACAGTCAATATTAAACTTACTTAGGCTGCCATCAGCTACAGAAACTTCCTAGATACTTCAGCTTTTAGTATGCAATTGTGATGTTTTCCTGAATGTTTTAAATGCAAATTATTAACATTTTCTGTATGAAGTAACACAGATTCCAGGCTGTGGTAGTTGACAATTCACTATGCTCAGCAAAGCCAAGCATGACATTTCTGTGCCCTAGAGTGAAAGTTCTGAAGTGATCTGAGTGGAGTTGTGAGCAAGAGAAAATAATAAAGTATCTTGCTTTTTGCCTCGGTGAGCTTCAGAGCTCAAAACCAGCTCCAACAAAAGAACTTCAACAATGCTCTTTCAACAACTCACTTCAAGAGAGAGTGTTTGGCTTTACAGACAGGTTCCTCCACAGGGTTTTTAAAATTACATCATAATTCAATAAGGATCATAAAAATTCTGTAGTACAAATTCCTTTCCAGTGATTCTGGAAGTATTAACATTCAGAAATATTTTTTTCCTGATACTAGCACTGGTACATTTTAAAAAAAAATTCTTTGTTAGAGAATAGATTTCTTTTTATTTTAGCTAAATAAAGTTTATTTAATTCTGCAATTCATACTAAATTTCACTTTTAAGCAAATCTGCTGCTTACAGTGAGATTATACCTATTCTGTTTACTTAAATAAGAACAATACGGAAATCAGAAATAATAATATGTGGTGCCTTAAGATTTAAGGAGGAACTGGATGGTCATAAATTTTGAAGATCAGGGCACTTATTTACTTCTATTCAAATATAGTACCTTAAATATTTGTGTTTGTTTTAGTTACTTCCTTTTATTCTTGTCATAGCTTTTATGCCAAGAATCAGTTTTCTAATTTTACGTACCTGAAGTAAGTGAGAATTAATATTTGGGCATGTTTTATCTTCCCTAATTTCAAGCAAAGAAAGACTAATTTAAGTTTATAAGACTTTTTCATGCTAAGAGATAATTTAAAAGTGATACTGTTCTATACTTGGCAAATCCCTTAATGTGCTAGCAAAGGAAAAAATTCCAAGTGATGGATCTACCTGAAGAAGGGAAAGGGAATGGAAAAAGAAAAGGAAAGGAAAGGAAAAGTTGCTTTTGAGAAAAAAGAGTTTTTCATGGCTAGCAAACTTGAGAGCCAGGGAATGAAAAAGAATTCTTGGCAATGACATTCATATAGTGCTGTTGTTAGTTACTGACAAGTGTCATGGTTACTAATCACAACTAGTCCCTGTACTGGGGTGGTGAGCATGGTGGTGCTGGGTTCACAGTTGGACACTTTGAACCCTAGTGATTCTGTTTTCCTTGAGTCCTTCTAGGTACACAAACCAACCGTGTTATTGAGTATCAGAATTTGATAGAGTGTTTACACAAAGGCAGCAGTGTGAGACATCTTGTGCCATCCTCTTGTCCTCATTTGGCTTATGATTATTTTAGATGTCCTCATACCTGGGGTTAAAGGCCCATCACACTTCTCCTGTGTTTTCTGTGTGGTTGCACATTAGCTACAAATTGCTTTGTCATATGCAACATGTCTGTGACAAATATTCCAGCTCCATAGGAATTGGAATAAAGCAGAGGAGGTAATCTCATTCTCTTGTCTCTGTCATAGTGCTTTAAAGACAACTTCTAGGAAGACAAACCTGGGAAAACCCATTCTTTGTAATCTCTTCTGCCTCTGAGCAGACAGCTATACAGGCAGAGAAGTCTCCCAAGAAACTCAAGAGTTCTCTGCAGCTGTAAAATAAGCAGGCTAAATGAGAGCATATGATGTTGTTTTGCATCCTGGCAGAGAGATGGCTATCATCCTAATTGTTCTCATGGAGAAATTTAGTAGGTGAACTGGGGATAGAATACTCATAAACGTGTACAAATGAAATAGAAGAATTAAGGATGTTTAATTGCTTTCCACAGAAGTAACAATGATCTGAAACTGCAAAACTGAAAGAAAAGCCGTTCTATATATCCAATAGCATACTCTGCTCATCTTCAATTGTGTTCTGCAGAGCAGGCAAACAACTGGCATCTGGAGATGGAGAATCTAACACAGCAAGCCTGCAGATGGCTGGGTCAGAGGAAAGGATAGTTGATCTGGTTTGTTGGACACTTAAAATTTCCATGCAGAATATCTAATACTTTGACTACTTAATTCCAAGTGCCATTTATATTTGATAGTAAAACTCTTATAAAGCAGAACTAGAGGAGACAGACGGGAAAGAGCAGGAGGGAGAGCAGAGAGTGTAAACAGCAAATATGGATGTGCTTTAGTGGAGAGGAAAACCTGGAGAGGGTGGGAGAAGGTAAACATGTGCCGTTTGCACGTGATACAAATGGATCAGACTGGTACTTTGGAGAACAATTTCTTTATGCTGGCACTCATGTTTAAGCCCACTTTGCAGAAACAAAATGACAAATTCTCTCTGTTAGAATCCTGCTCCAGCTACGCTGCAGGTTGTTTCCCACTGAAACGTGCTTCCCATGTTTGGATTTGTCTTCATTTGTACCTTCAATAATGAGGCCTTGGGCTCTGCTGTGCTGACAACAATGCCATTCACCTGGGCTGCTCCTGACCTTGAGTTTGTCCCCATATACTTTTATTTATTCCCTTCATGTGTCCTTGGCTACGTGGCTTTTTGCACCTTTTAGGGGAAGCTATGCAACCACCTGTTCCTATTGGCTGGCTGAATTGGCAAAATGTTTCTGAAAGGCCTGAGGCTGGCTTACAGGGAAGAAAACAACAAAACACAAGCATATTGTGCCCTTCACCACCCCTGGGCAATGAAGCGCAGCATCAGAAGCTTTTGTAAGGCAGGTGGCATGCCAAAGTCCACGCGGGAACTGTGCCAACCCTGGGAGTTTTGAATGGCTAAAGAAAACACCTATGATCACTTTTGCTGTTCTTCTGGTAAGCTATTACCATAGTGTTTAGATGTCATGAGCCTGTAAGGGTAGAAACTTACCAGTTTATCAAGCTGAACTGCCTTTTGAATGGATTTATCTCTTCTTGTTCCCCTGCCAAGTCTAAGCAGTTTGTGGTTTGCCTGGGGCCTTCAGCAGCAAGGAGAGGAGCAGCATGGCAGCTCCGTTGCTGGCCAACAGTTGTGGGGGACTCGCTTCTCAGATCCCAGAAGCAGAAGTTTCGGCTGTTTGAGTCCCCATGCTGCCAGTCACACTCCACTGGTCACTGCCACCAGAGAGCCCTGAGGACCGAGCACCGCTGCAGCCCTGCACTGGGCGGCCCAGCTGCACCTGACAGCCGCATTTCCTGTGGCAGCTTAGCAGATATTGACACACAACCAACAACAGTTCAGTGACTTTGACAGGTTCCTCCCACACTGCAGCACCTATGATTTGTATTAAAATGGCGTACAAGTGCTGCAAATGCTAAACAAGGGAGGTTCCCTCTCACAGGTTGGGTACCATCCAAAACTGGAGGGATTGCTGCACTCCTGGTACCCGTGGTCTGTGGCAGACCAGGATAGAATTCAGAGCTTCTAAATCCTAGATTAACGAATTAACAAGATTAGCAAGATTATCCTTTCACTCTGAAAACAAGATTGAGAAAGATATTTTGATAACACCCAAAACTAGTTACATTAAATTGCCTGAACTGTACAACATTTAGATTTTATGGTTAAGGGGAAAACCAACCTAACTCACAACTCTGGTGGTAAAGTATAAAAGTGCCACCTTGATCACTCAGGTACAGACACATGTCAGTTGCAAGGCTGTTTGAAAGTTATACTACTGACATGTCTTTTATTTTTAATAGCTCCTGTGACATTATGAATGCTTTCATAATGAAAATAACTTGTTCCATGAAAGAGCAGATGTCCTAGTACTTAAATACATGCTGCTGCCATGCCAAAGTCTTCTGCTTAATGGCATTAGAAGCAGCAGTTTGTCTTGATCAACAGCTCTGCTAACATTCTAGGTAGCACAGAGAGTCAGAACAGGTGGATCTCCCATAAAAAAAGAGTTTTTATGGGCCAGGTTTTATATAATGTGCTGGGTGTGTGCAGTTCTGCAAAGCAACTTCCGGCATTGGGTACTTAGGCTTCTCTCCACATTTCTGTTATAAACTGACATTTATGATATGTCTATATGAAGAACTGTGTTACACCCAAGAAATACAGCTGTAGCCAGACCATTGTAATGAATTGTCTAAGGGCAAGAAAAAGTCACAGAAAAATCCTAAATTTATCATTGTCACAGAAATCTGTAAATCCAAAGGGGACTTCAGCTGATCTCTCACAAAAATCCAACCACACATTTTCCCTAGCTTCTCTTGCAGCAGAGGTGGACTTCTTCTATTCCTTCCTCTTCACACCTTTTCCAACAGACCAATTCCCTCCTTCTTTACAATATAGCCACCTGCAGCCTCTCTGTTTTTTGGGGTCTGCTGAGGATGAAGAAACAGAGTGCCCCTCTGCAACCAGATTCTTGCAGGTGTAACAACATTGCAGCAGATACACCTGTGCATGTCTGTGGGTGGTGTGAGGATGCTCACAGGCCAGGCTGGATGGGGCCTTGAGCAACCTGATCCAGTGGGTGGCATCTCTACCCACAGCAGGGGAGTTGGAACTAGATAATCTTTCAGATCCCTCCCAACCCAAGCCATTTGATCATCCTCTGATAGGGCCTGGCCTCCATTGGGCTCCTTCCCACACGCTTTGGTCAAACCATGGCAGTACTTCAGTGCAATGACAGAGGTGTCAGGACATCCAGACTGCACCTCTTCTCATGGCAGAACATGGTGGATAGTCACTGGTAGCATTACACAGCAGTGTGCCTACCTGGTTGCTTGGTGTCCGTGAGGAGGACTCATATACCTACCAAGAGACTGAATGGCTGAATGTACACAACATTTGGTGGGAGTTATGAAGGTTTTTATAATGTCAGCTTTAAATTCAGTTCATACCATGGAAGGCCATGCCTCCCTTCACTGTTCCACTTAAAAGGCTGCATAGTCCTGAAGCACTCAGGTGTCAGACTGCTTCATTTCAGCTCCAAACACCAGTTTTTGAGTACAATGATGGCTGTGCCCAGGAGCTGTCAGGGCTGCCTGGCATGGCCTTGAGAGAGAGAGGAGAAAAGATCATGTAATTGGAGAGGTGTTTGCTTGAAACTTGTGTGTTAGGAATATGAGCAGTGGAAAAACTGCCATTAACATGCTTGCAGAACTGGATCTGTCCTCCCATCAATATTTATCACAAACAGAAAGAATATCTGTGCTATCCACTAAAATAATAACAACAACAACAAAATCGGAAAAATTAACAGTAATATATCTTAGGTCAATTTTATTGCTTTATCATTTAGTTTATGAGTATGATCTGCATTTCCAGCAAAACTGAGGCAGGCCATGATATTGAGGGAAATCAGAGCTGTACCGATGACAAATGGCCAACTCCCATATTACTATATTCCCAAAGCAAGGAACTTCCACTTTCCCACTGACATCCATTTTCAGTTGTTTAAATACACATTTTTATTGTCTTATTCCGTCATTTTTTCCTGACGTTTATGATTTATATGAAATCCACTGTAAATCGGAAATATGCAATATCTAGACTGTCTTAGGAATGCTCATGCTCCAGGAAGAGATTTTACAGGTTTAGAAATCAGGAGATTGCTGTACACGTTGCACGGTCTGGCTGCAGCAGTGCAGCTGCGGGACATCAGCCTTCCCCTCGGGCTGTTTCACGCCTCTGCCACTGCCTGTTGGCCAACAACAAGAGTAAATGTCACTGCTGTGCCGTGCTGCAGCCCACGCCTTCGTCAGGGCCAAAGTGCAAACCTCGCAGCCTGGGTCAGGAGCAGGCAGCGTATGCCTGTGGCTTTTCCTTATCCTACGGGGCTGGAGGCACTGCCTGCGGCGCCACTGGGTCCATCCTGCCGGGACCCTGCTCCCACTCCGTCACAGGAGCACTGCTTACCCAGGGTACCAACAGCTATGGGGTCAAGAGGCTCCTCTTGCCGCCACAATTCTCTGTGTCTGAAGTGTGTCTGCACTGGAGGATTGGAAAAGTTTCTCTTGTTTTTCCCTACAGGGTGTTTAAGTTTTGAAAACTAAATCTGCAGAGAAAAGAGAATGCAGGCTCTGCTACTGGAGCCAAGTCTTTGTGCTAAGTTTTGTGATATAGCATATATACCTTCAAAGTCTTACCTTATTTTGCTCATTAAAGAATTATTTGCATGGGGAGGCTTTGATTCTGCATGACTGGATAAACCGTTGGCATGAAATTTCTTTCCTTCTTTTCCAAACTACTGTTATATATGGAGTTGACGCTGAATCTTAAATTACCCTACATACTCATCTGACAATTGTGTTTTGGCCTAAACATGCCTTAATGTCACTCTTTTTTTTGCTTTCATTTCACTTATTAAATTCTTTTGCCTGGAAAATGCCACATGAACATTGGGGAGAAACACCTCAGTTAGTTGAAAGATAAAAGTGGTTTGAAGTGGAAGATTTTTAGACCTGAACACATATGCCAGGGCCAAATTTCAGCAGGAATTTAATAATATACTATTTTAAACAATCAAATTGAAATTAGTTAATATACATTTCTGAAACTACTAGCACATGGATATACCAGCAGTTTTTCCAATAAAGATTGTTTAGCAACTAAGGTTAACAAGCAACAGGGTAGGATTTTTACAAATAAGCTGAACCCTAAAAATATATATTTACCATCTTAACTTTGAAATATTTGCATCCTCCTGAGTGTTTTACAAGCAAAAAAAATCAGTGGGCCTAAGAGTTCCATGAACTTAACACAATCTTAGAGCCACTTCAGTTTGGACCATTTTAGTTGAATATTTAGACTACTCTGTTTATTTGATTTGTTGTTTGCTTATTAAATGCTCATTTTTAGTGCACCCCTTCCATAAGGTCTTTTTCTCCTCAAAAGCAACAAAATACACTAGTGACAGGTGTAATATGGTTAGAACAGAGTTAATGATCCTGAGTGTTTATCATTGTCTTTTGCTGTGTCTCTGTGGCCTCTGCAAAGGTCTGCAATCTGTGTGGCTAAGTGAAGTATCATTGGTGGAGGTAGTGGTGGAAACAATACAATCCCACTTAGCAGTACTATTCCTTAAAGCATTTTCTAAAATGATGCATGAATGAATACTGTACAGGCATCAGATTTAGAACAGAACTGGGGTTATTTACTGTAATCATAAAACCTACTTTCCTGTGTCCTAAAGTTGTTTGTTTTTTTTTTAAATCAGCCAAGATATCAGATTACTTACAATTACAAAAAACTCCCAACCAAACAAAAAACTCTAAACCCCAAATAAACAAAAAAAAATCTCCTTACGTATTCTGGTTCCTTTCTTCAGCTGACCAAAAAATGAATTTTTGTTCTTATATTACCTAAGTTGTATTAGCGTCGATGTTGTAGAGCTGTATTTTAGGTGATGTGAAAGAATTATCTTTTAATTTCTTCAAGTAAAATATTGCTTAAATGGTAGATGCATTCAGAAAAATATTTTTCTGGACAAAATAGTACTGGTTCTTGGGTAAAAAATTAAAAACAAATTGAAGGGAATTAAGTAATGTCATGGCATGACACTAGCCAAACACCAGGCATACATGAGAGTAGTTTGTTTACTTTCTCTGGCTACAGCTGGGCAGAGGAGAGGGAAAAAATATTAATGAAGGGCTCATGAGTTGAGATAAGTATTGGGAGAAAAACACTCTAAGGGCAAAACAGATTCAAATTTAAAGGTATAAAGTGAATTTATTTTTAACAGAGTAAGAGGAGGATAATGAGAAGTAAAACAAGTCTTTAAAACACTTTTTCTCCCCAGCCCTTCCCTCTTTTCCCACCAACAGTGCAGGGAGACAGGGTGTGCGGGTGTTGGTCAATTCATCACTTGAGATGATCTTCCATTTGCTCGGGGAGAGGAGTCTTTTCTCTGCTGTGCCGTGGGGTCCCTCCCACGGGCAAAGTCTTCCCAAAACTGTTGTGGTGGGTCACAAGTCCACGGGGTGCAGTCCTCTAGGCTGCTCTGCTTTGGAAGCAAGGGCCTTCTCTCTCTCTCCGGAAGCAGGGCCCTTTCTTTCTCTTCTGGTCTCCCACTAGATCACAGCTTCGTGCTTTACAGGGAACAGCCTGCTTCACCATGGGCCTCGCCGTGGCCTGCAGGGGAGTCTTGGCTGTGAGCTTGGAGCACCTTCTCCCCTTCTTTTTCCACTGACCTTGGTGTCACCATGTTCTTTTCCCTCACGTATCCTCACTTCCTTCTCTTCTCTGATTAGAAGAAAAATTGCTGCTCCTAGGTACCATTGCCAGCAAGTTCTGCCAATGCAAAGATTGCTGCGGGATCTCTCAGTGCTGAGAAGTTCATCTCTAGATCTGTGCTGGGGAGTCTCTTGCCGTGTTTTCACTGCTGGCCAGGCAGCCCTGCCATGGAAGGCGCTGTTTGAGGCCTCTCCTCGTGCGGGATGCCAGCATGGAGAAGCCACTGCTCCCCCCTGCCCTTGTGCCCACAGCACGGCCGGCTCGGGGCAAGCACGGCCAGCTCGGGGCAGCCAGGCAGGCTCGGGGCAAGCACGGCCGGCTCGGGGCAAGCACGGCCGGCTCGGGGCAGCCAGGCCGGCTCGGGGCAGCCAGGCAGGCAGGGCTTGCCACAGACCACACCAGGATGGTGCTGTCCATGGCGCCCCACCACCACTGCGAAAAAACTGTGTGTGCAAGCTGTTTTGATTTTCTTCCCAAATATGTCAACACAGAGGCATTACCACCCTCTCCAATTGGGCCAGCAGCCCGTCCATCTTTCAGAGCCATCAAAGATCGGCTCTGTCAGACATGGTGGGAGCTTCTGGCAGCTCCTCACAGAAGCCATCCCTGTGGCCCTCCCACACCAACAAAAACCCGAGGCTGTGACAAATCAACACAAGTAATTAATTGCCTTTACTTCTTTTAGTATATCAATTAGTACCCCTAACATCTGAATTATTAGCCTGTATTTTACAGTCAAAATGCATGGCACAAAAAATCTCTGAGCAAATGTAATTATACTTTCACCATATTGCGCTTGGCTTTATTACACTAAAAAAGCACATTCCTTCTCTGTTCCAGCCTAAAGGAAATCAGTGCCTTGCGATCTAAACATAATTTTCAGTAAGAGATCTAAACAAGACTCTCTTTTTTCAACTGGTAATAGGATTTATAGTCTTATTCTTTATTGCATAGACACCTCTTACTGTAATTCTTAATTTAGTTTGAGATGTAAGTCAGCGGGAAATTCCCAGCACTAAGAGGTGCTGCTCAGAGTCTCAGGAGTCTCAGAAGCACTGTTTAAATGAGAAAACCCAACATACCTTTTCTGAAAAAAATCTTAATGCTTGAAAATATAATATTAAATAATTTAAATTTCATGCTGCATATATAAAACTTAGCTTAATGTTAGCTTAAGACATGTTGATTTTGAGTTTTCTGGTGGAAAACTAACGTAATATTCATAACAGGGCATTTATTTTGAGACTGAAAACATTTTTAACTGAGATTTTGGAAAATATGAGCATCTTCTAATGATTTTATGTTGATCAGAGAGGTGCTACTCTATCACTTTTCCCATATGAAGCTATCTACATTGAAGAGTTAGTTGTTTCTTAATGAATCTGCCATTTTTAGAACTTTTTTCAAGAACATTTTTAAGAGAGAGAAATGTAGACTTACACTGAAAGTATGTCTTCAATCATTGTTCTATTATATTTACTGTACTGGTAGCTTTTAAACTTCTATCTTTGCCTCTCTTCTCCTGCACTGTCAAACTGCTGCAGGTCACTACCTGTTTTCTATGATCACTTGACATGTGTAAAACTGTCTTTCACTTTTTGCAAAGTAACAACCTGTACTATAGATAAACAGAACATTTACCTCACACACCAGTGAGGTGTGTCATTAGAAATGCTGTATTTGTATACTCAAACTAATTTTCATTCTGTACGTAGGTAGGGGGTCTGTCTTGTGTTTCTTTACTATGGGATATGCCATCTGGAAAATAATGGTATGTATTGTAGAAAATTTTAGAAAAGGGTTATAGGGACAAGTTATATTTAAGTGAGGTTAAATCAAGCTCATTTTATCACTGCTGTGGTTATGTTATATTATGTTTTGTAACTGAAATCTGAAATCTATACAAAAATATCTGGGTGTGGGAGAGAGAATATTACTCCCCGAAGAGCATAAAAAATTAATTGTAACCTAGGTTTCTGTTATGTAAATTGCCATCAATGGAAATGGAAAACTTAGTAGACAACTGTAGACTGTTTAATGTAATTTTTAACTGCAGTGTGACTTAGTCACTCTTTTAATATTTTTATCAGCAAGGTTTAACAAGTAGTGGTAAATGTCAAAGCAGAGAATTCATTAAAAATGGATTTTACAATGATGTTGGCTATATAGCCTTTTTTCACCAAAAAGATATTATTCTTTACAAATGGTCAGCTTCAATATAGATGAAAATATTTCTTAAAAACCAAAACAGATAAAAGAAACCAGAAACAAACAAAAACTAACAAAAAAGAGTATTTGCACGGTATATTTTTTTTGTTTAAAACACCTAGTGAATAAATGCCTCTCTATATATATATAAAATACTTTCTCTGCTTAAAATTTATGTGATTTAGACAGCAAAGATCACATGAACTGAAACTCAATCTTTTATGATTCAGTAGTCAGTAAAGGAAAATGGAAAGTGTACAAAACATTCAAAATTGCAAACATATACATATACTTACATATACACACACATATACATATACTTACAAAATGTTTATTACTTCAGTTATATAAAAGGCTGTTTGTTGCATAAAAAAAATTGTGTGCAATATGATTCATTTGGATGCCTCAACATATTTAACACCTGATTAATTAATTTCAAGCACTAGAGAACAACTAAAATAATATCCCAATTAAATTTTTCAACTTGGGCACTGGGTGAATAGTATATCTGAGTGTATCTCATTAAGCACAAGCAAAATATCCTTAATTTAGATGGGCCATGTTTGCTGCCCTGTCGTACTGCCACAATGGATTTTTCCTGCATCTGTGATGAGAATTGTCAAGTGGATAAATTAGCAGAGTCCTAGGGCCTCCATTGTAACTGTACTTTCTGTGAGTAACACATCCAGCTCACAGCAGAGGAAGTATTTAGTAATCTTACTTCCCCGAAAATAAATGGAATTAAATGCCAAAATACGTTTACTGGCTCTAGTTCTAGCCTTTTATTCAAAAGTCTTTAATTCATTTCAGTCTTTAATCCTCAAGAGGCTATGAACAACCACAAGGCTCTGGTAGTGTATTGCAAGGTCAAAAACAGAAAAGTACTGAAATCCAATTTAAATCTTTTGCTAGAAGTTCAAGAGACCTGATATTATGTATTTATTGATTTCATTAAGTGGAGTGTATCTGTGTAGATCTTCAGTTTTCTTTTTGGAATGGCATGCTGGGCCAAAAGTGGTTATTTTACCTACCTCATCTGTTCTCTCCTTACTCTTCCCTTCTCTCTATCCTTCTACTTACTAGTCTCCGTCTTCTTTGTTGTCATCTTCACCACAGGCTTAATGACTTTTCCCATTCCTTTGGCTGTCTTTACTTTATTTTCCATCAGAATATCACTTCTGCTCTTCAATAAAGCCGTAGGAGAAAAAAAGCAAGTAACCCTGAAGAGAGAGACAGATGATGAAGGGGTGGTGTGACTATTGCACTGCAGTAAGAAAACATGGACATGGTGGCCTTATGTCTAACATGGTGTTCACCCCAGCTGAATATCCCTGCTTATTCTGCAGAATAGGAATACCCATGTATTACCAGACATACGTGACTATACTAATTTTGAAAATTAGTTCACCTCCTTTCATTTCCTTTTTCAGCTTCTCTGTTCTCCCAAGACTAAGATCACTGAATATTCTTCTACTTGAAAATATTTATTTTCATTTATGTCCTTCATTTCTTCACTGTACAATAATGTGACAGTACATACTAACTGCTCACATCCATTTCCTCTGTAGTGACAACAGGTATTACTTTCTAAGTATTGTTCCTCATGTTTCTCAATGTCAGCAGCTTCTCCCCACACTGTAGCATTCCTAGTAGAGTCTGTACTTACATTTATTTTCTAAAGGATCACTCCTACAGTTTTCAGAGTGCTGATTCTTTCGTTACAAAAACCTAGCATCTGCATTTCCAGAAGCCTGTATGCACAGGCAGCATAACTGAAATTTGCCAGGACTTTTATCTGCTTCACACAAAAGAAAATAAAACAACTGTTGAGACACTTGCATGATATCTAGATGTGGTAAAACTGGCCTCTTCTCCACTCATTCTACAGTGGTCTGCTGGGACTGACTTATCTATTCCCAAGGCAGCACTCTTCTTCACTGGAGACTGAAACACCTCTGTTTATCACTCTGCTTTTCACCGTTCAAAGGCTGATCATTCTCTAAATGACAGCTGAGCTACTTCACTCGGCCCAGGAAGGTCTTCAGTATTCATTAGCTGCTAATCAATCTCCTTTTGATTGCAGTCCCCTAAATAGGAGAGAGAATGCAGCACTGATGCAGCACTGGCTCTGGGTGATTTCCCTCTTCATGCAATCATTATGGAAAGAAAGCATTCATAGGATATTTTCTATGTGTAGTGGAACAGAAGCAGTCTAATCTCTGGAAGCACAGTCACTGCTTTCAATGTTGGAATAAGGGACAAGACAGCTATACAATAATAATTTTGGTATCTTCAATTCAGTTTTTATTCCCCTAAGAAATGCTCTCTTTCCAGTGAAGCTTGGTTATTTAAAATTCCAGTAGCTAACAGTGGCTCATGCCTCTTCTTTTATTGATGAGGGATGATGGCAGAGAACTTTGACATGTTTGCTGCACTTCTGAGATTTTCAGGACTTTTCCCTTCTAAGATAAAGCAGTGGGGAAGGAGGGGAGGAAGGAGAAAATGTGTATGGTGAGGGAGGTGAGCACGGGAAAGAAAGGAATGTTTTCCACTGAACATCTGAGAGTGACTAAACTTGCATTTGCTGAGACATCATTATTTTTAACTAGCTCTTGAAACTCCTAGTGTGGTCACTGTTTGAAATGTACAAATGAAGGTAACTGAACTGAGCAGTTAGGGAAAGAAGAGATCTGCAGAGTGCAGATGGTTGCTAGGAGCAGAGGAGTTTTAAATGCCTACAAGTAACACTGCAAATCATACTCCCTCACCTGCTACTTCTTCCATAGCTTTTCACATTAATGGCATATCAACCAGGCAAAACAAGGAGATTTATTTGCTGATATTCCCTCCTCAGGATTGCCAGTACAAGTAGTCCGTAAGATGGACAGACTGAACACCTGTCCTGCTCCCCTTAGATGTATCCAGCCAAAACATTTAGGCACTCAGACAAAATGGTCCTGAATTTTTCTGAGCCTTGTTGACAACATCATGTATCAGCTTTGGAGTCCTCACTGTGTACACTAGCATCGGCATTGCCTACAGCAAACTGACTTTGGTACGTCTTTCCTTGACAAAACCCAGTCAGGCTAATATATGCAGCTAAAAGCAGGATTGCTGGTAATCTATTTTTGTTCTCTGGAAGTGGGTTATGATATTTTATTTGTCAAGGCAATAGAGCAGTAGAACAAGTGCTGTGAGCTGCCTATGGCAGCCAGACATTGTGATCCTCGTTTCAACAAGGTCTTAGCTCCTTCCACTGTATAAGGAGGCTGTTTGTTGTGAGGGCCTGTAAATGCCCTCTGAATCTCCGATTTCTGCTGACTAAGGAGATGAAAATGGCTTGCTGTGCTGTGGTATGAGCCTCCAATGTTGTAGTGAGGAAGTGAAGTTCAGGGGAAAGTAGGGCCTTTCTTAGTTTCCTAATCATTCCAGCATATTCTCAGCTTTGGAAAGGCAGGAAGGCAGTAGCTCAGAAAAACATTATGCATGCCTCATTTAATAAGTATCGGATGGGTATGTAGGCTTTACCTTATCTCAACAGTAAGTACATACTAAAACTGTATCACATGGAATTAATGTGTTTCAATGTACACAGAGCTAGTGTACTTTTCTGATTCAGTGTAAACAAGCCCTTAGGTAATGGATCTAGAGACAGGTGTAGCATCTTATTTCTATTAGCAATATCAATGAAAAATATCTCTGTATTTGAAAAAGCAGATCTTTATATTTTAAATCTCTGTGACAGTAGCATGCCTGTTAAATTACCTGACTTTCTGGCACATCACTTACTTTTCCTAGACATATGTGTGATTCACATAGCTTTTGAATCTATGCATTTTTATTGTCATTTATCATCTTAAAATGAAAGAGAAATTGAATCTATGCCATAAGCATTTTACACTGTAAGGGTGAATGCTTTCACTTCAATATTTGTGCACTTAAGTATACTTATGTATACATATATATATGTACATGACATATTGATTTATATACACATACATCTCATATAATATTTCAGATTAAGGCTTTTGTGGAGCAATAATGTGTGTGTGTGTGTTTATATATACGCACAAAACTCTTATTTATGATTATATTAGCATATAAAGACGTAGCTGAACTAGAGGCAAAATAGCTTATATAGTAAAAATAGATATGTGATGGAAAAGAACAAAGCTATACCCTGGCAATTTCCCATTTCTTCAGAGTATGATAAGAAAATGTCCACATAGTTTTAAAATGCTGAACAGCCTGACAAGAACATTGCCATTTACATTTGAGTGTCTTAAAAAGCAGTTTATGAATATTCATATCTTAGAGGATTTCTCTCCCAAAGGTCTCTTGGTTGTGCAGGGGCTTAATTAAAGATGGTTTCTGTAAAAGATAAAGAAAGGACTTGAAACCAGACCAATTGCTTCTCTCATTTAATACAATATTGATACACCTAAATTGGTAGTTTTCAGATGAAGGTGCCTACTACTCATAAGGAACTGTGGAAATCAGTAGGAGAGAGCAACCAAAGCTTGAAAATCTTTTAAAACGTATCCCTCATACCAGTAATGGCATCATGTTCATGAACTACTCTTGGGAAAGTTTAAAGAACTGTGCCACTAAACTGCCTTGCAAGAAGCAGGCCTTGCATTTGAATTAACCTCCCAAATACCACCTATCAATCTAATAATGCAAAATGGAAGCCCATATTGATAAAATATTCCTGTCTATTGCGTAATACTCCATGCTGGCATATATACAAAAAATTGTTAGCTACAGCATTTACATTTCCTTGAAGACTTCTTCTTTCCCATATCTCTTTTTAATCAACGGTTCCAGTATTAAACTCACAATCCAAAGCAGACACCCCCATATGTTTGTTATACTAACAAACTTTCATTAGAATGCAACCTTGCTGGCAGAGCCAAAGTAAACTTCATGAATACTGACATATTTAACATAATTTATATTAGTGACCAAAGGAATTAATTTCCATCGGTTTTCTTCATACTCTTTAAAATGGGATCTGTTACACTAAGTATCACACATCGTCATGAGAATTACATGCACGGAACTCATCAACTGTTATTCACTACAATGAACTGACACAGATAACAGATCACAGACAAAACACAGCGAAGGATAGGAGAATTATTTCCTTAAAAAGTAGTCCATCTCTTGCACAGAGCAGGGACTAACAAGGGACCTCCAAGCCACATTTAAAAAATAATCCAGGTAACTACATTCTTAATGAGGACAGTAGCAACATTTTTAAAACTGACAGTTTTCCTGCTGATTCATCTTCTGTACGTTCATGTTGGCAGCTGTTTTCTCAACAGTAGTTTAAATGATTAAAATAACTTTATTATACTAAAACCAATACATCCCACTTGTATTTAGTTTGGGTTTTCCTCCTTCTTAATTCTCATTAATGATGTCAGCTAAGTCAAAAACTTTGTTTTCTCCAATTCTATCAGTTGATCTAATTAAAGGTATCACCTTTTCTACAAACCTTGTCTAATTTACATCCCACAGTGTCAAAATTCATTGAAGGTCTCTCTTCACCTGAGCTAGTCTGTTTAATCTGAATGTATGCTGTTTAATCATAACAGTTAGAAATATGTTGATGGACACAGATTAAGTTGATGCTGTCATGATGCTCAGATGTAAACTGTGCTACATTGCTAACAGCATGGTTAATCAAAAGCTATGCATTTTCACTTTAGTTTAAGAAAGTAAAATATTTTCAATTTTTTTTCTAGAAATAGAAATAATTACACCTCTAGACTAAAGTGCACTTCTCAAAGTACTTGGTAAAGCCAAGCTCTCTGTTGAGCACTTTTGCTCAGCACTTGTTTGTGAGAATAGAAATTAGTTAATAGACAACTTTTTTACTTTTGTGGCCTGGAAAGTCACTATTTCCTTATTGATGTGGAAAAATGCTGTAGAATATACCTGCCATAAAAAGATGTATAAAAATATCCTTTGATGAAGCAAAACGGTATAAGAAACCTGTGAATTAAAACATTAAAAAAAATTATTGTTTATATCTACCATGCCTTAGAACATAGGGCAGATATAACTGAAAAAAAACCTATTTTAGATTTTAAAAAATACTCCGAAACCATTATTGTTAAAGGAAAATTTAAAATACCTATGATGTTTCTACAAGATTTTTGGTGATACTAGTGATAAAGTGCAATTTCTAATATTTTATTTGTTCAAAATATTAAAGGGAAGGGATAAAACACTTGAAAGAGGAGAACATTTTAGCACTTAAAACTATGTGGTTGGCATTGATTGTGTGAGGAGAAAAAAGACAAAAAATAAGTAAAAAATGAGAACTGAAGACTTCATAAAGAAAAGGAGAAGACAAATTTTTTAAAAGTTTTAAAAGTTTTTAAATTAAACTTAAAATTGAATTTCCTATGTAATGAAAGAAATCTGCAATTGCTCTAACAGATTCTGAAAAAAGTAATTATTTCCCCCAACAAGAAATAATCTTTTATCATGAACTATATTTTGCAGATGAAGAACAATCCAAATAATTTTTTTTAAACTCTCCTAAAAATGTTCCATGGTGGCTTTTCTAGAAATCCAAAACTCTTTTCTTAAGGTACAGTCTGTCAATTTAGCTGGCCTAGAGACAGTATAGTTCATCTCACTGGATTGTTTGCATCTCCTTGCTTCAAAAGGATTTACCTTGCAATTCCAAATATGGTAGTCCACAAGAAATTACATTTGAAATATCATTGAACCAACACTGAAGCCAAGAATTCACACATTGTTAGCAGTTATTTTAATATGACTGACATTAGTCACAGAAAAAGACAAGGAAAAGGTAAAAAATTTATGTGTGCATACATACAACATTGCTGCTAAAGACTACTAGAGATTTGTATTAACAGCATCAGCACCTTTGAAGAAAAATTAATTGTCAAAATAGAGGTAAGCCATAAAATGTAAAATAAATGCAATTCATCCTACAATTAGAGAAGTCTGGTTTTATTTAATGGTTGTGTGATGATGGGTGCTATAGAGCTAGCATAACAGATTTTCTGTAGAAAGGTATTCCAGATCTGACTAGAAGTTGGTACAGCATTCTTTTAGGATTTCTATTTGGACACAAACATCCCCAACCGCATTAATTGTTACCCTTCTATTATCCAAGAACTTAGCAAACACAGTCCAAAACTACCATTGTTGCACAGGCAACATACTGAGCACATGGCTTATTTTAGGCAACTTCGCAGTTGGCTCTTTCTGCCCAACTTCATGTGTAACTCTTTGTCTTAACCTAGTCAGCAAAGGATTTTTTGTTATGATGTCAGTGTCCTCACACAGTATGGCTTCATTTTCATTCCTTTCTCTTTGTTCTCATCAGCACAAGATTTATGTGGTGGCATCAGCTGTTAAAACAGACCTTTAGACAGGCTAAGAGGCTGCAGCATAGCTTAAAGTCAGCGTTAAGGAGACTGTCCAGAAGCAAAGCAGTCCAAATCAGGGAAGATTTGGACTTAACACCACATTTTGGCTTTCCCCCTCCATATGAAATGCTCCTCCATGTCCCAAGTGTTCTCCAGAATTCACCAGCTCTCCCCTGCTAACCATGGAACATAAATACAAACAAGAAGTCATAATAAAATGGTTTAAAATAACTCTTAAACATTCCTAACCATTTCTAGAACACAGCATATAAAAATAGGTTGTGGTGTTACCAAGGTTTTCTATTGGCATTTGCATAATATTACAAAATTAAGTAATACAATACATTTACATTCATCACTTTGATTTTACTATTTGAGAAACAAAGCAACCAAATACGGAGAACATTTATTTGTATGGTATTTAGCCAGTGTATACTTGGGCTTGTTTTGAAGTTAGACTGAACAGAGGTTGTTTGCTTATCTTCTCTTTAAATATACTAGATACACATTATGCATTTAGAAGTTATAGCAACACACTTTTAAGACTTAATTGCCACTGAATTATACCAGTTTTGTAATTTTGTTAATTTCACCAGCATAAATGTGGTGTCATCCAGTTGTGAACCACATAAATTCAGAAAATGTTACAGTAAGACATTTTGGCAAATCTAAATTATGGGATACTTAAAATAAACTTCAATATATACTTGTTAAAGAAAAAAGAAAAAATTGCCTCTTGCCTCTTTGTGTCTTTCAGGTGGTTATTACTCTCACTAATTATTATTTAATATTTCTATTGCAATCATGCCCAGAAGTCCCACTTCAAATCAATTTGAAATCAACCATTCAAGTTACTACCTGAGCATTTAATAAGCAGAAGTGCTTACCCCAGAGGCCTTTCAAACTATTTCCTGGAAAAGTGGATACATGCAATCATAATGAAAAACAGTATTAATACTAGGGAAGAGCAGCAATTAAACTCTGTTACTCAGAAGAAACTATGTAGTAGTTGTAGACCACTTAACTCCCGAAAGAGACAAACATTCAGGTAACTGTTTCACCAAACATTCTTTCTTTAGCTACATGTTGTTGCACTATTTATTAGTGCTCCTGTTTAAATATTAAAATAGAAATTAAAATGAGAGGAGTTGGGGCTTCCATGTCCAGCGTGGAAGTGTGTATAAAGGATTTGTTAAAACGTTCAGTGGGATCAGATACATAGTCTCACTTGAAAGACTCATTATGTAACTCTATATTTTGTACTTTGTGCACTTAATCTGTAATTATTTGGTAACTGGGATACCGACTCTGGGAATTAATATTGCTGGGAACTCTGCTGGAACTGTAATCTAAATACTGTCTTGATATTTATAGCACTTTTAGATCCCTAGGATAACTCCTAGTATTTTCTTAATTTGTATAGATAGTCTTGTCTGTGCAAAATGTCTTCAGTAGTTGTGCTCCAGCTAGCTGTAGTTCCAGCAGACCTTGGCTAGTCTTTTATTTCTGATAAACTATAAAATACAGTTTTGGCTAAAACTGTAAGTGAAACAGCATCTTACATTGTAATTTATGGTAACAACTATGGGAGATTCACCATCTGGGCAACAGCTACTATAAATTCTCACACCCATATATTACTCTGCTGCATTAATAAATGCATTGGGCAATTTGCAGTAAACATTTCCAAACAATATTTTCACTCTCATTAAAAAAGTTATGATAATTCACGTTAAAAAGTGCCTTGAAGTGTTCATGATGGAGAGCATCAGTTGCAGAGACCTATTTAGAGTAATTATGATAAGGATACATTACCTGGCATTTGACAGGAATGATCAATCATTTGCAAGAGATTTAAAAAAATAGTAATTTTATTATAGCCCCAGTGTAGGGCACCAGTGCACTGTAGTGGGAAATTTTAAATCTTTTGTCAGTGGGGGTAAAGGTCCCTTGCTTGGCCTTAGTCCAAAGCTGACTCATTTGAAGAAAATGGGTCTTCCGAACAAGAAGAAATAGAAGTGATTTAATGTTTTGGGAAATATCTGTATATACACATACAATTATTTTTTTTAATAAACTCTGATGACTACGTTTGATTTAGTTTAATTTTTTAAATTAAAGGCATAGATGTAATCTCCTAAGTAGGGCTGTATGCTCTGTGAAGATGGAGAAAACTAAAGAAAGAGTAAGCGAATATTATTATCCTAGAAGAAATGCATGCTTATTTTCTGTATCTGGATACAAGCTGGATACTTGAACATACAATTGCCACATACAGGCAAGAAATTTAAAATAAATAACACTATTGTTAAACACAGTGGATTTTTATAAAAATGTGATCATCTCTATGTTTTGTTGCTAAATATTAATCCCTTCATGCAAAGCCCTCTAAGAAACTAGATGAAGCAAACAATGATCCTGAACAGGAAATAGAAAATTGAGTTACTTTCAAGGACTGGTAGGGGTGTAAAGTCCAATGGGTCATATAACACAGCATTTCTTAGTACCTTCCCAATTTCTCAGTAAACAGATTATCATGATAAAACACTGATTCATTTTATTTGGTTGCAATCCAGTAGACTAGCCAGGGATTAAATTAGCGTGAAAACGAAACTACGTCTATCCTTAGATTTGGTCTCTGCTGAGCACAATTAAGGAGCATAAGGTGAGCAGCATGTAAAAATCCACCCCGCTGTTAGCTTCATGTGCTGTGTTGTGGCTGAGCAGAACTCCAGGCTCCAGGACTGTTAAAATGGCATATTGCATACACAATAGGTTGTCAAATACCCATTTCAAACAATCCAGGAAATTAAACAGAAACTCACTGTTGCTGTTTGGGTCACAACTGTACTACTGCAATCCAAACCCAACCGATACCAAAGCCGTGAGACCTATGCACTGCCTGCTTTTCAAACATGTATTTGTACGTGACTCCGTCAGTCAACACGAATTTTCAGTACCATTGTATTGCACTGAATGTGTTGAAATACTTGGAAGAGAAAGTACAGCAGTGTCCCAGGGTTTACGTGAAACATTGTGACAATATGTGTGGCATTATTTTGATTGTTGTTGTTTGCATCCAAGTTTAATGTAGCATACCCAAACACCAAAGCGTGGGTGGAGGCTGTCAGTTTTTCCCTTGGGTGTGTTCGTTCCCTCAGACCCTTGGTAACTCCGAGTCGGGCAGCACAAGGTGGGAGCAGGGGTGGGATGGCCACGAAGGCCCAGCGGCCAGCGCCTGATGGCGTCAGCCTCGGCGCTTTCTACGGAGGATGTGCAACCATTAAATTAGGAAGCTGAGCTGCTAACGAGGAAACTTCTATCATTCAGGACTGAATTTTCCTGTGCGCCTGACGCTCCCCAGCAGAAAACAAACTATGATAGGCCCACGCCGGGCAACAGCGGGAGGAGCCATTTCGCGGCGGCGAGACACGGCCCCCACCCTGCGCCGCTCCCGCCTTCCCCTGGCCCGCGCCCGCCCCAACCCCGCGCCGGCGCCCCCCGCCCCGCTTCGCCTCGCCCTGTTCCTGCACAACCCGCCCCCGCCGGGCCCCATTGGCCGCAGCGCCCGTCCCTCACGGCCTTCCCCCTGCTCGGCCCCCCGTCCGCCGCTGTCCGCCCGTCCCTCCTCCCGCCCGGCACAGCCAGTGCGGGCGCGCCCGCCGCGCCTGCCTGCTCCTGCTCCCGCTCCCGCCTGATCCCGCTCCAGCCTGCCCGCCTCCGCCTCCGCCAGGTCTCGGCCCGGGCCCCGCTCCCGCTCCGCCCCCCGTGCCGCTGCAGTGCCTCCCCCGCCTGGCCAGCGGTGCGCGGCGCCGGCAGCAGCAGGGGCGCGGCGGCGGCTTCGCCCGCGGCCACCTCCCCTTCCCCCCGCCGCGTGTCTGCCCGGGGCGTTCATTCCCCCTCCCCACAGCTCCGCCGCCTCCCCGGGCCCCCTGCTGCCGAGGCCGGGGAGGGGGGCGGGAGGCTGAAGCCGCGGGAGAAGGGGGAAGTGTGCGAGAGGAGGCGGGGAGCAAGGGCGGCGGCGGCGGCGGGCAGGTGAGGCAGACGGCCATCCCGCTTCCCTTCGGCCCTAGGCGGTGGTGGCCTCGCTCGGGCAGCGCGACCCGCGGTGCGGAGCCGGGGGGGAGCGGCGGTGCCCGTCGCGCCCGGGGGGCGGGCGGGCCGGTGCAGGCCGGGCCGCGCTGGGTGGTGGGGGGCGCTGCGGTGTCGCCGCCGGGCGGGGCCGGCGCGACGCGGGGCCGCCCGCGGGGCAGACCCCGGCGGAGACCGGGAGGAGCCCGGCTGCTCTGGTGCCCTCTCCCCGTGCATACGAACTCCCCCGTCCTCTGCGAAAGCTGCTAACGTTCCTTGTCCTCCTTCCCCCGTTCTCTGTCCTCTTCCTCCCTGAAGAAGAAAACTCGATTGGATTTAACTTGGGGTCGGAAGAAACTCCTGCTTGCTGGATCTGGTTTAGACGCCCCGACAGCTAAGGTAAATAGGGAAGGCTTGGGATCAGTAGCAACAAAAACAACAGAAAAATCCTTCCTCTGGGAAGGGGGTGGAGAAAAAAGCAAGTTCAGGCTTCGTTTTATATCCTGTTTTTGGCCTTTATATTTTGTCTCTGTTTTCCGCCTTGGCCTGCACAGTTCAGCTGCTTATTGTGTTTCTCCCTGTCTCGCCTGAACGTGTGAACCGAGGCGCTGGTTTCATGGAGGCAGGGAAAGGGTCTGTGAGACCGAAAGTTTTTAATCTCATCGGACACAGAAGTTTCTTTGTTCGGTCCGAGAAGGCATTGAGCTGAAGCTGCTCGACTGCGTAACTGCAGCTTCAACTCCTTCCCTTACAAAACGTTTGGTAATCCTGCGAGTACAATTAACTTACCGGGAAATGAGAAAGTCGTGAAGGAGGTGATATCTTTTATTTAATCGAAAGATCTTGAGGCTTCGTGCTTATGTCTGCCTTGTTTTCTGGAATATCGATTAGTGGCTGGCCGGACTTCTTCGGGATTGCTGTTAAGTTTCTTTATAAAAATATGCCCTCCTGTTCATCTGTAAATGTCGCAGTTTTTCCACCTTCGATTGTTGCAGTCACCCGTCTTCTTCCCCTTTACCCTCTCTGTTCTCAGAGCGACGAGTTCGACTGCTTGTTTTTCAGCTTGTGTAGAGGAGGTCTTTCCTGCGTTTTGATCCTTGCAAAGTTCATCTTAAGAACCTTCATTTAAAACACAGAACAAAACCAAAGCAGATGCCTAATCGTCTGACTTCTTTGAAATGCTGTTGAAGCTGTTAATGTAGCCTTGTTTGGTTTTGATGACCACTTTCTCCTTTCTAATTTTTGAAAGAACTTCTTTTTGAAGCTGTTGAAGGGTAAAATAAATGTGAAATTTTGGTGTAAGATTTTGTATCTCAGGTGCTTGTTATGCCAACTAAGTAGATGTATGTTAATTTCACATGCGTCAAAGGCACAATTATAGGTTAGACCTTTCATGAAGGCAAGGAGTTTCTCATGTTATGAATGTTCAGAATGAGGTAGAAGCTATAACTCTGGAATGTTTATTTCTATTTGTCAAGCTCAGAAGCAACATGTTGGTCAGATAATATGCGTGTGCTTCAGTCTTGCCAGCGTCTGACATGTACTGGTGTTTGGGAGTCTTGGACAAAGCAATTTCTGTTCAAAATTTTTAACACTTCTACGTAGGTGGTTCTTTAACATCATGGAGTAATTCAGTGCTTTAAGCAAAAATAATCCAACTCCATCCGTTTGATATAGTATAAGGAAAAATGTTAACATATAAATGCCTGAAGTGGGTGCAGTGGCTGATAACAAATAAATAATTGCAATTTATAGGCTTACCTTTCCAGGGAGCAGTAAGGGTTATTCTTAGGCATCAGAAAGATCTGGACAAAATAAATGGCAGTGAACTTTGCTTTCCTTATGTGGCTGATGCTTGGCAGAAAGTCTGGATAGAGTAATCCTTTTACAAAGAACCGTCCGTTTCCAGAGCAGTGTTTCAGTCCCAATAATGACTTGAGATTCTTGAGGGGAGGGTGTGGAGTTGTAGCCGTGCATGACAAATTTAGTTGTAAACCAGTATGTTCATAATCGAGGCAATTTTGTTTCTTTTCAGGCCTTTTGTGTTTCTCATGATGCACTTGATATTTTTCAATGCCATGTAGAAGAATAGTTCCTTGTAGTGGAGGCACAACTTTTTACGCTAGTGTTTTGTCGCCATGGTAGCTATGGATAAGGCTCTTTTTAATGATGAAAGTGTAATTCAATACTGCTTACAGCTCATGGTTATATCACTGAATGCCATTCATGTCATTAACATAGTTTGGGAGTAACATGAAGGGTTGTATTCTTTCTTGAGATCAATGATCATAACTAAAAATCAGTCTGATGTTGATATTCTGATTTTGAACAAAATGATTTAACCTTACGGTATCTCATGTGCTTGAAACAGCACTTTTATAGCTATGTGTTGGTGGCTTGGGGAAATGTTCTTTTGACCTGGCTGGTTCTTACTCATGAATTAAATTAAACTTGAGTAAACATCACTAATTTTAAGAAGGTAGCTTGCAATCAAAGAGCTATAAGTTGCAGTATATGGCATACTATGGAACGTGATTATCATTAAGATGATTATTATATTAGTGAAATAGGAATAGATCTGACTTATGCATAAGCTTATGCACAGTAGATAATGCTTAGTGTAAACATGAAGTAGGGTATCAATTTGCACATCATGTTCATATAGAGTGGATGAGGGGGCTCTGTGGAGAAAATAGAAATGATTGATAATTTCTAAGCATATTAAGCCAGTGGTCTCAGAAAACGGTGTTATGATTTGTTCTCAGTGGAATTTGTTCAGAGTTGTAGACCCAGGCATTAAGAGCCACGCTTGGAAGATCAAAGCTAAGGAAAGGCGTGCACATGTGTAACATACATTAGACCTCACATGTTAGCAGTAGGTTCTAGAAATAGAAGGGAATGGGAGAAAATTCCTCAACTTGGCCTTCCTGTAGGGCTGTAATGAATCACCGTCTGTCTGCTCTGTGTTCTTGTTTTGTTTTTGTCCTTCCGGCTCCTAAGCAAAAAGGAAAATCTTTTTGGGAAATTGTTGTATAAAGATCAAATTGTTGATATGTCATATCCTTCAGCAGATTCTCCCTATAGAATAACCTGATCTGCTGAAGAAGTCCCTGACATTTAATCCACGTAGAGGAATTAGAAATCTAACCTTTTCCAAATGAGTTACTAGTTGAGTTGGCAGGAGAGTTACTCATACAGATATGAAAATAGTAGACAGTATTCCTATGTGAGCATGCAAATCTTCATGGTGACATTTGGAATAGATAGTTAAATGAAGATTATCTGGAAAATGAAGATTTATAAACATTGCTATTTTATGTTGTCAACTTTTGAGTAAGTACAACAACGGGTCAAAGGACACTTCTCATATCAGAATGAAAATACTGAAGGTAGTTTGAGTAGTAAAATAGTCTGTATTTAAACATCGATTTGGGACTTTTTTTAGGATCTTTTTGTTGTAAAAAGGTTACTTCACTAAAATACAGCTTTCACTTTGAACTAAGAATACAGTGTTTGGGTGTTGAGTCAAATCTTAAAAATGTAAGATTTCAAAGTAAGGATGCTGATTAAGGAGAGATTTATGTATCTTCCATCTAATTAAAATGGAAAAAATTATTATGCTGGAACCAGTAGTATTTTTCTTGCATTGTAATCTCAGGATAATTGGGCTTTTTTTGCTGCCTTGTCTTCATTGTTGCCAGATGAAAAATCGTTTTCACCTGGTGGACTATTACAATGCTTATTCTTCAAAAACCACTGGCCTATGGAACTGCACAATGCTTATTCTTTAGGAAGAACTGGAAAACAACCAGCTCAGTTGTGCCAACTTTTACCAGTTCCCAAGCAGTCAGCTATGACTTTGGGGTTGCTGACCACCAGGGACCACCAAAGAGACCCCCAGGACAGAAGAATGTGGAAAGGGGAGGGAAAATATGTTAACGGTTTTGGAAAAATGGTTATCACATGTATGTTTATTCCAGAAATCAATGAATACATATGTAAAATATAGTGTATAAACAGGAGCTTTTTCTGTACTCAGCATGCATGGTATTTTGGAGGAGATATCCCTAGTGCATCCAGCCTTATAAAGAATGCCTGCTTCGTAGTGCTACAAAACGTAGCACTACTTACGTAGTGGTAAGGAGATTTTTATTTTTACCGATTTTTGGTAACAATTTTGGTGACCCCGATGGGACCTAGTCCTGAATTGCAATGGATCCAAAGGAACATCATTAGTCACCAGTTCTTTCTGGAAGATGCTTGTTTCTCAGATGCTTAAGTTTGAGTACAGGTGTTTCAAGTATTATTCTCTGTACATTCCATAGAGTGGATATACAGAAGCATGGCATTTCAACACTAGGTTGCAATTCCACCTTCAAAAATACATTGTAACTTCACATAATTGAGAACCTCTTCCTCTTCCTTTGGTCTAAATGAAACCAAACTGAAGTGTACTTAGGTTGGAGAACTTCAGCATTGCAGCTGTCCGGCCTAGGGTAAAAAGTCAGAAGTTTAGGTTAAAAAGCAGATTCGTTTATTTCTGTTCTTAGGAGGAATTTGACACTAAGCGATCACTATGCATAGGAACAAACAGTGATGATTAAGCAGAGTCTGAGGACAATCTGAACAATCTCGACTGCGGAGGTCCTGGTAGTTGTAATAATGTCAGAAGGTAACCAAGCCTTACAAGGCTCAATCTTATCTGATAAGATGGTTTGTATAGGTTGGGGTATAACTGTCTTGCTGTGAGCTTGTAGTGCTCAAGGGGCTACTTCTTGTGTCAGTTCTAGGAATGAAAGAAACTCAGAGGTGGTTTGAAGTATTAGTTGAAGTGAAGCATTTATAATTTAACTATTAATTTGGAATGGGTGGTATTTTCCTGTGAAGTGCCCAGCGTTCTATTCTCCTTGCCAGGGAAAGTTCCAATCTTAATAAATAAATCAATTTAAAATGTTTGAAGTTCTGGTATTGTGTTGAAGGAAATGCAGAAGGATGTCTTGGTTTTTTTGGAGTAATGTGCTTTGAGTTTTACTGCTGTCTTTGGAGTCTTCTTACGAGTTTTCAACTTCTACATTGGCATGAGAAATTCCTGCAGCAACTGTGTAAAGGAATTCTGCCTTCCCAGACAGTTATGGAAGAGAAGTTTCATATTCTTCCTTTGTCCTCTGTCCCATGATGTGGGGTATATGATTAGTACATTTGCAGAAATTATTTCTTCAGCATTCTTTGCCCTCCTTGTCCTTGGAGTTTTTCTGTACATATTTTCCAAAACCTCCAAGTTTTAAGAAGCAGAAGAGAGGGCATAGGTGCTTTGAGCTACATCAGTGTATCTACAGAAATGTCTGAAATGCAGTGCCTGATGATTGAATGTTATTCACAGGTTTGGTCATCCAGAATGATTGTAGACATCATTGTAAACATTTGAATGGTGGGAAGTGTTTCCAGGCTTGTCTAGAAGTTCTGATAGACTGCTAAGGTTTGAGAGCTGCTTTTCCCCTGTGTGGCTGTTGTCTTCCTGGCATTACTCTACTGGCAGGGGAGAAGTAACAGTTTAGAAAATCAATCCATTTGTCAGCAATTTGATCAAGTTACTAGAGGTCTTTTGTTTTACAGGTAACCCTGAAGATAACAGGGATTTTATGTTTGGAACTGGGTATTGGCGTACATTTATTATTGGGAATTACAGGGTTTTTTGGAAGATGTTGCTTAAAAATCTGCATGTGCTCATGTATACTTTTTAAAAAAACAAAAAGCTTGGCTGCAGTAATATTTACAAGACTGAGGCCTGTATTTTCAGTAAAATTAAACTGAAAAGTGTGTCAGCATAGAAGTCTAAATCTTTTATGACTTAAATGCTTTGTAAATGCTTCCTTTCCATGCTTATGCTTATTCTACTGAGTGTGATATTTAGATGCTTAATTTCCTTTGATTCCACTTTGGCTTTTGAGATGGGTCTACTTGAAGGAGGATCAGTGAATGTGCAGACAGCAGACAATGTTCACTGATCTCCTGCTGGTATGTTAGCTTGCTGTGGCATGTTTGTCTGTGGTGGCCTGGAATGTGAGGTTGGTAGTTAGCTCCTTTTAGGAGAACATAATCATTTTGGGTTACTTCTGGTCACAAAATCATATGTGGTGCTAACCCTGGAGCTCTGTTGGTTATTTAATTTCTGAGCTGCTCTATATTTTTGGGGGATTGGCAGTAAAATTCATCACTGAGGGAGAAAATTCAAAAGTTCACTTCTTCCTGGTTCATACCTATTCAGTCTTTATACCATTTATGTCTGCTATGCTGTAGTAAACTTACACAGGGTGATTTATTCCAAGTAATTAATGAGTTCTTTAAACTTCTTGGAGGAGTTACAGGCAAAGGGAATTGAGTGTGCAGTGCTAGAAAACAGTATTTGGACCAAACCTACAATTCTACTTGTGACTTTAGTCAGGTCCCTGTTGTTCATTCATATATGGGTGTCGGGAAATTGTTAAAAACAAGGTAACAAATATTAAGGACTCTAAGTAAGAAGAGGTGAAAAGGATGGAAATAGACGTGTTTAAATCTTCTCAGAATGTGACAAGGGGTTGGAACTCAGAATTTGTCAATATATCTGGCTCTGATCCTGAGAATAAGATCAGAACCACTGATATGAAGGAAGAAAAAACCTTCAGAGCTTTTCTATTTTACTATTATATTGTTTGTCTATATTGCATTTCATTTGTGTTTTTAGAAGAGTTTTGTTTTCCTGAACATTTTGTGAGGGTGTGGGCTTTCTGTGGCTATTAGACAATCCTGTTCTTCCAGTGTGGTATTTTTGATTTAGATATTAAGGCTTTGGGTCTGGTACCAAGTATTTAATCTAACTAAATGGAAATGTAAGTAATACAAGTATTAGAAAAACAAGATATACTTAAAATAGATTTTAATAGGCTTGGGGTTAATTTACTCTTTCATTTGTATTTGAGTGAGTTAATCAGTTTTTCAGGGAGCATTTATTTTGTTTTGCTTTACTGCAACAAAGCAGAATAAATGCTGAGGATCCTGGCATTATTCTGTGGTTTTGGAATGCTGTTCTTACTAGAAAAAGACAGTAAAGCAGGCAAATATTTTTGTGTGATTTTTCTGTGGGAAGTTGTGGGATCTGTTGGAGATGTATTGTCAACATTTCAAATGTCCTGTAGTCTTTCATGACATCAGTTATTGAATTGATTTTGCTGCAGTGGGAGGTGATGTGTCAAGGGAATGATTATGGCCTTGTCAATGGGGCAGGTTAGAAGCAAGTGTTACAGAGTGGGAGTGAAATATGTCATTAATCAATATTTTTCTGTTATCTTCTTTCTTACTTTGCTTCTCTCTTTACATAAACTAACCAGTGAAGAATCAACAAATTGTTCCTTAGCCTTTTAAAAACAGTACTTCCTCTCATCTGTGGAGCGAGTCCCTGCTTATTTCCACTGAATTTAAATATAATTGTTCATCTCTATCTCACACATCTGTAACTAATGCATCCTTCCACTGGTGTTAAATCTTGACCAAATTTAAATTTCAGCTTCAGAGCATAAAATATCTGCAGAGGAATAACTTTCCCTCAAAATCAGAATGTTAGTAATTTCCCCCAGTTTTGTCTTAATTTAGTTTTAATCTTTGAGAAGTCTGAAGTATGCACTGGGCAGTTCAAATTAATTGAAATTACAGCCATGAAATTCTCTGGAATTCCTGGATTGTGCTCTTCAGTCACTTTTTCCTGTTTTGAGAAAAGAGGGTGGCATGTTAATAGCAAATCAACATGGCACTGTCCCACTTTTTACTTCAGTAGTGTCAAAGTAGTATTGTACCTCTGTTTTTTTTCTCATACTGGAAAGCACAGGGTGTCAGAAGTTAAGTAACACTTCAAGTTGGGTTATTATTAAATCAACTTTGAATTCAGTTTTGAGGCTATAATTAGCATTTTGATGAGAAAGAAAGCTCTTTAGTTCATCTTAAATCTCCTGTGAGGTGAAAAACTTGTTTTTGCTTTCCAGTAGTGAATTATTATCCCTATTGAAAACAACACCTTTAAGAGAAAGTGTACTTAAATATAATTGTCTAAATTCTAAGTTATTTTAAAAGTTTTATTGTAAGCAGTACACTCTTGTTCTTCCATATCTAAAGAGGCAAAAATACTTTAGCAACCATTCAAGAATAGCTTTCTGCTAATTTTTTTGTGTCAGTTGCTTATGATCTGCAAAATGCCTGATAGAGTAAAATAAAAATAACAGCTCTCTTTAATCATCATCCATTCACTTAGAGGAACACAACTCAAAGTAAAGTACAAAAATGCTAACCTAAATTTTTTTCATCACTGCGTTGGGAGTGAAAAGAGATTATAAATTGGCAAAAATCAAACATGCATTGTGAGAGAAAAGCTGAGTAAATAGAGAACAAGAATAACGGTGCTTACCCACATGGAAGATGTGAAGAGTGTTGTAGTTAGAAAGAATCCCAGCCAACGCCGAGATGAGTAATTCTTCTGCATCACCATTGCGAACAACTAACTGGAATGTATTGGGATCTATGTATAATTTGTAAAATTAATGTAAAGATAAACAACAGACAGATAAGTAGCTTCAGGGGTTCCTTTATATGTCCAGGACAGTAACTCTTAAAACTGCTGAGAATAATGTTGAGATAATGTCTAGCATAATTGTGGTATAAACTAGAGGGACAAGATCCTTAGACTGTGAAAAATACAGCCTTTTTCTGTTTAGGTTTTTGAACTTTTGCTTTTTAAAAAAATAATGACTACTCCTTATTGTAGCCATTCCTTATTGTAGTGAAAAAGGTGTATTAATGTAAAACTGTTTTTAAAGCTGCATTATGAATAAAGGCTTCTGCTTTTAGTACTGCATTTTATACTAAACGTGTAAGAACAAAAACTAAACTGGCTTGTTGAAGTGGATAACACTTAGAAGACAGACAGAAGTGTTCTTTAAAGGAGGAGGAATTATAAAGTAAAATTTATGTCTGCTTCTATATACTATTTCTCTTCAAGTAGCAACTTGCATTAGGGCACTGCATAGCCTTTTAAGTGTTGGGGTGCATGTTTGTGGTTTTTGGTAGGATATATTTTTTTGAAATCTGCCAAATTCAAATTGGGAAATGTACTTCCTTTGAACTCTGATCTATGAATGTGTTTCCATTTATCTTCCTGTTACCATAGATTGAATTATGTAACCTGTCTGGATTTGTTTTTCTGGGCAGTTACTAGCTAGCAGGTTTTGAGTGTGCTTCTTCCTTCCCCTCCTGTGTACCCAACATCTGCTTACTTTGTATCTCAAGTGTTCTGCGCCTGCTGTGTTATTCCGACCTTTGTTTGATCCGTCCTAGCTTTAGGTAGGAATTCTGGCTTTGCGTTTCTGAGGGAGAGTGCATGTAAGGCAGGGCATCAGGGACTGTAGACCATACAATTTATTAAGCATTTTAATAACCAGTAATCTTCTGATAAGAAATAGTTTATTTTTTATATTAATTTTTCCCCTTTCTGGTTTCTGTGCTGACGTGTTTGGTGTTGCAGATCACCTGAATTTATCTGAAGATAATTATGTGCAGAGTCTGATTAATAGATGAGAACTTTTCTTTTATAGTGAACTACTGCATATTTACAGCAGTGCAGCTTGCCTGTCAAAAACCCTTGGTATCTGCTGCAGATGGCTGCATAGTCTTAAGGAGTGGCTTCCTGGCTGCATTGTACATGAAGTGCCAAACACTGAGAGCAGTTTTGTTCTGGAATGCCAAAATACATTAAATCCATTCAGGAAGCAACATATGTCAAACGAATAAAAATATCATATTCATGTGAAGCAGAATGTGGTAATTATGTTTTTCAAAACTATTTTATTTCCTGAGTTGAGGGCTTAAAAAGGGCTTTTTGTATTGAGGATGGTATTAAATACCAATTGCTAACTTACCCTGTTAGCACTTTCACTACTGTTTGTTTCTCCATCCCCTATTTTTTCTTTGTTTTTCATATGCCATAGATGGAAGTTGAAACCAGGAGTCTATTAGTGAGAATGAAGGATTAGGAAAACGATAATTATGTTTTCCTCCTTGGATACCTAGGCCTGTGCACAGTATGCAGGTTTTTTTGGTGCGTGATTTGGTTTTTTTTGGTTCATTGGAGGTTTGGGGTTGTGTTTTGTTGGGTTTTTTTGTTTTTTTTTAAGGCTTGCCTTAAATGAATGTGTTTCTTTACAGCACTGAGAGAAGTATGTAATTGCTTGACTTGCTTGATACTGCAGGTAGAAAACTATGGTTGATAAAAACAAGCAGTGAAGCTCAGTGCCAAATTCCAAAAAGTTCTCAAGACAAGGACTAAGAAACATTTACAATGAATAGCTCCAAATATTGTAGGATTTTACTTTTATAAAGACATAGGCCCAAGGCCAAGCATTTTGTTACTTACTATTCTATGTTGGCAAAGTAGGTGGTACACTTTAATTTCTCCTAGTTAGAAGGCAAAGGTATTAAAAAGTGCATAGACAGAAAAATAGATGTATCTCTAAAAGCTGTAATTTCACCTGATTTGTTTCTAACTAATATATTGCGTAATTTTTTTCTGAGCTGAAATAATTTAAAAGCCTCTTTAAGCCAGGGGAATGAAGTATGTATATTTTTAAAACAATTTTGCTTGTTCTTTCTGAATGTCATTTTTCTCGTTTTTTTTTTTTTTCTTTCAGTTCAATTCCTATGATTAGAAATTGAGTTAATTTTTAACTTCAGTAAATTAACTTACATAACATCCTAATTGCTGTTCAGTCTTGTGTAAGAAATGAGAGGTCCTTGAAAGAGAAGAGAGGGCAAATATTTTACTTCCATGGCTGTGGAAGGCACGGATTTATTTAAAACAAGCATTTAACAATAAAGTAGCTTCATGTGAAGTAGAGTCTGTAGCAGAGGAGGCCATAAGTGCTATAATTTCTGTGTTTTTTGGGGGTGATTATAAGAGATCAGTTGTAAAGCGGGGTTGGAAGCATAGTGGGTTCCTGTCTCTCAAATTGGAAAAGGAGGTGCTGCTGTGTTTGGTTTAAATTCCACTCCCTGAGATTTTTAGCTGTCCCATGGTAATGGTACCACCATTTAAAGATTTGCTTGTCTGCTGAGAGATGAGAGAAATCCTGGAGTCTCCTGTTTGTATCTTGGTCCAAATCAGCTGGGTTATTGTCTTCTTTTGTGTTTATTCTGGCAGTCCTGCTACATTCCCGGATTGTGATGTGTGTTAGTTTGATTGGTCTCAGCCTTCTTGAGGATAGTTATGAGAAAGTCTATGGACATATGTTCACGTATACGTGAACTTTCCTTCTCCTTAGCCTTTGTTCTTCTTTGAAGTGTAGCATTTATCTTCATTCTAATCACCAAATTTTGTGTTTCAGCTAGTCACAGAGAGGCCTGACCTGTTCAAGCACAGTTAATTCCAGTGTTTCTGCTCATCTCCCAGCTATCAGTAGCTATAGGAGTGGTCTGTAGCTATTGAATTGTAGGAAGTACCAGAAGTAGTACAAACAAAGAAATGGTTTCCCAGGTCTGTGTTTTCCTTTTGTTCTTTAGTCTATCTGAAATGTACTTCAGGTGTACAGGCAAGTGTCTATGGGTGTCCCTCTCCTCCCTGCACCTTAGACCTATCTTAATTCTTTTGAGTCTGGCCTAGTTTGCTGACATTTGCAGTGTGAAATACCAAGTTAAATCTTACTTGCACTTTAGCCCTTGTCATCCTGAGTAGCACAAACTGAATTTCAGACAGATTTGGAAATTCACACACCTGTGTTCACTACTATCATAGGGTTAATGCAGTTGTCCAGAAAGCGTTAGCTTGACACAAAATCTGGGTTTTTCCTTTTGGAACATGTAAATGATGCAAATTACAGTGCACTTGCAGGAGTTATAATGTATTGTCTTTTGTCACTCTTTAACCAACTGCAGTTGTCATCGAAGCCCTTGGCACTCCTGGTTTTAATAGACAAATAATGCTATGGAATCTGCAGGGTTTTTTTTTTCCCTCCTTGGCATTTATGCCAAATTTTTCCCAAGATTTTCTATGCTGTTGGTTGTAAATATCTGGTTTTTTACCTCTCCATTAAACAGTTGAGTTGTTTTATCTTGGGTTGTTTTGTTTCTTTTTAAAGTACTTTGTAACTTAATTTTACTCTGTGATTTAATTAGCCATGATGTATAGCTGTTGTGACTTTTAAAAGCATATCGGACTGTTTTGCTTTGTTTCTTTCTTTCTTGCGGTTTCTTCCTGAATATGTCCATTCTCCTTAATATCTCAAAGACCTTGGTAATGTTGATTTGAGACCAAACCAGCAGACAGCATAATGGAAGAATTCTCTTTAATGAAAAGAAGCTGTTTCTATTTCTTCTTATCAGGATTTACTGTTAAGTCTGTTTTTGAGGTGTATGGTGTGGGTGGCTCTAAGTTAATCAGTTAGTAGGAGGGGCTGTAGAAGAGGAATTTAGATGAGAAACTTCGGTGCAGTGTAGAGACTGGTTTTGTCCATACCAATTACTATCCTTGCCTGACATCCAAGCATCTGAAGGTAAATAGAAAATGTCTTATTTCATGATTTAGGACAAATCACCTTTACTATCAAGATTGGAAATAGGTTACATTCTGCTCTAAGGCATGGGCATCACAGACTATAAAGTGGCAGTTTTCTGATGGTCTGGGAAGCTTGAACTGCATTTTGTATATCTTCACTACATTTTAAGAACAGTGGGACATTTGAAAGATATATCTAGATCAGTGGTAATGTTGTGTATATAAATATAATTTTTATAAGTCTATTCAGTGTATCTATTTATGATTTGAATTATGGGTTGATTAATTGAATATTTTTCTACATTTTTTTACCTTAATATTAGGCCAAAGTGGACAACTGATACTTTCTGTCAATAGCACTGCTTTTACAAAGCACATCTTTGTATTGGTCACTTTGGAACGTAGGAAGGGTTTTTGCTTTGGTTAAAAGGAAGTAAGTGGATGTACATTTTGAACTTACAGTGTTGGAGATGATGGTCTGTATACTTTTGTATACTTTATTCTCGTTCCCTCGAATCTCTTATAAATTTAAAGCATTGCTTTGTAGGCAAGTAATTGATTTTTTGTTGCAAAAACGTGCACAGCGCTTGCTGAGCAACAGTGTCTTGAAGTTCAGACCACATCCTGTGAATATTTCTTTCTGTTTTGTAGAGTAAAACCTGCTGGTACAGTCGGTGTCTGGACCAAGCTGTTTACTGAATTCCCTGAGCATCTTTGCTTCTTCTTGGCTGCCTGTAGATATTTATCATGGTTATTTTTTTTTAAATTCCTCTCTCCTGCCCCCTCCACCAAAACTATGAATGAAGGCAGACTAAATTATAAATGTCACACACATGAATGAATTTTGCCATCAACATGTGCTGTTAAGCATTAAGATATGCTTGCATGTTTTTTGATGCATCTTTTTTTGTACTGAAAGGAAAATGCCAGTAATAATGAAGTTATCACCTTTACTTTAAAGGAGTTTTAGTTTATAAAGCCTGTGGCTAAATGTCTAGTCTTGCATTCTGCTGCATCTGCTCCCTCTTCCGGTGTGGTTCTCTGCATCAGAAAGAAGACAAGATATTGAAAGTGAAGACAAGGTATTGAAGGTGGAGCCGTGGTACTGAAGGTTAGTGAGTTGTTGAGCAAACTGATCTAAATGAAAAAAAATTCTCCCCAATGACTTGCAGGTTTAGGCTTTTTGAGTCAGTTACTGATTGGATATACAGTGTGATTATACAAACCCTAGCTGGAATAAAAGGCAGGTGTGAGGGAAAAGCAGGGATTACTCTTGTTTCAGCAGGGTCGAGTTTGAATTTTGCATGATGAAGATTGACTTGCCTTTTGAGTTCCAGTTGCTGGTTTGGAATAGTCTTCCATTTACCCACAATAAATGTAAATGTTGCTATTCATCATCAGCGATTTGATCCTTGATAATACATACATAGAAGTCAAAATTGCAGTTAAAAACTACTTACCCAGTTACCTCTCCTTTTCGTCAGATTTGTAGTCTACCACCTCCCATCTCTCCTACTTTTTCTTGCCATAGGCAGATTGGCTTTTGGACTTGAGACAGTAGGCTGGGAATTTGATGTTTCTCTGTAAAATGATATTTAATTGCTGCAAGAGTGGGAAATAACAAACCATAGAAAAGGAGAAGAAACAGTGAAGACCTTTTTTCCTGAAAACTATGTTTCAGAGTACTTGCTTTTTAGACTTGTATATCTAGCCTCTTTGGTTTGTTGGGATTTCTGGTGGCCTTGTGTTTTTCATTATCTTGGTTGAAATGTGTAGGTCATTGAATGTGTAGGTATTTGAATGTGGCATGTTATTCCTTCAGATTAGACCTCCAGGCTAGTGTGAGTGGAGAACTGACAGGTGATGGGCAGTTGGTATGATGGTAAACAAGTTCATATGTTATGTATTATGACAATGATGGACTTGGAAATGTCTGTCACTTAGAGTGTGCAACACCATTATGGTATTTTTCAATTTCAGATGGCCAGGGTAGAATCACGTTTATTCATGGAGGGATTGAAAGTGCAGGATAATTTTGGGGGTAGAGGATGGAAGAATACAGGATATTTAGCTTCATCATTCTCAAATCTTCTAGGAAGATTGCCAGCTGGATGTGGGGATGCTATGGAGCTGTAATTGGAAGCCATGTATAGGAGCCTCACTTGACTGTACTGCACTCATGAAATGCAGATGACTTCTGATCTTTCCCTCCTGTTTCCAGAAGGACCAAGCCCCTATATTAGAGAGGAGGTGGCACTCATGTGCATGAAGTGAACAGAAACAGCTGGTATTTGTGCTGTTACCCACTTTTTAAGACTCTGATACTGTATTTATCTTTGCTTCTCTGGAGAGACTAGAGTGCAGTGATCTGTTAAAGCACTAGTGAGTTTAAAATATATTTCTCGTTATCTGAGTTTGAATTGCTCCCTGCAATGCACTTCTTAGAGTCATCGCATGACAAAGGTTTAAATTGAATTGTGAGGACTTTTTCCTTCTCCAGGCACACCAGTGTTAATAGCAATTACTTCTGAAAGCTTAGCTGTACATTGCCAGCTTACTGGAATACTAAGGTGTCAAACGGATAGTTCTCAACACATCCTTAAGCAGTTAAGCTATTTCTCATGACAGCAGTTGTCTATTTGTATGTCCTGCTCTTTAATCTGTAAAATAACACCTTATCTTCTGGTTGATTGATAAATATTTGATCTAGCATATCAGGGGAAATAGTGTTTGCTGTAAGATAATTTGTTTTCCTAGGGTTCAAAGATGGAAAAAAAGCTCAGAATATATTAAGTCTCAAATTTTCTTGAACATTATGCTTGGGAAGAGAACTTATGTATTAGGCTTTTCCTTTCAAATTATGTAGTACAAGGATTAAGCTATGCAGGATTTAGAGATATTCAATTCTTCCTGAAGGTAGTTTCTAAATTATGATCTTCTGCATATTTGAGAGTAACTAGTATAATGATATTAATTATCTGAGATTGGAATTTTGAAAATGTGATGCAAAGGTTGGTTGTTTCTTTTCCTTCCCTTAGCCCCAGACTGAAAATATACTAGGATTTTTTTTCTTAAATGCATTCATAGTTTAGTTAGTTATTAAGATACCAAAGTGTCCGTTAACCTTGCAAATGAGCATGGAAAAAGTTGCATGTTTTTTCATGTTTTTTTCATTTTTGAGAAATGAAATTTATCTGTAATAAGAATCTAGAGTGTGGCAAATTGAAATTGACTCTGACCTGAGGGTGTATTTCTTTTATGATACAGTTTCATGTTTGCATTAATCTGTCCCCCTCTAAGTGACAGTGTGACTGACTGCATTCACTTTTAGTATTTTTAGAGTTACCTTTCTCCTGCATTTTTTCCACTTAAAACACAAAGATTTTTTTTTTCTTTTTTTTGATGCTGCAGTTTTGGGATTTTGGGGAAGAGTTAGATTTTGAGGGACTGGTGGGTAGTTTCAGTGCATCTGGCATATGTTAAAGTGCTGGGCAGAAAAGGTCTGGGAAAGGTAACTATATGTTTGTACATTTGTTCAGCTGTGTGGTTAGAATACAAAGCTGAGCACTGCTTTTTAGGTGTATGTGCCTGTATTTATATCTCTGTATCTTGAAATAAGTGTGGGGGGGGGGGGGGGGGGAAATATTTAAAGATCCACAAAAATAGCCACTCATTCTCTCTCTGCTAAGATCACGTGTTTTCTGGTATCAGTCCTGACACTCGAATATGAACTCTGAGTCTTGCATGCTAGAATAATAGCCGGTAGTGAAGCTCAGCTTAGTGAGGTTGTTATGTACTGCTGGAGTGGGTGTCTTTCTACCTTTCCCCTTGAATCATTGATCTAGAGAAGAACTTAGGATCCAACTTAGAATTTAAGTGTTAATGTTGCATACAAATCAGTCAGCTATTCAACATCAAGTACTCAAACTCAGAACGTGTCTGAAAGTTGATGCCCTCTTCTGCCAATCACCTAGCTTCCAATAGCCAGATTATCTTTTAACACTTTTAACAGTAGTAAAAGTATGTTTAAGCGCTTACTACTGTTTTTTGTTGTTGTTTTTTTTAAGTGGAGTAAATACATACCAAAACAACTTTTTGTAATATAGGCTAACTAATTTTTAGATGATGTTGGTAATTATATGCATCCTTTGTTTGTCCAACTTAATGGAAAAAATATACTAAGTATTTCAGAAAGCAGCTGAGGAGAGATTTATTTTCAGTACATGCCCAACTGCATTAATGTAGTTGCTAAAGTAACGATTTTGTATGAACATTGCTAATAATTATGCTCGTATATTCATAAGTTCCTATTTTTCTTATTTTGCACTTTGGATTCAGCTAAACTGCTTAAAAAAATTAAATAGCATTTTAAAATTTGTCATGGTAGATGAAGAAAATGGAGGGGAAGAATCCTGTGGTACTAAATTATTTTTTTCCCTGCTCCTTGTGAAAGCAAAATGTTAGATTTTATGCACAGATGTACTGGTGCAGTAGAACTGACTTAATAAATACCTCAACTAATATTTTTTACAATATTGAAACTCAATTAGTAAAATATTTCTAAATTAATTTTGCCGCTTTAAGGGATCTTTTCCATTACCCACTGCTATCATTAGTTGCCCTTATATTGCTAAGGTAGTGGTGTGATGATGCTTCTTGACTCTGGGTGGAAATGAAAGTAGCGTCCATTGCGGTGTTCCATCTGGCACCTTTTTCCAGTAAGCTTAGCCAAAGTGATAGATATCTTTGGTTTATAATGTAATATTGCCAGTCATTTTAGCATAGGCTCTAGGATACCTTCTTGCAAACTTTGAAGTACTTGATAGCAGTACTAAACACATATGATTTTTACAGTACTTTAACAAAATTTCATATAGATAAGCAGACCCTGATCATTCATGTCATATATTGAAACAGTAGAGTAACAGGGGACTAGATACAGTAAAATGGAAAAAAATAATTTTGTTTCTTAAGTAGTATTTTTTTTGAAATGAAGCATGGTTTTCACATGTGATGGTAGAGTAAAATCCAAGTTGATTCTTCTCCTAATTGTCTTTGCAGCCACAAAAACTCCAACATATTGTCTGCAAGCACAACAGCACAAATCTGTAGTTCTGAAGAGCCCTGGTTGTTCATAACTGTTCTGAAATAGGTTTATAACTCAAATGTAATATGGGTCCTTTTTTGTATAGTGACTTGCCTGTCAGGGGTTTGAGTTGGATTGGCTTGTTGGTATTAATTAGGTAGTGTGTTTTAATTGAAGATTGCAAGTAATGATAATGAAAAAGCCAGAAGTAGACCGTAGCCTTCGTTTATACTCTCTAGGTTATGCTGTTGTGAGGAAAACTGGCATTAGGAGAAGCGTCAAAGGTCTTTCTAATGATGTGCAAAATTCTTATTTTCTTACTCCTCCCCAGCTGTTAACTTTTGGAGTCTACTTCACCACTGAGAACTTGTATCATGGATGCCAAGTAGTCACAAATTTGAACTGGTAGTCTGGAAGAGACAACGTATTCAACAGTCCATTCTTTATCTATAAAGATGCCACTTACGTCTCAAATAGAACTGAATCTTCTCTGGGAGATCACAAGATGAGAGAGAGTCAGCTCTCCTTACTTAAGAGCTAGGAAAGCTATTCTATGCTTTACATCATAGACCATCGGTTCCTGAACAGGGTGTGTTATGAAGGGAGTTGCTGGCTAGATATAAACTCGATTTAATGTAATACTTATGTTAGGATATTCAGCCATGCAAGAATTTTGGCTGTAGGTGAGAAAATTTTAGAAGGAAAATTCCAGAGCCACCCCTTTAAGGGATAGCAGCCATTTTATTCCTGAGAAAGCCAGGAAAGTAGCAGTGCAGTCATCAGCCATGGTATCCTTCACAGTTTCTAATTGGGGTTGCCATGACACTCTAGGGAGGAGATAACAGCAATGTTTTGGAAAAGCTAGCTAAGATCTGTTAAACAGATGTATTACTATGGATGCTTTAGGGTTTGTTAAATCTCACAGTGTTCTGGCAGTGGCAGAAACACTTATTTTCTTTACAATTCTGTTGTTGCTGTTTGTCTTAGAAACTTTAGTCATCACGAAACTCCAGGAATCATAAAACTGGATTTTGGACTGTATATTAAGAACTAATCAGGATCTGATCTCCTGAAGAGTAGCTTTTTTTCAGGAAAGATTCCATTTATCAGCATAGAAACCTAGATTTATTAGACGTTTTTTACTTTTGGGTGAGATGTATTGGCTTTTTTAAAAACAGATGAGAAAGCATTCTTCTGTATTTTGGCACTGTATTTGAACTAGCTTCAACAAATGTCACTTGGATGAGGCTATGGGTGTGTTCCACATGCATCTTAGGTTTACTGCATTATTCTGGCCTGCTGGCCAGGACCACATATTAAAACTTTGTATTCTCAACAAACAGACTTTATGGCAATACTGTGTAAAAGCTGACCAGGCAGAGTAAGCTTCTGAGAAATGGATCCAACTACTTGCTAGCAACTGTCTCCACTCTTGTCAATAACTGTGGCTGCAGACCTTCAGTAAAACATCACATTAAGCTAAATGAAAGGCAGCTGGCAGGTCCAGTTAAAATAATTGAAGGTTTTTTTAAAGACTCATCTGTGCAGTAAATTTTATTTCCCCATGAGGGCTGTGAGAGCTTTTGTGTCTGTGTGGGTGGTATAGATTCTCTTTCAGAGAATATGCTTGAGATTCACCAGAACTTTAAAGAGGAAGTCATTCTTCCAGGTCCTGCACATAACATCTTGTTGGTTTTGGTTACATTTTGTTAATCTGATAATTGACTCCATTCATACAAATAACAGGGAGCTGTTCTAACTCTAGCTTGCTAGTAGTGTTTATGTTTTAGTTTTGTCTGCCATAAAAGGAAGAGACCATAATCAGTTCTACCTTCTCTGTGTTTTGACGCACTGCTTTTTCTGTTTGCATTATGTTCAGATTTGATAAAGAACAGAAATGAATGTTAGTAGAATGGTGGTTGTTGTGGTAAGCTACATAAGTTACTGTTTCCATGTTGTCTGTGTTTGTTTCTGCTATAGAATAAAATAAATGTATGGATTTGAAACTGTCTTAGTTTTGTGCAAGGCTGCTTACACTCATCATTTTGAAAAACACTTCTTAATTCTCTTTCACAGATCCATGTGGATGGTTTAATAAACTGTTCAACGTCCTGGTGAATCTTTGGTCCCAGTTGAGAAACTGATTCAGGCTCCTGTGGTGTAAATTGGCAGTGGTGGAGTGATTTGGGTAGGTGACTGTCCATATATGTTAAAGGAGATAAGGGGAAATAAAAGTTTTGGCACACTTTTTGTTTCAGTTACACTCTCAAGTGTGCTATTAATATCTTCTCCCATTCACACATGTAAGAATCACAAATTTTTAACTGCTGAATTTGTATCACAGTAGCTTGTAGGGATGATGCATAAGAAATGTTAATTTTGTTTGCTTTCTCTAAAGGAGTGCTAGGGGTATTCACTGTATTGGCACTGTCTGATGCACTTGGGTCACAGAGTATGGTTTGTTTGTTTTAAAGTTGGTACAGCTCCATGTGAGCACTTGTATAGAGCCAACCTGACTTCCGTTGCTTCAGCTCTATTTTTCTGCATTGTTTGCTTACTTTGAATTAATAACCCATTTTATTGTAATGTATTCAGGTAACTTTGTGAAAAAATAAATTTAATTTTGAACAAATATTTCTGCCCTGGATACCTTAGATGCTATTGTTCTGTCTAGAGAAATTGTTATATTATTAGTGGTATGTTTAGGGTGGGCTAAGACTGACAGGATTTTTTTTTAAACTTACTTTTCTTCACATTATTTAATAGCAGATTCACACAGATCCTCAGAAAGGGGTATAGCGGAATAGGGAAAAAATAACTAGAATGATGTGGCCTTTTGAAAATAATTTTTGTCCCTAATTGAACTGCCACCAAAAATCTTTGGTAGTTTACAGTATATACTGGAGTAGGATAATATAGTGTCTTAGTCCTAATAAGGGCAGTTGAACAAACTCTTTTTTATTCTGCTCTCACCATCTTTTGCTCTGATTCAAGATTCTGATTCTGATTCAAGAATGTTGTTAGAATGAACCCACAAATATGCCTAACTAGCCACAGAAAATGCTTGACTTTTGAGAGGGGAAATATTTTAACAGCAAAAATACTGTTTTAAATGCTTAATAATTGCAGGAATTATGTGCTTGGAAATAAAGAAGTCATGATACTTAAATTAGGAATCATTGTGAAAAGACAGTACCAAATGTAGGAACATTTACTGAAAATGAGTCCATGGGAAAAGATTGGGTTTTAATGAAAAAAGTTAGATTTTGAGGAGCACATTCTTTTTTTGAGAGAAAAATCCTAAAAATATATATGTTAGAAGTACTTGACATTCTGTCTGACGACTTCACAATTATTGTTTCTGTAGATCCTTGTTTACAGAATTTTTAAAAGTGCTATGTTTCTCTGTTAAACGGTAGATGTTTCTTTCATAGTTCTCTGACTAGAGAGTCGTATTGTGGAAAAAATTGTCACAGAAGAGAAACAATTTTATCATTTGGATGGTCTGGGACTTCTCAGCTGCTACTGTGCTACTTACTGCCAAACTAACCACAAAGTGGAGAGTTCAGGCACCAGTGCACATCTTGGATTTAGAGGAGGTTCTTTCTTTTTTTATGCTACTAATATTGTTCAATAACATTGAATAGGTGTAAGATAATAGCCAAACACACATATTTGAATGTTGCTAATAATTTTATGTTAAATTAGAACATTGTTTTATAATCCTGGTTTCATTGTGAATCTACTTGTTTTTACTTGGAAACACTTCAGTATTACTGAGGGTAATACAAATGATATGCTTAAATGTAGCTTATTTCTTGCATTGCAGTAGTTTGCTCTCAAGTCTAGTCCCTTTTTCACTCCTAAGAGTTGTTTTATTAACAGCCTTGATTGAATCTTGATTGGGCAAAGAAAATCTCTACCCGATAAAAAGGATAGGATTGTGAAGCAAATGCTTTTTGATAAGCTTGTGGCTGCACACATATTTTTAATAGCTGAATTGTAAAGCATGTTGTGATGAAATACTGTAGGATTACAAAAGACCTAGTAAGTGCTCTTCATATTTTGCGATCATCTTGGATAGAGGCTTTTTAATGCCAATTTAGTGCATGTTCTCTAGCTTCTCAAAAGTTTTGTAACGAGTAGGTTTCTAGAAAAGTCGCTGTAATTTGTCATGCTCTAAATTCACAGTGAGCACAGTGTTAAATGCCTAGGTCCAATGTGAAGGTAATGTATCAACATGTATTTACAGGTACGGAAATACAACATGGAAATAGAGACTATAAACAAGTTTTTACTTGTGGATAGCCAAAGAATATGAAAAAATTAGACTAAAAGTTGGCAGAGTTTTTTTTTTTTTCACTTTTTGTAATCCATACACTGCCTGATAGGTCAATTTGACAAGACTCTGTAAGAGTGAAAATTTCAGAGTATAGCAGCTTCTTTTGCAATATATTTGGAGTGTATTTGGGCTTCTGACAATACTTTAGGGATGCGGTTTTGAAGCTGTGTAATTACAGTTAGTTAAGAAAATTCCTATTTCATTGTCTTGCTATCAAGACTTCCACCTGAACAAAGAAAACTACACTGACTGAAAAGGATCCTCTGTATCCCATCCCTTCAGTATTCTTGTGACTTCCTTGTTTTGGATATGTTCCAAGAGTCTTACATAAGCTCTGGTTTGCATATTTAATCTGTGAGCCCTCTTGACTTGCTGATTCATTTCTCCTTGTAGCAATAAAAGCTGCCCCAAATCTCCCCCTTCCTAGTTGTATGTGACAAGTTCTGGCATGAAGTGCCTGCTCTAACATATCTCAGGTGTTTCAGCTGTGAGGGTTAAACTAATCACCATAAGATGTATTTTATCATGGCAATGCACTTGGGGAACTCGTTGTTCAGTGAGCCCAATGTTCCCTGTGGTGCAGGAAAGGTTATGGACGAGCTATCTCAATAACTGAAATGATTCTCAGACCCAGAGGCACTCCTGTTAACATATTCTTGACTGCTTTGTTGAATGTTCTTTTTGTTTAAAGACACGAGGAATGGTAGTTAGTTTGTCCCTTAAAATGTCTGCGCTGCTAAGAGAGTCTAAACAAGATTAGTTTATCATAGGGTTGACTTATGTGATAAGCTTGCTGGCTGTCACATGGCCAGAATTGGGTTTTGTAAGGGAAACATCCTGTCTCCATAGAGGCAACTTTGCCTAATTCTATGCAAGGGGTAGATGTTGGTGTACTCATGCTTGCATTACAGAGGCAGCATAAGTTCTTGAATCTTGTTTTTCAATTTAGTAACTAGCAAATAAAATACTTCTTAAACCGTGTCATAAATGTGTGGTGGTGTCAGAGGGGAAGTGTGCAGAGAATTCTTCTAGAGGATTTAAATAGCATGACACATTCTGGTTTCCTCTTCCCTCTCTCCTCTTCTTTTCTATCTGCATTGTTCCATGGAGGTAGAATCAAGTGCTAGCTAATGTATGCAAGTAAACTTGCTTTCGACAAGTTGTCTTTGAATGCCAGCACCTATTTCTTCAGTTAAAATACTGCTTCTGTGTCATTCACAGACCTCTCTGACAATTTCCTCCTTTCCTTTTGTTTCTTGTTTCTCTCCCCATCCCCAGGATATTTTTTCTTAATGATCCAGTTGTATACATCATAATATGAAAGTATATTTTCCTCCTAGTGGAAAGAAATGATGGTGAGACAGAAATGCCTGATAGAATGGTTTACTTTCAGTGATGTCATAAGCAGCTGTGGGTAGTTGTAATGGATGTGCCATAGTTTGCTTTTCTGCCAAAATGCTTTTCAATGTATGAAGAATTGTAAGAGTTTACAAATTCCGTTGCACAAGCATATATAAAAAGTACCATTTTCTTCCTGTATGATTGCTGTGTCAGGAGGATCATACAACAGTGGTGTGGAGAGCTGTGCAGATTGTTGTCTTATAGAATTCCATATCAGGGTGAGAAATACTGGATTTCACTACATAAGACCAGGTAAATTTGAAGCTAGACAATCTGCATCAAGTCCAAAGAAGTCTTGTACACAGAAAGCAAAAAGAATAAGTTGCTTTGATTAATAGGGAAGAATTATCATTGGAAGTGCTGTGTGTTTTGGAAATGCTATATTGCCATGATGATGTTATACTGCAGGTTACATATCTGTGAAGATTTTTAGCCATCCAAGATAGTCTGTAATTTTTGTATAACAGACAAAAGGTACAGTGTTTCTGCAGGTCCAAGTGGTCTTCTGACACTTCTGTTGATAAGCAAATGAGGACAAAGATGATAAGAGTGAGCCAGCTGACTAGGTAAGTGGTGTAAAAGGAGTGGATTTTCCTGTTATGAAGCAACAGCTTGATTTTAGGGTGAAAAGAAATTACAGATTCTCCTCAAAAAAAACAAGACGAGGTAAACATCAGTTATAGAGAAGGGACAAGTAGAGTATTAATACCTATGCAGAAGGAAAAATAACGAACTTCTTTCTAATAGGAAAGCAAGATACTGAAAATACTGTTCATGAAGGACTGATGACTAATTCTGTTTATTTAAAAAAAAGGTGTTGGGTACTCAGTTTGAAGGAGAAGAAAACACTTATGGTTGATCTGTGTAGTGTCACTGACCCTTGGTAGAAAAAGTGATGTGTTTGATGGTTAAAATAGCTGCTTGCAATTTAGAAAGGGCAAAGTGAAGGAAAAGGACAATTCTGTTTTTGATGAGAACTGGGAAAAAAACCCCACTTTTCAATTGGTTTTCTCTGTGGTCACTGCAGAAATAGCTTGCTATGGGCTATCAAAGTGCAGTCACATGCAGGATGACTAACTCTCTGAACACAGGAAACTTAATTTTTATGTGCAGGTGGTCTTGTACTACTAATACTAAAACGTTCATTAAAAAAGATGACGGATGCAGTATTTTTAGAAGTAATTATAAAAGGATTTGGAGTCACACCTATTATTGAAAGGAGCCAAATAACTAGTAGTGTATTTAAAACCTCCTTGTTTTTGATAAAGTATAAATGACTGTGAATTGACTTTGATTGTACGTAATAAATACGAAGTTTAATCAGCAGCATTTATTTGTTCCTTTTCATAAAGATCACTTGGAAGCCATTCAATGAAATCATCTGTATAGAAATTCCTTTTCTACTCAGTTTTAAAGGGAAATCAATTAAAGGATGTTTTACTAGATGCTTAGAAAACATTGAATCTAAAACAGGCTAATATAGCAGTGCATCTGTTAATTAAATGAAGGGGAAAAAGGCTATAGCAATGAATGGTGAAGCTGAAGACTTCAGAAAGTAAAGGGTGAAGGGGGTCTACCTAAGATATCTAGGATGCTAATGTTAGGACCACTAAAGTCAGTGAGAACGAGATAAAATATACCAATATATAATTATTTTTTATAAATTTAGCATATATGTTTAATTTGCTTGGTAAAATAGAAGGCTTTTGTAACTGAGAAAGTTGAGAAGAACTTGATCAAACCAATTCCTTGGTAGGCTTATTTAACAGACAAATGGTTAAATTTTTTGAACAGTCAGAAAATTGATTGATTGTAATCCTGTAATTGATAAAATTCATTCTGGCTTTATGGTAAAGGATTAATATTTTCCCCAGAATATTGTGTAAAACAATGTTTTACTCTTGTGCTCCCTTTCTCTACCCCTTGAACTAGTTGTGTAAGTGAGAAGGGAGCATTGCTTATCTTTTGCTTATCTTTAACTGCTCTGTTTGAGGACACAAATCTGCTTGATTTGACTCTTGGTTAGATGGAGAAGCCTCTCTGGTCTGTTTTGCTAATACCAAGTCATGTAAAATTCAACCAAGAGAATGTTCTTGCTCAGTTTAGCTGTTTATATGTTTTCTGTTTCAATCCTTCCTTACCTTTTGTGCTGAAATGCAGGCTTCAGGTAAAAAGTATTCCAGAGTTATTCTAACTCTCTATTCACAATTACAAATGTTGTAATTTATTTAGGAGGTGAAATACCTCTCCTCAAATCCAGAGGTAAAACTTACTGAAAGTTTGGACCCTTTGTAGTAGGTCTCTTTCATGAAGGGCCGTGAAAATGATTGGAGGGCTCAAGTGCCTCTTGTATGAAGACAGGCTGAGAGAGTTGGAGTTCTTCAGCCTGAAAAAGGAAGGCTCCAGAGACGCCTTACAGCACCTTTCAGTACCTGGAGGGAGCCTACAAGAAAGATGGAGATGGACTTTTTGCAAGAGTGTGTAGTAATAGGACAAGGGGGAGTGGCTTTAAACTGGAAGAGAGTAGCTTTAAATTGGATATTAGAAAGAAATTCTTTATTGTGAGGCTTGTGAGACACTGAACTGGTTGCCCAGAGGAGTGGGAATGCCCCATCCCAGACTAGATCAGACTTTGAGCAACCTGTTCTAGTGAACAGCACTTTTGCCTGGGGCAAAATGATTGCAACTAATGATTTTTAAGGTCCCTTTGAATACTAGCCATTCTATGATTCTGTGAAAGCAGGAAGGTAGTTTCTGTAACTAGCTGAGCTAATTGGAGCACAAGGGGAAAAAACTCACCTTTCTCAGATATCGAGGGGTATATTCAGATATTGAGAGGCAGGATATCCTGCCTCTCACGGTAGAGTTGTGGGCTTGTTCTTCTCTCTGAATAAAACAAAAGTCAGGACTCAAAGTATTTCTTCTCTTGGATTTTATGGTTTTTATTAAACTTTATTTGTATTTTTGGTTACTATAATTTGGAACAATAAGGAAACAAACCAGATAGATATGTCTGCTTTAAATTTTCTTCTTAGAAAGCCTAAATGTTTATACTGGCATAGCTGTACTATTTGGTTTTTATGCATGTATTTGTGTAAGTGTAACATACGTAATGCATTTTCCTTCAGGATAGATAAAATCAATTATTTCCCAAAGCATTATGATTACCCTTTATGTAACCTAAAGGAGTTTCAGTAAACAAACTAGAATTGCCTCTCATGATTCAACACAAGTTTAGGATAGACAACAGGTTGATTGTCCTTCAGAACAGGTTAGGGTGACTTAGCTCAGTAGAGGAGCAAATCATGTGGGAGATGGTGAAGCTAAACACTTTTTAGTTTGATGAGCAGTAGTATTTGCACAACAGCAGTCTGATAGCTGTTGGGATTTTATTTTTAAGCATTGTTGTAAAGGCAAGAGACAAGAAAAATACAAAGGAATACACAGTGAATTCATTTTATATACCTATCTATGTGGGAATGCTGTCAAGAGTTGCTCTAAGAATTGATGAAGCTAGATAGATGGTGGTAGAAGCCAACTTTATTGACTGAGGAGTCTCTCTTTTGATTATGGATGAGAAAATAGTTTGAAAAATTAATGAAAATGTGCTGCTTATATCTTCAAAGGAAAAGGGGAAAAATAGGAGTACTTAAACTAGCCATACAGTTAAGCAGTGTCCTAAAAAATATTTTTGTAGTAAGTTTAAGTTTGTGGGGTTAAGGTTTTGTTTTGGGTGTTTGGGGCTGGGGACAGGTGTGACTACAGGCATTCAAAGGACGAAGAAGCTAGGAGAGTTGTGGGTCAGAGTAACGCACAGAATACTGGTGATTTCTAGAGGTAAGCAAAGCATGTGATAAAAACACTGTTGCTGATGGTTGAGTTTTTGTTCTGGTTTTATATGCATTGAATTTAAGTAGATACCCCCAGCTGTGCTTATCAGCATGAAAATTCATGTGAGATGGAAGCGTGTCAGGGACACTGATATTAGAAAGGCATGGGAAGCAACTTGGGGTATGAAAAAACCATGTTGAAACAGAAGAAACAGCAGAAGAGTGGAGAGGAATGGGCTGGACAACAGCAGAAGAAATCCCAATGGAAAGATAAGGAAACAAGAGAAGTGACTAGGGGCTCTCAACATTATTGAGGACTTTGTCACTGGAAGGATCACCTATAAACCTGTACTGGGTCTCTGAGAAGTCTTGAACTCATAGAAGATATTAGCAACTCAACCCAGCTTTTCTTTTCCCTTTTTTATATATTGATCCTTTTCCTTATTTTCCTTTTTATTCCCATACCTCTGAAAGAGTCAAATTTTGATTTGGGGTCAATGCTCCTCATTTTCAAGCGTGTGAACTGTAGTTTTCTTCACATGCATTTAGAGCAAACAGCAACCACAGGAGATGAAGATTTGGTATCTGTAGGGTGCGATTATCCAGGCATTTTTACATCTAGCAAGATTTAAGTTTAAAGCTTATTAGTCTCAAACTAGTGAGTAGGTGTTAGATAAATTGGTTAAGCTCAATCTCTCAGTATTTGCTATTTCAGATTTAGATGCTGGCCTGCCAGTCTAATTAAAGCTGTTGAAAATGTTTGTTTCTTTTTAAATTAGGTGCTAATAACACTGCTGCTGTCTAACTGCTAATGCTCATTCTGGTCTCTCTTTTTATGTGCTATACTGTTAGCATTTATTCTCAGCCCAGTCTCTTATTGTGAACACCAGAAAATATTAAATTGTGTTTAAAATAAATGTGCATTATTTTTTGGATTTCTGTAATTTTATGGGAAAACTGTACTGTGTGCATTGTCATAGAGCACATTAAAACTGTTGAGTGATTTTGTCCATAATTTTATGTCTGCCTAGGTTCTAATCCCTTAATGGTATTAAAATGAAAGCTGATATCTAGAATGAAATAAATCCATTAATCTCACTACTGATCTTTAGTACTGAGGTTTCTTCTGTACTAGAAAATATTCTACTGCTTTTTCAACAGAGCTGAATGGCAGGTTAGGAATCAACCTGTTGGAAAGGGTTGGTTTTATTATCTTTTTTAGTTTCTGTGTCTTACTGCTAGACTGAATATTGCATAAAGGTGTCATCTAATGCAGTTTTTCTCCTAAAAATTAGAATCCAGTAATCTGCAGATAAACAAGTGACTTGCTTTATTGCTAGGAGAGCTTTAAATACAGACTTGATTGATTTGCCCAAATCTTGTACTAGCTGGTTGGAAGAGATCTGGAAAATCGAGAAAAAACTAATTTTAAAATAAACAGATGTTGTTTTTAAAGCTCATATCTGATTGTTTTTGTCTTTACTCAGAACTGAGACTGAACTAGTATCTAGAAGCCAGAAACCCCTAAGAACATTCATTGTTTGGCTATCAGATCTAATAATGCATTTCACTTACTACTGGAAGACCTTTTGAATTGTAATGGGAAACTCCAGTAAAAAGGATTTTGGAAGATATATGGATATAATCTTCAAATGCGTTTTAGGGTATGCATTTTGGTAGTGCTCCTATAAGTATATGAAGGGCATATTCATTCAGGCACTATATTTTTGCAAGACAACCGTGCAAAGAATGAACAATTGGTTATGAGGAGAAACCTACTGATTCACAGACTACACACAAACAGCCATTTCTGTATATGATGCTCTGTTGGTTTAAATTTAATTAAAAAAAGGTAAGGACTGACACAAACCAACCCTCACTGCAATCTCATTATTGGAGGGAATATAGCAAATTCATATCCTGCTCCTTTCCAGAGACTGCCATCCACACATGATTTTTAACTAACAATTGTGGGTTTGTTTTTTTCAGATATAGAAGCCATGTCTGCATTGGTTACTTCAAGTTCAATCAGCAGGGGGATTTTTTTAGACAGGAACAACTAGGACTATTTTCCAATCAGTTAAATTCAGCTTATTAATTTCCTTAAATTATCTTGTGAGCTAGGGATTAATTACCTTGCAGCTCTGCAATTTCAAATAACAGAATTTTTTTATTACCTTAATGAGCTGTTTGCCTTTTAGTTCAGGTAGCTTATGGGCCTGGCTTGTTTTGTGTGCTAGAGGGGAATTGTTATCCTGTTACATAGCAAAAATCCAGGGGGATTCTATAGCTTCTTTTCATCCATGAAACAATCACCCATAACAGTATTTGCAAAATATAAATTAGCTGCAACAAAGGAGTTGGTAACTTTAAATTATATGATGAAAAGTGACAGTTGTGCTCCATCATAGATTCTCAGGCAGGTAGTGAGATCTGACAGCAAGCCAGGGCTTAGTGTTTAGAAATTGGCTGAAACCATGAGATTAGGCAATAGCATTAGTCTTTTCGAGAGTAATGTGATAATGTCATGGAGTTACAGATCATACCTCGGTGACAGATGGTGCATGCCCATGTGAAGTGTAGTAGGGTAAAAATACTTCTTGGTTTGATGTTTTATGTGTTTAGTCACAATCAGTAGCTGTTGTAGCTAGTTAAAAACTCAATATCAATTCAAAGAGGAAACACCAGCTTCCAGGAAGACACCTGTTCGATTGTCCAGAGCTTACAAAAAGAAGTTTTGATACTGGACGTTTACCTTCAGGGTATATCCCTACTTCAGATCAGTGTGTTTTTAAAAAATCATGTCTATGATTCTACATTGTTGCTGCTTGACTATATAATTTCTGTTTTCCATATAGAAATGTATTATTCCTCCTAGTATCTTTGTTTTGTCTTTGTTTTATCTTTGTCTATAAACAGACAACAACGACTTTCAAGTTGGTGTGTGCAGTAATTGACAATTGAAGCTATAACAAGTATCTAATAGTTTGTTGTTTTTTTAAATTTAGACCTACTCAGACAAGCAATAACACATAAATATTTTTGTTTCATTTCACATATTAAGAGCACAGCTGAAGTAATTTCTTTCATGGCTATGAGTATTTAGCAATTTTGCAAGTATGTTGTCAGATTGCTGATTGTATTTGTAACCAAACTGGCCAGTGATATCTCCTAATTCAATTTTGTAAAGCAGTGAGGAGCAAAATAGATGCAGAAAGAAGTAAAAGGTTCATAATTGCAATTGTTAATTGGAAAGTTATGACTCTATATATGTGGGGGGAAAATAACATCTAAAAATAGCTTTAAGTGTTGCTTGACTAGCCCTGCTCACCTCTGCCCTGAAAGGAAAGAGAACTCAGGAATTTACATACCCTAACAATGACTTGGCTGGTAGTGTGAGATCTATAATTAAGTATACAGTTATATACAACAGCAACTGTTTGATGTTAGTTTCGTCTCTTTTTGAGACCAGTTAAATATGAAATCTCCATTATGCTATAAAATTATGTTTCTGAACTGTGTGAAATGTAAAAGATTCATCCAATTCCTAATATCAATTTCATAACATTTTAAGAGAACTTAGGTCTTATTAGTTGTAAGAATTCAGTATTTTATGCATAATTTGATAATTTCAAATATGAAGCCTCAGCTGTTTAACTGTTCAAACTGTGTTGCAGTATCTTGAGTAGCTATAAAAGGCCACAGGCACAAGATGAATTCAAACATTTGATGCCACAAACACTCTCAGAATTGATAAAATTTGTAGTCTGAATTCTGTCATGACCATCTGTGTTTTGATAGTTTGAAACAGCTCTAGGTTTTGGTTTTGTGAATAAGCTGTGTCATAACTGGCAGATACAGGAGGTGTATCAAAAGTATATCTGACTGTCTAGGTTTTAAATGGAGAGAAATATACCCTCCTTATTGGTTTTAGTGTTGAGGTGTAAACGATAGGTGGTTCATCTGAAGTGCTGAAAACCTATACTCAAATGTTGTCCAAGAGGACTTGAACCTTAAGTAATTTGCCTTTCAGGACAAGAATACACAGTCTGTGACAATCTTGGGTTCATTCAGATGGAGGATTTATCCTAGGATTTGTTTGATGAAGTTTCACGTGTTACTGGAGAATTGAGTATACAGGTTTTTATTCCCTGTGCTTTCTCTTTCTCTTATGCTTGGATACACTTGGTTTGGTATTTAGATCACTTTTTTTCCCCTCATATTAAGTAGTTAACATGTTATCTGTTAGTGAGTCAGCATCTACGTAAGGCAATATTTAGGCAAGTGCTGTTTGCACACAGAATTGTGGGTGTTGGCTGCCACCAACATTTTATACATGCCCATGGTCTCTATAAGACTTGGTGCCATATTTCTGAAGTATTGCACAAATAAAATTAGATATGACCCTCCCTAAAGTATTTCAATATCTAATAAAAGATGTGGGTGTGAAGAAGTGGGGGAGGAAAAAGGGTTTATCTGATGAGTGGCAGTAGGAAAAAAGAAATAAGGATCATGGTAATAGCATTATATAAGTTAACCACTTACTTAGTTTTGATCTATGTCTTTTCTAGAAACAGCAGTGTGTCTATATGACTGACTTCCGTGTTTCTAGCTATAAATATTACTACCGATTCAATTGGTATATTCTGTCTTATGTATTCTTATTCTTAATCACTTGTTTTCCAAATTTTCAACATTCCTCATTTTTCCCATCATCAGTCTCTGTTGTTCTATGTGAAAAAAGGCTGAGTTCTGACCACATTTGCTGTGGCTAGCAACAAAAGGAATGAAAAACTCTGACCTTTTGGAGTGGTTGCTGTCTAGGATCCATGTGGTGATGGGAAACTAAAGAATGAAGGAGGGAAGTGGTAAGAAGGACAGGGCCAAATAGGAGCAAAGGATGAGGGTACCGGATCTAAATAGTTTTCTCTTATATGTGCTTGTGTCACATTGTTTGTGGTACTGATTGGCCTTCTGATGTCATATAGGTATGTTCAGTCCTCTCAAAAGTTAATGTCAGTTCTATAGTAGGAGTGGAAATCTTTGAAATGGCTGAAGCTTGTGTGAAAGCTGTTGTAGCTTGAAAAAAAATCCTTTTTTTTCTTTTTAATTCCCATTGGAATCAAGTTGGATTCTTTCTGTTACTACCAACAGCAGAGCTTCTTCAGGTTTAACTAGACCTCAGTGTATAGCATAGCTGGCATAGCTGCTCACTTTTAGTCACTGAGTTAGTGTGACTGTCACTTTTGGAAAAATTGGTTTGGTAAAGAATTGTGACAGTGCACAGGGTACAGATCGTTGCTAATCTGAAATGTATTGGTTCTATCCCTAAGAATGATCTGTGTGGCCAAATATAAGTGGTCTACAAAACCACAACCAGTAGTCAGTAGTTTTCTGTTGTGCATGGTTTATTTTTTGATTTTTATTAAGTTCAGGTACTGCTATATTGTATACTTCAAACACAAGAATCAAGTTGATATGAAGAGATCACTAAAATTGTTTATTTTGCATTAAGACAGGTGTATATTAAATGAGTATAGTGTCTAAGGGTGCCATGAATAGTAATGTTTTAAAAGCTTCCTAAAACTCTTAATTTTTAGTATTAAATTGGGAGTAGAAAACCAGTGGATTTGTTTTCTGTATTTTCATTTCTGTCTTGGTTTTTGGTTACTTGAGCTAATGTGATGTCATCGAGGAAGAGAAACAGTAAACATGAGTAGTGCCTTAAGCAGAATGATTAGAAACAACATACAGTAACAGTTTAATCCCCCTTGCATTTACTATTCTGAAAAGCAACCTTGTTTTATAGATTTTAATAAATTGTAAGTCTGTGAAAACCAACTCTACTTTACTGTAAAGCAGGATGTGTTGATATAAGGTGTCTTCGTCTGCAAAGAGATTTTCCTGATAGCTGTTTTTTAATGTGTGCTGGGACATTTTATATTATGCATTCATGTATGATTGAATCAGGATGTGATTATTCAGTTGCTTTAGTAAGACTTGGAAAACAACTACCTAAGTAAATTTTGCTAGAGTGGAGGCACAGAAACCCGTACTGCCGTGGTTAACAAAAACCGTCAAGTCTCAGCTTTGTCCCTGGAAATGTTTCCAAATAATCGAATGGATCTACTTCATTTTTTACAAACTGACATTGACTAACTCAGAAGTAGAGTTTGACCTTATAACATCTAAAGTTGGTTTGCTCTGATGTGGTAGGCTGGGTGGTGGGTTGGACTACATGATCAGGAGAGGTGCCTAAGAACCTCCATCATTCTGGAGTTCTCAGTGCTTGGGGAAAGGAAGTAAAATAGTGCTATATTTTACTGTTCCTCTGGAGAATATGGGGTTTAAAGGCAATTAAAAGTCATAAAGTGATTCCTACCCGCAACAGCTGTGCTTTCTGAGGGTGTTGTAGATCTAACTGTTTATCCTTAATAACAACAAGGTATTTTGTTCTTTATATTGTAGAATAACTTTTCAAAGCATATATGCTGAGACTAATGCTTCAGGAAACAGCCATCTTAATTAATAAATGATTTCTTGCAGTTTGGTGAGATCTGAAACTAGTCCAATGTGGTGCATGTGCATTATAGCAGTTTTCCACTGGTGAGATCAAATGCAGACATACATACATTTCTGCACTAACTTCACTGTTATAAAAGGGGGTTTTGAACAGAAGATCATTTTCCTAGGTCTAGGTATGTTTGTTTTGTTGCAAAACCACAATTCACACTCTGAACGCTTAGACAAAGTTTTTGTAGCTATGTCCACAGAGGTGGAAATGTGAAAATTTTTTTAAAAAATTGAGATCACAGGTGCCATCTTGATTTATGTCTTGGAGATCCTTTTTTGACCAGTTTCCCCAAGGAAAAGTATTCAACCACAAAATCAGCAGCTCTGATTTACTTGTGTGTGCATTGGAATGAATGTTTCCTTAACTCTCTTGTGCAAAAGTGCTGTTGTGATATTGCAAGTAACAAAATTTCACTTTGGTGCACTCTAGGCAGTCCGTTAAGTTTTAAGATAATTAAGAGAACTCTAATAGAACTGTAGATAATCTGGCAGAACAGTGAAACTCTTAATATTAAAATAAAAGTCATATGGCAAGTTATTCAGTCCAGGGACCTATCATAATGCTTTTTGCGTTCCATATGTTGGTAAGCATTCCCGTAGCCCTTGGCAGAACACTTTTGAACTGCATGTCCCCTGCAGTACACCAACAGGTTATTTTGGGTCATTCTGGAAGCAAATGTGAACCTTTGTGTGCCTGCTTAGAACGTGCGATCAGCTGTCCTCTTCCTGCATTAAAGGATTCTGGTTGTCAGCAGCTGTGACAGCATTGGTACTAGGAGGTAACAAATCTTCAAGTAGGTCAGTCTCATGCTGCTTGAGGTAATGTTTCATTATTAACATCTTAGACTTGATCACCCAAAATCAGTAGAAAGATAGTTCTCTGCTCCCTGAAACTTGCTAGATCTCTGTCAATGAGACTGTTCAATGTTTCTTTGCTTCACTCTAAATGTCTGTCTTTGGTTCAGATACTGAAACAGCAAGAAAGAGTGGGCAGGATGACAGCATCTGCTTCCAGGAAAAGCAAGATGTATTTGTTTTTGAGAATGGTCTCTGGATCCTTTGTGTCTCCCTGGTCGTTCTCTCTTACCCTTCCTTGTTCCCCGGTCTGGGAATCTGAGATGAACTAAGCTGTCTGTGGTCTACAGGCTTTTCTACTTTGTGCAAAATATGTTTAATTTCAAAAGATACACTGTCTAGAGAAATATTTTCTCAGCTGTGTTTATCTTTTGTTTCCTCAATCACAATCATATGTTGTTTTGTTTGTTCAAGTTAGCTCACTGCAAGGCACACATTTCCCTCTGATGTGCCAGGTTGTGAGTTAGAATCTTGCCAGTGAACACTGACAGTAAAAGTTACTTATTGTGTATGAAATGATTATGCACATCTTCATGTACTCCCCTGATACTTAAAAAAAAAAAAATCTGATTATGGGTATCCTTTGGCAGGCAAGGTCTTCTTTACAGCAATACCAATGGTGCATACAGTTGCTCTTCCTCAATCTGCTTTGGAATCCCTCATCTTCCTTGTCCCCATTCCAAAGGGCAAAAAACCAACTGATCTCCTTGCCTGAAAATTGTTCTTGGTTTACTAGACAGATTTTAGTGGTTCAGTATGGGATCTTTCTGTTTAATATAAGTCTCTAGTGTAGATAATTTTGATCAGTCTAAAGTCTTTTTAGCTAAATGTACTTTCCTGCTGAATATGAATGTTTAAGGACAAGTGCAGATAATCTGGATTCTCCAATACTGTCCTGGAGTTATTTAAAGAAATATTTTGCTGGTTTTACTGTTTTCATTTAAAATGGAGAATGGTTATCAAGGGGTGAAGGCTGCCTGAAATGTCTTTGAAGCAAGCAGTTTTTAAGATACTTACTTCCAATCCTTCCTGAAATGAAGAGCATGTTGTGGTTTACCCACTCTCTCGTGCTCTATCTCTCTCTTTTGTTTATTTTGTTTGGGTTTTGTTTCCTGTTTGCAGTTTGGAGAAAGTAACAGCCTCTTGAGCCTCATTCATTGTACTGAAGTATAACCTTACATCCTGACCTGTTGTATGAATGTTACGTGTTCTGGGTACATTGGTATGCTTTCAAAGTTGACCTTCAAAAGCAATTGAAAGAATTCTGAGGATTTGCAGTGAACTGTAACCCCATTGTAGAAGGCAGCCACATTTGTCAGACCTGACTTCCCCTTAGTGAAGACATGCTGGATGTCACAAATCACCTCCTTGTTTTCTGTGTTCCTTAACAGAGTTTTCAGGAGGATCTGCTCAATGATCTTTATGGGCGGTAAGGTGAGACCTGACTGACTTGTAAATTCCATTGGTCTTTATTTTCCTTTTTAAAAATGGTGGTTATGCATCCTTTTTCCAGTCAGTAGGACTTCCACAACTTCTTAAGTACGATAGGTAGTGGCTTATCTACTTCCTCTTCAGAATCTATGGATGTACCTCGTCAGGTCCCATGGACTTGTGAACCTTCATGTTCACTTAGATGGTCTCAAACCTGATTTTCTACAGCGGGTAGTTAGTTCTTCATTCTTCTGGTCCCTGCCTTTGCCTTCTGCAGCTCTGGTGAGGTGGCTGGAGAACTTGCTGATGAAGACTGAGACAAAAAAGGAGTTGAGTGCTTTGGCCTTCTCCATGTCCCAGGTAACCAGTTTTCCCATTCCCTTTGGAGAGGACCCACATTTTCATAGTCTTCTTTCATCGTCTATCATGTGCCTGTAGAAATAATAGAAATCACCTTCCTTCTTTAAGGAAGGAACCTTGAAGATCATCAAAGTCACACCCTCCTTCTGTGGACACTTCCAGGGATGATGTGTCCACAACTTCTTTGGGCAGCCTGTTTCAGTTCCTCATCATCCTCCTGGTAAGGAATTTCTTGTACTGGACACAGTACTCCTGGCAGGGTGTTACAAGGGCAGAGGAGAAGGGCAGAATCACCTCCCTCAGCTACTGTTTTGATACAGACCAGGATACAGTGGGCTTTCTGGGCTGTGAGCGCTCACTGTTGCCCAGCTTTTTATTCAGAAGAACCCTCGAGAGCTGCGTCTTGACAGGGCTGTTCTCACTGAGTTTGCCTCCCAATATGTGTTCATGTTGGGATTGTCCTGACTCAAGTGCAGCACCTTGCATTTGGCCTTTTTGAACTTTGATGTTCTCATGGACCTGCTTCTGAAGTTCGTCCAATTCCCTCTGTATGGCAAAGCTATTCTTGTTGTCCTTGATGTCCCTGGCCAAATTTAATATTACCAGTGCTTTAGTTTCCTAACCTGATCTCTGACTGCTCACACAATCTTTCACTATTTTTTTTAGTTCTGTCTGTCCTTGTTTTCACCCTCTGTAGACTGAAGCCGGTGGTAAGTTGGAACTGAAATACTGCAGTGGAATGAGAAGTACTTGCTCACTCAGTTGTGAGCAACCCCTGGAGTATAGTGATTGGAATGTCTGCTCTGGGTCAGACCAGCAGTCCATCTGGCCAGCATTGTCTAGTAGTGTTAGGGTTTTAATTAAGAAAGAGTAAGAACAGGACAGATACATAAAATAGTTCCCCCAAGTAGTCCCTCCATAAAACTGAGTGCTAGAACTTTTTGAGTAGAGAAACATATTGAAACTCAGTCTGATATGATTGATATAATGTGCTAGAGTATGGTTAAATAACATTTCATTACATATTTTTATCTTGAGGGTATGTTACCACTAGTCGTCTAAAGCACCTGTTAAAACTTCTGCAAAACAACTAGAAAAATAGTGATCTGAACTCGCTGAGGTCTTTGTGGTGTTGCAGCCTTGGGGGGAAGGGAGCACCCAAGATTTGTAGATACTCATTGTTTGAAAGGAATGAGAAGTCAGATGATCCACAAAAGCTTATGAAGTTTTATTAATAAATTACACACTTGGCTTGGAAGTTGGTATGTTAGTACCCTGGCCTCTTATATAAGCACGTGGCCTTGGATTTTGGGCGAAGGGGTAGGGTGTAAGGAAAGAGAGAGAGAGATGAATTAAAAGAGGGGGACAAAGAAAGGGAAGGATGAAGGAAAGAAGGAAAGAGAGATTACCAGTCTTGGCTGCGGTATCAGTTCAGCTGATGGCATGTCATGGGGCCACTGCCTGGATTTAGTTCAGGGTACCTACTAATAAACTTTGCTTGCCCTGGAGATAAGTGTCACACTTTCTATGTAAATTACTTACCACTCACAGTCCAGGTTCGTGTGGAAGTGAGTCAGAGGACTTTGGCTCTTTGATGGTCCTGTTCCCCCCATACAGTCTGTGCCTGCTTGTGCACCTCGTTTCTCTGTTTGTGCTGTTCTGAGTTGTGCTTATCTCCAGGAGGTAGATCAAAGACCTTTGTCCCAGAAAAGTGCTGTCCTACCTCCTTATGGCCCCTTGTCCAGTCACATCTTGTTCTTTCTCACAGTATTACTGCCAACAGTCCTTGGCTGTTACTACCTACAGTCCTTGGCTGGTGCCACGGCCACCCTGCTATTGGTGTTTGGGACAAATTCATCAGCTCCTTATCTTCTAGACTTCTGCGATTCTGGTGCATGGTTAGTCTGAGCTCCTCTAAATATCGCTGTTCGCTGTCTTAGAGAGGTTGTTGTGTGTTCCCGTAAGCTGTGTGGTGATAGGAGGTTTCTGCTATTGGAAACTCATCAGTGCTTACAGTTGTATTTACACCACATTCTTAGCTGTCGTCTTTTGATAGAGGCTTAAGGTTATGTGACTCAATGTCACAGTTTCAAGTGACATTAAGGAAACATCAGTTGCAGTGAGTTCATTGCTTTTGTTTGATTTTGTAACCGATGTTTCTTGTTCAGAGACTTGTGTAGCTGCTAAATTTGTAAAGCAGTGTTACCTGAAATATCTAGGTAGTGTTGTATATTCTTCCCCTCATGCACACACTTGCTTGTATTATTGCCTTTGGATGTTTGAGATTGGATGAGTTCCTTTTGCTTGGTTTGGAAGTCTGCAAACAGTTCAAATGGTAAATGGTAATGACTCCCTACCTCTAGATTTTTATTCTTTTAGGCATTTCAACAGAGGCAGCCAAACAGGTGTCAGGAAATGATGCAAGAGTAATCTCTTTTTGTTTATTGTTTTTGTGATGATTATAGGGCTAGCTATTTCTTTGATAGTTTTTCTACTGTGAATGCTTTGCCTGCGGACTCTTGACCTTAGGTCTTTATCTTTCAGAGGCACAATCACCTGACTATCTCTTTGTTAGATCCAGCTCTGCACTGCTGTGTTCTCTGGATGAATTCTGCTCATCCCAGCAAAACTATTGCAGACCTGCATTTCTTCTTTTTTGGAGTTTGTCTACATTGTGTCTGAAAGAGCTTTGGTAGAGATTACACAATTTTGCAGTAGGAGCAAAGTGCTGTGGGAAAGGAAAGCAGCATGCAGCCATGGCAATTTGACTGACTCTTAAGAGCCTCAGTTGCAGAATCTGGTTTGATCGTTGATGTCTTTCTTGATCTTTTAAATTGTCTTGAGTGGTTCTGCTCTGCATGTCTGAGGCTGGCTGAACTAATAGAGTTTTTTTTTTCAGTAGGGAACTTGAAAGGCTTGTGGCTTTGATATTACTTTTACCTCTTGCTAATTGCATGTCTTGGATGCCCTTCTATTGAAAAAGATGTGTGCAGTGTAGTGCATTGGAGTTCATTTTGTATGAATGCAGAAGCTGACACCAGTGACTCCCAAACAAGGAATAGGACATGTGATATGCAAAAGTTGATTGTAGTGCAATTCTGCTGTAGCAGTTCTGACTTCTGTGGGAGTTGATTGTGCTGTTTTTTACCCCAAAAGAAGGAACTTGATTGAACAAGTTGATTTTAAATCTCTCTCAGGATCTATTTATTTATGTTATGGTGGCCTAATTCTGCTTTTATTGGAAGGAGATGAAATATAGTTCCATTTATAGGTAAATCCTTTAAATGAAGCTACTACCTGTGATCCCCACAATTTAAATTCTTTTCTAGATACTGAAAATTTGACAGTTTATACTCTGCTTGACTTAGCTTCTTATCTCCTCTACATAATGTTGTGCTGGGTTAGATGATCTGTCTGACTATAGTGACATTTAATCCCTCTGAATATATGTTCTACTTCTGCTTTTTTTGAAGGCAAAATTAATCAATCCCATCAGTCCAGTCACTAATTTTGTGTGTATTCAGTCAAAAAACACTGGATGCTTTCATTTGTTTTTAATTGTTCTACTTCAGTGAAATTAGCATCAGAGATCTGTTATGGCTTATAAAAAGTGCTGCAACTTTCTAAAAAATTCCTAAAGTTAACAATGCAAAAATTTACTCTTTTCATCTTTGGTTAACTTTTGATGTATTTTTTTCTTGTAATTCTTCAGAATTGTGTCCAAGAGAAATCTGTGTGATACTTAATATTTTAATATAGTAACTATAAAGGGAGTAAAAATGAAACAACTTTGTAGACAGGGTTCTGTAAAATAAAAACAGAGTAAAAAGCAATGTTTTGTACACAAAACATAGTTCTCCTTTAAAAGAATATAAGCAGTTTTGCTGTCTTGGAAATCTTTCAAGTACTCTGAAATATTCAAGCTGTTGTTCAGACAAATGTAAAGCTTTTCTTTTAAAAAAAACAAAACTACAAAAGCCAAAAAACTACCCAGTCCAGTGCAATAAAATAGTAGTTTGTTCTTACCTAGTAGTGATAGGGTTGACTAAAATTTGTCCCTTTGTCTCAAACAGAATGTTGACTTTGAAAGCTCAGGGAAGAAGCAGCGGGGAGAAGAAAGTAACACAGCGGTAAGTACATTATTTTTCTTTCCTCTGGACCAACTGCCTAATGTGTTAAAATAGAAACCCTCTTATTTATTCATATTGTGTTATAATTGCTTTGAATTATAATTCAAAGCACTTGAATTCTATTTTGCATCACATCTCATGTTACTTTGAAGGCAGGTTTTTTTAGTTCTGAATATCTGTTGAAGGCCCAAGTAAATTATATCTATTTATATGTATTTGTGTGCATATATAGAAAGAACAATATATGGAAAAGGAAAATAATTCTGTTTTAAAGCTCAGTGCCCATTATTAAGTGTTTTGGCTTGAGAACTTTAGGATACTGAGTTTTGTAATTTTTTTTTCAGTTCTTAGAAATTACAAGCATTTTTTTTTTTGAAAACTTGCATAAAAGGTACCTGAAAAAATTCTAGAAGTTTTTGTTGAGCCTCTTACTGTCCTTTTTGGTTTGCTGCTCTAGAGCCTAGACGTATATCATGTACTTTTTCTCTTACTGGAGTGTTCATGTTTTTTAGCTAGAGAGCATATATAAAAATGTGAAAAGTGTTAACAAGATAAAGTTTGATTTGCTTTCAAAGCTCTGTGGAAAAGCAACACATGTTCAGAGTCAGTTTTTTTTCCTTAATTACATGATGCCAATGCAGATGGCACTAACTTGCTTTTGCCTCGTATGTAAGGGTTTGTAGAAGCAAGTATTTTTCATGAATAAAAAGTGTACTCAACAGAATATTTAGACATCAGAAGGTCTATATGAATTCCTGTAGAGAAACTGTTACTGCTTAATCTCCCTCCTGCCCCAGAAAAAAAACCCCAACAACATATGACAGCAGCTTCCATCTGCTCTGATTTTATTAATAGCACTGCTCAGATTGTAGAAATGCTAATAACTATTGACTCCTCAATGACTTTAATTTTGAGACTATAAAATAGTGATTCAAAGGATACAAAACCTTCTGAGTATTTTATCTGGTATTTCTATAAACAGCATATGCTTAAATAGAGAGAAGCATGTGCACGTTTGTGTTTTTTAACCTTTTGTGTAACCTACAATGCTGTAGGCTTTGTGTGCTTTGGCATTCTCCACTGAGCTAATAATCCGTGCTGTTGCTGCGCTGCCTCAGCTGTGCCTGCTGCACCATAACGTTTGTTGCTTCCTATGGGCAAATGGTCAGCAATGCCTCTTGCCTTCACTTCCACTGTGCTTGTTCATCTCTTTTGACTGTGGTGGTACAGCTAGAGGAATTAAAATGGTATCTCTTCCTTTCTGCTGGAGTAGATGCTGACTGTATGCAACACAAAATATTTTCTCATATAGTAGTAATTCCTCAAAAAACTAAACCTGAAACATAAGCTGTTTATTGTTTTTTCACCTCTGCCAGAAGCTTGCCAGCTTTTAGTCTGGTTGCTCTGTGTATTCAATTTTCATTGTTTTCTTTGTATAGAAAGTCAGGAATTTGTTTCTGTAGATCTTTCACAGTAGCAATGAAAGAAAATGAGGTCATTTGATGCAGAAATTAGTGGATTTGGAAAGAAAAGCAGTTCTGAAGTAGCTTGGTTCCAGTTAGCTATACCAAATAGCTGTGATTAATAGGTATATAGTAGTTGTGATTATTTCCACTGCATATTAAAAAAAAATATGGCTAGTGGGGGATGGAGTGCATTTCAATATCCTGTTGGAATAAATATTTTGTATTTCTGGCTATGTATTAACTTAAAAATGGGAAAAATTAAATCCGAACTGTGTCAGTTCGATTATGTAAAAGAATTTTTTAGCCATCTGAAAACATCAGTGTTGAAATACTGAAATATGAATGTCATGGCTTTTAAAGAATCTTGGGTTGCATATTCCGTGAAGATTTGTGGGACTCCTGCAGTTTCCTTCAGATTTCAGTCTGTCATTGTAAAAATCACTGATTTATATGGTGCTTTTTTTTTATGTAAGGAAGAGAAGTGGATGAGATTCAAATGCAGTAGTTTGAAAAATCAGTTTATTCCTCCCTCTTAAGATTTTCTTGGTAACACGACAAATACACACCCAAAGAATATGCAATCAAGTGAAACATCAGAAATGAAGCTCAGATCTGATGCTAATCTTAGCAGTGTTGTTAATGGTATCTAATTAGAAACCATTCTTTAGAGGAAGTGTTACCCTGACACTTACTTGGATAGATTTACTGTCCAGATGGAAGTTATTTTCTAGGGCTGTCTCTGAAAAAGAGCAAAAGAAAATGTGTGAGAACATACTTGCAGCTACCTGGGCTGCAATTGTTACGACAGTATATGTGTGCTGCTAGTGTATTGTTAAGGAGTGTTATTATGAAAAGTCAGTATAAACATATATTTTTTTAAAGACTCAAAAGTATACTTGCCTGGTTATCGGAACATTTTTAAATTTAATTCTTTCCTATAAACTTAATCTGAAATTTTTCTCTCTCCCTTTTTTTTGGTAAGGATATTGCTGTAAAAGATCTTGCCTTAAATTCACAGAATTGCAGAAGAGTTAGCAGTTACAAAGAACCCCTGGAGATCATCTCATCCAAGGCAGGGTCACCTACAACAGGTTACAAAGGAACAGGTTTGCCTGGGTTTTGAATGTCTCCAGAGAGGGAGACTCCATGACCTCCTTAGGCAGCCTGTTTAGTGCTCTGCCACCCTTAACATAAAGTTGTTCTTCCCCATCTTGAGGTGAATCCCCTCTCAGTCTTCTCTTCTCTAGACTAAACAAGCCCAGCTCTCTCAGTCTCTCTTTGTAAGAGAGATGCTCCAGACCCCTCATCATCTTCGTGACCCTTCACTGGACCCTCTCCAGGAGTTCCTTGTCTCTCTTGTCTTGAGGAGCCCAGAACTGGATGCAGCACTCCAGGTGTGGCTTCACCAGGGCCCAGTGGAGGGGGAGGATCAGCTCCCTTGACCTGCTGGCCACACTCTTCCCAGTGCAGCCCAGGATCCCACTGGGCCTCCTGGCCACAAGGACTCACTGCTGGCTCATTGTCACCTTGAGATCCACCAAGGCACCCCCAGCCTGTGCTGGTACTTGGGGTTATTCCTCCCCAGCTGCAGGACCCTGCCCTTGCCCTTGTTGAACCTCATTAGGGTTCTCTCTCTCCAGCTCTCCAGCCTACCAAGGTAAAGGCAGCAGAGCCTTCAGGTGTATCAGCCACTCCCCCAGTTTGTGTCACCAGCAAACCTGCTGAGGGTGCCTTGGATCCCTTCATCCAGGCCAGTGAAAAACAAGGTGAGTGAGGCTGGATCCAGTATTGATCCCTGGGGAACACCACTGACTGCTGGATTCTACTGCCCTGATCCTGACCCTCTGAGCTCTGCCATTCAGCCAGTCCTTGGTTCACCCCACTGTCCGTTCATCTAAACCACGTTTCCTGTGCCTACCTGTGAGGATGTTATGGGAGATGGTGTCCAAAGCCTTGCAGAAGTGGAGGCAGACAGCATCCACTGCTCTCCCTTCATCTGCCTGTCCTGCCCTGCCAGAAGGTTGTCAAGCATCATTTCTGCTTGGGGAATCCTTGCTGACTACTCGTGATGATATTCTTTTCTTCTGCATGCTTGGTGATGAATGTTCTGTTCCATCACCTTTCTAGGGATGGAGGTGAGGCTGACTGGTTGGTAGTTTCCGGGGTCCTTCATGCTCTTTTTGAAGATGAGACTAACTTTGTCTTTTGACCAGTAATTGGGCACCTCTGCATGATTTTTCAAGGATGATGGAGAGTGGCTTAGCAACGTCATCTACTAGCTCCCTCAGCACCTGTGTATACATCCCATCAAAGCCCATGGATTTATGAATGTTAAGCCTGTCTAGTTGAATCCTCCATGACTAGAGGAAGGTCTTCCTTTCTCCAGACTTCCTCTCCTTGCTCCTTGCCCCAAAGTCTGGGATTCCTGAGGGCTGGCCTCAGCAGTTAACACTGTAGTAAAGAAGACATTCAGTAATTCTGTCTTCTCTCTGTCTTCCTTCACCAAGACACCTGTCTGATGCAGCAGTGACCCCACATGTTTCCTAGTATTCCCTTTGCTGAGAATGTACTTGTAGAATCCCTGCTTGTTGTCCTTGATATTCCTTTACAGATTCAACTGGAAGTGGGCTCTGGCCTTCCTTGTCACCTCCTTGCATTCAATGACCATTTGCCTGTCATTCTCTCATGTGGCCTGTCTCTTTTTCCATGTTGCATAAATGTAATTCTTCTGTTCGAGATTTGTTAGAAAATACCTGCTCATCTATAAAGGGTTCTTGCCCCCTTTGCTTAATTTCTGGTTCATGGGAATGCATTGGTCTTGAGCTTGGAGGAAGTGATGTGAATATTGACCAGCTTTTTGGACCCCCTTTTCCTCTAGATCCCTAACACATGAGATTCTACTAAGCAGGTCTTTGAAGAGGCTGAAGTTGGCTTTTAGGAAGTTTAGGGTTGTAGTCCTGATTGCTGCTTTACCTCATCTACATAGGATCTGGAGTTCTACCATCTCATGGTTGCTACAACCAAGGCTAGGGCCTTCACGTTCTCAGTCTTTCCTGACTTGTTTGTACAAGGTCCAGCAATACAACTTTCCTTGTTTGCTCTTGTACCATTTCCCTCAAAAAGTTACCAATGATCTGCAGGAACTTCTTGGATTTTGTGCTGGGTCATGTTCTCTCTCTAAAAAATACTAGAGTGATTGAATTACAGCTCTATGCTCCCATAAACATCTGACTTACTGATGTCTTGTCTAGGCTTATAAGGATATTGAGTATTACTGCATTTCAGTTTAAGGGTGCACTTGAAATAGAATATTCTGTTACATTGTTTATTTGCCAGAGGTTTTTTTCTTCTCAGTTTAAAAATAATACTTTTGTTCCTTTTTGACAGAGTCGTTCTGTCATTTTGTCATTGTTAAGCTTTTGCCATGAAAAGGCCAAGTACTGCTTACTGCTTTATTGTAGAAAAAAAATTCTAAAGAATTCTTTTGATATGGTTAGGTTGGATTTTACTAGTCAAAATTTACTCTTGAGATTTGTTTTAGTGTAGGCAGTTTAGATAAACTTTTCAGCTAAAAAGTATCTGTTACAACACATACCTAGTTAGAGATTTAGTTCCAGTAAAACAGGAAAATGCTGGTGTTGAACAAAGAAAATGTTACTGATACAGGTAACACCATTGCAACTGCAACAAGTGAAGAGATTTTATAATATGGTTTGAGAAGCTTCACATTCTAATTGTGTGAAGGATTTCTGTTTATTTTAAGTCAAAGGAAAATAGAAATGGTGAGCTGAAATCTGGTTAGAATTTATTTATAGAAGGCAAAAGGGATAATTTAAGCAAATGTCTCCAGAATTCATACCTGACATTGCTTTTCTGAGTTATTTGAATTAATTAAAATTATCTTGCTGCCCTTGCCCTAGGAGATGGGTGGATGGCTTCTTATGGTTGTTTTAATATATAGAGGCACTGAGAACCTGGAACGTAGTTAACCCCAAGAAAAACTTTTAACTTGATATTTTGGCAAGCTAGGAGTAGAGAATGGCTGGTTTTGGTTACATTCTGGTACACTGGATCTGTAAAAAACCTGATTTATGTGCTCTGTGTTCCCTTAGTTTTCCCAAAAAAATTTCGCAAGCATCGTTAATAACTTTTCATTTAACAATTGGCTATTCACTGTATTTACTAACATGTTCTTCCTCCTGTTGTTACCATTCACTATTGTTGTTTCAAAAGCAATGCCTTTTATTTCTTTTTCTCTGAATGCTGTCTGTGAGCAAGCACAGTGTGTTTTTTGGTGTTCCTTGCATCCATGGGGACACACAGCCATGGATGCAGTTAAGCGTTGTTTTTTATGCAGGAACCAGGGAGCCTCGGACTATAGCTTCATATTAAAATGGTGTCCATTTTATTTCCAACCACTTGTTTTTTCTCCTGAGTGCAGTACTTTGGTTCATTTGTTTGTAGTGATATGTTTGCCAGTCTCATTCAGTGAAATGTATGACATAACCAGTCCAGTTTGGGGATTTTTTTTTTTTTTTCTAGAAGAGACATGAAGATACAGCTTGGATGAAAAGGGAGAAAGAAGGGAAAACACTACCAAACGAGGCTTCACCACCTCAGCCAGGGAACGCCAGTGATACTTAAAAAGGGAAAGTTTTTTCACAGTGCAGGCTGTCTTTGCATGATTCAGGTCCTTGTCAGTGGCCATCAGGTTTGAGCTATCCTTTGCTTTCTTAAAGATGACAAGAAAAAGGATTAAAGAGAAACAGAGTTTCAAGCTAGGGTGTGTAAAATGGTGTTTATAGTTTGTTATTTTAAGAGCTTATCTTTCCTGCCCAAGAGGACTCGATTGATCTTCGGGGAAGTCTGTATGAAGCCTTAGTGCCACCCCCTACACACTTCCCTGTCCCATGATTTCCTGATGAGTAAGTGGTGCCAAGTACTTTGAATGTAAAGAGTGAATAATTTTGTGCTCCATTTACTGTAAAAACCTAGGATGTTTTGTGTTCTTTCTAGAAGTACTATGTTGTTTATAGTTTGCCCAAATTCATGAGAATTAATGCTGTTTTTAACTGGAAGATGTTCATGTCAATTGTGCTGCTACTTTTCACAATATAACATCTCTCATTAAGAAACCACAAAGCCTCTGTTTTGGTGTCTGCTGTGGTGTTTGTTGCTGCCTTAGGCAGAGAAAAACCCTTACGGGTTTTCATGATTCTTTGTTTTGACATGAAAATGTTGGGACTTCTGTCAGTTGGTCAATTAAGCCTGTATTTGTCAGGCATTATGTTAGGTTACATACTCCCCAATACAACCTTTCCCTTTTCTGTGTTTGCATGTGCTCAGCTCCATAATTTTGCACTAGTTTGTCGACAGTGAGGTGGATAAAAAAATACTTCATGTTGTATTTTGTGTGCCTAGTTCATCTTACCTTTCTGTATAGACAACTGATAGCTGGTTTCATTCGTTTTCAACTGCTGCTGATGTAACATTCTTTTACAAGGCCTGGAAGGGGGAAGCATTGCTTTCTTGGCCATGAGTGATCCCATCCTGTTAGCATCAGACAGGAAATCTAAGGAACTAATGATACAGTGAAACTATTGCTGCTTTCAAAGCAAATTAACATAGACTGAGCACAAAATTACTGTGATCCTAAGCTCTACTTGAGGTTAAACTGAAAATGTCCCATGGGGTTCTGGCAGATCTACAGATGCTGTTGGATTGCCAGGTACTTAGGTGAGGGGAATATGCAGGGAATCATCCGATTCCAAGGGAAAAGTGATGGTTCACTGAATGATGGTAGTCTCTTCTAAATTAAAATTTAGCGTATATCCAAATTTGCTGTTGATCTTGTTTTCTTTCTTTGGTCTTCAATGCTTTTCTTTTCAGCTTCATTTTACAATAATTACATTATTGTGTTCTATTCAGTTTTCCTGTTTATGGTTTGTATTGGGTGTAGGCAGCAAGGACTTTGTAGTTGGGTATGATGTCCCACCTGTAAGGGGAAGGGAGAAACCAAGATTTGTTGATGCCTTTCAAAAGGAATAACTAAAAGTAGAGGGTCTGCAAAAGCTTATGAAGCTTTGTTAGTTAATTAAACATGGTGTGGAAGTTGGTGTGTTAGTCCTACACCTCCTAATGTAAGTGCACAGCAGTGGATTTTGGATAAAGAGGTAGGATGAAAAGGAGACAAAGAGAGAGACTAATTAAAGATGGAGAGAGAGAGGGAGTAAGAAAGAGAGCCAGTCCTGGCCTCTGTATTTATCTAGCCAATAGGGTCCTGGGGGAACCCATGCACCTGGGCTTGGTTTTGGGTGCCTTTTTAATAGATAAGCTTTCCCTGCCCTGGAGATAAGTGTCACACTTTCTATTTATGTACCACTCACTGCCCTTTATTCCAGGTCCTTGTGGAAGTGAGTCAGAGGACTTTGGCTCTTTGGTGGTCTTGTTCCCCCCATACAGTCTGTGCCTGCTTGTGCACCTCGTTCTCTGTTTGTGCTGTTCTGAGTTGTGCTTATCTCCAGGAGGTAGATCAAAGACCTTTGTCCCAGAAAAGTGCTGTCCTACCTCCTTATGGCCCCTTGTCCAGTCACATCTTGTTCTTTCTCACAGTGTTACTGCCAACAGTCCTTGGCTGTTACTACCTACAGTCCTTGGCTGGTGCCACGGCCACTCTGCTATTGGTGTTTGAGAAAAACACACTAGCCCTTATCTTCTGGGATCCTGCAGGGGGTCTGCAGGTGTGACTTCACCACATGCAGAAGCTGCCTGAAGCTGCCCCCACACTGGAGGGAACTAATTCCAGCTGTTTCCAAGATGGACCCACTACTGGCCAAAGCTGAGTCGGTCAGCAATCTTGGTAGCACCTCTATGATAACATATTTAAGGAAACATTAAAAACAACTGTACAATAGTCAGGGAAGAAAAGTGAGAATATGAGACAGTCAAGGTCAGTGAAGAAGGGGGTGAAGGTGTTCCAAGCACTAGAACAGAGATGCCCCTGCAGACTGTTGTCCAAGGTGGAGCAGATATACATCTGCAGCCTGTGCAGAGTGATGTTTTTAGCTTCCTATTCCTTCAAGAAGTGAAAAAAACCACAAAACACAAGAACTATATAAACGTCATAATTTTACTGTTGTCTGTGAACAGTGAACCTTGGGTAAACTTGTGTCAAGGCTCTAATGGTTTAGGGAGCAAGGGAGTTTTATTTGTGTTTCAGGTTTTTTCTTTGAGGTTTTTATTATATCTGCCTCATAAAGAATTGAAGTTGTTAAATGGTGGAGTAAAGTAAGCCATCACAATGTTGTTGGACTGCAAGACAGTATTGCTTTCTTGGATTTGGTACTTCAGGTGGTCTGATGTTGTGGTATATTAGGAAATCTAGATTTTTCTGCCTGCTAGACTTGCCTGTTTTAAGGGCAGGAAAAAATCACTTTCTGTATTCTATGAATTTCCTCAAACTAAACATGGAGAAGTTCCTATTTGAGCAAAATAAGAAAAGCATATGTTGTGTGTGAAGTCACATTTTCCTGTCCTACACAGTTCTAACAGTTCTAACAGTGGATTCTCTTCTGTATTTTCTGATTCCTTTCGTCCATTACAGTTTTTCTGCTTGGGAAACTGACCACAAGATGGGTAGACAAAGACAGATAAGAAGTGTGTATGTCTGACTGTTGGTTCATAAAACATATATTGTACAGGAATGGTAGTGCAGAATGCTTCCCACCGCTATCCTGACACACCCATTTCCTAGTATTGGCAGCCATCTCTGTTGTAGAACATTAATGTTAAACAGTTCTTCCTGTATGTGTAGAAGTAAAATTTGAACTAACATAAAACCGTTTTGTATTAAATTACATTGCAGTTTCCTGTCTTCACTTAAATGAAGCTTTCTAGTTTCATTCTGGGTTTTGAAGAGTTACAATTAGACATATGCCCAGGTTGGTCAAACCAGTGCTTTGGGGGATGGTTGTTTATTTGATACTTATATAGGAGTTTTGACCATTTGGGCTTAAGATGTGATTTGTGAGTTTAGGTACTTAAAGGGACTGAAGGAGACATGACCCAGCACTGTGATATCCTACAGGCATTTGTTACTAAATCTGTTTACAGTGCTGTGGATGCATGTGATCTTATACCAGGTCTTTCTCCCCCCCATGCCTTCCAAAAGCTCAAGATCTCTCTTACAAAATAAAGGAATAAGTTGGGAAAACTAGGTATGTGTGGGTTTTGCATTGTTAGACTTCATGAGTTTTGATGCTTCAGAAACTGCAGAGATATGGACAAGTAGGATTCTGTGTGAAAAGAACAGCCACTGAAGAAGAGGGGGCAAACAGAGTAATGAATGTGTTTTTTGAGGGATTTGAATGACAAGTAGTAACTTGTTTCATTATTTATATGAAGCATGTAGTAAACTTCTTAATATTCTGCTTTCAAAATATAGTTCTCAGAAGTTGAAATGGCTGGACAAAGTGAACTTATTGATGGCTGCAGCTGGTGGGATATAGGTGTGCCTTTCCCTGCCAGACTTCTGGTAATCAATTCACATGTACAGTCTCTGCTTCCAGTGCTGGTTTCCATTATGTATGTTCTCTGTTTATACTGTTTAAAGAGACTGCTCTTGATGCTTCTTTCAAAAATATTGTGTTTTTCCACAGCTTTGCCATTCTCTGAATTACTAGCAAAATGAGACAAAATTTCTTTTTTGTCAAAGGCTTTTTGTATTTAGATATTGGCCAGGGAATTCAGCTTGTGTTTTCATGTGCAGCCTCAGAGGCTTGGAGGAAGGCATGGGTAACTTTGACCCAGTGAGCACATCAGCTTCCATAGCATCTTTGGCATCTGTCTATGGTTGGCTGGAGGATATCATTCTTCAATCTGTTCCTGTGAAAGAGGCATGAGGAAGTTATGCCATCTCTTTTGCTGACTTTCCCATTTTGTAGAAATCCTCGGTGTGAAATTTGCCATCTCCAAACTCTCTGTATTGCATTACAGTTAAATTTTTAGATCACTTTTTGTTTGAGTAATATGGCTGCTGTTTTATGGGAAGTACTGTGTTCTGATAATCAACATTGTAACAAAATTCTAGCAATGTGGAAACATTGTTAAAAAATGAGGTTTTGACATCCCACTATTCTAATGAAGAGCTTTCTTCCATGCTTTTTAATGGATGGATGTAAAATCTGACCGTTCACAGCCTGTGTGATAAATTCTACTTCTGTTTAATGAAAATACTAAAGTATAGCAGTCCCTTGATCTGTTGCCAGATTAATTATACATACTGTGAAGTATTTTGCAAGCTAAGCTGCACATAGAGGAAAATCCAAGCACATTACTTGTTTCTGTGTCTTAGTGAAAAAAGTGGTCTTGCTTGTGACTTTACATAGTACCGTGGGCATGGTATTTTATGTTGTCCCTGTATTACTAGCATACTGTCTGAAAGTTCAAGTGCAGTCTGCTAAGTGTGTCTGAAAGACCTTTTTAGTACTTGGAGGAGAAAGTTTCCTGTCACTAGTCCAGAAGCTGAAATATAATTTCAGCAGTTAAAAAAAAAAAAAAGAAGGAGATTAAAAAAGGCATATTTTCATTTGATGTGTTGGCAGTTTGATTGAGAAAATAAATACTCGGTGCTGTTTTGGCAAAGTATGTATTTTTAGGCCAATTTCCTGAGGAAATGAAGCTGACATGATCGTCTTGTTGGTCTGCGTATGTTGGTCCTTCTTGAAAAATTGAGTCTGTCATCGAATTTCAGACAAACTTGAAACCTGAGGTGACATTCTGAAGATTTTGTGAAAAATCCATTGCTGATTAGAGAAGGAGACCTAAACTTGTGCTGTTCCTGAGGAGAAAAGAGGCAGGAACATGGCTGGTGTATGCTGTCAGTGATTAGCTAGTCAGCACCATTTAGATTTGCCCTCTCAGGCTGAATAGGGATAATGTGGAAGTTATTGTTACAACAGTTCCCTTTATTCTCTATGAGCTCAAAGGAAGAAAGGTATAGCCAGGTGAAGTTTCCAGTGTGTTCATCAAGATGTGTTGAAGTTTTCCAAAGGGAATGAAGTTGCAAGAAGAGGTCATATTGTTGTCTCTGCACTTGGAAACCTTTCTGTTTAAACTGCAGACAGAATAGTTGGTAGAAACTGGTTCTTTTTATTGTATTCTGTCATTACATGAGGGATTTGAAATTAAGATATGTGAATTTACATGTACCAAAAAAACCTGATTGGATTTCCTATAGCTACATTTTAATTCTTTGTAGAGGGTGGATTTTATTGTGCTAAACAAAAATATCCCACTGACCTTTTTAAAGGGTGGATAAGCTGTGTTGTAAATACACAACTGACTGTTCAGAAATGCCATTTCAAAGTTCTCTGATTCTCTGCAGTGTAGGACTGTGTTAATTGGTGACAAGTCATAGGTAAACTTTGGCTTCAACTTCTGGTATCTGTAGGTGTGTTAACTCCATTTAATGTCATCAGATTTCTGTTGTATTTAAAATAAAATAAGTACATGCTCCTCACTGTGTGTCATGTGTATACAAATATATATGCAGGTATATATATATATATATATATGCTACTTCTTTTCAGTCATTAGCAGCTGGTGAAAGTTTGAGGAACTGCACGTGAACATTTCTGAGGTTGTCTTGGTTTTTAAATTGACCAATTTCTTTTACAGTGCCTGAAAATGACAACGAAGCGGAATTTGTTTTTGCGGCTGGTGCCATGCCGCTGTCTGCGTGGAGAAGAGGAAACTGTGACTACACTTGATTATTCTCACTGCAGCCTGGAACAGGTGCCTAAGGAGATTTTTACTTTTGAAAAGACCTTGGAAGAGCTGTATTTAGATGCTAATCAGATTGAAGAGCTTCCAAAGGTATGTTGGATCATTTTCCTTTTAGATACACTTATTACATCTTTACTTCACCAGCATTGTAGAAACTAATGGTGTCTAGCTACAGCTTTTGGGCCATAGTTTGCCATGAAGCTGCCTTGCTAGACTGAAAGTTTATGCATTCCAGCTGGACTATTTTGTTGCGTGAATTGGAATGAAATTGCACAAGCAACAGATCCTGCTCAAGAGAGTTACAAAGCAGAAAAGACTGACTAATAAATCTATTTCTGAGAAGTGGGTAGGCTACCAATTGCCTTGGTCTAGTCTACGGTTTACGTATCCATGTGATTCGGAAGATTACTTGAACATTTATCTTTTGTTCCATTTTGGATTTTTTTATTCTTAGCTGTAGGTACATGTAATAGCCTACACTTGCTTCCAGTTAATGTGTTTTTATATTAGAATAAGTTATACTTAAAGGCGTATTTTTGAGAAACTAAAGATGTTTTCCAGCTTTTAAGTAATATTGGTCATTATTTTTTGCAACCATTTCACTTTTCAAAAGAAAACACCCCCACATATAAATTCAAATATGGCAAAGAACACAAGCAGAGAGATTAGGGGTAGTGAAGATGTAGTGAAAGTGATTTTTATTCATCTGACCAAAATCTTGGTAATTAAACTTCCATAGAAGAACTGTAGGGGAAGGCCTGTAATACTTGAAATTATCCTAGCCAATATGGAGTCAGAGTTTTAAGCTGTGTATTCCTTTTACGTTTTACTTGGTCTTCCAGCTCTGAAAAAGGCTTTTAATTAAGTAATTTCAAATATGAAGAATGTGATACTTATCAAGCCCTCTCTAGTTTTCTGAAATCCTGTTAAGATTTTCCCACTCTCACCTTTCCTCTTTGCCCCAGTAGTGTTTTGTGATCTGGCCTTTGTATGCCACAATACAACCGTTTGGAGCTGCTTGTCAACCTTATCAGTGAAATGATCCATCAGTGTGGCTGTTGGATTTTTTAATTGCTCTGAATCTTGTCAGAATTCCAGCTTATTTCAAAAATCAGTTCTTACAGGATAGCTCCTTAATTTAGCTGACTTGTTGAGGGTACAGTGTGAGCAAACTAGGGAAAAAGGTTGTGATAGAGAAGGAATTGACTTTACATGAAATGTTGGTGCGTAGTCTCTGCTTCAAAATTGACTAGGCATTTGAAATTATTTCATCCTCCTCTATCTTATATGCTAAATCATATCTGAAAAAGTACCCTGTTTGCTCCGAGTGCCACGGTGTGCATTTGAGCTGAAAAAGCTCAAACTGTAACAGTTTCACTTTGCTCTCTCTCTGATGTTTGGAAGAAATCAGAAATCTGTAGTAAAATAATCTTTAATTATGTGGCTTCCTGCATTTGCTACTAGTAATTATGAATATTTAAACACTGAAAAAGAACAACAAAAAGAACAAGCAAAGTCATCATCATCCTTCCTTCCCCCTCCATTTTCCTTTAGGGATCTTGCAATTCCTTGTGCTGCATATGACTTGACCTGAGTTGTCAGAGAAATTTGTAATGATTCCAAGAGTTTAGATTATTGCTTTCAAGGGAAGGAGTTTAAGTATATATTCTTGAAATAAGGGAATGGCTCTGAAACACCTGAGCTCAAAGTATCCTAAGTGAATTGTAGCTCTACAAAGCCTTAATGATTAATGAGTTTTAACAGACATTTCTGAAGAATTGGAAACAGCAGTCGGCAAGTTAAAGCTCATTCCTTTAACTGTTCATCTTGCTAATTCATGTCTGCTTTTGTTCTGAGGTGGCATATGCAAATTTTACAGGAATGGGGCTTGTTCAGTCTCTGGTTCAAATATGGCCTTGTTGAGAGAGACACAACATTTTGGTCAAACTGAACCCATTGGTATGATAGTGACAGGGATAACTGTTTATTTAGTCATTGAACACTTTCTGGCATATCTTTTGTCGTTTTTTCTTCCATTACATTAAGATTATTAGCCCTACTTGGTCAATTTGTAAAGCTTTTGAGGAAGAATCTCTAGGTACCCTACATTTAAGAAGAGATCTGGCTTTGAGCTAGTATTTGATAAAGATGGTAATGCATGTACGCAGAAGAGATTAGACAGTTTTCTGTACCCCTAACTTGAACTTTGACTAATTTCAATTTTTTCCCTAGTTCAATTTTTTTCACTAGTTTTTAAGTTTTTCAACTATTTTGGGTTTTTTCATAGTTAAGGTTGGAAGCGAGAACAGGAAAAAATATTGGAAGACATGACAAAATGAAATTTATACTTTTAGAGGAGGTGAACACCTACTGAAATTCTGTGTTTCAGAATGATTTGACTTTAAAAGATGTGTCTATCAATTTTTCTTTTCTTTCTGGAATAAATTCTAGTTACCTCTGCAGTGCCACGTGGCATGTCTATTATAGAAAATATTTTGCAATGTTTGCAGGTCTATATGTAACTACAGGTCACAGTTTCTGAGGTCCTGGAAGGAATTTGTAGGAAGTATTAAGCATATTGCTCCCTTGTGACCATCTACTGTTTTTTGTTTTCTTAAACATTGTAATATGAGTTAATTTTCAGTGAAACTAGTTAAAAATTTTTGGTAATCAAAAACTTAAATAACCTGCTCTTTAGGCCATGAGGTTAGAAGTTTAAAAGGGTTAAAAAAAAGCTATATAGAGAAAACTGAGAGAAAATAATATTCACTTTTTTTGTTTCAATAGCAACTTTTTAACTGTCAGTCTCTACACAAGCTGAGCTTGCCAGACAATGATCTAACCACATTGCCAGCATCCATTGCAAATCTCATTAATCTCAGGGAACTGGATGTCAGCAAGAATGGTAAGTCACTTTGCTTATTGTATTGAGGTAACTAACAGGCAAATCACCATTGACTGTACAAAGACACTAGTGAAACTAATTTCTAGAAGTTACACAGCTAGTAATTTTAAAATTACTATGCTAAAACCCTGCTTACAATAAAAAGATGCTCTTTTATGATCTGGTTGTGATATTTAATTGTATCTCTTACATTGATTGTTTTGTAGACAATGCTGTCTGGCATTTTATATTCTCTCAAAATATATAAGTTCAAATGTTAATTTTAGTAACTTTTGTCCCTATAATGTAGAGAGTTTGCACAAGAACTTGTAAATTTTACTGGATTTTATTGGTGTAATTTATTTCATATTGGTTGAATATTGGTTTTGGTTTATTTTCATATGCTGTTGGTATATTATAGTGTAGTAGGACTTGGCCTTCTGTCCTGCTCTGGGGATGGTAACTTTTGTTGCATGGGGAAGTGTATTTATGTGTCCATAGATATGACTTGGTTCACTTGTCTGACTTGTTAAAAATCTATCATTCTGTGTGAGTCAGAGTTTTATAAGTTCTGTTGTCAGCCAGGTCATTGTATACATGGGGTTTTACAAATGGTGCTGCTTTGGTAAGCTGGCAGATGTGTGCAATTGTGAGGAGATTGAAATAGCATTGTCATCAAACTTAGTTGTGTGACTTATTTGAGAGAGAAGTTGAATCATACTAATTGAGGAGAATAGTTTTGTCTTACTAATTTAAAGTTAAGTAAGAGGATACTTCATTGAAATAATACTTGAAATTAAGAATTGCATAAATATTCCAAAGATTTTGTCATTCAATTTATTGTTTTATTTGAGGTGCTAAGTAATTATGACTCCACGACCAAAGTTCTGCTTTACTAAGAAGGCATTCCAGTTGTTGAGGTGTTGGTATTTTCCTTGGTTGTTTGTTGTAGCCCAATCTGTACTTAAACTGTTACTCTATTGTCTCTGCTTAAGGAGCACAGAATTTAATGTGATAAATTGACCTGGTTGTTACTGATCTGTTCCTGGTACTAGTGTATTGATAGTCTTTCTTAAAGAACACTGGCCTTAAACTGTCACAGTAACATACAAGAGAGAAAGAATCATCTTTTTGTCCTGGACTGAACTGTTGAAAGTATTAACTGTTTGAAACACAAGTTCTCAATGCAGAAGACTTAAAAGGAGCAAAAGGGGATTTGAGTGCTGCTGTTGGCAAATTCCATAGCTTACATACATAAATTGGCAGCTGAAGGCAGGGAGCTCCTAGTCTGTCTAAAATGTCATGGCTCTGAAATAAGCCTACAGAGTTCAGTGCTGAAAGAGCACTTGTTCCTCTGACAATATGATATGCTATCCAAGTAAACTATGAATCTCTGTTTTATGGAGGCTGGTTTTTTTTTTCTAACACCATTCAGAGAAATGGCAACGGGTACAAGCTTATTTAAACTATTATCATGTGCCTGGTGTCAGACTTATCACAATTTGCATAGTTTCTCTGACTAGTGTTGCACATAAAAAATAGTTCTGAGGTCACCAACTTGTTTACTGGGGACATCTTGTCTTCCACTAGTTCTAAAGCCTCCATAAAATTTAAAAAACCAAATTAGAGTCCCTGTTGGTTCCTGCTGGGTGAAGTAAGAGATAGTGCTCTTTATCCTGTAATAATTGGGTATTATTTGAGATCTTGTTTGTTGGCATATATGCCTTTCTCTTTCTCTTTAGTTCTCCACTGTTGCAACCATGGAAGACTTTTCTCTTGACAACTGTAAGCCTAGTCTCTTCCCTTGTGTCTGTTTTTCTCTTTGCAAGAATTTACTGCTCACTTTCCAATTGTTCTGATGGGTGTCTATTATAGGGCCAAATAGGAAGTGTGTTACTACTTTTCTAAGAGTAGCAAAATATATCAAAATCTGCCGTTCTTCCTTTTTCTATTATGTCTCAAAAGAATAGAATAATGAAGACGAGGACTTCTGTGGAAATAATTGCTTTCCTTTAGTTTATAATAATTAGTTGAGATTAGTCCCCAAAAGTGCAGGATGATGAGAGATGCCAAATTCTAAAATAATTCAGTGATTTTCAGATTCCTGTGGCTGTGGCAGGTGAATGGCTTTTCTAGGAGTATTGATATACCATTAAGTGTTTCCTTCTGAGATGGACTGGGCTAAATCATGAAGTGCAAATGCCTTGACATCAAATATGCGTTTATTTTTAAAGGTTGTATTTTTAGAAGGATAGTTAAACCTTGATTTTCAAATACCAGTATGCATGAAATATAATAGGACTTTCACATAAAATATTTGAGCTGTGTCTCGCATAGGCATAATCAAATGTATTGACCAAAGTATTTAATTTTCTAAAGAGCTGATAGGAAAATGAAAAACTAAGCTTCAAATTGAAAATGTTTCTAAATTACCTAATGAATTGCAGTCTGGCTCACAGAGTGAGACCAGTCATATGGCATACCATCCAGTTGTCCAAGTAGAATTATATGCATATATATGTATATGCTTAATATTCGATGTTTAGATGAAAGATCAAAATCACAGAAATTTTTCAAGGCAGCAAATTCGTTACATGAAAGGTGTTAGTCCTAATAGCACATGAAAAATCTTGCCCTTTTAATTTCTGGCTTAAATACACACACTAAATAAAACTCTATAACAGTGACATAACAGATGTGCAAATGCTGATACTTAAGAATATTTAATACTGTTTTATCAGAACAAGGATTCATCTAATCTAGCATCCTGTCTCCAACAGTGACCAAAAGTAGAAGCCTAGGGAAAATTTAGAAAAATACAGGAAGCCAGGAGACATGCATGTTTCCCTGTATGCTCCCAGAGTGCAGTACCTTCTCTTATTTGGCCTCCTTGAGCCAGAGAGGGTGTTTTTTTATTTATGAATCTTCATTTGACTATTTCTGTCAGTTTATCTACTGTTCCAAGTGATGTATGTTTTGAGACGTGCTGAGTTAGAGCACAAGCCTTTAATGGCTGTGTTGAAGAGCACACGGAGGTCTTTGTACATTTGTCTGAAATGTATTATCCATGGCTGCTGAAGTGGTCTGGGTGTGAGTATAGCCCAAAAGTACCAGATTGCTGCCATATGTGCAGCAAGCATAGACTCTAGTCTTAACTCTGGTTTTATTGTTGGTAGTAGTCAGTAAATTCTGTAGCTTTTGGTAGTGAGGACATCCACTGTCCTTTTATGGCATTTTAACCCAATTCCCAAGGCTACTGTGAATCCTTAATATCAGAAGTATTTTGTTGCTTATTTCCAGATACACCTCAGCTTTGAATTTTTTAGCTGAAGCCTTGTGCTGTCCTAGTCACAAAGATGAAATAATACTTGAACAAATGGTTCAATAAATAAACTGCATTCCTATGTGAGAAATTACATCCTGCACTATACAAAGCATTGAGAGATGCCTTTTCCCCCACCCCTGTAACTGGATGGGTTATATCTTAAAAAGAAGTTGCAGCATACAGAATGTGAGATCAGTGGAGAAAAAAATAATTTTAATTAATGTTTTATTTATGAGGCTAAAGGAGATCAAAACATTTTTAATTATTTATGGCCAATTTATTTATGTATTGACAGCTGTACAGGAAAAAAACTCCACCCTTCAAAAAACTCTGCAACGCCACTCTCCACCCCTAAATCAGTGTCTTTCAGGGTTAACCTTTAGGGAACAATGAAAGGGGAAAGCATTTATGTGCAGCATCTGATGACATATCTAAATGTATAGAAGAGTTAGCTTTACAGGTTATAGAATCAAGTGGTTTGAAAGGCTGAAACATAGGATGAGGTGACTGCCAGGAAAATCAGGCTTTCCTGGAAGCTTGGAAAGTGTATTTGAAATTGCTTGTGTCTGTGGGGTTAGTCTAGTGGGAAACAGTGAGATGATCTACTTTTCCCTACGTTCAGGTACTGAAAGAAAAAGACTGAATTTTTAAGTTCCATATTATTCAGACCTTTGGAGGATTAAACAGCAAGATGAGAAAATTACTACCAAGACCACGAGTAACCTGGGGCTTTGGAAATAACAGTACCTTCAGTAGTCTTAGATATTTCTTTCACACTGATGTTACAGCAAAATTTACTCATGTCGGTTTGTTAATCTGTATTACAAGGAATCTTTATGGAAAAATAGACAAACTAAACTTAAGAAAACACTCCCCTCCCTTCACCCCCCTGCCTCCAGGCATATCTGTCTGTAAAACTATTCCAGTAATTTTAAAGAATTTTTGTTAACAGATGCAAATTTAGATCAAATATGTTTTCTTCAGTGTTCTAAAATAATCTGTTGATTTGGCAAACTATCTTTAATATGTTCTGTGCCAGAAGTTGTGGAATTGGAGAATGAGAATTCAATAAACTATCCAGTTTTGTATTGCCCATCTGGTGTGTTTAGGAATATGGCTTTTTCAAGGAATTGAACATTATTCATAGTAATAGAGGGAGACAGATCCAAGTTGTATTTTCTGCAGGAAGAAGTAAGACAGGAAGATCCTGAATACAAAATAACTTGCTGTAAATTTGCTGTTCCTCTGCTTATATTGACAGAGAGGCCAGGACCAGGATTTTTAAATTATCTATAGTAGTGAAATAAAAGATAATTGATTTGCTGCAGAGGTCTGAGTTAGCTCTGTGATAATGTATCACTGTGCAGATGCTCTAAATTTCGGCAGCCCTTCTATTTCAAGTCTTCTTTCAAGTGTTTGTAGTACTTTTTCTTAAATTCATTGTCTTATTGAAGGTTCTGAAATGAATGTCTATTCACAATAAAATGTTCTCTGTGTGTAAGAGAGGATGCGAATGGAATTAAATTTCAATGCAGATGAGGTTTTGAATGTGAAATTTGAGTGTATGTATCTGAAATTCTGAAGTAAGTTTATTAAAAATGCCTTCCTGGACTCAAAAGGAACGTTTGTAACACAAGAAAAGGTATTGTAAAAGTAATTGTGGGGTTTGTAGATGTGGATTTACATGTAAATACAGCATAGAATAGGATCGTAGAATAGAATGATTTGTGTTGGAAGGGACTTCAAAGATCATTTCATCTCAACTCCTTTGAAGCAGGGACAGTCTCACTACTGGGTTGCTTAGAGTCCCATCCAACCAAATCTTAAATATTTCCAGGGCAGGAAGCATCCACAGCTTCTCTGGGCAGCCAGTTCTCACCACCCTCACAGTAAACACTTTCTTCCTAGCATCAAATCTAAAAGTAGTCCCATTCACCCCATGTACTGTCACTACTTGCTCTTTTAAAAGGTCCCTCTCCACCCTTCTTATACAGACCTTCAGGTACTGGAATGCCATAACTCGGTCACCCTGAAGATGACTACCAATTCAGCAGAATTCTCTTCTTCTGGATCATAACTACCTATCCTAGATTCTTCTAGCTCCAGAACAGCATACCTATTTTTAGGGGTGGATTGGTAGAACAGGGAACATTCTTTTTCTTACTCTGAGCTGAGACAACAGTCTGTTCTCCCTTGCTTTGTGAATTAGCTGATGCTACTTGCTAGGGTCGGATGTTAATTTACCTTCAGCTCCCAAGAATTTAAGCGGGGGGATATCACCCTGCCCGTGTGAGAGCTTAATACTAGCATCACTGGCCTGCTCGGATTCCCAGAGGGTATGCTGGGGAGCATTCTACACAATGAAGCTTGTCTGTCTGGGCACACTTGCACCCATGGCATTCAACTCTGCCCTTGGGTTCTAGCGGGGCTCCCAGGTTCTGGCGTTCCCTGCAGCTGAGGGTTTGCTTGGCTCTCTGAGACTTGAGGAGGTCTATCTGGGTGTGGGCATCTACCTGAGGAGGCTGTGGCCTCTCCGGGATTCATGCTCAGCACAGCTGTTGCAGTGGGTAGACACCAGTTTTGTTGCTGGAAAGGTTTGTTACATGTTGACCACTCATTAGGATGTAATGGCTCCTCCTCTGTGCCTTTCCTCAGGAACTGCCATGCAAGACCTCTGCATCACTTTCTTCTGAAGTCACGTCCTGTTCCTCACATTCCCAGTCACTCGCACTCACTGGACCCATTTAAGTCTCCCATGTTTGCTTGCCCCTAGCTGTTTATTCCTTTCTCTACTGCAGAGCTGCTCTCTCTCACTTGACAGAACTGCTGGGTCTTGGCTGTTTCCTGGTAGTCCTCACAGGCCTCTCAGCTGTTACTCAGTTTTCCCTGACTCCAGGAAGCCCCTGCCCAGCTCAAACCTAGCGCTTAGCCCACATAGAACTTAGTGTAGCCACCTGTGGTGGCACGAGGGTCACTATGCACCTCGCCAATTCACCGAAGGAGAAACTTGTGTCTTTTTTTGTAACAGGTATGCTTTGAGCGACAGTTGCCATGTAGTAGCAAAAAGTGACCCGATGCACAGCACAGATTTTGCAGTCCGGAGTGGTAGGGAACAGGGCAGGGAAAAATAAAGCAGCTTCCAATGGTTAAGTTTTGTGCATCTCTGGGTAATTGACAGCATTCCATCCATGAATTAGACATGATTGAAAACCATGTAACCTTGGAACTTGTCCAAAATAGCATTATGGCCACAACTGTTGTCAACAACTCTCCTAGTGTTCCACATTTTGCAATTTTACTCTGCCCTGGCATGTTTTGGTTTATGTAAATTAGTGTGTCAGGCATGCCTTCAAGAAGCCTGGCAGAATTACTCAAGAATTACTGGCTATCCCTTTTTTTTTTTCACAGAACAGTATTGAGAAACCTGTCTTACTATTCACATTCCTTCTCCTTTACATTATGTAAGAGACATGGCTAGAGCAGGCCTAGAGAGACCTTACTCCAAAAACTGAGGAATGGTTTGATGAGAAATGCTTGGAACACTCTCATATGTTTGCTGCACTATCTTAGCTGTTCTAGTACATGTATGGAAAAGCAATAAAAAACCCAAACCCACAAACCCCAAAACTGTAATTGGAAAGGTGTTACTGCTGTCATACAGGTGACCCTTGTATCTCATATAAACCTGAGATGCTGGTGGGTCTGAAGCCAGCTGCAGTAAGGGAAGGGGAATCAATGTTCAAAAAAATAAGGATGAGTGTGTCAGTACTGTGCATTGAATTGTTTGGGTTCTAATACACTACTTACTTTGAATAATGAAAAGCACTGGTTTTAGTTCAGAAGGTATGCAGCAATCCCGCATTAAAGTAAAATACATAAATATGTAAGAATAAACTGTGACTAATAGTGTAAGTTTTCAGTTTAAAATTTCAGATTTTGCAAACAGATCTTTCATATTCTTTGGGAGATTTGTGGCATATATCCTTAAAAATACTTTGCTCTGTTAAATCCATATGGGCTTGAAGGACAGTTGTAGCAGAGGTGTGAGGGGAAGAATAAACAACAGATTCTCTTTTTGTAGTGGAGCTGCTTGTCCAGAAGTTAGACCCAGTATAAACAGACTAGCTGAGGGAAGAAAGTAGGTAATTTGTATTCATGCAAACTGAACCTGTATGTTTGCCTCTGTGTTCTCTATACTTGCAAAGGTGCAGAATGGATTAAGTGCAAGTGTAGCTTGATATATCTTGCTCCAAGAGTGCTTTTTAGTGTGCCTGTTGTTTGGAGAAATTTTTTTTTCCCCTCATATTGTCTACAGACTGAGAGATATAGCTGCAAACTCCTTTGGGAACACCACCTTCTAGAGGTCTCACCTGTGTTAGGGTTTTCTTGCTTTGTATTTTAGGGATTGAACCAATACGCTTTCCTTGCTCCTATTTAAGCTCATTTGACTTTTTTCTGTGTAAGAAGAGGAGTAACTCTCTACAAATAGTACTACAAATAAAAAAAGATAGGTGGTTTCTATAACTGATTTCTGGACTGCTACTTTTAGCATTTGTTTCTGAATTAAGGTATGACCACAGCATGAGCCACAGAGCAAGCCCCCATCTGCATTAGGGCTGAAGCAGGAGTGTACAGGGCTGTCAGCACTGAGATCCATTGCAGTCAAGGATTCTGCCAACAGTGGATCTGACTTGCACAATTTTCTATAGATATGGAATTGCCAGTATTTGAGTGGAAAAAATCTTATCTGATGAAGAGAAAAAATTGTCTCAGTTTTTCTCCTGCTGTGCAAGTTGCACTGGCCCTAATGATAGGAGAGGACTGTGATGTGTGGGGGAGAAGATGAGTGTAACTCAAGATGGTGAGGGGGACCCCAATTATACTTACAGTCTTCAATCCAGGCAGAAGGACTTTTGAGCACACTTGCTGTGACAGGCTATGCAAAAAAAATCATAACTTTCCAAGCACTTAGAAATCAGGTGAAATTCTGTATTTCAGTCATGTTATGTGATCAAGAACTGAGGTAGATTACCTCCAGATTTTTGTCTGTTGACCCAAATCCCTTGGGTCTGTTGACCCAAAATGACCTTTTTGGTATGTCCTTTGGACATGTGCCACAGCTGGTCTTGGATTGTGATTGAACACCACAAGGTTAGATGGTGGGATTTTGCCAAGCAGAGTTCTGAATGATCCATGCTTTCTTCTTCTGTCATAATCCAGACAAGAATTTTAAATTCCTTTTCCGTACCTTACTGACAAATTTTCTTAAACATTTTCTTTTTTTTTCTGTTTGGTTTGTTGTATTTGTTTGTTTTTAACTTTTGTTTGTTTTTTTTTGTCATTTCAATGGTTCATTTTTGTTTTTTGTTTTGTTTTGGGTTTTTATGGTGGAGGGTTTCTTGTGTGTTTTTTTCTGGTGGGGGGTGTTATTTTGTTTGGGTTTTTTTGTTTTTTGCTTCTTTTTTGTTTAAGGAGATGGGGTTTTGTTGTTGTGGTGGTGTTGTTTTTGATAGAAACTGGCCCATAAGTTTAAAAGTGCTTGAAATCTGGGAAGACAGGGAGGAAGGAACAGACAAGTAAATGCTAAGAGCTATTACGTAAATCTAACTTCTGTGGTAAAATACACTTACAAAAAGAGCTTTGCTCCCAATTCAGTTTGGATCTCGTGGCTAAAGATGATCAGGAAATTGTGTTTTCTCCTACTGTGCTCTGCAGATGTTCACATCCACAGGCACGATGTTTTGTATTTTTTTGGAAAACAGTGGGTGTGATCTGTAAACCAATTGACCACTGAAATGTGTTGGGTATAGTGATTGTTACCAGATAAAGTACAAAATGAATGATATGTTGAAGAACCTGTCCATATCATACTTTTCAATGAAAGTGGAATAAGGTTTCAACAGACCAGGTGATCTGTTGCACCATCTTCTATAATCCATGAATATCGGTGTACAGAAAAAGCAGTAAAAACCTCAAAAGAAAAATAAGGCTTAGAAAGGAATGTGGATCTCAATTTGCAGTACTCATCTAAGGAGAGGCTCGTGGAAGGATTAAGTTGGCTATCAAATGGATTAATTAGCACACTGTTAAAAATGAATGAAGAATTATGTGGTCACAGAATCCTTTGAGATTTGCTGAGCTTCCTTAATGGGGAAGAAGATTCAGACCATTGAGGATAGATGAAAAGCAGAAAAACAAGCAACAATTCCTCTTAGAAAGTGCTCTTTCCAACCCTGTTTTCATTCTCTCATATCTTTTTCTCATGTCTCTCTGCCTTCTTACCGATTCTTCTTTCTGCTTGCTTTTTGAATTTTTCTTGGTGGGAGAAATAAAAGAACACTAATCCAGCAATAACTGTATGTTTCTAGCATGCAGGAGGAGTATAGCTGAGGAAAAAGGAGTGGTCAGAACATTGTTATATAGCCAGTCCGTAAATGCAACTTGCAACTTCCTACCATGTGGTAGAGAATAGCAGTCTCCTGATATTTTTTTTCCTCCAGCTTCTAAATGTGTATTCCAAATAATAGGTATATTTCATGCTGTCATTCTCAATATGGTGCTCTTTTGAATGATGGCCATTTATCTGTACTGAAGTACTGAGTGAGGTTGGTTAAGATGGCATGTACCATAATGATTCTGGCTTGAAGAGAAAGCAAAATTAAGTTCCCAGGCTCCCTCTTTGTTAGGTTTCTCATATCAGTTGAATTTCTATTGTTAATTTGTTGTTAAACTGTTGCTTCCTCTTGCCCAAGGCATAGTCAAACAGGGGACTATGGTAGTGTTCTCTGATTAGGTATAAAAGCATGCTGATTTAACATGTCTGTATTTGGATAGCTAATATTTTATTTGGCTTTTCTTCTGAGAGTAAGCTTACATTGACATTCTCTCCTTTCATAGATCTGCTACGTGTTTTGGTTTTTAGGTAGTTATCACAAATTTAAGCTTTTTGTGCTTGCATGAGTTCATGACACAGACAGTGGAAACTAGTATTAATATTGCGAACGTATGGTTTAATATTTTGGACTAGAGCAATCTTTCTTCCAAGGACCAAACCAAGGTCACTAGTGAAACCATCTCTCAGAAAAACTAAGCTTAGAGAATCTCAGCATGATTCAAACAGCAAAACTGAGGGCAAAGAGTGAGTCCGAGACACAGCTCAACCTTCAAGGAAGAGCTTAGCAGTGGTTTACCTGATTAATGTAAATGTTTATTTTAAGAAGGTAAATTTGTATCCTCAGCAATAAAGAGATCTTGATTTATTTTTCAGACATTAGAAGGTCACTTCATACAAATCATCTGTAACTTCATTTCTATAGGCTCAGGGTACTGTTCATGTTGGATACTTTCCATGTATGGATATTCTTTTTGCTGAAAGGGGTTTATTGCTACAACTGGAATTAAGATTATATATATTTAAGTTTCTTGGAAGTGTATTTCTCTTAGTGCTAAGAGTATATGACAGCAATAGATAAGATACAGTTTTAGTCTGTCTTTGGTAGTTTCCTAGTCTTTCTTGGACTTGAAAATAACATTACACTTTACAGAAATGGAACTTTGTAATATTAAAAATAATTACCTTTTTGGTTTTGTACTGAGTAAAGAATGAATTAAATTAGTATCCCATTGCCATCTTGTACTTTGACTCCACTCACAGACCCAGTAAACTTCACATGGCTGAACTCGCACACATGAACACGCACTCACACGCACATACATATACATAAATATATTAAAAGCTATATTTTTATTTATACCTGTGCATATGCATGAATATGTATGTTACTCAGGAAGTGTCAGAAATGTTGGCCCTTATTACCACTGATGGTTCTGTTCTTCCCAGTCCATTCTGCTTCTGAGTTTAGCAATGTTATCTCCTAAAAACATCCATAATACTTACATGTGTTTAAACACCTGGCTTAACTTTGGAATGTCATGTTTTTTCTTGCCTTTCACCTTTCAGTAACAGAATACAATACCTGCTACGAATCAAAAGTAATGGTTTCAACGGTAATATGGCAAGCAAGTTCCTGTCAAGAAAGAACCAGAAGTCTAGTTTGAAAGAAATGGTGTCACTACTTTAGTTGAATTTATGGAAAAGTCAGTACAGTGGCTTTGCCACTCATTACTACCAATTGCTTAAAGTTTGTATTTCGTCACTGCTTTTCTTGTCTACTGCCATCTCTTAAATTCTGATATATCAGGTCAGTCTTGTTACTGACAAACATAGAGTTAAGCTTTAAGCTAACATCAAATATTCAGCAATTTCTTATGTAAGTAAAAATATTACTTAGCAGTTGATGCTTCATGACTTGTTCTCAGAACAGATCCATGAAGTTCCACCTGCGAACCTGAAGTGATGCTGCCCTTGTCTTTCTCTTTGCAGTTGGACTGTTAATGTCGTTTCAAGCAGCATGAAATTTTGTGCTTTCACGAATCTGCACACAAGTGTTCATAGAGTATAGTTCCTTCTTAGTGGTCTTCTTCCTTGGGTTCAGTTGCACTTTCCACATACCTGATAAAGCACTCACAAACAAAATTACACGCCTTTACTCAGAGACAAAGATCTAAGGTTTGGTATATGGGGAAAAAAAGAGTAATTTTAAACTAGCTTTATTTCTTAGCATATGGGGTTTTTGTTGCTACAAGCAAAAGTGTATTCTTAATCCAAGTAGAGATATCAGTATGAATGGTTATTGTGTTTAGGACATATTTAAAATAAAGACAGCTGTCCCAGGATATAAGAACATATTGTAAAACCAACTGTGATAGCAGTGGTTTTATTCTAATTTTTATTTTATGGTATATATAGTAAAGATGGAGGTAAAGGTTTTGTGTGGTAGAATGATTCAATACTGATTTCCTTGTGATGTGGTGGATATATGTCATATACAAGACCTGCTTTATCAGTTTCTGACAAATACAGATTTGGCAGATATGTGGAATGCAGCCCCACTCTGGCATTTTCAGAGATAACCTTGGAAAAAAAGGAGTTTGCTTATTGTTTTAATTTTCAAACATAAGTGTGTCTGGAGTGTTTTTTGTCCTCCTGTCAAATGATCTAGAAGCTAACAGCAAGCATACATCACATTTTGGGATGGATATCTGTTCAGAACTGAGAGTCTGTAAAAATACTTAAATATTTGAAGCCTTACCATTTCACCTGGAGTTATACAAGCCATGGATTTGATAAACAGATCCTGTTGGAAACTTCATGCTACCAAGTGTTCTCCTTTTTTAAAATAAATTATACTGGGACAGAGTTTCTCATCTTAAGTACATTCCGAAGCACAAGTACTTCAGTACTTGGCAGTAAGCAATGGGAATTAGTATACTGTATGTTTGTAGCTTGGTGAGCTTCCTGCTAATATGAAACATGAAAAGCTTTAGGAATAGTATAGTCAAAAAAATTATATTGCATAAGAGTATTTCTTTAATGTAACATGAGACATCAGAAAAACTGTTCACTAGTTGCTAAATGAATCAAAGTTTTTACGGCTAGTGGTTTCATGTGCATAATTTTTATTCATATGATGGAGTTTAATAATTAAAGGCTGTTTTTCTACCTCTTTCTGTATCTTGCAGGCATACAGGAGTTTCCAGAAAATATAAAAAACTGTAAAGTCTTGACAGTTGTTGAGGCAAGCGTAAATCCAATTTCCAAGTAAGTTTGTACATTTTTTGATGTTTTTCATGCAAATACTACTGAGTCTCGAATTTGCCCCAAGACATGTGCCAGCCCTTGGAGGCGAGAGCTGAGTTCCCTGAGAAATATCTTCATTAACTTTGTTGCACTGTGATCCAGTATAGCTATCTCATTAAAGTACTTTGCCAAAGTTAATAGGCTATGTGGACTATCCTTCATTACACCAAGTAGCTTTGTCAGCTTGTTAAAATCCATCACTTGTCTGTGACTGTAGAGAAATGTGCAAGGAATTTTCTTTATAACAAAAATTAATTATGACTTAATATGCATTTCTGCTATAGTGACAAAATTAATTTGCCAGAAATCTCCACTGACAGAGATACAACATATCTCTTCTGGGGAAAAAAAGGGGTTGTGTATTTTTAAGTTTACCCTGTTGTTTCTAATTAATACCTTCTTCAGGTTACATGTGAGGAGATCACAAGTTCTTAGCAGGACTACATTTATTTGTAGTTTTTATTGCCTGTAGACATTGTTCTTAATACTTAAAATAATTTTGAAACTCATCTTATGGAGAACACCTATCTACTGTGACTTTAAAGAAATTCACCCCCTTAATTTTATCAATACGTAGGTATTCATATATCAGTACTTCAGTACTATACTGTTGCTTAAGAAAATATCACTTCATGCCCTGAATATAATTGAAACTAAGGTGCTATGTTATTTTACTTCTATATAGGCTGCCAGATGGATTTTCTCAACTGTTAAATCTAACACAGCTGTACCTGAATGATGCTTTTCTTGAGTTTTTACCAGCCAATTTTGGAAGGTAAGGTGAACATGAAACTTAATAGCTACATTTCTTTTTAAGTTTCTTCAGAGCAGTTTCTTCTGGTTTGAAGCAAAGTGGGTACTGAAGAAAGGGAAGAAGTATACATTGTGATTTTTGCAATAGTTACATGGAAAAAAGTCCTGAATCTGTATTAGCAGCTTTTAATTTTGACTTCTGGAGAGCAGACAGAATGCTTATGAAGGGCGTAAAACTCATTTACATTCTTGTTTCCTTTCCAACATTAGTCTGGTAAGTAAGGAAGACTAGTATTATTGAAATTTGTGTTGCTTGTCATGTAGTAATTGGAGTGAAGTAAATAATGACAACTGTAATTCCACTTGTCTGGCCATCTTGGATGTACAAATTACTTCATGCACAACTATAACTCTCAAGTCCTTTATTGTCGGGAATATTTCTGGAAAGCCTGGCATATTTATGGTGTACTGACTATGCAAAACTGTTACATGTCATAGTTTTAGTACAAGATAAATACTAATCTACTACTTCTGTAAAATAGGAGTATCTTGGAAGCAAAACTGAAAGGGTAATACTCATAGAAGGAAAAGTCCTGGATGAGCATGGGTCATGCTGTCCTTATCACACACTGCTTTTAGCCATTTCTGCAGTTTTCCCCTCTCCATTCTTATTTTATCCTCTCTTTTCCTAAATTGTCACTTTCCTGACCCATCCCATGTCCAGCAAACATCTCTTTCAGAAAATACAGCTATTAGTTAAGCAATCATGTTGCTGAGTGAAAAAATTGCTTTGGGCTGTATAGTTATATTTAGGTCAGCACAGCTTGCAAGAGATTAGCATAGCCCCCAGATAATGCTGCAGCAGTTGGGCAGATCAGGAGATGAGCAATAAGCAACATAAGCTCAGGTGCTTTCCACTAGTGGCTATTAGTTTATTAGTCATCTATGATCAGAGCTGTTGGCTTGCTTTTCTCTGTTGTGGGTCATTCCCTGATGAATGATTAGGAGCAGCAGATCTGCTACACATTCAGCTATCAAATTATATATATACAAATTATATGTACACATTCAGCTGCTTATGATGCAGGTTGAAGAATATCTGGAATATGCATAATCTTGTTGGCATTCCAATGATTGTCTATGCTTTTTCTGTTTTTTAATTGTCTAAACAAATGGCAAGATTTTCATAGTAAAAGCAGGCACTACAGAGGAACTTGAAGACTTCAGGTTGACACAGCTGATCCTTTAAGTAGTTAATCTTACATGTAATACACATGAAAAATTCTCATAATTTGTTCTTTGTCTCTCAGCTTCTGTAATGCTTAATGGTTAGTGAAATGGTGAAGTCATTAATTACTAACATCATAAGAATAAATCAGTTACTGAAGACAATTTGAAAGCCAGTTTTCCATTTTAGTGTTGATAGTTATGAAGAATTCTGCTTTGTTTGTTAAAAATCTGGTGACTTGCAGCATCCTGTTGTGTACCTAAGAGAATGAATTTGAAGTATTCATGTATGTAAGTTTACCTGCTAAAACAGTGTTGCATAGAATACATGGTGTTCTATAGGAAGACAATGTTTAAATCAAATAAATGGGAAAACAAATATTAAAATACTATTTCGGAGTAAGGTTCAGACCCCTTTGACATTGAATACTTCTCTTCTGTAAGTGGTAAGACTGCTCTGCCACAATTTTACAAGTAGGTATAAATACTTTCTAGTGCAGTCTTTTACCTTCTGCTTCAGAGTATGGCATTACTTCTTTTATAAAAAAATAAAAAATTCTGTTAGAAGCTTTTGAAATATTCAATCTCATAAATCACAAGCCTTCAGTTTCTTCCAGTTTGGTGCAATTTTTTTTTGCACGGCCTTACAGCTATTCCTTTTCACTATTTAGGAGTGTGTGAGGTAACTGAGTTCTGTTGCCTGCTCTTACTGTCAACGATTGTCAATAATAATGTCTCCTAAAAACTAAGCCAATACATATTACAGCTGACAAGGTTTTTATGCTCTGTGTGTCAGGTGAGAAGCCTGGTTTCTTACGTCTCTTTCTCTCTGAGTGTTCATTGTTTCTACAGTTTAATTGCTGCCATGTCTCATGAATGCTGTCCCCCATTCTCTCAGCTGCTTTATTTGTAATATTCTCATATTCCTCAGTTTATTAGACTAAATAAAATTGTTTCCTTCTGGTGTGGTAGGTTTTCCTTTGTGTCTAATTATATTAATATGTCTTGGAGCAGGTTTCAGTTTTAATTAATCTTCTTTTTGACAGAGGATGATGACATCTATAGCTATATTTAGAATTTGAATTGAGATCTCTTCATGGCTTCTAGTGTCATGGATATCTTCTTGTTTCTCTTGGAAATGTCTGTGGTTGTGCTCCAGTGTTCCAATTATCCTTTTTGCAGCTGGCTAATGTAATTTCCTACATAATTAACTGAGGTATTGGAAAGTTCAGTTAGAAATGGCTGATGCCTACAAGGAAATCCTAAGTACTTGGCTTGGTGCTAAGGCATCTTGTCCTTTTTTCTAATTTTTTTTAGTTCTTAAGGCTGTACGGGTTTTTTTTCTCCTCTATGGTGCCTTACTAAATCACTGTATTGTCTGTGACATAAGCGAAGCGAAATATTTTTCTGATCCTAAAACGTTACTATCAAAAAATATTGAACAGGATAGTCCTAGAAAGGGTCTTTGAGCACCTCTAACCGCTAACCTAACACTCAGCTTAGGAAATAATTTTTTTATAATGGAAAACACTTTTAATATATACATACAATGTTTTATTGATTTATCTCCATGCTTTATTCTCATCTTCAGAATTTGTGCTAAATATTTTCATAATTGTGAGTTCAAAAATTTGCCGTCTTTTTTCCCCCTTTTTAATTAATATTGTATATTTGCTGTCCTTGAATGGTGTTGTTCTTGTCCAGCCTGTTAGACTTACTAAAAGTCACTAGGCTTTTGATATGATGTACCTGTTCCTTTGAACTTCTCAGGTGAAAAGGGGGGATTTTTCCTCCATTCCCAAATTCAAATTTGAATGCATTGATATTGGCACAGATCATGGCATTAGCCTTCCTGCCAGTGCACAGATATCTGAAAATTATTATACTTGCCTAAGAAAATCATGTCTGTTGTATCTGAATACATAACGTATATTTACATTAAATACCCAAATATATAAGCAGATCATGTTAAACTTTAAACTCACAGCTTGCTCGTTTTATGACAGGGTTTTAAAAGGGAAACATTATTTACTAATAAGATATTTAAGATAAGCAAGGATTTATCTTCAGTGTAATTCTAAAAATTTGGGAATGTTGTCTATAATGGGAAATTATTTCCAGAGCCACTGTGGTGTTGGAATTAATTTGCTTTATATCTACTCTCTCAACAGTTTGCCAGTAGTATCTGTAGTAGTAGATGGTTTTAGTACTATCTACTTTGGGATACTTCTTGCATAAATGTACGATGATAATCAAATTTAGTTACATATGTCTATATATATGTTTTGCAGAACCTTTTGTAAATGCAGCCTGCAAGATACATACATTTTATTCTGCTTGCCTTTGCATTTTATTAGCAATTTAAAATAAAAATATTCTGCTTTAGGAAAACTGCAGAGGAGGTATAAAGTGAGGAACATCTTTCATTGCAATATTTTTAAATTTCCAAGGAATGATTGCTTGTTGCACAGCAAGCTTTGAGTGTACCTGCAGTATGTTTCTTTTACATTTCTTCCAGCTGGCATTGTTCAAAAAAATCAGATTTAGGAAGGATATTAATCATCTGGAAAATTTTTCATGTAGAGATTTTGTTTTATTGAGAAGTTGTGCTGCATCTTAAAAGCAGGCTAAGATGGTTATGATTAAAGAACAATACTGATAAAATAATTTTTAAGCTATTACAGAATGTATACTTCCAGTTCAATAATACCTGTTACAGCTTTGTGCATTGGTGATGTGCAGATAGTTCTATGGTGATGGGTTTTTCAAGTTCAGAAATTAAATATTTCTGTACAAGTAGGACAGATCTTTACCACAGAATGGCCCAGGTGACATATATTCTGCCACTATGAATTCCATTTTTCCTTTAATATAGATGAATTAGTTCTCTATTTCTTTTCTAAATTAAATGCCACTTCTTCAGATCACTTATGGCAGTTCACATGCTCAGTTTGGATGGATGCTGGATGCTTAGCACCAGCAGCTGAAAAAACAGCTACGCCTAGTATTTGATGTGCATTATTATTTTAAACTTGAATTAGGTCTTCAGTATTTCTCTCCAAGTATTTCTCATCAATTACTGGAAGAAAATTACATGTTTAAACACAGCCTGTATCTCCCAGCCAGGAGAGGTTGAGAATGTTTTCATAGTAGCTTCTGTGAAACTCTACACATAAGAAATTCGATATTTATATCTTCAGGCTCTTAAGGCTAGCTGAGGAAAGATTAGAACAGGAAACAAGGTGACAAAACTATGAATATTTCTGTCACCGAAGGCAATCTTTAAGTTCACAGAATTAGCTTATTACAAGTGTCATACAGTCAGTTTTGGCTAAAGTCAGCAAAATGTGGGTGTGCATATTTATAGTTTAGCATATGAAGGGAGATTTGCTGCCACTGCATTCAGCAGAAGTTGACTGCATGGATGAGTTGTGAAGAAAAAACTACAAACTGTGCAGCTATCTTCCCTGTCATCAAAGTAAAACACCAGCTGAAGGCTATTGCAGTGCTTGGTTTAGAAATCAAGCCCAAAATATTCATTCATGTCTGAGGGTTCTTAAAGTTGTGTTTTGTACTAGATTATCTTCTGGTGCTGGTAGGGTAGGATGCCTAGGAGGTCTTTCCCACTTATGTTCTAGACGAACAGCAGTGCTATTAGAATAAATTGGGGTTTTATTAGGGTATTCGTTCACTACTGTTAGGATGTTGGGATGTTGCATGTTTTTTAGAAGTAGGAGGGAGGAGGTTCCCCTCCAGCAGTTGCTACCAGATGGTGAGTGCTGTTTGCAATGCTGGGCTGCACTGACCTCTCCTCTCTTTCAAGGTGACTCTTACGTTCTTAGGTTATTTGTGGACGTGGCAGATGGCTGCTTTCAAACTCATCCAAAAATGAGTCAATGTCTAGAGGAAAAATAAATATGTTTTCAGCTTTCTATTTCTACACAGAGGATAGTTCTTACCACTTAATTAAAATAAAGGTTTTTGTCTCTGTCCTTACAACACACTGATTAAGCACTTTCAGGAAAGACTGGTATACTCCCTAAGCTCATTTCAGTCAGGGACCTTAATGCCCTATTTTGTGTTGTGTAAGTGCTGTCAGTGCATCACATGTAGAACTCTTGTCATTACAATCCTATCTGTATTTAAACAAAATCAGTTTCTTATTTTTTTTGAGAAATAGAGCTTTGTCACTTCTCTCCCAATACAACAAATTTCCCTGGGAATGGTATCTTGTTTGTATGTAAAAACTGCTTGGAACTTAACCTTGGCTAAGCAGTTGCAACCAAGGATTTACTGGAAAAAAGGTCACACCACCTTCTAACAGAAATATCAAAATGGATTCAGAAGCTGATTTGAAAGAATATGGAAGGAAATCCAAGATTAATTTAAGATATCAGGTAGAAGACTACAGATATTCCTCAGATAAGGCTTTTTGTATTAAAGTCCTTGATACATTGCCAGTAGTAGAAATTGAACATCTTTAATTGCATAAAGCGATCCTACCTTTTTGTTATTTCCTGTGTACTTTTCATTTTAATGATAACATGTACCCATTATTTATCCAGTGAAGTGATTAAAAATCTTTGGGATTAATGAAAACAAATGTATTCTAACAGGTGCAGAAAAGCAGGCAGGATCTAGTTTGTTTGTTGCTTTACCAAAATCAAACTCCAGCCAATGAATTTAAGATAACATGGAAATTTTGCACAAAATTTCACCTTAATGTTACAGGAAAAAATTTCAAACTTCGATTATTTTTCACTTAATTCTGTAGTATAAGTAAGTTCAGAGATTGCTTTTGTTATTAAATACAGAATATTGTAGTAATTTGTTATGCCTTTCTGTTACAGATTAACTAAACTCCAGATATTGGAACTTAGAGAAAACCAGTTAAAAATATTGCCAAAGTAAGTATAGTAAAGTTATAGAAATTCCTACAGCATTTGTTTTAACATTAATCCAGTTGTACCTCTCTCCTAAAATCTGGCATTTTTCTAATCCCTGCCTTGCAATTCTCACTCACTTCATCAAACAAGCCCAGGCTGATGGTGATGCAGTTCCTGCTGTTTCTATGAACAAGAGCAATGCTCAGAATTTTCCATCTGAGACTCTGGAGCTCCAAGCAGGTTAACAAAGATATAAGAGGTCGATGAAGAAAGAAACAGATCCCAAAGATGGGATGTAAATAGCCACCTGCAGAGTCATTACTGTGTTGTGTGTACTGTAAAAGTGATCTTTCTCTGGCAACAGAAATTGGTAGCGTTGCTGCTTTTGGTGGATGTAAGTAATTTTGGTGAAGAGGAGACTCTAACAATTGAATATTCACTCTGTCCAACTCATGCTAGGAGGCACTTGCGTACAGTAAGCTGAAGTGGAAATTGCCAGGTCTTCAAATACAACAGCCAGTTTTTTTAGTGGCTGTAGTTATTTATATGCCTAAGACATGATCAAGGGTTATGTTCTATTGGGATTCCCTTTTTAAGTGCCTAGATACTGTACTGTTGAGTCTGCTGTATAAACAAGCCAGAACTCATATCTGGAATGACATGTACAGCATCAGAAAGTGTGAATTAAATCTTCAAAGTGTGAAGCATTCTGTGGTATAAATACTCTCAATTCTCTTTGGCTCTCTTTGCTATCACTGGTTTTCAGCAGAAAAAAATTAGAGGACATGTAATTTAGAGTGGTAGCTCTCTAAATTAAGTTACTCCCAACTGAGGAACAGTAGCTATAATTAAAACTTCCAGCTGATACAGATTTTGTTTATAAGACCATTCTGACCTTAATTGCCATAATTAACACTAACAGCATGAATCACATGAAATATTTCTAAAAATGTAGTTTACTCTTGTAGTGATGAGACAATAATATATGCTTTAACGTGTTTAAGTCAGACACATCCTTTGTTGAAGGTGCTGGGAAACTTTTTGTTGATTTCAGAGTTTTTAGAGTTCTATTTTTGATTGAAAACTGAACAGCAACTGTCATGAAGAAGTCCTGTTTCACTTGCATAATAATCTATAGTACATGCTGAGCTGCAGCTTCATTATTCTATTCTGGTACTCTTATAGAAGATGCTATACAGCTTTAAAAAGTGTAGAAAATTCAAAGCAGTTTTTTGATGTTAATAAGATATAGCAGTAGGTCCTAGTATTTTTACTGTAGAATACCAATATGTTTTCTTGTTTTCCTCTAACTCTCATCTTTCTAATATCCTATTTGTAATTAGAAATGTATTTGGATAAATAGCATCAAACTAGCCCTCTTTCTGAGTAAAACATGCACATAATTTTTGCCACATAAGTATGAAGTACTTGAAAGAATGTTAATCAAAATGGGTAATCAATGCCAACACACTACATCAACCTCGCTTTATGCCAAACTTTATGCCAAATATGTATCATTTTGTTTGGAGCTAATCCACAGCCAGAAACTGCAAGTGGCAGCATTGTAATGCAAAACAGCTGGATGAAACTATTTCTGAAAGGAAACCAAAAACACACAGAAACTATTTTAGAGGCATTTTTCTGATAGGTAAATTGGGAAGATGATCCAGTAAAAGTATTCTACTTTTTTTTTCATTTTTTTAAGCTTCTATGGCCTAATTGTCAACAAAAAGAGTAAGCTTTTTAGAAAGAAGCAAATTATTTGAAAGTATAATTATCATGATTCAAGGCCCAATCTTGCCATCACATTCATCCCCTTGAATTTTATGTCACTCCACGTAAACTGTAGTGTTAACCTTAGTGAAGCTGTCTGTCTACAACAGCAGAATTTGAGGCATAATTTAGGCTATCTGATCCCTTAGTATTGAGTTGAATTGATGCCAAGTTCAATAATATGAATTATGAAAGAGGCTTTCAGTTTATGGGAGGGATTACACAGCGCCATGTTAAAGATGAAAATAGGTGTAATTCCATGATATAGATAATGTTTGTTTCAACATCATTTGGCATTGAATTTTCCTGCTACCATAAATTATTGGAAGCCTTGTTTTTATTTTGTCTGAAGGTACTTCTCTACAAGTAATACAGGAAAGCAAGGAGATGTTAGTCTTAGAATATCTGAAATATTCTAAAATACCTATTATGCAAACAGAGGGGAAAGGAGGGAATATTTTGGAGACCATCATCTTGCAAACACGTTTGTGTATGTTTTGTAGTTGAGTGGATGTGTTTGCTAGATCACAGTCATTTTGGCAAGTGAAATAAAGGGCCCCAAATCAATAAAGTTATCTTGTTATCCTGTCAGCTTTACATAACATTGGTTTCCATAGTATAGTCTATGAAGTTTCAAAAGCTACAGAATGCTGTGTTAGATCCTTTTAAAGGAGTTCTTTAGCAGTGCTTCTGGGAGACTCTTTGGGGCAAATTTGTTAGGAACATATAGCACTAAAATTGGTATTGACATGGTATCACAAAACTTTGAGAGATCAATCTTCTGCAGGATTTCAGAGGGACTCAGATAAGTTTAGTTAGAAATTGAAAAAGAATGTTAGTTTACTGATAATCATCCTGTTCATTAGCTTCAAGAAATGAGGGAATTTGTTTCTTAGAGTCTTCTGAAAGTAGTCTTCATATTTTATTGGTTTTTTATTTCTTTATCTAGGACAGTAGGAATGTTTGCTAGAGGCTTTCCTTCAAAGCCTAAGTATACTATTTGTACTGTGCAAAAAATGCTTCTGCTGCTTTTGTCTTGGTCTTTACCTACTTACACTAAATTCCTAGTTTGTTCCCAGCTTAATTACTCCAATGTCATGAAAATCAAATTTCTAAACAAATGGTGAGTCTCTTTCTTGGAGATAATTTAATGAAATTATTAATATTATTCATGAAATAACTTTCAGTAAATATTTTTTCCAATATATTATTTTTGAACTGTATGTTCAGAGTAACTGTGGATCTTACTGTATTTGAAGAAAAACTGAAGCTTTGAATAGCTTCATAGAGCATCTTACACGCATGCAATTGTTTCTTGAAGAAACTAGAGTGGTATTCTGACAGTATACAAGACTCTACCATTTAGGAGCTCTTATATTTAATTTTCCAGATTTTTATAGTATGTACCCCATTGCAGTTTATATATGAAAGTTTTAGATACTATTAATCATTCTGTGAAAATCTGTTATTAAATAAATACGTGAATATTATTTCATATGAGGAATTCACAGTCTTGCAATAAATACTTCCAGGTAGAACTGCTGCTGACTGTGAAGTATCCACTGTGTAGACCACCATGTACAGTGGTAGATAATCCCTATGGAATCCCCAAAGTGAACTTACATAGAAGAAAAATGTTTCCAAAACACAGCTTGAAGTAATAGATTTTACTTTTACTTCAGACATTGATTAAATATTTGCCTTAAGTTAGCTTAAAGAGTATGGATGTGTCACAAAACCTGATTTAGGAATCTCATTTAATGTATGGCTAAAGAAATAATTAGGGTTACAAACCACATGACATGGATGCAACATAGCAGCCTGGAGAGATTAAAAGGTGGGGTTGGATAGTGTGATTCAACAGTGCTTTTCTCTGTTTTAACTGATCACTGGGCAGTAGTCTTTCTTTGAGAAGAAAACTTCTAGTTAACCAACCTTTGACTGCTGAAGGGACATACTGTGTATGTAAAAAGCTGAAGCACTCAAAAGAAGAGATGGGCCACTGCATTACCCTTTATCATGAATATTTCTTTACTGTTCTTTAGTTTTTGCAAGCTCATCTTGCAGCCTCAATTGTGTTTCATTGTATTCTTTGTGTGACACTCAGCAGTGTACAGGATCAGTAATATGTGCCTGGTTGACCAGCGTGTGAAAAATTTATCTGTAATTAGATATCATTCCAGTTACAGAATAGCATCATTACTTAATACTGATTACTAGATTTTTGTAAATCTGTAAGATTTGGTGTAGCTAGTATTTTCTTAGATTTTTGTAAATCTGTAAGATTTGGTGTAGCTAGTATTTTCTTAGACCTAATTTTTTTATTAATCCCCTTCCTGTGCAGAACCATGTCCAGACTGACTCAGTTGGAGAGACTGGACTTAGGAAGTAATGAATTCACAGAAGTGGTGAGTTTTGCCTTAGTAAAAGAGCTCTGCATCTTTTATAAATCTCTTTATCCTTTGATCTGTTTTTAACAAATATGAAAACATGAACATCATCTCAAGGATTCTGCTACTAAGAATTATTTATACCTTATACTACTTCATGGAGCCCATTGTGAAATGTGTGTGTGTGATCTTATGAATGAATGATCCACTCCATTTAAAAATAACACTCTGTTACGTAGTGTGGTTACTGTACTGGTAAATTATTAAGAGTAATACGTGTTTGTATTATAAACATAAGGGTTTGGCTTGGAACAAATTCTAAACACTTATTGATTATCATGTATTGAATGTTACAATTTTGTGCGTAAACTGCTTTTATTATTGTGCACGAACTCTTTAGATCCAAGGGCTATTAAATTTGAATGTTGTTCAAAGCAGTATTTACAGTTGAGGTGCTCTGAATTTTCCTTCAGCATATATTGACTTGTTTCCTGTTTGTCGTCTCCCAGGCAAATATATCTTGTATTTAAGAGTCACATAACATAACTCTGCTTTTTTACAAGTACTTTCTTGGGTAAAGGAATTGAAATAGAAGTATAATGAAACTTGCTGACCTGCAACACAATAGAGTCAAGCCGTTGTGCATCACTAGTAGAATATGCAGAGCTGAACACTTGCCTAGTGATATGGTTTGGAAAATAGGGGAGTGTATTTAAGGAACTTTTCATTATTATAGTTAAACATCTAGCCCTTACCATGACTACCATATTCTCATCACAGGGTAGATATTTGTGTGGGAACCTTAAACTGAAAGGAAAATGAGTTGAGAGTCAGGACTGCAACTTAAGCAGAAATCATGTCTATTTACTGTATAACAAAACTTACTAAGGATTTATCTGAACTTGGCTTTACTTTTTAAGGTGCTGTAGTATCTCTGTTGTATTACTTTCTCAGAAAGGAAGTTTAAAAAGGAAAGCATATGCAGCATGCATGTTTACCAAGAAGGGGTCTTTCCCTGATAAACAAGCACTTTTAACAATAAGTTGTAGTGGAAACACAATCCCGCACTTCATTTTATGGATGGTGTGGTTTGCTTGTATCATGGAGATGCACCCTTTGTTGATAGAAAAATGAAATTTGTTTTGATTTTCCCCCAAACCAAAAAATCACTGGGCTTTTTGAAAAACAGTTCCTCTGAGTTGATGAAATTTAAGGGTTTTTAGACTTCCTCCATCAAATTCTTACATGTAACATGTACTTACAGTTTGTGTCTGTTGAAAAGTAATACTTTCTGCAAAAGACAGCAAACCAACAGAAAGCCTTTCTCTAAAGATAGTTTAGTACTGTGGTCAAGTTATTCGAAGTTTTAGTATATCTGGTATATATTTTAATTTCAAAATTAATTACCTGGGTTTTCTTTGATGACCCAGTGAAAAAAGTGGGTATAACAGCTACAGAAACACAGTACTAAAGTTGCAATAGACAAATCACTGGAGTTGTTTTTGCCGTTCACTGGGGTTTTTTCATAAGATTTTTTAAAAAATGGCTTCCCATTACAGCCTGAAGTACTTGAACAACTGAGTGGATTAAAGGAATTTTGGATGGATGGTAATAGATTAACACTTATTCCTGGGGTAAGTTCTTTTGCCATGTTAAACATAGAGTATTTTAAATTACACAGGTACTTACTTTGTCAGAGATCATGTATGTTGAAGTTGCTATATAAGTCAGTGTTACTTAAAGCCAAAAGGCTAAATGGTGCTTAAATGCTTAGTCCACTTAAAAATTATCATTGATCATGAGAGTTGCATTCCCAGCTTTTTGGAGTGTTTTTCGTTGAAAGTTATATATTTCTCATCTAAAAATTAAGTTACAATTCAGGAAAACTAGTACAAATCTTAAATCAAATTTAGGTTCCAAAAAAGGGATTATTCTATGTTAGACAGCAAGCAGGAATATACAGGATAAATATGTTGTGTGGATTTTTACTGGTCACAGCCATAAAACAAGCAGTGCCAGTTCTGGTCCTGTGTAAACAGGGAGCATAGCCAATTCCTGAGAAAACAGTCTGTTGACTTTGTATGGGTTCCTGACGTCTTTCAGGATTACATGTGGTCCAGGCTGACCTATTATTACAGTACTTGAGAACCTTTGCTGAAGCTGTAGCAAACTAATAAATGAGTATTTGAAGTTTGGGAAGCAGTTGGCTTGTTTTCAATCTCAAAATCATGAGCAGTCTTGTGAAATGTGGCCTTCCTGCCTGAGCAGTAGTTTTTGCTACTGTTTTTCTGTCAGCTAATTCTTAGACAGTTGAGTGGTTTGATTGCAAAATACAAGCTGAACTGTGTTTTGCAGTAAAATAAAACTGTATTTCTGAAAATGAAGATTTTAATAGGGTAGTGTGCATGAATTTTCAAGCCTATGTTTGATGCATATGGAATGGTAATACAATCTTATATTTTGCCTTGTTTCTTTCAGTTTAGTACAGTTAGGATTTCATCATTGTTTTTGAGGATACAGTTTTACACGAAAGGCATTAAAAAGCATTAAAAGTCTACTGGAGCATAATGATGTCTTCACTATGTGTCTCTTTCTGAAGTCTGTTCTAAAGCTTCAATTACTTGATTCACACTAACTGAATCAAATCGTTGAATGTGCAGAAGACTGACTTTAGGGACCTGTAGAGCTACTGTGGGGTTTCTGTGTGCACAAAACCATCAGCTGTGCTTATCTGCACAAAATACTTCATTTGAAAATTTCTGTGTGTTGCATAAAATTGTATTTCGGTACTCTAATTCTTTTCCTCTGGCATTACACTTGAGAGGTCAAATCTGCTGGATTTTTTGTTTTGAACTCGTGCTTTCTAGAACACATTATTTTCTCTTACTTTTAGTTTATAGGCACTTTGAAACAACTGACATACTTGGATGTTTCTAAAAACAACATTGAAGTTGTCGAGGAAGGTATTTCAGGTTGTGAAAGCCTACAAGACCTACTGTTATCCAGTAACTCACTTCAGCAACTGCCAGAGTCTATTGGTTTGTATTATAAGTGAATTCATGTTTTTAAAAGCCTGTAGTTCAGACACAGAGCACTTAAAATGCAAAAATGACATTCTAGATCTGTTTCAGTTGAGTAGAAGTGCCAGTTCTTGATAAAACTGTAATATATGGCTGAATAATAACTTATAATTGTTTTGGACCATTCTTTACTTTATAAAGTAGTTAGTAAATGGATGAAAAACTGCGCTCTATCAGAAAAAAAACTATTTCTCCCTGCCCCCACTCACCTCCCCAAATGGTTGACACACTATAAACTGGCAAATATGTTCTGTAAGCTCATCTCCTTATTTCCTTAAGAATACAGCACTATGAGCATGCCAGGGAATGGAGATGTGGTTGCTTACCCATAATGTTGGAGTTTTTCCCCTCTTAATTTAAATTTAAAACTCAGCATAATGAACTCAAATGTCCATTTTGATTTCTTTGTTCCTATTATAGGTTCTCTGAAAAAGGTGACAACACTTAAAATTGATGAAAACCAGTTAATTTATTTGCCCGACTCCATAGGAGGGTAGGTATTTCACCAAAATAAGAAGTTAAATTGACTTTCTGAACACTTTTCTGTAACATTGGCTCCTCTTTTGGAATTTTTAGTAGCTACTTGATTTAATTTCTTCTAAATGTTAATGTCCTGCTACAATTTTTAAAAAGCGTTTTCATATCTTAGTTCTAGTTTGCAGCATATATGTTCATATTGCTTAATACCAAAGGACATATGTTCCTTACTTAATGCAGCGATCAATCTATAAAGCAAAAATTGACTGTGACAGAAAACAAGATTCTTAAAGGGTCAGTTAGCTTCCTGAAATTGCTTTATTTTTGACAGTGACTTGGCTGTGGTAGATACTGCAAATGATTGCCCAATCTCAAAAATCTTGTAAAAAGTAAATATGAACATGTATTTATCTTCTTATATGTATATATATGTGGAGAATTTTTAGCTGTCAATCAGCAAGTTTTTTTAATATATATTTTGGTGTTTAGCAATTTAATTTAAAACTTGCAAATAATAGCAAAAACAATTGGCTCACAATTAAGTGCTGTACAAATGTACAATTTCTTCTAATTTTTTTCATATATTTTAATTAATATAGGTTGTCTTTTGTTGTCAGAGTTTACAAAGTACTCTTGAAATTGTTTGCTTGTTCAAAAACTGCACTCGGCTCTGATTTTATAGTCTGTCTCATTCTGAATGTTCTTAATGCCTTACACTGCCATGTTGTCATGTACTACACAAGCACTCAGTGTTGCTGGCCTCACTGTTTTCATTGTGAGGACAGTGTAAAGGAGATTTTTAAAAAATAGGCAAGCTCAAAACAGAACAAAAAAAACCTGCAATCAACTGACAGGAAAAAACACTCACCCTAAAACACATTTTAGGCCATCAGTAAAGGATTCTTCTTGGATTTTAATTCTTTAGGGTTTATTTTGAGCTACATTTGAAATAATTAATGGTGATATTAACTTCATTTAAACTGCAAGTATTCAATTAATGTTGGATTAATTAATCTGTATAGAGGAGTTAATTTTTTTTTTTTCAGGTTAATATCAGTAGAAGAACTGGACTGTAGTTTCAACGAGATTGAAACATTGCCTTCATCTGTTGGTCAGCTCTCAAATATAAGAACATTTGCTGCAGATCATAACTTTTTAACTCAGTTGCCATCAGAGGTATGTATTTATTGGAAGTCTACAAAATGAATATTTTAATGTGTTTATGTAGTCTGTGCAACTTATGAGCAGCCAGTTACTAATTTTTGAGAGGAATTATTTTGTGTATGTTTTCAAAGGAGGATGTATACAAATATACAAGTTTATAAATAATAAAATTTGATTTTTTAAGCAACAAGTAGGAATTCGTTGCTATGTATTGAAACTAAAAGGTTAGTATCTAAGAATAACTTTCAAGACAAAATACTCTCAATACTAATGGTTTTAAAATTTTTCATATTTGTTGTGAAGATTAATTAAATTCATTGTGGGGCTTTTTTTTTCAGATTGGAAACTGGAAACATGTTACAGTATTGTTTCTGCATTCTAATAAGCTTGAATTTCTCCCTGAAGAAATGGGTGATATGCAGAAATTAAAAGTCATCAATCTGAGTGACAATAGGTTTGTGAATCCTTCTCAAGTAGAAGTTGTATAAAATGCAATGTAGAGGGATTGTTATTAATACATAATGGCTATCTTTCTTTATCTCACACATAGCTCAGAAGCTGACTGAGATGTATTTAATGAATTATTGTCATATTCTGGATCTTGCAGTTCCATTATATTAAGCTATCTTTATTTTAATGAATGGGCAAATGCATTCGAGTGCAGCTTCACTATATTCGTGTTTTTCTAAGGAATTACTTTGGTTATTTGCATAAAACTTTTGATTCTTACTTAAAGATTAATAGCTTCTTGTATTGCATATGGAGCACCCAACTGTACCATAGGATAGCGTGTGTTCTGTGGAAGGAGGAAAAGAGTTGTGTTTTATTCGAGATGGTCATTAAAAACAGACGAAACATTTAGCTTTGGGGAATTGTTGGTTTATAGAATTGAAGTATACTGGGAGAGAGAAGTCTAGCAGAGCACACCCTCCTGTTCTTCAATCCAGCTTCTCTGTACTCTGTCTGTGGCTTATTTATCCATTAATGTCAGAACACCCATTACACAGGACAGCCCCTTCCCCATACATGTATCTTTGAGAAAAAATCTGATTTTCAGATGTAGCACATTTTTCCTTAATTGGCATAAATGGTGATAAAATGGTGAGGATTCAGATTTATTAATTCACATTAATTGTCTTTGTATTCAAGTCACCCAGTCGAGTTAAAGTTCAAGTTACAATGTAAATTATTTGTTTTAAGCTACTTGCTAAACTGGGCAGATATAAGTTTTTCTTGTTTGTTTGGATTATTTTAAATTTGAATTTAAATTACATGCTGTAGCCTTTCAGTTCTCAGTTTTTATTAAGTTAACTTCATTTGGAAATGTCCTTTAAAGTATTTTACAGGCTAATGCAGTATTGTTTAAAGTCTTAACAGTATAGCGAAATGTACTTACATAAATTCTTGTAATTTACAGACTGAAGAATTTACCATTTACCTTTACAAAACTGCAACAACTCACTGCTATGTGGCTATCAGACAATCAGGTAAGATTTTTTTTTTGTATTGTAAATAAAATATTATTGACTTCATTCCTAATGAGATTGGTAAGAACAGAGCCGTCTGTTTAAATAAAGAGACCTAGTACTGTGTACATCAATACTTTCTTGACATTACTATGTCAAGTCTCCTGAAGTAACCAATATTGATCTTAACTGTCTCTGGAGACTAATAATCCTGGAGCTCTGTACTGTGAGGAAATACGGATTTAACGGATGTTGGAAAGTTTTTTGTTAATTTGCTTTTGTTTTTGTTATGTTTTCTCGGAGTTTGTGGGTGTGAGTTTTTTGTTGTTTGTTTGGTTTTTGTGCTTTTGTTTTTGTCTTGTTTTTGTTTGTTGTTGTTATTGCGGTTTTTGTTTTGTTGTTGTTGGCTTTGTTTGTCCAGGCCAATTTACACAGGAGAGTTAGTGCTTGATAAGCTTGAACTTAAAGGCGTAGCCTGCTGTTGCTTTCACAGCTATACCAGTGGGGAAACTCAGCATGCCGGGTTTTAAGTTAGGTTTCTTTCCATACCTTTGAACTGTGTGACTGTTCAACTTTGAAGCTGTTAAGCAATAACTCATGTGCTTGTATTTTTTCCTTTTTATTAAAGCCCTTGGTATTATGTTGATTTTCTGGGTGGCATTAAGGTGTACAGGGCTGTCAGAAATCCGCTAGTCTCAGATGTGCATTTTTACTAAACCAGTAATTTCAAGAATCTTCTGCCCTTCCCTGTAAGGGTTGAGGATGGTCAATCTGGTGTCAAAATGAAAAAAAGAAGAGCACACAATCTTTCTCTTTGTATGATTGTCTGCAGCTTTAAATAGCTAAATATATCTCTGCATTTCTGATCCGTGTGCTTTGGGATTGTAGTAAATACCAATAAGAAACAAGGTTACTTTTTGACTATCTAGTGTTTTCTTTTCACAAAAGCTATTGTTGAGTTTGTCCTCAGTCAAAAAGCCTGTCATCAGTCAAAGTGAGGCATGTTAATATCTTCATTTTGTGAAAATTATTCAGAGGGAAAATGGTTTAATTCAAGGGAAAGCAAGTTTCAAAGTCATGGGACAGGCATGCCCTGTGATATGTTGGTCATATTTACTTTTTTTAATATATATATAATGTATATATATGTGTTCTCATAACAATAGCCTTCTTTCATTTACTTTCTAGTCCAAACCACTTATTCCTCTTCAAAAAGAAGCTGACCCTGACACACAAAAAACAGTACTTACTAATTACATGTTCCCTCAGCAACCAAGGACTGAGGAGGGTAAGGAATTTCTGAAATCACCTGTCTCAGTGGTCACTTTTGGAAATAATAATAGGAAGACTAAATGCTTACATTTCACTAAATGTTTATGTATAAGTTTGGATGACATCATGAGTTGTGTTTGATGAATGAGAACAGTAACTTAATGAGACTTAGATGTTGATAAATTCCAGATGAAACTATTTCAGTGAATAAGGTGAGAAATGGACAGGAACACATTCTGTGGTGCTTGCCACTCCCATCATGACACCCTCATTCCTTCCAACAGAGCCTAATGATTTGGAGTGAAATTCTCTTGTGTTAGCTTCAAACTGACTATTTTAGCAAAATGTTTCCTCCAGTACCAAGTATGTATTGTTTGAAAAGTACTTAGTATTCTCTGGTTATTTTGAAATTTTTTTAAAAATCAGTCCAGAAAAAGCATCTTGCTCACATGTAGTGTGAACTGTTTTTATTAAAGGTTAGGCATATTTTAAGCTCTTACCAGAAAGTTATTTCAGCACAGTTGTGAAATAGTTAAGGAAACAAGTAACATTCCAGTAGTAAGCCAAACAGGAGTTGCAAGGAAAAAGAAAAATCGTGTGCTGCTTTAACAGAAATGAAGGGGGGGGCAATATATTAATGGAAATAATTGAAAACTGACAAGCTGCAACATTTCTTGTTCCATGGCACCGGTAGCTAGTACATTGACAGAAGAGTAATCAAAAACATAAGCAAAAGCAGTAAACTGTGCATCACTTTTAGTGCCTTCTAATGTGGCTGCAATACCTCTGATAGGATGTGAGAACTGAGAGATTCGGTGAAGTTCAAGACTGTTTCTGAAAGTGTTCTTTCCATTGGAACTCAGTTTTTCTCCAGTTCTGGCTTCTTGTGAACAAGGAAAGGACTGATTGTTTGTTTAAGCTGACAGAATACCTGTCTGAATAAAGGAAGGTTTAAGGCTCAACAGAGTTGTTAAGTTGGCTTTTGGTCAGGAAGTCTTAGTAATAGTAATAGGGAAGTTTATTATAATAGTTTCAGATGTGTGAAAATTTTAAGTTTACCTAATAAGTGCAGAGCAGCAAATATTCCATTGTACTTACCGAGTCCTATAATTAGGTATTTTTCCATGTCAGGTATAGAAGAGGTTAATATGAACAGTCCTGCTATTGCTAGTGCAGGATATGCATTTTCTGGGTGGTAGCAGCAAATTTATTATTATTATTATTATTATTTGTCATGCTGAAAGTAGAACCTGGCTCATGCAACACCAAGATATGCTAAAATAAGAGCCATTGGGTACCTATAAGGTTTTTTAAATATTTGTAAAATTGAGCAAGAAATACTTGTATCTAAAGTCCCTGTAAACTGCTTAACTGCTGCAAAATCATGCAGATTAACTCAACCTTAAGTTTTAAATGCTTACACTGCTTTAGGATTAGTAAGAATGCAGGCTTTTCTCACTGTCATTCTTAGTTTTCATTTTAAAATATTCATTAAATTAAATCAGATGAATGTTCTTACCTGTGCTTAATGATGTTAAGCACTGATATTAGGCTATATAAATCTATACAAGTATAATTAATGTTTATATATATATATACACACACAAATGCATTATTTCATATTTATATGTAGAATAAAACCACTTAGCAGAGTTCTGCTGAAAATTTTCAAGTGTGAATGTTAAGACTAGTGTACAGCTAATCATGATTTTCTTTTTAAAGACAGATTTGCTGAAAAATAGAAAAATAGAAAAATACAGCTAAATTTCTAAAGCAGTGGCATTGCTTCTAATCTTCAGTTAATGGTGCCCTTAGTCTTTTGTCTTTTAAAAATAATAAATACAAAAGCACACCAATCCCATCCAAGAGAAAGAAAAAGAGTATATTTTCTTCTGTGTAGTGTAGCCTATTCTTATAAGAACTTCTTTGGGTTTTTTTTCCAGTTATGTTTATATCTGATAATGAAAGTTTCAATCCATCTCTGTGGGAGGAACAGAGGAAACAGCGTGCTCAGGTGGCATTTGAATGTGATGAAGATAAAGATGAGAGAGAGGCACCACCTCGGGTTAGTATTTAATTTATTTTTGCATACTTTGTGCTTCCCCCTCTGATACTTCCACTCTTAATCTCAACCTTTTCCTTACTTGCGTTATGGGTTTCACTCTGTTGAATAAATCGAGTCACCATTTTAGAGTATTTAGCAGGATGAAACACTATGGTTTGGATTTTTTTGTTGTGTTTGCTTTTAGTTTGGGCATTATTTGGCCAGATGATTTTCAGCAGGGCACAAGAGAAGAGATCAAGCTGATACATGGCAATGTAGGGCCTAACTAGGATGCTACCTGACTAAGGGTGCTGTGGAGAACAAGTGGGGAAACCATGATAAATCCTGATTTTAAGTGAATTACAGTTGGATTAATCTTTGCTTGGAATCATTGGACATGTTGAGGGAAAGGGAGTGAAAGTGATTCATAATCTTGCCTGGTTGTATAAGCTTATGTCTTCCTCAGTGCAGGCAGACTTGAGTATCAAGGTGGAGATTCTAGAGTATTCAGTGATTTGGCCTAATTAATTATTTGTTTTAAAGCTTATGTTTTAGTTCTGACATTTAAATAAATGTAGAACCTTATTGCTTTTTTTTATACAGGAGGGCAATCTGAAGAGATACCCAACTCCATATCCTGATGAACTGAAGAACATGGTCAAAACAGTCCAGACAATTGTACATAGACTAAAGGATGAAGAATCTACTGAAGATGCTGCCAAGGAGTCAAAACGAGAAGTCCAGACAGTTTCTGTAAAAGATGTGGGGGTAAAGGTTAGAGATAGCATTATCTTCTGGTTTTGCAAGAAATTCCAAAGACTCAAGTGTCATTGATTCTTTTTAATTCTCTTCTTCCTCCCCTCTGAAACTTTAGCAAGAAAAATGGTTAGATTACAGAACCAGTTTACTGCTTTCCCACCTAAGGAGGTCTGTAATAAACGTCAGGTTTGCAGTAGCAGTCTTTCTCCTGCACTAACAAGAAAAGTGACCTAATTCTCAGGCAAATACAAACTGTGGATGTGTTAAGGAGCTGCCTTCTTTGGTTTCTGGAGGATAGCATCTTTGTCATCCTCTGATCCTCTTTCATCTGCCAGACTTCACAATGAAATTTGAATAAGGCTTTTACTACTCATGACTGAAGGCTTTGTGTGGTGACAAGCAGTAATAGCAGGCTGGCAAAAGTGTCCCAAGTCCCTAAGAGCTTGATGCAGCATGATAGAAGATAGGACTACTTTTTGGTGCTCACAATGAATCATTGTAGGTATTGGTCTGTTGTTTTTTGGGTTTTTTTTAATTTGACTGGAAATATAATCGTATATATTGACAACAATAAGGATAAGAGTCAGACTGATGGACACAGGGTAGGGACTGTATCTTAGTTATCTATGGTGTTTTCTTAGCATTTCATACCTGGTGGATTCTGTTCTTTATAATTTCAGAGCTCAGATTTTTCCATTCATATTTTCCCAAAAGATATAATGCTGGCTTTATATGTTACGAAAAATGTTTCAGGATGCTTTCTCTGCTAATATTCTTAATTCTGCAGACCTCAGAAACTGGTTCGATAAAGAACAAAGCCGATGAGAGAAAGCAATATTCAGCAGGAAGCTCTGTGCAGAAGCCTAGTGAACCAGAAGCTGAGCACAGCACTGCAAATTCACAGATGACTGCACTTGTTAAAACCCTGCAGAACACGAAAACAATTGTCAACCATGAAGACATGCTTGAGGTATGGCATTGCAATGAGCATTATAGCAGTCAGAAATTGTGCTGATGTTGTATTGAATTTGTTCTTCTGGGAGATAAAATTTCTGTTGACAATAGAAGAAAATTGCCCTCCATAAATGCTGTAAATTCAGATGGTTTTCAATACAGTTTTTTTTTCCTTCAGATTTTGTTAAGTAAAAGTTGAAACAGCTAATAAAAAGTTCATAATAAAAGATGCATGCATTTAAAGAAAAAGAACGAAAACTCAGTTAAAGGTTGATATACACAGTGAAAAGACTTATACTTTGGTAGAATCTTCCAGTTGTTTGACTGTCAGTACTTCATTAAATAATCACTTTTAATTGTTGCTGAAATAAGAAAATGTCAGATCAGTGGTAACAATAAAAAGTTTCTGTATCCAAGTGAGTATACACATGCATTTCAAATGAAAAGTGGAAGGTGGGTTTAAATATATATGTTTCTTTGTGTTTACTAGTAAGCTGTCAGGAATATTACTTGGAATAGACTTACCTCTTACAGTGAAGGATTTTAAACTTCTGACATTTGCATCTCTCTGCATCAAACACCATGTATTCATTTATTTAGAAAGTTTGAGGTTTATGTGTATTTGTCCTGGTTTAGGGCAAATTTGGGAGAAAACTTCCAAAGGGTCCCCCCCACGAAGCAAACCCAAGTGCCCCTCCCCCAACCGGTTTGGGAAGCAATTTCCTCAGAATTTCCTCAGAGAGAAGTGGAAAAAACCTGTTTATTCTACAGGCACAGCAGTGCCCAGCACATAAAACGAATATGAAACAACAAAACCTCTTACTGCTCTGAAGAGATGACAAATTCAGAAAGTCTCTCTCCTGTGGGTGGTAGCTCGGCTCAGTCTGTTCTCAGTCCCTCCGGCGCTGGAAAATGGCGCTGCCCAGGCCAGGCCCCGGTGGCCGCAGGTGTGAGCTCCGGGTGCTCCCCCGGGCCCCCAGTCCAGAGCAGGTTCAAATAATTCCAGGAAAAAAGGAAAAAAAAACTTTCCGGGGAACTTCTCTGCTTCAGTTAGTCAGAAACTAACAAAAAGCCAAGGAGAGCTCTCTCCGCTGCCCACCACGGTGACACAGTGCAGGAGGACAAAGACGATGGAACTCCTATCTCTGTGTTTTGAAAACAACTGCCTCAGACATTCCACCGCTTCTCCTCCCCGCTCCTTCACTCTCAAATTCAGCCTTAAAGGTACAAAACTTATTTCTGGGCTAAACAGACAAATGGGGATACAATTCAACATGACAAAGTCACCCCAGGACAGTGACAAATTTTGGAAGTTTTCATTAGTAGTTCCCAGTTGCAACCTGTAAAATACTTTTTTCATAGTTTTGCAAGTGATTTTTTTTTTGCCTGGGTTGTTTAAGCTGTGGAATGTGCCTATATCATACAGTGACAAGTCTTGAGTGACAGGCAGTTGTGACTGTCACTGGCTACTTCCCCACTAGTGTGTTTCTGCTTCTACATTCTTTATGAAAATACTGGTATTGACATTTTTTCTTTAATTTTAAAATGTAATTTCAGAAGACCATGGTAGTTGTCTAATTGACAGTAATTCTTTGTAGCTGTAGTAAATACACGACTCAGGTACAGTGAAGTCCTTGTTTCTTTCTATTTCCTTATTTCCTTCTGGCAACACTGTCGTAGAATCCAGATAGCTCAACTTTGCCTGTGTGTATGCTTTTCATTTCAGCATCGATTACACTTGTATGTCACATCCAAGAGGAAGGGAATGTAGTAGACACAGTGAACAGGTTCGTTGATTGGATTGTGGAGAAAAGCCGATGGATTGGGTTTTTTTTATTTTTAATTAGGACTATCGCAGCTTGTATGCTGCATCTCAGCCAAGTTTGTCCTTCCTGCAGTCCTAAGAAGTGGTCAGGTAATTGCTGTCATGGGAAGGTGGTGCTCCAGCAGGTTCCATGCATTAAGTATTCCAAAACAGGAAGGAAAAGTGAATATTGGCAGACTATTTTTGCAATTTGCAACATGGATTTTGTAGCAGGAAGCATGGTTATTTGAAACAAAATTCCTTTTTGAGGAAAGAAAGTTTGTTGGAGGTTTGTGTCTTCAAAATGTTATTGAAAACAATTGAGTTTTGAAGATAAATTAATATAGGGCTAGATGTAGGGTACTGAATCAGTTGCATGGCTACTTTTGCAGCAGCTTTGTCTATTAATCTCTCTCATAAGTGCACTGAGTTCCATCTTTTTGTTCAGAACTAGTGATTACTAGCTTAAATGTGTTCATCATTGCTTTATTTCTCTGCCATTGCTCTTGAAGTTAAAAGATTTCTTTTCCTTTTGGAATTTACCCATAGCAAGCTACTCTTGCACTGTTTCTGTTAGATAGACTAGGCAAGCCAAGCTCCCTCAGTCTTTACTCACGGGGTTCATCTCCATTGCTAGGATTGTCTTGGTCATGGCTACTTTATAGCTGTTTCAGTTTGAGCTTTTTTCTTCAAAAACAATATCTGGCTGGTCAGTCTGAGGTGTTTGCTTGTACCGTGATCACTTTGTGACTTGGACTCAACTGGATGCTCTCTCTATTGGTGGAATAAAGGCTTCATCTTCTTGCTCCAAGTAGTTTTTTGCAGTTAAAGTTACCTGTCTGAGTGTCATCCCACAGAGTTCAGCAGTGACAATGCGAGTCTGCAAGTGCTACTTCTGAAACATAATTCAGTTGACATGCACTACAGATGCATTACAAAGTTGTTTTGCTTTGCTGATGTTATGTGGCTCATTTATAACCCCTTTATTATTTAGTGGGTGATAGTTTAAATAGCATTTACTTACCTTTGAGCTGCTCTTCAAAATGGACAGCATAAAGCTGTTTTTCCTTTAGCAGGAGTCAGAAGAACTCTCCTCTGATGAAGAGATGAAAATGGCAGAAATGCGACCACCACTGATAGAAACCTCCATAAACCAACCAAAAGTGGTAGCCCTAAGCAACAGCAAAAAAGGTAAGATACCATAAAAAGCATTGGAAGTGCTTTGTGATTTGGATAATTTATTAGCTCAAAGTAGCTAGTTTTTCAAATTAAATTAAGTTAAAATAGGCTTAATTTATATATTAATAGATATGTATATTTTAAAAGAAAGATTTTCCTAGTTAAGCAATAAAAGTGGGAAAACATTGCATATTCTTGAGTGCATGCTAGAGAAACCTGTGTTAATATCCTAATTTTCTTGATTCTTGTCATTTTAAATCAGACAGGAAGAGAAGAGGTGTGTATTTTGAGGGGTTTTGAGCTTGAACACTCTCTTGATGTTCTTAAGAAAAGGATTGCAGAAAGTGGTATTTATATTGGAAATACTCTGTAAATCCCCCTTCACCCAGATTTTGTGAATTCTTGCTGCAATATGCAGCTGCTATAACTGCTGCTCTAGGCAGTAGTATCACTTATTTAAATTTCTCTACAGAAGCTGTGCTCTCTTCTTTCTCCAGAATTATTTTGCTCTTTTATTTTTCTTTGCTCTTCTAGCGTGAAAATTCTGAACTTTTTTTTTTTTGCTAACTAAATTTTATATTCTCTGAAATATAAATTTGGTCTAGGTAGCCATTTCCTTAAGAGTAAGAAATGGCCTAGGATTCAGAGAAAACATGATAGAAAAAGAGGATAGCAAATCATATTTTGCTTCATATGATATCCAAGTCCAGTACTTCCAGCACAAAAGGCTTTTCTGGACATTAGATGTAAAAACTTGAGATTTGGTGAGGAGACACACATGGTGGAAGCAGGAACAATCTGCTGAGAATCACATACAGATGAAAAGGTGGATGTTTATCAATACTGTCCTTGGATTTTTATGTCTGACTAAAGTACCAGGTCAAAACTTTTCTTATCTCCGAAGACAGACATTAGTTCCACAAAATGTATGCGTTTGGCACCTGTAACTGTTTTGAAGCAAAAATTTAAATGTATTTGTTTCTACACTCATGTCAGAATCACGGCTGGCTTGAATTTCCCCAGAGAAATTATTTTTATACGGATGTAGTATGTAAGTATGCATACATTATGCAAGAATCAATGTGCAGCAGGGGTAAATTACTCTGAAAATGTTGTCCTAAGGGATCTGCAAAGCATGGGAATGCATTGAATTCAAAATCTGCAGAAGAACATTTTTCATAGCTGATTTTTTACTTAAAAGCTATACAGAACTTATCCAGTGATTTGTATCATTCCAGAGTAGTTGGTGTAGTAAATAGCTTTAATAATGACAGAATGTTCAAAATCAGGAGTGGTGTACCCTCTCAATACTGCATGGGAAGCAGTGTGCTTCATTTTCTTAGAAGCCAATAGACTCATGTAATTGACAATTTTTAAATCCTTACAGTAACAGAAGTATGATTTAATAGATACTTTAAGAAAGTGTTCAGTAATACAGCATTTGTATATGACAAGGAAAATGGGACTAAAGCAAGAATTTAGATTTAAATAACAGATAAGGGCTGTTTATATTAGACTAGATATTTTAAAAATAGCAACTATTTCCAACAGTATTTTGTAAGTTTAAATGAACTTTGCAAAAGCGTTAGCTTATATTTTAGTTTCTGGTAGTAACAATTAATGAAGAACAAGAGACAATTACTAAATACTATATACATGTATTAAATGGCTATTAATAAGATCTGTGTCTCTAACTAAATTGGCAAATTTTTATTTCAGATGATTCAAAAGATACTGATTCCTTATCAGATGAAGCTACCCACAATAGTAATCAGAATAACAGCAACTGTTCCTCTCCTTCTCGAATGTCAGATTCTGTTTCTTTAAATACTGACAGTAGCCAAGATATTTCTGTCTGTTCTCCTGACAAAGAAACACATGCTGCTGTTTTATCCAAAATCAGGTTTGTAAGATACTGGACCACTAGCAAAATGCATTAGAACAATGTTAATTCTTGTTTTCTCTGGTGTTCCTTCCTTTAATACATTTATCATTCATTAAATATTTTAAATTTCTGTGTTTTATTACAAGGTTAATAATGTTCTCTTAAGGTTAATGAAGTTCTTGGAAAAAAGCTTTCAGAGGCTAACTTTCGTATACAATGCATGGTTCTCATTGCTCTTAATAATAGGGTGTAATAATTTTATCTTTCTAAGTTTTTATCCCTACAAAATACATCAGTATACCATTTTAAAAGCTCTGTGGTTTTATTAGCTTAATTTTGAAAATCAATTTGATTGCTAACATGACTATTAAAGATTCCTAAAAACTTACAAAGAATAGAATTACAGGTTGTCATTCTTCCAGGGGTTTTAGTTAATAAGTGCCATTTTTCATAAAAATTGCTCATACAAACAAGAAAACTGTCCAAAATGGAAATTAAAAGAAACTAATTTTAAAAAGTAAATTATTGGCACTTCTTGACACTTTTGAACAGTTTTTAATTATTCTTGTGGAGTTTAAACAGATTTCTGAAATTACATTTCTCAAATGAGCTCTCTATATAAGATACTTCTTCAATATAAGATAGTAAATCATAAATCTCTTTCTTTGTCCTGTTTTGTATGCACAACATGGTTTAATGGTAATTTCTTTCTAAAAGGATTCTTAAGAGAAATACATTCATTCTTAGGAGAATTTCTTTAAGAGCCTTTTTTTTTTTTTCCAGGCGAGAAGATGAAAATTTGAATAATCTTTTGCAAAATGGAGGAGAATTGAGTATTACAGTAGAAGAAAAAGGAAATGTGCAAGAGAAGGTTACAAATTTGTCTGAATATGAATTAAGCATTGAAGAAAGATTAGGCCTGATAGGAAAAGGTGTTGATCTAAGCACACCTATGGAGGAGTCACACAAATTAGACCAAATAAACATGAATATCAATAAACTGGTTAATGAAGAGGCAGTGCCAGTTCCTGTAGAAAAGTTAGAAACACAAAAAATGGTTTCAGTAATGGGCTTTTTGAATAACAACACAAAAGAAGAAAGCGAGCACTTGGAAAATGGAAATAAATATCGTATAAATAAAGTAAATGGACACACTGAGGAAACAGGACAGTCTCTCAGTAAAGACAAACTAGCACAAAGCACTACAGTTGATGGGGATTCTGCTGAGCTGTCTGTTTCTAGAAGCACTGAAGATGTGTCCCCACAGAGAAGCGGTCCTGTGATGAAATCTCACAGCATCACAAGTATGGACAGTGGTGGGCTAAAAATCTATGATACTGTAAATGAGAATGGATCTCAACAGCCAAACTCAGTGGTAAAATCAGGATCTGATACTGCAGATGGAAAAAACATAGTCCGAAGTAAATCTGCTACTCTTCTCTATGATCAGCCTTTACAGGTTTTTCCTGGGTCATCATCATCATCTGATTTAGTGTCTTCTACAAAAACGGTGTTCAAGTTTGACTCAAATCACAATCCTGAAGGTGCTAATGTAGTGAGGGCATCAGTGACAGGCGGTGCACAGATGCTCTGTGCTCCCCAGTATAATATTCAGTACAGCAGCAGTGCAGCAGCAAAAGATGCCTTGTGGCCCCAGAAACAAAACACCCAAGTAGAACAAGGCACTTTACCTCCTTCTCGTCTGCTTAGATCTGACAGTACAGAAACTCCCAGTTATGTAAAGCATTCTGGCAACATGAATTTCTCCAATCATAACAATGTCCGGGCCAGCGTTGTGTACAACACTCACCAGCGGATGGCTGGGAGACATGCAGATCTGTGGGCTGTTCCACCAGGGGACAGACTGCTCCCCGGAGCAACCCGGCACACTCTTCAAAGGCAGAGCAGCGTCTCTTCTACAGCTTCCATGAATGTTGGGGATAGCGGACCTTCAAGACGAGCCCAGGTTCCTGAAGGGGACTACTTAACATACAGAGATTTGCATTCAATGGGAAGGGCTGCCGCGGTGATGTCAGGACAGCAGAGGCCTCTCTCTGCCCGGACATACAGCATCGATGGTCCCAACGTGGCCCGGCCGCAGAGCGCGCGGCCGGCCGTGAGCGAAATCCCCGAAAGAACTATGTCAGTCAGTGACTTCAACTACTCGCGGACTAGCCCCTCCAAGAGATCCAACCCAAGGGTTAACTCCGAGCACTCGCTGCTAGACCCTGCAGGAAAAACTAAAGTCCCTCATGACTGGAGGGAACAGGTGCTGCGACATATTGAGGCTAAAAAGCTAGAAAAGGTAAAAACAATAATTCTAATTTTTTTCCTACTTTTTTGTTACCTAGATATGGAATAAGATAAATAGTCTGTTTTCATCAGCTTTTAATTTCTAGTGAAAATCTTAATTTTGATCCTGCTTTAAAAAGGATAAGTGTATTTGTGATGAATATCTGAGAAACACTCAGATGGTAGACTTTAAATGAACTTTACCCCCAAAGGAAAGAAAAGGCGCTGTTGTTTTTACATCATACTTGCCAGCTTAGCCAAATTACTTTTGAATACATTAAATAGTGTAATATAGACCTGCTGGACTGCAAGGCTAGCTCTTCTAAGGTAATTTTTATTGTAGCTTTGTATTCCCAATTTACTAAAATAGTCCCTTACACTTCTTGATCTTTCTGTTCTGCCTTTTTTTTCACCCTATTTCTTCTCTTTAAGAACGTGGAAGAAGAAAATCAGTAAAATCTATTTAGAAGTATAGGTCTGCAGCTTGAGTTGCTGAAGAATTCAAAAGCCATAATTATCATGTATTTGCCTCCAAGCCAGTTATCTTTTGAAGTTGAGTATCTGACAGATTGTTGAATGAATATTTATTGCTTGCTGTGAGATGAGAACACTTAAAAATCTTGTTCATTTCAGAAAAATCACAGTAGGTTTTGATCTAAGTAGAGATGACGAACAGGATTCTTTCTGTACTGTAAATGCCATCAAAAATTTGAGCTGATAAGTAGAGCTGAACAATTATGTATCTTCAAAGAATTTGAGCAGAGCCTGAAAGAGTGTAATCTGTGCTGTCCAGCTAACCCAGCTGAAAATATCATCTCTAAAAATGGCTTGAATGTCATTAGCCAGATCATGTTTCTTTGGAAGGGAATTGAGTAAAGTATCCAAATGACATTTTGATTATGCCAGCTAGATGGATTTTATTTTTTAGTGTCTTTTCTAAGAACATAGTTTGCTTTGTAATTAATATGGTAAATACTTGAATATCTAGGATGGCTAGAGAAATTTAATTGGAGATGGTTGGAGAAATTACTTTTCATTATGATATTTTCTTCAGAAATCCCAGTGTTTGGAGTGATGGGTTTGCTTTTTGTGTTTTGGGGGTTTTCTTGGTTGGATTTCTTGTTTCAAGTTGCATAAATTCTGACAACAGAAGGGGACAGGTTTAATTTTTTATAGAAACCTGCAAACAGCTAGTACATATTCTTCTGATCCTGCATAGGAAGTGTCTTAGGGTAGGTCATGTGGGGGCCCCTTGTTCCATAACAGAGTCACTAACCTCACCATGTTCCAATTCTAATTAAATGTGCATTTCCTCATTTTCCATTTTCCTGGATGGATATATCAAATCTTTCATGAAATGATAAGAAAAGCAAAAATACCAGCAGGCCCTGAGTAGAGAGGGAAGCAGAACTTCAGTGCACTGCTAACGCAGTTTGTTCACAGCTTGTTCTTTGGCACGTGAGGAGCAGTGTTCAATGCAGCAGTAATACCTGTTTGCAGCAGTGTTTAATGCAACAGTGTAGTCATCTTTACTGAAATGGCATTGACTGCCTGACTTGATTCCCTTTATATCTGACAATACTTTTCATTATGCTTTGTATGTAAACTTTAATTTTTCCTACTAGACTGGTGTGGAATAGCTGCTATTGAGATTTTAGCTGTGCATTTAATTTAAAAGATCTTTTAAGTCTGTTTTTTATGCTTCTTTTGTTCTGGCCTTGAAGTATTTTAAAGTAGCCTTTACTTAACAATCTGACGCTTATCTATGGGTTTTAAAGTGAATGTGTATATTGAGTTGTCTCCTTGGTATTCTTTCAGATATAACTGACTTAAAAAGAAAAATCTAAATTGTGAAAAATGTATAGCTATGATCCTATATGGCAGCTGGCAGATATGATAATGTGGAAACTCTAGGAATTAACTGAATATTTCTTAGTTCTTTTTAAATAATGGCTTCAGTATTTCTGTTTGTAATTAAATTCACCAAGTGGTGAGGGTGCTTTATCTATAAAGCAAATTTCTGAAATGTTTTGAAATCTGAAAAAAACCCCAGTAATTAACAGAACTCGTTTAAAGAACAAGCTCAATTACTTGTTTAAGGAACATTTAAGAAACATTTATTGTAAATTACTTTGACAAAGCTTTCATGGATTTCAAATGTATCTTATTTAAATAAGATACAACACTCTAAAAACCCGCATATACAAAATTAAGCATTGTGATGAATATTTAATACTTATTTTCCTGACCAATATAGGTTAATATATTACTTTTGCTGTGACTCTGCTGTTACTGAACTTAATCATGTTTATAATTTCTATCCTTATGGATGGAAATGCTTATTAGGAAGGAGGGCTTTTGGGGATTGGTGTTGCTCTTTTGTTTGGTTGGGTTTTTTTTCTTTTCTGAAGCTCCTGAAATATATGTTGATTGTGTTTTTATAACATTTAGTAACTGAAGAGAGAGGGAGCAGTGAACCCACACAAATTTGTCTAACAGTGTCTGCTTGTTGGACAAATTAAAGAAACTAATTCCTTATTTATTAGCCCTTTTTACTGATATAAGTGGGAAAAACTTTGAGTTTAATTTGCATTAGTAAAGATACAGATTAATTTTAAGTCTAGCAGACATTATGGACAGTGGCTTCTAGCCAAACAGCCAACATTTGTAATACTGTTAGTAAGCTGTAAACTTTCTGGTTTGGGCTGTTCACTTAGGAACTGGACTTGACAATCCTTGAGTGTCCCTTCAAACTCAGAGCATTGTGTAGAGAATAACTAAAATTACCCATCTGGCTGAACAAAGGTGAAAATAGTTCATGAGACCATTTGTAAATAGAAATTCTGCATATATTAGAAGAAATAATTTGCTTACCTGATGCAAAGCACATTTTATTGGGGGATACGGAGCTTATTTAAATGTCAAACTGCTCTCTAGTGGTTGTATACATAAGATGTTGGAAAGCATGCAGTCAATTCGGCCCCACCCCCAACGTCATAAATTTAGTGCACAATGAGTTTTTAAAACAGTAATATTTTTCAGCATATTTTCCTTTTGGAGTATGACATACCCATTTTACTACTTAGTATGTTACAATAGACTCGTTGTCCCTGCAGATACTGGAATTATTAGCTCCTCTTCTATACCCATATTTCATGGATTGTCATGACAGACTCCAACCAGTCTTAAAATTACAATATTATTCCATATAAATTCTCCTAAATAAATTCCACTACTTATTTTCTTGCACCTAAGTAAATGCATTAAGGCATTTCAATTCCCAAATCATACCCTTTTGGAGTCTAGAATGTTAATTCTTCTGTAAACTGTGAAAGGAAGAATATGTTCTGGCTTTTATCATTAAAAAAAACCCCATAAGTAAACCCCAGAATTATGCTACTAGCTGCATGTATCTAAGCTGATTCCATTAGAGGCTGATTTGTCTACAAATTGGAATGATTATGATGAACACTGATTATTACTTTTTACATAGCATTTTTTTCTTTATATATTGTAGCTCCTAATATGGACTAGTGATGGCTGAATAACTGATTTCTAGTAAAAATATATTAAAATAAATACAAATACAAATTAAATATATTAAATTATTTGTAAAATATATTAAAAGAAATATGTAGTAAAAATATACTGAAACATGGCATGTATATGTCTTAGTGTGTGTCACTAAGTAATTGAAGTAATTCTTCTCAAGCCTCAAATATTTGTATTATTATTTTGCTGGGTATTATGTCTTAAGACACAGTAGCAAACCAGGTGACTAATGGAGTAGGTACTTAAAATTAGCAGTCATACTTAGGGTGAAATTTAGATGATGTATTTATTCCATATTCAATTTTTAACAAGTTGGAGTGAAAATCAGGGAGGCTAATGGCATCTGCCTATTCAGATTTCACAAAGAGTGTTCTCTGGTGCAGCAGTCTTCAGGAATTTTTCTAGGAAATGTACAACTTTCATCATTCTCTCACTGAGAAACAAAATTAACAGGAATGGTGTTCACACTCCAAATGCATCCGTTTCTCTCTTCCCAACTAAAAATAGGTAGAGGACAAATACTCTTGTTTTGTCCCTAGGAATCTCCTCTTGTGTTAAACTAAAACTTTCTTACAAGGCCATGTAATTTTCAGTAGTATTTATTTTGTATTGTTAGTACAGCTTCTGAGTTTCTTCCAGTGTTGAGGTGCTATGCTCATGTAGAAAAGGAGAGGAACAGTGTTTGCAATTCTTCCCTACATTAACTACACAATCATTTCTTGTACTTTCAGAAAAAGTCTCTTCCAAGAAACTCACTTAACTGAGATCTCAGTTCCTGATGTACAAATTCATACTCTGTAAATTTTAGGAAAATTTTCCTTCTCTATTGCAGATCTATCTTAGATTTTTAAATCCAAATTTGCATTGTCATATGTCTCTTTTTTCACTTAGATTGTCTCTCTTTATTGAAAATCTGTTTGGTTCTGTCTGAGAATGAATCCAGTGGATCTAGGGGTCTTTACAGTAGGATGGTCTGCTAGAGACACTTTGAAGAAAGAACTTTTTAGTCCCACCATACATTGCTTCTATTTTTCTTTTGCCACTTAGTGGAGATGGAGTGATATAGAAGCCTCTGACAGCTTCCTGTCAGGAAACTTTAGGGAGTTGCCTGTAATGGTGGGGCAAGAAGACCACCTGGTTAATTACAGACACGGGTATGAGAAGAGTAGTAAGAAGATATTTTGAGGCACTAAGAAGCTAAGGAAAATTTGCTTTGGCATTTTTGCCTGGGTGTTTGGCCTGAAACTTAAGAGGAGCAGTAAACTCAGATTGAATGTCTAGTGAATGTAGATTTAAATGCTAAGAAGAGTCTTCCTCTCCGAAGAATGGGAAAACATCTGCAGACTTGTCTGGAAGCTTAAAAAATTGACTAGACAGCAGGGAAGGTGTAAAAGAGAAACATGAAGAATGCTTACTGTGTCATTGAGACAGAGTTATCTAAGAACTTTGGCCAAGTTAAGACCAGTATTGTCAGTAAACTCTGTTTTTCAAGGGAGTTTCCAATGACTCGGCTACCAGAGCGTCTGGGGAATATGAGTATGCAGAGGCATATGGCTTTGATTATTAAACTAGTTTTAGCTTCACAAGATGAAGCTAGGACGAAAGAAAGGCCAGATGTTTGCCTAAGGACTAGTGACTATTTTCAGAATCAGATTGGTATACATAGTCAACAGGCAAGTGCCAAAAGGTATTTATTAATGTAAGAATTGTTACAGTATCTTAGTCAAATCACACCTATTTTGAACATTCCTTTCTTTAACTTGGAAAAATTAAAAGCTTTACAGAAAACAACTTTGAATTTGCTGGGTTTTGATGCTTTGTGGTGCATCTTTTTCCTACAGTATTTTTTTCATGGGGTTGTAACATTTTCAAGATAGCTTTGTTTTATTTATTAGGTGGTCCATGGAAGATTTTCTATTTCTTCCTTTGCACCATCTTTAATTTTTTGTTTTTACAGCTACAAAAGGCCATGGTGGCAAGATGGTAATGTCTTTGGCTTTCATTTTGTTATCCTTGCCAATATTGCAGGGGTCAGGTTTGCAAGATAATGAAGCTCAAACCCAAACCACTGTCACATCTGTCCTTGAGGTCACGTTACCTGTTTGATTGCCTACAGTAGCACAAGGACAGTCTCAGTTTTGTTCAAGCCTCTTCCTTTAAATGAGGCTTGTTCACATTCTTGAGTGAAGTATTACTGGAATGCACTGTGGATATTATCAGTGGTTATGGCAAGAAAATTCAGTCAAATCTGTCTAAATTTTCATTTGTACTTTACTAGTAGTGGGGTGGGGGAATGAAACAAAATAGTAAGGGGAAATTAGATAGATTTCCAAAGGTGTTCTACTTGACTGCCAGCTTCTCTTCCTATAACATATTTCGTATGTTGCAAATATAATGAAAACCTGAAAATTTTGGTAGGCACCTTTTGTTGTCCTTTCAGGCACGTGAATATTTCAATGCTTTATTTACATGTAATTCTGCATGTGAACTGCTGATTGCATGCTGATTTACAGTAAATAAAGGTAAATAGGGTCACAGAGTTGTGTTTATACATCACAGTGGTACTGTTCTTGCATGGATTTTATCTTGCATGACGATGGAATATGTTTGTATTACATGTATAACATGTCTCGTGGTTTATGCATGCTGCACTAATCTCTGTGTTAAATCTGTCCCCTCTTTATTCAGAGCATGCTGTCTCGGTCCTTTAATTCCAATTATGCTGCAGTTAGCAGCTTTCACTATGGCAGCTCTAGGGATCTGCATGGCAGCCAGGGTAGTGTTGCCTTGAGTGTTGCAGACGGAAGAGGTTCTGGTGTGCACATTGTTCGAGTGAGTACCTACAGGAGGCTATTGTAATATATAGAGGGGGGAAGAATAAACTGTAAGGGGGTCTTAAATTGATAAAGTTATCCTTTTACATATGCACAATGCTTTAATAAAAATAATATCATTTATATGCTGAAATTTTTTTTAGGCATTACGTATTTTGCCCTCACTTCATATGCTGTAAGGTTATTGCAGGGCTTTTCAGTTCAATGTCATGAAGTTGAGTTCTCTAACTGGCTTTGTAGATATAAAGATGGTTGAACATATGTAAAACTGTCTGGTTTCATAATACCTTTGTGACCAAAAGATTGCCATTCTGAATTTAATCTAGGCTGATAAGGTTTCAACAAAATCTTATTATTCTTCTACCTCCCCCAAAACAGATTCTGATGTTATAAACTATACTGTAGAAATTGAAGAAAATTTATAGTTAGAAAGTATGAGGAAATGAGTTTTTAAATGAGCACCCTGAGTGATGTTATGGTATCCGCAGTGAGCAGGATAAAGTCAACAGAAGACTCCTTGAATTCTTCAATAGTTAGTTCCTAGGATTTGTTAATTAATTTACTGCTGATAAGACACCTCTAGCTGCAAGATTTGTAAATGTCCATCAATACTTTATGGGCCTATGGTGTCTTAGTTAGTGAGATTTTCTGCATAAATAATGTCCTAATTAATAAAAAAAATTAAGATTGATAAAGCCCTTAAAATATTTTATCCTGAGCTTCTTTGAGAATTTTTTAGTTTTACTTATATGAAGACATTTGTCTTTACTGCTTCATTCTGTTTAAAGCATCCCCAGGCTTCTGCTTCAGGAGACCAATGCCAGGATGAAGTATTCATTTCGGGACAGCAGAATTACTCATCTGCCACGCTTAGTCTCAAAGATGTTCCTCCAGACAGCATCAAAAAACCAGCTGTGCAGGTAATTATCTGCATGATAACATGGATAGGACATTATTTGCTATTATTCATAAGGCTGTATTTTTTATTAGCAATAGAAACTTACGTTGGGACAGCAGTTGGAACTAGAGCCTCTAAAATGTAATACACAGGCTTCACACCTGGCATAAATGAAACAGCATCCTCTTTTTGGAAGACACAATAGTTGACTATATGAAGGAAGGGAGTTCTTATTTTTCTTCAGTAGGTGTTTTGAAAGAAGAAATTTGCAGCCAAACAAGTACTTGCAAGTGAAAACCGGAATAGGGCAGATTATTTCAGAAAAGTAATATGATGTTGATTAAACCTCTTAAAGAACAAACTTGAAATACATTGTGATTAAATTGTGATAATAAACCAGAATTAGTAGGAGACACTCTATGTATCTCTAAGCACCATCTCTGGAGGTGGGTCTTACTACCATGAAACTAAATGGATTCTTGTAAATTACTATGATGCAGGAGTTGATTTTATTCTTACACCTTCAGTAATTTCAGTTGAATTTCTACAGACAGTGGGTATTGGGAACTTAAATAGCTATGGATACATTTTACCTATATAAATTCTACCTCTGGCAACAAAAAAAGTTTTCCTGTCATACTTCAGGTTTTCAGAAAAAAAAAAGGAAAATTGTGTAAATTAAATACATATGTTCTGTAAATAATCTGAATATGTATTATATACACCCATAATAATTTCTCAGAATCAGTCTGACATAAACTCAACAGAGCAGATTCTGATATGTGTCCATTCACATAGCTTGGTTCCAGGATGAAATTTGTACACTTCTGTTACTTGTAATACTGAGAGAGTGTTTTAATATCCTTGTATCCCATGGTGGGAGGCCGATCTGTAACTCAAGCCTATAGCTTTTTGGAATCATACAGAATTAGTCACTAATAAAGATGGATAAGAGCATGAGATAAGCAAGGGGGTAAAAAGGCTGCCCATCTCAACACAGCTTCAATAAGGAAGCATTGCCACCTCCAGCATCATTCCTGGTGACATAATTGGAATGCACTGTATGTCTTGACAGTTGTGTACCTCACTGCTGCTTGTCATCATTATACCTATCAATCAATTACGTATGCATTAACAGAAGAGTAACATTTATTGGAAATATTACAATTTTGATATTAAAATCTTGAGCTTGGATGTGAATTTGCTCAGGAAGTTTTCTTGTGAAGTGGTCACCATAAGATGCTTGGGGAACATGTAATCTGCCAGCTGGAGGTGGAGTTGGATTTTTATTTTTGTGTCATCTGTTGGAAATGGCTACAAAATCTCTGAATTTTTTGCAAGAAAAATGCAGATTATAATGACATGAATCAAGTGTCAATATCATCAATTGCACTGCTAGAAAATAGTATTTGGGAAAACTCAGTGAAAAATCAAGTGCTAAAAGCAAAGGCTGTATAATTTGTGTTAATAAACTAGCAAAGTTTTTGTTTTTCAGATTGTTCAGTAGGTCAGAGCTGATAGCTATAAGCAAAATGGATATAATTTCACATGATCCAGAAGAGGAGTTTTAGTAATGTTGCAGAAAAGAGCAGTCACGTATGAGAAGTATTGAATTAATAAAGCAAGAACTGAGGATTGCTGCTTATAAAATGTTTGACCCTGAGTATTCATGGTTTTTTTAGATGCCTTTAACAAATGGACAAATGTGCCAGCCTCAGAGACTTCCAGCAAACTACAGCCAAGTCCATCATCTCCCTCCTCAATCATCAGTCGCAAGACATCCATCTAGAGAGCAATTAATTGATTATCTGATGTTGAAAGTTGCCCACCAACCTCCCTATACACAGTCCCAGTGCTCTCCCAGACAAAGCCATGAGTTGGCAAAGCAAGAGGTAAGAGTAAAATCTATCTGACAGATATGGCATCTGCCAGGCAGAGACAATTAATTGTTACATTGTTTTCATTAATTGTTTCTCTGTAAATGGTGACAGTAACAATGTAGAGATTTACCTCTAGCAAAATATGTTATCTCAGAGCAATTCTACTCCTCAAATCACACATTCCTTCCAGTTTTGAGAGAAATGTGGTAGAATTCTAACTGAATGTACCAAAAACGTTAACTTGCATCTTTTTACTGAGCTAAAAATTAATTTCTCAACTAAATTTATTTATTTATCACAACTTCACTATTTAGCTAGTAACTGAAGAAAACGCAAAGTTCCAGTACAACTTAGAGTACTTTGCATCTGGAATGATTAAAAAATCTGCAAGTGCAAAGTGTGTATCCATAAGCAAAAATCCATAAAAATGAGCAATCTGATGCATGCCTGATAATTATCAGCTTTATTTATGATAAACAGATGTGTATATAAGAAATTCTTATACTATTTAATGACTCTTTCACTGTGACAGCCTTCTTTCTATATTGTTTGGATTTTTTTCAGAAAATCCTGATCACTACATTTTCATTCTGTGCTAGAATGAGAATGTCCTGTGTAAAATAAATTTTTTATTCAATTCTTCTAGAAAGAGAAAGAGGACAGAGTCGTGGCTATGTAGAACTTGCAGTGAAAGTAGGAATGAGATTTGATTTACAAAATTTATCTAGAGGTAGCAAAGAAATAGGAGGAACAGATTCTTTCACATCAGCATGTATATTTGCTGGGGGCATTAAAGTAACCTACATAACATCAAAATATCTCTGAATTTAAAGCCCATGTGAATTATGATTATAAAAATAGTGGCATTGGAGTAAAACTTAAGTACAATGATACATAGTGTTGTTGTATGCAATCTTGTTCTGCATTAATATTATGAGATATAATGCACTCTTGACCTGCTTTTAATTTTTTTAGCATTTTAAAGCTTTCATTCACCTAAATTCCTTAGTAATAATTTCATTACAGTAGCTTTGAATGTAGATTTTCAGGCAATTAATCTAACTTTTATTGTAATTACATAGATTCGAGTGAGAGTTGACAAGGATCCAGAACTTGGATTTAGTATATCAGGAGGAGTTGGGGGTAGAGGAAATCCATTCAAGCCAGAAGATGATGTAAGTATTCTATGCTAATACTTCTTGAAAGCCTTCTGATCTATGTTTCTCATGTTGAGCAATGGGAGAAAAGAAAGAATATGTATTTCCTAAACCACTACACTTCAGGACTGCAAGGGATAAACTGGACATATGATGCGGAAAATCAAGGTTGTAGGTGGTCACTGTGCTTGCATGACAGTAGAGACGATTATTCCAGATGAGTGTTTTTTGCACAGTTCTAGTTGTCAGTTAGCAGATTTGAGATAGTGAATTGTATAGTGTACAATTAGGAATCCTCTTATACAAGAGTGATTTAGCCTACAACTATATTTATAGTGGTTGATAATTCATCTTGACATATACATCTGCCAAATTAAACCAAGGTAGATCACAATTTTCTCCTCAGTAATCCTTTAAAGATAATTCTGGCTTTTTAACATCAGAAAAGGAAGGCAGTCTCAAAAGCCAGAGACCTGTAGAATAGTATTGCATTTTCTTCTGCTTAGGATGGAAAATTGAAAAAATGTTTTGAATTACATCTGTTTGATGCTATCCTGTTATTCATAAATAAGTTGTCAAAAATATTTCCACCTCTGTTTTTCAAGGGCATTTTTGTAACCAGAGTGCAGCCAGATGGACCGGCATCTAAGCTGTTACAGCCAGGGGATAAAATAATTCAGGTACTGTAATGACTTAATTAACTAGCCCGTGTAATATACTGGTTTGTTTTCAGTTTACACCTAAGAGCAGAATGTTTAATTTTTAGATCGATTACCTACCTTTTCTTGATTTATTCTTATATTCTGGGATGCTTTTCATTTTCTGCCACCTAACATGCCAATAAGTGACTCAGACTGAAGCACAGTGGATCATTTTTTTCAAATTCTGAACATATTTCACACTTCTGAAGACAAAAAAAACGTGACAGAAAATGTCATTCGAGATGGAACATGAGCATTTCATTAGGCTATGCTGTGGTTCGGTTACTGCATTTGTGGTCATTCACACGCAGTGTTGTGAGCAATGTGTTGTATGAACTGCAGCAGTAGCCCCTGACAGCCGCTCTCCAGAGCTGCACTCCTGTTACATCCCTCTCCATGATGCAGCTCCTGCCAGCCTTTGCTGCCTCTGCCCCACTGTCAGGCCAGACATGCACGAGTGCTGGCCGGAGCTGCCCCTTTGCTGGCCCATCTGCTGCTGGCCAGCCAAGTCAGGCATTTCAGTAGCCATGGCTTCTGGACTGCAAGCTGTGTTGTTCCCTTCTCTAGGAAGTCTGTACCTATCAGACCTTTTCCGTATCAGATTTGTTTGATGTTGTCTAATGACCTCAAAAGCTGCTGGGAGAGGCGTCAGGGAAATGAACAGTATACTCACAGTGCCTTACTTTCTTAAACAAAATTGGGCTAGTGGGACATTTGAACACTGTTCCAGCTAACTTTAAATTGCAGAGCTTGTTAAAAAGAATTATTTGCCATATCATGAAAATGTTGATGGAGTCAACTCTGCTGCATTTCAGTTTTCTAAAAACAAAACAAACAAAAAGCCCAAAAGCAAACACCCCCCCCCCCACTATTACCTCGATTAAACCACAACATGCTGTGAACCATATTCTAAAACAAAGCCAAATTGAAAACTCAGCCTAATTCTTCAAATGAAAGATAAGGCCAAAAGGCACACATGAAAATTGAATTGAGATTAAGTTGTTCCAAATAAAAGATGGCTTGTTCTTGAGCACAATAAATAATCTGTGCTTATTTCTCCTCACTGGGGTGAGAGAGGTCCTAGTCCTCTTACTGATACAGGGTTACCAACACATACAGGAAGCATGTTTAACCTTTGGAAAAACTGTTAGCACATTTTAAACGTATTTGTAAAGTGGAACATACCTGAAGGGTATTTTCTGTTGTAATGGTTTATTCCTGTCTTTATAAATGCCATGCAGACAAATCTTCAATGAAGTTTTTTTTAATGTTGGCACTGCTTGGGTTTTGCTTATTGTTTAATAAGGAATTCAGTTTGAAAAAGAGCTCAAGGACAAGTTGCATTTCCATGCTTAGACAATCAGAAGCCATTTTATTTCTCATAACAAAGAGTATTTTTGTATGTAACAGCACATTCTTTTCAACTGTGATAATCCCAGTGATGATGTAATGACAGTCCCACTCTGTCTTGCTGCCACTCAGACTTCTGTGGGCTTTTTAATGAATATCATCTCCTCCAAAATGCCTTTGCTCTGCTTGATTTTGCAGTGTTCTCTGTAAAACATTTGATAGGCATACATATTATAATGCATGTCTAATACATATGTCTAGTAAAAATATTCTACATGACTAGTGACTAGATAATTGAAATTAAGACTTAAGAGTAGGCTAGAACATTCTGTACAGATTACAAGTTAAATTAAAATTAAAAGTTAATAATTTAATAAATTTAATAAATTAAAATTTATTTTAATTAAAATAAATTTAAAAGTTGCCACTTTTGCTATCTGAACAGTCTACGTAAATCTCCCTCTGCTACTCTAGAAAGATTTGAAAACCTCTGGTTTTTAACCAAGGATTCAGCTGGTAACAACAGCGAGTGTTCAGTGATGGGATAAGAACTGTAACTTTCAAAATGTCACAGCTAAGGCAGAGAGAGCACATCCAGCTCTCTGTCACCACATAAGTAACTCTGGAAAAAAGGTGGGATACAAGCTGGAAGCTGTAATAGTTTAAAGAGACAAATTTATCCTTCTGCAACATTTTGCTGACCAGGTTGAGAATGATCTTGCACTAGTACACTCTGAGAAGCTGAGCCATAACCATGTTTTACCTGTCTTTTGTCAGCCACTTGGGCCCATCTTTGTTTGCCAAAACAAACTTGTCCAAGAATAACAATACTGTTCAAATACAAGTTGGGGATTATCTCAGAGTCTAACACAAAAACATGGCTCCCAGTGCCATTAATGTTTTTGTCACAGGACTCAATGTTTTAATTTATCGCAGATGCCATTTCTAATATTCTGATACTTAAAATAGGATATGTAATTTGTAGTACATTTGGGGTTTTTTGGTGTGGATGTATTACAGCTGATGAATTAGATGTCTGATGTTGATAACTTAAAGTTCTGTTTTCTTTTGGCTATTTGCAATATTCTTCCAAGGCTGATAAGGTAGTTTAGTTTTTTGTAGCATGCAGGTACAAATTCAAGTAATCTGAAGTGTTTTATTCTCCACATTCATATAGAAACCTTAAGGTTTAAATAAACTTAAACGAAATAATGAAATGTATTTTACTAACATGGAAAAAAACACTGTCATTTTCAATTTCAAATATTTCTTTTTAGGCTAACGGATACAGCTTCATCAATATTGATCATGGACAAGCAGTATCGTTGCTAAAGACTTTTCAAAATGCAGTGGAACTCATTATTGTGCGAGAAGTTTCTTCATAAGTACCGTGGATTGTGGGGATAAACCAACAGAATTCATTGAAGGACTATGGGGAAACTGAATATTTTGCATATTTTTATACATTAAAAGAACTCAAAAAAAATTATGATCAAAATTTGTACAGGAAATACTGAACTTGTGGTTAAAGGGGGAAAAACCACTGTAGAGAACATACAGGAATTAATTTTGGAAATGCGTATGGTGAATAAACTTGTTTTTAAGCATTATAGCAATCTAAGGATCACTCCTCCAAGAACAAACCTGTGTTGTTTTTTTGTACAGATGGTAGGTTTATTTTTGGATAATTCATACACATAACTAAACTTTGTGCAAGGCTTTGTGAAGCCTCGGTTGTAGCCAATGGACAGATGGCAGGGCTGTCTGTCCTGTAGCTGTTTATTGCCTTTATTTTTATTCACCAGATATTAATGTGTTACGCTGAACCACTTCTGTAGATACGAACGGGGATATGAAGTGTTGGCTTTGCTATGTGCACATTGTATAGATGAATGGGTAGATGGAAGGTGGTGCTGGTTGGACAGAATAAAGGTCAGGTGAAACAATTATCTGCTATCTAAATCTGGAATCGGGAGAGAAGAAAAAGTGTTTAGTTCTGGAGTGTACGTCTACCAATAGAAAATGCAATAAAAGCTTACGGTGTTTTTTTTTTAGGAAGACTGTAACTACAAATTTCTGATATTATACAGGATTTGTTCTTAATGTAGTCATTGAATATTCATTTGCCACATGTGCTTCATGTTTAGTTGTTTTCTTGCATACAGAGTTTTTTCAACTGTACTGTGGAATTGTGCCCAGAGATTTTTCTCTGCTATGGAAATCCCCAATTTTGTGGAAATGGTGATAATTTTATCTTTATAAAAAAGACTCCATTTTAAGCTGACAGATTTTAAAAATGAAACTGAAATGGCCAGTTTTTAAGATTGTTGCCTGTAATATAAATTTAAACATACACAAATTATGCAGGAAAGGCTATAAAAGACATCTTGATTTTGTTTGGCCTTTGCATTGCCTTGTTAATCAAAAAGGAAACCATACGCATGGAGCTAGGTAACCAAAGCAAGTTTGTGAAATTTGGAGCAGTGATAGAGAATGGCTGTGGTGAGATGGAAAGCAAAGGGAGGGTGTACTTAAAACCCACCAGTTTGTAAGGAGGTTTCTTAAAGGGCTGTTCCTACAGGTAACATTAAATGTGAACTAGACACTTCAGAGTCATTAAAGGGTTTCTAATTACATTAATGTAATACTGATTTACCACAGGCTGCCTTTGTTCCTTATTACTGTATAAAAGGTTCAATTATGCTTCTATTAATTTTGTTTACCAGAAACATTATCTTTCTCCTTTGTAATTGAATAGAGACTGCATAGTCTGCAGTAATAATTCATACACGGTTGTTATGGACCAGGGAAAAGTGCCATAGAAGACCGATAACTGTTTTTAATCAGGGCTAATAATTAGCCTGTCATTGGAGCAATATTCAATTATTGCAGTTCATTTTTAATTATGTACAAGTTGGTAGTTTGAGACAGGTATAAGCGCTTTTTTCAACCCAAAAAGTAAATGCTTTTAATAAAGCTAGTAAAAACACCAGCTTCCTTTAGTTTTGGAACAGTGAGCTGGAAGAGAAAGGAAACATACATAGCTAGCAGTAATAAACAGGCAGTACTTTTTTAATAAGTGAACTCCAATATTATTGCACTTCTTTCAGAGATGTTAACTATTGATTATTGTACTGTGTATAGTTCTAATAATTTTAATTGAAACCCTTTAACAACTCTTTGTATATTTTAATTCTTTTTAGTTGAATTTCAGTAATATTTACATAGAAAATGATTTTTTGGATATATTAGCAGAAATGTGCTGTATTTTGATAAAATTCACTTATTTTCTGTGTGCTGTTAATCTTAAAGAATGAGAAACATAGCTATATAATGGCAGGCTTCAGTGTTTAGTTGTTATTTAGTTTCTATTTTTTTATTGATATGCAAAATGTTTCACATCACATGTTCATTACTTTTAATCATGTTATTTTTATCACACACTGCCTTTTAATGGGGATACATACAGACAAGTCCTAACTGACCTTGGTCTTCTATAAAACCTGTATCTTTGAGAAGGGAAAAGTCCAAAAAGCAGAACTGATTCTTTACTGATCTTGGACTGACTTTGTATACATTTTGCAGTACATTTAAATATATCACTGAGAAATTATACTGTATTGTATTTTGCTTTAATGGTAACAGAAGTTTTAAATGTTGTTGTGTCACTTAATTTTCAGATTTATGTATCACAGAAAATTCTACCAAAAACTGTTCAACTGGTAGAACTATATAAGTAGAGATTTATAGCAAGAAGTTTAGTACTTCTTGTGGAAATACTTGGCCAAAGCTTGTCTTCCGTCAGTTAGCAAATCAATTGTCTAATAAAACATGGATTATGCTGATTTTACTCACTAAATGTTTGAGTTTTCAGTGAATTGAAATGTGTTTGTTTTGTCAGTGTCAGTGTGTGAAGGTAAACATGTCAGACTAAATGATTTTGTGGGGAGTGGGAGAAAGGTGTCTCCTGAACTAGTCCAGCCGGGATTCAATAGGAGGAGAGACAATATCAGCACTTTTCATTTTGAATGCATTGTAAACTACATTTTGAATAGAATAAAATCCATCAACAGCCTGAGTTACTCAGCATGGCAGTGAATTGATGCAAACTGTGTTAATTCCTTCTATTCTTAATAGTTCATTAAAGAATCAGTTCAACTGATGTTATGAAAAGATGAAGTCTCCCACGTATTTATTATGTAAATATTTTTTTAGTTTCTTTTTCGGATGAGTTTTTAAAAAGTGTAAATATTTGAAAGCATTCTATGAACACAGACATAGCAATAAGCAACACACAGAATCAAACATTCATTATTATTTTGGTTTTGTTTAGAAATATTCCCTTGTCAACAGCTATGTAATGTTTCTATTGATCAGCATTTATTCAACATTCCAAATTTTTGTATATAATAAGACTGTTCCTGAGGTAACACATGGAGAATAGATAATAAACTAATGCTCTTTAAAGCTGTGTGAAATGGACTTATTTAAGTTTTAGGAAATTCTCCATAACACTATTTTATTAATCTACAGTTTCTGTAGATCTCAGCACTCAATCAATGTACATTAATAAAGTCCTATTTGTGTTCCTGCCTCTGTGCATCTCAGTGCCCACGGGTCTGTTCTAAGTGATTTCATTGCAAGACTGGGTTCTTCACAACAAAGAAATGTTTTTGTGAATAACTCCATGTGGGGGGTTGAACTTGCCTTGATGCCAGGTTCTCACCAAGCTGCTCTCCCCCAGCTGCACAGGAAAGAAAATAGGATGGAACACAACTTGCAGGTTTAAATAAGGCAGTTTACTAAAGCAAAAGAGAAAGTTTACATACATAGCAGCAAAAAGAAAATAAATAATTTTATTTTCTACTTCTTATCAGCAAGTGATGTCCAGCCACTTCCAGGAAGCAGGGCATCAGCATGGATATTGGTTGCTTTGGAAGGCAAACGCTCTAAAAAACAAATGCCCGACCTGCATCCTCTTCTTCTTAGCTTTTCTATCTGAGCTGACATCATATGGTATGAAACAGACCACCCTTTGGTCTGTTTGGGTCAGCTGGTTGATTTGTGTCCCTTTCTAAGATCTTGTCACCCCCAGCCTATTGATGGGGGGCAGAATGTTGGGAAGACAGTGCTGGTACTGTGCCAGTGCTGTACAGCAGAAGCCAAACACTGGTGTGTTATCAACACCTCTGTAGCTGCCAGTGCAAAGCACAGCACTGTGAGGGCTGCTGTAAGGAAAATTAACTTCATCTCAGCTGGACCCAATGCATCCCAGTCTTGCAATGAAATCAGGCAGGGCAGTGAGTGGCTTATCACAAAGAGAGGACTTTATTTGCAAGTTTAGTAGTTTTGATAGGCAGAGAGAGATGGCTAGGTCAATGAGTAAGGGTAAAATTATGAGTATGCCGAAAGCACTCTGAAGGAGGTGTACAAGGGTCATGTGGTAAAGAAATTAGACAGCTAGGCACAGAATTTCACAGGAGAGCTAAATTTGGCTTTACATCCAGTTTTCTTGGAAATCACAAAAATAATGTAGTAATACAAATTGTTTTGTCTTTTTGTCCTCGTATATGTGGATCTGATACACCACTATCACTATGTTCTACTTCTTCTATACAGAAAACTGATCCTCACTATTAACAGGTTATGGCCCTGATGACCCTGGAGTATTGGGCCCCTATTATTTAGGTTTTCTATATCTGATCCCTACTTGGACATTATTTCCTAAGTCAACAGTTTACTTTTTCATCAAGCATCTGAGAATACTGGGTCTAACTTCTGTTTTTCTGCCTGAAGGCACTTTTTCAGAAAGTAAATTTTTTGGTATGGTATCCCTGCTGCCATGGATTATATTCAGTTTTGGAAGATTCTATTACAGTGTCTATGAGACCGCCTTGAAACTGCAGCTCTGCTACACCATTAAAACTGCACAAGTAGAAGCCTTACATGCAGTGCTGGAAGCCACTGTTTCCAGCTGTTGCCTTCCACTGGTACTCCACCTGTGGTTTTGTTAGTGACAGACTGCCCAGGTCTGCACAGTGGGGTTAGGGCTCTTGAAACTGTAGGATCTGAGGAGGTCCTATCTCTCCCCAAGCTGCACAGGTTGCTGACTTCCAAAATTTCTCTGCTTAGCAGCACAGCTCTCCAACAGCAGCATAGGTCTTGCACAAAAGGTCCGGGGAGGGCCCCAGGTACTCTCTCTGATCCAGCAAGCCTCCTCCAAGCACCCGCAAAAGGGTGGATCACCCTCTCCATAGAGGGGCAGCTGCAGTGAAGGCTCCAAGCACCCTGCACCAAGGGCTGCTGACCATACTTGCTGCAAGCTCCCAGAGCGTCCCCAGGCCCACAGCCCAGTGGCCACCTTGTACCTGGCAGCAGCAGGTCCCTGAAGTTTCTCAGAGCAGCCAGCTCCTAGGAGCAGCCAGTCTCTTTCACTGCTTCCTGAAAGCCTCATTTCAAGTACTGACAGCATCACTCTTCCTTGTAGTTCAGACACTCTTCTCTGTGGCACTCCCCGATTTCCAGCTCTTTGTTCCCTTGAGTTTGCTTTTCCTGAATGCTGTTTGTGAGAATGTGACTTGTATTTCAGTTCTGCAATTTGAACTATTTGAACAATTGCTTTGTATTAGGGATAAGCATTAAGAATGGAAAAAGTAGCAGCTGTTTGGCTTAAAGAAAGAGAAAACATGAAGTGAGCACTAAATTCAGTGTTTTAAACTACATCAAAAATATTGTGCATTGGATGTTGTGCCTATCTAAAGTAATTTGCAAGTGTGGATAAACACTATTGAGTTGTGATTCATTTAACATATAGCTTGTAATACTTGAGGCAGGAGACTTTCAGCTCCTCATATGTAGATCAATACCTGATTAAAAAGCTTTAGAGGTGCACTTAGAACATGCAGCAACACATGTGACTAGGCTGGTAAGGTCCCCGAGATGGCCAAGAAGAGTTTCTCATGAAAAGTCGTGTTGCTGAAGTAACAAATCTTTTCTGCATGGTCCAAACATTAGAGCAACAGGAATTAAATTTCTTATCACAGTAGTCGGCAACATCTATTTTTGCAGCTGCATAGCACAAGGGGGAGTGTGGCTCTGCGCTGCATCCATTTCATGAGGCATGGCTGGATGCTGCAAATGGCTGAAATGTTTATGCTTTAGTATTGCTCAAAGTAATAAAAAAAACTGTGGCAAAATATTCACTCTTGTCTGCCAGATGTGGAAATAATTACTGGGACAAACCTTTCATAGACTATCTTTTAACAGACAAAGTGGGAGCAGATGAACCAAATGCTCTACAGAGAAATTCTCATTCAATTGCTAATGTTGGTAATTTATGAAGGAAACTTTGGAGAAAAAAACAACAACAAAAATCCCAACCAAACAAAACAACCAACCAAACAAAAACCCAAAATGAAAAAAAAAATAAACCCCCCCAAAGAACGGGGAAAATCTTTGTTCTGAATTATAAGTACGCATTGGCAAAACAGGATTTTTAAGTATTGTGCCACAGCTCTTAACATCAATGTTTTAGCATATTTGATTTATCTTTTTCATCTGCAAGAACTTCCACTTACAATCGAATAATCAACAACTGGTTTTGAACACGGAGAAGGTATTTTTTGCTGAGAATGTTTCTGCCAAAAACTACTTCAGCTGCAAGCTATGGTTTCACTACAGAGAAACTGAGGTTTGCTAATAAATACTGAAATAGATAGTAACAGCTGGTTAGCTGACATAATACTAAGTCCTGGAAAAATTAAATAATAATGTAAAATGGTTTCATTTGCTAACGGACATGAGCAATAAATGATGAGGTGGGAGTTGATATATGCAAGGGTTAGAGACCATGCTGAAAACCTCCAAACAGATAGAACACCTAAACAATTTTTTTCTACTGCATTTTAATTTTATGAAAACACACTGGGTGATCTCCTGACCCTGCAGTAAACAATGTGCGGTGCTATTTAATTGCAAATGTAGTTAATTTATTATAGATTGAATCATTATGTGCTTATATTTTAAGATATTTGAAGACACAAAGAATTCTTTTTAGTGTACTACTTACCAAATTCACTTTGTTTTGTAATACTATTTTATGCCACTTAAAAAAAAAAGTTGGAAGTAAAACAGTAATGTTTATCTGCACCAAGTTATAGTCCAGTTTTCAAACTCTACAGTTATAAAGATTCTATTATACCCTTACGCCACAAAGAGAACTTCCTGCTCTGCTCCTACAAAATGTAACTGAAAAGAAGAAATTAATCCAAGTGATTTCCAGAATTTTCTATCCAACACCTTTGAATTACCTTGTTCAGACAGGTTTTTTTGAGGTTTACAAACATCTTCCCCTTATGTAGAATTACCTGCTGTGATTCCCAGCAGGATAACCTCACAGAGAAGAAAAATGTTTTTTTTCACTCCAGTCGGCACCTACCCAAACAGTTCCAATTGCACGTCCTGCCAGAAAAACAGCAAGTAGCAGATCTCCTAGCAGACACTCAATTTAATTAAAAAAGAAAAAAAAAAAGAGCTGAGTCTGAGTTGTTACATTTCCCTTTTATTTCCCTACACATACATAGTCACACATATGGGTATTAAAGTTGTATCATAAAACTATTCGTTTATCTACTGATATGCAGACTTTTATATAACTTGTAAACAGGGTATTCTAAAATCTCCTTTTGAAGAAAAAATGCTTCTGTAATCCAAGAAGTGTTGTCTGTAGAACAGATACTAGATTTTGTAAGTGGCTGTAGAAATTCTGCCCAGAAAGGTAACTGAATGAAGCATCTGTTTTCAGATTAAGATTCTCATAATCTTAACTGCTTCTGTGCATTTTCCCAGTCTCTAAGTGGTGGAGATAGTCCTGCTTTGTTAATTTGTGCTTGGAGATTCAGAGTTAGCAACAGTATCTCAGGTTGGCAGTTTATTTTGAAGTAAGTTTAAAAATAATTTTAAGTCAAGAAAAGCTACTCCATCTTTGATACAAGCAATTTTATTGGGAAAAGAATGCCATTGTAAAACACACTCCTAGAGATACTAATGCGACTCTTCTAATAGATACTGCTATTTAGCAATCCTAAATTTTTTCATGTGCTTGCTGTAAAACAGATAAAAAGCAAATGCAGAAATCTCACAGCTGTTTCAGTTTACTAATGCTAACTTGTACAGCTGACTGCCATCCAGAGGCAGCAGGTTTAAACTGGTTTCAGCTGCTTGCACTGGCTATGTAGCATTCATCTGTTAATCTCATCACAGGCAGGATTTTAAGATTTCTAGATAAACCTGATCTGGCAAAAACAATTACTACTCTATAAATTTTATGAAATTTATATAAAATACAAAAATATTTTTTTTGTAAAAATATAAAAAAAATTATAAAAATAAAAACGTTCATAATTTTTCTGAGTAGGTAGGTAAATTGGTATATATATATAAATTCTTATACTTTCTCTTTAAATAATTTTATAGAATTTTTGGGATTACAGATGTGGTGGATTAGGGTTTGCACACAGAATTAAGAGCTTGTTTTCTGTAAGATGTTTTTCTGTGCTACATGAGTCTTCTTAAAAAAACTCCATAAATTATACTAAGGCATACATAAAAACGAGAGCAGTTACCTGATAAACCTGAAAGGTGTAACAATGGAAAGGGGATGAAAGCCATTTTTTTTTACTTTGGAAGCACTGTGGATCTGCTGGAGTTTTGGAATAAAGTCTGTTGTCTTTAAATTTTATGAAGTTAACATTTTCTGATTTATCTGTATTTAAAAGTTAGTTCAAGTTAACCTGACGTGCAAACATGTGTCTGTGAAACTGGAACATGTGTCTGAGCACAAACGGAAAACAGGAGTATTATCAGCAGTAGTTTGTACTGACAGTCTACTGTGAGTAGTAGGAGATTGGCATTTGAAGATTATGCCTTTTGATTAATTCACAAGAGAAGGAACATTCTTGTTGTAGAAGAGAAATTGGTTTCCTGTGTTCTGCATCACTGATCACACAAAAAACTGATATCTTGGTTATACAACAAGGAAAATGCTGTAAAGTTACCGTGTATGAAAACAAAGGTAGCACAGGCTATACAAACACATTGGCAGTTAGTGGCCTTCTAGCACTGTTTTCAAAAACAGTCAAAGAAAAATGCTTTAAGGGATATTATGGGACAAAATAACAAAAGCCTTGAGAAAGTCAAGATAAACAGTGTTAGTTGCTCTCCCCCTCATTCATATGCCAGTCATTTCACGACAGCTGAAGGCTACCAGGTGGTCAGGCACAGTTTTCTCTTTATACATCCATCCTCACAACTCCCAGTCTTCTTTTTGTCCTTAACATGTTTTACAATTAGGACCATGTTTGGCCATTAGGGGAATTGCTCCATCACTTTCCCAGGGACTGAGGTGGGGCTGATTGCCCTGTAATTTTACCAATGATCCGTCCTGCCCATCTGGAATTTAGGGGTGATATTCCCCTCCCCAAACACTATGACTTTGAAAGATAATTAGAGGTGGTCACAAAGCACATGGGCTAGATCAACGCTCACAGAAACAGCCCATCATGTCCTGTGACCTTGCGTGCAAACAATTCCTGTAACCCAGTTCTCCTCGGCCATGGGTACATCTTCTTTGCTCGAGCTTTCTTGTTAAGTCTCAAGGGCTTCAGACTTCCAGAGGCAAGTTTTACCAGCGCTACAGGAGTGGCTGAATCTGAACTTAAATTTCATTCCTCATAAATTGCTTGAAAGTTAGAACTATTTTATTTTGATCAAATAATGGTTAGCTCTCTGGCTAACATTCTTTTTGAAGCCTTTAAGGTTCCACTTAAAGAAAGCTGATGAAAGCTTTCTAATGCTTCTTTCTTTTACCTCACATGATTTCAATTCCCTCCCCCTGCAAAGGCAGCAAGTACCACAGACATGTCCATCTCTATCAGACCACCTACAGTCTCCTTAAAAGGTGACTTCTTGTAATGAAAAGAAATTTCTCCTGATCCTCTAGAACAGCTTTTACTGTAACTTCCTTCTGAATTGCCAGTATTTTTCTACTGATACTTAGAATTACCATTACCCAGTAAAGGCTTTTTAATCCTCATGGGAAGATCACAAAATATAGTCTCAGACAAAAGGTTAATAGTCACTCTTATTTAACAGCTTCACCATTTTACATTTAGGTAACCTGGAATTTAAGTTTACCTCCAAAAAGCCTCCAGAATATCTTATGTTTTGCTAGTTAACCTGATAAGAAAAGTGGACGTGAAAGAATTTATTTACCGAAGCTTTATTTACATGCACAAATACTTAATAACAAGTAAAAACAGGTGAGCAACTTGTACACACATGAATCCACTTCAACGGCAGCTAAAGTTTTCTCTAGACCTACAGCAATTTGCAAGATTCAAGTCTGATAGCCATTGATTATGAGAGGATATCTGGGCACTGCTTGTACAACAATTCACTTTCTGCATGTCTACTCTTTTTATTTAACTTTTTCTTTCTCAACAGCTCTGAAGATTTTTATTATAGCAGAGGGAGCAGCTTCTTAGCACCTTTAAATTTTGAATGATCTGAATAAAATAGTCATTCCTTCCAGCCTTTTCAGGGAAAAAGTGTGACCCAGAGCTTCCAGTGTTACATTTTCAGGCATCTGGGATTGGTGTCATTTTTTTGCCTATTCATCTCAAAATACAAATTCACTCATTTTCCAATACTGTGGCAGAGACATTAAATTACAAAATTTAAACACTATTTTGCTTGCTTTGTTTTCAGAGAACAGACCAGTAGCTCAGAATTTCGTATGTACTCTGTTAAAAGCTTTATCTGAAGGAGGGTATCCCAGTCAGTTCTGACATCACAAAGCTTTTCTTCATGAATTTTAGAGTTCATTTTTAATTTGAACCCTCAACTGAGAGATGCAAGGAGGAAGGATAAGAATATTTGTAGCAGAAATAGCTTCTACATCTCTGCTAACCATCTTTGGATAAGATGTACTAATGAAAGCATAACAAAATTTTATGTAAGGTTCCTAAACAGAGTAATATCTGTTTCATTTTCCACAACATATAACAAAATATCTATTAGTTAAATTTATAGATATCAGTTAAACTTCTCTCAACTTAAGCTAAATATAAGCTACCAGAATGGCTGAAAGAAAGTATTTAAGTCTTATATTTTTTGGAATACGGATTTCATTTAGAAGATATGAGTGCACTGATAATAACTTTGAAGTAAGTCCTATCTGAAACACACGCATAAGCATATTTATATAAAATGCATTTCTGACAATTGCTTAGAATTACATTTCTATAACGTACTGAGCATCAATAAAGGAAGCACTGCCCAGACTTACCTATGGAGATTCTGTACCAACTGACCTACTTGCTCAGGGAACTGTCACAAATTGCAGTATTTTTCAGCCCAGATAGCTTCAAAAATACTTCACTCTCTTCTCAGTCCATGCTTCGGGACTGGAAAGTCTTACAAACTGCCTGAATCCTTAAACCCTTCAGTGCCAAGATGCATAGCCCCATACCACTAGGAAAGACTGCAATTTGATCTTTAGTAGTGATAGCCCACATATTAAGTGCTCAGCCTCATTTTCTCCAGCCAATGTAGTTTTTAAGGAGAAAACTACAACTATAAGCAAAATCAACTTCATTGGGAGAAAGTCGCAGTCAATTTATAACAGAACCATTTACAACCGGTTCTACTACAAGCCTTTCCTGTTTACACAAACGGTGTGTTCAGAGGCTTATTCCCTAGGGTATTAAACTGCCCCTTACTACCGGCGGCCAGCACGGCCGAGCACACGGCGAATCCCATTTTTCCGCGGGGCCTCGCCCCTTGAGGGCCCGAGAGCCGACGGGGTCGCCCGGGCAGCCCCTGGCCCGGCGCGCGCTAACAGGGCCGCCGTGCGCGCGCAAAAGCGAGCGGCAGGGGCGGCCCCTCAGCGCCCGCGCCTCTTCCTGGGCGGGGCCCGCGCCCCGCGCCGGTGCCGCCCTACACACGGCGGCCCAGCTGGCTCCATATGAGGCGCGGCTCCTGGGGAAGCAAGAGATCTCCACACGGCAGGCAGGCCGGAGGCCCCGCCGGCAGGGGCCGCCCGTCCCTCCGAGAACTCTTCTGGGAGCAGTCGAGTGCTAGAGCGCCCATCCGCGGGGCCGCTCCGGCCGGTGGCGCGCGCCCCTCTCGGTGGGCGGGCCCGCGCCCCCGGGTGCGCGCGGTGAGGCTGGGCAGGCGCCGCCATGATGAACAGCGGCGGGATCGGGGTCCCGTTGGGCTTCCCCTTGGGCCCCACGTCCGTCATCCAGGTCACCAACCTCTCCTCGGCCGTGACCAGCGAGCAGATGCGGACGCTCTTCGGCTTCCTGGGAGATATTGAGGAGCTGCGTCTCTATCCCCCGGAGTAAGTGGGGCCCGTGCAGCCCTCCACAGCGACGGAGACTAGGGATGAAGGAGAGACGCGGTGGGGCCAGAGGTGGCGGGAAGGGCAGGGGCAGCAGGGCGGACGCGCCATTTTGAGTGCGGGCACCAGGGAAGCGTCACGTGGTCCCTCCCCTTTGTATGGCCTGAGCAGCGGGGAAGGAGCTGCGCCCGCACTTAAGATGGCGGCGCCGGCCGTTTTCCGTCTTTCCTAAAAAGCCGCTTTCTGTGGCCTGTCTCTCTCCTCGCCCACGCTGCGTTCAGGCCAGCTAGAACGAGGAGTTCCAGGCCCGCCCTCGCTTGACTGCCTTTATTATTCTTCTTTTTCCCCTTCTGTGCTCCGAGAAGGCGCCATTCGAACAGAAGCCAAAGTAGCTGAGGTTTTGCAGAGGGAAGGAACCTGACTTTTGCTCGCAGTTGCCCCCAATAAGACTTGTGCAGTAAATTAGTCACGGGCGTCACATCTCTCCCTAAATTACAGCGTTTCGCGTGGTGTCAGCGGTATGCGAGGGGTACGCTCAGGTGGGAGATGCAGGGGCTTGCAAAATTACAGTGTTACCTTTCCCAGGAATGATCGACAGAAAGGGGGAAGAATCGAAATTTTTTTTTTTTCTCTCGAGGCAGCAGTTGTACTAGGAAGCGAATAACAAATGTGCCTTGTCAAACCTTGTGTTTTCTTAGAAAAATCGGAGTAGTGGAAAGGAGAGGGCATTATTAGCATCCCAGTACACGAACTTTGATACAAAAATGCTTAGGCTAACAAAACTTCGATTTGCAAAAGAGAATAGCCAGAAAGTTGATGTTTATCCTTTTCATGTAGCTACGTAACATCTGAATATGTTTGAATACCAGCCATTCAGAAAAAATAAATATTTAATATGTAAAATATGCTTAAAGTAAGATATGCCTTACTGAGAGCTATATGGTGGATTTTTTTAGGGTTTTCTAGGGCTTTGTCCTGGACTTATTCCGTGGTTGATTCTTTATATTTTGGGTTTTTTCTTAACGGAATATATTTTTTTGCTTCAGCTGTTGTTCTTGTCTTTTACTTTCATTATACAATAGGTTTTAAGGGAAATGGGGGCTTTCTTGACATTCGTACACAAGTAATGGTTTTGCCAGTGTGTACAATTTTGCCGGGGTGTATATACACACAAAATACAAAAATCTAGTACTACAGTAGGGAATAATTCGGGAATGTCAAGGTTACAATGCTGATGAATTCAGTTTTCAGAGATAGGATGGAGGATTGTGATTACCTGTTTTACTCTTGGTTTTATTTACTGTTATTTATGCATAAATGTTGGAAGTATGGTTTTCCTTGCCTCATACTTATGGATATTTGAACTGACTTCCAAATTCCTACCTTGGGAGAAAATTAAGTATTTATTCTAATGCCCTTCCTTAGAAACAAAAAAAATGTCTCCCGTTGACTTTCTGAAAATTTCTTTAAATAACATTGTGATAAATTAATAAAACAGTATTTCATTGACAAGTGAATGGGAAGCAAAGGTGTCCCATACAAAATGTAGGTCACTGTCAATCTGCAGTAGAGTTAAAACTGAGGCCGGTTTGCAGGATGTGACAGGTCTTTCACCTTGGGTGTGTACTCCAGCATGCTAGCCACTGACACAGCCTAGCGGTGTTTTTCATTTTAGCAGGACACCCTTGTGATTGGATTCTTAGTCCCACACATGCACAGAAAGTCCCATACATTTGTCACCCAGTTGAAGTCTTGTCTTTCAGAGTAGCTTTTGAAATTACATGTGTAGCAATGAGCCTTCAAATGTGGCCTTAAAAGGACTTTCGAACAGATAAATGTTGAAAAACTTACTGAGCAACAATTGGGTTTTTGCAGAATGAGTTGTTTGAAAGCAGGGAGTTATAAACTGTCTCTATGAAGTGTGGAAAGACCTGCTTTGTGATACTGCTTGCTTCTGAATGGTCTGGAGTCGTTTTGGAAGCTAGAACACTGAGAACAAACTTCTGGTTTAACCAAAAGCTGGATGATGGGCTGGTTTGTCATAACCTTTGGCTAGTCAAGGGCGAGACTGGATTGGCCAGGAAGCTCCGCTCTGGTTGTGACCCAGTAGGTGTTGAGAGGTGGAGACACAGGCCATAACCAGGCCTTGGCAGTGGGGCTTGGGGCTCCTCTAGCTTGGAGCCTGAAAGTGTTCTGTTCATGAACCAGAGTATCTGGGCAAAGCCTAGTTTAGCGTTGAGGGGTGCCACCCAAATCACTCTCACTTGTATACCTTAACCACTCTGACACAGGTGGATGGGCCACCATCACTTAACCAAGAAAAGGGACATCTCATCTGAGAAAAGGGCTCGTCATCTCTGTGGTGAAATAAATAGACACTGTTTTATCTTGCAGTGACAGCAATATAGGTGATGAGGCTTCTGAGGCGAAACACGCACAGCCTTATTTAAATTGAGGAGCACTATTACTCCATAGTATTCTGTTTTAATTAGTTACTAATTTCTGTCATGTCCTCCACACCTCACACACCCCACCTCCCTGCCCCCAAAATTTTGGACACTTAGAGATATACACTGTAGCCTTTTCTTTGGGTTTCTTTTATTACTGTAGATTTCTGAATAGATCGTTTTTAGCAAATACTTCAGTTGATTTTTATCCTATTACGAGATGAATGTTGCTGTCTTTTTACAAAGGGAAACAAAAATGTTAGAAATGTCCAGATATTATTTAGTTATTTATTTCCTCTTAGTATTTTTTCTGTAGAGACTACCTGAATTTTAGTTACTTTCAATCAGAGATGTATGAGTTGCTTTTTGACAATAAGGCTGTGTAACCTAGGAAAAAGATCATGAGTCACCCTCAATTCAGCCTCAGTAAAGGCTAGCAAAAAAAAAAAGCAGCACAAGGAATTAGAATAGGACTTTACTGTTCTAGGGAAGCCTTCTTTAAAAGGCTGATGGGAAGATTTTAGAGGCCCCCTTCATAAAAGGAGAGGACTCCATCATGTTAAACCTTCTAGAATTTTAGATCTGTTAGATCTTAATCGTTTCCCTCAATGCAACTTTGATGTGTTTTTAGTAGAGATGATCATCTTTTAGAGAATTTTTCCTTCCTTTGGAAAATACTAGGTATCAAGATATTTTTATAGGGCCTCATTTGCACCAGTATTCGGACATCTAATTTTTTAAACATAATGTCCACATAACTTTTGTGTTCTAAATCAGAGAATATTGGAGAGTAAATCTTACAAAAACACACAGTGCAGATTCCATAGAAGTTAAAATTTATAAGGATTACTGGGGGGGTCTGAAACTGCCTGGAGCAGAATTATATTTTTGAGTTGGCAAGAAAAACAAAAAAGAAAAAAGACCCAGGAGATACTAGAAGTTGTCAGGCTGTGTTGATCATAGAACCTTCAGTGGTGGCTTTAGCCATTTGGGTTATAACACTGAGGAGTGTATTTAAAAAGATCAAGCAAGAACCATACAGTGACAACAAAAAAACCCAAGACACCCTCACCTTCCTCCCCTTAGAGTCCTCTCCCCCAGCAAACCAAACAAAAAACTACTTGTGGCCGTAGAAGTCTTGTAAAGAAATCTGTGGTAAATGCAGTTTCTCTAGAATACTGAAAAAGTCACAGCTGGCAGTCTCCTTGATGATGGAAACTGGTCTCAACAGCTTAACCTTAACAGCTGGCTCAGAAGCTATTCTATGCAGTTATTTCCTTCCTGAATGTGGACTCTCGAAACAGTGAAAACATTAGCCACTGCAAAGGCAGAAGAAATTTAGTTAGCTTGTAATATTTTTCTAAATTGTATGAGGTCAACTTTCATGTTTACATGTCTTCCACTCCTTGTTCAGTTTTTTCTCCACAGTGTTGTCTGTTCTTACAGAATTTTCCATCACAGATGTTTCTGAATGCCATTCTGAATTTACCCATCTCTAGATACTGTACACTGGTATCCTGTTAGCCAGAAACATAGTAGTTTGCCTGCCTCAGGCTTACTTTCTTGGTTTATTTTTGTAATTAATATGATGAGATAATGTGTCTAAAACTTTTGATTTGTTTTTGAATCCTGAAATCTAATAGGATTTCATAGAATAACTGGGGAAGCAAATGCTCGGAATTCGAGGGGACTCCAGGATAGGTTGTATTAAACTTGAACTGTTGCTGGTGCTTCCAGAAATTTGACAAGTGTTTCCATTTTGGTTGAGATAGGACCCGGGTGAAATAGTCTATGCAACATATTTTCCATTATTTCAAATGAGAATTGCTGATGTTCCAGCAATATTGTATTGTATTCTCTATTTGAATATTTTACCTGTACTTCTTCGTGTGAAGAAATAAGCTGTAATAAAAAGGTTACAAACCTTGACTAGGGAATCCATTTTTAAAGCAAACTTTTGTGATTTTGCTCAAGATTGCAATGTTTGCATGTTCTCTGTTGGCATACTGTGTAATGGAAAAGTGAACTACAAATTTTCTTCCCTTTTGTAGCAAAATGGTGAGTTGCTCCTACTTTCTCCGGTGTTACTCCATGCTACATTGTGCCAAACTTCACAAATTTTAAAAATATTTTTTGTTACAATAGTCATCTAAGACCTAGTATTTGAAAGCCCTCTCAAGAACTGCTTTTTTCTTTGTAAGAATTAATAAAACTACTTTTGTGAAAGCCGTAGAAAGAATATTGATTATTACAGGCTAATATCTAAAGGACCCACCAAAAAATGGCAGGGTTTGTTGTTTGACTTGTGATTGTCAAGTAAATATGCTTCTTAAAATGGTAATTTGAAATGTAGTGTACTGTGTTGTGCAGCTAGATAGTAAGAAAAGCTGCTTCATGCTTTTTTCACTGGTATAGCAAGTTGGCAAGTTAGTAAATTTCTATACTTGAGGCTTTCTTTCATAGGAGAATACCTTTTTTTTTTTTCCCCCCCCTAAGGAGTAATAGTTAAAAATACAAGTATGCAATTGTGACTAATGGTTATTTTTTCCTTTTATCTTGCAGCAACGCACCTCTTGCTTTTTCCTCCAAAGTATGTTATATTAAGTTTCGTGAAGCATCGAGTGTTGGTGTGGCCCAGCATCTAACTAACACGGTTTTTATTGACAGAGCTTTGATAGTTGTGCCCTGCGCAGAAGGTTGGTATTACAGATATTCTTCTGTAATGTTGGTCTTTGTTGTGTCTGTTAATTGTTTTAAGCTTTTTATGTAAGGTGATGCTCTGTTATTTTATTTTATTTTATTGCTTTTTGGAAAAAAAAAAGGCCTTGAAACAAAATTGAAAATTGAATTAAGAAAAACCCAGTTACACATGTTCATTTGAAATTCAGCATTAGCAAAAAGATAGTTGGTTTAAGTTACCATAGCTCAGGTTTCCATAGTTATTACATATTTTGAAGGAAAAGAAAGGAAAGTAATTCCTTTCACTATGATTTGTATTGGCAAGGGTATTTGCACACAGAGTTCTCACTGAAGTCAATGGAGCTCTGAAGAGATCAGGCAATTTCCTGACACATAACACTGCAGTTTGAATCTTAATGTATCACCTTGCTGTAGAGAATTTTTGACTGATTTGTGCTTTTTAAAAGATACTGATTATTTCTGCGTTTTTTTAGAGTGAATCTCGATTTTGTCTTATAGATGTGATATATTTATTTTGCCATTTTAGAGTCATCTAATTGAAGATACTTGGCATTCAAAATACTGTTTGAATAGAAATGTTAATCTGCTAGTTTAATTTTTACAAAACAATTTTTCCTTCTTGTTACTGTTGAAAATGTTACTTCACGTGCCATAAAAAACTTTTCTTGTATATACTCATACTACTTTTTTGTTTCGGATGTCTGTTTGAATATGCAGTGATCTGTCCAGAATGCTCCCATCATAAAATGTTCTTAAAACTATTAATGAGATAAAATACTTGATGAATACTAAGTTGACAGGTGTTCCTTTAACTACCTCTGAGGCCATGCTTTTACAGATGTGTTGAGTATAAGACAGTTTATGTTGTTACTACAAGCATCCTAGATTTGAATACAGATACATGAAGCAGGGTCCTGTGGTAGGCATATCAATAGAGTTAGGCAGAGCCCCATTGACTTCATTGGGATCACTGTGGAATTTCGTCTCTGACTGGTGCTGGATCTATTGCCTCTTTAGAATGGAATCATTCTAGCTGATGAAGTGAACCTGACTTTACTTTAAACTTGCTGTTTTGCCATGAACAGCAATATGTAGAGTGATTGAACCGTAAACTGCAGCAGATCAAGAAATACCTCTTATTAACACGTCTAACTGCAAGAGTCAGGTTTTGATTCAAAAAAAGTACTGTTGACTCCTTTTAGTTTGTTAACAATGGTCCCAGAGTACCATTTTTTGGCATGTTTGCTGCATCATATCCAGATAGTGTGAGATGTGTGCTGCTGTAATATTCATCTGGGACATTCTTAACGAACTGGCAAGTCTCCAAAATTTCCTAAACTATGAAAATACCTTTACTAAAGGCCATATTGGCCTACAGTGTACTGCCTATTCTTGTAGCTTTCTTAGGCAGGTCATACAGCACATACATTTGTCTTTGTAAAGCCTAGGTTTTTAGTTCCTTTTGTGTCTTGTTTTGGGGGCTCTTTATTTTCCTATTTTTGACTTGTTCTTAAACCACAAAGAGAATATTGCTGTATACAAAGAGAGTATTGCTGTATGCACTGGAAACTATGGAGAGGCTAAGGAGACCAGAGTCTCCAATTGAAGAATGGCCCCTAAATAAATAGACTTAAGATTGTTCAGAATCTTAGTTTTAAATTTCATCAATAAGATCTTAACGTTGGTTCAGTACTGCCAGAGAGGGAGATGGCTGCCTAATGAGTGAGCAACACTTCCTGTTTTTTCTTTTGATGAGATCACTGCCTGACATGATATGGCAACAGGCAGGTAAAGCTACATTTTCCTGTGTCTTTTGTGGCAGACAGTGAATGAAAGGAGAATAAATGAAAATTGTGACAAATCTTGTTCCAGCTCTTTTCATAAGTGTCTAAACAGGCATTTCTGAGAAAACATTGTCACTGTTCAGAATCATTCTGGACTCCACAGAAATGTATGCATAATTAGGTGAACAAATGATTGGGTTTCGAGGTCGCTTTTTTTAACGTCAGAATGCTGTTCCCTGTAACTTTATATCAAAATCAGTAATTTATAAAAAGATGTGAATTTACACAAATTTAACTTTCTGATTAATTTATTGTGTGGAATAAATATGGCTTTGGTGACCATGGCACAAGGGTTTTTTCACTATGTATCATATGACACACTGTTAATGGAATCAGTGGAGTGGATCGGGTTTTAAAAGTAGTGATGGCTTTTTGTCCTAGCAGGAGGTAAAATTATACCATTGGCCAACATTGCCGGTAATAAAACATTTAATGTGTGACGTTCAATGTAGAGGAGAGGTAAAATGGAAATCTGAAAGCCTGGTTTAAAAAATAGAATAAAATCTGAAATTTGGAGTGTATTTAAACATAGGTAAATCAAGAAGGAAATCACTACAGAACGAAATCAATGTAAAGTATGTGACATTTGATGAACAATTTAATAAAAATGTAATTGCAAATGAAGTAAGATTATTAAGATGTGAAAATATGACTTATATGTGTGTATTGGTAGGTTTTTTTGTTAAATGTACTTTGAAAATGCAAAGGTTGAAAGCTAAACAAAGATGCCACCCTAATCTTTCTAAATTTTATATCCACATTATCTGGTAGATGGATTTTGACTATTAATTTGGTTTTGTATGTTTTCTCTGTGTGATATTTGTGCATTATTAGATGACTAGACTGGCCAAGGCAGACCTGTTACACTTGCCTGAGTTAGGCATTGTTTGCCATGCCACTAAACCTGCCGCCAAGTGAAACCTTCATGGGGGAAATGAGATCGAAGTCTGACCTGCTGAAGATGGACGCCCTGTCTCTGTTTTTATTTTATTTTGCTTTCTTTCCTTTGTTTCTTTTATTTTTTATTTTATTTTGTCCCTTTTTTGTTTTGTTCTGTTAAATCTCTTTCCCTTGTACTTGTGAACTGGTACTTCAGTTCTGTAAAATGATGTTTGTAAAGGGTTCACAGTGTTTGATTTTGAAGTTGACCTGAAGCTGCTTATGAATGGTGGATGGTATACAGAGAATTTAGAATGTAATTGGGTTTTAATGCTGAATTAAGGATAAATTTGATTTGGAATTCATTGAAGTATCTAAATTCAGCAGATGAGTACATTTTGTCAGAAGACAGGAATAATGAAAAATTTCAGTTTTGAGATACATTCTTCCATATGTTGTGCTTTATGAGTTTGTCTTGGAAAAGGACAGTTGAAATTTAACTTCTGGAGAAAGCAACTTTAGAAAGTAAAGTCGTAATACTTCTCTGCTACTTTCCCTCAGCAGAGTGTTTTATTTTATGTTGCACCAGCTGTTTTAAAAGAAGGCTTACTATTTTTATCTAACATGATGAGTTTAAAGTAATTATTTCTGAAATTGAACTTTTATGAATATTGAATGTCATGAAATATTTGTTTACTTCTAACGCAACCTTGCTCCAGTGAGGTCAGTGGTAGTAAGATTTTATCCTTCTTTTTCTTTTTTTTTTGTAACTTTCAAAAAAACTATTTACCACTCATAAGTACAAATGCAGCCTGAAGTTTTGGTTGGAGTTTATGTGAGACACATTGTCTTCTAACACTGTTACTTGTGGGAAGATTGAATCAGTTCTCTTTGTGTGTGTGTGTGTGTGTGTGTGTGTTTGTTGCACTTTGACATGCTCTAGTGGTGATTATTTCAGGAAGAGGTTTAAAAAACCGCTAAAGTCAGGAAAAAAAGTGTTTTTCCAGTCATCCCAGAGTCTCAGAAGCCCTGGCAGTTCATGCTGGAGTGATTGAGATGGTTCTCATCCCTAAAGAATGTTCTTACTTCTTGTGAAACAGAAGCCCTGAAACAGAAATGGTGGTGGACAAAGTGGCGTGTCTAGTCCTCAGGCATTGCTCTTCCCAGCCAGCTGCACTGGGGTCTCTTGGTTTCACCCCTTTCACCAGGCTCTGTATTGCAGCTGGAAAGAGCTGTGATTTGTGATCTTTGTTGGATTTGGCTGTAACAGTTGGAATTGCCAGTAACTGTAATCTCTTTATTCCCTTCTCCTAAATTCACTAAGATTCATGAGTTGGATCTCATACAAATTAGTTTATTTCTAAGTGTACATGTTCCATGGGTGTAAAATAGCAGGAAAATAATGACCTTTTTTAATATTCAAAGTAAGATTGTGAACGCTTCAGCATTTTTAAAACAAGCAAACTCATTGCAGAAGCACTTTTGGATGTGAGGGTTAACTCTTTAGGTTCAGTATAAAGAGTTGGAAATTAATTTCTTCTGAGCTCTTGAGGAACAAAAATACTGTGATTAGTACTTTGATGCAGATGATTCTGTTTAGCCTTTAGGAAAATGGGATCTAGTATGGACTAGGTTATCTAGGGCTCTTTAATGGTACAAAAAAGTAGCAGTCACATCTATGCCTTTAGGCAACACCGGGACTATGTACGTTTGCTTCCAGATCCTTTTGCAAAGGGAAGAATCAATATATAAATGATTATAGAACCTATAGTTTAGTAAGCAGAAGAGATTCTAAGAAATCTGTGTAAGGATGTGGTATAGATATGGCGTATTTATTTTGACTGCTTCCCTCATCAGAAAATAAATATCTTCCCTTCATTCTTACTCAGATTTTATATGTTCTAAAAATGAAAGTATTATTCTTAAACTGTCGTTGCATCATAACCCGCATGTTTTTGATGTATTTAGTGGGCTTGTATTTCCTTTACAAATACATTTGCCGAGGTAAAACTGCAAAATTTAAAGCTTTTAACTTAAAAGGTTATTTGGACTCACATATTAGTTTTTTTCAAAACTTTTTAAAGAATATGAAGGTAGATACTCAAGATACTGCAGATTTAATTATTTTTCTCCACAACAGTGTTCTGTAGAATTTTTTATAACTTGACCTCGTCTTAAAAACTGTAAAAGTTATTCTGAAGAGACAGGGTCTTAATATGCAGGCAAATTTTCTGGGTTCTGTCTGTAGAAATGACCCTTTCTCATTTTTGAAAACAAAATAAACAAGTCTTTCATTATGGTATGGAACTGACCAGTTTGATTTTGTATTTAAAATAGAACTTTACATTGTTGAAAGATTGAAGTATTCTGGAAATAATGCTGCAAACTTTACAATTTACATATGCATGCTGTTCATTCTGTGCATTGCTATAGTGGTGAACTTACCTGAAATGTTCAGTGGATTTCTTGAACAACGTTTCAGCACTTCCAGCAACGTTTCAGTTATTTCAGTGCTATGATCCGTATACTTAAAGTTTAGGCTTCTACTGAAGTCACTTTATGAACTTGAGTCACTGTCTGTCTTAGTTTTATGTCCTAACTGCGCTCCTGCTTGAAAGGGCTAAACGCCTAAGCATTTTGTAAGTTTACCTGGTTAAGTGTGTATTGAATTGGCTGTTTGTGAGTGCATACTTAAATTAGGCATATACTTATGTACAATAGTGACCAAGGATCTCAGTTAACATGCAGGCACACCGCTACCAGAGCCATTTCTGCCTTTGGATTTAATTGTGCTTTGTCTCTTGATCCATAGAATCCTGCATGAGTAGCTGTTTGATTGCAAGATGCTTACTGTTCTGGATAAGTTCTGGTTCATTAGTCATTTGAAAAGACTTTAATAGACTTTCAGAAGAACTGGTACATAATTCTATGCCTAATTTGCATGCACATCTGCTGGAACTGTATATTCAAAAGCCTGTTAGTAGGCCTGCATATTAGGCAAAGTACCTGATACTTTTGAGCAGTCAGGCAAATCAGGTCCACCTCTCATTGCATGCCTGACTTCAAAACGAGATCTGTTAAGAGTGCTGAACATTGTGGTGGTGGCTTAGATTTGTGCATGTTTTTTAAAAAGCTGAAGTCATTACTGCACAGTTAACTCTTAAGTGCTAATAATTTTCCTGTTTTTCTCCCTTAGATAGCAAAATCAAGTGGTTTCTTACATGTTAAGGAGCAAGGTCAAATTTTAACATAAATAAAATAAATGTAAATAGGAAGCATGAAAAAAAAGGGTACTGTTACTTTATCTGTTCTGTTCCACCCATGCTACATGTAAATTAAGTTTCATTTAGATTTGTTTTGTCATTCAGTCATATCCCAATGTAACCCCGACTTTCCTGCAGATCTGTAGAGCAGGTTTGCAGCACTTGTTTCTTCTCATTTTTTAAAGTACTGTGTTTTCTGTGGTGTCAGTTGGAACTCGTATGGCTAAACCTGCATGGTGTTTTGAAACCTACCTCAAATTTTCCTTTTCAATAAGAATATATATTAATCTTCAGATTCTGGATTTAGATGTTTTGTAGTTAAAATGCGCAGTTTGAATCAAGGCAGGAAACCACTGGCACAGCTTTTTATATATTACTCGACTATTAAAACAATGTTTAAATAAGAGCATTTACTTTATTAAGATCCATAGGATAATAATAAAGGACTCAGTTGGTTAGAATATATACAATTAGGCCAGTAATCTTTTTTCACTAGTTTTTTAGTTTAGTGTTTAATTCTTGTGCCAGTTTTAATCCCTTTGCGTTTCAAATTTAAAATGTACATTTAATTGTAATAATTAATTGTTTAACTATTAATCTTTTGATTTTTGGAGATTTTTGGGGGGTTGATTTAATAGTCTAATCATGGCTAACATTCAATGAAACCTACGTTTAATTCAGATTAGTAGTTATTTAAACTTTTAGCATGATATGAGGACTGATCAGGTTAAAATAGTAGGAAATACCTGTGTTGGGAAAACAGAGCTTGCTTAGCCTGATTAGTTATGATTTTCTCTAATCTCAGTAAATTTGGAGTTAACAGTTTCAGATAAACTGAAGTGACTAGACTGTGAGAGAGTACAAATCTTAAGTTTTTTCTACTCTTCTTTCCTCCACCTTCAACTTCACTTGTAGTATGTATTCTGTGCAGTCACAGTAGTTCAGTAGTTTATTATTTTATGTTTTATTTATTTTTACATTTTAAATAGGTAGCACCAGAGGAATAAAGAAAAGCACAAATTTCAGTCAGCACATCGGTTTTTTCTTTTTTATTTTTCTTTTTTTCTTTTTTTTTTTCCCTTTTTTTGGTTTTCTTTCTTTTACTGATTTGGTTATTTGCCATTTCTGGGGATTAAACTTTAAAAAATGTTCTTCTTTTCTGTATCTGATGTTCTGTGTGCTATTAGTGATGCAGCCAACACGAACGGTTGTCATGTGTAAAACAACTTTCGATCACCGCGAAAACACCGCCCTGGGAAAGCGTCCATGCTTGATATCGTTTGGTTCATGAACGTTAAGTTTCCAGTACAGGTGACCCATAGCTCAAAGTGTTAAATAATTATATACATTATTCAGTTTTTAAAATAATAATCCATTAATGAGATTGCTAGTCTTTGAAGTTTTGCTCACTTTTGTTTTTCCTAATAGAGCAGGGTAAAAGGAAAAACTTAAGTTATTTGTTTCTTTGTAAGGATCTGGTAGATAGATTCGTTGTTATTTATTACATTTTTAAATGCAAGGGTAATTATAAAATCATAGAGTAACATCTGACTAGTGTTCCAACTCTGTGTAATGCTTTCATTTGCTTCTTCAGGTAAAATCCCAGATGAAGCCAAAGCCCTCTCTCTATTGGCGCCTGCTCCTACTATGACAAGTCTGATGCCTGGTGCAGGGTTACTTCCTATACCTACGCCAACCCCCTTGACTACAGTAAGTAAAGTTCATTGTCTGTATAATTTCCTGTTTCCTCTGTTCTCTCGAGCCTTTTCTGTGTACAGGGAGCAAGAACTATCTGGTCCACAGATGTTGCAGTGGGGCTTTAGCTGTCATGACTCTCCTGAGGATTGATCAGAATATGTCCATATGCTTCCTTTGCAGGGCTTTTCTTTCAGATTACTATTTTCCAAAATAGTGGGTAAATACCGGTTTTGGTTCTTGTTCTTTAATTGCCCTCCTACCCTGTAGGGCCATTATTTTGGTCTAGTGGTAGTTATCCACTGACAAAAAATTTATTAAAACCTAAGTTACATTGACACCAGTTCTTCAGAATGTTAAAAGCTGCAGTAGAGACTTGCTCTCTCTGTGGCAGGATTTTTGACTGTTAGACTGTCTAACAATGTTTTCATCATGAAAAATAGAGGAGCTTGGTTCTGTTCTTTTTCCTCCATTCCCGTTTACCCCGTAAGCCTTTCTTAACATCAGCAAGTTGCTGTGGTTTATTGAAGGAAAATTTAAGGCTAAAATAGAGTAGTTTTTTTCCTTTGTTACATAAAAAGGTACCAATGGCTGGTTCAGAATTCCCCACACTTCTTAGATAATTCGTTACTTGAAAAGGCAGTTGCTTTTTGGGTCGAGAAAATTCAAACCAAATTCAAACTCAATGGATCAATTTCATAGTGACTTTTAAGTGACTTCTTATAACATTTTGCAGGACACTTTTCCAGTTCCAAACATGACAGCTGTATTTTTCTCATTCTCTAGGTACGAGTGGAAGAACTTAGAATATTCTTTGCATTTCAACTGTAATTAATCTTGGGTGATTCGTTTGTGCAGAAGATGCTTTATGTGTCCCTTTGATGACCTTGAGTACTGGAAATTCCCTTCTTTCCTTGCTGGGCAAGATCTCAGCCATTCCTTGTCTAGTCCAAATACTTGTTTCATAAAAATAAGAATACTAGCTGTGTGTGAAAGAATCGTACTCAATTTAATTGACTCTATGCATCAGAGCCTGTATATTTTGTGATTAATATATATCCCTGTCCAGATCTCTTTGATATTAGCTGCTAACCCACAGAATACCTTCAGTATGGAAGCTTATTTCTGGGTAAATTTTTCTTCTCTAAAAAAATCTGCTGTGCTGTGACCTTAAAGTATTGCTTATATTCATTTGATCTGTTTTTGCAGAAATGCATCCAGGCAAACAAGTGTTAAGAAGTGGAATATCTTTCACTAGTGCTTGGCTGCAAAGTGTATCCTGTGCTTGTGTTTTCCAGCTCGGTGTTTCACTTGGTACTTTGGGGGCTATACCAGCAGCAGCATTGGATCCTAACATTACGGCACTGGGAGAAATACCACAACCACCAATTATGGGAAATGTGGATCCATCCAAAATTGATGAAATCAGGAGAACAGTCTATGTGGGAAACCTGAATTCCCAGGTAGCTTTTTTTTTTTGTTTCAGTGTTGTGGAAATAATAGCAGGTGTGAAAATGTTATCTATGAATTCTAATCTTACATGTTAAAAGAGTTTCCGTTAGTTAATGGCAACATGAATTTAAATTAAACCCCCTAAATGTTTTTGCTTATTCATGATGTTTTGAATTTTGAAGGTTCGTGTGCCAGTCAGATTAGACCAGCTTTGTCAGAATACCAGAGAATCCACTGTAGGTCAATTAAAGAAACCTACTTCTAATTGTGTGTGTTGATTAAATGTACAGTTCAGCTGTATTAGATAAGCTGTCCTCAAAAGTCATGAGATCATGGTAGCTGTCCCCCACAGCACAGTGCAGTTGCCTAGGTACAGTAAAATATGTCGTACTGGAAGTTGCAAAATTAGCTTAAAATATCTTTCAGTCAGCAGCTTGGTTTTTCGAGGGGTGATCAGATTAATTGAAAAATACTTTCTTTTGACTGATAGCAATGTAAGTTTACATTTTGGGGTTTTCTACTGAGTCTAAAAGTACTAGTGATTTTGATCAAATAAAACAAACTGGAAGCTGGTAGAAAACCACATCAATCTAAATTCTTTAATATTGTTGGGATTTTTTTGTTTTAATTGATCAATAGTCACAATTCGTAGCTTGGAAACGGGCATTTATTTCAGATTAGTTGCCTGAAAAGTGCAAAATCCTATGTAAATTTCTTCTCCTTTTTTTACCTAAGTGAGGAACTAAGGGCTTGTGGCTGCACTATTTAAAATTGTAGAATATTCTTTAGACTAATGGAAGAAAAAAATACATGTTTAAGTTTTGAAATGTAGCTTTCCCAAATTTATGTCACATTGGTAAATATGGTATAATTCCAAAAATCTGTAGCTCTTAAACTACCCAATATATTAGATACGTGGTTTTCATTGCATAATTTACTTTAGCTGAGCTCTTCAACTCTTTCTAGACTACAACAGCAGATCAGCTGCTTGAGTTCTTTAAGCAAGTTGGAGAAGTCAAATTTGTGCGAATGGCAGGGGATGAGACACAACCAACACGATTTGCTTTTGTGGAATTTGCAGACCAAAATTCTGTACCTCGAGCTCTTGCCTTTAATGGAGTTATGTTTGGAGACCGGCCACTGAAGTAAGAAATTAATTATCCATGTGACTGTTGAATGAGAGATTTCTTTGTATATCTGTACACACATTTATGACTTTATGTGTAGCAAAATGCTGTGACATTTTTTTTCAATATGGGGGGCCTGTTGTTAACAAATGAGGACTTTTTATCAACTCCAGTTTCACATTTTGGCATAAATTTCTGTCAATAGAATACATATAGCATAGAGTAAAATACATTTATATTAATCTTGAGGTAGTGTAAGCTACAATAGTGAAATAATCTTTGAAGTCCATAGTATTAAGTAAGTTTGCAGTATGATATATGTAGTTAATGTGGAGATTTGATCTGAAATAGAAAAGTAACTTCCTAGACTTTTACTGAAAATACTGTAACCCAATAATGCTGTGCTGCCCTTCTTTAAAAGTGGTAAGATTTCACAGTAATAAAATGCACTTTGTATACTTGGAACAGATGAGTGTTACAAATCTATAGCTTTGCTAAACTTTTTAAGTTTTTAATTGTACATGAAGTTGAGATGGTTTCCTTTCTTAGTTGTTTTTCATTTGCCCTGTTCAAATGCTTAAGAATGAATGTTTTTTATTTTTGTTTAATCTAGGATAAATCACTCCAATAATGCAATAGTGAAGCCTCCTGAAATGACACCACAAGCTGCTGCCAAGGAGCTAGAAGAAGTGATGAAGAGAGTAAGGGAAGCCCAGTCTTTTATATCTGCTGCTATTGAGCCAGGTAGGTATATTGTGTTCATTACTGAACAGGTGCATTCTGTGTTTACTTTGGTACACATTTCTAAGAGCATTTTCAGACACAAGAGGAGGGTATCCAGAGGAATCTCGTACATGTGGGGGGAAAAAAAACAAAATAATCAAAATTCTGTTCATTAATCTAAGCAGTGGAATGAAGTATTTTATTTCATCATGTCTTGTTTTAAGATACATGTTCACTGAACGTTCTCAAACATGCAAATTTAATACTAAATCAATACTTAATGATTGCACTTTTTAAGTTAAGAGGACTTGAAAACATTTAAATGAAAATGCTTTATATTTTTTTGTTGTCCTTTAGCACCCTTTAATGCCATAGTGTTACAATCAGAGTGAGCTAGCTTGGTTCTGAAAGCAGTAATATTATGCTTTCCTTAACTGCAGCAGGTTAATTTGGTTTCATTTTCATGCTAACTCAAGGCTGTATGCATCCTCAAAGTAAATGGGATCAGAGAATGAGTCTGGGATAAATATTAACATTGTAGAGCTTTTCATCAGATTGTTTCCCTGTTCCCTGTTAACACTGAGATGCCAACTCAAGGAGGAAGGTGGGATTGTGTTGAGAAGTTAGGCAGACATTCCAGTGGTGATTTATGCTGGCTTAAACTTGATTGCAAAGCCACAGCATAAAAAAAGAAATCACAGCTTAGTAAACTTCCTACTTCATTTCATCAGCAACCTTTTGCCATTCTTCTTACTAAGTGACCCAGTGTTATCTTGTGTTGGTTAGTGCGGACTCTTGAGGGTTTTGGCAGGGGGATTATTTTCTGTTGTATTTTTTGGTTAGTAGTAAAATAACTGTCACTTTATCACTGTTAAGGAACAGAATACAAATTAGACTCTGAACCATGGTGAGCTCACTATAAAGTTTTCTGTTGACTTTTTGGCCTTTGGTCAGACTTTCTAGCCTGTTCTGTTAATCCTTTCCTCCTACAAAACAATGAGGAATAAAACTTGAGTATTTGTACAGTGTTTGAAATATCTAAAAATACAGTCAGTAATACTTATATTTTTTGCTTGTTTTCAAAATTATGCCCTCTGAATTTACTCTATTCTTCCCAAGTTATTAAAAAAATAAGGTGATTTTATTAAATAATAGGCCAAAAGGAGGACGTGTTATGATATTGTGCATTGTGGCAGCAACATAAATCCCATTTGTAGTAGAGCTAGCTGTTTATAATTATCTGGTTTATGTGTACTGCTGCAGGATGGCTGCACTCAACGAGTATATGCAATGACTTTCTTGGATGTTTCTGAAGGATATTTGCAAAGAAGGAAGATGTGCAGAGAGTAGGCCCTTGCAATATATGTGGTATATTCCACTTGTGCCAGATTGTTAACTGGGATCTTTAAATGTTCTGAGCTTACACTGCAAAGTGGTTTTTTCCTCTCAGAGTCTGGAAAGAGCAGTGAAAGAAAAGGCGGTCGATCTCGTTCCCATTCTCGTTCAGAATCCAGGTCTAGCTCAAAATCCCGATCTAGGAGGAAAAGATCACACTCAAAACACAGGTAGGTATGCTTTTTGTTTCAGACTAAGATCATACTGAGTTTTTTTGCACGGTGCTGGTTACTGATATTTTTTAGTTACAGAAAAGTCTTCCTGTAGAGACTACTAACTTGCACTCAGCAGATCAGCATAGCCAGGAACTTTGTTTCTGAAAAGATACTCTTTTCTTCTAAATCCTAAATGCTTTTAGGATTACTTTTAGTTAAGACACTAGAAGGCACTACCTGTGCCATGTAAAATAATAAGTTCTCTGGGTTTTTTGTACATTTTGTATTTCTGTACATTAGACCATGTAGCCAAATAATGTTTTGTGACCTGTATTTTAAAGAGAAACCTGCATTTTGTGGATGGAACGTAGAATTTATTTAATTTATCCTGAGCAGATAGGCTGGCTGGTTTTTGGTATAGAATTCCTATTGGCCACAACTTCTAAACATTGTGTTAATAAATGCAGTGTTTTTATTTACTGTCCTGAAAATGTGAAGCTATGTTTTTAAAAAACATAGGGAAAAGGCTTCATGGACAGTTTCTCATATTTCAGGTTTTGTTTGCTTTGCTTACTTTGTTCAGTTCTGAAAGAGTAAATTACTAGATCATTCTCGAAGTATAACTGTTAAGTTTTTTTTCTGAGAATGAAACAGCCTTGTTCTGTGAGAATTTTAAAGGCTTCCCAAAATCGTCCAGATTCTTTCAATGTCAGGAATACCTTCTGAGAACCTAGGTAAATCAATCTAAAAATACTTGATCATGTTGAGGATAAAAAGAAAACCCCAACATTTGGAATGTTATTTGATTGCTTACACTTTTAAAAAGTGAGTGTCATCCATATTACAGCAACAGCTCTGATACATCCTTTCATTCATGTCTTTAAACAAGGGTACTAGGATGCTTGTTAATACAGAAAATCTGGTGAGAAGGAGTTATCATCAATTATTCTATCAAATAAATATAGTACAAATGCAGGCTTCAATTTTGCAATAACGGGATACCACAGCACGTCTTTTCTAATGTCTTCAAAATGTTAGATACCTTTTTAATGCGAGAAGGACCATTTGGTCACTTCTTTATTGCTTGCTTCTCTGCTGTGTCCCCAATTCAAGGCATAATGGAAAAACAAACTGGTTTTTGTGTAACAATGCAGTAATTTCAGTCCTATCTTGTCTTGGCACAAACCAAGTGGAATTTTAGAACATAAGTTTTTCTTTTTTTAACTGTGGAAAACGTGTTCTTTAAACAAATGTTAGTTACTATATTTTATTTTGTTTTGTTAAATTGTTTAATATTGCTACTGACAGTTTTGAGAACATGTAAAAAAGCTAGTATGACCTGTTGAGGCAGCTTCATCCATAAAAATTAACTATCCTTATTGCTTCCCTGTTTTTCTGTTTTTATATAACATAATTTTCATCTCTGTGACATAAAATTTATTGAAGGTTGTGCTTTGGTTCAGTTGTAATTAATTGGCCTTGCAATTGAATTTTATTTCCCTGCTGATATGGAGAACAAAGCTATAGGTAAAAAATGGCTTACTCTTTTCTTGGTATATATTAGTGATGCCATTTGGGACTACCTAAAAACAGAGACCAGACAAAATTAAGAGAATAAATAGCAGTTACATTTATTGATGGGCCTTCAGGTACATTTAGGGCAGACAAAGTCCCCCTGCCAGGGGCTGCACCTAAAATGGTTTTCGCACTTAAAAATTTGGTTCATTTGCATATTGGGGTTTAATCTTTCAATTACAGCTTCAGGTAATTTACCCCAAGTTTGCTCTCCCCCAAACTTACTTTTGTGTACATTTCTCAGGGCCTGACAAAGTAAGGTGTCCTTGATTCCCAGGCCTAGAGAGGAATTTTTTTGTCTGGCCAGAATGGGAAAGTAGTAGCTAACACTGTATATGGCGTTATACACTAAAGAATTGCAGGATTACAGGATGTATGGGAACATAAAAGCTGAAATCCTAAGGCACCATTACACTGTGTGTCTTGAGCTGTGGAAGGTAGGTGCAGCAATTAATTTTTGTACTTCACAGTTCTTCAGGTTTTATTGAGTAATATACGTGAGCTTTCTGTCTGTGGTAAGTTAAACTTCATAGTACCTTGTGAAGCAAAGTATCTAATGATGTGGGTTTTTTGAAACTTAATGTGCAAATTCATCTTTTTATTTTTGCTTCCCTGAGGAAAAGGGTCTTCCAAAAATAGGGAGTATTTTGGAAAGAAAGTTAAAATGCTGTATTCATCAAATCTGCATAAGCCATTTTTTTAAAACAGAGTATCTGCACTTTAATTGCAACTAAAATCCATGCTAATAGATTCTTTTATCTGGAAAGGTAACTTGACTAAAAGCTGCACCACAGATCATCAGGGTTTTTTAGGAATTTAAATTGTAAGGATGGAGAACAGTGCAAAAAGAGATTGTTGCAGCCAAAGTCATCTTTGTTTGATGACTAAGACTTCAGTAAGTGACTGGGTCTGGAAAGGAAATAAAATGTAACTGATTACAGTCTGCTAGAAAGTGTCAATCAGATTTTATCCAGTGTCATTTCGTAAGGACAATTGCTGTAAATTATATTAACTTATATTTTCCAGATTCATGGAGGTTATTATGAAACACTGGTATAACTTAAATCGTTTCAAAGTAGAGCATTTACATCTGGTGATGTGCATGAAGTATCCATATTTGTAAAAATGCTTGCAAACAGTATGTTATTAAGGTATCATTCCTTAAGGTGTGATACAATACTATGTGGTGACGCAACACATGTATACTGTCATTTTGTTGGCTGGCTTCATTTGTATGAAGTTTCAATATTAAAATATTCTTCTTCTGGCATTCTTAATTTAGAAGTAGGTCTGGCAACAGATCTCTCTCAAGACACAAGGACAGACGCAGATCCAGAAGTCCCCTGAAAAAGCGATCTAGATCTACAGAAAGACGGAAATCCAGAAGTCGCTCTCGTTCTCGGTGAGTTCTGTTCCACAAAATTGTACTGTTAGCTCACAAGACACAGTTCTTGAAAAAAAATTATAAAACCTTTTAGGCAGTCATAAAGGGTGGAGTCTCATCTGTGGGACAAAAGGAAAAAGTAAATTTTAGTACTGAGTATAGTGGTCTTGGCTAGGATAGAGTTAATTATTTTTCCTGTAGCCTGTATGGTGCCTCCAGGGGTTAAATGATCACGCTGAGGCACCTGAACTTTGATAGTTTCATCTACATTTGTACTAACATCCAAACTGACTGAAAAGAGTAATTTTGTCAGACTACAACTGATAGTTAGGGGGTATCCTTTGTACCTTGTGAACCCACAAAAGAATGGATAATGCTAGTTTGATGTGTATCTATTGCGAAGGTTGAATTCAGACTGACCTTGATCCTGTATTGTGAGAATATGTATAAAGTTCATGTGCATGACCTTTTATTCTCATCTTCAACTTTCTCATATGTCAAACAGCAGGAATAAATGCATGTGTCGGTTGTATGGCATATATGTATTTCAGGATGTAATATGTGTGTATTTTATCTAGTTGATTAGTTTTTATGTCTGATCATCTGATCACTAAACTGTAAAATTTTAACAAGATCAAAACGTAATTTTTTGAGGGAGGAAGTAGTGAATAATCTCAAACCAAAAGTGCCTGTGAAAATAGCTTTATGAATAGAAGTCTTGGTATGTTCTTAGTTTCATTTCTGTAATTCCTCTGATTTATTTAAAGGGAGATTTGTACTTAGGTTGTGCAGCTGCCTCTTGTTTTGTGAGACAGGTTTTGTGGGAAAGAGCTGCAGATCTGTGGACCTATGTAGAAGTAAAACTAGGCTGTATAGCTAGCTGGGCTTTATTGGTGGATTCTTTTGATTCTGTTTCTGTTTTCTGGAGCTTCTAGAGACATCTGCTCATTGGAAGGGGAAAGTCCATGAAATCTCTGTGATAACTTAACTAGAAGATATTTCTTGGGAGGCTGTAAGGCTGGTGTTTTGGGGGCTGTGCATTGTTTCATCTTTATGATGTTACATTCCATCTCTGAGGCTCCTAACAAAGTACTAGACAGAACCTGATGGGAATCAAAGTTGTCAGGTCATAGATCATGCAACAGTCTGTTTATTTGCAGTTGAGATGAAGATACAGACAAACACTTCTTCAGTTTGAGGAAAGTTTGAGTGCTTAGGACCTTTCATGTGTGAAGGAGTCTCTTTTAGAATCTGTAAAAATCTAGAATAGATACCGATACCAGGTAACTTCTGTCAGTCTGATTCTTCTTGACACAATAAGGCCTCCTAATCAATTTCTCCTCTACCTCTTTCTCTCTCTGAACAATTGTTCTTTCATTATGTGTCTCTGTGGTAGAAAGGAAAGACAGAGTCTTGCATTTTCAAGTAGTCCTATACTAAAATGTAATCTTCCTACTAAAGATGTTAGCTAAATAGTTTTTGTTTGACTTGATGACTTGAACATCAGATGGAATTTTCCTTACTGTTCTTTTTATGAACATGTATCATACTTCCTGTCCCAAAGAAGCTGTTTGCCTTTCTGCTGTTTTTATTGTATCAGCATTTTTCAGTAATTTTCAAATTCCTAATGACATTGCGAATGGTTGAATTGTCTTGATTGAGTTTTGATCTTATATTTGCCTTTTAAGGGAATACAGTGACATTTTGTCCATGTTTTCTTTTTATTTCTGTGTATTAAGTGTTGTTGGACTTCCAAGCAGTTCAAGGATATCTGTGTGAGAGAAAACTGTAGAATATAAAGACTTCTGTTAGTCAGCTGTCATTATTGGCAGTGATTAATCTGAACACCATTTTATGTGGATACATTTTTATTAAAGAGTGGATTTACAGACTGTAAAGTTTGTCTCTTGACAAAATATAGAAAATTTATATATATATAATTACATAACTGTGAGGTCAAGAGAAATATTCTCTCCATACATAGGAACATCACTTGGAAGATAGTGTTTTAATTTGATTTTGGCCTTCCCTTCTCCAGTTTGGTTTCCAAATTTTGGCTAGCTGTATATAGCTGTGTATTTCCTAGCTATATATAGCTTTCTCTCATTTTAAACAGGGGTGAAAAATTAAAATATTGAAGAATTACTATTTTTCTACAGAGATGCACACTTTATCTTGATGTTTACTAAAAAGTTAGTTGTAATTTTAATTGGAAAGTTCAAAGATGAATTAATGGGTTTGTGTTTGGCTTTTCACAGGGACAAGAAAAGAGACAAAGAAAAGATCAAGGAAAAAGAAAAGGCCAAAGAAAAAGAGAAAGACAGAGACCGAGACAAGGAGAAGGATAGGGATCGAGACAAAGACAGGGAAAGAGAGCGAGATAAAGAGAGAAATAGGGAGAAGGACAAGGAGAGAGATAAAGAGCGAAGCAAAGATAGAGAGAGAGCCCGAGACAAAGACAGGGATAGGGACAAGGATAAAGATAGAGACAAGGAAAAGGAAAAAGAGAGAGATAAGGAAAAAGACAAGGAAGAGGTAGATCAGAACAAAGAAAAAGAAGATCCTGAGAAAGAAGGAGAGAAGGACAGAGAGAAGATTAAGGACAGGGAGGGAGATAAGGACAAAGGAGGGGACAAAGAAAAGGACAGAGACAAAGAAAAGGAAAAAGATGGGGATAAGGAGAAGGAGCGAGAAAAGGAGAGAGATGATAAAAAGAAGAAAGATAAGAGATCCAGAACACCCCCAAGAAGCTATAGCTCTTCAAGAAGATCTCGTAGCTCCAGCAGGTTTGTTTAGAATTTTTCATGCTTGTTTTTTTTTATTTTTTTTTCACTTTTCAGATCAGTGAGGCACCGTCCTAATTTTTATGTATTGATATCACCATGTCTCTTGCTAAATAAATTTGTATTATTTCTGTTTTATAGGTTTTCCTTTAAAGTAACATCTGTATATAAAGTTCGGTATGACACGTGATAGAACAGAGTTTCTTGTTGGGCTGCTGGTGCTTGACTTTCACACAACCATATTATATAAACCTTGAGGACAGTAATGAGATGATTCTTGTGCCATTTCTGTATGTTACAGGCAGCCAAAAGTTCTGACCAACATCACACACATCAGCTTTGCCCTGATGAAAGTTTATGTCACTGTTACATAGTTCTTTCATTACTTACATACTGCAGCATTTTGGTCTGTAGATCTTGCACACAGTGGTTTGCTAATACTTGCCTCTCTTTGGCTGGGTGGCTACTGAAGTGCAGGAAGAAGCTTGTCACTTGGCTGGCTAGCTTTTCACAAGGTGAATGTATCTCAGTTGGAAGAGACACATATGTTGTTTATCTGACTAGATGGCCAGGTGTAAGTTGAAAGTAACATTTCTTAACGCTGCTGACGGTAAGCAGGAAAACAGTAAAGTTAATGTACCTATTGGTTCTGGCTCTGAGGGGAGATGCTGTGAGATTATAATCAATGTGTAAGCGAACTCAGGCGTATTCTAAAACCATTGCAGCTAAGTTAAGTTTAGAAGCATTGGTGGATAAGGTCCTTTCTGTTAGATCAGGAATTAGGGAGTTCAGTAGTATTGTATCAGATTTACATACCAAATTATATCCCTAACCTTGAGATAATGAAGTGCTGAATTCATGTGACAACTTCTACCTATTGTAATAATTTCACTAGACAAAAGCAGAATTCCTGTAGTCCTCAAAATTCATCGGTTCAGAGTTCATAGAAGGCAAAAAAGGGTAATGGTTTCTGAACATTGTGTTACGAGGTTTATGGGCAAAATACTGTTTCTTCCTTTAGCATATGCAGCATCCTATTTAAATGAATGGAAGGTCCACACAGATATACTTCTGTCAGCTTTGAAACCGTTTTTTTCAGCCCATAGGCCTCAGAGTGTTGAATTGGATAAGTCCAGAAAAATATGTAAGGGCTTCACAATATGTAGCTTATATAGGAACCTTGGTGGAAAACCATATTCATAGTGCCAAATTGCAAGTTTGGTTAGTTAGCTGGGTGCTATCAAAAGCTTATACTCTAGTTTGCAATAATTTTGCTCCCCCTTAGGAATCTTACTAGTTAAGAAAGCACTATGGGAAGGTTCCAGTATCATGTACTTGAGCAAAGAATTCGTGTAAAAATTAGTGCACTTCTTCTAGTGCAGTCAAAGTACAAAACTGTACTTCAGTATGGTAATACAGATATTGTTAGACAAGGCCAGTGTTCTTTTGAAGCTGGAAGATGAGAAAATACAGTTTTTAGTATGGATTTACAGTGTTTTTGTGTGTAGAGGCTACTACTGGTGAATGTCGTTATCAGGGCCTTAGACAGTGGGACAGAGTGCATCCTCTCTACCTTTGCAAACAACAGAGAACCAGCTGTGGGGGGAGGCTGATCTACCATTTAGAGAAACCTCAGCAGATTGGAGAAATTGACTGATAGTCATCTCGTGGAATTGAACAAAGAGAAAGGATAAGTCTTACACTCGAGTAGGGATAATGCCATTGCACCAGTATAGAATGGCGATTCACTGGCTGGAAGGCTGGCTGGCAGGTTCTTGCAGCCCAGAAGGCCAGCAATGTTTGTGAGTACGTCAAGAAAGGTAATTCTTTCCCTCTTCTGGTGATGACAGATTTAGAAGCCTGTTCTGGGCTTTCCAATACAAGAGACATGCAGATGTACTGGAATGGCTCCAGTAAAGGGCCATAAGGCTGATAAAGGGCTTGGAGCTTCCTTCATACAAGGGACTACTGAGGAATCTGGGATTGTTTAGCTTGGAAGAGAGAAGGCTGAGGAGCATCTTACCAATATGTATGAATATATGATAAGAGCATGGAGAAGAGAGAGCCAGTGGGGGCCTGTGACAATTAAGAGGTGACAGGTACATATTGACCTACGGGAAATAAAGGTTTGGGTTTCTTTCCTAGTGTTGAAATTGTGGTTTTACTTCGCAAACTGGAATCAGTCACCTCAAGAGATTGTCTCCTCCAAAAATCTGACTGGATATGACCTTGAATAACCTACTCTGATGGACCCTCTTGTAAGGTGGGGAGGGGATAGGTTGGACTAAGTGATCTTTGGGCATTTCTTCCAACCCCAGTAATGTCATTGTTCTCTGAAAAGTAATTATGAGTAGGTTGGGTTACATGAGGGGTCTTTCTTGGGTGCTGGACATTGCATAGTTGAAATAGTTGCAGACCTTTCCAGTGAAGATTATTCAACAGATAGACATTTCATCTGCCTGTATTTCAGTATAGCAGTTCACTGCTGATCATGTAAAATACGAATGTAAATGTGAAGTACTGGGCAAATAGTCATCTTTTTGGAGAAGAGGTGAAGGAGTAGGACATACAGGACTTTCTAAGAATTAGATGGCAGCTGACCTTCCTTTGCTGACATACATGCTTGCAAGTACTGGAAATAAGATGGTTATTTGTGATTCGTAGCTGAAAGAAGAGACAGACCAGGGGAAGAGAAGTTAAGTTGGAAAAGGAGCTGTCTTACAGGCTAGCAGAGCCAGTAGCACCAGATGACATGCAGAATGTTATTTCTGTGTATAACTAGGAGACACAGGTTTACTATCAAAATACTCAAAACTTGTTTTTTCCGAAATTTTGCTGTGTTAGGATTGTGTAAGATGTAGTGAAATGGGTGCACAAAAATCTTTTTATTTACAAATGTAATAGACGTGGGAGCAAATGCAGTGAGACACAGTTACAATTCTTCAACTTGAGATAAGAAAAGCAGAAACTGAAAATAAAATGTAATGAGTAAGGAGTTTCTAGTTTGAAGACAATTGCTGAAGCACTTGGTTTGCAGGTATGTATGCTGGAAAGCAAAATTAAGTGGAAATGTACTCACTGTAGCCGAAGTGGCAGCACTGAGAGAGAATAATCAATTTCCGGTATCCTCAATTCAATGAAGGTGATCATCCACGTGGGGATATTCAAAATAAAATACATGTTAACTAGTGAACAGCTGATTAGTGACTATGTTATTTACTCAACGATTTTGAGGCCATTTTATATTTTTTTTTCAAAGATAAATCAAAAGCTTGCTGAAGTAAATAGTTCAGAAATCTTGTCTTGTGCAGCTTCAGGAGGTCACCGTCTTGGTTTTGACTGAAAGAGAGTTTAATTTCTTACTAGAAGCTGGTACGGTGCTGGAGTTTTCCTTTTTTCCCTACTTATTCTCCTCTCCTGGTGGGTTGGGGAGGTGGACAGGCGGGCAAAAGAAGGCAGAGAATGCACAAATACCACTCAGGATTTAGTTGTCATTTGGGGTTCAACCACGACAGTTCTTTTTTGACTTCTGTTTTCTCACCAGTCCCTTTTTTGTTCAACCTTGTCGTGCTCTGCCAGGCTCTGAGAGTTGAGGAAAGAACACATTAGTAATTGAAACAAAATAAAATAATCATAGTAACATAATAATTGTAATGGAAAGGACAGAGAGGAATAAAACCCAAGAGAAACAAGTGATGCACTGCACAGTCGTTCATCCCTCGATGACTTTTGGCCAGTTGAATCAGCTCTCCTGGCCATGCTCCCTCCCAGTGTCTTGCATACCTGCTTGCTGGCAGAGCATGGGAAACAAAAGTCCTTGATTTAAGGGTAAGTAACAACTAAAATATCAGTGTATTATCAACATCATTCTCATACTGAGCCCAAAACACAGCACCGTTCTGGTTACTAGAAAGAAAATTATTCTCGCCAAAATCAGGACAGTCAAAGTAGAGGGTATTGTCAGAGTATCAATCTGTATAATGATACTGGCTATAATTTACTGTGTTCTTTTGCTACTTATCTAGTAAGTGTTGATTTCTTATCTTTTCTAAATATTGAAGATTTAAATACTCACAAATAGCTGTTATCCATAAATGTAGCTTTTGTGCTGTATCTAGAAGTAAGTTTTAGACTTCCCTCTTTTTCCTCAGTTGTTGTTCCAATCTGCTTTTCTTGCTTTACAAAGAGTTGATATGAAAGAAAAAATCTTGTTTTTACAGATGGGTTCTGCAGTTATGTTAACTGGCTCAGTTTTTGTATTAATTTAAACAGGAACCTCAGTACAAAATGACCAGTTATTTCATGTTTTGTTGTATTCAAGATTGTACTCCATAATGGCAACTTTAGGAAAGTCCATTTAGCTATGCAAAACAGCAGTTTTGCAAAACACATCAGGCTCTTCCATGTGTTACAGAATGATGATATTCTCTTTGCTAAGCAAGGACCACTAGAAAAACAGTAGGTCTTACTTATTCTGACTTTGACAACAACCTGGGCTTCATTTTGCACTGTTTTCTTCCAAACCAACTAATTCTAGCTCATATATTTAGGAATTAAATTTAAGTCTGGTTGAACTGAAGTTGCAGTGGTCTTTTGAAATTCATATTGCTCAAAAGTTATACCTTTTGTCTTAATATGGCTCTTCATTCAATTGAGTTATTTTCCTTACTAAAGAAACTTAACTGATACAGTATTATCAAATTCAGTGTGTTTTCATTGTTATCAAGCATATAAGGATTAAAATTGGAAGGCACATATTTTTTTTACCTACTTCAGCTTTGCCTTTCCCACTGAACTGAAGCATACAAAATTTTTAGTTTGTACGGTTCATATTTGGTTGGTAATATAGACTGTCAAATTCAGTGGTTGTGTTAGATCATTGTAAGAGTTTTCTCTTTTCATCTCCTTTGAGTTTATTATTTTTGAGTTTTGATGATATTGAATTTCTTGGTCCTTTAGAGAAAGGCGTAAAAGGAAGAGCAGAAGTCCGTCCAAATCTCCTAAAACATCAAAAACAGCAAAAAGAAAGTCTTCACGATCTCCTTCTCCAAGAAGGTCAGTTTGATGCAAACACGGAAATTAATGATCAGTAAAGAAAGAAGAATTCATAGTAATTTCACTGTTTTACTGCCTTTGCACTAATGATTTCAGATGATTTTGGTTGGTCAGTGTGATTCAGTTTTAATTTAAAACTAACTCAAAACTTCAACCAATTTGAGCTCTGATATTCTTTCAATGACATGGTTTCAAATCAATCATCATTGCAAATTTCTTCAAAACAATTAAATCCCTTCACCTGACAGATAAATTTGGTTTTTTCTTTGCAAATGTAGTGTGTAGTGGTCATATTCCACTGTTTAGCTCTCTAGCAAAAAAAAAAAAAAACAACACATTGTCTTTGCAAAGGGTTTTTTTTTGTTAAATTTTGGGAAGTTTTTTGAAAGTCCATGCTGGGGATTTAGTTTGTGGTCGAATGGTTTGAAGTTTGTTGTAGATCAAATCTTAATTTGAATAAAAAATTTCTGAAACAGAAACAAGAAAGATAAAAAAAGAGAGAGAGATACAAATAATGAAAGAAGAGAAAGAGAACGCTCCACTTCCAAGAAAAAAAGTAGTAAAGAAAAAGAGGGAAAGGAGAAATCTGATAAAAGTACCACTACTTTAAAGGTAAGTTTATGTGACCAAGTGATCAGCAGAATGAAGTAAAGCCATTATTGAAATTCTCTCTCTGCTTTTTCTTTCTTTTACTGCTTCCTTCTTTTTCTCCCTTTCCTTACCAAATTAGTGCCATTTGAGTTTAGTATTTGCTAGTTGGGGTTAGTAGGCCAGTTTAAGTCTACATATTTGTGCTTCAGTTGACCTGTAGGAGTTTGTGTGCTTAGGTTACAGGTACACCTTGTTTCTATTTTGTGTTGTATGCCCTATATTAGGACTTGCCTGGCTCCCTACTTTTACGAGCAGGCAGATCGTTGACTGACAAGTAGTGCTCAGGGATGACTTGACTGTCAAACTGAAAAAATTACTTTCTAAATAAACTCTCACTATGCAGTTCAAACTCCACCTCATTGAATTGGTCCTGGTCTATATATTGGATTCTATAGGAGTAAAGCTGTGTAAGATTGGTATAGGATTTTCCCCTGCAAAATAGAAGGAAAGAAACATCTTCAGATTGTTTAATCTTAGAATTTGAATTGCAGCACACCTTTAAAGAGTAGTTTGTTGTGCTCAGTGTTATCCAGCTGTTCTAAAACAGCTGATTTAGGTGACTGTTCAAATGCTTGAGTAAGTATCTTACCAAAGAACTCTCTTAAAATGCATCATATACATGACAAAATATAAGAAAAAATTTAGTCCTGTTCTATTTTAAAAATGTTGGTGAAATCTTTATTTCTGGAGCTGTTTCTCATATGTTACATGGTGCTGCTTATTCTATAATTTAAAATATTACTTTATTGTAGTTAATAGATCACTTTATGGCATAATTTCTTGGGTGACAGATTGTTATGACTGCCAAACTTCAGCCAACTGAAAAGAAAGCTTATTTTTATAAAAGGCAATGGGCAAAGCTTACGCCTCTATTTTAAAATTCGCAGAGACAAGATATACATGTAAAAATTGAAACAATAAAATTACCGAGGGTTGGTTGGAAGTCACAGCCTATAATGCTAAGAATATTATTTTGTTGTCAAATATTTTTATCTTTGGTAGGACAAAGATAACAAAGAAGATCAGAATTCAGAAACTGACAAGGAAGTAGACCATAGAGATACACAAAGGACAGATGAAGTCAAGCTACAACAGAACGGGAACTGTCAACCAAATGAAGAAAACCTCTCAATTAAAATGGAAGAGGTTTAAAGCAAAGAATGGACTTCTAATTCAGCTAAGGAATGAAATCCAAAGCATTTTATTTCCCAAAATGAGGAAGAAAATGTCAAAGCAATCAACCTGAACGTGTTGATAGTACTAGTAGCTCCTACAATTCTTGTGATAGCTTTGTTGTCTTCTTGCTGTAAAGCAAGAGAGCACAGACCAGTAGTTAATACTATGAAAAGGCTGATGCCATCAGAACTATTCATCTCTGAAAATCCATGCATTTCCATGATGGCTGTACTTGTAAAATGATTTGTGTTAAGTTTTGCTATAAGCTGTTACAAATAACTAGAAACTGAAAGATGTAAACCTGTACTTCCCCAAAAAAGCTGAAGATATGCATTGAAGGTCGTTTATTATACTACTTGTTGATGACTTTTGTATTGTTTTGCCCTGTAGGTTTAAAGATCCACAAAAACTTTAATGTGTGCTGTTTGATGTGCTTGAAAATGGTGCATAAATATACACACTTTCTTTCCTTGTAAATGACAACTGTAGCGAAAGGGGATTTAAGCATAAACACGGTTTTACTGTTCTTACGTTAAGTACTCACAGATGAGTGTGTTTTTCATTTGCTCATTGCTTGAGATTCTTAGGGTTTATTATTTAAAATAATTTCTGACTTATATTCCTGAAACTAATATTTCTTTTAAAGTATTTGAATAATGCATGCGCTTTTTCTGTTCCTGGAAGGAGCATTGCCATGTTATAGATGTTAGGTTAGCTTACAGAATTATTTTGGAGTTGTTTTGTTTTGTTGTTTTCTTTGTCCTTAGAGAAGTGAGCACATCTATATGATGATACCAGAACTTACAGCTTTGTTTTGCAATGTACTGCAGTGTGTCTGTTCAGCTGAAAATAGTACAGGTGCCATTAATAAAATAATTTTTTTCGGTTTTGTTAAAAAAATATGGGAGCACAAGCAGAAGCTTTAGTGCCTTCTTAAAATGCGATATTTTCTAGAAATGTATGTGTGCTGTTACACATTTTCAGCTAAATCTTATATGATCTCTTGCTACTTTGCCACCACCATACTGTAGACAAAAATGCAAGTGACTTGCCAGAATGGTTGTTTGATTCACTTGTTAAAATAGTGAAGCTCCATTTTGCTTTTATTTTTTATTCTCAGAAGAGATTTATAAATAAGAGAAGATGTAATTTGGGGACCACCACTGTACAAAGTAGTAGCTGAATACAGAGTGTGCTCTGATCACCTGCATCAAAGAAAGCCCTTAAGACATTTAATATACATTTGGATGGCCTTAATTGTTACCTCTCTGTTATTTTCTCTGATATCTGTTGGGCAATATAATAGGAATGGCATGCAAAGAAATAGGGGATAAATAATTTGAGGAAGAAAGTTCTAATTTACATAGGGCCTACATAGTAGAGATTGTTTGTTTGTTTGTTTTTTCATTTTTTGAGGAGAAAGCATGCAAGAAGAGAACAACAGAAATGTTTTTGTCATGGCAAAACATAGCTTTTATTCTCTGAAGCAATTTAATTGGTTATGTTAGATTTCAGATAAGTTACACCTTTAAGATATACCTAAAATCGTATAGATTATTTTTACTACAGCTTAATGCAATCAGATTACTTTATTGCCTTACCTCATGGGAAGTGTTATTTCTTTCAGTTAAAATAAAAAACTAAATGTATTAGCTGTTTGCTTTCTACTTGTTTTACTTTTCCTCTGCGTTGTTAATTTTTTCATTGGAAGGGAAGCACATTACTGGAAATGAAAACTTTGCCCAGCTCCTATCGTAATGAAATTCAGTTTGATTGTGAAGCTGCTTAATCACTCCTCATTTTCTGTAAGATTTAATCTTGCCACTGTGTACATTTAAGACAACAGAAAATGCTTTACCATGTAAAGTATAGAACAACCATTTTTGTGATGTTTAAGCCACATGCTGTTGGCTAGTAAACGGCTAATTCTGCTAAAAGAATAAAAAAATCTATATGCTTACAGGAAGACTGTGAAAGATTGTGTCTTGCAACAACAGTTATTTATGATGTGTAAGTAGCATAGAGCAAAGAGATTGTTTGTATACTTGTTATCTTTGGTACCATTTCACTAATAAAATAAGTATTTTAGAGGGATGTTTCTGCTGGTACATGCTTATTAAAGGAATATTTTTAGACCATCTGGTCTTACTCGTAGAGCTGCTTTCATTTAAAATATGGATATTAGTGAAAAAATTATTCATGTTTTCTTTGAAAAGCTAAATTTCTCTGTTGGGAAGAACTAAAATTCTTTCAATGTATCATGTTTTAGCTGGTATTAGTTTGGTTTTTTGAGTTTTGTTGTCCTGAAATAGCATAGCTCTATGATGTATCAGTTATAAAATATGTTAAGGATTGTGTACATTTAGAGGAACATGCCTTTGGAAGATAATAGTTATGGATGGCAGCCTTAACTGGCTATCTTATCACATGTGTGAGGCTATATGCAACATATTGTTTTATTGTATGTTAATTATGGTTCCCTTACAAAAAGTGTCTTGGGGTTTTTAGGGTTTCACTTCGGTTCGTTTTGTTGGTTGATTTTTGTTAAGGTAAAAAAAACAACCAAAGCAATCAGCCACAAAACACACACATTTCCTCCCCTCCCAAAGTAATATTTTCTTGCAAATACTGCATTTTCTGGTTTGTTTTGTAAATACTGTGCAGATCTGTGACATAGTTAGGATCTGTTCCTTCTTAACAGGTGTTCCTAAAAAGCCACTCCTGGAGAGCTATTGCTGTATAATATGCTTATCTCTGCAAAGGGTGGCTGACTTACAAACTGGTAGCATAGCACAGTAATGAAGTTCTAGCCTGCTTGTACAGGATTGAGTGCATCATCCACTGAATGTGTCCATCTTCCATGGGAAGTCCATTGCCTTCATCATTAACAAGCTTATGTACTGAGCTGCTGTGTTAGATCATTTGGTTTTGCACTTTGTGAATGGGATCAATTTGGGTAGAAGTTTTGAGAACAGTGTGGTTCATGGTAGCTGTATTGTTTTACTTGTAGTTTCATATGAATTAGCCCTTACTTGAAAATGTGCATTGCTCAGAAGAGTGGTTATATGTTGCCATTTTGCTAAGATCACATGAAGCACATAAACATAAGCTTCCATTAGTGCCCATAGGCATTTCTCAAGAGGGTTCTGGACAGTAGACAGGATTTTTCTTTGCATTCTGAAAGAAGAAGGTAGCAGAAGAGAACGACTTGGTTGGATCAAACAGGATGTCAAGCTCAAAATAGAGGTGACTGTGGCTTAGATCATTTCATCAAAGTCAATGGATTTACAGAGGTATGAGGCATGGAATTTTGTTTGCAAGCACCAATAATATATATGGGTATGTAAAGAATTCTTAGTTTTCTTATGTTGGAATTAGGGGTTATAAAAGCACTTGGTTAGAAACTAGAAATATGTGAAGAATACTTGGGAAATGGGTCATATGTGCGTTTTGCCTATTCAGTAATTACTTGCTATTTTTTTTATGGCAGTTTTAGGTAGATAGATAGGTCTGAACTAGCTTTATATTAACAGACTGATAGCAACATAAGCGCAGCTTAGATTTTTGAAATGAGCTGTGGCCACTCCAGTGGCATTTATGCTGCTGGTATTTCAAAGGCTTACTTCTTTCTGACAAGTGACAGCAAAGTAGAATTTCTTTCACCCATTTAGGATATATCACTCACATACTAATAATACTGTGCAGTATTATCATAGAATCATAGAATGTTTTGAGGTTGGAAGGGACCTAAAAAATCATTTAGTTCCACCCGCTGCTGCCATGGGCAGGGACACTCCACTAGACCAGGTCCCTGTCCAACCTGGCTTAGAATGCTGCCAGGGCTGTGGCATCCACAAACTTAATGAAGTTGAATTTGTAATCTGTAACATGCTTTGCATTGCTTGCTGCATTCTCAGCCCCAGTTACATCTAAGTCGATACCTGAAATTACCTTGAAACTCTTCAGATCTATTACATAGTAGCTTCTCTCTTTTACCCTTAGCTGGTACTGGTGTCTTGTAATAGTTACTAGATTAGAGAAATGTGGGGAGTTTTGTTTGTGTTTTTGTTTGTTTGTTTTTGTTTGTTTGTTTGTTTTGACTAAGAGATAATAAGGAAAGCCTGCTCTGTATGTTATATATTATTGTATGCATATTGTGTTGCTAGTCCTTATTTGGTTATTTTTCATAGATGAGTATGACCCTTGGAAACAGTAATGTTGTAATGGTCTACTTCTTGTATTGTCTACTTCTAGGTCTGAAGCATCTCTGCATCACTTGTAATGAAACAAGATCAGAGCCCATGTATAGTTAGAGAAAAAATACAGACATAATAATCTTGAATTTTGTAAATGTTAGTGCGATAATAGCATTATGGTGGTAAAGCAATCTTAAAGATGTGAATTCTGAATCATTATCTGAGGCATATGCCACGTGGTACTTTCCATTTTATAGCAATCAGATACTACCTTTGATGTCAGCATAATTTTGAAAGTGACGATTTGACTTAGTGGCATAAATGCTGAAATCTGTAAATGGCTAAAATTATGTCAATCAATAGACACTTAGGTCGGAGGGATGTGGTTTTCTCACCAGAGAATGGAGTGTGGAGAATTGAATATGTGTAGATATCATTAAGTGTTAGTGCCTGAAGAGAATCTGAAATTTAATTTGTTTCCTAATACATGAAGTTCTTCGGCTTGTAGTTTAGCTTTATTTTTATATGCTGAAAAGTATAATTAAAATTATATTGAAAACTAAAAGCACTGTACAAAAGGATTGGTTTTTTTCATGTAAAAGAACCACACTTTCATCTGTTTAATTTCAGACTTAAAAAATGTCATGGCATGCAGTGTTTATTTTTAATTCAAGACTTCCTCATTTGTAGGTAAGTTGTATTGCAAGATGTGAGCATGTTAGCACAAGGGTTTCTTTTCTATTTTCATCAATGTAATACAGCTTAATAAACTTCTCAATATGTGGAGGCAGCTACTCACCCTCTAGTTTGAGGAGATGCAGCTGTTAACACTTCAATTCTGTATTGTTTAACTAATTGTTTAGTAATTAAGTAATTATTGTTTAGTTGAGAAGCTATCTACCAACTTCAGCTTTTTTGTTTTCTGACCATGTAAATTCTTACTAGCCAAAAGGGCTTTTTTTTTTTTTTTTCGCCATGACAAGTCAGTTTTAAGATTGTTGAGCTTAATACAGGAGAATATGGACAGCAAAAATTAGTTTTTTAGATCTTTGTGCTATTCTGGAAAGTTTCCGCTTACACTTTTTTTTTTTTAATTTGTAACATTTGTTGCATTCATCTGTTGACAAATTTGATGTGAGATCAGAAATTTTTGGTGTACAAAGTGTATTCTATACTAGTTGTTAATGAAATTACTCTTTTTCCATTGAAAAGGCTGTATGTGTCTCTTTTGGCCTGAAAGGCTATCAGCAATGGTAAAAGAATTATTTCATCTCCCTTTCATGTAGTTCTTGATATCCTTAGTGAGGCTGCCAGTTAACCGGCTTTCTTAGAAGAAGCTGTTGCTCTGTTCTTTCCTTAGTGTAAAGATTTAGAACTTCGGCTGCACTGATGAGTAAATCATGGGCCACTTAGAAATTGCTACATTGAAAAGCAGTCATTTACATAATAATCAAAGGAGTGACTGATTTGGCCCAGAAAGATCAAGAGAGGAATTTAACATTCACAGATTATGTGGCCTATCAGTGGCTCCTTTCTGGTATTTTCCCAACTGATACAAGAGCTGCATCTAATTTGTTGCACACAAATTGCACACAGTCTGGATTCAGGTATACTGAGAAACCTAAGCACCACAGCAAAAATATTAGTTTCCTTCTCTAAGTTTGATGTTTTTGTTAATAATGTAGGTATTTTACGTTTAATTAGCAGGTAACCAAACTTGTGCTATGTTGGTAGAGTATATTTTTGCATTAATGAAGCAACTATGGAAATGGTACACGTAAAGAGATGTTAAATGCTGTTACATTGCTGTTCTTTTCATAAATAAACCATGTTTCAAAGTTCTAATGGTGTCATAAACTCACTTCCACTAAATTTAAATGAGATATAACGCATGACTGTACAGTTCTCTCTTCTCTGTTTTTTTCTTTTTTCTTTTATAGGCTTTATCTGCCCCAGATTCAAATGCTTTGAGGCTAAGTCTGTTGAACTGATACTAAAAAGAGTGTTACAGAAAAGTTGATAAGGGGTTAAGTAATTGATTATGTCATCACTGTTCAGTTACAGAAGAGTCTTTTGAATCTTTTCTCTGAGGAGGGGATTTTCTTCTGCTCAGGAAACTACTACAGTTTCATCAGAGAGTGTCTCACTTTCAAACAGTAAATTAATAAATGTCACTGTATAGAATGTCAAAGTAGGAATTGGGAGTTCAGGCAGAGCTTCTGATACTAGCAGTATCTATCAATTTATTGCCATGGATGTTTTCATACTAAAATTTACTTCTCAATGCCTAAGCTTTCTCAATTGTTCTGTATAATTTGTAAGAGTCTGAATAGCAATGATTAGGGAGCGAAGGTTTGAGATGTGCTTCTCAACAGACGAACTTGCTCACTAGTATTGATTTTTGGTCATGTCTATAATGAGACTCATGGCTGGCTTAGCTCCTACTGATATACTCACCACAGGTGATTTAGTCACCACATCTCTGGTCTCGAGAAGTGCATTTCACCATGCTGTTCCTCTCTGTGAAAGCAGGGAAAAACAGATCTGAGAAACACATTAAGGTAACTTTTCAGTGGTTCAAAATGATATGTTACAGAGGAGAGGGGCCAGCTTCTACATAAGATGGTGAGGGGTACTCATGGTAATTGTAAATGCAAATCTGTTAATTAATCTATCCAAATTTCATTTGTGTCAATGAGATAATTTCATTCACTAAGATCCTCAGAATTGTGATACATTTGTTTTGTTGTTTGGTTCCAAAGAGAATGGATAAATGACAGCTATATATTATGGTATGAGCCTGGGGGAACTGGAGGCCACTTTTTAGAGCTATTTCTCAGATAACGTGGGACACATAGCAAGGCACTGTAATACTCTGTTTTTCACTTTTCTAATTTTATATCAGAATTTGGAGTACGCTGTTCAAACAAAGTGTCATTAATTAACTGGAAATATATTTCAGAATTTAGTGAGGGAAGAAGGTGTTAGACCCGGGTCATTGCATTGCACTGAATGTATTAGAAATGGGCATTTGTGGTGCTTTTATGGCTAGATGAAAAATGGTAGCCAAGTATTGCATAATTTAATTCATTCTAGTAAATCAGATTCCTTTTGATCATTTTTACCTTGGGAAGTTTATGGTTGTAAGAACTGTTGTATTTCAGTAGGCGATAATAAAAGACAAATCCTATTACTTATTTTAAAATAACTTTCTTCTGTCAGATCTGTAAGTATTCCAACAGCAGCTTATAACTGCAAGTGGAGAGAGTAGTATATCCCTTTTGAAGTGATGTTCCTTGGCTTCTGTCATCCTCTGCCTATAAGATTAGCAAGTTTTGCCGTTTTGCTTTTTATCAGGAGAGACGACTAGAGATCTATAAAGACCATAAAGATAAGAATTATTGTTTTAGAAGCTGTGTCAGCTTTCCAGATCATAGTTTTTAAGAGCTACATAAAAGCAGTCAAGGCTCATTCCTGATTTGTCTCCTTTTACAAAGAGGTGAGTGAGGAGTAAATATCCAAGTCTGCTGGTACCACTGTTGATTCATCTTCTGACTTGTGGGCAGACTTTTGAGATATAAAATGCCTAACATTAGTGATAAACATCTCTGGATATGAAGATTATTTATACCATGTAAACTTGCAGCTGCTTGGTGCTTAGCTACTTGGAAGCTGTGGCAATGTTTGGGTGGAGGAGGAGTTTTGGGTTTGGGGACAGGGTGAGTACTGTTCATAGTTCAGTCTCCAAATTCCATTTTATATTATGAAGGTGTGATCTTGTATACTATGAACTATGAATTGAGGCATCTTAGAGACGGATTGGAAGGCCAGATATGTAAATCACAAAGAATTAATCTCTGTAGTGGTTGCAATGTTAGAGGAATTAAAGTAATTTGCAACGGGACCTTGCTCTTACATGGATGCTTAGGCAGATTTCTGATTTAGTGCTTATATAGAAACTTAGATTTACTACTCTGAATTTATAATCTTTAACACAAGCTTTTCAGAAAGCTCATGGTATTTTTGCTTTTGGATCACTATGCTGCTGTTAAAAAGACACCTTTTCCAGCACAATACTTTGAATCAAGCCAGAAATCGTCCTTTTTAAATATGGTTCTGTGTATCACTAAGAATTTCCAGATCACATTCTTGGCTTTGCTGTAGCAGTACATTATTTTGAAAGTGTTTACCCTTATTGCTGAGAACACCGGCTAGTTATGTGACCCAAGAGACAAACCTCCAAGAAAGCTTCAAGCCCCTGGAGGATTGTTGAGGGCATTACAGTAGAGAAACAAAAATATTTAAGCCAGAATCATTCCTGGAATTTCATTATGTATAAGTGTGACACCTGATGTAGGAAGAGCATCTTCTGGAATTTAAGCTAAGCTGCACTGCAGTGATAAAAAACTCAGTGCTCGAGCACCCCCTCTGAGCTATCACAGTAGGATTTCAGGTAGTGTTTGAGATACTACATATTTAGACACTGAGTGTACTGCAGGCTTTGTTGCAAGCCTACTGCAAAGCACCACTATTTTTAGTACACTACCACTGCTAATTTTGTACTCTAATGCAGTAGTAATCTGCCAAAATGCACTGGAATGTGCTGTACCAATTTACAGATTAATAGGCGATAATCCGTGTGCAGGTGGCAGGGCCTTTTTAGTCATATCTGAAAGAGGTTTGTTTTGATTTGATGTTACGCCCAGTCCATTACCTGGTGCCTTGGACCAACACTCGGGGACTAAGGCTGATGTATGTTGGAAGTTTGCCTTTAACATTTAATTAATATATGAAATGTATTTGTTTGAACTATTTATTTTGGTGGGGGGAAGTAAATTAGAATGCCTGACAGCAGGAAAATGCTTTCATTTAATCTAAGGAGAAAATGAAGTAAATCAAAGCTCTGCAGTCATTGCTGCAGTGCAGTTTGTGACAGCAATGAGAATTTTGCCAGCAAAGAAAAGGAATGGAACTTGTAAGTTTGGATTCTGTAACATGGCATTAGGCAGAGTATCATGATGCTGGTGTGCAAAACGGGGCCACCTGGGCAGCACAGATGGTTGCATTTCCAAGACATACTGGGCTGCTGGAAGGACAGACAATGTAAGTGTAGGGGTGTACGGAGAAATTACCAGTGTATCTTTCATCACTTGCTCTCTGCATCTATCTTTTTTTCTCCTTGAAGCTTTCAAATAACCAACCAATATTCTTGAAAAATTACCAAACTAAAAAACCCACCCAAAAAACCAAAACAAACAACCCAAAATATAACTGTCCTTAGTAGTTGAAAAAATATATTCGTTTATGCTTGTGACCAGGTCTCCACTATTACTTCTCTGTGTCCTAGGATCAGCATACCTTTTCATCAGGTCTGGAGAACAGAAAATTTGTCACATACAGTATACAAACAAAACAGACTGAAAACAGACTGACATTTTTCCAGTAAAATATTTGGTGGATTGAGGACTTACAAAGTTCACTGCAACCCTGCAGCTGTAAGTAGACAAATATGGAAACAGTGGAGAAACCTTGATGCTTGAAAAATGTCAGGGTATGGTTTTGAAACTAGGGATTCTTAGAGCAAATGGCTTCAAAGCAACTGTATAATGGATTTATGAGTGCACACACAACCCTTTTTGGAACTGCAGACTCCTCAAGCATTCCAATGGAGATGCAGTCTATATATGGTGAATTCAAGTATATTACCACTATCAAGTATACTAACTTTGCTTTTCTTACTTATTTTTGTGAAATCCAGAGGGTCCTCTGACAGTTGAATGAACATTGAAAAAAGTGAATAGAATCACATGCTACTGGACTATTTTAACTGGTTTTTGAACTAGGGATTTTCTCAATACCCACAAAATCTGCTAGTTATTTGTGGAAATATTTGTATTTCTAATTTAGGTATTAGTAGAAATATTTATTTTTCATAGTGGGATCCTTAATAGTAATGCTAATTTTCATTGAGCCAGTGCATTTAATGTAAATTTTATCTTAACTTTTTCATAAATGCTTTACAGCATTGGAAGAACATTCATATGACCCAGCATAACTAGTTAGAACTTCAGTGTCACTAAATGCTATTTCTTTTTAAACTGTGAGGTTCTGACCTGTGTTGTGTTGAAAAACTACAATACAGTCTTTGCCTAGATAATTAGCTCATCTGTGTATGTTGTGTGGGCATGGGCAATTACAGCTGAGTGCCACATCCAGCCTTTTTTAAACACCTCCAGGGACAGTGACTCCGCCACCTCCCTTGGCAGCCCATTCCAAGGCCCAATCACTCTTTCTGTGAAGAGGTTTTTTTTCTAGTGTCTAACCTAAACTTCCTCTGGCACAGCTTGAGGCTGTGTCCTCTCATTCTATCAGTGGCTGTCTGGGAGAAGAGACCAACCCCCACCCGGGTGGAGCCTCCTTCCAGGCAGGTGTAGGGAGTGATAATGTCTCCCCTGAGCCTCCTTTTCTCTGGGATAAACACCCCCAGCTCCCTCAGCTGCTCCTCACAGCACTGGTGCTCCAGACCCTGCCCCAGCTCCGTTCCCTTCTCTGCACTCACTCCAGCCCCTCAGGGTCTTTCTTGCAGGGAGGGCCCAGAACTGGACACAGCACTCGAGGTGTGGCCTCAGCAGTGCCCAGCACAGGGGGACAATCCCTGCCCTGCTCCTGCTGGCCACACTATTGCTGATCCAGCCCAGGATGCCATTGGCCTTCTTGGCCACCTGGGCACACCCTGGCTCATGGTCAGTCACTGTCACCAGCACCCCCAGGTCTCTTTCAGCCTGGCTGCTGCCCAGCCACGTTGTCCCCAGCCTGTGGCACTGCAGGGGATTTCTGGGGCCAAGGTGCAGGACCTGGCACTTGGTCTTGTTAAACCTCATGCTCATGGACTCAGCCCATCTATCCAGCCTGTCCTGGTACCTCTACAGAGCCCTCCTACCCTCCAGCAGATCAACACTCACACCCAGCTTGGTGTCAGCTGCTAAATTGCTGTGGTAGACTTGATCCCCCTCATCCAGATCATCAGTGCAGATCCTAAACAGGAGTGGCCCCAGCACAGACCCCTGAGGAACACCACCAGTGATTATCCCCAGCTGGATGCAGCACCTTTCACCATTACCCTCTGGGCCCAGCCCCAAATTACTGTTTGGGAAGGGCCAGAGAATACTTGTAAGAGCTTTATTGTTCTGTTATCCATTTCTGTGCCAGCAATCTATGAAAAACTGGCTGTAGACTGTAATTGTTCAGGTAAAATAGCTTATCTACTACTCTCCAGCTTGCCTAGGCTCCAATGTTTCCAGTAAGGATCAATTTAATCTGTTTCCCTGTCAGTGCTGGTTGTAGCTTTGACATCATTCTTCAGGACTTTTCTTTGTCCTTGTTTCTTTGTCCTATGTCTACCACTTCAACAAATCCAATTACTTCCTTTGTGGGTTCATTTCTGTAAAGTAATAAGCCCATCGGTTTGCCTGGGGAAGGCTTTGTGGAAGGAAGTTACAGCATAGGTCTTACAAGAGGTGGCTGAGGGATATGGGGATGTTTAGCCTGGAGAGAAGGAGGCTCAGGAAAGGGATTTTTCACTCTACAGCTGCCTGAGAGGATGCTGCAGTGAGATGAGGGTCAGTATATTCTCACAGGTAAGAAGTGTCAGGATGAGAGGATATGGCCCAAGTTGCACCAGGGGAGGTTTCGACTGAATATTTGGGAATGTTTTGTCACAGGAAGAGTTGTCAAGCCTTGGAACACACTACCCAGGGAACTGGTTAAATTACCATCCCAGGAAATGCTTAAGGACATGGTTTAGTGGTGGGCTGGGCAGTATTAGGTTTGCAGCTGGACTCAATCCAAAAGGTCTTTTCGAGCTCAGTGATCCTGTGATTCTATGAAGCATTGGAGGGATCTCTGAGGATAGGTAATGGGAATGACCATTTCTATCATGGCAGGTTGTTTTCAGTTTTATTATCAAACTGGTGCTTCTGCTGTAGAATTTAACTAGTTATGAGGATAAGATTATTCCCATCCCAACACCACTGGCATGGAGTGATTTGTCTTAGCAATCTTCTATAAGCAGTGCTCAGAAGTGAGTGATGTAAGCTGTCATAAGTTTTATTACACAGTTCATACAAATTCAGCCAACATTGTAACAGAACATGTTTAACATCATTGAGGCAGCAGACGTCCAGTGCCATTGAGAGAGAGAAAGAGGCAAACCAAAAATCTGTGACACAGTCAAGAGTATCTTCTTAACTAGAGGCCTTTAATGATTTCATTATTTGACAACTAGCAGTAACTGTGGTTCACTTGGGTTCACAGGATGCCCCTGTGTTCTCTGCTTTTCAGACATCTCTGCTCGACTGCAGAGGTGCCATTTGTGCCATGAAAGTGGCTTTTAAGGGTTTTCACAGTACCTCAAAAGCTTCAAATCTGGGAAAATTTATAGGTATTTCGTAGATATTATTATTCATTTGTTATCTAATACAGAATAAACCTCTACAATGTTGTGGTTGCTTCAATCTCCTGTTCCAGGATGCATACTTGTTTGTTTTTTCTCTAACACAGTGTCAATTTTCAGAGCTAACTACTGCACTGTAGTCTGACTTTAAGCACTAAATAAAAAATATAATAAAAATAATTTTTAAAAAATTTAAAAATCTTCATGTCCATGCAAGAAAAAACATCTATTCTGGATACCAGAAAAATACATGCATACTAACCTAGCTTTGTGCTATATTAGAGACTGAGTATTCCTTTCTCTGTAAATATAGAATGCTAAAGTACTGTAACCTTGCATTATAATATTCCATGCTATAAATCACAATGCTGATGTGCCTCCAGGTTTACATTTGTCTAAGCTTTTACCATGTCTAAATTCTCACTAATGCAGACAGTGATCATCCAGAGCTATGCTGACTGTGAAAAAAGTGCAAAAATGTAATTATAAAATACTTTGTCTTTTGTGGTCCTGAGCCTTCATATCTGCAATTTCACTTTACATAACATATATTGAAGCTAAGAATATTGAAGCTGAGAACACTACACAAGCCACTTGAACAGTATTATAGCACAGGGAATGAACTATTTTACATGTTTATTTGTACAGGACAGCTTCTGGGGTCATTATACACCAGTATATCCACGCATTTTTTTTAACTGCCTGAAGAGATCAGGGAATACAGTTAGATGATTGTTGTAGGACCCTTCTAACCGAACTAAAAATCTCCACAGAAGAGCCAACCAAATAAACAAACCACAGAAATCTATTTTTCCCTAACCTGAACACCTGAGCATGGTATGTCTACTAATCCTGTGTCTCTGAGTCAGTACATTATTCCAACTAAACCTCCTTTTTGGCTGGATGAAACTATTTCGCAAATGTACTCTTCTATTGCTCTCCACATAAAAGATTATTTCTTTGCTCTCAAAGGATACATCATGATGGGATGAGTTCTTAATTTAATTAATCTCCACACCAGGATTTTTCATGCATCTCTTATTCTTCCAAATGTACCATTTACAGCCATTGTGCAAATATTGCTCTAATGAGATCATTCAAGAATTACATCTATTGTGAGCTTCATAACTGATTTATATATTTTTCTATTTCTGTATTTCTATTTAATATCCATGGGTGCTTCTAGTACAATTCTCCTGTTCTGTTGTATGAATTTTCTTTAGCAAGACGTCAGACAGTGGCTAGTACAGTGGAGTTGATAATCACCAGGTAAAAAGCCCAAGCTGTCTTGTTGAGTTTCCTATATCAAGGCTGTTTCATATACTGAAAATGCTTGCAAGCCTTTGGTTTCATTCTGCTTACTTACTTTATATATACTTTATCCATAATGGAATAATACATATTGGTTTAGTAGGTGCAGAGTAAGAGAAGAAGAATTCAGTGTTTACAGGGATGAGTAAAGCTATTGAAGGTACAAACTGCACCAGGAAAATAAGTTTCCTTTACCAGAAAGAAAAGAAATACTGTAAGTAAGAAGCATGGATAATTCTTATAGATTCTGGAAATGGACAAATTATGACTACTTGATAAAGATTACATATCAGGACTTAATTTTCTGTAACAGCATTTTTACATCACTACTAGATATTACAAGTAAAAATAGCTCCACTAACAGCAGGATCATTTGCATCATCTTAAATTCAAATCAGGTAAAGTCACCAGATTTTAAAGTTTTAAAAAAAAGAAAAAAAAGATATTTAAAAGACTGTCCAAACATGTGTGGTCTCTAGGGATCCCTTACCCTTTGTTTCAAGTACAAGACATAACAACTACGAGTTCACATTGCTTTGTGGGAGAACAATGAATTTCAGGAGCTGAGAAATAAAGCAGTACATAACCCACAGTGAAATACAGGTTTGTTCCTGGCAGTCTTAAGAGATTTAGAGAGATGTAGTTAGAGAGAGTGAATATAAATAAGGAAAATAAATAAACTAGGTTTTTTATGGATTCTCACTAAATCAATGAAGTGGGGATATGGAATTTCTCTGAGTTTTTGCAAGCATAGCTATTTATAATTCATACTGCCTAGTATGCATGGAAATATTTGTGTGGATGTCAATCATCCTCTACTTTTAATGAGAGAATTTTCTTAAATGGATGCTCTGGCATGCTCACTGCCAGACTTTGGTTTCTCTGGTGCTTATGATACAGTTGATCAGTTTCTTTCTCCACAAAGCAATTTAAAAAAAATGCTCCTTAAACTTGAGACAACAACCGGGTCTTCTACACTAGGTCTTCTAGAATAAGTGCAGACTGTAGATGCCTGCAGAGTTCACGACTGAGAAACTCTGTAAGACAGAAAATGGTTCAGACTCCTTGCATTGTGGAGATACATGATGGAGTCACATAGAAAGTGTATTGAGGAAGACCCTTTTATCCCCTGTATTCCAGTGGTTCCTCCTCCATGCAATCTGTGGAGGTATGGCTACTTGAAGTATCTGTTCAGCTCCTGAAGTCTGTTTTACAGTTTTTGTCACTTCAGTGTAAAAACATAAATGCAGCTACACCTCATCACAAACCATGGATGAGTTTCTCTGAATGTGTTAATTGTAGAAGTAAATAGTCTTAATTTAATACAAGTAACAACTCCAATACTGTTAATGAAACTTATCATCCTCATTTACAAAGTGCTATTTATCTACAATGACTAAAGCTGTTAAGTTCCAGAATGTAAAGTATTAATAGTGTTTTACATAGACCAATAAACAAACTTTGGATTCGTAATTTGGAATATTTGCACTAATTTCTTTGGCCAGGTTTGACCAAAGTTGGTCCAAAGAAGCTGGAAAACTTCTTTGGAGTGGTAGATACTTTTGCTGGCTTTTTTTTTTTTTTTTTTTTTTTTTTTTCCCTGAAGAACTTATGAGATCTGAAAATCAGATCTGAAGCTGGTCATAGTGAGTAGAGAATTTTTCTGGTACCTACAGTGACATTGTGATTAGAGTGGAAGCCTTGAATAGCTCCTGAGTGTCCTGGAACAAAATACCAAGCAAGAGGTACTTTACTGAAGGATTTTTCATATAAGTCCCTGAAAGTTTTGTCTGTGTGAAGATGGTGGGACTTTCCACTGAATGACGGTGGTGAAATAGCTAATCTAATCATATAATCAATCTGTTTCACCAAGGAAACTTACTGTAGTGGAGATAACTATTGTCAACAGCTCACTGCTCCGTATGGTCCTAGAGGCTCTACTGAAGTATAAAAAAATTTGGAACTTGATTTTATGGTAAGGAAAATAATGAAAATGCTTCAGGTTTAACTGGCTTGCCCCATGAAATTTGTTCCAGATGGCAAAAGTACCACCTGGCTTTGCTTGAGGTAGTCCTGGGAAGCAAACAAAACCTTATGCACAGTTTGTGCTGGCTTACTACTTAGTTCAATTTCCAGACGAGGATGAGCAGTTCTTTCAGGTACACTCACTGCCAGACTCATCAGGGCTTTCTGACTAAACTCCACGCTGGCATAGTCACTCAAGAGTTGTACTTCAGTGGAAATTATATCTTCTTCACTTGTAACTGCTTCTGCAGGGATTTCTTCATGCCTTGGGCTCATGTCTATGTTATTGCTGGGCTTTTCTGACTGACAAGTGTCATGCTTGCTGTCTTCTCCACCATCTGTGAAGAGGTCTAGCGTCAGAGGAGCCTTTGACTCATGCTCTATGACAAAAACGCTGGTGGTATCGTTGTCTGACAGGGTCAGAAGCAGTGACCTTGAAATAGGTTTCCAATTAGTCTGTAAAAAAAAAGATGAAAAATAATAATATGCTAATTAATCAATTTTATCTCACCTTTGGTTTTAGAAATATGAATGAAAATATTTCCCTAATTTAAAGGACCATCTTCTCCAGTCCCATAGCATTAAATCAAAGTTTACTTGGGACCAAAAGTAGTGATGACAAAATGTAAGCCTCAGGATGTGCTGTTCTGAGAACACAGCTTTCAAAGGGTTTAGCAAATATATTACTATAAAAAGGCAGCAACTTGAACAGCAGCCAGACAAGATTAAGCTGTCAGCTGCTAGGAACAGTTTGTTATTAAACTTCATGGCATGTTGTGATCTGAGTATACCTGAGGTAAATTTTTTTGCAAATTCTGGATGGTTAAATGGAGAACAGTTGGTAGCACCAAGCTTCCTTATTTTCCACCTAGATTATTCTGTTTGCCCACATTTGCCATAACGTTTTTTAAATTATGGGCAGGCTGGTATAGCTATTACATTTCCTTCCTTCCTTCCTTCCTTCCTTCCTTCCTTCCTTCCTTCCTTCCTTCCTTCCTTCCTTCCTTCCTTCCTTCCTTCCTTCCTTCCTTCCTTCCTTCCTTCCTTCCTTCCTTCCTTCCTTCCTTCCTTCCTTCCTTCCTTCCTTCCTTCCTTCCTTCCTTCCTTCCTTCCTTCCTTCCTTCCTTCCTTCCTTCCTTCCTTCCTTCCTTCCTTCCTTCCTTCCTTCCTTCCTTCCTTCCTTCCTTCCTTCCTTCCTTCCTTCCTTCCTTCCTTCCTTCCTTCCTTCCTTCCTCCCTCCCTCCCTCCCTCCCTCCCTCCCTTCCCCCCTGCCCTCTCATCCCCACATGCTCTAAATTTGTTTGCACTGGGTTTTTTGCAAGAAATAAACGTGTGTATTGTTTTTCATTTTCTTTCTTTTTACAATTTATGATCTGACTGGGAAAGAGAATGTTGTTCTTTGAAGTCTCAGCAATACCAAATAAAATATCTCTATTTTTCTCTTGTAATGGAATAAGTAGACATCACTGCATGGTTAACTTCTGGCTTGTTTTGAGTAAAGATCTGTATGATATGTACCTTCATTATCATATTTTTTTATGAAGAGCAGCCAAAATTCCAAAGCTATCAAATCTAAAATAGGTTTTATGTCTACCTGGACTTTAGTTAAGCCTGTGATACCTTTTCCCACAGAATTCTCCTGGATAAGCCAGCTGCTCCTGGCTGGGACAGGTGCACTGTTTCCTGGATAAACTGTCTGGATGGCTGGGCCCAGAGAGTGGTGGTGAGTGGAGTAACATCCAGCTGGTGGCCACAGGTGCTGTTCCCCAGCAGAACAGAAATGGGCTCAGAACTGTGACCAGTTCTGTTTGGTATCTTCACTGATGATCTCATGGAGTGCAGCCTCAGTCAGTTTGCAGGTGACTCCAAGCTGGGTGGGTTATTGATCTGCTGGAGGGCAGGAAGGCTCTGCAGAGGGATCTGGGCAGGCTGGATCATGGCTGAGGCCAATGGTGTGAGGTTCAACAAGACCCAGTGCTGGGTCCTGCCCTTGGGTCACAACAACCCCAGGCAGTGCCACAGGCTGGGACAGAGTGGCTGGAAAGGACCTGGGGGTGCTGGTGACAGTGACTGACCATGAGCCAGGGTGTGCCCAGGTGGCCAAGAAGGCCAATGGCATCCTGGGCTGGATCAGCAATAGTGTGGCCAGCAGGAGCAGGGCAGGGATTGTCCCCCTGTGCTGGGCACTGCTGAGGCCACACCTCGAGTGCTGTGTCCAGTTCTGGGCCCTCCCTGCAAGAAAGACCCTGAGGGGCTGGAGTGAGTGCAGAGAAGGGAACGGAGCTGGGGCAGGGTCTGGAGCACCAGTGCTGTGAGGAGCAGCTGAGGGAGCTGGGGGTGTTTATCCCAGAGAAAAGGAGGATCAGGGTGACATTATCACTCCCTACACCTGCCTGGAAGGAGGCTGTAGCCGGGTGGAGTTGGTCTCTTTGCCTAGGTAACAAATGACAAGATGAGAGTAAGGGGCATCAAGTTGCACCAGAAAATGTTTAGATTGATACGAGGAGAATTTATTCTCTAAAAGGGTGGTCAGGCTGTACAGGGATGTACTGGATTCACCTACCCTGAAAGTGTTTGGAAAAAGTGTACATGTATCACCTGGGGATATGGATTAGTGCTGAACACAGTGGTGCTGGTTAATTGTCAGACTTGATGATCATGGAGGTCTTTTCTAAACAGTAGGGCTATGATTCTGTCTGAAAGAGGCAATAGGTGAAAAAGAAGCATCTTCGAAGAATCTTGCCTATATGTGAGGAACAGAAGACTGATTTGGGTGACTGACCATCATTTTAGTTCTCCACAGTTCATTTTCCTGGTCTCTTAATGTCTCCAGTTCCTCCTGCTGCTCTGTACCACGGATGTATCATTGACTTCTTTTTTGTTAAGTAATTCCTTGTCTGGACAACAAGTCATCTTGTTGGCCTTTTAGGATTATTTTAGTGGTTTTGTCAAGAGTTGCTAAGTTGCTAAACTGAACTGGTGTGGCTCAGTCTCAGAACAACTAGAAATTGAATGAATGCACAGAATATAGCAAGATTTGCTCGCTGCCCCTGTTTTGCCATGCCTACTTGGGGAATACATTTCTCCACAGTTCATTAATTGTTAAGAACACCAAATTACTTCTAGACAATATATCTGGTAGATTGTTTATTGTACTATCTCCGACAGTGCTTTTTCTGCTTTCTCCCAAGCCATATCTGGTATCTGATATATCTGTGTCTGACATGTTACCAACATTACAATATTCAGTTCTGGACAGTATCTGGCTTGTACACACCTACTAGCCTACGTCCAAAATTTGACGAGATAGAATTTGATGAGAGAAACTACTAGATTGTCAAGTGCTGAATTAAGATCAAGCCTTCCAGAAAAAGAGATTTATAAAGGAAAGCAGTACTAATTCCTGCTACAAAAACACAATTGTAGGTGGTCTGAAACTTAAGAGATAAACTTAGGTGTTCTAAAAGAAGGACTTTTAGTATCAGATGTCACCAAAACTGCAGCAGAGATCTCATTGAAAGGGGGTATGCAACAAGGTGAAGATACAAACGAGCCCACTAATAGGCAAAAGTGGATAATGTGGTCTCCAACAGCTGCTTCTCAATAGCTGTATTTTTTTCCTACAAGCAGATTTCCCTGCTTCTTTAGTGCTGAAATTCAAGGATACATACCAAAACATATGGGAAAGCTGTGGGCAAAAAATGACCATGCTGCTGAACCTTGGTGTCTGTTGACTGGTAGGTGCTCCTCAGACAGCTACCAGCTGCCAGTCAGAGCCCCTGGATTGCTCTGGAGACAAGGAGGACCGAGGAACGAGGAGCAGACTTCAGAAAACATCATTACATGGCCTCTGTCATAATACTTCTCTGGAATTAGGCCACAATTCACTACTTTGTATTTTTAGTAACTTGTACTTAATAATCAGTTTGAGTTTGTGAAAATTGACTGGATACAAAACTGAATTTCTCTCTTTAGACTCCATCTACCCCCATTCAGCTTTCATTTGTTCCTTTAAGAACCATGCCTTTTAAAATGCTCTACAATGTAATAAAAAAAATCTGAGACTTTTATTAAATTTAAAAGTATATACAGCCTTTGCCTAAATAACAACCCCCCCATCCTATATTTTGAATAATATTTTGAATATTACTCTGGCTTCCAAGCAGTTGATATTAGATGTTTTCTAGTGTGAAGTGTGAAAGGACAAATAACTAGCATTATAGACTAATCAAAGATTTCCCCTGTGTGTTTTTTTATGCTGTCAGAAGAATACTTGCCATATCTTGGAGTGCACTGCTGTTTCTTGGGCTTGGTACACTGGGCCAGTAGGATATTTTCAGCCTGTAAAGAAGTATTTTACATTTAACATCAGGTTAAATTACTCACATTTCCCATGCATTTGAATTAATTACTGTTCACACATAACCTATTAACATTTTTGCAACCATAAAAAAGGTGTTCTACAGAGACATTTAAGCATAATACTAATTAAAAGCTGAAGACCAAACCTGGTAGTCTACACTAAAATGCTGAGTAAATGATGATTAACATATTTCTTTAATGACAAAGGAGCTGTGAAAGTGCTGGCAATATTGTCTCTTTCTGTAAATTCAACCTATACATTTAATTTGCTATCATTTACACAAAACCTCCATCTTCCTTGAGGGCTTTGGGGCTTTGAGGGTGAAGTTTGTTTCAGTAAGTATTTGCTCCTTGGCAAATTTAAAATTGGATTTAAAAGTTTCCTTTCCTATGAAAACAAAGAGCAAGATAGTGTTGCATTCAGCCCATGTGGAATGGCGCTGGTGGTCTGGAAGAAACTCTAGGGAGACAACACAACTCCTGGTCTTTCCTGACTGTTTTGAGTTTGGCTCATTCTGGGAGCTATTACATAGAGTATCTCACCTCCATAAAAAAAGCCTCAACAAAGCTGTAAGAGAGGCTGAGAGTTTAAGTAGGCCATACCTCTGCCTTAGTGTTGGCTTCAGTATTTTTCAGTTTTGAAATTAATTCTAGACTTCATTAAATTTAGGGTACTTTGCCTCTGTTTAGGCTGTGGTTGGAGGTAAAGGCTGTGGTTGGAGGTAAAGGTTGTGGTTGTAAAGTGAGTGGATCTCTTGTTGGTCCTGTGAAGATGGGTGCTTGTCTGGCTAGTGAGTCCTTTCTTGGAAATCAATAAGTCAATTGAGATGAGGGCATCACTGGGACCCTCTATCTCAATTCAGTGTTCAATATTACTACAAATGTACAAATTTAAGCGCTATTTTGTAGTGCTACACTTGCCCCCTGTGTGCTGCCTGTCTGTTTTGTGTTTTGGTTTTGGTTTTTTTTTCCCTGTTCTTTCCTATTGGGCCCAGACAATGAAGTGTGGTTTTTTACGTTGAACACAATGAAGTCTGCTCTAGGTCAAAATTTCTGTAGGTCTCAGAAGTTCTTGACTGCTGTGTCAAGCACAGTGCAACTTAAAATACAATCTGAAAAGGTAAGAGCACAGGAGGCTTCATGCAGAGTCTGTTTCCCAGTGGCAAGGACAGGAGTTTAAGCTAAAGCAGGCTATGTCCTGATGTGTGGCTTTCAAGCCACAGGTTGTGCATCTGTCCTTTAGCAGCTATGCTTCCAGCTTCTGAGGCTGGTGCTTTGCAAAAAGAAGAAAAAGGGAGGGTAGTGTTCTAGAACACCAAATTGTAACATGAGTGGTTGTATGCAATTAATTTTTTCAGAAAATTAGTATTAGAACCCATTACTATGCAAACCTTTTAGTCATAGTGTATGCCCCTGATATTGTACCTTATTTTATTATGTGGAGGTGAATACTTTATTATTGCTCTCCTATTATGATCTCCTATTATTGAATACTTTATTATTCCTCTCCTAAAATAAGAGCACTACTGCCAGATCTTATAGGCACCCCTTGTTATTCTCTCTTGTTCTTCATTCACATTTTGCTCCTTGTCATTATGTGATTATATTCATACTTTATACATTTAATAGCCAAATGTGTTTGTAAGAAACATCTTGGATAAAAATAATCAAATGCATGCTTAATCTATATATCTATAGCATATTTCCCCACGAGAGACATGGTCCCAGCTCTGTCTAAGTGTGTTTGTGAAAGCAGGTGGTCAGATAAAGGATATCAAAGGAATCAAAAGCTAAAGATTTTTTACAAACTTGTTTTACCATTTAAATCAGCTTATAGTGGCCTGTAATTGCTCTCACTGTGAGATTAGTGTGGTGGCTTTTGTGTTGTGTGTTTTTTGAGTTGTGTTGCCTTTAATGACAAAAAAGGCCCAGTGCTATAAAACTCAGAGCTAAGCAAAACAAGCCTGCTGCTAATAACTCCAGCCAATATTCTGTTCTTACCTTTTAATCACCAAAGAACAAGTGAGAGGTGCAAAAACCAGAATCAATATCATGCTGAAACAAAGACCAATCACAAAACCTTCAAGTTCTCCTTTATCTGATGGGAAACAGAAAGCTTGAATCAGATTTATGGTATTAGGTACAGAAAGACCTTATTACTTCATGAGAGAAATATTTCAAACAGAAGTCAAATCCAACTTTATAGATGTCCTGGAATTTAAGTAAAATCTAGTTGAAGCTAAGCCTGGTATTCTCAGGCCAGTGTGAGCTTTTCAAATTTATATTTTTATGATATCCAGGCATCAGAATCACAGAATGGTTGGGATTGGAAGGCATCCCTAAAGATAATCTATTGTAATCCCCTGATAAAGCAGGTTCACCTAAAGCAGGTTACATAGGATTGCATCCAGGGAGGTTTTGAGTATCTCTAGGGAAGGAGACTCCCCAGCCTCTCTGGGAAATCAGTTCTTGTACTCTATCATCCTCACATTAAAGAAGTTCTTCATCATGTACAGGAGGAAATTCCTGTGTTTCATTTTATGCTCATTGGCTCTTGTTGTGTCATTGGGCACCACAGAAAAGAGTCTGGCTCCATATTCCTGACACTTGCCCTTAGGGTATTTGTATACATTGATAAGATTTCCTCTCTGTTGCCTCTTCTCCATGATAAAAAGACCCATCTCTCTCAGCCTTTCCTCATTAGTAAGGTGCTCCAGTTCCCCAAATACCTATGCAATCCTCCACTGGACCCACCCCAGGAGCTCCATGTCTCTCTTGTCCTGAGGAGCCCAGAACTGGACACAGCACTCCAGGTGAGGCCTCACCACAGCTGAGTACAGGGGAGGGATCACCTCCCTTCACCTGCTGCCAATGCTCCTCCTAATGCCCTCCAGGATCCCATTGGATTTCTTGGCCACCAGGACACGCTGCTGGCTCATGGACAGCTTGTTGTCCACCAGGACCCCCAGGTCCTTCTCTGCAGAGCTGCTCCCCAGTAGGTCAGCCCCAGGCTGTGCTGGTGCCTGGGCTTGTACCTCCCCAGGTGCAGGACCCTGCTCTTGCCTTTGCTGAATTTCAGATAGCTCTTCTTTGTCCATCTCTCCAGCCTGTCCAATGCTTTTTTTTCAACCCATGCTGTTATGTGAGCTCTAGCTTGTTTAGCAGCTCAGGACCCTCATGCACGTTTGCCTTAATAAAAAGTATTCGAGTGAAAGTGGATTTTAATCTGTTTCAGGATTTACTAGTAGTGTTTAGGGGGTTTGGTTGGTTGGTTGGTTGGTATAGGTTTTTGTTTTCTGGGGCTTTGGGGTTTTTTTGGTGTTTTTTTTTTGTTTTGTTTTGTTTTGGTTGGTTTCGTTTGTTTTTTGGGTGTTTTGTTTTGTCCAATATGTAAATGGACCAAAACTTACAAAAGTGTGAAAACTCATGATCTGGAGTCCATCTTGGATGGAGCCATGTCCGGGCTCTTGTACTGCCCAAGGTGTATCCTTTGAAGGCCTTTTATTAAATGCCTTCTTTATTCCTTTAACACTGTCTAGCCTCTGTAGGCTTTCTAGGCATCAAGTTTAACACAGGAACCAAAACTGACTGTGATGTTGAGTGTGTAGTCAGTGTAGAGGTCTTCTTTATAGATGGAGACATAAAAATTTAAAAATAGTGCCAGTAGACTGTGGTCAGTTCATGATTGTGTCACTGATATTGACAAACCATATTTGCAAAAAAAAACCACTTTCTTCTTCTTTTCCTACCCATCCCCCAACAATTTTTTTTTTTTTTAACCAAACAGCCACATAATATTAAAAAACTAATTTGGAAAGCAGCAAGTTGCTTTGTTGCTGAAATTTGTTTTTTAAAGCAAAGGAGCCTGAGATTCTTCTGATGGATTAAATAACCTGTGAAATATTTGGGGAGAACAAAAATAGTGAATGTAATGTTGAAATTCAGTGAATTCTCACTCTGCATTTTTGTTACTTTACTGAAAAATTGAATACTCTCCAAATATATATTTGATAGGATGAGTGAAATAGAGCTTTTGAAGAAAAGCTCCAGGGAGACACTTCAATATTTTGTGTTGACAGGAGAAAGTTTTAAGTAGAGGGAGGATGGATATTTTGTTGTAATCAACAAATCCTGTTGATTACAAGGAAGATTTAAAATTTTTTATCTGTGCTTTACACTTTTGACTATTTAGTTGTATGATTTTATACCTCCTTCACTTAATACAAAAATGCTGGGAGAAGCCATTTGCACACTTCTGTTTCTGAGTATCACAGGTTACTGATACCATCTTAGCATGTTCTTTTATTTTTCTCCATTAAGGGAAGCTGTGGTCAAACAAAAAAAAAGTGTGTTGCTGTTTTAGTTTAACTGATGAAGTGTTAAAAATGCTTGAAAGAATAAGTTTAGCCAGCCCTATATGATTTTACCTTTTTGGACTTTTTAAATGTAACTGTATTTGTCTTAGCCTAACCAGGCACTTCTGAGAAAAGCAAACTTTTGCCAATGACCTAAAGGATCTGTTACTTTAAAAAATGCTTAAATTATCAGAAAGCAAAAGATACGTTGATTAATATTTCCTCACACTAGGAGCAATTGAAAAGTACTAAATCTTTTATTTTTGCAGTTAGTGGCTCAGGAAGCAAATTTTACATGATTGCTCAGGATTTTGTGAAGAGCAGACGACTGAACATTGTTAGTCACAGTCAGAAATTTCAGCTGCTAAAATCTAGATAGTAATTGTCAATAAATAAAGATATGTGCACACAGTTAGCACAAAAAGGTCAGAAAAGGTTTCAGAGATGAAGAATCCTAGCTAAGTCTTCCCTGTATACCAGGTAATGAAATACAGGCAGAGTTGTTCTATGACACAAAGTTTACCTCTTGCAGAGGAACAATTTTTTGTGTTTGCTCTCAGTAACTGAGGATTGAATAATAAATCTTGTGAGTGAGCACAGAGAGAGCATAAAGCAAAGATTCATGCAGGGTAATGCAGATGCATAGAGCTTCCACAGTACCGTATTTTGGAGTGCTGAAAGGTTGTGAAAGAGTCAGAGGTCCTTCCCCAGCATTAGTGAATCCTGAAATCTGCACACGATAGGTAGTCTTTTCCTTCAGTCCAGTAAGATGGTAACTTGTGATAGAAGAGTTGAGAGTAACAGCTGAAACACAAGAGGTTTTGGGAGGAGATGATTAGATTAACTCTCATGGCTGAGCATGTATCAGTGTAGCTGACTGGGGAAAAGGCAAAATTTCAGTGTCCTCATCTGAAGGAACCAGACTGTTCAGATGTTCTTTGGATGGGTACAAGATTTCTCCAAAATATTTATGTACATTTTAAATTCAGATGTTAAAAACATAAGCTTTTAACACGACAAGGCTATATTGGGTTTGTATGTCCAAGTTTTGGTAGCAGGGGTGCTACAGGAGTGACTTCTGTGAGAAGCTGCCAGAAACTTCCAATGTCCAACAGATCTAATCCCATCTGGCCCCAGGACGGATGTGCTGCTGGCCAAGGCTGAGCCAGTTAGAAATGGTGCTAATGCCTCTGTGATAACAGATTTAAGAAGGAAAGAAAAGGTTACTGTGCAAATGTAATTACAGCCAGAGAAGAGCAGGGTGAAAATATGTGAGAGGAACAGTCCTGCAGACACCAAGGTTGGTGAAGGAGGAACAGGAGCTGCTCCAGGGGCCAGAGCTGAGGTTCCCCTGCAGCCCATGGAGGGCCATGGGGATGCAGAGATCCACCTGCAGCCCCTGGAGGAGACCCAGGCCACAGCAGGTGGATGCCAGAGCAGGTGGATGCCTGAGAGGAAGCTGTGAATTCACAGGAGGCCCATGCTTGAGCAGGGTCCTGGTAGGACTTGTGACACCATGGGGTATCTATGCTGGAGCAAGCTGTGCTGAAGGACTTAATCCTGACTGAAATGAACACTGTGGATGCTGGAGCAGTTAGTGAGGAACTGTAGCCCATGGGATGGATTTATGCTGGAGAAGCTCATGGATAACTCTCTCCCATGGGAGGCAACCCACACTGGAGCAGGAGAAGAACTCTTCTCCCTGAGCAGTGGCAGAAACAATCTGTAATGGACTGACTGTAACTCCCAGTCTGTCTCCCTGTGCTGCTGGTGGGGAACAGCTGGAGCCTGGGAAGGAGGGAGTGGTGGAGAAAGGTGTTTTAAAGGTTTTACTTGTCATAATCCTACTCTGAATTTTATCAGCAGTGAATTCCATTAATTTCCCAAGTCGAGTCTGTTTTGCCCATACAGTAATCTGTGATCTCTCCTAGTCCTTATCTCAACCTGTGAGTGTTTTGTTACATTTTCTCTCCCCTGAGGGGAGAAGGGATAGAGAGGCTTTGGCATTCAGTGGCTCTGGTATCCAGCCAGGGACAAGCCATCACACGTGGTGAATACAGAAGGCTGTGCATACTTCATGAAAGGAAAATATATCTAACATGCTGAACAGTAGTTTTTTTGTTGACTCTAACAGTTACCATTAGGACTAGCCCTTATCATACACCTTACTCTCATTTCCGTTGTCAGTACTTGTTCAGCTTGATTTATTCCAGCACTATTACTCATAATTCAGTACAGAAACAGGGCTATGCTTTCTGCTTTACCTGCTTTCTGGGGTTTTCAGCTCAGCCTTTCTTTTCAGATGGTGCAGTGACTTCTCCCTTGGCCAGAATAATGTACAAACAGCCATGTTTTAAGGATGCCTTTAATGCGGAAAAAATTACTTTTTAAGTTTGCCACTGTGGATTTAAGATCTTCACAGAAATGGATGTAATGCTGTAGTCTATGGACTTCCTTTCCCCAGATTCTCCAGTAAAATTATACTTCCTGCCTAGAAAAAAATGGCAATTGGGTGCCATACCACTGCTGTATTGACTGGTTAAGGTAGAGCAAAATATAAAGAAATTAGGTTCAGTCCTAGATGTTCCCATTCTGCCTCCTCTTGTGATGTCAGATAGGTATTTTAAGTGGAATAGTATCTCCAGAAGAATTTTTATGGCTCTCTAAAGGCATGAATCAACATGAGTTACAGAACTCTTATCCCTTTGTCAACTCTTAGGTGATATTTGTCTTCCTAAGCATGTCTTGAAATTTATTTGAAAGTCAGTATGTACAAAGTTAATGCATTATAACTTATGGCCAAGAGAATTTCCATTCTAGACCAGAAAGAAAATGTTTATCAAAAGAATATGGGGATTTTTTAAAATAGAAAGTTCGAGTGAATTCACAACTATTAATTTATTCCAATGTATAGAAATTTCATCATTTGTAGTTTGTTAAGGTCAGAAAAGACCTTTATGGTTGTCTGAACTTAGACATAAAAACTACCAATTTAAGAAAATGTTTCCAAAATTTAATTTATAATGGTGTCTTTGGAAACAGGTAAGAAATACAAGCTGCTAATTGAGTTGAAAAATTAACTCTAGAATGCCTTATATAAAGGCTCAGACTCAAGCTTGGATGATGTGCAATGAAACATGAAAGTGTTGTGACTGAAATCATAATATTGAAAATGTATGTCTTCCTTTAAGTCTTCCTAGAGAATTCTGCCATAGTCTTAGAAATGTATTTTTAAGGAAATAGCAATATTTAATTTGAGATAATATCTAGAAAATTCTAAGTGCTCGTGAGAGCATCTAGAGCATAAAAAATCTAACCAGGAGCTGACCTTTAAGAGCAGAGCACTCAATTTGCACAGCAATCATAAATAACTCAGTAGACTTGATGGTCTGAATAGAGCTTTTCTTTCATGACTGAGCTGCTGCTTTGTTCTGGCAATGGTGGCTTACCTGGAGACTTTTTTGTTGATGAATCTGTGTATCTGATCCTGTATCCCTGGAGAAAGCCCAAACGGTCTTCTGCAGCTATTTCAGTCCACTTCACAAGTGCAGAATTCTTTGTGATGTTCAGAACCGTCACATTAACAGGACCAGTCCTAGGAACTAAAAGAAAACCGATATATGAGTTCTTCATCTGTATCTCTGCAATATACATACAAGAGTGAAACCCAGCTGTTTTCAAGAGAGTTCCTGTCAGATTCTAGATGCTATAAATACAGTCTAAAGGATGCAAGAGAAAGGCAAAATCCCATGGAGTAAAAACTCTTCACCTCAAACAGTAAAACGATACCAAAGTAGGTAGGAATTGTTGCTGTCTCATTATGAATATTTTATTCCAATAACAATAGCAATGCTCCTTTCAACTTGCAATACAAAATGATATGAAATTTGGATTGGAAAATCTGATTTAATTTAAATTTGAGCCACATGGGTCTAAGACCATATTTTTGTTATTTTTGGTAATGTCACACATAATAAAAATATTTCTGTGGACTTGTCAGTAAGGAACAGCACTCAGGTCATTCACTGCTGGGACACAACTGCTAAGAATAAAGGCAATGCTAACTGGAGAAAGCTGTTCAGTCACCTGGAAAATAAATTTTATGTAGTCTCCTTGTATTGCTGCAAATAGGAAACAAGAAGAAATGTAGAGGGTGGGCTTATACAAAGGGAAGGAATACCTCCTTCAACGGAGTAAAAGTGGGTCAGTCCAAATGTTTTTTCATGTCTTGTGAAACTTTCACACTGACACACATCAGATGCATGTACCATTATTTTGTACAACTTATATGGCTGAAAATTGTCTGGAAAACAAAAAAGATATGTCAAGGTTTACTGAAAAGTTATAAATGATAATGAAGAGGCTATCAACAGCTTCATAGATTTTCTGTATAGTTCCTGCTTTCTGAGACTCATAGCATAACATCAGTGTATAAAGCTTTACATTGAGTACAAAATATGTACATCCTTCTTCAATGTCTCTAGATGCTTGATGCAAACTATTTCAAAGCCAGAATGAGACATAACATGGGTTTTCTTTTAAAAAATAACAGATGTGTTTATTGTCTCCCTATGGGAGGCTTTAGCTGCTGAAGAAGAAATTGGGAGCTAAAATGGCTGTAGTTATCTTATTTCAGGGATAGGTATTTCCCACTCAGCTAGAATAGATAACCCCAAACAAAAATGATGATGTAATGTGGCACTAGAGATGTTGAAGAAGGGCTAAGGTAATCAGTGCACCCTCTAGAAGACTTTGCAGAACTCTGAAGCTAAATGGTCTCTATTGTACATAAAAACCAGAGTTGAATGGCCTTTGCAAGAGTCACCTGCAGGACTTTAATCAAGATTTTCAATGTCTGTTCCATAAAGAAATCCCTGGCTGAAGCCTATCATGTCTAGCATGGTAAGCAGAATACTGGAGTTGAGAACTTAGGCTTTGACAAGTATACATGTTGGTATAAAAATATAAATTAATCTTAGAGATGTATGTAACAAAGTAGTTTATATTGAAAGATAAGCTTACCTAGGTACAAGATGAAAGGGTTTTTAAAGCCAGTAATTTTTGGGTCTGCCTGGAATGTGGGCAAGGGGACTGTACCAATATCTTAGCTGCATTACTTGCCCGACAGTATCCAGATGAACCCCAATGAAAACTCTGCTTTTTATCTGCCTTGGTGTTGCTAAGCATTAGATGATGACTCAATACTGGACAAATTTAAGGATGGATCTTCAGTTTGCCCTTAAAAACAGAACAAAATTCCTACTCTGCCAAACCAAAAATAACCAAGAAATGAAAGGCTGCCTCCATAGAAGGTGTGGTGGTTGCTGTTACCTAATGTGAAATTTCCGGTAGTCGTAGTTATTATTTTCATGTGCATATCCTCTTTACCAGTGCCCCAGTCAACCACAAAACATTTCGGATTGTATTCTGGAGTCCATGTGACAACAGCATTAGTTCCCTGGCTTTTGACATGGATTTGACCAGGCAAGTCTGTGAACAGATATACAGTTAAAGGTCAATAAACAGGAAAGCAGTTTTTCCCCCTATTCTTTCTTTCTTTCTTTCTTTCTTTCCTTTCTTTCTTTCTTTCTTTCTTTCTTTCTTTCTTTCTTTCTTTCTTTCTTTCTTTCTTTCTTTCTTTCTTTCTTTCTTTCTTTCTTTCTTTCTTTCTTTCTTTCTTTCTTTCTTTCTTTCTTTCTTTCTTTCTTTCTTTCTTTCTTTCTTTCTTTCTTTCTTTCTTTCTTTCTTTCTTTCTTTCTTTCTTTCTTTCTTTCTTTCTTTCTTTCTTTCTTTCTTTCTTTCTTTCTTTCTTTCTCCCTTTTGCTCTGTTTTTTAAAGATTATTCATTAAGCAGTTATCATAGCAACTGACTTACTTATCAGAGTAAGGTTTACACTGGTATTTCAATAGAGGAAACCTAGCATTTACTACTTTGCAGTGGTGTCTGGAGGCTACAATGTTGATTGCTGTTCAAGACTTTTCCTGTTTACTGGTTGTTTGAAATTAAGTGGCTGTTCCAAGCCTAGGAAGAAGTCTGGTGCTGCTACATAACCTCCTGTAAGCCACTAGTAGCTGCTATACAGAGTAACTCTGAGACAGTGCTTGCCTAGACAGCGGTGGAGGAGAAGGGGCTAATGATGGATCATAGCTAGATGATTTTGTATTTAATATATTTTGAATTTTCTGAAAGGATCTTGTAGATTTTGACATTTTGAAAGACAATCAAACTAGTAAAGACCTTCTGACTGACAGTAAGGAGGGAAAAAAGCAACCTGCCATTCTGAGGTAAGATGTGGACCTTGTGAGAGATGTAAACATTCTTCATTTTATCTCCTGTCTGGAATACAACAGGAAAGGCAAATTAATTCTGAGGGAGATCTAGTTGTCTGAGGGAGCTGGGGCTGTCTGAGACAGCTGGGGTTGTTTAAGCTGGAGAAGAGGAGGCTCAGGGGACACCTCATCACTTTCTACAACTGCCCAAAAGGGGGATATAACCAAATGGGGGTCAATCTCTTCTCCCAAACAATGAGCCATACGACAAGAGACACAGTCCTAAACTATGTCAGGGGAGGTTTAGGCTCAATATTAGAAGGAATTTCTTCACAGAAAGAGAGATTGGGCATTGGAATGGATGTGCAGGGAGGTAGTGGAGTCATTGTCTTTGGAGATGTTCAAGAAATAGTGGCTGTATCACTTTAGTGCCATGGTCTCATTGACAGGGTAGTGTTAAGTCCTAAGCTGGACATGATTTCAGAGGTCTTTTCCAAACTAGTTGATTCTGTGATTCTGTAAAGAAAATTACTGTACTAGGTGAGAAAAAGCTGTGTATGCTGAGAAGGAATTTAACTTAAGAATGCACCTAATGCAAGTATTCTCTCAGTGATTCATGATAGATACAGAGAAGTTGAAGTACAATCAAATGGGAACAGGAGTCTGGAGAGAGCCATGAAATACAGGTTCAGAGGTTCAAGAGACAACTAATTGTTAGTCAAAAGGTGTCTTGAAGTGGTAGGATATATTTTATCAGAAGAGAGATACGGGTCTGAAATGTAAGGGCAAAATCAAGTTGTTACCTCTTTGCAAGGAAAAGGAGAACAGCATGAGAGGAGCGTTAGAAAATTCTGGATAAGCAATCATTTGCATATATCTGAAGATCAACCAGGGTACTTGCACACTTCTTCACTGTGAATGCTATAGCTTAATTAAAGAGTTCTTACATTGTAAGAGATGTTCTTCTTATATGGCAATAAATACACCTTGAGAATATAACACATGGAACTAGCTTATATTATAAGGAAGACATTATACAATAAGTTTAATTCTTTTAATGAAAAGACTGTCTGTTTGAGCCTCAGAAAAGCTTACATCTTTATTAGTATGTAACATGCACATCCTATCTATTCCTTTTCCAGCGCCAGTTAGAGTAATATAAAATCAAGGACAGCCACAGGTCTCTTAAGAGTTATTTAGCTCAAGAACTTAAACTTGCACATAGTTCTGTGAACTTTTTTAAACCACTGGCATCCATTGGTATTGATGACAGTCCATAAACCATTTTCCTAAGTAGATCCGACACATGGTACTTTCTCTAGTTTGGCAAAGGAAGAAATGCTAAAATGAGTATTAAATTGCTAGTCTTTTAGCTTCTACTGAAGTGTCTTCTTACAAAACAATTCTGACTCTTAGTATGTAAAAATATTAGCCTAGTAAATATTTAAGAGAATGTTTTCACTTATCACAAAGTCTGTCAAAAAGTAGCCTTAGAGATTGGTCATAAAGATTCCCCACATTATAGTGAATAGTTGATAAGGTAAGTACCTGTTGCAGAGAATTCTGGGACAACGTAGATGGCTCGTGGAGATTCTCCTGCTTCATTATAGGCAGAAATATTGACTCTGTAGTAAGCCATGGAGAGATTAACAAGAATTTTTCTGTCTTTGAGAGAGATATGATTTGGTGGGTGGCTGCAGCTGTTGGGTATTCTTTCCACATTAACAAAATATCCAAGGATGTTCTCACTTTGTGCTACCTATCAAGAGGAAAAGAATTATTATTCTATAAATGCTGCTACGTCCTGTGCAGAAAATCAAGAGGAATTTATTTATATAAACAAAATATAGCCCCTAATGATGGGGTTAAAACTGTACTGTTTTAATTAGGTCATTAGGAATCAATGAAGCTAAGCACTTCCTTAAAATTAAGAGCATGCTTAAATTAAAAGGATTTAAGAATAGGATTAAGAATTTTCCTTAACTGAGATCTTAGTTATGTGTTTGCAATTAGTAATAACAGCAGTGAAGCAACTGTAACATTCTCTACATTTCCGTGGAACATATCCCTCATTATCAGGAACTTGAAAGTTAATGAGAGGTGTTTAATTGAAATTTATGCCTCTAGGTATACTCATCTCCTAGGGCTTGGTTAGGTATTTAGTTACCTTTAAAGAGCAATGCTAGTAATTATGCTACAAATTTGTAACGTGTTAAATATCCATTGATAGAAATTTCTGGTGGTGGTTCAGTCATTATTTTACTGTACTAATCTTAATAAGAGATTGGAAAATGAGTGCTCAGAAACAGAAATTGCTGCAGTATAGACAGAAACTTAATGCATGAAGGCCTGTGAATTCTTCAAGGATTATATCTGATATCAAGATTGTCTGTTATTTCTGGCACAAAATTAATACTCTGCAGATACCATGGATGCTGGGTTATCTTAATGAAATAATTGGATAGCTTTGGAGTAAAGGAAGGCATTTAATATAGACAGGAAGACATTTAATAATTTAAAAGGCAGAGACATATGTCTTGAGAGGAATTTCACATGAAGCTAGAAGGTCTTAAAATGAAAACATGGTTTTCCCTGGAAAAGAAGGGAAGTTTTAGTAATTTTTCAAGATTATAAATTGATGTAATTTTTCCTTGTTAGTTTCTAGCATGTAAATCATCAGCATATAGTTACAATGAATTCTGCAGCAAGTATACAATATCCAGTGCCTTTCACATACCAAGTGTAGACTTAATACAATGAGAAAGTCTGTTTTTCCCTCCAATGCAATAAATAAATAGCATATACACAACAGAAGGTATCCAGACTCAAGATGAACCTTACCTCCCACTTCAGAAGAACACTTCTTCTTCCTGGAGAGACTTGTGTAGTTACATTATATGATATCCTTGGCTTGTTCATGAGTTCTGGTAAACATGGGAACAGGTAGAGATATGCACTCAAATGAATAATTCTGATATTCATTTTTTCAAGAGTATCTGAAAATGCTATTCCATATGACATAGAATTTGGAAAAGCCTTTATATTCATACTTACCACCAGTAGGATGAAACTACATTTCACTTACTGTGAGGGACCAAAATCTCTTTGCTCCAAATGCAAACACAGTTGAGGCCATCCTTAGTTATGCATCTGAGCTGAACAACGTATGAAGATGTAGCATTTAAATTTGAAATGGTGACATTGACAGCATTGTTTACTACAGACACCTAAAAAAAGATTTCATCAATGTAACAGCAATAAAACATTATCTTATATTAATTTTTTTCTCAGCCTATGACCAGTCTTCTGACTCAGCTGGAAGTAGAGGTTCCTCAAATAGGAATTCCTATTCATCAAATAGGAATTGTTGCACATATTAGTCAAGGTATTTTCATTCTTTCAAGGCAGCATCCTCTTTTTCATGACCCTGTTCTGCTCACTCAGAACAGTAAGTAACCTGGTCTAAATATTACTTTTAAAATCAATTAGACATTACATGTACTGAAAAATAAAAGTTTACTTAACTTTGAGCCTTGTTAACATTCTCATGAAGAAGAAGTCAAGAGAAAATGAAATATTAAAAGAGTCCTTATTTTTGAAAATGTTATCATGTCTAAATAGATCCACATGGCTGATATCTTAAGTAGCATGACCAGATTGAATGTATGGCTGCCTATATGCCTTGGCACTGCAGAAGAAATTTGCATCTGCAGCTGATGACTGCACTGGAGCCCCAGTAACTGTATAGGGAATTGAGGTTTTCTTGAAACAAAGACACCACTCATGTCTAAGAAAAACCCTCAGCAGACAAATACAGAGAAAATAAGTGAAAGTATGTTAGAAACTCTTGTTATCACTTAAACTTTTCCCTAAAACCCCCCCAAAACAACAAAGCCCCACTGTAAGGTACCCACCTCTTCTCTTTTAATTTATGCAGTACTTTATTTTTTAATTAAAGTTAATTAATTAACTTCTGTGGAAGTATGCTCACCTCCCTCCCCTCCACTTCCCCTCCATCCTGACCTTTATTTCCTGTAATCCTGACCAAGTGATAACCATTACCAGCAGTCATAACAGATGTGTCTGGACCAACACCCAGCTCAAAGTCGACTTGGGGCAGACAGATAACAACATGAAAGACAAGGGCTAATTTTGACAGTTCATCCACCTAATCATAGTGCTAGCTAAGATTCGATTCAAGTCATCTTTGGAAGAAACTAATATTTTAATTGAGCGCCCATAAATGTCTTTAAGTGTCTCATCCTACCCCCTTTAAATAGTGGGCAGCCCACAGGCTCTTGAGCTCTCCTGGACAGTGGTGGGCTACACAACAGGATCTCTTGAGTAAGGACACTTCTTAACTTCCTAAGGTTACTTCTCAAGGATGAGAGAGTATTCATCCCATCAGATACTTGATAAGTAAATTGGAAATTAATACACTGAAAAATTTAAATCTCAGTTCAGTGATACAAAGGATGGATTGTGCACATGTAGTCCTTTAGATATAAACTGTTGACCAGGGACTAAGTCTGGATCCAGAAGCAGCTAGATTTTCAAGGACTCTGAGAAGAATTTTAGAATGTGAGGGGAGCCTTTTTAAAGTAATATGACCCATTTAAAAGGTCTCTCACAGTTCTATCTGACTCCATTGTCTATGAAGTAATCGTGTGCTCCCTGCCATCTACTCTTGTTAAACCCCTGTCACATTTACTATCAAACTTCGCTAGATTTCTGTTCTACATCAATAAATATATGGCTACTTCTTTCTTATGAGTGAAAGGTATTACTCTGTCCATTACAACTTCATATAATTTTGCTAATAGAAAATGCTTGGTTGCAAAAAAATCTCACTACCCCCAATATTACAAAAATACTCCAGATCTCTACAGAACAAGAGGGAAGTGGAATGGATTTAAAACCCAAATGTTACATTACACTACAGATACATTTATCCTACTCTTGACAAACACTAGCTTTATACATTCTCTGTGCATGTATGGCCATACTCACTTATCTGCAAATGTAGCCTATGTTACATTATTAGGAAGAGATTACAGCCTAAATCCATAGCATCAGTTGGGACCTTGGAGATAATGAATATTTAAAGTAGTCTTCACTCATTTGCATCACCCAGTGTGAGTGTCTCTACTAGTCCTTCACAGTACTCATGTGAATCTTCCATCTCCCTGTCTCCAAAACCTGTAGGGCATGCATTTGTACTGCTCTTAACCCTCTGTTCTTCCACATGCCGCATACCAGGCTGTGTGCACATAACCATCTATTGCCATAGTCTAGTCTATTGCCAACCATCCAGTCTGTCCATTGCAATACTGGGTGAGCTATGCATGGGTTACTGGCTGCTTTAGGATGGTCTAGGACTTGTAGCAAGTGAATGAGGGGACCTTTCCAAGACCTGAATGTGCTTTGTACTGGGATGAAACATTTTTTACATGGGCCTCTCAAAGTACCTCTTCTGAAGTGAACTGGCAGTCAGCTACAAGAGAAATGGAAACAGTCTTCTGAGACAAAAGGAAGAGCAAGGGAGATTTTTGTGGCAGAAAGGAAACAAAGAGGCTCCTGGACGAGCAGAGTTTCCCAAGAAGTGGGAACTGTTCCTATTTAGGCAGTTTTCTTCTTGGGGTTATGTTCTACTTAATAAATGCATATTCAAAACCTAATTAGCACATATAAAAGTAATAGAGCTTAAAAAACAGACAATCTTTCAATTGGGGACTTAGTGATGCAAATCATGCATATGTGCCTGCCTGCTGGAGAAGCCTTTGCTTGATATGCTGGACGGGAAGGGGCAGGATAAGTAGTTATTGCTGCTACATGCAGACATTATTGAAATTAGGACTAATTTTCCATTTCTTACGTATTCTCTTTGGTTTTGTAATGTTGCTGTGTCATATTACATGTCCTAAAATGCATCTGGAAGTGATCTTGTATCCCACAACATCCTTCTCTCCAAATTGGATTGTGATGGATTTGATGGGTAAACTGTTATATGGATTAGGAAGTGGTTGGATGGTCACATCCACAATCAATGACTCAGAATCCCAGTGGACATCAGTGACAAGATGTGTCTGTCAGGGGTCCATAGTGGGTGTGACTAATGTTATTTAACATCTTCAGTAATGATAGAGGGATCAAGTGCACCCTCAGTGAATTGGCAGATGATCCCAAGCTGAGTGGTGCTGTTGGCACTCCTGAAGATTGGGATGCCATCCAGAGGATCCTGGGCAAGCTCCAGAGGTGGCCCATGTGAATCTCATGAGTTTTAACAAGACCAAGTGCAAGGTGCTGCACCTGGCTCAGAGCAACCCTGGTACCAGCACAGGATGGGGATGGACAGATCAGAGCAGCCCTGCCCAGAAGGACTTGGGGGTGCTGTGGCTGAGAGGCTGGACATGACCCAGCCATGGCACTCCCAGCCCAGAGAGCCAAACGTGTGCTGGGCTGCATCCAGAGCAGTGTGGGCAGCAGGGCAGGGAGGGGATTCTGCCACTCTGCTCTGCTGAGACCCCACCTGCAGGGCTGCATCCAGCTCTGGAGCTGTTTCTGAGCAATCCTGTGAAAAGACGTCTATGCAGCAGTGGAGGAAGGGGTTGGAAATTCTTTTAACTTTAGAACAATAGAGCATGACCCCTATATTTGTTGTTAGTGCTTAATATTGTACATACAGTGCTTAGTACAAATACCAGAGATTAATGTGGCCTTGTGCTAAGTCCCTACATCTGTGACTAATAAACTTGTTCCAGTTAATGCTTTCTTGTTTACTTCAATCGGTGATTTAATATGTACAAACTAATATCTCAGTTTTAAGGGCAAGGATTTTGTGTCAGAGCAAAGAATGATAAGAAAAGTACATTACGACCTGATGACATATTTGAGATACTGCCAAGGAGAAAAGATTAGTCAGAAGATCTGTAACCATATCCAAACAAGTGGAAATAATTAGCATATATGCATGTGTTCAGGAAACATGAAAATACAATAGTTTCAGGAATATAACCTGGTCTCTTAAGTTACAGGGCATGCATGCCTTGAAGAGAATCACCTATGCATTCAGCACTGCTAATGAAATAATGTTGGCTTCCTAATCTAACAAATTTGATGGAGAGTTTATTTCCCAATTTTCAGGGTCCCCAGCACAGGCAGGACATGGACCTGTTGGAATGAAACCAAAGGAGGGCCACCAAATAGATCAGTGGTATGGAGTACCTGTCCTGTGAGGAAACCCTGAGAGAACTGGGATTGTTCAGTCTGGAAAGGAGAAAGCCTTGGGGAGATCTTATTGTTGCCTTCCAGTACCTCAAGGGAGCATACAGGAAAGATGGGGCAAGACTATTCACAAGGGCATGTCATGACAAATCAAGGGGCAATGGCTGTAGACTGAAAGAGAGTAGGTTTAGATTAGATATTAGGAAGAAATTCTTTGCTGTGAAGGTCGTGAGGCACTGAAGCAAGGAAGTTGTGGATGCTCCATCTCTGGAAGTGTTCAAGGCCAGTTTGGAAGAGGCATTTTGGTCTACTAGAGTGTGGTCCTGCACATGGCAGAGCTGGTTGGAACTAGATGATCTTCAAGGTCCCTTCAAACTCAAATAATTCTATGATTCTATTACCTTGTATTATAGGGAAATTAGTTCTCTTCTTTCCAAATAAGGAAATCTGGAATACTTACACAAACCAAAAGTCTGTAAAGTATGAATTACTAGCTTCAAAAACAAAGCAACCTGATCTCTAATCTGTCTGAAAATGTAATGATTCCAGCTAAAAGAGCAATATTGTAAATCTCTGAAAGTATGATTTGGATCTGAGTTTACATGGCATTTCTGACATTCAGCTTTTGCACCACTTGTAGTGTCTCACTGATAGGTTAATGAACCAGATAACATTATTCTATTTTACTTAGCTACTATTGCCTTTTTCCCAAACATTTCATGATTTGTTAGAACCAAACTAAGGTGCGTTACTGGGATCTACCTACACAGTGACTCTTTGCTGTGCCACCTTGCAATCCTGAGCTGATAATTAGGCATCTTATATTCTCATGAGTTTGTCACCTGGAAGTACTTACCAATGTCCATGGAGCAGATTCTGTGAGTGCCTCTCTGTATCTCAGCTCGTAGGGGGTATTAGCTATGGGCAGGTCCCACTTTATTATCAATTGGTTTGTGATCTGATAAGCATTTATGTTAGATGGTGACAAGCACTTTCCTAAAATGAGGGAGATATAGCTGTTAAAAATGCAAGAGAAGCAGGAAAGTTTTGGTAATTATGTTTGTTGAGTGTGTTCTATAAAAATTAAAAGGCTTAGCACAGAATACTGGACACTGTGAGACTTCAAAAAACCCTGGAAATCAGTAATTACTACATCTTTATGGTATCAACAAAACACCATTGCTCCTTTTGCCTATTTTTTGTGAATGCTTCTACTGATTTCAGGAACAATCTTTTTCTAAGTGATTACTATTCTGAGTGAGACTGAAGGGCAAAATCAAAATGTCAAGAGTACCTGTAATCACGAATTGTATAAAAAAGTATCCAGAATATCATTAAATTTCAGTATGTGCAAAAATACCTTCATATTCCTCTTCAATAAACACAATGTGGCCGAAAGCCTTCAGTAAAGGTTGTATTGATAATTTCGGTTGTACTGGTAGTAGCCCCCAGCTACATGAGAAATGTTTTTTTCTTGGACCATGATTAGTCTGAGCAGGTGAAGTTTTGCAAAGCCCTTAACGTTAGTTCAGTGAGCAGATAGGAAGGGAACCTTTAAATAAAAGGGCATAATAAATAGGGCTGCTTTTCTCATACCTTTCTTGTAGCACTGTGTAATGGGTAAATGGCCTTAGAAAAGAGTTAAATTTTGAAGAGGTGTCTCAAAATTTTAATGCCCTCTATCAAGGATTCCTTAGGTGCACAGTGTTGAGTCAATCTGCTCTTTGTAAACCAATATAAAGAAATTCGGACAGCCATCAAAGAGAGAATAGAAAGCCGGTTAAGTATTTAAAGTAAAACTCTCTCCCATAAAAGATGATAGACTTCCGTTATTAACTTAATTCAAGGAAGTCAAACTGCATCTTAGCTCTCTGAATCAGTAAAAACAATAGAAGTATTTTAGGAACTGAAATTTGGAAATAATCTTTACAGACTACAGGTTTAGCTGGGCACTGCACTAACACAACTTGTGAAGGCAACTTGTGAACACAACTGTACCTGCTTTGCTTGGTAAAACTGAGATGTTCTTTCCTTTTGCACAGGTGTCATGGGCATAATTCACTGCTATCCAAACGGATGCAAATCTCTCAATGTAGAGATTCTTTCGTTCTATTGTGATGGAAGGTGATGATGTGTTTCGTTTAAAAAGTTTTTGTATTTTGTTCCTTCAGAGAAAAGGAAGCAGAATGAAAAGCATTTTATTGGATTATAGTTATTCTTTCCTCCCCTGCCCAAGAAACCAAAATTATAGCAACTAACAGCTTTCCAGATATTTCTACACGTAATTCCACTTCTGGAAATCTTGAAGGTTCACCTTGAACAGCTTGAAACAGCAAGATTAGTTCCAGCACCCCAGTAAGCCTAGCAAATCCTTGTGTTGTTTGGTGGAGCACTGTTGGATTCCTTAAACTTCTAAGGCATAGCATGATACAACAAGATCTGTATGACCTCCTTTTGTACTTACAGTGGGATATATAGAGCATTTTAAATTAGGTCAGACATTTCTTCATAAAGCCTTTCCTCATATTGCAGAGGCACACAAATTCTGTCTGAACAGCAAAATTTCCCAGTTATATGAATCTAAATTACCATAAAGTTATGAAAAACCTCTTATGAGTTTTATCCCTATCTTCTGACTTCTGTCCCTGCAAATCATCAGAGTTTGACAGAGATATTTAAATGTCACCTGAGTCCTCAGCCCTGTAGATTTCTCCTAATATGCACAGCTAATATACACAGCAGACGAAGTCCAAGTGTTTTAATGCCTTACATACAACTTTGCTGCCTATTTCTGTCCTATCTCTCTCATTTAGTCTCTGACACACACAGGATAGGTTTTTCCAAGGTTAAAATTGTGCAAGTTCAGTGTTCTTAAAGACTTGCATACTAATTGCCTGGCTATGCATTTCAAGTATTAAATTACGCACATCACGATTCAATATTTAATACCTGAGAAAAACCACTTGAAGGTTTTCCTGTCTTCTGCTTCAGGCTAGTTGTGAATCAGCCATTAAAATTTCAAAGCATGATTTTGAATTCTTGGTTGGAACTTTTCTGTGGAAGTATTTATCTTTAATCTTCTTTCTGACAACTAAATCATAAGGAGCAAGGACAAGGGACTATTAAAACGTCAAACTGATGTTACATGCAGGAAGGGGTGATATCTACTTCTAGGCAAGTTAAAAGCCCTTTCACATGTGGGGATTTTTTCTTTCATTTTAACCCAATAGATGAGGAGATAGGAAGTTTGGCTTCAACACTGCTGGATGGAAGCTTAGGAGATTGAGGTTAAAGTCTTGACTCTGACTTGGAAACATCAACACCTCTTCCAGGGAATTGTCTTCCTCTGCCCCCACTGACATCCTCTTTCATTCTTTTTTCTGCCTTGTTTGTTCATGACATCAACCCTGCAGCCTGGGAACAGCACAGTCTGTTTTTGGCTTAGGACTTCAAGAGCAACTAGCTTACAAATATTTCAACTGATAACATCTCTTCAGAAACAGAGCTGTTTCATAGATATTTCTGCCAAAAAAATTGGGATTCCTTGAAGTCCCAAGAGGCTAGACAGCAAATGCAGTGGAATTTGGTGCTTATTGCCTGCTGCTACATCTAGTGAGAGAATATTGATGGTGATGGGGAGAGTAAACTTAGCCTTGAGGTGGTTGCTTTGCTCCTCTGCAATATAAAGATGATCATCCTGGGGAATTTCCCAGTGTTGTGACATTTTCTTAGCTTTAGGAGATACTCCTAACCACAGCTCATTTTTAACGACAAGGGATGGCTATGTGGCAAAATAATCAGCAATGAATATCAGAATTTACCAACGGCATACAGTGTTGTATTCTATGCACTACATGATGCGGTCTCATGGCAAAGATCATGTCTTCAGATCTCACATCTCTATTTCTGAACATGCCCCTAATCTCATGGGAGATTTCAAATATCTAGATATAAAATGAGGAAATTCAATTTTGTAATGCAGCTGCAGTTGAAGATACCATTTGAGGTAACCAGTTCAAAATCAATCCTACAAGTGCATTCCATCTGCTTGATCATTCAGAACTACCAGAAAGTACACCACATCTGACATGTCCCTGGGTACATGGTATAGCAAAATATGTAATACATAAAATAAAAGCTTAGTGTGTGTTTATGTTTGTATGTTTGGTTTTAATTTTTTTTTACTCTGAATGCATCTGTGTTGAATAAAATAAATAAAAGTCAATAGTTGAAGATTAAAGCAATTGAGTAAGCTGATCTTTGGCAATAATGCTTTAAACAGTGTGCTGGAGGCATGGTAAGATGTACAATGACTTTGTATTGGGTTTGCATGGCAAGGTTTTGGGAGCAGGGGACAGATTGCTACAGAGGTGGCTTCTGTGGGAAGCTGCAATAAGCTTTCCCCACATGCAACCAAGCCAGTTCCAGCTGACTTCAGGATAGACCTGCTACTGGCCAAGGCTGAGTCCATCAGCCATGGTGGTAGTGCCTCTGGGATAATGCATTTAAAAGAGGGCAAAAACTGCTGCACAACAGCAGCTGGCAGAGAGGAATGAGAGCGTGGAGCAGCAGAGAGCAGGGCACTGCAGCAGGTTTGCAGGGCCTGCTCTGGAGCAGCTGCTCTTCAAGGGCTGGCACCCATGGAACAGACCTACACTGGAGAAGACCATGAAATGCAGCCCCATGGGGAGAATTAATATTGGAGGAGTCAATGATGGACTGTCTTCTGTGGGAGAATTCCCATGCTGGATCAGAGGAAGAATCAGAAGAGAAAATAAGTGACAGACAACATGTGTTAGACTGACCACACAATCCCTTTTCTTGTCCCCTGACAATGCTGGGGTGGAGGAGGGAAAGAATTCAGGAGAAAAGTTAAGCCCAACAAGAAGAAAAGCATGGGTGTGGTAAGGGGGTGGGCAGAGAAGGGGAGGATGTTTCAAGTTTTTAGCTGTATTTCTCATTACTCTGCTCTGATTTGAATGTTAATAAATTAAATTAATTTTTCCAGGTCTGGCCTGTTTTGCCCATGACAGTAATTGCTGAGAGATCTCTTCCTATCCTTGTCTCTACCCATGACCCTTTGTCATATTTTCTCTGCCCTGTTGAGGGCAGGAGGAGGGGAGAGATAGGACAGTTTTTGTGATGCCTAGCCAAAATCAACCTACCACTTTCTTACCAAGCTCTTACAAATCAATAGGTATTGATGAGAAGTGACGAAAGGTATTGACCAGCATTGTGTAACAACCTATAACTATAATGATGAAATATACTGGAGCAAAACTCTGGCAGGTGGGAATCATGTCTAACAGCAATAAGAGCTTTTTGTCTTCTGAGATTTTTCAGACTTACCATTTTAAGTATACAGTATAATTAACTGTATTTGCAGCATTAGGTACTGGCAGCCAGGTACAGGTTAGATCCTCACTTAATTCTTTGTAACACACCAATTCATTGTCCCAATCTGGAAGATGAAAACACGTGCACTGGAAAAGACCTATCACAGGCAACCATTAACTGACTCAAAGGGACTATGGATAATGAAACCGAATATAAGCCAGGCTAGAACTGGTTGTCTAGACCCCAGAATTCAAAACTTCAAAACCATCAATCTCTTGCTGAAGTTCAGAACTACACACTATTGCTGGATAAAAATAATATTACTTTTATACTGCCAGCTTTACAAAGAACACATTATAACACAGGAGGAGCATAAGTTTATATATCCAATTAGTTGTTATTAATTTTTTAAAGAGAAAAATGGGGCTTTTTTTGCAACTGAACATACCCTTTTTTCAGTTGATGTGAAAGTAAACACTGTTGACATTGTCAAAGGAACTGGTTTTTTATCTTTAGTGGTTAAGTTTATGTCAGTATTTCAAAAATCTCTTATCAGAAATGCTAATGATAAAATACAGCTGTTGTTCTTTTGCTTTGTTTTTTTCTGTCTGAACCGTTAGTTCAGAAGAATCAGTCATGGTGTCTCAAAATACCACCTAAAGGACTTTCAAAAAGGACTCAGATTTTTTTGTTGTTGTTGTTCAGAAATGTGGACAAGGATCTCAATAGGCATAGGGACGCTTAAAGTGAATTTTTCCTAATGAGTAGAGTCACACATCCTTCATGTTTGTTAGGTTTAACGAGTTGACAATAGGTCTATCAATCTCGAATAAGAGATGTTTTGCTATGTCATAAGTAAATATGAGTATGTTTGGAGCTGGTGTTGTAGCATAGTTGTGGTATCTCATAACCTAGGTTATGAATTAAAAGATCAGTTCTCTTTTCCTCATTTCTCCCTACAACCTGAGTTACAAAGAATCCTTGGCATATATAAGTTAAAAGGTCTTTTGGGGAAAAAAGGCGTGTCAAATGAGTATAGCACTGACTTTAATATCCTCGCCTTATGACACTTCTTTTCTCATACTAAATGAATAGTGCTTTTCTAATAAAGTTATGCTGCATCAGTTTTTATTCTAGTGCTTTCTTTGTTTTGCTGTACTGCTCCACCTTAATTCTTCCCAGACCTAGCTTAGTATTAAAGCTGTATCACACCTGTGCTTCAAGAGCTATGCAAATAAAGAAAAAAATTCTTTGTTCTAAAGAAAACACAGTTCAGTTTCTCCACTAAAAAAAAAAACAAACCAAAACCCAAACCAAGCAACAAACCAAACCCCAAACCACCCACCTTTAATTGTTTTTCGCTCTAGAACTTTCTGTTTTTCTTCCTGAGCATCTGGTTGTCTCACGAATGATTTAGTGGAGCTTAGTCTGGCAGGTTAATTACAAGGACTAGAAAATTATCCGTGGCTGATTTCAAAAGAACACAGTCCTCCTACAGACATCTTGCCCAGTGTCACCGTGTACTCAAGAACCTGTCACCTCTGCTGTGTCTGTTAGCAATCAGGATGTTCCTGCCTACAATAAATCCAGCACGAAGTACATCAGATGGCCACCCACTGCTCTGTCAAAATGTGTTGTACGGCTCCTTCTCGCCACCATCAGTAATTTCCCAGTTAAAGGGAAAGCAGAGATTCCCGTCGTACATCAACACCAGCGGATCCGCCGTCTTTAGGACGGGCGGCTGCTTGCGATGAGCCGGGCGGGCTTTCACCCACAGCCTGCCCCTTATCCCGGCTCCCTACCGTCACCAGACACCCCTGCCCGGGATGTGCCTTTGGGAAGCATGCTTGTAGGGGCGATGGTTCCGAGCGCCGGCGGTGCCGGGCTCAGCAGCGCCGGGACCCGAGCGTTCCACCCACCTGGCAGCTGCCGGCAGAACGGAGAGTTCCAGTCTGTGCAGCCGCAGGGCTCTGGGGAGCACAAAAAGGAAGGGGAAAATTAAATAAATAAAGGAAAGAGAGAAAGAAAAGGATTGCTGGTCAAGACAACCACGAAAAAAAATAAAAATAAGAAAAATGTTAAAATGTTGCTGGTAGCTGCTTCTCCTGCTCACAGAATTTAATTCGGTCATGATTTTGTTCCTATGGCTTCATCCTTAAGTTGCATTAAGGATTTTTACTGTTCATAAGCAGCAGTAAGCTATGCAGTATATGAAAACTCACCTCTAACTAGTAAAAAGATAGCTGCCAGCAGAGAGTTCTTCATCTTCTCTGTAAAGAAACATAATGATTACCATCAACATTACGCTGTCTTCAGTCTATTTTTCACACTTCCTTTTCAAACTTCCTATTCATTCTAACACCTATACTGCTACTGGCTGAACACGAGTAATAAGTTTATTAATGACAATGGGAAGGACACTTGAGTTCTGTGTTATTAATTATACTGACAAAATCCTAAAAATCCTTCTGGAAAACAGGAACTCTCCACCCTAGTTTTTGTAAGCACTCACGGTGAGATTCTTAGTGGTATCTGCAGTATCAGCAGTGCAAAAAGAATTAAGCTTATAGGTACTTCAAACTCCTTTGAAAACCTGTAACTGTCACTGCAAATTAGAGATATTCATATCAGTAAAAAGGAAGTCAAGGTGTTTAACTGAGCCTAATATGAATTCTTGGATACTGTAGAAATAATAGCAGCAGAAGACCCTGACTTCTTACATTTTTCAGTGTAATTTCCCTACTGCAAAGATGTTGTGTCTACACCGTTGGCACTTATACTAGGGCCCTAATACAGACAGAAGTCACCATAGCTGTAAATCAGAAGTTTGCTCCACACTATTGATTCAGAGAACATTCTGAATATAGAAGGCAGCAGAGACACAACTACTGCTGTTACTGTTACATCTGTAAAGGGAAATTTTCAGAAAATTTTGCTACTGTGGGAAATTTCCCTTCTGGGCTTAGACAGCTCCTATCAGAGGTTGGATGCAGACCTACCTGGAGATAGGCAAATTATTAACTTATCTTGGCAACCATGGTATATTTCAGGTTGAGTATTGAATAGAAAAAGATATCTGTTTAAAATTAATCACTTTCCTAAAGAATGAGACATGCTTCTCAGTATGGTCTACAGTAGGAGTGGGTGACTATTGCAGCAACCATGTCTTATCAGATTTTCTGAAGGGTACAGTCATGAAAGACAAGTTATCAAGGAATTCTGAGTGCTACAGGGGGTTTCCTAGTGACGAATTCATTGACCTTGGGAGTAAGGTCCAGAATGCTGAGAGGTAGCAGATACAATGTATGCATGCGGGATCACAACCCTTGTTATCTGAGAGATCCAAAAATTTGCTTTGACAATGCTTCCAACCAGGAATTGCCAAGAGGGTATGGCCAATTGATGATCATAAGGAGAAACTGATAAAGTAAAAATGCAAGCCATATATGACAGATTTTGACAGTAGGGTTGAAGAGCTAGAGACTCAGAATAGTGCAGAAGTCAGGAGAAGGAGAGAACTTTAACAGCAAATGTATTAGTTTGATGTGCTTAGCATAATTACATTCAAAACAATCTATCCTAAATGAAAACCATATAAATAACTCAATGCAAGAGCAGGACTGGATTTAGTGTGCACAGAATTAGGACAGAGCACACTGGAGAGAAATAAACCCAGTGAAGTAAGTCCATATCACCTTTGCTAGATTTCAGTATAAATGCCACTGTCATTGATTCTGACAAGCACAGAAAATACATTACCAGTCCAAATAGGAGAGGAGATGAAATCTTGAAAACTGGAATTTCGCATTTGAGTGAGGCTAAATGTTTTACTAGAGCCTAGCTATCAAGTTACTGTAGTAATCTTTTAATGTATAACAAAAGATAAACTATTACATTTAAGGCAAATTTTGCATAGAACCACTTTTTAAAATGTTTAATATTTCAGCTTTTTCACCACTATGAACTTCTGTCAGAATGGTAAATGCCTGAGGTTTTCCTGTAAATTCGGATGAGGATAAATTATGCCATCTTCTGTGATATGTTTTAAAGTGCAAAAATGACTGTAGGATTCTTCCAGCTTTACTTCATTTTGGCCTAGATGTTTTTTTCCAGCCTAGGCTTATGCATCACTCTAGATGAGGTTTTCCATGAGCACTTTTCCCTATCATTTCCTCCTATAAGTTCTGCAGTAAAAGCCACAGCAGGCTCCTGATCCCCCCCAGAATGTAGCCTTGAAATCTATGAAACTTTCCATTTAGACTGGACTAGACAATGTAAATTAATATTAACCCCACATCCTTCCTCTGTTCCCTTCCCCAACGTAATCTGTTAACTCTTGCTCTTCAGAGGGAAAACAATTTGAAGACAGGTGGGCTCCGCTAGGAAAATGCCACTGGCCCTTGTCGTGCTCTGCTCCTGCAGAGCTACAGCTCTTGTAGCACATCACAGGAGGACTGGTCGAGCCATGAACTTTTGAGTTCTACATTTTTTGCAGGTCAGCCATATGCCCATGAACGCTAATGAACCAGAAACAGTCTGAAATCTTGTTTTTTGGGAGTTTTAAACCTCTCCCAAGACAGTTCAGGTCATGTGCAATCAGCAACCTTGTTAAAGTGCACTCAGGTCCTGGTGGGCAGCCGAAGCAGAATGCAGACTGCAGACATACTGCTTCAGGAAAGGCATATTGCATTTCTATTTGAAGTCTTACCTTGTATGAAGTACAAACTAGTGAGGTCTTCACTGTCTCCTGGTTAAATCAGCATGTGGTTTTGCTAGCTTGCTGTTTCTTTGATAAACAGTTCCCATTGACTAGATGTGATCTCTTTCAGGCATGTTGTAACAAATTTAATATTGTAGCAATTTCAAATTCAGTTTTTGCTGCTCAGTAGTACATGCTGAAATCATGTTTTCCTTTATGGATCTAAAATAGAGTCACATAATTTTTACAAGTTGCATCTTATATAACTCTGCTTCCAATATTCACACCTCCAGGTCTGTAAATATCTGACAGATTTTTACAGATTGGCTTTGTTTTCCAGAGAATTACATGAATATCCAAATTAAATGAGCAAATCTCATATGATCTTTGGGGAAAGAAAAATTTCCACTCAGCCTGCAGCTACAGGCCCTGGGGAAATTTGATGTGTTTGGGAGAATCTCCACCACTGACACTCTCATCCTTTCTGAGTTCAAGTTACATTATGAAACAGCTTACCCTTCAAACAACTATATTATCTTAATGAAAATCACATTTTTCTACCCTAACGCATCAGCTAGGCAGAGGCCATCAAAAAGTGTCAATGAGAGATCTGCCCTGGAGATTTAAAAACTTCCAATTACAGATGAAGTGTAAGTGTGCCTGAATAGACTAGACACCCAACACAGAATTCAAAAAGATCACAGAGATTTATATATTGGGATGAAGATTCCTTTGAAGAAACAAACAAAAAAAAAATGAGACAAATGTAGACTAAATTCTGCTTATACTAGCCTAGATCTGTGGTCTCACCAGTACCGTGTCATTGACAGTGATCTGGTGCAGTGTTTTGTCTAGTGCACCAGCTAGAATATTTATGAGAGCCAAGGTGATATGATCAGATGAGACTGGCAGCTTCTCTTTATTACACATCGCACTTAGTGCAATAGGCTTAGTTTCGGGATTATGGGAGAAAATTATCACTGTGGTAGCTCAGACTAGTGGTTTGAAAACAGAATTGATTTACATGGTGGTGAGCTGTGTGCAGAACCAGTGTCTTAAGTATTGTGATTTAGAACCAGAGTCTTAAATATTGGGATTTGACTTGCAAAGAAGATCTTTACTTCTGCTAGACCACCCTGGAACACATCTTATTTATCAGGTTTAATAGTCTCTGACTGCTCTGAAAATACAATGTAAAAATCTGCTTCCATTGATGTTCATTATCTCTTCCTGTGCAGCCAAGAGGAGAAACAAGGATCGTCCTTAACTTTCTCCATCACATTTAAGACTTTATTAAATGCTTATAAGTGCTTTTAATGCACAAGTGGATGACAAAGAATATATAGGTCTTCTTCCCTACCATCCTGTTTGGTTTACCTAGGGCTTGCAACTGCTACAGGGAGTTATTTTGGGATATGTGATGTGGAACTAAAGAGAATTTGACAAAAGCTTGTCTGTGCTCTTCCTATACACAGTTTTGAGAGTAATCTTTATCTTTTTGAAGTCTACGGGAAGGCTGGGTTATTTGTTTTTATGTGTTTTTGTTTGGCCTTTTTTGTTTTTTAATGCCTGTGTTTTAATCTCTGAGGCAAGGAGATATAAATACCTTAGTTACTTTTCTTTCTCCCTCTGGGATTACTCCTGGACAAAGAAATGCTTGCCAGGGAAATACAACTATTGTAGAAAGCACGTTTGAAGAAAATCCAGGAAAGCAGTATGAGGAAGCTCACCTAACACAAGGCAAAAGGTGAACTTTTCAGGGTAGTATCCTGTGTTCATGGTATTTTATCCTACCATTTCCACCTTAGTAACAATGAATGTGATTTCACTTCTAGTTTCAGATTTTCTCCATGATAATTTTTGTCTCAGAATTTTATCCAGCGTAACTGGCCTGCCAAGTCATTAGCTTTTCTTAACTCAAATGTTTTCAAACATATTTCCTGGCTTAGAACAAAGTGATTTAAAAATAGTAATTATGGTTAACTGAGTTCTGAGAATCTGCATGTATACCCAGTTGCGACTCTATTACTCTTGGCCATTTTATTTTTCCTTCAGCTATCATTATAGAATAGATAACGTGGGGGAATTTTTTTTTTGCGAGATCATTTAATCATCTATCAAATATTGTTTCAGTCACCTTAAAATAATTCATAAATAGTTATTTGATGTTCATATGCAGAATAGAAAGGCAAAGAGGGGCTAGATTTGCCAAACTGAAATAACAATGTTGTGATTCTCATTAGCCCCTGTATCGTCCAGAGTTCAATGATTCCAGTGATTGCTCAAAAGATGGGATCCCCTTAAACTTAGTTTGGCCATAGGAGGGCCTTGCTCATGAGACTAACCACTGTTACTTATGACATCTTAACATGTCCTGTTTTGAACTCTCCATTAAGATTATTCTTGCTTTATAGCAATAACAATTGATATACAAAAATCTCTTGAATGAGGACTTATATTTAGTGAACCATATCTCATTTAAACTTTTTAACTATTAACCTGAAGCCTCACATAACACCAAGAGTCTCCAAAGAGTGCTCCTATGCAAAACATGTAACTATCCTAGTAGTTAAGGTATACTTTTGACAGCTGAGAAATTCTGACTTATGGTTTGCCTGAATAAGATCTGAGCTAAACATCTTTGCAGCTTCTAATTTTCATTTGCCTGCCTATTGATTACTTGTACAACTGCAATGATGGCTTTTTAAAATTATGGCTGGTTTGTCCATAAACTCTGTCAACTTGTAGATTTCCTGGCTTTTTTGTAGTACAATGTGAATGCTCCCATTCACTCTTAAGCTCCAACCAAGGTTTGCTGCTAGGAGCACAGAAATACCAGGAGTGTCATGGGCTGCCTGAAGTTTCTTCTTGGCTAGCATTCTTGTCACAATTTCTTTTGTGAACTGAACTTGTTCCACCTTAAGTGCAGATTTTTTTTAACCTCCTATCTCATACAAGAGACTGCTCCTAAATTTAGCAATCCCTGTTGAGAGTTCCTTCTTTACTCGAAAATCTTTTCTTTCATCCCCCATAGTAATTATCAGCCTGTGTTTTGCTAGATTTAAACAAATTATCTTTTCCAGACTGTTATTACACAAAAAAGGTTCAATTTTCCCTGTTGTCTCATTAGTCTTTCTCTGTACAGCTTGATTCTCTGAGACTTTGCTGCTAATGGAAAGAGAAACACCTGCTTAGGCTGTTGCTTCTGTTACCCCTCTTTTAAGCCTCTCTGGCCAAGGGTGCTGTCAAGGTGAAGCCCTCCCACTCACCACAAATAGTCATGCTTTTATTTCTGAGTTGTTGAAGTGTGTTTCAGCGGTTAGCCACGGAGTGTGGCAGCCTGGGTCCAAACTGGCAGGTGTTTTCAATTTTGACAGTTTTAGGACTTCCTGTCACAGAAGGTGAATTGGATGTTGAGGACTGGAATGGCACCGAGATGTCTGAGTTTGCAAGTGTGCCACAAAGACTCAGAGAGGAAGAAGGGCTGGCATGGGGCATTCTGCAGCATGAGCATCTGCAGGCTGACAGCAAGCAGCAGCACAAAGCATCTCTGTGGTGCAGATGCAGAACCCTAGAAAAAATGTACAGGCGTGGCCCTGCTGTTTAACCAATAGGAATATAATGAGTTGTGATTTAAAAAATATGAAACATAAAGATCCTAAGGGATGTTTTTGACGAAAAAAAAAAGAGAAACATTTCAAGCTAAGCTACTGATGATGCAAATTTCCCTCTCCTATTTTGAACAATGCAGAATTTTCTTAGGTCTCTCCAGTTAAGAATGTTTAATTAAAACATTTTCTTCTGTTTTCTGAGGAAAAAGGTGAACTTAGACCTGTCAAATGGTGACAGATTTACTTAATGAGTTCTCATTATAAGCCTTAAAACAGTGTGATAGGGGGCATGGTGAAAGCAGCTGCATGAAAGTGAAAGTCTTCATAATTACCATGATGTAAGTTCCCTTCTTTCATGAAGACAGGGAAAGGTTGTGGAGGGAGCATGACAGGAAAACAGGAATCATATTTAGAGTGAAATGACATGCCAGAGGGAACAACTGAAATGATGAGGGTATAAGCAACACTGAAATTTGAGAAGTTTGTATCCAATCTTTGTGGCCGTTTTCTCATTTACATAATGAACAGAGATCGATGATTTAGAGCTCAGTTTCCTCCTCAGGCACTGGCCCTTGGCAATGAAACAGTAAGTGATCAATATGTAGACTTCAGCACTCAGCTGAGGAGGATCTGAGAAATACATAAAGGACAGACCTTCCAGGTTACAGAAAGGATTGCTGCAGGATGGTGTGGAACTGCAGTCAAGAAAAAATGTTTAAATGTAGTTTTGAGCTCCCAGACCCAGGCTATTGGTAAAGCAAGAGCAAGCAGTGAGCTGGGCTGCCTGTGGGTGTCTTGCTTGATCTTTCCATTCTCTCTTAATGCTTAGAGGCAGATTGATATAAAACATAAAGTGTAAGCACAGAAAAGAGACACTTTTTCCCAGTAAAACAATGCAAGTACTAAAGGATCCTATTCTCTGTCACTCATGGTTGTATACACAGGCATGTGTATATTAAGACAAAGCAAATGCTGCCTCTCAGGGTCATATCCTTTACAGTGATTCAGGACAAGAGCCATTCATACTTGAGATACATTTATTTGAGAGGTTTGCTTTGGCTTTGTAAATATAAGAGGAATGTGAATGCAATTTGGTCTCTCTACATACCACCTTGTCTTTCACCAAAGCAGGGCCTTGATGAACAGAGGAGGGTTCCTGACATTTGGGAAATGCAGTTGCTAGCAGCCTGTAAGTGTTGTGTCTTGTAAACAGCCTTGTGGTGTCATGCCCCACCTACCACAGGAGCTTGCTCTGCCGTGGGAAGGAGACACGTAGACTCTGAATGGAAGAAAGACAGAGATGGCTTGTTTTGACAAGACCTTGTTTTGCAGAAGCTATGCAGAAGAGAAAATCTGCTTTACTTGACCCAATTTACTGTGAGCATCACTTTTGTAGTAAAAGAAATAGGAGAACTAATTCCATTCTTAGCTGTAAATCCAGTTTTCTAAAAGTGAAACAAAGTGAAACTCTTTCAATATATAGGAAGAAACAATATTCCAATAAACAGAGAACTATTTTATTTCATTTATCCCTTCTGCCTCAATCTCTTAAATGAGGGAAGGGAGCTTCTGACTTGCCAGTTCCAGTACTGTTGAAGGCATTTGCAATCAGCATGTTTGTAAACTGGTCAGGCTCCAACTTAAAATTTATTGGTTTTGATTGGTGCTGCTCCTTAGTGAAAGCTTTTTTTTTCATGTATGTTCACCTCTGATAGCTATTTGTGAGAATGAATTTGAGCTTCTAGTTAGTTTTATATTTTGGAATAATTTGGAAGCAGACTTTTAAAGGGATACCTACAAATCACTTTTTGCTCTTCTTTTCTAGAAGAAAAGGACGTTCCTTTCATTACAGTGGAACACAATTTTGCAAGACACCTTAGTCTCTTGTCTTTGGAGTTATTGTAGCAATGACCCTTGTTTCATGTTTAATGACAGTTCAGAAGTCAGCAATATTATCTTTAAACACAACAGACTCTCTAGAAGATAAAAAGGATTTGAAGCATCCTTTCATGCAATCACTTGATCACACAGGTCAATAAAGAAAGTTTGAATTTCCTTAATTTTATTATACTGCATTACAAGTGACATCACAAGTGCATAGCATAAGAGGCATTCACAACTCAATAATTTTGACTGGCTGTAATAGCCTTTAATGCTGTCTCTTAGAAAGCATGGATAGATAGTGAAATGCAAAATCCAGCATACATCCAATATTTTGTAACAGCTCTTGATGGTCCTCTGCCACTGTTTTCCTCAGTCCCTTCAATTCCATGGTTATTGAAGTATCTAGAATTTTTCATTGAGTAGGAAATCATCAGCATTAACACTAAATATGACTTAAGCAATGCCTATGTCCACAGAATCATAGAATGGTTTGGGTTGGAACAGACCTTAAAGATCATCTGGTTCCAACCCCTCTACTGTGGGCAGTGCCACCTTCCACTAGTCCAAGTTGCCCAAAGCCCCATTCAACCTGGTCTTGAACACTCCCAGGGATGGGGCATCCACATCTTCTCTGGGCAACCTGTTCCAGTGCCTCAGCACCCTCACAGTGAGGAGTTTCTTCATAGTATCCAATGTAAATCTACTCTGTTTCTGTTCAAGGCCCCAGGTAAGACACAGTGAATGGAAGAAAGTATTGTCAGCTTGGTCTAAAAAGCCATGGTCCAGGTACTGCATACCAGTTTGTAGTGGAGCTGGGGTTGCTGTTGCCAAAGTTCATATAATTGCACAGTTATCCCCTTCTCTAGTGGTGCTGCTTTGGGTGGAAAGTAGATCTTGTCCCTCTAACTTCCCCTTAACTATTTTATTTCATTCAAAACCTGAGTTCTGTGAAGGCTGCTTGAACTTGGCTGTGCCTCATGGTGACACAAATCCAGTAATGCCTTTTTGCTTTACTGAGTTTCTGAATCATGAAGAGTAAGAAAAAATAACACACACATCACAGATCTGAAACTCTGATAAGCTTCTAAGTAGTGTTGAGTAGGCTTTGTACATCTTTGTACATCAAGTTCTTACTTATGGTACTGGATAAGCTTATCACAAAAAAAGGAAACAGTTAATAGAGGGGAAAAATCCAAGAAAGGTCACATTTCTTTACATTACTTTCTTACAACGTATTTAAATGAGAGGGTTTTTTCAATTTAAGTAATTTTAAAAAATTAAAATTATAGTGCAGACCAGAAGCAATTAATGTGCATCCTGTAATAGTTAGTCTGTTCACCTCGAGGAAGTTTATCTTCAGAGAGCAAAAGATGCAGAAATATTTTCTTTCACATCACCTTCAATGCTTTAAAGAGCAAATCTCAAAGTTGAAGGAGATTCTGATCCTCTTGTTGAAATATCTCTTTAGAGGCCCTAAGGAGTTTTGATGGAGCCATTGTTTAATTTGTGAAAATAGAGGTATAAGGTGGAAGATTTGATATTTGTTGTAGACTCAAATGTGCAAATCAAACCAACAACATTTTCCTGATTGTTATTAACTCATTTTAAAAGGGAAAAATACAGTGAGACATTTCTAAGTTACTTACAAGTGCCAGATTTTTTTTGTTTGAGAATGATTTTTCAGAGACTCCTGCACAATGAAGGTGTGGGATTCCAATTGCTGCTGGTAAATAAAGGCACATGACTACCTTTGCATGTAGCAGGCTATAATTCACTGTGTCAATTTATAGGAATAAAGCAGTGTTTTGAATAGTCATATAATAGTTTAAACGCTTCATGCTGATCTGAAATTTTTTATCTGCAGCAGCCTATTTTATGTAACTGCATCCACATACTACGGGTTGAAGAGCTTCTTGATGGTAGTTCCTTTTTTGATGGAAAAATATTTCATTTAGCTTCTCCCATAACACCTGCTAGAAAATAATTTTTTTGAAATAGAATAAAACAAACTCCTACACTTTTCTACTACATATTTCCTTAAATAAAACCATATTTATTTTCTAAGTAGACATGAATAGGATACTATTTATACTTACAGGAACAGTCTCTGTTTTTTAATAACCAATACAAAAAAAACCCCTATATTTGAAAGTTCTCATGAAAAACTTAAAATGAGAGAACACTCCTGCTCAGAGGAGCTTGACAGTCCTGACACTCTGAAAAGTGACAGCCAAGAGTTGAAGCAGAGGGCAGGTCATAGAGAGCCAGCAGGGTGCCTTTCTCTTCAGCTTTTGAATACTGTTAGGTTTTGTGCTCTTGTCCTCCTTCACTTCCCTTTCAAGGGATGTTAGGCAAAGGTGGTACACTTCCACAAAATGTTCTTATGTGTTAACATTTTTCAGAGACAGAATGCTGTCAAAAATTCCTCATCTATGTCTATATCTAAGTCTACTTGTGGTTTATATTGTATAACAAGAGTGTAATAATTTACATAATTGAATTGCTCATAAAATCTATTATGACTGAATTTCTCAGACACATAGATATTGACTTGCTTCAACAATAAAACATGAAACCACTATGGAGATTAATAAAGCTATCAAGCCTAGCTGGAGTTCTGCAGCCAATGGCATTTTTCAATTTGGCTGCAACAAAACATGAAATTATGCTGACATTTTCAAATCTGGCTTCCTGACTCCAAGCACACAGTCCTTAGGCAGACAGCTATACAGTTACAGCCCTGAGTGTCTTATTGCTCTGGAAAATCAGTCCCACAGCTGTCAAACTAAGGGCTTCACGACACAGCAGAAATCCAAGATTTAAAGAGTAGGCTTTGCTACTGAAGCCTGCAAGGATTAATCCTGTGCACGTCTCCAGGTATCTCACAGCCAAAGGCAATGATGTATTTTGAGCATCCCCCTCCACCCATGATGCTCATGGAGCTGCTGGAGGCCAAGGGCAGGGCCCAGGCGTGGCAAACCCAACAAGCCTCCCGCAGCCAGCCACTGGAAAAGCCCTATGGCTGCATCTTCAGAAACAGTTTTTTGTCAGGCTGGGTAGAGTGTGCCAATATTCCTTTCTCTGAGGGCACTGAGCCATGGATTCTTCACCCAAGCAGGGCAGGGGTGTCCTGTGTCCCATCCAGCTCCCCGCGTCTCAGTGAGGGGCTGGATTTTGTGTTTATTACCTCACAGTGACACCTGCTGGAAAAGGAGCTTCACTCAGGCAAGGAAGGTTTACTTTTACTATGAATTAAACATTCACTAGATGCCAGGAACAGCGCATTATGTGAGGTAAAAATCATAGAAAAGACTAGTACAAGTGAAAAACACCAGAAGAGTATTAAAAAACTTCCTGAGAACAGCACTGCAACCTGGTAAAGAAGCCTGTTGCAATTTCCTGAGGACAGGTACTGACCAACCACAGCTCTACACCTGAAGCGCAGCACCATCTGAGTCTCAGTGCAGACTTTGGAGGAATGTGCTGTTTCTCCGCACAGTGATTTCCCAGGATGCCGAAGCCCTCTTCCAGACATCTAGTGGGGTTTAATCAATGTATGGAACAAGTTTTTCTGCCATTCCCGTATTTTAGGAAACTGTTCTTTCATTTATAAAAGGCGTAGTTCTTACTTGGAAGTCCTTGTGTACTCTCCCAGCTTCCCGAGAGATTCAGAAAGCAAAAGGAAGGTAGGGAGGCAATGTGCCATTGGGCATTCAGAGGAACTATTCTAACATAGCTGTGTAACAGCCAAAAAAACCAAGACTGAATGGGTTTTTCCCACCCAAGAAAATACCACTAGGTGTCACTAAATGCCAGGGATTGTCAGTACTGGTCCTAGGACGTGCGTCTAAGAGAAAAAAACCACTGTGTGTATTTCATACATACACTGCTTTATTAGTATGCCTTTTTACAATGACCAAAGTGTGAGATCATTTTAGCTTTTAGCAAGATTTGCATTTGTTTTGGGAAATACCTCTGGCTTCCAAATGGAACACACAAACCTTCAGCTTTACAATTTTAATTGGATATAATTTATTTATGCACAGAATGGGTGAAATAATCTTGGTCTGTATAAGCTGTTAAATTCTACACGTTTACATTTGAGAAGACGTACTTTAGCCTCAGAATTAAAATAATGACCAGTGTTTTATCTGGTTTTCCTGCCATCTGTACTCAGAGAGGTTGTACTCAGTGGAATTCTCATCAATATCTCATGTAAAAAAACAAACTGACCCAACTGTATTTGCTTTTAGAATACTTTCGTATGTGCACAAACAACACACACAGAGGTGTTAAAACTAAGGCTGCCAATGTTTGCAAAGCTGCAAACACAGCTTTGTCCTACCATCCTGTGAATTTCAGAGCAAACATGAGGGGGACCAACATTTTTGAGTGTGGTTTCTCGCTCAGATTGACTTGTGATTTCCTCAAGCAGTGTGGAAGGACACAGAGAGAAAGCAGAAATTGAGTACAGTGGCCTAAATTATTTTGAGAGGTGTATCAGAGGTCCCCCAGCAATGTCCTAACACCAACTCTGCCCGGTTCTCTATCTCAGTGATTATCTGATCTTTCTTCAGAAAGGAAGGATGTGGACTCAGGATGTAATTGTGAGCAACCAGGAGGATTAATCAGCACACAGTATGTAACTACCTCTGCCTTTAGCATCTGCAAGGTCTCTCAGGAAGAGGGATCTCTGCTGGAGCTGCTGATGCTGGGCTCTAAGACACGGCCCTGAGTGGAGCTTTGTAAGGTAGAGCTTCCTTAAACTGGCAGTGCTGGGGATCTCACGGGAAAGGCTCTGAAGATATTTGTATTTCTTCAATCAAATATTTGGTGCCAAAGGCAGGATGGAAGTGTGTGCTGGAAAAGGAAATAACAATGTGAAAAGTGAATAGCCATTCCTCCTGCTGACGGAACAAAAGCTCGGCAGAAGAAAAAGTAGAATTTGTATCTATTGGTACAATTGGTACAATTCTTCTTAATGCATGCATGGAAATTTTGCTGAGATTCACTGCTCATCTTTTGTTCCTTGTCCCAATAGGAATATTTGCTGAGTTTTTCTTTTGCCAAAAGTAATTTATATATATATATATATATTCCAATATATATTTAGTTCAACCTCTCCTCCTCTTAGGAAGAAAATCTCCTTCTTGAATCCCGTATTTTATAATTACAGTTTTCTCTGACAGGGAGTAATAAGAGTAAGCCTCTCATTGCTCTGATCATTTAGTTTGGCTGTGCCTCTTATCCCCACTCACACATATTAATTTTGAACTTCAATGTAGTTCTTCTCATACACGAAGCAGTAAAATTCTTTCTGGCACAGTTTTTTCCACATAGAAAAGAAAGATTACTCTATCTCATGTACCTCATGTTTTAGGGTTTAATACACACATGTTTGCAGAGTGTACTGAGGATGAAAAGCAGTATATTATAAGCAGTACCTTCTATTTTGATCATAAAAGGTGCATTAGTGATTTTCCTCATCCCTCAAATAAACAGCAGTGTTATTCCTTCCTAGACATCCATAAAAATATATCTATAAAACAGGAAGAAAAATAATTATAATATAAGGCTTCATAAATAAACAAATACAGAAAGAAATTATTTTAGGATGACAATTGAAATCTCTCTCACCGGTTTCTTTTGATCTCCTTGAGGCTCATTAAATTGTGGGTGGCAGACCCCGCTTCTATATTTGAGAAAGAAGCTGAAGTGCTGCTTATGTGCAAGCAGAAGTTTCAAAGGTAATTAGGCTTGGGACCTATAGACCAGAAAGTGTAGTTTGATTTGCATGCATTTTCCTCCTCTCCCGCTGCTTATTTGCATTGTTCGTCATTTTCCAGCCAGCTCAGAAATCCTCAGCTGATTTGTTAATATTTGCACAGTGCTCATAAGAATTACTGACTGTCTTCAGGTAGACAGGGGAAAAAAAGCACTGGCCCAGTGAACTTCCAATCAAATCACTTGCGTTGTGACACTCTCATTTTCATCTGCTCCTTACCCTGGATGAGCATCAAAGATTTTCCATAGCAACTGAATGAAAAATCCACAGAAATGTGTTTTAAATTGAAAGTCTATAATAGAAAGGAAGTGCTGAAATTCTGCTTCCTTGGGTTCTATATGTAAGGGATATATATAGACATCCTCTATTTTTCTGTGGATAACATTGTTTGTTTTCCTTTCCCTTGTTTCTGTTGGCTTCCCCCCCTCCCTTTCCATATTCTTTTGCTGATTAGGGTTGAGGTGTGCTACAAATCAAATATCTGTAAAGATTGATGTGAAAATGCCTCAGCAGATATGCTAAAAGCAAAATAGCTCTTTGGATGCTGATTGACTGTCTTTGCCTAACTTCTGTTACATGCTGTGTTAGTCAGCTTTGTGGGCCAGTGCTGCACATAAGCGCTGGTAGAAGTGAGATCCCCTGCACCTGGAATGGACTTCTACAGCAAGGAACACTTGCAGATTTGAGCCCTATATTATGGACTAGAAGTAGTATCTTAATGCATCTTCAAAAGGGGAAGAAAATTATCTTAACATCTTACATAAAGAAAAAGAGACGAAAAAGCGAAGTCTAACCTTATAAACAGCTTACATTACAACCAAGTTCATTACCAAGTGCTCTGTAATAGGTTCTTCTCTTTGTTCTGATGCCTAACAATCCTTCTTTTTCAGGAAAGTTCACTTAAACAAGGATACCCCAAATAACATGCTGCTACATACATAACTAAATAAATAAAATAAATAAATTACTATCTATTACATACATAAATAAATAAATTACTAAATTACATAAATTAAATTATTACTATATTACAAAAATTATTGCTACAGACTGATTGCTTCTACATGTCCATGGTGTCTTCCAGCCCAGGATGTGAGGACTTGCTGTTGTGGTGAGCAGCTGTGCCCATGCCAGCCCATCCTGCTGTGTGGCATCACTGCTCACAGGTACATAGCAAGCACCTGTGCATAATGCAACCTAAAATGAGTTCTCACCATGATACTCTTATGGCGAAGGACAGTAATTAAGAAATGTGCAAAGCAGATTAATTTAGTCCTTGTTTTTATTGTGAGTGACTTTTCACATGCTGTTGAAAGTATACGAAGGAGTTGCTAATGGTAGAGGGAGTTACAATGAGACAGGAGAGGGTGAAGAGAGCTGTTCACCCCTGCACAGAAATACTAGTATGGAAGATTTTTGTGTGAAGTGCATCATCTCTTTGTATATAAGCTCCTGCTGAGACTGAATCCTAACTGGGACAAAAGCACAGCACAAGGAAGCTGATAGTGCTTAAATCTGTGCTGGATTCCTTTCTATGGTTTAAGGAGTCAACAGCAAGCATATCATCTTCCCGGTATGCAGCACTTCTATAAACAGAACAAAATTTCCTTAAAAACTACAAAGGGGATCCTGAGCATATGTTGTTATCAACAAAGATTTTTGACAATAGGAAAGAAACAAAATAGAAAATACATTTTTGAGCAGCATTCTGACAGGTTTATTGAAAGTTCATTGTGAAACTACAGTACCTCCTATTAAGCCAAATCACAAAGAATCCATGAAATCAAAGACACAGCTATGAAACATATAATCAGTTGTTTAAAAGAGAAAGAAATAATCATGCTTGGAGAAGAACATTTTGCATTATAAAGGCAGCAACCAGCAGCTACAGATAGGGAAGCAAAAAGGCATTACCTTCTGTTTCCAAACAATATTTGTGCACAGGGGGCTGAGATCTGAACAGATTCACAGCTTTCCTTTCTAAAAAACTATGTTTTGACACAAAGAACAGGTTAAAATAGTATGCAGATAAAGGCTAGAAGATTTTAACAATGAGGTGTTATGACCACTTCCTAACCTTCCTCAGTCGTAGCTGCTGCTGCTAGAGGAGCATGTGTTTTGCTGCATGACATTGTCGGGGATCATCTGATTTTCTCTTCGGCATTAGTCCCCTCAGTACTGAGCTGGGGCAATCAAAAGCTTGTTTGAATAGTGGAAAAGAAGAATATCAAAAGGCGGGTTGGAATTAGTATTCGAATGAATAGTGTGAAATCTCAAATTGAGATTACCAGGGAAATGATACACAGTCATCTCAAAAGGAAGGCTGTTATTTTAAGAAATAAAATTTCACCAAAAAACGAGAATAAAGAGATCAACCCCATAAAAACGATGACTTCCAGATGGAAGGTAAATCTTTAATATGAAGCACTTCTTTACCTACCGTTGTGAAATTGGCAAATATGTTCGAGAAGATTTTTATCCTTATCCAAATAGATATCCTAATTTTTATCTATATAAAAAATATCTAAAATAAACAGATTCACAATTTTATATTTTTTCTAGAACCTAATATAAAGACACCAAAGAGAATTTTTTGTAAATTTATGTTATTTAAAATAATTTTAGATTTATACTTGTGAATGAAAAAATACAAGAAACATGTAATGTAAAGCAAGGTGATTGATTTGTTCACTTTGTTACTTGGTGACAAAAAGATTTGCATATTTGTTCTGTTTATTTTGAGTAAAATGCTACCTGTTCTTCTGTGTTTGCAACAAAGGCTAGGTGGTCTGGAGGGAGAGTGAGAGAACAAATGTGAGTGTAATGTAACGTGTCTGCAGCTTTTCAGATGCTGTGAAACTCACCAGACAGAAGGACCTGTATGGAATTATTCTGTATGTTCCTTTCCTATAATGTTGGTGCCAAGCTGTACTACAGTCAAAAGTGCAAACCAATAGGATTGTTACATTACTGTATAGGTCTCTTTCCCTTTCTTTCAGGCAAGGCAAGTGAGCTTTTACTTGTCTTAAATATTTTTTCTTGGTAGATTATTAACTTTGAAAATACTTTTGTCCACCAATTCTAGTTTTTGGTGGAAAATTGGAGACTGCTTTTGAATATTTAGTGGTGAGTGAACCCCTGAATTCCTCAAATTCTGGGAGAGAGCTGAGCATTGACTATACTGACAGTAGGCATGGCCACATTCCTTGCTTGGGAATATGTGTATGCCATATTTGTTTTTTGCTTTTCTTTAAAAAAAAGGGAAAATTTTGTGAAGCTTTGTGAGCTATGTCAGTCCATGGATTACTGCTTGATTAATCCTTAGAGATTGCTAGGGGTCAGAATAGTGTGATACTGAAAAAAATAATTGTCTGTTTGTTTTACTTAAATGATGCATACATCTGTTGGATGATATAAAGAAGTTTTTATACTTTGAAGCTAAATCTAAAATCAATCACAGAAAGCTTGTGCTGAGTTGCTAGCTGTGGAGTTTATTTCAGAAAGAATAACTCTCCTCTGCCTACCACTACCTGCCCCTCTTAGTTTGAATAGACCAGCTTTTGCTCCTGCTTTCAGAGCCACATATAGAGTTTTATTTTGTAAACCCAGAGGAGCACAGGTGTCCAAGAGAATTCTTTGCCTTTCTAAGCTTCACTTGATTGTCACTGTTATTTCTCCAGTGGAAAACTCATCTTTTTTTTCTGTTTAAACCCATTTCTTTTACTGAAAGCACAAAAAATAGACCAGCATTTTTGTTCCTTTTGAAGTTGTCCTCAGAGCAAAATATGACCTTCTGCTTCACATTTAGAACATCTGAGAAACTTCTCCCATTGATGTTAGCACATCCCAGTGACCAGACGAGTTGTCTCAGACTGACATATGTTTTTGCTTCTGTGTGTGATTTATCCTTTCTTTATCCGGAGGAATAGTCCACATCAGCATCAGTGCCTTTTGGGAGTCACACAGTCCCTTCTTGCTCTACCACAAAGATGTCTCTGCTATGGCACTCCATTCCTGACAGGTGACACACCTGCACAAAGAACCTGACCCATCAAAGTGCTGTATGCCTGAAATGTGCAAATTCCAAGGCTATATAAGATATGTGTAAGATCCTAATTTATTCTAAAAAATGCAAATTCTTGTGTTCCTTCTGCTTCAAGTCCCTCTACCTCTTTATGCCTCAGATGCTTTTTGTCCTCTTTCTCCTGCATATGTGCTACCCACATCCTATCTTCCTGAGCAACACAACATATTGCAGGACTGACAGGGTGATTTCTGTTTACTAGTGGAAGAGTGGAATGTCTGCCCTTGATTTATTCTGTTTAAAGGAAACATTTTCTGGGTAGGCCCCAGCCCTCACAGACTATCTTGTGTTGCATTTGGTAGAAGAAAAAGAATCAAGAGTTAAGTAACTCCAAAAGAAGGAAAATGAAAAGATGCTATTTGCAAGAACATAATGATTTTGATATTTTAATTGCAAATATAATGATTTCATTATTTTAATTGCAAGCATCTTGGTGAGGTACTGACAGAATTTTAGAATCAGTTTTTCAAAATGTTTACCAGTAGACAGTTGAAAACAACTAACTGTATAGGAATATGTATGTTTTGGGCTTTTTTTCTAAACAAAATTTGCAGCTGTACATCCTGACCTGCTTCAGGAGGATAACAGTTCACAGGCCATCAGCAGAGCAGAGTGCAGAGAATGACACAGCTCACAGTGATGTGATCTCAAGAAAGTGCTAAGCCTGTGCACGTTTCTGTGCTCAATGACTCTTTCACCCATACAAAATAGATAGAACATTTTACATGTATAGTCATATTGCTGCCTGTGGATTATTGTTGTGGATGTGACCGGTGTCTTCTGTAATTTTCCATATTTGCATGCCAGCAGGCACCTGAACCATGACAAATACAGCTGAAACAAGGTGCTGCAACCAAGTAAAAGAGCCTTCATGTATTACTGCTATTGACAGTTTTATTCAGTATACTAAGTTACTGCGCAAAATCCACATTCAGAAAAACACTGTCAAGGAAGCACCCGACACAATTATTCAGATGGATCAGTTCTGCTTGTTTCTGCAACCTTGGCCAGCTGACACACAAATGGACTGAAAACCTAGCTTTGTTATGCAGCCAGGTTATTGACAATTGCTTGAATAAAACAAAAGAGACTCTGCAATCATTAGACTTTCAGAAAGATTCAGCTAATTTACATCACAGTTACTGAATATTAGTCTTGCCTTCTTCATGTAGTATTAAATCAACAGCTTGCTCAGAAATAATAGCTGAGACAGGGAATGAGTAAGTCCCTTGTGTGCACGCAGTGATGGTTACCTGAGTGATGCTTAGGCTAATGCACATCTCATGGTAAAGAATAATTTGACTTCTTTTCTGGAAGATGAACAAGTGCCATCTTAATTCTCTGAGGTCATGGTTTTTTGCCTGACTTCCATCCCGTCAGAGAAGCATGTTTAATAGTCAGATCTATTAATTTGAATCAGATTAATCAGATGAATCCAATTAATACCTTACTCTGCATTCTGTGAAGATCATGACTATTTTTGTAGGGCAAACATCCATGGAGGGCCACTTTTCCCTCTGTAACTTTTGATGTAACTTGAGCAAAACATGCAGTGGCATCTAAATAGATAAAAAATATTAGGACACTTGCCTTAAAAAACCCCAAGTCTACTATACAATACATTAGTCTGTTAAACTTCTACACTTGCTCTGGAAATTTAAAAAAACATTTTTAATCTGCTGTAGCTGATTCATGTTCTTTTCATAGGATACTTGGCAACAGAGCAAATCAATTTGTAATAAGAAACCACTGCAATATTAGTTCAGAGACACACACTAGAAAAATATCATAAAGCATGTAACAGGTAGGCTCCAATCAGTAATTTGTAATTGCTACCTAGAGGAAAAAAAAATCAATTTTCTGGAAAATTTTAGTAAACCTGCAGTGTAGTTTAAAATATTAATTTTAATTAAATGTATTGCATGACCAAATGAGTGCAACAGAAACACTGATGATTTTAAATCCTTCTTCTGTACTGCCTACACACTGAGTAAAGCATACCACACTCAACATAGAAAATATTTATCTCTGCTGAGCCACTCCTCCACAGCCTGATGGCTCAGATCTCATTGCAGTATCTCACAACTGAGACTTCCTCAGACAAACTAATGACACCAGCTGGACTTGTTATCATTGTTGTGCCATACTCTGCCTTTGGAGGTTTCACACTGCTAACAACCCTGAGGCACATTCTCTGGACTTCATGTGATCAAAGCAGGAGGGCTGGACACAGCTCAGGAGACATAAAAACATGTGCAGGTCCTTCCAAAGTTAGTAAGGTATCAATGTGTACTAAAGTGCTTTGTAGAAAAGGTATGGAATTAGTTCTGAACTTTTAAGTTCATAACTGAGTTATTGAAAGGAGTTTCTGTAAGCAGACTATTTACATTAAGTGGAAACTGAGGTACCCTTGACAGCATAACTTGGATGGGGATGTCTCTGCTAATGTTCCATATAGCTCCACAGCTGAGCTCCAGGGAGCCATAGGTCAGTTGATTTGGTACCTGAAGCAGCTGTTATCTCATCTTTGACTGCAAAGAAATGGATTTGTAACCACAGAATCATAGAATGGGTTGGGCTGGAAGGGTCCCAGTGAGCAGGAACATCTCCAGCTAGGTCATATTGCTCACACCCCTGTCCAACCTGACCTTGAAAGTTTCCAGGGGTGGGGAATCCACCATCTTACTGGACAACTTGGTCCACTGTTTCATTACCCTCATCATAAAAATGTTTTTGTCTTATATCTAGTCCGAATCATCTAATTCAAAACCATTATCCCTTGCCCTATCACAACAGGATCTACTAAAAAACCCCAGTCTCCATCTTTCTCATAAGCACCTTGCTAACTACAGAAGGCCAGAGAAGGTGTTCCCAGACTCTTTTCTTCTTCAGGCTGAACAACCCCAGGTCTCTCAGCCCGTCCTAAAAGGAAAGGTGCTTCAATCCTATGGAGATTTTTGTTGGCCTTTCACCAGACCTGCTCCAACAGGTCCACAAGTTTCCTGTTCTGGAGTCCCAGAGCGGAATTTGGAACTCCAGGAGGAGTCTCACCAGAGTAGAGTAAAGAGGCAGGATCACCTCCTGCTGGCCACTGTTGGTGGTTTCTTTTGATGCATTGTATCACTGATGAAGGTATTAAACTGTATGGGTCCCAAGATGAATAACGAGGTAGATAAAATTGTATTGTATAATTCTTGACTACTTTTACTTAATGAACCAAGAAAATTTTTACAATGGCATTACCCTAGCTTACCTCACACACAAAAAAAAAGGCAGTGGGCTCCATATTCGGTTTAGCAAATCCTCCAGTGTAAGTATTATTTGTCTTGTCTAATTTATGTGCATATGGCATAATTCCTTTTCTTTCTTTCTTTCTTTCTTTCTTTCTTTCTTTCTTTCTTTCTTTCTTTCTTTCTTTCTTTCTTTCTTTCTTTCTTTCTTTCTTTCTTTCTTTCTTTCTTTCTTTCTTTCTTTCTTTCTTTCTTTCTTTCTTTCTTTCTTTCTTTCTTTCTTTCTTTCTTTCTTTCTTTCTTTCTTTCTTTCTTTCTTTCTTTCTTTCTTTCTTTCTCTTTCTTTCTCTTTCTTTCTTTCTTTCTTTCTTTCTTTCTTTCTTTCTTTCTTTCTTTCTTTCTTTCTTTCTTTCTTTCTTTCTTTCTTTCTTTCTTTCTTTCTTTCTTTCTTTCTTTCTTTCTTTCTTTCTTTCTTTCTTTTTCTTTCTCTTCTTTCTTTCTTTCTTTCTTTCTTTCTTTCTTTTTCTTTCTTTCTTTCTTTCTTTCTTTCTTTCTTTCTTTCTTTCTTTCTTTCTTTCTTTCTTTCTTTCTTTCTTTCTTTCTTTCTTTCTTTCTTTCTTTCTTTCTTTCTTTCTTTCTTTCTTTCTTTCTTTCTTTCTTTCTTTCTTTCTTCTTTCTTTCTCTTTCTTTCTTTCTTTCTTTCTTTCTTTTTCTTTCTTTCTTTCTTTCTTTCTTTCTTTCTTTCTTTCTTTCTTTCTTTCTTTCTTTCTTTCTTTCTTTCTTTCTTTCTTTCTTTCTTTCTTTCTTTCTTTCTTTCTTTCTTTCTTTCTTTTTCTTTCTTTTTCTTTCTTTTTCTTTTTTCTCTTTCCCTTGAATGAGTTTCCCTAGCTGATCCTGTGGAGCAGAGATTACTCCATGGTAGAACTTTCCTCCTCTACCATTGCGCTAAATGAATTGAAGGGAATGGCTGTGATACTCCCTGATTGCCATTGAAAGAAAGAAGTTATATAGGCAAATCTAATTTTGAAACCCATGTCGTCTAAGAGCAGAATAAATTCTCACGTAAATAATGTGTTGTATTTATTATATATATTATTTCAGAAATCTATGGGGAATTTCCCACTTAAAATCACAATTAAATTTACCAGCTATCAGGAGCTGCACTGTGCTAACATTTCTGGAAGAAGCTAATTTCCAGGGCCATGCAGTGTAAACTGGTGCAGATTCTATATGTATTATTATAAATTAGTCTTCAGCTGCAAAAAATCCCCCTTGTCTTCAAGGGGTTCAAGTCCCTTGTATCCTACAGCTTATTACGTGAGCTAATTTTAAAAGTAGGTTGCAGTAGGAAATCACAACAAGGAGATAAAATATTTTGTATATGACTCACAGTGTGGAAAAAACCCAACCCATTGTAACAAGCAGGTATTCATATATTTTCAGTGAAACATTTTTTAAAAAGATCATTTGGGTTTGGCTCTTTTTAATAAAGGAATCCACATACCTCTCTTAAATCTGTTTAAAAAACACCCTATCAATGCAAATGTTATTTCTGCACACAGAAATTCCGTGTTTTTACTGTGATCTTTACTTTTCATGAGGGTGGAAATAAAGTAGTAGCTGCTTCTCTTCACTACTTCCATGCCCCTACTGATGGTAAGGTTTAGTCCTCTTCTTAGGCTCCTCAGTGCAGCTGCCATATTAGTAATTTCCAATGTGACACCAAAGCAGAGGTTGTACGAGTTTCGTAGGTCTATGCTGCTTCTTCAAATCCACTGACTCCAGTTTTATGTTTCCTTTCCAAGCAGTGGAGTTTTGTGTTCTTGCCAAGACTTGTTACAGCTGCATTTCCAAGACTAGGCAAGGATAACAAGACACTTGCAATAGCATTCTCCATGTCTGATACAGATGCTTTAAAAGAAATCACTCACCTGGAAGTTGGCTGATACTCTTCCAAGAAAAAAAAAGATCCTGTTTCAGGATATTCTTGTAGAAAAACCTGTTTTCTCTCTGAATCAAGGTACAGTGTAAATAACTGCATAATGAACTGTATGTGTTTGTGCATCAGAACTTTTGTGAATACTGCTTTGTTCAGAGCAGCATTCAATGTCCAAATCTTCATAATCCCAGGAGTATGGAATATAAACTCCACTAAACAAAGTAAATGTTGGCTAAGTAATGCGAGCTAACTCCAGGGCAGAAGCATAAGAGACATTATCTCCAAGTAAAATAGATCTTTCCTTTATGAACAATGCCACGCTGCATCTCCCTTTAGGCTGTGTACCATAGTCTCACAACTACATTTTTTACCCTGGTAATTTGTCAGTATCCTTTATCCACGAGCAGTCAGTGGCACAAGGTGTTCAAGTGACTTACAAGGCTTTTGAAGCCTTGCACTTTGCAATAAAGAAAGATGAAAGTATAGTCTTGAGAACATTAGGGAAACAACATCTGAAGGAAAGGGAACTGGCTGCACAGAGGCACCAGGTGAACAAAGGAGTTTAAGCATATGCATAACTGAGACAATAAGAATTGCTATTGCTGAAACAAGTCGTGTGGGGAGGGTTTAGTACACTTTCTACTAAATCTGTCTTCTGCAGTATTCATATCATGGAGTGTCTGTGCCAAGAACTGAAGGTAACTAAGAGATTTCCAAGATTGATAAGTGAGTTGAGTGAACAGTGAATACTTTTCATCCTGTTCACTGAATAAAATATAGAGACAGACTTGAAAATATTGCAATCCCCAGAGAGTCCATGATATCTGGAAATAAATATTATGGTAGTACCACAATCTTAGAAAAAACCTTAGGAAGAACTAAGGACTCTTTTCCACAGCTGTATTTTGCAACTCGCCCAAAGAGGCATACAGAGAGAAGAAGGTGAATTTCAGAAAGCAAAGGAAGAAGAGTAAGTTTTCATAGATACATTTGGTAGAAGACCTTTGTATTCTTAAGGCAGAGGGCCATGAACAGAGGAGCAAGTTGCTGCATTCCCATCTTTGCATCAAAAACTATTAAGTCTTTGGGATTGCATATCCCACAGAACTAGAAACTTTTTGAAGGCTCATATTGTCAAATGCTAGGACAATGGAGAAAATTTATTAAATTGGAGCCCAGTTGCCAAGTGTTGAGCAGGACAGAAGCAGCTCATGAATTTTGGAAACTTTGTTTTTTCCCAGTCGGTTAAAACGGGGCATTTAACAATACTGTGTAGGATTCTGTAGTCTTAAGCAGAGGCATAAACACGTGTAAAATTGCACAGCTGTTTAAGGGAATATAATCCCAGTGTTTTTAATCTAGCAAGGCAGAGATATAAGATTTAACCACCACATATCTGCACATGACCATATTTAGTTGCATATGGCTGATGCAAGTTCTTGTATCTTTGACTGTATCTTGCTTCTTTGACTGTATTACAACACAGACATAACCAAAATAGCTTTAAATTAATGGCTTTGGGAAATGCTAGCAATATTGCTAATCATACAAGTACTCTGATTTCGTGGGTGGGTTTTAAATCTGTTGAGCTCTCTGCTTTAAGAACCCGAACTATCTGCTATAAAACTGATTCAGATATAACTAGAAATGTGGAAGTTACTACAGAGTTGCTCAAAGTAGTGCTGCTTAGAGAGGCTCTTTAAACAGATGCACCTGAGAAATTGTTCCTCTTCTCAGGATATGTTTGTACACTGAGGAGGCATTGATGCGTTTATCTGCTCTAAGAGCCACACTCCATCTGTCTTGAAATGATGTATGGTTCATATCACTCTGCTATGCCAGTTTATGGTTAATAATGACATTTGTCTAGCTTTGACCTTGTTTGAAAGAACTATTTAGCAGTCTCACCATATATCCCAGCACACAGGCATCGGGAGCATGATAACCAGCAATGGACCTCAGCAGTGGGAAGACAAAGGAAATTCTTCTAAAAATCTTCACCGAACTACAGCAATGGTTACTGATATGAGAGCTCCCCCTCTCTAGCTGCAGCTACTCCCTGGGAACATGTAGTGCTCCAGAGCAGTCAGGTGTTCCTCGAGAGTTTTTGGCTGTGAGACCAGCTACAAGGGTTATTTTCATATTAAAGTACATGTTCCCTTCCCACCTTCCCACCTTTTAACTCTGCTGCTCTCTGGTCCTTTTCAAACTTGCTCCTTCCCTTCAGTCATCCCTAGGTGTCCTCTAGCAAAGGCAGTGTTTTAAAATTGCATTTTCTTTTCAATGTTGGGTGGTGGGTGATTTTGGAAGATTCTAATGTGTTTGTATTTCACACTACCATTTCATACAACTCACTGATGAGATCCAGCCTGGACTAGGGTTAGATATAGCAACGGCTGTCAAGGCAACAGAATTAAGATTATGAAACACTAAAAATATATGTGAGTGTGATCAGAGACTGTTTTAAAAGTTAGGATATTAAAAAATGCTATTATAAAATGAATTTCAGGACAGAGCAACGTGGTCTAGTGGGTGACATTCTTGACTATAGTAAAGGCTTTGGAACTAGATTATCTTTAATTTTCCAACCCAAGCCATCCCATGATTTTATGAAGAATCTGGAACAAAAGTGAGTGGAGAAATTAAAAGCACAAAGCAGCTTATAGCTGCTGTAGGCTACTTCAAACACCCAATAACATGGACAAGTGCCAGTCAGGTTCACTAGTCAACCCTTGGTTTTAACTAGCCTGATCAAATGAGGAACCACTGGCTGTGTGGGTGAAGGAGCCGCTGCTGGCACTGCTGCCCATGCTGGGAGGGAGCAGAGAGCAGAGGATGCCAGGGTAGTACCTGTACACCTGGACAGGTTATAAATGGCCACTGAGCTGCAACAGTGACCTGTCCAAAAAGTCATGGTGTGAAACAGGGAAATAGGCAGCACTGCTTTCAAAGTTTTCCTAAGAGGCATAGGAATTGAAGGAAATAGCAGACAGTCCTGAGTACATTGTTTTGCTACGTAAGTGAAGGCTAGAATTAAAAGCCTCTTTTACTCCAATTTCTTTCATATAATACTTACAAATCAGTATAAAGATAGCGGCAAAATTAGTCACAATCTGTAGCAATTGTTACAGAGGTGAGTATGCAGTCATGCCTTAAAAGAGCTATGATTTTCTGACATGTCTCCATACCCTGATTTGAGTCATTTATTTCTTGAAATCTCACTTCAGAGAAGGCTGAGTGCACTCTCAAAGCTGTAGGTTAGCATATCTTTTCTGTTAGTCCTTTTTATTAATCTTTCTCTACCTGAAGACAAAATGCACAGTCTGTGTCTCTGTGCAGTTATAAGAATCTGATTGCATTTTATTTTTTAACTCATTTGGTGCCATTTTGTAGCTGTCTGTAGCGTGCTGAAGTGAGAAAGAACTGGAAGGAGGTGGTTGACAAAAACAGATTTTACAGTATACAGAAATACAGTGAAGAAATTCCTGTACCAGCTGTGATGTATGAAGGGAGGTCAGTGACATACAGGTGGAGAGAAACTCTTAGCTCTGCCATATTTAGATTAGTCTAACCCAGGCTATGCCCTTCCTTCCTTCCTTGTTTTATAAAGGAATGAGTGACACTGTCCTCCACAGCAGAGCTGGTGTGGATGTTTTCCTAGGGTTTTAGACCTTTGCAATGTAAATTTGTTGGTTCTTCCAGAAACTCTCCTTGTGGTGAAATCCCATGAAACATTTGAACTGGAAAATGGGATTTGTGATGAAAAAGTGTTGAGTGTGATTTATCTTACCATCAGTATGAAGAACACAATAAAGGCCTGCTCCTCTGTCAGGGAATACAGGGAGCCAAAAGAGTCACTACTGAAAAGGGCCCCATTATCAGATGCATGACATCCAGTCAGGAGAACTCCAAAATGTAGCATCAATCAAATTAAAATAACATGAATGTTGTCAAAGAAAACTTTTCAAGTAAATTAACAACTACTGTAGCCTGTACCATCCCATGCAGACCATGAATTTGGTGATCCCACTGGCCTTTAAACAGAACTGCTTTCCAGTGTATTAAAGTATCTTCCTAAAATTGCTGGTCCTAAAGGTTCTGTTGCAAGACTCCTCTGTTGTCTGAAGAACAGTGCTTCTCCAGTCCCACATCCAGTGGGAGATTATTTTGGATATTTATTTCCAAGTATGGAAGTCATCAGACAATCTTTCCAAGATATTTCATCAGCTGACCTCCACATATCTCATATTAGAATGCCAGCATAGTTTTATCCTAGGGCCACAGTTTGCCTCAGGTAATCCAGTTCCATTTAATAGGACTGCTTTTATTCCAGCAGCTGCTGCACAGAAAGGAAGCTTGTCTTGGATGAAAATGTACCTGTAAAATGCTAGGTAGAGCAAGGCTCTAACTCATGCAGGTTTAATGAAAAAATGTCCTGTAAGGTGCTGCTGCTTCCCTTCAGTTCATGCTCTCATGATTTGAGAAAAAGCAAGGGAATTTACACTGGGTAGGAACATTGATTGGTCTGACTTCTTTCTTTTATGTTATGCATAAGAGCTGCTGACATGTGCAAAAACATTTTGCTAGGTGTGATCAGGAAGTAAATTGTGCCTGCCCTCCAGCATGGTCCAGCAAATTCTTCCAATAGCAAAACCAGTAAGTTAATCACAGTATTTGCTAACTCAATCTCATTGTTCATATGCTGCTTTTCCAGCAGTGTTGCCCATTGAAACTGAGAGTTTACATGTTGTTCGTTTGAGGCAGGTGTTTCTAACTGTCAAGAATACCCTAATTAATATTTTTCTAATTAAATTAGGCTTTTTTAAAAGGTTAACTATGACATTTTAATAGCTTCAGCTCATATTGATATTCTGAGGACACACTTCAGCTCAGCCACTTGTGACTGAAAAGGATGTTTTTCCAATTAAGAAATCTCTTTTTAAGGGCTTCTCCTAAATGACATCTATTTTACAGGAGGATGTGGACTAGAATATAATTTATTCCCTGGCTGCACAATCTCATAGTTCAGCAGGTAACCCTTTCAAACTGTTTTGTTACAAAATATTAACCTTCATGATACAAATTGTTTACAGTGTCCAACAGATTAAAAAAAATATATTATGAACAGCTAGTTGTAGTTAATCCATGCACATTTCTTTCTAATGCATCAGTGAAAATCCTAAAGAAATTCAGAGAAAATTTATAGACATACCAAATTCATTAAGCAGTGTAGCTGAGACTTCAAAATACTCCATGAAATAAGTACGAGCTGCTGGAATACAGTTATAGTTCCTTTCACTTTGCCTTTACAAATTGTACGTGGGGGTCCCCTACAGGGATTTGCACTTTATTATTTTCTGTATTGCCCAAGCAAAGAAAAAAATATAGGAACTATCCCAGGTGGTCTACAGATAAACACACGTCAAGACTGTATGGATACAGCCAGGTGAGGGGGTTAAAGCTGGAAGAAGGAATCTGTATGGCAGTGACTTGGTATTTCTGCAGCATGTTCAGTGACTTCCTACCAAATACAAGGAGACAAAAAGGAAGGAATAAAGCATTTAAAGACTGGGAAGACAATATGGCCCTTTGGTGACAGAAGTCAGCTTCTTAAAACAGAATAGAAAGAGGATTGTGATTGTCAAGGAAGGTCCTTGAAGATGAGGACAAGTAATTTATCCTTGCTGAGACGCAGAGGAAGTATTGTAGAAATGTAGAGCAGAGAACGATGTCCACTAATATCAGACCAAAGACAAAAAAGATCTTCTGGCTTTATTTCATTCTTTGTTTGACAATTGGTTGTCATTATCGGGCCAAAATTATATTATTGGTTTCATACAAATTTTGAATGGTCAAAATTAGAAAAAAGCATTTTGTTTGCACTTAAGGTTTGAAACTATGTTTTGCTATTTTAATTTTGACGTACACCTTGAAGGTAGTTACCATTACTGAGAGTTGGTAAGACGAATCCCATGACTGGAGTGTGGCTATAAATATCTCCAGATTGGTCAGAAGGGACAGACAAGGCAGGAGGGACAGAGGGGTTCCCCTCTTCCTCAAGAAATGGTTGTCACCTGTCAGTTGGGAAATTTTCATGAACACTGTCTTCAGCAGAAAAAAATGAATTATTCAAATCACATTAAATACCCTAACTTAATTGTAAACAACAATATTTAACAATATTTGCCCATTAACTAACTTTAAGGATAATGGATATTGTATTTATATGAGTTCATCTTACATTTTAAAAGGTTTTGAATAACAAATTTTCCATATTGAAATATTACGTGACGCTGCTGTACTATAGAAGGAAATGTTTTGAGAAACATTAACTAGTACTGGGAATAACAACCCAAAATTTCATTTTGTTATATCTCTATGTGATTTGGTTTTGTACCACTACACAAACTGTGGTTCAGTAGAAAGAAAATAGAATGGATTAACTCTTTGACAGGACAAAGGAGAAAGAAATGCTGTCCAAAAGTCTCCATTAACCTAAAAAGTATAAAATGATCAGAATCATGAGTTAGTTGTTAGCTGACTTTGGAATCAGCAGTGCCTGGAACTGATTATTTCTGGCTCTGTCAAAAGGTCTAGCTGCAGTGAACTGAATTACTATAGATGGTTTCAAGGGATAAGGAAAGATAAATGAGCCAAAAGAAAAAGGCTGCAGGAAATTAAATAAAAATACAGACTTTGTGCTCTAACACAATATCACTGCTAAAACTGAAGGCAAAGGAAATAATGAATTCATTAGAACGAGCACATGGGCATTAAATTTTATTGCATCCAAATAATTTCTGACATAATTTTCCTCCACAGAGTAAGATGAAGTGGTGACACCATACATACAAACTTCCATCCTGTTTCAACTTTGAAGCATATTTAATATTTTTTTCACTAATCAGGCAAGATTCAAGCAATTGCACATCAGAATGTAAAGATACTCAGCAATGACCTCGGAATTATGTTGTTCTTCATTACTTTTGAAATAAAGTATGTCCATTTGCTTTTCCTGGCTTTTGCTATGTAGCAGGAAATCTCTGAGTACATATTTCTGTAAATGAAGGAAACAATTGTGTTGAAAATAAAAATACTGGCAATAAATGGCATAAATTGATAATCCAAGACAATATATGCATAAAAAGAATACTAGGAATAAAAGAACTACAAACGCATAATAAGCTACTTAAATAGAGAGGAATACATGAGGCAGTGCATGTAAAGCATATTATCTAACCATCTGTTATAAAATCTTTAGTAGAAGAGTTGGGAGGTCAAAGTACCTGTTGTAACTAAGCCTTCTGCAAACTGACAGTATGGCATGAAGGGTGAGAAGAGAGCTTGCTGATACCCACGTCTCTTAGTTTGAAAAGGGTTTTACTCACTGATTTCCAAAATTGACACATTTAGTACATTATAATGTCCTCTTAGAACTCACCATTTAATCTAGTAGGCAGTTAGGCACCCCAATCTTTAATATTTTGTAACTTGCTCATTAGTGGGGAAGCTCTTATTGGCCATAAAAACAAATATAAACATATCTGTGAACTTTGCACCCTTCATTTTATTGCATTCTGTGTGCCCCTGTGACTGAAGGGATAAGTGAGGATTTAACAGGTAATAGGAATAATCTATGGAGCTGACCCTGTTTCCTTCGCCCAGCTGACTTCCACACACAGCTGTCTGCACTGTACAGGACAAAGAATAAAGGAAGTTACATGAAATAAGAGGGATGAATAAATATCTCCTCTTTAATAATTTTAAATAATGTGTAGCAAGCAGATCTACGCCCCAATAAGGCACTGTTGTTATTTTTTTTTTCCCTTTCTCTCTCCTGGTTGTTGGATTAAAGCACTGAGAAGTTGGGATCCAATCCAGGACTTTGAACAAAATTACCCAGAGGTCCCCTTCAACTCCAGCAGTTCAGGGAGTCTGACTTTCATTTAGAAGCAAGGAATGTCATCTTTGTGTAATAGTCTCAGAAAGCGAGATAACAGAAAGAGAAAATGGCATTAGTGAGTGTCATGTCTGGTGTGCCAACTCTGATTCACCTCAGGTGATGCTGGTACAGAAGGGTCCCAGGCCTGAGAGCTGTGTAGCCCTCATTTGTACCTCTTCTACATCTCTCACCAGCTGGATATAGCTGAAATAGACTGAGGAGAGAGCAGATAATCTCACATAATAAATATATGATGAGAAATATATCCAGTGTCAGAAAAGATTTTGGAAGATTTTGGGAGATGTGGAGGAAGAGAATAGAAATACAAATAAAGGGGATATATAAGCTATTTTCCCCCAGAGTTTCTGCACCCTTAAGAGCAGCTCTTCAATTTCTTCCAAGAACCATGCATTTACACTGCTGTGATTCAAAAAGCAAAACAGGCATAATTTTCTTTTTTCTTATTATAAGTATGAGGAAAAGTAAAATTGTCTAAAAATGCCACAGGCACTTCATATCTTCTGCCACGCATAAACTGGTCTCCCACATTCAACACTTCAACACACAACTGTTTTTCTGTGAGTAATTGAAGAAAGGCGTGATTAAGATCTGTTGGTGAAATTCTGATGATGATAAATGATGACCACTAATTATGATGGGTCTTTCCATGAGAAAGTCTATTTATTGATGCTAATATGAGTTTCATTTCTATTTCCAGTAAAGGAAATCCAGCTTTTCTATCAAAAAGACATTTGCTAATTTCCTATATCAGAAGCCTAACAAGAGCTGCCTGTTCCCTCCCCTAGTGTATGTATGAGTGAGCTTTTCTGACCCTTGACTTTGCTCAGTTGATTAACTGGAAAATAAAAGGAGGGGATGGACAACTAAATGTCTAATTAGCTTAACCTCAGCAATTTAGAGCAAGTCTATTTGCAGGACATTTAGCTTATACCAGATGTTGTTCAAAGATGTTTATTTGAATGTGACGAGCAACTTATTACACCATTCACTTGTTCTGTGAAGTGTTTTTCCTTATGCTACCAGTATATTTCAGCATTTGCATGGTTCCCATTGTGGCAATACGGGTTACAGAAATCTCACAAATAAAGACTTCCTAATTTTTTTGAGGGCTGATTCCTCTCCATTATTTTCCTTTTTCTCAGACCTTTTGTTAAATTGAAGTAGATCAAGTAACTGGAGGTGTTGGGAACACTTTTAAGTTTGTAATTCATAAATAAACTTGTGTGCTCCCTTACTTCAAATAAAGAGCAACTAAAGACACAAAAGCCTAAACACAACAGATATCTTTCAATGAATTAAATTTCATCTGAGATGACATTTATCTAAATCTGGGAATTATAGCAGTGGAAGAAAAAATACTGGGGATTAGATTTTTAGAAAAGTGAAACATTTTCATGTCCAGAAGTAGAAGGAACAGTATGTTAGCAAAACCTAGCCTGCCTGTAACACCGAGTAGTTATGTTAACCCTCCTTTAACTACCTAAAAAGCTGACATTTCTGTGTAGACAGGCTATCTTATGACATTTCTTTGTTGAAACTCCCTGATTCTCCATTGCTTTTATGAGGAGTGGAGAAGTTGACATTGGCAGGGTGTGCTCCAGTCATTTTCTGTCAGAGCTGGTGGCAGACCATGCCCACAGATTGCTCCTAGAGTCAGAGTTGGACTAAATCATAGAATCATGGAGTCATTTAGGTTGGAAAATACCTTGAAGATGATCAAGTCCAACTACTAACACAGTGCTGCCAAGCCCATCACTAGACCATGTCCCCAGGTGCCAAGTCTGCACATCTTTAAAAATCTCCAGGATTTTTAAAGTCCGGGGATTCAACAACTTCCCTGGGCAGCCTGTTCCATTGCTTGACAGCCTTTTCTGTGGAGGAATTTTTCTTAAAATGTAATCTAACCCTGTCCCCACACAACCTGACCCATTTCCTCTCATCTTATTGCTTATTATTTGGGAGAAGAGAATTGATCCCTATTGGGCTACAACCACCTTTGAGGTAGTTGTGAAGACCCATAAAGTCCACCCATGATCTGCCTCCTTTTCTCCAGGCTAGCCAGCCCCACCTCCCCAGCTTCTCCCCATATGAGTCCCTCTCTAGACTTTACACCAACTCCATTGCCCTTCTCTGGACATACTATAGCATCTCAGTATCTTTCTTGCAGTGAGATGTCCAAAACCAAACACAGGATTTGAGGTGCAACCTCAGCAGTGCTGGAGTCAAGGCAGAAGTGCTTCCCTGAACTTCAGGCTCTGTGTTTTCCTGGCTGGTAGACAAGTTCTTTCCCAGAACTAGTGCAAATGGGGACTGAACAGTGGGTCACATCTGGCATTTATGGTCACTTCTACAGCCAGCACACCATCACAACCCTTTCTGTGGTGTGGGGCAAATTCTTTTACTCTGTTAGAGACTTAGCTCCCTGACATGTCTAAACTGTTGCACCTTCCCCATTGCTGAGGAAGCCTGGGCAAAAGGCTTCAAAGGCAGCTGATGTGTACTCTGAAGTGGATGAGCCCTGAGCACGCCTTCCTGATGGTACTTCACTGGTGTGAGAATAGAGTGCTGTGTCTGGGCATGTTCAGGGCTGTAAGAGAGGCTCAATAATGGAGCTGAACAAAACACTTTGACTTTGGCCTTGGGATTTCCTTCAAAGGCAGCGTAGACTCACCCTGTCTTTCTGGGGACCTGTACAGGATTCTTGAGAACAAATATCCTCAAAGTCTGTTTGATGGATGGTTGCTGTTTTAAAATGCTGCAGAAAAGTATGTATCTTATCCCTACAATTTAACAAGGTCATAACTGTGCTGTAATCTCAGGGGATTGCCAAAAACGAAAGGAATGAGAGTATGCTTATTAGATTTGCTAATGACACTAATCTGCAAGGGACTGTGAGTACGTTGGAAGACAGGATTGGAATTTAAAGTGATCTTGACAAATTGAAGGTATGGTCTGAAATAAATAGGATGCAATTCACTGGGGATAGATATAAGGAACTGCATTTAGGCAGGAATAATCAGCTGCACAAATAAGAAAGGAACAACTATTTAAGTAGCATATCTTTATATGTAGGTTTTATGGATCACAAACTGAGTACAAGTCAACAACATCATGTCCTACCTTTCCCTGACTGCCAAAGAAACCCAAACCCAGTTATTCTGCAGTGAATAATGTAAACTTCAGACTATGGGGATGTGCAAAATTATACTCCTACTTTCCTTGGGACCAGCTATGCCACAGCTGGACTGTTCTATCCCACTGGAGGATTGTCTCAGTCCAGTAAAATGTTTGAAGTGAGGCTACAGATGATTCAAAGGGATTCAAATGCTGGATGGTCTAAAATACATTACTTAAGAATAAATTGGTTAAATTAGTTGGGCTTGGTCTTCGCATATTGCAAAAATTGCTACATGGATGTCTCAAAATAATTTGCGATAGGTAATTAAGAAAAGTAATGTGTGGTGTGTGGTTTCATTTAATAGGCCTTACGCTGCAACCAGAAATGTCTAAGGGTATTTTTGCAAGAAAAAGATCTTAAACCACTGAGTTAGACACTGAAATGGTTTGTTAATATCTAAGGCAGGGCACTGATGTTCAGTCTCTATTTGGGGACACCATTAAGGACACGTTAGATAAATATCTGTCAGGAATTACACAGACACAGAAATATTTGTTTGATATTTGTTCAGGTAGAGAGGTGATTTGGTTTTGTGAGGCCGTTTCAAACTGCATCGTGAGCTATGCCTTTTAGAGATGAAGGCAGGAAAAGTGTTCTGAGAGAAGGGCAACTAGGATGCTTATACTTGATATTGCTGAACATAATTTCCAATATTGCTTTTGGAGGGATTTCTTTCCTGCTTTATTTACAGTTGCAGTTTCTTCTGCATCATCCCTCTTTCCCTAAGTCTATTTTCCTTGACATTTTCATCATTTCCGCCTATTCGTTCTTTCTTCCCTTTTTATCTCCTCCCTCAATATACAAGAGCAAATGAGGTTGTCCCTCAGATGAGAATAAATTCAAACTGATGACTTCTCTGCTGCTGTAGTGGGTATTGTATTGACCCTCACCTTGACCCCCCTCTAACTACAGGCTCTTGAGGGATGCTTCGCTATGCTGCTCAGTGTGTTCTCAGCTCAGTGTTTGAGGAGATATGCAAATATATTGGCTGTACAGGCAAATCAATTGGAGATTGATCGAAGATAAACCATTTTGACCTCATGCAGAATTTATCTGAATATTCAATTACAAAATACTGTCATTGTTAATAAAGCACTACATATGCTGCAGGAAGACACAGGCTGAAGAACAAGAGTGTGCAGCTGAACACATGCAGCCCATTTTGCCCAAGACTGAATTTTGCACAGAAAAAAATCAGAGTTGATTTGCACACAAAATTGGGACCAAACTCCTATTAGACAAATTCAGAGGTTAGCACATGGTGCTAAATCATGGTGTTTCTTCAAAAGACATACCTTCCCCTACACTGTCAAATGTGCAAACGCACATCATTCAGTTAGCCCAGGCATCCTGAATCAATTTGGAGCTTGAACACTTAATTATGTGTGGCCCTGGGCAAATTCCTTCTTCACTTTGACCTTTCAAAACTTCTGTTTCTCTTATTTATGCTGGGTACCCTTTGATTTCAACAAAGCCCTGTATTATATGCTTAGACTGCATCCATTTTAAAGGAATCTCAACAGTATCAGCCCTACTATGCATAACTCTGATTCTAATGATGGAAGAGAATTTGAAGTTTGACACCTTTTGCCAGGTTACTAATTATGGGGAAATACAGCATTTTTCAAAGGCAATAAATGTTTGCACAGGACATTTTTCAAAGGGCATTTCTCTACAATTTCTGCTTTGGTCTGATATTTAGGATGCAGAAATTCTAGTGAACTCACTGAACAACCATTCTTTTAGGGGTGTAACTGATATACAGATTAAATATGTACTGTTAGCTTATGCACTAAGTATTATTTATGTATGTATTCTTTTTCAAAGAAAAATCACATTTGACACAGCCTTAATTATGATGATTCAAATCTCTGGTTTTGCCAGCAGTTCTACTTCAAGCTGTATTAGCAGAAAATGCCACCTACAGCACTGGGGATTGTAGCCAGAAACAATATACTCCATCTTCATTTTATCTTTCAGCACTGAGTCCTTTTTTAAATTATTCAGCTGCACAAACTCTAGGCAAGGAAAGCAAAACCAATACCTGCCCTCTTGAGAAATAAACGCCAAACCCTCTAGGTAGGGATATAGCTGACATTTATCCAGATGGTGCATGGTAGCTCAAGATATTTCTTTTATTTATCTGCTTATGAATAAAATAGAGCAAGGGGATTCCAATGGGGAAGATTCAATTAATACTAAAAAAGAATTTAATAGACATTAATTTATATTAAAGTGTGTAATGTCAGCATGGATAAACATGTAGGTGCCCTAAATGAATCTTCCCTTGAATAAGAACAATAGATAGGAATATACCAAGGCAGCAGCCAAGGCAGACAATCAGAAGTGGGATGCATTATTTAAATATACTAGTTGTGAGTATGTGTTGCACAGTGAGCTAATTAGATTTCAGTGTTAAGCAATACCTCTTTTTTTCATAAATTTCCTACTCCACTAACTACTGTGAGGGGAAAAAAACCCCAAATAATTGCAGATTCGTCTTAAAATTAATATAATAATAAAAAACCTGAATATTTTAGATTAATTTTTTCATGTGCAGACAATGAGATAAACCTCGGTTTGAAGGGTTGGTGAACCTAGCTGGTGACGCAGAGGACTCTTCCCTCCGCCTCTGTGTGCAGGACAGACGTTAAGTGAGAATTAATAGAAGAGCTTTTTACCGAGCTAATATGCAGGAACTTCTTTTTAGTACACCTATGTTTGGAGTTCAGTTCCAGGTCTTGTTTTGCAGTGTCTTTCACTGCCCGCATAGACATCAACATGCTTACACTGCTTTAATAAGTAGAGTGAAAATGTGGCTTGGAAACCATCAGAAAAAATCAATGCAAAAATACTCCAAAATTGGGAGAGGTCAGGGTTTACACAGTTATTCAGAAAGCTATCAAGAGCCTCTTGTGTGCATGGGTAGGGCATGAGGATATAAATATATTCCTATCTCTCCTCTGCACTTTGCTTTTGTTTTTGCCGACGTGAATTTTTTTCTGGCGAAGTGCAATTTGCAGGTGTTTGCTGAAATGAACCCTGGTAGTGACCTACATATTACAGAGCCCTTTTCCCTGATAGCTGACTCAGGTTATCATCAGCACTGTGTCTCAACTGATACATAGCCTTTGATGAAGACAGAGCAGTCTAGTCTGCAGTGTTATTAGTGTTACTGGTAACATAGATGATAACCCTACACTGCTTGACATTTACAAGTGAAACAAAGTATTATGTCCTTCATTTATGACTATGAGGACAGTGAGACTTAAAAGGGAATATGGAATGGAGCCAAATATACTTTAGATGCCAATGTAGAGAAATTATATAATGCTGATCCACTTTGACTTGAAACTGCAATCTTTGCAATTAATAGACCTTTTTATCCAGGGGTCTAGAGGTTCTTGTTGTGGTGTAGTAAACAACTACTTAAAGCTTTGGCATTTGGGGAAGGTATACAGACACTAGTAAACTGAACCGAACTTCTGACTTTTAAAATAAGTGAGTGTGAGGAAAGTTCTGGGAAACAGATCTAGAAAACAAATGCATTGCTCATACATGTTAAGATTGTTAGAGAGAAGGAAATGGTGATAAAACAAAACCGCATAGCTTATTTCTACTTTGTGAAAGCATAGGTTTTAGAATTTTCTCTTCTGCCTTTGGATATCCAAAACGAAGACACTGACATCTGGTGGGCTGCCCATTTTTTAATAGAAAAGGGAAGGAAATTGGGGGTTTAAGACTTGATTCATCAGACTCAGTTTAGATGCTTACTTTGGGACTAGATGAATCATGCTGTAGAAATGCCTCTGGGGTGAAATGAAGTCTCAATATCCTTGCCCAGTCCTCCAAGGATGCATTTTTGTCAAGATGCAGGGAGCTAGATGCTTGTGACATAGGCTTTGAGGGATGAAACAGCTAGTTAAAAGAGACATAATGTATGGATTAAAAAAGAAATTAAAAATTGATGGCAAGTAAAGCTATCCGCCACACACTAAATGCACAAAATCTCTCATCTAAGACCTTTAAACTGAATGCTCAATAGCTGAATTTGAGTTTCTGAGTTGTTTGTGTTTGGTTTTGAAAGTAATTTGGGTTGGACTTTGCTTTAACTCCTGATGTCTAGTCCTGTCTTATTTACAGTTGAACTCAAAGGTTAGCAAGCTGAGCATCTTAAGACTGTCTATCAAAGCTGATTACCAAAGTTTCAGGGATGGTCACTTTTGAAGCCTCTAGTCTTGGTTTGAAGTATTTCAATGGACTTCTTGAGAACAAGGGCCTGGTCCATCAGCTTTTGTCATGCAAACCCTGATATAATTAGGCTTTTCTGACAATAATAGAGACATTTTAAATTTGCATATCTCTGTACAGGTAGGAGCACAAAACCTGACCATAATACAAAATGATTGCTTATATGGAGCACATTATCTTGAAGGCAACTGGTGAATGATAATGTTCACAAAAGCATAAACATGAGAATGCAATACATAACCAAATACAGATCAGCAGGAGGATATGCATTTTCTCTTAACTTGCTGAAGTATTGTAACTGCTGCCAATTATGTACCAATTAATCCTGGTCTACACCTCTTACAACTCATGGAGCTGTGACAAGTTGCTTGGTATGAATAATTGTTTACAAGAGAGTATGTCAGACAGCTCAATTACTTTTTTTGTTTTAACTCATTTTGAGCCTCCTTCAAAACTTGAAGCTGGAGTCTGGAAACACTGCAGTGCCTGCCATCTGTTTTAACTGGGCATAAATTCAGATCCCTCTATATTTTTAAAGTACTTTTGATATATGGAAATGTTGGAAATTAGTTACACTACACCCCAAAACTTTATCTATTAAAACCATATGTTAGTTCTTTAGTAGATCTTCCCCTCCTGCATTTGTCCTGCCCTCTTGCACTATTAGCAAGACATTGTCATTTTTTCAGCCTTCTGGAATTTCATAGAAAGTCCAGAATTCAGTAAGTGGTAAGATAAGTGAGCCAGAGAGTTCCTCAAACAGTGCTTTAAGGAATTAGATGCTAGTTTTCCCAGCCTGATATTTTAAAAATTATTAAATGCAGTAGCTTTTAATGTCCTTTGTCACAAGCAGGCTAGAAAGTACTTCATCACACAAGAATCATCCCTGTGTGATCTCTCTTAGTTTTAAATGCAGCATGGAAATATTTCATAAACACTTCTGCTCCTGCACTATTGTGAATAAATCTACCATCTCTGTTGAGCAATGAGCCTGTACCATTTTTACAATTTTCATTTCTTTCATTTTTTTCAAAATAGACTTCAGACACAATTTTTATTGGTCTCAGTCCTGCCATCCACAGAGCCTTCTGTCACCTTTAGCTTTCCTTATCATTTTTTACACTTTAAACCATCTGCTATGTATTGTTTGCTATCTAATTTCTTTGCCAATTAGTGATATTTTTATTCTCACTTTAGAGAAGTTAAAACCTGTGCAGCAAAAACATCTCTACTATTCATCAAGGCATGCAAAGTGCTTCAGATTCCCAAGACAATTTCCAGTACACTACAGAAAATAAAAGAAATTTTGAGGGTAGGCAACTCCTCTGTGGGAAGAAAAACACAGTATAAGACGGCAATCCATTGCAAGGATTTCACTCAGTCAAGGCTTTGCATTCTGTTTTGCACCAATTATGTGTGATACTTACAATAAGCCATTTGCTGAATTTCCTTCAGTGGCAGGAAAAGAGTATGTGGATCAAGGGCAGACACACTGACTTTGGAAAGACTTTTGGTATTGTCCATATCAATATGTCCTATGCTAGCTAAAGAAACATGGTGACTTCTGGGAATCTAGATCTAGAACTAGAAACTGAATTTGAAAAGAGTACTGAAAGAGTGTTTATCAATTGGTCACTGTCAAAATAGAAGGATTCATAAACTAGTACTTATTTCTAACCCGTTTGCTGTTCAATGGTTTTGTTCAAAAATAGGATGATGGAGTGCAGAGTATGATTATCTAATTTGCAGATGGAGCCAAGCTAGGAATGAATATACTGAGAATGGTATAACAATTTATATGGATCTTGACAAATTGGAGACATAATCTGAAAATAATCAGATGCTATTCAATGGGTACACATACATTAAACAGCCATTGTCTGTTTTGTAGATGGGATGGATAAAAGTAATTTAAAGAGCAGGAAAGGACATAGGGGTTAAAACTGGCTGTAACTGTAGATACGCTCAACATGATTCAACAATGTCATATTGATGAAAAAAAGTCCAGAGCTGTTTGGGATCAAATGGAATTTATTACCTCAAGTGTAGCCTGCAAGACATGAAGAAATTTTTCCTATTGATTCAGCATTTAAAGGCTTCACTCACAGCAATTTTCCAATTATATGTGGACCAGTTGGAGAGAATTCAGTAGAGAAAAATGAGAATGTTCGGCAGCCTAAAAATGTGACCTATGAAAAATGATTGTACAAATTGGGTTATTTAACCTGGAAAGGAAAGGACGGTTGGAACCAAACAACCTTCAAATACATAAAAGAGAGGTAATATTTTGATATTCTTGCACATTCTGTGCCTGGAAGTAATGGGAATAAACTACAGCTTAATTGGTAGGAAAGTGGAGCGCTGCAATAAATTGCCAAGAAAATTGGTGGAATCTCCATCTTTTAAAGTCCTTAAGAACCAGCTAGTGGAACACCTGACAGAAAAGACACTGGTATAATTGTTCTTTCTGGAGCAAAGCAATAATAGACTTAATGACATCTCAAGGTTCCCTTCAGTCCTGTGTCTCCAGAGAATTATTGGATGTAAAATACATCATAATAGGCAGATGTGAAAAATGCTACAGTTCTGATACAGTAATGGAAGTTAACAAAGAAATTAGAAAATCAAGTGTATACTAGCTTTAATTGTGAAAGATAAATTTACACTACAATTCCTGGTCCTCATTCTTAAAAGTTGATTAATTCTTAGGGAGCATAGCTGATCCCCTCATAAGATCAAATATAAAATGTGGAGGTAGAATTTAATACCATAAAATCTTCCCCAGTTATAAAATTACTAGAAATCAAAGTCCTGCCATTTGTTGCAAAGTATTTAAATACACTACATATATGTAATATTTTAACAGATTTGTAAACAATCCACATCACATATTGTGAATTTGATTGAATTAAGCAAAAATGAGTAGTACACTTTATGTTATAGAGTGATTACAGACTATTTTTCCCCAATAATAATATGCAGTGAAAAAAAATCAAAGTAGAGTTTATCCCTCAATTTCAACTTAGCTCAAAGAGATCCTGCTCTGCATAAGCAGTTGAAGCAGTAAAATGCAATAGCGAGGTCTTTACTTTAAGGCAATAATCACAAAATTCAGCAGAGTTTTTTTAAGTAAAATAAAATAAATAAAGTAAAATGTTAAAATTTGAAGACTTCAGTCTCTTGTGCTTTAGTATTTACAAGAATAAATGGAAATAAACCAGAAAACAACTTGTAAGTGGTATATAGATGGCTGTGAAAGAAGCTTGTTCCATACTTGGGCAGTCATGAGATAAAAAAGTCAATCAATCTGACTGGATGAAGAATAGCTAATTCAAAGCAAGCAGAAGCACAAGGACAGGTTTCATTAAAATCAAGGTAGTGAAGCAGAGAAACAAAGCCTGATGGAACGGATACAGAGCAGGGTTGTCCACATGGACTTGTGTTTTCTGATAAGAAGAAATGACAGTTTTCTTAGAGAAGTCTGAGTTACTTTGCAGAAACAGAAACATTTTCACTCAGGAAAAGCAAACAAACAAACTCCTCTGTAAATTCAAAGCATTTGAGGATCAAACTCTTCAACAATTGTCAAGATTCAGCAGCAGAAATATGATCATTTTTCAGTGATGTTTTAAGAAAGATTTGGAACTTGCATTTCCCAAACAGAAAAAAAGAAGTGAGGAAATAGAACATTAGTTATCTACCTTAGAATGGAACAATTTTTGGGTATGTAGCATAGGCTGAATTACTAAATAAACAAATTCTTGTTTAACTACAGTGCCTCTCTTATAAAAACACTCAAGTTTTAACTAAAAGTTGTCAGTGATAGGTCATATCAGAACCCAATCCTTGCAATCATTCCTAAATTAATAATTCCTCATTTAAAACAAAGATAACATTTTATTATTGATTTTAACTGCCTCCCTTCAGCTTCCAGGTATTTTATCTTTTCATATATTTATCTGATGGGCTGACAGGCTCCCTATGATCCTGTTGCATGTGAGTACTTACACCATACAATCAAACTGCCTGTGAGCCTTCTCTGTGTTTAGTTAAAATGGATTGACACACACCACTCCATAAAAATAGGCCAAGTTTTTCAATATTTAATGCTTCTCTGTGGCTCTTTGAACTCTCACTCAATTATTGCTATCCAAACTGCATTTCTCTAGATATTGCACACCTATACTCTTTGGGTTTTGATGTACTACTACATGTTTCCCTGAAAAATCATTAATGTTTGTTACTACTATACTGCTAGTAAAGGCTCAATTAACTGGTGAATGCCACCAGAAGATTTTTATTCTCATACAGATCCCTTCTAAAACGTGAAAATGCACCTCCTTGTATTGCTAACTATTGCATAATCCCAGATGGAAATGCAACAGCCATGTTTTGTGGTGTTAGGTACTGCAAAGTGTGTATTGTCACAGTCCAAAAAGACTGCATGTCTGGGTGTCCAGTGGGTATTCAGCAGATATCATGGAAATGTCCTTATCTTCACCCATGCTAAGCTGATAGAAAATTCAAGCGTTTATTTGTGAAATCAATCACCAGTAGATGATTCAATTAGAGATATTAGAAATAGAACAGCTATACGTCCCTGCTTATTCTAAGGCCAATTTTTTTCCCTTCTATTTTGTTTCTGGCAATCAGTGTGACCTGGCCACATGACAAGGGTCACTCATTATGTACACTCCCAACAGTTTAAGGAAACTATTATGGGGTAATTATACATAATCAGCCTTGCTTTGAGTAACTGATCATTTCACATCTTAATTGATCATCCAGGCACTGATGGCTTCAGCATGACCTTAATGTGACTTGCTAATGACTGGCTCCAAATAAATCTCTCCTTGAACTCTTTCTAGCTGAGTAGCCTTGTATTTCAGTTCTGCATAAAGCCTTTTCACTCGATGAATCTACAGTACTTAGCAAACCTATCTTCTGTCAGTCACACCTTCCATAACTGTATGAGTGCATATGGCTCAAGACTGGCTGCTGTTTGCAAGCCAAAAATGACAGTGAGTACTCACATAGGGGTGTTAATGGGCACAGAGGAGATCAGTCATCAATCATCACTTGGGCATTGCATGATTTTACATCTAGCTTTATTAAATGTGCTGTCTGTGCCTAGCTTCCAGGCATTAAAGTTACATGGGGTTAAGGACTTGCTCCCTTATTTGGCCTCACATCAGTCTTTGTGACTATTGGAAATGCTGTCTGTAATGACTTTGGTTTTGTCCAAGTCATTGATTAAAAAATGTGACCTGTCCTAGGGCCATGGGCTCCTTGGGGAACTGCATTAGTAACTTTTCTATTCTCTGATGGTTCTCCAGTTGCATGCTGAGAGACAGCCCATCAGTGAATGTGGCCTGGACCTGGACACAGATATGGATAGCCCACTCCAAATGTTAGACCTTGCTGAAGTAAAACTGTTGTTATAGTCTTCTGAGACCAATAGGCTTTGAAAGATGTGCCTAATGGCTCCAAACTTCTGGGGAATTGATGCTCAGTCAACAATCCCCTCTGCTAATAATTTACCAGGCAACAACAATGCTTCAGTTACAGCTATTGACACACTGCCATGTCAATCCTCCAGTGCCTCACCAGCCATCATGATTTATTTGTGATTGATGAAGCAGTGAAAGAAGATGCAAGAGCACTACTGTCAAAAGATTGCTGAATTTGATTAATTTCAGCATGGAATGTGTTTGTTTTCCCTTGTGATGGCAATGAAGCAAAGGTGAACATGTCAAGCCTACAACAATATTTCTTCTGATTGAAATCCCTTGAGATATTTTTGAACCCCAGGACATGGAGATGGGGTAAATACTTGTGAAAATGGTGGGAAAATGAGATATGACTCCATGGTTTAAAACACAGCTATGGTAAAACCATGGATGAAATGTAAAATATTGGGACTGATCCTGAAAAAAGTGCAAATGAAGTAAGATGAATATTGTGATTCATCTGAGGAAGACCCCTGATAAAGTGGGGGGACTACTTCCCTTAACCAAATTAAATATTTTTGTGATCAAGCATCTGATTTATGCATAAGTGTGAAAGAGATTAATAGTTTCGATTTTGTAAGAATTTCTTATGAAATAATCTTGATATGGAAGTTAGCATTTTTAGATGGTAGATTTCAAACGAAAATAGCTAAGTATTCAAACATCCTTTGAAGCTAAAGACATGTTGACATTTTAGGGCTGCCAGACTGCTTTTCATGTATTTAGGTATCTTTTCTGGCAGCAAAGCTTAAAAAAGGTTTAAAACCTCATTTTGGGTGAACAGATGAAATGATTAATTGCACAAAATGATTTTTTAAATGGAAAGAATGAAGGACCAAGGAAGACTTTTTCTGTTTATATAGTTATTGACATTCATGCGAGTACACATAACCTCAGCAAAACTGCAGCTGGAGTTATTTGACTAAGGACAGTGGTGAACAGGCATAAGCCAGCTCTATAAACCCTGTCAAGCTCCCCACCCATGGGACTTTAAACACAAACAGCCAATATCTGCATTATTTCATGTTGTGTAACCTATTTCTGTGTTTTATATATTTACATCACAGACTTCTTAGTAGGTTCTTAGCGCTGTTGACAACCCATACTCAAAAGGTAAAAACCCCAGAATTAAGATTGCTACTGGAAACATGGTGTGTGATTGGAAAATTAAAGAGCACATATGCCTCAGGACATATAATTTTGAACAAACAGTCATATTGATGGAATTTCCTTGGTTTTCTGCTGGATAATTTCTATGTTAAATGATACTGACTTGTTTTTTTGTGGTTTTGTTACCAATTCCTCAAAATGCACTGTTCTATCTTGAAGATGATTGACTGGGCCTTGAATGCTTATTCTAGTGGTAAATGTGCTTGCAGAACATGTGATTTAGTCCATATACATAACAGATACATCAGATGCCTTTTGAAATAATGATGAAAAGATCTAATAAAAATATTTTTATCAGTCAGATTGTGCTTCTGAATAAAATTTAGTGTCAGATTTGATTGAAGACAGTGGTAGAGAATTAAGAAGGCCATGTCTTAATACCTGTTGTAGGGTTCCTGTCCCCTTTAATTCACTCAGGCTATGCCCTATGCTTCTGTCTTTGAACTCAGTTGTTGTCACCAGCCAGGGTTTCATTTCTTTTTTTCTGCAAGAGTGGTGAAGTTTTCTGATACAAAATATTTACTCCTCAAAAGTCACACTTCAACCTACAATTCCGCTCTCTTCACACCATATTTTAAATAATAGCTTTGCTTTCCATATCCAGTAATACTGAGCTAAAGTAAACACTCAGTTCTCATCAGCACATACTAGTTATACACTATGACTTTATGGCATCAGTTACTGTGCTTGAAGTAAAACTGTATTTCCTAGAAGGAACCCCTCCCTGCTCCACAGAAACATTAGCTTGGCTACAGGAACAGAGAAAAAATTTTCAAATAACAAAGTGTAAAGTCTTAAAAGCATGTTTCCAAACAGTCTAAAATTTGATTTCTGCATATATATATCTCTTACAAAAATACTTTTATTTGTCACATTAGGTATGGCACTTTTGATTTATGGTACTTTGGGATTTATTTGAATTTTAATGTTGCACTTATTCAAACCAGTGAACAGTGTACTCCAGATGGGTTTTTGTACACTCAATTTACAGCTGCACACTTTAAATCCCATCCTGGTAATTAGGCATGGATAGTCAGGTCTAAGGTACTCAAATTGCTTTGAGTGCTACTCTACTCTAAATGGATTTCTGCATATTTAAGCATTTTATTAGTCAAGATCTGAGGGAGACAGCACCCAACTTCGATCTTAGTGCCAGCAAAAATATATTGCTGTCTGCAGCATTTGTCGCAGCAAATGATAAAACGTGGTTTCTTTAAAAATACAACCAGTGTCCCTCTGAGTCTGGAGTCCAAAATGAGAGAATAAGGAGAGGTATAAGAATACCAAAGGGTAGGATGGATTATTGAGGTGGCTTTAAGTGGCAGAATTAGTTAAATTATCAGAGAAGAGTACAAAAAACAAGAGCAAGGCATGACTTTGGACAAAAAGGAATTAAGGTAATGACTTCTTTGGTAAATTGTAAGAAGGTGAGATGGAGAGGGTGTCTAGCACCACTACTTTATGCAAGCAGCATATGAAAAGAAAACTTGAAATTTATCACCACTGAGAGTTTTAACCAAGTTTTTGCAGCAGTCTTGTAAGTGTGAATCAAAAATATAAGTTTCTGATTTCTGAGTTGCTAAGTTAAAAAATGGGCTAATATGCAAACCAAGTAAACCAAATTTTTAGCCTATTTTTTATTTGAATGAGAATCTCTGAATAACCCAGAACTCAGTCTACAATGAGGCTATGCATATTTATGTATTGGGGCACAAGTAGAGATACTTTAGCACCTGAAGTTGTATGTATGCATGCATCACTTTAGTTTAAAAAAACAGTTTGTATCAGTAGCTTCTGCAGACTATACAATTTTCTGCTTGTGTATTCACTCTCAGTTCAATTAAACTAAAATGGTATTTGTGCAGATAGGTGACTTTCATTATAATTATTTTTCAGTACAGCCTGCAGTCCCATCTTTTGCAAGAATCTCAGCAAATGTACAGGTTCAACAAGAGATTGTTTCTCACTTTTGTTGCTTCCAAAATGATATCACAGGAATTTGGATTACTTGTTCCAAATTTTTATCAGTTATGAACGTAACTCAATTGAAAGAATAAATTAAGTTTATAAGCAGAGCTCTGCTATAGCCTCCTGAAAGTGAAAATCATAGAATCATAGAGTGGGTTGGGTTGGGTTGAGTTGGGTTGGGTTGGGTTGGGTTGGGTTGGGTTGGAAGGGACCTTGAAGACCACCTAGCTCCGACAGCCCTGTGTGGCAGGGATGCCACACATTAGATCAGGTTGTTAAGAGCTCCAAAATACTTACTTCTCTATAAAAAAGAATGCTAAAATGGTCTTATCTTAGATAGTATGCAGAAGCAGAAACATTTGGCCCCTAATGAAATAACAAAAACTTATCAGCTTACAGTGCTGATTCTTGTTCTTGCCTCTGTAATATCACCTGATTAGAATTACTGAGACTTGTATTAATCAACTTGTCCTTTCTGCAATTAATTACACCTAGGCAAAGTGTACGTGAAATGCTATTATTCAGATTTGATAATCTGAATAATTATCCCCATATTTTCCACTGTTTAGAAGATTACGCAAAGCATAGGACCATATTTGGTCCCTGGATGTTTAGAAGAGGTCTCAGAGGGTCACGTTAGGGTAACCAACACTGCAAGGAAAAGAGAGATTTTGTGCTTTCTCTGGTCCCTCCAAGGGAGAATTCACGCCAATTTATTTTTGGAGAAGTAGCAGATGTGCACCCATTTTTTATCTTCATCCACTACAAAACAATTAATACACTTTACAATCAGGGGAAGCACGTACCTGCATCATGGTTTTTATTGAAAATTTAAAGGTGGCACTGAAGGAGTTGCTGCATGAAAGCACAGTATATATCTCCTATGTAAGCTGCATTGATATTGTATACAAATACTGCATACTACGCTTTTCAGCCAGCTCTTTCTGGTTCCTAGGAAATGGAAGGCCTTGGTGGAGAAGGCCGTCCAGTTTCTGTGAAGTGAGATTCTTGATTTATGTACTTAGCACAAACCCTTACGTTGCTTGTCACAATTTGGGGGGTAGGGCAGTGCTGGCAGTGTGCCATAGCCTGCTGGGCTATGCAGTATTTACCTAACAAGCCTCACAAGCTTTCATTAATGTTACATGGAGCAGTGGATATAAAGTTGCTGTGGAGGGTCTGTCAGCGACAGTACACGCCTTGGGGCAAGTGGTGTCAAAACAAACTCTTTGTAAAGGAGCGAGTCTCATTTGGAGTACTGTTCCAAACTCTCCAAATGCACTGTGAAAAGTGTGTGTGTATACAGCAATAGTTACTTCAGTGCTAGATCCTTCCTATGTCAGAGGGCAGGGACTGCAAAGGAAGAGGTCACGGTTTGCCTGTATGGGTGATTTTTTGTTTAAGCTCTTGTGTCTGTAAGGACTTTGAATGTACAGTACAGCAGGCAGGGTATTATAAAAATGCTTGACTGCAGGAGAAATGAAACGTCTCCAAATTGCTTGTTCAACAGCAACAAAAATCCCTCTTCCTTAATAGTACAAATGTTCTATTAGGATGTACAAATTTGCAAATACTAAGCAAACATAAAATGGAGGAACTCTACAGCATTGAATACATGGCTAGGGACATATTTTGCTATTGGTCAGCAGAAACAAGTACATAGCTGCTGCTTGCTTCGGTCTTGCTCTTGTGGCTACACAGAAATATTTGGCTTTTGAATGGCACCAGCCCGTTCTTGCACATGAAACATCAAAAGCCTCCACAACCCACTGGATCTGCTGCTGTACAGGAAGAAGTTATGGCTGGACATTCTTGCATGTGTCCTACAACTCTCAGCACAGGGAATCCCTCTAGATTCATTTGAGGCAGATGAGACCTCAGAAGAATGTGGTGGTGAGGAAACTGAGTCTAAGTTTAAGAGAATATCTGTCTACAAAGCAACATCTGTCTGTTTTCTCCATTTGTTAATCCTGAGCATTCCTGACTACAGCAAGGCTGAGCTCTGCTATAGCTTTGTCTTCAGGCCTCTGACTTGATTTACATACTGTCCACTTTCAGTCTTGGACAGTCATGTTTATACGGTACTTTGGCAGGAGCACAGCAGTGCTATAAGTTACCTCATCCACCTCTGTGCCCTTCTATACCAAACACTTCTTGTAGATACGTCTGCTCCAAGTCATTATGCATCACACACAACCTTTTACCTAAGTGAGTTATGAATAGAAAAGGCCTGCTTTTCTCAAACCAATTGGCAGGCAGCCCACTGAACTTGCTGGATGGCTGTGTTGTTTCCTTCTTGCTGTTTGTGAGATGCACAGACTGTGAGCAGGACTGAGAAAACAGATTTAGACCTTCCTGCACAACCTGTACCACGTTGGGTACCATGGAGGATGGAGAGACAAGTGTCTCCTCTGTCTCCCCATTCAATCCTCAAACCAGAAGCACTGTTGAGAGAAGCGGCTCCGAGCATACAATGTACTACATTATACCATAGCGGTTACACCCAGCTGGGGTCATGGGTGTATTACCTCTGTTTTCCAAGGACTTTCAGGACTGCAGAAATCTGCACCTTGTCATATGACTTCACCATCCTCAGCATGTGGGGAAATCAGCAGTGAGCTCCTCTGGGAAGCTGGGTTTTGCTGTTTTGGAAGGTTAGGAGAAATCTCAGGTCCCAGCATTTTCAGTCTCTATGTCCCAGTTCCATAGCAGGGTACCTCAGAGTGATGAATCTGGGGAATCTAAAGTACAAGCATCTTATTATTATTGTAGGTACCAGCACCCTCATGGTCATGTTTAGCGACTCTAAGGGACACTGGCAATGTGACTTAACCAATACAGTCCATTACAGTGCCAGAGAGCCCTTAATCTTCCTTGGGATTACAGTCTGATGCACTGACACCCATATTATATTGTCTCTTGTCTGGATTTGCAAACACAGGTGCAAAAGAAAAGCACTTAAAGACAGGTACAGATAACAAAATCCTTCCTAGATGCACAAGTGACTTGGTTTAGGAAATTGTCAACTCAGTCCCCAGCTTTTAGGGCTGACCTCTAGTAAATCAGCTTCAGAATACCTCTCCTCTGTCCTTTTGCTGGTCATGGCTCCCTCTATGGCTGATGAGGTTTGCCTGCTTGCTGTTATCTCTCCTTGTTAATCCTTCCTTCCTCTTCTTACTTGGATTTGTATCTCTCTGGCCTAAATCTCCTTTGCCTTCCTACTTTCTAGAGCTGGATTTAAAAAGTGCAAATGTCTGTAAGCAGCTCGAATTTCTCTTCCTTTTCTTCCATCTTCCATTTTTGTGTCTCCTTAAACTGCATTTTTCAGGCAATTCTTCTCTTGTACTTTTCCTGTTTTGTAACAGTGAAATATGAAGAAACACTGAACTGTATAAATTCATTGGCCTGAGCTATCCTAAAGTGTCATTTTTATGTATAGATTAACGAATCCCTATTACCGACAACAATGTGAACTAAGGCTCTGATGTGATTTTACCCTGGCCAGCAACTAAGTCCCACACAGCTGCTCACTCATTCCCCCTGGGCAGGATGAGGGAGAGAATCGAGAGTGTAAAAGGAAGAAGCCTTGTGGGTTGAGATAAAAGCAGTTTAATCAGTATAAAGCAAAAGCTGCTCACACAAGTAAAGCACGATGGAAAATACATTCACTGCTTCCCATGGGCAGGCAGATGTCTGACAATCTCCAGGAAAGCAGGGTCTCATCACATATAATGGTGACTTGTGAAGACAAATGCCATTACTCCAAATGTCCCCTCTTTTCCTTCATCTCACATACCTTCATATGCTAAGCATAATGCCATACAGTCTGGGATATCTCCATGGTAAATTTGGGTCCCAGCTGTGCCCTCTTCCAACTTCTTGTGCACACCCAGCCTCTTTACTGGTGGAATGGTGTAGGAGCTGAAAAGGCCTTGATGCTGCTCAGCAACAGCTAAAACACCCCCTTATTATCAACACACCTTCCAGTAAAAATCCAAAACACAATTCATGCTAGCTACTATGAAAAAAACTAACCATACCTCAGTGAACCACCAGAGGCTACAAAGTGACTAATCCAGGTCACTGGTCCCTTCATTACATTCTTCAACTTGGAAGCAGGATGGCATAAGAACTTCCCTGTAGCAGTCCACTTCAGAAAGTACTAACTGTTAACTGGCCACACACCAAGTACCACCACTGGACCCTGGACACCGAGAAGCCAAAAGAGATAACATCCAGTTAAGCTATGGCGAGAAATAAAGGAGAAGGAAAGGATTATGGGAATGGCTGGGAGTGGCCATGCAAATTGATACTAAACAACAGTCTGTGGTTGGCTGGAAGCTTTCTTGAATATTCCCTCATTCTATATACGTGTGTGCTCACTTCCATTTCAGGGTCTTCTAAGGGAGCTATGTAGACCTGCAAATATCAGACTTCTAGGGAGCAAAGACTTTATTTCTTAGAGATAGCTCTGAGCAGGCATTTTGGTTTTTTTATGTTGCACCCTTGTGTGCGCCTTTTATTTCTCCTTATATGAAAGCTTTCAGTTTCTAGCCCTTTAGTCATTCCCATCCCTTTATTTCTTATTTAGCCCCTTCGTCGACACCATCCTGGGGTCGGGGCAGGCTGGGCCCTGACACTTCCCAACTCTCTTTGAAGGACAGAGCTTTCCTTCCTTATCATTGGTCATGGATCTTGCAGCAAGAGAGTGAGAAGCAGGGGTCATTGCATTGTGAACGTGTGAAATGTACCTGGGAGACAAAAAAAAAATCCTGTTGTGCTTCTCCTTCTCAACTTGCAGGAATTTGACAAGTTTACACTGTTGATGAGTAGAAAGAATAGATTCCTATAAGGGCATAAAGGCAGCATATACATCAGTTGCATCCAGAACACAGAAGTTATGACATTTGTCACAAGGGCTATTATTTTTTAAAACCAGGTGTGCAACAGTGCTTAGAAAAATCAGTTCTGACTTTATCTAAAAAGCCTCTTGCTAGGAGAATTGATCAGCTATCTTGAGCAGTGATGAGTTTACAAGTACTATCCAAGGTAGCAGGGTCCCACAGGACTGGTAAGGCTTTCTGAGTACTCAGTCTTTTTGCTTGGAATAGCTAGTCTCCTAGCATATACATTCAAACTTCCCTCTGGCTATTTAAGAAGAAGATCAATAGTTCTAACAAATGCTTCATATTTTTTTACTTCAAAATATAGTTTTAAAAAAGTTACACTTAGCTGGACTGTGTGTCCTTGCATCTGGGTAACGGCATTTCAATATTTATATCATTCCTGCTTTGGAGTACTACCAATACATTGCTAACAGAAAAGCAGAATACAAAAAATGCAAACCAAAGGAACTCAATTTATTCTGTTTCTAACCAAATTGATGGTCAAATTCTTAACCATCAGACCACTTAATATTATTGCAAAAACTGCAATGAATGCCTGTCATTTCAACACAGAGGTAAAATGTTCTCCCTAATAATATCAGTTACTGAAACCTTGCAATATTGCCTATAAAAGTTTTCATGATGCAAAAAGAAAAGCAGGACATATTCTTAGTGATGACTTTGGTGAATTAAAATAAAATCAATTTCAGTGCATCAATGTATACAATCCATTTCCTTCTAAAGGCTTATCCAAAGACTTTTAGCCTGATAAGCCTAGGAAAGCCAGGCTGTGACATACTAAAGTAACTGAATTGCAGCAGGGGCTCGAGATCCTATTTTCAGGAGAAAAATGGCCTGGCTAAAAGGATAATTACTATGCTAAATTACTATTCTTACTGCTGTCTGCAAACAGAGCTTTGTTCAAAATGATTAGTGTGTAAAAGGTGTCTGCATACAAGAAGTTAGAGATGAAAAACTGGTGATAGGTAGATTTCATGTTTAGTATGTAGTGTGAAAAGACATTAAAATATTGCAAATTGAAATGCTTACCTAACACTCTGTCTTTCACATTGCAAAGAGCCATAGCACATTAGTCAGCTTTGCAGGGAATTACAAACTTGATTTAGAAGTTGCACAATTCATAAGTACATAATAAGGTTTAAAAGTCAAAATAGAAATCCTTTTTTCTTCCCATTTTACTCTGAGCTCCCTACATGGAAAGTTTTCCTTCCCAAAATTTCCAGCTGATTTTCTTTAAGGTTAATTATTTTCCCCACATTTACATGTGTGCTAGAAGGAACCTTCTCTGTAGAGTTCAAAGAATTTTTAGCCTTGCAATTGCTTTGTTATGTCTCAGCTGAGATGGATGAAAACTACGTCAGAATTACTTGTGATGATAGTTAAAGCTCGGCCTGAGGAGAAGTCAGTGGTCACTGGTAAGTCAGGCATACACAGCTGTAGATGGCTAGTTCATTTGCCCAAGATCATTAAGTCTCACGATGTTTGTGGACAGTAAACAGGTTGTAGTGTGATACGTGGAGAACCTGTCCTTGCACAGAAGAGTTTATTCAGCTAAACTGCCTGGCTCTGACATACAGCTAAAGTGGGCATCACTGCAGGGGCAACTCAACCTATATCCTTGGGACAGAGAACAAGTTGGAGCCTTACAAGTGCCGTTCAAGATTGTCTGGAGCCACACAGCCATTTTAGTTCCCAAACCCCATATGACACATATTTTATTTATTGTAACAATATGTTACTATTTCTATTATTTAGTGAAGCTCATCTGTAACTAGGCATGTCTCCATAACAAAATCCCTCCTGCAATATGTTGCTAACAATTAGAAACAAGCCTTCCAATATGTTGTAGGCAACCTTTATCTATGGCGCTTCATGCTGTTGAAAATAACAGCTGAAGTGTGGATTAAATCATGCAAAAAATGACCCATGCAATTATTTGTGAACTATTTATGATACTGGTGAGAAAATGGTCACTAAATACTACAGATCTAGTTTTGGGTAAGTTTGTTCTAGCAGAAAAAAGAGCCTGTATACCTGCCCAGTCTTTTCATGTCTTTCTGTTACACTGCCAGAAATATTACTGACCAGATTCTGGCTCGTTAGCTTCATAATGAGGCAAGAGTCTAAGGCAGAGTTAGATTTCTGATGTTTGTGTTGTGCCAAAACAGTTCCAAGAAACAAACAATTGGGTAAGAAGTAGGAGAGTCACATTTTGGCCTGTTGATTCCAGGGTCAAAAGAGCCTTCTGCTGCTCTTTGCTTTCTTTTTCATATTCTCCAAAGACATATAGTGTAAGAACTACCTCTTCCTGCAGTTGACCAGTAATCTGATTTCCATAGTTTTGTTGGGGTTGATGACTACTGATCTGTGAACTTGGTAAATAAAAAAGTCAGGTTACAATTATTTTTAAAAAAAGAAAAATTTACAAAACTTTCAACACAGTTGAATCTGATAAGCAGCAATGACTCTGCCTTAAATTGCTGTGGGACGAGTAATTTGTCTTTGATAATTTAGAGTTTCTGTGACACTTTCCTTCCTTCTTTGCGTAATGTTTCATTTGGGCAACATGCTTAATCAATGTTTGCTGTTGTTTATGGTCTAATGCATACTGACAGCAGGTGCAGAAAAAGTAAATCCCCATCTGCATAAAAATCTTGCTGACATTCAGAAGCATGCTGTTTCACTGTAATTTTCATAGACAGGTGATTTTTCATGGTACCTCCAGAAGGTTCCTCCCACCTCCCTGCTGTTACCTCTATTTTCCTACCTGCTATCACAAGTTATGGCTTTGTTTGTAGCCCTGCATGAGGCGCCATTTTAAAGCTTATCTATTTGTTTTGTTTGATGGACTCTTCTTTGGATTCAGTCCAGGTGTGTGTTTATGTTTCATGGCCTGCCTCGTGACTTTGGATGTTCTGGCAAACAAGAGGCCTCCTCTGAGATACTATTGCCCTTCACCAGGACAAGGGGATGTCATAAGGCTTTAAAACAGGGGTGGAGATCCTGCATCCTGGACAGTGTGACTGGTTCATCTTGTTTCTGGCATGATATGATGATTGGTGTTAGGTTTTGAAGAGACTTTTGAATTTTTATTTTTTTATTACTACTGTATAGCAATACATTAATGTGATACGCTCAGGCAAACTTCTCCATGCTAAAATCGTTTGTTCTAAGATTTGCATTGGTAGTTTGAAGTTAAAGAACTAGCAAGAATCATAACAACTTGTTTCTAATGGGGACATTTCTGTGGTTGATTATTTTACTGGTTTTAAGGATCAGCATTAGTCTCCTGTCCCTTTAATGTACCTTGAGGAGGTAAGGTGGCTTCCTTTCTTTCCTTTGCCCTCCTTATTCTCTGAGGAAATTAAAAATTAAATTGTTTTATGTGAAAATGTATGATCAGCAACTGGAATGTATCTTATTCCTCCTGCTAAATTATTTTGAATAATATGTGTAAGTGTTCTTAGAGGGTAGCCAGGATCTAAGTGACATTATACAAATAAATAATTTTCCCTCAAAAAAATTTAACTTAAAGGGTACAGAAAAAAGAAAATGAAAGACACAGTCTTATTGACTGCAATAAACCACTTCAGGAATCAGGAAAAGAAAACCCAATTCCTAGCCAGGTAAAATATGCTGGACCATGTTATCAGCTAGCAGACTATTTCTTAAAATGAAATAATCTGATATCCCTCAAGAATTACCAGGGATGAAATATACAAAATGGCTTAACAGGAAAGTTACACAGGATCATACTTACAGATTTAGTAAACAAAGTAATGTGATACTGAACCAGATGACATACAAAGATTTCTATACAGAGCAGGAAAGCTTCAAAATCCATAAAAAAAAAAAAAAAAAGAAATTAAGAACCCCCCCACCAAAATACAAAACAAACCAAGCTATGAAATGGTACATTTCAAACACTAGAAAGAATATGAGAAAGAAAAATTATGTTCAAGGTACTTTTTTATCTTTTTGATTTGCTGGTTTGTCTGGTTTTGTTTCAATGTTTGAAGGGCTAGGGACTTTTTTATTATATAAATGTATATTTCCATACACAGTTTCTAAAACTTTAAGCTATTTTATCTGATTTTCAGGTAAAGAAAACCCAGGAAAAATTATATAAGTTCAGTTTCTGGCTCAAATACATAACACGAAAATCAGAAAATAATTAAACCCAACCACATGAGAATAATCTAAAAGCAAGCTGAAGCTAAACCAATAGTAACTCAGGCTCAGCTGCGCCTAAACAACAAAGGCGAAATACAATACAGCAGGGAAAAGCTGTGGGAAGAAATGCATTAGAACATTATCCATTATAGTATGCTAGAGAAAAATGAGACCCTGTGCTACTACGTTTCTCAGAAAGGTTTTTGGGTAGAAATTGGCAACCAGCAAAACCAAATGCTTTGCTATCATCATTCTACAACTATTTAAAATACACTGGTAACTAGAAGATGGCCCTGAAAAATGTGGGATTGAATGGCAGCTGTAGCTGAGGCTTCCCTTTAAAGTTAAGTCTTTGTCAAGACTCCAGCTAAAGGAAAGGAAAGGTTATATTGCTAAGCAAGTGGAAAGAAGATATTGAATAGCTGGGATTCTTTACATGTTGAAGAGATTTGTCTCAGAGCACTCATAAAATACAGGAGGTGATACATGGAAATTAAAGTAAATGTGAATATAAAGAATTTTCAATGCTTTTGCACTAGTAGCCAGAAAAACATCCCTTTCTAGCAAGAAGAAAAGAGCCTAGAGAAGCTGAAGACAATCACTGTGTCAAAATTAAACACAGATGTATGATTAAAAAATAAATATTAAGTAAGATAAAAGGTGAAAGAGATTGACAAGACAAAATTATAGTTAATAATTGATCAGTCTGTTGATTATACCTCAAAATGTGGAGGATCTTCTGACAGCAAAATAAAAAAAGCTTTTTGTTTTACTATAGATTTTGGAGTCTTAGCCAAGGAGTTGAACTCCAGAATTTGTCTCAAAGAATATTAGTCTAAGAGTTCTACACAAGGTTACGTTTTTCTCATTCAACTGGCAAGAGAACGAAGTAATTTTTTTATGATGAAAGCTTATTCTATTCTAAACATCAGGCTTATAAAATCTCACTAATTATATGACACAGATTAGAATTTCCTGACTTCATTTACCACTATCAAGTTAATTATATACATAAAAATCTGAAAAGAAAATAGAAAATTGAGCCATTCAATATAATTCCCCCCTTCAATTGTTTTTAACTCAAGTAAATGTTAAGGCAGACATTCTTGCACAACTGAAGACATTACCTACAACTGATATATCTAAATATCTAGCCTAAATATTTCATAAGTGGAATTTCTCTCAACGTATATTATTACCCTTGTTAGTTTCTGTTTTTATCTTTACTATCAATATTGTTGATGTTAAACTTCTTTTGGTCCCATTCTCATTACTCTGGGATCATAAAATATTATGCTTGTGACATAATGGATTTTTCTTCAGCAATCAACTGTGGTGTCATAAAGCAAAGATACTATAATATAGAATAAAGACTAAATTATCAAAAAATGAAAATTCAGGTTCCCCAAATAATGTAAGCTAAGAATATTACTGAAAACATGAATTTTAAAAAAACTGTGATATTTTTGTTTTTCCAAGTAATTACCATTAAATTAAATTTCAATACTGGTGGCATATTATTCACAAAGTCATTTGAGGAAAAATCTGGCACAGCAGTGGGGGAGCAAATATGAGAAAGAATTTCTGTTAAGCTGTTTGTAACTATAAGTACAAATACGTTAGTACAGATGAAGAAGTGCTGTTTTATTGTTTGATTCTTATTAAGCAAAAAGTCAGATGGAGTCAATGTGTTGCCAGAAGATAAAATTTGCACAAGACAGTGGCGTGTAAGAAACTCTGGTGTAGCTCTTGTTGAAATTTCATGCTTACAAGGGCATACCCCTAAATGTGAACTGAAAGTAGGTGCCTTCCATTGTAGTATAAGGCAGCCTGCATCTTCACCTTCTTTTTCAATCTCTTCTAATTTTCTGGATTGCTCCATGTTTCAGAACACTGGGGATCAAGCACACATACTCCAGCAGATCTAGCTCATCCTGATACTTGCATTTCTTTCAGAGTCTTGTTACACTCACAACTTTCTATGTTCAAAATATGACTTAATAGGAAAAGAGGCCACAGAAAACGGGTTTGATGAATGTGCTGATTTTGGCTGGGGTAGGGTTAACTTTCTTTACAGTGCCTGGTACGGGGATATGTTTTAGATTTGTGCTGAACACGGGGTTGGTAACATAGAGATGTTACATAGAGGGCTCACACAAAGCCAAAGCCTTTTCTGCTTCTCATACTGCCACACTGGTGAGGAGACTGGGGGTGCTTGGGAGGCTGAGAGGAGACACAGCCAAGACAGGTGACCCCAGCTGACCACAGGGATACTCCAGACCATGGGACATCATGTTCCATATACAAAGTGGGGGAAAAAAGAAGGAAGGGGAGATGTTCTGAGTGATGACATTCATCTTCCCCATGTTTCTCTGGGGGACGAGGCCCCTCTTTCCTGGATATGCTGAACACCTGCCTGTGCATGGGAAGCAGCAAATACATTCCTTGTTTTACTTTGCTTGTGAAGCTTTTGCTTTCCTATCCTTCCAGTTATCTCCCCCCTCCTACTGATGAGGGAAATGGCCAGGTTACATCATGACATTAATTTAATAATTTTTATCTTATTTTCAATCAGCATTGATTTTTAACTCAAGCTATAAACTCTGTGTGTCTTGCATTTTATTTGTTTTACCTGTCTGCTCAACCAAAAGTTGACCTTTTGGCACCATCTATTAAAGGTGCTGAAATCTTTCTCTGTTGTAGTTTCTGAATCTGGGTTAAACCAGTTTGGATAGTTTGGCAGAATCAACATATATTAGTCCAAAGGAACTGGTCAGTTCAAAGTCAGTGGTCCCGAATGTTTGCAGATAGTCTCGCACTTCAGTAAACAAATTTGTAAAATCTATTATTTGATTGTTATAAATTATTACAAATCAGGTATCCCTCTCTCCTTTGGAGACATGCTGTCGCCTACCAAGATGCATTGTCAGAGTGAATGCACAAGACATGGTTAATTTTGCTGCATGGATTTAATTACTTCCCACAAAAAAGGTCATTACAATGAGAGGCTGGAACCAACTTTACAGAGTTGTTGCGTCATTAGTGGGTATCACTGGTTTGTTTGTGTACATGGAGCAGTGAAGGGGAAGAGGGAGTAGAGTCAGCTGTGCTGAATTTGGGAATTCATCCTTTTTTTAATCCCAGCCCAATACTGAAGATGACAGAAGCCGGAAAGTTAGAGGAAGTACAACTTTTTGGAGGCATTGCCTTTTACTTTGGCTGTTCCTTTTTGACCTGCAGGTATGTTTAACATGTATCTGTAGTAACACTATTCTCTAACTGGTAACTTATGCAAGGCTTTTTAAGTGTTCCTTACCCATGTAGAGATAGTGACTGCAGTCAGTTCAACCTGTTTGAGTTGTGTGGATAACAACTATATATGAAAGATGTATATTATTGGTATTCTGGTTGTGGCTGTTTATGTGGCTAAATTCAGTTTGCCTTATATCTGAGAAATAAGTGTAAAAAATTCAGTAAAATCTTTTCTACAGAATTCAAGATTTTGGCATCAATACTTTCCTAAACCATTACTTACCCATTACCAGAATAGAACTGATATCAGGTAACAGTGATCTATTACCAATTACACATTAGGTTCAAGTATCAACAAAAGCAAAACCTCTTTTGCGTTAAACATGACATACAACTTCAGCATATCAAGTGCTTTTTAAGTTCAAAGCTGTCACCTTACATTAATCTCATTCTGCTTCCAAAGACCTGTAAATCCTCTTGAGATGACTTTCAGAGAAGGCCATGGATAAAATCTAGATCCCAACTATACCTTATCATGTACCAGAGCAGAAATATACATGCAGGTGGCATCACAGATTTCTACCAGTTCTTGCCACATGGCTCCTGAACTTTCCTGCCAAAAGGGTAAACTGGATTTGCTGGTGATCTCAAGGTGCCTTTAGAGTGGATTGAAGCTGGTAGTTAAGCTAGAGGCACCTTACAGCAACGACAGGTGTGTGTGTATGTCTGCATGTGCATACATGTATACAGCCAATCTGTTGATTTCCACCTGTTTTGTCAAAGTAAATATATGTAAATATAACATGATCTAGGAAGCTTTCAGTCCAACGTTTTGATGGAAGACGTCAAACAGACTAGGCAGGAGGGCTGAGATATCTTCTGGGTACAAGAGGGGGCCATGTGTTCTTTATTTTAGCATATTGAAATCATAAGAGAGACAGATTGTAATGCCTATGTTAAACAAAATTGTGATCTCCATTTATCTCCTTGTGGCCAAAGCTATCAGTCAGAACCAGCATTTCTGTTTGTTATTCCAGAAGTGAAATAAAGACCTAAAAGGAAATGACACTTTGGGAAATTAGAATTAAATAACATTCTTTCATCAGCTTGCACTATGCTACCTGGATAACGATTATGTACTTTTTTAGATAGAGTCAATCTAATGCAGTTAGAAAACATTAAATCAATATTTGAAAATGTTGCCAAATAATAAGAATCACATATATACCCTTGTTTAGCACCAAAGATGTCAACATTTGAGAGCTAAGTGTTACAGTGCCCTGAATCTTTATCTTACTAAGCTCTCCACTGTATCACAGTAGTTTGAAAATGAGAGGATGAAAAGCCACTGGCTAGTCTGGGGATGAAAGGCAAATACACACTGAAATACTGTGCACTGAAGTGCAACCTGCACTTCACCAATTGCACTAACCTGTGCTCTGCTGATTTAGGTGTATAGTTCTCCCATAGGGTGCATAGTGAAATACAGTACCTTCCATAAACACCTCCAAGGTGCAAAGGAGACTCAGTAAAAGTAGACAGTAACTGCCAGACAATCAGACATATTTTCAGCCTGTCTCTTCTCTGGCTGTTGAGGAAATAAACAGGAAACTATTGCCATTTGAGACCTACAGTCTAAAGCTGCCCTTAAGAATGTGAGGCTGACTTTCCTCTTTCTAAAGTGTTTTTCCTGAAGCATATTTGCTTTTGTCATTCTGGAGAAGCCTCTTGAAAGTCTGTTTCTATAAAATAAAACTAATGTTTAGGTCACAACTCATGGAAGAAAAAAATCTTGTATGCTAACTCTTGATCTGTACCTAAAGAACGTTTAAAGCAAAATGGCCACTGGAGTGTCCAAAGGCTGTGCTTTGTTTGTGCTGGTAGGGTGCTCTAAATACCTGCTTCCACTTGGCTGTGGAAGTAAGCTGTTTCTTACTTTGCCTCTTACTGTATTCCTGGGTCTTGGCTTGGTTAACAGAACATCTTCAGCCATGGAGGGGAAGAGTGCCCTATTGACAGCAGGCAGGGGTATACACTGGCAGGACGTGCATTTTTCTCCCATCTGATTGAAGTGGTAATCTTCCTTTCTTTATTCCTGAATGAATGTTTTAGCCTTACAGCTGTTTTATCAAAGAATCAGGGGAGAGGAAAGGTACTGATGCTGCATTTGGAAAGCAATCTGAAATTATTGTCTTATATGGGAGCCTAAGGCTACTTACACATTAAATAAACTGAGAAAACATCTATGAAATCCAGCTTTGCAGGACATATAAGCTGAGTTGCAAACTCCAGTAGGGTTCATTTGAGAAGGAACCAACCTGGGTAGAAAGAATACATCCAAAAAGAAAGATGCTTTGTTAACCTGAGTTCTTTATCTACTGTCCTACATAGCTTGGTGTCAAGACCCTCCCTATCCCACCTCAGCTGGCAATATGTGCTTAAAAGTTGCTATTCAAAAGCTGCCCACTAACTCGCTCAAGCAGCAAATTCTAAAAAACTGTAATTCAGTGTCAATAATTGCTGTGTGCCATTATGTCTTGCCAAAAACTAAGATTGTTCTTGCATGCTATGGAACATGGATAATTTATAAGTTTGAACAATAGGTACTACCCACTGCAGGTATAATTCACCCTGCCATGCATAAAGCAAGCAAGTTGAGTAATTAATGATCACGATTTAAGAATTCAAGTAGACAATGTAACAACTATACATCAATGTTTCATTTCTAGTAAAAGATGTATACCAGCATTTCCAAAGCTCTGTGATTCAACAAGAAAACATTAAGTGCATATTTCAAGATAAACACCATGTATCAATGCTTCTGGCCCAAGTTCTGATTAAAGAAGTATGCACGTATTATAGATGTGCATCTAGTGCGTAATACTTCATTTTCCACACTGAATATATTATTTTGTCTAGCTGGGCTTCGACCTCAGAAGAAATGAAGCACTGCGTGAAGAGGTAATGTACCTGGAAAACACAGGGCTACACGCATCTCTCTGTAGCAATAGGGATCAAAGTGGCACGCACTCCCTTATGCATCCGACGGAGGTCGCTTTGTTGTTTTTGTAGAAAACACACTCTTTTTATACCTTTAGTGTCCACCGGACATAACTGAAACCAAACCAAGGCCTAACAGAACTTAACAGAAGGAGGGCAGCCATTGGGTGGCTCAGCTGCTGTGCTCCTTCCACCCAATCAGCTTCCTGCTGATTGGCTGTCCAAGTGTCCTTCCACCCAATCAGCTTTCTGCTCATTGGCTATCCACAGTTCCTCCAGCCAATGGCAATCTCACTCCCAGCTGTCACTCACTGACTCTCATTCATAACTGCTGCTCACCCCCCAGCCGAATTCCAGCCCTCCAGCTGTGCCTTCCCACAGGGCCTTCTGGTGAGCGTAAGCCTTAACCACTGTTGCAGTTATAACCCCATATCCTACATCTCTCCATCTCAGGCAGCTACAGTAGGAAAGTGCTTACCCACCTCTGCAGTTTTACAGTCTCAAATGGAGTAAAATACAGCACCTTTTATTGAAAGCATTGAACCAGTTTGCTCTAGTTATGGTTTGGCAAAAGTGTCAAATTATGACAGAAACCAAAAAAATCTGTATTTATAATAGTTCTCTGGAATTAACCACAAACAATTAGAAATGTCCCAAAAGTCAGTAGCTATTCCAGTGATTGTGGTTTCTATAATTTTTTTTGTTTTTGAAGAGACTTAATAACTCAGGATTTTGACTGTTTCTTATCTTTTACAGCTTAAATGGTCCTTAGGGAAGAAGCCTTTTCTTTCTGTGGTATCACAAAATCACAGAATTACTAGGAGATGAATTTTGAGACCACAGAGTCCTATCTATGACCTAACACCACCTCGTCAACTCAACTATGGAAGTGCCACATCCAGTCTTTCCTTACACACCTCCAGGGATGGTGACACCACCACTTCCCTGGGCAGCACATTCCAATGCCCAATCTCTCTTTCTACAAAGAACTGCTCCCAACCTAAACCTCCCCTGGTGCAGCTTTAGACTGGGTCCTCTTGTCCTGTGCTGGTGGCCTGGGAGAAAAGACCAATCCCCGCCCGGGTGGAGCCTCCTTCCAGGCAGGTGTAGGGAGTGATAAGGTCTCCCTGAGCCTCCTTTCTCCAGGATAAACACCCCCAGCTCCCTCAGCTGCTCCTCACAGCACTGGTGCTCCAGACCCTTCAGCAGCCTTGCTGCCCTCCTCTGGATGCATTCAAGCACCTCAGCATTCTCCCTAAATTGAGGGGCCCAGAACTGGACACAGGATTCAAGGTGTGGCCTCACCACAATCCCTGCCCTGCTCCTGCTGCCCACACTATTGCTGATCCAGCCCAGGATGCCATTGGCCTTCTTGGCCACCTGGGCACACCCTGGCTCATGTTCAGTCACTGTCACCAGCACCCCCAGGTCTCTTTCAGCCTGGCTGCTGCCCAGCCACGCTGTCCCCAGCCTGTGGCACTGCAGGGGACTTCTGGGGCCAAGGTGCAGGACCTGGCACTTGGTCTTGTTAAACCTCATGCTCACGGACTCAGCCCATCTATCCAGCCTGTCCTGGTACCTCTACAGAGCCCTCCTACCCTCCAGCAGATCAACACTCACACCCAGCTTGGTGTCAGCTGCTAAATTGCTGTGGTAGACTTGATCCCCTCATCCAGATCATCAGTGCAGATCCTAAACAGGAGTGGCCCCAGCACAGACCCCTGAGGGACACCACCAGTGATGATCCCCAGCTGGATGCAGCACCTTTCACCATTACCCTCTGGGCCTGGCCATCCAGCCAGGTCTTACCCCAGTGAAAAATATATACTTAAAATACCATGTTTCTGCTGAGCCTGCTGTGAATCAAATTAAACTGTGTACATTGCATGGTCTGAACTAGTAACCTTCTCTACTTAATCTTCATGTGGGCCTTCATTTTTTTTGGCACAGAAATGCAGGACTACAAGTATTTTGACCCTGATAATGACAAATGTAAACTCTTAGTCAGTCATAAAATAGATGGATATTCATCTTTTGTCTAGAGAAACGTGGTCCTATTGTAAGAAATTCTGAAATACATGACAGAAGAGAGCCACTCTGTCCCCTTCCAGTTATTGTGATTTCTCACTAGAACTGTCACAAAATACAAACGACTTATTAGAACTAAAAATTGTTTTAATAAATATAAAATGAATTAGGAAGACATGTGTACTGCAATGACCTTATCAATTAGCTCAAAATATTCTAGCATTTCACTTGTTTTACCTCTCTTGTGTGTCTCTTAAGCTCCTATTAGAAGCACTGCATTGCGCAGGATGCCATGTAGCAGTAAAGTAAAAGCCCCATTTATGCCAATAAAGCTGGCGAAATGTAATAGAAATGTAATAATCTTCCCAAGCACAGATGTGAGGCTGACAGGTCATTAGTTTCCAGGGTCCTCGTTTCTTGCCTTTTTAAAGATGGGCACCATGTTTCCTCTTTTCCAGTCACCTGGGACTTGCCCATGACTTTTCATACGTCATGGAGAGTGGCTTGGGGACTACATCAGCCAGTTCCCTCAGCACCCTGGGATGCATCTTGTCAGGCCCCATAAGCTTATATATGTTCAGGTTCCTCAGGTTGTCACACACGGGATCTTCTCTTATAGTGAGTGCTGCCTGTTCACTTGAAGGTGTGAGAAGAGAGTTTACCATTGAAGCTTGAGGCAAAAATATTAATAAGTACCTCAGCCCTCTCCTCCATTGTTACCAATATAACAGCTTTGTTTATCAGAGGCCTTCTTTGGCCTTCGTTTTCTGGTTAATGTACCTGTAGAGGCCCTTCCATCCTTTGTGCCCCTTGCCAAGTTCAGTTCCAGCCTTGCCATGGCCTTGCTTACCCTAACCTTACACAACCAAACTTCTCTATACCCTTGCCAGGTTATCTGTCCTAGTTTCCACCATGCATTTGTTTTTTGTTCCCCTAGTTTGACCAGCGATTTCCTACAGCCATGCCAGTCTCTTGCCTTCTATGCCCAGTCTCTTGCCTTCTATGCCCAGTTTCTTGCTCTGGGAATCTCCAGCTCCTGTGCTCTGTGGAGGACTTCCTTAAAGACCTACCAGCTGTGTTCCACTCCCTTGCCCCTGAAGGCAATCTCACAGGGATCCTGTTGACTATCTCCTTGAGGATGTAGAAGGTTGTAGAAGCTTGCTATCCTTAAGCTCAGGAACACTTAAACTTTTCATTTTTAATTCTCTTTCTTTATAAAAAACTCCCTACTCAACTTGGGGCTTTGCCTCAGGTGACACCAAAACTGTGTATTCTTTATTTTCTCTATGCTAATCTGTGCAGTCTGTTCTTAAAGTCATTTTAAGACTCAACGACCTGGGAAACAGCACTTACATGTTTTACACCAGAAGGGGGCTGGTGATGTCCCTTTAATATGGGAAACTCATTCTCTCTGGGCTACTGAGGGGACTGCCTCTAGCAGGTCTCAGAAGCTGCATTTTGCAGTCCGGAACTGTTCCAGACCTTTTTTGCCACTCTGGATGGCCAGGCTGGGCCTGCTTCTTTTTGGCACTTGGCAGGAGCATTTCTCCTCCCGTGCTCAGCAGCCGTGACTCGGAGCTGCACTGACATTAACTGTGTCCATTCAGGCCAAAAGGAAGCAGGGAGGCTGACAGCACAGGCCTGGAGCTTTCCAGACACGCCAGCACCTCCATGTGCCACCAGAACTGCTTCATAAGCCCCTTTTCTCTGCTCCAGAGAGAAGGTTGTGCTGAGGAGGGATCGGACCTGTGACTTCCTGAGAAGTTTCTTCCTGTGTTTTTGGCAGCATTGGAGCCTTATGGACAAAAGTAGTTTTTCCAGGGTTTTTTTTTGTCCCTGTCCCCCATTGTTGAAGTGAGGGAGTCTTGGAACCATGAGGTTCGGTTGCTGTGTTGTTTTTTTCCCTTTGTTCTTTCTCTCTGCTGCATGCTCTGGAGAAGGGAGCTTTGCCACAGTCTTGTCTTTTTCTTCTGGCCCAGGCAGGCTGCTACACTGGCCACCATCTTGGAGGGATGGGCTTCTCCACCATCTTGGTTTTTTTGTTCCTGAGGAGTCCATTAAAAAATATCAGCAATAACCACTAAGTACTCAGAACCTTTGTATCTAGTGGTTATTGATGATATTGGTTGCTGCTGTTTTTCTTTTTAGCAAACTGTTTTCTTTTCACTCGTATCTTCTCACAAGTCTCTCCTTATTGGTGAAAGGGGAGTGGTTAAACCTAAGGGAGATTTAAGTAATTTTTAAGTTTTCACCCACATAATTGTCCTAAACTAAGGCACTTTTGTGGAAGAATAAGTAATAATTTGTTTGAGATATCTGTTTTCAAATCATACTATATATTAATATGATATGACATTACATACTTAAAAATCTCTGGTCTAATATATAAATTTTGCAGTATTCAGAACTAAATTCTATCCCAAAATGCATGTTACTGTTTAAACGTACATATTCTCCATAGAACAGAAAAAAAAGACAAACTATAAGCTTAGAACTTTTGATTCTATTTACACATTTTAAATAATACAGTGGCTCATTCACATAGCCAAAACAGTTTGGCAAATCAAAATGAAACAATTATTTTAAGTTAGACAAGTAGTGATTGTGCCTATTTAGTATATCTATCCAACTACAGATCTGGATAAATACTGTGACTGTGAAAAGAACATTTGTAAGCTAAAAAATTTTTGTTCAACAGAACTGTTGTAGTAAGAAATTCATTCATTTGCAAAACACCCTCAGCATTATTTAACATGTAACATCTTAACATCTTAGAAGATAATTAACACTCAAAGCAATTATTTTATATAAAAAAAGACTGATTATGAATCAAGTTGCATCAAGAGTGGTTTTCTTTTTTCTTTTTTATAGACATGCACAAATATTTTTGTGAGCCATCAGTAGCTGATGTTACATGAATGACAAAGTCTGTCACAGCAGGCACACCTACATACGTAACTCACTTCCTTATGCTTGCACAGAGACTTCTGAGAGGGGCAGAGGTGCACAATCACAGTTGGCCAGCCTGAGATCCTGATGAAATTGCGCAGCCGCCAAAGGGGCAAACACTCTCCACTTCTACTGGCCCTCTGGTCTCCAATAAACTTTCCAACCTCTGTTTTCTACATGTAAAAAAGTTCAAGTATTAATTTATACTGCCTGTGTTACATAAGATTTAATGAATTAAGCTTTAGTCATCCACAGTTATAGTGTGTTTGCATTAAGTCTGCTATGTAAAATATAATGGTGGGTTAATAGCAAGATAATTTCCCCATGGAAAAGAATTATGACTTTGACCCTCCTGGAGTCAGAATAAAATGCTGCAGGGATAAGAGACCTTATTATCGTTAACTCCCTAAATCCTGCCATAACAGATGAACTGAAAAATAGCTTATGTGCTTTGGATAAATTTTTCATTCAACAAATTAACATGATCTAGGGTGGAAAGATATGTACATATTATCCTTTCTAAGACTTCTTTAGCTTTTATGTCACTGAATTTTTTTTTTTTAACTGGATGAAGTATTTAATCATTTGATTTGTCTGGAATTTCATTTTAAAAGTCATTACTAAATCCATCAGGACCTAGAGCTGTGTTAGAGTGATTGAATATCCTTATAAAGTTCCCCTATATTTGCCATCAGTTCTAATTATCACGGTAAATGCATTTCAATGACAGTAAAAAATGTAACACATCAAAATGGCTATAAATGGTTTTGAAAACTTGAAAACATTATTTTGGATGAGCAAAGTGTGTGCTGAAAGAGTGTTTAAAACTGCTATTTAAGAAGTTACTGAACTTTTTGCTCAATTGTTGATTGCATTATTGGAAGTAATTGTTTTTTTCTTTTCATTTTAAGGGATGGCTAAGACAGTTTACTCACCTTAGCATCTCATGAGTTTACTTCAGACTTTTTTGTGTTGTATACATGCACTATTGAAAGAACTTTAAAATCATTTAGTAAACTAATTAGTTTGAATGGGCCAGAGTAAATTCTTAAGCAACACATCTGATTGTACACAATCAGATGCCTTATTCACTGAAAAACAGTCTTATAAGTTACATGTCCAGTGCTTCTTGAGGCAATATTTCTTTAACTCCCTTGCTCCATGGGTAAGTTCAGGGCTGACATAACTCATAACCTTAGTCCTTATGATGAATATAGAATTATTAAATTTTGCCTGTTTGTTTCTGTGACTCTTTTACTGTAATACAAGAGTCTTTTGTATATTAATTAATTTCTTACAGCAACAGTTCTATGACTGCAGTAGGTTTTATCTTTATTCAGGGTAAACAGAAGTTTCAAATGCTAGAGACACACTGAGTGGGTGAGCTTGGCTGAAGATGCAACAGGCCAATTTTCCAAAGGGTGAAGGGCTATTTAAAACTTTCCAGTGTATTTTCATGATTTAATTTATTTTCAACAGTTTTGATTGAAGTTTACTTTGGTCTCTGAGAAAGAAATACAAAGGAAAATAAAGAAAATATTTACATTTCTCGAGGCCTTTGAATGAGAAATTATTTTGTTTCCAAAGATCATAATAAAGTTGTATTTGAATGGTTTTGAAATACTTGAATGCAAAGTGAAAGAGAGGAAATTTAGGCTAGATATTATGAAAAAATCTTTTGCTGTGAGGGTGGCAACATACTGGAACAGGTTGCCCACTGACCTTGTTAATATCCTATCACTGGCAGTGTTCAAGGCCAAGTTGGAGGGAACTTTGAGCTACCTGGTTACACAGCAGGTGTCCTTGCCTATGGCAGAGGTGGTTGGGACTAGATAATAGTTTACACATTCTATGATTCAATGATTCTATGATACCTTCGTGTAGTGGAGCAGAATAATAAAGCAAAGTGCAGGTTTTTATTAAGCAACACAAAGCAGTAAAGGAACACAAAGCAGAATGTGTTTGTATTCTGGCTGCTGCAGGAGGATACTGTCTTGTTCCCCTCATAGAACCACAGCTGTGGCCCAGCTCAGCTCCCACTGTTGCCTGCCCTCCAGCATGGTGTTTCACAGAACCTTTTCCAACTTCTTCCACAATTTAAAGAGGCCACCTGCACCATCCCCTCTTTCCTCCTCAGGCCAGTCAGGGCAGGATATTCACGACATCCTTGAGCATCGCCTGAAACCAGGGGCACACTGAGGCTGCCAGGGAGACCTCAGCCTGGTTATTGCTGAAGTTTGGGATGTTTTCCTATGCAGCTGCATTGCTCTACTCTGCTGGATCCAGTCTACCATCCCCAGCCTCTGTTCTCTCCTTCCTCAATGGTCTGCACCAAAATCTGTAGACCCCAGCCTGCCTTTCCTGGATGCATGTAGTTGTCAGTCCAGTGGGTGTGGGCTGCCACACGCATTGGCCCATGTGGCATTTCCAGCTGTTTACAGCCCAGTGTGCATGTTCCAGACAGTTCACACTTTGCAGCTGGCTTCTAAAGGGATGGATGTCAAGATGCTGCTGTCCACGTTGGCCACGCTGTAGCACCTCAAGCAGCAGGTATGGACAAAAGGACAGAGAACACCATCTGGGCAGGAGTGCAGCTAGAGAAAAAGAGTGAGAAGGGGCAGATGGACACCAAGACCAGTGGAGGGGGCAAGGTGTTCTAGCACTTGCTTCTTCCCTCTCTGCTTCCCCGTTCCCGAATCAGGAATTTAAAACATTAATTGGCAAGAAATGGTTAACCCAAAGTTGGATCTATTTTGCCCGTGACAGCAACTGGCAAACCATCTCCCTGCCTTCATCTACACCCACAAGCTTCCTCACCCATGTTCATGCAATTTTCGCCCAAGTCCTGCTGTAGGGAGGGAGTGGCCAGGGGCTGGTGGTGAGGCTGGCAGCCACCTGGGGCCAACACACCACACCATTAGGAACCTCCTAATGAAAGTGACCCAACACCAGGAAAGAGACACACCACCCCGTACATAAGGGATTTGACCCTCACAACTGTGGAGTCTCAACCCAGTTTTAAGGTTTCACCCCAGTTGTTTGATAGAAGCATGAACAGAGACTTGAGATTTTGCAGTCACCTGCAGGTGCCTGGGCAGGTTATAGCCAAAGAGTCACAACATCCCTATTTCCTATGCCTGTAGCATTTTTGTCTCTCTCCCCACTGAGATCCTACTCTTCTCTGTTCAACGCTTTCTGCACATACTCATTGCACTTGTTACATTTCCCCATTCTTGCTCCAAACCGTCCTCTGCTCTTCTTCCAGTCTGTGGTGTTTATAATTTTCATTCTTTCTGTAATCCTGCTTCTTTGACTTCCCTCCGGTTTGAATCTTCATGCTTTATGCTACATGTTTTCAGTAGCAAAGGCAACAAAACCACAGGAAAGACAACCCACAACAATTTTCAGCATTTAAAATTTTCACCAGTGTGTTTAGAAGCCTCTCTCAGGCTTTTTGATTCTTTTATACACGGTTGAATATCAGGCTTGTTTCAGACAAACTCTAAATGATTTTTTTTGTTATACACAAAAATGTTTTTACTCTATAAACTAAGGTAGATCTGTGATTAAATTAGGCTGCATTTTCATAAGGATGGTAAAATCACATTCCTGACAGGAAGGTGTTCCTCCCATCAAACATTGTCTCTTATTCTGAAGCATAAAAACACAGGAGCTTTGTATTGAGTTGCTATGAGAATTTTAAGTGTGATTAGACAGTGCATTTCCTTTGATGAATTTTTTGAAATGGCCGACTTATTTTGGTTGAAAATTCAATAAATGCAAATCCACCCACCCCAAAATAAAGTAGCCTAACAATGACAACAAAAAACCCACACACGATTGATCACAACCTCAGCTACATTCTCATCATAGAAAATTTCAGTCTGAATCGGTGTAATTTTGCGAAGTTATAAGCAGCCCAGACTGATAATGAAAGTATTGCATAACACCACTATGAAAAGTGGATCACAGTACTTATCCCTAATTTTGATACATTTCTTAAATGTTTGTGTTGGCAAATCACTGTTGGGACAGTGATTTGGACAGGAAGCTTTTCTGTTAATGTATATGACTAGATATTTTTTGTCTGAATACTTTTGTCATGTCTCTGAAGTCAGTAAATCAGTCTTTCCACTATTACACTTACTAGTTACAAAGGAGAAAAGTGTCACTGGAGAAGCATAATCTTTCTACACTTAGTAAATGAAAACAAGTTCACTTAAGCACTTCAGATTTATTACATTATTATCATATGCAGGTTAGAAAGATGAAATGTCACATATGCAAAGATTATTTTAAGCACAAACCCAAATATTTAGAGAGAGTTGCTTTGAACACAGAGAATAGCATTGAGAAGGTGCAAATTTGATCTGTATTGTTGACACCAAAGCTGCTAAATTATTTAACCAACTGTGGAAATTGCATTAATACATAAAAATCCAGCTTACTTTAACAGATCACATAATTTTCAAAATGTATTTATTATTATTACTATCATCATCATCGTCATCGTTTTTTTCCCTGTTTTGAAGGACTTATTCATTTTTGCCTGAGAGAAAACTTTCCTTAATACATATGGCAGTCTGTGTGGGTTTGTAGAATCTAGAAGAATCCCCTTGGAGGGGAAGCCAAGGCCAGCTGAACAACGTCTATTATTTTCACAGCTAGCGCCTTCAAATTAGCTTCCTACATAAAATTAACCTCATTTAAGATTTTTAAGTGGCTTTAAAGGATCTTTTGTACATATTTAGGAACCTGACTTCAGGCATTTACTTTTTTAAGTGTTGATCACTACTTCTAATCTGGAACATAAGAAATGTTTGGATGTTAAACATGCAAGTTTGGTTAAGTTGAGAGTTTCCTGCATCTTAGTCAGTGGAGTTTTTATTTTATGCTGGCAGTTACTGGCATAAATAGCACTTAAATTTTGGCAGTAAATGAATCTAAGAATATGGATTTGTCAACTTCAGCTCCCAAAACACTACTGTAAAATGTTTATTTTTAGACCTAGCTGTCCTAGGATGAAACTGCCAATCAAACAAATACAACATAGAATAAAAATTTACAAATCTATGGTTGAGGTAATATTTTAGCAACGTATACCAATGGGGATAGAATGGTACTGTTCATATAATGAGTTTACCTAATTACAGATTAAATAAAGGCCAACTTTTGATGTAGAGTCTACTGAGTTTGTACCACGCCTTATCTCATGCCATACGTGAAGCCTAGGCAAAAGTATGTACGATCTGAAGGCTACACATCTCTCTTGACAGGAACAAGCTTCTAGTAGAGACAAGGTAAACACAAAACAGGCCTTCCAGTCATGTAAATCTTACATCATGGTGAGGGTGATTGTTAAAACAGTGAATTTCCTCCCTCTTCAGACTCCACATAGAAAACACAGAATTCAATTTTGATATATGGTGGGACACAGATATCGTTAATGAAAAAGTACAAATAAGAGAATAAAGGATAAATCCCTGTGTCATAATATTTTACTTCAAAAATTAGTGTTTCAAAAGTAGGAGGTAGGCTGCAAAAGAGGTAATTTTTACTAATAAAACCTTCTAAGTTAAAAAAAAAGGTAAAATACTTTGAGAAGAAACCTCACAGCTCTATCTGGTAGACAGAGCAAGTAAAAATTTGCTTTTGAATATTTTACTTTAAACGAGGTATTTATGCTAAAAATTCTATCCATCTTGTTAAGCATGTGATGTCTACCTAGCTCATGACATTTTGAGTTTGGGAGATGATTCTAGTTTAATGGGAGAGAGATCAGAACAGTGTAAAGCTCTGAATATTAATCCTATTTACATGTACAATGAGGACTGAGTTTTTGCTCATTCTGTGAATAAGAATGTCTGCACAAACAATACCATTAAAGTGCAGTCACACCATATTCAGTGCTCCCACACAATAGCTGATTTCTCAGAGAAAATCACAGCTTTTCCTCAAACACTGTGCCTGCTCTATTTAGGAACTGTGAGGCCTGGGATGAGGGCAGGCAGAGCTTAGAGAAACCTCGTGGGCTGCCTCAAACCTGCTTTTACCTCAGCTGTTGCCATGGAGCTTTGGAGAGTTTGACAATTCAGGACAATCACTGGATCTCATATTCACTTTCCATTTTCATGTTTTTCAAAGAGGTTCTTGATAACACTTGCTGAAAAGGATTTCTTTCCACAAACTTTGCAGTCCATAATAACAGTCAACCACAGACTTAACATTTATGGAAGGGATGCTGTGTAGACTTGAGGGCATCTAGACTTATCCAGAGAAGTCCAATACCCTGTGGCGTCTGGAAAATGCATGGTTTCTGAAGATGCAGGTGTGAATTAGGTTTACACCTGCTCAGCTAATGATTAAAACATTGTTTGGGAGTGAAAAATATCATCATTAAAAATAATGATCAGAATACACCACAGGATGCAGTCATGGTTTAGTTTATATTTAGCAGTCCACACCTGTCTATGTTTCTCAGACAATGAGGCTGGCAACATAACCACAGTGCAAGTCTCAGAGCTCCTCCCTTCTCCCTACTGTATGTACAGCTGGAGTTTTGTTTATCTCCAATTCCCATCCCGAATCTAGACCATCTCTTCCTGCCTATCTGATCTTCATAAGACTGGTCTTCATACCACTCATGACTGGGCACTAGGATACTGCCACAATCAAGTGGAAAATTAGCACCTTTCTACTTCTCTAGTTACAGCTCTCCGAAGCAAGAGTGATAATCTTTGTTAAAATATGAGAAGCTACAGTTTTCCTATAATTTTATGAGTCACAGCATTGACCTTGAATCAAGCAGAATTTGGGGAAAGAGGTCTTAGAATGAGTAATCTTCCTGTTGTATGCCAGCTGGTAACAGGGCTGTGTCATGTTCTTACTGCTCTTCCCTGCTGCTGGCATGTCACTATATATCCCTGCTATACAGATGTTGTAAAGGTGAGGGAGAAATTATGGAAGGCTTCTTGCTCATGGATTATCCATGAAAAAACTGAGTGCCTCTGCCAGCAGACTGGTGCAGAAACTCCACACAACTTGCTGGCAGTACACTTCTGTATCTCAAGTCAGATTAAAACAGTTTAACTTCTACTTGTCCCTTCCAGCACAGAGACTCACAACTGCCCTGAATCTGTGTGAAACTGAGGGAGGGCTTCTGATGTTCCGTCATAGTGGTATAACCCCAAAGCAATGCCTTGAAGGAGACCTGACAAAGGGATCACTGCGTTGTATTTCCCTGTGTTCCTGGACAGCCTTCCAATGCTCTGTGATATGTACTGTGTTAAAAAAAGTTCATGCCATTTTAAAAAAAATTATTATTCTGAAAGCATCAGGAATGTGAGTGTCAGAGTGTAAACATTTGCCAGTGGTTTCGTCCAAGTGTGATTTTCTGCAGGTCTTGTGACAGTGATTCATGCAGTGCTCATGCAGGTCCTCAAGTGCCAGCAATGTGGGAACAGTGTCTTTAGCAATTACACTGTTTAGTCCAGATCACATCATCTCTAGCTGTCAAGTGGGTGAAACTACTTGGTCTTGATAAAGGCACCTGCAGCAGGTGGACCCCTAACTAGTTGTGTTTGCTTCCCTAGCAAAGACATGTCTAGTAACATATTCAATTAAAAGGTGAAATGTTTTATTTTTCTCAGTTTTATTACATGTTCCACAGATTTGAAGGCAATATTTCTGTTCATGCATATGACTAATGTTGCTAGGATTTACAATGTAACATGACTAGCTTGTAAATACCTTTTGAGATGATCTGAATCTAATCAGTATGTTCAAATGCGCTTGTTTCATGCTCTGCAAGTGCTAGGGAAAGAAAATTGTGCCTCACATTCATTGTCAAAAAGGCTTTTTAATGGTAAGAAATAGAGTCTCAGAACTGATTCTCTTAGGGAGGTACAAAGTGGATTCTGTTTACTCTGAAGTATCCTAAGCCCTAAGGAGATTTTCAGAGATAAAAAGAAAGAACCTCCAAACTATGCTGTATGTTTAGTGGTACCTGCCCCAGTCCAGAGATGAGAGCTATCCTTATGCATGTTTTCATTCTCTTCCAGCCCACCACTGCTGTTTGCATTGCTGAGTATTCCTTCCACTAATGCCAGTGAGTTGAAACCCACCAAATTAAAGCTTTTGAATTCCTGATCTTGGATATTGCTTGAGAGTGAATATATAGTGATAAAACACATCACAAAAACTGAGTGTCATCTTTATGACCCTGTAACATGCATTCTCAATGAATCAGGATTCCCAAGAAAAAGAACTCAAATTCCAGAGTTTACTGCTAGAGCTGGGAGGAGCACTTAAAAGTACAAGTTCCTGTTTTCCCATTTTCTACTAGTATTTCAGGTAGACCGCTTTGCTTCTTTCTCAGAGAAAAAATGGCAGAAAGGAAGGAAGGCACTAATTAAACATTTATATACCACCAGTGCAAAAGTCTAGAATTAAATATTGAAAGGCCTATTCGTATTACAATCTGCATTCAGGATTGGCACTAATTGGCAATGCTGTTGGCAGTCTCAATGGGGAGGGGAAGAACTGAGTAAGCATGGAGACTTATTCATCCAAAGAAGTGGTTCTTTCAGGTCAGGTTTAATGCACATTTACTATGCAGAAAGGGAAGCACAGCACTGTTGTTGCTGATAGTGTAACTGTCTTATTTGGAGAGCCTTGCATTTGCCAGATCAGTCAGTTTTGCCTAGGGATTTTCTCAGGTGCTAACCCCACTGTCAGTGTATTTTGAAAACTGTTTCTGACCAGAGGTAGACTTCTGCCTAAATATTCAGAATCTAAGAGAAAGAAGAATATTCTAAGCAGCATAAAAAAGAATTTGTTGGAACACTGCCTAGTTCAAAAAGGCAATGATTTAAAGACAACTGATGTCATGGAACTGATGTAGTAGCTAATATAAAGCTCTACTTTTTGTATTTGACTCATTAAAGCTGTAATATGGGACAGATGTTTGCCCCGCTGAAACCATTGTCCTACCTTTTAAATTTTTATAATGAGCTTCACAGTCTTTCTCTCTGATTTCTCTGTTTTATTCAACATACTGGTGCAATGTTTACTTTTTTGCCTGTCATTTTTACAACATACCTGCTCTTTTGATTCCCCACTATAATTTCTTGGTAAAGATCCTGATCTTTATCTTGAAGGGCCAATTACAAAGCCAATCATTATCTTCATATTTGTCTTTTCATGCTGTCTCATGTACGGCTATTATTTGCTGACAATTTTTTTTCTATACCTCTTCATGCATTTTTCCAGCGTTTCCCGTATACCTTGATATTTGTTCCAAACCTGGCAATAAATCTGTTAGCCTGTCATTCTTTCAGTGCTTCAGGACCACACTGAGCATAAGAAATTTCCCAAGCACTAACAAATGAGTATATAATCAGGGAGTTTTGAGATACATTTTATTTATTTTCCTTTATTTTGTTTTCAGTTAGCTAACATGAGAGCAGTGAACAGCGCACATCTTGAACAGCTGTAACTGCACAGAGTGGGTGACTGCAATGTATACTGGGGGGAGGACAGAAAGGGAATATTGAGCAGACGAGGGAATGGCTGCTTAAAAATGTACTGGCGGGAAGAAATGTGTAAATGGGTGAATGTATCCTGAGCCAGCTATCTGCAAGAGCTGACATCAGACCACTCTACACCCTTCTCTCCATACTCTCCACCAAATGAGTCCAGTGCACGACAGGATAAGCTCAAAACTTATTATTAAAACTTATTCTCAACAAATGGTTTCAAAATGAGCTTCTCGAGTCATGGCAGATATTCAGTGTTTTGCTACAAAGTACCTCACTGATTTGTGATGGGGAAATGCAAGCAACAGTGCATTTCCCAGGATGGAAAATGATGTAAGCTTTATCTTTGCTTTTACCTCCCTTTTAGCTACTATAGGCAACATAGCATCCCTTTTCTGTTCATGTAAGATAATGTTAGCAGAGCACGTGATCTGACATAGTCTAGAGGCCAGAGCAGAACAATACTGTCACTTGTCTTCTGTAACTCTGGGGTGATACAATAAATTTTGAGTGCCTTCTTAGATTTCAATTTATGGCATAAATTAGAGCAGTTCAGTGACTGTTCTAATGTATTCCTTGCTGCCCCCAGATTACAGGGGCTGTTCTGGCAGCTGATAATAACTGAAGTGTAGAAGTGCTTTGGCTAAGCTCTATTTTTTCCAGTCTCATCTCTGGCAGCAAGAGAAAGAAATGACAGAGACCTGCAGCATTGCTTTTTACCCCCTGGCAATTTTCTTATACATTGTGAAGAATAGGTAGGAAATTAAGCAAGTTGTTCTGCTATGAGAATGACACTAAACCAGAGGCAGATTCTGACAGAAAAAGGTTTAGCTTTAAAATCAAGGACTCGAGAATGATGACTAAGTCCAGGTTTTGGAGATATAACAACTTATGTACAAAACATGGAGTACCAAGGAGGAACTCTTTTCACTGATTAGTTAAAATTATTAGAGTTAGGTTTGGAGTAGTGTGCAATTCATTTAGCCAAAATCAGTTTTTGCCTGTGTGTCTATATCTCATATTTCCTTGTCATTAAATGTTGGTATAGGCAAATTTCTAGGTCAAATTCTGTCCCTAGTGACTCTTATAATCCTCTTCCACAATGAATTAACTTTTAAAGGTCTGACCTAAGTACTGATAAGAAACCACAAAGAGCTATCAGCATTGTTACAACCTAATATCCAGCATCAAAAGCTTGCTTTAAACAGAGAAGGACTGAGATTTTGAGAATTCTGTATCATTGTTTTTCCTTCCACTAGTAATCTGATGACCCATATAGTAGTAGTAGTAGTAGTAATAATGATGTCTTTTTTTTTTTTTTTTTTTTTCGTTTACCATCTGGGTGTACTGGACAAACAGATTAAATTAGAAATCTGAAAAAGTAGAGACTTGCATTCTGGTTCCTATTTTCATCAGCTATGTACTGTGTTAATTAGAGCACATCAATAACTGGTCTGTGCTCACATTTCTCTTTCTGTGAAATGGAGAAGATAGCTATTCTGTAGTGATATTGTGGGACTTCATTACAAAAGCGCTTAGTCTGTTTTGATTTCATAATTGGATTAATCTGGGGCCCAGGCATAAGCAAATAAGGTCCTGGTATATATTATTACATATTTATATATAGTATTAGCACGTTAGATGAGGTCCTATGTTCTCAGGAAAGAAAAAAAAAGGAGATTTTCTTCGAAATAATATCTAAACAGCATTTTAAAAATTGACAGGATAACTGGGTTTAAAAGCCATTTAGGTCCTAAAGATAAAAGAGTTGTCCAGGAAGATTTGCGAAAGCTTTCAGGTGCCCAGCTTTTGTCATTTGCTTTGGTTTCAATGACTGAAAGCTTGGTCACAAATCCCAATGTCGCTGCCCGTTTCAAAGTCAAACACTCAAAGGGACTTTTGTTTGCCGCAAGATCACAACTAGGCGTCTGTAGCCTTCTGCAAAATGGTACGAAGATGGCAAAATTGCTGCCATAAACTGCTCCGTTTTAGGGGAAGTGAGAAGTGCAGAAAACCCTTGTATAATATAAAATAGCTGCTCGCTCTTAAACATCTCCCGGGAGCGGAGCGGGGCTCGCTGTGCCCACGCCGAGTCGATCCCGGCGGATCTCGGGCTCGGGCAGACCCCGCTGCCGTGTCCGGGACCGGGCTGCCAGTGCTGCGCCAGCCGCGGAACGCCGCGCTTTTCCCCTGTCTCTCGCCTCCTTCCGCGGCGGGGGTAGCTCCCCTCGCCGGGCAGACCCAGCCCCGCTCCCCGCTACCTGCCGCCCTCCCGCCGCGCTCCGCCGCTCCGGGCCCGCCCCCCTCGCCACTGGCTCCGCCCGGCCCGGCCCGGCCCGCCCCGCCCGCCCGCAGGCGCCGCCCGCCGCCCGGAGCGCGGTGCCTGGCCCGGCCCGGCCCGGGAGCGCCCTGCCGCTCCCGCGCTGCGCTCTGCGGGGCGGGCGAGCCTGGCTGCCGGCGGCGGGGCATGCGGCCGGCGCGGCTCTGAGCCCCCGGCCATGGCGGAGAAAGTTTCGGCGGCTTCGGAGCGGGCGCGGGGCGCCGGCCACGTCGGCTCCTCTTGCTCCGGCTCCTCCTCCGGCTCGGAAACTCTCTCCGAGGAAGGAGAGCCCGGCTGCGGCGGGGCGGCGACGGCCCCCGGCGGGGCGATGGCTTCGCCGGAGCGGGCGATCCCCGGCGGGCGGGCAGAGGACGACGCCTCGCTGGAGGAGCGGGATGAAGAGGTGCGCGGGGCCGGGGCGGCGGCGGCGGCGGCTGCTTCTCTGCCCCTCAGCTCCGGGGCCGCGCCGGGAGCCCCGCGCAGCGCGGCCGGCCCGGGTGCGGGGCGGGGGTGACCCCGCGGCGGGGAGCGGCTTCGTGCCCACCTGGGGACACCTGGGGACAGCCCCTGCGCCTCAGCCCCCCCAGCTAAACCCGAGACCTTCTTGTTCCTAGAGCTCTGCCGGCTCTAGCCCTCTGGCTGCCCGTAATTGAGAGTTGGGGGTTTTTGTATGGAAAGGGGATTTTTGTTTTCTTTAGGACAGGTTATGTGTGTGTGTGTTGTTTTTTTTTTCTTTTTTTTTTTTTTTTTTTCTTTTCTTCCTTTCTCCGAGCGTGTCACATTTGGAAAGCGTTGCTCCAAAGCAAACTCTTTAATGCCAGAAGGAAGTGATGGGCAAGCTCCCACACTACATTAATCCTCTGGTGAGAGCTTATGACAGGCTGTGGATCATGGAGGAGCTCTGTGGGTGATAGATCCATAACATGATACACGGATACGCGTTTTGTTCCTTTTCCTCTCCTGATCTAGCTACAGTACCTTCTAACAGCATTCTTAAGACAGAACAACCACCCCACAGTGTTAAAGTAACGTAAAATGTAACTGTTTATTGTAAGTAAAACGACCTTTTTGGGTCTTGAGACGGATATTTAAAAATTATTTTATTTATTTATTGTTGCATGATTCACTCCTTAAATCTATTTCAAGCCATGACCCCAACCAAGTGTATTGTTCTGTCTGACTGCTGCTTTACTTTGCTTTGGTGCATCATCTCTTGTGTGCCTTACTTATGGTCTTTTGTTGTGATCAACTTTTTAATTTGCTCTTAGGTGATGTTTCTTTATTCTGTGCCTTTAGGCGGCTGGATGTGCAAAGGTTTTTTTGAGAAACCTTGCATTTCTAGAGGAATATCTATTAAGCTGGTTGAAGTTATTTTCGACTGTTTAAGCTGTGGTTGTCAGGAATGTTTCCCTCTGTAGTAATGGCTGTTTATGTAGCTCCTGTTTTCCTCTTTTCCCCATGTGTCCTGTTAAATTGATACAACTGTAGAACAGCATGATGAATTGGAGCTAAATATACCTTTCTGTATCCCTCTTCTTTTTTCTTAAATACTCCAGCTCAGACGAGGTTCCTTGCTTCTTTCAACTGCATGAGCCCCCCAAAAGTGGAATGTATTTGCAGTGAAATGCACTTATGATAGGAGTAGAATGAATGTGGATATATCCACATTTAAAAAAAATAAGATGAGAACTTCTTTTTTTTAACTGAACTGTGTAGGAGCTCTGTAGCTGCTGTTAGCATGGAGCACACTGCTAGGTGATCAAGATATCCTGCTTCTCGGCAGGAGTGGTACGTGTGGGCTTGAGGCTATGCTTACCACAATTATGTGGTGTCTAGATGGTTTAGTGCTCAGTTTGTAAGTCTGCATAATAATGTAGAAATGTACAAAGTCTGTCTGTTCAGCTAGCTGAACTCAGAGCTGCTGGCAGACAAGTAAATTTCTGGTAAAGGCTTGTTATTTCTGTGTGGGCTTTGGAGATAGGTTACAGGCATCTTTTGAATTGACAGTATAGAGAAGGTAAGCCCAAAAATAACTCAACGTTCCAATCATGGAATTTTGAAATATTGTAAGGCAGTCTGATATCTCACCTTCAGTTAGTAGTGCTAGAAGATAGCAGCATAAACTCAGGTTAGTGTTGTGGCAGAGTTTGCTTAGAATATGTAGCCTTATTCTGCCCCTTTATTCCCCTCTGCTAGATTCCTTTATTACCTGAAACCATTTTTTTTTTTTGCCTGTTCTTTGTGGTTTGATTTTGCCCATCCTTCCATTTTTGTATAGTCAGTGTTTGCAGCAGAATTTCTGCCTACTTGCAGAACCTGGCAAATCCATCTGTATAATAACTTTTTTTTTGTGCAAGGACACTACAGTGCATTAGAGTGCAGAGGTTAATTTCAGACTGAGAGAGCATCTATGCATATGGAAATCCCTAAGGACAGTGGAAAAAAGCAATGCAGAGGTCCAAGATGTACAGATGATTTCAGGCTTGCTTTATGTGCCACCTGCTGAAAGTATCCTATGAGAGAAGTGCTTGAAGTTACTGTTTTCACATTGACAGCCTATTTAATTTCTGTCAAATAATAAAAATGTTGATGTTCTCTGTGATTTTCTGTTACTGAGTTCTTTTAGTGATATGGATTCCCACTGTTTGATCCTGTGCTTGCAGGTTTAATTTCTGTTCTTGTCCTGTCCTTGTTCCTGTTGCCAACATAGCAGAATTGAATCTGTTGTCACAGCTGTTCAGTATCCTTCAGACAGCAGTGGAACAGATTGTCCTGCTACCTCTGTTTCTACTCTAGCTTTTGGTAAATTCTTCTAAGTTATGACATGTAAAATGTTTCCAAACTAAATAAATGGATAGTTAGAAAACATGTAGATTTTCTCATACACATTACCATTTCATGTGGTATTACAGTAGAACTATTTCTTCTTCTGTGACCTTGTATAAGACATCTCTGACAACTTGAACTTTGTCTCCTCCTGGATTTCTTTAGACTAAACAGCCCCAGTGTCTTTCATCTTCCCCTGCAGAATGTGTTTCCAGACATCTGATCATTCTCTTTGCTGTCCTGGGTACTCATTCCAGCTGGTCACATCTGTCTTGAAGCATGATGTCAAAAAACATGGTGTCATTCTCAGATTTATACCTTGCCAGATCTGCAAGAACAGAGAGATTATTTCAGAGGTCTGTAAGTTGTTTTTTATGTAGCCCAGACAGCTAATTTGCAGTTTGTGATCCATTGTGAGTTTTATGTCTCTTCCTGAAGAATGATACGAATGTTTCTACTCTACCAGAAAGTGGTTCATCTCCCTACCTCAGTGAAGGAAGCTTAATGCTGCTATCTAGAGTAGGTCAGTTTCTTTTATATTCAGAAATTACACTGTAGAACTGAAAGCATGATAACTCCTCTTCTGAGTATCATGTCTGAAGGAGTTAAGTCCTGGAGGAAAACAGGGAAGGAAGGGGTGGGTAGAAACGGTACATCACTTTTTTTTTTTCTTCCCTGTTGTCATTACTTCATGCTACAGTTGCATAAACTTCATCTTAAAAAAAAAGACACAAAATACCTGAAGAAAAGCAATCTCTCATTTCATGTAAGCAAGAACAAATAATAGTTTACAAGATTACAGTCACCAGTTTCGGGAGTGTTTTTGATGTCTTACATTGAGATCTTACACACATGAGAATTAAATAAGGGTTTAACACCAACATCTGAGAAGTGCTTTGCTTTTGGAACATATATGCATTGAAGTGCTGTGGATAGCAAGCACATAAACCACGAATGAATTCAAGCAGATTATTTGCCTGTGCTCTTCTGGGCTGAGTGGCTAACTGCTGACGGCAGGTAGGATGGGATTGCATGGTGAAGGGCACTCGAGATGATGGGTCACTGCATTTCTAATGCTGTGTGGTTGTTTAGGTTTTTTATTTTTTCCATATTCTCTTCAGAGCTCTCTTTGCTGGAAAGAGTGTTTTCCAGACTATCAAGAGAGGACTTGAGGCTGGGCAGTATGTTTTCTGTTGTAATCTGTCTGCTTCTGCTCTCTGTGAGTAGTCAGTACTGGACTGGCATTGTAGAAACAGGGATAAATGCAAAAAACCCCAGTATTTCCCCATTTTCCTTCCTGCTGTGTTTTTGTCTTCTGTATACTGGTTTTCCTTTTGGCAAAAATGTGACTGTGAACAAGAAACATAGTTTATGAAATTTATTGAGGCAAATGGTGCCAAATGTCATTGGCAGTAGTTTCTGCCATTCAAAATGTTTTACAGTCTTTCAGTTCAGCACAGGATATCCTTTTTTTGATGGTGGCTTTCAAATCTTAGTTTTATAGGGGAGATGAAAGTTCACTTGGTTTAACCTAGTTTCTTAGGAGGAAAATGAAGGCAAGCTATGGATTCCATGCTTACCCCAGTATTCTCAAGGGTCTGAAGTTAAATTTTGTTTCTTGGAGTTGTCTGTCTTTTCCATCACTTTTCTATAAACCTTGTCACAGTAACTTCCCAAAACTTACCAACTGCTTGCCAAAACAGAGTAACAAACCAGGAAGGATCAGAATTCTTTCAGAATCATACTATCATACTTTGCCACGTAACACAGCTGTCTGAAATGGATCCAGAAGCTTCTGAATGTGCCAGTGTCTTCTCAATTACCATAGTGAGTTGTATTCATTATTCCAGATGCTTAAAAAAATCTCCCTTAAAACCTAAAACCACCCACAAAAAATAGGGAGGGAAGTATGGTATTTTGTTCTCAAATCATTGCAGTTCTTGCTCTGTAAATTAAATATTTGGCACTGAAGTGACTATTCGAGTTTATAAGAATTGAGATGATGAGCAACATGACAAGATCAGACTTCTCATGAAAAGTGTCCACTTTGAAGTGGACTGTGACTTTGAAGCTGATTATTGTATGTTTTCTCCCACTATCTAGTTAGTGTGTATTGTATATTAAAAAAGATACCTCTGACTGCACAGAGTACAAAACCTTTTTCTGTTGTGGCTAACTCTTCTCCTGAATCTGCCTTCTTGCTCTTCATGTTGCAATCTGTTGCAGCTTCATGAGGACTGTATGGTGAGAATTAATTACTAGGAAGCTAAGATTTTGTCATGAAAGTATTCATAGCAAGGTGAGAAGTGTGGTAAGGATTGTATTGCTCTAGGAACTACTCCTTTCCATCTTCATCCTTTAACATATGCCCAGTGGGAAGGTACAGTCCCTTCAGCATTACAGATTGTGTGCCAGATCTTCACCCCAACAAAATTGTGGTGCCATTTGGGAGAGGGGTGGAAGTCAAAATACTTGGGGGTAAAATAAACAGTATGTGAAGTGGTGGCAATATTTACATGTGCATCTATGTGTAATGGAGGTGCTGATAGTTCTGGTAAAATGTCACTGTGATCTAGCTAGAAGTAGTGTTTTTCTTACCTCTTTCCCTTCCTGCTTATCCTGCTGCAGAACTAACCAAGGGACATTCACAGGCTGTGTAGGACATGGCATAGATTTTTCCTCTAATTGTTTCAGGCTTTCTTGTCTCTAACAGTGATAGATTCTTCCCTGTTATAGCACACCTGAATGATAAAGCTAGCTAAAGATGAATAGACTAATTGCTAGAGTGTGATCTTTAGTTCATACTAAAGAATAGTAATACCATAAGAAATGTATTCTTCTCTGGGTTAAAATGATTGTGGTGAGATTAAATAAAACACTCATCTAGTCTAGAGCAGCTGCAAAACTGTTACTGTGTCATGTCTGACAGACTAACAGCATTGCTTTTGGTTTTTTAGATATGTTTGTGGTAAGTTACCTGTGAAGTGAAATATTTGACAATTTAAGTGAGTAGGGCTGTCTCAAGAGTCATGTAAAAGACTTCACTGGTTTGCTTTTAATATGAAAAAAATGTATGTTTGTCTACTACTTTAGACCTTTCCTGTGCAGGATAGGCCTTTAAAGGTGCATGTTGCTATGTACCCTTCCTGTCTCAGAAATCATCTGGGACATTGAGAGACAAATGGTTGAGGGCTCAATCTAAAAGAGCCATGTGCTGCTGCTTGATATTTGAGAATATCTGTACAGTAGTAATGTTTGCAGCTCTCTGGAACTTCTTTTCAAGGATTTGGTAGATATAAATAAGCCTATAACCAGAACATCTATCTTTCTTCTCACTTGGAAATAAGTGAGAAGTGAAGAAGCAGAATCATACATTGAGTTGCATATCTGCTTTTTTTTCACCAGAACTATTTAGATACTTAAAATTCTTCTGGAAAGAGGTGGGTGAGGAACTGATAATTAACAGTCTTCAAGATCTGTATGATTTGCAAAAATGGCTGAGAGGCCCTTTTGCACCCTTCAGATTTTTCAGACTGGTGGACATAGTCCTGGGGCTAATCTTTAGTATCCCTTAGTGTCTGTATGTCCAACTGTGAAACCAAATGTAAAGAAACATCTTTTTTGAAAAGCTGCAGCTCTGTAGATGGAATCCAGCATGAGTCCAGCGTAGTCTGCCACCTTTGACAGTGTGTTGGCTAGATATAACTTGCTTTGAATTGAATGTTGGTAAACATAACAAGGTGTGTTACTCTTGTACTATGGGAAAGCTCTTTATGATAGGGCTGCTTTGCTAGCAGTAACAGCTTGTGTAAAGTTGAGCTTGTAGAAGGGAATAAGAGAGTCTAAAGTCTTGAGGCATAAAATAAAAGCATGGCCAAACCCAGTGTAAATGAGGAGATCCTTGAGCTAGGAAGCTGAGCAACTAGGTAGCCTTTTTCTGCAACAATTAGTGCAATGGTGTAGCTTGCCACTTGGTTTTGTCACAAATGATGCACTCTGTCTCCCACTCCCAAAGCAGAACTGTGCTCAAAGATTGTAGTACTGAAGCATTAATACATATTGAATACTTGGTTTCTGATCCTACTATTTTAGTTACTACCTAGAGCTGGCAAACATTAACTAGCGATGCTTTTCTGTACAATGCATGACAAAAAGATTTAACCTTCCTTTAGAGCAAAAATCTGAAATGCAGAATTGGGGAACTTAGGAATAAGGGGCATAAAAACTCTGCAAAGATTAGTAGTGAGAACTGAGTCCCTGAAGTTTTCTATTGAACCTTCCTGCAGTAAAATTGCTCTGACACCAGGCTGGAGGTTTTCTCTTACATCCATATGACAAAGCAAATGCCTAATATTAAGAACTTCAGTAACTCAGGGTCTGCCTGTTCTCCTTTGGGGCCAGGAACTGACCTGCTCAGGCTTTGTCTGAAGAGAAATACCAGTCTTCTTAACAGCTTCTTTAACAGGGAAAGAGGAAGGGAGGAAGAAAATTTTTGTTTTGTTTGTAGTTTGTGTTTTTGGTTGTTGTTTTTTGGTGTGCACAGCAGTGTTCTAGCTTATGTTGGGAGCTTCTCAGTGTTACAGTATCACCAGCGGTACTGTGCCATTGCTAAGCTCCTTTAAAAAAAGCAATGTGGGACTGAAATACTCTGCAGTCTACAACATACAAGGTCCTACTGCCAAGTTTTATGATTTGTTGCTTCAGCCTTCAGATTTGGCAGGTTTTCTTCAGTTCTTCTCTTGCAGCTGTGGCGTTTAAAATTATTTTTGAAATTTTATAATAGTTGGGTGGTATTGGGTTTTAAGCTATATGACTTGTGGGAGACTGGTGCTTAAAGTCATAAGATACTAGCAGCTCTTTTTTTGTGATAGAGTGGAAGCAAGAAATTGAGGACAAGGTAGCTGAAAACGTGAGAAACATGGGGGTGTGGTGGCAAATGATCTGTGATTTGTAATCAAGCCAGGAACCTATCTTAGCTTTTGGTTTACTAAGCTAAATAAGGTCTCTTACTTGCACTTTCCTACCAGAAAGGGATGCCTTCATCAAACAAACTATCTGAAAGACTATCTGGCTCCAGCCAAGGAGCAATGGGATGAATGCCTTGCCCTCCTGTACAAATGTATCTAAGCTGATGAAGCTGCCCTGTTCAAAAGTGACCTACAAGTACCTCAAGGGTTAAAGCTGAAGTGTTCAGCTGGCTGCCCTTGCCACAGGTTTCTTTACTGGGTAACTGAAATTTCAAGTGGGAACCAGGGATGAATGCAAGACTTTTTTCTTAACGGGTAACATGTAAAGTCTTGAACTAGAAAATGAGAAATGGGGTTTTTTTTTGCCTTTCTGATCAAACAGCTCTGGAAGTGACCTTCAGGAGAAGCAAAAAAACCCAACCACAAAAGAAGCTATGAAAACCTGTTCCAAAATTACTAAGTGTGTGTGAAAATAATTGACAATAGGATGGGAACTTCTGTAACCAAGAGAGATTCACTATTTCCTGACAGAGAAGCTTCTGCATTAGATACGTTTTGCAGTTTTATTTAAACATCTGTGTATGTCTCAGTATGTCCTTTTAATAATGATATAATAATTTAATAGGGTAATTTAATATTAAAATATTTTTAATTATTAGAGGATGGTGCTTCTATACCAAGTAACAAACTTCTGTTGTGAGGCCATGCTGCCATGCTAGTGGGACCATATAATTAATTGTGCTTGGACTATTAATGATTCCATTGTTTTTAACAGCCTTGCAATCCTGAGGAAGAGAGCTGTGGGTGAATGAAGCAGATGAACTACTGCACTAAACTGCTAATTTGATTTTCATTGTTACCTCAGGAAACTTTTACTAGAACGTAATAATGCTGTAGCTATGGCTCAGTGAGTGCTTTCATTGTAAAACTGTTATTCAGGCCATATAACAAAAATGCCTCGGATGACTTTCATACTGTGTTTCTGGTTCTGTGCCTAGTACATGGCAGGGAAGGGCAGGGTGAATTTTACCTAATGTATTTTGTTCTGGGCTAGCTAGCAGAATAGATGGTTACAAAAGGTCACAGGGAAATCCTTAAGCTCAACTGAGTCTTCGTAGCTCTGATGAGTAGCTGGGCTAACATAAAGTTTCTGGGTGAGTTTTAACTTGCTGTCAATGCTTTCTTCCCCCTTCTCATTAGTTCGAATACTGCTGGTGTTAACACATTACCCCACTGGAGGACACACTCCAAAGTTAAAGATGACATTGATTTCCTTGTAATATCTCTGCAACAAGCAGAGTAATGCATATTGAACTGGCTGTACATACATTTAGAAAATGTGGTTGTAAGTTACAGCTGAAGCAGCAAGGAAATGACCTTGGGCATATCACTTATTTGCCATTGCAGAGCAGTGACTGTCATTGACTTACTTGAGTTTCATTGAGTTCCTGAGTTTACTGAACCACAAACCATGTATTGGAGTTATGGTGTGGGTTCAGGGTTGCTGAGTTCTGCTGAGAGGATGTAAGTATACTCACACTGAGTATGTGTTAATGTAGTTGTGTGGAGCAACAAAAGATGTATTGACGTAGTACTTAGGAACACAGTTTAGTGGTGTACTTGACAGGCTGATTTAGTGGCTGGGCTTGATGACCTTTTCCAGCTTCAGAGATTCTAAGGTTCTAGGAAAGAAAACGTGAATTAGAGAATATTCCTACTGGTTTACAGTAGTATCACTGTGCTGAATATTACCTTCCCTTCTGGCAATTGTTTTTGTGGTCTCCCCTGATTTACTTCCACCCAAACTCAGCATGCATATTTTTAAGCTCTTGTCAGAGGTGACTGACTGAAAACTGAGGTAATTGAAACTTCAAGGGTTACATTCAGACAGCATGGTCCTACAGTTAAAGTAGGGTAAAGATTTTAGAGGAATAGGAGAGATTGAGATAAGGTATAATGAGGTACACTAGGGTAAAACATTCTCCATGGTATTCAATAATTTTTATGCTTCTGATAGTATTAACATTATGTTAAAAGGACCACTGGACACAAATTGAAGGAAAAAATGTGTTAAAATGTGCAAAAACCTAAAGCTATGCTATCAGGCTCTTTAGTTGTAAGCTTATTTAAGGGTAAAGAAAAGCACATCTGAACCTTGGTATGTCGAACCACTGAAATAGGAGAGAGCTAGCCCTACTGTTACAGTCTGCATTACCTCACCTGCATGCTGCCCAAAAGAGCAGCTGTACCAGAAACTGGCATTACACCTTGTGCACAACAATGGAATAGCTTCTCACTTACACATGCCCTCGTAACTTACAAGCAGGTAGAGACAGGTTTTATAGCAGTGGAAGCTAAAGCACTTTTATTCCAGGTGTACTTTCCCAATAAGACACTCATAAGTAGTATGTTGTTTTGACATTAAATTAGGAAAAAGTAGATTGCAAAAACGACAGATGACAAATGTAGATATATTGTCATAGATCTGTCAGCGAAAAACAAAGACAGAATTGGAATTAGCAAACTAAACATCTCTGAGGACCTGGCTTTACTCCAGGGCAGGTTGGGAATGCTTTTCGAAGTACAGGTGTGCTAGTATCTCACCTACATCTAGTTGCAGTTATTGAAATTGTCCTGCTGCTATTATTAAAAAAACCACTATTTTAATGCTAGTGATCTTCTGATTAAATGAATGTCTTTCCTTTTATTCTTTCCTTTTGGGCACTTTAATAGATTGTGTTACAGAATAGTTATTTTGACGTTAAAACTTCATGTGTACAGCTTCTGGGAAAAGGATCCTACAGTTGTCTGATATGAAGATAGACTTTGTGAAGAAATCTTGTTCCTGTGAAACAAATGAGGAAGCAGAGCCATACCTACATAAGCAAATACCACAAAGCAAGGGTAATGGATTTGTCCTGTGAAGTGCTGAGAGCAGTACACATTGTATGTATTTTGAGGGAAATCACTTCAGATCAACACTAGTCTGATCCCAAGATTTGATGGACTCATATGCTGCCAGTTGCACAGGAGCCTAGATATGCTTCAGGGTTTGTTAAAGGGCAGTATGATCCTTGCTGACTTGGATATTGGTGGTGCTGTCCCCAGATCAGCTGAAGTTTGTGGTTGGTGCCTGGCCAGATTTTTCTAATAAGTGTTGAGCTTTAGGCAGCAGTTGATGCATGAACTGTTTTTACTGGATAAGTTTCAGCTGAGTATGTGTGCAAGAGCTGCAGTTGCAGCTTCAGTGATACTGTAAACACAATCATTTCAGTTGAAATTTCTGACTGGGTGTGGTGGTTTTCATTAGTCATGAGTCTCTCTGTCTTCATTGGCTATTGTTGAGGTAATGTGCTTTCATGAGAGAATTGACAGGTGGTTAGTGTGTTAATCCTCACTGTTTAGTTTTGAATTTGGTAATCCACCTCCAAGACGTTTTGACTGTCTGAGGCTGTGTTTTCTGTGTTTTCTATGTCCCTTGTTTTTTTTTAATAGGAACTTTCTTCCTATGCGTGGTTAGTCTTTGGCAGTATCTTCCCTGTGTTTAGGTATAGCTGCTTTTAAATAGATTTGCCTGTTTCCTAGGAGACAAAGCAATACCACTATGCATGATTTTAATCCTTAAAGAGGTTATACATACATAAACAAATGCGGAAAAATACGTAGCCTTCCCTATACTTTACGCGGTGTGGACAAGTAGAATGGCTTGATCTGTTTTCGTTTCTGATGGTACTGCTAATGGATGCCTCCTGCAATTTGGTTTTGGTAACTGGGCAATGTCTCCATTTGTATGCATAGACCAAATAAAGCCAGTTAAGGTGCTTCGATGAATCTATGGGCAGAAGACATTTTCATAATGAAAGATTATGTTTACTCTAGATGTAAAGCTAGATTCTAAGATTTAAGGACTCCCCTAAAACCACATGGTTCTAATATGTGTGTGTAGGAGACAGTTGGTCTTCAGTGGATTAATGATACTTATGTACTTTATGTAGAAATCTTTATAAGATAATTTTTTTAACAGTTGAGAGTGTATATTAACAAACACTATATAAAAATGTGTGGTATGGCTGCACTGATTTCCTTTAGTGTTTGGACAATTATGACTGTTTTCTTGCTGCAAAATTTCTATAAGCATAAGCATATACTTTAAAGATCCAAATAATACGAGTAAAAATATGTGCGGGGAAATTGACTTTGAAGGGTTTTTTTCCTACAGACATAGCAGTTAAAACAATTCTGGTGTCTGCATTTGCAGGAGACATAGAAGGCAGCCTTCTGAAGTGCTTTGAGTGGTGTAGTATACATTGGTGTTTGCTTCAGCACAGCTCCTAAGTGCTTGGAGTTGAAGCACATCACTATATGTGACTAACCACTGAAGCACTTGGAGAGCTTTTATAATAAGACTTCATCAAAACTGTCATTGTCTTGTTTACTTTATTGTACTCATCATGCATACTCAGGTATTCTTCCATGTTGGCTCTTAAGTCGAGTGTTTTTTTATGGTTGTGTGGGCACAAAATAAAAGGTCATGTAAAATATGAGGCAGACTCAATATTGGATGGAGATAACATTTCATTGCTTGGCTCTCAGTTACACATAGATGTAATGGTGCTAATTTTGAGGCTTTTTAATATCTGGCTGAAATTATCAAAAGGAATCAAGGACTGTTTTTCTCTCCCCTTTCCTGTCCTGTGCTGTTAGTGACTGAAGGGCATCTTTGCAGAGTTTGGTCTTGATGGCTACACACCCAGTTTGCTGGGAGTGTCTATAAAGAAAAACAAAAATCTCTTTTGCCTGGCAAAATGTTGAGCTGTCTGCCTTCCTTGGCTCTCTTAATCTGAAATACAGATTTGGGGATCATGACTTCCTGTGTAAATCCATTGCATTTAGTGAGTTTCAGTAAGTGTCTTTTCTCATGAAGTCCTCTTCAGGTGTTTCCAGAAGTGCAGTTGTACTGGGCACACAGGTGGCCAGGTGCTGGCAGGGATATCCTGTGTGAGGAGGGAGTGGTTGGGAGGAGTTCTGAGGTGACTCCAGTGCCCGTTCCCAATCCCCTTCACTGCTTGTGAGGAAAGAGGTAGAGGAGCTGGAAATGAAGAAGTGAAGCTGAACTTTGAAAAACCTTTTAATTAGTTTTTGTTTCTCTTTAGCCAGTTATCCTGGTTTAGGGCAAATTTGGGAGGAAACCTCTGAATGAGGTCCCTCGGGAAAAAGGGGGAAAAAAAAATTGGAGAGAAGTGGGAAAAAAAGAACTGTTTATTCAACAGGCAACACACCTTCCAGCGCAACAATGAACAATATCAAACAGCAAAACCTCTCGCCGTTCCGAGGAGATGGCAGATTTAGAAGAGTTCTTTCCGTGGCTGCCCGGCTCACTCAGTCTGCTCTCAGTCCCTCTGGTGCTGGGCAATGCCGCGGCCCAGGCCAGGCCTGGTGGGCCACAGGTGTGAGCTCCCGGTGCTCTTCTGGGTTTTCAGTCCAAAGCAGGTTCAAACAGTTCCAGGAAAACAGAAAAAAAATGGGAAAAAAACCCCAAACAATCCAGGGGCCTTCTCTGCCTCAGCTAGCCAAAAGACTAACCAAGAGCAAAGGAGAGCTCTCTCTCGCTGTCCACCGCAGACAGCACAGTCCGAGAGCAGGAATGCGGGGGAGCCCGTGCAGTCTCTGATAACAAACTCTGCACTTCTTCTTCCCCCCTCTGCCCTTTCACTCCTGGAACCAGTCTTAAGGTTGCAGAATTTAATATTCAACACCAACAGAACAGACGATTTGGGGATATAGGCATCATACAGTCACCCCAAGACACCAGTTAATTTCCCTTAGGCTGAACCTGTTTTGCCTATCATAGTAGTTGGTAACAGATGTCTGTTTATGTCTTGAGTTATGAACTCCATCTTATTTTCTCCTGTATTGTGTTGAGAAGAGGGAGTGAGAGAGTGGCTGCTTCCGTTGGCTAGCAGCTGGCCAAGGCCTCCACAGTCTGTAGTTTATATAGTTTATGTAGTTTATATTGCATTTTAAAAACTTTCTAAAAAAGAAATTGTTTGAAAAGTGTTGTTACATACATTTAGGTAGGTGTAGCTCCATGCACTTTTAGCTGACACAAGTTAGCAGCTGAAATCTCCCCGGTTTGCAAATACATTTTTTCCCTTTTCTGATTACAGCGCTATAAGCTCATGCTGGCTTTACAGTTAAATGCATTTAATACTTCAAACATCACCTTTGGAAACTGATGTTGGGCTTTTGGTTTCTCAGTTGGAAACTTACTTTTTCTCTAAATGTACCTGGTGATCTGGCCATGTAATAATGCCAAGAAATGAATTCAAACTTGTAGTAATATCTGCATGCCTATGAATAGTGAAGTTGAAACAAGGTGATGTTTTGTCTGAAGAGCTGCTGGAAGTGGCTATTGATGTTAGTTTCCAAATGAATCCAGCGCTGCCATCAAAATAAGGTGTATGTCCATGAATGTGTTGTTATTTGTAATAGATAGGCAGTCATGTCACTGCTTCTTTAAGGAAGAGTTGTGCCTTACTTTTTTATGCATTATGTATTTTTAGAACATCAGTTAGGCTAGTGTAAAATGTTTTTATAGCTTCCCTCCTCCACCCCCGAAGTCCCTGAATGTGGATATGGAAGTGGGTACTGCTGTTGGCTGAGTTCTGTAGAGCTGAACATAGGTGGGTTCAGGTATGGAACTTGCACAGCTATACCTGTTGCACTACAAGGTATGTCTGTCAGTTGTTATCATGTAAGAAGAAAATTCTGTCCTTTGAAAACTGGTAAGTGTAAACATTAATACTGATACTGATTTCATAATACAGTGTTAAATTTGTAATGTCTGATTACTGTGTGAAAGAGTAAGACTGTTGGATTATTATTTTTTTTAGGGAGAAGATAAAGTAATACTATCGATAAGGTAGAATAACCACATTTTTTCAAGATCTCATTTGTCCTTCATAATCTCCCAGTTATTACTGCAGCCTCGCTACTGCCTGTTGGTTCATTAGGTAAAAGTGTAACTTCCTTTTCTTCTACAAGGGGACAAGAGTATGTAGTAAATGAGGTCAGTTGACAGATCTTTAAAAAAATCACTATTTGCAGTGTACCTTTTTATTTCGACAAATCTTTGTAAAAACATTTGAATTTGTCAGAGGTGGTTATTGTAAGTATCTTAAAAGAGTAGGAGCATGTGGCAGGGGAACATGGTATTAATAAAACTATTTTTTACAGTAATTTTAGTGTTATGAAGAAAAAGCCTTTCATGTGGCAAAAGGAAGGCTTACCTGTTCTGAATCTGAGTTCATTGGTCATCTTATTGTCAAGGCTTTAAAACCTTTTTGTCGTCTTACATCAGTTAGCCTCTTTAATAAATATTTGTTTGTGAGTTTAACTTTTGAGTTGTGTGGGGGCTAGAATTGTGCTGCAATTTTATATGGAAGGTTGCGAATGCCATAACTAATTGTGTTAAGGTATTCTATTCTCTCAACAGTGTGCTCTAAGGAAGGTACAAGAAAGCCATCTCCTTTTCCATTGTTCTCTTGATTATAAATTGCCTTTCTGCAGGAGGGCAAGGGCAGGTTTGAAAGAATGTTGCAGTGGTAAGTTAAGGAACCTACAGTGCAGGACCGGTGTTGAGGTTACCTGTGGTGGTGTGCAGTGCACTGGCCTGAGGTTGTCCAATTTGATGGCTCGATTACACATTTATGTGGCATGGTGAATATATGCGGCCATGCACCTGAAGCTGTGATTTGCTACCTTCATTTTGTTACTCTGTGCCTGGCTTCAGCCTCCAGCACTTACTGGCATGGCTGATTTATCAGCTGTATTATAGTCCTTGTATAGGTTTAAAACTGTACAGAATTGGATTTGTAGACATGGCTTTTTTTCTTCCCTTTATTTTTAGTTTGTTTTCTCTACACTAGCTGCTGCTACTTTTACTTTCATTGGACCACCAATGCTTGTTTCTTTAGAAGAATTATGTAAGCTATTTTTTAAGCAGTAAAATTATTTTAATGAGTCTTCAATTGCAGAGGTGTGTGTGTGTTCAGTTGGATGCTGAAGTTGGTTGCCTTTCTTCTAAAGATAATTGTGCAGGTGAACAGTTTTCAGAAATAAAGCAAAGGTGTAGCTTAACTACTTGAAAGCAAAGAGGAAAAAGAATAGTTGGCTTATTTGCACTGACCTAATTTAATGATTTCCATGAACACAGCTAGTTTCTGTGATGTCAGTAGCAAGTTCTTACATACATACCCAGAAAGTAGAGGGGAAGAAACGCTGATGCTAGCAGACAATTTGCTTTGAAACTCTTTAGAGCTGTGAGTCTGTGTATTTGTGTGAGCAACCTGAAAAAAAGGTGAAGCATGGGAATCTGATAAGGGTTGTGGGTTTAACTTTTTTGGAGGCTATCTGTTTTCGAGCGTTTCTTGATTAATTTTTGGCGCTATCTTTTGTACTGTGTAATTACTTTCCAGGATGTGGATTAGCATATCATTTCTGTATTAGTCATTTCATCTGCTAAAGTGCTGCCGTGCATAGAAGTCTTTTCATAGAGGTATTATGCTTCTAGTGAGACCTTGTTCTTTCTCCTTTAGTTTCACAGTCTGAAACAAAACACTTTCTCCATTCTGCCTAGCAGTGCTTTTGTGGTGTGTAGAACAAGGAGGAATATATTTATTTTCTATATTCACTGTTGTAGAAGAGGATGATGGATTTTGAATGTAAGTCAGTCAAGATTTAGTTCCTGTTAACAGTACAGATATTGAAATCCTGCTGCTGTTTTTTTCCTCTGACTGCTAATGTCTAATGTTTTCCTGTTTAATGTCTAAATGGAACATCCAAATTTTTTATCATACCAGTAACGGTCTTGATTTGTAAGAACAAAGTGTTATCTGAGAGTAAGGATGATGTACAGTAAAAAAGTTTGTTCACTAAAAGCCCTGCTGCATGAATGATATTGTGATGACTTTAAATAGTGACATTATTGGGCTACCCCTTCAAGAACCTGCTAAAGAAACCTTTGTTTTTCTGAATATTAGTACTCTGGTACAGCTGCTACGTTGGGTTTCAGTTACTGGAAAATTACTTACTATTGTCACTTTTTTTTGACAGTAAGTAAGTAAAGAGAAGAGGGGGAAAGATCTGTCTGCTTTTTGTGACCTAACTGTGGGAATTCCCAAAATTCTCTCGCAAGGATTGTTGACCGGACAATTGTGTGATGGCCCAAAGACTTTAAGAAGAAAGGGAAAGCTGCTTGCCCAGTTTCATCTGTTCAAGCTGGTTTTAATTGAGGAGACACTTTGGTTATTTGAGACATCGGGCATCTGTCAAGCCAACAGCTGAACTGAAGATTTTTCCAGGAACTTCTCTTTTGCATTGCAAAGAATATACATATAAAAGAAGAATCAGATAGAAAGAGACTGCTTATAAAATTTCTGACCTCTCAGGTTTATTATGTTGCCAAATTTATCTCACTATTTGAGAAAGTACATTGATGTCCATTGACTGAGTTTTTGCTTTTCTTCCTTGTATTTCTGTTCTCTGCCTGAACACATTAGTTTTCTTTTACTAATAAATCTGTCTTTATTCAGTATCTTTAGATTAAAACTTCACCAGTATTTATGTCATCTAGGGTTTTGGATGGTGGCACTTGTTTCCTTATATTATATTCTTTCTTTCCTTTCTTAAAAGAAGTTAATGGCTATGGTAATAACCTGTCATGAGAAGACAGCGACCACTTCACTCACCCTCAGCAATATTACCCTTCAGCAACCCACTGAGGGTCAATGTCCTTTTCCCCACCAGCCCTGGGAAGTCAGTTAGATTTATTACCAGAAGAAAACCCTGTAATGGCTTTGGACCATACCGATCGCTATACCACATCCAAGGGATTCTGTCCATGATGCCAATAAAATGTTGCAGCTCACTGCAGAAGGTGAAGGTAACCCAGGTTCTTGTTAATTGATCCCTTGGGCTGGATTAGAGTGAAATTACACTAAATGATCAGTATTTATAAACATGCATTTGTAAACATGCATTTGTAGGGTTTATTATAGAGCAGTTTGCAGAGGAAAACCAATCTGTAGCCATTTTATTATTTATAGTAATATAACAACATGAAAGCATTACAGTATGAAAGCACAACATCACCAAAGGATATGCACAAGGGAAAAGAAGGGAAGAGATAAAGGACAGGAGTGTGAAGATCTCACCACCCTAGGCTCTGCAGAGTATTCTTGGTTACTTTGAGTCCGGTTGGTTGAAGTGGTGATCGCAGACCACATCAGTCAATTGGTGGGCGAAATCCTGAAGAAGTGTTGGGGAAAAATAATCCCCATGAAAATACCCAGAACTCAAAATATATTTGGTTTATGTTCACTCAGTTTCAGGTGGGAATGCTTAGGTACCTCCCATAGGGCAGGAGCTTTGCACTGGATGATGTAGATTTGTGGATTGTGGGACACTTCAGAGTCCTTGACACCTTCTAAGACAACGGAGCTCCCATGACACAAGTGTGGTTGAGTCCCATTATGGCCATTAACAGAGATGAACGCCCTCAGGCCACAGGGAAATATCCTGTTATTTTCCTGGGGGAAGTAGAGAGATCTCCACAGCCCAGTGGTTTGTGCCAAAGGAGGGCAGGTTAGGATGACAAGAGGCACTCCTATCCCACTCAGCCTGTCATTCGCTCACTGTCTTATCAGCTCACACCCAAAAGCTCACCACCTGCATTTCAGAAAACCACCCTGGCATGTTCACAAATGGGCAATATAAGTTGATATGGGTCATTACCTGTTAACAGTTCAGTCTGGAACTGTATCTGGAATGCATGTTTCAGGTGTTTATCTAGTGAGTGGAAGTGGACCAATTTCATATACACAAGTGGCTAATAGAACAGTGATATTCCAGGAACAAAACTCTCTTATTTTTTTGCCTCTGGTTAAATATTCATGTTGTCTCTTGCTTGACCATACATAGGAATTCTTGGAACGGGTGAAAATTTGAAGTCAAAAAGCTTTGGGACCGATTCCTAACCTACCATTATCTAAGTGAGAACTGAGCCTAATTGCAGTGTATGGATTTCTCTCAATAATCATGCCACTTTATCTGAGACACTGTGGTTTGGATTGTCTATCCCTCGATCAAATGCTGATTGACAAGAAAATTGAAGGTGTTTCCAGGATGGACAGGATAGCTAGATTCAGTAAAGTGAAAGAAGGAACATCTTCAATCTCTCTTCACAAGTCTGTTGTAAATGCTGCTTAGAAATCCAGGTTCAGGTTTTGGAGGGCTCAGGAATGCATGCAAAAATCCTGGAGCTTGGAAACATGATTAATCTCTGCATAACATCCTATTCTCTCATTTTAAGATATGTCAGTGTATATCGTGGTATAGAGTTCCACTAGTGGAGCTTCTCCTGTGCAGAGGAGGATGAGCTATGGACAGTGTGTCATTAACATGTCATTAGCCTACCCTCTGACAGTAATGGTGATGACCCAGCATGTCCAGACTGTCACCACTAGTTAATATCTTTGGAGGTCATAAAATCTCTACTGGATACTCAGTTTCTCTGTATGTCTGTGTTGGAGGGGTGTTTGATAAACCTGTGGGAATCTGGGCCTGCTTTTCCTGGCTTCCAGGATTGCTTTCCAAATGAAGGCAGAAAATGTATTATATATAACTTCTTACTGATCTTGTTCATCACAGCCTCCTGCAGACTCAAGCAGAGATTTCTGTTCACCTTTCAGGCTTCTCTCTTATTAGAGGACCCATGATCAGAAGCTTTCTTAAATTGAGATGCACGGGTATCAAGTCTGGATAGGAGAATCTTGACCATTTGCTTTAGATCAGGTACTGACAGATTATTCAAGTACAGGCATTAGGTTGATACTGGGTCAGTGAAGGAAAAGCTGATCTTTAAATGCTGTAAGGGCTTTAAACTGGACGACTGTAAACATATGTAGACATGGCTGCTGAAAAGGCTTGTACCATATGACACCATGAAGCAATTTATGCTGACAAGATTTCGAAGCCATAATTACTTTCTTTTTATGTTGAGGTAGAAGAAGGTCAAGAAACCATACTTAGAATACCATGATCTGTTTTTTTTACAGACAAATGTCAGCAAAATAACTTTTTAAATATTTGTCCAGATTAATCGGAAGGCCAGAGGAAATTAAGATTTGCAGTTCTTACTTTTCCTTCTCTGTTTTGATGATGCACTACATTAGATTGCTATGAAATATTCCAAGCCATTTTACTTGTTGCCATTTTGAATCTGCCTGTAAGTAATTTGTTTGATCATTAAGTCACTTGGGGGCAGGGGTGGAAATATACATCTGTGCTGTTTTTAATTTCTGAAGTAAATAATTGCAAAGCTGAAGTGTTTTAAGGTGTGCTGCTAGTGGCAGGTTTCTCAAACATAACAGTGACAATATTAAAATTTTGTCTTTTAAAACCCTAAGAGCAGGCATCAGTAAGACTTCAGTCTTGCACCATTAGTTACCTGTTTAGATCTCGAATTACCACAAGGAAAGGAAATAAGCATTTTTTTTTTGCTTTTCCTCCCTTCCATTGTTATGCTATTTCATATTATGTTGTTAGGAAGTTAAAATTTGAGAAAAAGGTTTCTAAGTATTCATCAGAGGATGAGTCACTTGGTGTAGATGATACGTGGGTTTTGGGCACCAATATAGTTTAGTCCAGAGTCTACCATATTTGTGGAAAAATCCTACAGGCAGTTTAACCAGATGGAAGTGAACTGGATTGCTTGCATGATGGATTACCCTAGATGAACAAAGGCAGGAGGTCTGGGAGTTCATGTTAACAGCAAGTATTTAAACTCTGTTTTTAAGACGTGCAGATTTTGAGCTGTAACACTTGAAAATTGGCTTCTCTTGATCTGACAAGTTGAAGTTCATGCTTTGTTGATCTCTCTGCAGCAGCACGTGACACCAGAAATGTCACGACCACTTTGTTAACACATTTATCATCTTCAGTTAGAAAAAAATACGGATATTTCAAGTGGTGCTACCACACAAATGTGCTCCCCTTCTTGCTTGTTAATGTCAAAAGGTAAATTTGGTATCCTGTTTCTCTTTGCATATGTGAACTCTTAATGATTTTTTAGCTGTTATAATGTTAGAATTAATGATTTAATGTGTTACATGTACACATGTGCCTGATATTTAATGTTAGGTATGTTTGATATAAAAGAAAGTTAGAGCTACATATAGAAAGCAGTCTGTATTCAAAGTTAGATTAGGAGACTGCTTCACTGTTGTTGAAGTAGCATGTGAATAGATGTGATTTATATTTTTTTCTTCTTTTGATGATGATTTGTTAATAACCGTTGTGTGTTTGTCATTCTAATGATGGGACGCTTAATTATGGGAGGGGAGAGAAGACATTTAGAAAAACCATTATTAAAATAGAAGCTTATGAGATTTCTGTGTGGTGAGCCTTAATATTCAGGAGTGGGTAGAATAAACATCAAAGCACGCAATTTTTATAAAGTAATGCAGCATAGTTGTCTCAGTGACTTCTAATTTCTTTAACCCATGCTATTCCACCGACATCTTGCTTCACTGCCTGGCTGCTGCTCCAAAATAGTTAAATGTTATGTTTGTATTTGTATAACCTGTTTATGAATATATTTATTGGTTAACCATTTGATCCTTGAGGAAACTGCAACTCTACTTTAACAAGCATACAGCTGTTTTAATTTGAGATATTCTGATACCCTAAAAAAGTAATGCTTCTACATATACTGGACAACTCTCTAATCTAGCAGAAGCTAGGAGCAGTAATTTTTATGTAAAATTGTCTACTTAACCACTGGCTAGGAGAAAATCTGGTCACAGAAATAGAGAAAATCACTGTGAAATCTTAGGCATTATGCTTCAAGGCAACACTATCAGAAACCTTAGAGAAAGATATCAAGCATGCCATGCCTAGGCAATGCATGACATAGCTTTTCATTTAATGTTATATATATGGTAAAGGTGAATGCTGGTCAAATAATTTCCTCAGAACCCTCGTTGTGAGCCATGTAAGAGTTTAATTTGTGGCTTGGTTCTTTTTTTTTTTCTTTAGTTTTTGAAGACACACACATAAAATGTAGTAGTGGAAAGCAGAATTTTTGCAGGCTTGTATCTGCAATGTCTTTGCTGCTGATCTGGCAGTGTGAATGAAAAATAAGCTCTCTGATACCTCTCTGCTTTAAATTTATGTAGTCCAACTTGATTCAATTCTCCACCAGCCCCCAAGTGAATTTATAACAGCAGATGTTTAGCCTGGGTCTTCATGATTGAGATGTATTGTTGCACATGCCTTGTGGGTTGTTATTGTAGTAAAAATGTATTGGCACTTGATTACAGCACTAATGAAAGTCTTTGTCAGATAGCTTGCTTCAGTTCAACTTTTAAAAAAAATTGAGTTCCCACATAGTGAAATACTTCAATATAAATCAAGATTTTTACTATAATTTTTAGAGGGCTTGCAATCTGATCTATATTGAGTTCTGCATTTGAGACACAGCTTTTGAAATTGTGTTGCTTTTTAGGTACTTTTAGAATATTTTATTAGCACAACTGCACGAGTTGTTAAATTTGGAGTAGCTGAACCTTTTAGCATAATATGCATGTGGTTCACACTGCTGCTCACATCAGTTCTAATTTGTTGTACATGTTCTGTACAGGCTGTCTCAAGCTGGAGGTGTTCCCTTAGTGTGTACCTCACTCCTGAGTTGGTTTTGTTCTGCGTTGTTCTTTGGAGTGGCCTGTGCTTGGTGATCCGTGGTGCTGTGGCACTGTGCTCTCAGCCCTTCGGGTGTGTAAGCATCCCTTCTTTTGTTAAGGAATTGGGAAAAGGTGACCGAGACCTGGGGGTGCTTGCAGCTTTTGTCTTCTTGTGCTTGGGGTTACCATGCTTGAATTGAATGTTCCCCTTCTCTCATGGAAAGGTGTTGCTCTTTGGAAGCAAGCCTGGTGCTTATTGTTGTATGTTATTTTTTGTCAAAATGCTTAACTGTAAATGACTTTATAAATGACTTTGTGAATGTCTCTTTCTGTCTGTCGGTGTCTTTTCCCAAAGGAATGCATACTAGTCCACCACAAGTTACACCATCTTGTTTACAGAACTTCAGATCAGAAAAAAACCTTATTCCTCTGCCTGAGGATAGTGTTGTATTTTGGGGAAATAATTACTGCAGTGACAGCTCCAACATAAAAATTAATCTGCTGCATCGTGCTAAGAGGTTGAATGAAGTTCTGACTCACTCTCTGAGGTGATATCATACATTTATTGATTAAGTAAACATATGGGCTTGTGCTTTTTGAGATGAAAGTGATTCCTCTGTTTCTTTTGTCACCTTTAGAAATAATAAGAACACACTGCTTAAACCAGAAAACTATCTATGTAAAGTATAACACCTGGCTACTGAATTTTCATAAATCAACAGTCCTGCTGTCTCACGTTCAGAAATAAAGTGTATAGCCATTGGGATTAATGAAAGAATAAATGCAAAAAGATCCATTTTTATGTCACGGGTAATCAGAGAGTCTACTGGCATTTTAATCTCATTTGCCTCCAACATTTAACAGTGTTGTCATGTGATGTAAAGATCTCTGAAATACAAAATCTGTGCACACACAAAAAAGCCCACTCAACCTTAGAAATGTTGAACTATGAAGTTTTTGGTTGGCTGATGTTGCTAGAAGGCTGCCTATGTAAGGAGTGTGTACTGCACCTTGTAGAGTTTTAGTTAGTAATATTGGCATTGAATCTTGAATATCCTTAATGAAAGGAAAGCTGCATCAATTGCTTCATGGACTGGAACAGACTAAATGCAAAAGAAATGATGCTAACTCCTGGATGTTATTTCTGTAGGTCCTGTTGCACCAATAAAGCCTCCATGTTTTGTTCTGGAGTAGTTTCCAAAATTGATCTTCTGTTGATAAATAAACCCTGGATGTTTGCAGCAGCAGGCTTTCAGTAGTAATATTGCTAATGAGTTGAGTTTTTTTCTACATCTGGAAGAATCTCTTCTTACAGAAAACATCCAATGCACCTCTGTCCATGCACTGGCTGGGCACTGTCATTGTGTGTGGTAGGGTGGCAACAGGCCTGGTTTTGTGTTAATTGGCTTTGCTTAATTCAGATGATACTGAAATCCTGGATGGTCCTTGAGGCCACATTGCATATGCCTAGACTGTGACTGTATTTGTAGCTGTTCTATGTGCAACATCCAGTTGAGTGTTTACTAGCTCAAACAAAGGGAGACTTTATGTATTCTGTTATTCTGAAGCATTTTGTGCAAGCCTCGAAGGCCTTTAAATGTGAAGTTCAGTCTTAGTATAGCTTGTAACGTGTGTACTGTCTGCTTAAATTATTCAGTGTCTGGAAGTTGTCAAAAAGATTGGACAGCGTGGCAGGGCTGAGGTCATAGTTTCCAAGATGGGTTTCTCTGCCACTAGAAGGGAAGTAGTCTTTGATCAAGCTGGTAGGGGGAAGAGCATTTTCTGATAACACAAAGGGTGAAGATGTCTTTGTGTGAAGAGCCACTGTAATTTGTGGCTGGGAGGGTGTGGCATCAAGTCAGAGCACAGGGCAGCGAGGACTTTGCAGCAGGATTGAGGGCTGTGAATGCCCACTTTTTAACCCTGCTGCTGTGGCTTCATCATGTTACTTCCAGGCAGTAAACATTGCAACGCTAACAGCCACATCTGCAGGGACTCAAAGCTGGGGTTTATAAACTGGTAATTCTGTAGTTTACGTCAGCCAGTACATGTATGTGCATGGGAAGCACGCACTCCTCTTGTGCCTTTTGCCACAGGCGAAGGCTTTGGAATCCTTCTGCTACTCCCTTTTTCCATTTTGGAGTATGGTTGCTCGGTGTGAAATAATTGGGATTGCTCAAAAGGTTTCACCTGTACAACCTATATAACCTATATAACCTCTGTAACATGGCTTATGCCGTGTTTTGCAGGTGAGTTGTATTTTTTAAGAAAACCTCACAATCCTGAGTAACATTTACAAATATATTCCTTCTAGCAGCTGAATTGATCTATGAGCCTGTCACATACCTCTTGCACAGCTCAAGTATGCATGCAGCTTAGATGCTTATATATAAAATTAACAGGCAGAATTGTTTCACCTTAGGGGTAGTTATTTTTTCAGATAATAATTGCGGTGCAAGGCTAAGAATATTATCATGGCATGCTTTAATCATGTACTACAGCTCCTACCTGGGCACCTGTAATTTCTAGTAACACTGGAAACAGAGAGTAAGCTATGAAAGGCCAGATAGACTAGTTTCCAAATTTTTAGTGAAAAACTTGAATGAAATATATGATCTTGTTGATGTAAACTAGTACTAATAAAAAAAATTCTAGCTAGGTTATCTTTTAGGCATCTTTAATTCTGTCTTATATGATTCGATTCTGTTATCTTCGTTTTTAATCAAATGTTCTGCTTTCAGGCTAAGAGGATGAGATCAAGGGATTGTACCAGAATAAAACTGTAATCTAGTGATAGAACCTCACTGGAATTGTGAATGAAATTGCACATGAAATTGTACTTCTGAACCCACTTCATGAAATACTTGTTGTACTTTAACTCCTAATTATTAAATTATTGCTAAATTAAATATTTAATTATTACTAAATTATTAGGAGTCTTTAACTCCTAATAATTTAGATTAATCAACAACTTGTTTGTTGTAGAACAAGTTGTTGATTTAATATAATTATTGGGAATTTTTTTTTTACATATTTCTAAGAATGAGGCTGAGACTGCAGAGGGGAGTAATTGGCAATTACTGTTACTGCCATTTTGGCATTTCTGATGCTATCACTTCTTTGATTTAGACAAATTAATATTATGTCAGGAAACTGTTCAGTTTTGTCAGTCTCTTCCTTCTGTGGAAAATCCATGTAGAAACAAGTCTTATAGAACTGATCAGAAAATTGGTCTCTAGACATTCATTTACACATGCATCTTTTGCCACAGACTACCTGTATATGCTCTAACTGGCTTCCCTTGCCCATCATCAAGACTGGGGCAAACTAAATTTTGTAAACTAGCAGGTTTTTAATGAAGTAGCTTGTCTATAAAATCGAAATCTTCCTTGCAGAAATATTGTGTATATAAATTTTTTCAAGGAAGTAGTAAAAGCTGCCTTAGTAAACTTTATGCTAGTATTAAGAGCATTTTCAGGTGTGTTGGTGTCTCATTTACAGGATTTAATTGTGAAAACAAAACCTACTATGATTCAGTGTTATTTTTTAAAATACTGTACTGAAATTAAGTTGCCTTATAAAATGAGTTTTAATTTCAGTTCTTTCTTGGTAGATGGTATTTGCCTAATGCAAATAAAGAGACGGGGAATGGATGAAAGAAAAGATACCTTGCTACAATGTGATGCTGTCCTGTCATGCTAAACATGAAATAACACCAGTGACAGGGATTTGCATTATCAACGCAAATTATTTTCTAGCAGTAAAGAGAAAATAAGCCCTGAAAAGATCTGGTTTTCTTTTTAAATTTATTTTTAAGTGAATTCTGTCTTACTGCTAATGAAATGAAAAAGATTTTGATTCCATCTCTGGAAAGACTTGTTAAAGAAGGCGTGAAGAATTAAGTTTATAGTAAATTCTTTAATCTATTTATTGCTTAATGATTGTGTAAAGAGATAATTAGGATTAAGCATTTCCCTGGAGAAAGTCCTGCTTTGATTTTGAAGTTCTAATGTGGATTTTACTGAAGCTGTCATTCAGATTCGCTCTTGGGAATTCAACTACACCCAGAAATTCTGATCAGGTTGTTTTGTCATCTTATTTGTAGAGACAAAATGGTGGTTACTACAGTAATAAAGGTATTTTCTTAATACTGTGAACATGTCAAAAGGCAAACAGCAAAGTGTTTTGTGACACTGGAAGGAAAGGCTGTTTTAAATGTCACTGGTGGACATGTAGATAGAAAGGACCATGTTTTCAAAGAATATGGATACATGAAGGAACCATTTAAGTGTTACTACTTGTTAGGAGGGAGGCCTGGGCTGAGCTTCTGTGCCTGTAGCTTAAAGGAAGTAAAATTTAAGAGTCAGTGACTTAGGTTTCACTTAAATACTATAGGGGACATGAAAGCATAGAATCCTGAAATTATTTATGTTGGAAGGGATCATGAAGATAATCTGGTTCCAACTATATGTTGAAGTTGCCTTGACTTTATCTTGTCGGCAGAATCTCTTTCTATTTTAATTCATGTGTTTGGAAAGTGTACACCCTTAAAGAGTTAATGTCCAGTATTTAATTCAGGAAACTGAAAGTGTTTCTATCGGATGACTTCTGTCCATTGTAGTGTGTTTTGTGTGGAGATTTTTATGCTCAGTGCGTCTGTGGGTTTGAGTTACACTATGTGAAATTATTGTGTTTTTAAATAGCAGTCTTGTTTGAGCTAAACATGGGATGTTGAACTTAACGAGTTACCTCCTCATTCAGTTTTGTGAGCCGTCCTAGCACTGTGTTGGTACAGAACTTCATGTTAACTGTAGGTGCTGTTTGGTTGTGTAACAGTTGAGTTACTGCTATGATTTGTTTCAGATACAGCAGATACAGGATTTGACAAGTTCTTCTGTTCAGACAAGTAAAACCAAGGTCTGCTCATTTGCAAGGAATATTAGTAAATTACTTAACATGAGTGTCCTGTGGATCTAGATTACATAGGATATATGAAGACCTGGCTGTGTCTTCATGCCTTGCCGTTTTTCTAATTTAAAAGACTTCTAAGCTAAGCAAATATTACTAATAATTGGAATCAATCTTGTACACAGAAGGGGGTGCTGAATATAGTTTTTCTGAAACAATGTACATGGAGGCACAAACACAGGTGTGGAGTGGTTTGGAGAGCTAATTATGTGTAAAACTCCTGTCAGGTGTGGGGAGTCTGGTGTAAATGCATGCACTACTTTGAGTTGTAGTCTCACCTGTTACCTTCCTCTCTGTGCTCTGAGATTGAAGTCTCTGTCACTGGGGCACTGATGGGTCACTGAACAAGCAGAATGAGGAAGTGTCCTGCCTATTCCCAGCTCCTGATGTAGTGAAGGGGGGCAGCTGTGCAGGTGTTTCTTGGGTTGCTTCTCTTGAGTGGAGCTCAAAGAAAATGACAGTCAGAGAAGAGAGGTGGTCTTCTACTGTGCAGCTAGATGAGGAAGGGAAGAAACCAAAGCTGAAAAGTGTAAACATCAAACTTGTGCTCTAAATATAAAAGGAGAGAAAATGAGAGACGCCTCAAGGCTCTCAAAGTCTATATGCTGAAGAAAATTGGGAGAAAGTAGAGACATGCAAATAGGGATTTTCTATCTATTCTCTGTGCTGTCTAAGCTAGAGAGAAGTGAGAACTTGTAAAAGAATTTTAAACATATACTTCAGTGACTGGTTAGTTGAAGGAATAGATGGTAAATGAGATTGCTTCACCCTTCAAATTTGTGACTGTATCAGCCCAATAGCCTGGTACATTCCCCAGGTGGTGTTGTGCCACAGTAATGTGTTATATATTTGGTTTAGTTACTGTAGGAATTTCAGAAAGTTTGGAAATCCTTTACAAAAGGCTTGATGGTAAGACTTTATTTTGTGTAATTAAGACACTGCTATAGGCAATGGGCATATTTTAAAGTTAAGAGCCCTTGAAGTGGTGGAGTAAAAAAGCAATTTTTTCCTTCCCTTTTCTTCACCACTTTTGTATCTTAGGCCTCTTATCTGACAGTAATTTTGGAATATCTGTCTTTAATCTGAGCATGTTCAGGTGTCTTTAAGCAACTTGAATTTTATGAGCTCATACAGCTGATTTAATTAATTTTGTTGCAGCCTTTTATTCTAACACTGGGCATGCTTTTTCTTCAGAGATTGACCAAATAAGTTTCTAAACCCATCATGTTCCAATACAGCTGGCAAAAATTCAGTCCAGGTTACAACTTTATATTGAATCAAGCAAGACAATTTCTGTGATGCTTAATTGGGCACAATAAGTGGTCACAAGCCAAAATATTGTTCCGTGATTACTGTGCAGCAGTTAAATGTAACCTTTTGAATTTTCAGCAGTGCTAAGTAATTTACAAGGAGTGCTTGGGGTAAATAATGCAGCATACAGAGTTTCTCCAGGAAGATGAAATTACAGGGTGGTTATTGTGCTCAGTGAGAATATTCATCTGTTTTTTACCTTGGAGGCACAATGCTCATTAAATAACTGAAATTGAAAAAAACATGCAGGATGTTGTTACGATTTTCTCCATGTATCCCTTAAGGATTATAAAATTAAGATGAAAGATACTTCAGTGACCAGTGTGTAATCCATACGTGATGATAGAGTTTCAGGAAAACATTTGGTTGCAATTTTGTAACACAGTGATTCAGGCTAGAAAATGACGCGCTGATTCACACATGTAGATTTTTTTTTTTTGCTTTAAAGTATATTTATGTACATTCTGTAAAGGATGGTTATAGGGCTTCATGGGTTTGTCAGTTAAAGTGAAAATTGCCCCTTTAGAAATATTATCCTACATAAGCATTTTGCAAAGGAAAAACTGTAACTCCCTTCTTATCCCTAAAAAAGACTAGAAATTATTCTGTATAAATTTAATTCTCTATAAAATATTAGTGCTGATTATAGCTGAATATGGACTCATATCAAAAGCTTAGATATGCGAGTTTGAAGAATTTATCCTCAGAAGATGTCCTTTTCCCCCTGTTACTCAGAACTTCAGAAATCACATTATAATTTTCTGAATGGAAAAAGTAGGAGCAGTCTCCTGTGGAGTGGGCCATGCTTTCATTATATTTCCCTTCTTTTCCAAATTCAAAACTCTCCAGCAGAGCGGCTTTTTACTGTCAAACATAAAGTGATTTTCTCCTGTACTGGGGGGATGCCTCTAGATTAAAAGTCAAATGATACTTCAGTAATTGAATTGCCAAAGTTCTGTTCAAAGTAGAGCAGTTTTAGAGCATGTCACTCTTCTTGAAGGCACTGCATTGACTGTCCTGTCCTTCCCCTCCCGGGGTCATATGCCATTGTGTTCTGTGTCTGCACAGAAGACCTTTAACAGGGATCATAGTGACATTCAAACTTGCCATCATTTTTTGGCGAGGTAAAGTGGGAACAGTCTGGTGGGTAAATCCTTTAGACTACTGTGCTTGTGGGACCATGTATTACATGTGTCACATAGTTATTTTATTAACTAATGACTAGTCGAATTATTTGCTCTATTCTGTTGTTGACTAAAAAGGGCTGCTCCTGCGCAGCTTCCCTAGGTTAGTGCTCTCTGGTGGTATGTCAGTAACTGCTGCATTCCTCCATGTATCCAAATGAACTAGCAAAAAAAGTTAGATAAGATGTATCTAAATACTCAACAATTTCCTGTTGCTTTAAGTAGAAGCTGAGGAACATTTCTCAGAGGAAATAAGAAAGGAAGAGGAATCTCCTCACAGGATACTTGCTGCTTAAGATAGGAAGCCAATTTCATTTCTTGAACTTAGACATTTCAACATTTTATCTAATTAAAAATGTTTCCCCTTGTTATGCAGGATGACTGTACTTCTTTCTCCCCCTTACTAGGAGAAGTATTTTTTAAAAATAGATGTGAGTATGGTGGGTGTTAGTCAAGCATGATTTCACGCTGTGCCTCTTGCCCAGACACTGCCTTGTTTGCTTCTGCTGCTCTGCAGCTGGTGCTTGTTGTGAATGCTGGCAACTGTTTTGGGTGCCTTTGGTGCCTGGCTGGACCAGTGCTGAATTTTGGTTTCCTCCTTGTAGGCAGCTCCTTTAGCATGGCACATTCATAATGTTTCAGCTTAACACGACAGCTCCCAAGTCTCTCTGGGAAACAGTTATGAGCTCTTCCCTGCAAGTGATTAACCTCTACTGAGTAATCTCTGCCTACTTTGCTTCTGCTGCTTGTCTTTTTACTACAGTTTTCCTGTATTATTTTTAAATGAAGAGCTAGGCAAAATCATCTTTTTGTTCACATTGTTGTGTTGTACCAAGTGGCATACCTTCTTCTTTGGTGTGGTATGGAGTGTTAACCAGGTGGACTGCTGAGGAGCTGTAGCAGCAGCAGCAGAAGGTACTGGTGGTACTGCTGCTTAGAGGGTGTGTTGATGTTCTGAGGATGTGTGTTTGGAGAGGAGATGAACAATAAGATTATGCATATGTCCAGGGTTCAGCTTTTATTAAGTTTTACTTCTGCATTTCTTTGCCTGGTGAGCTCTTCCAAAGAGCAGAAGAGCCACCTTTCTGGCAATGGGATAGAGTGTGTTGTGTTGTCTGTGTGTTGAGTTGTGTTGTGTTGCATTAGGATAGTTAAGGTATTGTTGGACCTATGGAGCAGTATTTTGCCACTAACGTCCTTTCTGCATGTTCTTCATAAACTTTTGCAATCTCAGCTGAGGTGATCTACAGCCAGCAGAGCTGAAGTGCCAGCTCCTCTTATCCAGTGGACTTCAGTTTGAAAAACAGAAATAAAAACTTATTTATTTATTATTATTTATTTATTAATATTTATTTATTATTCATTATTATTTTCTCATACCCCACTGGTATCAGAAGTTCCTGGGTCACTTGGTGTTCATGCTCTACAAAGAACACTGGCGTATTTCTGAAGCAAGGGCTGGCAACTACCAAAGTAGGATTTCTCTTCATCAGCATTTTTGGGTAAATAATGAGCAGCTCCAAATTTGGAATAACACTGAATGCCTGTAGTGCTGACAGCAGTTAACATAATTTTCCTGGTGACTGGAGTATTAGCCTTGTTTAAATGCAGGAAAGCTGAAATAACTGTAGGCATCTTAACAACATAATATAAAAATGTAGTAGAGTAGTTGTCGCTTGCTGTTGTAGAGCATTGCATAGGCAGACATACTATGTGCTTTGCACAGCTGGCATTAAAACAGTTTTCCGTGTGGCTTCTTGGAATTGTCTCTGACTCGTCTTGTCTTAACGGGTTAATGGGGAAACAGCTCTTGGCTACACAATAACACGTTAGAAGAGGTGCCTCTAAAAAGTTCTTGCTTACTCTTCAGCTTCTTTAGAAGTCATAGTGCAGATTCTTGTGCCTATAGCCTTTCTAAAAATCTTTAACATTTCAGAGGAGGCAAGTCCCGGAATACTGCCATCTTCAAGCTGATTTCTTGGGCTCCTTAGAGGAAACCTTCCAGCACAACTTCAGGTAGATGGTAATAAAAAAAGAAGCACAGCAGGAGAATTCTACAGAGTGTGTTGAAAAAAGCGAGTGTATCTTCCAGCTACATTGGAAGCCTTTTCTCTTTTTATTTTATATCCTGTTCTTGGGGATTGCTGGTTAATAATTCACATGTACTACATTTACCAATTAAAGAAAAATTGAATTTGAAACAGCAGTAGGTTCAATTAAATATATTTGAGAATCAGTTATTTCTTCTATTGCTCAGGAAGAGAGTTTAATTATTTAAAAAGTCCCTTCTTTATACATTTTTATTTTACATGAGCAAAAATTACCAATGGCTAATTACCATTCCTAAGAAATTTAACATTTTGAGGCTTTAAAACTTGGGACTTAAAACCAGAAAAAATGAAGCCAACTCAAGATGAAAAAAATGTTATTTAGTTGGTTTGAGTGCGTTCATAAAACTCATGATACTCCTTGCAAAACATTGTCAAACCTTGTCAGAAATCAAATATTTAGTTTCGATGTGTGGTGTAAAATAGCATAGTAGATTGTGTGTACAGCAAAAATTGAGTAATTAAATATAGATGGAGAGAATTGGAATTCTTACTCAGTAACAAAGAATGGAAAGTGAATCTGTTCCTTCTACACTCCCTTGATTTGCCACCCCCTTCCACATCCCTTGCAAGAAGATATGCGAGAAGTCCTTCATTGCATGGTGCACGTACTGCTGAAGTTGATTTCGTTTACTTTTTCCTACTAGTTTGTGTTCCATAATTGGCTGCATCAGTATCACATATGAGTCACATTATGGCTATTTGCCACACTCTATAGGGGAAAAATAATACTTGTTTCTAAATGTCAGCTTGCAGAATTTCCTGTTTTGGTGAGAAGATACATCTTGTTGCCATGCATTGCTCTTTCTGACAGAATTCTCATAAGATAATTGCTTCTTTTTCCAGCAAAGCTATACTGATCAGAGAGTGAACAATATTCAGTATTAAGAAATACTTTATCTGTTTGTTTTAAGAAGGAAAATAACTTCTCACTTGTGGTAATGTAACGCAAAAAAACCAAAGTTGGCTATGTTAAAAACAGCAAAAAGAGATCTGAGTTAAACCATGTTGATTCTTAGTAGGCTGTAACAGAGTTGAGGTTATTATTGTTAGCTTTTTCTCCAAAATCCAAGGTCTCCAAAGTAGGGACTTTTGACTTCTTTCATTTACACATCTTGATCCCAGCCTCATTGCAGGGTCTCTTTCATTACAGGAGTGATACTCTAAAAGTGTTGCTGATTGTACAGAGCAGAGGTGTCCAGCAGCAGAGGTTTGCTTGTTAATCATGACCTGCTTTATATTTTAAATAAACTTGGGTGCTTCTGGTGAATGTTTCCTAAGGGATTCCATAGACTGGTGCAGGTAGCTTGATGACTTCAATAAATCTCTGCCTCTAGCATGTGCCACCGTTGTTGTTGGACTTGTTCTGGTTTGTGGTAGCCTTTAAAATGCCAATCTATACATACAGGTATCTAAATGACCTGTTAAGTTTCACCTGGGATCCATCTAAGGATACTGAGGGAGGTAGCACAAGAGTTCGTTAAGCCACTCTTCATCATCTAGTATCAGTCCTGGCTAACTGGGGAGGTTCCAGGTGACTGGAAGCTGGACACTATGACACTCATCAATAAGAGGGGCTGGAAGGAGGATCTGAGGAACTCAGGGCCAGTCAGCCTGACCTCAGTGTCTGGCAGAGTTACAGGACGGATCATCTGGAGTGTGATCATACAGCACGTACAGGACAGCTGTGGGGTATCAGACCCAGCCAGCAAGGATTTAGGAGGGGCAAGTCCTGCCTGACTCCTTCTGCTCTCCTTTTATGACCAGGTGACCCGCCTGGTGGGTGTGGGAAGGGCTTGGGGTGTTGTCTGTTTGGACTCCAGCAAGGCCTTTGGCACTGTCTCCCACAGCACACTCCTGGAAAAGCTGCAGCTCAGAGCTTGGACAGGAGCACTCTGTGCTGGGGTAAGACCTGGCTGGATGGCCAGGCCCAGAGGGTAATGGTGAAAGGTGCTGCATCCAGCTGGGGATCATCACTGGTGGTGTCCCTCAGGGGTCTGTGCTGGGGCCACTCCTGTTTAGGATCTGCACTGATGATCTGGATGAGGGGGATCAAGTCTACCACAGCAATTTAGCAGCTGACACCAAGCTGGGTGTGAGTGTTGATCTGCTGGAGGGTAGGAGGGCTCTGCAGAGGTACCAGGACAGGCTGGATAGATGGGCTGAGTCCGTGAGCATGAGGTTTTAACAAGACCAAGTGCCAGGTCCTGCACCTTGGCCCCAGAAATGCCCTGCAGTGCCACAGGCTGGGGACAGCGTGGCTGGGCAGCAGCCAGGCTGAAAGAGACCTGGGGGTGCTGGTGACAGTGACTGACCATGAGCCAGGGTGTGCCCAGGTGGCCAAGAAGGCCAATGGCATCCTGGGCTGGATCAGCAATAGTGTGGGCAGCAGGAGCAGGGCAGGGATTGTGGTGAGGCCACACCTTGAATCCTGTGTCCAGTTCTGGGCCCCTCAATTTAGGGAGAATGCTGAGGTGCTTGAATGCATCCAGAGGAGGGCAGCAAGGCTGCTGAAGGGTCTGGAGCACCAGTGCTGTGAGGAGCAGCTGAGGGAGCTGGGGGTGTTTATCCCAGAGAAAGGAGGCTCAGGGAGACCTTATCACTCCCTACACCTGCCTGGAAGGAGGCTCCAGGGTGGGGATTGGTCTCTTCTCCCAGGCCACCAGCACAGGACAAGAGGACCCAGTCTAAAGCTGCACCAGGGGAGGTTTAGGTTGGGAGCAGTTCTTTGTAGAAAGAGAGATTGGGCATTGGAATGTGCTGCCCAGGGAAGTGGTGGTGTCACCATCCCTGGAGGTGTTTAAGGAAAGACTGGATGTGGCACTTCCATAGTTGAGTTGACAAGGTGGTGTTAGGTCATAGATCGGACTTGATGAATATCAAAGGTCTTTTCCAACCTACTTGATTCTATGATTTTGTAAGATTTGCTCTCAAGATTTAATCATATGCAATAAACTTGCTTTTAAGGACTTACAGTTAATGGACATAAAAATCTAACCAGAGAATACTTCCTTTTGGCATTAATTAGAGTCTTGAATAATTTGCTTATATTGTATTTTTATTTTTCACAGTCAAATTTTAGAAATATTTTGGTTGTAATACTCTTGGTAAAAAATAATAATTCTATGAAATTAAGAAAATTCATATGTGCAATTTTAAATATTTGAGTTCTTCATTGGTGGAAGGAATACCAAGACATTATTAAATTTTTATTTACACTTATATTGCTGACAATTTTTTCATTTAAAAAAAGTAAGAAAGAAGTGTGCCTCTTTGTTGCAGAGTTGATAAATTGCAAGAGAGATCGGATTATAACATCAGAGATTTTGGTACAAAACACTAATACTTTGCCCTGGAATACTGACAGAAAAGTTTTGCTTGAAGTCAGTTTGATTAGCCAAATGATAGGAGGGGAGAAATTAATTTTAATGAATTTTCATGTTGTAATATCTGCATTTTCATACTATTCCCCATGCTGACTTTCAAATTGTGTATGTGATTAAAAGCAAATATCAGTCGAATCAACATGTTGATTTGGTATTTCTAATAATAATTTTAAATTTTGATTTTGCCATAGTTTGTTAAAACATTAGAGAACAGAAACTTTCTTTGTTGTGATTGGAGCTCAAGAGAGCTGGGAAGATGCATATGATAAGTTCACATCATTCATGTGACATTTTAGTAGTAAATTCAGGGAAAATAGTTGGTTCTGGTATGCAGAGATGCAGACAAGCTACTTATCTTACCAGTATACTAATGAAATTATTTAGATGTTTTATAGCGTTCATAAACTGCACTGTCAGTGGATTTTTTTAACATGATACACTCTGGGTCTGTTAAGGAATAAATTCACCTGTAAAAGTACAGCTGGCTTCAAATTATTTTTCTTGCAGGGAGTATTCTTTTGTCTTGGCTGCAAGCATGTCATGCTTCCTACTTGTGTTGATAGGCCTTGCTTTCCATCTTGAATAACATTGCTAAGTAATGTAGTTTTTCTGGAGAAGGTTATGCGTCTTTAAAAACTCAAATTATCTGTCATTAAACATGATCATTGTCTGTATGGGAAATTTTGAATGCTGCATGAAAGGGGGAAAACAATTACTGAACATAGTTTTTATTATCCTTGTACCAGATTTTCTTGATTTTTAGTGCATTATTGAGTTAAGAGAGGTCTTACAAATTTCTTTCCTAATTATTCAGGCAATGTAGACAAAATCCACGACTTGAAGAAAAAGTATTTTTCTCATCTCTTTTATTCTGCATCTCTGTTCTGTAAAATAAACAGACAAGCAAAGGGTAATGCAGTGGGTCACTAGCAAGCATCAAGAAAAATTCCTGATTAGCCTGAAGCAGTCTGTTTACAAGTAGTTGATGTCTGAATAAATAGTATGTAAAGAAAGAGTTTAAAAAGCCTTAGTTGGAAGGTCATGGTAGCTTTTAGTGCTTTCTTTGATCAAACCAGGGATTTTTTTCCCTACTGACATGCTGACCTTTACTTCGTGAGTTTCTTTATTTCCCTTCCTCCTGCTTTGCTCCCTTACAGAAGAAAAAACAAACAAAAGCTCCCCAAACGCAAAACCATTCCTGCCGCCCCAAAATTGAACAACCCTCATCCCCCCTCCCAAACCCCCAAAGCACCAAACCACCCCAAAACAAAAAGTCAAACGAAAGAAAACCCCAGAAAATCAAATCCAAAGTTATTGCTGCTGTCGTTTGGTTTACAGGAATCTGCCATGAGAAGTAAGTAATTTAAGATGTTGCCATAGCTGTTTTAGAAGACAGCTTGGTAAAGAGTTAATCATCATCACTTCAGAAGAATGTGTGCTTTCAGTTGCTGACATTAGGCAAATTTTCACATTTTCAATGGTTATTTCAGTTTTGTCCTAAATGTGTGTTTGGAAGTTTTATAACTTTTAAGTTATGAAACTGTCGTCATCAAACAGTGGGCAGTGGGTGGGAGCCTGCCTGGGAAGATGCTTCTCCATGACGTCCCCTCTCAGCTAAGCTTCAAAATATTTGTCATGCTGTAGTTTCCTGATAACCTGCAGGACTCCCAGGGTGTATTTAAAGTTAGCCCACATCTCTGTCCCAAGCCTTGTTTCAGTAAGAGGTGGCGACTGTTGTGATGGTTCTGTGGACAGAGTAGTGCTCCCCCAACACTGCCACGAGCCCTGGTACAGGGAGCACTGGAACAGGGGCTGGTGTAGCACTTCACTGTGGGTGAACTGCACTGTGCACTGGGGAAATTACTGTAGGGAACATGGTTCACAGAAGCTTCAAAAGTTTCTCTGCTTAAGGGATCATTTGGATGTGCGAAAGGCAATGGGCAATTTTTATTGAGTCAGTCTTGAGTTGTTTTTTTTTTTTAATTTTTGTAATTGCTTTTACTGAGCTGTGGTTGAGTGATGGTGAAGATATGGGAGCAGAAGGCTGTGCTGGGTGACTGAGACTTACTTCCTGACTTTTTTTTTTTTTTTTTTTTTTTTTAACTTTTTGATTTTGTTTTTTCCTGCTTCTGTCCCTGATCTGCCTTTCTTATGCCACATCAACCATGCTGCCTTCATGTTTCCTTTCCTTGAAACAGGCTGGAAATGCAGGTTTCCTTATGAGTAATAGAAAGAGGACAGAGTTGGGGTGAAGAAATAATCCATGCAGAAAGGTTGTGATCATCCTTACCACCTCATCCTCTGCTTCTAAAGTTGGGGCAGGAAAAGGTGGCAATTTATCTTAGACTTAATAGTAACTAGGGAAGGACAGTCTTTGTAATACACAAGAACAACTGATATTTCAATCTGTACTACCTGATCAACATTCAGAAAATGAAATAAATTCCTTTAAATAAATTCCTTTAATACAGCCATGATATATAATGAATTACACTAATGTGAACATTAATGTGCAACAGTAAGCCAGTTAATTTTGAAACATAATGATAAATGCTATTCTCTTGAGACTCTGGGAACAAAATGTACTTTCCCCAAGACTTGTTTGTAATTGTGGTATATACAGACTTTAGAAAACCAAAACACCTTAAGTGCATGGAAGGAATTACGGATTCATTGTGGCCATCACTTAAAAGCTTAGATGTAATTATAGTCCTGTTTGTTCTTTAATGATATAGGTATTTGAAAATCAATCAATGGTCAAGTGGTCAAAATCTGGAAAAAAAGCAGTGCCCTTGGCTCATGGAGATGTGAGTGCACAGGGGCTTGACATGTACTGGGAGCCATCTGTAAAGCAGGGTTGTGGTTTTGGAATTAAACTACACAAACTCGGTTAACTCATTTTCATATGCTTTGGTACCACCTGTATGTTTTTATGTCAGCAGAGCCTCTTGCCACTTCTCACTTCAGCTAGATTGGCCATTCTCCCTCAAGTTAGAGGCACCCCAGGTAAATATTCCTGCTCCTGTTGTGACTTTTGTCATTTGCTGTTGCTGGTATCCCTTTGGCTTTGCTGTTTTTCTGGGAATTTCAGGGTTTTCCAGGGTTCAGTCACTGCTTCTTTGCAGTTTGATACTCTAGTTATTAAGCCCTTCAGTGGCACTGCTTTTGTCTGTCTTTTGGTCAAGAAGGTTCCTTCTTGAGTTGGCGCTTTGTTTTCAAGCTCATCCTGTGGGAGTCAGCATGCTTTCTCTCTGGAAACCTGTTTTAGTGCTGCCTTTCCTTGTTCTCTCTTAGGAGGCTCCATTACTTCAGATCCAGCTTCTTCACAGAGAAAGTAAATTTAATGAACAGTAAGATTTTATCTGGTGAAAAATTTTGGTTTTGATAGTAAAGAAATGACCAATTTATAGTGAAGTAATTTCCTTTCCTTAGCATGTATGTGAGTGTCCGGATGATAAAACTGAAATCTTGGATCATATTTGATAAACTTATTACATGGACATTACATGGGCAGAAGTAGAAACTAAGTGTTATCAGGCAAAGACATTTTCATAGTAGTTTGTCTGTTGTTGTGCAGCTATTTCTTGGTAGATGTTCTTAGTGGTGTCATACTCCCCTAGTTAATCTTTGTGTCACCAGTGCTGTCAGTGTTGCAGTTTTATCTTGCAAACTTACAGTGTGTGAATTGTTTTCATAAGCAAATCAGAAAAGAGAACTACTGTGGTACTATGGTTTTTGTGTTTGGTGGGGTTTTTTTGGTTTGCTTGTTTGTTTGGCAACCAGAGAAATTTAAAAAACAATCTAAGTACATGCATTTCATTGGTGATTTTTTTTCTTCCCTCTCAGTTTGTGCACACAATATGAAGCAGTCTGAGACCAGAGCTACAGGACTAGTTACTTAAAAACAACATGGCAAGTAATTATTAAAGTTATTAAAATTACTAAAGTTATTTAAAAAACAACATGGCAAGTAGTTTTCTCATTCTTTGTATTTCCAATATTTTTCCCCAAAAAGGAAGGAAACAGAAACCTTCTTGCCTTCTTGTCCAGTCTAGTGGTTATCCAATGAAGTTCTTGCTTTCCCTTCTTCAAGAAACTTTTTTAGCCAGAGTATAGTTGTTAATTTTCAATATTTAGCTTTCTCTGCCATCATGCCAATTCTGAATACTGTCATCAAATTCTACATAGAAATAATAAGTCATACATAGAATGGCTCCAAAGTGGTAAACAACAACAAAAAAGGCAACTTTATAGTATTTTGACTCAGAGTCACACTTTAGATATTTCAGAATAAATATTAAAAAATTATACATGATATAGATGTATATTTTTCATTCAGGAAACTGAGTTCATAGCGTATCATCTACAAAGTAATAGATCTATTTTCAGATTAATTGTTTTAAAAAAGCTGCACATTTGTTAAGCACTTCCACTGTATTTATCCTTAGTTGTTATTTTAAGGACCTTAAAGAATGCCAATATCAAAGCCCACCAGTTTTAATCAGACTAAACAGTTCAGTCTTTCTTTCCTGTAATCATTGGAAAATCTTAATTTGTTTGAGAAAGGGCAAAGTGGCCTTTATTAATTTGGTCAGTGCTGAGGGTCATGCTTGTCAGCTGAATAAACATGAAAAGAAAAATATATTTATCTTCTCATGGCTTTTCTTGGAATTTGAGTGGGGATGTTGCACTATTTATTCCAGAGCAAAATAGGTCAACTCTCTTAAATATCCCTTTCTTTCCCACAACTCCAATAGTACTAAGAAATCACGTTCCTGAAAATGAAAATAAGTGCTGGATTTCCTATTAGTTGTGCAACAAGCTTAAGTCTGCAAAAATAAAATAAGCTCTGCCTTCTGAATTTGTCTTGTAATCGGGTACTACTGTTCCGGTTAATGAAAAGTTAAAATACTTCAAAGTGGTAAATTCCTGTGGTTTTTAACATCTGATCTCACTTGCAGAAGTAAGTAAACCCAAAGATCAAAGAGAACTGTCATACATTGATCTTTCTTTCTGAGACTCTGCTTTTATAAATCCATAATGTTATAGAATGGGAAATGCAAAGCAAAACGTATCCCCTAGATGCACATTAGCTTTAGTTGTGCTAGTAACAGTGATTGGAAACCTGCTCACTGTCTGTGAGTCATTGTCTTAGGTGATCTGCAGAGGTTTTTTTTTATTTATTTTTTAATTTTTTTTTATTTCTTAACGCATTCTGCCTCTTTGTGTATTGGTATGTATTTAAGGTGTATACATTTATAAGTAAAATTTTATGTGGCCAGCCCCTCCCCCTCCCCATTCCTTGTTAACAGAAGAATGTTCACTTTTACCCAGGAGATATATATACACATATATACATACATACATACATACATATATATATATATATATATATATATAGACACACACACACATATATGAAGGAATAGGTAAGGGATGAATACTTAGCTGCATTAATCTGCAGGTGTGGTCATGTTTTCAAATAATGAATAATTTTGCCATTTCCATGATTAAAATTCAGAGCAGATGATGTAATAATGAAGATGTGCTAAAGATACTTGAACATCATGCACAAATCTAGGCCATTTTTAGGGGAGTTTATGATGTGAATTATTATCTTTTTCATGTGTATGCAAATCAGCTGCTTCCAGGGGCTGTTTCTTTGACTTTGATCTGAAACAAGGAAATACTGACTGAACTAGAAGAAAAATATTGTATGAAACTTCTGTGCTTAATTCTGCTTTATGCTTTACATCAACAAGGGTACAGGGTTTGTCTTTTTTTAAAGAATTTTATTGACTGAGATAGTCTTAAGACTCTTAAGCTCTGTGTTTGAAAAAGGTTATAGTGCTGAATTTAATGCAGACATTCTGCTGATCAGGCACTTCGAAATTCTTCTGTTAACATCAACACATTTCATCTAGATATTTTTGTGACTAGACTGTTGGCTATCTGAGAGGACCAATCTCTGAGTATTGATGTTAACTACACGTACTGCTGTTGTGAGGACACACATCCATCTGTTGGCTGGCAGGAACTGAAGCCTCACATGTTGAACATCTCAGGGTATCTTTCACCAGTCTGTTCCTGAATATTTGCGAACCTTAACTAAATGAGGAGAATGGGACAGAAATCTGAGATCAGATTTCTATTTTATGCTTCATTATAAAAATAAGTGGTTTACAGGCAGTGCATAATGAGCTGCATACCCTGAGGTCATTGTTCTGGAGATAAAACACCCGGCAGTGCCAGTCATCTTATGAGAGCAGTAAAAAGAAGCATATCTGCAATACAAACTAGAGAATAATGAAGACTCAAATGGTAATATGACAGTATAAAAAAAGTATTAAACATTCGGAGGTTTGCATTGCTTCATTCCTGATTCTTCTTTGCCTAAAGAAAAAATATGACCTCGAGCTGCTTCCTTTCTTGTTCTTAGACCCGTAAATTAATTTAATTTCTATAGTTACGGGACGTAGTATCCACTGTGGAAGCATAGTGGCTACTTGTGAAGACATATGCCAAAGAACATGGATGGAATAGTGAATCCTGACTGAAGCTAAGATGCCTATGAAGAGAGACAGATGAGCTTGAATCAGGCAGGCAGATAAAGGATGGAATTGCCTTTTTCCTCTTCTTGCTGATTACTCTTTGCTTCCTCTAGGCACCTGAGACGTTTCTCCCCTGCCTGACACTTTGGGGAGGGTATGAATATGGAAACTCTGAACTAGGAGCCTGAGCTAAGGTTTTAGGAACTTCTAAAGATTACTGTTTTTTGCAATGCTGTTACAGAGAAAATATATGTGTTAGTTTCAGTATGCTGCTTGAGTCAGGATTTCTACCAGTACTGTATTTCTAAATAACTCTATATAATGTATGTTTGAAACTACAGCATGGTAGTAGCCTGGAAGAGATTTATAGTCCTTCACGTTTTTTTGTAGTTATTAATGGAGAGTCCATTGTTTCATGTTTATGCTAGTGTGACCTCCTGGTGTACTGGCAGTGTAAGAGGTGAGACTGTAGGAAAGACAATTTAATTGATAGTTGTGGTATGGGGCATGAAAAAATGTGGTGCAGCACCTTGAATCTTACTGCATGCATATAGTTCTGCACCTTTGTATCTGCAAAAATAGGTGAAGCAGTAGTATTACCAGGGAGAGAATGGCTTTGGAATCTAAGTTAACAGCCTAAATATGTAGGATAATTTAGAATGATTATATTTCTTATTAAACAGATATGCTATTTGTGCTAGTTCCTGATGATTTTATAAAATAAGAGCAGATATATTTTGTATCCATTTTCTTTGTTGGAAAGCTAGTGGTTTCATTGTCTTTGGACAGCACAGTGTTTACTTGTTAGAGGAAAGGATTCTGGATCCTGTGTTCCCTGGATGAGAAAGGACTGTGGAGGCTGTAGTCCTATAGAGTAGAGCCTTAACTGAGGTCTGAATACCTTGGTTGATGGTACATTTGGGATTCATAAAAAGAGCCTTGAAGTGTTTGATATTGACCTTCCTGGGGAGGAATGTGCTGCAGAAATGTTGCATAGAGTTACTCCCTCCTGAGTGACTTTGATAAGGTATGCTGCTAATTGATTAGATGCTTGTAGTCTTCAGGAAACCAAATATTAGAGCTATGTTCTGCCAAATCAGTTGGATACTTAAACAGTATTATTATTATTTTTATCATCATGATGCAAAATATGATCTGCCTTTTCCAAATAGGTAACATCCAGGTGCTAGCCAGGGGAAGCTTAGTGATGGCTGAAGTACAAATCACTGGCATAGCTTTGAGATTCAAAGTTGTTTAACTTTAATAAGCTACTTATTGTTATCAATAATTTTTTGAAATTGCTATAAAAATAAAGATGAATTCACTAAGAAAACAATTTGTGTATCCCAGCTGCTGTGCTTTACCTGTATATTTATTCTAAATTCCAAGTGAGGGATGCATCAGTCATGGTTTAACCCCAACTCATCACTAAGTACCACACAGCTACTCACTCACTCCAGATTTTCCCACTGGGATGAGGGGCAGAATGGGAGAAAAGTAAAACACGTATGTTCAAGTAAGAACAGTTTAGTACTTGAAATAAAGTAAAATATAATAATACTAATCTTCATCTTAACTTAAGATGATTCAATGTTTTTCTTTTTTGTGAAAGAAGTTATTTATTAAATAACTTTTAAATTTACTATTAAAGATGTCCAGTTAACACAGCAGTTTAACATCACTAAAAAACTGGGTTAACTCCCACAGTAGTCACACAAGTCATAAATTTCAAAGCTTTTAGCACGGCATGTTTTTCCTAGTGGAATCTTGTAAGTATGGCTTAGCAAAATTGTTTTATTTGAATTTCAGGCTATGGTTTAGTGAATTACTGCTATCTATCAGAATCAAAGAAACCTACTAAAATGAAGTGAAACTGTACTGTAGGTGATAAAGATATATTTAAAAGAGATTCTGTTTATAACATAGATGAAACTAAAAAAATGTTCCTGATGTCGTGTTAGATTATTCCAAATTGCTTCTCCTAATACTTGAGAGAGTCTGAAAAAACAGATCGTGTGGTTTAAGAATGAAGTTGTCTTGGGCCTTCTTTGTATAAATGACATGTTTAGTGCCAACATGTCAACTGTTTGAATGAAAAAATGATTGGTTTCCAGACAACTTTCATTCAGTACCTCATAATTTTATTAGCCTTTTCATTCCTTATGCTGGCTTTCAGTACTTTAAAATAAAATGTTCATTTTTCAAATCTGTGCTGTTACATATTTTAGAAACTTTAGGTTTCTATAAACTGGCAAATTTCTAAACCATAGAAAAGGCAGTATCTTTGCCCTCTGATAGCTTTAATTTGTTTTCAGATATTGAAATGGTTAAAATGCTTCTGTGTTTTGAAGCTGCTGGTGTGGAATTCTTTAGTTGATAATCTCTGTAACTAGACACAGATTAACGAATTATGTGTGATTTAAAATTTTTGACATTGACTTAGACAACTTCTTTTGTTTTATGAAAGACGTGGGTGTTCACTATTTTGATTAAGATGTAACCCTGAGAATACAGGGTGAGGTATGGTGCTTACTTGAAATGAGTGCACAAAGCTGATTTACAAGTCAATTAAAAGTGCAGTTACCTTACAGGCATGAGATATCGAGTAGTCCTTGATAACAGAGGGTGGTCGTTGTCCCTCTTGACAGCGCTCCTCTTTTATTAGTGGAAAGTGCAAAGAAAGTTGAAGTAAGACCCCAACACAGTGTGAAACATCGTGGGTAGAGTTGTACTTTATTTTTTATTAAATCAGGTTACTTTAGGAAAATATTGTTATACAAACCTTCTCATTGAGAGGTTACTACTGTCTTGCAGATACTGTAGTGCTTCTGTGCTAAGTCCTACAATGTAGACATTTAGACAAAACTTGCAGTAAATTTCTTATGAGATTCATGGTGATACCAATCAACTGCTATAATTTAGTGTACGACTAATCCTTGGAATTTAGAGAGTTTTAAGTCATACTGAACTTCTAAGGAACTGTGTGTAAATCTCTGAGGTGATATGATCTATAAATAAATCTCTAAAAGCCATACATCTTCTTTTGCTGTTAATTTTAGATTTTCTGTATGAGGGTGAAGAAACCATAGCATCTCTAAAGAGTTTGTAAAAATTGCAGTTGTTGTTTAGATTTGGACGCTTTTTACATGTCTATTTTGTGGTTCCCTGCACATATATACTAATGTCTGTTCTTTCAGATAAAATGTGTGGTACATTATGCTATCATTTCTTTGCCTAATGGGACTTAATATAGGAATTTTTAAAATCTAGGTAGAGATCTTTCCTTTTCTCAGCCATAAATATAATTGTTTTAAATAGCTGCTTGTTTAATTGGAAAAGCCTGGATAAAAAAGGCAGGACAAGTAAGAGTAAGTCTTCTTAATAAGTGTAGGTTTTACAATGGGGCTGTTTAAAATGCATGGACAGTTACTTGCTTGGATTACACAAAGAATTAAATAGAGGGGTGGAGTATTTAAAATGATCCAGCGTCACCTGTCTGGTTACATTCTCACATGGTCTTCATGGTTTTTTCTAATTGTACTTAAAGTCATCAGACTAAAACAGAATAAAAATCTTTCTTAGGCCAGATAGTGTTAATAATCCCTTCTGGTAATGACCTGGGTAAATTGTCTGAGGCTGACAAATGGCAGCTTAGGGATGATTTGAAATGCAGTGGAGACACTTAAAATTACAAACATGGTACTTGAGTGTTGTCCTTAACTACAAATCTCTGCCAAATGCAAATTGGATTGTGCAATCTTGTGCCCAGATATTCTTACCCTTATGATATTTTTTTCTGCTAATTTTACTAGCGAGGCTAAAGAAGGAGCATCCGAGTGTCTGAATTCAGTGTTAGATGATGAGGGCTAAACTATAAAGCTATCAAATAAATGCCTTACTCTAGTTCACTTTCAAACGAGTTCAGGAAAGGGTTTTTCATGGTAGCTATTGTTCGGAAACTGCGCGTGCTGTCTTGCTCAGCGCCGAACGGGAAAGAAGGAGATCAAAAAGCCCTTGTCTGTAAGGTCTCTTGTGGCGAGGCTGCATTATTTAAAAACTTAGGAGTGTGTTAAAGGCAAACTCAGGAAAAGCCTGCATTTTCTGGATGTGCCTCTGCTGCTTGTTAAGCTTAATTAAAAAATACAACAAGATACACCTACTGGTAATTATTACTAATTTGTGCTCAAGTTCACACGTGCACATCACTGGTACATTGATCAAGTAAAGCGTTTCTTTTCTCAATCAGAATGTAAATTAACAATGCAATCCCTTCACATAAATAATCTTGCTTTCATCTTGCATTGATTTATGGATCAACTTCAGCTCCATTACATGCTGAGAACCTTTTACCCCAAGCTCATTTCATCATGGGTTTCTCTCTTTTGTTTTGTACCTGCTTGGCATAAATGTATTGTGGTTCCCTTTGATATGTTAGTCCTAATGAAAGTGATGCTGAATTTGAAGCTTTATGTGGCAAAACGGATTATTTAATATTTTAATGGTCTAAATAAAGAATAATAAATTGAAAATAATTTTTTTACTTATTATGTGTAAAGATTATAGAGCCCATTTTTATGAAGTACTTGTGAATTGGCTGGAATGCCTGGTTATTCTTAACATTGCTTACTAGTTCTTAACACAATTCTTACTAGAAAGCTGCATTTCAAATGTGTTTTCTATTAGTCAGAGGAGTAAGTTAATAAGTAGGAATTTTGTAAGTTGCTGAGAAGGTCCCTCAAATGTTGCATTATGGTCAAGAAGCTCTTGCTGTGCTTTAAACAGTGGTTTTTCAGAGTGGTTTGTTATGAGGAGCTGGTCAGTGGAACAGGGAATGTTTCAGCTTGCATTTTTATTTTTAATTTTGCTGTAACTGAAGGAGAAGTGAGACCTAATTGAGCATGGATGGAGCAGATAGACTTGAATAAACAATTAGTTTTCTGAGGCTTCCAATGTGATAGAATAAATGAAACCTTTATAGGTAGTCTTGGAGCTCATTGGTAAATGTGAATGGAATAGATTTTATAAAGAACTAAACTGCTTTTGCTTCATTAGTATTCATGGTATAACAAAAAACCCCGCAACACACCACCTCTTTCCAGAGTGTATATATTCTCCTCTGGATTATTTTTTTCCATGAGACAAATGATGATGGTGTCAACATCTGATGAAGATGAATAGGCTTCTTTCTTACATATTTCAATTTTTTTTTTCAATTGAAAGTGACTTTGAAGGTTAGTTTTTCTAAATTTTCATCCTGCTAGTTAAAGAGCCAGATAAAAGTCTTTCTTAAAAATCTGTGTTAGAGCCGAAGCATTGGAGAGGTTTGAAAAAGGTATGGGTATGGATGCCTTCACGTTCACAAAGTATAAATACTTATTTCCATGCATTTATCATGGATTTCTTGACCTGTAAAAAGGATTATTAAAATAATTAAGGATGAAAATTCTGCCTGTAGTGTCTAAAATATCAAAGTTCTTTTCAGTTTGCTGTGTAGCTAATTCCTGCTTTCACTGAGAAATTAAGGAAATACTCAGTATGGCTAGTTTAATATCTTTATCTAGAGCACAGCATAGTGCATAGCTGATGCTACTAATGGCTCTGCATAAGAATAGTAAGAAAATGAATACAGCCATAGAAAACTGAAGAGCAAAACCTGCCGGAGAGGTGGGTTTATCCAAGGGAAGGTAAGAAAATAGTACTTTGTCACAGTATTAGTAACTTTTGTTTAAACTTGGGTGTCCCTACTGTTTAGCTGTAAACTCCCTTGTCTTTGTTCTCTCCCACTTCTTAAAGTAGATACACCAGTGAAAACAAAACAACCCTCTGAAGTGCGTGCTTAGTGTTAAGAAGATGTGATTTTTCAACTGGCTGTTCCCTGCCCTCCGTGCAGTTCCTTTGTGGGGAGGCAGCGGGGGTCAGCCACTGCTGCTCCTCAGTGTCCCTGCGCCTCTGGAAGCATCAGGACTGCTGTCTTGGTGTCTGCTCCTTAAACCTGCAGTGCCTTGTTGTGTCTGAAGTGTGCGGGTGTGGTTCTGCTGCAGGTTTACAGCTCTTGTCCCTTTGCCCCAGCAAAGGTGTTTTCCCAGGCTCCAGGAGCTACCCACCAGGTTTGTGCTTGGGCTTTGTCCTTGATTTCCCCCCACACTGAATCAGAAGTGCTTCTGGCAGCTTTCTCTTGCTGCCTCCTGGCTATTCTCTGGGTCTTCTGCAACAGGCAGATGTGGCAGTAGTGACAGCAGATTTCAGCACCACGAAATGCTTTTTCCTGACAAGATGGCCATCAGGACAGGGGCAGGAAGGGAGTATCCTTCCTGCTGCATAGCAGTGGCACGCTCTGCTGCACATCTGGGCAGCTAGGGCTAGATTTTCTTTTTTTTTTTTTATCTTTGTCATATCCCTTTTAAAGACCGTGGAAGCAAAGGTAAAACATTAGCATACTTCCTGATGCCTGGACAGTGCTCAGAGGAGCTGTACCACTGCAGAAAGTGGGATTTTCTTTTTCCAGATGGTACCCTTGCAGCAGAGCTGAGTGGGTTTGGCAGACCCCTGGGACACTGCTCTCTGTTTTCATACTTTTTTTTGGTTAACTTCTCAAACAGACTTCCTCACAGAATCTGCTGTGTTGGATCTCTTCTCTCTGTGTCCTTCCTAGTAGGGCTGACCTGTTGAGCTGCTGCAGCCTTATCCTGGCTGGCAGCGTATTTGCGATGCTTTGACTTCACTTTTTTAGAGTGCTGACACTGGTTTCCTAGTTTGGAAATGATTTTTTTTGTAAGAAGCAAAAGGCCTTAGCACATCATGTGCATTCCTGAGAAGATATCTGTATGACTGTCAGAGTAAAATAAAAAAGGGTTGATGTTACCTGTCAGTAAAGTGCCCTATGTGATCCCTTTTAAGCATGTGTTGAACTATATTTATTTAGAACTGTGTTCTGGTTTCTGCTGATGTTTTGAGGGCCTCAAATGAGGTCTGCCAAACCTGCTATTTCTTAATCTTTAGATATTTGTTAAAGCTGGGTGTGTAAATCTAAGGAGACTGGGGGCAGGCTGAGTTATTGGAGGCAGTGCCTTCAATACAAATACTGTTGCTTCCTTTGTTTCCTGGAAAGGGAGCAGTCTATCTCTGAGTCTGTGTGTACAGATGCCGCACACAGGAGGCTTTCAAGAACTGAAGGACTCTGTCATATTGTAACAAAACTGTTCCATCTTAACAAGGGTAAAGTAATAATTGGCTCAGACAGCAGTGTGCATGCATATTTATAGGCCACTTTTTTGCCTTGTAGAATACTGTAAAAGTGCTTCATTTTCTGTGCAATCATGTGTAAATGTTTCTGAAAAAGGATTGGGTGCAACGTGATTATTTTTTAACATAGCCACAGATGATATTTCAAATTTGTCTGAGTTGTATTTATTTACTTTTAATTGACCAGACATCTGATTTTTTTTCAAGAAAAATACGATTGTTTTAAATGGAGATTTGCATTTCTAGAATGAGTGGGAAGTGGGTAGCAAGATAATGGGGTTATGTCTCTATTGATCCTTAGCAGAATTCTTAAAATGTTTATTTACTACCTAGGGTATAATAGGTAATATGCTATAGGAAAACATTATGACTTTGTATGGTGATGCTCTTTATGCAACACCATGTGTTCAGCATAATAAACTGGACAATTTTGAACAGTGTTTCTACATATATGTGGGATGTAAAATCAATAAATACAATGGTTAGAAGTGATACTTTATGAATCATAGAGCTTTATTGTGGGTTTCTTTTTTACCTTGGTAGGGACATGTTTGCAATGCCAGTTGCAGGTTGTATTCATGTGTAAATCAAGTGTTACTGTATGAATGATTAGCAAATTTCCCTGTAAACAAGACCTTTTCTGTCTCTAATCCTTTTCAATCCACAGTGAGCCTAGGATTTTACTAGCTGATAGACTGATGTCACTGTCCTAACAAGGAAACTGGAGGTCATGGGAGGAAGTGAGATAATCCAAGGCTTGAAGTGTAGACTAGAATGACAGATGCCACCTGGCTGGAGAACTAGTGAGGTCTTTCAGACCAAGCTGAACAAGACTTTTCCCATGGAGAGGCAATGCTGAATTTAAGATATGTGGGATAAATAGTGACCTTCCTTCTTGATCTATGGTGGTGGAAAAAATACCTGCTTGCTTTTGAGAAACTGTGGTAGGAAATAGTGCAAGAAATGGGATCTTTCCTTGTTTATTGACGTCCTTGTGGCCTGTAGAGTTTTCCTTTGTATCCACTACACCTTCATTATCCATGGCTTCTTGGAAATGGTGCTAGATTTTGGAGAAGTTTCCTTTTATCTCTGTGCCATAAGTTATTTGTGGTTCTTTCTTCTGCAGAGGCTGCTCTGAGAGCTGTGACTATTCAGAATAGTTGCATAGTTCTCCAAACCCTACTCAAAACTAAGGTGGATTAATATTGCTTGTGGGTAAAGGGAATGTAGAGTATTTCAACCATCAATTTAAATTTAAGTTGATTTAAATAGAACTGTTGGCAGTGTTGTTCAGCTGATGTGTTTGATACAAGTTTCTGTAGACTCAGGCAGCCCTAGATAGCTCAGATTGCACACACAGGCAGAATTCTTCAAAAGCTGATGTTGTTGTGACCAAAAGCAGTGAATTCCTGTGTGCTGTGGGCATGAGTTACTGCAGGACATCGGTGGAAATTTGGTTGCACCTCTGCTTGTGATGGTACTGTAAGACAGACTTCTCTGGTGTCTATACTACACCACTGTGGCATTTCCTCTTCAAATCTAACTGGGTTCTACTGAGTTCTTGTCAAGCATCTGGAGTAACTGAGCTGCACTATGCTCTTAATTGATTAAAGTGTATTTTTAAATGAATTCTAAGTTGCTTTTGGAAGCTATGATCCTATCTGTTAATAAGATTATATTCAGTGTTGCTCTCTGTGTCAATGCAGCTAATCAAAACCCATGTATTTGTGCCAAATGTAATTAGACTTAGAGAATTTAAATGATAAGAACATACCTTTTCCCTGTGCCCAGCTGAAGTAAGTTTGCATAGCTTGCATCAAAAAAGTGCTTTACTAGGCTATTGTGTTCCAGTAACTGTGCTTAAAGTGCTTGCAAAGAAGCCAGACAGAGAGGCAGCGTGCTGAGGAGGAGCCCAGTGTAAATAACATGAAGAAACAGACTGATTTATATCAAAGCAGACTACTAGGACCATAAAGGGTTAATCACTATTGAACTAGTGGTGGGTCTTAGAACGCTTACTTCTGGCATAGCTTATATTTGAAGATGCAAGAGACAGAAGGGATTTGTAAGGTTTGTGAAGCCATGCTCCTGTTAAGCATTTAACTCTACAATGAGAGATTTTAGTGAATGACTGAATCTCTTTTCAATGTCAGGGAAGCTGCTATACTTTTATCTGCATAGGACTGGAGCCTGATACTTTCTCATTTCTTTAAGCATCTGTGATTTGGCATATTTCTTGACAGCATACTTATTAGAGTAATTTTCTGTGGGGACTTTAGGTTGATTATGAAAAAAACTCTTAACAGTAAAACTATACTGGGTATTTTCTGCTTTTGATACACTACATGTGAGAGTTTTCAGGTAATGCATCTCTTTTTTGGATTGATGCTTGACTGGGGGAGATGTAAAATGGGTGACAGTGGGCAGCTTTTCTGTGGAAACTTTAGGACTGAATATGCATATAGAGCATGACCTGAGGTAGGAAGAAGTTGTGATGCATTCAGGAGGAAGATAATGAATTGCTTAATAGAACATCTTTGTTCATATTTTTAGGACTGAATATTTGACCAGTATTTTCCAGTTTCTGTAGGAAGTGGAACTACTGCCTGTGGAGCAATTGAGGGAGATTGGGAGTGAAGTAGTTTGGACAGTGAAACCACATTGGGTATTGAAAAAAAAAGTGGAGCTGATCAGATGAGTTCAGTTCTCATTTCAATTTAATTTTTATTGGAAAAAGACACTCCATATTGCAACACATCTCAGCAGCCCAGAAGAGCTTATTTTCCTTATCCTGGTTTACCAGTGTGATTGTATTCTCTTAGCTTCATTCACCTTGTACCACAAATTTTCTCTCTGAAATGCATTTTCTTTCTGACTGCTTCATTCCTCATTATGTACTTGGCTCAAATTGTGCTCCTGAACACTGATTCAAGGTCTTATTTTGAATCAGTTGTCATGTCCTTAATTTTCATAAGGACATGTGGGCTGATGTACTTGATGTGACTATTTGATGATATAATTATAAAGCAGAGAATTCATTCTAGCTTTAGAATAAATACATGATGGTAGATAGGTGGATTTAATGCTACTGCGGTTTTAAAAAATATTAGTGTAATCCTTTCTGAGTAGGTGAGCTGTTAAAAGCCCATAGTACAGTATGGGAATCATTTTCTTCAGCGGAATCTATCTGATTTTATTCACACAGAAAATTAATATCTTGAAAATAGAGAAAAAAATTGTTTGAGAACAAATTGATTCCTGTATAACTGGAGGAGACTTTCACTCAAATTCTGTCTCTATTTCTACAGGATCTCTAAATCTACGTGTAGAAGTCTATGGTAAGGATATTTTGATATTCTGATCTATGTGATTTTTAAACAATTCTCCTCTAATAATACTCTCTGCTCCTTTTTGGAACAGGTTCATAGGTGTGAGGGGAGCAAGTAGCGTTTTGTGAAAGCTGTTCTATCCTAAATTTTACAGCGCTTCTGTAGATCATACCTATGACATAAGCAGGCAGATTTTTAAATCAAATGTATGGAAAAATGGATTGGAAGAGGTAGATGTTGTAGAACAGTATGTTCATCATAGGTTGGTGTTTGCTGTGTGTTTTCTGTCTTTCAAAGTGTCTTTATTAAGAAGGTATTATTTAATTTTGGGGAAGGAAGGCTTTTAAATAAGTAAACTATCCACGCATTGTGAATATTAACAGCAGAGACTGGTGGCGAGATGTGAACTGATTAAAAATCCCTCTCTAAGCAGCTGTATACACTTTAAGGCTAGCTTAACCCTCCCTTGTACTTGAAATACAGGGCACTCAAATACACTCGTTTTCACTGTTTTAATTTTTCACTGTTTCCATTTTTTTAGCTCAAAAAACCCTGCCCTCTGTTATCCCAGTGCTCCTGAGGTCGCTAACATTTCTTTTCAAAGGGTGTTGAGAGAAGGGTATGGCAGCAGCCTGAGTGCACTGCTAAGACAGTGGGAAGGGCATGGGATAGCCAGATACTCAAAATGTAACATGAATGTGTGTCTGTTGGAAACTTCCTGCAGGAATACAGCTATTGTATTCCCTGCAACTTGCTGCAAAGCAAATTTGACTGATAGAAAAGGGGAACCAGCGAGACTCTGCTTATCCTGTTGTGTTTGCATGCCATGCAACATTAGCATGTATCCATATAGCTGGTAAGTATGAAGTTAAATACCAGTAGAGTGGTAATTGTGGATGGGCAAAAGTGAGTGCTGAGCAGAAGCAGCTTAATTAAAATTATTTAAAATATCTCTGTTAGAATTTCAACTATCTTCTAGATAGTTGCTTTAATGTTGTCCTATGGACAGTAGTGTCTAATCTTACCATCTGATAGGATGCACAACCTGAACTTTCATGGCATTCATGTTTCCAAGATGTCTTTCAGGTAAGTATTTGAAAGTTTGAATAGGTCTTGCTATTAGTTATGTATATGAATTTGATGTAGTCTTCTTACTGAATGATTGTAGCATCTTTTTGACTGAATTAACCACTTTGTAGGATTTGAATATGTCACATGTTATGCACCTTCAGAACCAGCTTTGTGTTCCAAGGAAGTAGGATCTAATGTTTTCTGTTGGTTTTTTTTGGACTTGAAGGCCCGGCCTGTCAGGATGGGAAGGCAGTTCTGTTTAAGGGCAGAAAGTCTCCTCATGTGCTGCAAATGTTTTTGCTTGAAATGAGGTCTGATGGGGGCTACAAACCCCTCTAGTTGTGGGGTTTATAGTGTTGCTGTGTAGAGGGTAGCGTGGGAAACGGAGTTTGCAAGCCTGGATACTTCCTGCAGTCCATTTCTCTCATATTTCCCAGGTATCCAGAGCTGTTATGCTATTGGAGGGTATATCCTTGTCTACTCTTCTTGTTTTACTGCAATATTAGTTAGAATGTAAAGACTCCTGTCAAATACGCATTTTACATGCTCTTAGGTTATTTTGGGCCTTTGGACACAAAAATGAGTCTGGATAGCTTCTGGAAATGCTTTGTTGATATATACCTGTAATTGTTTCTGTGAAGCAAGAGTTGGCGATCACTATGCAAATACTAAATCTTGTACTTCCGCGTTGTTTCTTTGTAGCCTTAGCCCTTAAAAATGTCTTTTGGTGTGATAGAGTCACTTAGCAACAAGAGGGTACTTTCGTGAGAGAATGCTTGCAGGGCATTGCTATTAAGACTGTGAGGTAATGGGGACTAATAGTTAAACTGTCTTAGCTCTCAAACATCATACTTTTCTGAAGCTGGGATAACATCTTAATTACGAGTTGAAGACCTAGATAGTACTGTGCTGGTCTGTACTACAGCGCTGTCTTAAAGTTTCTTCTGAAGCCCTGAAAGCTGTGGAAATGGAGCACAGCTTAATTGTAAATAATTACTCTAAATTAGACTGCATGTTGTAGAAGGCACAAGCCTATTCATTGTGGGACTGACTTGAACAATTTTAAGTTTGAATACCTGGTTAAAAGAGAAAAGAGATGAGAGAATGGAAGATACAGAATTCTGTTATGTTAGCTTAAGTGCTAATGTGTAGGAAGGAGCTTAGCGCATGTATTGATTTTTTTTTTCTTTCTGTGGTTTAAAAGTTTGATGAACCTTAGTTCAGGAAAAAAGAGATTTAAAATGTTACTTTGTAATGTGAACCTGTTTCAAGAAAGAGCATGAATTTTTGCCAGTAACTCACCTAAAAGCCTTGATGGGATCGTCTCATCTTCAGATGCTTGGAGTCTAGAACTAAACAATCTCTGGGATCCATCAGTCAGTAAGCAGTTTAAGTATTTGCTTTTAGACTTAGATGAAAGACTCTTGAAATGGTGTTTTTTTAGAAGTTAGGTGTTGTCAGTTGCTTCCTTTTTAAAAAAATAATTTGCATTTAATTTTTAAATTCACCTTGTGTATCTTAGAAGTTGTAAATATAAATATTTGTGATATGCCTATGTTTGTGAAAGAAGAATAGTAACAAAGGTTAAGTAAATATTTCTTTGACCCCAAACCCACTCAGTTCAGAAAATAGCTAAAAGCATGGGCTGTGAGTTAATCAAATGCTTCAGTGTCTGTTGTGAACATGAATGAGTCTTAATATCCTGAAGAAATCAGTTGCATTTCTTGATGCTCTAGGAGTGTATGTACACTTCCAATGAGCTGCAGATTTGATTAAAAAAACTTTAAAAACAAACCCCAAAATAATAACAAACCTGAAATATTTATTACTAATATTAAATAGGGAACTAAACATGGGATTCAAAATCCTTTATAGGGAAGACAGAACATTGCTGTGGGATTAACTGTAAGCAAAAATGGACTTTGTTGTGCAATTTCATCAGTGTTTCTGGTGACCTTGACTCATTCCTTTTAGTGGACAAAAAAGATGAAAGAGTCAGGTATGCAGGTGATGCGTAGATTTCTGGCTGACTAGTCTAAGTACATGAACTGTAAAAATATAAGACTTGGATATACTTGGCTTCCTAAAAAATTGTAGTGAGAATTAAGGTTTAAATGTTGCAGAAAAAAAATTGAGTGTTTTTTCATAGTGATGACACCATGCCACTGCAGCACCTAAAGAAGAAAGATGGATGTAAAACTTTTTCTACTTTGTATACTTGCATACCCTGCTTTTTTGTACTTTCTTGGTATTTGCTCACATGCATTTTGTCTTGTTTTTGTGGTTTAATCAAATGGTGAGACATTAGATGCATTGTAAAATGAGGCAACTAAAATGTTTTGTGGATATGATGACAGGAACCCAGTTTGAAGAATGAGAATCTGTATTTCCACTTAACTTCAAAATCAGTGTAAATAAACGCACCTTTTATAAACAGGATGATTTAATTTTTTTTTTCTCACGGGCGTTGATAAATCTATTTGTTATTATTTCCCTGGACTGGGCAGTGGTTTACAGTTTGTTGATAGTGCAGTGCCATCTAGTGACTGCTGACATGGGTTTGGGGAAAGCTTGTCCAAGAAAAACATTTGAAGAGCCCATCCCTGTCTGGAGTAGATTTCCAGACCAGGTGGTTTACAACTACAGAGATGCTGCCTTATGGAAGGTTGAGTAAGTGAAGCTATGATCCTTTGCATCTTGAGAGGGGACCTCTGTGAAAAATGCTCTTTGTGTGAGAGTGATTGGAGGTGGTGTGAACTGTTCAAGAGGAGGTTGGCTTTCTTACACAGCCAGACACAAATCTGGCACTTGCAAAATTTTTCTTTTCAGTTAGCAAATTAGTTACCGTAAGATCTTTGGGGTCTTTTTTTCCCCAAATGCTGTCATAATCTTTAGTTGAAGATTACTTACATTTCTCTTTCAATGAAGATAAGCTTTTAAACTATGAGTATATATTTTTTTCTGTTTCTTTGCAGCTTGATCACATATTATCACCTCCACCTATGCCTTTCCGAAAATCCAGCAGTCCTGAAGTGTCTTCTGGCCTTGGAAAGTCTCCTAAATTTAAGAGGCAGTTGAGTGAAGATGGGAGACAGCTCAGAAGAGGAAGCCTTGGAGGAGCTCTGACTGGTGAGTTTGGGGCATGTATAGTGTCACCTGGATTAGCACTTGTGAAGATGCTGGCACCTTGACCCTTGGTGTTTGTCTTGTGGCTGAACTCTTTGGGAGAGGTGTGAGCTCCACCTGGAGTTTCCATAAGTTCTTCCACGTGGGTTCCCTATCTTTTAGTGAGATGAGTCATGTTTGAGGTTCTGCCTCTAGGGGCTGCTGATAGGTGGCCAAGCACAGCCTGAAAATTACCCCTATCTTGAGATCTGCATAACTGTGGCATTTATGAGTATTACCTTTAGACTTGATTTCTTTAAAGAAAATGCAATTTGCCATAATTTATATGGTGGAATACTCACAGGGGAGGAACAGCATTACCAGCTAGCCACAAGCTGTGGACTGCAGCTTCTTCTCTGTGGATCCATGCAGAGGTAGCAGGATGTTTGAGGAGGGCTCAGGCTCTCCCTACCCTGGTAGCATCTTCTAGATACTAGGGGCTGGTATTGTGATTGTACTGGTACCTCTGTGGCAGTGATGGTCACTGATGGGTTTTGATTATGGAGTAAATTGAATATAAAAAATAGGAACTTTGTATATTTCAAGAAAAATACTTTTTTAATTCACTAGGATTTTACTTAAACATGTTCCTAACGTACATAATGGCTAATAGTTAGAGGAATTTGTTGTACTTGAGAGGGACAATAGATTGCAGTAAATTTACTGGAAGATAGAAATTTCACAGAATTACAGACATTGCTGAGTTTGCGACCCACAGGGATCATAAAAGTCCAATTCCTGGCCCTGCACAGCACCATCCCCAGGAGTCACACCCTGTGCCTGAGAGCATTGTCCAAACACATCTTGAACTGTGTCAGGCTGGTGCTGTGACCACTTCCCTGGGGAGCTGTTCCAGTGTCCAGCCATCCTCTGGGTGAAGAACCTTTTCCTAATGTCCAACCCAAACCTCCCGTGACAACTTCAGGACATTTCCTTGGGTTCTGTCACTGCTCACCAGAGATAAGAGATCACTGCCTGCCCCTCCTCTTCCCTTCATGGGAAATTGTTCTGTCTATCTAAGTGATGTCGATTGATATTAGAATCAAGTACATGAAATTTAGGTTAGAGGAAGATGGAATGATATTTACTTGAGGTAGGACTGTCATCTGTCTCTAAATTCTGTGAATTGTTCAGAGTTGTTTTTACTTGGGGATGAAAAATGGTTCCATGGTGGATCGAGCTGACTCTTCTCCAGTAAGAGAAAAGTCTGAAAAGTACTTTTAGAGTATTTGCTTTTCTCACTTCTCTCCTACTCCTTTCCCCAAACTTTACCTGGAAGAAGCTCCAAGAAATTATAGCAATACCTGTCTTTATATTCACCACCTTAAAATCACTTACATTGCTTCTGGTAAATGACAAATAATTTTGTCCTAAGGAACTTTAAGGAACCTGAAGAACATAAAAAATTAAACAATCTCACACTTTATGTGAAGGAACAACACATGCTACTACAGGAATTTGTTATATCATCACATAGTTGTTGTTCTGATTTTTAGTGTCACTAGGCTAACATCTGTCATTTCCCTTGCAACTTCACTTTTATCATGAGTTGTTACGAAGCTTACAGAAACAGTGTGAGAGTAAAGAGTATTTGTGATACATATGAGCTTTCATGAAAGGTAAGTGACCTGCAGCAGACAAGTGTCAATTTTGGTAGTCATTTCAGTAAACTCTCTGGGGACTCAGGAGCATTTTAGTTCTGAAAGCTTAGAGTGTAAACCAAACGAGTGTTTTACTGAGACTAAAAACTGCCAGCAGAGTTATTTTTTCAGTGGGAACTGGTGTGGCTTTTGAATTTTGTTTTTGTCCAAGTTTAATGTGGAGTGGTGGTCTTTAAAAACTGATCTTTGCCATATAAGCCATGCAGATAAAGAGGAAGAAGACAGCCTAATCAAAAACAAACATACCAATTGTGCTCTGCTGCCATAGGTTCTAGTCTTTATCTCTATGCTTGAATTACTGCTTGAGGCATTTATAAAGGGAAATAGATATGCTTTTTTTGTCTGCATGCAGTATGTTGTGCAGAGTTTCGTGCCAGGATTTGGGAATATACTGTGCAATGATGTTAAACTGCTTTATTACCAATGCACTTTAAATGAACTGGAATACCCTAGAGCTTGGTATATTAAAATAATTTAAATATCTTAACAGCTTTCATGATACTGATTAAATTAATCAAACTAATTCTGATGACAGAAAGTTCTTTATATTCTTTAGGGATTTAAAAAAACCTATTTTAAATAAACCACTGCAGATAGAGAACTAATTCCTAGAGTTATTTCAAATGTTCAGTAATCTGAAGTTAATAATTTTAGTGTTGATTTGGTCATGCGCTTACATACCTTTTTTAACATACTGAAGTTTTGGGTTTTTTTTTAATATTTCTTTAATGCTTAAGAGTGGTTTGCCACTCTGGTTTGAAACTACAGGAATCATGGTCTCATTAAAAAAAAGGAAAAAGGGGGGCACTTGAAATCCTTCTTTTAAAATGGTGAGCTGACATGTGCTTGGTAAGGGATAACTTTTATGCTCATACCTTCCCTCCCAAATTTCTATTTAAGTCTTAATGTTTTTGAAAAATATTCCTGTTTCATAGAGGGGGAAAAACGTGATCTTTAGTAATACTGATCTTTAATATCACTATTACTGATTACTGTCTTCCTTTTATTCTTTCTTCTCACTTCTTACTTTAAATGAGCCTTTAAGTGCTAGCTTAGCAGTGGTTATCAGTTCAATGGAAAATAGTTCAGAAAAGTATCTTTGAAATTATGTAGAGCTCAGTCTCTGCCTCTGTTGATAAAAAATGTGCAATTCCTAAAATTCAGTAGGTGGCAATAAGTGAAGCAAGAGACAAGACTCCTAGCTTGCAAATCTGCAGAATATTCTTATTTTGATGCATGTTGCTCACTCCAAATGTTACGAAAGGTGAATTGCACTTTGTACTTTACTTTCCCTTTCTGTTGGCTGTTAAAAACACAGTGTTATTGAGCCACAGAGCATAAGCAGTATTAACAATGAAAACAAACAAAACAGAATAGTTCAATTCCTGTAGGGCTGAATATTAATAAAGGTAAATAGATAGCGGTTTTATCTCCGGGAATAGATCCCAAATAAATGACTTTATTGAGCTTTACAGGAGGGAATAATATTATGCAGGACATACGAGAAGAAATAAAATCTATATTGTTGCAGTCTGTTGAATGAAACTTGAAAAACCTGAAAGATGGCTGTTACTGAGAAGCTGCTATACTGAATTGGCTGAAGTAAATTACAAAACTCTTTATATATGAATACTAGAAAAATTGAGAATGATGTACTGGATCATCAGTACATCATAATGTACTGATCATGATGATCAGGGAGAAGTGGGCTGGAAACCAGCAGAGATGGGATATAAACTGAAATTTTTTTTGGACTTAGCTTCAGGGAAACTGGAGCCAAATTTTTTCCCCTGAGTTGCACAGTGTTATGCAATCCAGCAACCACATCTTTTCAGTGACAATCAAAGAATGCTTTTCAAATTAGAAGAAAAATGGAATCAGTGTTTTTGAGAATAAATCTACTATTGCATTCTGTTGAAAATTGCTACACAGCCATTGATTAAAGTTTGTCCAATAAAAGAAATGTTCCTGGAGACACCCTGCTACAGCATTTTGGAAAAATCCCTTCAATATAATTGTTGCAACAGTATTGCTTTCCTTAATCTTAATTGCCCAGGAAGAAGACTTCTGGAAAAACAAAGACTATGTTTGGAATAAAAATAGCATGTGGCCTGCTATTATTCTAGCAAATCTCCCTTAATAGTTCTTGTTGTGAAGTGCAAACAGTCCTGTTTAATAGGACAAGATGAAAGATAGTGTTTCATAACTATGGTTGCTAAACATAAGCATTCATGGGATAAAACAATTTCAGAGTTAAAGAGCTTGAATGTAATCGATGACCAATTCATCTTTTAATTTGAAAGGTCATGTTTCCAACAGGTTATAAAGTTTTGGGTAACCTAGTCACTTTACATTATAATCAGTATTTGCTTTTTTCTCTTCTGCTGTGTCCTAACTTCTCTCTTGCTCCAGATTCCCCCTTCCCTGCATGAACACATGCTGGTAACAGTGCTTGCCACACCCTTCGTCTGGGAAGTAAACTGGATCTTTCAGAGCTCTGCTTGTGCCACAGAAAGTGTAAAACACAATCCTTGCACAGCTTATTGAACTGCAGGATCAGCCCTGTCACGAAGCTGAGCTGTAGCTGCTTGTTTCATAGCCCTAGGTCCGATAGAGAGGGAAAAGAGGGTTGCTTCAGAGGGATGCTGGGTGCCCTCTGGGTGCAGGGGCATTGGAGGTGTGCTAGACAGAATTGAAAGTATGGCTAGGTGAGATCAGCTCTATTACTCTTGGGACTATAGACATCTGTTTAATACACATATATTTAAATTCCTCTTGCTGTAGCCTTAGATTGCCTTCTTAAGGATTTCTAATGGTACACAGACTGTGAATTTAAAACTTGTTTCGAGTCAGGAGAAAAGATGTTTAATTAAAAAGCTGCTTTTCTGTAGTGGCTGGTTTTCTTGATCTCCACAAACTTCAAAGGGCTGTCTATAGTCAAAGGGTTTTTGGCTTAAATTGTCTACAGATTTTAGTTTGCTGTGTTCAGAGATGCTTAAATAGAATCCATAGCAGAAGGTAATGTGAAAGGATGAGAAATTAAATGAGCTTTTACCGTGGAGAGGGTTAACCTAGCAAATCACTCGGACAAGCAAAACAAATTGCCCTTGCTTTCATGTCCCGCTGCTGCTCCTCACTTTGCCCTGAGATGGGCAGTGCAGCCCTGTTCTGTCTTCTCAATTGCTTTGCAGCATTTGGAGATTGCTATCTCCCTTTCTGCTTCTGAAATGTGTGAGAAGATATTTCTGGGAAGAGTTCATATTTTGGAGAGTGCTGCAGCTAACTCAGTTGTTTCTATACTGTACTGATAAGCTCTGCCATTATATATAAAGAAAAAATACACTTTAGCTACCTATAGTTTGAACTTCTTATCTTGCCTACTGTTATCTCATCAATAACTACTTGGAAAAGACTTCCTGGTGGGTTAATTGTGTCTTACTGTGGTAGGGCTGTTATCTGCTAGGCTTATATTGATTTTACAGAAGTACAGGTAACATAATACATACTAATTTCATTTTACAGAATTTTTAATCCAAGGATCCTAAAGCACATTAGTAAAATTGCTTCATGTTCTTCTGATCACGTATTTATTGTCTACAGCTCATGAAGAGCTAAAAGCAAAAAACCTTGTGATTTATATATTTTTTCTTTAACATTCTTGCGTTGATCAGCTTTCCACCTCTGAGTCATCAGTTTTCCAAATACGCTCAGCAGTTGTAGTTATTCCCGTATAATTAATCAGTGGTTGATTTGAAATGAATTTGGGAATTCTCAGTCTGTTTTTTGCTTCAGAGATTCATCACTCAGCTAACACTAATTAACAGAAAGATCAACAGCTTTATGGACCATAAAAAACAAGCTGTTCTCTTATCCATGGGTTTGCATGTGCTGGCAGGACTTGGAAGAGGAGGTTTTCCCTGTTCATACAGAGGAGCAATTGGCAGTAGCAGAATTTGCACAAACATTGGGCTGTATAAATTATCACTAAGATTGTTGAAAATGGAGATTAGCTCATTAAGTCTTACAATGTCAGCTATTGGTACAACTTGGTAAATGGGGAAAATTGAACTTGTACAGTCATGTGACTTGTACCTTGAAACCTCTTTGAAAATGGGACCTTCCCATAATACATAACTGCTTGTCGTAGTGATGATGTAATTAGTTTAATGGCAGCATTCAAAAATATTAAATTTATTAATGATGGGCTCTTGGTGTAGATAAGAGGAAGTGTTCTGTATTTCCTGTGTACTTAATCAAAAATTCTTCCTGTTACATATTTACACCAGGAATATATGAATACAATACATGATTACACCACTCCATAAAAAGCCCTATGATTTCACAGCTGTCTCTGGGGATACAGCTTGGTGGACTCTGTTGGCCTGTCCTCAGCCCCAGAAGCTGGGGTGCTGTAGGATGCAGGTAAGAATGACTACCAATGCCAAAGCACTCTATCAGATGTGCCTTTTAGTAAGAAATTTTAGTTCCTGAATTTTCTTCCCTTCTCATATAAGAGCAGAAGTATTTCAAAGTGGCTTTCATTGTGATGCATGTCAGGACTGGATGTACCCAGTTTAGAAAGCCTTTTCATCTGCAGCTGTCTGAGGGCTCTCCCCAGCAGCAGCAGAGGGAGAGTAAGAGCCCAGCACGGGAGCTAACACCACTGGGCTCTGGGCTACCAAGGTGAGAAGGATCAGCAGCCACGTGTGCATGATCACAAGCACAACATGCTTCGTTCACTGCCTACCCAGAGCATATCTGGCAGTCTTTTCAATTGCCTTCCTCAAAGGTTTCCTTAAAGCACCATGTTATGTGTTAAAACTTATTCCAGATTAGTAGAAAGAGATAGAAGCAATCTATTCTATAATTGCATGGCTGAGGAAATGCAGTGTGGAGGGGGTTTTGTTTGTTTTTTTAATGCATTCAGTACAAGGCTGTCTTCTCTAGATGAAGTAAATATATTCTGCTATGAAATACGCATTTTTAGATGGTTCTTGATGCGCTGCTGTTTGAGATGACATTAGGTTATATTTGTCATTGTCAGTTACCTTCATCATTTAAAGCTTCAATCAGCCCGCATAGTGGAGTTGATTTTTACTTCCCTGTATGCCTAGCAAGATAATTTCCATATTCTTTGACATGTCTGGAGTCTGCACCGTGTAATAGTCTGAGATGAGAACAGAAGATATTGTATTCCTGTCTCATTATTTTGCCGTTAACTCCTCGATTGCTGCTTAATCGTGCTTGTATCATCAGAACATGAGAAGTTGATTGTTGTTGAGATCAAAGCAAACTGTAGCAGTAGAGTGCCTAATTAGCAGGTATGTTTGCAAGCTGCCAGTTTTGAAGGAGGGAGAAATTGAGTTTAACCCTCTTTGGGACACTTAAAAAAATAGCTTGAAAATTGTTAAGAGTCATTTGTCATAGAGGAAAAACAAAAAGTTGAGAAAATTAATATTCATGTTAAATTTCTGAAGTTTGAGTTATAGCTCCTTAAGAAGTACCCTAAGAGATATTGAATTAACTGGCTCAAGTATGCTTAGCAGTGTGACTGTAGAAGCACAGATGAAAGAACTTGCCTGGACTTAGCTATATGTTTGTATTTAATCAGCTGATTAACTAAATTGGAGGTCTTTGAGGCTGCCGTCCTGTTGTTGCTAGTACCTGAGTTCATTAGTGCAAAACTGACTGCAGCATATTTATAATTAAACTATAATTGCACTTCAAGAACACAGAATTTGTACTCCTAGAGGCTTAAGTCATCCTGTTTTTTCCCCTGTGGTCTCTCTGCAGTGGATGTTGTAAAGCAAATGATTTGACCACATACTTGCTTTCTCCAAGTCGGATGCTTTAGCATAAATTGAATGTACAGATAGAGAAATATTTGAGAACAGGGAAAAAACACTTCCTGTGCTTAATCCTTAGAAGGAAGGTTGACAGCTTGAGTGGAAAAATTTATAGATGTTTTCCAGTGAAACAGCAGCAGGATTTTCTACTGGAAAACTTTACCTTCTGAAAAATTACTATAAGCATGTAATGATTTAATTATGGCACGTAACAATATATACATGAGACAAAAGAAGGGGTCACAGTGGGTACTGTAGAGAAGATAGCATGTTAACATATAATTTCATGTTTGTCTTAATGTCAATTATGAGTTGCTGGGCGTATTCTTCATAGTGCAGTGTGAGACGTCTATTTCTTACTGTAAATTCTGTCAGGAAAACTTCGAATGTTGAGCTGATGGAGAGCTGTGAGCCAAGAATATTGGCCATGATTGAAGCAGTTGTTCACATGTTTGAACTGAGCAATAATGAATTTTTGAGGTCCTTTGTGTTCTAGGCACAGTTTTGTTGTAAGTCTGCCAGTATCAGCTGTCTCTGACCTCTTGGTGTGCAGGATTCTTATTTTTGTAAAACTGACTATTTGTTGAAAGGAACTCTGTCTCATTATCACTTGCATGTAGTCTAGTGGGCTTTTTGTAGCATCATGTGTGCAGTGTGAATCTTAAATATCTGTTTTTTCTAATGTTATCAGAGTTACAGAACTGGACCTTGAAATTTTTCTAGAGCAGGTGTAAGCTGCTGTAAGAAAGGATGAAAGGAATGCAGTAACACCTCTATATTATGTTTGTGTTACAGAATGGACTGGCGGTTTATCCTGCATGTTAGGATTATGGGAAAAGGACCTATTTGTTGTTAAGATAAGAAAAGGGAAGCAGTAGAGTGTTCTGTCTCTGAGCTCACTGATAAATACTGCCAACCAATTATTTTTCTGAGTTATATTTCAGTAGAGTTGTGAGGTAAGGAAGTAATGTCATGAATGATGACTTCAATTGGTAAGTTGTTTTTATCATGCAGTTATTGTTGTCAGTGGTTGGCTAACAGTGCTAATGAGGTAGGTATTCTTGTAATGGAATACTTTAAAAACCCAACCAAACCAAAAACCTCAAACCTATCCTTATCCTCCAGATCTAATTAAAGGTTAGGGAGATTCGCTGGTGATCTCAAATGCATTTCAAATATTACATTTCTGTCACAATTCTTCAAGAATAGATGGCAAATAGTCAATATAACTTCAGCAAGTATCTGTTAGCAATGGAACTCTGAGTAATTTCCTTATCAACAAAATTTTATACTGTCTTTTAAATGACTTTCAGTGAGAGAATTTTGTTCCAAGCATGAAACATTATTTCTGGGATGTGATGACTTATTCCTGGTAATTGATTTATAAACAGGCTTGATTCTGCATACTTTTGTAGTTAATGGAGGCTTCATTTTCTTTTTTTATATATGTATTTTTGGATACAGATCTTAACCTTCATCCTACTAGTTTGTGGTCCAAGATTGGATGTGTCCTTTTCCAGTTCCATTTCTGCCAATATTGGTGAAATTTTAAGGCAGGTTTGCTGTGCTTTTTTGTGTTTTTTAAAGTTCATAATCTAACCCCGAATTTTTACCTTCAGTGGGCTACATTTATTTCATTGCCAGCCATGGCATTGCCAGCCAGAATCATAGAACTGTAGAATATCCTGAGTTGGAAGGGACCCAAGGATCAGTGAGTCCAGTTCCTGGCCTCCTCAGGATGACCCAAAGAATCAGACCATGTGCCTGAGAGTGCCACTGCTTCGTCTAATTTTAGAAAGTGAAACAAATATAGAGCATTTTAGGAGATTTATAGTACATCAAAGAGTGAAGGAACTATAGGGAGTGGAATAGGATTTTTTATGCAAGCTTCTTCTATGGTTACAAAAGAAATTGTAATTGAGTGAATTGTAATTACAGGCTCGCCTGAATAATGTTATGTTTAGGAGATAAATTGGCTGAAAGGAAAATTTCACCTTCTGCGTCAGACTGGGAAAGTGGCATTGTTCATTAACTTCAACCATGTGTAGCTGAATAATATGCAAAACATGCTCCTTTAAGTTCTGGGCAATAAATAAGACATTATTAATTTATTTTTTTAATGTTGGTGGTCATTTGCAATGTAAGTAAAGTAAATTTCAGTAAAACTTGTTGATGCAGCTGCAATATAATAAGGCAAAATATTGAAAAGTTTCCTAGTGATGACTTCAAATCCATCCATTTGTTTACTTTCTGCTTAACAGCTAATGGGAATGATGGGCTTTAATTCCTTCCCTCCTCCCTGCCCCCACATGTGAAAATTGACCCTAAAATTTGCAGTGTTCCCATTATTTCCTACAGCTGGGATGTCTACAGGAGTTCAGTTTGAGACAGTAAAGCTAACTTGAACCTAGTGAATACTAAGGTGGGAGGCTCTGCCTTTCACCTGGCAGGTGTCTGAACCTGGACTGAGGCTTCACTTATTTGTGGTGGCAAAAGTGGTGGTACATTGCTTCCAGCTTTGGTCTTCACTTCCTGCTGTTCAGGCAGTTTGTGAGTGGCAGTGATGTTACCAAAAGTTCGGTAAAATAAAGAAGTTCTTAACACCAGCGTAAGCATTAAAAAGCAAGCATTCTTTATTTTGCCAGATGCACAGGGGAATAGCTTTTCCCGAAGCCATGCATTCTGAGTACAAGTTCCTGTTTATATACTATATTTTACATACATACATATTGACTGATTGTACCAGAATATGATAATAATTTCCCTAAAATCACTAACATATTTCCCCTTCCCTTTATGCATGTGTTCTTCTGTCCTAGGGGTCTCTCTGGTGGTCCCTGGTGGTTGTAGATCCTGATGTTCAGTTGACATGTCTGAGTTGGCAGGGCACAGGGGATGGTGAGCTTGCAGTTCTCCTCCTTATACAGTGGACATTGTGCAGTTCCACAGCCCAATAGTTTTTGGAGAAGAAGCTTTGTGTTAGCTCACCAGGTGAAGACAATTTTTCATCTGGTAACAGTGGCTGCTTTGGGTATGCTGGGACTGCCATTGCTGCTCTGGTGGCATGGTGGCAAAGTGGTGGCCTCGGTCTTCTGTTCACATCAAGGCCTGCCAATGAACCCAGCTCTTCTGGGTTGACTTGTGTGTTTGGAAATAAGCCAGGGGTAAGAAGAGGGAGCAGTGCCCATCTGTGTTTCTTTTGAGAATGTTTTTATGACCCACAGCACTCCTCAGTAGAGTCCAGTGTTCTCTTCTACTGTGGCATGTTGCTGTTGCTCTGAGGTAGCTCATGCCCCTGAGGCTCCCCCAAAAGACGTGTGGAGTGAGCAACCCACTTGAAACTGTGCTTGTCAAATCTAACTTGTCCAGAGCATAGGTTCCTGAGACAAGATGAATTACATTTTTAAGTAAGCCAGTGAGGGAGAAGCATCTAGCTTCTGTATTTTTAAAAAATATTTTGCACTTACATCATAAATACCTATAGTGAATTTTACAAGATAATCAATGGTAAAAGGAATTTCTTGGCCCTTGCCTAAAGATGTCCAGATGGCAATAGGGTATTTTGAAGGCTGCTATTTCACAGCAGCTAACACAAACATATGGATGCTAGCTTCTGGTAAGCCTGTGGTACATTGTAATCATATGCACAGCTTTGCTTTGGACTAATTGTGTCTGTAGTTGCTGTCAGCCCAAATTCAGATTTTTCCATTTTAGCAAAGTACGTGCGTGTCTTCTATTTGCAGTAGTGTAATAGAAAACTGCTCCTAATATTTTAACAAAAAATATTTCTATCAAAAACCTTCAAGATGCTTCCTCTGTATTTATTTTTACTTTTTGAGTGGTTACAAATCAGACTTTCTAGCACTGCAATCTATACTGTCCTAAGTAATTTTGTAAAGGCAAAATCTTACTTGGATGCCATTTTCTTAATCATATGCAATTGCTTAATTATCATAGACGAAGTTATTTCTAAATTCTAACTGAAGATGGAAGATTTGTAGGTATTAGATTTGAGCTCATTTAGTAGTTCTCAACCATTGTATTATGATATGCATTTGAGAGGGATAGAGGAAGGAGAGTAGTACTTCAGCAGTAGGAAACGCTTTTCTATTTAGAATAAAGCAAAGCCTGCCTTTTGTGACTGATTTTGGTGGAAGTGTACATGGTTTTAGTCTCCTTGTGCTTATACAGTAAGTCATTTTGTCCTTATACAGTAAGTCATACAACAAATATGTACATGCTGAATGCAATAGAAGTAAGAATTAACAACAATTCTCTTTGGGCCTCCAACAAATACTTACTACAAGTGAACCTAGATGTACAAGAGGCATGTTCAAGGGGAAGATGCCTCTAAACTGCAGTGATGTATTACCTATGTTCACCAACGATGATGTAATACTATTATAAAATGCTGAATTATTGCCATTACACAGTCAAACCACCCTTCATCAAAATGTGTTTTGATAAATGTGCTCGAATAACAAGGATTGCATTCAGATATGGGATGTGATGCTGTTAGTTCCAGTGTAGCTACTTCAGGCTGTCCTGGTAGTTTCAGGCACAGGAAGGGAAGATACCAGCAAAGCTTCTGCAGAGGAAGTAGAGGAGGAAGTCAACAATGACCATTTTGGAATTGAAGAGGATAAAATTAGGGGACTTCTGTCACAGGATGACTCAGCTTATGAAAGTAATAGAAACATTACTACCAGTGTGTCTGTTGTCTGGATGCTGGCAGTGTTATATGCTGTATATGGGCCAGAATACTGAATTAAGGTGGAAGGGTTAAGGTGGAGTTGAAGCCTTCCTCTCGGTCCCTCATGAAACCTTCATAAATCAATTCACTTAAAAAGGAAAGCAGCTGCTTGGAGCATGAAACTTGAAGGCAGATATGAATACAGTGTGAAAATAATTATGTATTTCAGCTCAAATTCTTTGTATAATACTGGCATTGAAATCACTTAACAAGGGGAAGTGTGAATATGTATAAGTTCAAGGGTTATCAAAGAAAATGTAAAAGCAGTAAAATACATACAATTATGAATGAAACTAGCAAGAAAAGTTTTATAATGTCAAGGGAAAGGAGGAGTGGACAGTATGACAGGATTTTTTTTTAATTATTATTGGAGGAATTGAAGGAGGGTTGATGATTAAGTCACTTTGGGCAGGGACTGTTTTATTGTGTAATGGTTTAATGCAGTAGGTTAGTGCTGCTCTCTGATAAGAGATTTATTTATCTGTTACTATCTTTTTGTGTAAGGCTAATTTTGCTCCTTTTGAAAGCATATTTCTTGTATGCCATCTCTGTGTTTAAAAGCCTTTGTACTATGAAAAGAAAATTGGAGTTCTAGGCAGTCTGCTTGCCTTAATTCCAGTATTTTGTGAAAACTGTGGTACCTTCAAGGCTTCTGTTGGGAGTAAAGATGGGAGGAGGGATCATTCCAGCATCATGCATGCTTACGATTTAACTGGCAATTTTGATAGTGTTTACTGCCCAATTTAGCTTTTCAACAGACAACTCCAACATTATTTTAAGTATTTCTTGATGTTAATTGTGCAAGAAATATAATGAAATATTAAGTGAATTCTTAGAGTGGAGACACTGACAAATATTACAGTTCAAGGCAGGGCTTAGTACAAGATTCTGTTGTTGTGTAGGATTGCATCTCCTCTAGCCTCTGTATCAAGATATCTTAGACTTTCTTTCAGATATCTGAGCGAGATAAACATAGTAAAATATAGATTACTGTAAAGGACAAATAGTAAAGGTGGCTGTTAGAATACCCTACACATGATAAGGTACAGACAATACTAGCTCTCCAAATTTTGGATCTAGTGCACATTTACAATGAAAAGTATGTACAAGCATTAATAATAGCACTTATTTCTCATATATCTTTGTCCTCTTAGACTAAATATTCTTGTCATTTAAACCTTTTTGGCTTGGGATCCAAACTTAAAACAATATTAATTTGTGTACTAAATGCAAATGATTGCCTTCTATCTTTTTTCTTGGGAAGCTCAAGTGGGATTCATACAAAATGTAAATTAGTGCAGTCTGGGAGGGGCCTAGTGTCTGATAATGGATTTTGAGTTTTAGCCCCCCTGTATTGTAGTTTTGGCCGGGACAGAGTTAATTTTTTTACAGTACTGGGTGGAGTGATGTGTGCTGTAGTATTGGCTGAACCTTAGAGTTCTGGGCTGCCATGTACTGTGCGGAGTGGGCAAGGCCAAGACCCAAATGTTACTCATTGCTATTTATCTCATTGCTGGGGAGGTGAGGGGAAGGGTCTCATTCTCTTGCTACCACGAAGGAAGGGGCTTCTTTCTGATCCTGGTGAAAGCATGGTGGGCGAGGGTCTGTCTGCTCTTGTTTTTTGTTGTCCCGGACCTGCTGAACATTTTTGCATCTAAATAACCCTCTCTTTGTGTACCTATTTGTGTTCAGTGTTGTTGCTGTTCCTGTTAATTTTCTTATCTCATTGCTGTTTCCAGTAAATGTTCTTACTTAAATCCTTAATCTCTGCCTTTTGTGTGTCCCACTAGAGTGGGAGGGGAGCAGCTTATGATTTTCTTTTTTGCTTGGAACACTTAAGTTGGAGAATACCATTCCTAAACTACAGCACCGTGTGAGAAACTTGTTAATCAAAGAGTGATGATGTTCCCCAGTTCTAGAATAAACTTTAATAGAATGAACCTTTTTCTTTCTTGAAGGGATCAGGGGAAGACTTATTGCTTTTCAAATATGGATTTCTATGAGGATAAAATGCCCTAATATTATGCTATGGTGATGAAGTTGAAAATTATTTATTATAATTTTCCTGATGGCTAGTTCTAGAGAGGATTAATATAGAGTTTCTGAAGGAGTTATGTGTATTGTATGTCTACTTGACAACATAGGTATTGCTGAAGCGTTTTGCTGATGGCTTCTTTGGAGTTGTCTGGATGTTGCTGGATGTCTGGAAACCTCTGGATCCCAGCACTAGGAAATGTTTGACTTCACCCTTCTCTGAGAACTTCATCTTACCAGTGTCTAAGAAGTAGAGTCAAAAAGGAAGGAGAGAAAAGGCATAGACCTATCTTTATGTAGAAGGCATTAAAGAAGTAGAACGTACCTATTTAAATGGAAGGTTTGTATAACTTAGTTTTTTGCATTCACTTCTTAATTCTCTTTTTCCTGTCCAGATGAGAGGGAACTAACCTTTTGAGGTGATGGATATAAAGCTCTCTCTGACTGCATGCGTCACTGGTATATTTCAGGATTGACGTCAATGAAATATTAAAGATGTGTATATTGAAATCAATGCCTTAAGCTTTTATGGCACCCTTTTAGTTGAAGATGATGGGAACCTTGTGGTTACTGCGCTGCAAAGAGAGAGAAAGCAACACACACGGACCTCTTTTAGGGAAAAAAGGCCAACTTTATTGTACGGACAGCCCGTATTTAAAGTGTGTTACATGCAGCTAGGACAGGGGAGTAGTTCATTGGACAATTGGGAAAAACATCCTTGGGACAGTACCTCAGGATGTATCCCATGGGAAAAACACCAGGTGTTAATCTTTTTTATGAATGCCACTCTGTTTTTCACCATATTATCACTTTGGGAGACTTCCTCCCTAACTGAAGCCATAGTCAGCTTCTCAGCCTGAGAATGGACCTGAGGAGAAATCCAGGCCTAAAAGGAATTTCCAAGCTGTAATTCCCTAGCTCTCTAAGTGTGTGTGTCCACAGAACCTATGCAAAAAGGGAACCAAAATTTCATAGAAAGAGGCGGAAAGAGCAGATGGGAAATTAATTCAGGTTTTCCAGTCTGGAAAATGCTTTCCTAAATAATTGGGCAAGAAACCACAGATTTGGTGTACATTTTTCTTCTATTCTCAGGCAGGCTGTTAGCAAATTGTATGAAAAAATGTTTCTGGGTTCCACTTCACCAATGTAACAAAGAACAATAGCACATTTAGAAGACTAATAGGAAAGTGTTAGAAGACTATGCTGTACTGCTGCTTGGGAATCTAGCTTCCCAGACAGTCACTTCCCAGAGACCTCTGCAGCTCTCTGTGGATCTACTGTTAAAACAAAGTTATGAAGCTGAGGCTTTTGATTTCTTGGCAAACCTGTGCCGATTTACCAGGGTACACATCCTGTGTCAGTGGTCATGCACATGATAGCACATGCACATCTGTCTGAGATGACAAGATTAATGAGGTGGGGTTTAATAATTTCAGGAAACAAATGTTTAGGCCATGTGGTTTGAAGATGTTCTTCATTTGATCTCTTCAGTCAAGATCTTTCATTGTGTTTTTGAACTGAGATTTAAATAAATTAAATTTAAAAATTAAAAAAAAATAAATAAAAAGTCTTCTGAATTGTTGCTTTGCATCAGCTTATTGGTCTACCAAGAGAAGTCAGTTGCTTTTGTAATGTGATTGTCTCACTTTTGCATAGTTTGAAGAGATAAGTAAGAACTTAAGGTGGACATATTGCCAAGACCAGTATATAGTTTGTCCTGTTTCTTGATAGTGGCTGAAAGTAAGCAAAAATTAACCAGTATTGATACATGCTTGTCATCCTAGTATAATTCCTTGAATATTCTCCTTGCTGCTAGTTTGTAGCTCAAGCTTCATGAGCTGGAGATGTGATCTGCCTCATTAGTACCTGTAGGGAGACAATCCTGACTGCGTGGTGTCACACTGATGCGGAGTGAGACCCTGTGTGGGCCGAGAGCATGGGCACTGGGAGCCCCGTGTGAGTACTTGGTCATCTCCACTTACTTTGGACACTGGATAAAAGTTCTTGGGAATTGAGTGATACGCATTAAATAGATTATGAGGAATTCTGGAATAGAAGCAGAATAGTCCTCACCCAAAAAACGGTGTAATTGTCCATGTGGTGTCTTATTCCAATAAATCTCACTTTGTTCTTCGGACTCAGAACCTTTTTCCTTCAAGGGATAAATAGAGGAATACTTCTAAATACATTTTTCTTGTCTTCATTTTTGACTAGCTTTCAAAGTTTTACGTTTCTTTTGGTTCAGGACTAATATTCCGGATGTTTCCATCTGTTCTTGCTTTAAATGTGTTTCTATGTAGGAAAAAGGTACAGTTTTGAGAATAGAGAGCTGTATCTAGTGGAAGGATGATGTGAAGGATTAGCAGCTGAATGGCAGGAATTCTATTGCAATCTGGGCTGCAGTTGCAAGATGTTTTACAGTGGCAGGAGTGTTACAGTAAAGTGTCCATTGCATTGCCTCGATAGCAACATCTCTTATTCTAACGCATTCTTTCTGAACTTGACAGGCAAATATTTGCTTCCCAGTGCAACTGGACAGCAGCTGTGGCAACCTATAGAAACCACTAATCTTGTTCGGATGCGCTACCAAACACTTGGACAGTCAGCACCTTCACTCACTGCTAGTTTGGTGAGTAATTTTTTTTCAATGCTAGAAATGTATCAAAAAAATTGTATCTCTGTCTGTTGGTGGGAGGATAGGGATCAAACCAGTCTTATTTCCAGACCAATCTCTCCTCCTTAAACTGCATTTTCAAGTATCTAATGCATGGCTACACACAACATTGCTTAATATGTTGAATGCAGCTGAATAACATTTATAGTAGCAGTAACTCTGAATGAGCTGAATGTTGCATGAATGTAGCTGTTTGCATTTAAATGGTTTATTTCCTTAAAAAAGGCATGCAAAAAAAGGCAACTATCCTTTCTTCTGAGCATTCTTTCCTATCAATGTCTGTTTCCACTTCCTGAAGTACTTTGTCTTCATGAGCACATAGATGTGTGAAGCATGAGTTTAATGAAGTCTTTTGGATAAATTGATAAGGGAAAAGAAAGGGGCAGAGATGCATCATACACTCGAACTTTCAGCTTTTTGGTGTCAAGCGTCTATTTTACAGCTTTGTGTTTCTGTATATTAATATCTTAAGAAGTGTGGAAATTTAATGCAGCCTTGTGTACTGGCCTATACTTTTCTTCAAAGAGTTATGGTAATATATTTCTTGTGTAAAAAAATAAAAAAATTTATTAATGCTTTGCCTTTCCCCTTCTCCTGCCTTTTGCTGGTCTTTAAAACTTTGTTGATTCATATCTACTTTCTAGGGGAAACTTATTATGTGATGTGTTTTGGATTTTTTAAACACAATATTCAGGTTGAAGGCAGCTATGGTCAGTCAATGTCGAACAGATGAGATAGATGGCTGGTTTCTCCATGATCTGTCTGAAGTAGTATTTCACTTCAAATGCAACAAATCTTCACGTATAAATCTAATCCTGGCTTTTGCTTGGTGGTGGTGCTGTTTGTGTTCTTTAGGGCAGATATGGTGCTTTTTTAATGGCTTTTTTTTAAGGACTCCACACTTATTGCAAACATTTAATTCTATTGGAAGTTCTAAGCTTTGAACCCTAATATTTTCCAGGCAGTTAAGTGTCAACCTATGTATTTTATTAATTGTGAATAAAGTATTTGGATTATGTAAAATTGTAATGACAAAGAAAGTAGATGAATGGTCAGAAATTAATTTAAATTGCATCAAACCCACATTTTTTCTTCTTTTCTGTATTTGGGAATAAAAATTTATTTCTTCCAAATTAATTTAATAAGGGCTCTGTTGCTGTTTGATGGTCTATTTGTATCTGCACAGCTATTAGGGAGCATGCTGCTAGCCATATTGTACTTTTGTTTTGCTGTGATGCTTAAACTATAGGAAGAGGAAGATGCAGCACCATTTTGACAGTAAGTACTTTAAATGGTCATAAAACAATAGACTAATGAAAAATTCAGTGAGCCTTGCTTCCTTAAGGCGCTTTAACTCATCACCTATATAATTCTATGGCATATCTGTCTGCCACAGACTTCTTCCTTCCTGTCTCTCCGCATCTTTTATCTGTGCCTGACTGCAGTTTCTTTCATGCTGGTGCAAAAGCAGGCAAGAGGCATCGAAGCAGATCTGAGCAGATTGTGCACAGGGTGGAGGTGCAGGTTCCTCAGAAGTATTTATTTCTTATCTGGAACTGCTGATCAGACTTGCTTCCTCAGGAGGTTAATGCTAGTGTCACACAGGCAGAGCTCTTCTCAAGCCTCCTTTGACAAATACTTTGCTGTCAGGCTTTTGAAGGGCTCTGGTCTTTGCTTAATAGGGGGCATAAGTTAGGGATCACTCTCCTTGCATACTTTTCTCTTCCCCTTGATTCTGTGATTTGGCAGAGTTGAATTTGGGAGGCCTATTGTTAGATTCTAGTAATTGGGAGTTTTTGGTTATAATTAGGAGAGAGTTTACTCTTACGTTGAAGAGATTTTTATGAAGAATTTTCATGTAGCTGGTCACAGTCTGAGTTGAAATTACTTTAAATGTATTGTCTTGTCATCTGAGAAATTATTAGCCTGTTATTAATTCTTTTACTAGAACTGCTCATTCTCACTTGGGTTGATACTCAGCTGAAAGGGATCTGTCTGAGTAGTGATTATGAGCCAGTATAGACAAGAATGACAAGTGAACAGGTCAAAGATACATGCTAGTGTTTAGTGCAATTGCAAACAGGGTACAAAAGACATATTTTTTTTCTTGTTCTGTCAATAATTTATTAAAAATTCACAAAATCTCACACTGGTTCACAGGTGTAAAACCTTTCTGTGGGAAAAGATAGATTTTTTTTTAACAGAATATTGATTAAAAATGGGCTGCAGGTGTTGCTTTAGGGCAGAATTCAATAGCTATGCATGATTCACTCCTGTAGTATAGGCAGCTGGACTATAAATTAAAAATACAGTTTCCATGTAGACCTACAGAGCTGGGTTAAAGATGTATAAGAGAAGACTGATTTTGGGATGAGTGGGTAGTGTATTGGCTTTGGTGTTAATAATTAATTCACAGAATCACAGAATAATCTTAGTTGGAAGGGACCCAAAAGGATCATAAAGTCCAACTCTGTCTTTGCAGAGGACAACCCCATAATTCACACCACGGGCCTGAGATCATTGTTCAATGAATGCTTCTTGATCTCTGTCAGGCTGGTGCTGTCACCCCTTCCCTGGGGAGCTGTTCCAGTGCCCAGCCACCCTCTGGGTGAAGAACCTTTTCCTAATATCCAACCTAAAATTCCCCAATACACCTTCAGGCCATTCCCTCTGTCCTGTCACTGCTCACCAGAGATAAGAGATCACTGCCTGCCCCTCCTCTTCCTCTCACCAGGAAGCTGAGACTGCAGTGAGATTTTGCCACAGTTCAGAGGCAGCTAAATCATAGTTCTTACTCTTCAATTTCTGTCATGAGCATTTCGAACTGTCCATGACAGATTCTGTGGTGGTGAAACAGACAATGGGAGTCTGCTCAGAGAATTAGTGTGGATTTAATAACATTAAGAAAATGATGCAGAATGTCTTCAACATTGAATAGAAAGGGAAAGCCGAGTTGAGGAGTGGTTCTGCTTTAGGATGTTTTAATGGGTCATGTTGGTCTGGTCAGTCTCTTCCTCTCCATGGTCAGTAATATGTGCTCCTGGAAGGCAGTTCAGTGTGCCTCTCAGTGCTGAGTTATGCAGGAAGAGGGAGACTGTGGTGGAGCTAGTTTATCTGACTCCTTGCCCTGCAGGCTGTCAGTCATCTCACTCAATTTCAGGCATCTTTTCAGGATGTATTGGGAGTTAATGTGAAGTTGCTGCCTTATTCAGTGTCCAAAGTTTAGGGGTCATTCTCCTGTTCTGTACCAGTCCCCTGCGACTCCATAAGTATTTTCAAATACCGTTTGTAAACTTACTGTTTTGACTTTTCCATTTCTTACTGTGAGAAGAATTTTTGGAAAATGCTTCAAAATAAATTGAAATAAAGCCAATTTTGTTAAGTTCTCATTATTATAAGCTGATATGCTTTAAATTATGATAGCAAGTCTGAAACAGAGCAATTAATTATTATTCTATAGTCAAAAAGGTATTTTGTGTGACACAGATTGAATGAAAGTCTTGATTTTAATGTTTTCTAGTTAGCTTCATATATAAAAGCAATGGAAACCTAAACATAAAGTGTCTCTATGATACACAATGATAAATGTGTAGGTGAAAGGAAAATAGTTTGCCCAAATTAATAGAGCAAAATTTCTTCAGCTTTGGCTTTGTCATGGTTTAGTGTCAAACTCCTGTTATGGGTTTTATTGATTTATTATTACTTGTTTGGTTGTATGGTGTTCTTTTTACTAATTAAAAAAAAAAGTAATTTCTTGCTTTAAGGGGCAGAAAGTCTTTAATTTTGTTTATATGTTCTGTATAAATAAAAAAAATTCTTTGTGCCACAAAAAAGGTTCTCACAGTTCAGAGAGCTTTCTGAGACAGTATGTTTCATGACTACTTTATGTCAACTTGCTCTATGAAATATTCACATAATAAAAATACAGTATAACAAAAATCAAATGATCAAATGAAACATGTAGATTATAATACACTTGGCTTTTAAATTCAGTCAGGACTGGATGTGTGATTTCAGCTTTATGGCTGAGTTTAGATTGGTTCTTCCTTCTGTTGAGTGAGATGAGTATACAGCGTGAAGTAAATCAGGCTCTGAAAGGAATGTGGTTTCTTCTTGGAAATGTGAAAGATGTCAGTGAAATGATTATTAGTTTGATAATGGATCATCTTTTAGTACTTGGAAAGAGTTTCTAGTAACATCAAAACTAAAAAGGCATTAAAACTTGCCTTTGTGAGTGGCTTATGTCCTCTCCTACTAAGTAGTGCAAGGATGTTTTGTCTAGGTATAACTGGAAACATTTGCTACTTTTTTGCATACTACTTACTTTATTTTTTACAGGATTTACCTCTAGATTTCTTCTCCCTCCAAACCCAGCATCACCCTGCAAACTGCCTGCCCCAAAACAACAGAAGACTGAATTTGCAAACATCTGTACTTTGATTGCTTTTTATTGCCATTTTATCAATGTTAACTTGTAAGAATAGTCTTACGGAAACTGGAGGGGGCTAATTATGTAAAGTACTGGTTTATAAGTTGGATTGCTGTAAGGAAAAAACCTAAGAAATGTTCAATGTCTGTGAAAAAGAGTTCTACTTCTTCAGAAATAGCTTTGCCTCTTCTTTTCTTTTAAATAGTATAATACTGAAAATGAGTAAGTGTGTCTTTGTTAAATATGCCATTAACTTCAGCTAAATTGACATAATGTTGACAGTTATTATGAGAACTGTTTCAAAACTAATTATGCTAATTAGAACTTAACTAGCAGTAATTGCATGTATTCAAACAGCACACCAACACCCTTTTGTGTGTTTTATTCCCCAGATGTAAGACAGCCATTTGTTGTCTGAGAAGCTGCAAAATTACAGCATAGATAATAAATGATTGTGAACAAATAAAATACATTCTTTAGAAGCACTAATTGGTTAGATAAGCGAATGACAGTATCAATTGTACTTAGCCAGCCCACATAATTTAAAAAAGGCTTTTATTTAAATGTTTTATTTTGGAATTGTAGGAAATTTTTCAAATTACTAATTGTCTGTGTTCAGTTTCATCTAATGAATATCAGGTGTAGGTGAACTTATTTTTAAGTAAACTTCCTTGAGAGCAAAAGGAAACTGCATCTGAAACTTGGGTTGCTTTATGTTTTAGTTCTTTCAGGGATTTTAGTTATTTTCCAGGAATTCAGGTTTTCAATGCTTGAGTGTGAGCAGCTAATTAATACTCTGAAAGTTAATGCAGAGGAAGTACAAGGATGGCACTTGTGAGAGGCATAAAAACTATATATTAGAAATTTGCCAAAGTAATTAATCTTGCCTTGTTATCTCAAATCTCCTCAAAATAGTTAGCTGGATTTCAGAAACACTGAGTCTGAACTGAGGAAATGGCTTGAATGCTAAATCACTGTATAAAGTTGAAAAAGATATTGCAGTTTAACTTAAAATGAGCTTAACATCTAAGAGTAATTACTGAAAATATTTTTAAAATGTGAGGTTTTTATTCCTATGAAATGCTAAAATTGTCAAGTAATGATAACAGGTTTTCTGTGATTCAATTACTTCTAACTTTTAAGATTAGTGAGTTGTTCTCACTTGTGTATTTTCTTCCATTAATTCATTATCCATGAATCTGTATTTGCATTCGTATTTCTTTGTCTGCATTTGCCTTTTAACAAATACTTACTTGCAGTTCTAATCCAGTAGATAGTTCTAATCCAGTAGCAAGAAGGAGGTGAACATGCATCTTCCTAGACGTGCCTATATGCTTTGTATTTGTACACAGCAAGAGGCTGGCATAGACCTGGTCCAGAGCTGTGAAACTATAATACTTGGACAAGCTGATGCAAGGAGTTGGTGACTGGACATTCTCTTTCATAAATATAAATATATCTCTACTTAGCGCTATAATTTTTTACTTTACATCATGTTATTTAGCTCTATTGTTTTTTATAATAGTCACGGTGTACTTCAATTTAAGCAAAATTGTTGATTCAGTTGCTCGACAGAATTCTAAATACTGAATCCTTTCCTAAGTAATCTGATTAAAACTAGTGGCTTTTTTAATTCTTATACTTTTCTTGCTCATTCTTGGATGTGGATAAAATACAGACATGTGAATGGCTGGGGTTAACATTTCTCCCAGAGAGAGCTTGTGATTTCTCAGAATTTTGAACACAGCTTGTGCTGCAAATTATCATTAGTTAAGAATAATGGAAGTAAGTAAAATAACCATCTCTCAGAGAAGACTAACCTAGGTTAAAAAGTCCTATGAGCATATGCAGTGTGTTTTTAAAAAATACCTCCTTTGTGGTGAAGTAGGTCACTTCCCATCAGCATCAGTTGGCTTCCAGCTGACAGGATGAAGTGAGCAGAAGAGAGAACTGAGATATTGCACAGTTTGTTAGAGTTGAATGTAGGTATAACCCTCTTCTGTATCCTATTAATGGTACAGAATGAGTAGAGATCAAATACATGTAGGAGCTAAGCAATTCATCCCTGTTTTTTCACAAATACTATGTTTCTGTTTTCCAGATGTCCCATTTAATAGTCTTCTTCCTTCTCGAGAGACTTACCCTGGTGAAAAGGCTCACTAGGACCAGTTTCTGGTTCTAGATAATCAAAAATCTAAGGCTGTTAAAATTTTTGTCAGCTGTGGATGCCTTTGTTCTTCTAGATTTTTGTTTGGTTTGTAGGACCCACGCAGTTGAGGTCAGTAAGCTAGGTTAAATATAGTGCATCACCTCTGGAGCTGAAGCTTCTAACTGTGTGTTAGTAGTGTCTCTGAATAAGGGCTTATCCTTGTCTGCTGTAAAATTTGAGTTATCTGTGTGTGATGTTAGTGATGGTTATCTTAAAATGTCATCTAGAATTGTGTTGCCAGTGTCAGTTAGAAAGCAGGAAAAGTGGGAAGTGTTACAAAAGTGAGGCTCTGAACTTTTCACCCAGGTAGAATTGGCCACATGAGAAGCAAAGGAGCGGTGGTGTTTGGTAGTAACACTACACGACCAGGAGAAACCAATGTGTAATCATTTATAGTGTTTCAAGTTTAGATGCCTTTCTGGGAATAAAACTTCCTTGGCTTGTTGTTGGACTTTACTTAGAGGATAACTGCATAAAATTATAATCTGTGATTAACAAGGGATTAAACTCAGGGATATAGTGATGAACTTCTTTGGCCCTACATCAAAAGCTTCTGCAACTCCTTAAAACATTTATAGGTGTGGAAATGGAAGGGGGATAAAGAGGTTAGAAAGGACATGAAGGGCAGGAAGAAACTGGAAAAAATGACATGTAGAAGGATTGGGGAAAATTTAAACATCATGCTGTCTCCTCTTCCATGCTGTCTCCTGCTCTGTCTAATCACAAAAAGCAGACAATTGTGAGTTCATTGTCTCTCAGTTAACATATTAATTGAAACACTGATGCATCTATAGTTTTTAAAATTTAATGAGAAAATAGTAAACAATACGTTGCAAGGACATCTTCCTTTGCTTGAAGAGTGTGTGCTCATGTACAAATCTAACTTGATTGGTCTGATTTCCAGTCTCAGAAGTACACAATGAGAGTTTAAACTAATTTCAATCACAGCTCTGTCTTTAAAATAAGCTGAGATAAAGTGGGCATGGGTAATAACGTGATGAGTGTAGGAAACTGTCTATACTTCTGTCTCCATTCAGGATCTGAAGTGAGAGGTGTTGGTAACCTCAAAGTGAGAGCTCCCTGTGAGGCGTGGGTGAGCAGTAGTAGGTTAGGATGTTGCTTGGTGTTCTTATAAGGTAGTTACAATTTCTTTGACTGTTCTTAGCAGTCTTAGAAATTTGGCACTCATGCATAATTAGGACAACTTGATTACTTAAACAAAATGTGATAGAGGACAAGATACTGTTCCACCGACCTGAATTTTAATAGTGATACTCTATATTGTTAAGAAAGTTAATTTTTAGCATTATAAAAACTTTCTTTCTAGTGTTGCTATTGCTACAGAAAACTTGATCCCTGCTTTGGCAGTTTGAGTTGACAAAAATACAAAAACTACAATTCTTTGAACTTCCTAGTAAAGCTTTGCCTAAAATGATGGGATTGTTTGGAAGCTGATGAGGTATATACCTTTCTGCTAATTTTTTTTGCTAATGGGACAGCATCCTTATGTAAAAGGATAACTAAATAGGACACAATTTTAAATTGATAAAATAACATTTTTATTTTCCTTCCTGTAAGCCGACGTTCTCATGCCTGTGGTACTTGCAAAGTGACTGTAATGTAGCAGAGGATGGAAGCAATTGTGGAAACAATAGCTCTCATTCCTCAAGCTGAAGTACTCTCTTGGTTCTGATGATAGCTGTAACTCTCAAAACAAAGAGACTCAAAGTTGAATGACACTGCTGACTTATAGGCACTGGAGGAGGGTGGGGAAATGTATATTTTCTGGATCTGTGGTGGGATTGAACATTCCTCCTTATTTATTTATTTATTTATTTATTTATTTATTTATTTATTGTTCCACAAAGCAAAGATATCTAGCAAGAATTTTTCTGAACACACGGCAAAGAACTTTTGTGTTGGATGGCACATTGTTATTTCTAGTCTTTTACAGTTTTAGGTTTAAAAGCAACTGTTTTTTTACTGACCTGAAACTAACTAGGTTGACTGCCACAGTTGGCTTTTGACACATGTGGCTGGGTATTTGTAACTCTGTTTTTTTGTCAGACTTTCTTGTACATTCATGTGAAACCAGATGTGTTTCTGTAAAATGCACTTTTATCCTGTGGAGGCAGATGGGAATGTGGACTTTGATATTTTTTTACCATGCCTTACCTGTTAGTCTACTTGCAGTCTCTCCCTTGTTCTGATATATGTTGATTTAAATTGTTCTGGCTTCACTGGTGAGATGCAGTCATCATGTTTGCTTTCCTCTTCTGTACCCTGCCACAATGGACTGATGATTTTTAGCATCAACTCTGTTGTCGTCTCAGTAAAGCCAGGAAGTATTGTGTTTTTTTACCCTTTTATTACAGTATGCCCAATTGTGGTGCATATGTCTCTATCCAATTCTATCAGATTTTTAATAAAGCAATAGTACAGTAAGATAATTTCATCTATTAAGGATTTTCTTTCATGGTGTTGTAGAGATTAAGAAACTATGTAAGTGCTCAAGTTGACCTAATGTCACTTGAGTAAAAGATATAATAATCAGTAGGAGATTGGTTAACTGCTACTCTCTTTACTGCTACTCTCTTTAACCTCTTGATCATTGTGGCATAGCTGCAATTACGTGGTACAATGGAAGATACTCAGTATTTGGTCAGTTAAATTCAGAAATGATGGTTGGCTTTGTAAAGCATGGAATAATTTCATAGTAATAATATACACTTGGCTGATCACAGACTCCTTTTTCTATCTGTTAGGTTGTCTATTTGAGCGAGGATAAAAGTGGTAAGGAACAAAGTTGAATTATGAGATTGCCTGCTGTAAATGAGGGAGAAAAAAGTCAAGTTAAGTAAGAGAACTAGCCTACAGCTCAAGTGGAGTTGGATCTCAGTGTATTTCATTTTTCTCATAACATTTTTTTCTTTCCGGTAAAAGTGTATCCTGAACAAACATTCCCAGCATGATGTTGCGTTTCCAGAAACCTATACTGTGAATAAATGTTTTTGGTATGCTTGTTTTATGTCCTCTACCTATTAAATATAGGATTGCAGGTAGTGATCGTTAGGAGAATGTTTGCTTTTATTCCAGACTTCCTTACTTTGCTGATTTGTAATGGAACTTTGGTCCAAAAGGATCAAGACTTCAGCAAGCTAAACTATCTTCTGAATTAATTTGAATATTGAAAGGCTTAACTGTTGCTGTCCAATGAAGGAGAGTGTTTTTGTGAAGCAGCTGGACCATGTATAGTGGCAAGTATTGAATCTTATAGTGGAAGAAACAGCCAAAACACATTAAGAAGAATTATGCCTCCTTAAGAGAAAGTACATTAATATATTATCTCATTGAGAAAATACTGCAAAATTGCAAGTGTTGAGATTAAAGCTTCTAAAAAGGAAAATGAGGCATCAAAATAAAGGGGATTATATGCAGCATTGCTCAGAGTGATCTCAAAACAAGAACTTAAAACTTAACAAAGTTTGAAAATATTAATTGGAATGGAGCTTGCCTACTACTGATTTCACCTGAGAAGCAAACTTCTAAATGTCTAAGAGGGATTATTCAGAATGTAATTGCTATTACTGTTTTGCGATGAGATTTTTTTTAAGAATTTGATTCCTTTTCCGTATACAGAATCTGAAATACTCCACTGAACTAATTGTTAGAAAACCATCAACTCAGAGGGGTTTTTATTTGTTCTCTGAAAACACAGCTATATGTGTGGCACTTCAAATTCTATAATTAAAAATGGCCTAGCTCCTTCATGTTTAATGTTAGGCTTTCTTTGGGGAGAAACTGAGACAAATAGTTCAGTAACTTCTGGAAAAAGGGAGAACATTATGTGATTATATGATTATATGTGTATCTCAGTTCTTCTTGAAAGGAGATCCATGAGAGATATGGACTATCCTCATGATGTGCCTGTCTTTTCAGAAAGAAATTTGTTTTATGCTGCTGTGTAATTATGGAAAACTTTGAAAATTGGAAGGCTGACTACCTTTTTTGAATTGATGATCTAGCTATGCCTTTTGATGGAGTAAGAAACACTCCATAATAAGTAAGTATTTGATGGAAAAGGCAAAATGGATGAAGCTCTCATGTCTGTTGTGAACCATGTTCTTGTATATGTTCTATCACTGAAAGAGAAGTTAATAACCTTATTTAAATAACTTACTTGAAAAATTGGTTTGCTTCTGCAAGTTAGTTTTCTTCTAATATTTTCATGATGGATTGATTACCTAAGGTAACAAATTAGCCCTCTGAATGAGTGGTGAGCCCAGAAACAAGCAAGTAGGATTTTGTCCCACAGGTAGCAAGAAGACCAAGTGTGTACCTACACCCTCCATGGAATGTGGTCATTCCTGCATGTGTAATGGTGGCTGTTGGCAAGGTACAAGTGCTTTCATGGGATAAAGTACTTTATTTTCAAGAACCTGAAAATATAAGTAACAGAATCAGCAATATTTTCTTTTATTAAGAAACAGCAGCAATCAACCCTACTTCCTTAAGTGTAATAAATTTTTGCACCTGTCTGCTAATCTGTGGTTTGCAATTTGTGTAGGTTTATCAGCTCTAGAAGAAGAGAATTAGAGTCTTCCTAACTGAGGAATCTCGAATTTTCCCTGCTTGTGATCTGAATTCTTAGTAATATACAGTAAGAATAATAAACTGTCTCTTAATGCATTTCTGGACCTGGTAGTTGGAGTGCATCTTGGACACACAGCCTGGGTTACCTGAATGTGTTTGTGTGATGTGGTAAACTGAAACACAAATTCATTGGTGCTCTATCAATCCAGGTAGTGATTATTGCCCAAAAGTCCTTACTTCTGAAGCACAGAAGAGATGTAAATGGAGCAATGCACTTTTGTGCGTGTGGGTGGGTTGTAATACTGAAGGAGGATAGAGGAGAAAAAACTGGTGAGAGCACATGGTTTTATTGTCAGGCTAGCAATGTCTTCTCAGAGGTGCCTTGAGAACATTTGGCTGGTGGAGCATGTCTGTTTTCTTCTGGGAAGTGGTGGTTATCATGTTCCACATGGAGCTTTTATTCTGTACTTTTTTCAGGCTCTTAGAAGGGACATTAGGCAAATGTATACAGCAGTATAAATGGCTATATAGATGAAATACTATAACCTTTCCACGTTAAATAATAACGTATGTACTGCTCACAGTGTTTAAAATTGCATATAAATTACTTTGCCTTGTTAGTAGTTAATTATGATGCTGGGGATGTAATTTCATTCTGTTAAATTCATTAGTTTCTCAGAATTTCAATGTATGTTAATAATTATTAATTAATTGGCTTTATCAATCTCAAATTTAGACAAGGCAACTTTAGCTCCTAACACTCTAAAGTGTGAGAATTGCTTTCTCAATTTCCTGAAAGCAGTGTGCAACTTCATATGATATCATTGCATAGCTTCTATAGGTAAATAAAGTCTTGGAAAATAAGTAATGAAAACTGGATTTTCATTGCCCCATTCAAGTAGTTTGTGATAAAGCTAGCCTATATTTCCATACTGACTGAATATCTTATATACACCGTCCTGTTAATACCAAAACAACAACCTTTCCTGTGGTTGTATGAGAAAATTATTGAAAAATATGTTGCAGAGGTACAGTTCTGTTTTCTAGACTAGATGTACAGACTGAAGAGCTGTCTGTGGCTTCAGGTGGATTTCAGAATCCCTTATCTCAGTGATGGTGTTGCGTGTTGGTCTGTCAATTTTTGCTGCTAATTTTGATGGAACATCTCACTTCTGGTGCTGTAGCCAATTTCAGTGACAGTTCACAGATAACAGAGCTTCCAGAACTTGAAGGAACAAGAGGCAGAAGGATAGAGTTGTTTCCATAACCCTTTTCTCCTCAGATAACATTAAAAACATTGCATTAAAGAAAACTCCTGGGTTGTGTAAAAGTACACAGTGATACTATAAAGTTTTGACTTACTTAAAATGGCTAGCTGCTGAGCTGTATAAAATTCTTTAAAGATAATCTTCATTTTGTTTCACTTCCATTTTGTTTCGCTTCTGTCAAATTGAAAAAGAAATACATGCTCATCTTCCATCTCCCCAGCACCATACCTGGTTTTTGCTTTCATGCTTCTGTGACATCCTGTAATGATGATCCGGTGTCCATTAAGATTCTAATGAAATTCCTTTTCCCCAAAGCATTGTGGAGTGATAATATGGATGGTTTGATGTGGATATATATGTAAAGGATAGTTGAAAAGTTCTGGGTGATGTTTTTAGAGATTTTTGTGTGTGTGTATATAATAGAAGAAAAATGTACTGTGTCTGCATAGAGTGTTTGAAATTCAGTGTAAAATACTGGAGGTAGATTCCTTTAGGAACTGAAACTGTTTCCAGAATACTACAGAACAGGAATGTTACCTAGATAATTTTTTAATTCTATGCAAAGTATGATTGTTTTGGCATGGAACATAAATTTGGCTCAGTATCTTTTATAATCATTCAGAAAAATAACCTTGAGCTTCTTTGTGGAATTGTAATGTTGTTTTCCCTTGAGTGTTTATCCTTTAAACTAATACAGAAGCACAGAATAACCTGGCTGGGAAGGGATATACAAGGATCAGTAAGTCCAACTCCTGGTCCTGTGCTGGGCCCCCCAGGATGCATACCATATGCCTGAGAGCATTGTCCAAATACTTTTTTGAACTCTGTTAGCCTGTGACCACTTCCCTGGGGAGCCTGTTCCACTGCCCAGCCACCCTCTGGGTGAAGAACTTTTTTTTCTAAATCCAACCTAAACCTCCCCAACAGCTTCATGCCTTTTCCTCAAGTCCTGTCACTGGTCATGAGACTGAAGAGATCAGTACTTGTCCCTCTGCTTCCTCTTGTGAGGACGTTGTAGACTCTCTCCTCGGTCTCTTGTCCTGGCTGAACAGATCAAGTGAGCTCAGCTGCTCTGGCTTCCCCTACAGACCCTTCACCATCTTTATTGCTCTCCTTAGGATACTCTCTAATGGCTTTTTGTCTTTTTTGTACTGTGGAACTCAGAGCTGCCCCCAGCACTGGAGGTGAGGCTGTCCCAGAGCAGAGCACAGCAGGACAATCCCCTCCCTTGCCTGGCTGCTGATGCTGTCCCTGATGCCCCCAGGACACGTTTGGCCCTCCTGGCTGCCAGGGCACTGCTGGCTCAAGTTCAACTTGCCATGGACCAGAACCCCAGGTCCTTTACTGTGGGATTTCTCTCCATTTAATACCACAAAAGCAGTGCTTGCAGGAGTTTATTTCAAAACCTTCATAACTACAATGTCCAGGAGGACATGCTGTTCTTCTCTCTAACGTGCTTAGAGAAAGGCTGCATAAAAATTAATGTTAAACCCTTCCAGGTATCTGTAGGTTTAGTTTATCCACTTACCTTGACTTCTGGAATGATGGCAGTTGAAATATTTTAATTTTTCTAGTAAGTTAGTTGAATAGGTTATCAGTGGACAAAAATGCAATGAAAAGCTCTCTTTTTACCTGTGCTGGGAAAAAGTTCCTGTTATTTTGGATTGCAAGTTATCAGAAGGCAATTATTTCATTGCTTGTTATCTATTCTAAGCATACGAATTTTTGCATTTAGGAAGAAAATAATTATTTTTAAAGCTCAATGATGGTTTAGATAGATGCTGTAGAGTATTTAAAGTTTTGGAAATAGCCCTGACAGAGATAGATTTAGGGGCAGAGTACAAATGAGTTTTTTCATGGTGCATAATTAATATGATTTATCATATGCTACCACCATGTGTAGTATGAGAGTGGCAGCCACACATGGGATATGTGTATGCATAAAATTAAATTTAAATTAAATCTGCATTGTAAAACTCTAGTTACATATTCATATATAGTTTTGCATGCTTAGGTTTTATCTGGTTGATTGGCTGATTTCAGTAATGACAGTGATTTCTAAATTTTCTTGGTTTTGTCAATCAATGTTATTTTCTCAGTGAAGCTGTATGATTAATGCAAAAAAATGGCAGTTGAATGAGGATAAAAACTTCCTAAATTTATGTAATAAATCCTGAAATCCTGAAAACTATCTTCCACCATGTTTCTTTGCAGCTTCAAATAAACATGGACTTAGAAGTATGTGTCTAAATTAATTCTGAAACATCCTTCACAATTAATCAGGTCAAATGCTTCATTTATAGGGGAGAAAAATTTTTGGCGAATTTTGAGGTTGATTACTGTTGTCCTAAAATAATTTTGCCTTCCGTGATGAGTTTAGGAAAAAAAACCTTTCTTTTTCATACACTGTACAGGTTTTATTTTGTGGTGCATGTACAACTGAACTGTGCCTTTCTGCTACAAGTGATGTGAAAGAACATGTGCGGTATTTTGCTGTATTTAGTATATATAAGTATAAGGATAATTATATTAAAATGTTTCAAAGAGCATGGATTTTTCTTCTAAAACACAAATTCTTCCATACCACAGTCTTATTTACCATAGTTTTGATGGTGAATATAACTGAAATAATAATCTGAAAATAATTAAAACCTCCAGAAAAAACTATCAGGCTATATGCTTTTTTAAACATGAAGATGCACTTTTGGCAATAACTAAAGAGATTCATAAATTGTGAGAAAATTCAGTGGATGCTTTACTTTTTATGTGCAAAACTCTGCCTTTCAGTTCCTTCCAATGCACTTTTATAAAATGCAGCACAAGCCTAGGAAAACTGACAGTGAATGCACTTCTCACTGAAAGATAGTTTTATACTCTTCTATTTGGGATTTATCTCGTCTTCCACTGGAAGGCAGTCTTCTCTTTGTTTCGTTCATCAGCCTTCCAGTATTGCTTAGGTAGCTGTACCACTGACCTTCAGCATATTGCAAAACTAGTTACACTTGCACTCTGTAGTTGGATGGTTTCTTCATGCATGTACGTCTGCTTATAATCCTTTCTGTGAGCTGTCCTCCTATGAAATTGTAGCTTCTTTGATACTTGAGGTGCTTTGTTAGGCTGTGGACTTTTTGCAGCTGTGCCTGTCGGTGACACTTTACTTGATGGTACGACTTTCCTGTGCTGTTGTTCCAGTAATGACTCCTGAGCTAGATGGCGTGGGGTACTTTTAATTCATACATACATAGTTAAATATAGAGTTAGGCTGAAATGATGGACTAAATGTTGGACTAAAGCTAACTACACCTCAGTATTATGTATGTTTTAAAGGAATTGATAAATTGAACATTGGAGATTTTGTATTTCAGTGATTAAAATAAAACTTGTGCAATACGTATAAAAATTTGGTGCAGAAATACAACCAACCTTGCAGCTGAAACTTGCAGTGTCATGAGAGACAAATGGTAAGATTCTGCCTCTCACCCTTGAAATTTGACAGTCTTTGGTTAATTGATTTTTGCCACCCTTACTGGAAACATTTAGATTGTCATTCACTTGCCTGTGTCATTTTTGGAAACAAACACAGAAGAGATACGATGTGAGGACACATGGATATGAATGATTTGGATAAAGTTTTAAAGTGTTATAAGAAGAAAGAAGATGACATTTTGAAAATGGAAAAGGGAAAGTAGGAATGTTGGGCAATAATGTAACATTTTTTCCATGAGGGGATCTAGTCACTTTTCAGTTTGACTCTGTAAAGCAAAAAAGTTTTCGCTAGGGTCAGCATGCTGCTAGAAGAGATACTATTCTTGAAAAATGAACTCAGGAGGAATGAGTAGTGTTTGTTACAGAGGAGGGCAGGATGGTCGCATACCCCCTTCTGGCCTACAAATTTGTAAATCTGTCAGTGTGTTTGATTTTCCTTGTCTCCCTCTTGTGGAACTGGAGTTTTGGTCAGTATGAGCATCTCCTTTATTAACTGCTCTAATCCTGTAATTGAAGTCTGTGATGGTGAAGTTTTAACCCATTGACCAAATGTGATGGATGCATTTGGAGCTGGAGACATGGAGGGACATGGAGAAAACATGTTCAGGTAATGTCACCTTGTGACTCAGATAAAAATTGACTATTTTTTTAGAATAATACAATTGGAAGCATCAGAGAAACGTAGCTAAATGATGAAATTGTATTTTAAAAGAATTGTAGCATGTGAAACAATAACATTAATGCATTTCAGTTACATGAAGAAGAGTTGAGGATTGGGGGCAGGGAATACAGCAGCCTTTTCTTTCTCTGTTCTTTAGATAAGCTGTTACTGCTCAGTGTTATCCTTTCAGCAGTCCTTCATTTTTTTTGTTCTAAATGCCTTTGCTCCTGGCAGGTTTTACTACTATGGAATGTACATGGACTACTTCTCAAAATGATGCAATCTGACAGGAAATCAATATTTCTTTTTCATACTAGATTTAAGAGTGTGATTGTCATAGTTCTCATCTTAGACTGTTAATGGGTGAATAGCTAATAGTATGGTGACAGCTTTTGCGGTGGGGGGCGAGGAAGAAAATCAGTGATTTGTTTAGCAGCTTGGCAGATATGAAAACTCCCCACCGTTTTTCTCTTTAAAACCTGTGCTTTCAGACATAACCTTTAAGTATGTAGCACCCAGTTTTTGACGGAGACGAGTTTTCCTTGCACCGGTCGGGTCAGCTGAGCTGATTGAGGGGCCCTGGGGCGACAAGCCCAAGGTCACAGCCGGATCTGCTGGCCGCGGTGCCTGCACCCCTGAGACAATCCGTCCTCTCTCCGCGGGTTCTCCGCAGCCTCACTTGGGAATCCAGCGGGGCGCGGCTTCTTACGCGGTGCCTGTGTAGCACTAGCGCAGTTCCCTTCTGCAAGTCGGGGAGAGCTGGTTCTCGACGGCTCCCGAGCAGCCGGGCTGGCGGCGGGGCCCGCTCGCCGCGGAGCGCCCGCCGGACTGCGCCCCGAAGTTGCCGGGGCGCGCACCTCGCGCGGTCACGTGCGGCGGCGGCGCCAATCGGCGCGGGCGTGATGTCAGCGCTCGGCAGCTGCGGGGATGCGGAGCGGGGTCCGGGCGGTCCGGCATGGCCAGGCGGCGCCGCGCGGCGTGAGGGCGGCGGAGCGCCGGCATGGACGAGCCGGGCATCCTGCGGAGGCGCGGGCTGCAGGTAGGGGCGGGGCGCGGCGCCGCGCCCGCAGGGCGGTCCGCGCTCTCCGCAGTTGGGAAGTTGCCCTCCGCACGGGCGGCGGGGCGCGGTGCGGGCGGGCGCGGCCGCGGGGGAACACCTGTGGGCGGGCGGGGCGCGGCGGCGGCGGCAGCGGCCGGGCTGGTCCGCGGAGCCGGCGGTGCAGCCCGCGCCCGGGCGCTTCCCGGCGAGCCGGGAGCGGCGGCGGCCGTGTGGTTCTCGCCGCCAGCCGCGCTCCGGGCCGGGCGGCGGACGGGCATTGCCAGGGGGGTGAAAGTTTGGCCGGCGCTCGGCGTTCCGGGCGGCTGCCCCGCACTTTGTCGAACGGCGGAGCGGGCGCGTCTTCCTTTCCCGGGCGGCTTCGGGCTCACTTTTCCAGTGGCTTCCCTAAACTCTAGAAAACCCCGTATCCCAAGTAGAGTGAGGGTTATAACGCAATATTGGTACCGTATGTTGTTTGAACCCCAGACTCGAACCGTATGCCCTCTGAGAATAATGCATAAGCCTTTCAAATAATTAAAATGTGCATACTTATATACGTATATCTATTAGTGGAAAGTGTATTAATAAAGAATATGTGACTACAGCCGAATAGAGGGTGTAGTTACTTTTTTAATGTTTCACCAAAATGGAGCACCACCTCAAACTACATCATTACGGCCCATTGTTCAGAAAGCCCCTTTGCTCAAGTAGCTCTCAGCGATGAATGTACTTCCTTTCTTTTGTTTTCCTCCACATCTGCAATTTCAGTGGGAGGAGGGTGAAGAGGAAAGTCTCCATACATTTGGGATCATTATTCTTAAGTAGTATAAACCCCCATAAGGCGTTTAACATGCGCTGAACTTGCACAGTTCTGAACTTTGTGGTCAGACACCTTTTCTGTCAGTGCTTTCAACTTGGTGCTGATCCGGTGCGACGGTTTCTGTTAGATAGATGTGTACAAGTAGAATCTGTAGCACATGTTGTTATGTAGCGTACAGAAGTCCTGAAATTCTCTTGGCCCTTCTAAAGAATCCATTAGCTTTTCTTTTACTTTTTGTATGATAACACTTACCTGTGGAAAGTGAGTGACTTTCATAAAAAGATCTTGATACTTTAGTCAGTCCTTACTTCCTAAATATTTTCTATCAATTGCTTGCTGTGTAGGAGGGAGAATCTCTGCTGCAGGTTGAGACTGTGGATGACAGCTTTTAAAGGATATAAAAGTTTCAAGAGGTAGATCTTCGTAGTGAAACCGGATTTCCTTCTCTTAAACCTGCTCTAATCCATTTAGTAGTGTAAACCGGATTTCTGCCTTTTGACAAGAATTGAACAGAAGTCTGGTCTCATTAAATTATAACTTAAACCTCTGTGTGAAAGAAATGTGTTGAGTTCTGCAAATGTTATTTTTGTTTTCTGTAACTTTAACAAAACAATTTTGAATGAATACCAAAAATATTTTACAGAACAGCTTACAGTCACCCAAGAGTATTGAAAGTTATCCAGTGAATAATCCAAGTACCAGAGGGGCCTATTCACACTTGCAGTGCATGCAGTTTTTGAAGATTAGTACTTTATGCCTGTCCTTAGGATCTGGTCCTAGAATGAAGACAATCAGCCAGTGGTCAGAAGTGTTAAAATTGACATGCTATCATTTAGAAAAAGGTGTGTGTGTGGGGGGGGTTGTAGAAATGCTGTTTACACTCAGGTTGTATTCATTAGACCTCTAAAGTGAATCTGTCTTCATATTGTCCTCTCGCTCTCCTTATGTTCTTCTGTTGCTTTGTTTCTGCCTTCATCTGTTGTCTATGCAACTAGCGTAGAGACTGGTGTGATGATCTTGTGAGCTGGAAAGCATTTATATGACAAAGGGTGTTTAAGTTCTGTTAATAAATACTAAGTGTCTCAGTTGTTTACTTTGCTGACCTTTTGATTTTTATAGTACATTCCAAAATAGTTACTTGGTATTTTATAGTAATACTATATGTTTTTACCATAAAAAACCCCCAACCCTTAATAACTCTTCAGACTTTGTTTGCTGTATTTTGCCCCTTCTTCTTTTCCATATGTTATTGATACTCTCCTGTAAAGACTGTTGAGTGTATTTTGGAAGGGATAAACAGAAAAGCCTAAAAAATTAATAAAACAAAACACCGAAAAAACCTCCAAACCCAAACAAACAAACCCCACAACAAAATGCCCACCTCCTCCTCAAATAGCAAAACAAACAACCCCCAAAAAACAGTGGGGGAAAAGATCAGAAAATTTCATGCTGTTCTGAAATACCTGTGATCTTCAATATAAGGTCAGATAACTTCATTTAACTTTGTCAGTTCTCTTGGTTAGAAGTAGAAATGTCAAAAGCAAGTAAATCTGCTTAAGACGTGCTTTCTTAGTTGAAGGTGCATCTGAAGATATAAAAAAGTTGGTATAACTGTTGGTTTTCTTTTATCTTTGTACACAGTTTGCTTCAAAGCTTGGTTTACAGGACACACAAACCATTTCCTTTTAGACGGGAACCTGATGTAGTTGTGTTTAATGCCTTGTACCATCGTGCTGTGTTTAAAAAAAGCCAGGAAGCAGCTTGAATTGAATCTCAAAATATAAGCCTTAAATAAATATGTAGACTTGGATAAATCTTGTTTCAGCTTGATATGTAAAAGCTTTTTCTGTTGCTCAGGCTTCTAAGAGAAACTGAACCTTTAATTTGTTGCAAACTGAATACACATATCTACTTAATCTTACTACAACCTCTTTTGTGTCTATAGTTACCTATGTTGTTTGTATTCATGGAAGAATAAAGCATCTGAATCTGTAGTATATGCTCCTTTTCAATGAGAAGATTCTGGAGGTTTAAATTGCAAAGAACACTTTTTTTAGTAAGAAACGTTAGGATAAAATTGATAATTTCTTTCAACTTTTAAAATTTTAAAGTTCAATTTAGTATGGATTGAAATAACAATTTCTTGCAAGTACATTTGAAAAAGGTGAAAACAGCTAATTACTTCTTGCACATTATTAATTACATTCTTAATTGCAGTCTGCTAACAGACTATGTTTGTAGTTGTTTGACTGAGCAGTGTACTTCATATTGCTTGAAATCAGCGACTCTGAACCCACGTGATGGTGGGTAAAGGTAGCACGTATTTCCCTGAATCTGTAAGGATATGGGAATGTGGGAGAAACCTGACTGCCAGAAGCAGCCAGCTTCTGTCATGCTTCCAGTGCCGATTAAGCTTTCACTTTGTCAGACAGATGCTTTGGGCCTTCACTTTTCCTTTTGCTAATTTCTCTTCGCCTTTGAGTGGCTTGTAAACAGTGTCTTGTAAATCTGCGGGTAATTACATGAGCTTTTGTAATTAGACTTGCAGAGAAATTGACCAACAGCAGAAAAAGCAGCTGTACATGAAACCTCTCAAATGTTAAAGAAAATGCTGTGCTTATTTCTGTTCTTGTCTTTAGGTATATATACACTTTTTTTTTCAGTGCTGGAAAATTTTCGTAGGTTATCTAATCCTTTTTTAAATTCAGGGTGACTGCACTGCATTGTTTGCAGTGATATGATTATAGCCAACATGGAAAATTCCACTTGGAAATCTAATACATTCATTGATTTGAGGGCAGAATGGATATGAAGTAAAAATAATTTAATCACGAAATTCAGCCTTACTGCTGTAGAAATGGAAGTAGGCAGTGTTAAGGAAAATGTGTAAATGCAAAGTTGCTATTTTTGTGGAATTTGGGAAATCGGTTTATATCAGTTCCGTATGTTTCTATAAACAATGGCATGGGGCACAATCATTATGTAGCCCTGACTACTCCTTTCTTCTATCTTCAGAAAACAGTTATTTTTGTAGATAGATGTTTTGAAATTTGGTACATAAATTGTCCAGACCTTTGCAAAAAGTCATACCTTTTCTCTTAAGTCCTTGCTTATTGGCTTAATTGAAAATTCATTTTTTGAGAAATCAGAAAGAAAGGAAAGAACTTAATGGAAAAAATGGCCTTGTTGCAGCTCCTAAGCAGGTGAGATTTCTTTGGAATAGAAGGTTTAATGAAAAGAATTCTTTCTGAAATACTAAAAATTGACGTGTGAAGTAAAAGGGTCATCTTGGAAGTCACACTCTACAGGAGAGGAAAGGAAAGAAGTAGACTGTAACTATCTCTTTTCTAAATACAGTTTGTGTTTGGGAATGTGTTTGTTGGGTGGCCTGCTGAGGAAAAAAACGATAAAAGTTGGAGAGCATTAGTTGGAATTTGGCCTGATGTCTCTTGCAAAGTGAAGTAAAAAGGGTGTAAAAGTCAGTCTTACAGATGACCTTCTGGAAAGGTTCTTAGTTTTCACTAGTTTGAATACTGTGTATGTCAGTGTTCTTCTCTAGGCCATAGAGACCTTATCCATTGTTTTCTGCTGGTGTTTCTGCATTAGTGGAAATGGTTTTAGAGTATCAAAGAGGAATATGTAACTGTGAATCAGGTCTGATGTAGCCCTCTGCCTCTCCCTGAGTGTGTGGAAGAAAAAGTTTGTGGAGGGTGTGGAACTGGGGAAGGATTGGAAAAAAAAATCTGCAGTTTTCAGTTTCCAGTGGGTTCAGATTAATAAATTAAGAAGCAGGCAGATGTAACCCTTCTGGTGTTGTGTGGGAATAGCTGTGTGTCTGCACACTGCATTCATACCCTACCACACCTGTCTGAAAGAACTGAATTTCTCTGCATTTACTAAAACCTCAAAAAATTTGCAGTAATTTGAGCTACTCAGAACTACTTACATTGTGACACTCACCCTTTCATTTTATGAGTTTATTGCATGAGCAACACACATAGATGTAAAATGTAAAAAAACCCTAAATTTTGCATAACCTTGGTAAATTACTTTGTTTTTTTCTCGATAGAGCCATATTTATTTTTTCAGTTGTTCTATAGATTGTTATAGAAAGCAGGGGGTCTTAGGTACTAAGAAGTGTGCAAGTTAGAATAGTTGTTTTCTTGGCTTAAATAGTGATAGGCAGTGATAGCTTCCTTTAAAAAGCGAAGGACCAGTCTTCTGAGAGAAGAGATACTGAGATAAAGAACATTTTTCCTTTCCTTCTTAGCTGTCACTTGTGCAGGCCTAATAGAGTGTACAATCTCTTGATCAGTTTATTCACCTCTATTTTCCAGACATTTATGCATTGTTACATGTTTGTCAGGTCCTCTGAAACGCTTTGTTTCAGACATACTTTGCTATTGTTTGAGCTTTGAAAGCTTTTCTGAAAGGGTTAATCTTCCCCCCATTTTTGATTTTCTATATGTTTTAGACACTTTATTTCAGAGTCAAATTTCTAAAAAAGAAAAAAAAAGGGAGAGCTCCATGCTGCATTCAGAGCTAAAACATTTGGCGTGGGGCCGAACTTGGTGCCTGTAGCCCATATCACACTTCTTACTAGTGGCTTCTGATAATTGTAGCAAAATTTCTCGATAAAATCTACAATATGTCACGAAGCTGACTGACTGTTTTGTATCAGGTTTGGAAAGCGAAACATAAACTTAGCATTTCTTTGTGTCAAATCCTTAGGTGAGCTCAGTGGCAGAATCTGTAATGATTTGAACTGATCTCAGTTGTTTTCTAAGGGTCATAAAATAAAGCGGCTTTGGCATCCTCTGTGTAGTCGTTAGCTCCTGTTTCTGAGTCACTTGGCTTATCTCCAAAATCTACTTATGTGGGGTTTTTTATTTATTTTTTTCTTTGCCTGTTTTGTTGGTAACAGTAGGAATAATAGCTGCGTGAAGGACAGTAGCTTATTGAAACTTTTTTTTTTTTAAAGTTCTATGAAATGCCCTTGGATTGACAAATGGTTTTACTTTGTCACAACTAATGAAACTAGTAATTATCTGTATTATCTTTTCAAATTTTTTATAAGATGTTTCTTTTGAATTTGATGCAGTTTTGATTGTGGTGCTGCTTCATGTGTCATATTTCATGTTAGGATTTTAGATTTGCTTTCACCAAGTGATATACTACATTTGCTTTAAAAGTCAAAAGTTTTAGATTTGTTAAGTTAGTGGTTTGCCCACAGGCTCTGAGGTGCTATTAATTCCTTCTATTAGATTGAAGCAATACTTGTTTCAAATTGCTTGTATCAGTTACTAATTTGAACATTAAAATTACATAAAAATCCATAAGTTACTGCTATGATTTCAAAGCAGAACACTCAATACCGTGATTTCATAATTGTTTTTGATCTTGTTTTCTTGGCTTTACTTTTTCCCCTATACATGTAGCACTAACTACTGCAACCCTAAACTTACTCTCTGTAGGATCCTTGCTTCATCCAATGTAAATCAGAACAACATTGTCTTTTTTCAGCAACTCAATGCTTTCTGTAATCTTACTCAATTAATTTGTCTCAGTTTCTAACCTGTGTTCCTCTTGGATTCCCTGTGCCTCTTCATTCAAGTCCTCCTTGATTTTAGTCTAAAGTTTAGTGCTTCTCAGTGGCATTCAACAGCTGGGATTAGAGACAAAAAGGATACTTGTACCCCGTGTCTGTGTCCTTGAGAAAAAACAAGCGCTTCAGATTTATCAATTAAACTTCAGGTTTTTATTGTGCATGCTTTGTTTGGAGTACTTTGTCTCCTTTGAAATTCCTTTGTTTTGTGTATATATACTTGGTTTAGTTTCATAAGGATATTAGGTAACACTTCTATGACATCTGGTTATCCTCTCCAACCAAGACACTATTTCAAAGTAATGGAACATGTGCACTGAAAAGTATTACAAAATGGATGATTTTTTTAAAGCTTTACTATCAGAAATAGGAGATCCAGTTTAGCAGCACTATATCACAAATTCCGTCCTTGTCTGGGTGTAAAAGAAAATGTTACAAGTGATCAAATAAGAAAATGTTTTAGCAATCGAATTTACAGTCTAATTAAACTAACAGATAGTCCGTGGTTAGAAGATGGACTTGTGGTAACTGGTAGTTCCTGTTATGAAACAATACGTGTTTTTCTGAATTTCACTTTCAGCTGTCTGGAACCTAGAAATAGTTCAGAATATCTACCCTGTAGAATTGACTGAAGTGCATTGATATGTTTTGTGGAGATAATGTCATGTCTTCTGATAGTATTTCAGCCCTAGAAATTTATAACTTGAAGTGTGCATGTTTCTGCATCTGTTTTGTGTGTTTGAATATTCTTGAGAATTTGAGTATTCTCTACAGATAAATCATATCAAGTACAGAAACATATCTGAAGATGTTTTTTCAGCTAATGTAGATTCCTCTCCTGTCCCACAGTGTAACTTTCTCTGTGAAAAGGAAAATGTGCTAAGAAGTGCATGAAGTTTGTGCTTGCTTTTATTTCTGTTTTGAGTTCTTTTGATGTGAAAAGGTTTTTTAATGTATTTCACCACTTTGCTTTAAATTATGCCACTAGAAGAATACCATTTCAGTTGCTTTAAAAAAGCCTAGTGGTACCCAAGTTGTGCAGATACATTAGGGGAATTTAGCAGTCAGAATTTGTGTACAGAAGTACCTGGAAATATTCCCCAAACTCTTATGTTTTCTGAATACAACACTCATGAGCACAGCTGGAAAATTTAGGTTATGAGTGGAAAATTGATTTTAGGACTTCAGTGCCCCTTGGGAGCACAACTTTTTAGTTTGAAATTACTTCTCCTTTTTTTTGAGATTTTAGTAAAAGTGGAGAAGTGCAATAAAGGAAGGAGTAATATAAATTAAAAATTAGAGGAAGTGTTTATGATGATGGTAAGAGCTACATTTCATGTTACTCTGATTCTATGTTCATGTACTGTTCTCTTTCAGTTCTTCAAGACAGAGTAGTGTGTTTGTGTTTTAACATTATAATGAGCATCACAGTTTATTCAGTTTAAGCAAAGGAGTGATCAAGTATGGTTATATTATTAAACAATGATAAGTAGAAGGCTTTAACATTCAAACATTAGTAGCATTTTCATATTTGTCACGTTTGTCGTGAGTGTTTACTCCTATCTGGAAGAAACAGTTCAAAATTATTTTTAAGGCAGGGTGGCCAAAATCTACAAATTTTTTGGGTTGGTTGGCAGCAGAGAAGTTCTGAGGTAGAGAATATCACATTTATAACTTGAATAAGGGCTGTTACTGCATTTACATGCTTTGTTTTATGATTGTGATAAGTGATTTAATCCTTAACAAATTTGTATGAGGTAGCTGCAAAGACCTCATTGTATTTGACCCTGGTCTTCTGAAGAGATTAGTGCGTGCTAAACCGGAGCAGCCTCTTGACTGACTGTTATGTTGCTTCAATTTAATTTTTCTGATAGTAGTTGTCTTTCTTGTCCAAGCTCTTAGGACTGTGCATTGCTTTACTCCTTATATTTCAGCATAGATTTTTTTCATGAGTCTTTCAATTTGTTTTATGTTGCATGCAATTTGCCTTAGCAGTAGTGCCAACTTTGTTTTTCTTCTTTTTGTCTTCCGGCATTCTTTCTTACATTCCCCTTATGATCGCAGCAAAATGCTAGTCTTATCTGATTGAGATTACAGCTCAGGACTTGAATATTTTTTGGGCACTTATGACAAGACTTGGGAACTGATTTTGTTGTCTTTATTTTTTATGGTGTTCAAGGGATTTAGAATAGAATAACGAGAGAACAGCCACCTTTTTTCTGCATGCATTTTGTTTTCTCCATTTCTATTCCTGTGTATTTATTTGTATATGCTTAGGGCTGAGGTCTTTTAATGGTTTCTGTAGCACCTTGTGATCCTTCCTTTATTTTAACAGTAAGAATGGAACCTTCCAGTTAGTGTTTTAGCACTGCTGCAAAATGTAATGGCGTATGCTTTTTGATTGCCTGTTTCACCTTAAAGACACTGTCAGTTATTTCAATGTAATTTCTTTCTGATGTGGAGTCTACCTGACCAATCAATACTAACCTCTTCTGATGCTGAATCCAGTAATGCTGGTCTGGCTTATTGGTCCGTGAAGTGTATTTTCCTGTCTTCAGGCTCTCAGGAGATACATGGAGAAGATTCAGTCACTTTTTAATGGCTGAGTTTCTGCAAAGGAGCTATTCTAGAAAAAAGGTCTTATTTGGAGCACCCATTTTTCATGTGCATTCTCTCTAGAACCACTGAGGAAATGCAGTAAGCAGTGAGGATCCTGTCAAAAAATTAGTTCTTGCCGTTTTCTCCTTCAAAATGCCCCAGGGTTCTTTGTTGAAATGCTGTAGTGATTGTCTACGTAGAACCAACTGGACGTGGTTAGGGGGAAGAGGGTAGTGCCATAACTAGGAGTGCTAATGGGAGAGTGTCTGGCACATTGGTGTTAGACTGCCATGCAATTTCAGCAAACATGTTAGTTATACGTTTTTGTTATTTGTTATTCAAAATTTAACGTCTGTGGCTGCAAGAATGGGATGCAGGAACTTAGCTGAGATGAATTTTTCATCTACCAGTACTTTCTGTTGCTAGCAGCTTAATTGATGCAAGATGCAGTCCTGCCTGGCCTTTGGTTTCTGTTCTGTTTGGGAGATAGCTTTCAAGGATTTGTTTTCTTACTATTCAAAATTGAAGCTGTACATGTGTGTTGCTTTTTATTGACATAATATCTTGCCTTGGCTGTAAGAATTGTCAGATGTGCCATAATGTGACATTGTTTGTCAAATAAATTACAACTTAAGATTTTTTTTTTTAAAATTCCATAACTATGTAGAAATCTTACTTAACTGTGCTTTTTCTCTGCTGTGAGATGCCTCTGAAGCAGAAAAGCTTTCCTGATCAATATATAAAGCTTGGCTCAGAGCCTAGTTAAGTATTACACTGAAATTTAAAGTTTGGGGCAGTGGACATCAGCAAGAAATGAACATCTTACACGTTAAAGACCAGGACAAACCAATGCATTCCTCCCCCCCAGTAAATCCCAAAATATTTCACACTTGCTTGAATCTAAAACTATGAGGGAAGGGACTGTGTGTTACAATTTATAACTTGGTCCTGCCCCCGCACTTGGCAAACTGAATTGCCTACTGTCTGCTGCTCTGTTTTACAAAACTGAGTAATTTGAATTCAGCGTACTTTGAAGTCATGGAGACTATGATGCAGGATTATACTGCCTTGTTTGTTACCTCTTGTACCAGGCACAAGGGCTTGGTGACATTTTTGGATTATACTATATTATCAGAAGGGTAAGTTCCAAGCTTCTGAACATCTGCTGGTCTGTCTCTGCCTAAATGGATTCTCATAGTTTCGTCATGAATCTGTTGCGTTACCTACATGTCACCTTAATTCAGCTTTTCCACACTGTATATCCTTTAAGTCTTGATGAATTTTCTCTATCATGGCATATAAGCAGAGTATGTTTTGCTGTCTAGTTTTGTGAATTTTTGTGGGAACAGAATGCGTACGGTCTCCCTGTCTGCACATCCCTGCTACTTTTATCTCTTATGAAGTATCAAATTGTTTTAATCAGCTGAATTAATCTTCATGAGAAGAAGGCCCCCAGTGCCTGTAAAGACTACTCTTTTTCCCTTCTTCTTAATTATGAAAAGCTGATTAACCAATCTGCACCCATAACACTGAAATTTTGTAACTAATTTACCTTTTGAGTCTCCCTAGATATTTTGTTTTTTACTCTCTCCTAGTGTCATACTATTGCTGAAACAGGAATAGCATTTCATTATCTCTTTGGTAAGTTGAAACACTGAGAATTTTATTTGTACAAGACTGCAAAGCTACTGGTGACCTTATAATAGATAAGACATAACCTCATAACACATAGAATGTAATAGAATAAAACAGAGATGTCAAAATTTTGTCTACCAGTACAATTCAAAGATTAAGTATGAAATGATTGTAGTATCTGGATGGACCCTGTCTAATTATCAGTAGCTCTTACCAAGCAGATATCTGATAGAGATGGCCTTGGTGTGTTGTTCACAGGTTTGTTCAGCAGGTAACCAGTGCCAGGAAGCTGTGTGTAAGAAGAAATACTAATGCTGATGTAGCATGCTGACTTTCTGAATGGTGTAATATAATTAATAAAAACATAATCGAGTAATATGGTGAATTAGTGTTGCAGTGATGCTGTTGAAGATTTTAGTAATTTGTAATGACTTGATTGTGAAGCCATCCCACAATATATACTGCTTCCTTTGCTATATTCTAAAACGATTGAGCTAACAAAAGTTGAATGGCATTCTTTGTTGGTGATATCTTGGCCCCTTTGAGACAAGAACGAAAGAAAGAGAAAAATCAGACTAAACGCATCACATTCTAATACATCATTCTTGTTTCTAATTTCTTATTTGCTTTGTCTTTTCTTGAATTTTTGCTCACAGCTGTATTTAAGTACCCTTCCTAAATAGATGAATGATAACAGAGTAACATGTTAACTTTGTTTTACATTGTAGTAGAAAGAAAGAAAAAAGGAATCTTCAGAGCATTTAAAAATACACAGTGTAGTGGTTTGGTAATTGAATAGAACAGCTACATCTAGTGTGAGACACTATAGAAGAGGAGGTAGATTGCCATATAAAGGGAAGTAATAAAAAGTTTAGATAGTCTTAGCCATGACAGCAGGTCTTGGCCATAAGCTTTGCTGTAGCTTTTGCTAAACGCAAATGCCAGGATACTCAGGCTGAACTGTAGAACGCTTAAATATATGACAGGGACTTGAGTCTTGGGCGCAGATGTATCTTGAGATTGCTCAGGGCTAGCCTTGGCGCAGGAAGTGGTGTGTTTAGAACAATCATAGTTTGAGGGTGTGTGAGGAGGTATTCTTCAGTATGACACTTAGTAGTAAAAACATTGAAATAGCCTTGACAGCATAAGGATTTTCCCAGCTTGATGTGGATGGAGTTGTGTCTGTGAATTATTTTTGCTTCAGTACTAAATACTTCCAGATCTGTCAGGGACTAGCTGTGGTATTTCTTGGTGAATTCAAGTCCTCTGTGTGAAATTTTTGCCACTTGTTTCAGATCTTCAGATCTAGATTAGGCAGCTAATAAAAATGGAGAGGAAAAAAAGAGGTCTGTGACCACTTCAGTCTGGAGGTAGAAATCTCTTCAGATAGAAAACCACGTGCTTGTGTCACTTACTATTCTTGCTTGTCTCTTGATACTGCTGTTTTCATGAGAGCCATACAGTGAATGGTAGCTGCTCTTAATGGAAACTTCTTCTGTTATCAGTATTAAAGCCTATACTTACCAGCCTCTGCAACCAAAACCATATTTTCTCCTCAGAGCTGTTTTCAAGCTTCTATGACTTCAGAAACTGCATAATACTTGTTGTCCCAGTTGGTATTGCTTTTTTTTTTTTTTTTTTTTTTTTTGGTGGAGTGTGTCTTTTTGGTTTTAGGTTTTGTTTTGTTTTGTTGTTTGTTTGTTTCTTTGTTTTTTCTTTCCCCAAGATGTGTGTTTCCCACAAGATTATTTCTTGGATTACTCATCTGTTAAATGAAATAAGTCTCTGTCTCTTTTTGCTTCCACACAATTTTCTGCATGCCACCTAAAAAGCTTACCACAGAATTATTTAGGATCCTTCAATTTTTCCTTTAGCTGTCCTTATTGACGTGGATCATGTTGGCCTTTGCAAGGAGCTAGTTTTCTGACTGTAAGTTTACTGACATTGGCAGAAGGTTTCTGTTTTTATCAGCTGAAATGCAATACTAAAGAGCATGACATTATGATGCAAAACCTGTGTGCCTACAGTCTAATGTCTCTAGTGACTTCAAATGCTCTATATTGAACTTTTCCATAGTGAAAGAACTAGGTTCTTTGGAGCTTTTTGAAATGTCTTGATCTTTGTTGGATCTTCACATGTCCTGATGATAAACTGTCATCCCTACATGGGAGGTATTACATGAAGTCTACCCTGATTGTTTTGTGCTAAAAAGTGAACTGTTAATATATTCTGATTCAGAATGTTATATTGACTGGTGTCATTGAAGGCACAGCCCACATAAACATTTAATAGTCTGAACTCTGAGTTTCCTTTTTCACAGGAGTAATTAATCACATCAATTTAGATATACGTTTTTGCTTCTGAAATGGTATTGGTGCTGAATTGGGGTTTTTCCATGTGTTAAGTATGTTTGTGCCAACTCTCAACTGCTTCTGAAAAGCATTCTGAAGGAGAGACAGGAAAGAAAGAAAAAAAACTGCCAGTAAAAGAAGATTTCCATGTTTCTCAGTTAAGTTAAGTAAAGGATCCCATATTAGATTAGTTAATAACCTTAATATGGGAGAAGGTAGGGTCTTTGAATCAGCACTTTTGCTAGGTAATATCCAGATTACGCTGACCCTACCATTGTTTCCAAACTGTGTCAGAAAGTAGTCCTTTTCAAGCATCTGTTGTTAATGATATAAAATTTGATGTTAGATTATAATGTCAAGGGCATTGAGAAATTTTAAAAGAAATTGTTAAAGAAGTGTTAAGATCATGCAGCCTTAGTTCTTACTGCTAATTTTAGTCCATTACACCAGCAATTTAATGGAATGTTACCAAAATACATTACCATCAGCAGAACAGTCTTCTGCAATTGTAACCAAGTGTTTAGGCAAGTGTTGGATAACTACTTTTCTGTAAAGCTGGGTTCTATGAATTAGAGCTAGTTTGTGCTATTGCATTGTTTTGGATTTGGTGAATTACAATGTAATCCTCCCATGGTGGCTGTAATGTTTGATTATTTCCACCAGATCTTTTTGAGTTACAGGGCTGGTTCTGTCTGTGTCATGCCAAAAGTAAAAGCCTTTTTGTTGAGGAAGTGTAAAAACTACTTTTATAGAAATGCTTTTTGAAAAACAATTCTTGAGATCTTGAAAATATTTGTAGAGTTGAACAGTACTGTATTTTCATTTTAAGAATCCTGTGAATATCTTTTCAAAATAGGAGCTATCTTATATTTTTAAAATATTGTGACTTTTTTTCAGAGAAGACTCTTAGGAGAATTGTGTATTAGCTCTGAAAGAAAAAAGAAAAAAGAAGGAAAGAAAAAAAGTCTTACAAATTTTCATCCTCTGATTCCTGTGATTAGAGCAGGCTCTTCACCCATATCTTCTCTCCTTCAGACACATACCTGAAATAGCAGACTGAAGAGTTCATACTTACAGCACTGAGGGGCTTTCCAAATTGGAACGTTCCTAGAGAGATTGGGACAGAATATTTAAAATATCTTGGGGAAGAAATTAAATGTCGCTCATTTGTCTCTTGGATATTAAGCAGGTAGAGGATTTGGAACTATTATCTCATATCGTGGAAAAATCTCTTGTTGTATTGCACATGTAATGAAGACTGTCAGGTTTCAGATTTTTGTTGAGCTGAATGCTTTTTCAGGTTTTGCTTTCTAAGAGAAAATACTTACCTTTTACCTGTGTGAGCCTGATCTTTTTCAGTTTTCTCAGGCAAAGACATTAATCTCTGTTAGGTAAAAGTCTCTAGAATTTAAGGTTTTTTAGAATTATAGGTCTGGGTGGAGAATATGAATCTAAAAACATCTTACTTCGCTAGAGGAGATTTTGATGTTTGTGTTGAAGCGTAAGTTGGGTGGATGGCTAGTGGATTGGGGTTTTTGTGTTCAACTCCATAATTTGATACAGAAAATGTAAGATAATGTTTATACCTTAGAATTGTGAAATAAATATTTAACTTTATAAATGTGAAATAAATGTTTAAGTGTGTGTATCTAGAAGTGAAGTAGGCACTTAGTGTATGTGTGTGCATATGTGGATTTATAGGAGACAGCATCATTAAATGTGTGTGAATAATATATATATAAAAGCCTCAAAAGGCTGCGTTTTAAAACAAATGCCTAATTTTCTTTCTGATTTTTGTACAGTGGTACTACTTAAATTGATTTAATAAAGTTTTTTCAAAGTTAGTGAAAATGCAGTTCAGTTAAATACTCTCCCTCTCCCTTCTCCAACATCCTCCATTCCATCCCCTCCACGATCCATTGCCCCCCTTTCCTCTGTTCTTCTTCCCCTTTCTTCATTCACTGTCAGGAAGGGACGCCTCAGAAGAGTCATTTCAGCTCAGCACGCCACCGTCAGAGACTAGTGGAATCATCAGCTACAAAAGTGAGTGCCTTTATTGAAGGACCATTTCTAAAAGGGAATGTTGTGCCACCAGAGGATTTATTAAAGAGAAGCTCTGTGTGCTTTGGTGGGAGATTTAAGTTATTTTTACTCATCTACAAGTGATATAATCACTATGTCTGAAGGTGAACTTCAGCACTGAATTGATTCCTACTCAAGTGCAGTAGTTGCTTTTCAACTTAAGAAAATTGTGGGGAGATTTTGTTTGTATCTGCAAAGTGTAATAGAAACTGTATGAAAAGTTCCACTTGCTTTTATCAGTTTGTGTGATGTCTTTTTGTAAATCTATGTGCAGTTCATTTGTCTCATTCTTAAATAAAAGGCTTTCATTGAATTAAAAATTGACAAGGATATGGAAAATAACCAAATGCTATTATCAAGGCTATGAAGCAATACAAAGTTTCAGAGTAAAAAGACTGACATCAAAAGATGATATGAGCAGATAAAATAGCAGTACTTGCTAGTTCATAAGGCTGTTCCACCTTTTTAGAGATGTACTCAGGAAATGTGGTAGGTTCAGTGAGGGTGGTGTTACTATGGAACTTCTAATAAAAAAAAGTATATAGTGCATATTTTAGAGTATCAATGTTTGCCTATATTTATTTTGTGCTACTTTTTTGTGAGATTCCAGAAAATAATGAAACTGTGTATCCATTACTGCCACTGCCTGGAAATCCCATTTTTTGCTTTATTTGAGATATTGCAGAATTGATTGCAGTATTTACATACAAGTTTTGATACAGGTTGAAGTACCTGTGGGAGTAGCTCTGAGACAGCAGTCCTGGTTATGAAAGAAAAGCCCTGATTTTATATTTTATCTTACATTCGAATTAGGATTCCAAGTAATTTTTTCTGTTTCTATATGTGTTAATTCATTAGATATTAGTAATGTTGCCTTTTACCATTTCTTTCAGCATGTAACAACATTATCAATACTAAAATATCCTTTTGGAGTTCTGAGGGAAGGGCATTTTGGGGTTTAAAGAAGCAAAAGTAAGTCAAACACACACACAGAATATATTTGTGTATATACACACACATAGATCAGCCTGTTCTCTTGACCAGCCACTTTGTGGGTGCATTACTGTTTACTAGAATGACTCCAAGTAATTTCCGCAATATGTAGAGCTTCAATGTGTGAAGGAAAAATATCTGCTGAAGCGCAATTCTGTGCATGTAAGTGTGCTAGGTTTTGCTCCCTCCTCTTACCTAGTTTTTCTGCATTTTTTCACCATGTCCCAGTTCTCTACTGTGTGTCTGGATATACCTTGTCAAAGGTAGGTGTGCTGTCAAAACCTCATTGTGGTAGCTACAGAGTAACCTTAGTATTTGCTCTTCTGTTTTATTTGGGACAGAAGGACCAGAAATTGTCTCGATTGGTGTTTCTAGAGTCCTAAGACACGGTTCTGTAGTGTTTTTGTTGCTGGGAGAACATCCTGAAGCACTGGGAGCAAGTCAGCAGCTCAGCTCTGCTGGACACCAGCCCAGCATCCAGAGGAGGGCTGTTACCACAGACCGCATCAGCTCCACCTCTCCCCCTACAATGACTGCCAGCAATTTCACCATGACCATCTGCTTAGAAAAGACTTCTCAGCACATAGGAAGAACATTTCTCTGGTTTAGTGTTTTGTCTTGGTTAAAATGTGTCTGGAGAGAGAAAGAAGAACAGCAAAGAGGAGAGAGGGAAGGAGAGGCAGGAGAAGAGAGAAGGCAAATAAGAAGCACTTCTTCAGTGCCAGTGGGAAAGAAGAAAAAAAACTACGAATTCATAGTTCTCCGTCATCTGCAGGTCACATACCTTATCTCCTCCCTTGCTGTCCAGACAAGAGACTGGTGAAAATCTGGAACAGTAGTCTTCTGAGTCCTGTTTTTTGGTAACATTTCACTGAGTGGGCAATACCTAGACAGGACGAGCCTATAAAACTAACAGGCACCTGTACCCATCTGTGCTGATAGCCATGCCTTCTCTTCCTGTTCTCTGGTAACATTTCTCAGTGAAGAATAGATGCCATGCTTTATGTCCTAAGTGCATGTGATTTTTCTTCTCACCCACCCACCACCCTTGCTGTGTTCTTGAAATCAACAGCTGAAAGAACTGTACATCCATGGTTTGGTTGAGGTAATTTGAGATATTAATTTCTGTTTGTTTCCTCCTCCTTCCTGCATGCCTTCTGCCTTCTTTTGTGCATGGGTCACATGCAGGGGCTTGGATGACGTGCTTTGGGCTCATGGAATCAATAGAATTGTCAAAGTTGGAAAATGCCTCAAAGATCATCAAGTTTAGTTGTTAACCCAGCACCATATTCACCATTAAACCATGTCCCCAAGTGCCATATATACTTATCTTTTGAACCCTTCCAGGGATGGTGATTCTGCTGCTTCCCTGGGAACCTTGTTTCACTGCCTGACCACGCTTTCAGTGGTGAAATTGCTCCTAATACTCAATCTGAACCTCTTGTGACACAACTTCTGTCTAACACTTCAATGGGTTTCAAGTCAGGGTCAGACCCCACTCAGGTTGGCCCAGCTGATGGAATGTAGAATCTGGATTTGGCCTTGGCTTCTCATCTCAGAAAGTTTTGGAATAGCTGGTGGTTATAGGACAAGGTGGCGTAGTTTGCTGCTCTACATGGGCATGTCCTGGAAGCGGACATGAAAATTGTGAGAAGGCTGTTGTTAATGTATTTCTTAAGGACTTTTGGGGATGTACTTTATTATTACTCTATCAGCTGAGACTACTCAAGAAAAGGAAGGAAGAGAAATCTGTCCTGAAGCAGGTATTGCAGCTGTCTGTGTGCTGATTGAAGGAGAAACCCTGAGCAAATTTGCACTGTTTAGCAAAAGGAGGGAAACACTGTGTTCCTCAAAGACATACCTGTGTTCCTAGGACATGCTTATGCTTCAGGCGGTATGAAATCCTCAGTATTTACTACTTATATCTCTGTGAAAGTAAAGTAGGGAAGTGCTGTTAGTACAGAGCTTCTGAGAAATAAACTGTGTCTTTCCTTTGTATTCCTGCTTGCACTTGGAGAACTATTGTTTTCTGTCAGTTACCTGCAGACTACTGCAAGTCAGTAGGAGTGTCATCAGAATCCATCTTTCCTCTTCTGTAGCATGATCACCCTTACCAGTAGTTGCTGTGACAATCTGACCAGCAAGCACTCTGCTTGAAGGAAACCATTTGTAAAACAGCTGATGAAGAAAGCCCACAACTTTCCCTCATGAAATTTGGGAAAGTTGAACTCCAGTCATTTCAAAAGGTAACAGCAGTGCAGCCTATCTCCCAGACCTACTAATGACTTGAGCTGCACACTGCTTGTCTCTCTGCAGACACAACTGCTGCAATGCGTTTGACAGCCTCTACCACTTGGGCCTATGGGTCATTGATCATTCATTCTTGGGCTATGGGGGAGCGAGGATGCTCTCCTGATCAAGACTGGGAATATGGTTGAGAGTCAGTTATGCAGGTGATTCCAGAGTAGAAAGCTGTAGAAAGGCAGAACTTCTGCAGCTGTTTGTTTTGTCACACTCATTTATTGCCTCAGGAAGAGCTCCCAGTTGTTCCTGGTGGTACAGGTGCACAGAAGCCTCATGGCCGTCTTGTGCTAAAACAAGGACTATTTTGCCTGCTTTTAGACCAAAGATGGCAAATTGCCATCAACAAATCTCACATACTTTTCTTTAAGCTTGTTAATTCAAGCATACTACAAACACACACACTAAACATACTGCACCACACACACACACACTACATACACTACACACACAATCCGCCCCCCCCCAAAAAAAAACCTAAACAAACTTGTTACTTTGAAAATATTGTTTTGTATCTTGGCACTGTAAAGACTGATGGGATCCCTTTTATTCCTTTTGCCTTCCTGTGCAGCAGCTGTTTGCCCAGGTGGCAGGATGTAATGGAAGCTCTGTCTGCACAGCTTGCAGGGACTGTTGCCTGTAATCAGGGATGCTATTTGGGCTTGGGGCAAGACCATCACAAACTTGTAAAGGAATAGTGATTTTGTGCCTGCATTCTGCTGGGCCTTGTTTTGGTGTTTAATTCTACATGTCCTGAGTTTCCTGCATCTGCTTCCTAACCTCATGGTTATGGGAGAATGATTGTATTAGGGAGACTTGGAAGCAAGGCTGTGTGTCTCATTAAGCAGCAGCAGTGCTGAGTGAGTCAGAGGACACTGAGGTACAAATTACCCAGAAGATCTTTTTTTCTGTGGTCATCTGACTGCAATGATTCACTTATGTCTCCTTGTCCTGGACCTTGATGAAGTGCATTTCTGGGTCAGTGATTTGGGTGACCCAAAGGAGCAGGGGACACACTGTATTGACTTAGTGAGACTAATGTTTCCTGAGCGGAGAGGATTGTGGCCTGTCCTGTCAAAAGAGAATAGAGTTGTTAGGATATGGTGCTGTGACCGTGGCCAGCTATGAGCTCATGTTTGATCTGATGCAAATCATGGAAAGCTAAACTTCAAACAGTTACACAATCATAGAGTAGTTTGGATTGGAAAGGACCTTAAGATCACTAGTTCCAATTGTTGTCTGATAGGCAGCCACGTCTTCTGCTAGACCAGAGCTCCATTCAGCTTGGCCTTGAACGTGTCCAGGGATGGGACAGCTAAAAGTTCTCAATCTACTCCAGTACCTCACCAACCTCACAGGAAAAACCTTTTTCCCCAGTACCCATCTAAACCTGCCCTTTTTCAGTTTGAAGCCAGTACCCTTCATCCTCTCACTACATGACCTCGTAAAAAGCTGTTTCCATCTTTCTTAGACTCCCTTCGGGTACTGGGTGACTGCAATTAGGTCATCCTGAAATCTTCTGTTCTTGAGGCTGAACAGTTCCAATTCTCTCAGCCTTTTTTTCATAGGAGATGTGCTCATCCTTCTCGTAATTTTGATGGCTTCCTCTGGACTCGGTTCAACAGGTCAATATCTCTACTGTGCTGAGGACCTCAGAAAGAGCACAATATTCCAGTTGGGGTCTCACCGGGGCGGAGCAGAGGGGCAGAATCCCCTCCCTGCCCTGCTGCCCACACTGCTCTGGATGCAGCCCTGCACACGTTTGGCTCTCTGGGCTGGGAGTGCCCATGGCTGGGTCATGTCCAGCCTCTCACCCACAGCACCCCCAAGCCCTTCTGGGCAGGGCTGCTCTCAGTGTGTTCATACTTAAGCTTCATACTGGGGGTTGCCCCAGCTCAGGTGCAGGACCTTGAATTTGGTGCTGTTAAAACTCATGAGATGCCCATGGTCCCACTGCTCTAGCCTGTCCAGGTCTGTCTGGATGGCTTCCTGTTCTTTATGTGTCTCAACTTCACCACTCAGCTTGGGGTCATCTGCAAACTTGCTGAGGGTTCACTTGATTCTTTTGTCATTAAGGATGATATTAAATAATGCTTAAGGACCCCTGAGGGACATTGCTTGTCACTGTCCATTGGGATTCTGAGCCATTGATCACTGCTCCCTGCATGCGACTGTCCCAACCAGTTCTTTATCCATGTAAGTCTACCTACTTCTCCCATTAAATCCATCTGTCTCCATTTTAGAGAAATGGGTGTTGTAGGAGATGGTGTTGAAGGCCTTAGAGAAGTGCAGATAAATGATACCTGTGACCCTGTACTTGTCCACTGATGTAGTCACACCATTAAAAAAATGTGGAGTATAAAAGATGCTGAGACACTGTGGATTCTGACTTGTCTGCTTGACCTGCAAACCAGGGTTGGTTCTCAGATACACATGGAAGCAATATAGATTTTTGCTGTATTGCATTGTGTTAAATTATTTACATTAGCTGGTAGTGCCTTGATACAGAAGCTTAATATAAAGGGTAGCTGGTTAATTTGTTTGCTGCAGCTTCTTAGTGGGTAGCAAATGTGGACACACAGGTAGACAAAGTTAAAGAAAGTGCTGTAGTAGTAATGATCTGAAAGACGAAATAAAACATGCATTTATAAAGCTGTGAAACTTAACAGCTGAATAAAAATCAATTTGATATGGGAGCATGGAATTGAGAAAGAATTACAATGGAAAGCATTCCGACAATTTTCAAACTTCTTTTGTGTTTCAGTGCATAAATAAAGCTGTATTCAGATTAGGCTGCAGGTGTAAATTGGGAACATCTGTCTAACAATTAAGAAGGTTATTCAGAATTTTGTTAGCTTGGAAAAAACCACTGTAGAAGAATTAAATAAAGAGAGAAGACATTTCAGCACAGATCATTTGTTTGCTTTTACACACGTTCTGGTGTGAGTACCCTGTATCAATTAATTACAATTTTTCCCTCAACTTCATAGTCTTCCCTCAGTTCATACTGAACAATTTCTGCAGAAGTTGTTTTTGGTTGTTTTTTTTTTTTAATCTGATATTTGCTTGCTTATAAAGTAATTTCTGAATTTAAACCAGTAATTTATTGTACTTTTTGAGCTGGTAAAATTTTCCTACAACTGTTTTCTTTGTCTTAGTGGCTCATGATTTGTAATTGTAAAGAAAATTTGCTGTTGAGAATTATGTCTCTACCTGTTTAACCTAGACTGAAGGTCTTAAACAGTTGAGAGATCTCATTAAAAACAATGATTTATATATGGCTATTTAATAAATGGCTAGATGGATTAGCTGCTATTTTATATCTTTAGGGACTCCACCTTAAGTGTGTTTTAAACCTACACTCCTAAAATTCTACTGCTTTTTACCATAAAATCAACACAAATCAGAGTCTTACTGTAAGAATAGGCTATTAGTGTAATGTGTTCTGCTCAAATAAAAAAAGAAGTCATCTAGTAGGCAGGGGAGTGAAGAGAATGAAGCACTCCCTAGCACTGCTCTGTGGCAACAGCTGACAGAAGTTTGATTTGATGGCCAATTGATTGCTAGAAAGTTATGTTTACCAAAGATATAAATAGAAACAGAAGATATGTTACAGTCAAATATTATGGGTGGATCCTCCCTGGCAAGTTAAGTTTGTTTTCCTTGTAAAATTATTATCCTGACCAAGTCAGTCTGTCAGTAGTGTAATACGTATTGCACTAGATAGGTTTAGTAACATTCTACACCAAACTGGGGAAAAAAAATCCACAGTACTCCATTTTCTCCTTACTAAAATTTTGGTTCTATACAAGGCAATACCAAGTTATAATTAGATATTTTCAGCTGTTACTTCAGATGTGTGATCTCCATCTCAGTGTTGCTTGCATGCTTTCCAGTTGGTTAAAAATAAAAGTAGCTGTGGCAGAAATAGTATTATAAATAGCTCGGCTAGAATAAATGCTAGTATGTATGCAAAAAAAAATTACAGAAGTGTAAAGTCTGTCTTAAAATATCCTTAAATTAGTCAGCATGTAACCTAGTTTAGGTGTGGAATGCACACACAAAAAAAGATTGTGGAGTGGAACCAAATTGTGAGCTAGATTTTGAAATGTCTGCCTAGAACTAGGGTGGGGGAAGTGTTGGGTCACACCAGTGTTGGAAAGTATTTCAACAATACTGAAATAATGCTTGTGTCTTCAAAAAGACAGATTTTTTTTTCCCACAGGGAACTGGGAAATTTCACAGGGAATTTTATTCACAGAATGATGTAGTTTAGGAAAGATCTTTAAGATCTTTTTTTGTTAGTGCAAATCTTTGACTGATCACCACCTGCTGACCAACTAGTGCTATGTCTAGTAATTTCTTAAACATCTCCAGGGGTGGTGATTCCATCACCTCCTTGGGCAGCCTATTCCAGTACTTAACAACCCGTTTCTTTCTGATGTCCAACTTGAGCCTCTTCTCGTGCAACTTGAGGCCGTTTCCTCTCATCCTGTTTCTTGTTGCCTGGGAGAAGAGGCTGATCCCCACTTGGCTACACCCACCTGTCAGGCAGTTGTGGAGAGTGATAAAGTCACCCCTAAGCCTCCTCTTCTCCAGGATAAACAATCCCAGCTCACTCAGCTGCTCCTCATAGGACCCACTCTCTAGACCCTTCACCAGCTTTGTTGCTCTTCCCTGGATACACTGCAGTATCTCAATGTCTTTCTTGAATTGAGGGGCTCGGAACAGCCCCTCCAGCCCCTGCTGCAACAATCCCTGCCTTGCTCCTGCTGGCCACACCATTGCTGATCCAGCCCAGGATGCCATTGGCCTTCTTGGCCACCTGGGCACACTCTGGCTCATGTTCAGTCACTGTCACCAGCGCCCCCAGGTCCTTTCCAGGCACTTTGTCCCAGCCTGTGGCACTGCCTGGGGTTGTTGTGACCCAAGGGCCTTGTTGAACCTCACACCATTGGCCTCAGCAATGATCCAGCCTGCCCAGATCCCTCTGCAGAGCCTTCCTGCTCTCCAGCAGATCAGCACTCCTATGTAACTTAGTCTTAATGAACTGACTGAAGGTACACTTGGTTCCGTCACCCAAATCATTTGTAAAGATTTAAATAGCATTGGGGCCAGTATTGAGCCTTTGGGAACCTCACAAGTGACTGTCTGCCAATTGATTGTGACACCATTATCCCTAAAATTGTGGTCAATTGGTGTACAGTAGGCCAATCTCACACACAGAGCCCAGGTATTTGTTTCTTTCATGTTTCTGCTTAGATAAGAGCTGTGTGGTACATATGCAAAGCTAACACTCATTCTTGAAACTTTACACTGTATATTCTCTTTGGCAAACAGAGGCATATTGGCTACAAGTTACCTAGTTCTCATATTAATTAGTATTCTATGTTCTGTTAGTTGAATGATTCTCTTGTGTCTCATGCTGATTGGTCTGCATGCTGAGTTTTGCTCTTCTTTTGAGTCAGTGGATTTCTTGATCCGTGAGTCGAATGTCACAGTCGCCCCCTGCCAAACTGCCTTTTACCCTGTTGTCTCGAGTGCAGCTGCAGATTGAGCTCGAGTTCACCAGAGCCTGAGGCCAAGAGGCTGTGAACTGGCACCAATCCCTTGCACTACAAAGTGCATGAGGCTCTGTGGCATCGGCCAGGTAACAACAGAGAGCAGCAGGAGCTGATAACTCAGCAGAAAGTCCCCAGACTTGCACAGGCTGTAAAAACCCAGGTGATCCTTTGAGGCTGTGAGGCCTGTTCCACAGCCCTTTCCTCATTGCCTGTAACTCTTGGAGTGAAGCATTATTCTGACCCCTGAGATATCAGCACCATTCATCACCACTCTATGGGCCCAGCCACCCAGCTGGTTTTTAACCCACTGAAGAGTGCTCTTGTCCAAGGCATGGGCTGACAGCTTCTCCAGCAGAATGCTTTGGGAGACGGTAGGCTCCAAAGGGTTTGCTGAAGGGAGACTACATCCACAGACTTTCTGTCATCCTCTGGGGCAGGTCATCTTATCATAAGAGGAGATCATGTTGGTCATGCAGGAGCTGCCTTTCCTAAATATATGCTGTCTGAGCCTGATCCCTTGGATGTTCTGTATGTGCCACGTGATCACATTCAAGGTCATCTGATAAGCTTCCTAGGCACTGAGGTACATCACTATGCATGTACTTATTTTACCTACTTATTGTGGGTAAGCACAGGAAACATGGTTTAAATAAATGGACAATGGCTGAAATGTCCAAATGAAGAACGAATGCAGAACTCAGAGGGTCAGGATCAGGGCAGTAGAATCCAGCAGTCAGTGGTGTTCCCCAGGGATCACTACTGGGTCCAGCCCCACTCACCTTGTTTTTCACTGGCCTGGATGAAGGGATCCAAGGCACCCTCAGCAGGTTTGCTGGTGACACAAACTGGGGAGTGGCTGATACACCTGAAGGCTCTGCTGCCTTTACCTTGGTAGGCTGGAGAGCTGGAGAGAGAGAACCCTAATGAGGTTCAACAAGGGCAAGGGCAGGGTCCTGCAGCTGGGGAGGAAAAACCCCAAGTTATTATAACACCAAGCTGGGCCGCCTTGGTGGAGCTCAAGGTGACAATGAGCCAGCAGTGAGTCCTTGTGGCCAGGAGGCCCAGTGGGATCCTGGGCTGCACTGGGAAGAGTGTGGCCAGCAGGTCAAGGGAGCTGATCCTCCCCCTCCACTGGGCCCTGGTGAAGCCACACCTGGAGTGCTGCATCCAGTTCTGGGCTCCTCAAGACAAGAGGGACAAGGAACTCCTGGAGAGGGTCCAGTGAAGGGTCACGAAGATGATGAGGGGTCTGGAGCATCTCTCTTACAAAGAGAGACTGAGAGAGCTGGGCCTGTTTAGTCTAGAGAAGAGAAGATAGAGGGCATCTCATCAATGTATATAAATATCTCAGAAGTGGGTGCCAAGAGGATAATGCCAGACTGTTTTCAGTGGTGCTCAGTGACAAGTGAGGAGCAATGACACAAGCAGTTTCACCTCAACATAAGGCAGGACTTCTTTACATTGAGGATAGCAGAACAATGGAACAGGCTGCCCAGAAAGGATCTCCCTCTCTGAAGACATTAAAAACTCAGCCAGACATGTTCCTGGATGTAACCTACTCTAGGTGACCCTGCCTTGACAGGGAGATTGGACGAGATGATCTCCAGAGACCATCCAACCCTAACTATTCTGTGATTTTGTCATCTTCACTAATGAAATTAGCATGGAAGACTCACTGGTGCTTTCCCTGACTCAAATATCTTGGTGGTGTGACTGCGGAAAAAGTGAAAGCTGATACATTAGCCTGCCAGTTTAATCATCTAAATCAGTATATGAACTGAGAGGAATTCTTGATATTATTCCTTCTTGCAGACTTACTTTAGGACTGGCTTGTCTCCTTTTGATTTAAAACCATCTAGGAAGAGTAGAGAAAAAACTATTGTTTGCTTTCTTTTACTTTTGTTTCATATTGAATAGATACAGATCTGAAGGTGCATTTTCTTCTATCTTTTTGTTTTGTGAGGGTCTTTTGGACTAGTCGCACAAGAAATCTATGCCTTTGGAAAGTTCTTCCCGTTAGTTAGCAGATATTTCATGACAGAAACTTGCAGACAAACATATTAGACAGAGATACAAATTCGAGTGACCTTCACTGGTCCTGTTAGACCTTATTAAGCTGATGTAAATAGGATTATCAGTCAAAGGTAAAAGGAAATTTAAGAAATGTAATGTTTGCAAAACTTAATACAGTTGCTGATGTGATTTAGTGTAGTTTCACATGAAACTATCATTTTGCCATATTGGACAAGGAGGGGAATGAGACTGTCTTTGAAATGGCAATAAACCGAAAAGACTATCTGGGTCCTAATCTCATTTGATCTAGAGTGTTAGTAGTCCAAATAAAAACTATAAAATATACCTGACTTTATTGCTAGCTCATATAGAGGGATCAGGTAATGATATAAATTGTAGAAAAAGATTTATCACAGTTACATGTTTGTTTTTTTATGTAAGAAGAATTGTCTGTCCACTGTGTTTTTTTAGCTGAAAACTGTGTCTAGCATGAAACAGTGGTTTATGCCAAGAGTTCAGAAATTCTTACACACAGTGGTATGACACTAGACTAGTAAATTGTATTGTATATCAAAGATTATTCCAGTGAAATCATCAGTATTAGGAAGCTAGGGTTGTGCCTCAGGGTAGTTGCTGCTAGGCATCTGCATTAGAGATTTTAAGCCTGAGATTGATACAGTAGATGTGTTGTTGCACACATTTTGATGCTTTCAGATAAAAATATAAACAGCATACTGATAAGGTTTGTGTTACATTCCCTTGCTGATAGGGAAAGGAATATTTTAAAAAAGCATTGAAACACCCAGATGAAATTTTTTCCTGTCTTCCTATGGTGGATACTCAAAATTGAGATTGCAGCTAATTAGATAACCTGGATAACATCAGCAGGGAGAGCAGTATAATATCAATATGGATCATGGGATTTTTGTTGTATTATCTTTGGGAGGTTGAAATCAATTTTTCTCACTTTGGAGTGTGTGTTGACTAGTAATTGAATATTTGTGTAACAGTTCATGCTGGTGGTGTCCTCTTGCCTACCATATGGGAAGAGGAATAGTGACAATAGCCTTCTGCAGTTCAGCAGCAAATAAGTATGGCAAACAGACAGGACAAGGCAGGACATGTAGGAAAGGCCCATCAACAACTATGTTTTGATTAATCTGGTTTAGGGGATCTTCAGATTTTTCAGGGTGTTTAAAGCCCTGTAAGAAACCAAACTTCAGCTGAAATTGAACAAGCTGGAAAATCAAGTGTTAGGAGAAATGTGTGACTAGAGTTTTGAAGTGAAAAAATGAAATGTGCATTTTGACTAAGCTGCTTTCAGAAACAGGATTAATATTTACCTAGTTGGTTTCCAGGCAGTCTCACTTTTTCCAGTGTAACCCTTGCTTGAGAACTTCCTTTCACATCAGTGGAGTGTATTTCTCCAGTAAGTTGTGTGGGATCAGCTGAACTGATCTAAGGTGAATTTATAAAAACTGATTAAAATGTCAACATTAAGCAAAATCTCTAATTTTGAGATTTTTAATTGCTTAAGGGGCAGAAGATCTGGTATCCTTTTTCTGCAAAAGAGGTATCTTTTGAAAGTGAAAATGTAATGTTTTGTTGCTGTTCCGTGTGATTTTTCTGGGTGAAAAAGTGAGTTACTTGTGCCTTTTGTTTCTGGTTTTCCCCAAGTATTTCCTTTATGTGTGAAGAGCAGCTGCAGAGCTCAGCTCTGTGGGTCTGAGAGTGAACATTGTGGGCAAAGTAGTGCTTTGACCAAACTCCATGACTCAATTCCGCTGAGCTTAAAACTTAGTTCCAGTGAACTTTCCCCTTCTGACTTAGCCACCTCCAGCTGATGATTGTAAACATGTTAAGATAGAGCAAGGCCTGTATTTTGCTAGTGCTATCAGTCCTGGATGAAAGAACAAATGTATTGATTTTTTTAATCCCTTCTGTCCTGTGCAAAATGACTAATAAAAACTGTTGCAATCAAAACCTGAGTGTAGGCAAGTCTCTCATGCTGAAGGCAAGATTAATAATTTTATCTTATAGTTACTGATTTCAACAAAAGTCAGCAGCAGCTTCTGAATTAATACAAAATATGATTTGCATCTGGGGAAATTAAGGCATCTAGATTCTTGTGGGCATAATGGTCTTTAGGAATTACGTTGTCAAGAAGTGTTGATGCTGGCCATTGTGTGCAATGCCACTATGGTAGTGTTTTTTCTTTTGCTCTTGAATAGTAGGCAAAATCCTTTCTGGTATGCCAGTATAAAAACGCTGTTTTCTGTTTGATGAAAGAACCTACAGATTCAAACAGAACTTAGAGAAATCACTGACTTTAGTTAAACCATTGATTTAAGGTTTTCCAGTTCTGGTTAACTGTGTAATTGCTTATAGTTGTTTAAGTAAACACTTTTACCAGTAGCTGGCATTTATGTCTTGTGTGACTTTTTTTCCTTTTTCATCTCCTTTTCCCTTAATGATATGATAAGACTTTAAAACTCTAATGATAGGAATATTCATGTGAACTTGGCAGCTGGAATCTGTTGAGTGTTGGTGTTTCAAACACTTTGCAGTCCATGCATTTTCTCCATTAGTCATGTGGTGATGTACTGTGCCAAGGGGTGAAATAAACTGTAGGACAGCAGGTCAGAATGAAGCATAGATTTTCTAACACTGAGTTAGACTACATGTTTTTGTATACTTGGAGGTGGAGAGTTTGTTCATTCAGAGTTTTCACATTTTTTTCTTAAAGAAACATGGTTTCAGTTGTTTTTTTTTTTTTTTTTATTGAGCTAAGAATGCAATGTAGTGGGCAACAATCTCTTAAGTACTATTTTTCTACTATGTTTTACTGTGAATTATTTGAAATAAGGAAATATACCACTAGAAAATGAATGCAGAGATTTACAGAGTTAATATTGGCAATAGTCAAATTGCTCTCTTTTCAGAAAGGCTCATTGAAAGGGGGTTTTCACCTTTTACTAATTGCAGTAGCCACTCAAACACGATATGCTGCCTTATTGTCATGAGGTAGTAGTGTTGATGTGTTCTGCCACTACTTCTTTTTATGGAGAACATGAGATCCAGCAGATATAATGTTGTTAGGCATAGTTTGAACAATTCTTAAATGCATTCCTGCTTCCCATTTGGGCAGTAGGTTGCGTAGGGTTTTTTTGTGATGATTTGTTATAGCTGTGAAGCATTGAGTATATGGACTCCATTGGGCTAAACTAGGCATGGCTCATTTTCTGTGGTGATAAATTTTATTCTCATAAATGGTATGCTTGTAGCACTTTTCATTTACTTATTTGTTTACTAACTTTACTCAAAACTACTTTGAGTGGCTGACTCTCTTTTCAGGGTTTTTCTACTTTCTCTGAAGAAACTGCTTTATTTCTTTGTCTTCTGTAAAAAGAACACACACAAAAAGGTGTAATTGTTTTTCTTTGCTTTCTGTAAATTTATTTCAAAATTTAGTTGGGAAAGTTATGGTATTGTATTCTTAAACAATGTCTAACAAGGTAAACAAAGTTCTTATGCTTATTGAATGTTATTACCAATCCCACAATTGAAGAGTCTTCAGACTATAGTGTATTTCATAGGAAAAACCTTACTTAACTCATGGAATCCTTCTGAAATGTTTCACCTTCCATAGGGATCAGTGTTTTTAATGCAATATGAGAATTTCTAGAATGCTAAGCAAAGTAAAACACATTTAACTGTTGTTTACTTAGTTGAGTCTAGTCTATTATAAATCTTAATGTTGTATCTGGTTCATCTGTAGGAAAATAGATTATTTAAATTGCTCTTGTACGTGATAAAATGATTGCTTTCTTTTTATTATATGGTTTTTATATATGGCCAGTTTGACATTCTTTTTTGATTCACTTAATTTGCATTTAAATTGATAATGCCTAGCACCTGAATATTCCTTTTACATCACATCTCAGAACACAGAACTAAGACAAAGATATGTTTGTCTTTTGAAGGATACAGTCAGCAGTGCCTGTAACAAAAGCAGAGAAAGTTAACTAAGGAGATAAAAATGAATTGCATTGAACATGCAGTATTTAATTAGATAAAATGTGGCTTTTTCTGGCCGCATTGGAGCTTAGGTGCCTCTTCACTTCTGCAGTGTATTCCCGTTGCAAGCTGTGGTGGTGTGGCTAATTTGTGACTTGCAGTTTGGGGACGTGAAGGGAATAAGTTATGCTGAATAACATCTTTAAATTTTGAAATGCACAATTAAGAATGTGCAGAATTAAGAATTAAGAAGCATGATGTTTTGTCTCAAGGAGTGTTCTGTGTCACAGGGCAACTGTGAATGAAATCTTCCTTGAGTAGTGGTAACTACCTTCCAGAGCTTGCCAATGCAGAAGTGGCAATTTTTGTCCATGAAGATGCTTGTGAAGAGATAATCTGTGATTTAATTGGAGAGAGTACACAATAAGCAAGCAAAAACCCTGGTAAAAACTGATGGCTGTGTCTGAATGAGTGGAAAGAATCTGTAAGCCTTCAGCTGAAAGGCAGAACATCAGACTTTACTGTAGGGCATTGATAATGCCTGGTTCCTTGGCAGCAAGTGTGGAAAGTGAGAGATAGTGATCTTGGCTTACATTACCAGTGAAGAAGGTATTGGTACAGTTTTCCTGAGAGAAGTGGTTATAGAATTGCATCCTGGACAAGACTAGAACTCAGACTGCTGAGGAGAAGGTGTTGAGAATGCAAACTCACTTGGGTCATCTGAAAGGAAGAATGGTTTTACAGTTACACCTATTTTGGGAGAAATCAGATCCAAGTGGAGACACCTTGACTGACAAAGACCTGAACGTATTTTCAGCATCTTCTTGAAAACTGGTTAATCCTGTGTTGAACTGCAATTTTTAGGGTCAATAGACATTGAAATTCCACCCTGATGTTAATAGAATATCATTTCTGAGGCAAAGGCTTACTATTCCTGGAACCAGGAAACACTGTAAGTTGTCATAGAAACAAAAGACAGCTTTGCCGGAGAAACAAACTTAGAGCAGATGATGTACATTTGGTGTGAGACACTAACACTTGTCATTTGTTGTGGTTGATCTGTCTCCACATAGACGTTGCTGCTCTGTGATCCAAAAGAACCAAATGCTGCCAAAGTTGGAAGCAATAAAATAAAAAGCATAACCTGTCACTGCCTTGCTTAGAAGGTGTTTAGAATGGATTAGTGCAATGACTTGATATATTAATCTTATAAAGAGGTCAAGATTAGCTTGTAAAAAGCTCTTGCACGGTGTAATACCTTTCTCTGATAGATGGAAACAATCCTTTACTTTGTTATCTGCGCTGCTTTCTTTCCTTATTGCCACATCCACATGGAAGGGATGATGCTGTCATCCCTCAGCTTATCTTCAGCAAAAACATAGTAATTACTTAAGAAATACTTCAGATTCGTTCCTCAAAGCAGTAAGTCTTGCTATCATTGATGATGATAAAAACGTGATTGTGTGCCATTGCTGATTTTTTCCTTCCTATTATTATTAATACGATGATAATGTTACAATTTTAAACTGTTAAGATCTAACACAGGCTACCAGAAAGCTGTCAGATGTTTACAGTTTATGATAGATGGATAGAGCAACAGTGTTTAAAAAAACCCAGCAACTTACATATTAATCTTGTTATACTTAACACCTCACCAGCTGAAGAATGCATAAATAAAATTTGTTTTGAAAAGGTGCACTTTTTCAGACTACTTTTATGAGCAACTCAAAACTCTGAAAGACTTCTTGAATATTTGAAGATTGCAGAAGGTGAAGCAGATTTACTGTAATTGTAAGATGAACCTTGTATTAACAATATTAGCTATGTCTCATGAATGGTGCAACTTTTTATTGGTTTTAAACAACCAGTAACAAGCAATAAATGAATGACATCTTTTCTTCCTTGCATATAGGGGACAAAATTCAGTATTTTATATTTTCTGTAAATTGCTGGTAATCTTTACAAGGAATGTAAAGAAGTTAATGTTTTCTAAGTAACCTCATTTGTTCAAGTCTATTTACACAGTTTTGTTTTCTAAACCGTATTTCTAGATAGTAGGGTGATGTTTTGACCCAAAATAAAGTTGACTGTGTTTTATTTGTTCAGTGTGATTTGTTTATAAAGCTGAATATCTGCACTGTGGTGAAGATACTGAACTTGTGCATACTGAAGTGTCTTAGAGGTGTGTAGGACCAGAGGAAGGATCATAATTACTGAAATAAGAAAAAAAATTGTTTTTGTCAGAGCATGTTATTGATAGTAAAATGCACAGAGTAGAGAGTTTGAACTGATTAATGACAGCTGCAATTACATTCATTATACCTCGTTCTTAATGCTACATCATAGCAATTTGGCATGGCTTGAATGGATCTCTTAAATTTGAGGCAAGGTTTATTGTATTTTGTGGCAATAGTTTTTGAGATACACAGGGCCTCAAGGGCAAGAATCTCTGGTCCATTAAATCTGCTTTGTGTTGTTGCAGTGGATGAAATAGCCCTAAAAGCAGTGTAACTTCAACTAGCCAGAGGACGATTACATGTAGGACAAGGGCAAAAGAGCACAGTGGGATCCTCCAGGGCAGAGCTGATGGCTGAGAACCATGCAGAGTCGTAGTGAAAGCATCTTTTCTCTATGTAATGCCCCAGGTGCTTGCCTGCTAAGTGTGTGATCCAAAGGTCCTGACCCTGCTAAGTTTTACCTTCAACAGTGTGCATGCATGGGATGCTGAGCAGTGGAACTAGGGCAGACAGGTCTTCTGGATCTTCTGTTGAGGCTTTCCGAAAGGAAACACAGAACTGCCAGAAAACTAAAGTTGATGCAGGTCATTTGGAGTTCTGAGCTGGATTGTTGCAAACCTGAAGAACTAAGTGATTTTTGGTTTGGTATTATTCATTCCTGTTTTAAGTGGCTGTGACAAAAACAGCTGGAAGAGGCAGGGTAAAAGTGTTGTCTTCAGTTTTTTAGTAAAATGGTCTTTTGTGTACCAAGGAAATAAATGATCAATCTAAGTTACAAGCTATATCTAGGCCGATGTATGGCATGTTTATACTTTTCCCACCTGTTTTGTGTAGGGCCAGTTGTGGAGCTCTGCTGTACTGTTGCAAATCTAGCATCATGTTGTGAGCCTTCTGAGGACGGAGAAAGTCTGTAGTGACACAGCCAGTAATCTATTAATTACTTCAGGCTGTGGGAAGGTCTTTGGGCTGGGTCCTAAGTAACACCAAAAAAATAATGTCGGAGCTGTAATAATTTAGTCTGATCTGAGATAGAAAAACATGCTTCTGTTTACTGCATTTTAGGTTACTTTTTTTTTCTTGGAGGTACTCCAGCTAGAGAAGCATGAGAGAAGTGACCTTTCATTTTAACACCATGGTTGTAATAGATAGGAAAAATGAGGATAGAAATATTATCCAGGAAGGATATTTGTTTTATTTCAGTACTTCAATTTTTTTTACATGTATATTGTTTTAAAATCCAGCCTTAGAAATGCAGTATTTTGTAAATTGTCCTGTATGAATTACGTACTTAAGGTTTTGCTTTATTTTTTCCATTATATGGAGTGGTCTTGGCAGTTTTTAATATCTTTATCAGTGAGCTCCTTTTGGAACTTCATTTGATAGTCAAAAGTAGTGCTTCAGCATGGCATGCACGAGAATGTGCCAAGAGACTAATGTGACTTCAGGTGTCTACAGAAGCCAGTGTCTCTCATTTGCACTGCTGTTATAATGAGAAACTACAACCAAAACACTCTGATTGCATGAAACAAACAAAAAAACCAGATTCATAGGAAACAAATTTAAAGTACATGTTGCAACTCAAACCTATATATGATTCTTGCTCATACTATTTGGCAGCTTTCCCACAAGCATTGTCTATTACAGTATGACAGTGCCTACCATTACAAGTAAAGTTACATGTTAGAAATAGAACACAATGACATTGTAAATATTAAAGAAAAAAAACACAAAGGGAAGTACGTGGGTTCTAACTTGCAGTAACATTTTCCTCATGATGAATGTGACATTTTAAATTGAGGGGAATAACTTGGCGTCATAATGCAATATTGTATGCAGATGTAACTGTCGTTTGTATATAAGCACATGTTATGCTAAAAGATGTTGTTTTAAAATGCAAATTCTGAACAGTTTCTAGAACTTCCTAGGAAGAACCAGAATTTGTTACCAAGGCCCTTAATTCTGCTCTCCTATGCCTTTGCATTATGATGTCTAATTGCATTGTTTCACACTATTTTTTCCTTCCTCATTCAGTGAACAGGATGGGCGGTGCTCAGGAATTGAGCTGCTACTTGATATTTTAGTCCTTATCATTCATTTAGCAGCCTGGGCTTTATTTACTGCACACCATTTAAAACTCTGTAAAGAATACATAATTATTCATTCCCTTATGGCCTTTTATCTAAGGTGCCTGGCTGAACTATTTTTGTCCATTTGATTGTATTCTCATATGTCTTTTCTGGTCAATACCTATAACTTTTTTTGCTGTGTGAAATAAATGCGTGTGCACATACACAGAACACATGTATATAGTTTATTTACTTTTGAAAGAGAATTTTTCAGTTACTCTCTTAGATAACTTATAGAATAGAGTGTCTGTTACATACTTTAAAGCAACTTTTTGTGAGGTCTTCGTAAGTAAACATAAAATAATGCAATTAAATTACTAAATACATCCAACCGCTTAAGTTTAACCATTTGTATATGCAACCTTATCTTTCAACAGGGATGATGCCCTTCAACTTCAAATCTATCTTGACCCTGTATCCTCTAGTTGACTGTGTATCCTCAGATAAGTTGTCCTTTCATTTGAATACAGTTGATTCTCCCTGCTGGGCATGATTGCAAAGGTAGCGCTTAACTAATGTGAGAAATAAAAAGAAATTAGGGTAATTGAACATTGGAACAGATTGCCTGGAGAGGTTGTGGATGTCCATCTTTGCAAAATGTTCAGAATGATGTTCAAAACCCAGCTGGATGTAGTTTTGAGTAATCTGTTGCATCTGCCTCTGCTGTGGCTAGGTTGGACCAGAGGATCTCCAGAGATGCCTTCCAACCTCAGCTATTCTGTGGTTTATACAATACACGATAATATATACTTGTGGTATAAGTATTTAGCTTGTTTCTGATGGGCAAAACTTTATCATCTTGTGGCTTTCTTCTACACTAAAATAACAGTAAAATGTTTGTTTTGCAGTTTCCATTTACCTAGCGGGCTGTCTTGTCAATCCAATAAAAAGTTGTTTAACTGTTAAAAGGTAGTTTGATTATTTAACTGTTCTCATCAAAAGCTTAACAGAAAGTTTAACAGTGGTGTTTCTGTTGTTATGCTACTAGTTTGCAGAAGATTGTAATAAATTTTAATAATTTATTGTGAGCCAAACTATTATGTACTTAATCTTTTTTGGGTTTAAGAATATAGAATATAGAAAGATTGGTGGCAATGGCCACCGCTTCAGCTTGTGATCCTGTTATTAACAACTTTTGCAAATTATGAGTATTGGAAAGAACATAGTTTATCTTTGTCAATGACTCTTGTAAATTTGAACAGTGTTGCCCCTGCATCATAGCTGACTGTAAGGCTTTTCCATAAGGTCTGTCTATTGCTTGAAATATTTTAATATTGCTACTACAAAAAGGTATAGACTTTTCCAATGCTAATATTTCAAATAAGAAAGGAAGAAAGGATGAAACATCTTACACTGTCCCAATATACCACTTTTGTCTCTCTGCTACTGATGAGATGAGAAGATTGCAATACTTGTCTCAAAAAGACCACATCCAGTTAAAATATTTTATTGCTAATACATTTTAACTTTTTTCTGTTGCAGAAGGAGTTGAGTCTTCCAAGAAGAGGAAGTTTGTAAGTATATGAAGTTTTTCTCTATTGGGCTTAGATTGTAGTATGTATTTTTTACAGTTTTAGAATAAGCTAGTTTTCAGGGCAGTTAGAATAGAGCTTAAATGTGGCAGTTGATCTGCCTCAGAATATATACAAAGCAATGAAAATTGTAAATGAAAACCTATGGGTTGTGCAGTCACCATTTTTATGCCCATCTTTTAGAGAAGCTATTGTGAGGAATTTCCAAAGGGATAAAAAGTTCTTAAGTTCAGGTTTTTGTTTTATAGTAAAGATTTTTCTTGTTAAAAATCAAGGAAGAAACATGCTTTCTTTGTGAATGATATAAAAGAAACTTATCATGTTTATGGAACTCTGTGCACAGTCCTGTGGATGAGCAGGTAGGAAAAAAGAATATGTATGTTCTACTGTATATATAGGATTGTTAAGCTACTGTTTTGATTATGGAAATAAAGACTATGTATTCTTGTATAAATTGTTGCTTATAATAATATGTACTCAGATACAGTTCGGTTGTGAGTTCAGTTGTGCTTTGTGTAGATTTCTATAACTTGGCTTTGACTCTCCATTGGTTTTGAGGTGTTTGGTTTTAAAGCTTGTGTTTTTAATTTGCATCTGTCTAGTTTCTTATTCTGTATTAGTAACTTGTTGAGAAGCTATTGGGATAAAAGCATAACAAAATGTCTTAAGAAGCAAACTCTATTCACTTACTGCTTTCTTTCAAAAATAATACTATAAGATGATCTTATAAGATTATTGGTGACAACACATTTTGAGTAAAACCCTGTGCCCTTGCACAAGAGGCCAGTTACTTGTTTTCAGTTTAATAATGCTGTGTAGGTTTTAGTGATTATAGGTGAGATATGTGAATAACCGAAACTGTAACTGCTGGGAAAGTGCAGTGAAGTGCTCTGTTCTTCTGACTCAAAGAGCATACCAGAAGTCTGTATTTAATAAGATATCTGCTGTGTTGGAAAAGACTCTTGTTTTAGGTTTGGATGCATAAGAAGTCTTATGCTAGACAGTAAGCAAATCCATTATGTAAGAAAATTCAAGAAAATAGAAAACTAATTTCCTGTCAAGTATTTAATTTTTTAAGTATTTCAGCGACAGAAAGAAAAATAGTTAAAATTATTTTTGGTGCATTCTTTTGGTGTCCTTGGTGCTTTATATTAACCTGAAACCGTTGCATGGGTAGAAGACTGCGTCTGTTAATGGCTAAACTGCTGTTCACTTCAGCCAGAGCAGAAAGTGGCTCTTGGAACTTGACCTCACTTACTCTTGCTAGGATGTTTGACACTGAATATTATTAGTTGGTTTACTCCAGATCTGAAAAATCACCGCAGCACAATCATTTCAGTTGCATTCACATACATACTGTTTTAGCTGATCACTGAGTTAGTGTGCTTTCTGTTGCTGAGGCTTTATAAAGTATGGTAGAGAGCAGCACCTTGTCACATAATCATATCCAGTTATTAAAATGCTTAGGTTTCTGCAGATGGTTGTAGTGGGTTGACCCTGGCTGGGTGCCAGGCACCCACCAAAGCTTCTCTGTCACTCCCCTCTGCAGCTGGACAGAAGCAAGCAAATGCAATGACGGGTTCCTGTGCTGAGATAAGGATGGGGAGAGATCACTCACCAAATACTGTCACAGGCCAAACAGACTTGAATTGGGAAAATTGACTGAATTTATTACTAAAACAAGCAGGATAATTAGAAGTAAAATAAATATTAAGAACACCTTCCCTCACCACTCATCCTTCTCAGGCTCTACCTTTCCCCTGTCAGTGGCACAGGAGAGACAGGAAATGGAGATTACAACCAGTTCATCACATTTTTTCTGCTGCTGCTCAGGGAGAGGAGTCCTTCCCCTGCTCCAGTGTAGATCTCTTTCCACAAGGTGCTGTCCTTCAGGCACAGCCTGCTCCAGTGTGGGTCCCCAAGGGGTCACAAGTCCTACCAGGACCCTGCTCAAGCATGGGCCTCCTATGAATTCACAGCTTCCTTTCAGGCATCCACCTGCTCTGGCATCCACCTGCTGTGGCCTGGGTCTCCTCCAGAGGCTGCAGGTGGATCTCTGCATCCCCATGGCCCTCCATGGGCTGCAGGGGCACAGCTGCCTCCCCGTGGGCTGCACCAGGGGCTGCAGGGGAACCTCAGCTCTGGCCCCTGGAGCAACTCCTGTTCCTCCTTCACCAACCTTGGTGTCTGCAGGGCTGTTCCTCTCACACGTTGTCACTCTTCTCTGGCTGCAATTACACCTGTGCAATAACTTTTTTCCCGTCTTAAATCTGTTATCACAGAGGCGTTAGCATCATTTCATTGGCTCAGCCTTGGTGAGTGGCAGGTCTGTCTTGGAGTTGCCTGGCATTGGATCTGCCAGACACGGAGAAAGCTTCTGGCAGCTTCTCACAGAAGCCACCTAATAGCTCCCCTGCTACAAAACCTACAAAACCTCGCCATGCAAACCCAATACAATGGTATTCTAAAATTACTTTAATAGAACTTAGTTAAAAGGGCTCATATTGCTGAGGCTAGCAATAGCTGTGGCATCAGGGGTTGTGTGGATGGGCTGTGTTGGCTGCTGTATTTGCATATTTTATAGATGTTGACATGAAGATTGAATTTCAGAATGTGAAAAGTCCTATCTTTTCGTTGACATAGACATCTAGAGGTCCTGAACAGTTCAGGTAGGTATGTCTCACACTGTCTTTTGGAGCTTCAGACCCAATGTCATGCCAAGGACGCAGCTTTAAACAGGACAGAGAGAGCTATTTCAGGGGTGAGCAATCTTAGCATAGTTGGCATAAACTGAGATGAAGAGTCGTGGTTGACTGAGAAGTGAGCTTTTCCATGCTCGGAGCACCCCCTGGCTGTCTTGGCACAACTCTTTCTCTGGACACAGGCAGAATTGATCCAGGTTGCAACTAGCTTCATGCAGTTTCTTCAACATATTAAATTGCCCAGCTGCACAGATGCCTTTCTTTCTAGCAGCAGGGTGTGGTGACTTGAAGGCAGGATGAATGGATGGGAGCTTTCTCTCAGGCTGACTCCAGCAGCGAAACTGACTTTATAAAAGCTTAGCATGACTGTAAACCTGCATGGCTGTTAGTATCTCACTTTGCAAGTCCATTGGAAAAATAAATAGGAGTGTATTTTTTCACACTGCTACAATGGGAATGAGTTACTTATATCTTGGTGATATTTTTATTGATTTGTTTATTTTCACCAAACACTTTCAACCCTAACTGTAGCTCAGTTTAGATCATGGTGCTAATAACACCAAGGTTGTTGGTTTGATCCCTGTATGGGGCCATTCATATAAGAGTTGACTTGATAATCCTTGTGGGTCCCTTCCAGCTCTAACTATTCTGTGATTCTGTATTATCAAGGAAGATACTTGTGCTTAATGTTAAGCCAGACTCAGAAGTACAGATTTAATTTGATCAGAATTAAGTGTTGATGTTTGTGAATCACACAGATCCTCTTATGAACCAGGGAATGCCTGATAGCATCTACATCCTTATCCATTACACATTCATAGTGTATCTAGCTGAAGTAGGTAGCCCCAAATGGCCTCTCAGTGTTTGTTAAGCAGGTGAGTTTCCATCACTGAATTTAAGATGGAGTGTTCTTATCCTGCTTTGTTTCCTTACATACTGGCAGAGTTCAGAGAAATTAGAGCTTTTTATAGACAGAGGGAGTGAACTCAAAGGTTGTGGAAAAAAAAATTGCCCTCAGCTTTGAGTAGGTACATTCTGCTTTAAAATGCCCTTCTCCTAAAAGAAAATTACAACAGGCTTCTCTGAGGTGGAGAGGAGCCTTCAGGAACAGCAGTACATGAGAAGACACAAGTAGAGGCAGTTTCTCCTTTTGTTAGAGCCTCAGTGCTAAAAGTACATGCCCTAGAAGCGAAAATCATTACTTTTCCACGCTAAATCTGTTCTCTTTCTGTCTTCTTTTGTTTAATTATTCCGTTTCCGTTTGATTTTGAGATGTATCACTTTGGTGTATTTATTTTTGCTGCATCTGTCCTTCTCCTTACAGCTCTGAAACTAATTTCTGTAATTATAAAATATGGACGCAAGTTCAGTACCAGCAATTATATAATCTGTTTGCACAAATGTCAAAGCTGGTCACAAAATTTTCATTAAATTAATTTATACATTTCAGTGAAACAGTTGATACCCTTGGATAATAACAACAAAAGATTGTGGCCAGCCAAGAATTCAAGAGAAACAGTAGTTAAAACCGCTGCTGATTAAGTAGGTGTCAAGGAAGGCAAAAACAATTTTGTAAGAAAGTCTTTTTATCAATGAAAAAGATGGACTGTCAGTTACCCTTAGGGAAAAAGTGGGAATGATTCATAATGTGGAAAACCTCTGAGGCCTGTGTCATGGAGGTGGACAAAACTGGAATTTGATTGATGGTTTCTGAGTGGACATAGACATCTACATCATAAAAATCAGCTATGTTCATAGGTGATTTGTTATCTTAAATTTGGAGACTGGACTAGATTGATTATTGTTGCCAGGTAATGAATTTCTCCATTCTAGTATGGATGGATTGTGCTCCAGGCTATTCTCCATAGCCTGTGTTTGATTCTCAAGTTGCATATTCTTTAATGTCATTACTAGCATTGTTTCTGTCCTTCAAGGGTTTTCTATTGCTGTCACTGAATTTTTTTTCCTCTGCATCTCTTGGATTTCTTGTGATTGACATTGAAAAACTTGGTTATGTCTTTTGTATAATTTAGGATTCAACAGCTACTATAACACGACCCTTTTCCCTCACAATCTTGCTTACTTCAGCATCCATAAATTTTGTTCAAGTGTGCTGCCCATTGTTCGTGTTTCCTTCTTTTAAAGTAGCGCTGGTCTAACAGGGAGAATGTGGCTCTTGCAGCGTGCTGGGTAGCCTTGTTGCCACCTTCCTGTTGTCAGTGCATGGTCTTCTGCAAATAAGTCCTTTGTGCTGTGGAAAGCACAGGCCTGGTTTAGATATAAACCGCATGTCCCTTGGTATTCTGTTTCTGTTAGCTGTGTCCTTGGCTAACAGTACAGGCCATTCTGTTGTTCTGTTGGGATTTTTGGTGCTTGTACACACAAATTTGCATCCCTGCTTCCTTCACATCAATGTTATTATTATGTATATCTGCAGTTGTCTTTGGACTCAGATTTCACTAGTATATCTGTGTATATCCAATTATATCCTCATTTTATGATTTATCATATCACGTGTTAGAAAAAGGAATTACCTGTCTTAATGTAATTCCTTGTATCCCTTTTCAGTGAAAAATTATGTATACTATATTGAGGGTATTTTAAAGCTTTGTAATACGATTTTATTTGTAAATTCATGCTTACATATTTGTGTTTGTGTACTTGTACACACCTTTATCTACACATGCAAAAAAAGTCAGATAGTGATGGTGATGACTTTTCTTGTGTATTTGAAAACTACTCAGGTACATAACAAAATTCTTAAAAATAACCTGCATCCCTGGAGAAATGATGCTCAGAAAATGAGGTGATCATTCTTTAAAGCTTAATTGTGTAACACTGCATTTCTCTACTGTTGTTCTGTGACTGCTGTGGTGTCTAAGTAATGTAAAGTGACCAGGTACCATGTTTCTCCACAGTGTGTTGGGTGTGCTGTGGCCTGTTGGAATTTTGTTTCAGCTACTTAGGCAAGGACATGGTCAAGAATAAAAATTAATCTTAAGTAGTGCTTGATCAAAATAGTGATCAAACTTAAGCCACAGCAAAAAACCAAAATTAAATCAGCATCTGGGGTCAAGCTGTGGTTCTGTAGGCATGCTGCAGAATTTCAGGATGGGAGAGTCACATGATTCTTGGTGGAAGCAAAGAAAATAAAATATCTGGGTGCCTCCAAGCTTTGCCTAAAGTAAAAAAATGTTTGTGCAGTAGGGTAGTTTGAAATATTTTTACACATGCAAAAAATTATTCTGTAGTGCATGTTGTTCAACCTGGTTTGAGGGTCAGATCTCATGGCTAATGGGTTACTGGTGATGTGAAAGTAGGTGCCAAGGTGCTAAAATAATTGAATCTGTACAAAGAAATAGCAGTCAGGGTCTCATCAGTTCACTGCTAAAACCTTAATAGTCAACCTGACCAAACGAAGCACAAAAGAGGAGTGGGATGGAGGCCTGACAAATTGACTGTCCTAATGTTCTTGATTGTCCCATGTGACAGTCTCTGCCCTTCTTCTGTTTATGGTCTTTTTCACTGAACTGCTTGCTCTGTGTCTGGATTCTGATCTCATATCCTGCTTTACCTGTTGAACCAGCAGTTGGTGGTGTTTGCAGTGTTCCTGTGTACATTGAAGCAGCAAAGCCTAGAGCAAGAGTGTACAGACAACACTTGGGTAAATTTAAAATGGCTGGAAATGTGAGATGCTGAGGCAAGGGAGTATTGATGTCTGAGCATCAGGGTGGGGTGTAGTGGTAACTTAGTGTGTGAGTGCAATAATTGAGTGATTAAATTCTGTCTGGCAGTGGCAAATGTGATTAATTTATATAAGCATTTTTAAATCGGCATTGGCTGTGTTTTCTTATTCGCTTTGTGAACAGAAGTTGCATTCTCGGTGACTAGAATGACTTGTCTTTGATTTTGTTTCAGTAAAGTTTCAAAATTGTATCACATACACATAAAGTACAAATGACCATATAACTACCTGTTTTATTCTGCTGTTTGAGAAAGTACTTATGCATTTAGAAAACTGGCAGATGAACATCATGTGGGTAATCACTGCTAGTCAGCACAGCTTGAATTTCTAATAGCAAACCTTGAAAATCTGACATGCTGAGGCAGCTTTTCATTCACTGTTTTTTCCCCCAGTGTCATGAATTCAGGAAGTTCGGTTTTCTCTGGTTAAGGAGTGTCTGAAATTTGTTAAAAATAATTGTTAGTCACAAAAGGAATTGCAGTGTCCTGATGAATTCCATGGTCTAGGCTGCTGTATGCTGTAATGATTAATTGATTTTTTTTGGCACTCATGCTACGAAGTTTTGAATAATCTGTTAACTTACAGAGGGAGCCTCCTGAGGCTCTGCAATTCCTAGTGTACACATTTATTTAGCTTCTGTAGGATTGGGGTCTTGCTGGGGCTCTAGGAGGAGTACATGATGGCTTGATGAACCTATGCTGTGCTTAAAGAATTGTAAGGAGAGGTTGGGTTTTGTTTGTTTTCCCTTTGTTTTGTTTGTTTGTTTGTTTGTTTTTAATGGGAGTTAAAGGTGAGGTATTGACTACAAATGAATATTTGCTTTTATCTTAAGAAAAGAAGCATTCAGGTTTTTCTGGACAATATAGTTTTTCCTCTGGTGCCAGTAGTATCAGCTGTATTCTAAATATCTGCTCTCAGAAGAAAAGAGGCATTGCTGAGCATCAGGAACCTGCCTGCCTTGCATATTCAGTTAGGCATTTTTCCATTACAGATTTTCCCCTTGATATTTTCAATATTATTGCTATTCCATTATGTAAAGTATAGGCTGGCTTTCTACAGTTCTCATGAATAACAGTCATGAATTTCCAGTGAACCACTTCTGTTTTGTCTTGGAGGAGGGGGAAGTATTTTTTCCCTCACTCTTTTCTATGAAATACAGACTTGAACATTTTTGATTACTGTCAGTATTCTAAACCTGTGCTGTTGCTTATCATAAAGGCCCTTAGTGTATTTGCTACGTGCAGTTATGTGTCCGTGGACAGACTTAAAAGTTTTAAAGTAGACAGATGAGCAGATGAGCAGACAGTGTGGCAGCTGGGCCTGTGTTGTCCATAGCTGGGAGCTGTGTCTTTTATATTTTGTGAACATATGGCATAATGTTTGTGGCTCTGGCCATTCTTGCCCCTACCACTTCTTCTGTCCCTGTCTAAAACTTCTGGATCCTGTTAATTTCCTTCCACTCTGCTATCTGCTGCCTCCCTTCCCCTTGGGAGTTAGGAGTCATGCTGCTTTACAAAGTTTTGTTGACTGAATGCAGTCCTTTGCATGCTCTGTTTTGCTGGAGGTTTTTCACTTCTCTTTTCAGCCTTTGTGAAAAGCCAACTGCCTTCCTTGCAGGCATGTTCTCTGGATAGAGCAGTGGAGAGCTGGGGCAGAGGTCCTCACATGGGTTTAGGCTTGCAGAACTCACTCTATGATGGTAGTTTTCATATGGGGATAGGCGTGCCAAGAACCTGGTTGCCAAGTGCTTTGTGTATAGGAGAATGGATGATGGCTCCTGGGAATGAGTCGAGGGGCAAGGCAGCATGTGCAGTTCTCATGGAGGGGTTGATGGCTACCCAAAAGACTGGAGCTTGCAGAAACTGAGTGCTTCACTGGTTACTTTACTGGTTACTTTAGCCAAAACCATGGACAACAGGAAGGTGGATGGCTTCTGTGGCAGCCTGAAAAGGAAAGGGCAGGTTGGATGGCAGCAGGACAGAGCTCTTCTTTTGTAGGTTTGGAGAAGGAAAATACTGCGTTATCATGATACTATTCTGTTCCGAAAGGAATAATCAACGAGCTGTGCCTGTGTGTGGTCTTTAGCAAGTCTTTGCCCACTTATTCAAGGCAGCAGCCAGCCTGGCATTAGCACACATTCCTTCCATCTATGTGCTCTCCTCTGCCATCTCTGTCCTCTTGTCTTTTATCCCAAATGTTGTAGGGTTTCCACTTCTCTGTCACATTTTTTCCTAGCTAGCCAGTCAAGCTTAGACCTGTGAGGTTTAATGAGGTATATTGCAACAGCTCTCACAGGCATGTGTAAAGGTCAGAAAGAATGCTGGGGACAAGTGGATCTGCATTATTGCCGTGCTTGCCTGAAAAGGGTAGCAGATAACTGCCACAGGGAGCAAGTGAGTCTAAAAGGCTGACACAGGAAGTTTCTTACTTTATATTCATTGTGTGTTGACTGCCACAGTGCAAAAGGCAGTGTAATTGCATATAATCACATTCCCTCAAATCCCAGTGGCTTCACTCATGAATGTTTAGTGTGGTCATACCCCTAAGCAGTGAATGCAAGCATGGTATTTGAGACAAACATGCTATCACAGGTGCTCCTGACACAGGGCTGAGCATGATGCTGTAAATAAGCAAGTTCCTGCTGTTCTAGCCTGAATGGAAAAGTCTCTTGTGCCTTTGTAAATGTTGTGCAGGGAGCATGGACATTGGTGATTTTTTTTTCCCCTCTGCTACATGGTACTGCTTTGCCGTCAGGTGACTGGACACATGCCACACTTCAACACAGTACGTGGTGAAAACAGGATTAAATCAGCCGTGTTTACATTCATGTAGGGGTATGGCCCTAAGACCCAGCCTCGGCTGTTCTGTGATTCTTCTTAGTGTCATTGAGATGCTTCTGAAAATGAGCTTTTACAGATCATTGTCATATTTTGTGAATGCTTGTCTCCTAGATTCTGCTAGGAGAAATGCAAAATGTTTTCATTTGCATTTAAAAATATGTCTGTTTCTATGGTTGACATGTCTGTCAGAAGTACCAAGAATATACCCACATATATCTAAATCCAGAAAGCTTTTAGGTTCTCGCTCTATAAATCAGAACTTTGTTGGCTTTTTTTTAAAGTCAAATTTTCCAGTAAGCCATACCCACAAATGTGTCTTGGTGGGGTGAAGGCATGGGGTGGGTATATTGTCACTTTCAAGAGCCTTTTGCTTTGTTGCTTACAGGCTAGAAACATTAAGCAGGAGATTACACTGGGCTGCAGGTGTCATAAGCATGGTTGACTGGCTATAGTCATTATTTTTCATTAGTGAGCTGGCTGATAGAATAGATGGTGTTTATGAAATTCACAGCAGAAAACAAGCTGTGAAGAATGCGAGTATGTTGAAGAACAATATGGGATTTCAAAATCATTCTGACAACCCAGAGAAAATACACCAAGTAAAACAGAACTTTTTACTCCTGCAGGAAATACTTCAGATATGCAAGACTGTTGAATAGATGTTAGTTTTAGGAAGTGATCTGTGAAGTTTAAAGTACCACAGTTGCTCTTGGAGGGCAGTGGGTATCTTGTGCTGGGAAGCTGATATTTTAAGCTGCAAAGCATGCAGCATTACTCTATCCCACACAGAACTTACACGGCCTTATATTGGAGTTCTCTGAGGTGGATCAGCTGGAAACAGATGACAGCTCTTGGCTGCTTTGAAAATTTGACGTGGTATATGGAAAAATACTTATTGTGCTGGGGTTATTTATTTTAGAGAACAAAAGGCTGAGGGATGTTCATGAAAGTCATCCAGTGTGTAGAACATCTGCCATGGGTAGGAAGTAAAACTGTTTTCTGTGTCATTGGGGTGTACAGCAATATGTAGTGTGTTTAAATTAGATCAAGGGGGATTCCTCTCAGATGTGGTTGAAGCAGTGTCTAAACAATGTAGCAGAGGAGTGCGAACCTGAGAGTGTTGTGAAGTCGATATCAGTTTTTAAGAACAGATGAGCCAAACATCTGACTGGAGCAATAGGAGGTATATAGGTATAATGGACCTCTCTTCAGAAAGCAAAATATGACCTCTTGACTTTTCTAGCTCTCTTTATAAATGGTCATTATGTCAGTGGGATTATTTGCTCAAACTTTCTGCTGAAACTTGATTCCATATATTAAGTATCTGCTTTGATGGAAGAAAATACCATCTCATAACGGACAATGTTATTCATTTGTACTTGTCTGTAATGCACCCTGTTAAAACGTGTATAGAAATTTATGTAAGCATAAGACAAAAAAAAAAAAGACATGAGCTTCAAACTTCTTGAGTTTTTTGGGAGTTTTTTTGGTGAAAGACTGATGGCTTTCTTTCATCTGCTCATCTCCATTTGGATCACTTGCCTACCCATTTGTTTAATGATAAAGAGAACCAGAATTAAAAGCAAATAAAAATTGAAGCACACATGAAGCCTTACACAATTGCTGGGAAGCCTCTTTTGCAGGCATATATGTATTAATATGCATGATAGGGACTTAACAAGGAATGAGCTATCAACCAGCCAAAACAAAGCTTGGTAACTCTGTAGGCATATATTAGTTGTTGATACATAGGTGTAAGGCTTTGGGAGAATCCAGCTGCAGGCTGGACTGTGGAATAATGCGCTTTAACTTTCTGAAGAAGATACTCAAATACCATCACCATCTTAAAAAACTGTTCAATAGATAGTTTTTATGTCTTTGAGGTTTTTTTATGTTCTTGTTTTTTGATGAAAAAATATATACAGGAAAGTTAAATGGCATCAATTTGCACTGAAATACAGCTTAAATGAAGACCAGATAAACAAATGCTCATTAAGAGCCTGGGTTTGGGTTATCCCTGTGTAACAAGGGTCTTATCTTTAAAATGTTTAAACCTTGTGTAATGTAGAACTCTTCAAAAAGTAGATCTATTTTTGCCTTAAATTTTTTAATGCTTTTTTTTTGGTGAAAGGTGGTGCAGATTGAGATCATAATTATTATTAACATGTAATTTATCAGGCTTTTTACAGTTTTAGTATTAGCTTAAAGTCTGTTCACAAAAGACTTTATTGGTTAAGCTATTTTTATTGCTCTCTAATTTTTGTTTTAATTTTTTTTTCTTACAGTGTAAGAGTGAAATATGATAGGAGATTGTCCAAATCTGAAGTAGCTGCTCTGGGAGTTTTCCATTAAAAAAAAAAAAAAGGCAAAGGGCATGCTGTGCCATTGTATTGATTTAGTATGGGATGTTATTTTTGAGCTTGCATAGGCAGGTGTGAAAATGATGCTGCTAGTCAAGGGAGATGGGACACTGGTTGGTGGAATACGAGGAAGGCTGCCTTAACAGATTGCAAACACCTCTAACACTTCCTGTTGGTATCATCTATAGTAACAGTTCAGCTGATATTTAGATAAAGAATAGAGAACTTTTTCTCTCGTTATTTGGCCTTGTACCTTCATTATTTTTATGTTTTCTGAGGTCTCAAAGTTGCAGGACCAGTCAGTATGAGTCCTGTTTTATCTAAAATGTGTCTGTTCTACACACAAGGAGGCTGCCCTGGCTATAGGAAAGTTTAAGAACTATTGTGGAAGCTCACTGCAGAAGAATGGAAATAAGTGAGGTTGCAGGGAGATTTTGCCAGATCTTGGTTGGTGGATGTTTATTGATTCCTTTTGTTCCAATGTTTTAGGATCAGTATTTTCTGTTAAGATGTTCAATGTGACAAGCAGTTGCTGGGTTAACTTATAGCAGTTCAGTTACTTTTAATGTTTAATTATTATTATATTTATATATAATTATATATATTATTATTATATATATTAATATATATTTATATCTATAATATATATTATTAAATATTACATTGCTAGTAAATACATCTTTTGATTCATTCAGTTTTTTAGCAATACAGACAATACCATAGGGCTATCAGCAGAATACACAACTAATTTCTAAAAAGTTATTACAATATATTTGAGTTTAATAGAGTGCTTTCTAGAACTATAATTTTAAAACTAGTCCCTTGTAGAATCATAAGAGTTAGAGCTCTAAATACACTCTGGCATGTTTTGCAAAAACACCTAGTCTTTTACTGTGTATCCAGTGACACATTAATAAAATGTGTTATTGTAAATTGCCTACTGGTGTCAGATTTATGGATATGCCTGTAAATGTCAACAGATCCATGATGTTAACAGGATTTAGGGCTGGAAGGGGTTGTCTAATATGTCTTTCTGTTGTGGCGTATCAAACAGTCATGACCATACCCTGGGAATTCATAGTGCTCTGTGCTGGCATGTATTGAACATAGATAACACAGGGACATGCAGGTTCTACTAAAATCTACCCACTGCCCTGCAGTGACAAGGAATTTATTTCTGCATGCCATGCTGAGCCTATTGTGCAAACTGGGCTTTTGGGTGCAGGTGAATGCAGGCACTTTCTGTCATTCACATCTACTTCCTCCCTTCCCCAGGGAAACCGACAGGACAGCCCATCTTCTCCTCCTCCTCCTCCTTATGTAAGATAACCAAGATCAAATACTCCTTGCAGTTGCAAATTGGGCAGTTATTGTGAGTTTGAGCATATGAGCGAGACATACCAGACAGGGATATAAGGAAAAGGATTGCTTTCACTATCTGGTTTTGCTTCCTTAGCTGTGGCCTATCTCAAATACTGGGAAAAGTAGGAACAATCCTGAATAAACTGGCCAGTTAGATCAATATGAAGAATACTTTTTGGTGCTTTCTGGTAGATAGCTAAAGCACGAGGTTTTCTTTATTGACTGACATTGTGCTGGTCAGTCTATGGACTTCAGGCAGAGGTAACAAAAGGGAAGGCTCATATTTCAGACTTTTTTTGTGTACAGTTATAATATGCCCAGGCATGCTGTGTTGAAAGACTGTAAAAAAGATTGTGTTTGTGTTTTCACCCCATTTTTCTTAAGCTGTGTTTTGCATCTCACTGATGCCGAGAAGCAGTGTTGCACTCAACTGCTTCTGCGTCATTCCTTCTAGAACTTCTTTATTAACTGTGGTTCTAGCAGTGAAGCAGCTGTGCTTGCTGGAATGCATGAATGTGTGATGAGATGACAGAAATTCAGATGAAATAATCTGTTAAGGACTATGAGAGAAAAGTGTCATTATTCTTTGAGAGTTGGTTACTAACTCTAGAATACCTTTGGAAAGCATTAGCAAAGAGGGCATGCAGAACCAAAGGGTGCACTAACTTGTTATTTATATTAGTGTAATTGTTGTTAGATGTTACAGAATAATGAAAGCCAGTGCCACCTGCATTGTTAATGGTACTATTGTACTATTGTACCAATAATTGCCATTATTTAAGGGGAAAAGGCAAGAATAGTCAACATGTGCAGAAAAGAGGGGCTTTGAGAGCATACAACATTAATAACTGCCATGGAAGTAACACCTTTTTGGTTTTTGTTTCAAGGAATAAACATTTCCCTGTGCTTTTCTGGTTTTGCTTGGTTTTTACCAGGTGTCTGAGATTACTAAACCAGAGACGCCTCAGTAAAGATGTAAATTAATAATCTGAGCCATGTTTTCCTACATCTTACTTTTTAAATTTGCTCTTGAACTAGCTAAGAGGAGATCGGGGTTTGCATTTGCAAAGGAATACAAAGTTTACAGCCCTTCAGTGCTGTGAGTGACTTTTTTTGGAATTTTTTCCAGATGAGACATTTTCTTTACAGAAGTTGTGTCAATATAGGCAACATCTGCCAGTATTTTCAGGTTAATCTGCATTTAGCTTTTGTAGTAACAATAAGCCTTCTTACTAACTTTTGCTTCCTTCCTCAAGTCTTTGTTGGTAAGATGAAATCTAAGCAGTGCAAAATTAAGAGCAAACAGATGTTTTGATCAAACTTGAAGTCAGCTTCCACTTGCAAGGCTTCATCTAATTAAATTGCTGCAGTTTTTTTTTGCTCCCAGATGCATGAAGTAGATCTGTTTATTCCTGCAAAAACTGTAAGACTGCAACAGTGAGAAAAGTTTGATCTCATACTCTCGATTCATCTCTCTTTTTCAGTAAATCACCATTTTCTAAACTTCTATATGGATCAGGCGAAATGTATCAAAGAAGAATTTTCAAAGTCAAGCTATATCTCAGTCTCAGTTTAGAATAATTTACCATTAATGTAATGCGAGGTGCTTGCATGAGTCAGCTCAGGAATGATTTATCATGGCCACGAAATAGCCCTTAGATGCAATTGTTTATGTTTAAGCGCCTGTACCAGACTGCCAGTTCCACTCAGTTTCCTTTTAGACAAGACAGGCTGCTTTGTCTTCCTGCAGGTAAAATGCACTAAATGCTCAACTGTTGTGTTTCACAAAGTAGTGTTTGGTGACCGACTATTCCTTTGCATGTGGAAGTAAAAAACAAATAAAACAAGTGCCTTTGTTGTGGATTTGTGTTCACCTCAGCAGTAAAATTTGCCTTATGGCAGTAGTGTGTAAAATTTGTATTGCAGTTTTGATGGAAGCATACCTTTACGTCCGGAGCTGGTCTTTTCGCTAGTTTGTTTATAGAAATAGTTCTGGTGCCCTCCTGATTCACTGGAATTGACTGTCCTCCTCGAGGTGTTATTGCTGTCTCTTAGTCTTTGTGCCTTTAACGAAAAGTTAACAGTTTTATAGAACAACAAATAGTACGCTACGTGTGCATGTGTTCACATAGCTAACAGAATGAAGCACAAAACTAAAGATTGGTATCCACAAAATTACGCCCTTTAACATCCTTTCGGGCTTAACCAAAACTGTACATTTCTGGTGTGTATACAGTCACAGTTTACCTGTCAAAATTTTCTTTCTCCATCAGAAACAGAACTTGCCAGCAACAGAAGTATTATCTACAAAAGATACTTTTAATCAAAGGATTTTTAACGGAACAGATCTTAGTTTGAGAGGTGCTGAGCAATGGGAATAGAGAGCTGCCTGTTCTTAGTTTGAGAGGTGCTGAGCAATGGGGATGGGGAGCTGCCTGTTCTTGGCAGCTAGGAGAGATCCAGGAACCTGTGGCTGTAGTACTCCATACTCTGCTGCTCTCTTGTTGAATTTTTGTTCTTAAATGATTGTCTCATTGTCTCTCTCAAACTCAATAATGAAAAAACCTGTAGGCATGGCAGCTTCGCCTGATAGTTTCAGTGTCAGAGTTGACAGTTAGAGAGTTGATTCTTGTGCTGTATTTTTCAAGTTTGAGAATATCCTCAAAAATTAATGTTTTGCTTGTGTTCTGAGTAAAATTTTAAAAACCTGTCTGAAAGTGCCGTTCAGAGTTGGGCACCTAACTGATCTTTGTGCCCTTGCAAATCTGTGCACTCACCCATTGTGGTTAGTGAGCTGGAATTTAACTCCTTTGATTTCATTCTTTCTCTGTCTTTTGGGAGGTAGGAGAACTTAGAATTTCCTTACAGAAATTGCTTACAGGATGCTTGCTGGGACCTCAAATTAACATTCAGAATCCTAGTGTCTGTTATGTTTTAAAAATTCAAAGCATAGCTCTCTGTAACCTTTAGGTTTGTTTTCAATGTCTTTAAATGAAGGCTCCAGATAATACGTAACATAAATTTAAAGTACTTTCCACTAGGAAATATGTAGGAGACATAAGAGATGTAATTGAGAATTTAATTATTCTTTTTTTACCGTGTGGTTGAAAAAACAATCAAATTGACCAAATCCAGTTCGGCAGTTTCCATAACTAGAAGATTTCCCCCTCTGTCTCTGAAATCTAGTACCTGTGAACTCACTAATGTCTTCCAAAATTAAGCCAGGGACCCAGAAAGCAGCAGCTTCATCTAGTCCTCTCTTTTTACTAGTCTGTAGAAGTTGTCCATCCATAGAGCAGGTCCAGAGCTCTAGCAAAAATAAAATCATGTGGTTGACTTATTCTATTGTAGAAATGCAGGAAAAGTAGGTGGGTGAGATAAAATAGTATAGCTCTAAAATTACTTAAAATTACTGAAAATAAGTACTTGCTCTTTGCTTTTCTGGTCTTTTGCAGAGCATTGAAAAAATTGCTACTCCTCATGGAACAATTCACAGTATATATTTATTAAAATTGTAATCTCAGAATAAGAAAGAGTGTCTAAAAAAGGAATACAATTTAATTATAACCAAAATCCCACATAGCAGCACTGATATTAAACTGGCTATATAAAGTGTTGTGTAGTGGTTTACTCTTAAGTGATGCTACTTTTAATACTGAAATTAGTAGACTTTTCTGCGATTTCTAGGTTTGGCTCCCACCCTTAGTATAAACCATAGATGATTTCCCTTTAAAATTCAGGTGCAGATGTGACAGAACCGAACGATGACTTCTCCTTTTGTATTAACCTTTTTGTTACAAGAATATATTTGTTTTGAAAAGCCTTGGCAATTAATTTTCTCCATTAAAGGAGAAGAGCCTGCTTTTCATTCAGCAGTTTGCTGTTCTATTACTGCAGAAACTGTCTGTTTACCACGGAAAGGGACAGAAAGGGACAATATGACCTAAAGAAGATGGCTCAATCCTATTTGGCAGGATCGGAGGGGGTGGCGAACGTTGGACGTTTGCCGAGAGAAACTGTTTCAAGCATAGCGTCTGTTTTGCGCGGTGGGCTGGCATAGCGAGGGGGACCGCTGCATCCTCCGAGGTGCAGCGTGTGTGTGTGTGTGTGTGTGTGTGTGTGTGTGTGTGCGTGCGTGTGTGTGTGTGCGTGTGTGTGTGTGCGTGTGCCGGCGCAGTGGCTGCTGCTGCGGAATTCCGGGGATGAATTACATGATGTGCTCAGCCGAAGGTGCCGTTCGCTCCGCTAAAGCGGCGCGGCGTGCGCTGCCACTGACCTGAGAGAGGCAGCCTGCGGCTCTTCCTGACACACAGAGGTGGAAGGACCCCAACTTGCGGTCCTCCCCCCACCCCCAGGAGATCCTTAGTCCATTCCTTTATAGTGGTTCATTTGGCTCTCTGTCATCGCCAGAATGCTGCCCGTGAATGTGTGTCATGATTACAATAGAGTGTGGTAACACATAACAGCAATGAAAGCCCAGCGGGAAAGGCTACAAATTCCAGGGCTGACCTTGGAGTAAGTATTGTCTGTCTTTAATATTTTAATGGTTTCTGCATGATGCCGGCTTTTGTGCAGTCAGGAGCTTTTAGCATACGTTTGTGCTGACAGCCTGGGAGCACTGCAGCTCCAGGTTGAAGGAACACATTTTCAATGCATTGCAGTTGGTTTCAGCAAATGTGTGAGCCTGGAGCCAGGATATTGCAGTGTGTTTGGAAAGAAAGCATTTTTGCATATTTAAAGTTACTGAATCTCAGTGCATGAAGCATCCTGTCAGCTTGCCGGGGAAGAATCTGTCAGTAGGCCATGGTGTCTGTCTTTCTCTTCAGCGCTCTGTTGCTGTTTGTTTATCCCGGTGCTGCCTTTTAGAAAGGCCTCTTTCTGTGCTGAATAATAGAGAGCACTGTGAGAGATTAAAGCATTATAAAAATGCTGTCTGTGAAAATACATCAGGAGAAAGACATATTTTACGTACGTAACTGCACTAATGACCTGTATTGATATTCTGGAGGATTCCTGATAGGTTCTGCAGTAAGTATGTTTACCTAATTTAGCAGTGTGTTTACTTATACTCGCTTAAAACTGATTAACTAATTTGTGTGCTTTCAGCTATTTAGAGAGTAGCTAAATGAAAGTGTGTAATTTTAATGTATAGTGATAGTAAGTCTTTTATTCATAAATGCCAGCAGATGTTAGTCAAAGCCAAATACTTATTTCTATACATATGTACATACATACATACATACATACATGCCTGTAGTCCGCACTGACATGTCAGGCATGTATATATGTATGTTACAGCCACCATGAGAACTTGCTAATTTTATCTAGGTAAATAGAGGTGGTTACGTCAGATCCTTTAGTATTCCCTGGTACTACCCCATTCTTGCTGTATTAAAAAAACTCAACAAAACCCTGAATACTGCAGATGCCTGCAGTAAAGTTATTTAGCTATGAAAGGTATTATCTCTGGCATCTGCCATGTGTTAAAGAGAGGGCCATAGGTAAGTGTGCAGCGTAGCAAATAATTTATTCTAATAATCACATGAAGGTGACAGAGCACTTTATTCCAAGGAACAAATGTAGGTGTCATACTGGTTCCCCAGAACTACATTTGTGAAATGTCTCAGAAATTCTGGATTTCAGTCAGGCATCTTTTGGTAAGAGCAGTGTGTTAGCTGTGGGCAGGCTAAGCTCTAGATATTTTTCTGAAAGAAACAGCATTACTAATTTCTCATGAGTTTTGGAGGAGAGGTCTTATCAAAGATCTCATTAAAATGGTTTCTATGAATAATTGATAATTATACTTCTTTAGAGATGTGGCAATTTAAATATTTTTAAATCAGTCTGAATTATGTAATCATCTTGTGAGAATAACACCACTAGCTGCAAAGGATGAAAAGGGATTAATGTTTTTCAACGTATGCGTGTGTTTTTATAATATGAAGTAATTGTTTACTGCTTCCTCCTTTTTCACAGTAACCTAACATAATTACACTTTCTTTGCCATATTTTCCAAATATTTAGTACTGATAACATTGTTATATTTTAAATTCAATATTGATCATTGTTTTTACTAAAATGTATTTACTTTTTCCATATATTTAAATTACTTTTTTCATCACACTTTCTACTTTTTGACCTTGATTTACTTGTAGAGAAAAGAAAATACCCTATTTTGGTTGCTGGCACATAATGATTTTCATAGAGTCATTCTCTCATGATTTGCCAGAGTTTAGTCAATTCAGACTTAAATCATGTCTCCCGAACTGTTAGTTGCAATCATTTAAAGAAGAGCATATATAGGGGGGGAGGAAAAATCCAATTTATTCCTTGCACCCTGAGTCTCATGAATTTTCTTTCAGTAAAGTTTAAATGTTGGGACTAGAATTATGTTGTCTCCCTGAGAAACAAGTACAGTCTGTCTACTTTATATTCATTACTTGCAAAAAGCTCCTTGAAAGAATATTAAATCCAAAATAAAGCATTCCAGATTTAGAATATGTAAGAAGCAGGGGTGTCATGCACGGTGATAATTTGTTTTAACAGGCTTTCCTAGGTCTTAAAAGAGCAAAGCTGAAGAGCGAGTTCTATAGAAGAACTGGATTGACACACAGTATCATTGCTCGGTGGGAGTTTTTAGACCCATAGTACTAGCACATCTGATATTGGATGGCCTCAGAGTCTGTGCCATTACTGAGACTGATGGGTTACACTAGTGAAAACGAGGAAGAACATGATTAGCTAGTAGCCAGTGTAGGACTTGCACTTGCTGTGTGTGAACTGTCCAGTAGAAGAAGGACAATGCCCTTTGCCATAGAGTGTTTCTAGGATTTGTTCACAGAAAGGTGAATTAGGGATCTCAGCCTGGGGTTTCAAGTTAACCTATTCGTTTTTATTCAATGCCAGAGCTGATTTTTCCCTCTCCTTTTAACCATTCTGGCTTTAGTAGATTTCTTGTCCCCAGTTGTTGCTCCATAGTAGTCCCCTTGCTCTTTCTTTGCTGCAGCCCTGTGCTTTGGCCAGTTGGTGCCAGTTCTCTTCTCCTTCCATCTGGACTGTCTTTAGATCAGTTCCAGCTTCCCCTCATTGCTTCTGGTTCTGTTGGAGGCTGGTGGTGGTCTGGTGTGCATGGCCTGCCTCCGCATCTTACCGTGCAGTGCCCCCGGGGACCACAATGCAAGCACGGATTGTGCAGCACAGGATCCTTTCCCAGCCTTCAGTCAGTCAGGGCCTGAACAACTTGTGGACAACTGGAGACAAACTACCAGCTCTGCTGCAGTGGAGATGAAGAGAGAGAGCAGATAAAGTGTAGAAGTACAAAAGCAGTTTTTAAAGTCTGTACTGCACTGGTATTACAGAAACAATGATCCACCCAGTGTGTGTTGTCACAGGTCAGTGCAGTGCAACGCAACAGAGACTGCCCCAGTGGAGCAGCTGAAATCTGCCTGTTGATCCACACCTTTCTCTGCAGGCCTGCATGGGCTGACTGGTATGAACCTGAGTTCAGCCATTTATCAGAGTGATACATTGAGCCATTGGCTCTTAATGGATCTTGTCAGCTCAAAGGTACTATTGTGCTACCACAGGTAGTCTGCAGTTGAAACCAAGCTACCTTGTACTCAGCTGCTGGTGCTCTTTCGTGCACCTCTTTCAGAGATTATGGGCCAGCAGCCAGAGGAATTTACCCATACACAGTAGCCTTGTCAGAAATTACCTGCAGGCCCCTCCTTGTCTCAGTGTGCATGTCCCCGCCAAACTTTGTGCCTTCTCCAAGGCATCTCAAAAAGGAAGAAGTTGCAAAAATCTACAATGTCAAAATTGTTTTCCTAGTCTGTTCTAGAAGCAGCAGTACTCTTCCTGCTGAAATGTTCAGAAAAAAACCTGCATTAGATATCCACCTTGAAAGATTTTGAAGGCAGTGTATTAGTATCTGGCAAAGTGTTACACAATTGAAAATATGAACTGGACCTTAGCTGTGCTTAGCATATTGGCCGTCTGCATCTTCACTGGGGACAGGACAGGAGTGCTAGCATTGTCTGGCTGCAAAAGTCTGGTACAAAGCAGAACAAATCTTTATGGAGATAAGCTGAAAAAACTTCCCCATAAGCTTCTGCCTTTGCTCAGTCTGCACAGTTTTTTTTTTTTACAGGTAGCTAAAACAAATTGTAGTGAGAGGCATGCTATAAGCATGTTTTTAAAAGAAGCTTTCTTGTGACTTTTATGGGGAAATGTGCATATGATAGCATGAGTATATTTTAAAAGAACATCTCTGAAATCTGGCAGTGGCCAGATGTTTTTTTGAGAAACCTTTTGAATGAAGATGTACTTGAGGCAATTTCTTGAAGTCAAATGCTCAAATAAAGATTTTATGGATGAATTTTTTATATCCATATTTGATTACCTAGAAGAAGAACTTGGTGTTCGTGTGGAAACATTTCATAATGAAATTGATGCTAACTGGAGCACTTCTAATTTTCAGTAAGTGTGCAAATTTTCAGTAAGTGTACAGGCTCTCAAACTGAAAATTTTTATTAAAATTTTCATATTGCTGATGGAAGTTTATCATCAGCTTTAGTTTTCCTTTTGTTTTAATGAATCTGATTTGCATATGAAAAACTTTAACCCCCTCCTCCCCAAGATTCTTGAAGAGGAAAAGAGCACCCCAGTCGCATATTCTGTTTGGTTAGGTGTCTAAAAAATGTTACCATGTTTCACCACTCTTGGGACTTTGTACACAAATACTGTTCCTGGAGGAAGCCTAACATAGTAAAGCATGTGCATCAACACCAGTTCTCATATTTATTTTTATTTAAATCAAGTTCATCTTAAGTCAAAACCTGTGTGGCTACTGTCAATCACTTCATTCAGGAGGATGGTCATGTTTTGGTTCTAACCGGAACTCCGTTCATAACTCCTACACTGAAACATGCGACTCTTGCTAAACCTTCTGTTCACTGGAGATGACATTATTTTAACTTGCAGTCTCACCCCAAGGAGCCTGAGCCCAACCCCAACAAGTCCCTGCAGTCCATGCAGTCCTCTGTTCGCTTTTCATTTTTGGAGGTAAGCAAGTAACCTTCCATTGTTGATGTTTTCTTCTGCGTCCAAAACCTAATGATCAAATTATATTGCAAAAGGAAAATAAAATAAAATAAAATTAAGCGTGTCTCTGCAATCCAAAATACGTTTTACTTGAGCAGCTGCTGTTCTGAAGGTAAGTATTTTATGGAAAAAACCCCAGGATAATCTGCATTTTAAGACCTAGTACAGAGACTGGAGATATTGATGTATAATGCTGTGTTGCTTTTACTGCTTAGAAGTGTATCTGAAATTGTATAGTTTTCTTCCTGTGATCATACCTCAGATTATATTCTGTTATGTGAGAAGTTTAAGGTACATTCAGAAATGAGGGTGATTCACAAAACACCTGGTTATTTTTTGCTTAAGTGAGGGCTAGCAGTGTGCTTAGTGAGTAGAGTGATTCAGAAGAACACAAATTCAGTAAATTGGAAAGACTGTTTTGTTCTCAGGATTAGAAGGATTTTAAGCTTCACTTCTATTTCACTAATGTTCTAGACAGCCACGTACAACATCCTTTTCACCCTTCCTTTCTTCTACTCCCATGTTTGTTCATAAGACTAATTTTTTTTGGCACTCATCAGAAAGGTTATCTTCATGAGATCAGAAAATCATTACATGATAAAAAAATACTTTGTAGTCCTTCCTATTATGTAAAATTTTAATAAATAATAGTCAGAGATCTCATTCGTGTCAGTCATTGAGAGTCTGCTCCATAGGGAAAATAGTTTTTAAAATTAGTTACAAGTAAGTTATTAGTGCCTCATGGATTGAAAAAAAACAAAACAAAACTACTTTTGTTCAGAGGTCTCACTTGATACCATGAGAGAAAGAGCTACCACCTTGTTAAATTACATAATAAAGTATATTTGTGCATTTTTGGTACCACCTTGAACATAGTGTGGCAGAGGTGAGGGTTGCTTGAATGTGCTAATCTGCTTCAGTATACTTTAAACTTAGAACCAAATTAGTAAGTGAGAGCCCTTTATCAAGGCTTCATGTGACACTGAAAAATGGAGCAATAACAAAGACTTGATATGTATTTCTGAAGAAATATTGTAGTTTTTAATGTATTCTGTTTTGTTAGGGAAGAGGTGGTATGAGAATCCCTTGTTTGTGCAATTTTCAATATAATTTAAATAAAAAGACTTTTTTTTCCCTCAGTGAAAACACTTTTATGATGTTTGATCGATAAATTATCAGCAAAGTCATTAGCTGGTATAGAATGCTTGATGAAATTAGCATTTTGTAATTGGGTCTTTATTTTATACAGCCAGAAAAATCACTGCCTTTTGTAGTGAAGGATGTGCTCTTTTTCGAAATTTCAGTTTTGTGGAATCAAAAAGCTGTATACAAATTTTATATTTTCTATGTCCTGGATGACCTCTGACAGTCTCTGCAGATGTGTGGATGTGCTACTGTGTGAACTGTGGTATAGACACTGCCCTAAAGGTTTTTAGAGCTTAGACCTTGTTTACCCCTCTGGGTGGCAGAGACTCCCAACAGTGCCAAGTTTGAGCTTTTCATCCTATGACGGAGGGTGTTGAGAGCAGTTTTCAGATGCTTTTTGAAGAAATAGAGTGGAAGTCATTGATATTGCTTAATGTGAAGCCTCATCTCTTGATATGCCTGGAAAATGTAAAAGTTTGTATGAATTTTTCTTAGGTTCTTTTGTCCTGAAATGTATGTAAAACTCTACCAGAATGGATATATTTTCCCTGAAGTGGAAATGTTTAAAGTCTGATTAAATCTGAATCAGAGTGCTGTATTTAGCTGTAGAGGATTCTGGTGTATTGAACATCAAATGTTTTAGTTATTAGTTACTCTTAATCTTGACCTAGCATAGTGGAAAGATGAAATGTGTTGGTTTTTAGGGTATATAAATAATTATCATTCCTGCTCCATTAGCTCAGAGTATTCCCATATGTGGGAGGAGAGGAATTACTTCAGTGACACTACTTTTGCTTATATTCAGAAATGTTAACATGGGAGCCTTACCAGAATGAATGGATAGGGTTTTCCTGTGGTATTTCTCCCTCTCTGACACATGCTAGCTCATCTCCCTCATGGCCTTTGACTTGCACAGCTGCTCCTTGGGCGGTTGTTTTTGTTGAATTTCTGCTTATAGCAGTTGTCACATACAGTAGTAGTCTAAAGGGAACTTTTGCCAGCTAGATGATGAAGATATTTTCAAAATAAACAGTAACATCCTGTGAATGGAAATACCTGCCTGCTGGTACAGTGTGAAGCTGTATCCATTCTTCACTTCTGAGTGAGGGTGGGGGATGAAGTGGTAGTTCAGATCTCAGGAAGACAGGCGCATACTTACCATTATGTTTTTATCTTTGGTTTGAGTCACCTGAAAACTTCCAACTGCTGTTTGGGGGAAAAGTACTTGCAGTTTTAGTACTAATAATTATAAGCAGCATATTTGCAAGGAAAGAGAGAAGATGATGTAAATAACTGAGCACAGATACATTTAAGATCCTCATGCTTCTTACATAATTTTAGTTTTCTTTGCTGTGTATAATTTGGAATCCTTTGTCACAGTAATGGGGAGTGGAGTGGGGAAAGTATTTGAAAAGAACTAGGAGGAAACACTTAAGTGCTAGAAGTTGCAGTAGCTTCTAGTAAAAATGATAAAGTAAATGGAAATAATAAATTTAAAAAGACATAACAGCATGCATTTGAACTTGAAGAGTAAAGAATGGTAACTGTCAACAAAAAAGTCTTTTTATTCAACCTTTTGGTTTACTGATGTCACAATACTGGGCTGGGGAAAAATCTCTAAGGCAGTTGATATAAAGCTCTTAGACTCTACAAAAAAGAAAAGATCGTAGTGAATTTTCCAGAAAACCTTTACTCAGGAGCACGAGTGTCAGCCTGTATACAGACATAAATGTTACTACCTGGCTAAGACTAGTGAAGAGGTAGACAGGATTCATTCTGAAGCTTTGAAATAGAAAGCATCAAGTAAAAAAGCCCATATACTTTTTTTTTGTGGTTTAATTTTTTATAGACTATTTAATGAGGAAAATCCAGTTCACCTGACTGTATCTACAGCTGAGTTGGCAGGAAGGCAAATGAGGATTAATATTGATACCTTTCGGTAATGTAATCTGCTCTTTTGGGATACTTGTGAGGATACCACTGTAAACACTGCATTTTACATGGGGTCATGTTGTCAAATGACTATGTATGTGTTACCAAGGGAAGCAAATAGAACTGGCATGGATTAAACCTCATCCTATGGCATTGAATGGAAAGAAAAACAAATGTCAGTGTTACAGATAGCTTGGCCACTTTTTGGTGTTTAGTATTGTATCAGGAAATTGCCAACAAATGTTGACACTTGCATTTTCTTTAAATGTAACCTGAATCTATAATACGAATGAGTAACCATTACAAAGGGAGAATTAGTATGAGACTTTAAAATATAATTTTATACAAATTAAAAAATCAATTATTAAATTTTATAGGAAACTTTATTTAAGGTGTCTAAATTCATATACCAAATTATTGAATACAGAAATAAAAAGTCAGCGTGCTCCTATTCTTCCACTTTTCTGTTTGCATCCCCTTTATTTCCCCAATGACATTCTGCATCCCAGAATCAGATAAAGACAGAAAGCTGAAAATAGCTGCTTTCTAACAACTGTATTGTGAAATCATCATTGACATGGATAGCTTCTGTTGAAAAATGAACAGTTAAGTTTCTAGTGATTTTTTAATTGTTACTCTGAATGTGAGTGTGTTTAAAGAGCTTTTAAATGTTTTCTGGCTCTATGTGATGCTATGTGGCCATGTGGGGCATGTACACCCATGTGAAAAATGTAATGGACAGTAGGAATTTTGTTTGCTGTTTGGTTTTTACATTTCTGAAGACAATGGTTTGTTTCTAAACCTAGCAATATTCCTGTGTTTTAGGAGGAAAGTGTTGGTGTGTTCTGCTGGCTATGTGGGCTGGCTGGGCTGGGGCACTTGGTGTGGCGGTGGGGCTGCTGGGGCAGAACTGCCTCAGGGACTTGTGCAGCCAGACCGATGACCAATGGCCCTGTCCATCCTGTCCTTGACCCTATTGCCATGACCACGTTCCTGCCCTCTTTTCCATTAGCTGGTGATGGTGTGGCTGCACCAAGCTGAATCTCCACCGTGAGTGAGAGCAGGCGCATCTTAGGAGTGAGGAGGGAATGGAGAGCACTTTTCAGCGTGGGGGGGACACAATGGCAGTGTGTGCTGGCACTCTGCTGCCTTTGGCAGCACTAGCTGCCCACTCAGACCTGAGCAACAGCCAAGGTGGCAGCTGTTATACGCGCTGGTTAATGATTAAATCTGATGTAAGCGTCCAGTCTACGTAAACAGGGAATGCTGCAGAAAAAGAAGGACTAGAAGGACTAGACTCACTCCATGATGAGGAGGGACTTGTGCAGAGACGTATCATGGTTCTCTCAAGGTAGAGCAAAATTGTCACAGAGGAGTTAGCTCTTAAATTTGGACTCTTCTGGTCTCAGAGTAGTTCTCCTTCTATGTAATTTTACTATGAAACTGCTACTTCTTGGATTCATAAGGTTTTATAAAAGACACATGAAGAGTACACGTCAGAGGATGCTTCCTTTCCCTCCTTTCCTCAGTGACATAGCTGCCATCCCCAGGGCTTCACAAGCAGACATTTTTCTTCAAAATTTATTTCCACCTTTGCTTTCTGGTACAAATACAAAGTACATTGACCTTAAGGTTAAGCTGAAAGACAAAGCTGTTGATTTATTACCCTGAAAGGGGAAGTTCTTGGGAACGGCTGATGTGGATGAGGTAAAGAATCACTTGACTCAACTTCCTTCTCAAATTTTTCTTTAAAATGAGGAAAACCTGCTGTTTCATCTCTCAGGGTAATCTGATTAGTATTCATGAACATCAGCCATGAAGCACGAGTTCCTCAAGGTAAAATAAATTAATCTTTGCTTTTCTCCTCCAAAAGCACTCTCTCTGAAGTTACTTTTATGTCCTTGCTGTTCTCTTAACTCTTTTTGGGACTACTTATTTAACCTTACAAAACACTTTCCTGAGCTCTTTCCCAAACTCTCCCATATTAAAACTTGTCACAGGTCAAAGGGAGAGCTGTTTCTATTGGAACTTGAAAATGGAAAGTGAAAAACAATTTCACTGCACGTGTAAGTTTTTTGTGATGTAGAAGTGAGTTTTGAGCATTGGTTAAGTAAAAAGCAGCCCCTTACTCAGCAGATGTGATCTGTTGTGTGCTCAAGTGTGCTATTCTAGTTTTAGCTTTTGGAAAACTTTAAAAAGTTTTCAGTTTTCTGAGCTCTCTGGAGTAACAGCAGAGAAGAAGATTTTTGCTTGTGGGTCATCAGTGTTTTGTGAATGCTAGTCTGCTACGTGTGCATAAGCATATTAGTATCGTAGTGGCATTGCACCAGTGTAAATGAGGGTTCAGCTGAGAACTGCAGGAGCTGCAAAACTCGTCAGCAAGCATGGGGTCCCCTGGAGGATCTTTACTATTTTCATCCAAGAGGGATATAGGGATGTGGATTTCTGATTCCATGTGGGTTTTTTTTGAGCTGGTGCTAAAGAAGGCGTGGTTTCACTTGCCCCACACTGATACAAAATGTTACTGTCATGATGATGTTATGATGTTAATGTTATGATGATGTTTTGTAAAGCTTCTAGAGTATAAAATTTGATTTTCTCATGTCATAAAGATTGGGCTTTAAGTACATTTTAAAAAGCCCCCAGGACAAACTGAACTCTTCAGTATGACTTTGTCTTATCCACATAACTTTTTCAGTTTAATTTGTGGCTTGTACTACTTGATATTATTCTGCAAAAAGATTTAGGTATATATATTTTAGATCAAGTAAAGCAAGGGGCAGGAGCTTCCCTCTAACTTATAGGGACAGAATACTGGAAAGCTTTCCAGAAATAGAGATCTTTGGTTTAATCCTGTGCTGTTGAGTGGTTTTTTTTTTTTCTCTTAGGGGGGTGGGGTGGGCGGGGGTCAGGGTGTATGTGTTTTTTTTTGTTTGTTTTTTTTTTTTTTTTTTTTGTTTTTTTTTTTTTTGTTTTTTTGTTTTTTTTTTTTTTTTGTTTTTGTTTTTGTTTTTTGTTTTTTTGTTTTTTTGTTTTTTTTTTTCCTTGTGTTTTTTTTTTTTTTTTTTTTTTTTAGTTCATGAGTAAGGTGCATCTTAAGAAATCAAGGAAGTTCTTGTGACAGCTATTTTTCTGGTGGACTGAAAGCTACAGACACAGAGCTCATCTGAATAATTTTAAATGCCAGTTTGTTGATCTTCTCTCCCTCAACTCTTATGAAAATCTTCCCAAAGTACTTGTGTGCTAGTTTTATTAAATCTTTTGGCCTTTCGGGTTGTGTTTTGTGTTTACCATTGAATATTAAATTTTGAATTTAGTATGCTAGGCCTTCTAAGCATTTTGAGGAGGTGACATGAATTTGAATTTGAAAATTACAGTAATTTTGGAATGGTGCTGTAACAGGGGAATGCTGAATCTGAAGACAGTTTTTATTTATTAGTCAAAAGACTGCTTGGGAAAAAGTCTTTCTTACATGTTTGAAGGCTGTGCAGTCATAGGAATTACCTGAATGGAGATTCCTTGAACTGCTTTACTGCTTTCTAAAACAAGAATTAAAATAGTCTAGAAGTATTTCCCATTGAGATATTCCCTCATAATAATGCTTACTTTTACCATAATTTGATGTGCTGGTCAGCTTACTTAGTAAAGTGTTCATTGGCTAATCTAGAAATGTTTTTGCCATATAGGTCTTGAACACAAATGACCTGGTATAGTCCCATTTTGAAATCAAAACCTAACATTACTATGTAGATTTTCCCCCACACATTTTTAGTTTAAAAAACTCACAGCATAAGTTGTTTATACTAAAGAAAAAATATACTACGCCTAAATCAGAAATTGTAGGAAAGGAGGGAAGATGACAGGGAGTTTTATTTGGGGCCACACAGAGACTAGGTGAGTTGAGTACTGCACACTGTGGTGTTAAGAAATCACTGCAGTTCAAGGAGGTGGTTAAAATTTGAAGAATTGATCTGCATTCTACATACGAAAATTACTCTTAGGGTGGGTCTTGAAATGTACTGGAAAAGGGACAGTCTGCACTCTTCCTATGCTGTCATACTACAGAGCTTCAGGTGCATGCAAGTTATCTGCTAGCAGCCATCATAAGTCGCCGTGTGACTGTTCCTATTGACCTCTTTGCTTTGCCTGTCAGGTGACATACCTGTTAGTAATCAATGAAATGTGCTGAGCCTCAGCTCCCTCAGCCTGTGCGTGCAATTCAGACTTTTGTAGTATGGCTTCAAAATTTGCTTAATCTGATTTGATGAGAATGCATTTAATACATCTTGATTTGAAGGTCCACTTACTGTCCAAAACGTGACTGTCTGTAATCTGTTGCCAATCAGTTCTTGCAGATATGGAGAAACTGCTAGGTTAACCTGTCAATTTTCCTATAGTTTTTTTTTCTTTTAAATTTCATCTGATAGGGATGTCAGTGTTCATTTTCAGAAGAAGTATTTCCTGAGGTAATTCCACCAAAAATTCTGCAGTCCTTTTGCAGCACAAATTTCAGCTGGTCCTTGTGTGAGATGCCAGAGAAAAAATCCTGCCGCTATATTCTTGAGATGGAAATGCTCAACCTTGCTCCGTGCCAATGCTGCAGCATTATGTTGCATCTGCATCATTTTATTGCACCTTGATAAAAATAGATGCAGAACAAAAACAAGTGCTGTGTGCATCAGCCTTCCCTACAACACACAGCTTCAGCAGAGAATATACTTAGAGGATCTCAAAGATTATAAGTGAGGAATGCAGAAGAAGGAGGTGTATATTGGAAACACGTTGTTGTCCCTGCAGTGGCCTTTTTTGGGGGCTTCATTATTTCTGTTGTACACAACACAACTTGTTTCCACTGCTATGCCTATGCTGGCTGAATTGCTTTACACTGAAAGTGGGTGATCCCTTAGGGTGTCTTGCTTTGGTAATAGCTTATTCTCGTGTACTACAGAAGCAACAGCTTCACAGCTGCAGAGTTCTGAAAACCTTTTAAGAATGAATGTTGTAGAAACAAAGTGGTAAACAGAAATGAAAAAGCATGAGACTGAGCCCCCCAGAAGTAGAAATCTTTTCAGTCCTTTTGTTTTTCAGAGATCTTGTTTCTACTCTTGGTTGCCATTAATCATTTCAGAAAGAAGAACATGTGTAGGTTCCTAGAGGCAATGCCTTGCAGCTGGAGAACTGCAAAAAACTGGGGAACATCACTAAACTGCTGTATTTGAGACTTTACAGTTTTTTCCCTGATGCCAGCTGTGGCTAGTTTGTTTTGATCCATGAGATGTGTCAGTGGTTAGCACAGGGAAGGCCAGTGCTCCTGATTGGAAGAGCTATTCAGCAAATAGTCTAATGTCTTGTAACAGGAGAGCAGCTTCCTTGGATGTCAGAAGAGAGAGAGATACCTCATGGCATGATCTGGGGACACAGACTGATCAGCTACCCCAGTGTCTCCATTCTCTGGTATGAGATGAGATGCAGCTGGGCTGTTGTAAGTGCACAGAGTGAGTGTGGTGAATGTAGTCCTGAACATTTCTGAGGAAGCATTTCCACCTACTGCTGGGACATAGTGATGGGAAGGAGAAAGCATTGAGGAACCTGATGTTGGAATGATTCCAACTTGAAGGTGTCTTTGTCTCCATCTCCTGGTAACCCAGTTTTCACACACTGATGTGTTTGTCAGTTTGTGGTAACAATTCTCTGTGTGGTGTGACAACAATGTCACTATTCATCTGATTCTGTACATCTTGGGTGTATGTTGTCATACCTGGCTTTGATAAGCATGATGATGTGTTGAGCTTGTCCTAGAGCAGTCTGATGCTCAAATCCACAAGACACTCTGTGCCAAACATTACAGACTGTGAGAGGGAAGGACCCAGACCTGCAAAATTTTTTCATAGCAATAAGAAAGCTGCTGTCATAGAGCAGAATTAGGGCATATCCTCTGTTCATGCCAGGAGTGATGTAGGCTGCTTTTTCTGCTCTTAAGAGAGAGACCAGCAAGACTGGTTGGGCTGGAAAAAAGAAGGTGGTTTGCAGTTAGCAGCTTGAGCACAGTAACACTTCAGCAGACCAAAAGTGGTGGGAGGTTAGAGCTTCAGGGTTACCTAGCAAAACATTAGTGTGTCTGACTGCCAAAATGTGTACCTTGAAAGAGGAGAGAGAGGGGTTTGCTGCAAGAGGGGTTCTTGGATGGGAGTTAGCATGATACTGGTTGGCTAGGAAGGCAGTTTTTCAAACTGATAGAGAAGTAAACGATGACAGAAACAGACCTAAACTTTCACACAACAAAAACACTGTAAAAGACATGTCTGTGGGGCTGCGAAGTGCAGCCACAGCACTGGAAGGAGTTCCTGTCGTTTTTTAAAGGTTGTAGACTGATTGCTGTAGTTTTGTTGGCAAGTACATAGGAGCACATGGTATCATGTTTGGGAATGCTGATAAAACCTAGAAATATTTCTAAAAATTGGTGTAGTACCTGAGAGAAGGGGATGATGGCAAGTGCTGGTGTATATTTATCAACTGAAGCCACTCTTTCATTATGAGCAGTCGGGTATGTTCCTCCTTCACTTTCACCTTCATACCGCTGTTTCTTTGGCAAGAGAACATTTAGGCTCTCCCCACGCAGTCTGCCACTGGACTGATGAAATCTGCTCCTCTTGTGAGTATGCAGAAGTGTGCAAGTGTGGATGCTGAGGAACACCAGAATATAGAATAGGCTGAGATAATCCTTTGTCAACATTAAGCATGGTTATTACTAAATTTTGCAGAATTGAATTGTTGCATAATTTTTAAAAGATCCAAGCCCTCTACCAGTAAAAAGCAAAATACTGAGATAAACGAGTATGATGATTTAAAAGAAACAAATCATTTACATAATTCAGCTCATTAAAATTCATGATAAGCCATGTTCAGATGTGACTGAAGATGGTCAAAGGAGAGGCTGATTGAATGGTGAAGGGTGTTAGGGTGTTTAAGATAGGTTTTTGTGTTTGTGGGTTTTTTTTGTTTTGTGGTTTTGTTGTTGTTTTGTTTGTTTTTTCTGGTATAGAGAGAGTGTGTATTTGCAGTAGTAAATAAATACTTACAAATATCTTTCGTATCAAGATATTGATCTTTCCATAAACTTACATACTCTGCAGTTACATGAATGGAATAATAAGGTTGTGTGGTATCACAGAAATTAGGACACTTAGTGGATTGAATTGTTACTTGAAAGCTGAATAGTTAATCACCTCATTTCTACTATGATAGAGCTTTTCAGAATGCTGGAGGCCTGAAACAGCTAATGTGGGTTGTACTGATCTTCTGCTTCTTGGCTTAAATAGTTTTGACAGTCTTGGTGACAGTTCAGGTGCTGACTGTAGCTTCCTTGTTGGAGAGAACTGATGAGCACTCTTAGTCCTACAAAAATAAATGAAAATGTGTTTCCTTGTCTTAGAAAGTGGAGGGTGAAATTCTGTGACTTACCGTGGCCCCTGACTGTTGTCATTCTCACTAATGTGCATATCGGAGAAATTTAAGACTCTAAGGCTCTTTAAGACTGTTTCTTGACTCATCTGAATCCCTTTCAACTTATCCATATATGGTCTTTGCTTATAGAGACGCTGGAATTGCAGAAATCATTCAGTACCTCTGAATCTCTAGAGTGGTCAGCCCAAAGAAGATCTCCCTATTACTGTCTGTTTCTGTCTTTTCGTCTTTTTTTTTAGTACCTGAGCATTTCATGCAGGTGTTTTTGGAATTATCTTTACTGCTACTTCCCAAGAAGTAGAAATATCTTTGCTTTACAGGTGGAGAACTGTTGTGTTCGGGGTTCTTGTTGAGGTTCTTGCAAGGGTTTCACAGAGTTCAGAGTCAGAGTCCAGCGTTCAGAGGCAAAGGCAAAAGCAATGGTCTGGGGCTTTGGGTTAGGTACATGGGATGAGCAGGGCGGGGAAAGAAGTATCAGAGATCAATTATCAGGGGACACGGGGGTGTCACAAGGGTGAGGTTGGAACAAAGGGGCCGACAGGGAAACAGCGTGGGAATGCCTTTCAAGGTCTCCACAGAGAACTGAAGCTCAGATTAAATAACTAGATGACACCAGCTCTTAGACCCCGAGGCGCCTTAGCCATGAGGTAATTTTTAGTAATTTGTCCTTAATTTTGGGAGTTTTCTGTCATGTTTTTATAAGCGTAACTAACCAAAATAACCTTTAGTAGTCTAGAGATTCTAGATGCTTGCTTTTAATTCTGTTTCTGTAAAGTTCCCTTCTTTTTATGTAGTTAATTTTAGTGCTTTCAGTGGTCTGTTTGGCAACTATATCATCTACATGTCTGATAGTTAACCGTTTAGTAAACCCCACAGACATAAACAGTATGTGCTGAGTGTACTTATGGATATTCAGATTTAAACCGGAGGCGTGTGCTGAAGAACACCTATGATTGTTTATTATTTAGCCTTTTGAGGAGGAGAGCAGTAAGGGTGACCTGTAAAGTGCTTTAAGGATATTATAAACTTGCAGTGCTGTGTGCTCAGATCATTGAAATACCAAGGGTAGCATTAATGAGCAGTCCACATAATACTCTTCTGAAGATAATGTTTTCCCTTTCAACTTCGTGTGTACCTGAGTACCAATTTGCCAGCTTGCACTGCCTGGGGTGCTCCATCTCATGCCGTTCTGCTGACAGCAGATCCATCACATGGAATAATTGAAGCATGAAGAGAGATGAGTGCAGGGAAAGCTCAGGAAATGCAACTGCTTGGGTGTATATATATTGTGAAGCTCCGAATTCTTGGCACCTGCTTTTTATTCACTGCCATTTAAATCAGGTTTTTAAAGAAAATTGTGTGTTTAAAATATGGGAAGTAAACAAAGTACTTGCCAGTTCTGGGGAAGAGCCTGCAATGTTCTTGCTCTGACAGAGACTTATAATGGATCTGTAGCTATCAGTCTTGTGCTGATTGGGTGATTAATTTAGGAAATTCAGTGTGTAAATATTACAGCTGATTAAGTTTTCTGTCTCACTGAAGACAGCATTTATACTGAATAAATGCTTTTCAATTCAGTATCACAGGAGTTGATCTGTTTAGGCTTTTACTGACAGACTTCAGAGCTTCACTGTGCTGATCTCCATTAAACCTCCCCTGTACCCCAAGAGATGTTTTAAGAACGGGAAAAGTTACAACTCATGATGACATCTTTCCCAAAACCATCAGGATTAAAAGCTAGCAAACAAAACTTAAGCTTGATTTCTTTCCCTAGTTCATTTGACTAAAAATAGAGAATCCATGAAGTCTGTTTCTCAGATCTGTAAGGATGGCACTGGGATGTCCCGGGGCAGAGTTGAACATGAGGAAATGGCTCTGTATAAGGGGTGGCATTTTTCTCAGAGGAGCAGTTGTTTGGGATTCTTCAAACCAGAAAGCAGGATAAAATGTTCCACTTAACTGTCTTTTGAAGACTGTGGGTTTTGGACTCTTTTCCACCATTAGAAATTTCTGAAAATGAAACAAACCTAGATAAACTTAAAAATGCTGAAGAGTATTTTTTTAACATATGTGTTTCAAACTCTGTTTTATGTTGTATGTTTTCTGTAATCACAAAAAGTTGTTTATGAATATTTTCATCTTTAAAAAGTAGAGAAATATTGTGTGCTGCAAGTCTGATTTATACAAATTTATGTTATTTCAAAATGTCAGAAACAAAATTTTAACTTTGCAATGTAAAAACAAAAAAAAGCTTATCTATTAAAAGGATTTTCTGCAGTTGAAATAATATTTTTTTTCTCAAAATATACACTTTAGTTGACTGCAGATATGATCTGGAATGGGTGGCAATATCTAAGTATGTAAATATTTCAGAAGAATGATTGTATCCGCATTTTCTTAAGAATTTTTTCGGAGTTGCACCTTGACCCTTAATAATGCCATTTGCCGCATAGGCTATGGCTGTTGACTTAAAAAGATGCTTGCTAAAATATGGCTGGATGTGTGTGATATCAGGAGAACATCTACATGTGTAGAGTGGTCTAAACCAGTGCAATTGTAATGAAATGAGTCTTAAGTGGTGATTGTTTCACATGAATGTCCAGAACCATGGAAAACTTCATTTACATATCTGTTGGATAACATGGGTGTCTTCACATTTATATCAGTGGTAATGCAGCCAAAAAAATGGTTAATTAACGACTTGAGAAATTGATGTGGTCCTCTTGGGAGGCTGCTAAGTGCTGGCAAAAAGGTACTTGAAGAACAAACAAAGTAGGATAGGATAATACAAATATTTTTTAATACAGTATTCCTCTCCCCACCTCCTGGCATTTGTGGCAATGAAGTCATGGTCCAAGCATCATAGTATATGGAAAATTACAACATTTTTATTAGATGTTTTCTGACCCTTTCTGGACTTGCTTGCCACATAAAGCAGCACTTGTGAAATGTAGAATGCTGCTCTAAGATGAATGAAAATTCAGCGATAAAAATGGGAAATGGTTCTTTTACACTTTCTCATCATCTAGTTTGCTAAATTAGGTCAGAAGGAGAAGCTAATCTCTAGGCCAGAGTAAATAGACTGCATAGCTGTTAGCATGGTTGGATCATTCCACTACAGACAGCAAAATGCTGGATTAAAAATAGTGTTGCTTGATGTAAATTCTGATGGCTGATGCAGATGGATAGACAATATATTTAACTTCCAAAAATATTGTGCATCATTTTAGAACCTTTCAGAAATGGAGGGAGATGCTGGGGCCATTGCTTTTCCTAAATGTGTTTATGTTAGATGAGCTATAATAAACTAGAGCTGTGGGAGGGGTTTTTTTATATTTTGCACGTTACTTCAAAACTGATTAGAGTTATAGTGTTTCTGTGTATTTATAAACATAGCCAAGAAAACTTAGAAGTTTGACACATATATTGTACACCCACAAATATTCATTTGTACTGTGATTTCTTCAACTTATTTTTACACTGAACATCGAAGTGAAAGTCCTGTGCAGTCACTAGGGGTACTAAACATCAACATCAACCACTAGGGGGAGCAGGAGTTCAATTATTGTAATGAAGAGTAGTGATAATAATTAATTACTACGTCTTATGCACTGAATATACCAGTGAGATCTTTTAGTTTGACGACCTTTATAAAGTAGGCTGTAGTCTTCGTCTACCACTTAGGGCTTTAAAATCCATCCTCTAGTGCTTGTTTTTTATTTTTTATTTTTAGTTAGAAAGGCATATAACATACAGGATTTACAGTGATTGAAAATGCCCATGTCACAATGGATAAGATAAAAGAATTTAAAACTGCTTTTTTGTCTGACTTCTGCAGATTGAACCCCTAACTCTGTATGTGAGGGGAGGACATGATAGAGTTTGCTGTTCCTAGATTTTTCCTGATGGGGAAATGCATACTGAACGACAAATGTTCTCTGATAGACTTGACCAAGAGAAATAAGTTAATATTTTCAAGCTGCACAGTAGTTCAGATCATATTATTTTTCTTGAACTCCTTATATCATTTTTGCAGCCTTTGGGAAATGCCACAACTAGCTGCATTTTAGCCCCTCAATGCTCCGTTATATAATCTCCTTGCTCACATGAGATATTTTCCTGCTTGTAGAACTGAGGGACATTTTTACTTTTATCTATACACCACATAAAAACCTCTTACTTAGCTATTTATCCATGATAGTACCTAAATTGTTTGCCTGATATCTGCCTTCCAGATTCTGCAATATATATGTGTATTATTACCTGGGGGGTGTTTTTGTCCTTTGGTAAGACTTGATGGCTAGCAAGGCTATAATGCATGTTGTTCAAATAAGGCTACTTTATCCAATGATAAATTACCCTGTTCCTGTGGTTACTTACCTCTTATGTCCTGTTTACTAGAAAGGGTATCATATTTTTTTCCAGGTCATTTGATAGCAGTTTTACTTGTGTTAAATGAAAAGCATAACCCTGTATGATCTACTAGAAATGTTTAATGTGCAGTTACTTTTTCAAATCTATAGGTGAGTTTTAATCTTTCCCCTATGCATATTATTTTTCTGTTGTAGTAGTGAACTTACTAGAACATTGTTAGGAGATAGAGGGAATATTTTACAAATGTCTTGATATATTGTCAGCCGAGAAGGTTATTGACCAGACTCGAAATCTCACTTGAAACACTGGGTAGACTGTCTCATGTGATACTAAGTAAGCTACTGTACCTGAACTCAGTACTGGTTGCAGCTAGTATCCTGTTTGTCCTTTCAAGGAGTGTTATGGCATGACATCTTTGTTCAACCATTGTAATAACTTCCAGCTATTTCAAGACACTTTGAAAATAGCAATAATTGAATGAGCAGCTTCACCAGTTCCTTCATTAGTCATTGGATAATAATTATCTGACTAAAAAGACTCAACTGAACCAAAACAAACTCCTCTCAAGGGATGTGTTAGCTCAGTTCTAGTCTATCATTCTTCTAAGATGTTGATCACGTGAGAAGCTTTTCTTTGTTGCTAAAAGATGTGATTTTAGAATCTTCCTAGCCCATGAAAATAGAGAATGTGCCTTAAAGCAACCTGTTTTTTTTCATGGTTCACAAATTTACTCATCTTTTTCAGTATGAGGCCTATGCTTTAAAGATTTTACTAGTCTTAGTATCACTGAGGAATTCTTTCTTGTCTGTATTGTTGCTGGTGAACTGCATTCAGTGTATATTGTCATATAAAATTGATGAGACTTGAGCATTTTGTAATGCCTTTGGGCAGTGACTTCTCAAGATTTTCATATGCTTTGAAAAATTCCAGTTTTTATTAGTGTAATTATCAGCGTGAAGATGGTAGATTAGATAACTTTTGCATTGGAATATTATGTGCAAAATATTGATTTAGTATTGGTATGGCATTGTGGTTTTAAAGACACACTTTCAAGTTCCTAAGTAGTATTTTATGGTGGTACTTAAAATCAGTAACCGGTGTTACACAATAGAAAAGTTATTGGGGAAGATGTTTTATTTCTGTTAATTACTGAAGTAAATGTTGACATTTTTAATTTTTTTCTCTTATATATTGAATGAGACTTCTCTAAGGATGCTTTTTAGAAGTTTTCTTCTGGAAATGTAATCTTCAAAGCAAGGGTAGATTAAGCACCTTTTCTGACTTGAGTGATATGTTTTTTATCTTGAAGTGAATATAAAAGGGAAAACTTAATGATCCTTATCACTTGTTTTGTTACATGCTAACTTATGTAACTCTTTTTGATAAATAAAAGTCATCACCCAAGTTCTGTTGTAAAGCATCTGCTAAGAGATGAAGTTGCCTGAGCTGCTTATTGTTTTGCAGGTGGTTGTATAGCAGTTAATTTAAGCAATGAATGCTGTTAAGAACATGTTTGCAGGTTTTTAACTTTGTTATTTTAATTATTTTTGACAACTGCAGAATTCTGTTTTAGTTGAATACTGAGGGAAAGTTGCTGAACATGCCAATTATATTTTGTTGCAGAAAAATTATAGCTAATTGTCAATCGTGCATTTATCAATATGACAAAGATCTGCTCCTGATAATTTAGGGTTTTCATATTTTTTTATAACATTTATTGGTCAGGTTTTTTTGTCCAGTTCTGCATGACAGAGGTAAGTAAATTGCAGTGGCTTATGGAACGTGACAAAATAGGTCTGTTGATCCTGTGTTTGTAAAGGATAAGCAGCATTATCAGTATTGATCGTGAAAGAGGCTTCAGTTTTAGGGAGAGCAGCTGAAAAAGGAGTGGTCCTGCTGCCCCTGCCTCTCTGCCTTGACCCTTCATTCTGCCCACATCCCTTGTATTGAGTCTGGTCCTGGGATGTCGTTCGTTGAGCTGATTCAGCTCACTAAATTGGGAGAGAAGATGTCCTCTTAGCATCTGTGCAGTACTAATAAGCTTGCAAAACCTCACTCTCCCTTGAGGCGTTTGCTTTGAAATCAGGCATTTCTGTGTCATGGAAAGTCACGAACTGCAGGCACCACTTTGGAAGCTATGTCGTTTATTGACAAGCATTGCAAAAGTCTTCACCACCACTTCCATGTTGTGCTCTTAAAGGATAAGGCTTCTGCTTTGCTTTATGAAGCATATAATTTGTCTAAGGTGGTTGTGGGACAATGCTGAACTTCTTACAGCCCCTCCCTTCATTTTCATACCTTTGTCAAAGTCTCTGTAGTGCCTTAATATGCATATGTCCAGCAAGCACTTCAGAAAAATAATTTATTCAAGTCTCTTTGCTTTCAAACCCATGCTACAAACAACATGACTGATTAGGAGGACTGTGTGTGCATGTAATTTTGCACAGAATGCCAAGGTGAAGTTATGTTTGGATCTACAGGTCATAGAATTTGGGAAGCTATTGTACATGATCTAGAGACAGAATTGCAAGGGATTTGACCATCACTGTTTGAAGGTAACAGGGTTCACCATTGATTTTTATGATCATGTATCCTGGTTCTGGCCAGTGTTAAATTTTGCAGTAGCCAGAGGGGGGCATGGTTAGGATGTGGAGGTTTTTCTATATCACCTCTTATTACTTTCTGGGTATGAGGGGGGAAAGGGTCTCTTTTGGGTTGGTGAAGGGAGTAGTCAGATATTCTCAGGGGTGTGAGAACTCACATGTAAATTGTTCATTTTTTTGTACACTCTTTTATTATTGGCCCTAATGTTGTTGTTTCCAGAATATTGTTCTTACCTAAAAACCTGTGATCTTTATGCTTTGTATCTCCAGTTCTTATCTCCATCCTGCCGCAGGGGCATGGGGGGGAGGGGGAGAGGGAAGTGAGTGTTGTACGCTTTGTAGAGTCTCAGTGGGAGCACTAAGAACACCATTCCTAAAACCATGATATTATGATACCCTCTCTTGCTATATACGTGGACGGAGGCAGTTGCCTAGAATTTATCTTCTATCCTATTTTTTCTCCTTTCTGCTGTTGCAAAAATCCAGCTTTTCAGATATCTGTGTAATGGCTTTTGGTATCATCATGTCTGGTTGTACACAGAAGGTTTAAACTTTTTTCCCACCAGAATTTGCCTACTTGGAAGCAGCAATCTTCTTTTTTTCTGGTGGGTCTTTGCCAACATTATGACAGGCTAGTCTTGCTTAATTTTTAAAAGCTTTTAGGGTGTGTTTCAGAATTGGGGACTTCATATAATTTTGATAAAGTGGTAGAGATTTTCACAAATAAATAATGACTTCAGTTTCAGTCCTGGGCTTAGAACAGAAAAGATAGGTAATTTTTGGCCTTAATGTGAAATAAAGTTCGAACTCCATGTTCCATGATCACCTCACAAGTGATGTATTTGACTGAATCATGGAACCTGAACTGCTTTTGTTACTGTTAACTGCCTCTTAGGTAGAGTAAGGAGGTGAGAACTGCAGGGCAGTGCGAATACTGAAACATCTTTTGTGTTATAGGTTGAAGACTGGTTTTAACTTTAGTCAGTGCTGTTGACAACATCGGTTTTATGTATAATTTTCTGGTTTCATAATTGTGTACAGCTCTTTCTCCAAACACACTGAATCAAGGCAAAAACTTGTGTGTGTAGCAGAGAAGATAAAGTTATGGAGTTTGTAGAGGAGGAGGTGTTTCTTGGTACTTATGTAGAGATTTGAGAATTTCCTTCTTACCCAGTTTTAAGGAAGGAGTGTTGCCAGCCATGCTTACCCTCATGTGAACCTTTAAAACTTAATGCTCGGTATGCTCAGGCATGCCTCAAAGTGAAAATAAATGGATGAGAGTTTTTCTTTTACTGACTGCAGTAGATGTGAATGCTCAGTGTTAATGGAGAGGTATAAAAAGAGCAGTCATGCTGGGAAGTGCCCTCCTGTGGGGCACAAATGGACACCAGCCCAAGTACCAGCTTCTGCAGCTATTTCAGCCTTTCTTGTACTACAAAATCTGACCTGAGACCTAGATGAAGCTGTCGTCCCTTACATGGAAATGATCTCTTCTAAAATTAATATGTCTTTAAAGAAGAGTTTGATTATTCTTTTGTGTTTGATTAATGTTATACTGATGTTTTCTGTGGCATGAGAGTAAATTGTGTTTGCTGGGGATTTTTGCTAAAGCTTTTGGTGCTAAGTAGAGTGAGAGCCGTCTAATGAGAGCTGTCTCATTCCAAGTGTCATGGGAGCCCTTCCAGCTCTGCTCTGTGACCCTCAGATAAACAAAAAGTCAAGTGGAAATTTTTAAGTACGTAAAAAGAAACCTCCTAGTTTTTGAATCCACAGTATCTTTTTCTATACCTGACCATCTTTGCTTTCAACATCTTGAGTTAAGACATTATGGAATGACAAGGTAGTAGAGTAGTAATTTAAGAAACACTTTTACATGTGTACTGCAGAGATGTGAGGAAAAAATGCTAGTCTAGACAGAGCTACAGAGGGAGAGAGGAGAGGGCTGGAGAGTGGTGCTTGGATTAGGTATGAAAAGACTGAGGACAGCAGTCAGTAGAGGCTAAAACGAGGAGTGAAGGTACAGTGTTGGGTAGCGGGAGTCAAGAAAGCAAACCAGCCAAATTGGGAGGCTTTGGGGAATGGCAAAGAGGGAAGCAAAGGAAGAAATTTGGAAGGAAGAAGGGGAAGAAATGAGTCAAAGTACCTGAGGGATTAGGTCATTGTTATGAGTGAGAAAGGTACTCGGAGCCTTTCTGTACCGTTCTCTTGCCAGCCTGTGCTTCCGGGTAGCTTTCTCAAAAGAGGTAGCTGGCAATGGAGGGAGGCGGGTGTCCCCGCTTTCCGTGGCAAACGCCTGGTGTCTGGAGTGGCAGGTAGCCAGTGTGACAAGCGGTAATGAAGGACCCGTACCGTCAGCTCTCCCGAGAGAGGCAGAAGCCCCGGTAGCGTGACACACGTACACTGTGCACTGCGCCCAGAGTCACTGGTCTTTAACTTAAGAGTTCCCAGCACGTCCGAGTGCAGGCGGCGGGCTGCTCCGACCCGCGGGGGCTCTGTGGGGGACGGGCGGGAGCTGTGCCGGGTGCGGGCTGACTCCCGTGGCTGTGCCGGGTGCGGGCTGACTCCCGTGGCTGTGCCGGGTGCGGGCGGACCCCCGTGGCTGTGCCATGTGCACGGACGGGGGGCTCTGACCCCCGTGGCTGTGCCGGGTGCGGGCTGACCCCCGTGGCTGTGCCATGTGCACGGACGGGGGGCTCTGACCCCCGGGGCTGTGCCGGGTGCCCGGACGGGGGGCTCTGACTCGCGGTGGGCGGGCGGAGCAGCGCGGCCGCCAATGGCCGGGGCGGGGCGGCACCCGCGGAGCAGCCGCACGGAAAAGTTTCTGTCGGCTCGGGTTGCTGCTATCTCTGCTCTCCTTCCGCCCCCTCAGAGGCTGGCTGCCTTCCCGCTCTCTCTCCCAGGGCTGCCGTCCCTTCCTCCTCTCCCTCCTCGTACTATGGCACTGAGTTATTAAGCTTTCAAAGGCAGAGAAATGGATATGTCGGATCCCAGTTTTTGGACGCTCCTTTCCAACTTCACGCTGCCCCACCTGCGGCGAGGCAGCCGGCTCCGCCGGACTCAGAGGTAAGGCAGGCCGGGCGCTCCAGGTGCGCGGGAGCGGGCGCTGGGCTTCCCGGTCCTCGGCAGAAAGGCCTGGGAAGGCGTCGGGACCCGCGGCCTCCTTCCTGACTTGTGCTGCTCTGGAGCTGCGAGAGCTGAGAGCCTCTCCTGGCGAGGCCCTTGGTCGTGGATTTTCTAAGCAGACGCTGCATAGTACTCTGCCTCCATTTATAAGATCGTCTCTTTTGTCCAACCTTCCTACCCTCCTCCTTTTTTCCCCTCTTAAAGACATTTCCAGCTTGCTCTCAAGTATTCGACATTTTATTGGAAACAGATATTCTTTATATGGACAGCTCAAGATAGCCTATTTTGTTCGGTGTTCTTAAAGGGACAGGTTTGCATAAGTACCTTTTTTAAAACAGGCTAGCTTGACATTTGTTAGTACAGGAACGGCCTTTTTTGGTTTTGTAGCATTTTCGTAATTATCAGGAGGGGCGGAAAAGGCTTGGAAATAGTAAATGCTGTGTAAAAGTTAAAGGGGTGTGCCATCAATGGGCAAAAGACTGACGAACTTTCACATGATGGTCATTTTTTGTGCCATGGTGGCCCTTTCAGCTAAATATATGTCCCTATCACAAGGGGAAAAAAAAGGTATGGAAGTTTGTAACTTTGTACACTAATAGCCCATATGGGATTTTGAGACATAACAGGAGTGGTGGTAAATTACTGTGAAACTACCTTGAGTATTGTCTTATGTATTATCTTCGGAGTCCGTGCGTAAAATGTTTCTTCTGCTGGCTAAAAAGGTGCCACAAAGCAAGCAGGATAGAGGCTTAGCAAAGTTGGCTTTTACTAAGCTTTAAATATTTATGGTCTGATTTATTTTTCAAAAGGAAGAAAACAACTACGTTTAATGGCAGAAAGTTTAAAATAGGAAAAACAAGTGGCCTGTTTGATGTCAATGAAAAAGCTATTCCTGCAGTAAATATCTATTATTTGTGTCTTCTGCCTGGGGTAGTTGAAAATGCTGAGTTTTTTTATCATTATTATCCCCCTCTTGTGAATAATTTTTCACTCTTACACAGCGTTAACTGAGGATCCAAATAGGCCTTACCGATTTTTCTGCTGAGAGGTGTAGAGGTTTTTTTTCAAATTTTAACTATGTGAAAACCTACAAATACCTTTTCTAAATCTACGGCTCTGTGGCAGATTGAAGAGAGAAACTTCGCAGATCTCACAAGAAGCATGAAATAAATATGTACCGTTTGTTTTATATATTTGGATGGCTTCCTGGTTTTCAAACATATTCAGTGCTGTACTGGGTTTTTTGAAATATTTGAAAGACTTTTAAAAGCAGCATATCACATGTATGGTATGTCAGTGAATAGTACAGGCCATATATGCAGTTACATTTTGTGTATTATAGAGATACGAAACATTTACTGCCCTCTCTGTAGCCAAATCAGTGTGTTACACTGTGAAGTGAAAAAGCCTGCAGTAGAATTTCAAAGCTGCTTACTCTTAATGGGCCTAGATAAGCCTCCTTTGTCAGGTTGGTTCTGAGTGGTGGGAAGTCAGAATCTGCTCTGTCGATGTCTCCTGGGGGAGGCTGGCTGCACACTTCTTCAGCTCTTTTCTTAAAGGTTGACTGGCCCTCTGCCCCTCTATACTCATAATTCGTTTACTAATGTAAGGTGTAAAACTCAGGGAGCAATAGAACTGTCAGAAGCATGAAAACCAGCATGGACAGCACAGATTCTCCTCACTCTGTTGTCGAAATAGGTTTTGAATTAATTGAGGTACTCACCAGGTTTACATGTTCTGTGCTATGTCTCACCTGCATTGTCTTCACAGGCTCAGTCAGCCGTAGCTGCAGCTGCACGTAAAAACTGGACAGATAGCTGCTTACTTAGCTTAACTTGCCACAGAATGCCTTCTCTTTCTTTCCAAGAGTGCTGCTGGTTGCCACTCGTGTTGTGTAGCTTCCCAGGCATTTTAGATGCCTCAAGAGTGAGAGATTTGAAGGGAGTTTAGTTCCTGTCATCTGAATCTCCTGCTGGGCTTAAGTGAAAGTTTTGGGTCACTGATTCAAGAGAGGTTTAGTCTTAATGGTTATGCTGCCTATGAAACTTGTCTAGCCTGGTGCATGCCTAGGTGCTTCAAGAAAACTGCTGAGGAAGCATTTATTTCTGGTTGCATCCACAGTTGGCTTCAGGACTCTTTGCCAATTTAAGAGAAAAAAATTGTTTGGTTCGGCATTTTTGCCTCAGTTATGTTCCTTTTGCCTCTTCAATTATTTTTACCTCTGCTACCATATTTTTCTGGCCTGCTAGACCCTTTTGTTTCTGTGAGCACTACCCTACTTTCTTAACACCTGGGATAATGAAGAATTGTCTGCTAGTAATATGAATTCTGTGTCTATGTACAGATTTACTTGATGTAATCATATATCTCCTTGAGGTTCTAAGAAGTAAAGAATGAAGGAGGAGTTTTCCAACAGCTGGTGTAGCTGAATTTCAGTTGCAGCAGCTCTTTGGGAAGTGATACCTGAATAAGAAATACCGCAGCCTCACTGGAGTGGGTTTTCAGGACTGGCGGGTAGAAAAATTATCTTCAGTTATAAACTGAAAGTATTTGCTATTCAAATCCCTGAGACTGCTGTGGATTATACCATGTGCTTTTACAGTGAAGAAATACGTATGCGACCATACAGAGAACTACAGCGAGAGAGGGTCTGTCTATTTGTAGATATCTACTTACGGAAATTGCAGTCTAGATTCACAGATGGATAAATGTGTACAGATACACTTCTTTTCACGTGGAAAAATCACTATTTTCTGCTTGGTTTTATGATACGTATTTGGTTCTCTCTGACACTTGCCCTCTTTTTGTCTGATTTTCTCTGTGTATCTTTTACAAAACCGACAAGCCAGTGATCCTTTTTGTGTGTGCCTGTTTCTCTTGCTTTTTTTTGTGGTAGTTGTGCCGGAACAGTGTTAGTGCAATTGCTCCTTCTTTGAGTCAGAGTGGGATTTTTTTTCCCCCAAAGGCATGAAATTCATGAATGCTTGCCCAGTTGCCTCTGAACCAAAGTAGACTCATAGATAATTTGTGTTGAAACTTCATTTTATTTGTTTACGGTCACTGAAGTGGTAGTGAGTATTTTATAATATGAGATGAAAATATTCATCAGACATCAATTATGTGTTATGACAGTTCATAACCTTTCTGAAACCTTAAAAACAGTGGAAAATTATAAATTTTACTGGAAACAGAGAGAACATAATAGTCAAACTTCCTTGTTTGTTAGTTCTCTTAGTTTTGGGACAGCATGCTGGCTGGAAAAGCAGTTTTTTTGAACGTCTCTGGTAGTTTGAATAGGCGCAGTGATGTTAAAATTACGATGTAAACTCTTCTGTTGGTTTTTTATGTAGACTTTGATTTTTAACTTTGTCAACACAGTATGCTAAAACTATATTATAAATTGATTGTTTTATTTAGCAGCAGGTGCTCAAAGTGGTCCTGTTGATAATATAAGAAAACCGATGTTTAATTATGTTGATATCATCTGAATTTGTGTTCCAATGAAGTTATTTTATTTCTGCATAAGAGTAAACAAAAGTTCAAACTTTGTTTAAGAAATATTTCTTTTTTATGTATTTGTATTGTTTTTAATGTATATTTGAGGGCTCTAATTTGAAGAGCTTCATCCTTTCTTGACTTTCAAATCTCTTTATTCACCTTAGTTCCTACATGCAAGGGAGAGGAGCTATTATTCTAATAGATTGAGTAAGTTAGAAAAGATTGTTGTCCCAGAATTGGGGAGATTAAGAAGTACATCTGGGCAGACTATCTGTGCTTCCAAACACACAGTCATTGAATATATATTGTTAGAAGTTAATCTGCTGGACCAATGATCCCATTGTTTTCTCTACTACCTAGTGAAGTGTTAATGTATCTTGGTAATTGTATTTCCTTTCAATCACAGTGGAACCTGTCTGTTGGGGGGATAGTTTTACAGTCTCACCATCAAACTGAATGTGTTGTTTTTATTTTGGTCGGTTTAATTGACCAACCTTTTTCTTCAGGCAATTAATGTATTTCAAGTTCTGCTTACAGTCTGAATGAGCCAGCATTATTTCGTAGCTTCAGCCAGACTGGTAGGGATTCATCTGGTCATAATGCTATTTTTTTGCTTCGTTTTCACTCTGATAAAATGTAATTTTATTAGAAGTGTGTCAAGATCATTAAGAAGTGACCAAAGGATCTCATTTTAGAAAGCCTGAGGAAAGTCAATACATGAACAAGAAAACCAAAAAACTTAGGAAAATGCTGGAATATGCTGAAAGAAGCTGTAATTGTTATTTTTATTCCACTGTCATGGCTAATATCTGCTGTGACATCGCAGGAGACAGTCTTTGTTTTTCTTACTCAGAGAATTTAAAGGGTATTAGTTCAGACATCCCTTCATGAGCTGTGGTTATTGGGACGTGCCACATGGTCTAGGCACAGCACACAGAGATCCACTCTGTTGTATCTGGCTTACATTTGCTACTGAAGTTCTGCAGTCATTACAGTTCTTACTGTATTAGACTTCGGCTCATCCTTCACAAATGTTTTTTTAAGCTGAGCACAGCTTAAACAGCTTTAACACATGAGCTCACCCGTGCAGTTGTTAATAGTTGCCTCTTCTGCTGCACCTCTTGTCAGTGAGCTTCAAACTTTTGTTAGTGATAGGAGTACCAACTTAGGTGGCTGCACGTACTGTTTGATGGGTTTGCCTCTAGTAGCTCTTCGTCAAAGCTGGAAATGCTGATCAGAAAAGTGGATTTCAGGGGAGGTTTTTGATGAATTTGGGCAGAGAAGAACCATCTGAAATTCAGCAAAGACAAGTGCAGGGTCCTACACCTGGGGAGGAACAAGCCCAGGCACCAGCACAGCGGATCCTGGGGGGGGCATTAGGAGGAGCATTGCCAGCAGGTGAAGGGAGGTGATTCCTCCCCTGTACTCAGCTGTGGTGAGGCCTCACCTGGAGTGCTGTGTCCAGTTCTGGGCTCCTCAGGACAAGAGACATGGAGCTCCTGGGGTGGGTCCAGTGGAGGGCAACAAATTTTATGAGGGGTCTGGAGCATCTCTCTTACGAGGAAAGGCAGGAGGAGCTGGGCTGTTGAGCCTTGAGAAGGGACCTTATTAATGAGTGTAAGTATCTAAAGGATAGGTTTCAAGAAGATGGACCAGGCTCTTCTCAGAGGTGCTGAGCAGTAGGGCAGGAGATAATGTGCAGACATTGATGCCCAGTAAGTTCCACCTGAACATGAGGAAGAACTTTTTAACTGTGCAGGTGACCATGCACTGGAACAGATTGCCCAGAGAGGCCGTGGAGTCTCCCTCACTGGAGATACTCAAGAACTGCCTGGATACAATCCTGTGCCATGTGCTCCAGGATGACCCTGCTTGAGCAGGGAGGCTGGACCAGATGAGCCACTGTGGTCCTCAGGTTCCAGCTTTACCCATTCTGTGATTCTCTTTGAATTTGCTACATGTCATTGTGCAGGAATGGTAATTTTGTTAGTTATGAAGGTGGAATCACTCAATATTTTGAGTCACTGTGTTTAAAATATGACGATACTGATAACTGGTTTAGGTTAAACATTTTAAATGAAGTATGTTAAATGGATCACACCAAAAGTTATGTAAAACTTACTGTTGCATGCAGTAGTTCTGTGTATATTGTCACATTATGTATAGGCTGGAGACCTAGATCGGGGCTGTGATGTTACATGTCATTAGAAGTTTAGTAGGTCTTAGGTTTGTTTGTAGGAGCACGAGGGTGGCAGCAGGAGAGATGCATATCTGAGGAGAATCAGGAAGTTCACATATCTTTGATTCAGCTTTATTCAACAGGCTGTGTTGCATTCAGTGGTGGGTCCTGGATTTTCTCTTGAGAACCTTTCAGAAGATTTTTTTCCTTTGAACCTTTGCAAATTCACTAACTGTGGTCATTGTGAAATTGTAACACTTTTGATCTCTATCCTTTGACTTTAACCTATGTTTAAAACAGTGTGAAATGAATGAAAGAAAAGATATTTAAAAAATTAAAAATTAAAGTATTAAAAGGCTACCCACTGTGAATTTTGTTTTTCTCCCTCAAAAAAATTGAAAATTACTTCAAGTGAGGCATGACTTACACCTAAGAAAATGGCTTTATATGTGTGTACAGATAGACAGATGTAATCAAAGAGTCTCTCTTCTGACTAGACTGGTTTAACACATAATTATTAACGTCCAAGTAAGTATGGAAAAATCAAAACCACATATAATCCATTTTATGAAATGATGGGTAAACTAAGGTAGTCCTGTGTAAAGTCAAGGGTGTTGAAGGAATGCAATTCCTGTTGCTGCTTAATTTACTGAAACGAACCATATGAAGTGTTAAGCATTGAAATAATTCAGTTGAATAAAAATGTATATACAATCAGTTCTCTTAGTGCTTGATTACAGTATTCCAGAGTGTGTTCCAGAATTTAAGGAAAACATAATTTCTCTCAAGGCAGTAAGGTGGTTGGTTGTAGAACAAGTACAGTTTCTTTTTTTTGTCAATAAGGAACTAGATTACTCTGAATATTTTTTATGTATCTGACAAAATTGTTATCTCTTGGTTTTGGCAGACATACATGAATATAAACTTTGCTCCTTTCAGATCAGAGAGAAAATATCAATATTTTTGCTAATTTTTGATTTTCATATGTATCAATACACATGGTGTCCCTTCCTGTGGCAGGGGTTTGGAACTAGAAAAATTCTTTTACTGGACTAATTCAAACTAGTGTAGTGTCTACATTTTGAAATACGATATAATCTAAGTCTTTTTCCCCTGAAGTAATAGGGGAAGGATTCACTTTTTTATGGTAGTTCCATGGATATTGGTCTGGTCTGGAAGCTCACATTGAGAGAGCTAATAAATAAAAATTCGCATTGGTGAATGCTGGTACATATCACCTGTGGTTGTTTTAAGAGGTGCTTAAGACATGCATAACTGAAGTAGTAAGTAGGTAGATTTCTTTAATTTTCCCTGGTTGCTTTCTTGCATGCATTTGGGAACAGTGCCTTGTCAGTCTTTCCTCTCTGGGCTGCTGGGCCCAATTCTTGTATGGCTTTTGTAGTAGGCTTATGAACAGAATCCCACTTCTCACAGGAGATAGATTTGATATGTGAAACAAATTGCAGTGCTTTTATTGTTGGGTTTGTTGGCATTTTCTTTTTGTGCATTCTTGGAAGAGAGGAGTTATATGATAATTACTTGTTTTATTAAAGCTGTTCATCAGATACGGCTTTCTGTAAGAAGCATTTACTTTGTTTTTGAAATACACTTAAAAATTTTTAAGCATCAATTCTAAGGGAAGATGGGTATAATAGTTTGAACTTCTTTTAATAAATCTGAGTGTAATGAAGTGGTTTCTAATTTAAATTCTTCCTACTCTTAAAATCCTTTTGGAGCTGCTGTTATTATTGCTTCTTGGATGAGATGCTGAATGTTTTGAAAAGGTATTCATACATAAAAGTATACAGAAACCTCAACCATAGAAAACGAAAGGTGGTCCTAAGAATACTGTGTTTTTTAAGTATGTGCTTTAATCCTGAAACCTACCCTCTTCAAACCCAAACTGAGCTCTAATGGAACATGAGAATTTACTGGTGTGCCTGATGGACAAGGAGATTTGTGTAACTGGGAGCCAGGACCTTCTTCCAGCCAAGTTGTGACATTCTGCCTAGAAGTGCCGTCAGTGTCTCCTAGAGATGGTTTATCAGTGGCTCCATGAAGCATCTCTTGCACTATGGATAGCTAAACAACAGTGAGGGAAGGTGGCTCCAAAGGGAGTTTGGAGTTTTGAGAGCAAATGGAGTATGAGAATTTCACAGGAACATTGTAGAAGATGTGATGTTGTGATTCAATCAGAGGATATGGATCCATATAATATGTAGGTTCCCTGGTTATTCTCTTGACAGAATTATTTGTAACATATATATATATAATTTAATTAAACAGTGTATTGGTTAATATCAATGAGCTTAGCCATTCAGAGTGAAGTTCTGAAACGTGCTGTTGCCTGTTGATTACAGTCTCTGCTGACTGAGAAAAAGCAAAAATCTTTATTAGAATTTCAGCTGATAAATATATCTTTACAGATTTTGCATAGTTCAAACATGAACCTAAAAATCCAGTCCTCGATGAAACAGAAGTTATATACTGATGATAAGAATAAATCAGACATGTTTTTTTCAACAGCTATGCTAGTGTTTACCAGAATTCGTCTTCAGCATGGTTTTCATAATGTAGATCAATACATGGCTTTTTAAAATTTCCTTTTTGGGAAACTGGAAAGAGAATGCTTGATTAATATCTCCTTCATCAGACAGTGCTGTTCAGTGAGAAGTTGTAATTAACAAATATCCTTTGTATTAATACTGGTAACCCTCTTGGAGTTACAGAAAGTAGATTGTGTATGTTTGTTTTACAGATTTGCCTTTTCAGTGACTCTAGGCCTGTCTAGCTTGTTCTTATGCATGGGTATGTCAAGGGAATTTCCATAAGTGCTGTAACAGAAGCAAAAGCAGTCAGACAAGTCCAGTATGCTCTATTCACCTTGTCTATGAACACGCCACACAAAAGGATGATTATGTCAGTTCACTGCACCATCAGGTCTTACCAGAGCATCTTTTGCATTACCCACATAATGAACACAGAAAATATATAACACTTTTTAAAAGTAAGCTTCCATTATACATTTTTTTTCTTACATGAGGCTTGGTGATTTAGCTTCGTCCCTGGCCTTTCTTCCATATTTTGATGATTGAACTATTGAGTTTGGAGGCCTTTGCTCCCCATCTCTGACCTATGAGTAACTGCAGAACAGTTCTGTTGGAAAATATGCTTCTGTCAAGTTCTTCTTGCTGCTTGGTTGTGTCTTAGATGTGTTATTCTGTCTTGTCAAATGTCAAAATATTATCATCTTTTGCAAGGCTTTGATTTCTATCCATGTGAAAAATTTCAAAACAGAAAAATGGAACTTCATCCTGTTTGGTGGTTTTGTTTGTTTGTTATGTTTTTTTAAGTTTGAAAATGATATTTTCACATTGTTTCTTCTTTGCCTTCTTCAAATCTTAGAAGAGCAAGATGCTTTTTTTTTTTCTTTGTTTTCCCCTTTTCTGTAAAGGAAATACTAAACATACTAGTGTATATGAATATCCTAGGTTACTTTTTAAAATATGCAAATTGTTTGTGTGGGTCAGACCTAAGCATTCAGTATTATCTACAAATTAATACCTTCTAGCAATCATGTGTTTCCTTCTTCTGATTCATAAATTATAAGGCAAGAAGAAACCAGTAGGATCACCTGCTCTGACAGTCTACAGGAAATAAGAGACAGAGTAGTAATAGTGTTAGAGATTTAGTAATTTGGCCCTCCCAGATAAGGTAACCTGTTTGTTTAATCATTGATGAGTTTAGCTAAATCTGAAAGATTTAACACTGCTCAGGACAACTTTCTTTTGTTTCTTGTTGTTCCTTAAGTGAGCTGTGTTTTACCGGTACTAATTTATTGCTGATGCTATTGTCTTTCACACTAACCTTAGTAATAACCCCAGAGATATTGGGCCAGTCTCTTCTTGAGCGTCAAAAGTGTTCAGTCTTTGTGATTGTGACTGCCTGAATCTAGTACAAGGGTCACCAGATGGATATTAATAGAAGGAAAAAAGCTAAAGGGAGATCCAAAGGACTGTTGGCATTTTCTGCCTCAGTTGGTATGGAAAAATTTATTTTCCCATTAAGTCATACTGAAGGGAGAATAGCATTGTGTTTTGTAAAAGACACCTGCCTCGGGAAGCTGACTGAGGAGCTGACAGCATGGTTTGGTGTCTTTGTGTGGTGGAAATGCTTGGCTCCGGTCCTTGTGGGAATGTAGGATGTGTGTGAGGACTTGGAGGGGGAAGCTGTGTACTGCCTTTCTCTCTTAGGTGTGACAGACTGTCTGAAAAGATTGGAAGGGTGTGGGAGTTGTATGAAGGAACGTGTCCTGCTGAGGTGTTGTTGGAAGACTTTAGTGCAGTAGGTGGCAAAAGGCTTGTTAATGGAGACTCTTACATTATTTGTAGAGCTGCTCCCAGGTTTATCTTGTAGGTAAGTCAGCTAGATCATCACAAAAAAAGGATGCAGAAGTAAAGTAAAGCACATGCAGTATGAACAGGAACATACTGCAGGAGCACCCAGTGCATATTAGAAATCCAGTGCCCTAATACAATGACTTGTTGCTGAACATTGTTTTGGTATAGGGGTAGCATATTCCTGTAAAATAATAGTGTCTGCTGAGTTTCAGATGATTTGAAGTTACAGTTTACGCTTTTTTATTTTAATTTGCACAAAGGTGTTGCTACTCATATAAATAGGCATATTAAACATGAATGTAACAGAAGAGAAAGAATGATGAAAGTGTGTTGCCCTATTTATATAAAAGCCCCTATTTTTTAGTTGCAGACATTTTTAATATTAGAGGAGGTATTAGAGTTTGAGAACTGATTTGTTTTACTGCATTACATAGTGGCCTCTTTGAAGTCATAGCAAGAAGGCACATAATGCTGCACAACCAAAAGCAAGGATAGAGACATAGTTTTCATTCTAGTTTTCATACATGTATAGATATTTCACCTGAACAGTTTGTGCTCTGGGGTTATTTTCCTACGAAATCGCTATCATTTTATAAAACCACTTTTTAAATAAATACCAAGATTCTGTAAATATAAAACTCATAAACCATGAGTTGATGTTTTCACTTTTTATTAACTATCCTTAGGGCAAAGGCAGCAAACGTTATCAACTCAACTATTCGAGATAAGTGAAGACGAGTGTAAGACTTGAAGTCCAAATAGTTAAAAGACAGTTCATTATAATATGATTTGGAAGGAATGTGGTGCTTCATGTTCTTTGGATAAACCGTGTGCAGTATCACATTTTTTGCTTTTAAGGCATTTGTTTTTTAGTTGTCTTTTTTTTTTTTTTAATTCTAACAACTTCCAACAATTTGCTGGCTTCTACCTTTATTAGGCAATGTATTTTTCCAGGTCCTGTCAAAAGTAAGAGCTAATGTTGTCTCATAAAAAATTTAAAAGAAAAGGGAAACTCATGTAGAAGGTGAATTTGTTCCTGTCTTTGTTACTTGGCTGTGACTGTAAGGTACGGAAGTAGTTTTTTGACCGGTGTCACATTTTTTCCTTTTTCTCAAACCCTCATTGGTGTGCATAAGATCTGGGATATTTTCCAAACAAAAACAAAGGCTGCAGAAATACTGGTTTTATAGTTCATGAACATTACTTCTTAAGGCATCCTTCTGCTGTGATGCAAATAGAAACCTTAAATTAGCTAATGGGCTAATAGGCCGGATGAGTAGTGAGGTGATTACTCTTCCTGATGGCCAAAAATTGTAGCACACCCTTTTCTGTCACCTTACCTCATCCACACCCTATTCTAACCTGTTGGAGATGTTTGTCTTGTCTGTGTGTTGAGGCTGGGCTTTTGAGCTTGTGTAAGCTCTTTGGAGTGGAGATTGTCCTTTGTTGTGTTCCTGTGATGTGGAGAACAATGGAGACTTGTAGCAGAACTGCATATATAAGAAATAATAATGCTTCCTCCCCTGGGCTCTGTTGCATCAGGGACCCAAGCAGTTTTGTTCTTGAAATTAGAAAATACAGGTTTTCCTCAGTTATGACGAATCTTCTCTCAAAATACTTTTCTTTTAGAATTCTTGGGTCAAAGCTGGATGTTTCTTCAGAGTTATTTCAAATTCACTCAGTTGCAGCCTAAAGGAGGAAGACTACAATCTGAAATCATTGTACAATGTTAAAGAACAAAGAAATTATTCCAGTCATTATTTTTAGATAAAATCTTGAGTAAAAACATCTGCAGTCTGTTATAATTTATTCCAAAGACTTTTTCAACCAAAAAGCATCATTATTTCTACCTGTAGTAGCATAGTTGATTTTTTTTTTTTGGCTGTGAGTAATAACCACATGGCTGTAGGGACGTACATAGGAGCACCTACAATTTTCTGTTTTCATATGTCCTTGTAGAAGATAGGATGTGTAGAAAACAAAGCTGCAGATAATAATTTTTTCGCAAATTTTCTGCATGTTAACTCTGGAATAGAAAATGTGCAATAGTGTTAAAGTACTTGGTGAGTTTAGTGGTTACTAAGGTTTTCAAGCATGTATGATTTCAAGCATAATGTATGATTAATTTCTCTTGATTTAGTGTGTTTGAACTAAGCTGGAAGGTACCCTCCTATTACACTGTAAGGCAGTAGTCTCTGTGCTTAAGGCTGACTGTTTTTTTCCTTTCCTTCTACCAGCACACTGAATTTATAAAATGATCATATAGAACTATACTGAGTACTTTATAAAAAAAACCCTTTCATATGTATATTGAAGGTGTGGTTTAGTTGCTTGAATATGAAAAATTGATTTCTAATCTTTAATATGGCCGCAAACCACTTGTCACCTTAACAAATGGAGTGAAATTCCATGCTTCTCTTTGCATCCTCAGCAGTGATAATCTTTTAACAAGATTATCAGTGTAATTTACCTACTTTTTATACTTCGCCTGTGATTTGATAGCTGTGTAATGCTAAATTTAATCATCCCAGTTTATTGTCAGAGATGCTGAGTTTTCTTGAGTGGTGAATTGTACATATGCAGTGTGTGTAGAGACTTTTGATTATATTTGGGAAGGTTATTTGTTTTTTTTTGTTTGGTTGGTTTTTTTGAGGTTTTATTTGTTTATTTTTTGGTGGTGGTTTTTTTTTGTTTGTGTTTTTTTGTTTTTGTTTTTTTTTTGTTTGTTTGGTTTTTTTTTTAATTATTCCATCAATAGACATTGATGGTTTTAAATTAAGCATTAGCGGAGAAATGTTGAAGGTAGTGGACATTGCTTAACACTAATATGCTGTCTAAATTATAGGACTTTTTCTTTAATTAGCTCATTGAGATCTTGAAGAGCAACCCAGGACTGAGGAAAACACATTCAGTTGATTTCATTCCAGAATGTCCAGTAAGTTTCTGCCCAAGTGCTTCACTGCTTTTACGTTTGCTCAGAGCAGTGATCTATAATGATCTCATGTGGTTGGCAGCACATTCGGATTCATCTGCAAAACAGCACTGTGCCCTGCAGCACCGTGCTGGGGTGTGTGCTTAGCTGTGACTCGGACGTGATCATCATTTCCTGCAGTAGCTGGTGCTTCACAGCCCAAAATGTGAAAAAAGCACAGTGCCGGGCAGTGTGGCTGCGGGCATTTGGACTATTACAGCTAGACTTGTAAAGAATGTGACGTGTAGCTTTGTATCACACTGAGCATGATTCCTGTCTCCAGCATTGGTGAATGACATGTTTCTGGTTTTGTACTTGTGGTGAAGTGTGCTGGGAGACATTAGTGAATAGGAAGATCAGAATTTGCCCTTTGGAGAGAGTGACTAAATTACCTTTTTCAAAAATGTGGTTGGTATAACATACTGGGTAGTCAGAATTTAAAAGCAGAATATTATTTTCTGGTATTGTTACTACTATAACTTATTTTTAGAGCTCTGAGTGGGAAATGCTTAAGTGGCTTAGATGTAATATCAAGTACAGAACTACCAGTAACGTATTGTTAGTCTACCTTCAGTCTTACAGAAACTTTTGGGAGTCTAGCAGATTTTTGCTGAATGATGCTGTAGCTGTCCTATGTTAAGTAGGTGTGAAGCTGCTACGCTAGTGTTTGGGTTTCTTTCCTGGAAAAAAAGAAACACTAAAGAAAAATTAGGATTGCAATATATGATATTTCTCTGTAAAATAGGAAGAAAAACAGAATCTACCTCACTCAATAAATACTCTTCACGGTTGTGCTGAACCTAATGAAGCACCTTGGAAGGAAGAGATTATGATTGCATTTGTTTTTATACACATTGTTGTATACCAGTTAGCCAGTTATAAACTTGGATATTTTTTTTTTAGTTTTTCATTGTTATTGTTTTCCTGTATCAGCTAAATTTGTGCTAGTCACAGTGAGGCAAGAGATTATATATCCTCATAAAAACAAGTCAGAACTCTGTAAGCTAGGTTGAGAAAACAATCAGTCACTTTTTAATGGGTTACACACCCATATGTACATCCAACTAGTTCTCCAGCCCTCCTGAATCTGTATGCCATTACCTACCAGCACTGATTTTTTTGAGGTTTTTGAAGGATTGAAAAATTATTTTGATTTAATGTTTAGTTATGGATTTATAGAAGGGAGATGATTAAGAAGCATATGATTATGTTAAAATTGACTCATATTTATGCTTTATCATTAAATTTATATTTTCAAAGTAGTAATTTTTGTGGTTATTATTTGAAGAAAGGATAATACCAACAAATGTCTCATTTCTTTTATACTGAAGACATTTAAGAAAATAGCCTTTGCTGACATTAATTTGTCTTTCAGAGGTATGCCTACATTTGGTTTTCAAGATGAATGTAGTTTGAGGTAATTTGTAATGATTATTTGAAAAGCTGAACTAGAGCTTATGCTAACAGAAAATCTAGTGTTTGATTAAACCACTGAAGCAAATTAGAGGTTTGGGGGTTCTATTTTACAAAAACCAGGAAATGAAGACTTAGTGTTTAAATTATTCCTTACTACTAGAGAATTGGGAGATTACAGAATGCCAGGTGCTGTAGTTCTACTTGAACCTCTCCATTATGTCAAATAGACGGTGTGTGGAAGCTATTTTCAGTGGAACAGGGTATTCCTCTGAAAACTAGTGAATTTATCTTAACCTGTAGGTTCAGCTTTCTTTTCTCTTCAGCCACGCTTCTTAAGATGACAAGTATCTGCAAGACTACTTTCTGTGGTGGAATCATGGATATGAATCTCATAATATTAATGATGACACTAGACTTATGGCAGTACAGAATGTGTGGAAACTTTTAATTTTAGCTTGTCCAGGTAAGAGTTACTTGTTAGCATAAAAATATGTCTTAGAGAAATGTGATGTGATGTAGTGGTACTTAAAGTTACAGTTGAAGAAAGGAGGAAATTTGCCCATATTTGATCTCATTTTTACCTTTTTGATGTACCCATTGAACTGTGATTTTTTTTTCCCAAATTTTTCATGTAAGTTCCATGGTTCAAGTTAACAGCTTTTGTTTAATGAACTGCTTATGAACAGCAAGACTTAATGTAGACTTGCCTTTTGTGGGAGGATTGTGGCTCTCCTCATGGACAACTTTGACACAAATTCCCTTTCCTATTTACTTCTTCTACTGTCATATTTCTGCTGCCCCAGACATTGCTGCTTCAATGTGAAATTTTAATACAATTTTAAAAGCCGATACAGATCTGTTCTTGCAGGATTATGAAATCTTGAGATATTTTTAACTGCATGATAAAATTTCCAAATTTCTTTAAAAGATTGATGTGTAAAGAAAGACTGTACACTGGATTGCATTGTTTAGCTTCATATGCATCCAAACTAGTGTTCTTTTTATTTGGAATTTATTACCACTGTGTAAAGTTCAGCAGTAGTTAATTGTGTCTGGTTTTAGATACTTACTGTTCTTAAATCTCTCCATTGCCAAAATAGGGCTTGAAACATGAACTTCCAAGAAAAACTGTCAAACCACAAAACAAAAAACCAAACCCAACAATAATAAACCTCTACCCTCAAATACTGAAAACTTGGACTGTTTGAGTTACTGTGTGAATGCAGAAGATGGAACTTGAAGACATTACATAATTTAAGGTTTGACAGCAATGCACTCACTTTGGTTTCCTCTCCTTTAAGTTTGTCAGCAATTCTGCTTGTGTTGGAGCAGATACTGTTGAATCAGTTATGCTAAAAAGCAGATGTTACCTGCCTTGCCGTGTGGTGTGGCAGGCAGTATTTAGTGCAGCATCTCAGGTGGTTCTCGTTAGTGCCGGGAGTGCTGCTCCATCTGGCACTGAGCTGCTGCAGTGGTTGTGTCACATGGGCTGTGGGCTGTTGTGGCTGCTAAGTTAAGTAAGTTAACTGGTGGGTTCAAAATTAGAATGTTTACTATAATTACCACTGCTTGCTTTCCTCTCTCTGTAGTGGATGTTGCTTTACTTGTAATTTTGTGTGATATTTCATTCTCGACACATCAGGGTGAATCAAGCAAATATTCATCATGAAATTGTTCCTCTTCACACTATTAGCTCATACCTGTTTACACACTATAAATCATATCCCTGCTTCATTTTCTTCAATTTCTTCTTCCTTCTACACTGAGTCACTGGCATTTGCTGTCATGAATCTTCTGTGACCTACTTCTATTTGTGAGCAATTACTTCGTTGCTTTGGTGGTAAAATAGTCCTTTAATGGTATGTGTATTCTTACAGAGCAAAGTACATGCCAAAGTTGTTTTCATAAATTGCTTATATACTCTGTAATGTGTTTAAGATGGTCTTAGCCTTTTCTCTGTATTCTTGTGTTGATGTATAGATTTAAGTCTAGTATAGAAAGTATACAAGTTAATTCTACTTTATTTTTCGTCTTGTTTCTGTGTTCTTGAGAGAATAAATTGTTACTGACCATTGAAGTGGTCAGGAGAGGTGTAAATGAGAAATCAAATCAAATTTGATTCTGGAAATGCCATTTTCTTCTGTAAAACATTACTCACAGTAAGAAACCTTGTTTCAGACATACTGTAAATGGATTTTATGGGCCAGATTCATTCATGCTGATACGCTTCACTCTGCTTGGAAACTTCTAGTGTTGAACATGTAGTGGGTTTTTTTGCTAGGATAATGGTGCTACTTTTCAAATTTCACTCACCGGATTTTCAATAGGCATAACTGGGTGGATAAATTTAAAGTCATATTGTGTTCTAGTTCTGCTGGGTCACCACCTGTGGGAGGGAGCTTGAAGTATATCATTGCAGAGAAGGTTCTCCCTTTCCCTGGGTAGTGCATCATTTTTTCTCAGATCCTGTATGAGAGTTCACAACTCAGCACTATGGTGTTTCAGTCTGCAGAAAACCTATCTTAGGTAGGCTAAAGGGATTCTAAAATTGAAAAATATTTGTGATTCAGAGACTTGGATTATTGAAGTGGCACAGCATGTCAGAAGGAAGGGATGTTTATGACATAACATGAATGCTTTATCAGTATTTTATTTGCAGCAGTCTAGGTAGTTTGTTTCTGACCTCACTGAATAATCCAGTCACTTGAAACATGAAGCATATGCCACTGAAACTTTTTCAATACCATGCCACACTATTTTTAATACTATAAATGTGCACGTATATATCTTGCAGCTCTGTGGCAGCATGCTAAAACACATAAATCATCTGATCTTTCCTGGCTTGTGTGGCGCTTGATGATTAAGCATTACCTAAAAAAAATAAAAATAGTGAGTGGATGTCAGAGGCCTTGTGTTGTCATCCCCACTTGTGACTGTGCCTGGAGATGTTTAAATTGCTTCACTAGAGATGATTCAGATGTTTCCAGTTACCTCACTGTGGCTACGCAGTGTGATAATCTGCATGTGTAATAGGTTTCCTTCCTCGGTAGCTATATTGCCATGTGGAGCTGAAGTTTGCTCCCAGACTTAGTCTGGCTGCTGGGTTTTATACAGTGACGATAATTTGAGCTGTAGCTAGTATCAAGTTAGTCTTGCTGACACAGCTTTCTTAGCACAGAATTGCAATTGAAAAAGGCAGTTTGTATTCTCATGGTTCATTTTTATTTCTTTATGGGGAAATTCTGAACCAGTAAAAGACTTATCTATGATGTAACTTTGTCTTTAGAAAGAAGATATGCTTATGTGATTATACCAGTTTAGATACACAGCTAACTCTTTTAAGTGTAGATACTGTATATCTAATAAAAATTTGTGGGGAGAAGAAATTATTTATGTACGTTTGTAAATGGTGTCGAGTATGTGTCAGCACATACTTCATTTTTTTCTGTTACATTTCTCATAAGGCTTTGTTAAATAAAAAGTAATGATCTGTAGTTATGTCTACTGATAGACTTTGGTGACTGGTGGGGAATGCCAGCTTGCTGGCTGCAGGTAAATGTGTAGTGGTGTCTTAACATTATGACTGTGGAGTGTTTGGTCACTTATCTTTTAGCATAACTTTGCAGATGTCTTATTCCTGCAGAACAAACACCCCTTCATGAAAGCCACCATAGCTGGCATTAATTGATGCCCTCTGCCACAGGCTAGACAGAGACCAACAGCTGAACGGGCACAGTGAATGGATTTTTTTTTTCACCTTCCCCTGGGAAAATAATGCTTCTAGATGCTTAATTATGATTTAATTAAAAAACTTTTGGTCAGCTGTCAGTAGGAGGGAAGGAGAATGTGGGTCTCACTAAAGAGAGGAGGGTCTTTTGTTTGCAGACTGAATTTCTGAGCTGCAGTCAATGGGTGCACGCTCAAATGTGGGACACTGATGGTGCTGCCAGAGGTCTTGTGGGAACAGACGTAGTTTTAAGGTTGAATGCCTTCCACGTAATTGTTCATATTCAGTCTCCAGTAAAGGGCGTAGTTTCCAAACACCCGTATTTTGCCCTAAATAATGATTTTAATTTTTAAAAAGTTTTTTTCTTTTTTTCCTTAAGTCCAATGCATTAACTGCTTAAGCATTTCTGACTACTTATGTCCAAACAAAAGGCAGGACAGAATATTGATTGCAAAGTGTTTATATTTCTTATATAGAAAATGTGACACTTTAGTTACATAATATTGCCTCTTGTGTTTTTTAAAACTTGAGCAGGGAAAACGAATGGGACCACTTTTCCTATTATTTGCATTGATTCCCTTAAAAATAGATGCAAATATACATCACATTGATTAAAATTAGGCATTTATTGCAAATTTTGGCAATTCTCATATTTGCATGAAGAAAGAAGATAAACCGCAGCAATTAGTGTGACAGTGCTGCTGAAAGGATGAAGTTTTTGTCACATGTCAGATGCTCAGTAGGCAGCTGTGCTTCATCACTGTAGTGCTTTCCAGTCTGTAGATGTGTATCCCCACTTCTGGTTCTCAAGTGGTTAAAAGGTAACTTTCTTAGTAGGCTCATGTGTCTTCAGGGGACTGTCCTCCTTAAATGCTTTTCCCTTCCTTGTTTTTTTCCTTGCCCAAGTGGGAAGTCTGTGCAAGTAGGAATAAAAGAATTCAAACTCTCCTCCTGGTGGGTTGATAATAAAATAATACAAACTCCTCTGATACTATGTTTGATCTACTGTATAGTTTTCCTTCAGTCAGGTGCATTGCTCTGACATTGTCTTACTTGTTCATTTCTTAAATCTTTGGTAGTATTTGCTAAAGGTTTGAAGACAACTTAATCCATTGTGTGCAGACTCATAGAGGGAATGAGAGCTACCAGATTTACCAAAGAAGGAAAGAAGCAGTGCTGTCGTGTCTGGACTTAATGCTCTTTTAAGTAGAAATGAATTGTTTCTACTTAATTATAGCAGAAAGGAGTCAAGTGTAATTATAATTGAATTAGAATGTAAAACTATGTAAAATCTGTCTCCTTCAAGCATCTCCCAATCTTCTACCCTTGAATTTTAGGATGTGATTACTTTAGTTCTACTGCTTGAAGACTATTAGGAGAAAAAAAGATGGGGGTAGGATGTGGGAAACAAAGGGAGAAAAAACTTAAAACTGTCCTAAAAAAACTAAAATAATGTAGGAAAAATATTTTTACGACTTTGTCTCTTAGTGGCTTTTCTCCTGGGTCGAGTCTCTGGAGTACAGTGCAAAGCAGACGGTGTTTCATGTGATAAAGGGTGCTATATAGACTTCTGCTTTAATAAGCTTCTGATCTGTTTTATGTGAAAGTAGCCTTGGCAATATATTTTTTTAATGGGTACCAACAAATAGAGGAGGTTGAAAGGAAGATGAAGCGCAACTTCCATAGCAAGAAGCAGGGAAAACGAAATAGTTCCTTGTTTTCTTTCCCCAACTGGAAATGGATTAGTAATTTTTGCGGTGTCTCTTGGATATCTACCTAGGAAGTAGGCTTTTTTAAGCTGGCTGCTTTTAACTACCTAATTTCAAAACATGACATACTTCAACCCACTGGGACTTTTTGAGTATTGATGCAATGCAGACACTTAGCCAAGAGAAGAGTCCTTAAAGTTCCTCTCCATGCCATTTGGGGAAAGTGCTCACTGCTATGAAGAGCGTCCTGACCTGCTGACTCCTGGATACATGGTAAGTTAGGAACAGTGGTGCTCTGAGCAAGTAACAAGCAAAGAAGCCCAAGAGAAGGTAGGTCTAAGGGGAAAACAGAATGAGAAAGCTGGAGAGAAGGTGAACAGGATTTCACTGTGCTAGATAGCTGGACAAACAGGTCTTTGGTCTGTAATTTGGAGACACTCCCATGTTTTATCTAAATTCTGAACTCTGCTGGCCTCAGTTACAACCGGAGTTACAGAAAACGCATGATATCTGCTTTGTTCCCTGGCAGTGCTGAAATGTCCTGGGGAATTGGCTGTGGTTAGTCCTTGGGTCTGGATGGATGTCGTTCGTAGGAAATACTGCTGGAGCAGGACCCGTTTGTTCATTAGTTTTGTTTGTGGTTATTTTTTGAAGGGACTGACTGGGTAAAAGTTGCCTGTATACTGACTGCTTTGTTCACGGTAAACGTGGAAAAGGCTGTTGTTCCCCACTGAGGGGATGGAAGGGTGAGGGGGTGGTCCCTCAGCTGACGCATCCCTTGTCTGAGTCTGACTCTTATGTTGTGAGCAGCAGTGACAGGGCTCCAGCCTAGCTCCTGAACCACGGACAGGGACAGTGGCAAGCATTGCCTCTGAGAGTGTCTGTATTAGAGCCTTGCTGACACATGCCAGCCTGAGGTAAAGTGACAGCTCCAGGGGAAATGGCATCCAAGATTCTGACTCACCTCCTTCTGCTCCCCCAGTTTCTCCCAAGCTGTTAACAACCAACAGTGGGTCAGAGTGAGAAACATCCTGCTCCCAGCCTGGCTCCAAAACTTGGTCAGAAATGTCTGGCCGCATTTTCTCAGCACAAGAGATGTATCAGGAGGTTGTAGTCAGAATATGGAGAGATAAGGGTTAATTTAAACTGCAGAGGATGGCCCAAAAGTGCAAGGAGGCCTCTTTTTTGAACCTCCTGTCTGCAGCTTGGATAGGCATGCCCTCTGGTAAATAGGTTATTTCCTGTCTAATGCAAACAGTTTCTGCACGGTTATCTACTATACAAGTCAAGGCACTACTTCATTTGGTTAACGCCTCCAGACTAGTGATGCTGTGGTCTTAATAGGTGTGATGTATGACTTTTTTTTTTTTTTTTTTAATAGGGCTTTAACTTTTATGCAGCTATTTTATGAATACTGTACAACTATGGAGTTAGTAGTTAGCTTAATACTCTCATCTTTTGTTACTACAGAGATGAATATTTATTTGAGTTAAATATGAATCAGTGGGTTTAGGAAGATTCAGGACAGATAGAAGTATGGCATTTTAATTCTGTAGAAGAAATTTTGCTTTCTTGTAACTAGTAATTATTCTCCTGTGTGAGAAGAAAAATTATGGATCAAAACTGACTAGAGTAAAAGTGAGAGCAGTCAGTGAAGCTGAATACACTGAACACATCCAAGTAGCAAGTTCAGTTGAGAAGGCATAATGATCTCCTTATTTGTATTGTAATACTGTGGGTTAAAAGAGATTGAGAATCCCTCTACAGTGTAAGAAGTCTTTGTGTCAGTCTCCCTCAGGTCAGACCATTAGAGATTTGGCAGATATTTTTGCAGTTCTGTGATTTTTCCTGGTGCCTGTTTTTGCAGTGATGCTGTCTTGCATGCGTTTGAATCCTTTAGGTAGTCCATGGAAAGGGTGATCATACATCTAGTTGATTGCATTTTATGTTTTATTTGCCCTGTCGATTTTTATTTTTTAGAAATATGAAGAAAAAAATGAAGTCTCTTCTTTTGTGTAATTGAGGAAAGGTGAAGTTGTGATGGCATAGTGGCATGCTGGTTATTGGTATTAATGGTAGGGAGAAGGGTGTGTTCCGCACACATTTTTCAGTACTTAGAGGGGACCTGTAGCTTCCTATCCATGTTAACTGGCCAACAGCCAAAGCTGAAGCACTAATGTAGTGTTGCAAAGGTTCGAGATGAATCACCAAACTAGGGCTGCAGGCAACTGCATACTTCATCTTGGTGTGCTGTGTTCATTATGTTTTGACAGCACTCTCATTTCTTCAGACTAAGGCTCTTCTTACTTAAGTTGACTAAACCTTACAGACAAAAGAGGAAAATCTGAATCCCTCCCTAGATTATAACAACTAAAATTTAAATCCCCACAGCCTATTCTTCCCAGCTTGTTACATACTGACGTAGAAAAATTCCTCACATAGAGGGGATATATAGTAAGTAGAAAGTATGACTGTATGTGCAATGTTGTAAAGGTAGGATGTTAGATATATATTTATATAAATATATACATATATTTTATGCATGTAAATATGAATGTGTATATGTATGCGTATGTACCTATCTATATACACATACCAGATTTGGAGAGTGTATATGCAGACATATAGTCTAGGTAAAATATACCAGAAAATACTGCTAGATGGTAATAAATTGATATGAATGTGAAACACTGACAGCCTTTAAAAGAATAAAATGAAAATTCTGTGTGTTACTGATGCAGTATTTTACTGCATTCAGGTGGTTTGCACACTTTCTCAATTATTGTATTACCTTGAAATTTTAACTCAGATAGGAAATAGATCTCAAAATTGTAAACTTTTGCTTCCTTATTCTTTGGTCTTTCCTAGCTGGAAGTTAGAACAGGGTAGCAATCATTACCTCCGGATGGAGTCTATTGATTGTCCCAGTGTAACTAATTCTGCAGTGTTCAGTGAGGAGCCAATTTGTTTCCTTGCATAAAGCAGTCTAGGTGTGAACTGGCGCTAATTGTGGGCCCTGTGTTACTTTGAATTTCTAAGTATGGAGACGCTTCATCGAATACGAGCTTGAGCTTAAAGGCTACTTTTGACAAGGAAACTTCTTGCAATGTCGATGTGCGTCATCTCTTCAGGGCAGCTGGTTTTTGCATTTGTTCCAGTTAATATCCCAGAACTTGTCTGGATTCTGGAGCACATGGAAGTACTCACTGAACTGCTTTTTATGCAGAAGGCCTCTTCTTTAAAAACAAAATAAACTAAACCAGCCAGACAAAATAGCCAAGACAAACCAAATTAAATTCCTCAGTTCTGTTCTGGGTTTTTTTAAGTGCTGTGTGCGTTATGTGCGTTACTGTTCAATGACTCCTCAGTGTTGGTATTGCTGAAGATAACTATGAAGTCATACCTTAGCTACCTTCATAACAAGTTATATTTAACTGAAGTAGCTTAAATTTAACTTTCCTGTATAACCAAAATCACAACATCATAGATCTTGCTAGGGACAGGATGTTCCTGCTGGGGTAGTTTTCAGCTATGCAATTTTAACACCAGAGAAATTATAACCACTTTTTCTATCCCTAGTGCCTTAATAGGAGGGCTGGTCTTGCATTTTTAGTGTCTCATGTGTAGACGGTTAGGCTTTGCATTCTGGGTATGGCACTAACTTCATTTCTTTGTGCTTATAATGCCAACTAAAACCATTTGTTTGCAGCCTCTTCTTAGAATGTGAGAAATCGCCTTTTAATCTTTGCTTCCAGCTAAACCCTATATATTACACTAATGCCAGAATTAGGATGGTGTGGAGTAGTGCTGTGCTCAGCGTAGGCTGTGAGAGGTGGTGAACTATCATAATAGCTTACAGTCCAAAACCATCTTCATTACAAGTGTAAATAGTAATAATCGAGGATGGTGAAATGAAATAATTACAAATTATAAAGACTAATGCCATATTTCCCATGAAGAGCCTGGCAAGTGGTAATCTCTGACAAAATAGCCCACTTTTCCCTACTTTTTTTGGAATAAATGAAAGTGATTAACCTTCACTGCCAGTAATTTATTAATCTATTAGCCCTCATTCAGAGGAAGAAATTTCCATTTCAGTGCCATTTCTTGATTACTGTACTGGGAAACCTGCATTTCAGTTCTGGATAAAGTATTGTCTAGAAGCACTGCATCTCTGCTTCAGTTTTTTATTCTCTTTAATGTTTCCAGGAAATCGTGGAATGTAGCTCTATTTTAACCGCCGTACTCATACTTGAGTCTTGTGCTTTGCTGGTTTCAGTGTAACAGTTTCTCTCGTTTCTACCCAAATATCTTTTGTCTGATACGGGAAGAATTGTGGCTGTTTAAGGAGCAAAGTAATCAAGCTTTATGCAACTTGATTGCATCTTTCAGCAGCTGCTGTTCATCCTGGCTTTGTTACAATAGAAATTCAGCAAAGACGCTATGTAGTTAGTGTCTTCTGTTTGTTTTATCATGAGTTCTTCTAGTCAGAAACACGGATTGTCTGTAGCAGCTGGAAAAGTGACTTGGAGTTAGTGCATTGGGAATGATACTGGAGCTGGGGTGAAGGAGGAATTCCCCCACAGTGAGACCTGGTGAGAAGTCAGGTTAGGGAGGAGAAGAGTGAGTGGGTAGGAGTGTCGGTGACAGAGAGCAGGAGGTACGACAGAACCTGTCTGGGGGGCGGATTTGGGAAACAAATAGGAAATAATGAATTGGATTGTAAGATAAGAAGCAGTGCCATTTGTCTAGGGCACTGCTGATACAGTGTAAGGTCAGTGACTTCCAGATAGGAATAAATATTCCAGGAGGAATAAAGTCCAGGGAGGATATTTGTGCGGCAGAGAAGACAGTGAAGGGCATCAAGTATGAGCTTTCTGCTCTGTTCAAGTTTTCCTGCTCTTTTTATCTTGTAAAAGGGGTTTCTTGTGTTTGGTGTTGTTTGTTTTTGTTTTTGTTTGTTTTTGTTTTTGTTTTGTGTTTGGTTTTTTTGTTGTTGTTTGGGTTTTTTTTTTGTTTTTTTGGTTTTTTTTTTAAAATTATTATTATTAATTTATTTTTTAAAAAGTATTTTAAACTTTGCATCTTACCTGCTGCCTGGCTTGCTGGTCTCTTCTTGGCATGCAACCTGATCACAGCACAAAATTCAAGGCTTAGGGAATTGCATTTTGAGGGTTAGTGCTCTGTGGTTTACTTAGGTTTATATTTCCCTAAGTTACAATCCCTGTAGAGTGTTCCTGCATGGCTATAAGTTTACTGCAGACAAAGAGGCTTTATTTCAGGCCTGCCTGTTATCAGTTGGTTTATCTTGTCTGATTTGAATGGGAGAAGAACAGTTTTATGAAAACAATAGAAGGGGAAAGTTACTTGATGTGTTCAGAGATCTAGGAAAAACTATTTTGTCTGCAGAAGGGTTTTAACTTCTGAGATTCTTCTGTATAAGGAAGATTGCTGTTTCAAGGCTAAATACAGTTCAGTAAGTAATGCTTTGATACTTCCTTTGTGCCACTCTGCTTCCCATTTGTGGCATTCTGGCAGCTTAGATCATCTTTCAAGGTTCCCTGAAGTTTCTTTTTTTTTATCCACAAAATGCCTCTTTTATAATAGTATTATTTTGGGTAAGGAATTATGTTTCACAGATTATACAGGATGGATTACATTGTTTCAAAATCTTTGTGAAGCACAGCTAAAAAACAAAGCTTACAGTGAGAGCTCTAGGATGGTTTTGTCCTTCCATGCAGTGAGTTGAATCTTACCGTACTGGTAAGGCAAATAGAGGAGACTTCATATTTTTTATTTCTCAATAGAACATTTAATTTAAGTATGATAGAAGATAAATTCTCTCTGCAGCCACATTTCACCAAGTAGCAAAGATGTTTTTGAACTGGCAGCGAGGGGGAAAGATTTCTCAGTATGTAAGATCTTGATATTGAGGGTAATGCCATTGTAATCTCTGGAGTATTAAAAATGCACAGCCTCCAAAAAAGACTCCCAAAGACAAGTTAAATTAGATGTCTTTGATAATGATTTGTGAAAGACATTACACATTCAGCTGAGAAATATATATTGGATATTAATAAGTGAATGCAAGGCATTTTTTTATTTACATAGGAAATTCTGGCAAAAGTGCTAAGTCTCAATTTCTACAAGTAAGGGCAAGTGATAAGAAAGTGTAAGGAAGCATCCTTGTAGCAAAATCTGTGAAGGGTATCTAAAATTACTGTGCTTCAAATGTATTTCTTTCATTTGCCAGAAGTTGTGGCGATCCTTTAAATCCCAGACGTTAGCCACACAAAATTGCTTTCAAGTCACATAATGGGTGCTCTGAGCCCCAGCCTGCACTACAGATGTTGGTAGTGATACCATCACATCATCATGGATAGATAAAATCTCTTTGTCTTTTAATGAATATCTAATGACTACCAGAAGTTTTTCCTGGGTTCAATTTTAGGTTGGAGAATTGCAAAGAAACAGTTATTCAAGCTTTTAAAACAAGACTAGCAGATAAAGGGAGGAAAGCTAGCAAAAATATGGTGATATTGCATGAAGCCAGAAAGAAAATTTTGGACCATTCTTCAATAAGAGAGGAATTCAATGATTCTTTAGCTGAACAAAATTTAGAGAAGGGGGGGAAACATTTAAAACTTTGTTGTCTAGTGGAATATGGAATATTTGCTCAGGTTTTACGATTGGAAAAGTAGAAATTAATCTTGACAGATTACTAAAATCATATGTATATAATTTCATATTATAACAGTTCTTCCCTTTTGTTTGGCTTAAAAATGACAGTATATGTTTTAAATAAGTTTTGACTTTTCCAGTACTCTACATGTGAAACTTGAAATAATTTTGTGCATTCTTCTCTTAGAAAGGTCTATCGTAATGATACACTATGGGTTAAATCACTGAATGTAATAATTAAGTAATACGGCAAAACTTTGTGCAGTGTGCAAATGGACTTTGCATTAATCTATTAGAGATTTGGGAGTGGCACTTTTGCTGCTTCACAAAGCATTTTTCAAGCAGAGAGTGATTGTAGTGTTTGACTTCTTTTGCATATTGCAGATACCATCTATACTGATTTCATACTCAACCCTTCCTCTACCTTTTTTTCCCTTTATTTTCCTTGTCTTGGCATCTGTTTTTCCTTATGCTATTAAACTACATCCATTCTTTTGCACTTTATTCAATTTAACCATATCAGGACTAATTAGTCTTGCTTTCTGGCTGTTACATGATGAGAGATCATCATAATGTTACAAAATTCATTTTTTGAGACGTCTACAAATAAGATCTGAATCTAATTCTCTTGTAATCTGCTTTGATAATGAAATGCTTTTGTGTATAAATTTTCCCCATTTTAGTAGTTTGGAGTTTTTGTAAACCTTTGCAGAAAAAATTCTGATTGCAGTGCTGTAAACATTAGCATATGCACTTCAGTTTATACTGAAGTATAAAGAGGCTAAGGCCTCTTAGTTCAAGATAGAATTTTCCTTCTGCATGAGTGTTTGGAGTGTTGAGATTTATATTTATGAGACTATGCTTTATAGAGGAATGAGGAAAAAAGAAAACCACTTCTGCCAACAAATGTATAAAAACTATATGATGCATTTAAGAAAAATACCTCCTTTCTCAAGTTTAATGGATGTGTAAATTTACTTTTTATCTTGTTTAATGATCTTGCGGTATGGGAAATTAGTGGCTTTGCAGATGAAAAATGTATGAGTAAAAAAATGCATTCATCTTGTTAGTTATCATCTGTTCCATTGACAAAAGGCACAGATGTGACATTTATCTCAGTAATTAGATTTATAATTATTATATCATTCTCAAATTGATCAATCTTGCTCTCTGTTGTGTGATTTCAAGCTACAGTTAATGCAGCAGAAATAGGTTTAGGCATTGAATGGTGATTGTAAACTTGAGGCTGTGTTTCACATATTTATTTTTACATTTTATGAAACGTGTATGGCAGAGAAATAAGCCGTAGTCAGAGAAGACTATTTTGTAAATGACTCTACAGGGAAATGCTGGTCATTGCACAGAAAAGCAAACGTGCAAGCCTGAAAAGTATCCATGGTGTATTTTCTTTGAAAACTTCTGGTTTTGCCATTATCCATTATGATTGTAGACTTCCTGGACATGCCTACAAAAACAACAATAGCTTTAATTTTTAATAGGAAACTGGGAAGTCAGGGTACTCAGTAGCAGAATCTCAAAACGCCCATACATGGTGCATACTTTATTTCTGATGCTAATGTCTTCTTTCCTCTCTTTTTGCCCACAGCTGTAGAACAAGTAACAGGAAGAGTTTGATGGGCAGTAGCCAGTCTCCAGCTCTGCCTCGGCCTCATTCACCACTCTCAGCTCATACAGGTAATTTTATAACTATGCTACTACTGCTATTATGAAATTCTTAGAGCGTCTCTATAACAGACGGAAAATATACTCTACTATTCTTTACACTGTTTGTAATAGTAAAAAGTTGCATGTCATTCCATCCAAATTTCTGTTTGACATTTTGATCCATAAATCCTATGTTATGATCAGGAGTAGTCCAAAAATACCGTGTAGCTACTTTCTGTTTCCCCACCTTGCATTCTGATAGATTTTCTCTCCCCGTGCCACCACTGTCCTTCCTGTATCTTGCACCACACAATGAAGGTAGTAGAGTCTGTATTACATTATGTTCCTGGTACTTCTGCTCTTCAGGATTTATAATGTCAGGCACTTTGCTGGTAGTTGCTGTGCTTCACATTCCATGGCAATAAATTGTTCATAATTTTGTTTTTTCTTCTAAAACATCTGAAACACTTAAAGCGTGAATGAATGTCCATAAATAAATGTTATGTTTATAATAATTGCCTTAATTCTGAAAAAGGAACATTTTTACCATATCACCTCACATTTCCACAAAGGTTTATTGTATTTATTTTTGAGGGTGCATTGGTTGTAACTACAGGCCAAAATGAAAGCACCTAATCCTTGTGTAATCAATGATACTGAATACTCTGGAGAACTGCTCTCAGGGGAATGCTAAACAAGAAAGTGCAGAGCTTCACATGAATTTTTGAAATATATTAAGGCATCTCCAGTTTTCTTGTGGAAGCAACATTGTTAGGGAAAATTCGGTGGTGATTTTCACTCTCAGAAGCAGCTGTTGCAACAAGAAATCCAGGCAACGTGAAGATTTGTGAAGAGTTCAAGGCAGCAGAGCAGTTAAAACAAACAAAGTAAACCGTGGTGCAGACTGTTTTGAAACTGAAGAATTAAATGTTGGAATGTTTGGAGTGCCGTTTTGGGTCTCCCAAATACAGAAATTTCCATTTGGAAGAGGAGATTGTAGTCACCATAAAAAGCGTCCTTGGTTGTGCTGTGCTGACTTGAGGAAAGCAGTAACAGTGCTTGCTCTAGTGTCTGCTGCTGTAAATGACTATACCACCTGTTTGGAAATGGAAATCTTGGACCAGTGATGCCTAATGAACTCAGAAGTATGGACTGACCAGCACATGTTACTTGGGATTTGGATATAGGTTATGTATTTGAAAAATGCTGGAAACTTCCTGTATGGTAGTGGACACAAGCTTTCAGCAAGTTGCTTCATCTGTTGAGTAGATTTCTCAAAGTAAAAGAGAAATAATATTGCTGATGTCACATCTATTGTCAAGTGGCTTGGAAGGTTGAAAGCCAACTCTATAAGTAACAAGACATATTAAGCGTAGGTAATTCTCTATAAATTCAGCAGTATGTACTACTTATTCAAAAACATATTACAGAAATCTGACAACTTCTCCAATTACAGAGGATAGAATAGGTTTTCTTATTTGGATACTTCCAAAGGCACATGTGCTAGACACTTGAGCAGCGCTAGTAAATCTTATAGTAAATCTTATCACATACATGAGATGAAAAATTGCATATGCATGGCCAGCTCTGTTTTTATCCTGCTTCTTGTGAATGATTAATTATAGTAGATATTCACACAACCATTGACTTCTAGCTCAGGTGGCTAGTATGCCTAGACAAGCCTGTACATCAAATCTCTGTGAATGTAATCCTAATCCACACAAATTAAAAAATATGCAAAATTAATGTTAGAAATTTTCCTCTACGTAGGCAGTAGGAGTTCAGTGTTTCAAGTGTTTAATGTCTGTAAATCCATGATAATGTCATACTTGAGAGGCTGGATTTATAGTGATGTGTTGTCAGAGCTACCAGATGTTAAACTACCCTAGCTTCTGCACACTCAAATTGCCTCTGTGCTCTCAGTGGTGGCATGTACTGAAGGCCTGTTTCATTGCAAAGTATGGTAGAGGGATATGACGAGAGACTGTGTGTGCTGTACAGCTTGCTGGGTTTATTCTTCTTGGCCCTCCTTGGCTGAGAGGCATTACTTCAAGTCAGAGAGGCCACCTTGACTCCGCTCAGAGAGCCTGGTGTATCTCCTGTCCAGCTATAGATGATTTTAGGGTCTTTTTTGAATCTGAGGTTCTCTTAGAAAAGTTCTTTAAATTGAAAGTTTTTACTTTATAGCCTGCTACTTTATGGCCAGATGATCTGCGTGGAGCATGTACCTCAAACTTTAAGTTTCATGGAGACTGAAGACGATCCTCTAAAACCTTCATATATTTCTTTCTAATGTTTGCTGTTGGAAGAGGAAACAATAGGACAGGCAAACAAGTTTTCAGTCCTTGAGGAGCATGTAGCAAGCTGAATGTGCAGCAAAGTATCAGTGCATGCATTTACTGAAAACAGGTTTATTCATCGGACTGTTATTGGCTGAAGTGTGGTAACAGGAATTTTTGATGCACATGTTCTAGTGAGATTGTGCAGAATTTGGAGGACATTGGAGAGCATGTGCTCTAGAGAAGTTTTCCATGTGTGCTGTTAAGAGTTCTGTTTCATTCAAGCAATCTGCTTAGGTGAGTGTGGGCTGAGGATCAGGCTGCATGGATGCTAATATTTGATGTAACATTTGATGCTAACATGGATGCTAACACTTGATGCTAACATTTGTGAGGCCATTATATGATTTCTTGTCATTTGGTTGTCAAAGGAAAATACTGATTCTTGCATCTGCCTTTTAAGGGATTCAGTTTAACTGATGAGAACGTTAGGAACTGTAGCTTTTGAGGCCTCTTTCAGTATCACCTATCCTAGAAACCTTTATCTTCCTCGTGTTGCATGTTAGGCTTTTTCTTCTACTGGATCCCACTTTTGTACTCCCTACTCTCAAGGTGCTCCATCCATCTCTGGGGAGAGCCTGCTGTTCCCTTTACTGAAAAGAGTTCCATTTATTGCTCTTACTTAAGTGGACTGGATTCTTAAAGCTTGTGCCATCTCAGTTGCCAGCTGGGGTTAAAGCACAATAAAGGGATAAATTAGTACCCTGCAATAACAACTAAGTACCATGCAGCTCCTCACCCACTCACACCATTCCCCTACAGCAGGTAGAACAAGTATAAAAAAAAATGAAAGTAAAATCTGTGAGTTGAGATTAGGACAGTTTAATAATTGAAACAAAAGAATTTACAGTATTACTACTGAAGATAATAATAACAACAATAAGAATTGTAATGAAAAGGAGAGAGTAGTGTATAATACCTAAGAGAAACAAGTGATACACAAGGTCTCACCAGCTGCTGACCAATGTCCAGCGCACTCCCCAGCAGCAGTCAGCCCCCCCTGGCAGTCAGCTCCCCACACTTTACATCCTGGCCATGATGTTCTGTGGTGTGGAACATCCCTTTAGCTGTTCAGGTCAGCTGTCCCGGCCGTGCTCCCTCCCAGTGTCTTGTGCACGTGTTCAGTGATGGGGAATGGGACACTGAAAGGTCCTTGGCTGGGGGTAAGCCCTGCTCAGCAACAGCCAAAACATCAGTGTGCTACCAACATTACTGTCATGAATGCAAAACGCAGCACTGTACCAGCGACTAAGAAGAAAATTCTGTCCCAGCTGAAGTCAGTATGTCCTTTACTCTAGACTGTTGAAATTGAATGGAATCAAAATTATCACACTCTTGAAAATTCACCCAGAATCAATTTCTTTTAGTTATCATCTTAATAGTCTTTCGTGTTATCCTTGGCTTTATGTGTAGTCCTAATGAGATTGTTGGCATTGCTTGGGATTCCTTGCCCCAGAGGCATCTGAACTGAGTATTTTTATTCTTTGTGGGGACACCCTTGGATTCCCTAACAACCTTCAACGTTAATTCATTGCTTGTTGAGAGCAAGCCAAGTACATACTCAGTTACCTCTGTTTGCATGGCATCCTTGAGATGATTTTTTTTGGACCACTAGTTTAAGCTATTTGGGTTTTTTTCCCCCAGCACCTTCCATCTCTGAGTACAGAAAAGTGCTGTGAGTCCTCATATGTAGCAAATGTCAAATGTAGCAAAATGAGTGAAGGTGTGTTCTGGAATCTCAAGGTGGAGCTCTCTTAAGAGTGCAGTGCATAAGCACTCCTACCAGTATCTGTGGCTTTGCTCAAGAATATTTTCATCTTTGATATCTGCAGAGCAGTCATTTAGAGGTCTGGCTGCGCCTTTGGAAGCAACATTGCTTCAGATCTGCTGAAGAGCTCAGGTAGCTACTATTTAATCATAAACTGGATTTGAGTTAGCCAAAACAGATTAGATGTGAATAGGATTTCTCTGTTTTAGAGGACAAGCATCTTGAATGTAAGCATTCTTCTTCGAAGTGCGTTTTGTACCCGTGTTCTTCCTTGTTGTCATGTTTTTCATCCAGATGCAGTCTGAACTGGAGGTGTCAGCTATTATCTACTATAGATAGATGTTCTTTGAGGAGGACCAGTGGCCCAAGTTTAGGGTAATAATAATTGACCCATTTGAGAAAGTCTAATATAGATATCTCAGGCAAATTACCTTCCCCCCCCCAGTTTTCATTGTTTGCTCTGGAGATAATAAAAGATATTTCCTACAAGAGGGTTCGTTGTTAATCTTTGCAGATGCAAGCTGATTTGGACAAACACAGAATACTTAACATGGAATTGTTTAACAGCCTTGCCAGCCTAGTCATAATCAGATTCATGTCAGGTGGGAGGGAGAGGTAGTGAGACAGCACCACACTGATGAAGTAAGTAGATGGTGCAGAGTGCAAGTAGTGCATGAGTGGCACCTGTCAGGGAAGGGGCAGATCTGTTTGTAAGCAGCAGTGACCATAAAAGCTCCTGGGCTACACCAAAAAGATATTAGAGCTCTAAGTAGTTCAAGGCTTGGGAGCACACAGGGACATGTAAGGTCTGAGGATAATAAATGGGATAGGTAAAAGACAATATGTACAGCAGATCTTAGATATCTCTGTTATGTATGTTAATTGCTAATACAATATAGGCAAGTCCATTTTCCTCTATTGCTGGACCTGTAGCTGGTTGCAGAGGTAATTTGTGTCTGGAAAGTCAGACTTTAATTTGCAGCTGAAGTCTCTTGCCATGCCTTATGCATACATGTAAAGATCACACAGTATCGGCTTTCACTACGTAAAGTATTTCTGTTTTCTTGCAAAAATAGAAAACATGCTAGGTAATATCTTTAGGCGCATTATTATTAACAACTGTCTTAGATCAGTTGTCCGGACATCCTTTGCCTTTAGTATTTGGGCTGGAAGATGTTAAATCTGCTGAAAAGCATTTCTAATTTTTCCATGAGCTGTTGAATACATTGAGAATCCTGGGAAACTAAGAGTTGCAGCATTACCTTGGATGGTACCTGGTGCCCATGCCATTAATGGACTTTTCTAGCTGGCTGTCTAATGCTGTGTAGGCAGGTCATCTGCACCACCCAGCCTGCAAAGTGGATGATTATAATCTCAGTAAGTCAGGACATTCAGGTGTCCCCACCTCAGTAGTCACAGGAGCTTCTTCATATGGGTGATACTAACCCCTAATGATTAATGATTAAGTCACATGTGATGCTTTTTAATTGTATCTGCTGAAGGAGCAAGTTTTAGCTGTTAGGAGCAATGCTGTAAATTTAATTTGTTTGTATTTTAAGAATATTGCATGTGGTGCCACTGAGATGACTAGGACAAGAATTGTAAGATAAGTAGGAAATTGTTTAAGGGTAAAAAGAGGCTTGTGCTAAAATGAGCAATCTTATAAAGTGGGAGTTGAGGTTATCAGTCGAGTTGCAAGTTTTGTTTTATGACCAAACATTTTATTATTCTCATAAGTTACTTTGGCATAGAACTACTGTAGCTTATACAAATTTGGAAGACACCCACTATGAAATAGCATTGGGGAACTGTGTTGAAGTGAGTGAATGACTGGAATAAAAAAAGTATGAAATTGCAATATGCAACATTTTGTAGCAGAAGGTCTCTGGTAAACGGTAAACTCACCTGTCATAAGGAATTTAGGTAAGGATCTGACTGCATTTTCTGGATAACATGTTGCTTTCAAGGACCAATCTAGTGCATCTTAGAAAATGAAATCTCAGAAGATGCATAAAGGAAGTAATTTTCAATTTAATTTGGGAATATTTCATCCCACTGTTCAATGTCCTGGTTAGATTTCATCGGGAATACTGCGTACGTTTATTGTCGCATGTATTCTGGTGGGATCATGTGGGGACAAGAGCTGATGGGATAGAATGTGGGAGATTTCTGTATGAGACTGAAAGCTATTACTTGCTATCCTTAGCAACAGAAGACTGGAAGATGGTATTGTCATCTAAACCAGGCAGAGTTGCTTTTTTTTCCCCCCCTTCATAGATTAGGAAGAGAACTGGAACATGAGGGGTCTTAAAGAATTGTCCACGTATGGCAGGGACAAACCTGACTTTTTCTACGAGATTGGATAAATCTGTAAATGGGTATAAGGCCCCAAACAATCGCTTAATGAAGCTTTAAAGTGGCTTATGGTTGTTCATGTACCCCGAGTTGCATGCATGGAAGAAATGCCGACAAGATATTCTCAAGAGTCAAAACAACAAAAAGAACTTCATTGGCAACTTTAGAAAGTCAAAGAACTTGGGCAAAAGGTTTAGTGCAATATTCAGTCAGCACATAATGCTGCTCAAAGTGTTGACTTGGCCCATTGAACTTAGCAAACACTAAGCCTGTTTGATTATAAGTTACTCAGAAATTCTTAGAAGAGGGAATGAGAAGGAGGGAAAGGCAGAAAGGATACAGAAGACCACATGCAGTAAGCAATCCCTGCGTTCCAGCAGTGTTCAGACAAAACTTCCCCATGGAGGTGGGGTCTAGATTATGTGATGGCCTCATGCTCTGCCTTAAATACCCCTGGCCATCCTGGGCCCTTTCCTCAGGTGGGATTTCTGGTTATTTGGCCACTCAGGAGCTGAGTTAGGGGCTCCAGAGGTGGCATGTAGAGCATTGCCTCCACTGGGCCAATGAGTGGCATCTCTGTTGGGTTGGGATACAGGCTGTAGGGGGTTGGGGGTGTACAGGGCAGGGCACTGTCTTGTCAGGGTAGGGTCTGACCTGCCCTTTTCCTCAGCACACATGCATCCCAAAATGCCTCAAGACATCAGTCTCTCACGATGGGATTGCATGATACAATTCCCTAAAGCAAAATTAAAGGTCAGGAAGGTTTTACCTCCACTTATAATCCTATTTCTAGGATTTTTCAGGCTTGTGTAAAGCTTTCTAGGTGGACACTGGTAGAATGCCGGCTGTTCATACTCTGCTCTCACTATGTCAGGGCTCACTGCTTGCATCAGATAATTCAGTTGGAGAGATGTACTTTAGTTAGCAATGCCAAAGCATACTAATCGATGAAGCTGTTTGCACCGTATATTTTAAAGAAAAGAAAGACTATGCTTGTAAATAAATGAGGCCCAGTAGTGTGCTTTTGTGGTGAAGTGTGGGAATGCTAAAAGCTGGGATATAAAGCAGCATTCCGAATGTCATATTTTAATAGAAAACTGAAAGGAGAATAATACACTATATCAATTACTCTGACTGCTGTTACATGCAGAATTACAAAAACAGATTTGCTAAAACAAAACTTTTTATTTAGTCTTGCTTTTGGGTGCAATAAATGATTATGGAAATTTCAAATCATTTCTACTAATTTAAGGACAGGAGAGGAAAATCTAAGTGGTAAGTTACATGCAGATAGAAATTAAATCCTGTAAAAACAGCACTCTCAGTATTTAAATAGTGGAACATACAGAGCTTTCTTGCAGATGGATTTAACAATCATACAAACCTTCCTTGCTATAGCTGGTGAGGGAAGGTTGTTTGCTGATTTCAGGTATAGTTAATCCAGATTTTTAAATAGCCTGAGCTCCTCACATGAATTAATCTTTTTGGAAAGCACCTGCAGAAGTATTCAGAATGATTCTACTGCCCAGCTGCATGTTCTTCTGACTGATGCTGTTTGTTATGGTAAGAAAGTCATACCTGTAACTGCAGGTGGATGATATCTTGTGTATTGTTCAGTGCGCAGTCCGGATTCATCACCATGTCAGCTGACACAGAGGAACGTAGGACCCATTGTAATACTGTATTAATGGGGCACTGATGTACTGTGGTACATTTTAAGAAAAATTCGAACCAGATTTGTCTTTAATCCGTCAGGAGTTTGGGATAACAATTACCATTTATCTGGTATTCCCTCTATAATATGGGAAAGTCATCGCATCTGAAACTCTATTTTGTAAGTGGTCAGCTATTAAAAATACATGAATAAAATACAGTGACTGTAATACACTTTTTAAAAAATATTTGAAACATCTCTCAGTGGCAAGACACAGGATTTCTTGAATCTTACAAAACAATGACAGTTTAATTGTCTTGATACGGTTTTCTTAACAATAGGTGCTTGCAAAATGAGGTGCTTTGTGTGTTGTTATGAAGCAGAGTATTGTTTTGGTATGTTGGTTGCTTATTCCTTGTGTCTCCTGGAGGACGCTGGGGTTAATTATCTAGTATCTGACCACTAGTCCAGTTTACTTTACCGGATCAGACACTTGGGCAATAATCTCAGTCACACAGAGATACTGTAGGACTAAAATATGCAATACAAGCAGATTCTAAAGAATAGTGGACTTTGACTCTTTGACTTTGCATATGGACAGAGTTAACTGGCACTGGGTTCTATTTGGAAGTCTCACAGGTATTGACTTGCAGATGGGTGGATGAATGCTGTGTTGGATGGAGGTTACATGTAGGACTCTGCTTCCAACCTGTCTTGCTCTTCTGGAATGCTACACCTTAAACCTGTAGTAGAACTAGCTGTTTCTTTAGTCATCGGGGTGTGTGTTTTCATTCTTTGTTTCCAGGTTTGTTTGAGTTCTTAGGACTTCTAGATAAACCTTCAGGATTTAGTATCTCCAGGTATTATGGTATGGCGTCACCAGTCTTGTTATTTTAAAAGCTGATTCGCTATTGAATGTAATGCTTGCAAGTTGATTTTCCTAATAACAGGATCTGATGCTCTTCCTGAGTAAGACTTTGACTTCTTCAGTTTTTGTCTGTAAGGAAGTGATCTATGTTGATTCTAGCAACATGGTTTGCAGCATTGTGTCTCCACAAATCCAAACCTACACCAATAGCTATACAATTGTTGCATCATTTAATCATATATTTTTCTTTTTTCTGAAGTTTTTGTGTATATTTTAACTCATGGACAGTAAGGCATGTCCTTGATGTTTGTTAAAACATGTTTCTATCCATATATAACTTCAGCTAGCAAAAAAAGAATTGGTTTACAAAGCCCCATATTCTGATTTATAAAACTGTTTCCTGTCAAAAGCTGTTTCTGTCTTACTATGTTAAGACTAATTCTGTGCTCTTCTGCCAGAGTTCAAGGTAACTTCTTTGTCTTTTTTACTTATCTGAGTCCACAATACACTCCAAATTACAGCTGATTTTTTTCTAGTGCAGCAGTTAAAGTTTGTGACCATGTTTTATCTGCACAGTGTTACAATTTTTTTTTTTTAGCTTAGCTTTGTTAAATAAGCTCTGGTAGCAGAAAAAAATCCAGTTAGCTGCTAAATTGAATGAACCGTTGCTCTCAGTAATTTGGTGTTTACAGATCACGCAGGATAGGAATAAATTTTGTTAGTCCTCAAGTAAAGATTGGAATCTGTGTCTTCAGATTCCCTCTGCTCCAGCCCGTTCAGGGAATGAAAATCCTTGTCACCTTGAAATTACTGAGGCCTTCAGAAGTGTCTGAAGTGTAATGAAGAAGCTGGGATCTTGAGAGTATGCATAAAATGTAGGAAGGACATAATTCTGCCATGATAGATTAATGGGCAAAAAGAACTTGGGGGTATTGGTCAGTGAGAATGTAATTCATGTCTCTTGGGGCTGTGGGAAGAGCAGCTGCAAAGATGTGATTTAAGCACAGCACAAAAAGCATCTTGCATCTGCTTCTAGACGGAAAAGGAGGGAGTGGTGTGGGGATGTATGTTGATCTGTGTTTGCTACCTAATTGCTCAATGATTATGCTTTCTCATATAGAATTAATGCGATCTGTTATGGGCATCACTATGATAAATGTGGTGTTAATTCAAACATTTGAATAGCAGTCAGGGCTACTTGAAGCCCTTTAAGGACTCAATCTATTGTGCTGGTCTTTTCATGCATAGGTAGTAATTTTACCCTCAAAAATTTCACGCTGTTTCTAGCTGGCTGCATAGGAGCTGTGTTTTTATCAATTGCTTTTGTTGCAGTCTCATTTATATCCAAAAATTAATTGCTACAACAATTAGATCCTTCTGTTTTCATGTATTGCTGCTCCACTAATTTTAAAGAAAAGTTTAAGGAAAGATTGTTAGATGTATGCCAGTGTACTTTAAATCGGATCCTTTTTGCTTTTTTTTTTGAGGGGGTGTTGGGGGTTTTTTGGGGAGGGGTTGTTTGGTTTTTTATTTGAGATTTGAGTTTTTTTGTCTGTGTCCGTTGTTTGGGGGGTTATTTTTTAGGTTTTTTGGGTTATTTTAGAGGTCATTTTTATTCCTTCTGTTAGAAGGAGTACAGTTTCTCCTCTAAGTATATGGGCTGAGGGGCAGAGGTGGCAAAATCAGCTCTCAGCAGCTGCTGCCTTTCTGCACTTGTGCTGGTCCACAGGAGGTCAGGTGTTCTAACAAGAAGGACTTACAAACCCCAAAGCTGAAACCTGTTCACAAAATGCAGTTAAGGGTGGAAAAGTTCAGTTCAGTATGTTTTTTGTCTGCTTGTTTGTTTTGGAGATTAAAAAAAAAAAGAGCAGTGAAAAAAAATTGCAATAAAGCCGGTGCAAATGCTGTAGAGACTTCGTGTAAGGGCTAAATCTGTTTTATAATGACTTTTCTGTCTTTCAATATTGGTATAATTTTAAAAAGCAGTCTTTTTTCTGACATTAAAAACATGTTCTTTCAAGCTAATGTACACGTTTCTTTAAACATTAATTATCAAATTGTTTTAAGAATTTTCAAATTAAAAGGGTGAATGAACAGTTCTCTTTGAGTTACAAAATCCGGTTACTAAAATCCAATATAAATGAAACATGAGTCAAAATAAGATTCTGTTTTAGAATTTATTTTCAGAGAAACTGTGAGAGAAGAAATTCTGAAATTCATTTCTAAACTGCTGGAAATGCATTAATACATCTGAATGTTTTAATGGCTTCTCTTCACCCCACCATCTAATAATAGTTTTTTTACGTATCATCTCCAACAGGAAACAGTCCTCAAGATAGCCCTAGGAATTTCTCTCCCAGTGCCTCTGCCCACTTTTCTTTTGCACGAAGGTAAGAGCTTGTTTGTAGTATTCAACACGCATTTTGCATAGAGGAAATGTTGTTGCATGCAGGTACAAAAGGTGATTGCAAATACATCTGTCAGGTCTGTCACTTATAATAATAACTGTTAGCTCAGTTATGTAAACCCTTTTAAACCTCAGCGGTAATAAATTACTGAATGTGTGATGCAATGTGAGCATATCTTTTTGAATTTAAAAAAACAGATGAATGATTTAATTGTAATGAATCTGATTCAGACATTTTCATCTTGCCTACTGAGATATGGGGAAATTTTAAACTACTTGATGGTTTCTTCCTATATTAACAATGCTAGAAGTGCATTGCTTATAAGATCACTGTAATACAGGTCCTCATTTTACTGACAGCAGCAATACCATTGTACCTTGAATACCCTGCACTGACCTGTTTCAGTATCTGTGACACTACCTGAGAGACAATCAGCATTGTCACAGGAGTGTTATGAGGATTGATTAATGTTATTAGAATTTTTGACAATCTAAAGTGAATTTGAAGTGATCTATGAAGTAAATTATTATTAAATGAACCATAACCAAGATTGATAGCATGTCATGGGGGACTGCCTGTTTGTGCCAGTGTAGTTCCCCATCACTTAACATATTGTCACCCTGCTTCATATAGTATGTTCATTAACTCTTAAGTCTTTGAAGGTAGGCCGAGTTTATATGTTTATCCAGGAGTATATATATGTAAAAAATGAAACTGGAATGCTTAAGCAGTGTCAGGCATGTAACTCTTGGGTTTGCACTGAGCTATGACTTGCCTGTAAATTTTTACTTTATTTTGGGAGACCAGTAAAGTAGCACACACAAATTCTCAAAGTAAGTGCAAGGAAATGGCTTAACTTTTTTTTAAAAAGCTTTGAAGGGATGAAAATTTGCATAATTTTTTTATCTGAATCTAATTTGTTTGTGATATTAGATCTTGTCAATCTTTCTAATAGCTTGTGATGCTTTTTTAAAAATTATCTTAAGAAAGTTGAGTATTTCTTTTGAATTTACTTTCTCTTGATAATTTTGCTTTTGTCAGAGATACTATCTCTTCAGACATTACGTTTGTTTGTGAGCATATTTTTAGAAAGATTCATTAAATCCGGAAATAGGTTGTAACGGAAAAAGCAGATGTGAAAGATCGAGCATTGCTTAGAAATACAGCAGTTGGGAAATAGTTTTCTTTCCCCACCCATAATCAGCAGAAAGTTTAAAACATTATACTTCTGCAAACCTTAAAATTCAGAATTAATGAAACAAAAAGGTTTTTTTCTCCAGTGTTTCATTTGGTTTTGATCTCTCTAGAGCCCTGTAATAAGCTTTAACTACCTTTTTTAACTGAAGGAAATTCCTCTGATTTAAAAATATCTCACCACTTCAGTGGGATTCAAGAAACATTTAGAGCAATTTTCTGTGCTTATATTGAAAATTCTTGGAAACAATGAAATTTAAAACTTCATTAATACAACTTTTTCGTATAAATTTGGTATGTCTGTTTTGGTTGTTTTCATATAAACTGTGGTAGGATGAATTTACATAGTAAAATGCGCTGTGGTTAATGAGAGCAGACTTCTGACTTCATACCTTTTCTGTTATATTTTGTAAATTCAATGGATATACAAAGGAAGGGAAGGACAAGGGTAATAGAGCAGGTTGAAGGACCGGGGCAATGGTATAGGGGTATGGATATTCCTTTTTCATCCACTGCCACCCAATTAGTGGGGATATAAAAAAGCTGAGACAGTGTGAGGAAGGGAGAGAGAGGCAAAAGAAATTACTTGAAGTCTGCTGTGAAACTGCTTCCTTAGTGTAGCCACTTCTCATCAGGCACTGGCCATGCCATGCAGCAGCACGGCAAAGGGAGGTGGCCCTGTGCTGTGCAGCCAGCCGCTGGGCAGGGCTGGAGGGAGCCTTCCCCAGCGCCTCAGCACCAAGCTGGAGAGTCGCCATCCTCTTCCCATATCTGGTGGGGTGATCAGTGCCCAGGAATAAATAGCCTGTGCCTCTGGAAGTCGGCACTTGTGCTGTATGTACAATGCCGGCATCTAGGAACCCACGGGTAGGAGACAGACTGCACTTTATAGAGCTGCTGGAAAGTGAGTAAAACCATACTTTAGGACAGAGGCAAGTAGTGTCCCCTTGGTCCCCTTTTTTCCCATAATCCCTTAAGAATGCCTTCTGTACTGCCACCTTTGCCTCCCAGATAACTTTCTGTGATAGTCTAGCTGCACCCTTGACAGCCTTTCTGAGTGATTCGAGTATCCTGTTCAATGTGAGTTACTCAATTGAAACACTTAACTTTATCACCGATGGAGAATACATGGGTCCCACCCATATTTAAATACTGCCTAAGTTCTTACTTCAACTGTGAACAGCTAAGCCAAATGAATAGAAAACTACTTTTAGAATAGTGCTTTCATCTGGAGGTATCTGTTACATACCTGGGTGAAGAAGAGAATGAAAAAGAAGGAATTAAGAGCAAGATTATAGGGTGGAAGTTTTTTGCAGAATTCAGTATTTGACACAATTAGCAGTCTCTAGCACCTATGCTCTTCATACTTTAATACTAATGATGTACTGTAGTTCCTTTTCTCACGCTTTATGTATACAAAGTCCCAGAGTTGTGGTTGTAGTTTGTGGATGAATTAATGAATATATTGTAAGGAAGCAAGGGGCTTTCTAGACAATGAGCTTGAAGGAAGGGACCTCTTAAACCTCTGAATCAGTAGATGTAAGATTCCTGATTTGACATTACTTCAGTTCTTCAAAATTACACTTAAATTAATCATCAGCTCTTCAGAATTTCACTTTTTGTGCCCATCAGACTTGGGAGATGATCTTTGTAACACAGATCTTCAGTCCCCTTCTGTACTCACACTGTTTGTTAATAAAAACTTGGCCTGTTCTGTTATTTATATATTATTTTGCCTTTTAACACATTTGATTCAATTGTTTTGCAGTCATGGGCACCGAAATGACAGGTAAATTCTACCTTCTCAAAAATCCAAACGCTTCTCTCATGGTTGGTTTTTAGTTTGAATGTTGAAGTTCCATGTTGTTTTTGTGTAGATCACCTCAGGCAATGAAGAACATAAATAGGGTTTTGGTTATAATTTTCATATTTATTTTATTGTTTTATTCTGAGTGAGCATGTCTGTTTTCTGAAGATTTGTTTTTCTTGATTTATGTATGTAACATTTAACATTTAGGTTTGGTTTTACCTAATCATTAGCCTGCTAGTTTGCTGATATTCTCTGCTGGTGTAACTGAAGAATGCACTACCCTTTTATATCCATCAGACTGTGATTGTTATTCTAAGACTCAGAGCACTGTGGTCTGCATTTGTTCACAAATTTTTTAATTTGCTTCTCATTAATTTTCGTGCAATGGACCTAAAAGTTGTGAACTTCCTGTCCATTTCTGTTCGTGTTAGATACCAGTTCTGTGCAGCTGTTCATTCTCTTTGTGGTTGTTTCATCTCATAGATTTTTAACTATAAAGAAAAGTGCAATAAAAATAATTCATCCTTGATGGATGCTTGTTTATTGTGGTCCCCTGTGAAAATACACTGTTTGTTAGAATCCCTATTTGTATCATGCTTTTGGGATGCAGTTTCACACAGTAATACTTCAACAGATGTTACTGCATCAGTATAGTGCAATGTTCATTTGACTAACCTCCATTTCGTCACTTTCAGGACTGATGGTCGCCGCTGGTCTCTGGCTTCTCTCCCTTCTTCTGGCTATGGTACAAATACACCCAGCTCAACTGTTTCTGTAAGTACCTCTTTTCCTGTGCTGGTGGATGTCTTTTGCATCTGTAGCTTCTCAAATGTAGCATGCTTCTCTTAGGAGAAGACAGTGTAGGTTTTGATATGCTTGATATAGAACATGTGATAGGAAACTGCTTTACTTCCCTGAAATAAAAGAAAACTTTACACAATGTGTATTTTGCTTAGAGATAGTTTCTGGTAGTGAATAGTGTTTAACTGCCCCCTTTTAATCTGCCTTATTTTAACCATATAGTAGTTAGGTATCAGGTCTTAAGTGAGGCTCTCTTGATAACAAGAAGAAAGAGAAACTGTCTATGGTATGATTCATCTGTCCTGATTTGCCTTTCTTTTCCTTTGGCAATTGTGAGATGTCAGTGCATGATAATAGGTTAGATACCTAGCCTTTTAGATGGCTGTAATCAGAATAGATTTGGAATGCATAACAGAATAAGTTTAACTTACTAATTTTTACCTTTTGGACCAGTTGTTTCAGAGTGATTTGTGGTGGTTTAAAAGCACAGCTGGGAATTAAACTTCAAATAAGCCACCCAATTTTCCCCACCCAGTGAGAGGGGGGATAAAGGCAGAGACTGTGGATTGAGATAACGACAGAAAACCAACAGCTAAGGAATAAGAAATGCACAGTAATGGCAACAATATTGATATCAAAAATTACAAAAGAGAAGGTGCTTTGCACACAAAAGGTGTTTAGCACCTTAGCTCAGCTCTATATGGCTGCTTAGACAAAGACAAGATGGTATTTGCTCTCTGCAGCTTGCATCCCTAGGGCCGGAAAAAGAAACAATGAGGGACAAATCCCCCAAAAAGCTGGATTGTCCGTGTCGTGCTGTCTGCTACCAGACTGCTGGGCTCAGCTTGGCTCCCCTCAGGCTTGCTTCTGCCACTCTTGTGTCAGACCCCCACCATACCTGTACATCTCGTATCTTGGATCCTTGCTCCTGCTTGGGAGCTGGCCATGGGAGAAATACCAGCCTCTACTTTGTACTTCTCACTTCTGTACTGGAGAGGAGCAACTGTCTCATGTTACAACCCGGAGCGAAGCTCCTGGTTGTGAAAATCACACCTGGGAGGCTGTGGAGATAGAGTTGTAGAGAAAGCCTGCTTTGGAAATAGCAAATGACAGTTGGAGCACATCACTGCAGATAAAGGCTTGCTCTGTGCAGATCCAACTATGGCTCTTCAATGTTTTATGCCTTATATGCCTATAAAAGATGTTTTACCTTTTATGAATGACACATTTTACTGAATGGATGATAACTGATTTTTTTAAAGCTGCTGCTTTGACAATGAAGTAGGCTTTCTCTTCCCACTTCCAGTGGGTTTGTTCATTTTGTCTTGTGAAACAGTTGAGTTCCACGTTCTGTAAAATGATGAAATAATACCATTTCGTGTTATGATCAATTCTTGGTTTATTTTTGTCCACAAAGACTTCTGGAAGGACAATTCTACCTGTCTTAAACAATGTTCAGTAAATTCATGTATCTTAAGAGCTTTTCTTCTAAATCATTAATTTTGACCTCTGCTTTCTTTTCTGTAGAGATGTTACTTTTGCCAAGTAAATTCCTTGGTTTCATATTAATTCCATAAGCAGTTTTTGTTAGGGCATGTTTGTATACCTCTTACTGAAATTAGATCAGATATGCTGTGCTCTTCACCTAAAATATATTGACATGAAAGAGTTTATATCAGATAAAAGTAATTGCCATAGAAACACCATCACTATTGCAAGAAACAGGCTTGTGCTAGAAAGGAGATTAAAAGCGGTGTCAAAAACAGATCAAAACACAATTTTTATCTTCTGTCCATATTCATTTCTTTGACATCTTCAATTTTAAAATGGTAATTCTAATTCATATACTTTTTTCCCCAATTAAGTTCCCTAGCTGCTGTAGGCATCCTGGAATGTAGAGAAGTTTTACATGCTATTTGCATGTGCTGTCCATATCTATGGACTTAGATGGACTACAGCTTTATGGACTAAGTGCATTTATGGACTTAGATGTCTTAACTTCTGTAATAGATTATTGTTGACTTATCCCATTATTATTTCTGACTAAAATGTATAAATAATAAAACACTTACATGTCTTCCCTACCACTGGGTAAATAAACAGTTTCATACTTGTGGAAATAAATGTGTTTTTCCAATAAATACATTTTAAATTGGTTGATGAAAGCAGCAGTAGAGAATTAAGGCCATAAATACCTAGCTTACTATCCTTAAGAGTAAGGGAGTGCCCAAGATTGGTAAATACTTGTGGTTGAAAGAAATGACGGAAGTCAGATTATCCACAAAAACTCACTAAAGTTTTATTTGTAAATTATACACTTAGCATAGATGTCGGTATATTAGTCTCTGATCTGCTATATAAACATGTAGTGGGTTTTGTATGAAAGGGTGGGGTGAGAAGGAAAGAAAAAAAGAAAACAAAGGGAGGGGGGAGGAAGAGATCACAGTCCTGGTTCCATTAGTCCAGCTGCTAGGATATATAGGGGATATCTAGGAGTGCCCGAGGCTTATAAGTGGGGTACCATTTCATAGAGCAGCTGTTGCCATCCTGAAGGTGAGTTTCTCACTTTCCATGCAAATTAGTTATCACCCACAGTCCGTCCTTCCAGGTCCTTGTGTAAATGGGTCAGAGGACTTCAGGGGTCTTTGGCGTCTGGACTCCCCCCTCTCTACAGTCTGTGCCTGCTTGTGCACCTCGTTTCTCTGTTTGTGCTCTTCTGAGTTGTGCTTATCTCCAGGAGGTAGATCAATGACCTTTGTCCTAGAAAAGTGCTGTCCTACCTCCTTATGGCCCCTTGTCCAGTCACATCTTGTTCTTTCTCACAGTGTTATTGCCAACAGTCCTTGGCTGGTGCCACAGCCACCCTGTGTTTGAGACAAACACATTTGTTGTCAATTTATTGACAAAGTCTTTATTGTCTTGGCTTCTGCAGTATCTCATGGTTAGTTTCTTCTTCTGTTTTTCCCAAGAATTCGCTATTGTTGATAAGCCCTGCAAAAGCACTTGGATAGGCTTTGAATTCTAAATCTAGCCACTATTTCTTCGCTTCCTATAGGTGTTTTTTGCTTTCTTCTTTTACGCCCGGATGATATTTGTGAATCACAAAACCAAAACTAGAAGTGTACCCATCTAATTGGTTTCATATACTTTTTCAGAATCTGAAAGAGCTAGTACAATTCAGCCTTTTCCTCCAAACTATTACCAATTCTTAGAGGAAATGGGGGACTGGTTCATACAATATCGTAAATGTACATATGGAGCACTCCCTTTTCAGTGATGAACAAATAAAATTTACATTAATCTAGACATGTATCAACCAGTGAACAGAAAGAGTTTTTACACATCTCAGTAGAGCACAACTTGGGTCTTCACAAGCGACTGAAAGTCAAAAAGTCAAAAAAGGGGATAGAGTGTCTGTAGTTACCACAGTTATGCTTAGATGAGCATAGCTCAGCATTTCTTATTATCCTTTTTTTGATTGTTTGTTTTTTAATATTGAAAGTGATGAGATGGATAGAATTACCTATTTAATGGAAGCTTGTGGGTTTAGAAGTGGTGCAAGTACCACATATACCATTTATCACAACAAAATCAAAATACCTTCTGCTTGATCACACAGTTGAAAAGAAGTTCTTGGTGTGCCTTACTCTAGCACACTTGGGTAAAATCTTGGCAGTTAGAAGATGCAGTTGAGATGATTACATCTTTTAGGAGAGCAAGCCTTATAAAAGTGATGAAGTGAGACAATACACAACTGCTTATTTTTCAAATCTGCATTTCTGTGTCAGAAGAACGTTTGTGTTTCCATACTGCACTATAGCTGAACATCTTAAAAGCATTTTAATTCTTGTGTGATTTTCGGAGCATTAATTTTAGAATGCCAGGAAAACGATTTTGTTTAAGAATTTTGCTGTAAGAGTTTGGATTTATACTGAAATCAGAATTTCGATCTCAAAAAAATTGTACTTTATGCCTGTGATGATCCTGATACAACTGAGAATGGTTAGCATTAGGAAGATCCTTACTTTACTTGTGTTGGATCTAAACTCTGTGACACCTTATATGAGGAGAAGTGTAATATGAATTATTTTCCCATTGATCTTCCCATAATCCCCTGAAACCAAAGAGGTAGAGAATGATTTTAGAGGAATAGCCAGCTGTGATGCTCTGTATTGGGAAATTCTCCTGTGCTAAAGTATCTTTTATTTTACAGAGCATTGCTCTGGAAAATATGCTGAGGTTAACTACAGCTAGCTGCTATAGTGTGAGATAAGAAAGAATTTACCTTACCTATGCTGTATGCTGATTTATGCATGGTAATGTGCTAAGGCGGAATTCCATGAATGAGTTACTGTAACTGAACAAGTTACTGCCTATCGTATGAGCTGTGGTGAATTCTTGGTGTGCATGCCTCTTAGCCCACAGCAAAGCAAGGTGAGACAGTCTTGCAAACTTCAGCTTGTTCTGATGTGGTGCAGCATTCCCATGTACGCCAGTCCTCCTTAGCCTTTTCTGCCAGTGGGTTTTCTTCTTTTTTGCTTTTAGGAGATGACTTCACGAGATCTGGTGTGATAAGAAAGCTTTTCTTTTGCTTCTAAGAATTAGGATATTAGCCTTACCACACAAGTTGACAGGAGATTAAAAAGACCTCCTAGATTCTGTGCTTACCAGCCTGGTTATTATCTGCTGACCTTAGCAATGCAGGGGCAATATTTGTACAGTACAAAAGTTTATTGATTTCACTCACTAAAAATGATGTAACAAAGCAACTCTTTACTGTGTTTGCCTTCATTAAATGAGCACCCAAACGGGGGCCTTGGTGTTCAATATGGTAAGTCAGATAAGCAGTAATGGGCACATGTAAAGTGATATACAGAAGGAATTAATTTTATTGAGAAATCCAACTGGAGACTGAAAAGCTCCAGAAAGATATCCAAGGTTTTCAATTTCTTCCCTTCAGCAGGTAAAATATAGGGAATGTCTGCATGGTACTAAGCAGCTTTGTGCAGTTGTACAAGAATATTTAGGAATCAGCTAACTTGGGAAACTGGCTTTGGTACTAGAAAGAGTAGAGCATTTCTCTAAGTTTGTCACTCCACATCCAACCATCAGCAAGGCTGGTTGTTAATGATTTGAATTATGTATGTGTTCTTTAAAAAGGGTACCAAATCCAGATTCATGGAAAAATTCAAAGTTCTATCTCCAAGCATCTAACATTGCTCAGGTAGAGCTGCATAAAAACCCAAAAAATACGGTAGTGTGGTCACTTGCACTGCTTATGTAATGCAGCTCTATATATAAAATGTTGCAAGGGTGGTTATTGTGGTAGCACTTCTATTTTCGTATCTGCCCGTGTCTTGCAGTTTTATACTAAGTGGGTGGTTTTAATATAATTACTTTCAGTTTTTGCCAGCCATATAACCAGTCTTGATAAAAGTATTGAGTTTTCTCACTTTATTTTCAATTTAGAGTTTTTTATAAGATATTAGTGTATTGATTTTTTTCAACAAGATTTTAGATAGTATTTAATTTTATTTTAAAGAGTATTAATCATGTCTTAAATATGGATAATGAAGTACCTTTATTGTGAAGATGTACAATTGTCATTGTGACAATAAATTGTACTTTACAGTTACCATGCTTAGGCTGTCCTATTCCAATAACTAATTTTCAGCAGACTCCATTTTAGCTATTCTTATGATCGTTGACATCAGACGTTGCCTTTTCCTTAGGAAATTTAAATTTTTGAAATGTCTTCTGGAACTTAAGTGGTTTTCTTTAATATTTACTCTGTACTTAGCTCATGCATTTGAGAGCAATTATTTATTTTCTTTAAATTGAAGATTATTTAGATTTCTTTCTAAAATTATTTAAATTCTTCTTTATTTTTTAATAGTCAGGCATGACAAACAGGAACTATAATTTTTAACTTAAATTATTTTATTCATGAGCACCAAATATGGTCTTGAAAGTGTTTTTTTCACTCTGATGGAAGTTTGTGTTTTCTTGTGCTCTTGCAGTCATCCTGCTCATCCCAAGAGAAGCTACACCAGTTACCATACCAACCAACACCTGATGAACTACATTTTTTGTCTAAACATTTCTGTACCACTGAGAGCATTGCCAGTGATAACAGGTGCAGGACCACTGCAATGCGCCCTCGGTCCCGAAGTCTCAGGTGAGTTTGTGCGTCTGAAAACAGGGGTTGGATCTAAATTCACGTATTGTGGGGACTGTCATGGTGTTTTACACTGGGGATGTGTACTGGTTTTGAAAGGGCTGAAATATATATGTAACTGAGGCTGAATGAAAAATAGTTCTTTAAATACTTGCTCTGGTTTTGATCATGACGTACTTCAGTGGTAAATATTGTTAAAATAAGTCTTAATGTGAAGGAAGCTAACCTGTAGTGACTGTCTTGACTTAGTCATTAATGATCTAATTGCAGTATTCCCTTTGAATCTGTGTACCTGCTCTGTCCTCAGTAGTAGCCTGTGAGTGTCGGTGACAGACTGACTGTATCAATTCAAGGACTCTGTTGTGATATCTTGTGGCAAAGTTCAGTATTCATTTTTGACCTTTAAGAATACCAGAAGCCAGATTTACATTCACAGAATTATTTAAGTTGGAAGGGACCTTAAAGATCATCTCTTTTCAAACCCCCTGCTGTGGGCAGGGACATTTCCAGTAGACCAGGTCTTCTAGACAGATTGAATGGGCCAGAACCACCAACACAGGAAATCTGTGTTGAGTTTTTTTTAAAGGGCTTTGTAGTGGATAGTGAGGCTCATGATAGGAAAAAGTATTTTGTAGGTTTGTGAGGTATATGGGTGCCTTTTATGAATTCTTTTCCTCAAAGTCTTGTGCTTTTGTTTACAGGCACAGTGCTCCAGCTTTGTTTGACGTGTGCATATATATGACATTATTTGTAGGAAGTTACTGCCTTTATCTGCTGGTCAAATTGAAAACAGATTTTTTTTTTAAAACATATTTGTTTTTTCCAAATATATCTTTTTTTCAAATTATGCATTTAGAAAAACAAGCAAAACTCGAAAAAACTCCTTTTTTTCTTGGTCAGGTCTTGCTATTTTGATTGTATCTGAGCTTCAAAGGTACAGGTATAAGACCAGTTAAATAAATCTCTGTTGCCCTTCTGAGAAAAAGATAATGTTCACAAGGCTTCTCTGCCTTGAAATATAGGTACAAACTAGGAGAATAACATAGTTATCACTTAGATGTCAAGTACATTAAATAATCATGAGGACTTGAATAGAAACAGCAGAAAGGAACCACATATACCGTTGATTGCAGATTGTACCTTTCCAGTGAAGTCTGTGCTGACTTTTTGTTGCAAATAAATCATACAAAAATATAAGAACTAACTGTATGTAGTTCATGCTGGGACAAATGTAAAGGGATAATTTGCTTTGCTTGCAGCCCTGGACGTTCTCCTGCTTGCTGTGACAATGAAATAATTATGATGAACCATGTCTACAAAGAAAGGTTCCCAAAGGTAATGAATTACATTTAAGATACCCAGTATCTAAATTGATAGGCAGCATAGGTTCTAAGTAAGTGGTGCTTTTGTTATGGGAAGTAATGAGCCAGCCCTGTAATGGCTTCCATAAGGCATCACTGAGCTCTTACTGCAATGATAAAATCACAGTAAAGAAAATTCTGGCTGAGGACTGGACATTCATTTGGCAACGTTGCCAAACTGGTTTTGAAGTGAATCATGCTGGTAATATACTCTGCTGATTGGAATCTGATGATACATTGGATTTCAGTAGGTGGTGTGTACTTGGGACAAATGTGTACTGCATTAGTAACGCAAAACCAGTTTCCAGTGCTAAGACTTGGGAAGCATCTGCTGTGATATACCAGCAGATTCCTTCAGTTAGTGCCATTTCTTCATTTTCCCAAAGACTTGATGTATACTTTACATACATATCTATTATGTGCACTGATTTAATGCACTTAATGAGATCAGTACACAGATGTGGGGGTTTGACTATGAGATAGGAGGACATTTTGCTTCCCTGTCCAGAGATTTTGAGACATAGATGGGTTCCTAGGTGCAGGTGTGTGCACAGCTTGTAGCAGTATGCTCTTGGTTGCTCCTAGGATTTTGGTTACCCCTGGAAAATAAAACAAGGTAGTATTCCTAAAACGTGAATTAAAAAGGGAGAAATTTATTTGCATTTCTTCATATAAATATGAAGAAAGATTTGTCAAGATTTGCAGAGTAATCAAGCAACAATGTGGAGTGTGAAAAACTCACTCATCTTAGTGTTTGAGATATGAACTAAGATGTGTAGGATTACTGTCTAATAATAATAGTATCTTCAAGGGGTTTTTTAAAGCATCTGCAGTTCTGTGAGAAGCAGACAGCTGGTACTGTAAAACAAACACATCTGGGAACCTGCAGACATGTTTGGCAGGACCTGTGAGCCTATGGTGCTTTTAATTACTGAAATGAGCCTCATTCAAGCTCTGCTCAGTGAAATATTTTTATGGAATAACCTTTATGAAAGTAATGACTATATTCTGTTGTGTAGTGTGCAGTTTTAGCAGAAAAAAGTAGACCCCTGTGAGTTCTCTTTTCTCTTTTTATGTATTTCCACTTTGGCTTTGACTTAAAAGCTTTTTAGTTCTGTTCGTGATTATCACAAGATTAGTGCACAGTTAATCACCAGTGGCAGACAAACTGGGGGAGCTGCGTTGTAGAACAGTAAGGCTGTTGCTTTTCTGTTCTGGTAATGTAGGGAAATGTCATCTGTCACTTTGCCTTTGTGTACTTGCTTTTTGACTTTAGTCATTTCATGCATTCCAGCTAGGTAAATTCTTAGGCAATACAGAAACGTTCTAGAGTCAGAAATAACTTCAAGGCTATTAGTAGAGCTGATGTAATGTAATGTGTTGAACAACTACTTTTCTATAGGCCACAGCTCAGATGGAAGAGAGACTTCAGGACATTATAACAAATCATTCTCCAGAGAACATCCTTCCTCTGGCAGATGGAGTGCTCAGTTTTACCCACCATCAGATCACAGAACTGGCTCGAGATTGTTTGGATAAATCTCACCAGGGCCTCATCACATCACGATACTTCCTTGAATTACAGCAGAAATTAGACAAATTGCTACAGGAGGTATGAGCCACGAGACTGTTCTGTTTACCTGAAAAATTGTTTAAATCTCTTTGCCTAAGAGTTTTCTTGAATGCTGTCTTGAATTATCACTGTTTACTCAAGTAATTGTCAAAGAGGTATTTGTAAGATGGTTTAGTCTACATAATGACTCCTACAAAAACTATAAGGCACCCTAGCATATTGGTCTGGAATAGATGGGTTGTGAAGATTCTGGAAACAACAGCATTATGTCCTGCAGTGCAAGTTGTAGGTTGCTTACAGAAGTGTGTGCACAAGCCCCAGACAGGGCTGGCTATAACATTTGCTTTAAATAAATGAGGTAACATACACACCTACCTTTTATCAACCCTACTGTGTTGAGAAAACAGACAGCGACCCTTAGCTTTCCATTAGAGAAAGATTATTTATTTTTTAATTATTTGTAACATTCCTCTCATAGCTGAAATGTTGGTTTAGAAACAGAAATAATGTATTTTCTAATGTGTTGAAACTTTCATGGAATAATCAGCTAAATTAAGGAGAACTTGAAACCTGACAAACATTCTGTTACATAAGTTGCTGTAGTTTATTAGTGTAGCATTTTCAAAAGAATGCAACATGTAACGTACCTTAAAATGGCTATACATTGAGTTTTGAATATGTGTTCACTAACACCTCTCAAAAAACCTGCTAAAAAAACATGCCAGCACACTATTCTTCTATCTATGTATAAAGCAATGCACTGTTTAAAAATCACAAAGCCACTCATTTTGTCATATTCTATGATGCTAATACTTTATTATGAAAAAGATTCCTGTTCTGAAAAGACATTATACCTTAAAAAATTCAGAAGTAACTTTTGAATCCACTGCTTGCTTCTTGTAAATAGCATGATATAACAGAATGAAAATATTTTCTTTGTACAACTTTGTTATGGGGACTTAGTTGTGCTGTGGTTTCACATGATTCATTTGTTGTCAATTCCCAGCTGAAATCTTGAGTAGAAAGCTGCATTTCCTGCCACTACTTGGCACCGTGAAGTTACTTTAATTTGGTGAAGACCCCCTTGAGGTTGAAGCAGCTTGGTTCAGCCAAAATTTTTGGAATTTTAAGGTCAAGTGGACCTGAATGCTTTCCTGCTTTAACCCCCTTAAATGTAATATGCAGTGAATCTTTTGTTTGCTTAGGCACCTGAGTTTTCATAAAACTCCATGAAGATGCTTTGAATTTTGTTGGTAGCTAAAATTTGCAGGTGTTCGGTTACAAAATAGTTTTATTTGGGCTAAGTTGATAATGTTCAGAATTACGCTTCTGTCCAGTTAAGGTTCTTCTGAAACGTGTTGCAGACTGCTAGATAATATTTGTGCTGTTTTCTTTTTTTCCTTTTTTAAACTCCACTAATTAATTATTCTCATATATTTGGTGATTTTTAAAGTTATGGTACTTAAGAGCATTAAGTATGCATAGCTTCCTATTTTCGTGGAGTTTTTTTTCAAAGATGTAATGTGTTATAGGAAAAGTACTTATTCTTAGGTGTTAGTTTCCATATTTTCTTAGTAGTTTTGAATAAGCAAGAGATACTGAGAAACTTAAGTCTGTGAGTTCTACTGTTCGGAGTAGGGAAATGCTTTGATATTTGAGACAAGAGCTATTAGTACATTCAAATTGGAAGGAGAATGATACAGTTTCTTTGTATTCACTAGCATCCTTAAATAATTTAGTTTGTTATTAGAGGGAAACATTTAAAAGAAACTTGAAATGCAGCTTAGACCATTGTGCAGATGTCGTCAAACCTTCTGGAAGTATTTTTTCTGTGTGTATTCTTCTATAGCACTTCCCCCTCTCTTTTGTAATCTTTGTAGAACTCAATTTTTCATTGTCATCCTTTCTACATGTACCTTTAGATTAAGCCTCTCTTCAAGTATAGGTTTTTAAATGAATATCTACGTATAAATTGTTGTTTTCCTATGACTGACCAAAAGACAATATGAATTTGGGATGGATGTTGCTTGTATCTTTTAGTTATGTTAGTTTTCACTTCTGCCTAACATTGTTAGCAATTGAGGTGCAACCTGCATGTATAGATCTTTGTTGATTTATATTGATACACTGTATCTGCTTGCAAAACTGGTGGTTATAATACTGTATAAGCTTAAGAAACAAGGAAAAAAAAGGTGTTTGCCTGCTGAAGGCATTTTTCTTGTTACAGTATTAAGAGTTTTAAAGCTGAGATTATTTAAACAGAAGTTACAGTGTTGCTCAGATCTTCGTTATCTCTGCTGGCATCTTGAAATTGATGCGCCCTTTGTATCGAGTACATGCTTCAAACCATGCGGGTTCCTAAATATCATACATGCTTTCCGTAGCAGTGCATTGAATGTGATTTGGTTTAATATGATTTTATTTTTATCTTTTAGGCGCAAGAGCGATCAGAGAGTGGAGAAATGGCATTTATTAAACAACTTGTTCGAAAAATTCTGATAGTTATTGCTCGTCCTGCTCGCTTACTGGAATGTCTGGTAAGGTCGTGCTTACTGAGTAGTGTTTTTCACTTAGTAGTGTAGGCAATTTTCTGATTTGGTGTTCAAGGCTCTTTACAGCTGATCTTTGGAACATGTCAAACAGTGTAGGCCTTCATTGTTAATGGGATCCTTTCCACTTCTGTTATTGGATATAGAATACTGGCAGGACCCTCCTGCAGTTTTGTTTGGTTCCCTGCCATTGCAGATACAGAATTGCAGATAGGGAATCCTTTCATCAGCTGAGGGAGCTGCTGTTTAAAACTTCTTTTGTTGTTTTATTAGACTTCTCCATTTCTTGGGAAAACTGTTCCAGAATTGTAATTGTATGGTGGTTTTCTTAACAGCTTTGTAGTTTAGTTGCACTCAACAGCTGCCAGAACTATAAACAGCTTGAGGTCAGCCCTGCAGTACCTGCTCTGGCGATAAAAGCAGAAGGGGGATTGGGCTGTTTGGATACACAGATAGTTGGTGTTACACTGGGGACGAGAAGGAGCAGAAGAGTTGATATATTTATGCGTGAGCATAGCAGCAGTGTTGCCAGACTGGGTTAGTTTGTGTGAGCCGTGTGGGCATGTTTCTGCTTTTCTTGCCCATTCTGTGGGTGCTGGGATGGCTCAGGTGCGGAAAGTTGCTCCTACACACAGAGCCAGTGTGCTTCAGTTGTTCAGTTGAGCTAATAAACACTAGCGGAACACAGTGTACACAGGAGGATAGCGTAGACACCCAAATACCATGCCAGAGCCAGCCTGAGTCCAAAAGGTCTGGCAGGCAGCCTGAGTTGACTTTGAGCCCCTCTGCTTGCCAATACTAGGATGCTGCATACGGCTGTTTGAAGCTGGCAGGGCTTATGTGGAAGCCAGCCTCCTGCTAGACTCAAGTTATGCCTGAAATTGTCATAACTGCATTTGCGTTGCACTGAATCTGAGCTAGTAAGTTTCTCCAATCTGATTTTGGCTCTGTGCTGTGTCCCTTCATCTGTGGCACAGTTAATCCACACCCTGGCTCGTTCAGCCATGGGCATTTTGAGAGCTGCCTCTATTTTGTTTTGGAAACACCGAGTCTCAGTGTTTCCAGTTGCTTTTTTGTTTGTGATTTGCAGTTCAGAAAGAATCTAAAAATAAGATATGTGCTCTGAATGAGCATGAAAGAGATGTTTAAAAAAAAAATCAAAAAGGAAGGCTTTAAAGAGAAGAACACCTTAGCATGTCCCACTTTTGCCATTGAATCCAAACTTGTTTCTCTCTGAGAAGTTCATTCCATGTCTAGTGAGATGTTCCTCTGCTCTATTTATAGGGTTGATATGTTTCTCCACATCGTCTAGTTTCTCATATCTTTGTTTTTTCCCGTTACTGGTTTGCATCCTTTTCTGTTATCACACATCCAGAAATGCTCTTAAATGGATCTTGTAGGCAGTCAGATTTGTTAATAATACTTTGCATCCTTCCATTGCAGGCTTGCTAGCTTTCTCCCATCAACCCTTGCTCCTAGCATCATCATTCTCTATCAGCTTTCTGATTGAGGTGCTGGAGCGTGTCCAGTGAAGGGCAGCAAGAGTCATGAGGGGTCTGGACAATGTGTCTAGGAGAGGCTGCGAGAGCTGCGTTTGTTCAGTCTCAAGGAGAGGAGGCTCGTGGGGCGCCTTACAGCTCTTACAGCTCCTTGAAAGGAAGGTGCCAGGTGGGAGCTGGCCTCTCCTATGATGCCTGCAGGACTACATGAAATAGCCTTAAATTGAGACAGGGGTCATTCAGATTGCATAATTGAAAATCTTTTTCCCCTGTTAGAGTGGTAAGGCATTGGAATAGGTTGTGTAGGGAGGTGGTGGAGTTACCTGGAGGTGTTCAAGAGATGTTTGGATCTTGTGCTGGGTGATGCTTCAGTGGTTAGGGGTTACAGTGGTGGTGCTGGATGGATGGTTGGACTGAATGATCTTAAAGGTCTCTTTGAACCATGATAATTCTGTGATTCCAATTCAAGTTCTCTCCTGGTGGTCTATTTACCTATTAGTTTATTCTCCCTAATTGCTAAGTTTTAATTTCTAGTCCAAATCTCTGTTCACTTAGTTCCCACTTTCTGCTACCAGGATTTTATCCTAGGCTACTTGCTCTGCCTTATCCTTCAAGTAGAGTGATGTGCACCCCTTCTTTTGCTGGGCATGCTGAAGTGAGTGGAAGAATAGTGGTGCAAAGGCCAGATGTGACTGTGTCTCATAGTTGAGTTTCACAGCAGCAGTGGCAGGGAAAGCCAGCCCAGCTTGCTTCAAGTGTTCTCACTTAAGACAGGATCTTCAGAAGATTTAAACTGGATTGTAACAAGCCTACATCATTTGTTTCTACAGGTACAGGTCGCTTGAACAAACTTAGGCATATAATCATACAACAGTGCATTTTTCATGCAAGAAGATGCTAAGCCTACATCATAAACATAATTGTAAACTTACAGAAACAGTATCTTTTTCTGTAGCATATCTCTGGAAACTTTTGACTATTACTCTCTGATATTTTAGAATATATGTCTGAAATAGATACTAGATGTGGAAAACTTCAACCTCTGTAAGAAAGTTCATAAAACTGTAGGAAATTAATCCAGCTTTGTGGTCATCAGGCATTTCAGATACCATACAGTAAAGCTGTCAATTTTCTGATGGTGGCTTTGTCTCGGGTGTTTGTAACTTGTGAAATCTTACTTTAGTTTACTTCATCATCATAGAATTAAAGGTTTTACGGTTTCATATGTGGTAAGAGCTACTGCCCATTATTTAAATATTTTTCTCCATTTGTACATGGAAAATGAAATGCAGAGTTGGAAGTAAAGATCAGAAAACAAGTTCACTGCTTCTCATTATTCGGACTTGTGTATATATATGTGTGTGTTTAAATAGTTGTGCACACACACAGACTCATATGATTAAAATTACCTGGTTTGAAATTGCCTTGTCTTGTTAGGAAGTGGAGAAGAAGCTGTATATCTGCCACTGCTGCAGGTCAGGAGATGATAATGTTTTCATGACAAAAGAAATAGAAATCTCGGCACACAACATCATGCTGTTGGCTGGTTTCGTGCCAAGGAGTAACATGTAAGAGATACAGCTGGGGACAGCATGTAAGATGAGGAGAGTAAGACTGGAATAGCATGTACTGTCTAGTTACTGGTTCAGATTCTTGGGCAGGTTTGCAGCATCCTGTGACTTTGGGCTATAGTAAGGCAGCTTGGACAGTTCATTGGTTTGTGGTTAACACCTTTGCACTAGATTGTACATGATGAAAATTGTTTCATGACACATATAAAACTAAGATTGTTTCCATAAGACTGAAAATTCCAAAGACATTTTATTTCAGACATGCTGGAGCTCCTCCTGTTAGCTGCAGCAGTTTTTATGCTTCCAAAATGAAGCATGGTACCAAATGCTCGAGCTGCCTTCTGAGTTGGGTTGTCGACTTTCCAAGTCCTGAGTAGCCTGGGGATCTAGGACAGAACCCTTGTGACTCAACATGTAGTCTAAAATGCCGTGGAATTATGTTTGGCTGCAAAATAGTCAGGAAATCAGCTATCTCAGCAGTCTGCCTGGCTTCTACGGGTGTTTGACAGAGCTGACCTGCTCGAGGAAAAAGTCTGTTTCATTACATTAATGACTGGTGGCTATCACTCTGTTAAAGGTTGTACCTATAGGCACAAACACCCTGAAGAATGCAATAATCATGAACAGATGTTTTGGTACGAATTCTTACCAGTAGAGAGAGAGAAATTAAATTGCATTAAAAAATACCACCCACATTGTTTTAATAATCTTCCTCACTCTTTTCAATGTATTTCTCTTTTTATAGTCTATAAAGGTAGTTATATAAATGTATTTCTAAAGGACTTGGGAATACGTAGAGTTTTGAGTTTTGATTCTTTTTGTTCCTTTTTATTTCTTATTGAGGCTTGCTTTTTTGTTATGTTATAAATGATAGTTGTAATACAGTTAATTCCCACAGGAGAATGTTTCATTTCTGGATTTGAAACAATTGGATCAATGAAGCTCAGATTTTTAAAATCAAGTTTCAATTTTATCATCATTCTAAAGCTAGTGATTTATTTAATTGTATTTTCCATAAAACACAATGCATATATATTGATAAGAAATACTTGAAATTAATACTTCACAAGTAAAAAGTCTATTGCAATATATTTGCATAGTAATAGTGGATTTTTATAAGCAAGCACATGCAGGGAGGTATTTTTCTCTATTTGAAATCTTATTTTTGCTGGTTATAGGTCATTTCATTCAGTATTACATGAAGTTTTGAGGGCAAAGAACATACTGTTCATTTAAAATTGTGCTCTGAAATAATGACATATGCAATTCCATTGTTTACGTCATGTTACACTGCATAAGAATCAGTACAGATTAATAGACTACTAGTAATAGAGTAAACGGGTATTGGTTTTAGTAGGAAAATGCCTTATATGTGGAGTTAGAAGAGGAAAGGAAGTTACGTTCTTTTTATGTTAGACCCTAAGGAACTAGTTTCAGTGGAGAAAATGATGATTATTATTTTTCCTCTAGGAATTTGATCCTGAAGAGTTTTACTATCTTCTGGAAGCAGCTGAAGGCCATGCTAAAGAGGGGCAAGGCATTAAAACAGACATCCCTCGGTATATTATTAGTCAGCTGGGCTTAAATAAAGATCCTCTAGAAGGTAAGTGAATTTCGTGGTATAGCTATAGGTTTCTAGGTTCTTCCTTCTCAATGTATTCTATCATTCTGAAAATCTGTGTGTACCTGAAAAGGGTCAAGGTAAAGATGGTATCAGAACAAGTGTTTGCTGACCTTCACTGTACTCTCACAAGCTCAAACACAATTAAAAGGCCATTTCTTCTGAATAGGATTTCTTTTTTGCAAATGTCATTGACAAATACACTGTGTCAATGATACCACTCATCATCCAGCCTGACAATGCAAATCCCTCTAGCTGAAATTTACTGAGATAATTTGATGGTGACTGTTATCTAAGCACAGTTTTAAAGGACTCCTGGTTGAGCTGTGTTTGCCTCTCAGTGCTCCCAGATTTCTTCATATTGGAATCCCTGAGAAGACTGTCCCATTAGTTTTCTGTGTAATTTGATTCCATTTTCGGGGCTTTTTGTAGGGAGAGCTGAGGTTCCAGTGGAGGTATTGTCACTGCAGAATTTTTCTTTACTGTGAGAGTGTTGAGACACTGGAACATGTTGCCCAAAGAAGTGGTGGATGCCCCACCCCACTGTTTAAGACCGGAAGGAATGAGGCTCTGAGCAACCTGGTCTAGTGGAAAGTGACATGGTAATGCACCTCGCTGGTAAAGGGAAGCCAGTTGATGTGATCTTTTTGGATTTCAGTAAAGCTTTCAGTGTGGTCTCTCAGTGTCCTGCTGTACAAAAGATCCAGCAAGCACACAGTTGGATAAACACATTGTGTGATGGGAGATCAGTGCCATGGAAAGGACCTGGGGTTCTGGTCCATGGCAAGTTGAATGTGAGCCAGCAGTGCCCTGGCAGCCAGGAGGGCCAAGCGTGTCCTGGGGGCATCAGGGACAGCATCAGCAGCCAGGCAAGGGAGGGGATTGTCCTGCTGTGCTCCGCAGTGGCCTCACTTCGAGTTCTGGGGACAGTTTCCAGCAATGCAACATAAGAACCTTAAACTGTTAGAAAACATCCAAAGGAGGGCAGCAGAGATGGTGAATGGCCTTGAGGGGAAACCGTATGAGGAGAGGCTCCATTTGGTTTGTTCAGCCTGGAGGAGGCTGAGGTGAGACCTCATTGCAGTCTGCAGCTTCCTCATGAGGGAAAGCAGAGGGCAGACACTGATCTCTTCTCTGGTGACCAGTGACAGGATCTGAAGGAATGGCCTGAAGGTATGCCAGGAGAGGTTTTAGGTTGGATATTAGGAGAAGGCTCTTGCCTCAGAGGATGGTTGGGCACTGGAACAGCTCCCCAGGGAAGTGGTCACAGCATCAGCCTGACAGAGATCAGAAAGCATTGAACAATGCTCTCAGGCACATGGTGTGACTCTTGGGGGGTGGTCCTGTGCTGGGCCAGGAGCTGGACTTCATCATCCTTTTTTGGGTCCCTTCCAACTCAGTGGATACTGTGATTCTGTGTCCCAGCCCATGGCAGAAGGTTTTGAACAAGATGATGTTCAAGGTCCTTTCTAACTCAAGGCATTCTATGATTCTTTTATGGATAGCATTGAAAAAACTAAAATTACTTACTTGTCCTAGCCAGATCGTCGTCTTTGCCACTCTGAAACCAGATTCTGTCACTGGTGACAAATAGAAATTTGTGTTCGGTGCTAGTTCTGCAATTTGGAAGAAATTATCAGAAATGCCACCATGGGAAAATGACCCTAGCTTGGTGCCCATTAGCTTGTCTACCATGTTGTCAGCCAGGACTAGGAGAGGGCTTGATAACACAAAATAATAGCAAAAAGCTATATGTTTGTTTGTTTGTTTTTTGCTAGCTTTCCTGATGTAAGATCACATGTTGTTAAATCAGAGAAGTAGTATATTGTGTGTTAAAACCCATTTGCTGAACTAAAGCAGTTTGTGAAGTTCAGTACTGCCTGTTGTCAGGAATTTGGTTGGTTCTAATTCACTTAGATTGAGTATTGTTACAGATGGCATTAATGTTATATTAACAGATCTAAAGAAAGTTAAGTATATTATTAGTCCACTTCCTATCTTCACAGAACTTCCTCATCCAAATTTAGTACTATTTTTTGCCTGAGATACAGATTAACAGCTTTGATACTTTTTGTTTATATTTGGAATGCAGCAAAGGAAGTCAGAGAAATTGGGAAAATATACATAAATACATTTTTTTCCCTTTGGTATTGGAAAAGAACAAGAAGTATTGAAATTCTCTGCAATATAAAGCATTGTCACCTGGATTTGGTGAGCTGTTGGTCTGTCCTAAACTGGCAATTCATCAATTGCTCACTAATCAAGTATGCAAGATTTAATTTGGAGGGTGGGTTGAGAGTTTCGTGTCATTGACTCTTGTTCTGCCAGTTGAACCTTATCTTTCTCATTGACTGTTCCTGGCCACTTGGATGAAAGTATTCCTCAGCAGTAGTCAAGAATCTGTCACTACCCAAGTTTAATAACAACTTTGGATTTTTTTTGACAGTTCATTGTGAGAGAGGTCTAGAAACAATTGCCTATATATAATAAGGAATACTGCTTTCTTTAACTAAGTATTTGTTCTATGGGAGCATACTTCACCTAGGATACATCTAACTATATTTCATAAACTGAATTTTAATGTATATAACAAACTTTGAAGTATTCAAATGATAATTGAAATGTTGGATTTTGGGTTTTCTTTCTGAAGGAAGAAATGGTCTGTGTGGTTTGTCAATAAATGTTGAGGGGTGTGTGATATATGGATTACTGATTTTGGTTCAGTTGGAGATTTGAGCAATTGAATTATTTAGTGTTCTGTTTTAAAGATTAATATATAGAAGTATTTAAGTATTTGTAATAGATAATTTAGGCCATCTGATTTTTGTTAATGCTTTCCTCCTACACTCCAAAAAAAGAAATAAACAGTATAAATCACTGTGCAATGACTTATTAAGTGATCTGGTTTTGATGAAATCGGTGTCTCTATCTATAGGGACGCAACTTAAGCAAAAATAAAAGAAGGGCACTATGGGTTTATGCCCTGGAATTACTGGTTTGCAAAGAGAATTACTTGGAGCACTGCATTCATTACTGTAAAAATATGGGAAGATCATCCTCAGGAACTTTAAAGACTTTTTTAATGTAAAAATAGAAAATTTTTAAAAAGCAGAACCAAGTTTTTCAAACCCAAAAAAGCACACCTCAGTAGCACTACTTACTCTGTAACACAGAATTATATTTTCAACCAATATGTTAATTTATATCTTCAGTGTTCCTAAATGTTCATGCAAAGGATTTTATTTCGTCTGCAGGGAAAAAGCAACCTGCTTTAGACCTTTCTCTGCTTGTCTCCTTTGTTTGCAGTCATAACTGTAGGATCTTTCTTCGGGTGAAATGATGCTTGTATTATTTGGAGACAATGCTAGATAAATTTATACAATACTGAAAGCAATACCATAACAGATTCATCACTTAGCAGAGACTGGTGGCTGCATTTCTGAAGAGTTCCCTGGGGAGAAATTTTTCCCCATGTTTTTAAAATTACCATATTTACCTTTTTGAATCATAAGTCTTCAGAAATGGTTGAAATCAATGAAAGAAGAAGGACAGATGTTTAATGGTATTTAGATGAGTTTGAAAAATCTCTTCAGGCATTGCAAAATGGTTCCATAGCTCCTTGTTTTGAAAGCTGACTTTTGGTTCCATCCCATTAGTGACTACTGCTTCCAAATAATATGGATTTCTCAGATAATGGTTATTTTGCAAAAGTTTTGTTTCAAAAAGGATTATTTTAATTTGCTATTTATGAAGGTAATTTCAGTTGAGAAGCCTGTCAAAGTGCATTATTCCAGCTAGCTTGGTTCTCGCCCATACAATAAAGGTTTCATCAACACTTCTATTCTAAAAGTCCCATGATCACAAAACTGTGACTTTTAACTGGACAATCCACTTCAGGTTCAGCCTATATAATATGTTTTTCTTTAAGATTTTGTTGGTTCTAGTGGGGGTATTTTTTATTTATTTATTTATATTTTATTTATTTTATTTATTTATATTTTATTTCTTATTTATTGACTCAATTTTTGGAATGCTTTTTAGCTTCTTTAACACTTGAAAGATCTGTTCAGCTTTTGAAGTGACATTCTCATTTCTTCTGTTTCTTACCACACGTTTTGGTTTGTGGTTACAAATGAGAATTACTCCTTAAATCTCTAGCTGTTCCAACAGAAAATTGTCTGTGTGGTTAATTTGCTTTTTAAAATTGCAGTAAGTGTTATACTTATAATAATCACTTGTTTTTATATAGAAAAATGCAGTTTAGATATTCTGTGTGAATATTCAGTTATACTTCATAGTCATAAATTCAGTTAACGGTCCTGAGGAAAAAAGGAGTCTTGGAAATTTTTGGTGGTCTTATTTCTGATTCCCAGCACGTAATTGTGATAAAATGCTGAGGTCTTTTGCTGAGGACTAGCTGTCTGTTGAACTTTTTTTACCCAGATGAATTCTTGGTTACTACCCACCCTGAGGAACATGCTAGGCTTAGGAGCTCTGCAGCATAGGTTGACCCTGACAGGGGCAATCTGGTCAAGTTTTAGGTTCCTAAAATCTTACTTTCCCAGAAAAGTCATCTGTGTTAGTAACTCTGTAAATTGTAAGCTTCCACAAAAATAGCTTTTAGCTTATTGTGTTAGGCTTATCAGCATTTCTTTGTAGAAGAAGTAAACTATTTAGAGTCCATCTTAGGTCTAAACTAGAAGGTTTTGCTCTAACTGTGAAGAAGCCCAAGAAGATTGGGGCCTACTGTTAACCCCTCAGGGGCTGAGATCCTCAGGAGTTTTAGTAGATGAATACTGTCTTTCCCTTAGTGCTCAGTTTCCACACAGCTCTTGGAAATCCCAGTAGTCAGCACTGAAAACAGTATTGTTCTTCATTGATTCATGGCTAATCTTCATTGCTTCCGTGGAAGATTATTACATAGGCACTGAATAGCAAGTCCTCATTATCTGGGTAGATTTTTAAATACAAGCTTGAAGATGCCCTGAAAATTATTTGTCAAGTGCTACAGGTAGGATGCCATTTTCTATTAAGTATTCGGGAAAGGTGTCACTTCTCATGTTTTCTGTGCTTCATTTAGTTTTGTATTTTCCATAGTTTAAAATGAAGTTTTTGATTTTTCTTTACAGAAATAGCTCAGCTGGCTAATTGTGACAGTGGGACAGCAGAAACTCTGGAAGCGGATGAATCAATAAATGTAAGCTTTCCTGTTATGTTGCTGCTTTTGCTGAATGTGAACAAGGAAAATCTGGTGTGTTCCCCCAACCCTGCCTGTTCTGTTTTCTCCTGATATGTGTGAGCAGATTTAATGAATATTGTAAATACTGACACCAATTCTGTGATGGTCTTCAGGCAGAAGGCTTTCAAAAGGTGTAACCAAGCTTTCTGCCTATTTTCCTAGATATCTCAGTGTCTTCAACTTCCACCGAGTTAGTGTTTACCATACAGCAATAACTTTACCACAAAATCCATCACTGCTTTCTTTTTTTCTATTCAATCAATATATTTATTCTTCCTTGAGAAGTATTGGTAAACTGTTTAATTAAACAAAGTATTTTAAAGAGATTTTAAAATAGTTCATTCACAGAGGCAGCTGATGATAAGAGATTCTGAACAGATCTAGTGAAGACACAAGGGAGAAATGAGTATGATAGCAAATAGCCTAGATTCAGAAAGATGGTTTGCAGTTTGAAAGGTTGTACGTCATCCTTCTGAATCTGTGTTCGAAAACACTTGCCTACAGCAACAGGTATCGTACAGTAATATTTTGTTAGATACTTGCTCAGGATCACAAAAGCAGGTTGGACACATTGATTCTGGGCTTAAATGTGATTATTTTAAATTCTTTTTTTTTTAATTGGTTCTTATATCTTGGATTTCAGTCAACAGATTAGATAAAATTCTAACAATTTAGTCTTAATTTTCAACGCAAGTGTATAGCGAAGACAAGAGCGGTATTAGGGGTTGTCTAGGTAATTCAGTGTCTAGGTAATTAGCAAGTATTTACAAATGTTAGCAGGCATGGATTATCTGTTAGACCTGTTCTGATACATAACAGAAAAGACATAATTCTCTGGTACATGTCATGTTATGTTGGGATATTTTCTAACATTTGGCAAAATGCGACTTATGAAGGATTCTGTAATTGACAAAAAAGATGTTTCTTATTCTGCTGCTTTCATTCATTTGCATTTAAAATACTGTTTTAGACCTGAGCAGCATTTAGTGGAAGGATACAACAAATTGGAGAAAAGATTGAATAACTAGAAGGCTTAAAGGAAGTGCCAAAGTATTTAACTGAATCTAAGGTGCAAAGTGGCTTAGCATTAGCTAAGCAATTGAAATTGCGAAGTTACTTGTGCTATGCAAATGCTGAAGAAGTACAGAAGGGGTAATGTGGTGTAATAAAGGAATGTAAATAGGGAGCTGATGAAGTCAGTAAAGAAAACTGTAAAGAGAATATTTGGAAACATCTCAAAAGGTTTCTGTGAAATAAACATACATGGGGAGTGACAGGAAGTGTAACTTTCAAGTACAGAACTGCTCACAATCATCATAAATAGCAATTAGGAAGAATCCTGTACTGGCAGACAAGTGGGCTGAACAATTTAGTAAATCCTCTCTGTCAGCTCCTGTGTAATTCATTATATTAACATTTTCACTAGTCTTGTACTGAATTTTCTTTAGCAAGCATTTAATTGAAAATGTTTCAACTAGGTCTGGTTTCAGCTTCCAGCTGTTACTTAACTGCCTGGATAGGGATCATGGAATTTCTTGGGGATTCAAAAGACGTTTGAAAAAAATCTTGTGAGTTTAGAAGTCTGCATTTGGAGTCCTGTGCCTTCATCTTTTCCCCCTGAACCCCAATTCTAATTCACACATTTTCAAGATTAATTAAAAATTCAGGCTAGAAAATAGGTTTTGCCATACTCGGGGAAGCTTGTTTTTGAAAAAGTTCTGACGAAGAAGTAGATTAAAGTGACCTCTTTAGAGGTAGAATTAATGCATTTTTATTTTTCGTCTTTTTAATTTTGTCTCTTTTCACCGTCCTCCCTGTTATATCACACTCTATCCTAACATTAGTTTTAAGTATGCCAAAGTTTATTTGAGTGAACAAGGGCTCATCAGTGGTTTGTTTCTACTAGACCGTAATATGAAAGTTAGATTTACTAAAATGGGAAGGTACTGTCTAACAAGTGCCACGTGGAATTCACAGAATTCCATGATTCCAGATAAGAATTGCCAGTAACTACTTTACCAGAAGCCTTCGTGGCTGTAACCTGTGCATGGAGAGAAGTGGACGGTTCACTGCAGTGCAGCTGGTACCTGTTTGATAAAAAAGCAGCTTTGTTTTCAGGAGCCCCTTAGTGCCTCTCTATGCTGGCTGTGTGGTTGGCTGTCCAGGGCTTTTACCTGGTTCATCAGTGTGACAGCCTGGTGATAATTGTTTTTTTGTGTGAGTTTTTTCCCCCCTGATTTTGAAAAAAAATACTGTATTAACTTCATTCTCATCTCTTACTTCAAAGAGCTCTAATACCTCGCTGAAGCTGCAGAGGAAACCTCGGGAAAGTGATTTTGAAACAATTAAACTGATTAGTAATGGAGCTTATGGGTGAGTAATCTCTGACTGTGACAGCTCTTTTGCATTTTAGTTTTGCTTAATTCCCCATTATTTCTTATTTCAGGGGTCTTTGTATGAGGGAGTGGGTTTGCACCCTGCTTTTTTCATTTTCCATTCTTGTTTTGTTACTAGTATTTTAAGTTCACAAGGTTTTGAAAAGTTTTCTAGGCAGGAATGAATTACTTTGTGCTGAAGTAAATCAAAGTACTGAATATTACATCAGAGAGATTTTTTAGAATCAGATATCGTGCCAAAGATGAAATGTGAATAAATCAAAGGGCACATTTAAGCTCACCTTTATAACACTGCAAAAAGTCTGTGTTTATGCAGATGTGAGAGAGAATTATATATCGTTTGTAGGGAGACAGAGTAATAAAAATGAGTGCTTACTTGACCTAGAAGTATCATTGCAGTAGAAACAGATTTCTTGAAGTAGGGCAAGCCATGTTTTGTTACTTTGTGGGTGCTATTCTAGTTCTCAAATTTTAACCTATTAGCTTTAAAGGAATTGTTATTTTTTGGTTTGTTTCTTGGTTTGTTTACATATCACTTACTGCCTAGTGATAATCTGAAGATACCCTACAAGACCAAGAGAAAATTCTGGTAACCTGGGCCTCTAAATGAACACAGAATGTTTTTGGAAGTACTTTGCATTGGTGGTGTCTGTCTTCAGTCTCCTCTTCTGATCCTGTACTATCTGTTAGATTCTTGTTTGGCTCCCCTTCTGCACTGAAATATATAAAGACAGGAACTGTTGTTCTGTTCAACCTGCAGGAACAAGAGGGATGTAAACTGGCTCAAAAAAGAGAGGTTTGCATCTTGAGATGAGGAGCCAGCTGCCAAATGAGCCAATGTCACAGCCTGGCAGAGGAGGAGGGCGGTGCTGTTTTCCAGCACAAACCCCATTAGACTGACTCTTGCTTGAGGTGGGAAGTGGCAGTGAGCTGCTAGGACTGAGCACTCTGTGAAGGTGTCTTGGACATAGGATAAAAAGCATCTGCAATCTACCTGCTGAAGTTCTGTGTGCCTGCTGAATGGCCTGAGGCTGTTGGGCTCTCTCTGATGACATTCAGTTAAAGGTAGTCGTGAGTTCTGGAACAGGAGGCATTTAGTACTTCCTGGACTGTTGGCCCTTGTGGCTTGTGTGGAGGCTGCTCGTGTCCAGACATTTTTTCATAACTCAGCAAAAATACCAAGCAAAACGGTATAATCTGCAGTAAAGTTATATAGATATTCAAATACAATTTCTCACTAGTCAAGCTCTGCTCAATTAATTTTCTCAGGATTTCTTCACAGACAAACTTGCTGCTTACCATATCTCCTCCCAGTTAGCCCAGTACCTCAAAAGCCTTCCTCTCAGCAGTTAGCAGTACGTGCTGCTCCCCTCCCTGGCTGCACTCCTTTCTCCTTCCCTTGGTAGATGTTAAATCCCCTCCATTCCTCCCTTCATCTCTTTTTGTTACGGAAGGAGGATAAAAGGAACTGTGTGGGGTAGGCCCCTGTTGGAGAAATGGGTGTAAGGAGTCACTGACCCTTTCTCAGTTCTGAGCCATGTTCAGATGCTGAGGGATGGGGAGAGGAAGGAGCAGCTGGGGCGTGGCACACAGTGGTCAGCAGAGTGAGACCTGGCACCTGAAGGCAGACGTTCAGTAGACCTTCTTGTGCCTCTTGCTCCATAGGTGCTTCTACAGCCAGAAGGAGGCTCAAAGAGCCAGTAAGAAATACAAACTGGAGACAGGTGTCCACCTGAAACCAGAGACCAAAAGGGAAAGCAGAACTGGAAAAGAACAGATGAAAAGCCATGGCCTTCTATGACACACACACTTACGGTTTTTTCCTCATGTTTGTGGCAGAGAAAATCAAGATTTATTAATCATCTTTTAAATGCCAGTAATTCGCAAAATTTGCAATGTAATGCTGTAAAAATTGAGTAAGACCCTGATAGACATGTGAAGAAAAGAAAGGTGCTAGAGAATAACCAAATTGGACTATATGTATATTCTTCATGAATATATCCAGATTCTTTATGAATCATTATTTTCATTAGCAAGTGTAAATACAGGGGTAGGCTGTCTGGTTATAATGCAGTAGTATTAGCGGAGATTGAAAGCTCATCACTTTAATAGAGTGATATTGCTTCTAGCCTTAAGAAAGTAATAACAAAGTCGATTTTGTTGGTTTTTATTTTTCTTTGAAATGGTTATTTCTTAGAAGAAAAATCAAAAATGAGAAAACAAAGCTTGTAGTGGGTTGGCTCTGGCTGGATTCCTGGCACCTGCCAAAGCTACTCTGTCTCTCTCCTCTGGAACTGGACAGGAGAGAGAATATAAAATGAAGGGTTCATGGATTGAGGTAAAGACTAGGAGAGATGAGTCATTAAATACCAACACAGGCAAAACAGACTTGAACTGGGGATATTAATTGAATTTATTGCTAAAAAAATGCAGAGCAGAATAATGAGAAGTACGGTGAGACTTTAAAAAAACTCCTTCCCTCCATCACTCCATCCTTCTCAGCTTTACTTCCTCCCTCCAGTGATGCAGGGACACAAGGAATGGGGATTATGCTGAGTTCATTACATGCTGTTCCTGCTGCTGCTCAGGGAGGAGAGTCCTTCCTCTACTTGTGTGGGGTCCTTCCCACGGGAGACAGTTCTCCATGAATTTCTTCAGCGTGAGTCCATGAACAACAGCCCTCCCCAGAGTGCTGCAGCTGCGTCACTCTTCCATGGGGTGCAGTTCTTCAGGCACAGCCTTGCTACTGTGTGGGCCCCTGCCAGGGTCACAAGCTCTATGTACCAGGAAACCTGCTCCACTGTGGACTCCTGTAGTCCTTCCACTACCAAAACCTTGCTGTACAATCCCAGTACATGGAAAGGAAAAGGAACACAGTGAAATGTGAGACAATAAAATTCTAAAAATGCTTACTCACTTTCAAAAGTGATTTTAGCATCTCTTCAATACTGTAAATTGAGGAGGCTTGTGCTCCTAAGTTCTCTAGGATATCACTTTTTCAAAACTATCTGTGTGCTTGAAAATCTCAACTATGTCAGGTGGACTGTAAAATCAACAGACCATTTTTCTAGTTTTTATTGAAGTAGGACTTTCTTTTTGCTGTTGGCACCAGTACGGTTGATGGTTAGTTTACTCAAAAGTTATGGTCAAGTTTAAAGGGGAGCACATTAGGATAACCTAAATGCTGTGTAACCTATCTATGAAATGGAGTATAATAAACCAATAATACCTATTTCTTGTGAATATAAAACAAGCAACTATCCTGAAGGCATTCATTGTAGTTTATTTACAAGTATAAGTAGCTGAAACAAAAGTTAGTGCTGTTATGCTACAACACATGTATTTTCCCTCCTATGTTTTTCCAGGCTATTAATTTTCTGAGATAATCTAAGTATATGTGAATTCTGCCTGTGCTTCATTGATTCATTCTCTAAAATATGTCAGTGGGCATATTTTGTGCTCTGACTTATTAAAGCTGCAGTATGCTGTTGTAATATTTTACTTATTTTGAGGCTATAATGGAGGGTTTCAATCTGAACTAATTAAATAAAACCCTATGACATTATTTTCATTTGCTGTGGTGTTTTTGCCTTTATCAGTGAAATGGAAAGCTTTGATTACTTGACAGGGTAATTGTTGGTCTTGGCATGTTGTAGCAGAGATTTGTCAGATATATTAGATTTGATGAGTTTAAGTCTACACTATTGGTTTTGTGAAGGTTTGAGTAAATATCTTAGCAATTCTCTGCTTTTAATTGATTGGGTAAACTCATCTGTAGTGCAATTAAATGACTGTATAGTACATGAGGTGTAGAAGATGAGAAGATGAGGCTTTTGGGAATGGCTAGGAATATAAAAGAAGTTAAACAAGCTGTGAATCAGTAAATGTGTAGGATTCTGGCCAAGTCATTAATGGTTTCACAAGCTGTTTATTTGACTTTCTTCAGCCAGAGAAAACTCATATTTCCCAAATTTTAAATTTTTACTGCAATCACATTTTTTTCCATATTCCAGCTTGTGAGAGGTAGCAGGTAGTAGTGTTCCATCTCTTCAAGTTGCCATCAGCCTGAATTCTTGAAACAATTCAACAAAATAAAAATTACATTTGATTTCAGGGAAGCAAGTGATGTTAGTTCAATATCTCATGTGTAAGTGTATGAGTTTAAAGCAAATACGTGATACCACTTTTGCTCCTGCCTGGAATGCTTTTAATTTTGGAACATGAGACGTAGTTCCAGGGCAGAACAGAATTTAGCAGTCTCTTCTCAGGAAATTGCTTGTAAAAATGAAAACAAATTTCTTGGTCAGCAGGTATAATTTTTAAGCAATAGAAACAGTACCTAATTCAGGAACCCGGTTAAATATTTTAGCTTGTTTTTGTCATCTTACCACTTTTGCAGTGTTTTATAGTTGTGCCTAACTAGAGATAACTCTAGTTAATAATAATGACATAATAATAATCATAATACAGAGACAGATTTTCAGGCTGAGATTTATGTTGAAAGTGAAATAAGGTAATGTTGGACACTGCCAAATGAATTTTTTTATTCTGTATAATTGTTCTTATTTCTCTTGAAGACTAAGCTTTTTTGCTTAGCTTTTGTTGAGCTACAGCATCAATAAAATACAGAACACTTGCATAATTGTTGAAATTTGCACAGTGAAATCAGAGGATGCTTTGGAAGCTCTTTTTGCTGTGTTACAAAAACAGGAAGCTGAGGGAAGATAGGAAATCAAATTCTTCATTTGAAACAATAGGAGGACGCAACAGTACCACTCTGGTTGTGGCTTTGCAGGGCAGCAGGGCATGCCACTGTCATTCAGTGGATTGACAGGACAGTCTGGGTGGTCCCCCTACACTGTTTTCGTGTCACAGGATCCTTAAATTTGAAATTGTCTTCCTTATATACTGAAGATCATGGGCAGAATTTGATAACCAACATGCTGCTGGCTGGTTTATAATTTTCTTTGCAAGACATAAACACTGTTTGCTGGAGTTACTATGACCGGAGCATGTGAGGGATGTTAGACATTTTTGTACGCTGAAGATCATTTAAAAGCACTTTGTATAGCATAAATAGTGTATGCATGTGTAAAAGCAAGAGAGACTATTGTGTGGCAGTTGTCTCATGAATCTGGTACATTTGAGCTAAACAGCTTTTTTTCTGAGAAACAACAGAATCCTAGTGGAAAGTTACCTTCTTTTGACTGTAAGACTGAAGGTGCAGTTTAGGCAGCTGGGAAAATATAGCAGCATGTCCTAGATATTTACAGGACTAGATAGTTCTTGAAACTTACTCTTCAATAATTTTAAAATATATTAGTAATGATCTTGCAGGTGCATGTGATCTGAAAGGAGGATTTATTAAGATGCTGTAATGCTATGTGTAATAATATGCCTTTCAAGAGTCTGTCTTGGCACACTGTCCAGTTTGAAACTCTAGAGAAATATTTGTATGCCAGGTGCTCAGTCGGTCCTTAGTTCATTCATATAACTATGTTTTTTTGAAGGATCGAGACTTCAGGCAATAATTTTCTACATGCCAGGAATACAGAGAGGGACTGAAACAGGTAAAAGAAAAGATATTACAGGAGATTTTGAAACTGACAGGAGAAAGCAACATATGAGAGAGGAAAACTAAAATGCAAGGGAAAGAAAAGCACAGGAGCGGCTTTTAAAAGTAAGAGTTGGAGAGAGAAGTGAATATGAGGGGAGCAGTAGGAAGAGTTAGAGGGCACAAGGCATGAAGTCAGCAGGGAGGAGTACTGAGCTGAATATCTCAGTCTGTATTCCAACTTGGGAGGGGCAGAAGGGAGTGAGTCTTAGGAGGCACAAAGGGTGGGGTTTGTCATGGGTTTTGCCCAAGGTAGTTTTTACCTACTTTCATAATTGTGTAATGTCTTCTACCTGTCCTGTGCTCAGACAAGAATGAGGGATTAATGAAAGCTTTTGGAATCAGTAAGAGAAACTATGCTGTCTAGAAAGTTTTTCTTCACAAAGGCAAGGAGAAGTCCTGATTTTTTTCACTATCTATAACTTCGGTAGCTGTGTGAAGATTTTTATAGATATAGTAAGGCCAGTGTTACTTTTTTTGTTTATATAAATAATTGCATGCTTATAGTTGGGGATAATTAATTAGATTTTTAAAACTTCACAATTGAATCCCATTTTCTCCCCCTTCCCCCCTCTATTTTCTCCTTTAAGTGCTTTTTTTCCATAAGAAAGAAAATTCCACTGTGATAATTATATACTAGAGATGGTATAAGCATTAAGTGCTCTGAAGTAGTTTTCAAGCAAGAAAAAAATGTTCAGAATTTGCCTCGAGGGATTTTGAGAAGCGCAGCAGTAAAGTCCTGAGTATTTCACAGCAGTGTAATACCTTCTCCTTAGACATTAGAAAGACAGAAGAGTTGCCCAAGTGAGGTTTTCTTTTCTTTGCTCCCCTCACTGCATTGACTTTACCTAACCAAATATACAGGAAACCTTGTACCCAGGAAACCTGTACCCAGTGGAAATTCTGCAAGTCAAGATACACCATAGCCCCACACAACCCTGTAGTTAACACAGTGATCTTTGTTTTGGGTTTCCTACTGGTGACCTTCCTCTGATACTGATCAGTGCTAATGTCAGGGACTGAACAAGAATGGGAGGTTTTGCACCTGGCAATGAGGAGCCACCCCTTCGAGCAACTTCTAAGCCACCATCATAAGAGACCTGTGATATGTTTTAAAATCCCCTGGACTGAGTCTGAGTCATAATTTCCTTTCAGCACACCTACTGAATAAGCATTTGTCACAGTGATTTATAGCACTGTGCCATAGCTGGATTTTGTATGTAATCCTTTGTTGATGGGAATGACTGAAATCTGCCCGGGCTAAAAACATTTGCTCTTATATCTGCTGTTATATTTGCTGTTGTTTGGTTGGGAGGGAGAGGGAAGGGCAGGAGAGTTGTTTGTTTTAGTTTGAGTAATAATTTGTTGACTGAGATTCATCCTGGTTTTTAAATAAAATGAGATTTCTAACCATTCTTTGATGTGAAAGACTGCATTGAATTGAAAGCAAATTTTTTTAATAATACGTATAGTTTTTAAAAAATTGAGTGAAAAATGTATTTTCAAATGCATTTTTAGTAGTTAACCAGACTTTTTTCTTTTTCTCTCACATTTGAACTTCGCAGTGCGGTTTATTTTGTGAGACACAAAGAAACCAGACAAAGATTTGCCATGAAGAAAATAAATAAGCAAAATCTCATCCTCCGAAACCAGATCCAACAGGCCTTCGTTGAGCGTGATATCCTGACATTTGCAGAAAATCCATTTGTTGTCAGCATGTATTGCTCCTTTGAAACAAGACGTCACTTATGCATGGTCATGGAATATGTAGAAGGTAAAATTGCTCTTCTGTTTTACAGAGGAAGAAGAGAATTTTCTTACACCAAAAAAAGAAGAATAACCCATATGGTACTTGAATTAGAAGGGGCCCCCTGTGTGTCCTCCATACTCTGGCAATTCAGGTTTAGGAACCAGATCCAACAGCAAGGTGTTCTTTTATTTTTTTTTACCAGTCATTATCTCCCAGTAAACAGCTTGTAAAGCACTAGTGTTCCAGCTATAATGGGAAATAACTGCTCTTAGAGTAAGTTCCTTATAGATTTCTTAATCGAAAGTGTGCTAGTATTCAGAGTTTATGTGGAAATGTTTACTTTTTTTCTGGAGCTGAAATTTTCATTTGCAAGTGTTGGGGGATTTGTAGTAATTATTTTTACTAAGAAAGAGGAAAAAGGAGACATTTTGAAAAGGTCTAATGCTGCTAATGCTGAAGGAGAGCAATGGACAAAAGCAGTACTGAAAAGATACCCCAGGTATGGTTCTGTGGGCTTCCACCACCCCCTATCCCCCCAGTTTATTGGTTTGTTTGTTTGTTTGTTTTCTCCTTAGGTACCAGTACGTTACTGGTTTTCAGCTGAATCCTTGTAGTGCTGTCTTCCAGCTTCACACTGCTTCCAGTACAGTAGTTTGGTTGAATCATCTGACTAGGAAATAAAAGTTTATGACTGCAGTTTGTGCTCCTTTCAGTATCATATATGGTTTATACTGATACACCTCAGAATTTATAGAATTTATATTTATTTAATATTATTATTTTATATTTATGTTTATAGAATTTTTATTTATATCTGGAGCATTTGTACTGTTTCCACAGGTGGAGATTGTGCTACTTTGATGAAGAATATGGGTCCCTTACCTGTAGACATGGCAAGAATGTACTTTGCAGAGACTGTTCTGGCCTTGGAATACCTTCATAATTATGGAATTGTACACAGGGATTTGAAACCTGACAAGTATGTATATAGAATATAACTGAAAGAGGAGTTTGGAATTGTTAGATAAAATATAAAAGGTTTAGAGTTTCTTTGAATTATTTTTTTATTGTAAATATTATGTAGAGTCACAATTCCTTCACAATATTTAAATTTTCATTACTTGTGATTACAGAAAATGCATCTTTTTCCAAAAGAGCTGTTATGAATTTTCTGTGTTTAAGATGGAAGAGGCTATCAGAGTACCTGAAAAGAAAAAAGTATTTATTCTTCTGTTTAGAATGGAGGGAAACGCATTTTACTCATTAGGAAAATTTTTTTCAAGGTGTACTTGAACCAGTGATATAAACTATCATCAACTTGCAGGTATTGGCATTTTTGAAGACAAGATTGACCAGATGCGGAAATACCTCCTGTTGCATGGGTTTTGGGGGTTACTTGGTTTTTTGAGGGGATTAGGGTTTTCAGTTTCAATATTTATAAGTACAGTGTTGCCCCTATACAAGTATTAGTTAACCTCACAGCAAGTAGCTGAAATACAGAGTATGGCCCTTGCAATTCCATTAACCTTCCTGTTTCACAATAAAAAAAAAGAGCTGAAGTCGAGGGTGTTGATTGACAATACCTGCATAGCATGATATCTTGTTGTATTAGTTGCTAACTTAATACCCTGAGGTTTTTTCCAAATGCATGACTGACCCAGCTTGTTACAGATGGAAAATACTCACCTCACTTCAAAAATGACATGTATTCTATTTCCGGTCTTTCACATAATAACTGTTTCTTCAAAGCTTCAAATATTCAGCTCTCAAGACCTCTGTAGTTCTATAAGGTGTTGTTCAGTTGTACATAAAAAGTTTGTTTACTTCTGATAGTAGTAGTAACAGATGTAAGACTTAGATTTTTAACCTGTTTATTCTGTACCAGTTGAAGTAATTTTTAAGCTGTGTTTATAATTCTACAGTGCTAATGTAGCATTTTCCTTTAAGTATTAAAATTGTAATAGTAATAATGATGAGAAGCACATAATGTTGAATTATATCACAGTGGCTTAAAAACTTTTTATTTTCAGTCTGTTGGTAACATCCATGGGCCATATAAAGCTTACAGACTTCGGCCTGTCGAAAGTGGGGCTAATGAGTTTAACTACCAATCTGTACGAGGGTCACATTGAGAAGGATGCCAGAGAATTCCTCGACAAACAAGTAAGAAGGCCTTTTTCATTTCTACATGAGTATTCACATGAAGTAAAATTTTGCCAGCAGAACATACTGTAATACTGAAAAAAACAGTTATTTTTGCATTGGTGTTCCAGTTGACTATGTCAGGTACTTTAACTGGTGCCCTAAAGATTTTCCTAGGCTTTTTCCTTTCTTACATTAAGATCTATTAGTAAGATGAACAACCTAATTGTGTGCAAGTGAATCTATGAGAGAGACTAATGAGGAACTGTTCTGTAAAGAACTCAGAAGTCTCAGCAGAGTACTTGTGGAGCTCATTATGTGTTGTACAACCAAGGGTGCTAAAATCTGTGCTATGGCCCATTTCACTTTAAGCATGCCTCATTACTGTTCCTCACAATCTGTTCACTGTAAAAGTTACTTAAGATAAAACCATCACAACTTTCATATAAGGATAACAATGTGTTTTACATTAAATGAGATACTTGCCATGATGGACTCTTGTGTACAAAGCACAAACTGTCCTTCGCATGACAGATATGCTAATGTTGATTATGATGACTCTAATGTAGGTAGGTTGTTCTGGAAACAGAAGTTGTTATGCAAATTCAGCAGACTAAACCCAGCTGAATTCCATTTTCTCCATGTTTTGATATTAACATTTCAAGAATTACAAATAATATGACATCTCAATTAAGACTTGCTTTGCTATCGTGCTTGTTTTCTTTCTTCTAGGTCTGTGGTACACCTGAATACATAGCTCCTGAAGTAATACTGAGACAGGGTTATGGAAAACCAGTGGATTGGTGGGCTATGGGAATTATTCTTTATGAATTTCTTGTTGGATGTGTGCCATTCTTTGGAGATACACCAGAAGAGCTCTTTGGACAAGTAATCAGTGGTGAGTATCATCACTAAAAAAACCAAAATCTTTAATAGTAAATATATTTCAGTTTTACTGATAGACTACACAATATGCTATCAAAGCAGTAACAATTAATTCAGATTAAAAGCTGAACTTACTGTGTATTGTTGCTAAGTACAGAAATTTATTGATATAGAGTCCAAGGGTTAAGCTGCACTGTTTGGAAGAGAGAAACTATGTTAGCAAAAAAGTAGTGCCACTATGCACTAGTGATTTGTCTTTGGTAGACGAATTATGCCAGAGAAGAAACAGTTAAAATAAATTTGTGTAAATGGGAAAATGCCTCATGGCACAATAAAGAAATTAACAAAGATGTAATAAAACTCTAAAACAAATGTCTCCCAAATAATAAGTAATGAGAAGAAGAAAGAAACTAATTCAATTCACAGATTGTTAATGATTTCATTGGTAATTGTTGGAGTGTAATGTTATTTCTGTAGCAGCTGTTCTTCTTCCATTTAAAATTCAATAATCTTTTAGATCTTAACCTGCAAACTGACCCTAAGTATTGTTATGTGTCTTGTGACAAAACTGAATGATAATTAAACAGAATTGTTTGCTATCCTTCCTGCTGTTTACATAAATTTCCCAAATACGTAGATGGAGAGGGTCGCTGTTTATGACACAAGGTTAACAGAATGGCACCTCTGTTACTAAGTATTTCCTAGTCTGTTTTATGGTCTGCTTAAAAAGTCCAATAGGTAAGAATGTATCTCTGGTTCCTCATTCTGTGAGAATGCAACAAATCCCCTTTTGTACTTAAGGAGACATTCTGTCCCCATCTTTTTTTTCCTCTGCCTCTAGAGCTGAAAGCCACTTGGTTGTAAACTATTAAAATGCCTGTGACATTCTGTGTGTTTGTGGATTTATAACCATGTTGTTTTCTGATGTGATATGCTGAGGCCTGAGTGGCAAGAAGAATCAACTGTTTAATTAACACAAGCAGCAAATGTTGTCTGTTTTCTGGGTGCCCCATGGCTACAATGCATATTCATGCTTTATTTTTCAAATCAGATTTAAACTGCAGTGGAAGCTGTAGGCAGGAAAATGTGGAAATAACTCATGTTTTTATTGCTTTTCCAGACACACGTACCTATGTTTTTATCCTTACAGTCCCTGAGTAGGAGAAGAGAAGGGAATAGTCCTAAAATTAGTGACAAAATTTGTATTTCAGAGTTTTTTTGCATGTGGCATTAATTTTACCTTTTACAAAACATATTCTCATGTTTATTTAGCTGATAATTTTGTAAATATCTTCATCTGTTTGAATTTGTTAATTTTTCTTACAGAAGTTACTTGTAAAAGTGTAATGGTAAACGTCTTCTATTCCCACTCACCCTGCAAGACTGTTGGTTTGCTCCGTTTCTTGTTTTGATGTTGATTTATCAGTTGTTTCTCTTTCATTAGAAAAATCTTTACTTACTGAAATAATTCGTAGTATATCTAGAAGAACTCTGGTTGGATATGTTTCCTGTGCTAAAATAAATTATCCCCTTCTGTTTGACTGTAAGAGCCATCGTAAAGATCCAAACTGTAGCCTGGATTTTTCTTCCGGTTTCTGTGAGAAAAATCTACATTTTATTTAAAATTCTACTTTAAAATCTTGATGCCCCCTTGTCATTGTAGGTTGCCTTTTCTGCCCTCAGGTTGTGCAAGGACAGCTGTGGGAGGCCTCAGTGTAAACTTAGATACCTGAAGTGATAAGAAATTAAAATATTGGTCCAGAAACAGGATATATTTCACGTCTGTTTATATCAGTATCTTTCCTTAAACTCTGAAATACGAAGGTTAAACCTGTGTGTAGCTTCCAGTGATTATTTATCCAGTTATGATTATTGTATAGAAGAAATCTAGATCATAAAATCTAGACAACAAGATCCTTAACAGCTTTCTGGAGCTCCAAGTGTGCTGTTGGCTCTTTGATCCCAAAATCCCCCCAACAAACTTCTGCAGAGTTTTGTCTAAACGTTTGTGGAGTCAGCTTCCACTAAAAATCAGGCAAAACTTGCAGTTTGTAGGCTGTTAGAAAGTTCATGTTCATACACAGTGTATCCTGTCTTGATTGCATGGTTTAGGTCCAGCTTGCCATGAAGTGCAAAAGCCATAGTAGTATAAGTGTCAGTAGAAGGAGAGGTGGTATGGAAGTATGAGACTCTTGAAAAGAAGCTTCATTGTCATATATGTCACCAAGAGCACGGTCTGACACCTTGACCCTTAGTCATGGGAATAATGACTTCACGGAGTCTACTAACATTAGAGAAGGAACACAGATGTGAGAGCAACTGCCAGGTCAGGTCAGCAGTTTCCATCTTAACAACAGTCTCCATGGAACATAACTACAGTTTAAACCATGATTTAGTGGGGGAAGAGAGTGTATACAAGTTATGCTAATATTTTGGAAGTTTTCCATGAGCCAAGCATTCATGTATTCTGCTGCTAAACACAGTTTTGTGTTAAATGATATTTTCGAAGGAAATGGGAACACAGTATGTTTATACAGTCTATATAGAGAGTATGAAAATTAGAAATAACTGGTATGCTGCAGAGTAAGTTGAAAAAGTTGCTTTTACTCTTCTTTGCTGTTGGGTCACTTTTGATAGCATTCATGCAATTTGAGCTGGGATCAGACTTCAGCAATATCAAACTACTTTCTTTTGTTTTAGATGAAATCAACTGGCCTGAAAAGGATGAAGCACCACCTCCAGATGCCCAAGATCTAATTACTCTGCTACTTAGGCAGAATCCTTTGGAAAGACTGGGAACAGGTTAGGAGGCACTAATTTTAAATTGTTAATGTACTTACTAGAAATAGCTTCTGTATTCAGCATTGGGAGCTTTTGTTCACTTGTTTGTTTTGCTTGGGAAACATCTGTCACGACATGCAGTATGACAAAATGCCATGATAATTTATAGATTCAGACCAGTAACATGAACGTAACATGATGATGCCCGTCCTAGTTTTTGTGGGGCTTACATGTGCTCATTTGCATGTACTTGTCTCCTAATTTGATAAATACAACAGAAATTTCTCAAAGATCCTGTTAGTGAATGGGGTTTCTTCATGAATACAGTATTAAATTACTAACTACAGAAATCTAGGAGAGGAATCAATACACAACTTCCTTTTTCAGAAATATCTTAGCCTGGCAGATTAATTCCTCCCAGTGTTAGGGTGGATGATGAGTACTAAAAGAGCTTGTTCAGAAATTACTGTCTGGGTTTGTGTAGTGAGAAGTGTTGTCATTCTCATTTATCAAGCACTACTGCCTTCTATGAAAAAGAACTAAAATGAAACAGAATGTTAAGGAAGTATTAGGACTTCCATAGGCTAATGAAAGTACTGTGTGTTTACATAATAAGAGTTTATTTGTTGGTTGATTGACTAGGATTTATTTGGGAGTTTCTGTAAGAGGCAGTAATGAATATTGTGCGTGATTTTTAAGCTTTAATGTATGGGAGCCCTAGTCACTGACTGCCCTCCCTTCAGGCAAAGCACTAGGTAAACACAGCAAAAAAAAACCTCCTGCATAAAAGAGCCAAAGTATAAAGGTATAATCTTATTTACAGTGAACATTGTATGCTATGAACAGAAATACATTTGGGATGCTAAGGAAACCGAGCTGCAGGTTGAGTCAGTGTGAGAGTACTTGGCAAATGGCTCACAAAACTGAGTCCAATTGTGCTACGTATTTTTAGGCCTAATTAAAAAGAAGCTTAAGGAATCAGTTCATAACCAGCCTTATCACATCTGCTCAGGGGAAACATGATTATAACCCAGACCCTGAGTACTATCGACATGGTCCCAAATGACATGTCTTCCTTCTTTCGGCTTCCTTCAAGTCATGATGATGTGACTGATATGAGTGAACTGCATGTCCATCACAGCCTGGATGTCTGGGATCTGTGTGAACAGCCCTTAGACTTCACTGTAGCTGATGGTCTGGACTAAGTGGCATCCAGCAAAGTTTATTGCTGTCTCTTGCCTCATGTTGAACTAGTTAGGATTGAGTTTCATTGTGTTCTTACAGTTGTTTTCTAACTTCTAACTAGTGTAATCATTAAACACACATTAATGTTATGTCCCAGTAGCTTCTTCACTTGCTGCCTGCTTCATCTGCTGCAGAGGGCACCAATGCCAAAGGCAAAATGAAAATCCACAACTAGTTTTATTCCCTTAAGTACACTCTTTCCAGGCATTGTTTCATTGCCAGGATGATTTTCCTGATAAACACAGTGTTAATTCAAGACTGTTGCCCTATGAGAGGCTGGATCAGAAGTGGATTACAAATTCTTTGTCTGTTATACAGTTGGTGGAGACAGTGAATTGAGTGAGATGAGGCTGGCTTAAATACTGAATGGTCAGTGCCACAACATGAAGTACCTGTGGTGCTCAGTTAGGAACTGACATCTTTAAATCCTCCGGTCTCTCTAAGAGTTGTCAGTCTGAAAGAAGGAAATAAGGCAGCTGTTTCTTTGAAGCAGGGGGTTCAGAAACCGCAACAAAGTTGTTGTTAGAATCAGCTCACAGAAATGGAGGCTGCAGTGTGACAGGTCCCACATGGGTGGTGAAAAATAGCATGGTTTATGCCAGGCTTCACCATGCATTTCAAATGACTGTCTTGTCTGTTTAACATGTATTAGCAAGCTGCATAACGCTTCATGAAAATCGCAGTTGCTTATTTGCTCAGGAGACCTGAGTGGCAAAGGCAAGTTGAAAGAAGAGAGATGGATACTATACTTACTTTGAAGAAGAAAAAGAGCAGTAAAAAATACTTCTTTGGGCTTCAAGTGTTTGATACCAATCAAGAGTTGTACAATTCTGATGTAATATCCAATTACTGTGCTCAGAGAAATATTCACTGCTTAGCTACTGACTTATGATGAAATGTGGTTTTGGTCCGCTTTGGGAAGATTGGGCTTTTTTGAATTTTTCCCTGATGCAGTATGAAAAGTGAAAAACCCAATCTAGAAATCTTAACGCTTTCTTAGAAACCAGTCCTGGAGATTTCATTTTTTTCTCTCAGTAGCCTTGACATAGAGAAGTATACATGCTGTATAAATGTGCTGAGTTGACTCTGGCTGGCCACTAGGTACTCACCAAGTCTCCTCCCTCCTCAGCTGGACAGGAAGAGAAAATATGCCAAAGGCTCCTGGGTTTAGATAAGGGCAGGAAGTTGCCATCATGGGCAAAGCATACTGAAACTCAGGGAAGTTCATTTAATTTATCACCAATTAACACTATTGCTTTACTTCCTCCCTCCAAGCAGCGTGGGAGGACGGGAAATGGGGATCGTGATCAGTACATCACATGCTGCCCCTGCCCATGCTATTCCCCTGGTCCAGTGTGGGTCCCTCCCACAGGGTGCAGTCTTCAGGAGCAGCGTGCTCCAACATGGGGTCCCTGTGAGGTCACAAGTTCTGTCAGCACCCATGCTCCAGCCTGGCCTCCTCTCTCTACAGGTCCTACCTGGGCACTGCTCCAGCACAAGCTTTTGCACAGGGTCACAGTCTACTTCGGGGATCCACCCTGCTCCACTGTGGGGTCCTTCATGGGCTGCAGGTGGATCTCTGCTCCACTGTGGTCCTCCATGGACTCAAATGTCACCATGTGTCTCACCATGTCACCATGGTGCACCACAGACTGCAGGGGAATCTCAGCTCCAGTGCCTGGAGCTCCGTCTGCACTGACTTTGGTGTCTGCAGAGTTGTTCTTCTCACCTGTTCTGACTCCTGTCTTCCTGGCTGTTGTTGTGCAGCAGTCTTTCCCTTTCTTTAATACATTACCCCAGATAACGCTGATGTGGGTCCATCTTGGAGCCAGCTGGCAGTGGCTGTGTTGGATATAGAGGAAGGCAGCTTCTCACAGAATCTGCCCTTGTAGCCTCTCCACTGCCAAAACCATGCGATATAAACCCAAAACAAGCTGGCAGCAGGTCTTGTTGCAACAGGTTACTTGTTCAGGTTTTAGAATTAGATGCGTGTTTATTAATGGCATCATCTTCCACTTTCCCAGGACAAAATTTTCATTATTTCATTGTGTTATTACAGTTGTTTTCTAACTGAAAACTAGTGTAATCATTAAACACACATTAAACTAGCAGGCAGTAATAAATAAGAGAAATGATAGGATATTTCCTATAGAATTGTGTATTACTGTCATAAAACATTAAAAGGATCTCTTAAGTCAGCAATACTATTTCTATTGAGCAACTATTCAGAGTCATTCTGCATTACTTTATAGCTTGTACTTACTTAGTGCACGTATTTATATTTGTAGAATTACATTTGATGATTCTGACTAATGTGTACCTAACAGATTAGTACATCCAGAAAAATAAAAATCTTAAAAGGGGAAGATGGTAAAGCAATAAACTGTTAAGAGAAATGGCAACAACAAAATGGGCAGGGAGTATTTCTGACAGGTTTAGGTTTTCCCATTCTAATGGGAATGGGTAGCGGATATTCATGTGTACCGTGAGGGCTATGCCTTTCCATGATTATTTACATTGTTGGCTGGGGGTTTAGTTCATTTAATGTCAGAGGATTTGGTACAGTTTCCTCAGTGTTTTCCTCTGGCTCCTCCAGGTGGTGCGTATGAAGTAAAGCAGCATCAGTTCTTCAGGAGCCTTGACTGGAACAGTCTGCTGAGGCAGAAAGCAGAATTTATTCCACAGTTGGAGTCTGAAGATGACACAAGTTATTTTGACAGTAGGTGTTTTACAATATTTTAAAAAGTCATGAATGCTTTCTTTAAGTAATCACTGTCTTTGACTCTTGCTTACTGCTTTTAAAATTTCCTTTATCAGAATCACTGGCGACTTGCATGTTCACCAGTGAATGGACACTTCAGCAGAAATAATCTTGAGAATAAAACTAGATTTTAATTTAATATTAAAACGTGGTATCCATTCTTCTGGATAAATTCAGATATTTTATTACCCTTGTCTGTAGCTCGTTCTGAGAAATACCACCATATGGAAACTGAGGAAGAAGATGATACCAATGATGAAGATTTTAACTTAGAGATAAGACAGTTTTCCTCATGTTCACACAGATTTTCAAAAGTAAGTAAAAATTTATTTAATCTTAGTATGTTCTGTAATCTTTGCCTTGTTTTCTCAAGAAACTGTGAAATATCTGAAATTGAGCAAGAATGCAATTAATACCATTAAATCAAAATATGGGAAAATTGTGTAGAAAAGTTACTTCTTGAATCTTTAAGATACTAATGGAAAACTATATAAATGTGATGGTATTTTCTGTAAAAGACTAATCATAGAATAACAGAAAGTGTCAAGGAAACATTCTGTTAAATGCCAATACATGTTTGCATTTATACATAGTTTTCATGTTGCTGCAGTTGTGTCCTGGGTATCTTGTAGGTGACAGCATAACAAATATTACAGTACAACCATGTAGTGGGTATTAATTAAATGACATTTGACCAAAAGAAAAAGCATGGTAATAGTTAGCATATGTTCCAGTCATGGAGAAATGTGAATTTGAGGGAGTGATCTGAATGCTCTGAATTGAAGGTAAAACTGCCCAAAAGGTAGTATACTCTAATAACTGAGATGAGGGCTAATTATTGCTGATCAGAGATCTGTAGGAGCAGAGTGGGCATGCTCAGGCAATACAATGGAGGGTGAATTGGCAGGAAATAATGGAAATGGAAGAAGACACCCAGGATTTTGGCTTTACTGTCTTGGTTCACCATATTCATGAAATGTGGAGAAAGCTGATATATTCATAATGGGAGGAGGCTCTATTTTGTTACCCATACATGAGGAGCCAAGAAAGCATTTTAAAAACACTAACTGTTGGAAATTTGAAAAGGTTCAAGAAGTTTGAAGTTTGCACTCTGAAATACTGTATAAGCATTTAAAATCATAGAACTGTAGATCCTGCATATCTTTTTTTGTTAATATCAAATGTGTTAGTGATTATTCAAATTTTTTGTGGTTTTTTTTTTTTCTTTAATAGGTTTTTAGTAGTATAGATCGAGTCATTCAGATTCAAGGCGAAGAAAAGGAAGATGTAGGAGACAAAACAAAAAGTGTAGCATTGCCTTCTGTGGAATCTTTAAGCTGGAGTTCAGAATATTCTGAAATGTAAGTAGAAGGGTGTACAGCAAGTCATCTACATCCTGCTTGCCAGATAGCAGGCCTCCTCATTTCATTAACTGCATGAGAGTTTGCTTATTTTTCATGCAGACAGCAAATATCTACATCCATCTCATCTGAGACTGACAGTAGCCGGCAGCAACGCAGTTCTGGTTTGCTTCCAAAATTGTCCATATCAGCTGAAGGAGAACAGGATAATTCCACCAGCTCACAGGGACCCCGGGAGGAACAGGAAAAGTCTGCATTTGTGAGCGAGGAAATAGTGCAAGACGAACCTGAAGTAACCACTCCAGCAAGTACAATCAGCAGCTCCACACTATCAGGTAGCTCGCAGTGGGTGTCTTGACTGATGATGATACAAATGGTTGCAGACCACCTTCTTGTGGCAGTAGCATTCATAGATTTAGAAGTCACGCATTTCAGAACCACTTTTAAAAACAGCTGTCCCAACAGGGACCTGGTTTGGACCTACACATGTGTGTTTTTAAGTAAGACTTCTCTTTGATGTACGTACACCTTTCAGAATTGAGAGGATTTTCTTTGACTTGTGGAAGTCACTTTGGTCGTTAGAAATCTAGGAGGGTATTGCAAACCATTCTCTACTTAATTAATTTCGAGCATCGTCTCCCTGCTCAGATACTTGTTGCATTTCAGTAGACTCCAGGGCCTTAGTTTCTCATCTACACATCTACCAGTCTTCAGCTTATTTCTCTTAGGTACCTCGCTGAATTTTTTCAAGGTACACTCTTCTATTCCCAAGCCCTTGATTTCCCATATAGTCTACATTTTTTTCCCCCCTCCCTCCTTTCTGTTCCTGAAGAAAAAAAATTTCCTCAGGGTCATCCATCTCCTTCCCGTCTAAAGGTCTCAACCCGTCAAGGTCTAAAACCTTGATGTTGATTATGCTGTATCCCAAGTCTCACTTGCTATCCCCCAGGTCCCATGTAATGGTGTTGCCATTAACACAGCAGTTGGAGTGATAACTCAGACTGTGTGATTCTCTTCTTACGCTTAACCAGTTATGCTTAAGAGTAATTTACTTTTTCTGTGATCCATTAGCAAAAGGATACTCAGTTTTCCCTCAATGTCTTTATCCCTTCTTCTTTGTACAGTTGGCAGTTTCTCAGAACACTTAGATCAAATAAATGGAAGAAGTGAGAGTGTGGACAGTACAGATAACCCTTCAAAGCCAGCAGGTGAAGTTGCATCTCACATGGCTCGACAGCGATTGGAAACCACAGAGAAAAAGAAGATCTCTGGAAAAGTCACAAAGTCCCTTTCTGCAAGTGCTTTGTCCCTCATGATCCCAGGAGGTAGAGATAAATACTTCTAGTTGAAACGTTAATGATTTATGCTATGAATGATTATGCTATGAGTTGAAACATTAATGATTAATGTTATGAATGCTTATGATGCAAATTCAAGATTCTGTATAGTCCAGAATTGATTCTGTATCGCTCTTTTTTGTTTCTCGTTCGCTTGTACAACTAGTTGGAGCAACCTTGTTCAGCAAGTTATGATGCTCACACTTACAGCTGAAGGGCTTTCTCTGACAGGCAGAAGTGCAACTTTATGATGACTGCCTTGTTTGACCTTGAGCATGCACAGCACTATGCAACTTCAGTCATTGGCCCATCTGACAATAGGGTTGTAGATTAAGTTTTAACTAGCTCACAAAAACAGGTATTTGTTAGAGCAGCATGTGACTAGTTCTCTCTCCCATAAGAAAAGCTGATAAACAGAAGAGCAGTGTCACAAAAACAGAAATAGCATGTAGCCTCCTATTTGTACTACACTGACTTAGAACAAGTGCTCAAAATTTGGAGCCAGAAATAATGCAATAAGTAGAGGTATAACAGTAATATTGAGTGTTTGCACATGAAGGATTGGTACTTTGCTCTCTTGTTCAGAACTGAAGCCCATACTACTGCAATTGTATTCACATTTGCACAAGCATGTGCACATAGTGCATTCAAAACAATAAAGTAAAACAAGATGGAATTGGTATTGTTGCAGGAAACTCTATTGGTCTTTACATGATGTAGTAGAATGTATCTATGGAGCCTTGTTACAAACATTGAGCTACTGCCCTAGGTACCCAGTAGATACTGTGGTTTAATTGTAGCAGTATTTATCTGTTTTTATATATAACTGAAACCAAGAAAGCAGGTAGCAATTTGTCAAGCATTGCTGGATTACTTGGGGAGTTATTTTGGGTGTACTCATAACAACATTTCCTACCCTACTCTGATATTCTTTTCATCAGTGTTTGCTAGGAAAAGGCTGAGAATTGTTCTTGCAGAGTTAACAATGAGTATGTTTCCTGTGCAAAAGGAAAAAGCAGTCTACATTAACCCTTGCATTAAACAATGCAGTTTATACTCCAGGGAAAATAATTAAATTCTAGTATCTGGTTCTTGAACTTCTCATTCACTAATATGTATACTAGGTGAAGAGGAGGAGAGATTGTTTGGACAAAAGACAGTGATGTATTCTAATATAAAGATATCATTAGGCTAAAAATATTTGGTGTGTGCTCAGAGTGTAATAGGCAGATTTTTTTTTTTTCCAGATGTGTTTGGTGTTTCTCCTTTGGGAAGTCCTATGTCTCCTCATTCCCTGTCATCTGACCTTTCATCATCCCGAGATTCTTCTCCCAGCCGTGATTCATCAATTGCTGCTGCAAGTCCCCATCAGCCGATTGTAATTCACAGTTCAGGAAAAAAGTATGGCTTTACCATCCGAGCAATCAGGGTTTACGTGGGTGACAGCGACATCTACACTGTGCATCACATCGTTTGGGTAAGATAATACTTGTTTTCTTGCTGATGCATGACAAACTACAATGATATGCCAAGCAGTTTTTCTTAGAATGAAATTTCTGCCTGTACACAAGAGCAGTGTTGCCTGTTGGGAGGACAGCAAGCCATCCTTGGCAGAAGCATTATCTACATGTAATATTGAACTTCTGCAACTTCACTATAACTTTCAGCAAGTTTATCAGTTAAGAAAAATAGTGTCTTGAGTTCAGTGTTTTAGAAAACCAAAGGCTTGGTGCAGACCCTCTTTGATTGGGGTCAGGATCTGCAAATGTAGGAGGTTGTAAAGAGAAATTGTTGAAAAATAGATAGTTTGTTAAACTGCATCAATTAAGGGATTCATGAAAGTCAGCAGTATTTTACTAGACATAAGTAAGCTGATCAAGCACTGATGTTCTGTTGTGTGGAAATGCACAGATTGTTTGGAATTGTGAATACTTTCGAGGTTTGTATGGCACAAGAAAAAGATTGTCTTGAATAAATAATGTGTTTTTCATCCTCTCTTCACAGTGGGAGAGAGGCGAAAGCAATTTTTTGGTTGTCAGCCTTCTTAATTGTAAAATAATTATATACTTACATATATATGCATTAATACTATAATTTCTGTTGTAACAAATTATGATTTTATAAATTGTATAAATTACATGTACATAAATAGTGCGTGTATATAAATTATTTCAACTACCCTAAAAATTATTACAAATTTATCAAAAGATTTTAAGTTCTGTACACAGCTTAGTTTTACATATGTATTGTAGATTTTGAAGTAGCAGTGCTGATGTAGTGTACTACTCATTTTTTATTCATATTATTTGCCCCTTAGACCTATTAATCCATCAAGAACATTGAATCTGAAGAACTGGGTACATTTGGTGGATAATGGAATAAATTAAAAAAAAGATTTCTTGCCACTAGTGTAACATCACAAGTGAAAGAAAGGGGAAAAATGGTACATTGCAGTAAAAGTTACTACTTGGGTTTTTTTTTAAGTATCCTAAGTTTGTTGTTAAGCTCTGTTAGCACTGTAGTCTTCAGTAGTGTCTGCATTATTTTAAATAAACTCATTTAAAAATACAATAAATTACTTAAACCATCTTCAAAATATTTTTCAATTCAGTTTGTTTTGGTCTTTTGTCACTTTTGTTCTGCAACAACCCTTCTAATGGGAAGCCTGGTGAATTGGAACCAAATGGAAACAATCCTTAACCATATGGTGGAGTTAATTTTTATTGTGATTAGAATATTGCATGTGAACCATTACCTTAATTACATTAGTGTTTCTCACTGTTACATGCTAAAAATCTTCACTCAGTTCTGAAATTTTGCAGTGGGTAGTGAACTGCCCTTTCTTATCATGCATTAGAGCTCCCTGTTTTACAGACCTTACATAATACCCATAGCAACAACAGTGTTTCAGTGAGCTTTGAAACCATTCCAGGCCCCACTTAAGTATAAAGTTTGAGTTAGTAGGGGATGGTGAAAGAGCTGAACATACTTTTCCTCTTTTCTTCCTTTATATAATGGAGTATCTGTAAGTTTCTTTACTGTCAGCTGGTTTGGAGTTCATCTTGTGTATATTCTCTTCCTCTCTTTTTCAGAATGTGGAGGAAGGAGGTGCAGCTTACCAAGCAGGTTTAAAAGCTGGAGACCTGATTACTCATATCAATGGAGAGCCAGTGCATGGTCTTGTTCATACAGAAGTCATTGAATTGTTATTAAAGGTAACTCGTGGAAAGCTGGGATACTAAAGTAATTGCTGTTTTCCTCTATGATGATGGGGTTATGTTTGTTTTCTTGAGATTAGTACTAGATTTTATTGTTCTTAGAAGTACAGACTCTAAGCTGCTATTGCCACAGATCTGGAGAAGGGCCAGTGACTTTCATATGCCATTCTGTGGTTTTAGTTTCTGTGCCATAGACTGGCACTGGTGCAGAGATAGCTGAAATAAATTTGAGGAAATGACACAAAGAGAGATGTGTCTGTCTCTCAAAAAAATTCACCTTCTCAAGCATGTTCTCTAATGCCTACATCTTCATCAAATACTTCAGGGCTTTGACGATGATACTTCTCGTTTTTCTTCTTTAAAAGTGAAATCGGTGGGGAAGAGTAAAAACAAAGAATATTAAATACTTCCTTGCCAGCTATACAGGAGGCTGCCTTTCATACTAAAGCCCAGAAGGTTTTTGTCTCATGTATACCCAGGCATATATGACAGAGCTTCTTCGATTCATAGAATTCTCATCCTGCAGTTTATTTATGAATAATCCGTCATATTTCTCTCTTGTGGAGTTTACTGAAGTCTATCTTTAGAAAATCACAGTTTTTCCATGGAAACAAACACACAGCAAATAAAAAACTTTTGTTTTCTCTGTAGCTCATCATATCTCATTTCTCTTGTAATCTTTTCAGTGTAAGCTAATGTAGGTCAGAATTACTTTAGAAAGCTGTGTGTTTGCTTCCTATATTATTAACAATTTATGGTGTTATATGCAGAGCTCTACTTGTCAAAGTGCCTAGTTAGTTATAAAAGAAGTAAAAAAAGAACTGGGAAGCAGTGAGGGGATGGGAAAATACAAAAAAGCTAAAGAAAGGTGCAAAATACACTTTTTCTTCAGTCTTTATTTTATTTCTCTGAAACCAGGAGAAACTTCCAAGTTTTCCAGTTTTGCAAGAAATATGTAAGAGAAAATTCTGTGACTTAAGGCAGTCAGCTGTGCACTCATTTTCAAGGCCAGATCCAGAAAAAGAAACATGACAAACCTGCTCACTACTTACAAGAGTAAATTCAAAACAAGAGATCACTGTTTATCTGTAACTTAATTTGTTGGGCTGTACCATAAATTAATTTGGGCTATTGTGATTTCTTTGAAAGGAAGTTAACTGTAGGGGTATACAGTGCTGAGCAGGAGGTACAGATTTTTAAAACATAAAATCAGCAGGAAATAGCTGTATTTTTAATTGAGTCATGTCTTTGTGCAATCAGTGCTAAAAAGCTTAGGTTAATTATATTTGTTAACCTTTTTGAACAAGATAAAAATGTGTTTTGGGATTGACAATGAAGATTGCATTTTTCTCCTCTGTTTCATCATTGTAACAGTTGGTGTCCTGAGATGTGAATAGACCACTGTGCAGTTACAGCTGTTCTTCGTGGGAAAATCAAGTGTTTCTGTAGAAGCTTCTATCTTGAATTTTGCAGTCTTGGTTAATCCTTGGTGTCCTTCTGTCTAGCTACAATTACTGGAATTACTCCTTGTCTTGGAGCTTGAGTAGAGGAAGTTAGGAAATACAGCAGAGTTTGAGAACTTCCCAGTCCTCATTTACTAACTGTGGCTGGCAATGTCTGCAGAAACACTGCTTATTTTGGAGTTAATTTTAATTGCATTTGCATCTACGGTGTAGATTCAGTTTAAGGCAAAGTCATCTTATATCACTCGTATTACACTTAAAGCATCTTCCTTCATTTTGGCAGAGTGGGAACAAAGTCTCAGTAATGACAACTCCTTTTGAAAACACTTCCATCAAGACAGGACCTGCCAGGCGGAACAGCTACAGGAGCCGAATGGTTAGACGCAGTAAGAAGACCAAGAAGAAGGAGAGTTTAGAGAGGTGAGTAATCCTTAGCTTTCACAGTGAAGCCAATTCTTTGTTCATGTGTGTGTGCGTGTACATAACATCAAATTTAAAATACTAAGTTAATACAGTTTTCTCTCATCTTCCGTCTTTCTGCCTTTTTTTCTGAGATTCTGTAGACTTTCAAGTCTTGTTTTGCCTAAACTAGATCTGCTAAAGCGACCTCTAAAAATAGTGAATAACTGAGGTTGCATCATCAATTAATTTGGCTTAACTATATCATTTTGTACTTGTTTGATTAAACTTTCTAATGCTAATGCCTATGACAGTTTTTAATTTGATACGTTCACCTGTATTTTATAAATATGTTGCTAGTACTTTATAGATATTTCTTCAATTTTGATAGGTTGCTAAATTAAGAAAATAAAGACTTATACTCATAAGCAGGTAATTGTTCTTCTGAAATATAGTGAGTAAATTTTAGTGTGAATAAAATTAGTTACAGCATCTATCCCACCTGTTAATGAATCAGGGTGTTTTCTAAATTTCACAGTCTGTGGTGTGGTTTGCTTTCGTGTAAAGATAGATTTATTGTTCTCATAGCATCAGCTTGCAAGAGTTCTGCCTGTGTAATAGTATTTTCTGTGCACCTTAACATATGACTAATGCTGTGTTTTTCTCACACAAGGAGAAGATCTCTCTTTAAAAAGCTGGCAAAGCAACCCTCACCTCTTCTTCATACAAGCAGAAGTTTTTCCTGCCTGAACCGATCACTTTCTTCAGGGGAGAGCTTGCCTGGGTCTCCAACCCATAGCTTATCTCCTAGATCTCCTACCCCAAGCTATCGCTCTACTCCTGATTTTCCATCAGGTGAGTGTGAAGCAGTGAAGGGCAGAGGAAAAGGACTGGAAGGGTAGTGTACATTTTGTGTCCCTCCACAGATCTGATATACTCTCCTAAGAGCAGTCAGCTCTGACAGACATAATCATAGAACAACTGTTTTCTGTCTGGAAAAGGAAAACAGATTCCTGATGTGAAACAAAAGGTGTTTTTATAATACAGAAGCACCTAAAAAGCAGTTTTCTCCTAAGTTTGTCCTAGTGTTTAAATCTCAGTCCAGTGGCTGGAAGTTGACTAATAAACAGTCCCAATTTGCAACAAAAGTGAGCATTTTGCCTAGTAGAGGCTACATGATAAAACAGTGAAACTGGGGTAAAAGTTGCTATGTAATGGAACTAGACTGGCACTCAGGAATGCAGATTTATTGCTGAAGAGATTAACCAAGTGCTGAAATATGTATCTCTCTGACTCGTAAAAGCCTGCCCCTTCTTCCTCTTTTACTTCTGTCACAATTGTAGTGTGTACTAGAATTGACTGCTATTGTTAATCTCTTGGCAAAGGTAAATTATCTGGAAAGCCTTGATCATTGCTTTGAAGTGTCAGAAAGCATTAGTTACTCCATTTAAGTAGAAGCAAGAGATAACTTAAAGGGGATGATGGAAGAGAGAGAAAGGGAGAAACAGCAAATGTTATTGGAGTGATGCAGGTTTTGCAGCCTAAAACCTTTTGCACTTAAAACCTTCCAGATTTTGGAACACCATGGCAGGAGACAATGCAGGACTTTTGTTCTGTTTCTCACTGAACATTTAGATAAGATGGAGAAAGTCTTGCTAATCTTATGTTTGTTTGCTTGGTTTTTTGTTCTTTTTGTAGGTACTAACTCTTCACAGAGTAGTTCCCCTAGTTCCAGTGCTCCCAATTCTCCAGCTGGTTCAGGGCACATAAGACCCAGTACTCTTCATGGCTTGGGTCCAAAGCTCGGTGGGCAAAGATACAGATCAGGAAGGCGCAAATCAGCTGGCAGCATTCCCCTTTCTCCTCTCGCACGGACACCTTCTCCAACACCCCAGCCAACATCTCCCCAGCGATCTCCATCACCATTGCTGGGACATTCAATTGGAAATTCAAAAATAGCTCAGTCTTTTCCTAGCAAAATGCACTCGCCTCCAACTATTGTGAGGCATATTGTCAGGCCAAAGAGTGCAGAGCCGCCAAGATCTCCATTGTTAAAGAGAGTCCAGTCTGAAGAGAAACTTGCACCCTCTTATGGCAGTGATAAAAAACACTTATGTTCACGAAAACACAGTCTGGAAGTTACCCAGGAAGAGGTGAATAGAGAATTGTCTCAAAGAGAAGTAACTCTTCAGAGCTTAGAGGAGAATGTATGTGACGTGCCATCGCTGACACGAGTCAGGCCTGCAGAGCAGGGTTGCTTGAAACGACCCATCTCCCGAAAATTGGGTAGACAAGAATCCATTGATGAGCTAGACAGAGAGAAGCTGAAGGTCAAGGTAGTTATGAAAAAGCAAGATTTTACTGAAAAAGCGAATGTTGCTATACATGAACCTAGCAGTGAACCAGAAAATCCCAATACCTTAAGACTGGAAGAAAGAGACAGAAAAGCATTCCAGAAGGTATTAGAAAGATCAAACCAGTTTGAAACGAAAATTGTTACTGTGGAGACCCAGTCAGCTGGTGGCATACTGAAAGACACCCTTCAAAAGAATGCAAACTTGAGATCAAATGATGGTGTTGCTTTGGAATCACAGCTGTTGTGTCATGGGCCTCCCCCTAATGAACTCAGTCATATTTCTTACGACTTCAAAAGAATTTCCCCTTCATGTACCTTGCAAGATGTACTACCTCAGTCTTCTGACAAGATGCTAAATGGAAAGGGAGAAAACACAGATAAAATTCTACCAACAAAAGAATTTGTCAAATTTGAAAGATTAGATGGTAAACTTGCAAATATTGATTATCTCAGAAAGAAAATGTCTATTGAAGAAAAAGATGACAGTGTCTGTCCAGTGCTAAAACCTAAGATGACATCTAATGTTCATGAATGCCTTCAACTTAGTACAGGCAGACCTGTAAACATACAGCAGGAATCCACTGCAGTTGCAGATGGTAGAGCATTTATTGGCAGTGCACATGCTACTCAGATTAACTCAGGTTCTTTTGTTCCTCTCAAGACCTTGAGTGGCCGAGCAGATATGAGCATGGAAAAATCAGCCCTTATTTCCACTGAAGCTCCTGTCAGAAAAAGTCCTTCAGAATATAAACTTGATGCGAGGTCTGTTTCCTGTCTGAAGCCAATAGAAGGCACGCTAGACATTGCGTTACTTTCTGGGCCACAGGCTTCGAAGACTGAGCTGCCTTTGTGTGTGCTGCCAGAAGGACAGAGCACCAACAGTGATGGGGGATCTCCTAAACCCCCAGTGCCACAAGGGAGTGGTGGGAAGGCAGAAATGGTCTCTCAGAAAGAGCATTTGTTAAGCTACCCAAAATCTGGCAAAGTCAACTTAACAGAGCCTCAGGTTCTACAAGTAGGCAAGAGTTCTCCAAATCCACCACTCATCCCTGTGGCCACAGAAGCACTGACAGAGAAAAAGGTTTCTAGTCCAGCCACTAAAGGCAGTATTTCTGTTGTTGAAGCTGTTCAGAAGAAAGATACCTCCCCTTCAAAACAAAAGGACCATTCAATGGAGGTAAAGTCTAGTGCTACTCAAAATCAGGCTTTTAAAACAGCTCAAACGTATTCCAAACCTTCTGCTGGCCAAAGCACTTCTGAAAAAGCTGTAGGAAAAGAGAAGCAAATACAGAAAGAGTTGCCTGTCAAACAGCCAGTAGCCCAGAGAGGCTGTGAGCCTATCCCTGCAAAGGTAGAAGTGATCAGGGAGTCATCTCTGAAGGTTTCTGTCTCCGATGTCCTGATAACAACGTGCTCCAGGAACAATGAAAAAAATCGTGCTGACTTTGCCATTCCACCTGACGTGCAAGGAAAAATGCAGTCAGCTGGCCCCAAGGCACAACCTAAGGATGGCAGAGAATCGCAGAAACAGCTAGGTAAAGATGACAGCACTGTTTCTAAAAGTTTTGTGGAAAGGGACATAACCAAGCAGAAAGCTGAGTCTAAGAAACTTGTCACAGAGGCAAGGAGTGACCTTCTTCCATCCAAATGGCCCGTGCAACCCTCAAGAGATTGTGATCATAAAACTGAGAAGTCTGCACCAGTTTCCTCTGTGCAGAAGGACAGTGCTAAAGATACGGGAAAGAAAGATCAGAAATCACTCACCGTTACAAGGCTTCAAACTGTTGAGAAAGAGCAGTCCAGTCAAGTTCCTCGGCAGCAGCTTAACACTTCAGGCTCCCCTGCCGTGAAGGAGGCAGTAAGCAGACATAGCACCATAGAAGTTCATGCAGGAGTTCAAGAACACGTGAAGCCTGCTGCTGCCTGTGTGGAAAGCAGCAGTAATAAACCCAGGCCAGCCTCTGATACAAGTTCCTCCAAGTCTAAGTCCTTGGATAAACAGACATTGTCACAAAAAACATGCGCTCCAACCATAAAAGAAAAAGAAACTGTTACTCAGTTGTCTGTCAGCTCCCGGAAGGATGGAAAACATGCCAGTAAAAGTGTCCTAGATCACCCTTCTCCTGTTACAGGCTCTTCAAGAAGAATGAACAGTGAACATGTGCAGGCTGAAAGGCCTGTGGGTTTGGACCATGGCTCGGTGACCACCCTCCAAATGAGCAGCACAGCCCCTGACACCAAACCAAAATCTTCTGCTGTGGGCCCACTGCCAGCAGGCCCAGAGAGTTCTAAGCAGGTGCAGAGGCAAGAGGCAGCAGGCTTGGGGCAATCTGCTGATCAAAAGCAGCTTCGTTTCAGTGAGAAACAAACCACTGCTCCAAAGTTTTCCACTGTGAAAGACTGTCTCTCACTGAACAAAGAGGCAGACAGAAGTCCTAGTAATGAGATGATCGCTGCAGACAAAAGACCTGAAGGAAAAATATGCACCGACGCACTTTACGTTCAGCTGGACAGTGGGAAAGTGGAGCCTACCCTTTGTCTCACAACCTGTGATATCAGAGGGAAAGGAGCAGAAAAAGCGACCACAAGTAGCAAAATCTCTGAAGACACAAAAGGGAAGGGACAAGTTAATCAGAAACAGCCAGAGGATGCAAACAAGCAGACTGCAATAAAACATCTACCAGCTGCCAGTGGGCAAAGTTCTTCTCGTGTGACCGCAGCACCAGGAAAGCCAATGACTTGTTCATCCAATTTCTCTGAATGTAGACAGGAAGTATCTGTTTTGTCTTCAGCCAAAAGCGATGCATCTTCAGCAAAGGTTAAACCAGGCTCATCAGAGCTTCCTGCAACTTGCAAGGAACTCAATAAGAAAAGCACCTCTTCCACAGGGAGCAGTAAGGCAGAAATGACTAAGAGTGTTTCACTGATGGCCTTGCACAGTGCCGCTGTTGTAGCAGAACCCCACCAGCCTGCTTCAAACCTTGGGGGGAAACCTGGAAATCAAGAAAAGCCTCTTTTCGTTAACACTGTGGATGTAAAGGGAAAAGATGCTGTTCTGACTCAGTCTGCTTCAAGAAAACAGAATGTAGGTAAAGATTTATCTAGGTCAGCAGCCACACCTGACCGCCCTAACGCACTTTCAGATGACAAAGACTCAGCTCGGCAACGTCGAGGAAAGGAAGTTTCGCGGAGCAGTGCTCACAAAAAAGCGTGTTAACTCTAAAGACCTGGCAAGTGTGAATTCAACACTAGCAGAAACAATTTCAATATGTTGTACTGCCTTTAAACCAGCACTGTGTCGTGTCTTTGTGCGGCAAAGCTTTCATGTCACTGAAGAAACAATACAAGGGGATATGTAAAGAGAGGACTTTTTTTCAAAATGCCTTTCCAATTGTAACCGGTAAAACTGTTGCCACATAGTATTTGTACAAAAATACCTTTACAGCCTAGAGCTCTTGAAAATACTTCTTCTGTAAATATTTAGCAATGTGTTTGGGGTTTGAATGTAGCATATATACTTTGCTGCTGGTTGCGTTGTTTACTCTTTCCCTTTTTAAGATAGTTGCTTTGCCACGTATTTGCCATACTCGAATATGAAACCAAATTACTAAAATTCAGACCTGGCATGGACATGCACAAGCACTGGTCTGACTGGGAAAAAAAAAAAAACAGGCCACATTTTTACTTACTACAAATCCTAGATAGAGGCTAAAAAATACTAGTACAGAATAATACAGTGACCTATTGTGAGTTTTTATGTGTATTTTTAATAATCTGATTTTGATAGTACTGTACTTGGCTGACTGCTTCACCAGATCTAACACGAGAAATAACTGTATCTCCCTGCTGCACAAAGTCTGACTAGAGTAGATGTCCTTAAAGCTACTGGAAGACCGCTTCATTATCAGGGCATCCCAGCAAGAGTCGTGTTCTCTGGTGAAATGATGGTTCTTGACTTGTCTCTTGGGAGTGTATTGTGTGACTTTCACCTCAGACAAGGCTGAGATTCTGAAGCACGTGCCATGTGCTTAATTTTTGCTGCAATCCTCTCGAGTTCCTTGAGCTTTTTTAAATTCAGGCCCTTACAGTGTGAGGCACAAGTATAAGCACATGACTAGTAGTATTACTATGTTCATCCCTGTTCTTAATACATTTAGAGAAAACATTTTGTGGCATATAGGTCTGTTTAATTAGTGTCATACAGCTGGTAGCTGTTTTCTATTTCATGACAAGTAAGGTAAAAAGGAAAAATACACTTCAATATCATATCTTTAAAAACGTTTAGGCTATCTGACACATTTTAATACGTAGCTGGGGCCTTATGTTGTAGATCTAACTTGCTGTTTTTAGCAAGTAATCCTGGGTTTCATATTCATTTTGAAATGCATTGAGTAGCTCCATACATTTCATAACATAATCTTTTTATTTGAATGCAAAAAAATTCAATACTGTAATTATACAAGAAGCATTTTTTAATAAAGGAACTTGTTGGAGCTATTTGGTGCTAGAATGTTACTGTCTTTTTACTTTTGCTAAGCCTTATTTAAATTTTGTATACAGTGGAACATGTAGACTTTGATCATTTTTGTGTGGAGTATTTAGCTTGTTTTGAGGGATGAAAGGTAAAATTTGTACATCTTCTGAACATGTACAGAAGCACTACGAAATACCCTTGCAGGTGCATGGGTTTTAATAATTGGGGATCAATAGAATGGTCGTTTTGCTTATTTCTGTTTTCTGTAACCACAGTAGAGCTAGGCCCCTACCTTTTTCATCAGTGCTTATGGTTTGTCTTTCTGTCTCAAAAGCTAGAAAACTTTTCGTAAAAGCACAGTGTAATCTTGACTTGGAGACTTGTGTGACAACAGACAGTGTGCAGAATTAATTTCCCTCTGCTGAAAACTTTATTATACTGATTTGTTGAGTTGGATTACAGCAAATCTGTAAGGAAAATTCAGTAACACAAACAACTCCTGATTTTTTATGTGGCACTAGAACATTCATACTGCCATTGATGCATTCAGAAAGGAGCTAGTAAGCAGTGGATAATAATGTTTGAGAAGTCTTAAAAATAAAATGGTCTCAACATTTACAGTTCATCTGTGCTTTGGCAGTTAATACAAATGAATGCTAATGCACTTCAAAATAACATTTCTGTCTGGGAGATATTTCCTAGTTTACAGTCTCTGCATTTTTTCATTTTATTCTCCTGTTTCTTTTAAAACACATCTAGCTTTTGTTTACAATATACTTTATGAATATTTTGTATTATCACTTCTGACAAATAAGTTCTTTGCATTTTGGAAGTGTAACAGTGCATAAGCTTGTGTTTATGTAGTAACTGTTTGTTGGTGTTTACCTTATAAGTGAGCTGTTAGAGATCCTCCTGCCTGTGTTCTTCTTGGTCAGTCTTAATGTGATTATAGATCTGATGTGTTCTTTTGTAGACTTCCTGCAGTAGATTTCTCAGCTTACAAAAAAAAATTTAAAAGTTAAAAAAAAATTGTTAGGGTCTGTGCAATAAAGTGTTTGCAGTCTTATTTTCTCTGAGAAACTCCTTATGGATGTCATAATTGTTATATATTGAACACAATTATTTATACTTATGCAGTTGCATAACATTGAAATAAAAATTCAGCATGAAACTGTTGTGTTAGCATTTTTTTCTTGAACTGCTTTCACTGCTGAACTATAAGGCACATCTCTGCTGTACTCAGAGGCTGGAAGTTTTGGTGTTTTTTGGGACCAGCTCAGTGTACCCTTTAAGTCACATACTGGTGGAGGGTTTTGCATGCAGTTTGGTCTGGGGGCAGGGGAGATGTGCATGGCGAGTATATCCATGTGTCAGGCTGTCTGGATCCTCTGCTCAGCTGTTGGATAGGTAAGTGTGGTGTGGTGCTGGATGACATAGCCTGACTGCTGGCTTCTGTGGGCAGCAGCCTGTAATGTGACATTTAAATTCTTTCTGCAAAACACATAACATCATTTGTTCTATAGGAGCTGCATATGTTAAAATACACACTTTTTTACTGTTCTGCCACTCCTAACTCTGCAGAGCTGCCCAGCAGTTGGCAGCGTCCACATTTTATTATTGCTTTGTTTTGTCTGTATTTTTCTTCTGTACAGAACTAAGTGCAACAGTGTTACAGCATCACATTGGCTGCTTTTCTCTCTGTCTGAAACATAGAAGTGAGGAGAAGCTGCAGTTCACACCCAAATTTTCTAGTTTACTGCAGCCCACCAGAAGGCAGATAGCCTTGAAAATCGAGTGTGCTGATGGGGGGTGGTGGGATGAGGAGAGAAGAGCAGGATTCAGGAGCTGAGGGAAAGGAAGTTGTAAGAGTTGTGGGCTGACTGTCTCATGCCTCTGCCAGCAGTGCTGGCCCTGGCTGTGGACAGCACAGGTGTCTCTGCCAGGGGAGGCATAGAAACCTGCATGCCCAGAGTGTTGTGGGCCAGAGGGAAAGGGGTGGTGTATGGAGTTTGTGTGAAGGGGGGAGTTGAGAGAGATGGGTTATCAGTTATATCTGGCATGGGCTGTCACCTTCATTTTTTCACCTCCTCTAGGATGGAAATGTTTCCATGGTGTGAAGGGGAATGCAAGCTGCCTTCTTCAGCACTGATGTCAGTTTGCTAAACGCCCTTAAGCCCCTTATTGTATGTAGTCTTACCTAAACTGCAAGACTTCACAGGGACATCCAGCTTGATTTGGATCAAAACTGAGACGGCAGATCAGAAGGAAAAGATCACAGGACGGGAAGATACTAGAGGGTGTATGGATGCATGTCCCACTGCGTACCTTGAGTTAGCAACAGTTTTTCTTTCCATTGACTGTATCTGTAGTACAGTAGTTGATTAGAACTGACCAATCTTCCATGTACCTGCCAAGGTTGCATTTGGATGGAGTATAGGAATCACGGAATGGTTTGGGCTGGAAGGAACCTTAAAGTTTCAGCTGCCATGGGTAGGAAGCAATGCTAAAGGTTATAATTCAAGAGGTAAAATCTGGGAGCATCGGGGGAACTGAGAAGATTGCAGAGTAAGAAGACAGTAGTGGTGTAATTGTGTTCTAGTACACATCAGGCCCTAAGAAGTGCAGATCTGAAGGAGAAGAGAATGTCCAAGGGATTTAGTAGGGAAAGATGTCTTCTGCTACTGGGGGAGAAGAATTTCCATTGTTTTTGTCTGATAAGGGAGGTATAGTATATATATAGTATGTTTGAGAAGGGACCTCGCCTGTTCTTTTTCCAGGTATAGACAAGACCAGTGAATGAGAGGGTTCTTAAAAGATGTTCCATTGACATCAGGATTTTTTTGAAGTCAACATATGTAGAAATGGGCCCACTCAACCATCTTGTTCAGAGTAAGATGGCCCTTCAAAAATTGACTTGCATCTTAATTGAGAGACCTTGCTTAAGCACAGTTAAGGAAATAAGAACTTGGCCCTGAGTTTTAGTTTGTCCTGGTGAAATAAAGGTGAGTGGTTACCAGTCTGTGAAATAATGAAGATATGCTCAAGTTCCTTCTCTTTGTAAAAACTGATAAATTCTGTATTGTGGTGTTGAGCTGTGCTGTGACTTTCAGGGATGTGTAGTCCAGGAGCTAGGGTGGTGGTAAGCTAAATCTTGTTAGGCACCATTCACTTCAGACAGTTCTCTTGTTCTCTCTGTGTGCTGGCTTCATAGCTATATTTGAAAAAAGTGAGAGATAAAAGGCAACTGGAAGCCAAAAGAGGGATCACATCAGAGCTTGAGTAGGTACATAATTCTGTAAGAAAAAAAATTATTGCCTCTTTCTATATATATCCTTAGTAAGTAATCCCAGAAGACTAAGTCTTTGAATTTAACAAAGTCTTCATACATAATCTGGACATTTTAGTGTATAATATCCAGAGATAAGTTTTCTTTCAGAAAAAGGAAAGGCTCTGTATTTAGGGTTTGTGTATCCTGAAATATACAGCATATGCCATTCAGCATTGTTTGCACAGTGTCTTATGAATGGCATTTTTGCAGGCAAATAGAGCAAAAATGACATGTAAAGAAAAAGAGTAAAATTAGAACACCTGAATATATGGTCATCTAAAACAGGTTGTGAGGGGAGCAAGAGATGGATTTCAAGAAAATGTTAATATTCTGTGTGCAAATATGTATGGCGTAGGGAACACATTTTACCTCCTCAAACATCTGAATTTTAGATGTCTACACTTGAGTCTACACCATGACACAGGATAGCATTTCAGAAACTCGTGGTGGTTAAATCCTGTGGTGTTCTCTCCATACTAAAGGGGCATTTCAAAATACCTTTCAGCTCAATATTACATTTTCCCTCCAGTCACTACTTCAGGTGGATCTCCCACAATTAATAGCTGATACTTGCAGAATTTTTTTGTGCCCTTGGAGTGTGCTGTGCTCCCTTTTGATGTCAGTATTTGTCTAACACCTTCCCGAACCCACAATCTCAAGAGGGAAACAATGGAAGAAGCAAGTCTTTCTTGGGTGGAACACACACTGGCAATCATGCCGGGTTTTTAAGATATTGGAGGTTGCTCCAAATCCAATTAAACCAATTGGATTTGCAGAGTGAGAGGAAAATGCACCTTGAACCTTGATCCCTGCCTTGCTCGCAAGGTCAGGTCAGGGTGTGCTCAGCTCAGGCAACAGGGTTTGCTTAGGGACATTTCTCCTGGAGCTGAGCCCTTGCAGAAGGGCAGGAACCCAAGCAGCTTCAGTGCTGGGCAGCTGGAGCACAGCACCTGCCCATTGCTTCAGGAAGAGTCTTCAGCAGCCACACGAACAGGGAACATGGACCAGCTATACAGAAAGGCAGCATTTTACTATGCCAAATCTTGGAGTATGTGTAGGCAACTGGAGAAAGAACAGCAAACACCTCTCGCTGCCTGTCTTTGAGCAGCACACGGCTATGGAGGCAGGAGGAGGAGAAGCTGGGGGATAGGGCAGAGATGTATTTGATGTGAAGGCATCTGAAAGCTGCAAAAATACATGTTTCATGAGTCTGATCTGCTAGCAAATGATAAAAGAGGCTTTTCAAATGAGAGGTATTTCTTACTGGAGAAGATCAATCAGGGGTTCTTGTCAGCAGTATCATCAGAAATGAGCAAAATGGCTTTCTAGTCCAGCAGGAATCTTTGAAATTTTATCTAGTCAGCATGTAAGAGAGGCAAATGTTGAGGAAATGCCTTCAGACAGCAGCTGAAGCTGACTGTGGAGTCCTGCATGGGAAGTATTGAGAGCTGGCCTTCCACATCTCAGAGAGCAGCTGCAGCTCCAGCCTAACACAGCAGGGAGTGGTACTGGGCAAGCCTGCCCGTGGTGTGTGCTCCAGGAGGCAGGAAGGTCCTACCACCAGGAAAGTTGTGTCTATCCATCAGGGTAAGCCTGTTCTTAAAGTAAACATAAATTACTTTGTGCTGATACAGGGCAGATGAGTAGGCCTGACAAGCTCCCATTAGATCCTTGGTCCAATGCACATACTCTGCCTTACTCTGGGTTTATTCACGTGTGAGGCAGAAAAAGCAATTTGGTTTTGTATAAATAATAGGTCTTTATTACTGCCTAGCTGTTGCATATCCATTTGAAGCAGGGATCATTGTCCCTGAATTCACTCCAGGGACACATAGCAGAAGCAACATGAAGTAGCTGCTGACACCAGGAGCACCTATGGGATGAGGCTGTCCAGTGCACTGCTCCCTTTGCAGCCTCTGGTCTCACCTGGGCTGTGGCTGAAAGGAACTCCAGGCTGACAAAGGAATGGCTCCTACCTGTCAGCATTGAGGGGTTTTGCCCTGTGCAAGCAAGCAGAGTATTGGACCTACAGATTAGACCTACAAATCTACAATTCTATGGCTAAAAATCATTCTGTCTTTACTTACTGTGGAGTTTAGAAAAGAGCACAGGAGCAGGGCCTGCCCCAAGCTGAAAGATGGGTAGACAGAATTTCAATTGCCAGGAATTCTCTAAGGATCAAAAGTATTTTAAAGAAGTTTTTTTTTTTTTAATCACAGAGGTGATACATGATGTTTCTACCAGTCCTGCAGGCATGTCTTATGTGACTATAAATCTGGCCTTTAGAGGTTTTGTATTTGTATTTTTTGGTTTTTTGTTATTTTTAGCAGAGTGGGGTACACTATTGCCGGCTCTTATGAAACATTGCTTTTCAAAGGAATTTGATAGAGGGTGGAATTTGGTTGGTTGGGGTTTTTTTTTGTTTGTTTGTTTGGTTGAGTTTTGATTGGGTTATTTGGTTTCATTTTGGTTTGGTGCTTTTTTTTTCCCCCTCCTTTCTGGGAGTGCTGGTGGCTAAGTTTTCTTTTTTTAAAGAGAAAGATGTTTGTATTTTGGCTGTTGGGTTTTCCAAGTGCATTAGCCACAGTCCTGGTATAACAAGGCTACCACTGAGTTGAATTGGGATTTCTCTAAAAGATATATAAAATTCATGTCATAATTTATTTTTTCAATTATAATTTTTCTCATTATTTTTCTAAAAGCTTTAATACAGATAGAGAGGATAGTTAAGAAAATACATGTCACAAATGAAAACAGTGAGATGTCTTTCAACTTAGTACAGTTGCTGTAGATATTTTCTGTGTCCCCATCCTAGACTTACAGTGAGCATCCCAAATGAAGATTGCACTACAGGATAAAACAGCCCGGACAACTGCAATTATTCCTGATGTGTCCTTCCCACAGGAGAGTGAGATGGTGGCCAGCTGAACCCAGCTAGTAATTTGGGTTCAGAACGTCTTGTTCCTTCAAAGTCTTAAATTTTATCCAGCTGTTGCTGGTACGAGATGATTAAATCAATCTTAGAGCAGGTGCAGTCCAGAAGGTTGTAGTTTAAATGGATTATGCAGTGGCCATCTAGGGGTACTAGCTGACCACCTGGTACAACTTGGGTCATGTTATGGGCACAATTGAGATAGATACTCTTGAGATTAGGAAATGCATTGTGCTGAACGCAGTAAATTTGTTGTAACTCAGATCAACATGCTGTAACTTCCTGAGATTGTGAAATTCTTGGTTACCTATTGCTGTCAGTTCACATGATGATAATATTCGCACCTCTAAATTGGATAGTTGTTGGAGCAGTTTGTCCTTTGGCATGACCTCCAACTCAAAGTTATTTTGACTAAGGTCAAAGAACATGAGGCTTGAAAGAGATACTGAATGCTAGTATTAATGGTAGTGGGATAAGGAAAGATTTAGCACTTGCTGGACATTCAGATTTTGGAAAGGGCTCTGTGAAGTGTTGATATGGAGAGGAGTGAAGGGCAAGTCTAGAAGCTCTAGGCTAGCACTGCTGTAAACGAACATGTCCTGGAGATGGAGGTGTGTGGCTTACATTCAGGTAACAAAGTCTGCCCACAGCTCTCAGTGCTTTCCTAGAGCAGTCAGAACATTCAATGTGATTGCCTTAAATGCAGACATTGAAGCTTTGCCAGTTTCTTCAAACAGCCAGAACCTGGCTGCAGCACCTGTGAGTTACCCTTGATGTGGAGGTGGGTGAGGGAGGGGAAGGCAGCAGGGCTGGTGCTGCAGAGGTATTCAAAGCAGCTTGCATTGAGAACCATCTCCTCTAGCAAGCTCATGCCACGGGGCAGTGCCTGGATGTGGGTTTGGGTTAGGTCCAGCTTTTGGAGCCTGTTTAAGCACTGAAATGTGTCAGCATTTAGATTTTTGAAGTGCCATAACTGCAGATATAGATCCTTGGCTGAGATACTACAGATGTAAAACATCTGGACATATGTAGGTTCCTTTTCCACACTGCAAAATGTTCCCAACTGAAGGGTCTGGGCTGTGGAGTTCTGTATCCCCATCAGCACCCCAGGGATGTCAGCACAGCCCAGCAAGCCCAAACTGTAGAAATGGGACTGAAAAGATCCAGGTTCAATATTTGTAATGTCATTGCCTTTAAGGATGAGAGTTACATTGCTGGTCTTCTACAGAGCTTGGACATCATCTGCTGTGATTGCTTGCATGTTGTTGATTTGAAAATGGAGGCTTTGAGGTTTCGAGTGGGGAAGTTGTGAGGAAGCTGCAGTGAAGAGATGTGGTTTCTGTCCAAGATGAAGATACCTAAGCCATCAATATGTGACACTGCAATAAAGAACATACTTGTTATTCCTGTGTGTGTCAACATGCTCCAGGGAATGTAGGCTAGCAAATGCTGTGTCAGACAGAAACATGAGCAGGTTTCTGGTCAGCATGACTGGCTTCAGCTGCCTCTTGCTGTGAAAGGCACTGTCATACGCCCAGCTGATCTGACACCTTGAGAAAACAATAGAAAACTGCATCAGTGGCCTGTCTCACAAACTCTCCTGGTAATCTGATTACACAAACTGCACCTCATATCTGTAAAAATCCAAGATCTGTTGTCATCACTAGGGTAAAAGTGTCTGTCTTTTTCAGTGATGCTTGCCTGGTACTTTTAGGTTCATATTTAATTACAGAGTTCTGCTGAGAAGAAAAACCTGTCCTGAAATGATGGATGTGAAGAGGCATGTGTGGGAGTCAGGGGACCTGATGTATTTAATGTCTAACTTAATAGGAAAATCTCTTTTCCTATAAAAAAGCCAGTAACTTCCAAGGATCAAACATGTCTTTTTCCAGTTTTTAGGGAACAATATTGAAAATTAATAAAAATTTGCTGTCACTACTGCCTTAGAGGTGGTAATATCTGGAAATGCATATTTCACCCAGTGAACTGTAAATAATTCTCCCTAGAGGAGAAGCTGAGATATTGCCCAAGTGGATCAGTCTCTGTTTAGCAAAAAAATTCACCAGCTGTCTGAAGGTGCTGAGGGTGGTTTCCTTGTGAAGGCAGGAAGATCCTGATGTGGTGGGCTCCAGAAGTCTCTGTCTCTGACAGGGACAGGGGGGTTCATGATTGTGATGAGCATAAGTGAGGATGCTCCTTCCATACCTTGTTAAGTCCAGGTACAGAAGAAGATTCAGGTCAGAGAAGATTGGATTCTGGAGGGAAGGGATCACATTGAAGCTGAAATTGAAGATTTCTGTTGTGACAAGTAGTCACAGGAACCTCTCTCAGTCTTAAACCTTCCCAGCTCTAGCTCTTATTTCCTGTAGTCTCTGGAAAATACACAGTGAAACTGAAATAGTTATGTACTGTGAATATAAATAGGAAAACATGGCACTTGGAAAATCCCTCCTCCCCTACCCCAAACTAACACAACCTACAAAATAACCCAAAGAGAATTTTAAATTATTTAAAGTGCAGCAGCCAAAACCCTAGGAAGGCTCAACACAGACTTGCAATGCATAGCCCTGGGGTTTCGGGGAGTGTATTTTTAAAATGAATGCTTTGAATCTCTCTTGTATAAATCTGAAGTGTCTCACCTGCTGTACTTTCTTATCAAAGTTAGCACATATGAGGATTGTTTACTCCTCTGGATGAATTATTAATCCTTAAGAAAGGATCCTCGAAGGGTAGTTTTAAATTGTGAATGTCACGAGTCTTGTAACAAAACTTATTCTAAGAGAAGTCTTAAGTAAACCTTACAGAGAGGAAGTAAAAAGGAGCAGGTCTGGAAAATGTTTCTAGAAGGAATGTGGCCAAATTAATTGGATATGAATTCAGTTACACACTGCAGTCAGGAGACAGCAGGAATGTTTAGCTCAGACTAGACAAAGATCATGCCTGATATGCTAAGTCTTCAAAATGTCTACAGAGGCTTTTCAGTTTTAAGTGAAAATAAATCTATTTATTACATAGAGAAGTCAACTCTGTGGATACCAGGGAAATGCGTTGAGCATGCTTGACCTGCCTTTGCCTACTGATTGCAGTCAACCAGAGCCAGGTTACTGCTGCCCTGAGACAGCCTGCCACACTGCCTCCTTCACACCCACCTCTCCTCCCAAAGGATACAGCAATGTCCTGTCCTGAGTGGTCCCAGGACCAGCCTGGGAGGCCTGGGGCACCCTGGGCTGTGGCTCTGGAAATTCCCTGCCATGTAACCTGGCAGATGTTGATCTTGTGGGGAAGTAAACACGTGTATGGCACAGCTGGCCAACATGAGCACCTTAATGACACAAAGCTATTGTGCTAGTGGATGAGAGCAGGGCAGTAGCTGTGTGTCCAGAGAAGAATGCCCTGGAGCCCGTGAGGTGTAGAGGATGGTGCAGGTGTGTGCCCTGTGGGTGGGAGCCTGTGGGGTTTGTCCAGGTGCAGGTGTGTGGGGAGCAGTGCCGTGAGTATCTGAGGCTAAACCACGTCTCTGCCAGTCTCTGGCTTAGAAGAGGCAGGTGGGCTGTGTCCGCACTCAGTAGCCTCAGGAGAAGGGGAAGAGAAGTAGTGTTTGTTGCAAACCACAATCTGGGTTTGGCAAACGTTTTCTTCCCTTTCCTTTAAGCACAAATCCTGTAGCTGAAGGGTGCTGGAGAATGCCGGGGGAGCAACGTGGGCCTCCACGGCTGCAGACAGTGCAGGGGCACAGAGATGCCAGCAGTGTGGTGGAGGGGGAGGAAGTGGAGAGGGGCTGCCACCACAGAATTCCCCATCTGGGTGGGTGTCAGCGAATGACACAGAAGGAAATGTACTCACACTCAGTGACTCCGAAGAACCAAGCAGAATAAGAAGCACTTTATTTACACTTCATGTCTATTTATAGAATTCCAACAGTGACCATGGATGGGCCAGTGAGGATACTACCTCCTGACCCCATAGGTCCCAGCAACACTCCATCGGTTCTCTCTTCCTCCAAAGAGGAATGCAAAACACTCATTGTTTACAAGAACAGCGTGTGAGAAACTAAAAATTATCTGTCAACCATCAGAAGGCTGAACACAAGGGCAGCAGGTGGGGAGCACATCTCCTCGACTGTCCAGCTCCCTCTGGCATGCTGGGTCTCAGCTGGAGTTCGGTGCCAGGCAGGCAACACCAGGGGACAGCATCAGCAGGGAGGGATGACCCAGTGCTGCCCATGGCTGAGCCCCCCACATGGTGCTGGGCATGACCTGGGGGCACAGCCAGCCCCACCTGTGATGGCACAGGCTCCAGCCCAGAAGCACTGATACAGGTATCTACAAAAATGACAAAACATGGACCTAGAAAAGGTGATGCTTTCAATACTGGTAAGCAAAGGAGAACCTGTGGAGCTAACTGCTGCCATGTGTAGTTTAGACAGATAAAAATAATTTAACTGCCACTGTAAATGAGAAGAGTGCTTATGTTTTGCCATTCAAATAAAACAGTGGGTAAGTAAGCTCTCTCCATATGCTTCAGGGTGTGGAGTGGGTCTCACAGTGAACTGAGGAGAAACTATCCCTAAGGGGATCCTGTCGTGCTTTTGTAGATTTAATTCAATGAGGAATTTGCTATTAGCCCCGGGTGTGCATTTCATAGGGCTGCTTTTCCATTGTGCCTCTTCCCTGAATCAAATACCTTGCTTTTTCTTTTTTTTTTTTTTTCTGTTGTCTCCCACTTGGAATAGAAAAAAGTAGATAGAAGAAAAAAAGAGAAGAAAAGCCAAGATAAAAGAAAGTATTAAAGAAAAAGCTTATTTAGTCATTCTTTTCTCCTGGCCCTGAAAAAGTCCTGGTACTTTCTTACTACTCTCATGTGGTATAGCACATGAACCAAATAGGAAATAGAGACATTGTGATACCCCTCCCACTGTGTACAAATTCATGTATGAAGAGCATAATACAAGAGGTAAAATTCTTATACCTCTCCTCTGTCATATCTGTCCATACCTGTCATACCATCTCTCATACCTGTTAAACACCCCTGGGAAATTCACCATCCTTCAAGCTCTCTGTGGGATGTAGACTGCTGGTTTGATGGGCTCCCAAAGTTCCCATTAGAGGTGGGAGAGGCTGTGAGAGTGCACAGGTGTGAGGAGGGACAGTGGCTGATGTCCCTAAGCATATACTGAGACACCTGTCCCATTCCTCCAATTAAGACCTTCAGATTCCCCTGAGATAAATCCCGTGGGAACCGTAAGCATCCAGACATTAGCAGGCCAGCCTTCACCCCAGGTGTCTGCAGCTCCTGCCCATGGAGAGGGATGGTGGCTGTCACTCCACTCCTCGCACATCATCCCTGTGATGCTGGGGGCCCTGAGCTGGCACAGGTGAGTGCTGCGAAAATCAGGAGAATAAATCAGAGGCCATTGTGGAGAGATGAGGGTTACTGCTCTGGATGATCTGGTGCTGTCTTTGAATGAACGTGAGGCTGAGCAGAGAGGTCAGACCAACGGGGGGAGTTGGCCGGAAAACAGGTTGCAAGAAAAACATGCTGAACTCGGTGTGAGCAAAACAGTGGTTTCAGAACGAAACAGGAACTTGCCTGCTTTAAATATAGTCAGATTACTGTGCGTTGATGCTTTTCTGAGGCAGAACAGATTTTTGAAAAGTGGAAACTGAGGAAAATTGGTCTTCATGTTCATGTGGACTGGAATGTCTGTGCTAAATACAGGATAATGCAGATGAGACTGTAGAACACTACCAGAGAGGAATTTAATGTAATGGGAAATTTGAGTTGAACAAAATTTGATTTATCACTTAAGAAAGGCACAAAATCCTGTACACCAGCTGACAGAGCTCTTCTTTAGGGGCTGGTGTTAGTGGTGGACTTGGTAATATTAGTTTTACAGTGGACTCAATGATCTTACAGGTCTTTTCCAGCCTAAACTATTCTACAGCTTCAAGATCTCTGCCGACACTTTTGCAAATAGATTGTGTTGCTGGTGCACAGTGCTGATGCACAGACTATTGCAGCACAAACAGTAAAGCTAGAAAGCAATACTTCAATCTGAAAATTAAGTTTTCTTCTTGTATTTAGGTTACAGAGATTGATCCCTTTTTTGAAGGAGACCATATTTCTAACCATCCCTAAGCCGAGTGCATGTGCAGCAGCTGCAGGCAGGAGGGGATCCATTGCCACCCAGACAGAGGGGTCAGGTCCCGACTGCCCAGGGCCGTGCTGAGCACTGACTGCAGCCAAACAGCTTGACCTGTCTTTTTCCTTCCCTTCCTTAAAAGACTGAGTTATTAGCTTGACAGCTTTGTTGCCTTAAGTGGCACTCCTTCTTCATCACCTAGGAGAAAAAGGCATGAGGAAAACTTACTGGACCAGAAAATGTGTCTCAGCCCGACAGAGCCAGTCCAGATCCCCTACCCAGTCGGGGAAGCTTCAAGTGATCAAGGTGCCATTCGGGGTGCAGCAAGGTCAGCACCCAGGAAGATGAAGACACCTGAACTTCTCTGGTGCCAAGGATATGCACAGAATCAGTGCCTTCAGCTCTGAAGCAGTGTATGAAGGCCACAGCTGTGCTGGTAGCTGGAGCTGATTTCAGGGCTCACTGGAGCCCTGCTGTGCTCATTCCTGCAGGGATTGAGGAGAGGAGTCAACAAGGCAGGAGGGAAGCTGCCAGAAGTGCACAGCTCACTCCATGTTGTACACTTGCCTACCCCTGTTGAGGCTGGCAGGCACCCAGAGGCTGCAGAAACAGTGCCCTGCTGCTGTGTTTGTTTGCTACTGGGATGCTTCTGTGCCGACACAATTAGCTGGGGTTTCTTCCCTCCTCTTTAATGTATACAACTATACAAAAGAAAATATCTTATCTTAATGACAAGCTGAAAAGCTGACTCCACATTCGACTAACAGCTCTGCCTCTTTCCCAGCCAGTTCTGTGTTTGCTGGAAATCCTGCTTACCCTGCAGTTGGTCACAAAAAGTTCTTACTTATTTGATTGGTATGTTTGCTCCTTGTTTATCTGCCATTTTCCATGTTAATACTCAACAGCTAAGGCTTGGTGTGTCCCTGTGCATTGGATTTGCATGACCAGGTTTTGGTAATGAGGATGCTACAGGGATGACTTCTGTGAGAAGCTGCTGGAAGCTTCCTTCATGCCCAGCAGATCCAGTGCCAGGAGGCTCCAGGATGGAGGTGTCCCTCCCCAAGGCTGAGCCAGTTAGAAATGGTGCTAATTTCTCTGTGATAACAGATTTAAGGAAGGAAAAAAGTTATTGTGCAAATGTAATTACAGCCAGAGAAGAACAGAGTGACAATGTGTGAGAGAAACAGCCCTGCAGACACCAAGGTTGGTGAAGGAGGAACAGGAGTTGCTCCAGGGGCCAGAGCTGAGGTTCCCCTGCAGCCCCTGGTGCAGCCCACGGGGAGGCAGCTGTGCCCCTGCAGCCCATGGAGGGCCATGGGGATGCAGAGATCCACCTGCAGCCCCTGGAGGAGACCCAGGCCACAGCAGGTGGATGCCAGAGCAGGTGGATGCCTGAGAGGAAGCTGTGAATTCATAGGAGGCCCATGCTTGAGCAGGGTCCTGGTAGGACTTGTGACACCATGGGGACCCACACTGGAGCAGGCTGTGCCTGAAGGACGGCACCCTGGGGAAGAGTGACCCACATTGCAGCAGCTCATGGAGAAGTGTGTCTGTGGGTTGGGCTTACATTGGAGAAGTTAATGAAGAACTGTCTCCTGTGGGAGGAATCCCATGTGGAGCAGGGGAAGGACTCCCCTCCCTGAGCAGCTGCAAGAACAATCCGTGATGAACTGACCATAACCCCCACTCCCTGTGCCTCTGAGGAGGAGGAAATAAAGTCTGAGGAGGGAGTGGTGGGGGGAAGATGTTTTAAAGATTTATTTTACTTTACTTTATTTTATCCCGCTCTGATTTAGTTAGTAATAAATTTACTTAATATCCCCATGTTCATTCTATTTAGGCTGTAATTGTGTTTGTTGACTGATCTCTCTTGTCCTTATATCAGCTCATGAATGTTTGTTATATTTTCTCTCCCCTGACCAGCTGTGGAGGGCAGTGATAGAGGGAGTAATGGGTGCCTGGAATCCAGCCTGGTTCAAACCTTTACACCCTGTGATCCCTGCTGTGCTTCCCTGGGGTGAAGCAGCTTGGACTCGCACCCCATGACCTATATTCTTGCAGACTGTGAGCCCTGGTGGCACACATACTTCCTTTGGCCATCCATACCAAAATCCTCAAATTTAAAATAAATGACGTATTCTGTAAAAAAAGTTCTCTGAATCAAGAAGGGCATTAGCCAAAGCTAATCTTGTTTCATTCTGCAGTGCAGTGCAGCTTATTATTATGCATCATGGAACTTATGTGTCATATAAGAAACAGGAATAACTCCAGAGATGTTTTTGATTTCAGAAAGTTTTGGTTTTGTTGTTTTTTTTTTTTTTTAAGTGGGGTAGAGGGAAGGAGTGAGACTGTTGAGAAAATGGGAAGATTTATTATCCAAATAATGAATTCTAGGGCCTAACTCAATTTCATAGAATCAGAGAACAACCTGAATGAAAAGTGATGCACAAGGATCTTAGAGCCCAATTCTTGGCCAGTCTCAAGGATGACACCATGTTCCTGACAGTGTTGTCCAAACACGTCTTGATCTCTGTCAGGCTGGTGCTCCCACCCCTTCCCTGGGGAGCTGTTCCAGTGCTCAGCCACCCTCTGGGTGAAGAACCTTTTCCTAATGTCCAACCCAAACCTCCCCTGACAACTTCAGGCCATTTCCTTGGGTTCTGTCACTGCTCACCAGAGATAAGAGATCACTGCCTGCCCCTCCTCATGATGAAGCTGTGATTGCAATGGGCTCTCCCCTCAATCTCCTCCAGGCTGAACAGACCAAGTGACCTCAGCCACTCCTCGCACGGTTTCCCCTCCAGGCCCTTCACCATTTTTATTGCCCTCCTTTGGACACTTTCTGGTAGCTTTACACCTTATATTGAGGCTCCCAAAACTGCACACTTTGGATAATGGAGAAGTAATTATGAAATTAGTATTGAATGACTGAAGTTCCTCTTCTTGCCCATATGCTCAAGTAATTGTTGAGCTTAGTAAAACTGACTAATGATTAGGGATATTTTAATTATTCATTATGTGTATCTATGAGATTAATTTACATCTTGGTTCTTTTAAGAGAGGAGAGGGGTAAAAATTTATGTCCATAGCTAGTGGGAGTGGGTTTTGATGTTGGCAGTGGGCTTTGCTATGGATACCCACCGTGGGCTCAGGCAGGTTGCAGACCCACTCTGACAGCCACAGCCAGGGCTATTGTGGGCTGATTCACTTCCATCCTCTGTACTACTCCTCTTCTGCATGCTGGTGTTCTCTGTTCCCAAGTGCTGGTTAGATTTTTTTCTCCATCACTGCATTCAGGGTGGCTATCAGACCACAGTCCCCTCAAGAGTAACTGCTGCTCCTAATTAATTTTTTTCTGTGCTTGGTCGAAACTCCTTCCACTATTGATGATGGGGAAAATTTAAGAGCATGCAAACACCAGCAGTAATAAATGACCACAGTACTTGCCTTGCCACTGAATGCTCGTGAGCTGCTGCATGCTGCAGAGGCCTGAGCACACTGCTGCCTCCACTCTGCCCGTCCAGTGCTGTGGCTCCCCAGCCAGTCTGCCCTGCAGTCACAGAGTCCTCCAGAGAGATTCACTATTCTAAACTGGTATCCTGAACTAAACAGGAGGAACAGCTCACAGAAGTCACCAGAATGCAGTGAGTCACACACAGTGTCTGCCCACAGGTGATGGATTTTCCCTCACCTATAAACCACCAGGGATATAGAGTCATTCCTAGCAGGGGCTGTGGCAGTGAGGTGCTGGTGTGTCCCTCAGCTCAGCCCAGGGCACAGACCCACAGACCTGGCATTGCGTGGATTGCTGGCACAGGATGCCAATTCCCACCCCAACACAGAAGGGTGGGTCCTGTTTCTGGTGGGATCTTGGGTCCTGCAGAAGCCTCTCCACCCAGGTGGGGAATGGCTGGGTTGAAGAGAAAACCTGTGTGAAGTCAAATCCACCTGGCTGACCCATCTGGAAGGGGTCCCACTCAGATCACTGAGTGCCACACCTCCAAAAAACCCAGGCACTGAGAGATGCTGCAGGTTGAATGAACCTGGAAAAGATGTGTAATGACTATAGGAATATGAGAATCAATCTAAGATGTTAAAAATGAAAAAAACTGAAGTGCATTGAGTTGCGCATATATGTTAAAAATACTTTAGTACCTTCAGAATCCCTATGAGATGATAATTCTTTCTTTTTAAAAAGATAAATCATGTCACTCTCTGGGCCTTCCATAGGTCTGAAGAGAAAGGCATTGGCAACCCAATACAGTAAGACTTCCAAAATACCTGTAAATCCTATACAAGATCAAAGGATTAAAATAGTTTTCAGCTATTTCCTTCACGTATGGATTTCAAGATTTTCCTCATTTGTTGTTTTCTTTGGTATTATAAATGAGACAGAAATCCAAATGTTTGAATGCTGGATGTTAAGAACTGGGGACTTGCCTTGGAGCTGTGGGATTTGGGCTGTGACTACTCCCCTGCTGTGGCCACATGGTACCACGAAAGGGTGAATCATGGCAGCAGGGGGGGACCAGGACCACCTGCTCTAACTCAAACCTGCATTTCCCAGCAGCAAAACCTGCATGGGCTTTGCTGCCAGTGCAGCAGGTGCTGCAGGCTCAGGCTGCAGGCTGTACTCTAAGGAAAAGCCTAAAACAAAGTAATGAAGGAAGAGGATAAATCATTGCCAGGAAGAAACAGCTGCTGTAAAACATGTCAGACCTTACCAGACTTTATGTGAAACTCCTTTGCTTGACACTGCAGCAATTCATCTTTCTGAAATCCTAAACAAGGGCAGGAGATAGCAGCCAGATGTGCTCTCCAGCCCACACTCTGGGCACGTGAGCAATGTCCCTTTGCCTGTCCTTAGGGGTGGTAGGGACACAAGTGGGACAAGAGCTGCAGGACTGCACCTTTGGTGGCCTCCAAGCTCAGCATCAGCTTGCCCAGTGGATCTCTTGGGCAGCCAGGAACCAAGCTGCAGGGGGCAATCCTCTGCTTGCTACCACTCCTTGGCAGGTGACCAAACCACCATCTCCTTTCTCTGGGACTGATGGTCGAGGTTAGATGGAAGAAAGGGATGGGGTGACCAGGGACATGATGTGAGCACTGTCTATAGAAATAGTCTAAACAAGTAAAGTGAGCACTCCTCTGGTTACCTCTCCACTGCTGGACTGTTCTCTAGTGGATTTTATTTGTGGTAACTTTCAAAAGGACTGATGGTGCAGAAGCTTAGCCAGGGTACTACTGCTGCTACTTCGGAGGAGGCAGCAGTGCTATTTTTTTAGCAGAAGGGATGAACAAACTTTTAGGTGATGACTGTAGCTTGCTTGAGGGCAGGGGACGAAGGGCTTCCTGGCCCCTGTGCCTTCATCTTGAGCACTGCTGTGGCCAAAAGCTGGATTTGCCATGACTGGGGCACGTGGAACTGTGTGAAGTCCTATCAAATGCTGACTAAAAATGGCCAGGACCAAGGTACTAAGTGGGAAGGAGATTGCTGATAAGATTAATTGGCAACAGATTAGTTACTGTTGTGTTCATCCATGCTTCTTCTTCAAAGGGGAAATATCTCCTATACACTCCCTGCAGACACTGTTTTTGTATAGCTGCTGCTGCTGTGTTATCCCCCTTGAGTAGCTTGTGATTTTTCGAAAATTCTAAAGATATCTTGAGTATGTCACTGCTGGACCTCCCTGTTACTCTTTGGAACAGTTTTAAAACTTTTCTCTGTCTCAAAAATTCAGCCTCTGTTCCGTGCTAAGCAAGCAAAGTGCTCAGTGTTCTTGATCCCCATGGGAGTGAGTACTTTACAGTACTGTAAAGGCGCTGTAAAGCCAAGACAAACTGCAGATTTCAGTGATTAGTAAAAAGCCATTATTCTTCTCTCCAAACACTATAGAGTCTCACAAACTGGGCTGCACAAGTCTAAAATCCTGGATTTTAAACCAACAATAGAGAAATACAGTAATTGCAACAGCTCTGACTTAAGTAGCAAGTGAAAAATCAGAAATAAAACCCTTGTAAGCTTCCCTTTTCCTTACTGATCTGTACTGGGTGCTGCTTGGTGTGGCTGTGGGGAAAAGGAAGTTCTTAGCCCTTACACAGTGAGGCTGAACTGACCACTGGAAGTTCCATTTTTGTTGGTTTTGGTTTGGCTGGACACAGACATTAACATTGAAATGGAAGGAAATCAGGCAAAGATAAAAAGGAAAAGAGTGAAACTGAGGAAGCTGGTGTGAGTTCAAACTATTTGAAGAACTTCTGGCATGTGAAGGCTTTGAAATAACAAAAGAGCATCTTAAAAGGAAGCTCTGTTGCTAAGCAACATGAATTCTTGTATATGGAACTCCAGGAAGATAAGAGAAAAACCTCTGCTGCTTTCAAGGAAGAAATGCTGGTGAGGAGCCATAGCTGCATCCAAAGTGTGTTTGAAGTGTTCCAGCCACATCCTGTCTGTGAGAGGTCAGACCCTTCAGGTCAGAGGGGCCATGGTGAGACTGTGCAGGCAGGTGAGAACCACCTCTCCTCCTCCACCTGCTGAAATGCAGGAGCATCGTGCTCCTGCTCAGGGTGGATGAGAATCACGGGAGAAAACTGAAACTGCAAGTGGCATGAAAAAACCATAGGTCATGCTCAGCCAGATGTTTTGGGAATGTGAAGTGATGTTTCAGCAGAGTTTTGATTGCTTCAATTAATTTCTCAAGTTTCCCTCCTCTTTCTCCCCCATTCATTTTAACAAATTCTCAATCTTTCATGTTGATGGTCTTTGCCTGATGATCATCCATCCAAGTGCCACGTAACTACTGGATATAACATAATGTAATGGTGTGAAATGCATTCTCCATTCATAAATATGTAAAAATAAATGTATTTTGCCACAGAATAACATTTGTTCCTTTGTCCTCTCCATGCTCCAGAGATGGGGCTCACAGTGGTCTTGCCTTGCTTGTCAAGTGTGAATCCTTGATTAATCTAGTTTGCTGATGGGAGAACAAAGTGACCTCTTTGCTAAAATTCAGGATTTCGTTCTTCATGCAGGTGCTGGGCATTGAGGCTGCAGTTGGGTGCTGCTAATAAGCTGTTTCTGTTAGATGGTTTTGAAAGGGTAAATTGTTGTAATTCAGCCAGACTAGAGATTGGGGGTATGGGACGAGTGGTTCCATGCGTGCAGAGTCAGCCACGACCTCTGTCTGCTGGCCTCAGCAGTAACCAGTGACCTGAGCCCACAGGTGATTTCTCCTGTCAGACACTTGCTCCTGAAATCCTGTCTGCTCTAATGTCAACTTTCATGCGATTTTTTTTCATATATGTACACCAGATACCTAGTCCCTGTTTCCAAAACTATGTGCAAGGAGAAGAATTTGCCAAATGTTGAGACTTGTGGAGTTAGACAGATCCTGGTTTACCCCTGAAAAATCTCTGGATGGTTCTGCAGTAATGTCAGGGGTAATAGTCTGCAGGTTGGTCATTAGTCTTCTGAAAGGGTTTCACTTGGCAACTCAGTCTTGGACAAGGTTTTATTTTCATCAGAGAAATCATAGCAGAACTTCACACTGCAGCTTGTCTGAGTGTTAGTTCTTTGCATATTGCCATCCCTCCAAAACACCAATTTCCTTCAAAGGAATGCCAGAAACAAGCCAAAGCCTCCTCTTTGGTTTTCTGAAATAACTTTAAAGAAAGGAGTGAAATTCTTAAGAGACTGTGTTCCAGCTCTCTGTGCTACCCTGGGGTACTGGGAGCAGCTGAACAGCCACATCCATAGCAGGGGAAGTCTGGAATGGCAAATCTCCCTAGCCAAAAGGAAGGGAACAGTGCCTGGGCTCCATCCTCTCACAGGCAGTGATGGCAAAGTCTCGCTGGGATGGTGTTGGCTGATAGTCAGTGCTTCCTCTGCCACTGGGGCCCACTGCCTATCACACTTGCCATCAATTACATGCTTTTTCCTCTTGGTGTAGCTGTGTTTTCTTTGCTCTAATTTAATGTGTTTCTTATTTTGCTTTCCTTCACTTAACATCATCTGCAGCATCTATAGGCTGTTGGCACTGCAGCCCCCATCCCCTCTCCTGCATTGCTTCTCGCCTGGTCATTGCCATCACCCTCATCTTGTGGGGACAAAACCATGTTTAAAGACACCTTCTGAGAAGGTGTGTGATTTGTATTTGTCACTCTGCTGTGCTGATCCAAGCTGCACCCCTTGGGGCAGACATGGGTCTCTGTTGTCTGCCCTGCACTGTGGGATGTGTATTTTCCTTAGGTCATGGAAGAGTGGGTCTTAAAGAAACACTATGGGCTGGTACTGGCACTCCATTTTAATGAACGAAGAGGAAGTTTCAGATGTGTTGGTGTGATAGAAACAGCAGTGTGTCTCAATGTGCTGCTGTTTGTGAGTAGTAAGCCTGCTCTGGGCAGGGTTTACCTGGTTTGATTAAATGACACAAACTGAGTGTGGGCAATAAGACTGTACAAATGGACTGGTTTACACACAAGTGGAAATAATTCTAGAAGAGGACAATAGGTTGAACAATAGCAGAAAGGAAAATTCCTATGATCCTGATGAGATTTCCAAAATTTGCCTTCATATTATCCTTCTACATTTTTTTCTTTGCTCTTTCAGATATGTAAGCAGCAATTGCTATGGACCCAATGTTGCAGGAGTCATATCCAGCATTGTGGAGTGAGCAGGACCTTAGGGAGATGGAGTTTGTAACAGATTTAGTTGGTTGCCTGCTACCAGGCGAAAATCTAGCCAGTTACTTGAGACACAACCACGACTTGTCTAGATTTTCAGTTAACAGTGTTTTCCATGGCCTTTCTTTTCGAGCTCCCGTTCCTAAGCTGCTGTCAGCCCTGGCCTCCTCATGCCCAGCTCTATGGGATGCCTGCAGTGCATGATGCTGTGTCTGTCTGCAGCTCCTGCTCCCACGCCTCTGTACTGAATGCCATGTTTGCTAAGGCAATGTGGGATACCCTGAGCATGACAAGACAATGAAGAGTTCTCTTCAGGGTAATCCATCTTCTTAGCATTATTTAAGTGTTTGTGCACCTTTCAGGTGAGTGCAATTTCACCTGAGGAGGTTGTTGCTTCAATATTCAGTGATCTGTGCTGGTGACTTGTTGGTGTAGTTCATGGGATGTTTGTTAGACCTCTTAGACTTGAAAGATTTTGTCATCACTTAGATGATTCTAAGTGGTGGTAACAGTGCAAAACCAAAAGGACTCTTCAAGCAAAAATTCACTTCTTGTCCTTCCAGATATAGATTAAACAGACTTTAAAAGGAAAGTTTTAAGTGACTTTTTTATCTGAGTGCAAAGCTCAGAGTCTGGATACACAAGAGAATAAATCCAACAGTACATTTGGAAAGAGGGATTATTTTAAAATACAACCTTGCAGATTTCTTTTCTAAACTGGAAAGTCCTAAAAGACAGAAACATGTTTGAACTCTGCAGTGCAGATGTTCCCTCCGTTTAACAAGTGCACACACAGGGGTACAGACAGAGGCAAACTACACAACAGAGATGAGAAATATTGCTGAGGTGCTGAAAATTAATCGATGGAAGCAGGAGTGAGGGGGCGAGGGAGACAGTCTGAAGTGGAGCTCTGGTGGCAGAGGATGAAGCCATTACACAGCCCCTGAGCTGTGAACGTGATCATAGAGTAACTGTGTAAATGTTACATTTTATGTAAAAAATCCAATAAAATATGCCAATTTTGCTAGATTTGCAAATAGATATTTTTTGCTTTTTTTTTCAAACCTGCAGGTCGAGCTGAAATTCTGGGAGAAAAGGGGCTAGGAAAACCTCTATGGTTGGGAACCAAAGCTGCTGCTGGCACATGTGACCAAGGAGCAAGTTGCCAACATTTTCCTACAGTTTTCTTCCAGATCATTGTTTGCTCCCACTGCTGCTACTGATTTCCACAAGATGGGGCTATTCTAACATGGATTTGGCAGCAGACCGTGGGGAACAAGTGTGCTACTACATATTCTATATTTTATATATATATATATATAATTTTTTTTTTAATTTCAATGACAATATTTCTGAAGCGGGTAGAATTTATGAAAAAAAAAGGCAAATCCCAGAAGTAGCAGCTGGAGCTCAATGCATATTTGGATAGACTGTGTCATCAAAAGACCTCTTGGAAAAATTGCTCCCAGGGGATGGAGGCAAATACCCTCAAAGTGCAGCTTTGCCCCACACTGGGGCAGCTGTTGGGGCGTGCACCTAGTCTCACCTTCTGGAGGGTCTGTTTTGCCACGGCTGAGGAAAGTTCCAATGCCCCATGTCCTGAGCACATGCACGGTGGCTCTTTGACACCCATCAGACTTTGCCTGTGGCCCCAGTCTGCAAACATTAGCCCTATAGGGCAGCAGACTGCCTTTGATGAATCATGATAACCCTCTCCTGAGACCTTTCTGTCCTTTTTAATCAATTTTTAAGTCTTGCTATGTCTGTTTCCGTGTACCATCTTCTTCCACTGCAGCATCTGTTCATTCCCTCTCTGCTTTACCCCCTCCAGCCCCATTCTCCACTGAGTCACAGTGCAGACAAAAATTCATGTAAATGCTGTTGCTTTATGATATATGTTTGAAAACCCCGTGGCATGCCTGTCTTTTGACCAAGTCAAACCCACAGAGCCGAGCACCTTTTGCCCTTGTTGGAGCATACCTTGTCATTGCAGCCCCTATAATCAGCAGCAGCTCAGGGAGAGGCATTTCAATCTGGGGATTTTCAATAGGAGCTGTCAAAGCCAGGGCCAGGTTTATTTGCAATGCTTGTAATGCTTGGCAGAAGGGTATCATGAGCACCCCTTGCTCACAGCTTGTGTGGGGCTGTGCTGGCATTGCTGTGAGGAGCTGGTGCTCTCTGTTGGCACACAGAAGATAACTGCTATCTCTGTGATGAGGTGTTGCTGGCAGCAAGAGCCTGCCCTGAGTCCAGGGCCACCCAGGGAGCCAGTGGGCAGAGGTTCCTTCCCAAGCAAGTGCAGCAGCAGAGGGCCAGCCAGCTGCTGCTTGTCAGCCACACGGGGTCTGAAATCCTCCCTGCTGCGGGTCCCAGCCCAGAGGAAACCTCAGCAAGATAAATAAGGGTCAGCTATCTATGCCATTGCCAGATATGGCGATGCTGCACCTGTCCAAATTCCCATGTGAAACCTTAATTCACAAAGACTGGAGCATAAACGTGTTTGACAATTGTTGGTTAAGCTTTTTTTACACTATGGTTTAACATCCATCCTTTCCTGCCCCCAAATCTGTGCTGTACAGTGGAGGGAGATTTGGGGGAAATATAAAAGGCTCTTGTGAACCCCCAATCAGAAGATTGTCCTCTTTGCAGGCATCCTTGAGGCAGGCCAAAACCTTTGGTACACTCTCAGCACACAGGCACTTATCAGGCACCGTCTGTCTCTTGCTTTTCAAGACCAAAACAGATACAGAATCAGCATAATTTCGATTTCTTTAATCTGATGACCACTTGGAGCAGCTGCTAAGTGTGTCTGGGAGGCCCCAGAGAGCAGGCAACCTTCAGCCTTGGCCCCTTCCAAGGAGCACCTTGCTGTGTGTCCTGCAGCTGAAGTTTGCTCCTCTTCCTCACACTCTCCAGTCTCCAATATGAACTGCTTTGAAGTGATTTTGTTTGAGCCACTTCACTGCCACTATACCACTTGTCCTTTCAGATTCTTTAAGGCCTTCTAATATGGGTTATTTAAACATAGCTTTAAAGGTGTAGTTTTCATAAAAGTGTGTGCATGCACTCCATGCCTGGCTCAGGCTTGCATGCACCCATCTGGCTGTGTGGGAGCACAGGTGTGCCAGGAGCATGTCCAAATACAAACAGCATTTGCTATCAGCCATGAAAACCTGCAGTGTGCAACTGCCTGTGGATGTTCAGGGTCTAATTCTTGTGGACGACAAACTGATGGCTGTGTGTGGGAGCGTGGCCCAGCCAGCACTGGTTCCAGGAGTCAAAAATGAGTGGCCTAAAGTACATTATTCTGCTTGCATGCAAGTCCTTGCTTTGGTCAGGGAGCCAAGCTGGAGGACAGCAGAGAGGGAACATCTTGCTTGCTATCCCCTGCAGGCCCAGCATTCAGGGTCAGGGAGGGCTAAAATCAACCAGTGAGGGGTGCCTGCCCATGGACACCAACAGCTCACAGAACAATAAATGATCGTGTTTCTTCAACACAAAGGACATGAGGCATGTGATAGCTCTTGCAAGCACTAGTGGCACAGATATTTGTTCCTTTTATGCGAGAATTAAAAAAAAATGCCAGAAGGACCTAATAAATCACAGTATAAATGCTACTATTTGAAAGATCTGGGCTAGAAATTAGTTGAACTTTCAAGAGTTTCACATGTCAGGGGTGTGGGTGATTTAGGCTAGTGATTATTCAAGACACAGGGTGTGATTGGACTTTTAGGATTTGAAAGGATTACACATGCTTGTCAAGTGGGTGTTTAATCTCTCTTCAGTTATAACTTCAGTTTGTAAATGTTGAAACTATAAATCATCACTCCCTTGGTCCATGGCATAGGACAAACTGTGCTGATTTCCTCACACCTCAGCTTAGATTAACTGCTTTTCTCCAGTGCTATTAATGCCCTCCAAATTATGATTTTTCCTTTTTTAGTGCATACTGTTTTGTGCACACACACATATGCAGGCAGGCATGTGTTTCATAACAGGTTTTTGTGCTTGTGACTCAGAGCTGAACTATTAAACCATAACACATGGCTGACATCTGGAATTCTCTCAGACGTTTCTGTCATTTGCATATTGGTAGCCATGGCTTGCTACTCTCCTTTCCTCCAAAATGTAACTTTCTTTATTCTCAGCTCATAAAAAGAGAGCTGGAAGGTTTTACTGAACCTTTTGGTGTCACTTGATCAGTACATACATATATATATAATATTTTGTCCAAGCCTGCTTTAAAGGCACATGTGTTCAGAGAGTTTGGCAGAAAGATCTTACTAAAGAAAGCCTCTGCTTCATCTTTAGGTTTAAAATGGTTGCATACTATGAGAACATTCAGAAAAATCATTGTTTTTGCACAGCAAGAGCCTGTGGTTGCTATGAGTCAAAAGCAGTCACCTGCTAGCTAGCAAAGTGCGGTAAGATTTGCAAATGGATTGGCTTGGTGTTTGAATATAATTATTTACAGTAATTCCTCTAAATGAATGCCACTCATTTTGCTGGTTTTAGAGCAAGATTAAAATATGCTGGTAGTTGCTGTAATGTGGAATATTTTGTCTTACCTGTGTCTCACAGGGTGTTGTGTGCTATTCCCAGGGCAGTTTGCCATGAGCTAGTACGGTCCTGTAGAGATTAGGATTTTGCATTCTTCTTTAAATATTGTAGAGATGCCACTCAGAGTGCTGCAATTAAGGATGTGTTAAATTTCACATTGATATCAAGAATGCAATGAAAACTTCTGTCTCTCTGCCATTGTGACAACTGTCAAGCAAACGGAGTGAACTCGGGGAATTGTTCCTGGCTTTGGCTTAGAAAATCATCTTGGTTTTCAATTCAGTCTTACAAGCATGTTTTTAAATTTGAGGATTGTCTGATTTTCTACTGACTTTGAGAAGGGTGTAACACTGCTTTACTGATGCTTCAGCAAGAGAGGAGGAGCATTGTCTAAAGCCTATGCTGTTCCCTCTAAGAGTAAATATAGTATGTCTTCAAAGCACCTACTTTGCCTGGTGAGGGGCTGCAAAAGAGGGGTGACTGCTGCTGTGTTTCAGATCTGACTATGTCTCTTCTGTTCACGGTAGCTGAGTCAGTGGTTCAGAAAATAATTTTTGCCCTGGTTCCATCAGTCAGATCCCTGATTGCTACCGCTTTTTAGTAATAGCACCATGCCAAGGGAATCTCATTGTGACAGACTTTGACTTTTAAACACATGGTGTCTGGAAGAGCATTTTTTCCCAGGATCTTTCATCCCCACAGCTGCACTTTCCCCACTGACTGGACAAGTGAGTACACTCTTGTACTCACTTGTCATGATTAAAGTGGAGTCTTTTCAACTTCTACAGACTGGTTTCTTCATCAAAAGCCTCTTGTGCTAATGTGGCCCTGAACTGTATGTATCCTTGCAAGAAGGTTTTTCAGTGCAGACGGATACATATGCACAGGTTCACTAAAGGTAAGTCATATTTGAGCAGCCTGAGTGCCTTCTGTGATATAACTACCTCGATGGGTAAGGGGAGAGCAGTGGACGTTGTCTACTGGACATCAGTAAGGATTTCAACAGTCTCTTAACAACACCCTCATAGACAAACTCAGAGAGGCGGCCTGTATGAGCAGACAGCGAGGTGGATCGAGAACTGGCTGAACAACAGATCCCAGAGGGTCAAAATCAGTGGCACAGGGTCTAGGTGGAGGCCTGTCCCTAGTGCTGTCCCTCAAGGTTCAATGCTGTACTGTTTAAATTGCTCATCCGTGACTTGGATGAAGGGGCAGATTCCTGCTCAGCAAATTCAGAGGACACAAAGCTGGGCACAGCAGTTGATACCCCAGAGTGCTGTGCATGCTTTCAGAAAGACCTCAACAGGTTGGTGAGATGGACACCTGGAGTGCTGTGTCCAGTTCTGGGCTCCTCAGGACAAGAGAGACGTGGAGCTCCTGGGATGGGTCTAGCAGAGGCTACAGAGGTGATGAGGGATCTGGAGCATCTCTCTTATGAGGAAACTGGGTCTGTTCAGCCTCAAGGAGATAGAACGAGAAGGGACCCCATCAATATGTATAAGGATATGAAGGGAGGGTACCAAGAGAACGGACCAGGCTCTTCTTGGTGGTGTTGAGCAATAGAACAAGAGGCAATGGACAGAAATTGATGCCCAGGAAGTTCCACCTGGACATGAGGAAGAACTGTGCAGGTGACCATGGACTGGAACAGATTGCCAGAGAGGCTGTGGAGTCTCCCTCACTGGAAATACTGAAGAACTGCCTGAATACAATCCTGTGCCATGTGCTCTCGGATTACCCTGCTTGAACAGGGAGGCTGGACAAGATCTGGTCCCTTCCACCTGACCCATTCTGTTATTCTTTATGTTAAAGTGACCCTGGTGGCTGTGCCCTGATTTTAGTCAAAGCAGAGGTGGCCCTCGGTAGGGGTGGCCATGGCCAGAGCAGTACCAGCTCATCTGCAGCCCAGGGCAGGCAAGACCACCCAGTCCACCTCCTTGAGCTGGTATGCAAATGTTGCTGTATTTTAGCTGCTGACAGCTCTGCTAATGGATTATGTGGGCACACAAAAGTGAAGTGCTATAAACAGCAGTTAAAATTATGTTGTAAGAATGTCAAAATCAAACTCAATTTTTGATATGGTCAGACATACTACTTATTTTCTCCTTATAAGGGTTAGAGCTTATTGTTATGGTTATCAGGTGCTTCTGATTGTCAGATTCTGACAAAGTGTGAGACTCTGAGATGACCCTGAGACTTCCTCACCAGATTTCTGTGTCAAGCTGATTTCGCTGGAAAACTTCAGCCAAAACACTTGGCCGTTCTTGAGCACAAATCCTGTGCACATAAATCCTGGTGGACACACTCTCCTGAAGTGACCCACACTTGCTTCATCCCTTGGAATGTCTCGCGGGGGGGGCATATGCCCCAGGACTTGCACCAGCACATGCCAAAATCTCTGCCAGCAGCCAGAGTGTGTGCTGTCCCCATGGGGCCCAGCACTGTGCTTCAGCTTGGGATGGGTGGTTTGTGCTTTTCCAGTCTGGGGTGGGATAGGAGGGACTGTCCTTGTGTATGCCCCACACCGAGGACCACAGTTTGGGCTTGCTTCTTGTAAAATGAAAATTATTGCTTCCCACACCTCCTTACCCCTTGCCCATCTCCCCAGGCTGCCTTGAAAATGAACATGTTGTTTCTGAAGCACTCACGTATTGTAGTGGCATGGGAGACAACAGGCAGAAATTAATTAGTCTGTCTTCAGAATGGGGTTTTGGGGATTATAGAAAATAAGCCTGTTAATCATTATGGAGAAGGTAGAACAGTCTGAACTGGGTCGTCACTCACCCTGGGTACTTAATGACATGTTTTCACTAGAAAAAAATGGTAAGATCACATTAATTAAAGGCTATGCCAGAATGCATATGTACAAGGGGGGTAATTGAAGAATGCTGAATGTCTGCCAATTTGACATTACCTAACTAGCTTGATTTTTCAACCACAGTAATATTCTCATATTTATGTATTTTTTGGGGATGCCATATGAAAGGAAAGTATTTAAGCAAAATAGCATACTGAGCAGAGTAAATTACAACAGCAGGGTTTCTTGTTACTCTGTGCCTGATGGAGAAAATTAAAAAGAATAGTAAAGGGAGCAGGGAAGCAATGGTTTGTGTATCGTACATAAAAAGATACTGTAACAGTGGTGATCTGTCTGCTGTAGTAATGAGGTCAAACTTTTGGAATAATATGGTTTCACGGCAGGACAGGATAGTAGAGCTCTGTTGAGCTGAATCTATATTAGATAGTGTTAGTTATCTACATAAAGCTGCAGAATAGGTTAAATCTTAATTTTATTAAATAGCAGACAGAATCACCTTATGGATTTTCTAAGTTCCTAACTTTCTTTGTCTCTAGCTTGTTATTCATTAGAGCTCTGCACAGCTCTGTGGGCTCCATGAAGCACTGGGCTTGCAAATTCATGGTGCTAGCCCTCTTCCCCAAGCTCCTTACTCTTGTTCTGTGCTGTCAGATGCAATATTCAAATACATCAGTCTCTTTAATATCTCTGGTTTCTCTGTATATATCCCTTGTAGAAATAAAAAGACAATTCTGCCATCCTGCAACTAAGAAGCCCTGACACAAAAGTGTGCTTTTTCAACAAAATGTTTGTATCCTCAGATCTCCAAACATCTTAGACCACCAGCACCTAATCTAATCTCTGGGACTGTTCCCTTCTTTCCTTGGTTTGGCACCTTATGGCTCATTTCTTCATATCTCCCTTGAATTTCCCTGTGCTGTTTTGACTTATGTTTCTGAACTAGGTCAAAACCTTTGGCCAGGTAGTTTCCAGTCAGAATTACTTCTGCTGGGACACCTCAGAGGAAAAAGAGAAATCTGATTAAACATGGGAAAATCAAACCAAACACAATGTGATTATACCTGAATCTGTTCAAAGGTCAGCTGATTTTTCAGATGATTTAAAACCATTAAATTGAGCAAGAGCAGATACACATCATTACTCGATCTTATCTTCATTGCCTTGGATGCCTTTGATCTCCATTTGTCCTTCCCCTGTTTGTTTATGCTCTTTCATGCCTGTCTTCAAAGTAGACTGTAAAGCCTTTGGGACAAAGAGCAGTGGTGTGTCAGTAAATGGGAAGGACACACTGACTCCTTCATCTTGCCCAGTCTTAACTGTGGGAAATGGGTGAACACTGCAGTACTGACAGCAAGAATGGGTAAATCATGTAAATGGGTAAACGAGTACTGAAATTTACCTGTGGAAACACTATGCAGGGGGAACAAATTTGCCTGAGCATCTTATCTGGATGCTTGGTGGCTGGGGGAGCAGTTGCTTGGGGCACCTGTGCAGCATTCAGGAGCCAGCCTGACCAGCACTGTAACCTGTTACCAACCAGAAGCTTCGGCTGAGGGACATCAAAAATCTATTACTAAAAAAAAATTAATCATAGCAACATCACATGTTTGTAGCCTTAGGTTTTGTATAGTTTTCACTCCGAGGGTGTTTCATAAATTGTTGTGCCTCGAGTTTTAGTTCATATGTTGTATAAGTTGTTGTACCCCCTGTGTGTAATAGTTTTTCCCTTGACTGTTACCCCTGTTTCAATGTATAATGGTTTCACCCTTTCCCGTGGTTACCCCTGTCCATTACCCTAAACCCCACCTATTCTTCCAGAACTTTCCCTGCCAGTTTCCCTAATCCCCTCCCAAGCCCCTGTCAATCCTCCCTGGCCCTCCTATTGTTCCAGCACCTTCTGCGTCAGTCATCCCCTCTTTAGTATGTGATTTGATGTTATGTATAAGTACACGCCTATGTTATCCCCCACTGGTTAATTATGTATTCCTCCCCTTACCGTGAACCTCGTACCCACCTTGTGGACCTCCCCCGGATTTAAGCTGATGCACACCGGTCCTCCCTGCCTTTTTTGGTTCCCTTTCCTTGCGTCCAGTTGCCCTCCCTGCCCTTCGAATAAACCCTACCCTGGAACCTGAAAAGGTCTCCCTGTCTTCCTTTACTTCTCCTCGGACATTGGAAGCGGCCAAAGGGGGCTTGGAGCCCTAGCTGTACTCTGGGTTCAGGAACCTGAGAGATAGCCCACTCTTGGTGCCGGCAACCCGTGGTGCTAGCTGGGCTTGCCAGGCTTTGAGTGGTCGAGGCTGCCCCGTCAATAAATAGTTTCAATCACTATTGCAGAAGCAATGCTCTGCAAGATAATCTCAATTATTATTTAAATATTAAATTAATTATTGTCAGATTTTACACAAACAAAAATAATAATGTGAGGAAGAGCTAGAGTTAAGACAACCAGTGGAGCAATATCAAAAGATTACAGTAGAAATTGATCTTAATTGATCTTAAATGCATTGATCTTAATGTTTTAATTGTGTTTAGTGCTTCAGGGAATAACCTATGTGAAGAAGTTGTTGTAATGCTAAATTAGATATCAACAGGTGTGAGAGAGACGAGTCTTAAACACTGGCACAATGCAAAAGCCCAAACTGAACCAGAAATGCTACTTACAATGCAAATATAAAACAACTGTAGCTGTTTTCCCCAAAGACTATTCTCCAGACTTTGTTACAGTGGTTAGGGCATATCTGAACTCTTCTTAATGTTTTACTTTACTCTTGCTTGGGTTTTGGCTCTGTCCATTGCTGTGAGGAAGAATTGTGTGAGCACCTTAGTGCCTCTGTCCATGGACTTATTGAAGATGAAATGTGCTAAAACCCAGAAGAAAAGTGAAAGCAGTGGTTACTAATGCATTTAAATGAGAGATTTCTTCATTTGGGTTGGTAGCTCCTTTGGTGCAGATTTTTACAATTATCTCATATTAGGCGTGATGACTTATTTTTGCAAAAATCGAATCCCTCATTAGTGACATCTTTATTTCTATCCCATCACAGGTAGATATGAAAGACTGGACTGTGTTTTAGCAATCAGAGGGGAAGTGTAGGTGAATTCATTGTCAAGAAAACTGCCCTACTCCACAGGGAGGCTGAGAAACTGGTAAATCAAAACTGAAGATGGTTGTGAGAGGTTTGTCTGAGGTTTGGTTTTTGTCCATCACTACTCAACATTGTAGTAAAGTAGAGACAATTCATTAAATCTGCAGATAACACCAAGGTTAGAGTGCTGAGATTATATCTCAGGAGGGGTTTGAATTGTAAAGGATCTCAGTGATTTAAAGATATGGGCTGATAAAGGATGGTGTAAATAAAGACAGTCCAAAGCTCTGCCTTCTCAGAAGCTATTAGATCAATGGGCACAGGTAGGAGCTTGGATGAAAGGTATTCTGGGGTGTGTAGTTTCAACAGTGAACATGAGGCAAGATTATCCTCCGGTTGCAGAGGGATGTGGAAAAAGTGCCAGTGAGGATAGGAGTGTGAGCTCTAGGAGGATGAACTGAGCCTGTGACAAAGCAGCTCAGGAGCTGTGCCAACAGCAGAGAAGTTGGGCAGCAAATGGAAAAAGTCCGAAAAGAAGGGATATGGGATGCAGCAAATAATGTTTTATGGTGAAAGACTGATGGTTTTCCAGTGGAAAGAATTGGAGATTGAAGATGGAAGAAAGAAATATTTTGCTGCTGCAGAACTTCTGTGGAGTAAGGGAATGGTAATTTGTAAACAGCAGTGGAGAAGTTTCTGATTTTAAAACAGGAAATGCTTTCTGGTGGTAGTGATGGTGAACTGCAGGAATAGGATGCTAGTTTTTAAGAACCACAAGGAGACACATATCCCATAAGTGACACTGGAGCAGCTGACTCTGCCTTAGAGCAGCGGTAAGAAGTTCATAGCTCTTCAAATTCTTTTAAGCTGTACTATGAGTCTACAACACAAATATGTCAAAGCATTTTGCATTGAAAAAACTGAAAGAGAGGAAAATCTGGCTTCAGACTTTTCTTGGTATGTCAGGTGGTACAGCTTTTCCCTCCACAGCAATAGGTGTCTTGGCTCATTTTCAAGGATGGTGGTGCAGAATGAAAGAAATATAAGGAACTTGTATTCTGAGTTTCTTCTGCAATTAATTGTGGCTGCACTCTGACATGGGACGAATTCTAATACCGCTTCTAATGTGGCTTTGTCATGAGCTCTAAATGTCACTGCTTCCCGTTGACTCATTTTTGTGTGTATGTTGATGAACATAATACTAGACTTTGTAGAATGTAGCTTGTCTGAACAAAGGTAGCTGTCAAATGCAACTTGTTCAGGACTTGGTTCAAGCTGCAGCTAGATTTGGCAAATAAGGTTTTGTGAGTCAGTTTCGTGGTAACATGAACTGTGCAATTCCTACAGGGGAAACAAAAAGCTAAGAATAGTGTTACTGAGAATGTGGTTTTGGTGGTTTTTCTTAGTAAAGAGGTGATGAGCAAGATGTAGGCTGTAAAAGGGAAGAAAAGATGTGTGAGTAGGTACATGGGAGAAATTGAAAATTCCAGGTGAGATCTAGTGGTTTGGGCATATAGAAAGGTTGACTGGATTGGCTAACTCTTAATGCTCCAAGAACTTTGTACTTTAGCTGCAGCAGGAATTGTTGTCTCAGGTAACATTTTTTTGAGCTGCTTCTCTTGTGTATGTACTATAATTGAATTCTAAGAAGTTATCAAGGGCTATATCAAATGCTTTAAATAAGCATCTGAAATATGATGCTTCCAGCTTCCAGGCTTAGAGCAATTGCTCTGCAGTTTTATTACAAAGAGTTTCAGGCATTTTTCACAGGACATAGAAACGCCTAGCTGGAGAAAGAAATTTCAAGCATTTCCATTGAAATTGAAGAGTTCTATGATATCAGGTTGATTTTCCTGGAATTTCACAAAGAAGGGGAACAGTAGAATAGTGATAAGACACTTTAATTATTTTAAAACATTTCAACAAACTCCTCAACCTTCCTCCAGCTGAGCACTGAATATTGCAGTAAAATACATAATATTAGGATGTTTTGATTTTATCGATTTCAGAGTGTTCAGATGACTGGAAAACAGATGATGCTGCAGAACCACTAATTCAAAAAGTGGTAACTTGAGCAGTGTGCTGCAGCCTGATGTGAGAGAGACAGGTCTTACACAACTCTATTTGAAAGCTTCCTCACTTTGTGGTTTTTCCACATCAAGAAGATCAAAGAGGAGAAAAAAAATTGCCCTAACAAGATAGATTTTTAACCAGATAGAAACTAAGCCAAATGGTATGCAGCTTCTCCAGGCTTCCACCAACTAGTTTCTTCCAAAGAATGAGATTCCACCTCCAGCTGCCCTATTGTTCCTCTGGCACTGCTCTGGGTTATCCCCACTGCCTGCAGTTGCTCATTGAATGTGATCAATAGGGGACTGCAACACGACTTACAAAAATATTTCATCCAGTGCAGCATGGACCTCTGTTCTCACACGTCTGCTCCCGAAGTGGCAGAGCCTGTGTGGCTTTTCTCTGCTGCGTGCAGAGCTGAACGCAGAGGAGCTGTGTGCTGCTTCTGCCACCGATGTTGCTCAGCAGGTTGCCATGCTCTGCTCAAAGAGCACTTCCCCAGAGAAGTGATGGGATTAGCGTGGGCTGCCAAACCTGAAAGAAAGAATCTCATAATAGAACAGGATTAGTTGACAGCTGTGGCATGTCATTTCCACCTCTTCTTCATCAGTACTAACTGAGCTGTTTATTTGCAACCCCAAGCTTCTCCCTGAAAATTTACAGAAAAGCTGGTACATGAAAGCACTGCTTGGTTGATTCACTGGTTACACAGAATCAGGTCCAGCCCACAGAACCCCATAGAGAGGGACTTTGCCGAGCTGGTGCAATTATTTTTTCATCACATCATGCATTTGAAATTATTGCATCTAAAATCTAAAAGAAAATTACCTAATTCTCCTGCACCACTTCTTTGGGGATTGCAGCTTCCATATGCTGAAAAATGATAGCTGAAGACATTTAGTGATACAAAACAGGTCCTCTGTTTGCCTCCCAGCAGCAAGGTCAAATTTGGGTTGTACTGTTGTTTTACATCTGCTGTGTTCCACTAAGCTTGCAGATCTGTCAATCCAGCAACTCCAGTAGTCTGATCAATTATTTCTTTATAAGCTCGTGCTGTCTGGTATCCAAATCTGTGCTACTGTTAGGTTTAATATTGTTAATATCTTCCAATTTATTTCTCTCCAGATAAAGCAGAAATTTCCAGAGTCTTCGTCTGCCTGCTGCCTCTCAGATTTAACATAGCACTTTGTTTCAGGGGAGGCTGGCAGATTTGGAAATCAAAGTGCATCTCTTGGGTAGCTTCCCAGCTCCCTGGACAGGGCCGAGAGTCATAAGGTCAGTAATTCCTCACAGGAAAGAACAAGGAGACTGTAGAGCAGGCCTGAAAACTGAAGCCTGTATAGGAATGCAAGAGAAAGAGGGAGCTGACTGTGGGTTGGACTGCACATTCCCTTTGCAGCAGCACTTGCACCCTGGTATCCCAGGTGTTCCAACATGGGAGCTCAGACTCACACACGCTCTGACTGACTCACCACTGCAGGCAAGAGGTCAGGCTTCTCTCTCTGGTAGCTAGAGCTCATAAACAGGTTATTTCACTGAAATATTTTTCTTGAAAAAAAGAAGTGGTGTGTAAACTCTCTTTTCACTCACACAATAATAATAGTTTGAAGCTCTTCAGCTTTACAGATGCTAAGCAGGAGAATGTCTGTACCTTTCCTGTGCCACGCCTGTGACCTTGGCACTGTATTTATTGCAAAGCACCCTGAAAGCTGTATCGTTCAACAGCAGCACTTGCACCAGGATTTCTTGTCTGCATACCGAGGTTTCCCTGCAAAGCCTGGAGCTTGGTATGCCTGTGTCTCACTGTGTTCCCCTGAGGTGCTGGAGGTCTGGTTTTCAGATCCTTTTCTGAATGAGGCAGAAACAAAACTTAAACGTCAGCCTGTTGGTCTCCTGGTAATTATTTTAAACAAAGGTTCAGACTGTGATGTTGCGACTTCTTCTCTCAAAAATGTTGGTCTATTTTTCATTCTGATAATGAAATGTTTGAGATGTTTTAATGCAATAGGGTTTCCATCTAGCCTAAGGTCCATGGCACGGCTTTGTAGATCAGCTGTAGGGCGAGAAAGAGCTATTAGGCCCTCAGACAGCTCCATATCAGTAGTTAATAGTTAAGATAAAGATTATAGCCTCCCACATGATTGTTACAGTCCTGTTGTCTCTCTTTTTCAAGTAGAGATGATGTCGTCAGAAAAAGGTGTTGATTGCTAATGAGGCAGAGTAATTCTGTGTAGCTTCTGCTTCCTAAAACATCTTTTTTTAAAACGCTTTTTTCTTTTTCTTTTTTCTTTCTTTTTTATTGGTTTCATGTTCTCCCTTCTCTGCAGCTCCTAAAGATGTGTGCCTCAGTTTGGCAAACCCATGTGTGGGAAGATGGAAGCAGTCAGAAGCCTTTGGAAGGGACCCGTGTGGCCTGCATACCTCTGGGAGACTCTTCTGCAGAGGTGTCAATGAGGCTGCAAATATCAGGTAATGATAGAGAGAAATGGGATCACTCAGCTCAAATTGCCTTCCATAGAAAACATCAAGTTATCAGTTCATAATTCACAAGTAAAAAAATGCAATTAAACTTTGTCAGTGCTCCCTTTCTTGATTTCTCTTCACTTTTTTCCACAGTTTGATAGAGCACCTTAGTAAAACGAATTTGATATGATCCCTTCCTGTTGTCTTACATATTTGTTGAGGATCATGTAATGACAAACCTGTGTCTTGGTTAGAAATTATATCCATTCAAAAGTACTTAAGCAGACAATAGGAACTGTGGGAAAGGAATATGACAGTCCTGAGTAATGAAAGTTTGGACTGAAGTATATTTCGGCTGCCAAGGAGGGAAGAAAAAAACAAACCACATAAGTTTGGGTACTGTTTTTCTTTCCAGTGAAATGTAATAAAAAGGAAAATTTTACTTTGGAGATACCAAATGTGTTACTTTCATCTTAAATGAAATATTATTATTTTTACACCCTAAAACCACACAGTTTATTTAAAAAATATCACCCACCTTCGTTTGGCTAACACTATTTGACCTGAATTACGAAAAGATGAATTTTGGTCACCTCTGAAACTATTTATTTAGTTGCCCCTTGGTTTGTAATCACCTGCCACACCATGAATCTGTTTCTGTGGACTCTGAAACAAAAAAGGGCAGAAACAAAAAAGCAAGGGGCTGCCTATGGCCAGAGTGGTTGCAATTATTTACAATGATGTTGAAGGTCCATTGTAGAAATTATGGAAGAGATACAGATTTTTCCTTTAAGCCAGATAAGGCCTTGGTGTTGCTGTTATCCTGCTTCATCATCCCTAGAAGGATTTATGGTCCCTGCTCCTCAGGTATTTCTGCAGAAACTTTCTGTTTGTTACTGCTACCTTTACAAAGCAAACCCTCTGTGTGTAAGATGATGGCCAACAATTGGGGTAAAAAAAGCCCGATTCCCTCTATGCTTCAGGAAAAATGGTCCTAAGTGATTTAACATAGAAAAATGTAGTAGTACAGACAACTAGGTTAAATAATAGCAAAGCAAGACATGCTTTAAATGAAAACAGCCCTCTTGACACTGGAAGGAAAATTATCTGGAAGATGTAGTACATATAAACTTCAAACCATCAGCCAATATCTGGCATCAATTAGAAAAGCAGAAGCACACTGGGCTGCCCCATGGGTTTGATATCACATCCTGGCCCTCCTTGCAGGATGGCACCAAGCACCCAAGACCCTACCAGGGGCAAGGCAGAGCAGACTTTGCCAGGGTTATATGAGCAGCTAGTTTATAGCACCAGTTAGGTAACTGGTAGAGATCTGTGATATGGGGGTAATAAAAAACTTGCTTTTGAAGTCTTGCATTTTTCTCTAATTATCTTTCTTGTGTTCATGCGTGTGTAGGTATTATGTCTAAAGGTGAAGGAAACCCTGATTTGTGACAAAGTTTCCTCCTCATATCCAGTCTCAGTCTGTTACTTTCCAAACAGGAATGACTGGGTTGAGTGCCTCTGAAAGCCAGAGGGCAAATCTGTGTGGCACAGATCTGCACTGGAAGTGAAGCCAACAATTACAGTAGCAGTCATATGTAAGGTATCTCTCTGTGGCAATCACTCCAGCCATGCTGTGACCATGGGTTGAGTCCACAAGGAAATTGTCATAAATTTCATTGAGCCTAAGAGTGGAGAACAGTCAAAACCAGAGCTGGAGGGTAACTGAAGCTTGGTGCAGCTGCCCTTCCCCCCCACTCCCCAGTACACCTCTTAGCTCTGTCATGCTGGCTGTGTTGAGAAAACTTCCTTGTCATTCTGGGAGAAGTATCTCATCTCATCATTGAGATTTGCAGCAAGACAGATCGATTTTCTCTCTTAAGCGGCATTTTGGCAACACACAAATGCAACAGATCCAATTTCTTGTTTTTTCTCTTGGGCAATCACTCAGTGCGACAGTGGCAAACAATCACCAGGTACCAATGCCACAGCGTCAGTGCTCCACTGTCTGAAGAGCACTCTTTGCCTATGAAGTCCTGAAGATGAGCCTTAGCTGGCCAGAGTGCTGACTGCCAAAGGCAAGGCTACAGAGCAACCTGTGGTTTATTCTCCCCATGGGTTTTTCATGAAGCAGAAGGATGGTTACATCTGTGGGAGCATTTCAGACAGTTGCTTTTCTTCCTAAGCTGAGTCTGAGGCAGTTTTAGCCTCTGGAGGAGTATGTGGCACTGAGCATCACAGCTGATAGCATCCTAAGAGAGCTGAAGGATGAAAGGTAGACAGTGAGATCATTTGATGTCTTTTGGTTTCCCACAAAGGCCCTGTGACTTAAAGAAAATTGATTCTATTTTCAATTTGGTTAAACACTAGATATATAATTTTTGAAAATAGTAAACTGGCTTCTTGTTATCTGACCAGAGAGAGATGATTTTTGAGCTTCACATGTAATTGAAAACCAGCCATCAGCTGTAACTCCTACCTGAGGTGTTGAGCTTTGCAAGTGAGCTTGAGCACTGGGAACTCAGGCCACTCTGTAATGACAGTACCTCACTCATTTTGGCTGCCTGCCTTCTTCTTTCATCAGCTCTTGGGATTTCATTAAAGCAGAAAATCTGTTGTGAAGAGATGATGGATAAAGATTATGCCATGCAACTCAACAGTTCATCTTTCACTCAAGTATAGCTTTTCCCTTTCTTTTACAATGACTCCTCATGCATAAATGATATCCATATTCCTGCGTTCCCTTGAAACTTAGATATTACTTCTGACTGCATCATAATTTTCTAATTGTGAGACGTTTCTTGCTACAGAAGGGTAGAAGGCACCATTCAGTACTGTCTGAAGCTGTTTAATGGCAATGACAAAAATTTCGGTTTCCATGTGTTCAATCCTACCACTTGCTGTCTCCTCTGTTTTCTGATCAGTCTCATCCCCTCATCCGAAGATACATACTTAGATCTATTTCTACCAGACCTAGTCTTTTCCAACTTTCATGTGCAGATCTATTTCTCAGCAGGCATTCAAAATCAGGCACAAGCTCTTCTTCCACACTCGTGTTTGACTTCTGACTGGGAGCAGGTCTGGGCTATGCTTTCATCATCTTTCCCTCTGTATAGATGACAAGAAAGAGAATACAGAATGAAGCAGGGCAGCTGCAATGGCCTCTGCTCAGCCAGAACAACACTAATACACTGGGTTTTGTCATTTCTCCAAGGGAGCATAGGCCTTTCTTCATGTGCCACCAGACCTTTATCTCAGCAGGAAGAGAGCATTTCCCTCAGTGCTTGAGGCTGACTGTAAGGGCTTTCATATTCTTTAAAAGAAGTTGCTCTGTAGAGTTGTGGCAAGTTCTGTGAACAGCTGGAAAAAATAATGTTATCTCTTGCAACCCCTTTTTTTTTAGAATTCTAAAATCCCCGAAGGGCCGTATAGCTGTGCACTTTGCAGCAGTAACTGCTGACAGGCTCCTGGTTCAGCCTGAACACAAGGGAGGCCTTGCAGCCTCACCAAGCCAGGCAGCTCTACTCATAAACAGGACTTCCATCAGAGCTGTGAGCAAAGGTGTGTCCTTTGCCATTGACACGTTGTTGTGAAGCCCTGGGAGCTTGGGAACCTGGGCAGTGCTTGATCCTCAGCTGTGGGTGTCCCAGGCACCTGGGTTCCCAGCCCCAGCCTGGGCAGCTGCAGCGAGGTCTGCTCTGCTCATCACAGTGTGGTTGATTCCCACCAGCTTTTGGAGAGCCCCTGGCAAGCAGCTGGCTGCTCTCTTCCCCTGGCCAAACCCTGTGCTAGTCAACAGCCATCCTGCTACTTAATATTTCAAATATGCGTGAATAATCCACTGAATTTCAGTATCCCGTTATTTTCTCAGATTCTTTGTGGTCACCATGGGTCATGGCTCCATTTCAGACCTGAGAAAAAGCTTTCATCATGAAAGTTGGTCTGTTTTATTTTTGAAACTGTGTTAGTCTTATAAAATATATTCCCCTCTGTCCACAGACCTTGTTGCTTTGTGTTCTTAGATCATTATACCTCACATCTGCTAGCACCACCCTTGCCAAGATGGAGTAACTCTGTTATTCGTGTTGTGATTGAGAGCTCAGAATATCAGTTTGCTGGGGTTATAGTTTTTTTGAAGCAGTCTTGAGGGAAACAGTGCCCAAAACACCTCTCCCCTTTCCTGGCTTTGGGAAAAAGCATACATTTCTGAGTCACACATGCTGCATCCTTGCCTCAGGGCTCCTGCCACCAACTTGGATTAAGGTAATTGTTTGTTTACCCTAACCTGGCTCTCTACACCTGCAAGATTGGAGGACTGCTGCTTGTTTCCTGGTTTGCTGCTGCTGCTGTTTCTTCTTTTAGATGAAAAATCATTAAGTGACAACCTGCAGTTTGTTTTGGAATTCAAATTATTTACACAGAAGCCAAACATTGGTGTTTCAGGTGGTTCCAGTGAGTGCTCTCCCATTTCAAAACTATTTTCCTTTATTCCTTTGGGCTGGAATAGGGAGGTGAGCTACTGTGCTGAGGCAGAGCAGTTGGACATTGTGGTTGAACCACTCCTCCTCTGCAGACTGTTCATCTACACAGCACCATGTCATGTTGGTGTTGCTAAGGTAGGTACAGTGAGTTGAAAAAAAGAAGTGAATTTTATATTTATGGTTCGTATTTTCTAGTAAAGCCATTTGTAGGGAAAAGACTAATTATCTGGGTCTCAGTCTGCTGAAATTTTCCAGTTATCATAGTCATGGATTCACAGAATGGTTTGGGTTGGAAGGAACCTTGAAAATCATCCAGTTCTGAGCCCCGTGCCATGGGCAGGAACACCTTCCACAAGAACAGGTTGCTCAGGGCCCCTTTGAACTTAATCTTGAGCCCTTCTTGGGATGGGAACTTCTTTGGGCAATCTGTTCCAGTGTCTCACCAAACTTACACTAAAGAATTTTTTCCTAATGCCTAATCTAAACCTGCCCTCTTTCAGTTTGAAGCCATTCCCCCATCCTATCACCACATGTTCTTGTGAAAGCCCCTCTCTATCTTTCTTGTAGGCTCCCCTCAGGTACTACAAGGTGTCTCTGTAGCCTTGTCTTTTTTGGGCTGAACAGGGCCAGGTCTCTCAGCCTGTATTCATAATCAGATAAATTTTAACTTTGTTCCAGGTTTCAATTTTTGTTATGCTACAAGTGTGGGTCCTTCCTTCACCTTGGCTATATTTTTAATGTATAGAATCAGCAGTTTTAAAGTCCTGACTTGCTGTCAAGTTTTTATAAAACTTCTTAGTGTTTCTCTTGAGCTTTATCATCCCTGACTGTGCTTCTCATTATGTCAGCTAAAGAAATAGTGTGGCTCCTCCATGTCAGCACCAGAATGGGAGGGCTGTGAAGGAGTTCAGCTGGGGCACGGGTAGCTAAGGGAAGGGGAGGGAGTGAATGCTTGTTTTGGAGAAGCTGTCAGGGTGTGTGGTGGAATGGCATGGGAGAGTCAGGGAAGGAGGAGCCTGGGGGAGAGAGGTGGTAGGGTCAGGATAAAATAATATTTGGAAATGCTGACCCAGGGAAAATGTCAGTGCAAGACTTAATGGCTGGGCTGACAGGTAGGTGAGAAGCACTCTCTGAGGAAAAGCCTAATTGCAAGCCCCTGCTGCTGTACATTTCCAAAGTGGGGCAACACATCTGGGCACCTGGACCGGTGGTAGAGAAGACTGCAGTGGCCATGCAGAGGTGTTACAGCATGGGGACTTTCCATTTCCTCATCTCTCTACTGTATGTGTGGAGATCTTAGCAACAATTTGGGTGAATAAGTACTGCTGCCTTTTCAAGTTTTAAAGGGGAATGAAGAAAGCAGAAGTACAACATCACTGGCATCTGGGTATGTGTGTTGTCAGAGAGCACAAAGTGCAAATAAAAATAATGAGGGGAGTGTGGGGGAGCTGGAAGTGGAGGTGTTGCAAGAAGTGTGATGTGCTGCAAAATATTCCTGCCACTGACAGTGTTATTGAGTGGTAATGTCTTGGCACGCTACTTTTAGACATTGGTTCATCTTATTCCTCCTCTCTTTCCCTGTTGTAATTCCAGGATGGTTCTGGGCAGAGAAGGTGAAGGCAGAAGTGGAGGTGTGTAACATACTCTACATTGCAAGCCTGAAGTATGTCAAGCATTGAAAGGATCAATGAATTGTTTTGAGTTCCTGTGCATGGTTGAGACTCCAGAGGAAGTAAGGGAAACATTGTCTGGGTGGTCCAAGGAAAACTCACAGGGCTAAAGCTTGTCCTCTGGCTCCTTGTCACACAAGGTGTCCTCCCTCATCAGTGGAGGCCCTGGCTTGGTTCCCAGGGTGGCACAGCCGTAAGCGGTGCTGTGAGGTGGGGAAAGCCTCCCTCTGCCACGAGCTGTTCCACACCTGTGGGATTTGCAGTGTCAGCAGGGCTTTGCTAGCACGGTGGTTAGCTGGTCACAGCAAGCTGTCAGAAAGGCTTGTCACTGCACGGCGTTCTGCACCTGGGAAGCTCATCATGATGATGTAAATTATGCACCGCACCAGGGACTTGCTCTCTTCTCACTAGGCTCAGCAGGTAGCTCACAGGCACTGGATTGTGCCAGCTGGACTATGAAGAGATCCTATAAGTGCATTCCTGATGAGAAACATTTCTTACCAAAGCAGAGTTAACCTCTGGTGACTGCTGTAAGCTCCCATACTGGACCGGTGAGATGTTAGGCAGTCTCAGACACAGCAACATGCCTCACCTTCCCTGCTGGCTTAAGCTCGCCTTTCTTTTAGGGCAGAGAATCTGAACTTTTTTTTCTGTTTGTATTTATTTGTTTTTAAAACAGAGTGATTTCTTTAAAAAAAGAAAGCACATGGGCTCTAATGTGACCCTTCCATGTTTCTGTGCAGTGAGGACCTTCTTATTTCCTGAATGGCTTGTTCTGCACTCCAGTTAACTCACACCCTGGATTTCATCCAAGTACATTCTGTTTCTTGATATGAGGCCAGGCTTTGCTGAGTTGTGGTGCCATTTTCTTCTGCCTGCTCTCCTCCCAGTTCCTCTATTATCATTCTCATTGCTGAGTGTGACTAGCACCCCTTAGCCCAAGGGAAGAGCAGAGCCCAGCCCCGTGCCTGCTGCTGACAGCAGTCGGAGCAGGAGAGCTGGAACTGCAGTGAGCAGTTCTTCAACGAGCCCGTGGGTTGAGCTGTCCCCAGCTCAGCCTGTCACTGAGAGGTATGTCTGAAATCAGCTGAAGCAGAAAACATTTGAACTCTACACCCTGCCAAATACCTTCCAGATGTGTAAGATGTAGCCTCGCTGTGGACTCTGACTGTAGCTCTGCCAGCATACGTCTGCACATTTCTGGTGCACAGGGAACATGAAAGTAGATATTTTACAACTGCTGCCTTTTCCTAGTTCTCCCTCCCTGCTTTTTGCAGTCCTTTTCCTATATTTCATCCCTCCAGTTAAAAAAACCCAAACCTACAAGTCTTACTACTGATTTATTGAATCCTCTTTGCACATTTCATATGTTTTTGTGCCAGCAGTGTGGTAAAAAGGGAGGGAAACAGAGAGACCTTGTTCTTCTGCCTGGAAATCAAATCAGTGCCCAGGTCTTTAATTATTTCTGTATTGATTCAAGGTGTTCTTCTTGCAGAATCAAATAATAAAATAGTATCAAATTCCATTGAAAAAGGACTTCGATAAGAACAGAGCTTTGTCTTGCTTTCACAGTAAGAATTATTTCCTTAGTCCTGCCGTCACCTGGGCCTGAAGGGTGTCACAGCAGAGCTGTCCAGAAGAGGGAAGGGAGGGAGCAGAGAGACTAAGGATTAGGTTAAATGTGGAAGTGGTAATTCTTCTTTTTTGAAAATAAAGAAAATTATTGGGTTTTAAGGTCTTACTGTTAAAGTACTCTTTTGGTTAAGAAAATAGAAGCCTTGCTTTTTCATTGTTCCCAAACAAAATAAGATAGACTTGTTCTGACTTCTTATCTCTGACTCCACAAGTGGTGGTTATTTTCTGACCTTTGTTGTTAAAAGCTGTTCATTTTTTAGGAAATAATAACCTTTGGAGCCCATGGCTGTGTTGGTGTCATTTTCTCTTGAAAGTTAACCAGATGCAGGCCTGGGATCTATTTTGATGAGAGACCACCTGGGAATCACAGAAGCCCTCTCCATACGCCAGGCAGTTGTGGTCACAATCCTGGCACACAGTAGACCACAGGAATCTAACGAGTGGAAAGACTTCATTTGGTCCCATCATCACTGCTGAGTTGACTGATGGGGCTGAAACGCAGCAATACTCACATACCTATTTCTGTCTTCTTGCTGTGACAAACTAGCGTGTGAGAAGCCTGTCAGTCAACTCATTGGACTTTTGCAGATGAAAATGTCAAACTGAGGTTATCTCCGTGACTGTGCATATCACAGAACTGGGGGAGGGAGACAGGGAGATGTGGTAAGATGGAAAAATGTGTTTCCTATTCAGTCTGCTTATGTTATAGACTGCCTTCTTTTGTGAACCTCAGTTCAGAGCAGTCAGTGCAGTAATGTTCACGTTTTGCTGCAATGTTTGTGATTAATCTGCCCGGAGGGGCATTGGCCCTGAAGTAACTCATAATTTTGTTGGGACAATATCCCTGAGAGATGCAGTCCTCACCAGGACTGTTTACCCAGGTGTGCAAGCATCTTCCGGACTTTGGGCAGGTGTCTCACTGACATGTTTTGTACCAAGCATGTGTGGAGGGACACAAGATCCCATCTGTTCTAGCCTGGCAGCTAACCTGAAGGGGTGATTGCTCTCTTGCAGGCTTTTGATGACTGTGGGGGTCTTTTCTTAGAGCATTTTCTGCAGTGAAAGTCTCACCTTTTGCTGCTGGAAATGTGTGGACCAGACCTGGTTATAAATCTCATTTAATCTAGACTAAAGCAGTTTGACTTGATGACCTTAAAGGTCTTTCCCCACCTGAATGATTCTGTGATTCTCTGAAAGCTGTTTTAGTGCTACGTTTTTAAAATTATTTATTTCTTAAATTGGCTTCAGATAATCGAGATGTTTCTATACCTCAATTGAAGTTGATTAGGGCAAGGTGTGAACAGGATACTGTAGAAAGAAGATTTCAAGAACTGAAAGAATGATCTCAGTTCACCCCTTCTTCCTCAGGTGCTACAGAGTAAAAAGGGGGCCCTTATATTGGCTGCTGCTTCATCTCTTGATATGATTTATCTAACTGTGTGTCAAAACTGGAAAGATCTGGATGAAACAGCTTTGCTTTTACAAAGACTGCTCCTCAGCAGTTAAAATCTTACAGACAATTTTATGTTGTGAAGCGCCTGGAAGTCTCCTTGGCCCCTTTCCAGCTCATTGTCCTGTGGAACATCTTCCTTCAAGCGCCCCCAGAGAGTGACCTCTAACTCTGTGCCTACAGGATGAAGCAAAGCATCTCAGCTTCAAAGCTCCTGAGCTCCTCTTGTAGTCCCTGCCTAAGTGTTATTTGAACAGGGAAAGAGAACAGGCAAGTAACAGCCCTGCTTTGTCAGTTGCAGAGGATGTAACTTCATTTAATGAACAGTACCTCTGATACAATCATTCTGAATGTCAGCATTACCATCTCTGCTGGTGACCTGCTTGCAATATCTCCATGGTAATCAAGGTAACTTTTATGAGCACAGTAGAGATAGTACAGCAGACAGTAAATGAAGCTAGACTTGCTTCAGTCTTTGTGTCCATCTGCTCTTCCCTTTACTCAATTAGCTTTGGATCTGACTTATTTCATTCATGAGTCAACTCTGACCTACTGCCTCAAGTACACCTTAAGCCACTTCTGTCTTCCTTCTCCAGTTTCTTATGCTTATATTAATCCTCCCTGATGGCTCTGATCTCGTATTTTTAGCTGCTTCAGGCCTTACTGATATTCCCAGTGAAACTACAACAATCCCCTCTCTTTAATCTTAGGTGTAAATTTGATCTCTATGTTAATCTGTCATCTGACTTCTCTGGAGATTTCCATACCCCACAGCTCGTGCGTGTGCTGAGACTGAACAAGAAGATAGTGTAAAAATGGGAGATTACAACTAATTAGTATCTGAAGTGATGACTGTTTGCAAATGAAGAGCTTTCTTGTGTTGTGTATGATATTCAATAACTCCAACATCAAACTCCACGCTGCTCCCAGTCTCATGGAAGTCACTCGACTTCCTGGATGCTCTGGGAGCTACAGGGGCTGATAAGGGCAAGCATGCAGGACAGCAGGTCTGGGACCTTTGACTCAGTCTGTGAGCTTTTGGACTGACTGACAGGAGGTGAAATGACATTACCATTAGTGGAAAGAAAATCCTACTCTAACCTTCTTTGTGCTTTTTGCCTTTATCAGACAGTGATGGTTTCATGGAGGGACTTCCCAGATTTCTTCTTAGGACTCAGTGAGTAGAGTGGTTAACTACTTTTCCAGAGGGTGGACTCTCTGCATGACATTCACCTTGGTCATTAACATCATGGTCAGCTGTAGTCTGTGATGTAATGTCTGTTGCCTTAAGGGGTGGCAGGTCCAACTCAAAGTGGAGCAAGTATTGCAAGTCAGAGGACTTTAAACCTATGATAATGAATACGTTATTTATATTATTATATTACTATCATATGCTATTATTTTGAATAATAATTTAGATTTACATAAATTCCATGGTACTTCCTTGATTAGTGCAGGCTTTTGTGGTTCAGGTGCTTGAGGTACCACTTCTTTAATCTGTACAAGTAAGACAGAATGTCTGCAGCACAATTTGACTATCAGAGAAATACAAAGCACTTTAATACATGATCCAATATTACTGATCACAAATCTCTATCATAACCATATGGAGACTTTTCACTTTACCTTGGTTCTTTCATGGCAAGGGGAGAGTTTTAGAACAAGAACTAGTCAGTGCAGACAGCAATGAGCTGACTAAATGTTTTTCTTTTTTTTTGGAGGGAGTTGGTGATAAGTTTTTCCTGAGGTGGTGCATGATTGCTCTTGAGAAAATTATTTTCTTGCATAGCTGTTGGAATTACAACAGACTGATTACTGACACCATATAGGTCTGAATTTTACTGCATTTGTATATCAGGGCTTATGGATGTTCCCATTTAAAATTGTGGGTAACTGAATAGCTAGCACATGTAAAATGCATGAGGAGTAAAACTCCTGCATATAAGAAGCAGTCAGCTCAAATGCTCCTGAGGTTTATGGGCATCTGCACCTTGAACCATTGATTTGGTTTATTATTTGGGGAACACATACCATTTAATGTGATAACCTCTGCCAGTAGCTCCACAAATGTGTTCACTCTGGTGTAAATTACTGCCCATTTAATTATTATCATTGTTGCACATATGGAATGGATGTATAATCCAGGTTTTTACAAGTAAGTGCATAGTCTGCTGTTTGGTAGTATTCAAAAGTACAGTGGGCAAATGCCCCAAGCAAATCTGTTCAAGTTGTAGTTTACATGATTAGGAGATATTGAAAGCAGAAATACTTATTTCCTGATATAGAAAGAAGAAAGAATCCTATACAACTACTTACTCGCTGTAGCCACAGCAAATGAACAACGCCCTCAGTGTCATTGCCTGAATTAACTTCAAACTTAATCCTGAAATATTCACAAAAACTCTTGAAGGGGAATATGGTAGCATGTTCCAGTTCAAGAATAAAGCAGTCAACCCCTCAGTTAGGTAAAATAATGTTCAGCTAAAAAATATGGAAGGATTTACTGGAAAAACAACAAAATAGTCCAGGTTCAAGGTATTCTGTCGTCTTGAAAACAAATAGAAAAAAGCACATCAAAATAATCTCCACTTCATCCTCAAAGCCCTGAAATGCAAAATGCGAATGAAATTTCTAGAACTTACCCAATAATTACACAATAATTTATAAACAGAAAAACAGACAGCAAATTAATTGCCAGAGATTTCAGAGAACATTACAGGCTTACACTGCAAATGAAAATAAACAGGGAGACCGCGCTTCATAAATGTTCTACATTATTCCTTGAAAAAAACAACCAAACAGTTCAGAGAAAGAGGAAAATGGATGGGTCATAATGGGTCTTCTGGCTCTGGGGAGAAGAGTGGGCAGAGAAACAGCAAAGATGAGCAGTTTCTTTGGATCAAATATTTTTAAACCTTTGGATAAACCTCTTTAAATCTCTCTAATCCTTACTTTGTAGTATTTTTTAAAGAACTCTGTATTGTAGCAATGATCCAGTCTGCTCCAGTGGCAGACAACCAAACTGAGACGTTTATTCATCTGTTTTGTCCCTTTTATCAATTCCCAAGTGCCAAACAAAAGAATTGTGATACTTTGCTACATAAGCAGAGGCCTGATTTGAAAGATGGGCTTATATTTCCTTAGTATTATGTGCATGCCCTATCAGAACAGAATATGTATGTATTTATGTATATTTTATATGTAATTAGACATTTCGTCCATATCACTGAAGCTTTACTTTGTCTTCTCATCCTCAAGGAATTTTAAGCAATCAGTTACTCGTATACTCTTTTTCATTCTCTCTTCCATCCTTACACTGCCCACTGCCCATTTTTAGAACTGGGACAAAGTCAGAAAAAAACCAGTCTCTGGAGTCCTGTGAACTCATTGCTGATCTTTTGTAGTAGTGTAATTGTCACACTGTAAATTCCTAAACATATTGAGATTTTGTTTTGTGCAGGGTTGGAAACTTTAGTCAGCTTCTTCAGGAATTTTTGAAAGACTGAGTAAACTGTAAGGGAGAGAATTTACAGGGTTACGTTTCATTTATATGCAGACTGATATTATGAATTTGGCTTATTGGCATTATCCTTTCAGTTAATGAAAACTACGGTTTTTTTTGTTTTTTTTTTGTTTTTTTTTTTTTACAAATGAGAAAAAGTATACACTGGGTACAGCTCTTAGTGTATCCAAAGACTGCAATTCCAAGGAATTAGACATTCAGAAAGCCCATCTCTCCCCAATTTCCTCTCCAAACCTATTCACCTGACTTTGTGTCTCTGAAGTCCAGTTCCAGCAAAACTAATATTCCAGTCTCTTCTCTCTCAATATGTGGAAACTCTCAGGTGGAATGGCTTAGCCTTGACCTCTTTTGCAATTTAATGCCTTGTAAGGCAGCTCAAAAATGTTTTTTATTATATAGAAAGTGATTTCATTGCTCCTTCACCTGAATCTAAAATGAGCACGGCAAATCTCGTGTTTTAATGAGGAATGTTATTGTTTTTTGTTCTGAAATTCCCCTCCTGGCAGCAAACACCACCAAAATGGCATCCTCTATGCACCTAAGGGCTTGGTCAGAAATTGCTACACAAAATCTTGTGCAGCCTCCGGGACATCACTGCCCTGCCAGAGAATAAATTGATAGAGATGTGCTTGTTCATCTTGCTTGTGCTTAAAGACCTAGAAATGAGCTTTGCTCTGTAAATGAAATTTCTTTTAACTGGAAGCGAGGGGTTTTAGCTCTTCATGTCAGATAGCCATAAACAAGCAGGTAAGGAACACATGTTTTGGAATATAATTTGTTTCTGACCACTGCTGGAACAAATAGGTTGCCATAATCTTTCCAATATGCTTTCAACCATAAGGTATTTTCCTCCATATATTGTTAGACAAATGTCAGCTACATCAGGCTTAAGTGATTTCCCAGAATTCAGGGATAGGATGTGCATTTCAGATACTTCCCAGAAGACTTCTTTTCAACAAACATTGATAATTTTACATACCTCATTATGAAGGTTTATTTTCATTTATGGAAGATAGTGTACAAATAATTGCCACTTATTAAGAGATGAAAGAACATTTCAGTGTGGGTTGTTGGTCTCAAATATATACATTATTCTTCACTTTGGATTGTGCATTTCCTAGAATGCAGACTGAATGACTCTCAGGGCAGAGGAGATACTGAATAGCAGGCAGCAAACAGACCCATGGCTCTTTTTATTTTTGTTCCCTCTCTCCCCCCTCCCCACCCCCGCACCCCATGGCTGGTAATGCTCAGCCACAGGATATGAGAAATTAAGTCTGAATATACACTTATGCATATTTATATGCCTGCCTATCATTTCCTAGGCATGCACATGTTGCCTCAAGTACTTTGCCCAAAGAATTTTAGATTAGCCAAAGAGAACACATATCTCAGCTCTACCCAAATAGCCTGCATCTCCTGGATCTGTACTTTGTCTGGTTAAATAGAAGGAAAAAGCTTATGCAGGATGAGGAATTCAAAGCCAAGTTCTGAAGAGGTAGTAAAAGAACATTTCCTAAATCCTCTTCTATACAGGAGACCCTAAATTCTCCTCATTCACATGAATGACTGTAAATTTCAACTAATGAATCTGACTGATAAAAACAAAAGAAAAAAAGTAGAATGTGACATGCTAGTAATAAATCCAATTAAGAAAAAGCAGCAGGAATATACACAAGGTCATAGGCAATAATTTCGTAGGATCTTACCTTCACCAGAGTATCTGATAATCCTGTTCTCTGTGGAGTCATATTCTCTGAAATTATTATAGTAGCTAATAGTCAGGTTTCCTTCATTGTAAAATTTTCACATTAAAATGCTTCAAAACCAGCTGTAGTCCAAATATATATCCTTTTGGTGGACAGTCTGGACAGTCCTAACTAGTAATAATCACTTTAGTCCTTTGGCTTGGGTGGTAGGGACTTCAGGGCTAAAGTTGTTGATTTGAGGTGATGCCAGCAGGCATGTAATGGATAGACAAATATATCCCCTGGAAAACCAGAGAATTTTCTTACCTAGGAACTTAGAGTCTTAAAGACTTCGAGTATTTTCTCTACCTCAGCCACGACATTGGATGTGCAGAGAAAGACACCAATGCCCTTTTCTGCAGGGCAGAGGAGGGGGAAAGATGTGCCTGCAGCTGGGCCAGCCGGCAGAAGCTCCCTGCCCAGAAGGCAAGTCTGTTTGCTTTTTAGTACATGTTCTGTCCAGGTTTGCATTCGCCACTTTGTGTTACAAATGTTGGGGTGGCTTAAATTAGGTAGGCTGTCTCACAAGCATCTAGCCTGCCTCACCTCCTTTTCAAAACAACCAAATGATAATCAAATTGTAAGGATGGTAAGTAGATTCTTGTGCAGGAATATCTGTGTCCCCTAGATGAGCCTTTAATTTACCCACTTCATGAAGAAAAAGTATTTAAACCCTTAACCTGACTGATTATGATGTTTGAGGGTCTTGTCTCATGCATGTTATTTTGGAAAGCTTCTTGGGGAATGTGTGGGATCTCTGATGAATAATAATTTTTGGCGAAAAAAACAAGAAAGAAAACAAGATACTCCTTAGAATTTATCGCTTTTTTTTTCTTTTTTGATTGGCTTATAATTGCATGTCTGCATAATTTACAAGCTCTTATTCGCTGTTAGATAAAAGGGAAGTATGGAATCCTGAGTTTCTAGCCCTGCAAAAGTGGTGTAGATCATTTATTTTAATGACTGGATCATCTAGCCAGTTAACAGGATGGCCAGGCTCTTGCAGTGAAGTGCTGTAACATCTGCAAGGGTTTTTCCCCAAACACTGGTCTTTACCTAAAAATACTTATCCTGTAAAGCTCCTTTTGAGTGGATGGACGCAGTCATTGTTGGTGTGGTTATTGATGAGTGCTTTTCTTCTGTAAAATGGTATTTTTGCAAATATTCTTTTATTGTAAGTTTCTTCTAAAAAATACCCAAATCCTGCAGTTTGCATAAACAGCAGCACAAGCACCAAACATTGGGATCATACCCACACATTTTGATTTGGTTGCTGTTGGGTCTGGAGAACCTTCTTACTTCATCCATTTTTCATCTCTATGTTGCATTTTTCTGCCATGATTTGGGTAGAAAAATGTGGTAAATCAGGCACAGAAAGACGATTCAGCTGTGACAAGATAAATTCAGCTGAAACCTTCACTCAAGGGACCCAAATGACATGAGAGTAGGACCTGTCTGGTGTCTGCAAAGGAGGTTACTGGTGCAATGCTCTGCTGCTGTTCGCCCTGCTGGGTACCTGGCTCAGGCTGCCTTGGGGCATAGCAGGGCTGCACTTGTTGGCGTGGCTCTCTGTGATGGACATTTTGGATACGTGACATGGATGTTGTTTGAACTTTTCCGTGAGTTGAAGTGCTCCCCACCCTGTTCGCCCCACTCCTACAGAGCCCTGTAGGGGCACAGCCGCACGGAGTCACCTGGGATGAAAAATTACCAAGGGAGCAAACCATGCAGCTATTGCACAGCTGTGGGCTAGCTGCAAGTGAAGTCATAAGAAGAATTTTTTTCAGAACCTTGAGGCTTAAATCTTAGAGATTTCCTGGGTATTGCACAAAGCACCCACATCGGCACAGGGCTTCTTTAGGACTAATGTGTTTGATAAGTGAGAAATCCAAAAAGGTGTTTTTTCTAAGATTATGATAGTGAACTTTTGGTTGGCAAACTAATCCAGGACACAGCAAGCAGTCTTCAAAAACTGTGGTGGAAAAACCAGATCACAGGAGAGGAATATGTGCAGCATGCCAGCAGCAGGAGGAAGATCACAAACACCAACCCACAGAGAGCTGGAGGCTGCAGAGCAGTGTGAGTACAACTGTAGTTTCCTCTCAGTATGAAAGAGGGAATTTAAAGATCTCTGTGACTATTGTGCTGTCTGTCAGCAGGAGACTCCTGCAGCCTGTGGGAGATGCTGCTGAGCAGTCAGGGCTGCCTCACAAGCAATGGGCCCATCAGGCATTGTTTTTCTGAGAGACAGGGTACCACAGGAATGGAAACCTTTTAGCAGGGTTGTTGGTTAGTTATTCCTAGAAGCAGTAAGCATGAGTAGTGCTCTCTTACTATTTTTTTTTCTGCATATCTCTTTAGTGAAATTTTCTGCTTACTGTGCTAAATTGCAATTTTAGACTGGAGACTTCACAAGCTAAACTGTCTGATTTTCGGGTATTTGTACCTGCCACAGAGGAAAAGAACAGCCGTATTATACTTTGCAATTCATACCGTGTTCCTTTGTTCCTTCAGGCTCTGCCACCATGCTTTAAAATGCTGAGCACGTATTTGTGCCTTTGCTTTTCTTGATTCCTATGGAGTCTGGGGTATTCCACATGAATGCAGCTAAGTTCAGAGTGCTAGCAAAATATGTTACTCTGCATAATACAAGTTAGTTTAAAAAAGGATATATGTGTATGTATGTATGAGAGGTGTAATGCAGCCATGCTTTCTGGTTGTTGCTCTGAAGTCTGCACACCAGAACAAGTGAGTTTGTTTTATGCCTCCCAAGAGGGGTCTTGTGCAGTGTTTGAGGTATGTGCTGAAAGACCTCATTGGTGATGCAAACACTTCAGCTGTCATTGACTCATAAAAAAGCTCGGAATAGGAAGGTCTGTAGGAAATTGATTTTCTTTAATCCCTTTGTGAAATGCCATGCGGAATATTGATCACCTTGGTATGAATGATTTAAATCTCCCTCCAGCATCAACTGGAAGGCAAAGAAGTTTTTATCTGAGATTTTTTTTTTGGTTGAAATCTTGTGCTTGTCATTTGAATATTAAGATGTTTGGGATGTTCACAGACCCAAAGGCAGCAGAACTATGGTTTCTCCTCAGAAATAGTTGCTATTTAAACTGCTGGAGATTTATTGTTTCATGCAGTGTTATGCCATATATGACTATTTTAATAGCTTTACAGTGAATAACTAGAAACACATTGTAGAAATATTACTCTAAATATAGTATGTTCTCTTTGGAGAAGGCTCAAGATGACTCAAGATTCTCTTAGCATCAGCTTTATTAAGGCTCTTCACTACTAGAATTTATCAGCGTGGAGCATATTTTGCAACTAATATTAATGATGAGAAATACAGTAATAGAAAATCCCTGTGGAAAAAGAAATAAGTTTTAAAATATGTTTGTATTATGTTTTTATAAGTAAGTTACAGTTCTGTGTTAGAGCTGAATTTTTCCAATATTTTTTTCTCCTCTACCCTCTATAAGGGCAAATTCATGAATGCATAAAGTGCAGAGTGCTCTCTGGGTGGAAGGAGGGATAGACCTGTAAGGCACCTTATTTGCTTGGTATTTATAGGGACTTATTACTTTGGTCCAACAAAATATTAGTGAGTTTTTGGAAATTACCTTGCGTGGCAACCAAGCAATAGTAAATAATGGCTGTTTAAACTCCCTGTCATATGAGGAATATTTTGACTTGAAGACAGTTTATTTGACTAAATAACATATATTCCCAGAAATTTCTAGCAAGATCAACCAGTGTAATCATAAATCAGCAGGCTGTGATATTCACCTTCCCTTTCTCCTGATTGCTCCAGCATTTACATTGCCTTGTTCTGCTAGATCATCACAAGTACTATCTCTGTGGGACTAATCTATTCTGCTGTGCACAGAAGCAACAGGAAATGTTTAAAGATACACTACATGTGTATCTGTGTGCATGTGTGTGCTGTAGAACTGTCATGGAGAGGAGAGCTGCACAGTGAGGGTCTTCAGGGCAGAGGGGACTAGGGTTGGAAGTGAGGATACCCTAGTCCCAGTGATGTGCTCAGCTGAATCCAGTCTGAAACTGTGATGCAGGTTCCTATCCCCTGTGAAATCTTCATGAAGTTCAGCTGCAGATCTCATCTACATTCAGCACATTGAACTCTCCCTCAGCAGCACTATTAACCTCACTTATTATCACTCTCTAGGTTAATGATGGGTATCTGATCTGCATAGCAATCGTCTCTCTTTTGTCGTGTTCATCATGGCCTCAGCTATGTTATTAAGTAGCAGAAGTGAAACACAGGATAATCCCTCACAAAACAAATGACTGTAACTATGTCAAAATACGGTTCTAAGGTAGTCGAATCTGATACACTGGAACTTGATGTTGCCTTTGTCACCTGTGACCTGCCCAGGGGACCGTTCTTGGCTGAGCAGAGAGGTAATCAGGGCTCCACAGCAAGGCTCTGCCCAGCTGTGAACCCAGCGTGCCTGTACCTGGCTGTTCCAAACACCCCCCCACTTTCTGCCAGTCCTGGTATCAGTACACCATTTCAGTATAATCTATAATCTGCTGGAATACAGAAACTGAGGCTTCCTTTCTCCTGGAAGCTGATTTAACACAAGTGTTCCTGTGTGGCAGCTCATTCTGAGGATATGTTGGTAGGGCTGCTCTGCAAACTGGTGAGGTGGGCATGGCAAGAGGCAAACTGGCTGGAGGTGCTCCCAGCAGTGCTGTCATGTACCAGGACCGCCACCTCCAGCCCTGGACTCTGGCAGTGCCCCCACGACTCTGCCAGCACCAGGCGGAGCGGAACCAGATGCTTCTCCCCATGGCATTGCCACCAGCCTTGTGAGTTCAGGGGCTTGCTGCTGCTTATTTTCAGGGAAGATTTGCCCTTGAGAGGAGGAAGTGTGGTGCTGAGTACAGCAGTGATCTGGCAAACATACAAAACGGGACGTAAACCAGCTGGGGATTCCTGGCTGGAAATCTTATGGTGCCTGCAGGAGCTGCACTTCAACAATTAACCCAAGACGTACTACTCATCTATGCTTAAACAGTCAGTCTAGCTTAACTGCACTTTGGGTATCACCTTGATTTGTGGCACAGTTGCAGTTTTAAAACAGCCTGCTACTTTTTGCTTAGAGCTGAATTCCTGTTCTGTGAATGCAGTATTATCTTCTTGCTATTTTTAAGCAACTTAGTCTTTTCATAATAGATTTTTCTCACCTATCAACTATCTCACCTTAATGCATGCATGCAAACACACACTACACGCATGGTTTTGCTCTAGTGATAAAGCTACCTGGGTTTCTGACAACCTTATTCCCATAAAATGAGATTGAGGTCATAATATTCACATATGTCACTCAGACATGATTTCCAACTTTCAAACTGAAGAAGGGAAACTAAGGAACTAGGCACAAAGCTCAGTTTTAAATACACATCAAGCATTAAAACATCGATGATTATTCTCATAAAAACAGGAATCTCTCCTTACTATGCTACAACCATGTGAATTCCCATGTTGCTCCTGCTTCGTGGAACACACCTTTGTTTTGCTCCTCTGGCTGCAGTGAGATGCTTCTAGAGTATCATTGTTCAGTTACTGTTTACCGCCATAGTGATACCACTCTAATTCACCATTGATGGACAATTTTTTTGAGCCAGATTTTTTATATCATGAGGCCTTTTTTCCACTGGGACTAAGCATTTCAGGGTGCTAAGCATGTTGGTAGGCCCTAGAATAAGGTCTGGAGCGTGAAGCACTCAGGTGTAGATCTCATGCAATAGTGCATGAACAGTTTTCCAGACTGGAATTTTTGTCCTGGAGCAAGGGAACATCACTGCTGGTTTCTGGTATCTGAGCTACAACAAGCCATTCGTCCCAAAGGGGGCCAATGTGGTCCTTGTGTGTGTTTATAGGGATTCATCAGCCTTTGGTTTGGAAATCCTAATTCAGTTGAAGGTTTAAGCACAGCACTACTGGCCTCATATTTTTCATCATTTTTGGGTTTAGTTGAGGGTAATGAATAATTTGGAAATTTATGTAAACAAAGCAGAAACAAAAGCATGTAAAAGCTTTTGTTTAATTGAACTGAGATTTTGAGTGTTACTCTGTGGTACAGGTAAGCTGTGTTCAGTATAGGATGGAACTTTGAGGGCTGAGAAAGATTGAGGAAGTTTTTTAGAAAAAAATACAAATGGTACAGAGAGGATAACCAGAGAATGACTGTTCACTGGGATCTCACAGTCTGAGACACCCAGTGGAAATACCAGTCAGTGGGTTTGAAACAAAGAAGAGGAAGTTCTTCTCTGCACAATGCATGCTTAAATTGGAGAACTCGTCATCACAGGATGTTTGGGAGGCTAAAGGTATGAATGGGTCATAAAAAGTCAAGCCCATGGCAAATAGGCACATGTGAGGGTGTGAGCTCTGGCTCAGGAAGTGTCTACGCCAGTGAGTGCTGGCAGCCAAGGCTGTGCAGTGGGACATGTGAGACATGCTGCTTTCCACTTTCCCTTCCTCTTTTGACTTTTTATGGCATCTCATCACATCAGCTCCAGGCTGTAAAATAAGGAGGAAAGAGGAACTGAGATGGCTCTCACGTGTTCTTCCCCGATAGTTTTCCTGGCTGATGCACAGGCTGAGATGGGTGGTAGAACAGCACACACCTATGCACTCTAGAAGTTATTTCTGGCAGGAAATGTTCTGAGAACTGTGGTATCCGGAGGTAGTTTGGTAATGAAATGTGAGAGGAAAAGCAGCATGGTGGTCACTTATCTGACACAGAGATCAGAGACCTTTGGACCAGAATGTGACAGCCTTGCTGCCGTGAAGGACACCTAAAATTGGGTTCAGTTAGGCAATTACTAACAAAAGCACAGAGCTGACCGGCAAGAAGCAGTGAGGACCACTGTATGCAAAACCCTCTGCACACACAGGTAGCTGCTAGAAATGAGCCCCTCAGCTATGCACTGGAAATCTCAAGACGTAAGTCAGAGGAGGAAGTGCAAGAACCTGCTTTCTTTACATATGGCCATTTGTGTCACACACGTTTCTCAGACATAGCAGGAAAATATTCTTCAACTATCCCTAGAAGTCCTTTAGATTGGAAATCTAACGCAGCCTTGCAATTCTGGAACCTCTTCTTGAATCCTTTTATTAAAAGCACAAAGCTACAAATAACAGAGTTGGGAGAAATTATATATTTTATGCTTAGGATAAGCAAGCTGGAACTGTACCATCAGGCTCTGACATGGCATGTTGCTCAGCCATTTTTTTGATAATTACAAAAGAATTGTGCTTTCTGGACCAGATTCATTCTTTATTTTCTGAAAGACTCCTCAGTTGCTCTGCTTTTCTGGTAAGGAGGGTCCAAAGGAGGTTTTTAGAACTTGGCCTGAGTTTTCCTCAGTAATACTGCTGGTGTCTCAGGACTTACTGCTCAAGGACAGACTGATCTTGGGACATTGACGTCTTGGAAGAAAAGTAAAAAGCAAATTTAATTAAATAGCTGAGATTTTGAAATATATAATACCTTGAACAGCTCAAAATGAATCTCTCTCCTAGGAACAGCCCATTTTAGCATTTCAAACTTTTATTGCTCAACTTTCTTTTTTTTCCAAATTGAACTGCTGACAGCTAAAATGCTACCCCATTTAGTCAGCTGACCTCAAATGCTTTCATTTAGCCACAATGGGCTACTCCAATTAAAGGAAAAAAGAGCAGAAATAATGAATATGAAGCCATTTTTGTAAGGGACATCTAAACACAAAATGACTGATGGCTGAGACAGGGAAAGGAGATTTCTCATTTAAAGGCCTGGCAGATAAGGAAAAATCATTGCAGATGCATGGAACATAGCTCTCAGAAATACAGTCCCATCCTGTAGCCCCCACATGAGTGTCTGTGCAAAGCTTCCTGTAGGACTGTGAATACCTCAGTGGAAATACTCAAGAACCATCTGGATGCAGTCCTGTGCCATGTACTCTGGGATAACCCTGCTTGAGAAGGGAGATTGAACCAAAAGGCCCACTGTGGTCTCTTCTAGCCTAACCCATCCTGTGATTCTGGGACCACACATGGGGCTTCTGGGGCTTCAGAGGTGACTCCTGTGGACTGTGACTCAATGCTGAGGATGGTTGGCTTAAAAATGTATTGACTTCCTGATGAGAGGTCTGGCTTATGTGGTGTGGCTTCAGTATGTACAAAATTCAGCTTTTTCCATGTGCTGGTCTGGATTGAACATGGGGCAAGGACCAGTGTCCTCTCACAAGAATGAGAGTGCACCTATGAATTTTTCTGCCTGTGGTAAAAGTGGACATGCTTAATCCTGACTGGGATGTGGAAAGCAAGAACAGGGTGGGTCATGCTCTGGGGGGACATCCTCACCATTCTTTGACTGTCCATGTTGAGCTGAACACTTTTTTGGCTAATGTGCAATGGGATGAAGCAGAAAATCATGCCATAGGTTGCTTTTAAGACAGATATTTAGATCTCAAAGAGGTTTAGATGCTTAAAGCTCTGCTAGAGTGGAAAGGTGAAATTCTGCCCTGTCAGTCATAGATTTTATTTTTTTTTTGAGAGTTCAAGTAAAATTGATATGCTTTACTCTGAAGCAGTGTTGGAGGGCTGTATTTACACAGAGGCAGAACTTGGTAAAGCCGTGTTGGACCTGCGCCTCAAGTAAGACAGATGAAATTTTCCAGGTACACAGTTTTGAATGGAAGAGTTTGCACAAAAAAGAGATAAATAATAATGGCATTGGTCCAAGTAACCCTTGGCTGTGATATTTGATTCTGCTTAATTTTAAAAATGCATTTTCCAGTCTGGACCACTGGAAACATTTCTGTTGAATCCCTGTGATATTTTCCCAGTTCTTGCTTTGCTGAGGTATCTGGTGCTTTGGGCCTGCTTGCTTGTTGAAAGGACTGCTTTTCCTTGGTTTATTTGATTGGTTTTGCTCTTTTTTTGCTTGTTTGATTTTTGGTAGGGTTTGCGTGTGTGTAGGGGGGGTGTTGTTGTTAGGGGTTGTTTGTTTTGGGGTGTTTTTTTTTGTTTGTTTTGGTTTTTTTGGTTTGTTTTGCCTTTTTTCCTTTTTTCAGTTAACATAGCAAATTGACAGTACCAATTAATCACATGGCTCCTAAGCAAGTGATAGCACAAATCTCTCAGGAACTTTCAGAAGGGCTGCAGAGGTCTGGTCGGCAAAGTCCTGCTTAAAACAAAATACCTTAGTAGCTCTCAGGAGCAAAAAGCAAGGTTTTGTAGGCACAAATATAAATTTTCCATGAAACCAGTTAGCATTATGCAAAGTTTGTTGTTGACTCAGCACTTTTAACAGTTTTTAACGTGATTTCTTGGAACACTTACTCTCTCGAAGCCGTTGAATTAGTTGATCTTCTGAGAACTTCATATTTGCCCTCATTTTGAACTCCTTAGTCAAGTTCCATGAAATGCTAATAGTATGCAGTGCAGAGTGCTTTAAAAAGAAGGCACCATAACAGCTGCAGAGCTTATATTTCTGCAAAACATATATTTTTTAAAATAGAATTCCCCATGTTCAATATCCAGGAAATGTGGCCCAGGAGCACCAGGTTTGTGAATAAGGGTGGAAAAGAAAGATCTATGATTATGAGTTGGACAGAAAGGTTCTGTAGCCTGCTGTTAGAGCTTCTTATTCAATTATCTATTTTAGAGCTGCTTGAATAGAAGAAGTCAAAGTGAAATGTGGGCAGGAGAACATCTGTGGTACCACAATGACTATTCAGGGTATTTTTATTTGATTGTCAGTTTTAGTTTCTTGACAAAATATAATTTACATGTAATTTCTCAGAGAACTTTATTTTTACTCTAATGAATTCTTTCTCTTATAATAAATTGAGATTAACCTATTTATTTTCCAGAGGAACCCTGAATGTTAGTGAAACTTCTGTGACTTGAAAAAGGCAAATTAATTCCATATTCCATTGTTTTTGTATTTCTTAATAAAATTAAATATAATTTTAAAAGTCAGGTCCCAGATTCACTAGGTTTTGGAAAGGAAAACTAATAGTCTAACTGTGGCTTCATTGCAAACCTTGATCACAGTGACAAGAAACAGATTTTTTCAGATAAATAAAGTTTGTTCAGATGATTTGTGAACACCATGTTCATTGATATTTTTACGATTTTTGTTCATAATTATTTGCAAGCAGAGTTCCTGTGCTGCGGTTATCAGGGGACAGGGAGGAAGGGACTGGCTCTACCAAGGGGCTTTCAGACCATGAGCTCACTGTGCATTTCTCATCCTTTCTCTGCAGCCTTTGTGTGGTGCTTGTGTGGTCAGGGGTTCTTGACCTGAACAGGTCCCTGCTGAAGCCCCTGAGACATCCCACTGGCAAGTAACAAAGGGATTTTCCAGCATAAGAGAGATTCTTCGCATGCCAGCGCAGGATTTCTGTTTTAAAAAAATACATATTTTTCTCAACATATGCTTGACTAAACAGTAAGAGTACGTGTGCCAGGTTGGGGGCAATGAGGGCACTGTGTCAGCAAAGAAACAAACTCCCAGGGTCCCCAGTCAAGGGAACTGTCTTAACAAGGAGTCCAGTTTTGGTTTTGCAAAACTGCTTTCTAGAGGGAACTTCCATCACTATATGCCTCAGGAAGGAAGCACTCCAGGTATGAGGACAAAACCTGTTGGATGAGTACAAGGCAGCTTCCTCACAGTTTGGCAAAAATTTCTGTCTTCTTCCTTTCTTGAAGACAAGAAAATAGTTCAAGATATGTTTCTTCCTGTGAGTTCTTCAAACTCATATCTTTTTTTTCTTGACCTTTGCTTCACATAGTTACTGCCTGGCCTGTTAGTCAATGGAAAAATCGTATCAGAGGTGTTACAAATACCTAGAAGTTAAATCAGATACTGTCATGCTGCTACTTTTCCACCTCAATTATGCAGAATGGAATTAAAAGTACCTTAGAATATGACCCTCACTGTTTTATGAACGCCAAACCACAGCAAGAATATTCTACCCAATGACCTCTATCTGCACATAATTATACTCTGAGGCATTCTTAAATCATTTGCCAAGTTACTTTTAGTGCTATTCCATGGCAATCCTAAATAGCTAGGAATTACTAGGGGTTATTACCTTATTTTCTGGACCTGTCAGCTAGATATGCAAGTAATTCTGTGCCCTGATACTTTCAGCATGCCCTGTTATCTTTGACAAATCAGATTTTTTAAATAAAGAATAAAATTGCTTATTAGATAGTGTAGATGTATCCATGCTTTCTTATGCTAAATCTCACTGTGTATTTTATGCAATTTTATGACCCTATTAAATGATCACACTTCTGGAGTAAACTTCTTAATAGAATTTGAACTCTGTGCTTTGTTGTATATGCTGTGCAGAAGAGGGTGAGTGGAAATTGTCATGTACGTGCTACAGTTCAGCACAGTGGTTTCATTCATAAAATAATCACTACCTTATTAGACATTTCTAGGGAATAAGATGTTTCTCCAGGAGCCTGAAATAAGCCACTTCTTACCTCTGAGTTATAAGCAGCTGAACATGGATAAGGGTATTGGTGGATAAAATTACTAGCATGTGATAGGCCTCTGTCTGTGAAGCAAGTCTAGGGCATTAACCTTGTTTTCCAGTTGTCTTGAGGGGTTAGATGTTCTCTGTGCAACCTAAGAGCAAAAAGTTTTTTGAGCTGAGGCTAACCTGGGCTAGGTGTGCCACAAAGGCTGCATTGGCCAAAATCTTCAGGTCAGGCCAAAAGGGACCTTCCTGCTCCCAGTTTGACCTACCAGATGTGGAACACAGCTCCTAACCAAGTGGTTATTGCATCTGGCTTGTGACTTAGTGCTGATTAGAAGAAATTTTCCCTGGTCTTTTATCAACGTCCTTTTGCCTGAGAAAAACTGTCAGCAAAACACTGGGAAAAGCACAGGAAGTAGAACAGCATTCTTAATAAACTGTGAGAAATACTCAGAAACATTATACACAAAAAGCCTTTCACAATATTATAGAAATTAAATACGAATAACACTTCTGGTCAATACTGTGTGTACAAAAAAAAGTTTTGTTTGTTTTATTTTTTTATCTGTGCTGCAGCAGCTGTTACGCAACTTCCCCCACTATTTTGACATCTAGTATTCGATGTGAAAGTATATGGTTTCTTTCTAGAACTAGTTAATTCAGTGGCAGGTTGCAAGACAAAGAAATTTTACAGAAATAGTGTAAATAAACATTTGTGGTTTTTTAAACTGTATTTATTGAAACTGCATCATGCAGTTTCCCTGCTTCATTTTTTCTCCTCCTAAATTGTGTGAGTTCCTCTTAGTGCTGAATATCTTTAAATATTGACACATTTTTTCCTATATATAATCAAAGATGTTTGTTTTTATTGTCTTTAAACAAGGTTTGCTAATGGTGTATAAAACAGTGTTAATGCTATAATACACTCAGCTCTTTAGCTAACCCTTCAGTAATCTCTATATCCCCACACGTATGAAGAAGGATGACTTCCTGTCATCCATAGTGATGTAATTAAACATTGGAATATAGTGAAAAGATCTTGTTGAAGAGCCAAGTGCTTCTTAGGGACAGTAGTGATGTGTTTTCAGAGATATCTTTGCTTCCTGTTTATGCATCTTTCTGTATGCATATATGCTCTTCTTTGTAAGCAGGCAAACTGGCTTTGGACGTATTAGTCAATGTTTGGTTTTGCCTACAGGCTCTCAGATATGGCAGCAATGATAACACATTATATGAAGATGTGGGTCGGGGCTGGAAAACTCCAGAGGGATACAAATGTTTTGAAAACAATTTTACAATCTCAAATGACACGTGCAAGAAAATTTGACTGCTCTGTGAACTGTGCTCTATAATTTTCCACAAATAAATCAAGATACTTTTACTGGAAAAATCTAAGATCTGATGAGATCTTTCTGTCAAATATTTTAGATTCATAACAAAGTAATTGAATGAATAGACATCTTTTAATTCTTCTTCACTTTCCTTCCTCTGTCTGTCCAGACTAAGAAATCTCCTCAAAGCCAAAATCCTGGCTGGTAAGTGGATTAGGAGTGGCAGATGTCTCTCTACTACTCTCCTTCTACTCATTAAAAATCAGTAAAGCCCCTCTTTTATTCCACCATTCCACTTACTGGCATTTTGTTGATGGGACTGTTACAGGTCTCCATGTACAGAGTTACAGTAAGATATAGTCGAAGTCTTTCTAAGTACAAAAAAGAAGGAGCTCCACTATGATAACTCTCAGGTTTCATCAATATCCTAATGCTTTGAGGAATTTGCATTCTCTTCTTTGATTAGCCCATTCTCATTTTTCACTTTTTTTCTCCAGTGTCTTCCTACTTTTTTCCCCCCATATGTTGTAACCCCAAACTTAAATGTTCCTTAAAAGATTACTACCTTTTCTTCAAGAAACCCATCTTCACAGACATAAATATGTTTACCTTTGCTTAGCCTGGTCCTGGGACCAGCACAGGACCCTTCAAACCATACCCAGGGCTTTTGGACAATGCATGTCAAACAGCAGCTGAGGAACCAGGCAGCTTTCCTGCTTACTGGCAGCTAGCTGAAAGATCCCAGGAATGAAGAAGGTGAACTGCTCACAGACAGACACCTGCCGTACCGCCCAGGCTCAACTTTTCAGAGTGTAGTCCTTAAATGCAAAACATGTGGTATCATCTGTGCTGAAGGCCAGCTAGGATCCAGTCAGATAAAATAAACATCTGCTTGAAAAAGGTTTCTGAAAACATGAATACAAGAAAGGTCATTTTTATGCCTGCCTGACTGAACAGAATACACAAAAGAGGATGAAATGTTCTATCCACAGCCTTAGCAGTGTGATTAGGTTTTCATTTTTATTCATGACTCATGTATTGTGTTTCTCTGCCTCTTTTACAGTAGCACCTAATTCTCTATTTTTTGGGGTTTTTTGTGCTTCTTTAAATTTGAATGGTATCTTTCATAGAAAGGGTCTCTGCTCTGCCTTGGCAGTCATTTATCCTCAGAGGTTTCGTTTATTGAGGCTGGGCAGAGGCAAGGAGCACACTTTGCATTTCAAATGTCAGTGAGCCTGAGGATTCAGGGATTGTAGCCATAATCACTAGTATCACCTGGTGTAGTATGTAGTACATGTCACAGGATGAGAGGATGGTGCATGCTCAGATTCCTTATCAGTGTGACATGAGGGACATGCTGCTGAAATCCCAGGCTTTGGAAATACTGCAAATGGTGCATTAACTGAGCAAGTAAAAGGAGAAATCTTGATATACCTTTAAGTTTATGTCTTTGAAATGCAAGACTTCTTTTCCTGTCATGGTTTAATGCGGTTTCACAGGTCCACAACAACTGGAAATACAAATGCTAGGAATTTGTAGGTTTTGGTGTGGACCTGTGAAACTGCACTTCCAAAACCCTAAATAAGCTCAGGAAAGAGGAGTATAAAATATAAGTATGAAAACACCGCTGATAAATTGTCTTAAATGTCCCTGACATATCAGGAGGTTCTTAACCCAAAGGCATAACGATCTCCTCTCCTTTCACTGCAAATTAATTCTTGGGGCAGACTGAGTTTGTGTAAATAAGTCATTTGAGGGAGGAAGGGGGTCATGAGGGTTCACTGACTAAACTAGAAAGGAAAAGAAAGTCCAGACAGCTTAGCTTTGCCTTTCAGAACTGTGTCATTTTTTATCTCCTGAGATCTGTCACATGAAACTGAAAGTATTTTCCTTCCATACCAAGCTGTAATATGGCTGTGACAGAGAATACTTTGCTTTCTAACAGGCAGTTACATACATTCAGTGGCAGCTGATACTTTGACATCTGCACCATGTAGGAGCTCACTCTGGCAAAAGCACTCGCTCTGGTGGCAGCTCTGATTATGTCTGATGCCAGGCTAAGCAAAGATAAACATATTTATGTCTGTGAAGATGGGTTTTGGGAGCAGTGAGAGTTCTATTTTTCCATGCTTTTTCCCCCTGCTTTGTCGCAAAAAATTTTTTCACCAAGAGGCTGAAACTCTACATGTTGCAATAGACGAGCACTTTAGTTTTGTAGAGGCATTTTTAATTCAATATGAAATAATAGGTTTAGACTCTAATAGGATACTTTTATACACTTTCCATCAGTAAGGAACTTGGGTCATCTTGGCTTTTAATGAAACCAGAATTCGGTGGTTCTGCTTCTTTTTAATTCCAGAGCTTTAACAGTCAGGGTAAGGATTCTGCCACAGCTGGTTTATCAGTTTGGTGCATTAACCAGCGTAATAAATTATTGACCAGTGGGTGATATTTAACACTTTGACATGCAATATGCTAAAGTATTAAAAAACCCCAAATTCCTAGGCTGAGAAGGTCTTCCTTCCTTCTTCATAGAGAGAGAGTGCCTGGGGCTATTTAACCTTTCTGTCCTTCACAGTGTGGAGGTCAGAACAATTCTCCAAGGATTTTATGTTCTTTGCAGTCATTAGCTCCTTGACTACATTCTGTACACATGCCATTACCTGCCTATATACTCCTATAAGTATCACATACATCAGCTCTTGCATATGAATTTGGCACTTCTAGTACATGGAGGTTATCTAATTTACAATAAGGAGTGAATTGCTTTAAAGGAGATTGCCACCTACATGAGTCTAACTTAAATTGGTAGTACGTTCTAAAAGCTTCACAGGAGAAATAATTGATTACTGGATTTTATATGAAATCATCAGGTTTGTTACTATGGGGGAGGGACAGTTACATGGATTCACATTTCTGATGAAGTGCTAATGGAATGAAACCTTGAAACATTAAGAATTTCCCATAACGGGAGATATAAAGTTTATGAGGATATTTGTAATTATTCTTATAAATATGTGCTTATGTGTCCATCACAGTGATTTAATCTAGAGGTTCATTTATTCAGGACAATGTTCTAAGAAGCAGTTTAAGCTGACTGACAGGTAATGCAGGAAGCCCTACGACAAAGCCTCTTCAGTCATTTACAAGAAACTACATGGGCAAAATTGTGTCTCAGTGGAAACACTCAACTCTTTTTCTTATATATTCACTAATTTTTCTTACAAAAAGTTCTCTCTCCAACAACAGCAAATGGAGTCCAAGCAGGCTTAAGAGGCTGAAATTATTTCTCCTCCACCTTGAGGCACTATGGACATAGCAAACCTAGTGAATTTAAAATTTGGGTTTTTTACTTGTCTTTTCCACATATTGATTGACTTACATATGAGTATAAAAATGTCTCTGCATCTCTGTAAAGAACTTTTTGCTAGGTAATTTGGTAATAACAATCATGGAAGAAGCTATATAAATGTAAATTTTATAAGTTCATACAAGTAGGTCAAACATATTTTCATATAATTGGATCTACAGTAATAAAAATCACATTATAATTAATAAAAAAACAAAAAAAACCCAACCCCAAGTACTTCTTTGGCACTTGCACAGCTAAAAATGTCATGCTTAACATTACACACTAGGTTTCCAGGCATTATGGAAATTAGTCCTTTTAGGGGGCTATCATCAGGCCATGCCAAACAAGAAAATTTTCTCCTTTGTAACTTATTGAAGAGACTCTGTAAGCACTGAGAAATGGCATAGGTTGTACTCTGTCTAGATTGATTTCTTGTAATTTCTGATTTTATAATTTTCTAGACTGTTAGTACTGTAGTTCGTTAGCTTTCCAGTAGCTTAAGGGGGCCCACAAGAAAGCTGGAGAGAAACTTTTCACAAGGGCTTGTAGGGAATGGCCTAAAGCTGAAGGAGGGCAGGTTGAGATTAGATATTAGAAAGAAATTCTTTATAAGGAAATAAGGTGGTGAGGTACTGTAACCAATTGCCCAGAGAGGCTGTGGACTCCTTGGAAGTGCTCAAGGCCAGGCTGGATAGGGCTTTGAATAATCTGATTAGTGAAAGACATCCTTACCCAGAGCAGGATGTTGGAGTTAGATTTTTAAGGTCTTTCCAACCCAAACCATTCTGTGATTCTATGATTCTGTTAACTCCACCTGACAAAACCATAAGAGAGGCTACCTGCCATGGTGACCAGAGACAGATTACAGCAGAGTCAGAATTGCATGTGTAGCTGTACCTCTTCCTTGGGACAACATGTAATGTTAGAAACAGCTGGATATGTTGTAATTAAATACTATATATTGTTGTGTATTGCCATTCATGTGCTTAGTAAGAATGATCATATATATTTTCCTGTAACACTAATAGATTTTATCAAGTATAAACAATCATGTAGGTTGCAGAAAGTAAATTAATTTCATTTAGAATTCTAAAATGGGATAGGAGTAAGTCAAGACATTGAGCAATGAGGGACCTCACATCTCCTTGTCCCCCTGCTTAGGCACAGAGACAGTCTTGTGAAAAAAGCATGGCCCACAGTGGTCTGGGCAAAAAACACCTTTCCAGGAACCTGCGCACATCCACCAGAGAGAAACTTGGACTTAGTGTCCAGAGCTGTCTCCTCTAAAGATAAGAGGTCCATTTGATGCCAGATTTGGCAAATACGGCAATATTTGTCTCCTATTCCCACTGGAAAGATAGGAAAAAGTTCACCTGAGGAGAGGCAGGACTGAGCCATAAGAGGGTAACAAGGGGTTTCCATAAGATGCAGGTACTACAAGACAAAAATATCAGCACATGCATTGAGAAGAACAGATGACTGCAGGGAGATCCCATACAAGGAGCTGAGATGACACTAACCTTCAGAGTCAAAATAAAAACATAGATTAAAACTGGCCAACATCCCTACTACTGAAAATAAAAACAAAACTAAACCCAAACCGAAACAAAGAACAAACAGAAAAACCCCAAACAACAAGCAAAAAGACAAACATGAAAAGGGTGTAAGGGTATTCTGAGTAAGACTTTAAGGCTGATGAAATTGACTGATAAAATAATTTTGCTACTAATGCTTCTAGAAAGCAAAAAATAATGTAAACATTAGTTTGGCATAATGCCTTGGTCCTGGCTTCTCATGCTACTGAGGATAACTGGGGGAGAAAAGAAATGGCTCCTCTACTGAAGGAATAATGTGAGAGCAGTTCACAGTCACCCATTGCTACACTGACACCCAGTTTCTCCAGTGTCATGGACCATGCAGGTCGCTGCACTTGCAGATGTCCTGTGATAACCAAAGCACCTAAAAGAGACCAAGATTCAGCTCTTTCCCATTTGATGTACAGCTTTTCCAGAGCCTGGAGGTGTCAGGAACACTTTTGTCATCTCTGCCTACAAATACTAAGATCTGCTCTTGGAAGGAAGAATCAGCAAGAAGATCTGGGTACAGACTTAGTAGAGATCTTCAGCTTCTAACTGAGAGAACATAAAAGAACAAGGTTCCTCTACCTATAAAAAAAGCCTGACTTTTTTCTGAAGTCAGTGCCTGAAATCACATTCTATGGGGTATTTCCTAGTAAAGAAAGCTCTGTATTGGCCAGCCATAAAATTAGGATTTGCTGTACCTAAGAAAGACTTCTGGAAAAGAAAGGTGAACAAGATATATAGATACAAAATTACCTGTATACATTTTTATGCCAGGCTAAGGTCTTGCTAGCTATGCTTTATGCAAAAAGGGAATGGTACAGTGTTGATAACAGCATTCCTTGACAAACCAGAGGTAGGATAAAAATATGTCTCAATCTTTGGTCTGTAGTAGTAAAAAAGTAACAAAGTAAACCACTCCAATGATACACAGACTTCTGGTTGAATTTAAAAAATGATTGTCAAAATCACTTGAGAAGGAAAATACTCCGAAGGTTAGCCAGCTGAGATGAGCAACAGTGTTTATCTTGTTACCTCAGATTATTCTTCTGTCATTTGTGGTGTACCTCCTTCATGCATGCAAGCCTGTTGTTTGCCAGCAGATGTTTATACAAAGTTGGCTGTAATTACGAAAACTTGAGATGTTTGACTAAACTCTCCAATTTAGATAGCAAGTAATTAAGTAATGACTACTTTGTTTAACATGCTTGTGCTGCATAAAACCATGATAAAAGTGTTTGGGGTAACATTAAAAGTTTGAGTGTCAGTAAAGAAAAAGGAGACAATGTGGGAAAAGTTTTCAGCTGCAGAGTGAATGTTCCGAAAACCTGGATTACTTAGCTGACCTTACAGTTTGTCTGGCCTTAACCCATCCCAGACCATGCCTTGGAGAAGACATCCTGGCTACTGAAGGACAAATGCTGTTCGGTGGCTGTGAGGATCAGAAATATTAACAAACTGGTGTTTCTTCACTCCTTGACCAACAAGTCATTAAGATTATCAGAGGCAGCAGAAATATCAGCTACTCTAAACTTCTTTGGGAGTCAGCATTTTTGGCTCTCATTATTGGCTGCTGGGCCTTGAAAGGAGGAGAGCCCCTGTAGTTAATGGCAGAAGTCATTAAGCCAATATACTTGAGAAGAGATATGAATGGCAGAAAAGGGGAGAGGATCACAGGAACAGGAACATGGCCACTCCTCTAATCCCCAAAATAGTGTTTTGGTGTGCCTTGCATGTTCCTTTCGGAACTGGGCACTCCTACTTACTCTGTGTCATTGAGGACATGTTTTGAGGTGCACAAATGGAGGTTGAAATTGGATATTAGCAAAAATTTCTTCACTGAAAGGGTGTTTATATATTGGAATAGCCTGCTCAGGGAAGTGGTGGAGTCACCATGTTAAGACATGTTAATGTGGTACTTGGGGTTCTGGTTTAGTGGTCGGCAGACTGGTTCTGGGTTAATAGTGGGAATCAATTATCTTTGAGGTCTTTTCCAACTTTAATGATTCTATAGTTCCATGCTCCTGCAGGTTCCTGGCCCAACATAGTTGTTCAACCATTCATATAGACATAAGTCAGAGAATGTTGAGGGCTGGAATTCATGTTAAATATAATCTAATCCCTATGTTCACTGCCATGGGCAAGGACACCTCCCAGTAGAGCATGCCACTCAAGGCTTTGCTCAACCTGGCCTTGAACAATTAAAGGCTTGGGGCATCCACAGCCTCCCTGGGCAACATGTTCAAGTGTCTCACTACCCTCACAGGAAATAATTTCTTCCTCATACTTAACCTAAATTTTCCCTCTTTCAGTTTGTACCCATTACCGCTTGTTCTAACACTGTAGCTCCTGATCAACAGTCCCCCTCTGACTTCTCTATAGGCCCTTTCAGATACTAGAAGGTTGCTATCAGGTGCCCATATAACATTCTATTCTCCAAACTCAATAACCACAACTTTCTCAGTCTGGCTTCATTTTAGTAACCTTGTATCTTCCTCTGGACTTCTCCAGCAGTTCCTTGTCCTTCCTTTGTTGGAAGCACCAGAGCTGGATGCAGCACTCCAGCTGGGGTCTTATCAGAGCAGAGGGGCAGAATCACCTCCCTTGCCTGCTGGCCATGCTCCTTTTGATGCAGCCCAGGGTTTCCTTGGGTTTTTGAACTGGTTAATGTCGAGTTTTTAATCTACTATCATCTGAAATCTTTCACTGCAGGGCTGCTCTCAATCACTTCTCTGCCCAAGCTGTTGGTGTGTCTGGCATTGCCATGACCCAGCTGTAGGACCTTGCACTTTGCTTTGTTGACCCCATGAGGTTTGCCCTGGCCCAGCTCTCAAGCCTGTCCAGGTCCCTCTGGATGCCATCCCTTCCCTCCAGTGTGTCCACTGCCCCACACAGCGTGGTGCTGCCAGGGAACTGGCTGAGGATGCCCTTGATCCCACTGTCCATGTCCCTGGCAAAGGTGTTGAGCAGTATCGGCCCCAGCACTGACCCCTGAGGGACACCACTCGTCCCTGGTCTCCACATGGACTGTGAGCCCTTGAACACAACTCTTTGTGGCTGGCCATCCAGCCAGTTCTTTGTCTACCCAGTGGTCCATCCCTCAAATCCATGTCTCCCCAATCTAGAGACAAGACTGTGGTGTGAGGCAATGTCAAACACTTTGAATAAGTCCAGTAGGGGATGTCAGTAGCTCTACGCCATCCACTGATGCTGTCACCTCAGATAGAAGGTCACCAGATTTGTCAGGCAGGATTTTTGCCCTTAGTTGGCTGTTACCAATCACCCTTTTATGCCTTAGCAGAATTTCCAAGAGAATCTGCTCCAGGATCTTGCCTGGCACATTGGTGAGACTGACCGGTCTCCGTAGTTCCCTGGATTTTCCACTTCCCCCTTTTTACAAGCTGGTGTTACAATTCCCTTTTCCCAGCCATCATGGACTCCCCCTGACTGCCATGACTTAGAGGAGCTTGAGTAACCCTGGAGTAGGAAAAAGTTTTTCTATTCCTTCAGTCCTCCAGAGAGTATGGATGATGTTCCCCAGGTGGAGATGTGTGAATTACCTGGCTGATAACCACAGAGCATGCTGGCTGTACACACACGTGGTGTCCTCTGCAGTTGCTGGTGTGGTGCTGTGGTTGGCCAGAAGCTCTTGGACTTCATGTGTCCTTCCTCATTGCTTCAGCAGCAGCTTAGTGAAGTCATAAATGGTGTTTAGTGAGTTAGTAATGTTTCAGCTCTCAGTGGGCTACTTTTGGTTTTTACATTCAATGAGATATAACAGAGTTAACAACCCTCTTAAAATGGGGATTTATTTCTCTTTTTCCAGTCATCTGGAACTTCATCTACATTATTTTTTTTAAATGGTGGATAGTGGCTTAGCAAATTAGTCTGTCAGCTCCCTCAGAACCCTCCTTCCTGGGAAAAGTCTTGTTTTCAACTGTGAACAACTCTGCTTTCTCAGCTTTCAGGTCTTTATATTATGGAATGCAAAAGATAGCGTACTTTGGTGACTGTTGGGAAATGGATGGACAGGAGTTGACAACATCAAAGAGAAAAGGTACCCTTTTGGTTTACTGCAGTAATTTCTCAAACCTTTACATTATACTACAGCGGAGGGTTCTTTGGTACCAGAATGATTCTCTGAATTTGTCAGATCTACCTCCTGTAAATAATCTGGCTTTTTTTTATTTTTGGTTTTGGTTTTTTTCAGGGTATGATGCAGAACCATTTGCTAGGTTCACAGTCAGTGGGAGATTTCCTCTCCTTTTCAGAACTGATTTTCTTGACAGAAAGATCCTTGTTGTCCATGGTTATATTGTCTCCATGACGTAGTGCACGAAGGTTTGTATGGCTAGCAGTTGATTAACTGTTTTCATTTAAGCTGTCACTTATTTATGCAATATAGCAGCAGAAGCTTACTGTTGTTCAGTGTGAATTGTTTTGCTAACTGCAATGGAAGTAGTTTTCACTGAGGCTAAAATATAGCCTTCTTACCACCTTTTTGTTACTTCTTTAAAATGACTGTTTATAAAGGTTTTAAATGTGACTGAATGAAATGTTCTAATAAAAACTAGGACCAGCCTGCATATAGTTTTAGCTGCGAAAGTGTTGCCAAGGAAGAAAATTAATATTTCTTTCAAGAAATCTTTGAAATGTTCCTTTGAATATGAAAGAAATCTTTACATCACTGTTACTTTCAGACCACTGCAGGCTATCCTGTTAGTAGTATTGCCCGTGACAGATGCCTCTCTTTAGCAGAGCTGAGGGCAGGATAAGAGCTGACTTCTCTGAGCTGGAACTGAAAATTTTGCATGGTGAAAAATGTCCTCCTAATATTTAACATTAAACTAGTCCCTTTTATTTAAGCAGTCACAATCCTTTACAAGATTTAGCTAATGACGCCTTACAACACCCTGTAGTGCACTGTAGGAAAGTGCTGTATAGGATTATGAGATTGAAGTGCTGCCAGCTGGCACAGGGCCCTGCCAACGTTGTCATGATGCTCCACCAGGCATGAGACCGACCCAGTTAGAGACCTGCTTGGCTGCTCTCCATCAGCAGAAGTAGACAGGCAGATCTCTCTGAAGGTGTGCAGGGGATGTATCAGTTCTGGCATGTTTGATTATGACATTCAGATTTAATTCCTTTTTTGTAAAAATAAACTGACACCTCATTAAGGCAGTTACAAGATGTTATAACTGCACTTGGCATTGCAGCCCTGCCCTCTCTATTATGAGCTGCTTGCATCTTCCTTCAACTCCTCCTTTTTGCAACGTTTTGGGGTTTTTTTTAGATTTCCAGAAGTGAAATGAAAGTCTGACTAAAATTTTTAAATTCTTTAGTCCTTCGCCTTGTAAATGTTAAGGGTGTGCTGGTTATGACGGTATGGTTGGTACTGAGACTTCACCAACATAACACAGGACAGACCTGACAACACAGAGCTATGAAATCATAGATGAGTAGTCAGGATCAGAAAGGACCAGGTAACAATGGAGAAGGCAAGGACAACAAGAAAAATGTAATGGTAATGGTTTAACTCTCATTAAAAGAGAGCAGTACTGATTGCTAAAACACTGACTAGCCAGGCATTTTTGGTGGTAAAAGAGCTGAATGTTTTAAACTTGTTATGAAAAACCTGCCAGTTGGGGCATAAAAAGGCTTAGGCTGTCCTATTTCTCCCCCAGTGTTCACACACTGGGTGCACACAGCAGCAGAGGCATGTGCCTGCTCACAGGCAGAGCACAAAGTACTGACCCCACAGCAGCCTGTGGAAAAGCTCAGGAGCAGGCTGGTCAGAGAGCAGCCTTTAGTCCAGAAAGCTTGGTATGGCTCCTGACAGCTGATCAGAAAGGGGGAAAAGAAGAGGGAAAAAACCAACCAGCTAAGCTCCATTAAAATTGTACATCAGCCCTTGGCTATCATAGATCTGAATAGCCTCAGACGATGCTTTTGTGCTGGTGCAGCCAGTTCAGTCCCAGCTTATTTTAATTCTTCTTATTAGTGACAGTGCAGGGCTTGGCTGTGGCGTTGACAGTGCTTTCAGCATTGATGTGACTTCAGAGTGGATTCTGGTGGTAACAGTGGCAGCTGGTGCTGTGGTGCAGCATAACGCACTCCCAGGGTCCTGTGTGGCATAGAACCATTGGTGTCACACTCCTGTGCACAAAGCCAGGTTGCCACAGCTGTTTTACTGCCATTATTTGGGATACTCTGAGCCACTCCCAAGTCCTCTCCCCTCAGGTTCTCATGGCAGATTTAAGATATGGTTTTGATCTGAGCTTCCCAGAAGCAGTGGGAAGGCCCTGCAGCTAAACACTGAAACCAAACTACAAAATGCCCTCTCTCCCAAAACCCAGTTCAGAGTCAGGAGTTCTGTCTTAAACACATAGATGTGGGAGCCATCTTACTGGTTTGGATCTCAGCGGCATTTTCTCAGGTGTTTTGTTACAGGGCATCCCAACTTTAACGGTAGTAGGCAAGTTCTGTTGTGTTTTTCACAAGTGCCTGGGCTTGCCTTAGATACAATAATGCTGATGACCTTTTTTTTGTAGCAAGCAGTGTGTGTTTGAGTCACACATAGTGTTTTGCCCTCTCTTATTCAGGATTTCAAATAAGCACAGTTTACAGCTATCATTAGAAGGAGTTACCCTTTGGGCATAATCTAACATGCATTTTCTTTATACTCACTATGTACCTGGAACATCATGATCAAATTGCTAAAGTGTGATAATCTCTTGCTTATCATATTTATTTAGTAATAGCAAGACCCTCCAAAGAGCTTATTTTAATAGCTCTTCTTTCTTCATAGCTTTCAATGAAACCCGTTTTTGAGAATCAGACCAATGAATTCAAAGACTTGGGTTTTTTATTATTGTAGTTCTGCAGATGACTCTCTAGTGTTTCAGTGTAGTTTCTAAATATAACTGTAGTGTGTATTTTTTTCTACAACAGCTCTTAAAAGGGCAGTTGGCTTCAATGCCAAGTGCATTCTGAGTTCTCCCTCTTTCTTACCCTAATATGTTTTTAATCTCCTTACTAATTATTTTACATGCATTCTGTGTATCATTGCTAGTCAACTCTTAAAACGTTTCTGTTCTAGACCTAATTTCTGTTAGGAGACCTTTCCTGTCTTATTTTTGTTGCATTCACCCCTTTTCCAGTGGGTTTGCATACACAATTGCAAAACACAGTCTTCTGAGATTCACTCATGATCCACAGGTTTTGCAGGGCTGAAACACGATCCTTGAGACTCAGTCACGATGCATAGATTTTGCATGGATTAAGTCCAACAGATGTGACCTATGGCTGCATTCAGACCAGCATAACATACAGCTGTCTCTGAAAAGGTCATCTTTATTGTTTTTATAACAGTGCCATTACTTACTCTTTGCTCTGTCTAAAAAGACAAGGTGTGTCTTGGGAACAGGATGAAGAGTTTTTAATATGTGCATTAGAGGTGACACATGTGAGCTCTCAAGGAATAATTGGGGCTGCTTCCCACCTTGGGAGTGAAACTCCCTTGGGAGCTGGCTGTTTTGGCAGCCTGTGTAGATTTGGCCTTCTGTGTGGGCCATAGCTGCTAGCTGTACAGCTCAGCCAAAGACCCCTGTCCCTTTCTCCAAAGTGGTGTCAGAACCTCCTACTTGGCAAAAATAGACTCTTTCTTCCTGTTTTACTCAATAGTATCCTCATTGGAAGGGCTTGATTCCAGCTGAAATGCACAAGGGAAACTGTAGGAAGCCACATCACTTTCCTTTGCCCTTTGTATGCAAAATCCAGCCTTAATTGCACACTTGGTACTTGTAGAACTTTATAATTCATATGTGTGCAGAGGATAAATGACACGTTGTTTCTCTATCAAATAAGGACTCAGAAATACAACAGGCCAAAGAGGACATAGTAACATTTTCATTGCTTTCTATGTTTGTATCCCTTAATATCACAGCAGTCCTTGCTGTCCTCTTTTCTGTGCCTAAAACAACTCTGAATGTGCCATATGACAGTGGTTAGTATACAAGCTAAATTGCCAAGCAAAGGCATCTTGAGCATCATGCAGAGCAAAGTTGAATTTTACTGTTTGTGTCTGCTCGATACAACTTGGTTCTGTTATTTTTTTCAATTTCAACACAGCTTTGAGTTTGATTATTCCTTTAGAAGCTGCTAACTGCTTTATATTAAAGTACAGCAAATCTCATATTATATGAGGTTTCACTTTGACATAAGTGAAAGATGCTGGTGCTGAGGCACTTTGGTGGAGCAGATGTGCACGCATTAGCTCTGAGCACAGACTAATATCACGAGCGTTGCCCTTTGAAAGCTCTCCCTCTGGGTTTAGGTCTAAAGCAAACCCTTGCAGGTGTAACTCAAGGCTTTGCTGTTTGAGGGTGGGGGGCAGGAAGAGGGAGAAAGGGACAAAACTGAGGAAGTAAGTATTTCATTACTCAGCATATCACATGCCCTACTTAGAACCTCAAGAAATTGGGGCTTCAGTACTCTCAACAGTGGGAGCTGAAATGCAAGAAGGACTGTGCAGAACCTTGTTGAAGTGAAGAGCACTGCTCCTTTCTGAGCCAATATCTGGAAAGAAAGTGCTTCTAGTAGCTTCAGAAAACATATCCCCTTAGAATGGACATATAAAGGTAATTTTAAAGGATGAAGGCAAGAAATTGAAAGGCAAAGGGTATCTGAAATGTTTATGAAAGGAGATTTATGCGAGGGCATTGTGTGGGAAGAAGAGTCACCTTAGTACCTGAGAGATATTTAAACTAAAACATGGCCCAGGAAATATCCAGATGAGAGATATAAACTGCGTAATGGCAGGACTGTACACAGGTGTCTGTTTATTATAATTTTAATTAGCAGTAACAGAAGAAAATCCTATCAGCCGTATAATAAAACTCAGAGGAGATCCTGTAGAAATTACTTAGAACACATAACTGAAGGTGAATCCGTCTTCTGAGTGGCTGAATGTGGGTGAGGTGAGCCTGCAGTACTAAGCTTAGTAAGGCAGATGCACTCAGGTGTTCCACCAGATAGAGATATGTCCTTCCAGTTGCCAGAAGCTCCTGAATTCCATGATCTAGTCACATTGACTCCTGATTGAAAGAGTTGTGATAACAGTTTCTCATGCATATAGAGGGTAGTGAACCCAGGAGGGACAGAATACAACCTGTTTTTGTTTTTTTCTCCAAAACCTGGGTCTTCAAACTTCTACGAATCTTGAAAACAGCTGTAAAGCCAGAAGACCCCCATCCACTGGGCAGGACAACCAGCCCCTGCCATTCCTGCCTTGAATGTATTTTTTTTGCCTGCCTAGATTGGTGTAAAAGCATGTCCCTCATCTTGTTGTTCAGGACTTGTTAGAAATGACAGCAGTGGATGGAAATTCCTCTCTGAACCTGTAACAGGGCAGTGACTATGACACCTTCCCAGAGGAGCTGCTGGAAGACTGGCGAGTGTGACCTGAGTGCACCAATGTCAGGGTGGACACCTCCCCTGCACACTCCACCCTTGCACTTGACCCTGCAGGCTCCATCATATGGGCTTGTATGGATTCATCATATGGGCTTGTATGGATTCATCAGGTTGCTGGCCAATTGGAAGTCCCATGCATAAGTCAAGAAGTTAAAGATCAGAGGCCTTTGACCTGCCTACAGTGGAAAACCTATGACCACACATCATGTTTACTGGCCAAGAGATCCAGAAACAGGTAAAAAAACATAACTGGAGCCTGAAATCAGACAGGAGTCTCATGACTCGAGAATGATAATTATGTGCTTATTAAATTGATAGAATTAAATTATTTTTTTGCCATTGTTAAGGAGAGAGAAATAATATGACTGGTACGAGCTGGCTAGGAACGTACTATTAACATGGACTAATAGCTACTTGTTTGTTTTGAAAATGTTGCACTATCTCATGCAAACACCTTCTGGCCGCCTATCTCCCTGAAAGACTATGCCTCAAATAGCAGCTCAGCTTCCTTAGAAGGTGCTGGAGGAAGCACTGGGGAAAGTGCAGCTTGATCTCATAGACAAAGTAGTGGCCAATGATCTTAGTGTTGAGGGGTTGCTCTCGCAGAGGGACTGTGTGAAGGTCAGAAACAAGTTCTCCCTCTCAACTGTGGCAGCTGAGTTAGTAACTGGGACTCGTTCCCTCTGCAACCACATTCATTCCCATAAAGTGACTACAGCACAAAAAAGAACAGGATTAGTTAAAGGATTCAGTAAGACATAAACCCACATATTTTACTTGGAAGTTTCAAGGAGGGTAATAAACACGGAAAAATGCCAGTACTGATAGGCTTCCTAAGTGGTAGGTAGCAGTGTTGTGTGAGTAGAGGTTGTGGTTTGCCTCTGGCTGACACACTTCCCTGCAATGGGCAAAACCCTGAAACCCAACCCTGACAGCAGCTTGGGAAAGGTCTTCTTCACCCTTATCACCCACGGTGAGCAGAGCTGATGCCATCCTAACCATGCTTCTCTGCTTGAGAGTTGAAATCTCAGAAATTTTAGCTGAGATCCAGGAGGCTTCAGTAAGAGGAGAGAAGCTGAGACTGAACTTGGGAGAAGGAGAATGTAAAGTTGGGAGAGGATGAGAAAATTATACTCACACTTTTTGTCCCATTGTTCTCTCCCTTTGTCAGCTGCTCTCCACTCTAGACCTGTTTACCAACAAGGTAATATCGGACTGCTTTACATGGAAATTCTGATGCTGACTGACTTAGTGACTCCCAAAGAAACATCTAAAATATCGTTAATGTATATGTGGGTTGTTTAAGGAGGCTTATGTTTAAAGATTGAAATAAATTTGAAACTTGTAGAAAGAACAACAGGAGGGAAAATATTCAGTCTTAATGGTGGAACTGCCCCTCCAAGAAAGCAGCAGTCAGAAGTCATTCTCATAACTGAGGGGGTTCAGTCAGGTCTTCCTACAATTAGGGCCCCAAAGCGTGAAATTGAAGGTTAAAAATATCTCCAAAACAACAAAGACAATAGTAGGATAAATAAAGAGGGGAAAATTTTAGGGAAATCTGGCTCAAATGGAGATTCTGTAAGGAGAAGTCATGTGAGTGTTTCCCAGGATTAAATCCCAGACTGGAGATGGAGCCAAGATAGACCACTGCTGACAAAGGCATGCAATGTTTTATCTTTCCAGAAGGCAAAAAACAGGCAGAGGGCTGTGGCTTGCTTCCTTGTGGTTTGGCCTGGATCCATGAAAGGTTAGTCTCATATAAACACTTGCAGAGAAAGTTGGCTTTTGGGTCCCTTGGGGTGAATGCATTCACTGAGCCCCAGAGAGAAGGTGCAAAGTCTAATGGATAAGGAAGGAATGGGGTAACTGTGCAAGTTATTCACCTCACTCCAAAGTGATTGGTGAATATTGGAAAAAAATAGATTCTCATAAATCTGTTTACTCTGATCTCTCTTGTATTAGATTTTATAAGCACTGAACTACTATCTAGGCTCTAGTTTCCATTTTAAAATGTTTTAATGATTTTTCTGTCAGACAAAACATGCATTCTCCTCACCGAGAATAAACAAGCATAGCTCCTGTAAAGGAAACATTCCTCCTATCCCTTGGGGAGACTTGGCTTGTGGAGTCACGTCCCAGATACCAGTGTGTCAGATCTAGATGCCAAGGTGTCAAATCCATCTGGCATTCATGGGTAGGTCACAGTACCTCTGCAGAGGAAGATGAGAGGAAGCACCTGTATTTGAATTGGCTTAGTGAGAGGTTTGGTTGACAGAACGGAACTGGATAGGTGGCCTGGTAACACCCACTCTGCATTTTTGCTTTCTGGATCCAAAGGCAGTGGCTCAAGTACAGTTGAGGGCCATCATCTAACAGCTGTAGTGATGGAGCTGGTTTGCAAGGCTGTGGTCCTTAAAAACCTGAGTTAATTGAGTCTTAGTGGATCAGGAGACAGATATGGCTCCCAAAAGTAATGTCTGGTCTGATATATGTTTTTGAGGATATAAAGTGTTCACTTGTCTGAAGGAAAGGTTATGGCAGAACTATTCTATTAAAACACTTTATATGTGGTCCTGTGAAATGCAGGAAGAGCTTGGAACAAAATTGAGCCTGTTTGAAAAGAAAAGCCTTCAAAGCATAGTGTGAGAAGCCAATCTAGTTTTGTTAGGCCTCAGCAATGGCTGCCGAAGGCCTGTGGGGGAAGGGCTGCACATGTGCCATGTCCAGCAGGCAGGCAGGAGAAGATCCAGGAGGAAAGGCTTGTCTCTGGGGAGACTTTGCCTGGCCACCAGTTCATGTCTCGCCGGGGACAGGCAGCGGGCAGGGGAGCCCCGCAGACACTGCCCCGCAGAGGCCTCTGCATCACAGGGCGAAAGGTCTCTTCTCTGCCCATGGCCTGCCCTGGGACACTGCCCTGGGCACAGGTCTCCTGTCAGCAGCCAGCCTCGGGGAGGAGCCGCGGCCATAAAATCTGACTGCACCCCAAGCTCCAGGGGCTGTCCCTTGCCTTTTGACTCTTCTGGGGCTTCTCGAACTTGCTTTTTCAGTGTGAGCTTTTGTCTTAGGGCTGCGCTTTTGCTTGGTGATTCGAGGGCTTTTTGAGACTTGCTTTAGATTTGGGGCTTTTTGAGTCTTACATTTTTGCCCTGACACCAGCCAACATTTTGGCTCTCCTGTCCTCGCTGGCTCTTGCTCGCCCTCGTGTCTGTTCTGCCTCCCTGTGTCCCTGCTGAGCCACCAACCCTGCCCGCCTCCGAGCCGGCCCCTGCTGAGATCCTCACCGCGACCTGTCCATTCCCTGCCCTCCTGCCCGATCCCCCTCACCCGTGTCCATTCCCTGCCCTCACTCCGATCCCCCTCACCCGTGTCCATTCCCTGCCCTCACTCCGATCCCCCTCACTCCGTGTCCATTCCCTGCCCTCACTCCGATCCCCCTCACTCCGTGTTCCGCCGCCCCAGGAGCCGCCGCAGGCCGGCAGCGGGCACAGCCCCTCCTCGGGACATCGGCCGAGCTGCCCGACCTCTGCGGGGAACGCCTTCTTTTCCCTCTGCCTCCTCTTTTCCCCTCTCTCTCTCTCTCTCCCTCTCCCTCCCATTTTTCTTCCTCTTGTTCTGTGTTCCTCTTGCTCTATCTTCTACAGCCCTCTTTAGTAAGGTAACTCCTTTTTATTTTGTCTTTTCGTTATGGTTCTCAGATACAATGTTTCCCTCGTTTGGCCTAATTTCCTTCCTGACCATCTATTTTTAAAAGAGCTCCTCGCAGTTCCCCACACTGGAACATGACACAGAGCCACAAGTTTTGTAGAATTGAATAGTACTGCTTTGGAACACATAGATAATCATGCTGGCAGATATTACTTGACATTATTACTGCTTAGTTCTTTCTCCAGGGAGGGCAGTGCAGGTTGTCTGCTGCCTGGCCGGTCAGGTCTCCTCTGGGAGGTCCTCAGAGAAGAGTTACTTCTCCATTCCCTTCTCTAAAGCTTTTGGAGAAAAGTGGGGTCATGCTCTTTGGGGGACCTCAGCACAGCTTTCAGGCAATGGAGAAATTTGACGTGAGGATTCAAATGGAGTTGAGGGCTTAAACCACAACCCTCACAGAGCTGGAGCAAATGAATAGTTCTAGCAGTATCCACAGCACAGGGCTCTCTCTGTTATGCTGGCACATGAGAAGAGTGACACAGGACCTGGGCTTGCTGAAAGCCAGACAGGAGTGAACATGCAAGGTAAGCGGGGTTGGGTGGGAGCATGTTGCCTAAATGGAGCTTTGACACCTCACCAGCCTATGTAAGGTGGGCTGGGAAGATCCTTCCACCTAGTTCGCAGGCAGCTGGAGTGTGTTACCTTGCTGGAACATGCTGACCTCTGTTAAATGGTTATGACAGAGTTCTGTGGAGACGCTTTCATGAACATGCTTCTGGGCTTTGTTTAGAGGAAAAAGAAACAGTTCTTGGAGGGTCTGTAAAAATAATGTGTATAGAGTGTGTGTATACACTCATTTATGTATGTATGCATAGTTTCTCAATTTAGCATATGGAGTTAGGATGGAAGAAAAGAATTTTGAATCTACCAACCTTGAAAAGACATACTAATGCTGAGCCAAAACACGAGAATCTGACCTAGGTCGGTTTATAAATACGAGCAAAAATATTTATTCAGCTAGTAAGTATTTGATTAACCTTTGTTTATTGCTTCAAGATGAGAGACAGTTAAAATACAGGAACTCATGGATTATATTTTTGCTTTTTGGCTAGTGTTCACTTCCTCCACAGAGAAAAATATGCTGTAGTTAGGAAAAGAAACTTTTCTTTCTCATTTCAAAATCTGTATTTCAAACTCCCGAGCTGAACTCAAGTGGAATGCACCTATTCTTTCTTTTTTTCTTTTTAAAATTTTTGAACTGAAGCAGAAGACAGAAGTAATGTGAGGCTGTGTATCATGCAACTCTCATGATGTGGCTCACATGGACATACAGGCCAAAGCATGTGCAAAGTTTCTGCTTTCTGGGTTGGAGAGAGATAGGGACTGTTTTATTTGTAATCTAAAACTAACATTTAACTCAGTGTTAAATGTTAAACACTAAGTCTTTTTAGGCATTTTCTGTTTCTAAGGCTTTACTTTACAAGATGTCTTACACTTCAAACTTGCTTGTTTCAAAGGGAGGGCACAAACCCCTCTTTTAGCTGTGCATTGATGCTAACAAGACCCAACTGCCACAGCCACGTACCTTCCTAGCTTGGGTCAACAAAGTGCCTCTGCTGCTCTGTGCAGGGTTATGACATGTGGCAGTTTAAAAGCTGCCATGAAATTTCCCGTTTTTTCCCCTGCTATGTCGTCTAGATTAAGAATTGTTTTGTTCTGGATTACCTGATGGGAACATGTTGCAATACAGAGAGGGATGTCGGTTGCTGGCTTCTGATTTACAGAGGGTGAGAAGAAGATGGTCTTAAGAAGGATCAACCTGAGACCTATAGCATATGTTGTAGGGTGGGATTAAGAAAAGTGGTAAATGCTTTGTGACCTTTCAGGACTGTAATAAAATAGAGCAAGATGTTTGGATGTAGCCCACAAAAGAAATCTCAGCTATTCAAGCAATTTTAGAGGTTTTTAAAAATTTATTGTTGTCATGTTTTTTTGGTTTCTTTTTACTTTAAAAAATAATTGTCCTCAATAGGCAAAGAGTGAACTAAGGCTTTGCATGCCTTAATAATTTGTTACTTGAGAATAACTTTTGAATCTGAATTGACAAGGAAAGAGCACTCTGACAGTGTCCTTTATTCCTTGTCCAAAACCAAGTTATGATGGTGAAAATTATTTGACAATGGGAGCAGGAAGAAATTCCGTCTGAGGTACTGCTAGAGGCTTAATCTAGTGTAATACTGCATGTGGAAATGGCGGTAGATCTTCTTTTCTGCTTTTGCAGTGCAGCATTTTTAAAACAGCATCTAGTAGAACATGCTTTAGACAAAAATGTGAACTCAGCTATGAATAACACAAGGGCATCATTACTAACAACTGTAGTGGCTTTCCAGGAGGAATCTCCAAAGGCACATGTCCATCTTTGATAAACTCCAAATCAATCAGTGATCATAAGGTGCTCCCAGGCAGTGTTTTGCAGTTTAGCTGACGCTGATATTTCCACTGTGTATGTATCTGTCCACCCAGGAGAGCAGCTCTGTACAGCTTTCCTCCTAAGAGCCAGGGTGGGTAGAAAGTCATACGATGTAGTGTTGTTATTTAGCAAACGTCAGTCCTTTAGTTTTGTGGTAAAGTCCTATCTTGAATTTCCTGTTTCAAATAAACTCTTTAGCAAAACTGGATCTATAGGTTTGGTTTCTAAGCTGTCTTAGCTCCCCAGATGGCACTGGAGCCCAAACCTACACACAGCTGAGATGATGGAGGTGGAAGCCAGGAAGGACTGCCCCAGCCTCATGCTCTACTGCTTTGTGTGAAGGGCAGTATCTCTTGCTTTTGCCCATGGACAGTCACATTTTATTAATGTTTGCTTTTCTTGCTGGACACAAGGAAGTAATTAATTAGATAGTAAAAATGTAAAACACATAGACTATAGTTTCGATTTTGAGGACATGCTTCAAAGCCTGTAAACTTTCAGGATTATACCTAATAGAATCCTCATTTCCTGAAAACCCCACTTTTTTGCAAAGACTTTTTCAACAGCTCTACTTTGAAGGAGAGGGAATTGAACCACAAAGAAATGCTATGGATTATACAAGACTGTAAAGTTCTTTATTGGGAAGCCTTGGATTTTATTTTGACTTTTTTGATTCTCAGTCTGATTTCATGTTCATTGTAAAGGCAACAAAATATTTGTACATTTTAAGATAAAAATGCATTTCTTTGGGCTGAGTATTTTACTGTTAACTTCATTATTTTTAATAATAATAACAACAAGAAAAACAATTAAAAACCTTATTTTACTACCCTTGAATTTACTGATTTATAAGTTCTTACTGGTTGCAAAAACAATTCAGCCAGGCCTCTGATGGGGTCAGTCATGGCTCTGAGGACCAAGGAAACAGTCAGATGCATGTGAGAGCTGAGCAGTGATGAGCAGCTTAGAGAGATGCCACTTCCAAGAAGCAGGCATTCAGCTAATGCCAAGGCTGCCAAGAGGGAGGAAAACATGCATTTCTCCAACATTTTCTGGGGCTTTGACTAACCCCAGTCTCTGTATGTTTGAAGAGCAGTGGCTCTTCTTGCCATGACCAGCTTGGGATAGACCTGATTTAGGCACTACAGGAGCTTTCCTATCCATTCGTGTGTCTCTGTAAGAATGCTGAGTGGGGAGAGTGGGCCACTAAAAGGGCCTTTTTGGGGGTACTGTTCCCCCACTCTTGTGCACTCAAAACACAGCTTCAGTACAGATTGAAGTTATACTGAACCCACCAAATTCAGTGTGTGCTAAGTGAATGGTAAAAAAACCTGCTTGTAACCTGGTTGGGAAGAAGGTTTAGTGGGTTTGTTGGCTGAGGAGTTGGCAGGGAGAAGCAGAGTTGACGGTTGGGAAGGATCCAAACAAGACAGTAGAAGTTTGCAAACCAGGTGGAACCTGAGTTCAAACCCAGTGCTATGCTCCACTCACTGAGAGACCTCTGGCAGGTCACTTGACCTCCCTTGTGCTCTAATAAACCAAACTGAAAGTTTGCTGGCAAGCTGAAAAACAGATGCTACATCTGGGAAGCACTAGCTCAGGCAAAATTCCTTGACACCCATTTACAAGGCTTGTGTGTACTCTGAGCAGTGCTGATCTGACTGTCAGTCACAGCAGATGAAATTAAAGTGATTTTTGGAAATAAGTTTCAATCGAATTTCTGCTTTATAATTTCCTTATTAAATATTATTCTGATCAGCTTTGAAGGAGAGAAGGATGGACTGAGTTTTTATCTTAATATAGACCAAAACTCCAAGGAACAAACAAATTATTTGTCTTCCAGAAGAACACCTTGGTTATAAGTCAGATTGGAATAGTCACTCATAGATGTCTGCAGAGGGATTCCTGCAGAGACTTTTGACCCTTGATGACAATTGCTAGGCTGTATTTATCAACAGCTGCACAACAGGTCAGATCTTGCACTTGCAATAATTTGACCTATCAGTTTTCCCCCTTTCTGTCTGGTTTTGGTACCTGGTGAGAAAAGTCAGCTGCCTGCTTCTGGCATTTTACTTCCTTTTCTCCTCACACTGTACATGTCCTCTCAGCGTTTTTCCCTCTGGGGTCAAACCACCTTTGGGATGCTGATGGGCTAAAGATGGTGCTGCAAGAACTTGATAGAACTTCCCATTAGTTGTGTGCTGTGCACAGACCTGACAGGGAATAGGCACAAATGCAGTCCTGCGAGGGATGATATTTAAATCTGTGCTTGCACCATGTGATGAGTTGTGCAAGCTGTGCTGTAAAGAGGGTACTGATACAGGACTATTTCTGTGCTGGTGTATCTGTGACTGTGTCCTTTTAGTCATATTTTTGGCAAATGTTGAGGAGCTTTAGACTGTTCCAGCTGTATGCATAAATCATATGAATGCGGGGTTTTCAGAAAATATGTTGATACTATATAGTCCTAAGCATGTACATGTTTTCTGTTTCACTTTCTGAGTCTTGGGATGAATAGTGAAAATATGATATTAATCTGAATGCCAAAATAACATCCCACTCATGCTCATTCTCCAAACATCAAAGCTATGAAATGAACTTGTCCACTACGTTATTAGCTTGTTGTCATACTTAGGGGTCATATTTGTGTAAGACAGGTCTTTTCTCCCTTCTAGTTTTTAAAAGAACAAGACGAATTTCACTTTGTTCTTAAATTTACTCACTTTTTGGTCAGTATATTGGAAAAAAGAATTTGCAAACATTTGTAAAGTTTGATAGAGAAGTACGTTGGTATTTGGTGAAGAACTGAGCAATACTGCTAAATTGACTTAAGTCAGAGATACATACAGTATGTGAAGGAGTGGAACAATCACTCTGTGTACAGAGTTTTTACAGCTCACTGATTTATGGCAATTAAATACAGACCAAGTAAAGAAATAAATGCTTTGGGCAGAAAAATTTTATGGGAAGATTATGAGCTAAGCAAACAACACTATGAAGCAGAACCTAAAATGAAATTACTGAAAGTCTTTTATAAAACAGCATGATCTGTATGATTCTAATCCATAAAAATTGGAACATGTGACTACATTTTCACAAAGCAGAACAATTGCTATCCCTAATTAAATTGAGACATGCTTATCTGAAAAGAAAAATATAATGCTAGTAGAAAAAGACAGAAAGGTTTTGATAAAAGCTAACTTGCCTTTTTATTTTTTACTGCGGTTCAAAGATGCAAGTTAGTTTTTATCAAAACCCAGGAACTATTTAATTGTCATAATTAATAGTATAGTAATTAAAAGAAATTAGTAGGTGTCTTTGAAATTGCACTCCCTTTTATTTACATCAAACTCAGTATTGTGCAGGCCATTCCTTCTTTTTCATGGTGGGGAATGAGAATATTTTATCAGGTGGCAGCCATTCACTCTTAAATAAACCTTGCCAGCTGAAGCCCAGCTGTTCAAGAACTACAGAGAACAGCGGTTCCCTGAAAACTGTAGGCTATATTTGAAAAAAAGGTCTTTTCTTGGGAATGACAGGTAATTAATTCTTGTGTCTACATACATCTTTTCTGATTTTAGACCTTAATCTAGAAACTTTCTTATGCATATACTGAAATCCCACATTGCCTAGGAAAATATTTCAATGTATATGTCAACTTTTCTTAGGAAATATAGGCACTGTGTTGTTTAGTTCATTGGATGATCCACTGATTTCTCCAGCAGAGAGTAAATACAACAGCCAATGCCAGGAGAAATGCTGAAGTATAACTTCCTTTCATATGACTTAAATATTTGCTTAAATTTAAACACATGCTGAACTAACCTTTCTGCATAGGGATGCTTTCCTGACTCTGAATGCTGATTACAAACATATTTTTGGCAGATGTTTATGTTTCTGATGCAATTGAATGCCTTTGCTTTGAAGGAGTGACTTCTTCAAAGTACAGCAAAATGGCACAAGTGTATTTTTAAACACCAACTCTTCCAGCAGTGGAGGAGCCTATGCTTTTGAAAGACACATATTTGATAGGAAGAACGTGTTCTGCTTGCATGGTTACTTAATTATAATTCACCTCAAAGACTACGAGTAAGATTGGCTACTCAGGAAACACTGTATTTAATGGTGCAAGCATGAAATGTTCAAACCAATTTTTTTACAGGGCAACTTCATTCAATGGATGTGAGTTTAGGCCAACAAAAACTTGTCCAGAATTAATTCATCGTTAGAGGTATTCACATGCACGTTTTGCAGCTGTAGATCCAAATAGTAAAGGTGTTTAGGAGCTGTTGACTACTGGAAACAGATGGAAAACACTGCTTTTATTCAGATGATTTAAGAAAACCCTTCACAATTGGGGCTAACAACTGAGGAAAAATTTAACTGTACCAATGAAGGCAACAGCCCACCTCCAATAAGTTATTAATATAAATTATGTTAAGTCAGTTTCTGTATGGATTTTATAATATTGCCACTATTTTGTCCTGCAAAGCTGAAGTCAGTTATTCATGAATCATTGCCATGATGGCATTGCAATATATGATAGAATTTTGGATTAACCCTTCATACATCAGATTTCAAAGCACTGAATCTGTAGTTATAATTGTCCCAGGGCACTGAGACTTTAACTAATCCCTTTTCCAAGTTTACTTCAAGATGGTATCAATTAGAGGACTCCACAGGGCAAGGAATCTCTGCATTTCAGGGTTGTTATGCTGAGCAGAAAAATTCGTTTTCCTTTCAAGGAAGATCTGTGAGTTTGGTTGAAGTGTCTAGCAGGTGCTACTTTTAAAATAACCTGAGCTTTAATGAACAGACTGTTATTTTTCTCTTCTTCCTACCTCAGGTGGAAGAAATGTCAGTGAGAGCTCAGGAAATGAAGAATCCTCTTTCCTCCAAGGCAGGGTCTGTCATCTGAGCATGTATGGCTGAGGCTGACCTCTTTACTTGAAGCTCCCTTTGTGGCCTGTGTGCTCTGTGCTTTGTGTGGGCAGACACAACACATCTTGCTTGGCAGGCATCTCAGCTGCCTGCTGCCCAAAAGTGAGTTTTTTTTAATATTTTGCCCAAGGGTGAAATATACTGCAAATAAATACTGTCAGGCCAAAAGCCAAAGACTTACTGGCCTGGCAAGAAGCTACTGAATGAGAAGGAAACATCCTCATGCTGTTAACAATAATCGATTTAACAATTAATGCAGTTTCTACACCTGACTGAGGAAAAAATATACAATGGATAAATGGCTCAGCCATAGTCAAGTCATTGAGGTACCTCTGAGGAAAGCTGATGCATTATTTTGCCTCTCTTCCTGATTTCAGCTCTGTCACATCAATATCCTTGCCTTAATATTCTCTTCCCGTGCCTTCCTATGCTTTACCCTGAAGCTAGAAATGCTGAGCTGACATGTTGACCTTGCAATTAACAATACTGAGTATCTCCTGGTGCAGTGAAAGACATCACTCATCTCCATCAGCTTTCCTTGGTGTCAGTCTGGGTCACCCCTTGACCTTGGAGAGGTTCATAAGTAATATACCCCGAGTCTGTGGCAAGAAAAGCCTCTTTCCCACAAACCTTCAAACCTGTATGTTAATTCTCCTTCAGTTCCCATGTCCCATTGGCCCATATGCCCTTACCACCCTGGTTCAGCCCCCATCTCTCACTTCTGTTCATCTCCTAGAATGTTCTCCCTTCCCTGGATCTCTATTGGTTCTGTTCTGTCACATTACCCCATCCTGTCAATCCCCATTGGCTTTTCCTGTCCCTAACCCCTCTTATTCAGTACCTTGCCCTGTCCACACTGGACCCTAATCCTTAAACTGCCCCCTCTTGCCCCATATATAAGGCTGTACCCTCAACCCATCCCTGGACGTACATTGGAAGCTGTATGTCAATAAACCAGCCTTCAGATTTCCAAAGAAGAACCTGTCCCTTCATTGCTCCTCAACCTCCTAGTAGCTGGTGCCCCAGACACAATCACACAGGTTGCTTTTGGGACCTGGTTGTAGCATGTTGCTACATCTACCAGCGCCTCTTTTCTGTAAGGACAGAGAACCCTGGTAGGTGAGTTCAGCTGGCCAGCTGGCTCTGCTTCAGAAGTTGTTCCCAGAGAGCACAAGAAAGGGTACAACTATGGGACAGAAGTCTGAGGAAAGGCCACTGCGTGTGTTACCAGAGGTAAGATGTGTTCCTGGAAGTGGGTCACAGTTGTCATAGAATCGTGGACTCGTAGGATGTTAAGGGGTAGGAATGGACTGTGAGATCATCTAGTCCTAACTCCCTCTGCTGTGAGCAGGAGCACCTCCCACTAGACCAGGCTGTTCAAGACATTGTCCAGCCTGGCCCTTAACACTGCCATGGCATCCACAAGGTCCCTGGGAAATTTTTTCCAGCATCTTGCCACACTCAGAGTAAATTTCAGTTTCTTCCCATTACTCCTTGTCCTGCCACTGCAGTTCCTGATGAATATTCCATCTCCTGGCTCCTACCCTGTAAGCCACTTTCGGATACTGTAAGGCTGTTATGAGGTCTCCATGCAAACTTGTTTTCTCCAGTCTGAACAGAGAAAATTTTCTCAGCCTGTCTTCACGGGGAAGATGTTTCAGTCTTCTTATCAACGTCATGGCCTCCTCTGGTCTCTCTCTGACAGTTCCTTGTACTTCCTTTGTTGGGGACTGCAGGCCTGGGTGCAACAATCCTGCTGGGATCTCATCAGAGCAGTGGAGGAAGAGGAGAGGAATCCCCTTCTTCACCTGCTGGCTGCATTGCTTTGGATGCAGCCTAAGACACAACTGACTTTCTGGGGTGTGAACACACACCACTGGCTAATGTTCAATTGCCCATGAGCCATCACGCCATATCTTTCACTGCAGGGCTGCTCTCAATCACTTCTCTGCCCAAGCTGTTGGTGTGTCTGGCATTGCCATGACCCAGCTGTAGGACCTTGCACTTTGCTTTGTTGACCCCATGAGGTTTGCACTGGCCCAGCTCTCAAGCCTGTCCAGGTCCCTCTGGATGCCATCCCTTCCCTCCAGTGTGTCCACTGCCCCACACAGCGTGGTGCTGCCAGGGAACTGGCTGAGGATGCCCTTGATCCCACTGTCCATGTCCCTGGCAAAGGTGTTGAGCAGTATCGGCCCCAGCACTGACCCCTGAGGGACACCATCGTCCCTGGTCTCCACATGGACTGTGAGCCCTTGAACACAACTCTTTGTGGCTGGCCATCCAGCCAGTTCTTTGTCTACCCAGTGGTCCATCCCTCAAATCCATGTCTCCCCAATCTAGAGACAAGACTGTGGTGTGAGGCAATGTCAAACACTTTGAATAAGTCCAGTAGGGGATGTCAGTAGCTCTACGCCATCCACTGATGCTGTCACCTCAGATAGAAGGTCACCAGATTTGTCAGGCAGGATTTTTGCCCTTAGTTGGCTGTTACCAATCACCCTTTTATGCCTTAGCAGAATTTCCAAGAGAATCTGCTCCAGGATCTTGCCTGGCACATTGGTGAGACTGACCGGTCTCCGTAGTTCCCTGGATTTTCCACTTCCCCCTTTTTACAAGCTGGTGTTACAATTCCCTTTTCCCAGCCATCATGGACTCCCCCTGACTGCCATGACTTAGAGGAGCTTGAGCAACCCCGGAGTAGGGAAAAGTTTTTCTATTCCTTCAGTCCTCCAGAGAGTATGGATGGTGTTCCCCAGGTGGAGATGTGTGAATTACCTGGCTGATAACCACAGAGCATGCTGGCTGTACACACACGTGGTGTCCTCTGCAGTTGCTGGTGTGGAGAGAGTGGCCCTTTCCCCCTGTGGTTGGCCAGAAGCTCTTGGACTTCATGTGTCCTTCCTCATTGCTTCAGCAGCAGCTTAGTGAAGTCATAAATGGTGTTTAGTGAGTTAGTAATGTTTCAGCTCTCAGTGGGCTACTTTTGGTTTTTACATGCAATGAGATATAAAACAGTTAAATCTAAAGTATTACTATTTCTGGGGGAGTAGCTCTATTACTGTCAACAAATGCTGATCCTTTTATCACACAGGTGATAGCAGATCCAGGATTCAGCATCAGCTCTTTTTCATTACAGAGGTCAGCAGAAACACCTTTGATTGTGATCGACTTCATATTCTGTTGTGACAGAAGTCCTGGAGTTCCCTGTCACAGGTTCTGTGATTGTGCATACGGTGATTAACACGTTAATAAGTAAGTCATGGTCTTCTGGTTAAGCCCTGGACTGGAGGGCTGTGGTTTGGTGTCTTCACCACATACAAGTCCTGTGACCTCAGGAACACCACTTACTACCTCTGTTTCCATTTTCCAGCTGCGACTGTTACTTTTATTTTACCTCACTGGGTTGCTGGGCATATTCATTAAGCAGATGGCATTACGGCAATGCAAACATTGTTGGAGGAGTCTTATGAATATGAATCTCATCACAGCTGTTTTTTCTTCTCTTCTCTGTAGTGGGCTGACTCCAAAATAAAGTGTACTTGTTGTCCTTTTTAAGCAGTTCACCCTGTCTGCTTTTCGTCTGGCACTGAATTAAAGGGCTGAGCAAGATTTAAACCTCAGCAGGATTTGTTTTCCAAAAAGTTACATTCAAACAAAACAAAGATGCACTGTAATTTTAAGACGAGTATGTTTATATTCAAGCTTAGGTGATAGCAAGGAGAATGGTTTTGATTAAACCAAACAACCTAAAAAAATCCCCCCAAAACCTCTTAAATTTCATGAGACATTGCAGTTTATGTTTCTTGGTACTTCTGACAGGACTGCAATACCAGAGGTTTGGGGCAGATCTGCTAAGCCTTTCCCCTACAATGAGTTTCTGAAGGAAAATGGCAGGACTTCTAAACTGAAAATTTTATTTGATAAAGTTTAGTCTTTTAGATAGAGAAAAATCAAAGAGACTGGGCCATAAAGAACAGGAGAGGGAAAAAAATGTCAAGATGGAAAGGTTTGTATGCAGTTCTGTTCCCTGCCCATGCTGGCTCTGCCAGCTGTGGCTTCAGTGGTTTTGCTGGTAGGAATTTGGGTCTCTTCCTCCATCACCTGGGGTCCAGCTGGTGTTCCTCATCCCCTGCTGACAACCAGCACTCACATATTTCTTCTCTCATCTCTGCTCTGCAGGGCCCCATGAGCTGAAGGAGACATCATTCTTACTTATGGCTCTCACATATCCATCTGTGGAGAGAAACAACTCATGTGCTCCCAGGAGCAAGCAAAGCAAGCTCATCCTCTGTGCAGTGCTCAGGCTACCACCATACCAAAATGTTTCCATGTTCTTTAGCTCTGTTCATGTGCAGTCCTTTCCCAAATGCACAGGACTGTCCTTCAGGACTTCCTTGAATAAAGAAGCTTGGTTTGTTTGTTGGCCTTTTCTGATTTTGTTTTTTAAATTCCTGAATGGTGTGATTTCAATAGTGATAGAGTATATATAAGTCTTGGCAGATCTTCAGCTAACCTAAGCAGACAGAGCTCTAATGACATTAGTGGGCCTGGATAAGTCACCACATCTGAACACAAGTAACAGAGGCTCCATCCTGCTGCCTCAGAAGACAATGGCAAACCTCCCACTGACTTCATATGAAGCAGGATCTGACATTTAGGGAAATATCTGGAGAGATTTGCTTATGGGAAACTCCAGAGAACCTACAATAACATACATTTCATTCTTTCCTATGTGCGTCCAAATGTGAGGTCACTTGTTCAATTACATCCCTATTCTTATTCTGTTGGGTAACGAGGGGAAAACAAAAGAGCATTTGCATTTGCTTATAGCACTGTATTTTCCCCCAAAGCTAACACAATGGCACTAGGCAGTTTTGCTCTCATGAAATGTACCAAGCCAACAAGAAAAAAACCAAAACCCCATAACTGAGTAGTTTTAAAGGTTATTGAAAAGCTTCATAATGGGTTCCAAGGGGCTTTATGGAATGGCTTTAGGAAAGCTTAATTCTTTAAAATTGTTTTTGAGGTGAACATGTATTTAATTATATTTCAATAGAGTTTAAAGGCCTCCTGTTATTAACATTGTTCAGTGAAAAGCTCCTACATTTTTTCAAATGTACCCCTTAATTCAAATCTTTTCCTGCAATTTCATTTTGAGAAACTGTTTTTATATGCTGATTACTGTTTCTGTGAATCTGAGGCAGGTAAAAGAACGAGTTATTGGAATAATTTTATTTTGATGACCTATCAGCTAAAAAGCCTTAAATGACAGTGATTGCGAAGTGGTGCAATTAGGCTGAATAAAGACTACAGATTGTCCTTCCAGGTTCCCTGAAAATGGCACAGCAAGTCTGATTGAAGCAGGATGTCATAACAAATTTGTGTGGTAGCTGGAGCCTGCTGGAAGGATATAGTGAAGTGGGATGCAGCAAAGGGAGCCATTATGAACTGTGAAGGAATAGGGCACTGGCTTCTCTCATTTCTCTGCCAAAACAACCAAATCCAGGCTGAGTTTAGTTCTCTCTGTCCTCTGCTTCCAGTGCTTCACTATCTTGGCTCAGTTCCACAATCTGTCTTGACCCAGAATATTTGCTGGGTTGCATAGCATGACATTTAAAAATAGGTCTTTGGCTTATTAAATTTAAAAGAGCAATGTAGTATGGGGAGAAAAAAGAGTGGGGAAGCACCTCTGAAGAACCACTGAATTTTTTACTTCCTGCCATAGAGCAGGCTTGCTAACCTGTAAGCTTAATACCTCTGTTCTCTCGTCTTACACACCTACCAAAGCTGCCATCATATCTAGTGGAAACAAAAGCTGCATACCTATAATCTCACTGTTTGAGTATAAAAGGTTGACTTCTGATTTATTAGCTAGGCTCCCTCCCGGCCAGGACCCAGCTGGGTTGTCTCAGTTATGCCATAAGAAGGTTGCTGAAGCAAACCCCTAGGCTAAATCTATGAATGCTCAGCATACTTGTCTGGCTTTTGTAAGGAGGATTAGCATGTCCAGTTGAGAAACATTACCCGTTGTTCAGTCTCTGGCAGCAGTCACAGAGTCAGTCCAGCATATGCTTGACTCCCCTTCTGATATTCATCTATAAAGAAAATTGGTTGTTGTAAAATCCTACTTCAGGAGGTTCCCTTTTGAAAAAAGAGATAGTTGTCCAAAGATGGTATCCCGACCTCAAGTGTGTTGCTGCTTTGGCTCAGCTGCTCTGCTCACTTTAGCAGAGACTCTGATCTCAGAGATATTCCAGTGCAATTGCTAAAGAAATTTGAGAATGGAATATTTTGCAAATGTTTGGTGACAATTTGAGTTTTTTTTGTAAGAATAGTAACTAGCACTTTTTCTTTTAATTAATGGCTACTATGCTTGTTGTATCTTTACTGCTAATTTAACTAGCTCCTTTAGAGTACTTTGTACTTGGAGAATGTGTATATATTTTATTATTGCCCCTGCCCAGAGGCAATCACAGTGTATATAAGATAATGTACAACACAATGAGAACACAGTGAACAATGAAAAGTTAAAATTATGCATCTAACCACTGCGACTGTTGCATCAGTCATAAGGCTTTTTTCAGTTCATACAGTTTGTTGTATTAACCAAGAAATGGAAATGGAGTTGACAAGACAAGTTGAAAGAAGCACATCCTGACATGTGAAACAAAAGCACTTTTTAATGTAAATTTAATCTTTGAGCTATCATTCATTTGGGGCCAGTTTGCTGTAAGTTGTAAGGTACCTAGGTCTCACATCCACCTAATTTCATCTAGCTTCAGTTGCTTGTTAAGGCTAGAATTTGGTATGGAAAAATATTACACCTTTATTTAATGACTGCTCTGGTATATTTTATTTTGGATTAATTTCTTCTGCCAAATTAGTTCAACCATAAACAAGACTGACATATCCTAATCAGATCTTGGGAAAACCGAAGAGAAATCTGAAGCTCACATCTTTGTCTCAGGCTGTTTTTTTTCCCCAGACTGCTAAAGACCACCCTTTGCATCTTACAGATATATATTATGTTCCTCCGATATCAGGAAATGTGTCTAAATCTCCTATTTGGGCAGTTTGGGACAGGACTGTTAGCGTGTTAGTACCATAAGCAGATGCCAAGAAGATAAGGAGCTAATGGGTATGTCTGTGACAGCGATTTCTGGATGGCCATGGAGCCAAACAAGGATTGTTGGCACTCAAATGCCATGAGAAGGAGCAAGACTGTAGAAAGGGCCATACAAATATGGGCCAGAGCTTTTCTGGGGCAAACATCTTTCTTCTAGTCACTGCAGATAAGCACAAAACAGTACAGCACCAGCTTTCTTTCTTTCTTTCTTTCTTTCTTCTTTCTTTCTTTCTTTCTTTCTTTCTTTCTTTCTTTCTTTCTTTCTTTCTTTCTTTCTTCTTTCTTTCTTTCTTTCTTTCTTTCTTTCTTTCTTTCTTTCTTTCTTTCTTTCTTTCTTTCTTTCTTTCTTTCTTTCTTTCTTTCTTTCTTTCTTTCTTTCTTTCTTTCTTTCTTTCTTTCTTTCTTTCTTTCTTTCTTTCTTTCTTTCTTTCTTTCTTTCTTTCTTTCTTTCTTTCTTTCTTTCTTTCTTTCTTTCTTTCTTTCTTTCTTTCTTTCTTTCTTTCTTTCTTTCTTTCTTTCTTTCTTTCTTTCTTTCTTTCTTTCTTTCTTTCTTTCTTTCTTTCTTTCTTTCTTTCTTTCTTTCTTTCTTTCTTTCTTTCTTTCTTTCTCTCTCTCTCTTTCTCTCTCTCTCTCTTTCTCTCTCTCTCTCTTTCTCTCTCTCTCTCTCTCTTTCTCTCTTTCTTTCCTTTCTCCCTTTCTCCTTTTCTCCCTTTATCTCTTTCTTTCTCTATCTCTCTCTCTCTTTCTTTCTCTCTCTCATTCATTCTTTCTTTCTCTCATAGTAGGTGAGGGTCTAATGTACAAACTCTCATGCTGCGTGTGTACTTAATTAATAATCTTTTTTGTGGATCCTCTGACTTTTTAAATTTCTTTTGGCCACAAGTGTTTACAAATCTTGAGTGCTTCCTTCCCCTTAAAGGTAGGATACCATACCATGTAATTAACAAATCATGCTGACTTTGGTAATATTTGTTTGGAGTGCCAGGTTAAGAAATGTATTAGTTTATGTTCTTGTTCTTAGTGCAAAAGTCATTTGTTAGCCATATGTAATGAGAGTCCCACCTTCCTTTAAAAGTTCTTGTTTACTAATGTTTCCTTCTGAAATCCTCTTAGCATTTGAAAAGTTCTTTTGATTAGCTAGTGAATACAATGGCCTCTTATCTGCCTACACCTTGATTATAATAGTTTGCTGGCCTGATTAAAGGATCTCTTCCCAGGACATTTGTCATTCTTGTGCTACAGACAACATTTTCACAAGTTCTCTTTCATCCTCTTTCCCATTATCTGTGGATTCTGCAACACTGAGATATCTTGCACAAAATCATCTCTGGTAAAAAAAAGGTAAAAGGCATTATGTATCATTTGAAGACATTCCCTATAATCTCCTAATTTCATATTAATACTACGGAAATTTTTGTTCCTGGAAGCCCATATCCTCCTGCAGGACAGGTACAATCCCTGGTCAGTATGATGTCAGAGTCCATGGTGCTTTGTCAGTGACTGTTTATACATGCTAATGCACACCTGCTCTGTGTTAGCACACTTAATAGTGCAGATGAAATATTTTAGAGAGCATACTCCTTTTATACTGTTCAATGCAGCGTTCATCACATTAAAACTGTCGCTAGAGTCAGGGAGCCAAGCTCTCAAAGCCTGAAGATCTGCCTGGGACAAACTTTGATCCCCAGCACTCAGTAAGGAGGGATCTCCCTTACTGAGCTGATGTAAAATGATTTAGTATTCCCATAATCTTTTCTGTTGTTATGTCACTTTCTTTTTCAATTAAATTAAATGGAAGTGTGCACTGCTCTTCCTTCTGATCTCAAGGAGGCTGTTGAAATGCTGTTCTGCATTCTCCCTAGAAGGAAGAAGCTATCTTGGAGGGCTGGGACCCTCCTCCGGGCAGCAAAGCTGCAACCTCTGCAGGAGCTTGGCAGTGTAGCATGGCTTTGGTAGCAGTGAAGTTTCCCGCTGTTCAGAAGGGCCTGATTAAATTTTAAGGAATAGAACTGAATGCCCCAGAAACAAAAGCAGCTCCCAGAGCTGACTCTCCATATTACTAAACCTCAGGGCATTGTGTAGAATACTTTGATTGTCTAAAGAGCTGGACCACCTTTGAGCTGTTATGTCCAGTAACAGTCCCCTGGGCACAGCAGTTGGAGAAAGAGGAAAATGTAGTCTCTTAATAGCTGCATATCAGTCATGAAGAGTATGAAAAGAGTTCTCCCAGTGAATAGATTACAAGGCTACTAGACATTTTCTTCAGTTTTTTATCATCTCTTACAACCTGGATCTAACTGTCTCCACTCCCCTGAAGCCTCTTTTCTCACTGCTGTAAAAAACTGAATATTTGCAGTCTGTTTTAGGTTTTTGATTTCTGTTAGCTTGTCTGTATGTGCAAATATTGTCATTTCTGTGTGGATCTATTGTGGTGGTTTACCATGTTATTTTGCATGTCAGTCAAAGGCCATTTCCAGGAGATGGTAAAGAGCGCTTAGTGGTCAAGGAGATCTTTGGGGTTGAACTCTGTTAGTAGGATGCTTTAGATGCTTGATTCTATTTATTATGAAATCTCAGAGTTGATATATGGTAATGTCTGCATGAAAAGTAAAGCTGTTTCGTTTAAAAAGAGAAGAAAAAAGAAAGTCCCCTCATACTTGCAGTATGTTCTGACCTGGCCTGACCTGACAGCATGCTCTGCTGCGCCCTTCAGTCCCAGGCTGCCATTGCCAGTGCTATGATATTTCCCATAGTGTGAGGCTGCTCCACAGCCACTGCTCCACCAGACTGGGGAAGCATGGCTCCATACCTGCCAGCTCCACCTCCTTCCCCCAGCAGAGCCCCAACAGGGCTCGCTGTGCTCAGGGCTGGAACAGCCCAGAATTGTTCCTTGGTGTCTCTGTTTTATGGCCTTAAGGCTGTAATTTGGCATTGTTTTATGTCTCTGACCCTTGCCAAGTTTTTAGCTGTGCTATTTGATCATGGAATTCAGGAACCAGTTTGTTTGCACAAGTGCCTGTATATAGAGCCACAGGAGGATTTCCTCTGGATAGCACAGGTCACAGGGGAGGGGCAGCAGGTGCAGCTGACCTGCGGCATCTCAAAAGCAACAGGTAACTTCAGATGCAGCTGTCTGGCAGATTTCCTTTCTAAAGGCTAAGTTATAACCTCAAAAAAACATTGAAGCTTTTAAAAGTTAAAGATTTACCCTGCACTGCATAGAAGCCTCTATAGGGCAGTACTATCTTACTGTTGCACAGAACATTCCAGCACAGCACAGCACTGCAATGGGAGCAAAGGCTCTGCAGCCCCAGCCAGCCTCCTGTCCAAGGCTGTAATTCAGCAGCACTGCAAATGCAATGCAGTTACCACTAGGGATAACTGGAGCTAGGGACTCCCAAAGGACTCACTCACAGTGGGATCATGCCATTAGCCTCATCTATCCTAGCCCCTGTGGGTGAACACTGAAACATAGCCAGCCAAGTGTTTTAAAACCAAGTCCTGGGATTTGTTCCCCTTGAAAACTAAATCTGGCTGAATTGGCAGTGGAGTTGTATTGCCATGTATCATGCTAGATTCAGGTATATTTTATAGTGATAAACATGGTTAAGTAAGAGAATACCTCAGAAATTTGGAGATTCTGGAAATACCAGGTCAGAACTCATACACAGCCTAGTGAAATAGATAGATGTAGACTGAATATTATGTTCTATAGGTAGCAGGATACTAATTAAAATGTACACAAGGTGAGTTTTACTGTTGCAATAGTGAAATACTCTCACAAACTTAGCAGCTTTTCAAATATATATTATGTTTAATAGGAGTTACATGTTTTCATATATCTTTCCTTTAAATGAAAGGTATTTCCTTCAGGTGTTTTCTTCATGTATTTATTCAGGCTTCAACAGCAGCGATTTTTTTTTCATAAAATACTCTAAAACCTGGGCTGATTTAGTTGTTTGTGGTGGTGATTTTCCTTTTTTGTTGTTGGTTTTTCTTTTTTGTTCCTATAAAGAAATGATGGCCCAATAGAACTAAAGATTAGCAAAAGCCAAGGATTCTCTAGTTTGGATGGATGTAAGGACTGAATTTTAGTGCAATCTGAGGTTGTTAGATGTGTGCTTTTGGACTTTAGAGAAAAGCAGTGAAGGCCACAAAGTTTAAATCTTTCTTTTTATATTTGTAGGGTCAAAGTATCAAATTTCCATATAATTACATTTTAGGTTAGGCACTGAGCACATAAGAAGCAAAAATTTTAATCTTGCCACCATGTAAAGGGAAACAATTAGGCTTTAATTTTATATATCTGCCTTTTTGATTAAACCGTCAGAAAAGACAGGTGATTTTTGGTTCCAAAAGCTCTTCAGTAGTAACTTGGGTTATTTTTAAAGAAATCCTAATTTTTTAAGAGGGTATTGGACAATTGCCTTCTGAAAGTAAATGTTTTCTTAGCAGTGAACACAGTTAATCTTTAGTTCCGCTTTAAAATATCTGCCAATAAAGAAAAAATAATCCCTGGCCTGGTTCAATTTCTCATATATTATCCATGGGCCAGATCCTGTTCCTTCTAGCTTCTGTGTAAAAATGTCTATGGACGTTTTGGCATCAAACTCAGGCCTTAATTTTGCAAGTTATCTGCAAGGGATCAGCATAATATATAAAAATACAGTGATTATTTAATGTGGGTTTTTTTTATCCCTGGCTAAATATGCAGCAATTTTGTTCTTTTGACATTTTTCCTTCCCCAGCTGGTGTTCTAGAAGTATAGCTAAGCAACTTGTAATAATTTTCTCATTTATCAGTAGTTTATTCCAATGCTTTCCTCTCTCCTGACCACACTTTTTAAAAGAAGTATTGCTTTCTGCACAGTAAGACCAACCTACCCTGATCTGTATTTCTGTAGAGACCATATCAGCATGGATTCAAGAAACTAAGTACATTACAATAAAAGCTCAGGCTTATCTTTTCCAGTTCAGCTGCTAACCAAAGACTACTGAATGATTTTCTGGCCTTTGAAGATACCAGTTCAAATTCTTCTTCCAAGGTCAAACGGTTCCCTCAAAATCTGTATTTCATGGGAGTGCTATTATATTGGTGAAAGTTCAGTCCATCTTCCTGGTGAGCATATTTTAACCCTATGTGGTGTTTTAAGGCAGACAGAAATTCTGGGAATTCATTCTTTTAGGAAACAAGGGTGGCAAACAGGAGTCTAAATTACATTTACAAAACTTCTGTCTATGACCCTTTTTTCTCTCTATGGATCAGCTTGAAGCCTTTTTCTTTTGCATTCTCCCAGGATCTGAGTGTGATAGCAATAACACTCTCTTGTTGTGATGTAAGTGATTTGCATGGAATCTGGCAAAAGTGGTAGATCAGGGAACTAAGCTTAAAAATGGAGAAATACCAACTGAACATCAGATTCTCAGGACAGGTTGTCCTCACTACACCAAGAGAGAGATTCTGGAGCAGGCAGAGCTACAACATGGTTAAAGGGTTCTGTTGGTGAAGAGCCCTGGGGTAATGGAGGGAGTCAGGAGGAGCAGGGTGTCTCATCCAGGGTTCATGTTCTCATCCAACCATCTCAGCCCCTGAGAGCTTGTGGGAGCTTTATGTTTGTTTATGGCATGAGCAAGGTTTGGTATCTCGGAAAGATGTGATTCTCCTTCAGCCATCAGAAAGGAGAAATGGAAATGACTAGATGCCAGTGTCTCACAGCAGGGATTTAGAGAGCCATTAGCTTTTGATCTGACTGACTAGCTTTTTTTCCAAAGGCACCCGTGAGACCCAGGTGACACTTCAAGCACAGGGAAATACTTGGCACTAGCTGTTCCCTCTGAACATGTTTTGTAGGCTTCCTTTTCACATGCTTGCTTTGTTTTCATGAGGTTTTATTTTAGTAAAGGCAATAACCAGCAGATGTGCTTGAGCTGGGGCTCTACATCCAGGCTTTGTTGTTTGACCATGTTACCACTGTTCCCACTGTTCCCGTAGACTAAGGATTAAAGCTAGTAAAGTATCTACATTTAAATACTGCATCTAACCATTCCAGCTTTAAATATTGCATCTAACTGTTCCAGTTCCTGCCTGCTAGCTAAGGATCTTGTTCTGGCCTCGTTCCTCTATTATTTGCTCCATGCCCCATGCAAATGGGCACAGCAAAAGCTTTTCAATGCCCATCTATTCCTATTTGCTAGAGGAGGAGAAAATTCTGGTCTGGAACATGAATTTACATGTCTTTTCCACTACAAGGTCTGCCTCCGTCCCCATTACTTCTGGAATAGTTTGCCTGACTTCACCTGCACTTTTGAGACACACAGTGATTTTTGGGTTTCCTTTTCCTCTGGAGACAGCATAAGGAATCTCTAGGGGTTTTTGGTTTGTTGTTATTTGTTGTTCTTGTTGTTGTTTTTAGCTTTGTCTGTCCTTAAAAGACCTCATTCCCTTTTCTAAACATTTCAGGGAGAAACAGAATGTACTTCTTCTTTACAGATAGAAAGTTAAGCACAGGCAACGCAGAGTAGTGGAGGGCTACAAATTCCATAAATCCTGTAAATATCTAGCATTAAAAAAATCTTATTAGCTAATAATGGCAGTCCTACCTATCCTTTTATCTTTTCTTAGTAGCTGAAAGAACTACTATTTGTTTGGACTCCCTTTCTGCAGGAGGCCTCCAGAAGCTCTGGTAAACATAGTTAAGTCTGCCTGGGGTTATGCAGTATTCTTTTCTGAATCAGATTGAAATTATACCTCTGGACATTGCTCTTTCTGACTGTTCTGTTCAGAAAAGCAGAAACACCACCTCAAATTGTATATGCTTGGCAGATTGGATGCTTGAAGTTGAAGATAGTATCTGTGAATTTTGTAGGCCAGGAAAGTGTTTATGAAGTCCCTTTTGGAAAATGTAACACTTGCTTTAAGGTCAATTGCAGTTGATAATAGCTTTCCTTAAAAAGGCTAAACTGATTTCACATTAAAGCTTTTTTGTCTCTTTTAATCATCCTAGTGGGGTATTCTACTTGGAACAATTTCCTGAGAAAGAAACTTCTTCAGTTTCAGCTTTTAAGGCAGAGAAATAATTTTTGAGTTATGACGAGTAGGATGGTTGGGTTCTCTTAACCCTAGCCTGTGTTTATTATCAGGTTCTTGCCTTCCCAGTGCCCTCAAGCTATTCTCTTACTGTATGGATTACCTGTTCTTCCTAGAGGTGTCAGCTTGATGAGTTCCATACGGGATCTATTTTTGAAACAGTGAGTATTTTAATACCTCTTCTACAATCCTTGGCTGCTCATTTTTGTAAATATTTGTAGTAACTTTAGTTCTTACATTCCTTTAGCAAGGAGCAAGTGATCAAAGCAAGTTCTCTATTTCATTTCTTTATTATTTTTTGTGACTTGCTTTTATTTCTCCAATAGCAAGAGTCCCTCTAAAGTTTGCATCCAGCTTAAAATAAAGATGCCAGCTTGCCCACTATTTGTCTAAAGGTTCACATATTTCTCTCAACAGTCTCTGCACTGTTCTCCTCCTCACCCATGCGTTGCATCCCCTGCTAACATGATCCAGCTTTTCAGCAAATTCAGCATTTGTGACTTGGAATTGCCTTGGCTTCTTTCTTCCCAGGCTGGCAAACTTTCACATGGGATCCCTATACCTTCTGAACTCTGTTTTCTTGGCCTTGCCAAGTCACTCTAATGATGCAGATCAAAAACCTTGGAATAGATCAGTTTCTTGGACACTGAAACATGTAACAGCAGTGTGAAGGTTACATGAAGCAAATATGTTTTCTTAATAGGTTTTAATGTTCTTAAACAAAAATATAAGCATATTGGCAGTAGGTGAAGCAACAACTTCAGAATGAATGCTTTAAACATAAAAGTCAGTGTGGGTTTTCTCTGTCAAAAGTAAAACATAAAATTTACATGGCTGTGTAAATATACAAAGCAAGAACACCACAGGCAAATGTTTATAAGACACGTGTTTAGCCAGTATCATTGTTTTCCAGCAGAAAGCAGAAATGCAGAATGAGAAGTCCTGGGCAGCTGTTTATTTTGTCAGATGCTGTGGGTCTGTGAAACAACATTAAATAAGCAGTATTTGTGCTTTTTAAAGATAGGTGATGCACCCATTAAATATTTCAGATAGGAGATTTATGGCTTACATGTTAGCTTATGTTCCTATTTTTATCTCCATAACCATATCTCTTACATATTGATGCACAGATCAGCTCTTTCACCAACTATTATTTCAGGGATGACTCTTTTGTGTGTCAGAACCAAAATCAAGTGACTTCTCATGTCTGTTTGTGGTGTCTTCACCTTATCACTGCCGTCACTTCCATCAGCACACCCCACTTCAAGATAAACATCAGGATGAAGACTTAGTCCAGTCACCCAGAAGAAATTCATGTGTGTGGTGCTACTTTATGCTTTGTGTGCAGATATCTTTTGTTGTCACAGCCTTGAAAATCTTTTACAGTTTATTTTCTGAATAAAGATGTGCCAGTCATGGTTAAGAATTTTTAACACCTTAGGTGTATTCCTAAATTCCTCTGTACCATGTGAGAGCCATGCAGTGTTTCCTACTGGAGCCCCCTCCAGCTACCTATGTGTGTGTGCTTAAGTGGTGTGACCAGAGCTTTTACAATAAATCTTTCAGATGATGTAGGGATCTTATCAGTGAACTTGTCTCCACTCTTGAGTTGTAGATCTGGTAGCAAAAGAAGTGAAGAGAAAGGATGTGAAGTCTGGCCTTCCTGGGCAACAGGGCAGTGAAAGAGCATGAAGACTTGGAACTATGGCAGTTTGGGGCTCTGACAATTGAAAGCTTCTCTAACAGTAGTGGCTGCAGGATCAATGCATTTGGTGCTGCCTGAGGAAGGGGACAGCAGGCTGTGGCACAGCTGGAAGTGTGTCACTCCTTGTCTCAGAAGATGTTTGATGGCAATGTTGTCAGATTGTAGTGGTAATTTGGAACAAACCTAAGAGGACCTCTGAGCATATCCTCTAGGCTGCAGTGACTGAGGTAGAGCCTGGGCTGTAAGAGACATGAAAGCTTAAAACTATGGGAAAAATTATTTTCAAAAACTCAGGCAGTCATTGGATTAGGTAAACATTTGAGGGTTGTGTTTTGGACCCAATTCTGCCTCATTTTGGTGCTGGGTGCTTCTGTCCTTATGTAGGCTGTCTTTGGAGTGCTTGGGTTTCAAGGGTGGATAGGTCAGAAAAGAAATTAAGTGCTAGAGCCAAATGGGTAAGCTGACTGTTCCAGGTGGGGTAATGTTGCAAAGCGCTGTGTGGCTTTCCTTCCCTTCTCTCCCTGGCTTTCCACATTTCTTATTTCACTTGTTTATTTCCCACAGCTATAACTGACAGAGACTAGTATTGAAGAAGAAACACCTTTTTTTCCTTTTTTCCACAGCCATAGTTTCCTTGAGTTTATTAACAGCACATGCGTGTGTGTTCAGCATCCTCTCCAAAATAGACAATGACCAGGAAGTATTAATTTTGGCAACACATTTGCGGTTAGAAACGTTACTGTTTTCAAAGCATTTCACCAGAGTCATTAATTAAGTGCTAGAATGGAGAACTTTGACCAAACAAAACTAAGGGAAATTACATTTCTCTTTCCTGACCTATATGAAAAGCATTTGTGCTTAAATCATATTGAAAGTTTTAAAGCACCCTCTCCCCAGTGGAATATGCAGAAAAGATAAATGTTCTGCAGTATGATTGCTGTTCATTATGACTTAGTAGGATTTGGCTGTGTTTCCTCTTCTTTGCAAATATTTAATGAAAGTGTTTATGGGTTCAGGGTACAAGCAAGGATAGTGCAGATAGAGAGTTTCATTTTATGCCAAGAGCATAAACTGGGAAACTTTCTCCTAATGGGTGGGCTTATCCTCTCTGAGAACAAAGGCAAATCTATCTCATTCCTGTTCAGTCGCAATGACTAGCATCATGATTTACCCAAAAGCATTTTTTGGATATACAGCCAAATTATACAAAATTACCGAGGTAATATTTTAATATCTAGGAAAACCTGAAAGAATTGGGTGAACAACATATCAGAGGGCTGAAGTGTGAGAGTATCCACTGTCTCTAGAACTGACTGCCATTCAGTAATCACAGACAGAGGAGAGATGGTCTGGGGAATGGACAATAACTATCCAAATAAGGGAAAAGTCACAGTGCATTGTGTCTCAAAGAGCTGTACAACTTCTGTGGCTCTCCTGGATCCGTGAGCCTGTGCTGGCTATGTCAGCTCTCTGTGGAATCCCTTTACTGGGAGACCAGCTTCATCTCCCCTCTGCTGCTGACTGTGCAGCTGTGGGAATACACAGCAGTGATACTCCTTGGAGCAGTGCTAGGGGAAACAGCACTGAAGCACATGTCTGCTTTACTGGGGCCTGAAAAGGAGCCCCTTTAGTAAGACTGAGCTCTACTGTCCTCTGTAATGACTGTTGACCACACAGATGTTCATGCTCTAACATTCAAATGCAAAGACAATGTATTCGCCTTAAAATACCACGTTCCACTTCACTTCCAAATCTGCACTGTATTAGTGGGAGAAAAGATGAACCTCTAGGTACCATCTTCAGTCAGATCTCAGCCTCCATTCATATGCATGCTGCTGTGGATATGCAAGATGTGTCCGAGTACATTACTTAATTGTCTGCCTTCTCTGCTCAGGGTCAGGAAATACTGCAGCTGCTGGGAGTGGTGCTGGTTGTTGAACAAACTGGGACTGGAAGCTGCTACTCTATTACTCTCTTCCATTAGCCTTCTTTATTCTACTCCACCAAATTTTCCTTACTGCTTCCATGTCCTAGTGGCTGATCTCCATCAACAGCTGCTTTTCTCATATGAGACAGTTTGTTCTTTCACTCTGTTTTTACTGATTACTCAGACCTTTATATAGCTTATTTCATGAGTCACTTTGCCTACCTACCTGCACCAGCATGGTGTGCTATCCATCAGTCCCTTGTTCAGCGGTAATTACCAACCTTTTATTACTGTTTTTTCTCCCAAGAACTCCTCCTAATGTCAGCATACTTCATTAGTTTCCAATTTTGCAAAGCACGAATTGTGGCATAGCTTCAGGAGCTGGAAATAGAATAATTATGTACCCTTTCCTAGAATTACGCATATGGATTTGGAAGGGAACTAAGACTGAAGTTGCCAACAAATCCCTTGTAATTCCTTTCCACGAACACTTAATCAGACAGATTCTATTGTCACGTATATTTGTTCATTTCAAAATTCTCTGAATGGACTCTGGATGTCAGTTGGTAGTATGGGTAGAATGGGATAGTGCTCAAGATGAGCAAAGCCTGCATTCTTCAAATCTTCTCACTGCTGTCCTATCACAGTGGCAGGAGGACCCTGACATAAAGTCAATCGTGCTTTTATAGATGCCTCCACACTTTTGTCTGGCCAACCTAATCATACTTATTTTTTTGCATGATTGTCTTTTAGTGGTACTATGAGAAAGGAAAGTTAAAAAGCTGAAAGCTAATGCTGGTGTGTCACAGGCAATTTTATAAATATCCATATAAAAGATTAGATTTGGTAGTAATCCTGGGACAACATTAATTTGAAATGAATTAACTAATGGTTGAGATTTGCATGTTTTGAACTGAAGATACCTAATATTACATTATCGTTTGTGAGTGGAATGAATACCAAGCAGGTCTGGGACATAGGAATAGCTATGCAGGATTAATGATATGAACAGCCTATTTTGCAGCCCTGAAATTAGGCTCAATATAATCTCAATTGACCTTTCTGTCCTGTCATGTGAAGGAAACCAAGGAGGTTTATTTGCTTCTGTCCTTCCTCAAGGTGTTTTTTATTTTACAATATTTGATAAAAAAGCCCAAAATTCTGCTTCACTGCCACTGTGATCACAGCAGGGAAGGGTACACTGTGAAAAAATGATAAAGCCAGTCCTTGACTATTCAATTAATCCCTCTACTCTATCCTCCTGCATAAATGGAAGTATGTTTTTAGATCCAGACTGCACAACTGTATTTGGAAATGAAATCAGGTCATTAAATTTTAAATTTTACCACACATAGATCATGATTGTTGCAAATCAGAGCTGACTGAAAGCTGCCTATCTTAGACCAGGCAATTGGGCACCCCACATGTTGGGCCCTGAGCAATCTGGTCTCTGACTGTCTGTGTGAGTGATCATGGGTCCGGGCTGGGGGCTCCTGAGAGTCTGTCTTGTTTCACAAGCTGTTGGGAGATGAGTTATTTAGCTGATCTTTTCAGTCTTGTAAAACCACCCATAGCACTCCAGGATATATTATTTTTCTGGCATGTTCGATTGTATTGAAAATGTTGGTTATTAAGGATAAAAACAGCTGGGGCTTTTTTAAACATAAAAATTATAAAAAATCATGTCCTTTTTTTTGATCCCCTGCCATTCAGATTGCATGCAGCTTTTTATTCTCATCTAGATATATTAGTTATTGCCATCATTTTAGTATTTTTCTTGGTACTATTATTTTTCAAAGATTGCAGCCTCATGAAATGCTTTCTAAAAAAACAACTGAAAAAAGGTCATCCAAAATGTCCTGTACATTCAATTAAATGGCTTTTTATGTCTTTTCTATTAATATGTACTTTCCGTCCTGAAAAACCATCATATAAATCAGTGCTTCGTCCAGCTGAAATAAGCATGTGCCTTGGGACACAGTTTCCAAATAGTTCTTCTCTGTACATTCCAGTCTTGATTTAATCCAGGTTTACCTCAGCTTTGCTTTAGCTTATTGGGAACAGGTTTAAGTTAAAGTGGACAAAGGAGCTCTTAAGCAAGAGCATTGCAAAGTATCACATTAGCAAGCCAGAGTGGATGCACAGTCTGCATGCAGAAGTCTTCTTTATTGATGTTAATCTTTGAGATATCTTTCTCTTTTACTTAGCCTCTCTCCCTGCTGCCATGTCCCATGTTTGTGGTGGAATTAATGTGACTAGGTCCTCAAATTTCAGAGGAAGCTACAACACAGTAAAAATTTTAGCTCTTTTAATAGTAATGAAACTTGTCAGAGGACACTTCTCCTCCATGTCAAGGTTATGCAGAATGTCATCTTTACCCCTCAGCATCAGCTGAAGTGGCCATGAGGGCTTTGGCTTTGGGACTCATTCAGCACTGATCAGAGGACAAAGTCCTGCTGAGATGGGGCTTCCAGCACTCACTTCTCTCACACCTCAGTGGTGTCTTCTACACTGTGGTACAGTAGCAATGCAGTGAGCCCAGAGCATGTTGGCTGCTCCTCTCTCTTTACCCACTTCAGCCAGTCCATTTCCCTGGTGGGAGGGAGGCTCTTTCCACTGGGAAGGAAATGTGATGTGTCATCTGCTGTTTGCTGAAGGGAGCTGCTACTCATTCTGGGCCATCCTATTTGTAAACAGAAGCATGAGATAAAATATCAGTCACACAGAAAATGAAGTCTGAATTTCATAAGCAGTGAAAAAGTAAAAATGGGGCAGAGAGGGGAGGGCTCAAAGAAAATGTTTATGTTCTCACTTGGCAGAAGTAATAGCAGCATTTGGATTGGAACCTGCACAACTTTGCTGGAGTTAAATTTCATAGCAGTATGGTAAAACATCTCTCTCAGCATCACCATGCCCATGAGAAAATTAGGCTTTAGTGATGGAAACATCAGAAGGCCCTAGTGGCCTGTGCAAGGAATTTGCTGCATGGGGGACTCTTCAGTAGTTGGTTTAGGTACAGCACTAAGTTCTTGGTTTTTTCGTTGTGGGAAATCCAATACTTGTAAGAAGAGTTGTCCACAAGGTTCACTCAACATTTTTTTGAGGAAGACAAAAAAATTTGCTGGGAATGCTGGGTTTTTCTTTGGAAAAAAAAGTGCTTTTCACTTCTTAACTGCTCATTTCTCTCCATTTTGCTTGTGGAAAGATAAAGAATTTAGAAAAAATCCTCAATCCTCCAAAGCCGGTGAAAAGCTGACAGTAGCTGGGCAATGCCAAACAAAATTTGCAAAAGTAAAAATAACATAGAATGAGTCCTTTTCTTTCTGAACTCCATCCCCATTCCCAGTAAATGCTGAATTATCATGTCTTCGACTTTTTTTTTTTTTTTTAAGAAGAATTTTCCATTTATTTTGAGGGTGCTGTGAAACAGGCAGACCCAGAGCTGACAGGGCAGCCTGCTAACCCAGCTCCAGTGCAGGCATGTGTACAGGCATGTGTGCAAAGGAGCAGCTCTCTTCTCCTTTGGGTTGAAAAGGCTGTGAAAACAACTATCAGAAAATTAGCCTAGCTTCCTGCCAGGGTTGGATTTTTGAACAGGATCTGCAATTTATTATCACTCTTCTGGATGTTCTTTTGGATATTTCCCAGAGATTATATGTTACAACTAGGTCAAAAATATGCATGGGTAATTTAATAGTCACTTGGAAATTGCCAAGTATCTTCACTGGTCTGTCCAGCACAGCAGTCTGGAGTTAGAGGCCAGTACCTCACCCTTGGAAAGAAGAGGGAGAAATAAACTGGTAATGGATGGTCAGAAAACAGCCAGCCAGCTGGCAAGTTTCTGATTAACCCTTGTTACAAAATGCATGGATGATGCTACAATAAAGACTTTCTTTTTCTTTTTTTCCATTTGATTCATATGGAAGAGCTTATTGTGCAATATTATTGTGAATATTCCCCTTATTCATCTGTATTTGAATCATATTACATTGTTGACATCAGTGGTATGTTCTGGACATGCTTTCTGTAGGCTGATTAATGCTGGGAAATGATTAGGTAGATATTAGTTACATTTAATAGTAAACATTTTTCTCGGAATTCAATTGTGTATGTATGGCGCTAAATGCATGTTGGGTCACAATTTTCAGCAGTCCTCACTGCACTACATTAGAGTCTACAAAAACAGCCCCTGTTTGGAAAATTTGCCCACTTAGCTGTACCAGGGAAATGGATCTCTGATGATTTTAGGCATGCCTTTTTGAAGGTCAGAGGACTGTTACTTGCAGAAGCAGCAGTTATGAAATCTCTCCTTTGTTAGCAGAAGTAAAACTGTTTTTCTTTAGGTTACTGTGTTCAGCCTTCTTTTGACTGAGGTCCTCCAGATAGCTGGTTTTGAGTTTGAAATGGACCTCTCAGAAAGCTTCCCCCCACACACCGTGCAGATAGAAGAGGTAGAAGGAGGGGCAGTGGCTTTCTTGGTTTTAATTCCTCTTTTAATACTTCATTACTATCATAAATGTTGTTTTTCTTTCTGTAGACTTACCAACTCAATGCTGTTAGGCTAGGTTTGCAGAGAGCTCCATTCAGAGACCTTGAGAACAAGAGCAGAGCATGCCTGTAAAATATTGTCTTGAAATGGATAGTGAGCCTTGAGATGCCCGAGCATCCAGCAATCAGTGAAAAGTCTGCTGACTGATTTAAAAGCAGTTTGACTCAACTTTGAAAAGCATGACTCACAGATCATGATGGCCAGTGCATAACAGCCTTTTAATTATTTGAACATTACCCACCAGTTTGAACAAAGCTGGAGAATCTGGATCACCCTGTTTATTTGGATAATGAAATTCTTCTGCTACCCCCTTCCCTTAGCACCCCCAGTGCTTGGGTGAAAATCCACCAACAGAGTGCCAGGCTGGAAATAAGCCTGCAGACCTCAATATTTACTCCATTTTTTTCAGTTCTCAGATCCCTCACCTGCATTTTCAAAGCTCTTTTCTGTTTTGTCCTTAGAGACATGACAAACTCAGCAGCTTGGTGTTCAATTTAAAACGTGCTCTAAATGAATCTTCTTTTAAAAATGAAGGCAACCCCTGTGGCTTTCCTTGCTGGGTGAAGAGCCACTGATGTGTGCAACCAGCACTCTTCAGCAAGGTTTCAGATGGAAAATGGACCAACTTTCTACTTCATGTCCATGCCAATGGCCAGACCATGGCAGTGGTTTTTTTGCAGGGAAGGGGCCAAGCTGAGCCTGACATCTCCTCAAGCTAAGAACTGGCTTCAGTCATGGGAATATGGCTGAGAAGCAGGAAGAGAGAACTTCAGGTCTCCCCGTCTAACCAGCTAACACAAATCCTAGCTGACTGGAAGATCAAGGTTGTCAGATTTTGCAGGCCAAGTTATCTTTTTGCAGAACAGCTGGTACCAAACTGAAAAGAACACACATTGCCAGCCCTGGCTGAAATATATAAACTCAAAATTTTGTCCCAGAGCACTCTATATGCATGTTTGCAGTAGTTGCTAGCTCTAAAATTGAATCCCTCAATCCTTACCATACAGTCATAGAATCATAAAATTACTAACTGTTTGGGTTGAAAGGGACCATTAAAGAGCTAGTCTGATCCACCTATAATGGGCAGGGACCTCTTCAATCAGATCACGTTGTTCAGAGTCCCATCTCACCTGACCTTGAGTGTTTCCAGAGATGGGGCATCTACCACTTCTCTGGGCAACCTGCTCCAGTGTTTCACCAACCTCACTGTAGGAACTTTTTCCTTATATCTAGTCTTAACCAACCTTCTATTAGTTTAAAACTATTACCCCTTTTCCTATCACTACAATCTCTAATAAAATGTTTATCCCTCTCTTTCTTATAACTTCCTGTTAAGTACTAAAAAGCCTATGTAAGGTGTCCCTGGAGCTTTCTCTTCTCCAGGCTTAACAACCCCAACTCTCTCAGCTTTTCCTCACAGAAGAAATGTCATCGAAATATTTTTCATTACCTTTCACTGATCAGTTCAGACAGAGAACTTCAGACAATTCCTGTGCATCTTTACAGGCATTTTCAGCAGAGGGTCTTCACCACCAAATAGATTGGATTGTCCTCTTAAAGGAAAAAAAATACCCCAAAACAGCATCATTACAAAAGAAATTTTTCAATGAAACTTTTAATTTCCTTTCTGTGTAGCCATAGGCCAAAATGAGCTGATATGCATACATATCTGCTCTGCTTAAAGAGAGATAGAAAAGGCCTTGGAGGTTTTGGAACAGTCATAACCGTGAAGGAAAAGAAAAACAAAAAGAAAATATCCCAGGAGTATAAAACTTGTAGAACTTCAGTGTCAGGGGTTATTATTTTTCCTATCTCCCCATATCTTTCAAACACAGAGTTCAGGACTGAAAGCATCTTTCATAGATGCAAAGTTTTCTAATAAATTTTGCCTGAAAATGTTTTGACAATATTTGTAGTTTCTAGATAAGCAGATATAAAATATAATTTTCCCACTTTTAAGGAAAGCTTATTAAGTATTCAAATTGCAAGTGAGAAGAGCAATGCACAGAAAACCATTTAAAAACGCAAAATTTAGATAAACACCTAAACAAAGCATTTCTATGAAGTCAGAGGAATTAAATTACAGGATGTTGAGATTAAACGTACACTACTTAAAACAGAGTTTTTGAAGCCAAACAATTAAAGTAATCCTATCGATAGTTTCCTGAGTTCTTTGCAGTGTATGATAATGTATTTTTACCCTTCTATCAAAATCCCTCCTCCTCTCCTTCTGTTTAATGGAAAGAAAATGAAAATTCATTTTATAGTTGGAAAAGTAATACAGAGGGAGGATAGGCAAGAAGCCCCAAATCCCAGGGAGTTGGCAGAAGCCAGAAACATCTCCTTAGATCTTTGACTATATGTGGCACTGAAGAAGTTTATCTCTTTACCAGGTGTGTTCCAATCTCCATGAAACCTTTGGAAATACAGTTATTATAGATGATATATAGATGATATGATCAGCATGGTGAGGGCATCCCTAGTTGCAAGCTCACCCTGCATTTCTGCCTTGCTTCACAGGGAAAACAATAACTGATGCAGATTGCTCCTGGTTCCCTCAACTCCAGCCCCAAAGTTTAGAGGTTAGTAAAGCACAAGGGAATAATCTGTAATTGATTCTGCCCATTCCTCTTGCTCATAGTGGATCAACACCTGTGTGTTTGCTGCAGTGAGATCCCCTATGGAAAGCTATGGGATGTTCACATAAGGGCTTCAGGCTGAGAGAAACCTTCACCCTTCAAACTGAAGTATATAAATTCCAGGTGACAGTTCAGGAAAGGAAGTTGAAGGTGAAATTCAGGTGTCTGTAAGCACAAATTATGATGAATTAGAAGTCTCTTACTCCCAATGTGCAGTTATGAATGTGGTACAATAAACATGATTCTCGGGGTTGTAAACAGTATCATAAAGTGCCACCACACGGGCAACACTGGCTCATTAAGTATCCCAGAAAAGCCTAAAACTCCTGCTTGATTTCATCCATGTCTGAGTAAAATCTTTAAAGACAATGTATAGCTTTTAAACATGTATGAGAATCTCATACAAGCAAAAGGTTGTATGTGTTTGATTTGGTATCCTGTGGCCTGATTTGCCAATAAAGGTATGAATTTCTCTTTGTGTGTATATGTTAAAACCAGAAAAATTTCTAAATACTTATTTTTATAAGTTATATCTGCATATAAATTTTTATCTATAATTGTATTTTTTTTTAAGTATTCTCTATGTTTGAACTGAATGTGCCTGTCTTGCACCAAAAAAAGTCAGATTTTTTTAAGGGGCCGCTTGATGCAGGCATCATTGACTAGGAATGAGATGGACTAACTCAGTGGAAACCATCTTCATGGAGGTACATGTTCATGCTCTTGAGTAAAATTCTTCATAGGATCTGAATAGGTAGCATGTTATTTGTAGTCCCCAGACAAAATCCTGTTTGAGATAAGTAGAAGAGTTCTAGCAGAAAAGAAATTATATTAGAAACCTCTCTGAGTTGCATTTTTTACTTTTCTCTATTCTTAAGAAAGGGCTGGGTATGAAAATCAGGCAAGCATAAAGAACAGGGATCTTGTGGAAAATGTGATGCTCTCATCCAAGGGATTGAGATGACAGCTGAGTTCTGAGACAGCAAGGGGTGAGTTCTGAGTCATGGGTCTGTGTTCAGGCTTTGCAGGCTGTGCTGAGACTGCATCTTACCATCTCTGTGCTGTACCTTCAGAACAAAAGGGAAATACCTGTGTTGCAAACCCAGTATGTAATTAGAAGTAACGGGGTCCTGCTAAGGCTCAGGCTGTGACTCCTAGTTCCACTCTGGTTCAAAAAGTGTTTACTTGCGGTTTGCAGAGAGTTGGCAGAATATGCATGTGACTCCTTTCTTTCCATGCTTTCTATTTCTTGCCTGGGGAGAGCAGCTGGAAATCTCTTTATATGTTCATAATAAACTGCAGCTACAGAGGAAGATCAGCTAGATCAGCAGTCACTGCTAGTTATACTCGTCAGCACTTCCTATGCCCCTAATTCTGCGCAATTTCATAAGGAAGAGGAGACAGAGAGTGAGATAGTATGTTGGAATGAGCAGAGAGAAAAAGGAGCATGATCAGCAAAGTGGATGTTATTATGAGCTAGAGAAAAGTAGTGAGTGTGCAGAGAAAGGGGCGCAAGAGGGCCTGGGGATTGCAATATGGGAAGGTGTTGGAGATGCTGAGGTGCTCTCCCATGCAGGTTTAATGCCAAAGCACATTGCTTTTTCTGTGTTATTTCCAGTGTATCCTGCATAAGGAGTTCCACAACAACTCAAATGTTTCAACAGTGCAGCTATGCAATTTGATAAAAAGTAGTAAAGCAGATGCAGGTGCTTTTTGCATTCCTTTAGGCTTGCAACAAAGCATTTTAGATGGTGAAAGGAGACAGTCACATCTAAAAAGTCAATACAGCAGGGCAGGAAAACAACTACCCTTTTCTCTGTAAGGAGGAATTGAGCAGTAATAGGACAGAGGCCTTGAGCACATATTACAGAAAGCATGAGAGTCTTTCTCAAACTTTCAGGCAAATTTTGTGAAAGAACTTGGGGTAATTTAAAATGCCTTTAGGAATCAGAAGGCAGATTGTATTGATGTTGTAGACTTTCCCATATTCAGATTATTAATATGCAGAAGAGTATATTGAAATTAAGATTTTAAATGGTACCCAATTGTAAATTCGGATAGTCAGAGTAAGAATTATTGGAAGACCAAAACTGTCAGGCAGAGTGGTGGAGATGCAGAGATAATGCAAGTTTAGTGAGGAAGAGAAAAATAAAAGAAAGTAAATGAGATGCTGCTTGCAGTCTGATAATTACCCATGGTGAGGAATACATATGAAATTACACATTGGAAAATTGTAATGAACTAGAAAGAATAAATGATACTCAAAATTGTCCCTGAAATTATCCATTGCTTGAAGTATATTGACCCTGCCTCCATCTAGTAGCTTTTACAGTATAAATTACTTGAGAATTTGACTTGTTAATATAACTTGATTATTTCCTCATTCTAGAACTTGTTTTATTCCAGCTGTTGGTGAGATGCAGGCTGAAAAATATGGTGTAGTAATATTTTTAACTCTTCTAATCTGACAGTGCTCATGTTTCTCCCTCTGTGCATATATGTGCATGTCCATTCATGTGTATAAATGTACACTTCTACTATTCTGAAGAACTGACCACAGTACAATTGTGGTATCACTATTGAAAAATAGAGCTGAAGAATGTTTTTAGTGTGAGGTGTGTAATAGATGAGCCATATGGGTTTTGAAGTGCAGACAGGGAGACATTTAGATCTACAAAAAGCCTAATTTGTCAGATTTTATCTATCTCTTCAGACACTGAAAGTTCTTCTGAAAGTTCTCTCTATGCTCATCAGATTACTGTCTAATCTTGAGGCATCCAGTATCTGTAAGCATCAAGGTTGGTAGCCATAAATTTTCCCATTGTCCTAACAGCTACATTCAGGCATAAGCTCGTGAATTTCATCTCAGTCTTAATTTATATATATAGAATCCCAAAACATTTTGAAATACTCTTCTTACCTAAACTCCACTGGCATCTCACTTTTCAATGGAAACTCTCCTATATGCCTCATATTTTGCTGTCTTTGATTCCCATGTTAGGCAAAGCAAAGAAATTTAAATCTGAAATTTTCAACAAAATTTTCAACAAAAGGATTATCATTCTTACGAAAAAGACTTACAGAACTTCTTAAGGAAAAAACAGGCAAGTGATAGAGGGAGGTGTGCAAAGGGAGTGACTTGCTGAATTCTTTAATCACAGAATAACAGGATATTCTGAATTGGAAGCAACTCACAAAGATCATCAAAATCTGACTCCTGGTCCTGCACAGGACACCCTAAGGGTCACAACATGTGCCTGAGAGCATTGTCCAAACTCTTCTTAAGCTCTAATGGGGCTGGTATTGTGACACTTCTCTGTGGAACCTGCTCCAGTGCCCGACCACCTTCTAGATGTTTTTCAAATATGCAACATAAGTCTCCCCTAACACAACTCCAGGCTATTCCCTTGGATCGTGTCACTGGTCACCACAGAGAAGACATCAGTGTCTGCACCTTTGCTACCCCATGTGAGGGAGCTGTAATTGCAATAGGTTCTCCCCTCAATCTCCTCCAGGCTGAACAGACCAAGTGACCTCAGCCACTCCTCACACGGTTTCCCCTCCAGGCCCTTCACTGTCTTCATGCCCTCCACTGGACACTGTCTAGTCCTGTCCTTCTTACTCTGCAGCACCCAGAGCTGCCCCCAGCACTCAAGGTGTGGTGGCCAACAGCTGGCCTGAAGGCCTCACAATTATAATTAATCTCCATTTTATAACTTGTTTGGTTAAATTGCCGGTGCTCTAGGTACCAACGTATTGGGTTGTCTTTTTTAATGAGTTAAGCAGCTAATAGTAGCTATAAAGTTGTTTATTGTAGAAGCACATCAGTTTCAAAGCAAAAGTTACAGATGTTAAAGTCTTTGTTGAGTTTTGGTGTGGAGTTCTAAATAGAAGTAGAAGCTGCTCCTGGAGGTCCCAGCAGGCCTGATGTTGCTGCAGCTCTTATCTTCTTTCTGGGTGTTGATGATGGCAGTGAGAGAGCAGGAGCAAAACCAAAAAGCAAAGCAAAAAGCAAATGGTAAAAAGCACCAGCTTTCCTTAATGCATGTTTTTATATAGAAACTTTCTAACAAGCTAAGACATAAACTTGGACTACTACTTCTTAACTTATTAGCATTCCAGTTTCTTAGCACTCCAGGTTACATATAAACTACGCATATGGTCTATCTCATTCTACCTGAAAAATGTAAGCAATATTCTTACTATAGTTTTATTATGTCTAAAACTATGTTCCTGTAGCCTCCACGGATACACCAGTATCTAAGACTATGTTTTTCAACTTTCCTTAGAACTTGCACTTCTACTTTGGCATTTATGATCTTTTACTTACTAAAAGCACTTAAAACTCATTTTATTTACTTACTTCTTTGCTTGCTTATACTAAAACTCAAACTTACACCTCTACTTTATGTGTGAGTGGCTTAACACACTTCAATCCATCCAAAGGTTTAATTCAATCCCTGTACTCTGATTTCTCTCTGAAGAATTCAGAGTGATTCCTGACTCCAATATCTCCCCCTCCTCTTTGGACCATAGATTCCCTTAACAGGCTTATTAATCATCTGTTGAATGCATTGGAGAAAACAGGGCACTATGATTAGCACTACTACTATGATAACTAGAATGTATAAACCTATTTTAAAAGCTTTTTTGTCCATGATGATAAATCCAATTTACTGAAGAGATCATCTAACCAAGTTCTATCATCAACTTTGATCTTTGCTACATCTTCCCTGAGTTGTATGCTTTTGTGGATAGATTCTGAATTATTAGATAAATTCATACAACACTTTTCGTCAAAATCTTCACATTCATGTCCATGTGCCAATAAAAGAAAATAAATTGCTGCCCTATTCTGCAAAGTTGCATGTTTATTACTGTTGACAGCAGTTAACATGTCACTCAATGCAAGGGAAGTAGAATTGGTCTCCTTACTCAGCCACCACCCTAATCGGTCTAATTGTTTCAATGCCACTGCTGAGCTAAGTTGTGGAAGGAGATGAAATGATGGGAATCTTTTCCCAAAACCCCAAGGTGTACAATTGTCCTTGCAATCTAGTTTATAGAGATGGGTAAATATTTTGACCCTATACTTCGTAGACTTTTTTGCTTTGGGTGTTAGCAAAGTAAGTTTTCCACCTATGATGTATGCCAGGATGGCAGGCCGAACTTTGTCCCCACACACAAATAAAAAAGGTAAATAGTTATATACGTACCTTAATTATATAACTTAACCCAGTGAGGACCTTTGGAGAGCAGGCCTAGGCCATTGGGGATGTGAACAGCTCTTGGCTGGTTGATGTCTCGGTTTGAAAGACAGGTATGGTCTAAGGAAAGGCAGGAGCCCCTTTTCTGCGATGCAGAGTGCAACCCCCCTCCCTTTTAATTATTTTAGGTCCAATTCAGACACCTTCAGGCAGGAGATATGGGGATGAGAATAACAGTTCTTTACTGGTATTTAACAAAGCAGAAAAAAACAACAACAGCTATAAAAATTGGCAACAGAAACAGTCTAGCTCCGCTCCAGTCCCTTCTGGCCGCAGGCCGTCTCCCTGTGCTGTTACCGGTGCTGTGGGGGCAGGGCAGGTCCCGCGCAGTTGAAGAGGGCTGGGTGATGGCGGCCGCGGCCCAGGGGAGAGAGGGGATGGGGAAAGTTACTCCCCCCTCACGGTGTCGGTCGTGGTGCTCAGCAGAGTGTCTGGAGGTAGTAGGGTGAGCTGGGAGAGCAGCAGAGTGATGTCCAAAGGCAGGGAGCGTGGATCTCAGCGCTGGGATGACAGGGGAAGATGCCAGAGCAGAGCCCAGGTTGTCTTCCCACTCCAGGAGCCAAGCGAGAGAGAGAGAGCCCCGCTCCAGACCCCCCTATCCCACCTTTCCTTTTCCGGTTCCCCCCCCCTCCCCCTCCAGCCACCCCCCTACGAGAGAACATTATCTGTCGTTTTAAGGTGTAGCCACAATTACTTAGCATAACAATGGGAGAAATTCCACAGAAAGAAAAGCGAAGCATTCAACCCCCAACAGTTGACTAGAGGGTGACTGGTCCAGGCAATAGGCATTGACCATGCAGTCCTTCTGATCTATGTAAGGAGAACTGCACTTAATAAAAGTGGAGTGTTGTGCATGAATCCAGGGTGTCTTGTTGCTTGTCTGTCGCCTGAACTGTGACACCCAAGCTGAGGCAACCCCAGTGCAGGACAATCCCCTCCCTTGCCTGGCTGCTGATGCTGTCCCTGATGCCCCCAGGACACGCTTGGCCCTCCTGGCTGCCAGGGCACTGCTGGCTCAAGTTCAACTTGCCATGGACCAGAACCCCAGGTCCTTTCCATGGCACTGCTCTCCAGCCTCTCATTCCCATCTGTCTGTACATCCAGGGCTGCTCTATCCCAGGTGCAGAATTCAGCACTTTCCCCTGTAGAATTTCCTTTGAGTGGTGATTGCCCACCCTCCTAATTTGTCAAAGGCCTCTCTGCCTTTGAGGGAATCAACAGCCCCTCCTCATTTAGTATCATCGACAAACTTGCTTAGTACCCCTTCAAATCTTGTATTGAAGTAATTTATGAAGATGCTGAAGAGCACAGAGCCTGGGGTGGAGCCCCGTGAACCCCCCTAGTGACAGGTCCCCATGCTGATGTCACCCCATTCACTGTCACCCCTTGTGCCTGACCCATGAGCCAGCTGCTCTTCCATCTAATGATGTATTTATCCAGCTGTGGGCTGAATGATGCTGTGAGAAACAGTATCAGAAGTTTTACTGAAATCCAAAAAGATCACATCAACTGGCTTCCCCTGATCAGCTACGTTGGCTATCTTATCATAAAAGAAAATAAGATTTTATAAGCAGGAAACAATGCTATGCATAGTTACTAGAGATAACCAATTTTTCAGTGAGGATGACTGCAGATTTATGCCTTCTGTTGATATGATATCTCCTCTAATAATGGTCAGGCAAAGATACTTTTAAAAGAAGTCAGTATGAGTGGGAATGGGTGCACTAGTACACATTTGGCAAAAGATAAATATGGAGGGCTTCCAGGTTTCTGTTTTCAGTGATAGTGTGGGAGTTTTAGGGGGTTTTTATTGGTATGAGTTTTTTCTTGGTTTGGTTTTTATTTGTTTTCTGCCCAGTACAATGGTGTTGGTGTTTAAATGCTGATCACTCCAGGCCTGTTGTCAATAACAATAAATATGTAAAGGCACTTCTGCATGGTGCTTTGGCAAACTAAGCTGTAGGAAATTAGCAAGAAACATCTCTCCCCCCTAGCACCATGTTAAAATTAAGGCTTTGTGGCTAAACAGATGAATAGAAAGTGTGGGTGCACACAATGATCTGGATAAATATAATAGTAACTGACAGCATTCAGGATGCTTTTCAGAGCTTTGTAAGAGAGGCACAAGTGTCTTTTCCTCAAACTTGAAGCGTTCTAAACATTTGCCCAGAGACCAAAATAACCCCCTAAACCAACTAAAGAAACACACTTCAACAGCACCTAAATCTCTCTGATGACCTCCCTAATGACTATTAAGCAATCTTCAGCAGTCTTATCAGCTAAGCCCAAACAGAACTGGCTTCCCAGGAATACTGAACCTTTTGTTCAAGTGATATTTGGTTTCCTTACATAGCTATTGGGAAAATCCAGTGAAATAAATAGTTCATATTAAAAAACACTGGCTAATTCATTTAGCACAGTTTTTCTATGCGTGCTTTTCGTTCTCAATATTTCTGAAATAATTGGTTAAGAACTGCTTGTATTGCTGGTTTTGCAGAAAAATCAATTAGTTTCTTCTTTTTTTAATGTGATAAACATCTAGATATGAAATCAAGACCTAACTCTAGGAACAACAGAATAAATAGGATGTAGCTGTGTCTTACGTACCCAGTCAGGACTAACTTAAAAGACTCATTGGTAAGTGGAAATGAGTATTAGCTAGAAACAGTCACCAAATGTAATTTTAAGACCTTGGAGGTTCCCTGAGCATTTTGTTCAGCCTGAGCTTCTATCTGCAAACTCACATACCTAGGGCTGTAGGGATGCTGGCCACAGGCTCTGTTAAGCTGAAAATCTCACCAAACAGTTAAAAGTCCATGTTTTCAGATTTGCCTGTTTGCCTTAAAATACTGAAAATATCTTTACTGAATTTTAAAAGCACTCTTTCAGACAATTTCCATTACTCCTAAATTGCAGTCTAAATTAGGGAGTGCCACACTTCTAAGCCCTGCTAGATAGTCCCCATACCTCCAGACACTTTATAAACTTGCCTTAGATTCTGCACAGCAGCTCCCAGTTGTGAAGGCTGGCAGATAGTTTAGAACACTGCAGGCATTTTGAGTGTTAGGTGAGTTTTATTTAAAAAAATAAATGTCGAGCCTAATTTTTAAGACTTCTTATTGTTCATGTTTTGCTATAGAGTACTATGAAAATTGTCATTTTCAGCTCTAAGAGTTTGAATAACAGATGCTAAACTTTGGCTAATTACTTCCATCACTTATCCAGACTGTGAATGAGCCCTGCAACCTGAACCTGGTCTTTGAATTCTCCTCCAGTCTTACATTTAAAATTAGCAAATTGTCTTGGCTACAAATACATTGATGCTGATTTGTGGCTGACAGGTCAAGAGAAGTGATTCTGCCCCTCTGCTCTGCTCTGCTGAGACCCCACCTGCAGGGCTGCATCCAGCTCTGGGCTCCCAGCACAGGAAGGACATGGACCTGCTGGAGTAGAGTCGTGAGAAGGGTCACAAAAATAATCAGAGGGATGGAATATCTCTCCTTTATGAAAAGGCTGAAGGAGTAGATTTGTTCAGCCTGGAGAGGAGGAGGAGGCTATGGGGAGACCTTATTGCAGCCTTTCAGTTCTTAAGAGGAGGCTTAAAAGAAAGATAGGAAAAGGAGTGATGGTTTTAAACTAATAGAGGGTTGACTCAGACTAAATATAAGAAAGAAGCTTTTTTGTGGAGATGGTGAAATACTGGGACAGGTTTGCCTGAAGAGGTGGTAGATGTCCCCTCCCTGGCTACATTCAAAGCCAGGCTGAAAGGGGCTCTAAGCAATCTGACCTAGCTGAAGATACCTCTGCTCACTGCAGGGTTTATTCAACTAGATTACCTTTAAAGGTCCTTTCTAACCCAAACTGTTCTGTGGCTCTAATGAATATATAGTAATTGTACATGTTATTTAATACCACTGTTACTTAATAATACCTAAATCACTATACTACACAAGGATTCCAGCACATACCTGAGTAGCCAACGAAGTTGTTTACAACAAATCCAGCTATTAGTTTCACCAGATACTTCAATTTTACAGCCTGACTCCCACCACAGAGGCTCCCTTGCCTTTCTGTGTAAGCCAGGACACTCTCCATCTTTGAATGGTAAAATTTCAGTAGATATGGTCTACTTGCACTGTCTGTCTTCTCTTTCTGATATTTTCATTTCATTTTTCTGAAGAGACTCAGAAGAAAGGCACAGACTAAGATCTCCCTGACTGGGCCGAAACAAACCATGCCATCATCTGTCCTGGTCTACCTGTGCAAGATAATTCCCTAAAATCCAGCCATGAATGCTGAATCCACTTCTGGGCACCACTGAGGTTGTGGGTCTGCAGCTGAGGTGTAACACAGGGTTTCTAGGAGACACAGTAGGTGGGGTGGCAGGTCATGCCACTGTCTCCTTCCTTGACTAAGACGATCAAAGATGAACAACAACATTTGGAGAACTGGAAAATAATTGTGTGTGAAGGGTGCATGTGTAAGGAAAGGATGAGACATTGACTTTATGTCCTGGAAATCTTTCAACTTTCCACACATCACCAAACACCTCACAGGTTTGTCCTTTGTGCAACTGACAATGTGAGGTCTGAGAAGCTCAGAGAACATTGCAGAACTTTAAAAGAGCATAGCACCTCCCCCCTTCAGTGCACAGATTTGAATTATTATTACATTTATATTCTTTCTTAATATCTTCAGAAAAGCCAATTTTTTTTCATGAGTAATTCTGAATATTTTTCTTTACTGAAATCTGTACACAGTTCCTGCTGACAGGAAGGTTAATAAGAAAAGTAAGCTATCCGAAGTGCTCTGACTACTATTATTATGGGTTTTTTATCAGCAACACAAATTTCTGTTTTAACCTTCAGGGTCTCAGGATGTATTGGTGCACCAGAAAATGGATGTGAAACTCACTGTAAGTTGTTGTCGATCTGGAAATGAGTGAGAGTTGTGCAAACGTTGCTTTAAACAGAAGTGTGATTTTAGGATTGTGATTTGTGTAGAGAAAGTGCACATTTAAGGCACTCCTTGCTCCTTAATATCTTTTTCTGCTTTTTTTTAATCTGCTTGTTTGTTTGAAGCTCTTTGTTTCCTTCCATGTTGTTGGATGATATTGTCATTGCCCATACATAACTTCATATTTAAAATAATAATTAGACAAAAAGCCCTGAGAATTACTTGTAGAGCTTAACTGCAGTATTTTAGAGATAATAAAGAAGAGATTTTTAAACAAGCTTTCACGGAATGGAATTTTACTTGTTCATTGGCTCATCTAAAATTAAATGGAACATTTCAAAGAAGAACTGCTGCAGCAGCAAAATCCAATAGGAAGAGAGAAAATATGCAGCTAGAACAGAATAGTTCTAACAAACATTTCTAGTGCTAATTCTGCAGAATTCTGCAACTATCTTGTGCTATTGCAATGCGTTCAAGCAGCCCTGAGCTCACAAGTCTCATCAAGCATAGAACAATTTCAATCTCCATTGTATGGATCCAAAACTGGAGACTGACTCTCTTCATGATGTTTTGACCTTTAATTCTGAAAAAAGCCCATTTTATAAATGGTCTTTGTCCCAAAATCAGGGTTTTCTTTTCAGTTCAGGATATTTTAGAGTTTGGTTTGTTTTGAACATATTCAGTTTTGAACCCTTGGTTCAGATTTCTATCTGCTGCTAATTTCTAAATGATTTTTTTGTTGCCCGAATGAAAGAAGTAGGATCTTTCTGCTTTTAGAGTTGTGGAGCAGAAATCAGGTCCCTCAAGAAACTGATTGTACCTGTATGAGTTGATGCAAGAAACTCAAGAATTAGACTGTGTGTTTTCTAGTGCTTTTTATCCTCTTAACACTTGCTTTCACAGCTCTGTAGTCCTTAATTCTTCCTCAGGATTCCTCCTGCTTTTCCTTTTTCATTTGTCTTTCATAATATTTTGGTCAGGGTGTATATCTTATCTATGTTTGGAAAGTGCTTTGTAAATTTACAGCACTCTATAAATCCTTTTATGAGAATCAGAATGTAAACCTTTACCAGCTACAATAACATGAGTGGAAAATTCTATGTTCATTTCTCAATGACTGACTAAATGTTGTCTTTAGAGTTATATTTATAAGGAGATTCTTTGTATGTGCCTTACTGTAAATATTATTCTTAAACATGGAGTTAGGAAAACCAGTTATTCAATACATACTTTTTACTTTTCTTGAGTGTCAAAGAACTTTTTCCAGTTACACTGCATCCTTCAGGGAGACAGGAAGTAAGATGAGCCCTTAAAGTTATGTGGAATTGGAGCAATAAGAAGTATTTTAATTGTTCTAGGGTTTATAAAACCTACCTGGAATGGTTTTGGTTTGGGAATTTTTTTTCCAATTATTTTCCAAATAACTCCACTTTTCAAATCCCCTACATTTGTGGATTTTTTTTCCTCAGCATCTAATCACCAATAATAGTTACAAATGTAAAGGGGAAGTTCGTAAGAGAGCAGTCTGGGATGATTTATCTGTGTTTTTTTTGAAGTATCAGAAAAGAGAGCTCAGAGAGAGATGTCTTTGGCTCCTGTCTTTGAATGCCAGCCCATCCTTGCAGTCAGAGCAGCCCTGCATATCAGCCTGGCACAGGGTGGGCAGAGGAAGGCATGGTGCTTTGGGTAAGACAGTGCCTTCCCATCACCCATGTGAATGGATGCTCTGGGCAGTCCTGCTTGGTTCCCAGTGGGAGGGGACACACCTTATGCTTTCTTTGAACCCCACTTTTGCACTTGCTTGTGCAAAGTTATAAGGTAGTACCTTGAAAAGAGGTAGTGGAAATCACAGCAAATAAGTCAAGCTAAATTCCTTTGCAAAACCGACATGCAGGCATGCATGTCTTCCTGCTTTATTGCTGAGGTTTCTATTGAGGCTTCCTGATTGTAATTTATTTCATGTAATCTGATTTTAAAGTCATCAGAAAACAATCAAATATCTCCATAGATAGAACAGGATTACAAAGATGGTGCAATTATTAATTTGCCTTCTTTCTGTGATAATAGAACAGCTGCTGCCACCCTTTCTTTAACATGGCTGATTATTCCTGTCTCAGTTCATCTCTGCCGAAAATAAATGTGGGTTTTCTTACATCAAGATAACTCACAGAGACTTCTGGAGGCAATTTACATATAACCTCTACTTTTCTACACACATAAATTCAAAGGAACTTAGAATTACTTCTTGGAAGGGATCTCTGGAAATCACCCAGTTAAAACTTTTGCTAAAAATTGAGAGTATTGTTCAATTAGGTCAGGTCAGTCATGGTTTTGTCTACCTGAATCTTGAATACCTACAGATGTAGACATTCAAGAATGTCTCTGGGCAATCATTTCCAGCATGTACCATGTTCTTCATGTGAAAATTTGTGGTAAATTCATGAATGATCTTAATTTTTGTCAGACTAGCTATTATAGGAAACAGGCTAATGGATCATGTTTTATTATCAAGTAAATATCCGTATATAAAAATGCAGTCTGTTTTGCATTGAAGACAGAGGTTGCCAAAGAATGGTTGTTAAGCACTGGAATTCAGAGGGCTGAAGATAATTTCATCAAAATACTGGCCTGCTGAGTTGTGGATCATTTACCTGTTTAGATGAAGTGCGAAAGCATGGGATGAAGGATGTATTCAGAACAGATGAGAAAAAGTCAAATCAGAGTACCAGCTAGAGTGTCATAGCAGGAGACCATAAAAGCTTGATATGACAATTCAGCTGTGTATTTTAACAAATACATTAATTTGGAGGGACAGGAAAGGAGGAACCAAACACTGGTATGCAGGATAGAAGCTCTGATCATTTGGGCATGACTGCATTACCCACAGCAAGGAAAATCCTTAGACACATATGGCAGTCCAAGGCAAGTGTGAAACAAACCCATCTTCCCCCAGTCACAGAAGTGTTAAACATTGTCAGAGAAGTGTTACTGACATCTTTTCTATTCCATCTTTGGAGTTAGAATTGCTTAATTTCTCAAGTCCAACCGCACAAGCCTCTAGCAAGAGAGTTATAAATATCTTCCAAATGATCGGTTACACCCACATGCTCTCTTCTCTTTTAATGATAAGTTTTCTGGGGAAGAATTCCTTGCAGAAAATCACTCGAGAGTGCTTTGTTGGGGAAGCTGGATTGGTAAGTAATCGGAGAGGCTGCTTGCTTGCTCGCTGAAATTGAAGCAGCACATTCTGCAATACTACTCAGGGTCCTTGGTTAGTTTAATTGATAGGAAAAAAAGGATTTTTTTTGCTCACGTCTGTCCTTCACTGTACTCAGCAAGGCAACAGGGATATCAGAATGACTACATGTCCCTCCTGTTATTTTCAAACAGTAAACAAAAATTACCATGGCTGGATCCAGCACTTTCTGTGTGCAAGTTATTATGTCTGCAGAACAACCAAGTCTTTTCTAGGCAGCTGTTTACAGAGATCTGTTACCTGAGCAGGGGTCTCAGTGACCTGCTTACATTTCATTTCTGCAAATACCTCCTAAAAGTTATGTCTAACATCCTCTGAAGCCTCTGCGAGCTCCTGCTATGGGGGCCATGCTGAACAGTGAGTCCCTGTGATAGCTGATTTCTTGCTCTGCACAAAGGGCTCAGCTCCGTCTGCAGCACTGTGGGTAGGAGTCGGAGTGGTGTGGCATTGTTCCTGGGCTTGGCACCGACATGCCACATAATGTGATAATCCCTGTGGGTCAGATCTGTGCTGTCTTTGGCCAAAAAACTGCACTCGGACGTAAACTTCTGACCCTGTGGTTCTTTTCTCCCAAAAAATATTTTGAAAAGAAGTAATTGCTATCCTTTCATAAGCCATTCCTTGCTTGGATGATTTGATTCTCCTGTGTGCTACTGTGGCTTTTAAAAGAAACAGTAAACTCTTCATACAGCCAAGACACTCCAGTGCAAACAATCGAGAAGGCACAGCACCAAGGCAACTGTGTTCTTCCAAAATAGAACATTTTGTAAGGCTTAACCGTAACGTCTCATCCATAACTTTGTCTCAAGCAGGGAAAATGGTGGTTTGTGTGTCACATGTTCACTATTAGAGAAATCTACTGAGAAAAAGATATCTATTACAGAAACACTTTAAAAATAATTATTATTTTGAGAAAAATAATTACACTAGAGACATTATGGATTTAACTATTAAAAAACCTGACATTTCTTGAGAGAATTTTTCTGGTATTTTTCGTTCAGTGTTAGTTTATATGAATTCAGATTTGAGATGCTGAAACATGCAGCATTTAATCCTTGTGGGTTTGTGTGAGCACCTGAGGATATGATGTGCTGAAGGAGCATGGGAAAAGAAGAGCTTTACTTGAGAGACAGTCATGCTGCAATAATACCACTCTCTTTAGAGACTACCACTGTTGCAGTAAAACCAGAAAAAAATTACAGGGATTTTATATAACAACGCAATTTTTTGAGTTTGCACACTAAAAGAAGAAAATTTGCAAAGGCAAAAAAATGTTGGTATTAACCAGTGCCTAGATGAGCTAGAGTAATAGCTTCTGCATGTAGGACTAAAGAGCATAGTAGACTTAATTTGCTGCCCACCAAATTCTGTCTCAAATTTTTTAAACAACTTTACTTTTCTTCCTGTTTTGCATTTTATAATTTTAATATGTCTAATGATTGGACCTGCAACTCCTTGTGGATTCAAGTGAGACTACACAGACATCTACCAGCTTGATTTGCTGCAATCAAGTAATTCATCTTTTGCAGATGATGTCCTCATTTGCACCCAGTAATGGTGTTAAAAGTTATTTACAAGTGTAGAAGTCTAAATTTAAGAGCACTGAAAGTGCTCAAGAAAATCAAATAACTTGCTTTAAAAGCCATGTGATTTGCATTTCAGAAACTGATATCTGTGTAGATTTTGGAGAACCACAGGACTGGGGCAGCCTTTGGGGGTAACCTTTGGCTTAGTTCTTACTGAGGGTGAAGATCCTAACTGATGAGGAATGAGATGAGAGATGGAAGCCATTTAGCCACATCAGCTGGCCTCCCTTTCTTTTAACCTCATCCAGACAGGCCTGGCCTCTCTCCTGCTGTGGTTAGTGGAAGCAACATTTACTGTTCTCCCTCTACCCTGCACCAAAGCCCACGAACAAGAATGTGCCATGAGCTGTGTTTCCTACATGAATACCCATGCTGCTGTTCAGTATTGCCCTCCATCCATCTAACCAAAGTGAAGGGGTCATTGGCAAACAAAGCCTTTTCCTCACAACTAAGTGTCCATGCTGTGCTGGAGCCAGATAAATACACTGGCTGAGCTCTGGCTTTGGGCCATAAGGCACTACTAGGCAACTGTAAAACTTGCTGGGCATCTCTAGGGCAGACCAGGCTCTGGTAGTTTGGTGGGGAACTTGTCTAATTTACCTTATATCTCAGCATCCATCAGAGCAGAGGTATCCAAACACTCCCTCCAATAGTCCAAATTCCTGTAGACACACCCCATGGCAGAGGTCCTGACAGACGACTACATGAACCATCATTTCTCTGTTTCCTAGCGCTTGCCAAGTAGGAAATTGCTGTCCACTAAATTTGCCTCTGACACCTCAGCTGGTGGCCAGAACATAGACTCTGCTCCTGGCTGGCCCCAACACCTGCCAATAGGAGCAGCCCTGGCAGCCTACAGTATATGCTCCTGCCAGTTGTGCCTTCCTTTACCAACCTGCCTGTTTTGGCCAGCACTCTCTGGACTGCTGCCTCTGCTGTGATTAGTCCTCCTCCCTTTCCATATGCTGAGTTGGTACACCACTTTTCCTTTATCCCTCTCTCCTCTCTGTGGTGAATCGCCATGTCATGGGAGTGGATATTGGGGTAGAGAAGTTTCCTCTTCAAAGTTATAATCTTGCTTCTTGATGTCTTCTAAGGATGCTCCTCACCCAGACTGGTGTACTGCCTTTCCTGCTTGGTTCTACTATCTGTGCTTTTTGATCCATGCAACATTTATGCATCAGAATCTGACATGCTTCAACAAATTCCATCTTCCATGTAGTAATGCAGGCCTTTCCTTGTTTATCACAAGCTGCTTTTGTGTAAATAAAATCAAAGCCCCGAATCCCCACAGGTATGAAACAGCATGATCAGCAAACATGATCCTCCTCAAAGATATGTTGTAAATTTTAAAGGAATGAAGTGCTAACACTGAAATTGGTAGCATTGTCTTCTTCTGTCAAACTCATGACAGCAAGTCATGAGGTTTCTGAACTCCAAAACCATGAAAACCATGTCAGGCCTCTGTCAGGGTGTTGTGGGACACCAAGATAGTGTGAGACTAAAGCTGAACTGGAAACTTGGACTTCTTTTTTCCAATGATATCCCACAAGCAGTTTCCAAAAAATTCACTAAGTAATTAGCCCAGTGGCATGGACGTTTACCAGTGTGCAAACACCAATACTGCATGAGACAACCAGAGGTTGCACCTATGTATGAAAGTGCCCCTTGCTGTGAGACTCGCATGATACAGTTAAGTGCAATGATGCCACCAGTCAACTTGGCTTGGCCAGACCATGCAGAAGACAGAACAGGACCCAGCTCTGTCACAGAGCAAGGAGATGCCATGCTGGGCAAGCTGGTTCCTCTGCACTGCTAGCTTCATTCTGGATCTGTAAGAAACACAGAGTAATAATTTTGCAGCAAAAGAGGATCAGAAAATCCTTGGACAAATGTGCTAATCTAACCTCATTCTGCACTCAATGAAAGGAAGACATGGACCAGAGCATGTAGCTACTCATAGTGCCTGTTCTTTCCCACCAGCCAGCTCAGAGTTAGCAAACCAACAGCAGAGTCAGGAAACATCCACAGCTGTGAATTGGATTTTTGGCTAATCTTGATGGTTTCCAAACAATCAGCGAGCTGCAGATGTGTTTAAGTATCTGACCCTCCTATGGATATACTGGGGCATTAAGTGGTAAGAATATCCCAGCGCTTCATGCTCCTACTCAGTGGGAATACATATTATTTTTTAGTTTTTGAACTAAAAATGTGAAGTAAGTTATGAAAGGAAAGTATTTTACTTCTGGTTAGAGGAGCAAATAAATGATGAGAAATAGAACAGAAGGAAAGTCAAACCCCTCTGCAGTAATGGCATTTGAAATCCTCAGCAGACAGAGCTTTGCACTCTGGATGGCTCTGAGACAAGAACAAGCTCTGGGTCTGGATCATCCTGTCTTCATGCCTCAAGTGCCTGTGAGAGGGTGAAATTGTTTAGCTGCCAGAAGGGTGAGCTGAAGAGCAAGACACAAGTGCACACAGGCTTCGTGCAGCTGAGAGAACCCTTCTCACTGGGCTGGGGGATATTTGGGACTGCAGCTCTGCACTGCACTGATACTCTTAGGAATATGCACATATGAGTAAGATATGGAAGATAAATAATGTGATACAGACTGGAGACTATTAGGGAAGATCATCTGATTTTGCAAAATCAGGATCAAGACTACTTAGTACTATGTGAGTCCTTCACATCCTGCACTGACGTTCATGACTCTTCCTGGTCAGGGGACATGCTAGCCATCCTTTCTTTTTACCTGCCAGGGGTCCCATAAAGTCTCCCAGAGACATGCACACCTTCCATGTGCCCTGTTTCTTTTCCTCCAGTGCTGGAAGCAGTGTCTTAGCCACACAGCTGAACTGCAGTTTCTGGGAAGCTAACCATAGTGTGTCTTGCACATACGAAATTTAGCATAGGATTACTGAGGGGTTTCTTTTTGTAGCTTAAGACTTAGAGTCACAGGCGTTTCTGAATTCATCTGCAAAGCTGCATGTAGCAGATAGCCAGAACTGTCTCCTTCAAAGTGTAGTCATGACTCTGAAAGGAAAGGATCCCACAGGGAAAGGCAGCATGGACTGAGGCTAGAAAGGAAATGTAGAATTGGGACTATCCTATTGTCTGCTGCTCTAATATCCCACACCTTTAACTCTGGAGTGGTCTAAAGTGCTCTTGCTGATCTATTTGCACACAGCCCTGAGGATGAAGCCTCCTAGCACACACTGGTCCTGTATGCTGCTACTGAGGAATGATCTGACCGAGTACAAACGTGGAGATGCAGGACCCTGCCATCTGAAGCACCAAAAGAGTGTTTTTGAAGCATTGTTTCTGCTTAAAGATCCAGCACTTTTATCAGGGGAAAGCAAGTCACATGTGCTATGTGATCAGGTACTATTCTTGCTCATCTGTGGGAGTCTGAGTGGGCATGAGCAAGCATAGGCAGCTGGCACGCTCTGCACATGCACCTTCCTGCCTGATTACTGCTCATTTCCCCGCTAGAAACAAAAGCTGTGTTAGAACTTGGATTTCGCCACCAAGATATGCCAAGGTAGATGGAGAGGAAGCTGCTTGTCCACTGACCAGTATACAGCATAGCAGGCTGCAAGTAGGCGTTAAGTGTTCCCGGTGCTTGATCTTTGCACACATCCTGGTGCCCCCGGATAAGGTGAGGGGCAGCCCTGAGCTGTGATGGAGCCTGGAGGTGCAGACATTCTGCTGCCAGGGGCTGCACTAGCCTGGAATACTCTACCACAGTGCAATCTCCACTCCTATTGGCAGTGGAAGGCCAGCTCTCCAGGCCAGTCTGTGCTTGAGTCCTCTCCCAGCTTGATGCTATAATTAAGTAGGCATCCACGGGCACACATGCACCAAAGAAGGTCTTACTTCCTTGTGCCAGTAAGGTAATTTTCAGTCTTCCTGTCTTCCAGACAGCTATTTTCACCTGAGCAGTGCTGCAAGACTGAAATTCAGTAGCCAGAGTATCCCTGCTTATGCCAAGTATGGGAGAGTTGTCTTGGCCCTGCAGCTGAAGCTACTGGAGACAGCATTTTCTGTCTCTGAAGATATCTAGGCAGGTAGTGGGAAGGGGCTGGTGGCACCTGCCTAACATCTTGCTGTGCCTGGTGGAGAAAGCAAGTCTGCTGCAACCAACATTTTGGCACATCCCAACAAGGCAACTCGCTCTCTTGACAACAAAGAGACTATGGGCGTGTCACTTGGGCAAAGCCAGGATGTAGCATGCTGAATTGGGAGCTACAGCACCAGTCACTGTTGCTGGGATGGGGACTGTGACTGTTCTTGCACCTGCATAGCAGATGCTGGGTCAGTGCCTCTGCCAGGCAGAGGTCTGCATCTTTGCAGGACTGTGAAAATCTGGGTGTCAAATCTGGGAACTGTGATCCTGGAGGAAGTGAGCTCAGGGAAGGGCTTCCTCGAGAGGATGGAGCAGAAATCAGCAGGGAAACAAGAGGAGCAATCTGAACCACAGAGCAATGGGAACCATTTTAGGACTAGTCCCATTCTGGTTTAGATTTAAATCACAATGGACAGGGCTGTGGTTTGATTTCTGGGATATTATACGACTTTGGCATTTTCAGCTAATTTTAGTCTACCTTCTGTTAACCTTTAATTACTTGAAGACAGAGAAGGTAAGGCTAACCTAATTCTTTTCACATGCTCCGTCTAGAACAATGATTCACCTGCATAGAAAAATTGTTCATATCACAGCAGAATGGTTTCTCTTCATTGTATTCTTCATGTCATAGTTAGAGACTTGTTTATGTTTCATAATGAATTTTCATTTGCAGGAAGTTCAAGCTTGGCTTCAGAATTGTGCTCAGAGCTGGAACCCTACTTATCAAACCTCAGCTTGGAAACAAATCATCATTCAAAGATTTCAAAGAAATACAGATGATTGGAGGTTAGCAGTTATCAAAAAATGTGTTGTGTTTCTGCTCTTCAAAAATACAATCTATAGTGTCCATCATCTCTCCACAGTTTGAGGGAAACAATTTACCTATCAATGAAAAGCACCTGCTCTTGAGCTGCTCCACTGTACAATAACAACAGTTCATACCATGTAGAAGTATAGACCATGTTATATTAATGAAATTATTTCAGGCATATTTAAAGAACAGCCCCCTGTACCCCCAAAGCATCCTGGATGTAACAGACCTCTAAATTATAGGCATGTGCTGCAAAATGCATGGTGTCATTGAACTACGTAGACAAAAATGTTATTGTAGCATAATCTAGATATGTAGAGTGAAATTTTAATCAATGCTTCCCACTTCTATATCAACTAAATATCACATAAATAAAATAAAATAAAACTCAAAATAGTTTCTCCTATTACTGGTTCTGTAAGAACTTGTGTAGTTAGTGCCAAAGTACTTTGCTGGACTAAGCTTTAAACTTTAAACTAAGCTTTAAACTTAGGACTTAAACTCCTCAGATGGATTGAGAGAGGGAATGAAATTGTTCAACACAGAGAACAAGAATGCTCCAGTAGTTCTTTTGTGGCTCTTAATGTAATAAAGAAATCACTCTAGATCCACAGAATACAGTTGTGGCTGTTTTAGTAACATCTTGAGTACAGAATAATTAGAATCTAAAGAGAAGAAGGTTCAAGTGGACTGTTACAATCATTGTCTCAGAAGTCTAGAAATATTCCTTATTATTCATTGGCTGTTCATTACCTGTAATCCTGTACTCAGACCTCATGCTTCTTAGCCTGGCAGCTGTGGTACTCAATCCAGCTGGTGCCCATGAAATATCTTGCAAGAAACATCCCATCTCCAGCAAGTCTGCAGTGAATGTTCACCTAATCAGAAGAAAGACGTAACTCTTGATTTCCACGGACCACTCTCAGGTCTAATGTTTCAATGTACAAATCCTCCTCTGAGGTGAGGGATTGCCTGGAGCCCAATGTTTCTAGAACTTCTCATTCCTTGGCACTGGGTTGTCCATGTCCATGGAGGCTCTGCCCCATCCCAGTCGGCATGGCACCCATTTCACACCATGCATTCCACAGGGCTTGGTGTAACAGGCACCCATGGCATGACTCCTTCTAGCTAGCATCAGCAGAAACATGTTCCCCCTGTCACACCAAAAGAAGGGAGGGTTTTGGGCACTCCTGGGGGGAACTGCCTGGAAGGACAGTGGCGTGGCACAAGGCATCAGATTGATCTGTGATGTGGTGTTAGCAGGTGTGTGTAGGTATTGGTCTTGGTATGCCTCATTTCTGCTTTTGGTGGTCTTTTGAGATAGTGTTGGTGGTGTCTCTCCCTCTAATCTAGCAAATATGTGTTGACCCAAAGAAGAATGTCTGTGAGGGGAAGAAACCACAATTCTTCTGAACACACCAGTGTAGGAAGATGCTTTGCAGGCAGATTTTGGGGTAAAGCCTGTCAAGAGGAGGAGGGACCTGGACACAGTTTCTCTGGCTCTAAACAAGTACGCTGACTGGCCACTGAATAATAGAGAAGCACATTTTCCTCCAGCTGTTTGGATTGAAAGGATGTTTTTTATGCCTGTTTTCTTATATGTGTGATAACTGCATCACCTCAAGGGAAAGTCTGGAGACAGCCATGTATGAAGGGAGGAGATGACTAGCAGTCAAAAGAGAGACTGTTAGGATATTTAGCTCTGAAGTTTTTTATACCCAGGCATTCTTCGGATGTAGAACTTGGCAAAAGATACGTTCTTCCTATTTTTTACCACAGACCATTCTGTTCTGCTCTCTCTCAGTGCCCCCAGTAAGAAAATCCTTGCCTGAGGAGCGGGAAGTGGTTGCAGGGGCATTGCCTCGAGCCTGAAGAGCAGAAGGGGAAAGCACTGGGAAGCAATGGGCACCTCCAGGGAAACCCACTGGAACATCACCTTGAGAACAGGCCAGAGAATCTGATGGCTGATAGGTTCCTGCTGCCCTCTTCACCATGGGCTTTGTGACAAAGAGTGTTTCAGCAGCAGGGCTATTGTGAACTCCATTTACTGTGTCCTGTGCAGGGACACTTTTAGGCTGGTTGTGGCTGGTTGTCTCCACAGTGAAATTGCATGGTGGCACCATTCAGCCCCAGGCTGACAAATTTTGCAGAAGAGGTGGAGAAGTTTCTGTATTTCTTGGTGCTTACAGGCAAGGAATTATGTGCTGGACCTTTTGCAGCTCTCTGCTCAGGCATTGTCTTTCGTTCCCTCTGAGGGTTAGGCTGTCTGTTGCAGGAAACAAATAATAAAGTTGGCAGTTCAAGGTTCCTGCTTTTTATCAGCCTATCACCCTCCGGATTACTTATGGCGAAAATATTCCATGGGAACATAAAAGAATATAACTTTATTTACACAATATGCCCTGTTCCTGCTCCCAGTTTAAGACAGGTGTTTTAAGTGTCAGCCTGTATCTGGGGCCAGGAGAAGCCCCACACTTGAAGAAGGGTCAGGCAGGTTCTGCCTTAGCTCACAGAAGAAGCTTTTCAAGAAGAAGGTTTTCAAGAAGCTACTTCTTCCCAGAAAGGCACTTAACAACGAGGAGGGGCAGAGCAAGAGCTGGCCAAAGGTTGTGTGGATCTACTTCTTTAGCACAATTCAAGTTACTCTAAGCTGTGCTAAGGGGATTTCACATGCCTGCCAAGAGCTCATTCTCATTGCCCTGTTGTTGCACTCAGAATGAATACAGCAGCAAATTTTCTCATCAAACCTATTTTTCCTTCCAGTGAAACTTGTGCATGTATCATTCAGCAAAAGTCGGAGGAGGTGGCAGTCAGTGGGAGGTGTTCTTGATGGGTCCTCTGGGGCTATCAAGTCATATAGGATTGAGAGTTTTGGGCATTTTTCGTATTGAACTTCCTCAAGACCTTTTCCATCTGCAAATGTGCAGTCTTTCCCTGTATATTTGAATAATGCTTTGTGTAATAAAATATTCTGGATGGCAACAAATGAACCTTCAGGCAGCTCTAGAGAATGCAGTGCAAAAAAACAATGGGCTGAAACAAAGTTGCTTTCTCCTCCAAAACCTCTAATGGCTTTTGATTGTCACTGCCTATTTGCTTGCTGTTTCTTTTTTGTTTTGGAAGAAATTTGGTTTGTTAACCAGTTTATCTTCATTGTGAAACGATAAATGACTGCACCTCAGCTGCCAATAGTCCATGCTGCCTGGAAAATAAATCTGTGAGTCCAAGTTTTTCTAACAATTTGCTAATTTCTTTGGGGAAATACGAACAAAATTAATATGATGCTTATGTAATCACTTACTAAAGCTATGAGTAATTTGCATCCTGGTGGTGAAAGGAGGAGATAAGAAGATGTGGCATAAATTCCAGTACTGTTTTTCTGTATATGTCTTTCTGGAGCCTGAGGGTGCCTGTTGGCAGCTGCAGAGGCGTGCCTCCGCAGTGAACTGCAGTCGCACTTTTGAAGAGGTGATAAAGCTGGGCTGATGAGGCTCGACAGACACGTGCTGGCTTGTGCTGGGCCAGCCCTCCTTCCCCATGTCCCTGGTCTCCCCTCTGCTAGGAGGTTGTTAGAAATGGCCAGTAGGAATTTCTGTGGACCTATTCTGAAACAGCTGTCAGAAAAAATCCAGCCTTTCCTGCTCTGGTGCAGAAATCCTGTCCCCAGGAAATCCTGGCAGGAATGTCCCCAGTATTCATAAGTTGTCAAGACTGAGTGCTGTTTCCTATACCAAGGCATGTATTCCTCCTATCTCAACCCCGGAATTTTGAATCTTGTTTGTTTTGTTTCAAGTTTGTGCACAAATGAAGGTACTAACACTGATAGTGGTGAGGCAACACTTCAAGCCCTGTGTCTAGTTGTGAGCTCCTCACTACAAGAAAAGTATTGAGGTGCTGGGGCACGTCCAGAGAAGAGCAATGGAAATGGTGAAGGCTTTGGAGCACAAGTCATATGAGAAGCAGCTTAGGGAGCTGGGGTTATTAAGCCTGGGGAAAAGGAGGCTTGGGGGGAACCATCTGAAAAGATACTGTAGCCAGGTCGGGGTTAGTCTCTTCCCAGAGGCAACAAGTGACAGGACAAGAGGAAACGGCCTCAACCTGCGCCAGGGGAGGTTCAAGCTGGACATTAGAAAGAATAACTTTATGGAAAGGGTTGTTAAACATTGGAAAGGACTGGTCAGGGAGGTGGTAGAATCTCCATCCTGAAGATGTGCAAGTATAAACTGGATGTGGCATTAGTTTACATTAGACATGGTTTAGTTTACAAGGTTGTGATCAGACAAAGGTTGGGCTTGATGACCTCAGACGTATATCCCAATGTAAAAGATTTTGTGATTCTGTGGTTGCTGGCCTCTGACTGCCTGCAACACTGGGACCAGAGATGCCAAGAAGCTTGCAACACCAGCTGGGGAAGGTGACTCCCCAAATTTGTTGCATGACCTGAAAACAATGTGAAAAGTACAATTGCTTTTCAAGCAAAGTAATAAAAGCCTCTGGCTTTTAGTGTTGTTATCTTAAGTGGTGCTACTGGATGCTGAAAAGTTAAAATGTGTGGGAGGAATGTTTGCTTAAAGCTCCACACTTTTCTTCAGCGCTGCTCTTTGGATTTTCTGTGCCCAGCCACCATAGAGCACTGAGCTCAGCTTGTTTCCCTGGGTCCTTCTCCCATTCGTTCTTCCAGCCCTCCAAAACTGGAGGTGAGCTCCCACTGCAGCCCTTCCCTCACAGGGAATCTGGGATTTCTTCCTTATATGTAGCCACCCTCTCTATTAAATTTAACTGGCAAGGACAGCAACAGGATCAAAATCTTTTGAGAGGCATATGGGATTGACAGACATAAAGTGTTGTTACGAAAGACTATTTTTCTTAGGAAGTCAGGGTAAAAACTAGGTCAGCATTATTTCACAGTGCTGTTTGTATTCTGAAGGCATGTCTGTACATGGTAGTGTGGTGCCTCAGCACGACCTGGGCAAGCTCCAACTGAATCTTCATGCCAATGACACAGCATGTATAGAGATAAGTTTGAATACAGGCAGTATGTCTTCTGTTTGGGGCAGCTGTGATGTTTCTGGTTTGGGAGCTAGCTGATCTGGTATTAGACTGAGTAAGCTCCCCAATACATTGCATTGTGCAATGTGGCCATACTTAAATAGTTAATAGGAATTGTAGAATTCCCTTGAAAGCTTCTCTCCGAGTGTGGATTAGAGGCCAAATCTGGGATAATTTAAGCAAGAAACTCCTTAGATGCAACCCCTTTTTAAAAAACTCATATGCCATCCAAATGTTACTGCTGTTACAGTACACCATTTACTGGTTGCTTACATCTGGACATCACACTGTGCCCCTGATCCTCTCTGGGCTGCTATCAGGTTATCCACTTGAAGTATAGTGGTTGACAACCAAGAAAATTTAGGGAGAAAATACTAGAAAAAATTAATGGGGGTACAGACTGATTCTCTCTGGATTAAGGTGAGAAAGTAAAGGAAATTGGGGTTGCATGCACAGCAGGACGTGGTTTATGGGCAACTGGGGGCGTTTCTGACAGCTCTGGGAATATGAATTGTAGCATTGCTATATTTCCACCTGCTTTTTTCTTGTCAAAATTCAGTCCTAAGAGCAAAACTGTCATTCTCAGAGTCAATGTTTCAATGGGCTCTGAAACTCCCACACATGCTCCATCTGTTCTGAAAGTTGCTCTGCCTTAGAAGGGGGAGAGGATAAATTTATTCTGGGGTCACTTGACACAGCGTGTTCTGTAGATATGGCCTGCCCCACACGCATATGCTTTTCATATGCAGATTGCTCTAAAATTCCAAATGGCCCAGCCCTATAAAGCCCAAATGCTGATTTGCTGCAGCAACTGTGTTCTGTCCTGTCAATGGTCCCTGAGGTATGGACCACAGAAAGAGGACTGTGTACAGCATTTTCCAGACTGTCACAACTTCTTCAGTGCACAGCAGGAGAAAAAAATAACCACCAAATCCTCCACAAATATGTTCTCTGACTTTGCACCAGTCTTTATGTATGTCATGTTATCACAGTCTAAATCCTTCACTGCCTCTGTTCAAGGGGACTTGACATCTACCATTTCTTCAGAGACTCCTTGCTGAGGCACACTGATTCAACACTGAACTCCCTGTAGAGTCTACTGGGCCAAGGTGGGCACAGTGCTGGCAGAGGCGAATGTTCCTGTCTCAGTGCAAACTCGCCCTGTGTTGCTCTTGGCTTTCCAGCCACTCTCCTTCCCCAAAGCCTGCCTGCAATGGCTTGCAGTAGTGAGGGTTGCCCTCCAGATGCTTTGATCCTCCCTCATGCAGAAGATTTCTGTTGGCACAAGCAACACCAAGGAGAAGTGTGAGTACAGGAAGAGTGCTCATCTATGCAGGTTTTGGGGAGTGGTCCTGCATGCCAATGATGGCATTTCCCTTTTTCCACTAGATCTTTCAGGTGATGCTGGGATATGATGGCTGATTCGGTGGGAGCCATCATACTATGTAGGAAGAGCAACACTGTTGAAGAGCCTGAAAAATTAAAGCTGTCAGACAGGGAGGTTGATGGTTCCTGGGACTTTCCAAAATAATTAATTCAGCGCTTAAAGACTTAAAGCACAATTCACCTAAACCTCTCAATACTGGGAAATTTGAGAACTTACCTTCCACACTATCACTTTCACAACAACCTTAACTCTTCCCCTAAGAGAAGTGCTCCTCTAGCCTTTGTGAGTGTTTCTCAGAGTGCCCCATTCCCAAACCTGTGGACAATAAACTGGGATGCAGGAGTCCTGTGAGAACACAGGGAGGCTCTGCCTTGCTTGGAAGAAGGCTGAGCTGAAGTCAGTTGTGAGGAGGAAGGAGCTGAATCCTGTGTATCCTTGCTCACTTGTCTCACCTCAGTGGAGAACAGACTCCATAGATGCCCATAATGAGGGCAGAAGATGAGGGCATTAAGGAGTGGTTACACCTCTGAGCTGCCCATTCCTCACAAGGCAAAGAGACGGAGCTCTTCCAGGTCACTTCCTTTTGCTCCTGGAGCATCTCAAATGCAGAGCAGTAGTTTAATGATGCCCATAAATCATTAAATAAGCAAGCAAGCTATAAAAAATATGTGCAAACAAATCTCGTGCTATGATCTGTATGTACAGTCTGAGGTTATAAAGCTAACACTAATGAGTTAGCTACAAAAATATACCCAGCACTGCATTGGAGATCAAGATAATCTGTGTTGAGAAATACTACTCTTTATCCCATGAGCTATTGTTATTGGCCTAAAAAATGCTCATTACCATAGTTACATGGAAGTTTTCAACCAGAGCTAAAGTTCAGGCAGCCAAGACTTAGAAGTGCTGGCACAGTTTGTGAAGCAGGAATGCCGATTTCATTCCTGTTTATTTCAGTAGTTTTGTATTATATCTTAGCAGTCTTTATGATTTGAGAGTTTTGCCAACTTCCTTCACTTTTCTTGTGTTTACCAGAGTGTGTATCCTCTTGGGTCTTTGGCAGAGTGTGTGAGAGCAGCCTGGCGTGGTGGAGCAGTGGGACAGGAGCCAGCACTGAGGGCTGTGGCAGTGGGCATCTACCTAGGATGCTCCAGAGCATCTCTACCAGCAGTTGTTTTGCTGTTTGCAGCACTTTATTCCTGTCACTCCTCAGCTGCTTTGTGCTCTCCAAGCTGTATTAAACAAAGGATGTCACCGGGTGAAATCATGTGTCAAATATTTTTTCCCTGCCTCAGCAGCACCTGCAAAGTGTGCCAGTATCTGTGTGTCTCCTGTAAGGCACACTCCTCTGGAGAGAGGGTCTCCACATTAGTGCTGGATCCTGAGAGAGCAGGGCTCCCACTTTGCATTCAGACACTGAGTTTTAGAAAACAGATATATTTTGATTGACTCTGAGATGAAATCACTGTTACAAGTTTATAGCACTTGGAGGGCCTTCCCAATAGGGCTCTTTGGTTTCCTTCTATGATTACCCTTTTACAATACTGTATTACCTCCTGGGGTGAGTGCACATGCAGCCAGTCTTCGGGAGCCTGGTGAACCAGCTAGAATGTGATTTCCAGAGCCTTTGCAGGGAGGCAGATGCAGCCTTGTGGCTGCTCCCACTACCTCCCTTTTTTACCTCATGCGTCACAGGTCACAGCTGAAGGATGTTCCTAGTTTGGGTTTGATGTTATTTTTCCTACACTGTAGCATCGCAGAAGAACCCAGGGCAGACGATGCTCTTTTATCTGAGAAGTAAGGATGACTATAAACAGGCTAGCAGAAACTGTTGTTATACACCAATACAAGTCTTTAAAAAACGTGCAAAAAACAGGAAGGTGGGATTAAGATATACCCCAGATAAAATGGTTATGTTAGACTGGATGAATTTGGTTTGTGCCAAAGTCTTTTCTGCCTCCAGCCCACAAATGGTATTGCCAGATAGTAAGAGGCTGAACATTCCTCATTATATTTGTAAAAGCTATCACTTCAAGTGCGTTGATCTGGCCCAAAGAGCAAAGGTATATTGGCACCGGTGAATAGAGTCCTCTGCTAGCAACTAAACAATTTGGGCCTGGTTCCTCATGTTGAAATACATTGAAATATTTGGTAATATCTGGTGTCTGACTCCTGATCATTCTACGGACTTACCTGAAGACAGGAGATGAAAAGGAAATTTTCTGTATTGAACCAAAGGGATGGCTCAAGGGAAGCCTGTAAGGATTCAGTACAGGAGAATGGGTGGGCTTTGGTTCTCACACTTTTAGGAGAAGTACTGTTTTGTCAGATCTGATTTCCATGGATGCAACCCAGGAGTGTCACTCCCAAAGATTTGCGTAGCAGCTTGAATAGGGATGCATTTTTAGCTTTAGCTCTCTGTAGATTAAAAGGTCAGCTTTTGCATCACTAGGTATAAGCCATTTAGTACCATGAAATGTTTCACCAGCTTATGATTTTAAACATCAACTTCCAGCCGTGAACTAGGGATTCAGCAATATTGCCTTTGATTAAATGATACTAGCAAAATTAAATTTGACCCCATGCATGTAAAAAGTTAATAAATTAAAGTTTGAATCCACAGCCATTCAACAGAGGGTGAAAATAGCTAACCTGGTTTTGGGGAGAATAATTATTGCCTTCTCTTTTCATGACTTAGACTTTGGAGTATATCATGTGCTTCAGTGGCAAAAGGAGAAGGAATCCAGCTCTGAAGTACCAGCCTGTCCTGCGATAAAAGCAAGTTTATTGAGGGCGAAGAGAGGCCCCTCTTCCCTGGGGAGTTTCGCACTCCTCAGGGGTGATCATGCCAGAGACATGCTGGGGAAAGACACATCCTAGCTGACATCTCATTGAGCAAAGCACTGGTGCATTACTATTCCTTCACCCAGTAACACTCCTGCTAATTAAAATTTCTACAGAGTAACACGAGAAAGAGATTGTGTTAAATATTTCAGAAGCTGTAAAAAATGCATTAAAGGAGAGGCTTTTGCAGGCTGCAAGTCTTGTTCCAGCCATCTTGCACACCCAGGTCCTTCTTGAAGTCCCTGATGCCAAGAGATGAGTAGGTGACCAGTTCCCAGCCCACAGACCTGTCACAGGAAAAACTGGCTCAGCTAGGGGGAATTAATTCAGTTTATTACCAATCAAATCAGAGTAGGATAATAATAAATAAAAATTAAATCTAAAGCCACCTTTCTCCCACTCCTCTCTTCTTCCCAGCCTCAACTTGACTCCTATTTTCTCTGACTTCTTCTACAAGCAACATCAGGGGACTAAGAATCGGAGTTGCAGCCAGTACACCACGTGTTGTCACTGCTGTTCCTCTCTCCTCAGGGTGAGGACTTCTTATGTTCATTCCCTGCCCCAGTGTGGGCTCCTCTCTTCATGGGGTCACAGATCCTGCCAGAAGCCTGCTCTAGCATGGGCTTCTCACAAGGTCGCAGCCCCCTTTAGGCACACACCTGCTCCAGTGTGGGGTTGTCCATGGAATGCAGATGGACATCTTGGAAAAACAAAAATGCTGTAGAAAACTGAAGACCCCACAGGGATGAAGTGTAAGTCAGAAGGCCCTTCAAATGAAATACATTTGAAAAATTAGGTTATCTGATGATTTGTGGGAAATAAGGTTTGAAGTATACTATGCTTGAACTCATATTCACATTGGGAAAAGTTTGTGCGCATGCAATACACTATATTCAATTGCCTTTTCCAGAAATATGCACTTGAACAAAAATATTTGCTGGAAGAAAGGACAGAAAAAAGGGTATTTGTATCTGCTGATGCAGACAGAGTGATTCAGGGTAATGCTCCAATCAGAATAATCTCTCAGAGACATACTATTTCAGTAACTGCAAGAATACAAGAAAAAATGGCTTAATTTTTCTGCTTGGAAGAGAAAGCAGTAGTCTGTGGTGAGGTTGCTAAACTAGAAATATCTTCTTGATAACAATCTGCTCAGGTTTCTCTTGCACCTTGCAGCTGCCTTGGCACAGCTAAGAGATCTCCTGATGTAGTGAGTTCATGGCAAGATTACACCTTTACAAGCAGTGGCAGATTCAGACATGCCGATTGCACTGTGGGGCTCAGGGTGATAGGGGAGCCTGAGGCTGGGAGCCCAAGGGGAGTCTGGCCTTCCTAAATGTAGAGCTTCTGCTTACATGGAAATGAATACGGTGCAGACTTGAAAAAGAGATGTCTACATTTGTGTTTGATTATGGCTTCATATCTGCGAGGGATGTTGCAGGGAAGCTGGATCATCACCTTTAGAAGCAGGTATATAAAAAGACTCACCCAACACAAGCCCTTGTGGTAAAACAAACAGAAATTCACACAGGATTTCCTGTCAAAAATCAAATCCTGACAGCGTTGAATCCTGTATTTTCTTTTAAATACTTTGCATTTTTCGTATTCCCTGACTAGAATAAGGCAAAGAATGACATTTACATGGAATGAAGCTGTGGGTCCTTGTGCTTATGGGGTTTTTTTCAATTAGTTTAGTTCCTTCTTGCTCTTTCAGTTACTAATTGTAAAATTTGGTTGTCTGCTAGAAAATGTCTTTGCTTCTGCATTTGATCCTGGATTTCCTGAGAGAACTTAGCACAGTTGTGCAACATGAAAAGAGTCTACAGGTCAGAAAACCATGTGATCTTCACGAACTGCAGGCAGCTCTCTGCACATGAGTACAATTTGGAGAAAGCAGTGGCCTTTGCCTGCACGATAATTTCAGCAGAACTGATCCAATTTTAAACCAGAGTTATTCTATGTTATATTCAACATACTTGCTGTTAATAAGAAGTTTCCACTCAGTGCCTGTTTTCCTGTTCTGTAACTCATATGTCTTTCTTTGTAGAAGGCAACCTATCCTCAAAAAATGTTTGCCATCATGATGTAAAGTAACAAAAAATTCCTAAAAAAATTCCTAAAAAATCATTCTATTTGGAGGAAAACGCTCACAAGCATCTCTTTTATTTGTACAGCATCAAATCCAACTGTTATCGTAGATCCAACTGTTGTTTGTCTTTACAAGAACTTCTGGATAATGTCCCTTCCTTTCAGCATTCAACAGTTACCTGAGTGTAATGTCACTTACAGTACATTAATAACACGGAAGTGGAGGAACAATCCCTTTACAAACTGTTCTTGAGCCAACGTATTTCTGGAATTGAATCCTCTTTAGCTCTCAACAGAAGAGACTAGCTGCAAACTTACTTCTGGAAAATCAGAGTGAGAAAATGGAAGTTTCCTTGCTCTTTATCTCTTTCACTTCCCTGTCCTTTTCCGGCTTTGAATCATAAAGGTACTACAGATCCTTTGTAAGCACGCAGTGACAAACATGCTTCCGGAATCCTGTAACACTATTTACTCTCAAAAAGCACTAAATGTATATTATTGCAGGTTTTACGTCCAGATATCTCTTGAACATGTTTTCCTCACTTTACAGTAAAAGGAAACTTAGAAAGGTGCCAGTTCTAAGTTTAGTAATAAAGAGCTTGGGTCAGCGTAAGTGGAGGAAAATAACAAGAAAAAAGAAGGAAAGGAACCGGGGACTTCAGGTGATATTTCTAACACTTGACATACAGGATAGTTTAAACAATTGTTTAAAAGATTGTGTAAGAGAATCTGGGATACCCTAGGAGCATTCTTCTCAAAGCTATTAATTTCTGCACTTGGTAATAAATGTCCCTAAACTTGTGATAAATGTAACTTCACTCTCATCTTAACAATTTGTTTTAAAGAACTGATCAAAGTACGCATGTTCACATGGCGTTGAATTAGTGCAAGATCTTAATTATTTAACAGTATGATGGAGCTCAAAATGCCAACGTGAAATGTCTGTGTTTGACCTTCTGTACAAAATCTGACCTTCCCACTAATCAGTTCTTAGGAGGAGATCCTGAGCCCCATTATGGCAGTGGAAAAACTCACAGTGACCTTAACATTTATGTGTGATGGAAGTCATTGAATCAGAGCAAGCGCATCAGTTTTTCCATGAAAGCACAATTTATTAAATTATTATTTTATTCATTGATTCTATGATGCAATGAAATGTAAATATTTTAAATTTTTTTGTCCTTACCATCATGACTATTCAGTAGAAAAACCTGTTGTAGTGGTTTTGATTTGCCAATTTGAGATTTTTTGGAAATTTATGTGGTGGGTTTCACGTTGGTTAAATTGCTAGTACACTTACTAGAATTATTTATTTATTTTTTGTTGTGAGATAGGGTTAGATGGGAGGGCAAAGCAGGCTCAAACTTTGAAGGGTATAAAGAAAAATTTTATTAATAGAAATGAAAAGAAAATAATAATATTAATAATAATTAGACTAAAACCTCCAGAACACTTCTCCTCCCCCCACACCCTCTTTTTGCTCGCATTGACAACATATAAAAATAAATCAGTCAGTTTGCCATCTCTAAAATAATCTTCTTCAAATTTATTAAGGGAGAGGAGTCTCTCTTGTCAGGCTATGGAGACTTCTCTGCAAGAAAATAGTTCTCTTGTGGCTTTTAGTTTTTACAAATAGCAGTTGCTTGGGGAATTTGCAATGGTGAAGTCCGCTTCCATTTTTACAGCCTTCCCTTCCTTTATAGGTCGTGTGAACTTACGAGGTACTATTCTAAGGATGAAATTGTTCAAGCAAAGGTTGTCTTTATGTAATTCTGAGATCATCTTCATCTCTTGGAACAGAGGTCTTCTTCCCTGGGGGCAAAGGGTCTTCATCAGTTTTCTCTCTTTCTCTGTTCAAATTTCTCATCAAATCACAGCTACTTCAACATCTGCTTGTTCAGCATGAATGCCTTTGCTCATTCATGTCTACGATTACAACACTTCATCCCCCCAAATGCATTCCATGTGTTACAGGGGAAAAAGAGTTTGATATATCAATCATCAGTATTTTCTTCATAGCCTTACAAGAGGATTTCAGCCCAAGAATGAGGCATCTCTATCAATCCCTGCAGTCTGGGACCTTCTGCTTCACTGGCCTTGGTATCTTTGTGTTGTTTCTGTGTCTTCACTCTGTCACTTTTCTCTCACTCAAGAGAGAATTGAAGGTCTTATCTGTACATTGAAAGAGTTAAATCTTGCCTGGACAATGGCTGAAGCAGATTAGGTGGAGTATTACAGGCTGTCTTGGGGTGACCGTATGATGCCTATATCCCAAATTTGTCCTAAACCAGGACACAGGCCATGCTGGGGGCTGGGCCACGATAGCAGGGGTGAGAAATCAGCGAGAAATGGTGGTGTCTGCTCTGGCTGCATGACTGTTTTCTGGCTTTAGCTGCATTCAATTCCAGCCACGGGCCAATGGTCTTCCCTCTCCCTGCCCGGCAGCTGCCACGGCCCTGCTGGGCCCCCACCAGACCACACGGGCCGCGGTGGAGGGGCCTGCTCTGGCCCATGGCGGCTCCCGGGGCCTGGCGGTTTTTGGGGAGATTTAGCAGTGGCAGCATTCCAGCCGTGACACGGCCAGTCCAGCCCGGCCAGCGCCGCAGCAGCATCAGGGCTCAGCTCAGCCTCACGGGGCCTGGCCCAGCCACACCTGTTACCCACTGGGAAGCTGGAACCAAAAGAGGGATTCCTGGCGTTTTTCCGTCTTTTCATGTGTGTTCACACATGGTGTAACAATGTGTCAATATCAAAAATCAGCTGCTGATTGGTTTTTGTCAGGTCTGAAGGAAGCTGCTCAAGTCCTTACAGGGAATTTTTTCCACAACTGGCTCCTTTCTTTCCTTACCAAAAAATAAATCAATATAATACCAGCACGCATGTGAAAGCTAATCCTAGTCATTAGGTTGGTTATATTTTGAAAACTGAACTTAAAACTATCTGTGCAAGCCTTGTGTATAGATGTTAATTGCAAGCTAATTGCAATGGAAATGCACATAATACTCTAACTCTCCTTACTATTGGAAGATTGCTGATAAACATACTCTAAAGTCTTTGAATTTCACTTCTGTTCAAAACCGGAAACAAATTCCAACAAAAAATTATTTTGACGCTATGAACGACTTATAAACACCCCCAGTTCACATGAGGAGGCATGTCACAAGATTTTTCACCTAACTGAAGGATTTGGATTTGTCGAACTTGATACCCAACTTAGTTTATGTCATGTGCCACATGACATGGTGCAGCAGCAGGTACACAATGCAGCTGCTGCTACACAACATGAGCTTTTGACTAACAGAATCTAAACCCAGCATGTAGATGGTGATGAATTAAAAAGATTGTAGCCAAATCAACAATTCACTGACATGATTTTAAAAATCTCTTTAAAAATCAGTACGGAAAAGCCTTTGCAGAGAATGGCAAGGAAATGTCTAAGAAGAAATACTGATTTGCTCTATTAGGTTATTGTGCTGAAATGCATATCCTCACATGTAGGAAATGTCTACTATATGAAGGGAATTAAAGCTACATGTGAATAGAAAGGAGAAGATAATAGTCACAGGAAATAAATAATGTACCTTAGCACTATTGTTTATATAAGAGAAAATATATATGTTTTCCTATATAAAGGGGTGTAGGAGAGCTATTCAAACATTGTGAAGCTGAGAAAAGAATACATTTCCCTGACATCCCTTTCAGTCTTTTTCCAGTGCTGAAATCCTAGTTCAGTGAATGTGTCCTGGCCCCTACACAGCACTGGTCTGGTTTGGTCTGGTCTGTTCCCACAACTGAAACTCTCTGGTTATCTCTCCACATGCTTGTTACTGTATTTGTCACTGTTTACAACTATTTCATGTAGCTGTAAATGAGCCTTTACTTCATTTAGGGTCATTTAGGTATGGTGAAACAACAAACAGTGTTCAGGTCTTTCAAACACAGGAAGCCAGGACAAGAAGAGGAGTGTTTAATAGGATCTAACAGGAAACAGTCTCCTTGGAAATGGAGATTTATTTACAAACACATCAAACAAGAGGGACCCTCAGGCCCTGCAGCACAGGAAGGGTGTCTTTTTTTCCATAAACATCATCTCATCATCTCATATCAGACCACTGACAGGGCTAGGGTTGAACAGAGCTGTCCAGTGGGTCCTCTTCAGCTGACTCATAGTGGGTAAGGTGGTGATGTGCTCCTGCCAAGAGGGATGCTGAGGGCTGGCACCTTGTGTCTTCCTCATGGTATGGCTATAGGACACTAGTGGAAACTTTTGCTGGCTGAATCACAGGTATTTTGGAGGATGCCTGTTTCTGTGCTCATGAAAAATATTTGCAGAATATCTGGACTCAGTTTAGGAAGCACTTGATGAAGATAGATATTTCAGAAAAAAACATATGTACTAGTGAGAGATCTTAAAAACAGAAAGAGAAAAATCTTATTCTAGACCAGAGGTTCAACAGCTTTAAATTTTGAAGAAGCTCTAGTTGTTAGCTGAGCTTTGCTGTACCAGCTCTCTTCTCAGCATTGGGACTTTGCTGATTTTTGCTCCAGGAGCATCCAGAGGAGTGGAGATGCATGGATGGTTTAGAAACAGAGTGATCACTCATCTGGTAACTGGTCATCATAAACTGCGAGATGATTGGACACACTAATTGAAAACATCCAGGCTCAACATAGGTTAACATACAATTGATAAAAGTCACAGTATTTAATTATTTTCTGCCTCCCAAAGTTACAATGAGAATGCATCTTTTGATTTGTTCTGCCCCAGAGGAGAGGCATATCAGGCTTTATCTCATCAGACAGCTGTTTGTGGAAGGCTCTCTGTGGCCAGTGCCTTCTGAGAGAAGGGTCATCTCCTCTGCCTCTGCTGTGCAGAAAGCCCTGGGAGTGTGAATACTTTCCATGCATCACTAAACCTGTCCAAGTTTTTGTTTTGCCTTTTCATTGTATTTTGCTGCTGTTTTTTCTCCAGGTGTTGACAGCAACCAGGCCCAGACCAGGGGAGGTGGCTCTAGAGGATCACTGAACCAGGTGAGCTCTGGCTAACACTGCCTGCAGCAGCCTCCTCTGCCTGCCATAACATTAGCATTCATCTTTGCTGGAAAGCAGTGCTAGGGGTCTCCTAACAGATGCAAAATCCCTTGCTCTTTTCACCTGTGCATTAGATGAAGTACCTGCACCCATCTTTGGGGCAATTGCTAAACCTGGATATAGCAGCTGTTGGAGCCATAGCTGATGCTGTAAAAGTCAATGGCTCCAGGCTCAACATCTTTCCTTCTAAATCTCAACCTCTTCCCAGCCATTGGATGCATGAAGAGTTTTGCTTTGCTGGGAGCTGAATAAGGACTCCACAGTTCAGACCTACTTGTGAAATTCATCAGGCTGTGACAGTTCAGGTTTTCAAGTGTTTTGACCACCTTCCAAGAGCCTTTCAGTGTAACATAATCTGGTAATTAATTTCACACAGAGGTGCAAAGGATGCAAATAAGCAACTCCCCACCTACTGCTACTGTCTATATTCATTAGTGAGACAGATTGCAGAGTGTCCGCACGATTGCATGAAAAATGTAAAATGCAAGCAGGCAGGAAAGAAATTAAGCAAGTAAATTTATTCTGTATTTCTCTCATTTAGAAAACAATCAAAACAGCAGTATTTATCAGTGATCTGCCATTTTCCTTTCTTAATTACTTTTTTAAAATGGAAGAATCACTTAAAACTGTGCTGTGTAGGAAATAGGGGCATTTCAAAGCTGCATTCCAGGTGAAGGGGTACTGAGATGGAGTGTGATTTGCATTCCTACTGCCTGCTGCCTGCAGGACTGATTGTCGACGTCCCAGCGGCAGCCCCTGAAGAAGGACCAGCTGTCCAGGTGCCTGCCCAGCCCTCAGGGATGTGCAGCACCCAGCTGGAAAGTGTGTGATGCCTCCAGGGTCAGACCCTATGGTGGGCTGCTTCTTGGTCTCCAGGTGCAAATCAAGATCAGGTATCACATCTGTGTCATGACTGTCTCACAGCAGTGATTTTCATTGAAAATCCATTGTGTATGAGAGTAATTTTTGTATTGCAGGTGAAAAATATTAAGGCTTTTTCACCAGATGGGAGGATCATTGGAGAACAGGGTGGGGATTTGTGATGAGACTCAAAATGACTGACATGTGAATGTTGCACATTCAAATTAAAAAGCTTTCAAATGAATCAGTGAAACCTTCCCCCCTTCTCCTCCCCCTCCCTCCTCCCAGTACAGATTTGCACAATCTGGTCAACAAGAGTGACCTGATCTGGTGCTTTCAGCCATTATCCTCCATGGAATTAATGGGTGATTGAGCCATCATCATCCTGCCAAGACTTAGTGAAGTATCCTTGTCAGGAACTAGTGGCCATCTGTTCAGCAGACTGGTTGTAAAAAGCATAAAGAAATTGAAATAGGGGAAAGCAGAATAAAACCACAACTTTTCATTACTTCATATTTCGATATTTTGCACTTAAAACAACTACATGCTTATGATTTTCATCAGAACATTTTTCCCAGACTATTTTAAAAGATGGTGTCATAAATAAACCTAATGAGATTTTCAGAAAAGGCACTTTCTTTAGTTGGTATATAACCTACATATACAAACCACATACAAAACAAAGCTGTGTGCTTTCAGTATTAGATTATTTTTTCTAAGGGGAGTGTAGAATTGTCTACATTTCTGCCTTTTGAAATTTTTTTTTCTAACAAATAACCTGCTCAAACTTCACTCTTCAGTAGAGTGGCTTAATGATTTCTCAAAGACTGAATCCACTGCAAAGCAACTTTATCCATTCCAAGCTCAACACAAGATGCTTCACAAAATTTAGGCATATGATTTAAAATATGTCCTTGTAAGGGAAACAATTCTAATTACAGGTTTGCCATGAAATTAAGATACCAGATGAGGTAACTTGTTTTGGTCCTTCCAGGTAAGCTCACTTGAACTTGTTGAATCAAAACAGAGTCCACAGTACCCTTAAATAAATATTATTTACATCCGAGGAGCAATATTCAGGAATGTCAGCAGTTCTAACTGACAATTAGAAAGGCATTGCCAAATCTGGGTAACGAATCAGTTATTAGTAGAGGAGTCAGACAGTGCTAATCTGTTCACCAACTAGTCAGCACTTTCAAACAGCCTGTGGAGATGGCAGATGCTGTTTAATTAGCACAGACATCTCATCTACTCTTGTAGCGATGCTGGGAACAGTCAGTGGTCAAGATGCTATGTTTGTCCCTTTGATTAAGAGAAGTGTTGAGTGTCTTCTTCACAGCGTGCTTTTCCCTCTTTGTTTATGTTGTCTTTCTGAAATTGCATTGTTTTAGATGTCAAGCAGATTCTATCTTCTTCATTGACTTAGGAGATTTGGTTTTAAAAATAATACCTGTCTCTTTGGCTTCCTGGGTGGAGAAAATGTTGCAATAATGTTCTTGGGACACTGCGGTCTCACTAGGTCTGCACAGCACAGCAAGCCCACACCCAGAGCACTCTTGGCCCAGACACCACTGCCTTTAGATGTTGCTGCTGAGGACAGGTGCTGGGGATGCTGCTGTGTGGAGGGACATCCTGGGCTGCAGCTAGCCAGCTGAGGCAGACACAGCCATTGTTCACATCCAGAAAGAAATTCAGGTGGCTGATCCTGGGGTGTCTCAGCACAGAGAGGTCAGGACCCTGGGAGGGAGGAGGGTGAAAGCAAGGCTGTGCAAGCACCTACAGTGGCTGCGTGGGTTCCCTCCTCAGGGGCAGGGCACACCTCCACCTTGTGCCAGGACTTGAAGCACCAGTACAGCTTGAGTGCCTGCAGGCTGGCATTATCTGCTGCAGTGGCTCTGTTGTCTCACCATGTTGACTTCTTAATAGTCAAGGATGATTGGATTTATTCTTGACTGTTTAGCCAATGCTCCCTGCACCAAGGAGGTCAGGGCAGGGTCAGTTTCTGCACACAAGGCAGTATTGCACCTGTTTGGAGTCCTGAAATCAGTGCTGTACCAGCCTTTGGCGGGAGGGAGCATGGGGAGATGTGCATGCAAATACATACATACAGGCATGCTATGCACAAGAGCCAGGCACGGGTCTTCCAGGAGCAAGGAGCAACCCCTTATCTGGGAAACTGAAGAAAAGCTGCTTGTTTGGGGAAAGAGCAAACTCGGGAATTTAATTGCTGCTTTATGTAAATGCAAGTTGACAAGTAAGTGGTGAATGAAAGTTGCTCCCTGGTCTCCTTGCACTCCCCAGACAGTCCATCCTGGGGCACTAATTCCCTTGCTAGGGAACACCCTCCCCCTCAGTTTATTTCCTTGCATACTGCTGTATTGCAGCACCTGGCTGCAGACTGGTGTCTTGCACTTCATGTTCACTGTACCTTATGGCTTAAAAGAAAAATAATTATTTTAATTCTGGATTATCTCTGGCATGAAATTTGTTGCTTGAAGTTTAATTTTCACTTGTATTTGCTGACCCATTGCTGAGACTGCTACCCACTCCATCACATATACGACTGGACTGACATTGCGGTCCAAGTATGTCACCAAAGCTGTCTCAAAACAACTTGACAACTTCCCGATAGCACATAGCAGGGCTAGAGATACTTCAATTAAGTTCATCAGTTTTGAATCCATTATTTCTTTATTCGTAGTACAGTTAAAGCAATTCTGACAAATCTCTTCAGTTTCAATCCCTTTTTTTTTTTTCATCCTTCAACTCCCTTTGCTTGAATCAGGTTCCTGGGAGTGCTTAGACAGATAGACTCATAGAATAGTTTGGGTTGGAATGGACCTTTTAAAGATCATGTATTCTACTACCCTGCAATGGGCAGTGACATCTTCCACTAGATTAGGTGGGTCAAATGGTGGGTTAAGTATGACATGGTGTCAAGGTCATCACTAAAATATCCTCATGAAGCAATTACCTGGCTGAGAGCTCTGCAAATCCCTTTTATGTCCAGCATGGAACAACTTCTCTCCTGCAGAGCTCTAGAGAGTACCTCTAGGACTGCTTTGTTGTGATACAGTTTATGGTTAAGTTGGTCATAAAGGCTGCATGTGGAGAAGGACACCCAGTATCCCCTGTTTGGCTTGGAGTTAACCAGACTTGCAAAAGACAATACATGCATGGGTGTCTGTCATGGAGCAGTTTTGCTAACCATTACTCTATCTCAGGGCTCCTTCAATTCAGTCGAGCAGCTTTGGATTACAGATAATAATGAAGCCTTGGGAGCTAAGGTCTTCAGCAGTGTCAAATGTACATTTAATTAAAAGTAATAACTGCTGCAAGCTTACTCATGAGAACACATAATATTCAATAATACATTATCTTCCAAATGTTCCTTGTGCATTTATTATTCTCATTTTAACAGATGGTTCCTTTAATATTTTAAACTTAGGAAGACATTTATTGGAATGCATATTTAAGATCTGTATCAGCTAGGAGGTTTTTTGGGTTTTGAGTTTTTTAAAATTGAAACCATGTAAGTTCATGTGCATAAAAGATATTATTAATTTCCCCAAACAAAACCCAGGAAGAAAACCGAACTCAAATCACAGGGTAATGAATGGATTCAGATGGTAACCAAGACAGTTTCTCGTGTTTTCTATGTGGAAATAATACATACTTGTACTGTCCGAAAAGTTCTTTGTCCAGAAAAGGGTTTATCTCGTTCTGACGGAAGGCTAGACAGACATAAATTGTTTCAGTGACCTTTTGCCCCATGATATTGCTGAATTATGTTGGAGCGGAGGTGGATTTAGGGATTTAGTAAAATGGTAAGCCCCTCTGACCTTAATTACTTTAATGCCTCCTTTAATCCCATCACAGCTATGCAAATGAAATGCACTTCCTGCCTTTAGAATGAAGATTGCTTGGTCAGTTTTAAGCTGCAACTAGAGCATATAATGTTAAAATTGGAAGACATTTGGGCACCCGTTGGAGCACTGTGCTGAGGAGTCTCACTCGGCCAGCCACAGGGAAGGAGTGGTGTGGCTGCTTCATCTCTCCTGCCCATTGAGATCACGGGATGGATGCCACCAGAGAGGCCACTGGACTGTGAACTCAAGCTTCATTTATTTTGATCTATTTCCACCCGAATTTCAAGGCTAACCTACAAGTTGATAGTGTGAAGAGCATATACATATGTGTGTATATTTGTCTGTGTGTGAGCAAGGCAAAGGCTATGAAGATCTAAGGGTAGCTGCCCTGGAGACTGAGCACAACCATTAATTTTGTTGCTGTTTTGTATGTCTCAGACTTAAATGTGTCTCCTAAATGTTGCAATTTTTGTCCCCCTTCCCTGTCCAAAATACTTTCACTCAAAAATACATATAAATTATCTTGAGTATTGTGCTGTTGCAAACATTTAACATTTAGTGGATGTCCAGAGATGCATACATTCTTCACCTTTTCTTGAGTACCACCACAGCAGGCAGTAGCACAGGTTCAGCCGTACAGGGTGCTGACAATGCCTTGGCTCTGCAGGTAAGCATGTGCTTAACTCCCAATGGTTGCCTAATCTTGCTGGCTTCAAGATCAATGCAACAAGCAGCAGATCTGCCTGTGCTAGCATCAGGAAGGTCATTGCTATGCCCTGATGTGTCTCCTGTGCCAAACAAGAGTGGCAGACCCATGAGTTCCTGCCATTCACCCGCAGCATGCCAGCAATACTCGGGGCATAGGCACATGCTGCGTGCTTTTTCTTTCTTTAATGGGCCCATGTGAGTGTTCCTGAAGTGAGAGCCGATGCACTGGGCAGACGTACACATTGCACTCCTCCTTCAGTTCCCGTGTGCTTGGAGCAGGAAACAAGGCAGTGGCGTTGTTATCAGCACCCTGGAACAACTGCTTCGTCACAGGAGAATGCCTGGAGAGCAGTAAGTATCTCACCTGTAGACCAGACACTTCTGTATAATAGGCACCATTTGTGGCTTTGATATGATTGAGAAAAAACCCCAAAAGGGATGTAACCTGTAGTTCATGACATTTTTAGCTACTTTTCATGCCTACGGTTTTGCTAAAGACATTTGCTATTCAAAATTGGTTGTAGAAGAATTCATGTGCTACAAAAAGTTTATTGACCTAGTGATTGAGAACTCCTTGTTCCAAACATCCAACATTCAAAGTGTATCAGAAATACTTAGATAATCACAAAGCAATTCACAGAAAGGTTTCTGCTGTCTTGCTGTATATGCATAATTCCTAAAATAAGATTTTGGCTGCAAATAGCTACAATTATGAGCTTATCATTAACGTCAGTAAAAGTTCTATCAGGATTAATTCAAATTCACTTCTCTTGATAATGTGAGGCAAATATTTACTGGAAAATTTCTAGCAAAGATCTAAATGCAGATGACACTAATTTTGCTTTACTGAGACTAATTTTTTGCAGGATTTTTAAGTTGTTACTCCAGTTCTATGATTAGCTTTGAGAAGGACAGCAAAGAAAATCTGGGAAACAAACTAACTACTGAGTCTGGCACATACTATGATCAAAGAAATACAATGCATGAAACAAAATGAGAAAGAGAAGAGAAGAGAAGAGAAGAGAAGAGAAGAGAAGAGAAGAGAAGAGAAGAAAAATAAAAGAAAAAGAAAAGAAAAGAAAAGAAAAGAAAAGAAAAGAAAAGAAAAGAAAAGAAAAGAAAAGAAAAGAAAAGAAAAGAAAAGAAAAGAAAAGAAAAGAAAAGAAAAGAAAAGAAAAGAAAAGAAAAGAAAAGAAAAGAAAAGAAAAGAAAAGAAAAGAAAAGAAAAGAAAAGAAAAGAAAAGAAAAGAGTCTACCAATGTTGACTATATTTGGGCAAAGGATATCAAATAGCCAAACAGCAGAACATACTAAGTTTTGCTACATCTTACATCAGGTATTTAGCAGCTGGATAAGTGTTCCATTCTTCCGAAAAACTTTTTTTCAATGAATGACATCTGAGATTAATTCACTTGAAGCTCATGAAGAAGTGACAAATCTGGGATTTGAGTTAAGATACTTTGATCATATTAAATGAAGATGGTCAATATATCTCTGAAGAAAGCGTTAGCAGTCTGGTATCTGAATGCTGAGCTATGTCACTGAATTGAAAAACATATTAGGAAGCACATACCGCTTCCAAAATTTACACCTCATCTTTGAGAAATGTTCACATCACTGAGATGTCTTTGATAAACCAGAATGAGCAGATTGTCTGCAGCTTCAGAAAAGCTGAGAGGCAGCTGAAAGCCATCATGATATTTCCTCACTGCTTGGGGATCTTACTTGGCCACCAGGTAGAGGTGTAATGGTGAAAATAAGAATAATGTTATTAATCAGCCTGAAGCAGATTGCATCTGGCAGAGCACGACAGCTTGGAGGTGTCACTTGGAGAATAAGTCTGGTTAGACATACTCAGCTTGCTTGGCCTAGGAAAAACAATGAGGGAGCTCAGACACCAGCAGAGCTGGGGTCTTCCAGTCACACTGCTGAACCATGGTCAGGCTGGATTATGACATCCCTGAAGCACAGTCACAGCCACATGCACAGTGGAAATGTCAAGTGTACCCACGCTAAGCACAGAATCACAGAATTGTTGGGGTTGGAAGGGATCTAGAGATAATCTCATCCAACCCCACTGCCAAGGCAGGGTCATGTGGAGCAGTTTACACAAGAATGTGTCCAAGGCGGTTTTGAATGTCTTTGGAGGGGGCTATTCCAGGACCTCCCTGGGCAGCCTGTTCCAGTGCTCTGCCACCCTCAATATAACGAAGTTCTTCCTCATATTGAGATGAAACTGCTTATGTCATTTGTCCTCGTCATGTCACTGGGCACCCCTGAAAAGAGCCTGGCATCATCATCTTGGCACCCACCTCTGAGGTATTTATGTGCATTGATGAGATCCCCTGTCTTCTCTTCTCTAGACTAAACAGGCCCAGCTCTCTCAGTCTCTCCTTGTAAGAGATATGCTCCAGACCCCTCATCATCTTCGTGACCCTTCACTGGACCCTCTCCAGGAGTTCCTTGTCTCTCTTGTCTTGAGGAGCCCAGAACTGGATGCAGCACTCCAGGTGTGGCTTCACCAGGGCCCAGTGGAGGGGGAGGATCAGCTCCCTTGACCTGCTGGCCACACTCTTCCCAGTGCAGCCCAGGATCCCACTGGGCCTCCTGGCCACAAGGACTCACTGCTGGCTCACTGTCACCTTGAGATCCACCAAGGCGGCCCAGCCTGTGCTGGTACTTGGGGTTTTTCCTCCCCAGCTGCAGGACCCTGCCCTTGCCCTTGTTGAACCTCATTAGGGTTCTCTCTCTCCAGCTCTCCAGCCTACCAAGGTAAAGGCAGCAGAGCCTTCAGGTGTATCAGCCACTCCCCAGTTTGTGTCACCAGCAAACCTGCTGAGGGTGCCTTGGATCCCTTCATCCAGGCCAGTGAAAAGCAAGGTGAGTGAGGCTGGATCCAGTATTGATCCCTGGGGAACACCACTGACTGCTGGATTCTACTGCCCTGATCCTGACCCTCTGAGCTCTGCCATTCAGCCAGTCCTTGGTTCACCCCACTGTCCGTTCATCTAAACCACGTTTCCTGTGCCCACCTGTGAGGATGTTATGGGAGATGGTGTCCAAAGCCTTGCAGAAGTGGAGGCAGACAGCATCCACTGCTCTCCCTTCATCTACCTATCCTGCCCTGCCAGAAGGTTGTCAAGCATCATTTCCGCTTGGGGAATTTGTGCTGACTACTGATGATATTCTTTTCTTCTGCATGCTTGGTGATGGCCTCCAGAATGTTCTGTTCCATCACCTTTCCAGGGATGGAGGTGAGGCTGACTGGCTGGTACTTCCCTGGATCGCCCTCCTTCTTGCCAGTTTTGAAGACGAGAGTAACATTGGCTTTCCTTCAGTTATCAGGCCCTGTTCCTGTTTTCTGTGATTTTTCAAAGATGGTTGAGAGTGGCTTAGCTACAATATCTGCCAGCTCTCTCAGCACCTGTGGGTGCATCTCATCAGGACCTGTGGATTTATGTGTGTTAAGAAACCTGCCTAGCTGATGTCTAATCCAATCCCCAGTGACCAAGGGGAAGTCTTCCTTTCTCTAGCCTTCTTCTCTTACCTCTAAAGTATGGGTCTTCTAAGAATCTTCCTCATTAGTGATGACTGAGGCAAAGAAGGCATTCAGTAATTCTGCCTTCTCTGTGTCTTCTATTACCAGGACGCCCATCTGCTTCAGCAGTGGCCTAATATTTTTCCCAATCTTTTTGATGCTGTTGTACTTGTAGAAGCCCTTCTTGTTGTGTGTTAGCACAGCATCAGAGTTGTGCTAGCATCAGTTGTCAAGAATAAGCAGAGATCTGCTCATCTGTGGTCCAGGCTCCCTCTGAGGTTTGCCTTGGGGGAAATTTTTCTATGTGACTGAACATACAGCACCATGTTTTGCTTGTCATACCTGTGGCAGATAGAGTGGTATTTCCCATTTAAACAGGTCTTTCTATCTGCATCACACTATACTGGGTGAAAGCCTCGCAGCACACTTCTGTGCACAGTTAGCTTGGGTCGGGAGAAGTGAGAAATGCTGTAAGCATGGACAGTCTGGTCTCACTGGTAGTGCTGACACAGAAGTCACTGCTTCACATCAGACCAGGCTGTGAGTGGAGCAGGATGTGATGATCTCCAGAACCCAAGAGGGCAATTAAAAACAAGGAGGAGAGGAGAACGTCAGCTGAGTCAAAAGTAGGAACAGAAAGAGTTCAGATCATTCAAAAAATGCCTATGCACTTTACGTTTTTTCACTTTAAGAAACAGCTCAGTAGAAGGGATATGTTTCAGATTGTCTTATCTAGGATAAAACAATAAAGAGCAATTGCCTTGTAGTGCTAACCAGATGTGCTGATAGGGCCACTGCTACAGGACCAGGCTCTCATATACTTGCCCTCTTACATGAAAGTGTCAGTGGAAATAAAGCAAGAAATTAATGCAAACATCAATAGTGGAGCAAGAGGACATGAGAAAACCCTGTGATCAGGGTCTGTGTCTGAAGCAGCCTCCCTTGGCTGTGCTCACAGTGAATGAAAGCACACTGGTGCCTTTTCAGCCATGCAGGACCAGGAGCCATGCTGCAGGCATGCTGGTTTTTTGAGGAAGACAGCAGGGCTCCTGGGGGCAGCTCCACACCTGCACAGATGCATACACGATGTGCATGGCAAGGACTGGAAAACAAAACCAGCCCTTCACACGTTGTCACGGTAGATTTTCTTTGTGTCCTGGCAGAGAGAGATGCCGAATAATGTAAGTAAATGCCAAGAGTTTCCTGGCCTCTCCAGACTCTTCAGAGCAACTGCCTTGTGCTGCCTGTCCTGTCTGTCATGGCTGTGTGCCCACCAAAGATGAAGCCTGAGGGTAATTGCAATGCAAAGTTGGGTTACAAGTAGCTATGCCCAGCCCAACCTCATTACCAGGTTGCTCTCAGAGACTGAAAACTCTCTCTCAGGCTAGACCAGCTATTCCACATGACTGTATTCAGACCATATCTTTAGGCCAATCTGCTTTAGCAGTTCTGAGACATTGATGGGCTTTTGCATGGGTTGCCAGCTCTGGCCTCTGTCACAGCATCCTGCTGACCTGGTGCCCTTTGGGAGCCTCTGTGCCAAGCCCAGCCTCCAAAGAGGACTGGTTGAAGAGACACACTGTGTCAAACCTGCCTTTTAGAACATTCACCAGGAATCATGGGATGACTGATGCAGGACTGTTCAGACAGTGTAAAGCAGCTGCCTGAGCTGTTTTCACTTTGCATGCAGATAGAGCATGAGGGGCACAAAAAATTGGTATCACTTCAGCATCCCTTCTCCAGTTTGTGTTCTAGCCCCAGAGGTACTGGCTGTATGAGAAGGTGGCAAAGTTTCCTGCATTCTCTCACTTCCTCTTTCCATTTGGTCTTGCCTTCATTCCATGTCTCAGCAGATTTTGTGTTTCCATAACTTCCAGCTTCCTCTGACAGGTTACCCCAACTTCTACCCATCACATAATCAAAGGTTCCCTCCATCTCTTTTGCAATAGGTTAGACATGAGAGACCAGATTTAAAACCAATTTCTTATCTAGATGGCAGCAATTTCATTGTTCTGCTTGGAAAACACTATGTTTATTGGCTAATTGTTTTTAACACTTTGCCAATTCAGACGCAGACTTGCAGGTGCCAATCTTCCTTTTTTCCTGTGGATGAATAAGGTAGTAAGCCTTACCACAAGAAAAATGCAGCACATGCCAACTCTGAGAGTAAAACCAAGTTTTTGAGCTGTATATATATCAATTGGTAGTCAATACACAGAAAACCAAAGCCAAAAAGCTACGAGTAAATAAGTATCTTCTATCATATTTAAATGCACAAGCAATTTTGCTTTTATCAGTTGTCACTAGGGAAACTCCTTACCAAAAAAAATAAAAAGATGCCTGCTTTCACTGTGTTTCTGATCATTTTCAGTAAGACTATAGCTGAAGTGACAGATGACTCAATGCTAGCAACAGTGGTGACATCCGGCTTAAAGGTCTTGTAACAAAATGGGGAAGACATATAAACCCAGGTTTTTCCAGTGCTGCTGAGAGTGGTTCAGTAACCTCATTGGTTAGCTCCCATTGGATTCTATTCAGAACATAAATGTAATCTATAATTATAGGTTTACATTTGCATATAGATTTAGATTCTTCAAGCTTTTCACTTACTTTTAAATTTAAATTTTAAATGTCATTTCCCCCTGCTAACTCTGCAGGACTCAAGCACAATTGCCCTGGAGAGTCAATTGTTTTCTATGTCTCTCTAGTCATCCATCAGCGGTCTCAAGCACCTTTGAAAATCCTCTGGGAACCTAATTGATTTTTGAACTGACTTTTGTCTTTCTGATTTCTGTCCTAGTCAGTTAAGAACTGATCAGGAATCAACACAGCAGCTGGTGTATTTTAGCTTGAAAGAACAATGAATGATGCTGACAGCCTGTTCCTATTATCCAGAGTTGCTGAAGCACGGCTCCTTCTCTGCTCAAGAGAAGAGTAGTTGCTACTTCCACAAAGGGGTATATTTCTGTCGTGGTTGCTCCCCAGCCATAACCGAGGCTTTGCTGGACTAAAGAGTCTCAGTAATTTTTAAAGTTATTATTATTTCTAAGTCTACATCTTGTCTTTTCTCAGATGACTGGTAGAGCATGACCACAGTACCATGAGCTAGTTCTGGACTTCTTATTTAAGGCCTAAATCAGGCCTTCTGAACACAGCCAATGGTCCTTTTGCAAACTGTAGACCTTTCCTGTCCTCATTTTCTTTCAAATGGACAGGCCAGCTATTCTGCAGAAGTCTGCACAGAGCTTGGAGAGCCACTGACCATGGTAACACAGCAGCAACCACAGCTTTGTCTGCATCACCATGTCTCCTCCCACTCATAGTTTGTGCCTTTAGCCCCTGCCTCCTTCCTTCCTTTGCAAACTTTTTTCTTAGAAGAGAATGAGAGCATTTAACCTTGACAAAAATGTGTCAAGTTCACTTTTAATTCACTTTTCTTCGTGAATGACCTAACAGTCTGAAGTATTGCTTTATTAGACTAATGATGATGTAAACAGTAATATCCTGATAAGTCCCTGTGTAAACCTAGCAGAGGAAGGACTTGCAAAAAGTGTACCACCTATGTGGTACATATGCTTGTATATAAAGGGCATAGGTGGATGTCACATGGCTCATGAGAAAATAGCTTTGTATGAAAGCACTGGTTGCATACCGTTAACAAAATTATGGAGGCCACTGGAAATGAGAACTGATGAAGCTGGTAAGTTCAGCTAGGCTATACAATGCTCTGGTTTTAGCGTTTTTATTTTTATTTTTTCTTGAAATAAGAGAAATTTATATTTACCTGGCATCCGCCTCCACAAAAGCCCTCTTGCAAGTGTTCCCTCCTTCACAGTGACCACCCTTATTTGTGCTGTTCCACTTCCTGATTTCTTCAGCACCTAGAGCTGCTGTGGGGGTGTTGTTAAACCACATGTGAAAAGGAATCTAGTAAGTGAAACAGTGTACAGCCTGAAAAAATGGAGCACAGCCAAAGTTAATGGTTTCAACCTGAAAAATATGCTTTAAAGCACAGTTGGCAAGTAAAGAAGAGGGATTTTCAGGCCTAATTATGTTGCAGAGCTTCAGCTTTTTTGTATAGCTCCTCTACAGTCAGTCTACACAGGATTCAAGTGACTTCTTACTCAAATTTAGGCTTTGTTCCTGCCTTTCCACAGACATAAAATAGCTAGATCTGTTCCTGTGACTTGTTCTACCCTACATGGAACTGAAAAGATTTCAGAAACCTCACACCGAGATTCCCTTTGACATTCGCAGACCAGAAGACTGTCTGGGCTCTCTGCAGCCTTAACTAACAGTTGCTGCATTTGGATACCATGACAGTCTAAAAGCTTCAACTTATCATAGTGGTGTACTGCTCCTCAAGTCTGCTCAGGAGATGGAAAACCGATGGAAAACCAGCTAGTTTGTGAAAGTGGTGTGGAAATGAAGCTTGACACACAGTGAGACTCAAGTGTCACAGGCCATGCTGATAAATCAGTCAGCAGGAAGGGGGTTGAGCTGGGTAGCTGTTGTGTTCAGATGACCATTTGGACTGCAGCCAGCTTGTTCCTTGTGCAACCACCTCCAGTGCTGCTGCAAAACAAATCACCCTTTTGTACCACACTCCTAACCCAGAATTTATTGTACAGAAGATGGAAAAGAATTGACACTGAAATGATAAATGGATGAAGCTAAAGGTGGCCAAAATCTAGTTACCTTCAGAGCAGCATTGTATTTGGAATGATAGAATTTTTAGGCTTTAAATCATGTTCCTTTATTGAGTGTGCTCTTGTAGTCTATGTCCACACTACTTATATTAAGATGTAAATAAAAGGAGAAAAATGTGTTTATATCTGAACAGATGAGACAAGAAAATATACCTGTTTCCAATATACCTATCTGCAATAACTTGCCTGAAGAAATTAACTGACACTAACAATATGTAGAGAATGGGTTTTCAGCAAATGAAAACTGTAGAAAAATTTGGTTATAAGAAAAATCTGGAGGTCATTTTGCTTAACATCCTGCTCCAAGCAGAACATTCAAAGTTAGTGTCAGAACACATAAACAATATCCCCTATTTATGACAGTATTTAATTTCTTAGGAGTCAAGAATTTTACAAAGCATTCACATAATGACTATATCCACCACAGAAAATTCCTGGGGAAGATATCTCTAGTACAGTTGGGCTGGAATGATATAACTTACCAGTTATACGCACTTACGATTACCAGTGTGTAGAGAAACTTCAATAGGTGATTTAAAATATGTAATTTGTCTCCTTCCTAAACCACACCCACCTTCCTAAATATCTCCCACCAGTGTGTGCCATCTTACTGTTCATTGTACCTGAAATGCATCATGACGCTATCTTTTTCTCTGAAATAAGAAGAAGTTAGCATTCTGTAGAAGGGAAATTTTTTAAGAAAATGTCTAGGAAAAGCTGCTGGTTTGCTCTAAGTCCGCATCATAGGGGTTTTTGATGGAACTGAAGAGAAATAGGGAGAGAAAAAAAATCTTGCTGAAGCCTTAAAATCTTGCTGAAGCCTTCAAATGTAAGCCATTACACATGGTTTTAGTTCATTTCAGCTACGAAAGAACATCAAAGGTCTCACTCTGCCCTTTAACAGGGCAATCAAAACCAGTTAAACAGTGCTAATTGTCTCCACAGACTGCTTTCCCGCTCCCTTCCCCCGATTGTGATGCATTATCTAATTACAGGGTTCATTTGTGAATTCTTATTTGGCATGCAGCCTGTCATTTCAGAGACAACACTTGGTAGCTTTCCCTTGTAGCAAAAATAGAAAACGCCCTTCCCTGATGTGAAAACTCAGCTCATGCTTGTCAATGGCAGAGTGGCCCAGGTGGCCCAAGCACCATCCCACTGCAAGTGGAAGTTACGTGGGCTTCATGGATTTCACCAAGCTATAATTTGAGCAACATAAGGAGGATGACTGCTTGCAAAAAAAGCTCCAGAAGCATTTGAAAACCCTCAGGCTTCAATCAAAGAGAGCAAAGCTATATTGAGACATGTGCTCAATAGCCACAGAGTGGGAAGGCTTATCTGAGCACCTTCTGCTCAGAAAAGGAAATCTGCTTGGATAATTCCTTAGTAAAGAAAAAATCTGGCCAGTGATAGGAATGTAGCACAGCCAATGCTGCGATTGTGTGTTGTCACATTTTCCTTTCCTCCAAATGGAAATATTGGACAGTTTCTTCTGAGTTACTGAGCAACTAACCAAAATGGCCAAATGAATGTTTTCTAGATATCAATATTGATAACAAACAACTGGCACTTAAAAAAGCCCACACTCTCCTGGGCTGGGAGGCAAGGGCCTCTGTGAATGTGGAGGGCTGGGCAGCCCCCAGCACTGCTGGCAGCTGAATGCCAGGATTGTGAAAATGGGGGAGGCCTGTCCTGTCTTGCTATCTGGCACATGGGCCATAGTGGAGATATGAGTAACTTTGCATTCCAAGTACAAAATGATTGCTGGCAGTACACAGTGAACATGTCAAACTTGGAGGAACATATTTTAAAAAGGCCCATCGGTGGTTTTCTTTCTTTAAATGGTAGCCACTGAAAAGTTATGCAAACACTTCAGCTATGGAGTATATAATCTGATATCTGGCAGATGTGCTTTCTCCCCTGCCCCCGCTTCTGCTCTAAATGGGTCACTCCTACTAAATAAACGCAGTTCTCTTGTTTTCTATCAATGAAACACTTCTGGCAGCCATAGACTAGGGCAAAGGGAGCTGCAAAGAGAAGCTGGTGAGGGAGCATTAATTCTCACATGAAATGTGAAAACAAGCCCAAACCAGAGACAACTATCTGAAACATGCAACTGGCAAATGTAATTGGTTTTAATAAAACAGCTCCCTGATCCAAGACAGTACAGTTAAGCAACTGGCCAAAGCAGTGTAGCTGCATCAAAATTGTTCCTGTTTCTACCCATTTCTCATAAAAATTTAGATAGTCAAAACCAAAGACTGTTCATGGAGCCTGTGCCAATCACTGCAAACCATGGGGTCCTGGTCTGACCTATTCTAGGGCTTGATACTGCAGCTTTCCTCCTCACTCTCCCCTCTTTTGCTGTCTTTTTCCCCACAGCTGCCAACACCTTCCTCTTCACCCAGCCTTGGGAAAAACTCATGTTTGTGGGGAAAACTCATAGGTCACATCTCAAGAAGTTACTCAGATTTCCCTCACTGCCTGAAGAGGTAAAAGGACAAAGAGACCACACTTCCCACAGAAGCCCTTGTAACACCTGATATAATACTCTGTCTGTGAATCTCCTGAGGAAATGCAACTGTGCTGACTGTGTGCATTATTTTTATTACCCTTTGAGGAAAAAATAAAAGGCCTGATTAAAATAAAATATTATGTTAAGCTTTTCAACATGTTTTTCTCCTTCCTGTATTTCTATTCTGTGTGAATACTTACCTTCTGGTTCAAGAACGTAGCTCTCTCTAAATTGAATTAATGTTAAGTGTAGAAAACAGTCATGTGGCATCAAATGTCTTATGGATGTCCTATAAAATAAAAAGGGAGAATACATTAAAAAATGGATGCAGAGATACTCAGTAAACAAGATAAATATGGATTTATCAGTCATGTATAATTTTTACAGGAATGACCTGCTGTGAGAAGACAGATCTTTAAGTTATTTGAAAAATAAAATGGAATTTGAACAAAATACTTGCTTAGCCTGAGAAGAAAGGTCAGTGACTAAAGAAATGTGTTAAGATGATGCCACAAAACGCTTTGCCACAGCTGAATAAAGATACAAAATTGGAAGCCATGGAATAATTTTCTGGTCCAAGCTGCATCTTACTACATTTTCTGCTAATTGAATTTCTGCTTGCCCATACATCCACTATTCAGGGCAAATGAAACTATCTTAGTTTAATCATGATGGGTGTCCTTTGATCTTTTTATGGGCCTCACATTTTTCAAAGTTAGTAATAATCAAAATTTTTCCTGTTAATTTCACACTATTATAATTCTAGATCCCTGATCAGGCTGAATTGTCTGCCAAACATAGGGAATCTGGACTAAAATCTCAGTTAGCATTTTTCTATTGACATTGGATTATTCGGTCAAGAGAACAACACAGATCTCCTTTGAGCTTTCTCCTTGGCTTTGGTCTACCTAAGAAGTTCATTCACCTTATTCTGGTCTAAAAGCCCATGGCAGCTGCCTTTTGACCTGCCTGATGTCTGTCAGCACCCACTTCAGTCACCACATCCTTGTCGCTAAACCAGGACTATTTTTGCTCCACTGTTTTGTGAAAATAAAGGGGTTTTTTGGTTCTTCCACAAAGCCTTTTTGAGATAATAGATCTGATGTATGAGATGGGAACCTTATGTCCCATGTAACACACCAGTTTGTGCTGTATTCCCTCTTCTGATTTTCCTTTTTCATCCTAGAAATGGACTTACGTACCTACAGAGGCTTCCTATCTAGCTCTTGGCTTTGATATACTGAGGAATATAAAATATGTCTTATCCTTGTGGTTGAATGAAGTTATGGAAATAAATCCAACTCAACCAGTGCATGGCGACTTCGAATGAAATATTCCCCAAAGTAGTCCTGATGCTACATAGCATCTTGTGAATCAAAGAGAAATGAGGGAAGGAAGCCATAATTTAAAATACTTACAAGAATAAAATATGTTCAGGATCAGACTCTTTCTTTTGAGAATGAATTAGACCTCACATTCCTTCCAACATTCTTCACTTATTCAGCTATAACCAAGACATCTGGTCAAGGGCTGCAGCATTGGTGATATTCACCCCACAAAGGAAAGCCATGCATAATTCCATTAGCTATGCTGGGGAAAAATTACTTTCTCAGTGTTCACTGACAATGAATGACTGGGTGATAAACTGCCATGATGAAATTTAACGGTAAAAAAGAGCCTTTTGCATTATGCATGCAGGGAAAAACAGCCTTAGCCTTACATACATATGGATAGACTATAAATGAGCAAATGTCTCTCAAGAAGAAACTTAGGAGGATTGAAATCACAGAAGAAAATTCTTCACTAGCAAAAGTTCCATGCTAACAAAGTTTAATGTGAGGATCTGTGAAAATGTATAAAAGCAAAAGAGAAAGCGTCATATGACACTATGGAAAAAAAACCCCATACCTATTCAAGGAATACTGCATCCAGTACCCATTATCCCTGCTCAGAAAAGAATATGTTTTTAAAAAGTGTGTTGGGGAAGATACAGGAATACAAATTATGTTTGGTGCAAAGAGAGTGATCGTTGAGAAGACTCTGGCATTGAAAGCAGTCAATAGTAAAGTGATGTGCTGGATATCAAAATCCCCACCCAACCTGAACTGTGGTCTGGATCCATCAGGGTGTCTGCCTGTGAGTGGTTTGTATGCTCCAAAGGATGATGTGGAAAACTAGGGGTGCTGCATGCAAACAGCTGTTGTGGCCAGCCGAGATAGCCAAATAGGGAAGAATTCAAACCCTCTCTGGAAGGTTTCGACGTGAGGAGTGAAGATTGGAGAGCAAGGAGAGTTTGAAAATGAACCACCTGGTCTGGGCAAGGGCAGGTAGGCAGCTCCTGGTAGAGGGAGCGCTCCTGCATCACACCAGTCACAGCACCTTGCTGGTGGTGAAAGTTGCTTCACTGAGTGGGAGACCTGTGCTGGGTTCTGGTTGGGGTGGGAAGAGAAGGACCAGACCCCCTTCTAGCCCACCTCCACAGAAGGCTGAAAAGCAACCCAGTGGAGATGGCCTGCCCTCCATGTGCTCTCACCTTTGCATCTCACTGCCAGTGCCAAGCTCTCCCCTCCTTTCCCATGCTGTGCAGCAAGGGCAGGTCAGAATTCTGTGAGGGTTTGGAGGCTTATCAGAAATGCATCAGAAGAAACACAGCCTCTGGAAAGTGGTCTGGAGCTCCCACAATAAAAGATTTATTGTGTTCCTTTCTTCCAGCTGGGCTGGAGTAGCTGTACGAACATTTTTTTTTCTCTCTCTCCCTTTTGACATCTGACAGTTTGACTTCTGCCTGGAGCCTGGGAGCCTAGAGGTTGGTAAAAAGTAATCAAGAAGTAATTACTCTTTCAGAAATAATTCAGTTCAGGTTTGGATACAATTTTAGATGGAGGCTTGAGGGCAGTGGAGAATTTTTATTGTGTTGGAGTATTCTGGCTCTGCCTTTGGCAGCACACATGAGGCTGTGTTTCAGCTTGCTCATTAGGGCAGAAATAAGCTGGCTCCCAGGAGCACATGGGAACTTGTGTTTGCAACACCGTTACACTAAAAATCAGTGTTCATTAAACTTCTGTTCTGTTTTTAAAGAAGGGCAATTTTGAGTTTCCAAGCCTTTGCTACTTGCCATGAAAGCTTCATTTTTAGGGAAAGCATTTCCCTCTCTTATATTCCTGTTTCCTCAGAAAGCTTTTTTCTTTGAATTTTGCAGAATCTTGCAGAAATGTTGATCTGGGGTCAGTGGTGCTGCTCACACAGTGAAAACAGGGCCTGGCTATTGCACCACACACTCACTACCAACCAGGATGCACAGCCTTCTTCTTTGGGTTCTGGTGCAGAAGAAGAACTCTCATGGCCCATCACAGTTCCCTCTGCATTCCACACGTTGGTCCTGAAAGAAGAAGGAGGAGGAGGAGCAGGAGGTGGAGGAGACTGACTGGCAGGCAGCACCTCGATACTCAGCCACTAGTGGTAGTGCTGCATGCTGGTTGGCACCATGTCTTTTCCCCCAGGCAGCAGCAGCTGTCTGGCCCCCAGCCCAGTGCCAGAAACAGACACAAATGCTTTGGAGGCTGAGTGTATTCTGTAACAACTCGTTTTCTAATAGTGGTAAAATGTCTGCTTTGCCCCCACTGCATGGACCACCCACTTCTCCCCATCCATGGTAAAGGTCTCTGCTGCTGCAGGGATGCTCCTGGTGGCCCACTCTAGGTTGGGGCTGTGGGAATAGATCTCAGGTAAGGGCTGCACCTTGAGGCTCCTGCATGGTATGCTGGCATCCTTGCCAGCTCCCAGAGCCTGACCAGCCAGCCAGGAGACTGGGTTGCAGAGAAACATGGAGCTGCAGACAAAGATAGTTTGGAGACTAGCTAAATTACAATTCAGATCCTAGTTTGTCCTGGTAAGTAAATTGTCCTTCACTCCAGACTAGAGAATAAATCCACAGTTCAATCCTCAGCCCAGAGAAGGGAGATAAAGCAAACCAGATGTGTGATTGCCTGAGCCTTTGGCATAAACCTCACAAATTGAGAGGCTGCTCCTGGAGGTAACTATTATAGTTATACCACTGTTGAGAATTATGCTTTCATCCTGATACAGCCTAAATTCTGTTGCTGCACACAAGGCACCATGTAACACAACGTGTTGAAGCAGGAATCATGTGGTGGCTGCATTAGTGGAGTGGATGGGGGCAGAGCAGGAAGGAACAGGAACAGGAACAGGAATAGGAATTTGGCCATCAAGCCCATCTAAGCACAAGTCTGTAAACCATGACATGAACAAAGGTATACCTTTTCCAGCTGATCCACCAGCTCTCTTGCCAGGGTATTGGCATAATGCCAGTGCACACCATGCCATGCTGTAGCATGGCACCTATTGGTAGAAGAGCTTTCTTCATGGAGGCACAGACTGCCAAGCTAACGGCATCTTCCTCACCACGTACTCTGAAGCAGATGAGAGTTTTTCAACAACCTCTTTTTACTTCTTAATTAGGCTGTTAAGTTGGCAGCCAGACCTTTAGCCTAGCCTCTCACAAGTCCCAGCAGGACTCTGGCCTAGGACTGGTATATGTGCTTTGAGGGCGGTGTTTTCTCAGGCAGCCTCCCTCCAAGTCCTACAGCCATTCATTTGTGAAACAGCTCAAGCACCACCCTTTCCCTCATTTTATGGGCCTGAAGCAGAGGAATCTGGCTGCAAACCAGCAGAGCAAGCTAGAACATGCTAGATTTTGAGCATGTGGCAAGCACTAGTGAAGATGACTAGGGGACTCTCTTCTATTCTGCTTCTCAGAAATCTAGATGGGGCCTAGTACCCTTGCATGTACCAGAGTCCTTGGCCTGACATTCCAGTGAGACTCCAGATCCAGCCCGTTCCAGTGGGTGCTTGCCCAAGCAGGAGCTGTGTGCCTAAGACCCACCAAAGGGCACTGAAATCAGCATTGCTCCCTCACTCCAACCTCACTCTGAAGGAGAAGCTGGGAACATCACAGGCCCCAGGATGTACATGATAATTATCTCCAAATGCTCTGCCTTTCCCCTTCACTTTCCTTTACTCTCTGTTATTGTAGGGGATTCTCAGCCCTCAGCTAAATCTGAATGAATAGGACCAAAACTAGTTCCACAGCCCAGATTTACACCAGAGAAGAAGCAGAGGCCCCTTTTCCTGGAGCTTGCACAATGTGCTTCCTCTCCCTGCCACTGCCAGCCATGCCACCCTGAGGAGGGACAGCTCCCAGGGACAGCTCACTGCATGTCTGCAATCTGGAATGCAGACACTCCCTGGGACCCCAAACTCCCCAGCTCCCAGGTGTAGCTGGGGCCTCACTGCTACTTCCCTTTCTGCCCCGTAGATTTCAGCTGGTAGATGCAGTCCTACAGATTTGGCTTTCGCATTGTTTACATGCAGCCAGCTCATAGTGCTTTGCAATCCAGCATGCAATTATTTAATGGCTAAACTCAGGCTGCTCAGGGTACCAAGCAGCTCCAAGGTAAAAGAGCTGGCATATTCCTATGTGTCTCACTCCCCACGTTTCACCAAGCCACACTAGCAGACCTGCATTCTGCTGCTGTATACCTGTATCTAGTTAGGCTGCTTTAAGTCTTTCCTCAGGCTAAACCCATGCCAAGCTGAAAGATTAAATTCTGAAGACTGTTCCTAGAGATTTGAATTTTCCTTCCTGCTTTCTTTTTTGGACAAAGATCTATTATATCAAAATATATTTTTGCAAACTTCAGCTACAATCAACAGGAGTTCACCTAACTGAAGACCCTTGCTTTTAAGACAAGCCAAAGAAAATTAAATATGCTTTGTATTAAGTATAAACTCTTCATCCTACTGGGAATTTTCCAATTCTGCTAGTAATGTGATCCATAAAAGAGCAAAGATAGGCAGATAGACAATTTTTTTTAAAAAGTGTGATTCACTAGAGCACCCCCTGTTATTTGAAGATACCATCTTGGGTTTGGTTGAAGTTATCAGCTTAACAAAAATAGTCCATGGCTTACTTGTCTGATTTGAGTGTAACTCAGTGGTAAATCATTCACAACTCAGTTATCAAAATTTATGTGTATATTTCATATGCTGGCTGTCATTGCAACATATATGCCACTATGCACTATGGCATGGTACAGCTTCAAAATGACCCCACATGTCAGCAAGCATCCTCATGTATTTTCAGGGACCCTTGTGCCATGGTGTTGACAACACTTTTATTTCACAGGTTTGGAAATTGAGTTCTGTGGGGATTTTTTTCTGTTGGAGCAAAATTCCAACTTTTATCATGGCATGTTGCAGTCATGGGGTCTCTGCTTCCAGAGTGTGTTTGCAGGCTACCACAACTGTACTTACAGTGTGGACTTAAAATAAATTAAATCATCATTATACTATTCTCTCCATAATTCAGATCCTTATGCCTACTTCATTTACAGTTAATAGTTGGTTTGCATTAGCTACAGCCCAGTAGCAAAGTGATCATGAATAATTTTTTGTGTATCTCAACGTTTAATATATTTTAGCATGGTGGATTAGCTACCTGAGAATTTTTATCAGAAGCATACGGTTTGAACTGAGTATCCATCACCTATACTTCTCTTTTGAATATCTTCACTAGATGAGATGAATTAAAAGGAATGTTTAACAGATTGGCCAAAAAAAAATCATCTATAGGGGATAGAAAAGATGAACAATTCTTGAAGCATATTAGCAAAATGATTGAGTAAAGAAATATTTCACAGTAGCAAATTTGAACAACCTGTGAATTACGGAGTTTTAGCCTAGAAAATCTGTAAGAAATCAAGTCAAATTTTACGCTTACAGACTCTGGTTTTCCACAGTGCTGATTTCTTATGGCTTTGGTAGCACATTGTTGCACAGATATTTTACCAGAGATGTCTAGTCAGCCACCTGTGCTACCAAAGAGAAGGATTTTCAGCAGACATGCTTAAATAATGTTAGCATCTACTATAAAATGAGAAAGCATGTGAAGATAGATTAGGAGAACTGCAGAAAGAAACAGAACCGTATTTTGTATGAAGTAAATTCTGCACTTGCTTAAATCCCTACCTCTTAAAGACTCCATATGCTTAAAGCTAAGGGCTTGTTTGAATTATTTGTGAATATGAGTGAAAGAGTGCAAAACAATTTATTTTGGACTTTAGTCCCCCCTTCTCATTACTTCATCTCCAGAGGCTAATGAAAAACTGTAAATGTTTTCTGGGACAGTAATACACTGTTATGGATTAGGAATTTCCCGAGGGTATGGCCAGATGATTATGAGTGATCAAATTGCTGCTTGCATGGTTTTAGCCCACCCTAGTTGTAAAGCTAAACTTGTTATTTAACGCCTGAAAGTGGCTGACGCTCCAGGGCTTTATCCCCCGTGAGAAGTGGAAAGGCAGTGTTTGGGAAGGGTCCCTGTTCCCCACAGCTGGCAGCCCTGTGGCCAGGCAGCCAGTGACCAATGAATCAGGGCAAAATGAAAAGCTCTGACCATGGGAGGAGATGTTGTTCACTGGCTCTACCTGACAATACTGGGAGCAGCTGAAAAGGGGATGAGAAGGAAACTAGCATTGACCCATTGGAAGAGTGATTGGGCTTTGCAGGAGATTTTGTGGTTAGATCAGAATTTGCTCTGGTTTAGAAATAGCCCTTCAGCCTCTTGCTTATACATCAAGAACGCCTTAGGAAGTGGAATATTTGAGATGGAGACCAAACAAATCATCACCACATGGATTTTCCCTAAGGAGTAAAACTCTGACATCTGTCATGCCTCATCCCAGTGACTCAGAGAAAACCAGCTACCCCACTGCATTCTATGCTGTAAGGAACCCTCAGACACACCTTCCCAGTTACTCCACATGGGGTTCACACATGGGAAAAGCACCAGAGAAGAACCAATGACCACAATTCATCTCACTTTTGATGGGTCATCATGTGGCTGAACTTTACCAATAGTTGATGGGGGGTGAAACTCAACTTGCTTGACTGATTCTTTTACTGTTTTGCTAAAGTAGTTTAAATTACACCCCTCATTGTGTGCTCTAAAAGATGTACGTCTTGCTGACTTTAACTAAGTCCTCAGACATATCTCCCTGACTTTTATTTAACTACTTCAGAAAAAAAAGGTGTGTAGGCATCCCCTAATGCTTCTAGACAGCATCTGGTACTGATCATTGTTGGGTATGTAACAGAAGCATTTAGACCATTGTCTGATAAAGGTTTGATAGTTTCTTCTTTCCTTAAGGCAAAAAAGTCCAGAGAAACCTTTCTGAAGCATTTCCATTTCATAGTAGTTGAACTGTCCATGGAAAATTTTTTGTTGGTGATTTTCCTTTGTAGCATAAAGACTGTTGTCAAGCAGTGAATGATGGCTGATTGCCACTTCCATGTTCCTTACAGCTGTGACTTATTACCACTCAGTGCTTCTGATTCATTGCCTAAATTCATGTGTCAAACTAGAGCAGAACCTATCAGTTCACACATGGCAAAAGCATCAGCTGACAACAGCTGGAAGAAGGCATGTGAAAGCACAGTTTACTAAAGTGTCTTACAGCTTGCAAGTTTGTTAAATACACATATAAGCTTTTATTTTGCAATGAACTCTCTGTGGGAGTTGTCTTACTTTAGCACCCGTTTTTGCTTAGATCAGTTTTAGAGGATTTATTTTCTGAAATGTTGGGCTTGTACTTCACACACAGTACAAAACTTCTTGAAAAGTTTCTCCAGTTTCATCCCTTATACAGTAGCCTTTTGCACAGTTCCTGCCATACCTTTTTTCATTCTTACAAAAATATGCCAAACTCCTCATCAGGATGAACCATGCAAGAAAGAAGGATTTTTAACTTAATTTTTAATATAGCCAGCAAAGTCTGTGAATTAAATATAAATTAATTTCTTCTCAGTTAACATCATGTATAAACTGTTCTTCCAGATATGCAAAGACAAATGAAAAAATTATGTGCCTGAAAAAGATTTTGCAGATGCATTCCATGAAAGCATTTTTTCAACCTGCTTTAGCAGCAAATGAAAACAGAATGAAAGATGCTAGGTTTCAGCCAATACTGCCCTGTGGAATCTTCCTTTAGGCCATTAAATGTTTGGTTATGACAGATATTACAACTTGAAAATATTCCTTATCTAAGAGCCATTCTGTGTTATCTTTCTGCATGTTGCCACTGTCTGCAAAGCCAAAGGAGCCATAATTCTTCTGAACTGCAAATGGATTCTTTCTTTCTTTCTTTCTTTCTTTCTTTCTTTCTTTCTTTCTTTCTTTCTTTCTTTCTTTCTTTCTTTCTTTCTTTCTTTCTTTCTTTCTTTCTTTCTTTCTTTCTTTCTTTCTTTCTTTCTTTCTTTCTTTCTTTCTTTCTTTCTTTCTTTCTTTCTTTCTTTCTTTCTTTCTTTCTTTCTTTCTTTCTTTCTTTCTTTCTTTCTTTCTTTCTTTCTTTCTTTCTTTCCTTCCTTCCTTCCTTCCTTCCTTCCTTCCTTCCTTCCTTCCTTCCTTCCTTCCTTCCTTCCTTCCTTCCTTCCTTCCTTCCTTCCTTCCTTCCTTCCTTCCCTTCCTTCCTTCCTTCCTTCCTTCCTTCCTTCCTTCCTTCCTTCCTTCCTTCCTTCCTTCCTTCCTTCCTTCCTTCCTTCCTTCCTTCCTTCCTTCCTTCCTTCCTTCCTTCCTTCCTTCCTTCCTTCCTTCCTTCCTTCCTTCCTTCCTTCCTTCCTTCCTTCCTTCCTTCCTTCCTTCCTTCCTTCCTTCCTTCCTTCCTTCCTTCCTTCCTTCCTTCCTTCCTTCCTTCCTTCCTTCCTTCCTTCCTCCCTTCCTTCCCTTCCTTCCCTTCCTTCCCTTCCTTCCCTTCCTTCCCTTCCTTCCCTTTCTTTCTCTTTTTCCTTCCTTCCTTCCTGCCTTCTTTCCTGCCTCCCCCCCTCCCTCATTTTGACTCCATCTTTGATGGTCTCACTTTAGTCAGATTAGCAAAAAACGTAAAGCTGCATTTCCACTAATAAGCTTCTTGGAGTCCCAGCTAATTGGTTGAAGGGCTGAGGATGTTGAAAAAACATATCCAATTGTGATCTGGCTGTGGTCCCTGTTTGGCTAATGTATCAAATGTCATTTCCAACTGAAAAAAGCACACCCTGTCACTAATGTTGTTTTATACATAGCACAAAGTGTACTCTTGAGAAACAGCCTGATCTTCTGATATGCTGCAAAGCTTTGTCAAAAGTAGGCTAATCTATCTAAAATACAAACCTAGACATACAGGAAAACATTTATGCAAGGTTCTCCATCAAACTGAATAAAGTACAGACAAGAATATTAAAAACCATGATTAATTCCATGGCAGGGATTTTTCAAGTTATGGAGCAACATGTGCCCAAATATCACAGATTGGCACAAATATCAACATTGAGAACTGTTTTCTAATTGCAAAAAAAGCACTATGCTATGCACCAGGCAACAAGGCAAGAATTAAAGAGTATAAAGCCATGAACTGAGAGAACTGTGGTTAGTTAAGGAAGTTGTTCAGAGATCATGTATTACTTGATTCCTCTACTCCCAAGCCTTTCTGTTCCAAGCTGTGTGACTGCACTGAACACTGAAGAATCAAAGTCTTGTTCTCTCCCTTATGACGCTGTGACTGCTTTTCTATTGCCTTTTTCCCATTCTACTGAAAGATTTCTGTAGTGCACTGGCGTTTTGTATAAGAGTCAATATTATTGTTTACTTTTCCAAGATGAAAGACTGCGGGACAGAAAAGATCCTCCCTTCAATTTGTGCATTGTGCTTAGTAAAAGTTTATTTACTTTTTTATGACTTGGAAAGGAGACAAGTGCTGTAGTTAAAAAAGGTTCTCTTTCCTTTGATTGCTGAAAAAAAAAAAAAAAGAAGATAAGACAACTACAAGCTGTGGCAGGAGAAACAAGAATATGTGAACTTGTTCCAAAATTTTAGTCCCAAATCAGTCAGCTATAAATAAATGCATTAAGTCTTCAGAGAACTGGACTCTGTAGTCATTTGTATATCTCATAAGCATGGTTTGCTTTTGCAAACACTGGACCTTATTTACTTTTCTTTTTTTTATCCACTAATACTTGAGCACACAATGTACTTGTATTTATCCTTTATTCCACAATACCTTTAAGAGAAATAAAGCACATTAACTATATAAGACTGCCTCCACCTAAAAAAGCCCCCACTTTCTTGCCCTAGTAATTCCTGTGCATACATTGATTCAAAAGAAAACAAAAAAGAACTCTATTAAACATCAAGCAATGGCAATATCTTCTTTACTCTTGAAAGGACATGTTATTCACTTAAGCCCAAATATTTTGTCACCTTCTAGTGGTATTTAAGATGTCTGCCTAAAAATTGATGTAGGTGTGTGTCCTAAACAAATTTCTATGCATACAAAACCAGCTTTTGGTAATAACCTGTCCTTTGAAAATCCTGGCTTTTTGAAATCAACCTCTGGGCAAGCTGGACCCCCAGATAGCCCATGGGAATGAGAGCAGTGGTGGATGCTGCTAAGAGAATAGTGTCGTGAGGGACAGGAGTGGGCTGCTGGATCACATCCAGGGAGAGCGGGTTCTGGGTTACCCTGCCTCTCAAGATTTCTCCCAAATGTGAACTTGCATTGCTGCTCAGTCCTGGGGCTTGTTTCCCTCCTTTTCAGTACCCAACAAAAACCCTGCAGGATACACAAAGGGAAATTCCAGAACCTGTATCTGCCCCATTTCTCTGGACTGCCCCGCGCAGGAGAAGAGGCTGGTGTCTCAGATTTCCTTCTATCGACATTTTCCTGACTTCTGCTATGTCTTTTTAGAGCCATTGGCAATGTAACAGTACCAGGAGCTAGGCCTGGCAAGGCAGGGTTTTGTCACTGTAAAAGAGTTTGAGGAGAGCTTAGCTAGCTCGTTATGGTTTCAATTTGTCTTTCTAAAACTAGGCCTCTAGGGCCTGGCAAGAGGCCTGGAAAAGTCTGTATAGACCTCGTGCTGTCAGCTTGGTTTTACGGATCTCATTTCTGTCTGGCAGTTTTCAGGCTGCCCAGGGAGAAATTTGGCCAGTGGCTTGCTAGTGCAGAGGCCACTTTCCAACTGGGAATGAAGCCAAGTTATCATGAACTTTACTAATAGAGGATAGCGTACACTGGCTCTAGGTTGGAGATGTTTTTCCAAAGATGAAACCAAAATCCTGAGCACACAAAAGGGAAAATGTTGCAACAGACAGCATGAGACTGTGAACGCTTAGTCAGGCCACCAGTCTGTTAGTGGCACTTCATGCACATTCATGAGCAAGACTCACACATATTTTCTTTGTTTTCTCTTTCTCATGAGTTGGTTTTTAGGGTCTCTCTGAGCTCCAAGTGGTGGGAGTGGACTCATAGCAGGTCCTCAATTTGGAAGCTGGTGGTTGGCCCTAGTGAGATGGGATGAGAACCAGCAGGGCTGGCACTGGCTGGGTAAGGGTCCCACTCAGAGAGCTCAAAAGCAGAGTCCCCAGTAAGCACCAACCTGCTCTGTGCACAAGGAATAACTCCAAAGGGAGCTCTGTGCCAGAAAGGGTGGGCAGCTCAACTTTACCTCTTTTCTGCATTTTTTAGGCAGGTAATTTCACTTCCTTTCAGTGATAACATAGTGTACTTCCTTAATTTTCCATTGTACCAATATAAATTTGCAATGATTATATTTGTGTTGTGTTGATCCTGTCTGAATGCCAGGTGCCCACCAAAGCTTCTGTCACTTCCTTCCTCAGCTGGACATAGGAGAGAAAATATAATGACAGGCTTGTGGGTTGAGATGAGGACACCGAGAGATCACTCAGCAATTGCTGTCATGGGCAAAACACACACAACTCAAGGAAATTGGTTTAATTAATCACTGATCAAAATCAGAGTAAGCTAATGAGAAATAAATCCAAATCTTTAAATACCTTCCCCCCATCCTTCCCTCCTTCCTGGACTCAATTCCATTCCCAATTTTATCCACCTCCTCCCTCTGAGAGGTGTATGGAGAGTGTAACAGGTCAGTTCATGGCACATTGTCTTTGCTGCTCCTTCCTCCACCAGCTCTTCCCCTACTCCAGTGTGGGATCCCTCCCATGGAAGACAGTATTTCACAAACTTCTCCACCATTAAGTCCTTCCCACGTGCTGTTGTTCTTCATTAACTGCTCCAGCATGGGTCCCCGAGGGGTCAGAATTCCTGCGTTCCACCAAGGGTTTCCCATGGAATGACATCTTCTTTCAGACATCTGCCTGTTCTGTTATGGGTCTCCTCCAGAGGCTGCAGGTGGATCTCTGCATCCCCATGGCCCTCCATGGGCTGCAGGGGCACAGCTGCCTCCCCATGGGCTGCACCAGGGGCAGCAGGGGAACCTCAGCTCTGGCCCCTGGAGCAACTCCTGTTCCTCCTTCACCAACCTTGGTGTCTGCAGGGCTGTTCCTCTCACACATTGTCACTCCTCTCTTCATCTACAGTTGCATGGTTTTCACTTCTCCTTGAATACAGTTTTTACAGTTGCAGAGGTTTTACTTCTTCCTGAATATGTTTTCCCAGAGATATTGCCACTGTCACTGATGGGCTCAGCCTTGGACAGTGGCAAGTCCATCTCAGAGCTCGCTGGGATTGGCTCTGTTGCACATGGGGGAAGCTTCTGGTGTGTTCTCACAGATGCAACTCCTCTAGATCCCCACACTTTCAAAACATTTGACATTTAAGCCCAATTTAGTATTACACTTCTAATTGACATTTAGATCAAAAATGCATTGTGCACATAAGACCCTGCAGGAAAAAAATTTTCTGTCTTCCTCTGAGCATCAACACATGTTATAATTCCCAGGACCAGAGCTGTACACATCCATGCATGAATTGTGAGAGGAATTCTGAGGTCTGAGCACCTAGGGGCAAACTGTCCCTTGAGATGCTATGTGTTAAACACAAGCCTGCATAGACAATAATTGAAGATCTGTGATAATAAAAAAGAAGCCAACAGCGACTCAGAAGCAGAACAAAACCCTTAAATATTCTTAGTCTTGGATGTCACAGATTTGGAGTTGGAATTAATTCACAATTCATGATTAAAATTTTGCTCTAGGGTAACCCAGAACATGAATTTGAATTCCTTTTAGTAAAAAACCCCCAAAACCTAAAAGAAGGAACAGTTGTACGTCTTTAATTTTTCTGGCTGCAAGTTAAATACTGGGTATATCTCAGAGCATTCCAGGTCTGTGGGTTGCTTAACAAGGAAGCAAACAAACTTTGTAAAGAAGTGAACTTCCCCATTAGCTCCATCACTACACAATAATATTGCTATGCTGTTGTGAGAGCTATTATGACATGCTGAATTAAGTTACTTAGTACTTAAAAAATTATATATCTGATTATGAGTTTTTGAGGAGGTTCTGACATCTTTGCTACTCCTAAAAATCCTTGAAATCCAGTGGGTGGAACAGCCATCTTTCATTTGTTGCATGAAATTTGTTTCAGGATTTGCAAAGAACAAACCTATTGTGGTTCATTACAATCCCCACTCTCATTTGTGTTCTCTGAAAAATAATAAGATAGGCTTCTGTGAAAGCACAGAACTAAGGATGAGAAACAGCCACTGCATCTGGATCATGTCCTGGACCCTTACTCCTATGAGTAAGATTCTTGAGAATGTAATGGGGTTATGATCCAAAGGGCTCAATAGGACCAAAAGGGGATTTTATAAAAAGTCCTCTGAGACATGTGCACTCTATTTTAATGCAGAGATATAGAAAGTTTTGAAAATTCCAATAGCATTTACTGGGAAATTATATATGTGATATCAGAACAATTATGGTTAGTTAAACAGTACTTCTGAAAAATTATTGGTTTCAGTTACATTTTCCAGGGAACTTTAAAACTGAGAAAGAGTCCTGGCATTCCCTCTGAAGGTCAAATTTGCTTGCTAGATCTCAGATAAGGACATACTTATATACATTTTTAAGGTATGTAAAAGACATTTCTCCATCTGCTTAGTCTGGCTGGGGACACAAAGGAAGATATGGTGTTATGTTGATCAAGAAAACAGCATCCCTGCAAATTAGCAGTGTTTGTGATTCTGCTTGGTGTTCCATGGTATATTTAGGATCTGTTTACTATTTTCACATGCATTTGAAGGCTATAATTAAATTTAGAAATAATGAAAAACTTATTTGAATTCAAATTCGATAGAAACCATGCTGTAGCCTTGAGCATTTTCTTCCTGAATTTTTCCAATTGTGGTTTTTTGTTGTGTTTGTTGCTCTTTTAAAGGAAGAACTAAAAGACAGAGGAAAAATTACATCTGTGTTTTCATAGCAGCTTTTGAATTTCAAAAGGATTTGAATGGAACAACGGTGGCCAGAGGTGTGATATCAGAGGCACAGGGAGAACTTTTTAATATTTTCCTGCTTTAAAGAATGTCTCCATTGAGAAGAAGGACTCTTTAATTGTGCAGATGCCTTGGAGGTGGGAGAAAAAGTCTGACTCCTGACTCTGCTTCAGACTCCCCTCTTGAGTTTGGGTGCATCACTTGAAGCAGGAGGCCAGCACTTAGGTGAAGTCATCCTGCAGATAGGTATCTCAGGTAAGCCAGTTATTTAGGTCTCCTCTATCATTCAGGCAGATAGACAGGCGTCTCTGGAGTACAATTCAACCTCTTTTAGGATAGTTGTCCAAGAAAAGAGGAGTGAATCATGCTGTGGAGGTACCTGTCTTTCATCATTGACTGTAGAGAGAGCCTAGATGACTAGTTCTGATTAGATCCCTGATTTTGGGGTTAGGTGAATGAAGGTAAGCTCAATCCCACCATCAGCTTTTCTGCACCTCCATTAGTATGTCTATGAAACAAGCTTGGACTCCTTCCACAGGGAAACGTTCAGTAGAAGTGGTGGAAAATGTCGAATGAGGCAATCATGAGGGCCACATGACCCTCTGAGAGGACTCTGAGAGGCAGTAGACATCTCTGGTATTCAAAGAGGGGAGCAACTTCCTAAGGAGTGAAAATGTCCCGGGTGGGAGGAGCTTTGAAGAGGAGCAGCTGTCTCTGGAGGAGGTGTCTGTAGGTAATGTATCTCATGCACATGGAGAAGAATGTCTCATCTTTTGCACCCAGCATACATGGTGTTGTCTCACAGGACATCTGCATTAGAAATAGAAAATATGTGAACTATCTTAACAAATGGCCTTTAGGGAGGGTAGAGGCCGTATTCTGGAAATGGCAGATGAGAGAAATAACCAATGGCTCAAAAATATTCAGTCTTTAGGGAAAAATTTAGCAAGGAGTCTCACATTCTGGGGGAGAGGCAAAAGGAATTCCAGTGAGAAATGTTCAAATGTTCAAATATGAGGTGCTGCTCTGTGTTTGTGATTAAGCATTGCAATCAACTGCTGTCCTTTGAAGGGCCATTGAACCTTCTGCTCAGCATGCCAGGCTTGCAGCCCCCCATGGGAGTGCTCAGGACTCACCCACTTTGAGGACTGTGTTGATAGCAGGATACATTATAAATGGAGGAGACACATTTCTACATTAAGAGAGGCTGTGTCTCAAGGTATTTCTCTGCCACAGTCACCCATGACAGGTTATACTTGTCAAGTGACCCATTTCTCCTGCACACTGCCACTGTATTGGAGATCTCGTCACATGGAATTTCACTCTTCCCGCACAGGTCATAGAAGATCTGATCTGACAGGACATCCCTGGAACTCCTGTGAACCTTGTAATGAGCTCAGTCTAAGTGTGGCAGGAGTCAGCTCTCCTTTCTTGTAATTGAGGGATGGAAATTACCCATGTAGAAGAGCAAGACAGAGCATAATTTGAAAACAGGTTTCCAAGTCTTTTTGTTCTCAGGCTATATACGCATCATTGAGAACAGATTATTTCCTCTCTTGTGATGTGAGTTCATGTTTTCACTCTGAACTACAGATCTTAGTTCTGGTATAAAGTATTCTGAACTTAAGCAAAAAATGTATCAAAGTATCATCACAAATCTTCTGCTAAGACATGGATATATCAGGGTGGTTTCATGACCTGTCAGTTCTGGGTGTAGTTTCCCCAGGTTAGCAGGAATGAGGTTTAAACCCTACAGTGGTAGTGTATATCTCACATTAGACCCCAGCTCGTGGTGCAAGACAAGGCCAGGGCTAGCTGCATTAGCTGTGCAGTCACAACTATGATAAATTTTGCTTGTATTGCTTCTAATCTATACAGTTTGGCTCCATTTGTAATGTTTTACAAGGCACTGGGCATTTCTGCTGCAGCAGAATCCATGCCAGCATGCAACTTGTTCACTTCATGTTCTGAACATAACATTGTCCACATGATCTTCACAGTTGGATGCCACCAACAGCTGTTTTCTTTATTCACCAGCTGACATGCTGAATGCCTTCAGCTGTAATTTTTGCTTTTTCGTTCCTAGTTTGAATACTGATACTCCTTTTGAAGGTGAGTTAGAGTGGTAATTTTTACTAGAACTTGCAGGAGGAGGGGAAAGTATTTCCATTTATTGCAGATCCTATCCTATATGGAGCTGCCTTTTGCAAGAGAATGACAGAAACCGCATGTATTACTTTCTGTCAGGGCTTTGAAATCATCTGCAAACCTGTCACTCCTGGATGCAATTTGATCAAAATCCTGTAATAATCATTTAGGCAGAAAAGTTCTGCCAGTATAATTCTTATTGTAGCTGACAAATTACGTTAACAGACATCACCTTTTCACATGCTCTTTCCTTTCTAACACACGGGGGTTTTTTGCCTCCTTCTCTTATCCCATTGCCCCTCCTTTTTTTCCTAAACACTTTTATCTGATCTGGCTGACACATGATGCTTCTCCATTGCTCATACGTTTGCTGTTCTGCTACAATGATTTTATGTGTTCCCAACATATGTTAAACTCATGCTCTTGCCTTATCAGTGCCAGCAGGAATCTGAGAGAGCAATGTTTTTAAAATGGCATTTCAAACCACCAGGCGACCTAAACACTTGGAGTTGTAGACAAAGCCTTTACATTAAAGATTAATGTTGCATATAGTAAAAATGAGTACTTAATTTAGCATCTCTACAGTGCAAATAGTTTCTATTTGCCTGATTGTCAATTTCTGGCTTTGCTTTACTAGCACGTAGAGTTGACATATGTGCACATTTTGTTTAGAGATGCCCTATATTCATGCCACAGATGGAGATCAGATCCTGTGGCTTGGCAGACAGAAGTGGCATGTGGTTTTCCAGAGAAAGGGAAGAAGATCTTACCCCTTACCCAGACCCAGGCTCTAGGCAAAGAGTAGTCCAAACTTCATATAGCAATAGGAAGGAAAACAACCAAGGTGGCAAAGGCAAATATATGTGTTTTCTTGATATGGTCATCCCATGCTAGATTTAATGTTTATCTCTTTTTTAAGGTGTTACTTAACTGCATTCATGTTTGTTTGTTTGGGGGTTTTGTAATTTTTTTTCCAGAATATTTATTAAACACAGTTCTCACAACACAGCTTTTAGTTCTACAATGTATAAATAAGAAAAGTCATATCCAAATACTTCAAATAAATTCAATGCAAACTTTTGTACTTCAAATTTGAAATGGCCAAATAAGAGACCTGTTGAGCTATAGTGTAGTCATTGCTCAGGACTACAATGCTCTTTTTTAGGAAGGCACTAGGATTCTATTAAAAATACTGATTTGTCCTTGTGACTCTGAAGACTGCAAGACACAAACTATAATACTAACTTCATGCCAACAGGGAATTTTTTCAGGGATTTCTGAAAAAGTTTATATTGTATATATGCCCCTGCCCAAAGATAAATTGGGCCTGTCTGATAGCATGAGAGACTTTAGATACCAGGAAATAAATTCATTTCCTTTAGTAATACCAGGAGGAATTACAAGAATTACAAAAGGCACTATATGTTTCGGGATATTGTCTGTCTGTGTTAAAAAGATGCTGACTTAAAGAAGGATAACATTGTTTTCTTTCCTGTTTTTTTAATGTGACTGTCTCCAGATGGGTCAGGTTATTTTACATACAGCTTCTCTCTCAGAGGAACTGGTTTCTAATGAACTGAGGTAAACTGATCCTAGTAAGACTAGCCAATTCAGAGCACAGGAAAGTACCATATTATTTTCATTATGTGCCTTGTCTCATACTTGGCATCTTGGTGCACTAAATTCAAACGTGGAAGATGAAGTGAATTGTAGCCTGCAGCTGCTAATTGAGTAGCCAGAGCAAGCAAAGTACACTTGTAAGATTTCCACCCATGGAAGATTAGCAGAAAAAAATGGAAGCTCCTTTTCACTGGTATGTGGTCTTGGAGAAGATTCAGACTCATACCAGGGAGCAGGTGGAATTTTTATGCAATGCAGGTCATGAAACAGGGAGTAATTAATTTCTTGGGTCTAATAAATAAACATCAGATAGGCAGACAAGCTACAGCTGCAATCTTCAAAGAAATTGGTGTATCCTAATGTTTCATAACTTCCCTTGACTTTCATTCCCTATCATCTCCCACCAATCCTCCAAGATCTCTTTTGAAGGTCTCAGATGTTGTAACTGAGAATAAAAAGAACATATATCATCTAAATATTATTAGCTGTTATTACCATGCCAACCAATAGACTATGCTTAACAGCAGTCAATATATAGAGTTGATTATAACAAATGTACTGAATCATCATACCTCCTTAAACTAATCTAGTGGTCTTCTATGATGACTACATCACTGGACAAGGGAAGGGTTACAGATGTCATTTCTTTGGAATTGTGTAAATATTTTCACATGGTCCTTTTTCAACATCCTTCTTTCTAAACTGGAGAGAGATGGATTAGATGGATAAAATATTGGTTGGATGGTTGCACCCAGAGGATAATGGTCTATGTCTTGGAAACCTGATGGCTATCAGTGACTGTATGGGCCCTCAGGGGTCCATATCAAGATCACTGTTTTTTAATATTTTTATTGATGACAGACAAAGGGATTGAGTGCGCCCTTAGCTAATTTTCAGGTGACACCAAGCTGAGTGGTCTAGTTGACACCCTTGAGCAATTGGATGTCCTCCAGGGTGATCTGGGCAAGCTCAAGACATGGGTCCATGGCAGTCTCATGTGGTTTAACAAGGCCAAGTGTAAGGTGCTGCACCTGGGTCAGAGCAAGCCTGGTACCAGCACAGGATGGGAATGGACAGATCAGAGCAGCCCTGCCCAGAAGGACTTGGGGGTGCTGTGGCTGAGAGGCTGGACATGACCCAGCCATGGGCACTCCCAGCCCAGAGAGCCAAACGTGTGCTGGGCTGCATCCAGAGCAGTGTGGGCAGCAGGGCAGGGAGGGGATTCTGCCCCTCTGCTCTGCTGAGACCCCACCTGCAGGGCTGCATCCAGCTCTGGGCTCCCAGCACAGGAAGGACATGGACCTGCTGGAGGGAGTCCAGAGGAGACCAAGATGATCAGAGGGATGGAGCACCTCTCCTATGAGGAAAGGCTGAGACAACTGGGATTGTACAGCCTGGAAAAGAGAAGGCTAGCGGTGATGTAAGTGCTCTCCAGTACCTGAAGGGAGTCTACAAGAAAGATGGAGAGAGACTTTTTACAAGAGCATGTAGTGACAGGATAAGGGGAATGGGTTCCAACATAATTAGATTTGATGTTGGAAAGAAATTATTTTCTATGAGATTGGTGAGGCACTGGAACAGGTTGCCCAGAGAAAGTCATGGATGTCCCATCGCTAGGAGTGTTGAAGGCAAGGCTGGATGGTGCTCTGAGCAACCTGTTCCAGTGGAAGGTGTCCTTGCCTATGTGAGATGCATTGGAACTGGATGATCTTTATGGTCCCTTCCAACCCAAGCCATTCTAAGTTTCTATGATTAAGCTAGCCTGGACCTACCCCATTACACAGACCCATAACTGTTGTCTCACCAAGCTAGCCAAAAGATGTAAAGCAGACCAGCCAGAGAGAGCTTGACAAGAGCAGAGAGAGCTTTCCCTGGGGTGAACTTTCCTCCCATTCCTGCAAACCAGCACAAATTGGCAGAGAGACCAGGAGGTGAGTGTAAGGAAGACTGATGGAGAAGTAACATGGTTTCATGGAAATACGGAGAATACTGTTTATTTGGGCATTCTTACAAATTGCCAGTGTTCCTTTTTCCTTTTAAACATGCATGGAGGAAGGTGAATAGATAGGTAAACATAGAAGCTGACTAAATACAGAATAATTATTCTTACGGTTTCCTGTTTCTTCATATGAGTAAGATTTCTTCTGGTTTTGGGGCACTTGAATGATCTAATAAGATGAGAATAGACTTCTGTGCCAAAATGAGTGCAATTTCATCACATATTGAGATACTTCTAATAGAATTATAGAATATGCTGAGTATCACACCATGTGCCTGAGAGCATTGTTCAATGCTTCTTGAACTCTGTCAGGCTGGTGCTGTGACAACTTCCCTGAGGAGCCTGTTCCAGTGACCAACTACCTTCTGAGGGAAGAGCCTTTTCCTAATAACCAACGTAAACCTCCCCTGACTCAGCTGAATTCCTTTTCCTCAAGTCCTGTCACTGGTCATGAGACTGAAGAGATCAGGACCTGCCCCTCAGCTTCCTCTTGTGAGGATGTTGAAGACCACTATGAGGTCTCCCTTCACTCTCCTTTTCACCAGGCTAAGCAACTTCAGTCTCTCCTCATACAGCTTCTCCTCCAGACATTTCACCATTTTCATTGCTCTGCTTTGGACATTCTCCAGTAGCTTTACATCTTTCTTATATTGGCCAAAACTGCCCCCAGCACTCGAGGTGAGGCTGCCCCAGAGCAGAGTAGGACAATCCCCTCCTTTGCCTGGCTGCTGATGCTGCCCCTGATGCCCCCAGGACACGCTTGGCCCTCCTGGCTGCCAGGGCACTGCTGGCTCATGTTCAACTTTCTGTTGACTAGGATATCCAGCTCCCTTTCCATGGTACTGTTTTCCAGCCTCTCATTCCTCAGTCTGTCCGTACATCCCGGGTTGCCCCATCCCATGTGTAGAATTCAGCACTTGTCCTTGCTAAACTTCTTATGATTGCTGAATTTTGTTTCACTCCAGGGTGAAGCAGTTCTTTAAATGGCTTTATTGTACAAATAGAGACAATGAGGGACTGGAATGGTCTCAGGAGGTAATTTAATCTTTCATCCTAGCCCAATAGGCAGAAAAGCAATCACATTTGCATTACATTATTTGACAGATGCTTGTCTAACCTGTTTTGGGGAAATTCTTGAAGATGGGACCCTATGACCTTCCAGTCAATGCAGTTCCCTGCATCTCTCTCTTTACAGGCAGAGAAAAAGAAAACACCATTCTCAACCTAAATCATCTTTCCCGCAGTTTAAGTACTTCACTTGCTGTGAGCTTTCTGATGGATCTGGAGAATGGTGTGTTAGGACCACTGTGCAGTAATCTTTTATAATAGAGCAGTTGGAGACAGTAATCCTGTGTCATCTGCAGCCTAAAATGTCTCCATCTGCATCTTTAACACAATACTTCTTAGTGATGTTCTCCTTTCTTAGTTTCATAAGCTTCATCGTGGGCAACTTACAGAATGCTACTCACAAAAGGTACAGTGGGAAATCTATAAAGCACCTATACCAGCAGATGTATACCATCACCTATGCCAGCATAGGTCTGTCCCCTGTTACCTACCTGTGTCAAGACTGACCTGGAATTTCCCTAAAAAACATTTGGCTGTGGGAAGAGTAGGCTTGGCAGCAGCAGTAGAGGATTCCTGAAAGACCAGTTCTTTGACTCAACAAGTCAGATGGTAATTATATTGCTGCTCAAGCTAATAGTGTGTGCATATGTGAAGAATTCATTATCAAAAGACACAATCATGACACTGATTACTACCTGGTTATTGTGAAATATACCATGAGACATTTTATGGGAACTCTGGGGTGAACGGAGTGCATAAGACCTTTGGAAAAAAAAACAATAGAAATACGCAGCACAAAGAGACTTTTTGTAGTTGTTAATAGAGATGTCAGCTCCTTAAGTGCAGCCAGAAGAGTGGGGATAAGCTCTTCTTCTACCCTAAAACAAAGAGCTGAGGAGCTCTATAAGTATCCATGTTAGGCCTTATCTTGGAATCTGAGCCAGATTCCACAAAATAAAAAGACACTGTTAAAAAAGTAACCTGCTTATTAAATGCAAGTGGGAAATAGAGATGGCATATCAACAGCAATAAAACAGAGCTGGGAAATGAGCTAAAAACATCTATTCTAACTGGAAACATAAATCAAATGCAATATAACAAAGGTTCTCTGCAAGCATTTGTTTATGGCTGAAGGCTCCAGAGAGCCAAAGCCAGTGTGTGGTTGACTCGGAGATATGCCACAGAAGTTTGTCAGCCTGTTTCAGTGCCTTGATGGGAAACTGGCTCTGAGACCAATGTACTTGAATCTTTCCATCTGAGGGGAAGAATAATAAAAGAAAAGTAGTTTAGCATTTATGAAGGAGGAATAGAGCACAGGAAAAAAACCCAAAACCAAAAAACTTGATTTCTTCTAAGTTTAAGAAAAAATAAATTGCTGACACCAATATGCACAAAAAAAACCCCTAAAATGCAACTGAGCTGTAGAGCTCTTCATCCTCCAGAAAAAAATAGCCTCAGCACTTAAGTCATCTTCCCTCCCCACTTTCACCACCAATCTCTGTTTCTGCTTTTCTAGTGTCCTTGAGACTTTGGTCATTGCACTGGTCTGAAGTTCTGAGTATTTGGACTATTTAGAATTTTTTTCTGATTTTGAGCTAGGCTGCATAAAACTTAATCATAGCAGTAGAGAAAAGACTTGAAAACCCATCTCACCCAGCCCTAGGCCTTCAGCTGATCTCAGCTGCAGCAGTACTGCTATTCAGCTATTTCTTTTCAGCTAAGGTGGTTCTCTGTAGGTGTTGTGGTACTTGCCAAGACTGCTCAAACATTTTGCAGAAAGAGTAAAAATCTATTTGTTTACTGACCTCTCCAAATAACCACTGACTCGAAGTCAGCAACTGCTGAGAAGAACAAGACTCCTATGCTTATACAAAGAACAGAGTTTGGGACAAGCTCCTGCATCAGCACTTTCTGGAAATGCTGGAAATAACAGCATTGTAATTTCCTTTTGCCACCTTAATGTAAGAATGGACATTATCAGTGTAGGGGGCTGGGGGCTGTGGGAAAGTACCCCATCAGGGCAAGGCAATCTCAAGGAAGCAGTGGGAGAGGTGGGACATCTAAATAATCACCATTGGTGGAATAGAATAAGTGCATAGAAAAAGAACATTGAATATATTTCAAAAGTGGAAATATCTCACTTTGCTTCCATAGCAACCATGCCTACATAAACCCCAGATGAATAATAGGTACAGAAAAGCAAGTGACAAGTTGTCTTATTGGTGGGTTCCAATTGTTATAATGGTATAAGAGGCATAGATTTTTGAGGAAAATTGAAATAAACCCAGAAGAAAAACTAATGGGTTTGTCCAGGTTGGTCTAGAGCATCTGGTAATGAATCCATATCTGCATGGAGAGGCATGCTCAGGTGTACCCACAGCAGTGCTTTGACAATCAGAATCTATTTATCCAGTTGCAGCTGCTAATGTCTTCTTCCCCTCTAGTACTTTGATGCAATCAAAGCTGAGGCTGTTTATGGTAAAGGTGGACAAAGCCCAGTCCTCTGGAGGAGAGGCTGAACCAACCACTATTTTTTTCATTGAAACCGTCTGGAAAAGTCTATATGTCTGTGACAGTATCTTGTGAAGATCACAATTTTCTTTCTATTCACTAGCTTATTTTAAATTAATTTATCTTGTATTTACAGAGATGGGAGCTAGACCAGACTCACTTCCCAGGGAAAACTGCTGCTTCCTTACATTTGGGATAAAGATGTGAAAAGAAAGCTTCCTACCCTGTTACGGACCTTGGATTATCATCCATTATTGATTTTCTTCATTTAGGTTGTGATGAAGCTTCAATACGTAGTCCAAGAACAACTGAGACAGACTTCAGGGCCTTGGAAGGATTCATTAGGGAATCATGAACACAATAAATGTTCTTTTCTTTCCTTCCAGTTGCAGGGAAAGATGAAGGAAGAAACATTAAGACCCAGCAGGATTAATACTGGACTCCAAGACTGATGTCACTAGCAGAAGTTATTCTTTTTTTCATGAGTAATCTACATGACACCAAGCCTGCTGGCAACATATGGGGTGTGCCTTTCCTTAAAGGAGAAAAGTATCTTTGTGGAGGAGTTGGCAGGGTGAGCACCAACCATATGAAATTTAACTAAGGCAGTCCTGGATTCTCCATCTAGGGTGGGGCACCTGAATACACATAAAACTGGAGGAAGGAGAGCAGCCCCTGCAGAAAGAGATCTGGTGGTTTGAATTGATGGCAAGTTGAATATGGGTCAGCAGTGTGCCGTGGCAGCAAACAGTGCTAGAGCATCAGCATTGCTGTGGGAGGTGATTGTCCTGCTCTGCAATGCACTGATGCAGCCTCAGCTCAGGTCCTGTGTGCAGTTTTGGGTGTCTCTGTATCAGAAGGATATCAAACTCTGTTACTGTGTCTGGGGAAGGCTATCTGCTGTAAGATCTCAAGTGCAAGACTTGGGATGAGTGGCTGAGGCCACTTGGTTTGCTCAGCTTGGGGAGGGCTGAGGGGTGACCTCAGGGCAGCCTACAACTTCCTCAAGGAGGAAAGCAGAGGGGCTGGTGCTGATCCCCTCTCTGTGACTGCTGCCAGGGCATGAGGAGATGGAATGACACTGCCTCAGGAGAAGTTCACACTGGGCATTACGAAAAGGTTCTTCACTGAAACAGGGTCCCCACGGAGCTCCGTGCCTGTCAGAGCTCATGGAGCATTTGTATGACACTTTTGGTTATGTGGTTAAGTTTTAGGTAGTCCTTTGAGGAGCAGGGAGTTGGAATCTATGATGCATATTGGGAAGTTACCTCAACAGCTATCTTGGAACTGTCTAGAGGAACAGAGCAAAAGTGGCAGCTGGCATTCAGCTTGCTCCAGACCAAATTTTGGTCAAGTGGGACTCAGCCAGAGCTGGACTCAAGATGCTGAGCCTTGTCCTTCAGTGATCAGCTGAGCCAGTGGAGATGCTATGACCAGGACAAAAGAAATGCAGACATCATGGACCTGCTGTGTGACTTCAGATTCCTTTGCATCAATTTATTAAAAAGCACAAAAGAATAAAATTGATGGAAGCAAAAAATGAGCATAAAAATACCATATATAAACTATGCACCTGTAACTGTTTCAGTTTCAGCTCACAAGAATTGCTTAAAAGCTGCTTTGACAGAGGGTACAGAGCTTTCACCACTCAGTTTAACACAAGTACAGTTCTTTTGCCCCTGTTCAAAACCCCATGTCTCACAAACATCTCCAGGATGCTTTCCATTCTTTCAGTGACAGACTCTCGGAAACTGCATTACTTGTGGCCAACTGACCAGCACACTCTTGTATCTGCTTCACTTCTTCCCAGGTTTTGGAGGCTCAAAGCCACAGTCTAGAAAAAATGATTAAAAGTTGTATTTCCTGTTCCATGACAGTTTGTGACTTGCTACCCTAACAACATTTAAACAGCATAACTTGTTCATCAGGAACAAAAAAATTGCTGTGATTTGTTGCCTTCTTGTAATTAGACCCTTCTGCATTTTTGTTTGTTTTCCACTCTCCTCATTATGATACACTTAAAATGTGAAATAGACTTCTTCCTCATAAGCATCACAATGTTTTCAAACACATGATTGGGGCTTTTTTTTATTCATGGTACTAAATTAGTTCCGTCATATACTTTTGCAAAAAAAAGAGAAAAAAAGAAAATATATTTGGAAATTTAAAATAATTTATAACAAATCTTGAATAATCTCGCAACTATTCTGTGAACATGCCAGCAAAAAAACTAAAGACTGTTCTGAATCAGTCCACAGTTCTGCTTAGTCCCCTACTTTGCTTCTAATACCACTGAATGCTTAAAAAAGTACCTGTCCCTAGTAATCCAGACCTCCTGAGATAACGATTGCATGGTGTTTGGCTGATATTTCCTTTGCCTAATACCTTTTCACTCTGTTTATGCTTTTTGACAAATTATCCTCTTACAATGCATTTCAGGGTTTGACTTAGGGGCGGCTGTATGGGGATTTGCTCTGGGGTTTTTGTTCTTCCTTTGTGCCTCTCAGTTCTCGTGCTATGACCCACAATGAATTAAGAGATCCCTATTCTTCTCTGGTATTTCAGAGGCCTCTGTTACACCACCTATGTGCTGCTTTTTTTCCAGGCTGGAAATCCCTTAATAAACCCTCTTCATGTGCAAGCCACTCCTCAGCTCTCACCACCTGAGCTCCCTTCCTCCGTGCTGGCTCCCAGTGGGTGCAGAGCCGCTGGCAGTGAGGCTGAGCAGAGTGCTGTGCCAGGGGAGCAGGCTGCACTTTTGTGCCCAGCCTGCCCCACTCCAAATAAAGCTCTTTTCCAGAAGGGCCTGATGGGCTGGGTGCACATATGGCTCTGAGCAGGCGGGACAGCTGGCTGCTGGAAAGGGCCATTGCTGAGGCATCTGCTCTTTTGATGTCCTTCCATGCTTTGTGGGTCCAAGGCGCAGCAGCACCACATCTGTGCTGCAGGAGCCCAGCGCCGCAGTGACGTGCTGTGGCACCCACAGCCGTGGGGAGCTGCACGCACCAGGGCAGGACAGGATCAGCAAGACCCCTCCAGGGCAATGCATGTTCCACTCCTGCCCAAGTGCCTGCTTCTGGTCCCTGGTGATGGGATACCCAGGGTCCTTGCACACTTGGGGTACAGCCCCTGTGATTTTTCTGGAAATCCTCCAGACTAACTGACATAAATAGGAACCCTGTTTGCTTTCCACAGCAATCCTATGGAAACTGTGCTGGCCAGTCCCTTTGAAGTGAGGTGTTGGCATTATCTCAGAGGAGGAAAAGCACATTTCTGTACTGATGCAGGTGCCTTGGAAAGAAATGGGTGCTTCTCAAATCTGGGGAAATTGCTGCTGGACACATCTCTGCCTCTTTGGCTCCAGGCCAGGGACAGAGAGGTTGGAATGAAACAGCATTTCTGGTGCTTAGGGGTTTCCCTGTGTAGCTTCCGAGTCCTGCAACACTCTTTGCTACCGGACCACAGTATAGTGAGTTTCTGTTCTATGTCTATTTTTATAGTAGATAAGAGCTGAAAGACGACCCTCTAACCATACAGGCAGGTTCCAAGACTGGCTGTATACACCTGACCAGGTGGTATCAGCATCCAGTCCTGTGTTGTGCTGTAGGATTGCCTCAACCCCAGCAAGCTTTGGCAGAACAGCACTGTGGGGCTGCAGAAACACCCCCCTTGACCTCTCTGCACTACTACAAGGTGTGATTTTAAAAGCTTGCATGTCGCATGTACAATATGGGCTAGGTAAGTCTGCAAAGAGTTTTTCTTTCTCCATTTTTCGTGACCTGTAATGTTTACAACAGACTAGAAAAAATAAATTGAGCTTTTCAGAGCTGAATCTTCTGAAATGTGTTTTAAAGAAGAAATGAGGTAAATCAGCCTTACGTGTGTGCAATTTTTAAATTTATCCAGTGAAGTCCAAGCTACAAAGTCACAGAGACATGCAACCACCACAGATGTGATCTCTTGTCCAGCTCTGACAGCACCAGTATGCAAACAGCTGTGGTTAATAAAAAACAGCATGTCAGTGTTGCTGGGAGATGCAAAAAAGGTGTAGTCTAAGAAAAAAAAACAAAGAAAAAAAAACCCCTAATACATTTGTTGGTAATGAGACTACTTGCCAGTTATTTCTTTATTTAACTTGCTGTGTGATGCAGTAGCCATATATTTTAACATTTAAAAAATTTCCCTTAAAAGTAACATGAAAATATATTGAGCAAAACAACATTTACAAAATAAGAGATTAAAAGCAATTGATAACTGAGGATCAAGATCCATGTTCTATTTAAAACAGCACTTTCACTATTATTCATAAGTTATCACATGAGAATTGAGCTAGTATGAGCATATTATCAGGCCAAGTGGGAGAGACAGAGAGACAGAGAGAGAGACCCTACTATACAGCCAGGAAGTGTCCTTTGTAGTTCTAAACACAAACACATTTATGAGCTGAAAGTGTGTTTCAGATTGTATTACAAAGTGGGATTCCATATGGCAGCTGAGGTCCAGAGCTAGGATGACTCAGGAAGTCAAGATGAAAAGATCAGCACAGTTTATGGAACAGGACTGATGGTTTCTGGTGCACCCTTAGCTTCATGGTTTGAATAGGCAGACTTACAAAGTGGCAGAGTTTGAGACACCTCTTGCAGTAGCTGGAAATCATGACTATATTTTTCAAAGATTTACCTTCTCGTAAAAAAAACATATACAACAGCCCTGCTCCTAGTAAGGTGTTTTTGTATGTGGGATGTTATATAGGGAATAGACAACAGGACATCTGATTGATTACAGCTGTAAAATGTCTCTGTAGAAAACTGGTAATAAAAAAGACCAGAAAATAGGCATTGACCAAATATCTTTATGAGATTCAGGAGTTTCAAAGCAACTTTTTTAACAGTCCTTTTAGGTGATAAAGAAAGCAGTAAACTTACTTCTTTCACATATACGAAAAATAGGTAAACAAAGCACTGCCCAAACTGGAAATTACTTGTATTTATTCCTTACTATATTTCTACTTTGACAGTTGTTTTTCCTGTCTTTGCTTGCAGAAGCAAAAGCCAACTTCTCTGTAAACCCCCTGCAGTAATGGCACCTGGAGGAAGCTGTGCATGCCTCTGAAAGTCCTCTGTGGTGGGCTCTGGAGTGGAACTTCAGCCCCAGAAAAGTCAGATGTGCAGCTTGAGTGGAGTCCCCCCTATCCCAGGGAAAGGGAAGCTATTCCTGCTTCTGCCCACAACAGCATTCTTTCATGTGCTTGTCAGCAGACATTGGTGACCACCTTGAATCTGGCTATTGGTGAATGACAAAGTATCTACTTTATTTTGGGGTATTGAGTGGGAAAAAACACTATCCTTTTAGTTCTAGTAATTCTTGCAAACTCCTGGGTTTTTTTTGTAATTTGTGGTCATAAATTAATTTATTTCAGAGCTTGAAGAATATGATAAAGGTCATGACTGTTTCCCCACAGAGATCTCTGCCTCTTTTTTCGCAGGGGTCTCTGTGCACAAATGATCCACCCCAAGTTTCTCTCTGAGGTTAATAGGCAATGTTGTTCCACATCAAGAGCGGAAGACAGGATCTAAAAGTGATCAGCCTTTACAAACATGTCAAAGCGGAGCCAGGAAGAGATGTCAGACTACCAAGCAAAACAGCAAACAAAGGTGGGCCTGCGGAAGGTGTGTTTGACAGCAGGGCTATTCACAGCCACCCTCAGAACGCTAGTGAACCATGGCAAGATCAGTCTGAACTTGAGTGAGGTCTTTGGGTGCTTCTGCAGCATAACTATACACTGCATGGAGGCTGCATTACCTCCTCCATGCAGCATTTAGGATGAAGACAGCTCTCTAGAAGAGTGTTTTTCTGAGCCATTCAGGGCTTCTCCATTGCTCAGCATAGGCACAGTGTTCCCCCCATGCACTTGGGAGAAGGTGGTGCAAGTCTGAGGCGTGGAGAACTATGCCATGTTGGCATAGTTGGGCAATGCCTCTGTGGCTTCAGGCACAGTGCAGGCAGCACTCCTCAGCCCCAGGAAGGTGTGCTCTCCCAGCCCACACCTGCCTCAGCAGCACACCGTGGCCAGTCACTACTACCCCACTCCTGCACCAGACCTGCCATTTTCCACACCCATGGGAATGGTGGGGCGTGGTGGCTGAGCTCCAGGGGTGGTGGAGCAAAAGCTCCATCAGCTCAGCAGGCAGGCTTTGAGGGGGCAGAGGAAAATGCTTCAGAAAGTCATGTACAGATCAACAGAGCAAACAAAGAAACAAAGGAGCACAGACATTAGAACTTATGCCTACTCAGTGAGCCAGAAATGAATGCACAGAGGGAGGCAAACTCCAAGAGTCTGTAGGATGCCTGAGCCAAACAAAAGCAGAGGAGAAGGAGCTCAGGAGAAGCCAGCCTATCTGGAGAAGATCAAGCTCCCAGTAAAAACCTCAGGGACTAAAGAGTGAGCTTTTGGTGAACTTGTTTAAGCTTTTACTAGAGGATGTTAAAAAAAAAAAAAAAAAGAATGTTTGGCCCTTTGTAAAGGGAAGAGGTGGCTGACTGGCAGTCCAAAATCCAACAGAGCCACTGTGTCTGACCTATCTTGTGTGAATCCGTAGTATTCCCAAGAAGATCCCTCTGGCAAGATGATTTTACCAGCATGGATGTGCAATGACAAGTGCCTGTTTCTCTGCTTCACTGTGAGTAATTCAGATAGGGATAGCAGTAGCTTTAGGGACTTTTTAACTTTAGGGACTTTTTAACTTTAGGGAAGCTTTAAAATATCTATATTTTTACAGTTGCCCATTGCCCTCGACTTTGTGACATTAAAATTAATCTTTAAGATTCAGCAGAATACATCTCTATGTGTTCATAATGTTTCTGATGTTAAAATACAAAAACAACATTAAAAAAAATTATTGTCACTGAAGAGTCCAAAACTGAGTCTGTCAGGAAGAAATGAAAATGTACTTTCCTTCCTCTCCTTTTCACAATTCTTGTTTAATTTCGTATTGCTCTTGGCATTTTAGCTGGGGATCAAGATCTACAAAACCCCTTTCTTCATTTTATGTTCAGTTCCACAAGTTATATGTGCACTACGTCATTGTTGGCTTTGGATTTCCAACAAGCTTGATTAGGACATTTCTGTGTGAGCTTTCTTGTATACTGCTCAGCTTGGGCACACCTCTGGGGGTGCAAACCATCACAGAAGCATGGGGCTAGAGGAAGAGAATGACCAAAGGAAATCCTCAGTCCACAGAGGATTGAGCTACAGTTGCCACTTTGTGCAAGCCTGTTCCTCCTCCCTAGGTATGGTGTTTACATGAAAAAGGGGAGGGAAAAAAAAGGGTAGGGAGCAGCAAAATGGAAGAATGCTGACTTTAAAGCAGCAGAGTTTTGGGTAGAATTAGGAAGCTCTGAGAGACATCTGAAGTCTTCAGCATGCCAAGAGCTATCTTCCTACCTACAACTGAGTGTGTGCCCCTGTGAGTGTATGAAGTCTGGGAATCACAGAGAGTGTCGACATCTCTTCCAGTGTTGTGTTTGGACCAGCCCAGTGAATGCTTCCCATTTATTTTCCAGGTCTGCATTCCTACCTAGGGCTGAGTTACACACTCTGATATCGGCTTTGGGGAAGGGAGAAAGAGATAAGGGAACATAAACTCGAATTTGGTACAGTCCCTTTGTGTGCATAGGTGAAAAAGGGCATCACTTCAATGTGCTGGTCTTTTCACATACTTTTTGTAAATCCCTTTTTCTGTCTTGTTTCCTGGCTGAAACAGCTAAAGTGGATTTATAGAGCTCTCTGACTCTGACAAAGCTACCAAAATGTCTGTTTATGTCTCTAGGCCCTTAATTACCACCTTCTTCTTCATTTCCCCAAGATACACAGTACAAGGGAAAGTGCCACTGGGAAACATGGCCATTGCTGTGGTGGTTTTTGTTTAACTGCAGCTTGACCTGGGGACTGTAATTGCAGTGTTTTAATGTAACATCAGTGTAATGATGTGTAGGCAAAACAACAACAGAAAAAACACAGACTGAGGAGGGGTAAAAAGCCCATCTTAGGGGGCTGTAGTGTTTGAGCAGACAAGGACTCGAACCATGTTTGGTCCTCTTCCTCCTCTGTAAGTGCCTGGTCCTGTTCCATGCAGCTACAAAGCTGCTGGGCCCTGACGGTGCTGAGGATCTCGATGCAGGTGAGTCCTCACTGGCAGGTGAGTCCTCAACAGGTGATGGTGGTGGTGCAGGGATGTGCCTGCATGCTCAGGGAGCTCTGGTGCCATGCTGACTCCCCATCCAGCAGCTGGAGTGGGGTTGGGCAGATAGAGTGGCATAAAGAGTGGCACGGTGCTGGAGGCAGATGGGCGCTGGTATGCTGCAGGGGATGGCTTTTAAATCCTAATGTCTGAGAAATTTGCCATCAGTGGATACTCTTTCTAGGTTTTGCCCCAAGGGATTTCTTCTCAAATCAAGATCAGAGGCTGCTAATTCATCTTCAGTCATCTAAAATTCAACAAGATGAATTGTCCTCTAAGATTCAATGAGATTAATTTATTGTTTGCAGTCTGTGAATCAGATAATCTGAAAAACTACATTTTTTAACATTCTTTTTAATTCTGTACAAGGGCAGAAATAGCTTCTTTACATTATTTAATCTTATTTATTTTATTTATTGCCTGTGTATAGTGTTAATCTGTATTGAATAAAGGAAGCACCTTGGCCGGCTTTCCATTTTTATTTCCATTTTTCTTTTAGCAGACAGACAGGGCTCAGCAGGAAGCTGTGACCAGTGTAATCATTGCTGTAGATGAAAGGGTGTCCCCAAAAAGGGATTAAAGAGAAAATTCCTGTCATGGTAACAGGAAGTCTGGACAGCTGAGATGGCAAAGTATTTTGAAACCAGATTAGGAAAGAGGTGTAGCTTTTGACACAGATGCCCATGTGTGGCTGCTAATTAGAGGGAGGAAGGGCTAGCTGGAGGGTGATGGCCACATGGAGTCTTTGCAGAGAGGTTCTTCGGTTTCATCTGGTGGATGAGGACATCTCTTGTTGCAAGCTTGGGGTTTTTTCAGCAGTTCAGCTTTTCAGGAAGTTCAGGCTAAACTAATCCAGAAAGGTCTTTCTTAATGCAGTGTTTCCCAGAATCTTTCTGCATATCCAGAAGTTCTCTCCTCAGCTTCAATTTCCCCTAGAGAAATAGAAAACCGAAAAGACAACACAGTGCAAACCAAACCTTCCCTGACAAGCCATATGTATCTTGCTATTGAAAAACTCTCTATTATGGTTTACATTGAGTCTATATATTAATCCAGTTACTCAGATCTTTGTCTAGAACTTGTCAAAATTTAAAGGTATTCTCCCAGTTTGTTCTTTGCATCAAGACTATTAAATTAAAATTTTTCTTATCAGACACCTTAAAGACTGATTTTGTAGAAGACAATGGACATAGGCATAAGTAGATGTCATAACCTGAATTTGTAACCAATAGGTAAAGTATTGTCTATAAATATTATGCTCTTTCCCTTTATCCTGAAGAGTAGCACAAAAACGCACACTGCCCACATACTTGAACAAGGCAGGCATCCAAATCTCTATCCAAAGCCAGGTCAAAGGTGAATCTCCCAAATCTAAATCCAAAGCCGGATTTGCACAGCTCTAAATTTAATTCACTGCACCAGCAAATGCTCTCAAGGGCTCAGACATCTTGAGTGCACTGCTGTAGATTTGAACTCCAGGGCACCAGACTATTTTCCCACACAGCTCTTCAGCAGCAGTAACAGTAAATCTTGACTCTTTGATGAAGTTGTGCATCTTTGTCATTTTTATAACTATAAAATTACTCTTTTTGAGGGAGGGACTTTGTGGTGCTGGTGATTGGAGTAAAGGGATTCATGTTTAGCTGGCTATGTAATAATCTATAAAGGTGTTATAAAAGTGGAGAGCTCAAGAAAAGCTGTCAGTCAGGGATCTGTGGCAGTTGCACAAATTTCTTCTCCCCCTATTCCTCTGCCTGCATACAAAGACAGTGGGTACCAGCTAGGAAGATTGCAGCTGCAGACAGAGCTGTGGCTTAGAGAGAAAGTCCTGGCATGCATTTTTGGCATGAGAAAATGATCATGTATGAAAACTCTGGACTGCTCAACAAGCAGAAAGTCCAGAGCTCATACACTGGGGAATATTGCTACAGACACTAGTCACAAAGGAAGTATAGTCTCTTTGGGTAGCTGAAAGATTACCTTACTTTTTCCCACTAAATGCTGTATTCTATAGGGAAGGTCAAAATCAGATCTTCTTAGGCGTGCCAGGTTTGGTACTCCATCTGGAAGTCAAAATAAAACCTTATTGATGGAATTGGAAGTGCCAAAACAGCAATACATTTTGTTCAAACTCTTGAGTAATAAAATGATTCAGAATATCTGACACAAAACATCCATGCTTTCTTATAAATTTCTTTCAATTTGTGACCTCAAGTAAATGAGCCGTGACTCCTTCACATAATTATGCATGGTTCTTCCTGAAGGCTGAGACCTGTCTTAGCACAAGTCTGGCCATAGAAGAAAGGCAGTGCAAGGTACACTTTGGACTTTGCCATAATTTCACTGCTTGGCCATCCCAAAATAGGGGGAAAGACATCCCAAACTACCCTTCCTCACACCAGCTCTTGCAGCTGCTGGACAGAAGAGATGCAGATTTGATTTTGGCCTTTGCTGTCATTTCTGCAGTGATGGTTGCTCAGAAAATTGCATTTATTATTATTATTAATATTTTTATTTTTATTATTTTTATTATTGTTGTTGCTGCTGCTACTGTTAGTGTTCTTATATAATAATAATAATTTGTGCTCAGGAAAATCTACCTGATTTCTGATGAAATATTAAAGTTATCAGGACATCACTGCTTAGGTGGAAGCAGTTGCATTTTGCATTTATGCTTTACAAAGCATAACATTTTTGTATTGGTCCAGTCTCAAGCAAAAAAATGTCCTACTTTGACTTATTTACTCCTGGACAGGGAGTGTGCAAGGAAAATCTCATGAGAAGCCTGCCCCTTCTGTTCTCTAAGTGGGCAGGACAGGTGGCCTTCCCCAAAAAGGACTCTGAGTGCAGAAAAAACATATTTATTGTAAAAAATTTCTTCATGATCTTTGAACTACAGAACATGCTGCTGGTCTATATAAAACTGGAGGAAATAGAAAATGGGTAAGAATAAGGTGAGGAAAAAATGTAAAACTAATTTCTGTAAGGTGTATACCTGACCATGATTGCCCTTCTCATGGATGTTGAACTAACCTTCCACTGGGATGTTCATATAAACAATCGTGAGAAAATCTGGCGTGCTCATTTTGTGGTGCTACAAGATAATACTCTGTGTGAGTCATGCGAGAGTGGATAATAAACGCAGTGGGGTTTCCTGGTATTAATGGTCAACAACTTACTGATACTGCAGCTCGTTGTAAAGAGCACTACCTTTTTATCATGCAAGAAGCTTATTTGAACTCCTGTCCCTCTAAGTGTGTTTTCTTGATAATTTTCAATTGCATCTTCTTGAAAGCTGCCTAATTTCATTATTATTCTTCAGTGAAGTGTTTTAATTTTCTTTCCCTCTTATCTTGAAGGGACCAAGGAAATTTGCAACTGTCTTTTGATTTTTGCAAATATTACTGTCTGCAGAAAAAATAGTCAGTTGTAATTACATCTTCGTTGTAACATGCTGAGTTTTTGTTCTTTTGTTCTGTTCAGACTTCTCCCTCGTGTTGATTTTGCTAATCCTAGACTTTAAGAGAACTAAATATCTTTAAATATTTAGAGGAAGTATTTGAATCCAAACCATAACAGGGAGGAAACAGAGAAATTAAAAAATGCAATAAATGCCTCCAAGGGGCAAGTGAACAGCCTTGAGATACTCAAAGTACTGTGGTTTTCTGTGTTTAGATGAGAAATTACATGTCCAGTAGTTTGTAAACAGTGCAGATTTTTCATCTGCAGTTCAAAGGGCAAATAGATAAATGATGACAGGCTCTGGAATTAGGGATAATGAAAAGTAACTGTTCTACAAGGACCTCTATAAGGAGAATTTGATGAATTTCAGATTATTTTTTTGGTCACACTCTGTTGATTAAAGAAGCAATATCATGGGGCTTGTGCACGTGCACTCCTTCCAGAGAATTTGGTAAAAATCCCTGTTCGGGAGCACAAAACTGATCTCCGTGGCTGCTGAGCAAAGACAGCTGTTGCAACTTGTGGCAATGCTTTCGAGCATCCTCATTCTGCAGAAAAGCCAACTGGTCTGCGTCTAGGCAGGGTGAGATGTCATTCCACCACATGCACAGTGAGCATGCCTTACTGCTGCTTTGGGCTGTGGAACAAACTGAAGCCATGGGAATGAGCACTGCTGTAAAAGAAAATCAAACAACTCAGCACTTTGGAAGCTGACTCTTCAATTCCTATGATTTTTCACTTCTCCATGTGTCCCTGAGGAGGTGCAGGGATGTCTGTGAGGTCCTGAGACCCAATCCAGTTGCTGCAGAGGAGTCACAGACTTGGTTCCCAACAGCCATGGGGGAGGAGGAAGGGGCACCAAAGTGAAATGCTGCAGGATTCTGGGGGTGGATGACACGGGTGAGATGTGTGTGAGCTCTGGGACAAAAGGACATGTGACACAAGGACTGTTCAGCTGCATGGTTAAAGGAGAAAATTCCACTTTCCTAGCTTTCTGGTCCCTTGTTCTCCCCATTCCCTCATACTAGATTTATTTTCATTACGCTCATGCTGAGCTCCAGGAGGACTGGGCTAGGGGTGGAGGAGGGTTCTGGATAGGAAATGTCAGCTCTCAAGCCTTCTTGCATGGACACACACACCAGCCTTCTGCCCTATGGAGCCATGGAACATCACTGGCAGAGTATCTTCCACTGTGCCACTTCTAATTTTGGTCATCATGCATGTCTCTCAAATCTCCCCAGATGCCTTTGGAAGCACAATCTGGCCTGCCTGATATTTTTAACTAAAGCCCAATCATTTCTATTATATGAATTTGTAGGATCATGCTAAAGAATTTTCCGTCCCTAAATTGCAATGCTCTTGACTTCAGGCAGAACACTGATGACCAAAATGATCATGAGATTGCTGACCCTTATCTCCCCAAGCCTTCAGAAGGTCCTAAGTCTCCTCTTGAAGAGTCAGTCCCCCCAGAGTGTGGTGGGAAAGGCTGCAGGCAGCTCTGAAAAGGAGAGACCACCGTTTGTGACCAACAATATCCAGGTTAACCCACAGGCTGCATTGCAAATCAGTCCCCACTTCAGGCTGTGGCACCTCAGATTTATGTCAAATCATTCCAGAACTATCCCCTGTTTCATTGTTTTGTGGTTATTTCCTGTCATCTTCCAGGGCCATGAAAAAGAAAAGCAAGATACAAATTATCATAAGTAGATGCTCAGCTACCAAAGGATAATTTTGATCTATGAATCTGAATTGTTATTCTAAAACCTATATACCTAAATGCAATTGGACTTATTCTTGACTGCAAGAATTCACAATATCTTCAGTTCTACCTGAGGGACTTTCTTGCCACATTTCATACAGAAACCAAAATGACAGAGTTATTATGCTGCTTTTAATAGAAATAATCTTAAAATTCATGAGCTACTGTCTTCATAAATATGTATTATGAAGTGCCTATTTTAATGTGATTAGATGTTAAATAGCAGTGTTCTGGAATACCATACTTGGCTAAGGAAAATTTCAATTTTATGACAACAGCAAGTTTTAAAAGTTTTTTCGTAATTTCTGGGTTTTTTTTTTTATTAAGGCAGCTATAATATTACTCAGAAGCAATGCCTTTCTAGCACTTTTTCCATCTGCTTCTGTTTCTCTAAATCCATAGAAATTAGGCTTTGAGGGTAAAATTTCAGATCCTAAAGACCCAATCTGCTTTGGAAAGTGGGCATAATTTCATTAAAGCTTATTCTGTTTTCCACCGTATTATTGGGTTTTTACTGTTCTAGATCCAAAAGACTGTTCAAGTGACAGTTTGGTTCTGGAGAAGTGAACTACTAAGCACTAAATAGTTATTGCTGCAGGTACGGGAAGTAAAGTTCCTTATCAAGCTCTGAAAATTTAATAGAGAACATGTGAATCACAAACAAGAGAAATTTTCCAAAAGAGATGTATATTTGTATTCAAAAAAGACAGTCTCTTTTTTGAAGTTAAATTTTTTAATACCTTAATGAATCTCAGTTTGCTCAGAGTGTTACTAGCTAATCATACCTTTGTAGCTGTTCATGGAACAATGTCACACATATCATATATTATTTATTCCTATGTAAAAACCTGGGTGAAGGAGCTGCATGGGTCAAACAGTAAAAGAGGAAAGACAGGAAAATAATAAACAAATACAGATATTTTGTGGCAAATGGCCACCTCAGAGCTGATTATAGAAATAAAGAAAATATAGGCCCTCAAGTGCAATAGTGTTGCAAATGCTTGCTGGAGGGAAAGTACACTCTGAACAGAATATGAGGGAAGAACAGTTCCAAGGGGAAAAAAAGAAGTATGTATGGTTTGAGTTTGAAACCATAACTCATTTACATTAAGAGATCAATCAGTGGGAAAATCCATTCTGCAGTGTTAGCCCATCAGTGAACAAGCTAATTGAACACAGAGCGAGCGAGAGCCTGGGTGGCCTCTTCTCTTTTATCTGCACAGCAAAACCCACAGCAGCTCCAAGATCCCCCTCTCCACAAGCCTGGTGCTTTCAGACAGGGTGACCATTTGACTGAGCCCAAGGAATTTCATCTGAAAGGGCATAACTTCTTTGAAATTTATTTCCCTGCTTTGGAATGGGGCTTGAGAGCTGTAGTCAACAGTGGCCCGGGGTAGGCTGCTGGGCAGGTCTGGTGCCCTGGCCATGGGCAGGAGCTGTGTGGCCATGCTGGAGCTGGAGCTGGAGCTGGAGCTGGAGCTGGAGCTGGAGCTGGAGCAGAGATGGCACACTGTGCTGAGACCTTCTGAAATAAACATGCTTATGTTACATGCAGAATCGTCCCATCTTTCCCCTATGTTCTTTTGGCAGAAAGGCTCACAGGAAATATCCTGTTAGTGGAGATAAAAGGGTTGATTTACTCTGTTCCTGGTAATACATAATTGCTTAATTGCAAGCACATAATTAAACTCCATTGGGAAGGTTACAGTGGCAATGATTGCCCAGCAAAGACCAGTTCCCCCCGAGAGGCAATATTTGCATCAACTGTATTTTTTTTGAAATGGGAACAAGGGAAAAATGCACTAAAAAACCTGAATGTTTGGCAATAGCTGTGGAGGCATGGGACAAGGGAGGCTGGACATAGCCAGAGAGGCACCAACAGAGGAAGGGGAGATAAGGTTTTCAATTATTCTCCTCACTAAATGAGCTGTTCGTGGAAGCTGTCTCTCTGCAAAAGCACTTCTCATGGGCTGAGGAGGTTGCCAAGCCCAGCAAGTTCTAAAGGGGCCTCTGATGTGCTGAGCACCCTCCAGACAGTGACAACATTGGGGCCCTCCTGACCCCACCAGCCACCCTCTGAAGGTTGTTGGTGTGGATGGCATGAGGCCCAAGGGAGCCAGGGAACCACCAGTGGCCAGAGCAACTGCAGGCTAGCCACATCTGGAGCAGCAGAGTCAGTGGGGAGCCACAGCTTCCCAGAGCAGAGAGACCACTACCCAGCCTGTCCCCGTTGTAAGGAAACAGCCTGAAAGGAGCAAACAGAAAGCTGTTCTTCCCAGTGACAGGAGGCACTTTTGCAAACTGGTGCATGAGTCATAACTCCTTTCACTGAAACTTGTTCTTCTGGAAGTCAGAGCTAAAGATACTTTTTAATTTCTTTGTCATGTAAATTCTGTGTCACTACTGTATTCGGCACCCACCACAAAGAAACAGTACTTTGCTGAGACTGGCAGACTTGTGTGCATGTTCACAATTCCAAGGCTTCCCCAATAACTGTAAGTGAATGAGGTCCTGTTTGTGCGCCGAAGAACACTGCATCCATTTTTATCATTGGTGATGAAGAAAGTATGAGAACTTAAAGACAAAATAAAAACCTTCAGTGCACAAGAGATGCTGTGTTCCTAACAGAGAGATGACAGTCAGTTCCAGCCTGTGGGAGACAGTCTGCAAGTGCAAGTAAAGAGCATCACTTTACAGCCTGCAGAGCAAAAGAAGAAAAATCTCTGCTTCAGAAAATGGTGCTTGCTTTGAGCTGGCAAGAAATATTTCAATAACAGGTTGTGGAGAATGTAACTTCAAAGTTTGGAAGTTGATGGAGTTTTGGAAGCAGTTGCTGAAATTTGCATCCAAAAGTGATTTAACTTCCCCAGTAAGTGATGTGTACACATGGCACACACCACTAAACCACATATGCACTCAATGTATGAACTCCCACTTTCTTGACTTCCCATTCCTGCTTTAACGTTTTTTCCAGCATAAAAAGAAATTAATCAAGCTTGCAATAGGATGTGTGTATAAATGCCAAAGAAAAAATTAAAATCAGCTGCTATTTCAAATTACTGAGCCTGGAACACTTTGTTTGGATACTTAATGCCCTGTAAATCCTGTACACCATTGTGGGCAACCAGTTAAAGGAAGAGCTCTTTAGGCCAAAGCTGTTCCAGGTTTGTTTGGCTTTCTTTGGTAGTATGACCTTTTACAGTGACCAAAATTGTTTTAAAATCATCAGGATCTGTGGAGCAAACTGTTTTTCTGTGAACTGGTTCCTTAGAGTATGGCAATTCATTTTAAAAGCATTTTCTTTGCTCCTGCCAAAGAGGAAACATTCTGGACAGAAGAGAGAAAATGGGGGGGACATGATGGAGAATGCATTGCCTAACATCTTCTTTCCCCCAACTTACTCTCCTGAGAAAGTAAAATTTCCTGGGACCATATGGAAGCAGAATGGCAACAGCCTGCAGTATGTGAAAGGTTTCTGCAACAAAACAGAATTCCTTTCAGCCTAAAAGTACAATCTAAGCATCTCACTCAACGTTTTTAGGAGATATCTTTCTTTTGAGAACTTGTCAGCATAATTATGGTAGGAAAAAATTTACCAAAACAAATCTTTACTTTATGAATGCTGGTAGCTGTCATCTCTAAAAGTGTTTAGATACAGTACAGGAAGAGAATGAGACAGAAAATTTTTACATCTTGTTTAATACTCTAAAATTATCACCATCACTGCTAAATAAGAAGGGACACTTGGAAGAAAAACATGCAGTCATTTTTCTCTTGGTACTATTTAAATTGAGTTCATTTGTACCTGTACACCTGGATTTAACAGTAGCTAGTGAAAGATGCAGCAGCTTGAGCCTCACCTCAGTTGGTGGAAAATTCTCTCTGTTACCTTTCCCTCACTCCCTTTTCTATTTTTTTCTGCTGAGTAGTATCTTATCTTCTCCAAAGACGTGAGAAGGTGCATGTCTGATCACCACAAAAGAAGTAGAGCCCAGAGAGGTAGCAGCCACTCTGAAAGCAGGGGAGCATGCCACCTTCCATGTTGCAAGACTAGCAGAGCCACCTGCTGTGTTTCATTTCCATGAGCACGTCATTAATCCTTCCATTTGGTAGGAAGGGCAGTGCTAATGGAAGGCCTGTGCTAATGCACAGGCTGGCAGCTCCTAATTTGCATGAGGATTTAGTAATCTTCACTTGCTTCACGATTCATCCCAGCAGTGAGGTGAGGAAAGCAGCATGTGCTAGGGCCTGTGTCCGACCAGCCTCTGCCTGATCCAGGGCAGCAGAGTGGATCTGTGTCCAGCAAGAAGTGTCACATTAGGAACAGGGAGAAAAAGGACATGCTTTTCAAGCGGAGCAGGATGCATTTGCCTCTAACTGTACCTTCCTCAAACTTCCATTTTCGAAGTCTGCCACCACTTATGTAAAATTGTGTTGAATGTTTTGGGCTCAATAAGCAGCACACTACAAGCAAACAGGAATGTTGTTATTCAGAGATATAAATTATATGATGCTGGGCATGGGCCCTGAACTCATCTGCAGCATCTTTCTGATCATATCCCACAGATAATCACAAAGCGTTTTGAGGTAACAAAACCCTCCTGGGATAAAATACAATAGCACTGCAGTCAGTTACAATCACTTGGCACAGCCAGAGTTTTGTTTGCTCTTACTGGGCAGGGACAGTACCTGAAATACCAAGTCCTGCTGAAATACCTCATGGTTGACATCAATGATGCACATGCAATTAATATTTCCTGGTCTATAATGACTCTGCTCTCCTAATGCAGCAGAGTAGTTAGAAAAGCAATGGCACATAATGGCACATAAACACTTTCCAAGTGGCTGTCCTATTAAGGTTATGCAAGACCCAGGGCAGTCCTCTGCAATGTGATGTCAGCTCTGGCTCCTGGCCTGACACACAGTTACACAACAGGACAAGGCAAGGGCAGAAAACGGAGATTCTCTGGAGTTACCAATTTTTTGAAATACCGTTTAAGCACATAGCTTCTATTGCCATCACTGGGAAAACATCTGATAGGTAAACAGTGCTGAGGAGATTTATGGTCACACTTGGACATGACGATTTTTTTCCTTTCCTATATATTATTCCTTATTCTTCTTTTCATGTATTTATTCTGTTTTTCCCTCTTTGCGAGTCTTGGCAGGAGAGCAAAAGAAGCTCAAAAGTACATAGCATATGACTGAGTAATGCTCTACTAAAGACAGAGAATTTTTTTTTTCTTTTTGGTGGTTTCATTTTCATGAAGTTTTTTTTGTTACTTTGTGCATAAGCTGTTAGCCTAAAAGCCCTATTGATAGTAATCATTCCTTCCACACTGGTTGACTTCTGCTAATTGCAAGAAGCACGTGGTGGGGATTTGGCCCAGCACTAGGGGTGCTGGGAGATCACAAGCAGGGAAAGGAAATGTCATGTCAGGCTGCACAGAAAAGGAAAGGGAATCAACACAAACCTTTTTCCTCACTTTCTGCTTAAGCATTGTAGCAGTGAGTACTGAACATACATGGAAGTGCATCAGCAGTGGAGATGAGCCCCAGGTACTATCTTTGGAGGATAGGTTATGCTGATCTCACTCCCCAGTGCTGTTTGGAGGGATCAGAGATCTCATGTGGGAGAAATGGTAGTTTCCTGCATTAGCCACCCTTTTGGAATGCTTTTTTGTCCTCTCTCAATTTAAAACCATATAGGTGACCCTGTCTGATGAGGAAGTTGTCCAGGAAAAGAGGGGATTTTGTGCTTCTCAGAGCACAGACAAAGCCCTGCAAAAGGATGTCCTAACACTCGTTGTGGGACACGGCTGTGTGAAGGAATTCTCTTTACTGGTGCTGGTGAGAAAGGTCTATATGTATGGGTACATGGCTGCTGGCCTTGCCAGCTGGGCTCCTCACCACAGCCACAGCAGAGGAGTGGGCTGGCAGCACAGCCACAGGCAGGAGAACCAGGACGTGCAGTGCCTGCAATCTGAGCAAAGGGAAAGACAGAGGAGAGGGGCAGCATGCACTAGTGTCTGTTATCCGGACATACTACCCAAAGGAAAGGCCTCTGCCCAATCAAAAGGGTTTTCTGGAAAACTCCTGGTGGCTGAGAGTCATATGGAACCCAGGGCTTCCCTGCTCCTCCTCAAAACACACAGGTTGCTACTTGATTCCCGTATTTGTCCATCAGGCTCTCTAAACAACTTGACTGTTCACTCAATTGCTCGGTCAGGAGAATGCATTTGCTTGACATGTTGGAGTCCCAGCTACTCATATGTGTATTGTCCTTTCCACTTACACCCAGTTTAGGCCTTGTCAGAATAAAGCTGTGAAACTTTTCAGATAAAACCAGTATTGGTAATGAAGGTAATAAGGGTTTGAATTGTAAGCACTGATAAAGCTCAGTCTGAAATAAACATTTTGTCTCCAATCTGCTACAATTTTATGTCTTCTTTTATCTCTGATACATACCAGCTTGCATTAATTTATTTTAGTGGTATCATGGAAGAAGATATCAGAGAAAAATCACTCAGCCTAGGATTTCCCTATTGGTGAAGAAAATCACACCTGAACACAAAATGACCTATTCTATATGACATCAGAAAGTGCAAAACCTTGGATTTTAAAAACTCTGGAGTTTTGTGAAATGTTTGATTCTGATCTGACATGTGTGGCTCAAGTCTTCGTGGCTCATTGTATGTTGGGGGTGTTTTTCGATGAAGAAAATAAGCAGTAAACCCAGACCTGAATGGTCAGGATCCCTGGAAGTCAATGCATTAAAATACAATAAACCAATTCAGAATACTGGTCTTTTCTCCTTTTGTTCCCTGTTACCCTCAACATCTCCCTTAACCATCCTTGGTAAGATTTTTTCTGCAGGGTGTGTATTTTATACTCTGAAAACTTGGTACAAATATATTATTGTCAGAATTGAGACACAACAATGCTTGCAATCCAACTACCTATTGTGGATTTCATATGTCTGAACTTGTGACTATCTATGAAAAAAATTAAGCTTTTCTATTCCCTGTCTAGTCCTCACAATTCCATTGGAACCATCATTCAGGGAAAAGAGACCTTCTCAGTGAAAAGCAGCTCTCTTTCTCCTAGTTTATAAAAAGTCCTTGGATTTCTCTGAAGCAATACAAATTCCTTGCATTTTATAAAAAAACCCGTTCCACTTGAATGTTAATGCTACCTCCAAATGATGTGTCTGTGTGTGTGTGTATTTGAGTGGCTTTAAAGAAGCCCTTCACAAAATCTGTTTGCATCAGAGATGCAACTGCTGAACTTCCATCTGAATGTTGCCATTGCTCTCATCTCATCTCATCTCATCTCATCTCATCTCATCTCATCTCATCTCATCTCATCTCATCTCATCTGCTTTTCCAGTCATTCTCAGATGTGACTTCCCAACCACAAGAAATTGTTTTGAGTTGGTATCAGCCTAATTCATCTATATTTTCTTTGTCTGAAAGAAGTTTTTAGTGCTAAAAGAAAGGAAGGGATTTTATTGCCAACTCCTCAATTTCTGTGGAGCAAAATTCGGGCAAGAGAGTAGATTTCCACAGGTCAAGGTCCACAGGAGAGGAATATTTTTTTCAGAATACTGGCTTTAGTCTGCCTTGACATAGATCATCCTTGCTGTGCTTGGAAAGAAGATGAATCAGGCCATCCAGTGCTAAAATGAGCAGTTATGTCCTGACGCCCAAGTCTGTCAGTCCTGGCACTATTTTGTCTAACTGGTTCTTTAATACCTCTGGATACCTCTGGAATACCTTTCTCCCCTCAGCAAGCTAGTCTAGGTTCTTTCTGCCCTCACAGTCCCCGTTTTCTCACCTGTATCTCTTTCAGGTCATCGAAGATCCTCAGTTTCTGGGAAATTAGATGAGTTCAGCTGACATCAGTGAAGTTTCACCATTAAACATGCTTTGAAGGTATGACCTAGTACTGTCAAAACTCAGTCCTTTCACTTCCCTCTTAATTTTTCTCTGTTCCTACCTTTTATCTCTTGATAGATTCACAATGTTCTTTCCAATCACTTTAACATCTAAGCAGTGTGAAAGTGCTGATGCTCACTCCTACATACCATCATCAGCATTCAGCTCCCTTCTTCTGTTCATATTTCTGAAACTTTCAGATCTTCATCTTCACACATGCCCACTACAGCATTCTGCTGGGAATCTAAAAAACATATCAGATGTCAGACATATAAAGAAATTTCTGAGATAATTTTCCAGCCCTGTCTTTTTGATATGAAATAAATCTTGTTTTAGTGACTCTCACCTGGTTTCTTGAGTTCAAATTTTCAGGAATTACCTTTAATACCACTCACAGGGCAGAAACTCTGCCAGTTCCTCTGACATTATGTATATCTACCCACCTCTGTCATGACCTCACTCTCCACTGTCCATTTGACCTGTTGCCAAAAGGGAACTTTTCTGTTTTCTTCACTTTGTCCTTTTTGAATGCACAGCTTTTCAGAGGTGTCCTAATTCTTCTGGAAAGAAGAAGGCTGGTCCTCCATGTGATTTAAGTCCTTTCCTTAAACCCTGCTCTGACTGCAAATGTCTAATTATAAACGATGAGGTACTACTATCTTTTTTAATTAACTTATTTGACAAGTTTGAACACAATAAAACCATAAATCATTGCCAAATGCCCAGGTACATATGTGCTAACTTTTGCAAGAATGCCTTTCCTATCACCCTTGCTTTAATTTTCCCCGTTAATCTTCTAATTCCTCATTTATTAGGTCTTGAATAAGTAGAATGAACCACAAATACAGTATCATTCACTACGTGTTTGCACAAACATGTTTATTTTCCTTCCTACCCCTGCTTAGATTATTTGTTGTGTTAGAAGCCCAGCGTGGCCTAGGAGTTAGATAAAACCCCTACATTCAGCCAGCACCTTGCAGTGATATCTCTGGGATGCTCCTGCCATGTGCTCCTACGTTTGGCAGAGCAGAGTATGGCAAAGGTCTCACAGTCATGGCTCAAATCTTGTGCCACAGCAGCGGTGCACAGGCAGATTGTGCTGGCACCAGCAAGGAACCTCCTTGGAGAAAGGTTTGCCTCTGTATTTTGGCTGCTGTGTAAGATACAGACAGGATGAACGATTCTTCCTTAGGTTTGATCTCAGGACAGCTGACAGTCTTGCTCCCCCAGACAAGGGATGCCCTTAGTCAGAGACTTTACAGTAGATACCTATTTTTGCAGCCTAAGTTTTCCCCTCTTGGAGGTCTACTATGGAGAGTGTTTATTTGGTTGTTGTTAGGCTGATAGTTTATTTTGGACTTCAATTAAATAAAAACATATTAACAGTCAGCAATTATACAGAACTGTTTATAGATAGCAGTTTACAAATGATTTAAAGACAAGAGAAGTCAGAAGCTTGTTTGAAAACTTGGTTGTTCATAATTCACATGGTCTCAAAGTCTTCTTAGGCTTTGTTTTTGTTCATTTTACTGTTTGTTTTTGTCCCAGAAAGAACTTTGTGTAGTTTTGCTTCGTGTAGTCGGCTCTGTGTCTGTTGGTACACACTTCTATTGTGAATCTGCTGTAACCTGTATGCCTTCACTTTCTTACCTGCTCCAGAATTTCCTGTGCCTTCCTCTGATATCATTAATCACTTCGTCAAAAGAAACCTAATACTGATACCCTCCAATACTTAGGTATATACCATAACACAGAAAATTTTAAACTTGTGTAGAGGGGACCAGAGTGACGGGGATACTTCAGTGGGAATATTTGCCCTCAGGCAATGTTGGAATGACAAGAGATAACAAAATGGACCAATGCTGGCAAATGCCATGTAGAAATAGCAGATATGTTCAGTTATCTCCATTAAAGAAGCAATCAATCTCACACTGATTCTTATCCATCTGAAAAAATATCTCTGCAATGCAACCACAAGCAGTTAAACATCAATGAGAGCCAGACTTGCTTATTCAACTCTTGCTGAAGACATTCACAAGGCTACCAAAAAATCTAATGAAAACACTTCTGCTTTGGACCATGAGCAGAGACCTGGAATCAAAGTAGACAAAAAGCCCAAAAACTTCATTCTGTCTTGTTCTCCACCTGCAGAATCACTGAATATCTAAATGAGAACAATATGTCCTGGCAGCATGGCCTGAGTTCAGGCATGGCTCAGGGCAGAGCCCAGCCTGGCTGCCAAGCAGCCTCATGCACCAGAGATCTTTGAGATCTTCTCCTCTCAGGGTGCTAAACACACAAAAATCTCCTTCCTCACACCTTCCCCACTTTTCTCATAAGCAGACCAGATCCACATAATTAAATAGACAGTCTTCCAGGAACTTCAGCATTTACCTTGAAAACACAGAAAGCTAGAACTGTCACAAATACCTTGCTTTTTGTAGCACTGCTGAGAAAAAAAAAAAAATGAAAGCAAAAGGACAGTAAAATGTAATTATTTTTAGAATCATAGAATATACTGAGTTGGAAGAAACCCACAAAAATTGTAGATTTCAGCTCCTAACACTGCACAGGATAACCCCAGAAAATCACACCGTGATTTTCTCTTTTGTGATCATCACATAATCACAGCCATGAGTGTTCAATGGATGATGATTTTGCCATCATGGTAGGAGGAAAAATACTCTGCAAGCAAACTAGGTTTTCCTCAATTTCATCAAAAAGCATGTTGTTACAAGCACAAATACAGCAAAGTGGTGTTAACTTTGAGAGACTGACAAAAAATAGGCAGTAAAGCTCTTTGTGTCTGGTGCCTGCTATTTAAGGAATAATGCTGGACATGCTAAGGTGGGTAGACAGACCATCATATGTGTTGTTATTATTATGTGCAGTTAGATGGATTTGGATGAATTTGGGTATGTAGGCCTTCAAGTCCCTTGCTGGTAAGAAGACAGGAATCAAAGGAATTTGATCCTTCATTTAAAGTCAGCTGTAACAGAACTAGGGTGAACTTTAGTATTTCAAATATGACTGAGTTTGGAAGGAGGGCTTTATTTGTGGTGTATTACACCAAGAAGGTCAGAGGAACTGGAATAACGCCTTGAAGTTCTTCTCTGGGCTCTTCTCTTAATGTTCTCCATCCCCACCTCTTCAATTTTGCAGGTAATTTGCACATCCTTTTAAATAAGAAATTATCTATTATTCAGAAAAACCCAAAATACCAGAAGTGAACAATAAGCTAAACAATACCACCTCTTTAATGCAATGGAATATATGTTTATGCTACTTCAAATTTCTTGCTTTTAATTTTTAAATTTTTGTTGTTTTAAAAAGCTTTGGAAATTGCATTGTAGCTTTTGAGGCTCGTGTGCTGCAAAAACATTTTTCAGAAAAATAACTTTGCTTGGAAGTAATTCATTTTCCTATAACATCAATCAGAGCACATACCAAAATGAGACAAATTCAGAAATTCCGTCTTTCACCCTGATGTGATAGAAAGTATAGACCTTATCTCTTCTTGCCTTTTCAAATGCCTGCATGCCCGTCATACTTTCTGACGAGTTTTTAGGTGAAGAACACACTTCATGGTTATCACGTGTGAAATCAGAGTTCCAGATCCTTTGTGGTATGATGGAGTGGACTCAGTCCCACTGTCAGTTCTCCCAATTGCTTTGGCAGACATTGAGGCTTGGAGTGCTTGGCTTATACCTTTTTCACAGAGGTTTTGAAAAAGTTTTTAAAAAGGTGGTACAAATTTCTTATGGTTCTTTCATGTACTCTTGTGTTCATCTTTCAGTTCTTCTGTACTTGTGTCCATCTCATTTTTGACAATGAGCTACATAGCTGAAAATATTAAGCTGTTGAATAATAAAAGTACAAAGTCATCTGCAGGTTAGGTCAAAGGTCCTGCAAAAAGGATCAAATTAGCAAAAAAGTGACAGGCAGACACCATAGAGGAGGCCAAAACAGGTCAATCAGATTCACTAGCTTTGTCTTCTTAAAGCTTTTCATCCCAAGATATGTAAGTGCATCTGGTCTGCATTAGGGTATTGGAGTGCTGCCTACAGATATAAGCCTACACACTTCAGAATACATTGAAGAGCAAGGACAAGTGAGAGGTTATAAACAGTTCTAAATTTATGTATGGATCTTAGACTTAAAGCAGGAACATTCTCATTTTCTCGCTGCTTGTCTATCCATCTCTTTTTTAAACTCACATTTTCCATGGAAACTAAAGCTTGCTGAGAATTAAGTATTGACAGAAATAAGCTCTATTTAATGGAAGGCAGAAGTTTCTCTATTATACCACCTCTAACTCTGACACCATGATCTTTTTTTGTTGAGGAAATGACAATGAATGTAAAGACTCACTTACCCCTGTGCATGGCCGACCTCTGCTTGTGCTCCTTTTCCTGGGAGGAGAAAGACAGACTGCTGCTTTTGACCTTTTCAGTGCACCAGGAGAAACAGAGGGAGTTTAATATGATAAAGGAGCTGTGACTTGCGGTGATCTTCTCAGCAGTCACACACTGAAGAGAAGGAGGAAGTAATTGAGTTGCCTCCTAACATTGGGTTGGTTTGAGAGCAACGAAAGAAGAAATCTTGTCAAACCAGATGCAAAGTTGTGGGATCTGTACAAAGAGGATGGGACGGGAGAGATGATTGGGAGGAGAAAATGTTCTTTGCTGTGTGGAACAAATTTTGATGCTATAGGTCCCTGACTTGATTGAAGTACAGCCTTTCTGTATACTTCTTCCAGACTGTTGTTCTAGGATTTGGGTGGGAGAAATTACTGCAAATCCAGCAGTCTCGCTGCGCAGGTATTTTAATGAGCTTGGACTGCGGCTTGTAATGCTTGAAGAGCTGTTGCCTTCACTCTTGGAGAAACAATGTTACTGCAGAGGTGAGAGGGGGACTTGGATCCAGTGCATGCAAAGAGAAAGTATATTGCTCATTGCTACTATGAAGCAGAGACATTCTTTGGAAAAGAGCGTACAAACTATGACCTACTCCATTCCTCTGAGTCCGAGGGCAGAAAGTAATCCAAGGATAGAATAATAGGTTAGTTTCTGTTCTTTGTTACAGAATGCTTTGGAGAGATGAAGAAGACAATTCAAATCTGAATGGATTTCCATTATTTGCCCCCAGAACTGAAGTGCTTATAATATAGACAGTAATACCTGTCAAGCACTGCCTTCCCTCCTCCTTGCTGTCTTCCTCCACCACATTTTGTTTTTGTTTGTAAGAACAGATTGCTCTTCTGAGATGTCTCTGAACCTGGCAATGTCTCAAAAAGGCACTGCTCAGTTTTACGAGTGACAGCTACAAACACCAAAGCTGGCTGGATCCATTACACACCCCGTTTATTCAAGATGTAATTCAAGACAGGCCATTTATTCAGTTCAACTACATGTAAAGTAGAATGACCCTGTGCAGGAATGCACAAGATCAGGAAGAAGGCTTTAAGCAGTGTTCAGTCATGTTTGCACACGTCTTGTACGGAAGTACAATATGTTGGGGATTTTCTGGGCCAAATGCTTCAAGTTGCTTCAACTTACTTTCTGCTAAATAAACACAATAAATCACAAGCTTGTTTAAAGGTAGAACAAGCCAATTTCTTTTATAAGCACAGTAGCCTCTGCAAAGTAATTTCCTCTTGGTCCAGTCTTGTTTGTCTACTGCAAAACCAAATCATGTGACATTTAATGAAAGAGCAGAAGATTTTGTCCACAGATAAGTGCAAAAAAAGCAAATTTTGAGCTATGTGCTCAGCTACCCAAAGACAACTACACTGTCCTTGGTTTGCTTGTTAACTCTTTTTCCTTGTTCTCACCTCATTTCTGTACTTACCAACCTAGTTTTAGAATGTACCAGCATATTGATCTGTAGGTCAAGAACTGTCATTTGTAAACTTTTGGGAGCTACTGATCTCAGAATCATACAATCATTAAAGTTGGATAGGTGACCACAACAGCTGACTAAAGACAAGCAAGGAAAAAGAGAGCTGAGTCCCCCATCCAGGGAAGGATGGGCCTCAGGGCAAGGTCCCTCTGTATCAACAATCAGTAGGAAAAGTCAGGTTAGCTGCAGAGTGGACAAGAAAATCTGAGGGTACACTCAGACCAGAGCAGGATGGAGAGACTCAGGCGTGACAAGGAGGCCATGAAGTCACTTTGCAAAGAGGCAAACAGACTGTGTTCACACCGCCTGCCCGGGTAGGGCATTTGCAGAGACAGGGGTCTCAGGACTGCCAAACACAACCCTGGGGACTTCAGGGCTGCCAAGCCTTTGCTGCCAGGTATCAGATCCTCTGCAACTGAAGAACTTAGGTTGATGATTAACAAGAATTAAGCCATGCAGAAGGTATAAAAGCTCACATTAGAAGGCTAGTTTATAACATTGTTCATTAGGCAATAGTTTGATGTAAAAAAAAAAAAAAGACAGTTCAATGTTGTATTTCCATTACTTGCTTTTATTATACTAAAGGTTTTTATACACCATGTACTCTCTGCTGGGAAATATGACTTCTGAATTGCTTCTCCACCCCCCAAGGGTGTTAGCGCTCTCAGAGTTCTAAAAATGAGTCTTGCATTTAAAGCACATCCAGAAAGACTTTGACTAATGTTCCTGTACAGGAATAGAGGGGTTTTTTCAAAGGAGAAGTAAAGTCATCCTGAGCCTTCACTTAATATTGGAGGCAAAACCCATCCCACCAGTTTCCTTTAACACAGAATTATTTAATATGCCAGCATATTCATTTCCATACTCCCACCATGATATCTTGGATGCTTTCCTAGAGGCAGCGTGACAGCCAAGAACTCATGCTTATCATCATCACCCACTGAAACAGAAGTGGACAAAAAGGTACTGTGATGTTTGAGCCACTTGTTTGAGCAAAATGGAGCTCTGATGATCTCCTGGGGTTAAGGAACATGGACCAACACAGGACAAGTACAAAGTGCATGAAACCTTTAAATCCTGTATATGTACATGTGTATGTATATAAGTATGCTACAAAAAAGGAAGGCAAAAAGGCCTCATTTATGCTATTTTAGCACCATAAAAATGTCTTGGTTTGTCACTTTGCTGGAGGGAGGAGAATAAGAAGGCAAGTATTATATTATTCAATTGATAACAGCTGCAAATGTGAATCAGATTAAAAGAATGAGTCATTCCCATTCTCATGGTCAATTACCAAAGTCTGCTGAGGCAGCTGATGCTAGAAGTTTCATCAGTGCAATTTCATGATCTGTAGTCCTGAGGGTGACTCAAGTTATGAGCAGCCAGACCTTGGCCCATGGAGTGAGCTGGAAAGGGATTTCCTGCCCTCACCCTGCCGAAGGACTAGGGTTATGACAGTGCTTCTGCAGGGGAAATGCTGACCCTGTTGCAAAACCCCAGCATTGCAAAGAAGCACCAGCACCACTGCACATCCTGATTTTTTGAAAGAGAAGTGTGGAAAATAGATGAAGCACAATCCTGATTGAGAATTGAATCCTCCTGGATTTGGATGCGACGTTTATCAGAGCAAAAAGGGGCTAGGTAGGATCTAGGATTTTTCTTCGTATATTTTTGCTTCCCATCAGTAAATACAGGGTGCTAGCTTATCAACTGGAAAAGGATTCAAGATAGATAACTCAAAATATTTCCCAGTGATCTCTTGGATATTTACATCAGTTTTGGCTCTGTGAAACAGCACAAAGGCAATTTTACCTCTTATAAGAAAAATCTGCACCTCTCATGAAGTCACCTCTATTCAAGAGCAGCTTCTTACAGCATACTTCCACTTCCTTCCCTGGACTCTGAGGTTGCTGTCAGCTCACAGCCCAGCAGCTAAACACGGAGTCTTGGCTCCTCTTTCTGCAAGTGTCCTGGGCCAGAGAATCAAGGAAAGACTGGAGAGCACAGACAATTCAGAGGAGTGTTTGGCTGTACAAAATATCTTTCCCAGCTAGGAAGCCTATTTGCCCTTTGGCAACTTTAACTCCTTGCACAGAGTTTCATCGTGAATGCTTTTGCATTTGAAGTGAAAGGCGGTAACTCTTTTGACTGAGGCGTATTGCAACACCATCTCCCTTAAATAGCCACAAACCCTTATTATTCTCATCTCTCTATTTTATTCTAATAAGACATTACCCCTGCAACCCTTTTGACATTTAGGCAGGGAGGGGATCTGGTAGTTAGCCAGACATTGCATTTCTAGTGAAAGTCTGCCTCAGAAGTCTTGTTTTTCTAAAGCTGACCTGTTGAGTGATTCAATAGGTTCATACTAGTATATGGCAAAGTACAGCTCCATTGGTTAGCATCCTAAATCTTCCAGATGGCTCATTAGAAAGATAAGAAGCAGAAGAAAATTCACTATCAAAGATCACATTGTGGCAGCAGCATCCATTAGCCTGAAGCTCACAACAAAAAGCTACCATGCCTCGGCATTTTTGAGTACACTGCACTTTCAGCCAGGATGCAGGAGAAGATCAAATTTAGAAAAGTAGAGCTTTAAATAGGGGTTCAGTTCAAAAATAAAGTGTACCCTTGGAAGTTATGTTCCTATAATAAATTTAGAAGCAAGAACAGAATAAAAAATTTACTAGCATTCTCAGGTGACAGGCAGTGTAGTCAGGTGGACATCCCCGAGTATGACATGCTGTTTCAAATACAGACTTCCAGGAAAAGCAGGGGCAGGACGATGTCTTCTTTTTCTGTTTATTACACAGTGCTAAGAACATCAGAGATGTGTGAAAAACTATAAATCTTCATATGTAGGCAATCTGTCTCAAATGGCCTGACAGCTCATATCAATAGTTCTGTGTACTTACTGGTTGTCTCCTGGTTTCCAAGTAATGAGTATCTCTGTAGCCAAATTTTCAAACCTCTGCTTACAACTAGGCACAGAAATAACAGGTTATTCACATGTGTTCTACCCATAGCAGCTTCGAGTCTGACATGCTTGGGCAGATTTTTAAAGCACTTGACAATAGTATTCCAAAAATAGCCTAAAGAGAATTGGGTAAGATGTTGTCCCCAGAAATTTTGTGGTGGAAAATGTTCAATATTTCCAACATCTAAAATTCATTTCAAAGCAGACTTGTTTGAATTCAGGGAAGGAGGAATTGAACACAGAAAGAGAAATAAAAATGGGTGTTCCTGTTCGTTTAATTTGCAGAAGGGAATAATTTTTCTGCTCACTGACATTCTATGAGAGATTCCATCCAATGTTTTGGATGGAAAAACATTCACGAACAAAATGCAGTATGGTATGATATACTAACAGCATATTAGCTCTTGTGAGTTGAAACTACAACAAAAATACATTCTGCAAACTTTCAGCTTGTTGAAAATGTTGAAGAAAGTTATTTGTTGTTGACTTAGGCTGATATTTTCCCAGCTATTTGAAGAATTGCCACAAATCAGAAAATTGATTATTCATCTGGCTTGAATACTATTTTGTTTGTTTCTTCGGTTTTTTCAATCTATCTCTACTTTTAGATGAGTTTATGATGAGAGAGAAAAATCAGTCCTATACATTTCCCTGAAAATATCATTTACTGGGTGAACTGGCAAAAACAACTTCCTGCTCCTGCAGGTGATGATCTCTCAGGAAACACGAGGACAGACTCTAATTTTATGCAGATAATGAAAGTATGATGGACCTACTTAAGGAGGTCCTATTCTTCCTACTCTATTTAAAAGTTTGCTTAAGGAAGAGACTGGTTGGGTTTGTATATTGCGGTTGTTGTATTACACTACAAGATACAATATACTACATTTCTTATTCCTTATTGCTGACGTTTTAACCAGTTTATGTCACTGATTGGTTAGACTATCATATATTTATATTATATGTTTAGATTACTTATACAGTTAAAAAAGGAAATGTCTTTCCATGTTTGCTTTCTTTTCAGGAAGTAAGAGTAAAAATATAATTAAGCTTTTTTTGGTGACAGAAATATGGCGTTAAATATAGGAAAAAGTGGTTTGTGCTGCATAATAACCATTAAACTTCTGTTGATTCTAGTAATATTTATGACAATTATCTTTCCAGTTATTGAATCTGGTCTGGGTGTACCTTTAATTATGTAGTTGATAGTTTCTCATAGGTTGGTATTGGGACTTTAACACCTTTGTCAGCAAGTTGAACAGTGGGATTGAGTGCAACCTCAGCAAGTTTGCCAAGGACCCCAAGCTGTCTGATGTAGAGGGAAGGGATGTCATCCAAAGGGACATGGACAGGCTTGAGAGGTGGGCAGTGTAAAGTTCAATAAACTCAGGTACCAGGTACTGCACCTGGGGAAGGCAATCCCAGGAACAAATACAAACTGGGAGGAGAATGGATTGAGAGCAGAGCACAGTCCCTGGAGAAGGACTTGCAGATGTTGCTTGACAAGAGCACAGCATGACCCAGCCATGGGCACTCCCAGCCCAGAGAGCCAAACGTGTGCTGGGCTGCATCCAGAGCAGTGTGGGCAGCAGGGCAGGGAGGGGATTCTGCCCCTCTGCTCTGCTGAGACCCCACCTGGAGGGCTGCATCCAGCTCTGGGCTCCCAGCACAGGAAGGACATGGACCTGTTATTATGAAAGTTATTTAAAAGACATTTTACTGACAGCACAGCCTTTTGTCAAAGCCAGCATGCGTTCATGAGAGGGAAGTTCTGCTTAACCAAGTTAATTCCGTTTTATGAGAAGAACACCCATCTGGCTAGCCAAGGGGAGAAAGAAGATGTGGTAATTTTGGATCCTAGCAAATGTTTTGATACTGTTTCTCACAGTATCTCACTGGACAGCTAGACAAGTCTGTGACATTCTGGGTGACCAGTTGCTTGACTTAAAGAGTTGTAGTAAATGAGGTCACATCAGGCTGGTAGCTAGTTGCCATTGGGATCCCCAGGGCTCAATTTTAGGGCTAGTACTCTTCAACATTTTTATAAATAATCAGTATCAGGAATCAAATAAACGCCAAACAAAACTAAAAAGCTAACAAAAAAAAAACCCCAAACAACCACCCTCCTCCAAAAAAAACCCCCAAAACATAAAATAACAAAACAAAACTAAGCAAAACAAAAAAACCCAACACAAACAAAAAAAAATTTAAAAAAAAAAACACATACAAAAAAAAAACCCAAAAAACCCAACCAAGCCACCAAAAACAAGGGGAAGGATAGAAAAAGGGAAAGGGGAAAAGAAAACCCCAAGGAGAGAAAGCACAAAATGTTTACAAGAAAGCAAAGTCAAGACTACACATGCTGCCTGGCTAAAAAGAGAACTCAAGATGACACAAGAAAGTTCTGATAGCTTTCCAAAAGCAAGGGTAAAAAAAGAGGTGTTAAAACATGCAGAGATGAATAGAGCAAGCAAAGAACCCATGGCAAGCACAGACAAAGAGAAACATACTGCCAGTACATTCTGCCTTCTCTTCAGGGGCTTTCAAGGACACCAGAAAAAGGGAACAAGTGAGTTCATTGAGGAAGAAAAAATTCCATGAGCACCCTGTTGATCCAGGAAGACTGCTGGTGACAAAATGCCTTTGACTAATAACACTCCATGAATTTTGTCCAAAGCAGGGTACCTCAACCCCACTACTGACGTTGCTATGTAAGGAGACTTGCCTGTAGTGAAAATGTGGGAATGTTTTGGGGTTTCAAACCTGTTGTGGAGGTACCTTTCAGGTCATGGTATTGGAGAGGTCCATACACAGCCCTGCAATCTCTAAAGCAGGAAATGGAGGAAGACATTTCTGGAAGGACATTAAGAGCTGACACTGGTCTTCATGGCCACTTCAGAGTTTTTGCTAAGTTCCTTCTTTTCTCTTTTACTATCTGAACTTTTTATGAACCCATCCCAAAATAAGCCCTGTCTGACCCCCACAGCTCCTTTTCCCCATGTTATAGATGTGATCCCAGACCCGGGCATGGCTGATGCTCTGCTGAGAGATGAAGTGGGCACACGCCTCGAATACTGCCCACATCTTCAGAGCTCATCCTTGTCTGTGTGGAGGAGACAAGGATTTGACTGTTCTGCTTCCCTGGCAGCTGATGGATCTGGCTGAGGTGGGGATGCAGTGACCAGGACACCACCTTGCAGGCTGGTGTTAATCAGCCAAGCCCTGCCATTGCCAGCCAGTGACACCTCCCAGACATGGGGTGCTCAAGGCAGCGTTTCCCTGCATGTAGCAGCAGGGTCCATGAGATCTGAGAAAGTGAGGGCTGCCAGCAACAACCAAAAGAGGATGAAGCACGCTGGGTAAGCACCCTGTGTAAGCAGCTGATGGGCCTTTTGTGGGATATATTCTGGGAATTTTACTTGCATGCCAGAAGAGTGCAACTGAAATGGGAATCACCCTTACATCAATTTTAGCCGGATAGAAAATAAAGCAATCATTGTAATTACAGTAAAATCATGTCAAACAGCTAACCTTTGGCAGATGTTTTTGCAACTTGGCTGGATTTCAATGGATTAATCTTGCATTCAGATTTGAATCTGGATTTTACCCCTTAATACTTCATTTTTTTACCATTTAATGTAATTTCATTCCATGCAATCTCCTCAGCAAGAACTTTTGTCGTGACATAGAGCCGACTGGATGTCATTGCACCATTCACTTCATCTGGGCTATCCCTCTAGATCAAGAATGTTTGTATGTTTATAAATTTAGCCAGGCTGAAAAATTAGCTTTCAGAGGGGGGCACAAAGAGCCTTTGATCTTGAGCAACAATCAGCAATAAGCTTTTGATTCTTGCACTTGCTTATATTGATTTGCCATGGCTTACAAACTCAAAACTCTCTTCCCAAGCAGAAGGAAAGAAACACCTCCTTTGTTCATTATTCAGATTGTTCCATCTTGTCCTTTAAGATAAAAATGTATGCTTTCCACACCTTTCTAAGGTATAGATATTGCATTTTCTTAGAGTTTTGATTAAAATAGAATTTCTTGTTTACTCATCAATGTACATCAGAAGTGATAGGGAAACACCACTGAAGGGTCACCCAAAACAGTAGATGCCTCTTCTTCAGAAAAGTGATAATATGGAGTTAAACAGAACTGAAGAGTTATAGCACAAATCAACCCACTTGCCCCCACGTTGCATTGCTGCAATTGCTCTCATCCACTGAAGCTGTCCTCTGACTGCAGAGCAGTTCTCCAACTCCTTTGCAACTCCTTTCTCTGAGCTTTCTCCAGAGGCTGCTGCACTGCCCTATTTCCTATAGTTTTTATTCCTATAGGCTTTTATCCTAACTCCACAGTCAGACTAATTTTCTGCTTTATAACAATAACTTGTGTCAAGTAGCCATCAGACTTTATTTCCTTATTAGAGACACGTAGGCAGTACAACACACACAATGCCAATAATGTAGTATTATTTATGGTTTATGGATGTTTATCTATTACCTGCCAAAACTGTGACTTTTATTCCTGCCTGGCATAATGTTTTGGCATAGTCTTTTGACATTGAAAGAGAGAGCTAATCCTCATCCACATCTCAATGAAAATCAAAACACAACACTCCTCTGTAAACTTGGAAAGTGATTACCACTCATTGCTGCAAAGCAATTACAATGCAAAGAACAGGAAAAAGCCAAAGATGAGATTTGATTTGAAGGTTCTCTCTTAAAACCCTAGACTCTCATTCCATCCACACATGTGATGGAAAAGTTTTAGCAGCAACATTTTTTGCTAAGTAAACAATAGCAAGTTAAGACAAAGGGAAAGTATTCTCATTTCAGTGACATCTAAACAGCAATAATTTATGCCTAGCAAATTGTTATGAATAGCTTTCATGTTCTGAAACTGCACAGACCTCCTTAATCTTAAGTTGTCCGTATTTAAGGAGGTTTTGCTTAAACTAAAATGAAACTACAAAATACCTACAAAATATTAGTGTTCTCTTTTTATAGTCACATAATAATTTAGTTTTGCTAACACAAATTCACTAATCCAATTAAATTTTTTTTAAAATAAATTCTACCTAACTGATGAATATCTTGCAGTTCCAAAAGTTCAGTTCCAGCAATATTGTTTAAAAAAAGTTTTAGATAAATTCCTAAGGTGAATATCTAAAAAGTGAAATAGAAGCAGTAAAGAAATTAGTCATATCTGCTTGTCAAACTGTTTTCAATTTTGAATACACATACAGAAGGCAACACTCAAAATTTATAGTTTCAAATCCTGTAATATCTTTAGAATATGTGCCTCCATCTTTCAAACTAGATTAGAGAAGAAGGTCATAAAAAATTCAAATTTTTGCATCAAATGCTTCAAAAAATACGCATGGCAGATCCTACATAACTGTGTAACTATATACATATATATATATAAAATCATCTTTACATATCTAAATCTGCAGCAACACTGAAGTAGGTGAAGATCTTAGTGCATTTTTAGAAACAGTCTCCTACTTCTAGCAATGTTTCTAACTTCCCTCCCACAGAACTACCACTTGAGGGCTGATGTGTAGAAAGGAAGAGAGTTTGTGTATACCAAAAATAGACTCCCCTTGCACACAAGTAAGTGTAATTCCAGCTGAAAGGGTCTCTGGGAGAGACAAAAGCATGAGAAAAATTTTCACAGGGAGTATACCAACATGCGTAACTTTAGGTTGTCTCAACAAAACTTCTGAAGATGTTGTTGCATATTTTTAATGAGGAAGAACCCTGGCCTCTCACAACCCCAGCTGTCTGGGCAGTTTAACCACTCCACTTGCATGGATCTGCAAGCCCTCACTGCAGAAGCTCCTTACCTCATTTACAGCAGCACTATCATATTTCACTGGATATGATAAGGCTGTGCAAGGATAAGGAAGAGGAACTCAGGTGGCTGAGTTCCCACAAGCACTCTGATATTGCAGAGCTGTAAAGTGTTCTTGACGTGATTTTTAATTTTAAAGAATTGCCACTTGTGACCTCCAAACCTACATCCCAAACAAGGACACACTGAATTTATTTTGAGAAGTGGAAGAAAGCATCTCATAATTATACTGCTTTCAGCTGCTCACCCTCTATGCATTAAGCTTTCTAGAAAATTATTTTCCACAAGTGTTTCTGTGTAAAACTTCTAGTACCCTATAGAGAAAATGTACTTTATCTCTGGGGGCACAGAAATCTTAAAACATGGATCTCGTGGATAGGTAGAGAAAAAAGAAATTTATCAGTTTAAACAGATGGACAAGAGGCAACAGTCACAAGTCATAGCAAGGAAAATTCCAGTTGGATATAGGGTAAAATAATATTGCCGTATGAGTAGTTTAAGAACAGGCCAAGTTGCCCAGAAATATTGTGAAATCTCCATCCCTGGAGTATGCCAAGATACGACTGAGAAAATTTCTAGAAAAGTGAGATGGCTTTGAAATCGGACCTCCTTGAAGCAAGAGGCTGAGCCAGATGACCTGCAGAGTTGCTTCCACTTTCAGCTATCCTGTGGCCCCACATTCTTGCCGCAGCATCACCTTTCAGCACAGCTGAAAGCCAGACTACATCCCAGAGCAAATCCTGGGAACAAGCTTATCATGTGGCATTGTGCAATTCACATCACAGAAATTTTACTATCACTCAGGCTAAACACTTGCCACCTTAATTTCATCCTTCATGGTAAATTTTCACATGATGGTTATAATTCAATTTTTAAAAGAGCTTTACAACTTTTAAGTATGTAAAGTATTCCCTTTTATTATCTCTATAGTAAATAATTCATGTCTAAAGCTTAATCTTCCCTCCCAAATCACATCTAAGCCCCAAAATAATTTTCCATTTTCTTCTATTTGGCTGCTGTCCAAAAGAAGACAGTAAATGTAAAATCTTGGCCCCTCTGCACCCAATTGAGCATTTTAAAATTTGTTTTCATTATGTCAGATTTTCATGGAACCATCATAGAATAGTTTGGATTGGCAGGGACCTTAAAAATCTGGTTCCAACCTCTCCCACCAAATAGACCTAGTTGGCAAGAACTCCATTCAGCCTGGCCTTGAACACTTTTAGGAATGGGGCATCCACAGCTTTTCTGGCCAACAGGTTCCAGTGCCTCACCACTCCCTGAATAAAAAATTTCCTCCTGACATCCAATCTAAATCTCTCCTCTTTTAGTTTTAAACTGTTCTCCATTCTCTTATCACTATTTTCCCATGCCAAAATCAGTCTCTGCCTTTTCTGTAAGCCATCTTCAAATACTGGAAGATTGCTATATGGTCTAGTCAGAGCCTTCTCTTTTTCAGGCTGAACAACGCCAAATCGCTCATAGGAGAGGTGCTCCATCCCTCTGATCACCTTGGTCTCCTCTGGACTCCCTCCAGCAGCTCCATGTCCTTCCTGTGCTGGGAGCCCAGAGCTGGATGCAGCCCTGCAGGTGGGGTCTCAGCAGAGCAGAGGGGCAGAATCCCCTCCCTGCCCTGCTGCCCACACTGCTCTGGATGCAGCCCAGCACACGTTTGGCTCTCTGGGCTGGGAGTGCCCATGGCTGGGTCATGTCCAGCCTCTCAGCCACAGCACCCCCAAGCCCTTCTCAGCAGGGCTACTCTCAGTGAGATCATCTCCCAGTCTCTGCTCTTTTCTGGGATTGCCCCAGTCCAGGTGCAGCACCTTGCACGCACTGAATTTCCTGAGGTTGTCCTAGGCTCACTGCACAGGTTTGTTTATGTGCCTCTGGATGGCATCCTGTCCTATGGTGTCAACTGCACTGCTCAGCTTTGTGTCATCTGCAAGCTTGCTGAGCGTGCACTTCATCCCTCTGTCTGTGTCACTGATAAAGGTATTGAATAGTACCAGTTCCAGGACAGAGTCCTGAGGAACACTGCTCTTCACTGGCCCTCCACCTGGACTTAGAGCCACTGGCCACAATTTTCTGCCTGAGTCCATCCTCCACTTCCTTGTCCACCAAATAGTTCACCCTTCAAATCCATATCTCTCCAATCGGAGATAAGGATGCCATGTGGGACTATGATGAAAGCCTTACATAGAACAAGATAAATTAAATCTATACCTGGGATTAATCTATTCTTGTGTATTTCAGTTAGTATTTCCTGAAACTGTCTTGATTTGTTATTATTTAGATTGAAAACAGATAGTACTTCTATACGTCTATATGCATGTCTGATTCTGATTTTTCAGTGCAATTTTGTTCACAGTTCTCTGCATTTGTCTTTCCAGAAACTCTAAGTAAGATGTCCCTGACCTCTGAATATCTATTAACTGAGACTCAACTTATCTCTGTCTCTAGAATCCAGTTCTAGTTTTACCTGTATTCTGTTTCTGGAGCCCCAGTCATATGGCTTGGTGTAAAACCATATGCAAGTCGTGTCAGTTAATTACTGGGCAAAAGTTCTCTATGTCTTTAATTGTGATTCCTCTTAATTCTTTCTATTCTGACAGTATGCAACTTCCCAGAAGGAAAACAAGCCACAAAGCCAGTCTGAATTCCTTGGTGATCTGCTTTTACCACATCTGACTTTCTTTTATTAGATATATGCACAATTAGAGTTATAATTATGGCTCCTATTATCCCATCCTTACTAATCTGGTGACAGATGTTCCCTCTGGCATTTGGTAGTTCTGATGAGGCAGATAAGTTAAGGAAGATAAGATATAAACTTGGATTGTCGACACACCATTGTCCAATGGTAAGAAGAAAGGCTAGGTGATCAGAAGTGGGGAAGGAAATTTTTATGCTCAGCCATAGACACTGAGATTCTAACAGGGATGAAATAGTACAAGTGAGTGCATTTATGGAAAACCAGATGAGAGCTGCCGGATGGGTGGAGGCATATGCTCAGCAACATTATTTAGAAAAATAAAATTGTCTGGAAATAATAGCAAAAAAGCGTACACATGGGGAGGAAAGAAAGGAATGTAGAAATTGAATTTTTTCTTCACATTAACTAGCTTGCTTTTTCAGGGCTTTTCCCTCCTTCCTAGATTTCTTTCAAAGTTACTTAGCAACAGTTGTTTGGAAGATAATGTGTTTGTCTGAGATTGCCAGGTGGCATAAATACCCCCTAAAACCAGAAGAAGTGTAGGTCATTCAGTAAGGTGTATCAATGAATCAAAAAAAAGTGATAGGAAGCCGCAGAAAACTCAGAGAGAAACATCTCAAAGGAGAAGCACTTAATATGAAATTATTCTAGAAAGTGTGAAAACAGGGCTCTACTGCTAAGAATAGTCTGAGGCAGCAAAGAAGCAAGCAGGAAATCTGGATGCATGTTGTCACCTACTCGCCCTTAGCAATCACAGTGAGGTAAGCTCTCATATGTCAGTTTTGCATATTGAAGTTGAGAGAAGAACGAGGGAAGAGAAAAAGTACTACAAATATCTTTTTGCTGGTATCATAATCTATAGAAACTGAAGTAATTAGTAAAGATTTCCACGGCAACTTCTTCATTAAACAACACACAACTAACCAAAAAACCCCCAGGGTTAAGTCAACTCTTCTGTGATTGATCCTCTATGCTAAACTGGATCTTCCATGGCCAGTACAGATTCCTGTATGAAGCATGCTTCTCCAGCTAGCCCGAATTTTCTGTGCCAGAGTGCATTTCTGAGTAGACTAAGGAAGATCTTTATAGGCTCACCAAACTGATATCCAGGCCAAACTTCAAGCTTAGGGTTCTTCAGTGCTGAGGCAACAAATACAGCTCTTCCACCCCACCTTTAATAAAATGTCACTAGCCCCCTGCAGAGGCAAAATATACACATCAGTACACTAGTCTTGGGTAAAATAATAAGGCATGGGAAAGCCTTGAGCAGAAACACTGCAGCAGATCTGCTGGTCTCATCTATGTTGCTCTTTAAGCCTTCTCTCCTATTCTGTTCTGTGGCCCCTGTCACTCCCCAACAAAGGTGTATCCACAGAATATGAGGCATATCTGCTCTGCACACAGGTTTCCTGCTTCTGTCTCACAAGCCACTAAGGCATGTTTCCAGCTTCTCTTAGACAAAAAAAATTTTCAGAAAACAACCACCACAACAAGAAGAAAAAAACAAAAAATTGCTCCCTCCAAAAATCCACAAAAATGTTTAAAAATACACAAAAAAACCCCCACCCCCAAAACAAAACAAAACAAAACGAAAACACACTCCCCCTAAAAAAAAAAAAAAAAAAAAAAAAAAAAAAAAAAAAAAAAGAGTGAAAAAACATGGAGAGGGGATGCGAGTCAGAGATATGTTCTCCAAGCTGCGAACCTTTCATTCCCAGGGCTGCTCTCAGACAACGGCAGTACATGTTTGCACCCATACCTAGCATCCCAAACTGGTCTGGAAGGCTGGCACCTGGTCCTGAGGATAAGTACATGTGCATGCTTATGTGCACATGTGCATATGTACAGACGTGTATGTGGAAGGCAAATTTTAGGCAAAGGGCTCCTGCCTGGATGCTGAGTCGGGGAACCAGCTGCTCGTTGTCAGGTAAAGCTTTCTTCATCCCCAATAGGAGGCAAAATAAGTCACTGCGCTCCAGGACAGCTCATGTTTGATCTCCTCATTTGCATGGGCCATTGGATGAGAAGAGGTGCCAAATCCAAGCCTCTCCACAGCCCCTACACTCCCACAGCCACGTGGAGATCACCAACGAGACAAAATCTTGCTTGAGTCCTGGACTTCTGCATGCTCTGGAGCTGGCACCTGGTAGAAAGTTAAGTCTGAATGCCTGTAATTGAGAGAGTAGTAGAAGAGGAACATTGTTTAAAAAGCTGCTTACTTTAAAAATCTTGCTAGACTCCTCCAAATGAACATGTGCTGGGACTGGCAGTGTTTTGCCCGAGGAAACAGGCTCCTCAAAAAGCTGTGTGTCATTACGTCCCTTCAGATCAGCCCCCAGATCAAAATGACAGTTCTGCCTGAGAGAGCCATGCATACGATCTAGAAAGAAGGCAGTGTAGCTGCTACAGGGAAAATCTGGTAAAAGAAGAACAACATAATGGAACTTTAAGTTCCCTGTGACAGTCCTGCCTTCTTGCAGCTGCCACTTCCACCTGCCCTGTGTTCCCATACCTGAGGCTCCTGGACCAGCCAATACAACCAAGTCAATGAAAGACTTCGCTCCAGAGATAATCCAGGTCTATCTGGGTCTAACCCTGATGAATCCCTATATCCTCTGAATCCAGTTGGCTCTGAGAAAAAGAGACACACCCCTCACTTTCTCCAGTAGGGAGAAGAACCAAGAACATCAAGCATCTTGTGACAAAGTGGTTTGGGTGAAAGTCTCTACTGGCAGTGGCATGACCTGAGCTGGCTGCCCGAGTGTGGGAAGGGTGGGGACTGGGGTGTGGTTTCTGCTTGCAGAGCCTGTAGTCAACCGTGCAGCTGAGCCCTCCAGATCCTGCAAAAACTTAATCTGCAACACATCAGCTTAGGTAGTACTGACCAGGAAAATGGAACTGGTATACAGCACAGAAGCAGGGGTGCAGGAGGGTTTGTGTCTGTGATTTTGAGGTGCAGAAGCATTTTCTTAAGTGAAGGCCAGAGTGATTCCATCACCTCTCTGCCGTAACTGAAGACTATGAGGCTGACCACCTTGAAAAGCTGAAGCAGCATAGGTTGCATTATCCTGAGCTGTTACACCCCTCCAGTGAGAAAAAGGGAACAAAACAGCATCTAAGGGAAGGTCTTGTAGGGATGAGGAGATCTGTGTTCTGGAAGGATGTTCGATGCCCTTGACAAAACCAGTGGTGTCTGGCTTTCCTCCACATGCAAGGATACCTGTTCTTGTGCAACAGTTACTGGTAGCTGTGCTTTTGATCCCTGCTGCTGTGGCAGGGTCTGCCCTACACCACTGCTCAGCATAGCAAGGGCAGATGGGTGGGGTGCTGGATGGCTCTGGGTCAGCAGCTCTGCCAGTGACAGCAGCTGGAGGGAGAAAATGTGGTGCCACAAGCATGCATGTAGCCAGCAGTGGTTGCTTGTGGCTGTGTGAGTAGCCTGTGCTGTATGGCTGGCAGTGGAGCTAGGTATCCCAATCACAGCAACGTGCATGAACTCTGCTTCTCTGTTCAATGGCAGCATGGACATACTCTGGTCTAGAGATAAAGTCTGGATTGGCCTATTGTGCTGGATGTGTCTGTAAATCACAGTCACTCTGATATAGCTTTTCCCAGGTGTGACGCTTGGGGGTGTCCATAAGCCTGGAGTTTTCTCCCCAGAGTTGCACTTCAGTGATTCCCTAAAGTGTCCTGAGTGTGATTCAAGACAGAACTTCACAAAGCTGACGGATGAAGTCGTGAAGCTGTGGTAAAGCATTCAGGGTCTCGTTTCTCTAAAGTGATCTTAAGCCACTGCATTTCTTTTCCTTCAGATTCTCATTTATAAAAGAAAAATAAATATGCCTTATGTCTCAAGGGTACTCATAAGTTATGGCTGATAATTAGAATAATATATACAATTATTATGGTAAATGAGCCCATATAAACAGATAAAAACTGCTGTGTTTAATCAGAGGAAAATGTCATCAAATGATTGTCAGCAGAGACTGTAAATATACTGGTTTCTTCACAAAGTGATCTCTCCAGTGCTGTGATCTAAGTAAGTATATCTCACATTAGCTCAGTCCACAATGCATGGAAATAAGCCTTTCTGCAAGACTGTCTATTTATACAGTAGAGAATAGGCAAATGTGAGCTCTGCCTCCTCCTGCTCCAGGCTAAAAAGCCCATGAGGGTGTATTAGTGCAGATAACACAAGGTAAGTGTCACAGATAAACTCCAAGAGCAAACTGTGCTGGCCAGCAGAAACTGATGGCTGAGCCATTCTCCTGGCCCTCATTGCCACAGCATGACAGCTTTCTGCAGAAAGCCCCTGCATTCTCCTTTACTCAACAATTCAACTTTAACAACAGCCAATCTGGGGAATGTAGTTTGCAGCAGCAAAAAAAAAAAAAAAGAAAAAAGAAAGTGAAAGGAGGGAAGTGCATGCAGTTCTGCTATGTCTGTGATGGATATTTGTTGACTCCCAGCCATTGGAATATTGAAGCACTTTTCACTGAAATCAGAGGAAGTCAGCTTTGAAAGAAGAAAATAATGCTCAAAGAAAGGATGTTTGCCTCTGCACCAGGCTGATTTTCCACAGTCCATTTCTGTGTATCTGAAACCAGGCATTGATAGCAGGAGCCCTGGCACAGAGCACCTCTCTCAAGTGCACAGCACCGGCAGCTGCTGCTGTCAACTCCACAAAAGGGAGCAAATCCTGCAGCCTTTGTGCACCCACAGTTGCATTGCCACAGCGCACCAGATTTGTCCTAACTCAATTTTTCATTTTCCTCCAATGTTTCAAAGTTCTTAAAATATTTACATTTATTAAAAAGATAGTAACTAATTGACCATCAGCAGTTGAAAAGGTGTATTTCTAAATAAACTGCTGGCATTTTTTCAAGAAGAAATAGGATCTGATACAGGCGCCTGAGAAATTTCTTTAACAATATTTTTTCACTTCCAAAATTTCTACTGCCTGTTGATTTTACAAGACAAAGCATTTTTTACTTTTATTAAAGTAAGTCTACATTTAGAATTCCTCTTTTAATCTAGGAGATTTCTGGCACAATAACGTCATGTTTCTTCATGTTTAATGTGTTACTAAAATATGCTGTTGACAGATACTTTGCCAGTAGTGATTTCCCCTGGGAAAATGAAGTAGTATAGACTTCCTTCCTCATCTGAGAAAAAACCCCAAAACACTCAAATGTGTTTTTCCAGGCAGCTGGTCAAGGAAGCAGGTGTCAGACTCACAAGAAAGTCTGCAAGTTCTGCATCACAGCCCCCTTCTTCCCCTGCCCAGCTGATGGCAACACCCGACACACACTGAAACTGTTCCTTGTTTTAGTAAGAAAATACTTCCTTGTTGCCCTGAGAGCATTTAGCATATACTATATATAATTTGACAGTAATTTCTCCTGCAAGTTGTACAAACAACTTCCAGTTCACATTGTGTTTATTTCCTGCCACAGCTATCTGTCATTTGTGGAAGCTAACGTTTCTTTGCAAGCTGTCCAGCTGCTTGATTTGGATACTTGGCAAGCTTGGCTATATTTTCTAATTTCATAAATCTCCTTTCCAGCCTTCTGCCTCTCCTGTCTCCCCTGCAGCATCTATCTCTTTCCCTTATCCCTACAACTGGCTCACTAATCTCACCCATTCATTTCCAAATCAGTATCAAAATCCCCATTCCTCCATGCATTTAAACCCTCTAAGGACTTTCTTCCCTTACACACTGGGCTCTGTTATGCTCTCTCCTTCACCCTGCTCCTCCTGCCCTAGCAGTACCAGCCTGCTCTCTGCCCCAAGCACAATCTCCCCTTGTTGAGGCCGGAGCCATCTGGACCCACAGCCCTCCTCTGCACTGATTCCCGCGGCTCTAGGAATTTACCGCATGCCCTTCCCCTGACAATTAATTTCTTTCCTCCATCCACTGCTCTTCAGGCTGTAAATCAAGGATTACTATTGCTCTCTGTCAAGCATTTTTAAGAAGCAAGCTGGATTAGGCAGTCTACAGATTGAGGTGAAATCATGTATTTTGTTGTCTTAAGAAGCGTTTGACAGGCAGGTCCTACATTGTGTGCCAAGGAACAGCTGATGAAAAGGAAGATGTTAAAAACATACACACAACACACGAGCTGCTTGAAAAGTTGGTATTTACAAGGGTTAATTCACAGCTAGGTGAGACATCATTATTTATTTCCTTATATTATTTCCTTATTTTATGTACTTGAGATTTGCAAAGAGGAAATAAAAAATGGCAGCTTCTTAATTTTGGGTAAACACTGGCAAAATTCCTGTTTCTGAAAGTGATGATTATATGCAGGTGGATTCCTACAGTAAAAGTTCACAGTGGATAGTGCAAAGCAAATCCCTCTCAATACAAGAAAAGGAAATAAAGATGAAGGGACAAGTGACACAAAGACTTAAAGAAACAGATTTATCATCACAAAGCACCAAAACCCTGTTAGCAGCCATGGGAAGTGACAGCAATAAAATTAGAGCTCAGCTTGTCATTTTGCCATTAGTTCTTTTTTTTTTTTTAAAGTTGCATTGGTCAAAAAGCTACTTTATCCTGATTTCCTGCAGGTTTGTGGGTTTATGTCTCCTAAATGCTCTACCAACTACCAAAGCAAACCAGTTTTCCCCAGTCTTGCGTGCCTCCTCATCAGTTCAGAGCACACGCAGCCCTTGGTCCAAACTGGCCCTGGCACAGGTTGGTGCACACCAGCCAGAGTGGTGCTGGAACCTCACTGCTCTACTAACCAGCTGCTGCCAATTGCTCAAGGGCACTTCTTATGTTTTAATTCCTAAACGAATTTTGTTCTCTATTCTACCTGGATACTAGCTTTCATAAAAATTATAAGAATTTATCTTTTGTATTTCCACTCCTCTTCCATGTAATGCTGCAGCAAAACAATGGGCTAAAAACTTACTTGGCAGAAGCTGGCAGGAAAATGGACAGAAGGTGTTAACAAGATCCCCAAGGCCTTGTTCTGGCAAGAGGCCATCATGCCACTTGGATGGCATCACTGCCTCATGTTAATTTTAGCTCTCCTCCCTGAGGAGGTCTGACACTCCAGTGAGTTATACCCTCCCAGTACAGCCAGAGTATATGCAAGGGAAGGAAAGTAAAGGATCTTGGTTTGTGCAGCAAAGCAATATATTGGAAGCCATATATGGGTCTTGGCTGCAGTGCTGGGTCAAAAAAATTACTTGCATTTTAAAAAATACATGGGAGGACTTTTTTTCCCCACACTGCAGTCCAATGCCTGCCTAGTAATTTTAAACTGGACAGGATCCCCTCAACCAAGCTGCCATTTGCACAGATGCTGGCAGATATACCTGCAGGGTGTTTCTCAGCCCAGCTGACCTGAATATCGAAAGCTACACCTGTTCTAGGAAAACTTTCCAGTTCTGGAACACTGACAGATGACCCAGCCCCTCCTCTTTGCAGTACTGGCATGAGACCTGCTCAGCCGTGAATGCTGTAAAAAGAACCAGAATCTGTGCCATGGCTGGGAGATACATCACTCCTCAACTACATGTCCAGAGCTGGGATTTGAGTGCCTCTCCTGGAATGCAGAGTGTCATTAAACCTGGAGACATTCCTTAGATTGGCGGTTTGACCACTCTGTCCTCTTATCACCCTTGATATAATACAGATGTTTACAATGCTTCCAACTTAACATCTCTTTCTCATCCAGAAAACAGCAGGGACTGTCCCTAAGCCTGTGTTTTGGCTGTACCTTGATGGTTTCAGACTTTCACGTTAAATAAATAAAAAAGCGTAGTAATATTATATGTTGCCAGTGACAGAAAAGCATCTGCATGGAGACCAGGGACTCAAAACCCACATCCAGCTTTGAGACTCAATGATGTAGCTGTTTTTTGTGCAATTCCAAGCAGCATCGCATTTCTGGCATTGACAAGAAGGAAGTTGTTTGCCAAAGTCCAATGGCAAAGTTGGCTAAACTTTGATGAAAGGCTAGGCAGACTCCCTACTGATCCCTTTTGGTTACAACCAAGGAAAATTCGCTGAGCTAGGTAAATCACCAACAACAAGGACATTAGTTCCTTTGGTCTTCCCCAAGAACCAGTTCATAGATATGACAGAGCACCAGGAAGCAGGCAGTGATAATTCTCCTTCCACGTGGGAGTCAGCACAACGTGTATCTAGCCTGCCTGCCACTTACCTGCAGCTCTAGAATATATAGCAATCGTAGCTGCTGTGTACTTGATCTTCTTCCAGGAGTACTTACAGAGTAACAGAATTAGGTCTCCCGTGAGCTTAAAACACCAACTTCAGCCATTATTTTCTGAGACTGATGGCCTTCTGGAATTTATATCCAAGACAAATCCTGCCAGTAACCTGGACAGAAATATAGCACGTCATTTAAGTGATTTGCACGCCACCTTCACAAAAGCTAAGAATGGGTTTCTCATTTACTCAGAGGGAAAGTTCATGAAATGTCCCATCTGCTATAAGTACTACCCTTATGGGTGACTTTCAGTGAAAGTCTTAGGCTCCCTGTTAGGCTGTTGGTTAGTGCATAACAAGCCCTGAAAAGCTTAGAGCATTAATTTGAGGCCACAGCTGCAGGGATGAGTGAGAGATAGCAGCCTGATAAGGACACAGAGATCTCTCACATTTCCTTATGTCATTTTCCTTGAAATTAAAATAAAGAGTCGTCCTAGTTAATAGGCTTTGAGTCAAACTTTCCTTTAGCCACAATGAAAGAAAGCTGCCATTAATCAGCTACTCATGTAACCACACTGAAACCCTGGAAATTAGAGCTGAAATAAGAAGCAAGCCTTATCTGAGTGCAGCTGTATTTTGCTTTCCTGCAATGAAAATGCATTTTTTACAAATATATTCCTGTATAATCCAAGTTTTACTTGTAAGGACTTCCTTCTGAAGTAATCAAACTTACATTCAAGGCAGATTTAAAAGGCTCGCAGAACACAAGCTGGGAAAATTCAAGCAAGACTAAAGCAGAAAGTATATGCATCATGTAAAATGATTTAAGGAAATGAAACGAGCTGTGCTAGAAAAACTACAACTAAGCAAGCTTTGTCTTCTAAGGATGTTTATGTGCTGCTCCATAACCTTCGTCTTAAACAGTTTTACTGAGATAAACCCAGCTCCCTGTCTACTCCTCATCTGCCTAGTCCTGCCATGAAGGGCAGCAGGTGGTGTAACCCAGACAGTCAGTGCCAAAAGCAACATACAAGGGTGGAGCTCTGCTCACTATACCCTCCGTGGGGTACTCATTTGATATTCTCTACCAACCAGGACCTGATTTTCAGAAACTTTGTAGAACTGCCCTCACTTTTCAGATGTCTCCTTTTGTACTGCTCTTTCTTGGAATATTGCAAACAGTAATTGGAATGGGAAAGAAAGAAATGCCAATAAAAATAGAGAAGCATAGGATAAGCGACAGTGAAAATGCCTTCCTCCATTCAAAACCTGGTTAAACTGAGCAAAAGACTGGTTATTTATAGACAGGATAAGGTAGGCACTCCCTGAGTAAGAGACATGTTCTCAAACCACATGAAGAGCAAGATCAGTCTTGATGTTTAGCTTATTATTTCATGGGCTGTATGCTGACCTCTCTTGTTTTCCTTTCCTTGACCTGGAAAACTGAGATGATGATTATAGGATCATTCAAGGACTCTGAATGTAATGTAGCTTTTGAGGTTAGTGGGGAAGAAAGGAGGGTTATTTCCATGTCTTGAACAGGTAGCTGCTGATAGGTTTTCATTTATATGCCTAGTTACCTTAGAATGGATTTCTTATATGTACTTGCAGTTTTATGTGCTACTTGCAGCTTTTGCAGTGCTAAGCTAAAGATGGGCCACAAGTGTTGCATTCCTGAGAAATAGTCCCTGTGATATTTAGCAGTCAGAGTAGTTGCATTGCCAGGCTTGCTCCATAGGGAAGTGATAAGCATATAACAAGCCGGTTGTCTGGCTGTTACATGCCACACATTAGTTGTCATGCCTTGGTTAAAATAACAAAGCATAAAATGCCTCTCTCTTTGCTGAAAATACAGCACATCGTAATAAAAGACTGACTTCTCTCCACTCTTACATGAGCAACTTCAATTTTATGGTTTTCTTAGGAAATAGTTTGAGCCATCTGATAAAATAAATTATTTCTGCAGTATCTTATGTCCATAATTTATTTTGAGTTGCATGAATTAAGGTATTACTTTTATCTCTTCCATCATGATAAAAATTACCACAGATGAATGTTACCAATTCACTTTTATGGACTTCATGGCTAAGAGAGTTTCATCAATGTCACTGCATGCTATAATTTGCATTTGGATATATTTCAGCTGAAATAGGGCTAAAATCATGAGTAACTAGGCAACTCCTCTTCATGTTCTGGGGGCCTGTCTATTTCAGTATACATACAGAGAATGATGCTCGAGTAAGCATACAGTTGTAACAGAAAAATAGCTAACCACTTTTTAGATTCTATGAATGTGGCATCTCCTAATTCATCCTCAGAAACACACACTATTCTGCACCTCCTGTCCAGATATTTAGAAAATTTAATTAGGTGCATAATCAGTCTGTGAGTAGAATTCCTGAAGGTCGTTTTGAGATGCTTGGATGGAAACAAAAGATCTTCAGCATTAAAAAGACTGTTTACATTCATTTTTTATAAAAGTCCAAAACTTGCTCTTAAACTCTTAGAAACACAGGCATTTTGCCTCTTTTGGTACCTTGTACCTGAATTGTAAGATCAATTAAAAGATTGTAATCAGTTAGAAATGGTAAGAAAAGTTAAATAAACTTTTCACAAGCAGACAAAATACCAAAACAAAATTAAACTCAACAAAATCCAGAGGACACTAAAGTTCCTTAAATCCTTTCTGCATGCAAGTTGTGAGCCACTTTTTTACTATATCTAGCATAAAAAGCTTTCAAAATGTTTAAGTCATTATTGCAATACAGTTTTCCTGTCTATTCTCCCGTTCACTTACTGTGCAAATGTACCATAAATACTTTTGTTATATAATTTGAAAAATATAATAGTATAATGGAGACTTGCTTTGAGCATCATAAAGTAGTTATCACTTCTTATCTACCGAGTCATTTTCCAGGTTATTAAAAGGTGGCAGTCACCAAAGAGTGCCTTGTAAAAACGTCAATTTTCTGTCATTGTGGAAAGCCCTTTCCAATACCTGTCACAAAGGCGCTTACAGAGCTGCAGCTATTGTGATTGAGGATATAAGCAAAGAGAGGTCTGTGAGAAGGGAGAGAGAACTTCTCTTTACAGGTCAGTTACTACAGCTGGACAAAACTTGACTGAGCTTGCAAAGCCTGTATCTCTCAGGTCAGAAACATTAGGAACAAAATTAAATTCTAAATACTGATCAAATATGAGGAAGATGATGCCTAGTGAGTAGCAAAGATTAATATTCTCATTGGCCTTACATCACACTTGATGGAGGTAAAAAGGAGCAGCCCCAACACTGGGAATAACTTCCCAGCTCTGGCTCCTGCTAGATCTTTCAGCTACACCTTCTTCCTAGGACTAACTCTTTGAATTCAGAGGATGCCCACTATCCAGTCTAAATCTGAATTAATATCTGCTTTAGACATAGCTGCTACTATCTCCACTTCCAGCAGGAGTGTATCTGCTTGTTAAAATTGGATTTCTACCTAGTTTCATGCATCTTTTTTTATTAAGCTTTGTGTCAAACTTGCAAGAAACTTTCATTACATAGAGAACAGTGGGCATGGACTACAACAACCACTCAGTAAAAACAATCTTTAAATAGCGAATGTCTGTGTTAAAGTTACTTTATGTGTGGAAATATTCAAGGCTGGCTGACTTTTCACACATTCAAAGCTAAACTACACAACTACATACTTGGGTAAAGAGACCTTGAAACTCCCACCTAGAAGTGCACTCACAGTCCCTCTGCCACTTAACCAAACTGTTCTTCAAAGAGTTGGGAAGGTGCCTAGAAGACAGACACATTAAAGTGGTGGGGTGAGATGCAGCCCCTCTGTTTTCTATGCCAATTTTCATGTTATTTGGGGTCTCCAAAATAGGGATGAAGTGATTAGCTTCCCTCGGATTCCCTCGTTCTTGTTTTTTTCTGATTTTTGATTAGGTTTGGGGGTTTTCTGTATGTGGCTGCTTTTGGTTTATTTTGGTATTTTGTTCTTTTTTTCCTCAGAAATACATAGACCAGAGTGTATAGAAAACTCTTAAAACATGCCCAAGTCTTCAGATTAGTTTTACACAGTGATGAGAAATGTTTGACCCAAGGACAAGAGTGTTTGCTCAAGCACATCAGATCCACCACCCCACGGACACCAAACATCCAGTGATGGATTATGCTTCTGTAAAAAAAATCTCAGTAAAAGAATATCTTTTCCCCTAGCATATACTGACCAGTTTATGCTTTTTTATTTCTGACGATGATGTGACAATGGAAAGCACACAAAATTCAAGTAGAACTGCTTCTTCAAAGTTTCCCGTTGTGATGACATAAAATTCTTCTGGATTGGAGAATGAAACTGGAAGATTTTAATGCTGTAGAAACTGCTGTAGAAAATGTTGTAGAAAAGTAAAAGCAGTATGAATTCCAGATAATGTGGAAAGAAGTCTGCGAAATATTTAGCTCCAAAATGAAAAGTTTCATACTGATAGACAATTATTAAAGGATTGATGGCAGTTCACTTGTCAAAAGAAAAATCTGACGTTTTATAAATTATACTCAGTCCCATCTCCAGCCCAAAAATCTGTCATGTACACTACAAGATCACAGCAGATTTTTTTAAACTGTATTTATATTGGTTCAAGTCTCCTTGAAATGGCAGCCCTACCAATGAGTAGTTAGTTACATCCTTCTGCCATTCCATGAGATTTCAGTAATCAATAGCAGTGCTCTGGGAAGAACTCCTGAGGGGCAATGCAAAGGGTGTAACTTTTTCCCCAGTGTAAGATGTACTTGCAGCATGATTAGAAAGACATTCTCCACAGTCCATGGTTTTCATATGCTCTGAGAACAGCAAAAAGAAAGAAGCTGCTGTCCTGTATTAGGCAGAGAGGGTTGGAAAGTGCAGCATTTCAGGAGCATAATTTGATTATGTGAAATTTCACAACAGGCACAGATTCAATTTAAAAGTGATCATCCACTAGGATGAAACAAAATCAATTTGACATTTACCACTGCACCGTAAAATTGACTGTTACTGGGACAGTTCGCTTTAACAAAGTTAACCATCAGCAGATTACTATATCTAAAGGCCCGGGTGTACAGACAGTAACGTGCTTTCGTTGTAGTTTTTTAACCTGAAATTTAAAGAAGCATAATAAATATGCATTTTAACTAAATGTTAGTGCAGGGAACAATGGGTGACTTCTCCTCATGAAAAACTATATTATCCTTAAACATGATATGTAATTTAATTCTATGGGTTTCTTCTCCTAAAAAATAAGTCTAACTAAAATCAAGTGTGGAAATATGGCAACGTACATTAAAGCTTAATAATATTGTGGCTTGCAAACATACTTAGCAGTAACATTCAGGCAGTGAGTAGTTACTACCAATATTTTAAACAAAGAAGGAAAAAAATGAAAGAAAGAAAAAGCCACTGGAATTAGAACCAGTGTGCTGGCTGATTCAGCCTCCTCAGAAAATGCAGAAAGATTGGGGTTTTTTATTTTATTTATTCATCACAGGTCATGTCAATGAGGCATTCTCTTGAACCAGAGAAACTGCATGTTAAAAGAAAACTATATTTCTGCAAAACAGGGTGTGGGAGTCAGGAATCTACTAATTCCACCATCTGAAAGAATGTAGATTCTATTCTGGCAAATGTCCAAAGCAACAAACTATGGCTTCTAGAAAGAAGTTAGAAACCTGAAGAGGAGTTAAAAGCTGAATATTTAATTAATTAAGTTCTAGAATGTTTCCTCTATTTACAAAATTGCCCTGCTTTAAATGCAGAAACAAAATAACCTTTGAAATGAAACTTTGATGTGCAAAGGAATGTTGAATGGCTCAGATGACAGTGCATTACAAAACCCATCTAGAGGGTCTTCACAGCTATCCTGGGAAAATGAGAGGGCCACAGTTTCGAAATCCTGGATGGAACATTAACACATTTACCTTCAATAAAGACATGTTTCTAAAAAGAACAGAGTTAGATGTATTGAGGTGACAGGTAGAAGTGTTTCTCTTTGACTTGTTCTTAGATTTTTCCCGTCTTAGAAGTAAAAAGCTGTGTGACAGCATTTTTGATGCAGAACAGCCTGACACATAGGACCCACAAGGCAGGCTATGATTCAAAACCTTTGGAGACACAAGCAGCTCATCTGTGGTCAAAGCTTCCAGCATAATTCTCTCTTAATGCGGGCTTCAGCCTTCCATCTCTCAGACGATGTGAGTGCGACTTGCCTTATGTACTTCGCAGCAAAGATCAAGTTGCATATTCCATGCCCCAGGCTATGAGTGTAAGCATATTACACCCATCACCCTTAAGTAGTTTATTAATTACCTCGCCCATCAGAAGAGGAAAGAGATGCAGAGTGATGAAGTTAACTGGTGCTTATTTGGCAAGAGATACAAATTTGCATCTCTAAATATTCAGCTAACATGATGATGAATGCAGGGAAGAGTTTGTGAATATTCCATATTTTACCACTTAAAAACCAGATATATATAGTGTAATACTGCTTCGACTATAGACATAACCATTGTCAAAATGGATGAAAAATTCTTAAGCCTCCAACGTCAATATACCACAGGAAAACAAAGCTGGCAGCGAATACAAGTATGAATTGCATTAGGAAAGTTTCAGTGTCATTTATTTAGCTTTAGTAAAATTCACAAAAGATTTAATCAAACAGACTTTAAAAGTAAACAGATCACAAATACACAATTTCTGTTCCTTGTTAAGCTGAATGTATTTTCATTGCTCGATTCAGATGACAAGAAGCTTTGATTTCCCCCGATAAGCAAATGGCCATCTCTTGGAAAGAACACAGTTTGAAAGATGAATAGCTCACACACATATCTGATCTACATTGAATTGATTCTGTGTGATTTCTTCAAAGCAAATTTAAAGCTGAGAAAATATTAAGGTGACCTAATTGTACAAGCCAGAAGTAATTTTGATCAGTAAAGTCTCAGCAAAGTAAGAGATGTTAAATAAAACACTTTGAGCCTCTTCAGTCTATTTTGAAAGTGAACTGAGTCACCCTGATAGAAGCAGAATATTTTCAACACTGCTGAAACAGAATTGATTGAACATCTCTGTGTTTTGAATGTGGGTGGAGTTATCCTCAATCTGTATTTAACTTTAATGCGTTAACATGATCTCTCATTCATACTCATCAAGAAAAAGAATGTAACTGTCAGTCAGAAATCCCCAGAACAACAGGGAGAAAGCTGATCAAAACCAGATATTTCCCTTGAAACAAAACAAGGAACAATGGTAGCACACTCAGTATGGCTCTGAAAGGATGAGGCTTCTGAGGCATACATCAAAAATCCAAATTTTGTTCCTAATAAACAGCACTTCATGCCATGTGAATTCTAAATTTTATTAAGCAGTGACTTAATACAAATAAAACTGATCTGTGGAGAGTTACATAAATATCCTACTACAATTAGCCTTCACCATTTTCCATTGTAAATGTTTGTAGGAATATCCATTCTTACCACACTGGCTGGAGGCCAACTACCAAAGCTATACAAATGCATTCAAGACAAGGAAATTCTAAGATATTAGTCTTTGGTAGTGTCTATTTCCACAGAACTTGCTGTCCCACCAGGACTTTGGCTTCTAGCAATGAGGACATTACAATAACATTCACTAACATCCTTCATTTTATTTAGGAAAATCTGCTTCCTCCATCTTTCCTAGCCGTATAGCACAGGGTTAGTACATCAAGAGAGTTTTGACTCTGCAAACACTCTATAATTTAAATTTTTGCTATAGGCAAACACTAGATATTGTTTAGGGGGGAAAAAAGAGAGCCCATTCTTTCTGACTGTTTTGCTCACGTATTCTGCTTCCCTTCAACCTTGCTCTGTTATGTCAAGTTGTAGAAAGGCATTCTATACTCTCTCCCGTGTTTAGAGACAGAATTCTCCTTTGCTGAGCAGACAGAGTTCTGTGTCCTGTGGTCTCCTGACCAACCTGCTTCTGCAAGGATGTCCAGGCTCTAGCAGCTCTTCCATATTTAAATTCAGGAAATTATTTCCTGTGTGACTGATTTAAAACAGACTTGAGCAGCACAGACTTGTCCATTATTGACAGCCTCTCCTTTCTCTTGGCCACCACTGCTACCAGTTCCCCCTCAGATTTTTTGCTACCCTTAATTTTACTCCCCTGTTCTACTGCTCTTCAAGATAATGCAATTTTGTTTTCAGTCTTTCTTCTCTTGTATTTTCCTTAAGTGTGTACCAGTGCTGTCACGATTCCATTTCCCACGCCACTGAATACCTTCTTTAATTTCATCAGGGGCTTTTTTTTTACTCTTTTCTATATGTTGAAGCATCCTCTCCACCTGCACTCTTCTCTATCTCTTCACGTCCTATTTCCCTTTATGGTTAGTAGAATGTTTTATCTGTTACAAAGCACCACAAACACTCAAGCTGCCATATAAATTACACAATGTGCCAATGAAAATAAAGGAAAGAAAATACTGCAGGCTGAATAGTCACTGCTCAGCTGCCAGAGCTTTCCTTGTTCCTTCAGAGTTGCTGCAAATGCTGACTCCCATTTATACCCACTTGATTGACCTGCTGGCACTGCAAAAACGGTCTAATGTGGTTTAGACATAAATCTGAGTCAGACCATAGTTCTGCAGTGCACTCTTCTCTCTGAACAGAGTTCCTCTTCAATGGCCTTCAGCACGTGGGATCGGTGAGAGCATTATCCACCACAAGAGTGGGGCTGCACCTCTGTGGTACACATGGAACTGCACGGATAGGATGCTGTGTCTGGTCTGGGCCAGCAGCTGCTCCCCTGCATGTTCTCAGGAGCTCTGCTCCTTGACTTGGAGATGGCAAAACTGTACAGCAGCATATATCAGTACCAACCACAGCTCCTTAAACAGATGGACTTTTTTGTTTTATAACTTACAGTTCACTACTATAGAGAATCATCCCTTGCCCCTGCCTTCCCCCCCTCAACCCTTACTATTTCATCAAGCAAAAGATCTCCCACATCCATCCTTCCAGTGTCCAACAGCAACGCCTTCTCACACTGCAGCAATACAACAGGCTTGGGCAGGATGACAGACTTCAGCAGATAGAGTCATTAACATTTCAAAACATAACCAAAAGGACCCCAACTAAACAGCACATGGCTCGGTCTGATAAAACCATGCTTGTGATTTATATTCCCTTTGAAATGTATCCAAAAAACTCTCAAAAGAAAACATGCTATACAAAAATAGTACCCATTTTGCTATGCAGAAATGGTATGCTCTACTTCCTATTTTAATGCTATTGGAAATCATCCGAGCTCAATAACTCATCTCACAGGGTGTAGATAGTGGGAAGAAGTCTCTGCCATGAGATTCCTTGTGAGGCCAGCTTCTTAAGCTGCAGAAAAGAATTACACATTTGAATGTAAGGGCCTCCACAGCTGAGATGTTCAATGCTCTAGCTCTAACAGTCCCAGAGAGTCCAGGAATGGAATATTTTTATGAGCCTTGTGTTTGGTGTGCCCTTCTCATTTGACACACAATGCTATGCCTTAACCTTTCCCAATTAAAGCTCTTTTTCCAAACCTGTTTTCTTTCTATGCAGCCACTTAACACCTACCTGAACTGAGTCCTGTTTACTTAGTTCTACAATAAAAGGTATCCGCTGTATCTTAAAGTCATAAGACTTAAGTCTTAGTGTCATCATAGCAAAAAGGGGGAATCGCTATGGTTTTACCACAGGTGCAAAATTCTTATTTCACAAGGAATAGTTTTTTTCTGTCTTTTTTATTTTCTTTTTTTTTTCATTTCTTTTTCTACTGGATAAAACTAGATCTTTATTTCTTTCATTGACCATTAGAAGCACACAAATTTAGGGGATATACATTGTGTATTTTTTACCTCCTGAGAGACCTCTTAAAGTCTCCATGATTAGTAAGAACCAGAGGCCATATAGCCCATCACTCTGAAAACGTATCTCTTTCACACCTACTGTTGTCTTGTCCATTTCAGAACACTTTGTGAATCCCGAAAATAGCCAGAAATAAAGGTCACAAGAATAAATGTTTGGGGAACCTATCTGTCAGTGCAGTAAATCTTGCTGCCAGTATTTGTTTGCAATTTAACCCTGCTTTTTACTAGCATATTCACATAATTACTTCTGATCCGTAAAAAAATATTCTAAATAATACTTCGAGTAACTGCACGAACTCCAGAGCATATCTAGCCATTCTTGTGAAGCTGTAATTACCAAGATTAGCACTTCAGTCGTTACTTTTCCTCTGGGAAAGGCACAGTCCTTACAGTTTCACCAGGACTGGCTGGATGTGGGCTGTTGCTGGAACCCTAAGCTGCTAGGTACCACCACTCAGCTGAAGCAGTGAGCATGAACATTTCTTTCTCCTTTCAATCTGAAGTCAAAGAGATTAGTTAACCCACAATAGGGAGGGAGTGTGAATTAACCTGACTGCCTTGCCCCAAATGGATTAGGCTCACTCACAAGATCAGCTGTAGAGACTATGAAGACGGTCTCTCCCCTTCTGCTCTCTGTGTTTTAGCTGTTAGACTCAGCTTGTATCTCCATGTGATTTGCATAGACCCCATCTGTTGTCTAGACAGCACCCAGGAACTCAGAAGCTGCCCAGCAGAGTAGTCTCTCTCTTAGCCCTTGGCTTCAAGAAAGTTGCAGGAATTGGAAAGGTTGAGTGTCAAAGGAGTGTTGAAGCCACACATGGCTGAGGAGTTACAAATCTGGGTTGGCTGTAAGCTGTGCTTAAGAAGGTGAATAAACTTGATAGGCAGTATTGTCACAAATTCACAGTAGCTTTTTATGACCTCATAAAATCTCTGCAAGATATGACTTTACCATGAGACTGTAAAAGTGCCTATTTTCTGCATTCATCAAACAGTAAGCTAAAACTTCCATAGGGTTTAAGGTAGCTTCCCAGTACTAGACTTGGTGTTTAAAATAAATAACACCTCAACACTAAGTTGCATGCAAATATAGCAGTGCCATGGAAGGACCATCATTCTCACTCTAATTTCAGTCAAGGGAGACAATAATATCTATGTGCCTTTCTACACCACACAGTGGAACACAGTGCAGGGATGTCAAAACAGCTTTAGGTGTAATAACTGTAAAGAGAGACCTGTAGTCACTTTAGCACTTTAGATCAGGCAGAAAATACCTTGTATCCAGAACTGCTTTTGATAACTGCATTGGTATTTTTTTCTTTGAACTGGTCTGAACTGCTTGCACAGTGTCCATTGCACTGGATAGACTACAATCATCTCTTGTAGTTGTAAACTGCAGCTGAGCATGGACATTTTAGTGAAGATTGATGTGCCCCCTCCTTCTAAGAGTGTGCCCCCCTAGCAGGCACACCATCACCAACGACACCAAATTTCATGGCATGGTAGATGTGCTGAGGCAGTCACCACTGTCACATGCCTGTTGCTGCTGATAATCCATGGTAATTCCACACTTTGGCTTATTGCTGTTCTGCTGGGTGACATAGATTCTATTCACACCAATGGATTCAAACTTAGATTTGTGCTGAACTGACCCAAATTCACAAGTTCTGAATTTCCATTTGGGATTGCTGAAATGAAGGGCCCTGATGGAGTCAAAAGCAAGATGTCCACTACTCTTACCAAGATTTACTTACCTGCTGCTCTTACCAAAGTTTGCTTATTTACTGATGGAACCAGAGAAAGTGCTGATCACAGTTATTTAAGAGCTATACTGTCTTGCAGGGAAGTTACATGCTTCCTCTGAATTATCCCAGCTGTATCCTGAAAGCTACCCCACACCCCATTGATATCAGCATCATTAAATCCATCCTAGAATTCGGTCTAGTGGGAATGCAGCAAGTTACATGGTGATATTGTCGTGAAGTGGGCATTAATAATGCAGGTATTTTAGTTGGAATCACCACATCTTAATTTCCACAACATGTTTAATTCCCTGGTTTTTTTAGACTTTAATTTTTACTAAGGCTCAACCCTCAAAGAATAAGTCATCTGTGAAAGATAATTCTCTGAATCTCCTTCTGTGCTTCAGGAAGTGTAGGGACCACTCCATCAATCTGTTGCTGAGGAGCAACTAGCAGGACTAGAGCCCCGCTGCTGTTCAGGTAGAAGAGCCTGGCAACATCAGGTGTTAAGGAAAGGATTGTTTCTCTCTCTTTTCAAGGAAAAATCCGTGCCTGATTGCTCATGAGTAAGTGCCATCTGTCCTTTCCCCTGCTCTAATGCCATAGCTTCGTGCTGTGTCAAATAGAGCACTGCTCAGTTGCCTGTTCACAGCAAGAACATCAATATCATTAAAAGGTCTGCAGTGGCCTTTTAAGCTTAACACCAGACTGACAAAATATACCCTGGATCAAAAACATGCAAACTTAAAGACTTCAACATATGTCAACATATGTCAACAGGTGGAAGATTTTATTGTTTCCAGATCTTCCTCATGATGGAGAGTAATTATTATGATCACATGTCAGAGATACAGCAGGAAGGAGAGACACTGTATCTGTGAGTCACTCACAGCAGCAGAGTTAGCAGAGGAACAGCCAGGATAACAGGATTAGCAAGGCAAGACAGATACATGCCTTGGGAGTTCACACACGTGTTGTGTGCTCATTAGATGTCAAAATAGATAATTAAGGATTACATTGTATTAAGAAGATCAAGTAGGACTTAGAGCACATTCATGTCAGCTGCAGTGGTAATTTGATCACAGCACCCACAAATACTTTCTTCTCTCCCCTATAAAATGCATTTTTGTTGTAGTTTAGCTAACTGAAAAGCCTCAATGTCAAACAGAGAGCGGCTTGGGCAAAAGAATTTATCTTGGTACATTTCTAGATGTCACGGAATTATTCAAGAGTATTGGAGTATATTAACACAAAAACATATTAGGCTGTGCTACATATTTCTTACCTACCATTTCCTAAAAGCTGGTATGATAAAATTTTCCTTTCTTTCTTTCTTTCCTCTGTCCTGGATAAGTTCTTTTTTCTATTAATAATTGTATGCCCAAATGGGGAAGGAATCAATGTGACTGAGGGGTCAGGAATCCCTCATGGCAACAGCAGACTGGAATCACTAACCATGCAAAGCAAATTCCTGAGAGAGGTAGAGGAATATGCATCAGAGTGCTTGCTTTTTTGACATATACACCGAATGGCAGCTATGACAGGGCACTCAAAAATCTTTGGTCTCTGTTTCATTTTTGCTTTTCTTTCAATAAGGCTGTGAATTGCACAGACTGCTTGTTGGAACTGAACGACAGTTTCCCTCCGGTTTTTCTCCAGTTTTGTTTCACAAGTCTCCATTATGTTAACTGTGCTCTTGCATCATCTTTGCTATATCTTCCTCTTGCAATTAGAAGCAAAGTGATACAACTAAATATATCTCCATAATTATATTATTATCACACAACAAAATAATTGCTATATTGTAGTCAAACCAAATATTTGTAGGTAGTTCACATTTCCCTAATTTCAGCGTGTTTTCTATCTGTTATATATCCTACTACTGTGTTCAGCTGTAGTTCAGTGGTCGTACAATGGAAGCAGCAATGGTCAGAGACCTTGCCTTTGTGGAGAACGAAAAGTGAGTTTGAATAATATCAAACGAAACCAGCATACAGAAACACTTTGTCCCGAATCTCAGAGCACAATTTTTTGTGCTTTCTCCTAATAGTTTTTAAAAATACATGATAGTGTTATTTGGTACATAAAATGTATGTTCTCAGCTAACACCCATAGAGCTTTCATGTCATGCATTTCTTATGTGGTGAGTCTTCAGCTGAGAAGTGTGTGGTGTCCGTACCAGCTGGGAGTATATGATTGCTGGTGCCTCTAGCTCAAAGCAATCTCATTAACTTTTCATCTCATCAACTGCTCTGCACCCGCATATTTCCTCTAACATGAACAATTCCATCAGTTCTGATTCTAATGAGAAATATAACAAGAAGAGACAAGCTTTTTTCTTCCTAAAGCAGGAGGTGAGCAAATACATCCTCTCAAGAGCCTCTGGGGATGTACTAGAAGGTTGTTCCTCCTTTGTGGACCACCTTATCCTCCATACAGTGTGGAATCTGTGAAATTAATTCAGTGCTTGTGCTATCTTCCGCTCACACAGATAAACTGGAAATGACTCCATCGAAGATTTGCAGTTACAACATTTGAAATTAAGAGGAGAGTTATTCCTAGGTTGGCACAATGCCCTGTGCCCTCAGTGGGAGAAACTGCTGGCCTACACTATCATGCCAAACAGAATGCCAACATTCCTGGCGGCAGGAGGGATTTTGCTGTTTGCCAGCAGAGGCAGAGGCTGCATGGGAAGATACCTTTCACTGCACACCATCACCACCACCACCTTGTGCAGAGAAGGATGAGAAGGAGGAACACAACAACGACAAGGAGCAGGAGAAAGAGAAGGGATGAAGAAATGGGAGGGGGAGAGAGGGAGGGCCTTTGCATACAACCTTTCTAAAATGTCACTGAGTAGGTTTCAACTGAATAGTACAAAAATAATCTAATTTTACTCCCACTCTAAGACTACAGCATATATGATTCTCTCTCTTCATCTATTTCCCCTGAAAGCTTTCTGCACCCAATTGCATTAATGAATGCTGAACCGATGATGACGCAGATCAGATCAATATGGATGCATGTAGAATTAGGTCATTCTGATGGAGAGCAGGCCCAGATGCTCCAAAAGCACTCTGCCAGATGAGAGGCAGCAAGCTGAGTCCTTGCCCCTCACTTTCACTTACGAGAACTATTTTGAAGTTACAAATTTTTTCTGAACCTGAGCACCTGATACATCAAGGTGACAGGTCTTGGTCCCTATCTGCAACTGTTAAGCCCTCTAGCATCGAAATAGGGCTTCTCCTTACAAGCAAGGAAGAGGGACAATTTAGGGAGAGGAAATGTCTTTTCATAACCTTGCGTGGTAAAGTAGTAAGCCTTCAAGACTGGGAGAAAAGCAAGAGTGAAGCTAAAGGGATCTGTCCCTGGACAGATTCACTGCTGCATCCTGTCTCCTGCCTCGGTGGGGTGGCTGCAAGGGAGTGTCAATGGGTCAGCTATTGTAGAAAAAGATGTTTTAAACAGAGTCATTTAGAGCAGAGCCATTGGTAGCAAGCAGGGGTTGAAGAGCAGGGCTGAGGTGAACCTTATTGCTTCATTATATTTCTATGCTACTATCTCGGGTTCTGGGCAAGCTGCAAAAAGCATGATACTGGACTTTACCTCCAAGAAACACTAAAAGCTTGAGGTAGATATCTTGTGCTAAGTGTGTTGTATAAGTCATTAATAATAAAAAAGCTATGAAGTTTAAAACCATTACCAAGCAACACTTCGGATGTGTCAGGCATTATGGCATGTAAAGCTACTGCTAAGCTGGTAGAGCCACCTCCTCATACCTGACAGGTGCATAACTGAGAAGAAGCAGGTAGTTTCCTGGAGCACTGCAGGCCCCCATAAGCTAAGGGGCCTAAGAGTCAGTGGCAGTAACTCTATTACCCTGAGCACAGTCCCACCACAAACTGCACAGATGTGAATAAAGAGCATGCAAGAAGGATGACCCTGGGAACTACAGACCTGTCCTTATCACTTTAGTGCCTGGTAAAGTAATGCAGAAGATTATTCTAAGAGGTCTTGAAAAACATCCGAAAGACAACATAGTCTTTGGTCACAGCCAGCACAGCTTCATGAGACAAAATCCCTGCTTATCAAACCTGAATTTGTTTTATGACGAGGGAATCCACCTCGCTGATCAGGGGAAGCCAGTTGATGTGATCTTTTTGATTTCAGTTAAGTTTTGGTACTGTCTCTCTCAGTGTCCTGCTGGACAAAAGGTCCAGCACACGGCTGGATAAAGACATCGTGTGATGGGAGAGCAGCTGGCTCATGGGTCAGACACAAGGGGTGACAGTGAATGGGGTGACATCAGCATGGGGACCTGTCACTAGGGGGGTTCACGGGGCTCCACCCCAGGCTCTGTGCTCTTCAGCATCTTCATAAATGAGAGAGATACAAAGTTCACAGATGGTACAAAACTGGGAGGAGCTGCTGACTCCCCTCAGGCTGGGAGGCTCTGCAGAGAGGGCTGGGCACTCACCAACCATATGAAGTTCAAGAGTAAGGGAAAGTCCGGGTTCTGCACCTGGGATGGGACAGCCCTGGATGTACAGACAGATGGGAATGAGAGGCTGGAGAGCAGTGCCATGGAAAGGACCTGGGGTTCTGGTCCATGGCAAGTTGAACTTGAGCCAGCAGTGCCCTGGCAGCCAGGAGGGCCAAGCGTGTCCTGGGGGCATCAGGGACAGCATCAGCAGCCAGGCAAGGGAGGGGATTGTCCTGCTGTGCTCTGCTCTGGGACAGCCTCACCTCCAGTGCTGGGGGCAGCTCTGGGTGCTGCAGAGTAAGAAGGACAGGACTAGACAGTGTCCAGTGGAGGGCATGAAGACAGTGAAGGGCCTGGAGGAGAAACCGTGTGAGGAGTGGCTGAGGTCACTTGGTCTGTTCAGCCTGGACAACATTGAGGGGAGAGCCCATTGCAATCACAGCTTCATCATGAGGAGGGGCAGGCAGTGATCTCTTATCTCTGGTGAGCAGTGACAGAACCCAAGGAAATAACCTGAAGTTGTCAGGGGAGGTTTGGGTTGGACATTAGGAAAAGGTTCTTCACCCAGAGGGTAGTTGGGCGATGGAACAGCTCCCCAGGGAAGTGGTCACAGCACCAGGCTGACAGAGTTGATGTGTTTGGACAGTTCTATCACACACATGCTTGTGATTCTTGGAGATGGTCTTGTGCAGGGCCAGGAGTTGGACTTGGTAATCCTTGTGGGTCCCTTCTTATTCAGCATGTTCTGTGATTCTGTATTTTGAATCTCTACCCCATCTAAACTCTCAGCAACGCAGACCAGATGGAAAGATGATACCATCAATAAGAGCTACCAGGTCACCACCTATCCAGGCCATAAACCACGTTCTTACAAAACTAAGCAAATTTAATCTTGCTTAATCATACTATTTCACTTCCTTTATGGTCTACAATTTCAACAAACCCAGACAAAGTTTTCCTGAAATGAAGAATGAGAACGCGTGTTGCAGCAGACCTCTTTTTAGGGGTAGAAGTAAGCCAAGACACAGACTCTCATTCAACAAAATGAAAAAGTCCCGGTTGATTCTTCTTTACAGCATCCTGACTCTGACTACTGCAAGCTCCTACTGTAGGTTCCAAATGCAGACCGTGATTGCTGGCTATTTCCTGCTGGACTATGCAAGCATTGGTTTGCAGGCTCTGAACACAGGCTTTCACCCAGCTCAACTATGGCTGCAGGCTCCAACAGCAAGCTCTGATTCCATCAGACCCAGACTGATAGCAGATCTTTTACTGCAGCAACTCTCTTCCTCGTTTTGTTCTTTGTGCCTCTCCCTGGATTATTCCTGCTCCCTCAGGACTCCTCTACCTCCTCAAAGTCCTTTTTCTCTAGGCCCTTTGCCTCTAAGCTCCCCATAACCAGCCAACCCAGTCCTTTTATCACACTTATCTTTATTAGTCACAGCTGTGACCCATTAAGGGCAAGGCTATTCCTCTTTTTTGATAATTAATACAACTGTGACTTCTCAGGGGCAAAATCGCCTGTAATCTCTTTTTCTACACCTACAAAAGTGAACAGCACAGTGGTGTTGAATGAGTATATGCTACCAGAAGAGGCATGCATGATGGCTTTAAAGACAAACAGCAAAACATTCCTGCCTGTCTGGAGTGAGCAACACAGTTTACAAAGTATTAAGTGGTCAGTATGAGACTGAAACTTGGTTCTAAAAATGCCTGTGCTAAGGAAGAATGAGGGGGCTGGGATTTTTCATTTTTAAATAGATCTTTTCCCTATTTGTAGGTTGGTCTCATTTCACAGCAACTATATTCTGCACCAACATGTGGTAGACCAAAGATTAAGTCTCAAATTCCCAGACGCTGGGTTAGAAGAGGCCAAGAATGTCACAGAAGTGACACGATTAGTGTCAGAAGATGAGGATTTTGTTGCCATACTTTTCAGCACCTCTCGTTACTTGAACCTTTTAAGAATGCTGACATTTGTAAAAGCAGCTAATTCCCACCTCTCTTTTCCACAGCAATCAACTCCCAGGGAGAGGCTCAGCTAAAAAGAGCCATGTCATTTTTTTTCAAATGGTTGTGGCTTATACCCTCCTGCTGGCAACATTAATGCCATCATTTGCTTTTTATGAAGTGGTCAGGGCTTCATCAGAGTGCCAGACTTTGAAGCAGGAAACCATGAAAAGAAATGCTACACTTATCAGACAGAGTTCAAATATGTGCCAGGTAGTCATTCAAGTGCCTTATTAAATGAATGCATTGTTTTAAAATCACTTGTAACGTATGTGTCTGAACTTGTTCTGACAGCAGTGAAAATGACTGTGTGCATTTTTACGACCAAAATCTTGCCTGGAGTTAGTAAATACAAAGTAGTTGTATAAAACTGTAAGATCAAAAGATAGAGCTATGCTACAGTGTGAAGGGCATTTCATAGATATTACGCATTCCATATACCCTCTCCAGATATTCAGTCAGAATCACAGTCTGAAGTAGGGGCAAAGATTGCTCTCAAAGCAGTACCTAAGCTCATCTAGTGACTTAGTACATTGCAAATACTGTTTTAGGTACTTGCACAAAATTTCTGTTGCCTACAAGAAAACAAAATATGAGGACATACATGAATGTAGAGATCAGATTGTTCTTCTGGATGTTCCTCGCATCACACCATAACTGCAGGGAAGGCAGAGACCTCCAGATTGTTTGGGGTATTTTTTAAGCTGTCCTTAAAACTATATCTATTTCTCAACATCAGTCTTGCTCTTTAATCCACATACTTCAACCTTAGCCCAAAAATTCTGAACTTCAGCTTTTTTGCAGTTTGTATGGAATCAGGAAACTCCAAACTCACTCATTTTTATCTTCCAGAGTCTGAGGATGGAATTTTATCTCTAGGTCAGTTCAGGGGTTTCTGATTATGTGTTCTGTACTCAGAAGCAAAGGTCTGAGATATGTACTGGCTAAGAGATTACTTCAAACCACTTCGGCAGAAAACCAAGTTCAGATGTGGAAAAGGAATGTAAGATCCTTTTCAAATATGTTTTTCCTGGATTGACATACTCTAGAATATCTGGAGAACCAAAAGTGAGCTTTAGATCTCATGGGAAATGCCGGAGGAAAGAGCCCAATCTTTACAGAAGACTGCAGATAGCAAAAGTGCAGCATACAGAAAGCTCTCCAATTCTCACTGTAACAAGCCATGGCATAGCAATGGCTGGATACGAACCTCTGTTTTAAAGTAGGGTTGACAGTAAAAGGTAAATTTGCTTGCTGCTTCTGCTGCTACCTTAAGGCCTAGCCTAAACACCAGTGAAAGTAATGGAAAACTTCTCACTGATGTTAGCATTCCTACAAATTAAAGAACCACTTGCCATAACAACTTGTCTCTGCACTCATATTGACTATGCATGGGCTGTCATAAAAGTGACCATCACACTGCAGCACCTCACACTTTATGTTTGTATGTCATACCTGAATTGTCTATGAACAAACTAAAACTTCCCCAATTCATTCTCTCTTCAGCATTCTTTGGCTCTGTCCTTGTTGTCAATAGATATTGTCCTAGCCTATAGATATTTGTTATTTGCATATTTGTGTGCATAATAGTTGCCATTAAAATCTCAGGCTCCTTCAGTTTAACAAGTAGATAATTGATGGAATAATGACATCTAACTTACTTAGGGAATAAGATTATCTTTTGCTATTTAAATCAATTGCTAATATAAATTATGAGTTGTGAATATCAAGAAAATATAAAATTAACAAATGTGTGAATATCAAGGAAATACAAAAATAACAAGCATTTATTTTTTTTATCATGTGTGATTTCCTGTTCTAACAACATTTACTTTTTGCCACTCCAAGGTTACAATTAACTTTTTAACATAAGGAGCAGTAGATGTATTAGAAGCATCCCAGGGTTTATGAAAAGAAAGAGAAAAAATGCAGTTCTGCATGGTTTAACAAAGGTGTTGTGGACACAGCTATCATCTAGTTTAATAGCTTTAACTAAAAACTAAACATCATAGTTCCTTTTGTCTTCTGTGCTGACTTGTCCTTTTGCATAGTTTTACTGAATTCGCACTAAGTTTTGCATTTCAGCATGTTCCCACTCTGTATTGAAAAAGAGAAGCACTATGGGAGGATATCAGATGCAGAGTTGGATAAAACTTTTTTGGCCAAAATGTTTTTCCTGAATAACTTTGATTCAAATTTATTTGTTTGCTTGTTTGTTTGGGTTTTTTGTTCTTTGGTTTTGGGTTTGTTTTTTTATTTTGTTGTTTTGTTTGGTTTTTTGTTTGTTTTTGTTGATTTGTTGTTGTTGTCGTTGGTTTTTTTTGTGTAAGCTGTTTAAGGAAAAAGTCTCAAAACTGGAAAAACGTCACTATTTCAGTTCTGAGATTTTATTTTTAGTTTTCAACATATGTAAATTAACTTCAGTTCTCTTAAAGAATGAATGAGGAAAAAAGCAATCCCTCCCAAAGCCTAAAATTTGTTCTCAATCAAAAATTATTATTTTTCCTACTTTTCATTTGGCTGTACACTTCATTCCAGGTTCATGCAAAATGAATTCTTGTAGACTGCTAGTGAGCCCTGCAAATCAATTACTAGCCCAGATCTAGATACAAAATTTTAGTTAAGAACATTTCTTTGGCAAAAACACCAGTTGTAGTTTTGTGTGAGCATCAAACTCCTAGGTAATTTTCAGATAGATTAATTATATTCTTCCAAACACTCTCTGTCAGTTTGTTCAGGAATTTACTTTCACATCGAAAATGTACATTAATTTAATTTGTGGTCATGAAATTGTGAAAGAATGATGCTGACACAAGGCCAGAAAAGGAATATAAGGCATTGAATCTACAGCAATGCAAATATGAAGGTGTTGGTTGCTAAAAAGGGATGCCAGAACCATCTATTTTACTATTTCAAACCCTGGATCCAGCTGTTCATACCATAAAGGGTGAATGGAAGAATTTGCAAATAAAATTTGTTGGGATTAACATAATAATATTAGTTGAAATAAAAATCACAATTATGTGTCTGAGACAAGGTATGTACTAACATCTTTGTCACACAAAATTCTTTTTTTCCTCCAAGATGTCAGCAGGAATGTGAATACTCTCCTCTGAAAATAAGGACAAATCCTTGCATGATGTTAATGGCACATTGTAGGTCTGTGTAAAGCCCTTTTGCTTTTCCAGGGCAGCATAAGGAGTTCATGAACAGTGAGGGGGGAAATGCCACCTATCTATACTGGCCACAAGGTCAGCATCTCTGGGAGGAAAGTCACTTTGTGAGGGTGAGAAATCATGACCATTCGTAGAGAGCTAAGAAGAGTCTGGACAATCTCCAAAGTCACCTTTTCATGGAGAAGTGTTGCCAATGCTTTGAGCATTACTCACTTTGTGTCAGCACAGAAGATGGCAAAGGCTGCTGCAATATTAAGGGTGAAAGGAAAAAGAAGTTCAAGTGGAGGTTCTGGTATTGCAATGGTGGTCTTCCTACATTCATACAAAAATTATTTTGCCATTGCATTTTTTGCTCCCATTTCTCCAAGTTTCATGTCTCTAGTGAAAAGAAAACAAACGAAAAAAACCCAAACCAAGCAAAAAAACCCCAAAAAACAAACTAAACAAACAACACCCTCCCCACAAAAAACAAAACCAAAAAACCCCACAAATAAAAAGCCCCAAAAACAAACAAAAAAAAACCCCAAAAACTCAACAGACAACAAGAAAAACAACTCAAAAATCCCAACAAAAAGACCACAAAACAAAAACAAAACTAAAACTACAACAAGTAAACAACAACAAAAGCCTCCAAACCCCCCAAAAAACAAACCAAAACAGCAGAAGAAAAAAAGAAAACTAAAAAAGCCCCCACACCAAACCACAAAACAACATAAGGAAGTAATTAAAAGACAGGCACAGGTAAATGAGTGGTAGAAAAGATTAGGTAAATGATAGAACCATAGAAAAAATTGGGTTGTAAAGAACCTTAAACCATCTACTTCCAGCTCATTTGCCATGGGCAGAGACGCCTTCCACTAGACTTGGTCACTCAGAGCTCCATTCAACCTGGCCTTGAACACTTCAAAATATGGGACATCCAAACTTCTCTGGGCAACCTGTTCCAGTGTCTCACACTCCACCTCTCAGTGAAGAATTTCTTCTTAATATGTAATCTAAACCCACTTACTTTCAGTTTGAAGCTATTCTCCCTTATCCTATCACTACCTGCTCTTGTAAAAAGATCTTCTTGGGATCTCTTGTAGGCCCCCCTTTAGATACTGCAAGCCATGCAAGATGTGTTGAGAACCAGTGGATGCAGATATGTCAAATAAATGACAGCAAAGTGCCTCAAGGCACTAGATGCTGAAACAGCCCGTGCTTTGCAAGGGAAAGGGTGAAGCATGTGGTGGCCTGATCCAGTGCCATTCTGTGGACTGATGAGTTGGAACTGTGATCTCAGAGCTCTCCTTGCCCTTGGACTATTTAAGCAGCAGGATTACCAGCACAGTGGCCAGGGAAGGGATCTTCACTCTCTGCACAGCCCTAAGCAGCTTAACACAGACTCTCATGTACCAGCCACACAGACTCTACACCATAACATGTAACCAGGGAAATTTTTCTGTTAAAGGACTTTGAGCAACTGAATGATGATTCTTCTTTTGCCTCTCTTCATTCTTTTTCCTGTTTGGTTTTCTTTTTTGTGAATTAATGCTAGATTTATTGCCTTGGGTGAGTTTTTCAAAGCATGAACAGTTCGCTTAATCCTGTAACTGTTGAAGCCACTGGGAGTTTTGCCAATGCTTTTAACAAGAACAGAGTTAGGCCAGTGCTGTCCACTTTGAAGCCCCCACTTTGTGTGTACTCATGTGAAGTGGGGAACAGGGCACTGATAAAATGAGAGCCAGTCTAAACCTGGATCCAGCAAGGAAAAATAATACAAACAAAACCTTTCCTATGTTTCAAAGAAATATTTTCATCCATTTCTTGCATCAATCCCCAAAAGTATCAAATTGATCTCGTAATCAGCACCTGAACTGTGAGATTGTTCCACTCTGTGGGGTTATAGGTTATTTTAAACTGATTCAATTTACTTTTTGAAGGTAGCTGTATTTCAGTGGAAAAGTGTGCAGAATACACATTTTTTCCCCTCAAGTGCACCTATGAATAGTCTTCTAGAAATCCATTCTTAGTCAGGAATTTAAAACCAGAAAGGATCATTACATAGTTACACTGTCAGCATAAAACAGTTTATAAAGGTACAGCCAACAATTTCAATATTCACCCACAGCTTCTCTGTGAGTTATAGTAACTTATAGAATATTTAAGTGTGTGTGTTTTCAGAGCTATAAATAGGGAAATATATACATAGTCTGCTGGACTGGGTGTGCCACAAAGAGAGAAGGCATTATCCAGACTGAAACAGGAAAGTAATTATGAAAGACAAACTAAAATGAAACAGGATTTTTCTTTTAATTTCTGAACTTCAGTAATGTATTATTATTGCTCTTGAATATAGAGATTTTTTTTTTTAAAGTATTGATTTGATCTGTTAAGATATCTGGATTGGACAAAGATTATATTCATAAACACAAAATGTTTTCATAAGCTCAACTTCTTCATCTGCATCCAAGAGTAATACTAAGAAAAGCATTTCTCCAGATAGTTTATTACATTGCCTTGATTTAGGCTGTGCCAAGAAAGATGATAAACAGGCTTCAACTTGATTGAAACACTCTTACCGGTGTTAACATTTCATGCAAGAAAGCAATGGTAGTTTTTACAAATTGAAACAAAAAAAACCAAAAAACAGAAAACCAAACCAAACAAAACAAAAACCCTAAAAATTAGTGGCTTTCATAAGCTACCAAATATAGTTGATGATAATATATTATTTTTAAAAGCCCTTAAGAATCTTTGTTAGAAGAAAAAAATAGCAAAAAGCACAAGGCTGGATAAGAAACCTCTGAATCCTGGTCCTATGCTCTGTGTCCTTCTCAATGTCTAAGTCTCATGATAGTTTGGTTATCTTCCTAAAGCCTCTGCTACTAAACTCAAATGACTGCTTAAGAAATACATTTTTTAGGTCAACGAAAAAAAAGGAACCTGCGGCCTTCCTGGCAGTGGAGTATATCTTCAAAATAAACTCTCCAGGATTACCATGGAACAAGCAGCTAAAATCTCTCTTATTCTCGTATTTATTTATTTTTTTTCCTTTAATCTTTCCCAAATCCTAGCAAGGGTATAAATAGGACTAGAGTGTAATATACACATATTTAGCCAAATCAAAGTTCATGCTCAGTTTCTTGTAATCATGGACAAGTTTTCATGTTGTAGGAACTATTAAAAAGAAGCAAACAATCTCTACCTCAGAAAATCCCTGAGGACAAAGTATTAGGAATGATAAAAGAATTATCATTCCTTGATTGCTTTGCATGTGCGTACAGTCCTGTTCCTATATTCCTGGCCAAAGAAATTGTGTGCAAGTATTTCTGGTGGACACTGTGCTTTGTGGACCTTCACCTGTCTCAGATGGTACGGCAGTGCAACTGAACACAAAAGCCCGGTGAACGAGGTCTCTGTAAAGAGGGCCTGGGACTGTGTGAGGACATGAAGAAAATGCTATGCCAGAGTGGATTTTAGAGGCTTAAACTCTGGAGCTGTATGCCCCTGAGTGTAGAAAGGAAGCATGTTAGGAAATAAGGGGATGCAAAGCCTGACAGGATTGCTTTGGATGATGGCATACTGCAGAGGGAGCTGACTCTGATGCAACACCTACATTGGGTTTGGCGGGAATGTTCCCTGAAGATTCCTGTCCATAAAACCAAGAGTAGCTTCATCTTGGACCAAGTCAGCCAAGTAGAGTAAGATGGAGAATCAGGAGCCATTCTGTCTCAACTGTCTGGAATCCAACACTCTTGTTTGCTCCCTGGTCCCTGTTTATGTGATAATGTAAATGTAGATAATGTGGCCATTGTGAGTTTTGGAAAGAGCGTTTAATTAGTAATTACATCACACTCCAGCATTGTACAGAAGTACTTAGTGTCATGCAAAATTTGAAACAAAAAGATTTTCTAAAAATCTTTCTTAGAATCACTCTTTTAGTGTTTGATTGTATTACTGTCAAGACCACTTTCAGCCCTAACTTTCAGATATCTTCTCAAACATCATTCAAGAGCTTTGAAGAGTGTCTCTTTGGAACGTGTTTCCTAATCTATTTTAAACCACATTTTCACTTCTGCTTTAAATTTAGTATTTGTCTGTGTTTCTTTAAAGGTTTTTTATGTGCTCTTCCTGTAAGGGCTTTGAATGTGCCTCTGAAAACCACTAAACAACAAAGTTGTTGTTGCCATTGCTGCTTGATCTTTCTGGGAGGCCAGTCCCACACAGACCTCCTTCTCTCTCCAGAATGCTGCATATTGTAAATAAAACAACAACTTTCAGTTTAGTCAGAGGAGAAAAATGCAGTAGCTGTCTCTTCTTTCAGATCATGAATTAATTTTTTGTTTTGTGTACACCAGTTTCAATGGCTGCACAGTCATTTACGTTAACCAAAAGGCTTCAGCTACAACAGAAAACATGCGGGACGTGGTGAGATGCCTTTTAAAATTTGCCATTCTGGCATTGAATGGAGCATTATATTTAGATATGTTCCCAGATTTTCATTCCTTTTTATACTTTTCAAGCTCTGCATGTGCTGTGATCACAGATATTTAGTTGAGAAATTATATTAAAAGGATATTTCCATCATGTAGCAGGAAGATGTATGTTTTCTGTCTGAGTCAGTGAATTCTGACGCTTCACACTGTAATAAGTCTAGCTCTATTCACGTCACTGAAGACAAACTCAGGGAAAGACAAACAAAAGGAAAAGGAAAGAGCGATATTACTTGTATTATATCTGCTCTCCATATCTAAATAGAAAACTATCCTTCCATTCCATAGGAGTTTTTTGAAATATTGCAACATTTTTTCCCGTACTGAAATGGGAGGAAGAATTGAAGCATAGAAAAATATAAAAAATTAACAGCTAAAAATTAATCCAAATGTGGAAAAAGAAGAGGGCAGGAAATTCCAATTGTATCTCATCTCCCAGTCTGATTTTACTGCTTATTTCTGCTCAGCAAATTGTTGCTAGCTGTCTTAACGTACACTTATAAGGTAGCAATGTTTTAGCACAAAAGGTATCTAACAGAGCTAGGGATGTTGGTGACTTTATTTCAGTTTTTTTAGCTCTAACTCAGTTAGGCAATTAAACATGTTCTGTATGTTATCTCTTGATGCCAGAAAGGGCTGCAAATCAGAACTTCCCTCAGGTACTTCTCTGATAATGCAAGTGAAAGCATTTTACACCAAGAAAAGGTGCAGCTCTAAGGAAAGCAGAAGAAGATCTCTTTGGATTTTGTGTTTGTGAAGGCAGTGGAATGGACAGATGGAAGGAATGGAGAGAGGAAGGCAAGCAAACTACAGTTTATGTAGTTTGTGTAATGTGTTACTGTCTGAGGCTGTACATCAGGATGACCTGATGTCTTCCCATTCTCCAGTGGGGTAGAGAATTCTCTTACAAACTGTGGTCAGGAACGGTCCCTATCCAAAACATTTCACAGAAATAAAATTTGATATATTTTAGAGATAGGATTTTCAAATAATTCAGATTTTCAGAGAATCTCCTTCCAGCACATACAGTCAGATCCTGAAGACATGGGCTGTCTCTAACAGAATCCAGCATGTGCCAGGGGAGTCGCCCTGCAAGGAAGCTGAACACACCTTGCCAAAGAACTTCCTTACAACTAGGAATTTCAGGGCCTAGAGACTCTTAACTCAGAGCCAAAATGTAGAAATCCAGGGCTTCCAGTGTCAGCAGCTGTATGCCAGCTCAAACGTTTGGACTGCAGAGACATCCAGCACTTCTTAAGTCTGTCATGTAGCCTACCCTGCTTATCACTGGAAGATATGCTAAGTCTCTCAAATTAAAATGGAATAAAGTTATTTTTAAAATAAGAAAGAAGAAAAGAGTCTGACCACCTGAACTAAACCACACTTTCTGCATCCCAAAAAAAAGCTTTTAGTGGAAAAACTTTCAGCGTTACTTCTTCTTGACTGATGCACTGTCTTCCCATATGGAGTAAAATTTTCACGCATGTTGTCACTCTTTCATGCTTTTTTATGGATAAATTTCTAAACCTGTGAGGTCTATCAGCTACTGTACTTGTGATTCTAGGTATTTTTTGAAGTCTGAGTAGTGAGTATCCCATCATCACTGATCAAATCCTGATAACATAAAGATCTGATTCCTTCATGTATATTGGCTTGGAATCAGAATACAGAAGAAAAAAGATATTTACTGTTACAGAGGATACACAGAGAGGTGCTGTACTTAGTAGGAAACAGAATTAAAATCTTGAAGAGCAAATGGAATAGAGATGTAAATCACTGCCTCTCAGTATAGCCAGGCAATGCACAAGTACGGCTGCTAATAAAACCCTAAAAGAAAGTGTTCTCATTTCACTCAAAAAATGCTTATGCCCAGTCAAAATGAATAATGAAATCTTGAGGAGGGGGAAGAAAAAAAGGAATTGAAAGTTTCAAGCAAAAAGAAATTTCAAACCAGAATGGGAAATTTTTTGTTTGATAATTTAGAATTTCCCACAAGCTACAGATTTCACTGAAAAAAAATCCAGATCAGCTCCCATTTCCCTGTTTGGTCTTCACAGAAAGCTATGCTGGAATTGACCTCCTAAGTGCTGAACCCCAGACTTCTCTAACTGCATGCACAGTAGTCTGCAGCAGTTTAAGGTGATTCGCTACTTTGTTCTCCTTGAAAAGACTCTTAAATTTAACAGCTGTGAGCCATGGCTATGCTTGGGTTTCTGCCAGCATAAGTTGCTGTTACATATAATTCTTCTTCCTCTTTGCTTTAGAAAATGAACATATTCCTTCATAGTTGTGTTTTAAAATGTGAAGTGAACTAGACTCTTCTAGTGCTAGCAATATATAATCTCTTCTTTCTCCTCTGTTCCTCTCCCATTACAACCCAAACCAACCTTTCCTAAATGCAGCATCCAAGTTTGAAAATAATTGTACAAAAGATGTTTCATTATAGAATTCTAGAAGGCTGTGGGCTGGAAGGGACAAAGACTACCTAGTTCCAAGCCCCCTGCCCTGGGCAGGAACACCCTCTATTAGACCTGGTTGCTCAAAGCCCAGTCCAACCTGGCCTTAGACACTTCCAGGGATGGGGCATTCACAACTTCTCTCAACAATCTGCTCCAGTGCCTTGCCATTCTCACAATGAAGAATTTCTTCTTGCCACTCTCACAATGAAGAATTTATTCCTAATATCTAATCTAAACCTGCCTCCTTCCAGTTTAAAGCCATTAATCTTTATCCTCTCATTACACTCCCTTTTAAAAAGTTCCTCTTCTGCTTTCTTATAGGCCTCCTTTAGAAAGGCTGCTGAGAGGTGTCTCCAAAATCTTTTTTATCTCCCAGTCTGAATAAGCCCAAATCCCTCAGTCTGTCTTCATAGGAGAGGTCTCCATCCTTCTGATCATCTTCATGCCCTCCTCTGGATCTGCTTCAACGAGTCCATTCCCTTTGTATGTTGAGAGCCTGCTGCATTAAGGTTAAGCAATTTGGCCAGGACATAAACCCCCCTTGCATTCCACTTCGTCTTCAGAGACCAAAGAGGCTGGATGTGGCTAGGTTCAATCTCTGATTATGGCCCATTTGGCATTAGAGGTCTTGTCATGTTCAATAATAACTTTTTGGCTATCATAGACTCACAAATGATATGATTAACCAATCGTACACTTTGGGTCCAGTCGCTTCAGTAACAGCTTTGCTATCACAGGTTCACAAATACTGTGGTTTCTTGAAACAAATATATACAGATTCAGATACAGTCATTGCATGTACTTCCTTATCCTTACTAGCATTTGCAAGATGTGTGTTTTAATACTCAAATTCCCCTAATCAAAAAAAGAAAATATGGCCTCAAGGGCACCATGGAAATTTCAGGTTGGACATCAGGAAGAATTTGTTCACTGAATGCGTTGTCAAGTACTGGAACAAACTTTCCATGGAAGTGCAGGAGTCACCATCCCTGGAAGTACTCAAAAAAGCTGGACATGGCACTTAGTGCTGTGGTTTAGTTTGCATGGTGATGATCAATCAAAGGTCTTGATGATCTTGAGGATCTTTTCCAGCCTTAGTCATTTTACGACTCCTTGATTCTAAAACTTATATTTTTGGCTACATTGCTCTTCAAAGTTCCAATCACATGACTTCGTTGCATTCTGTGCAGTTCATCAGAGCCATTGCCCATGCTGTTTCCACAGGGCCTTCTCCCTCAGCCAGCTCATCCTTTCTCATGTGCTTTGTGCAGCTCTCTGTCCACAAAGATAAAGTAGCAGGTATGCAGCGTAGGCCATGGGAAGCAAGCCTTGGCCCTTGCTGGATCTCTGACCATCATCTCAAAGGGTACCAGACCTGGGTGCAATGCTCCAGGTGGGGTCTCACAAGTGACAAGTAGAGGGGTCTGACTGTAACCGTATTCCAGTTTTGATGGAGGTGCTTCTAATACATACCAGTAGTGTGTTTGCCTTTATTTCTGACTGCATCACATTGTACTCCTATAGCTCTTCTTCCCTCAACTTCATACTAAGCTGTTGTTTCTCACAAGTAATTTTCAATGCATCTTTTTGTTATAGTCTCTACAGGGTCAAATTCTTCATCATCCAAGTACAAAAAATTATTTTTCTTCTAAAAACAGGGAGTAGTTTTGTCACAGTGTTTCTGATGGCATGAGGTGCTAAGAAATTTTAGCTTGGACTGATTTATTGTATTCTGGAAAGTACTCTGTGGCTTTTCCACACACAGAAAATCCTGAACAGGTGTGCCAAGAAAAAGTCTATTTCAGATCACATAATTTTTATTACTAGCTGCATATCATTCCTTTGGATCTTTTTACATCTGAGTCAGCATCAAAAATATGAAGGACATTCTGAAAAACATCTGATTTAAACTAACAATGAATTAAAGGAATATTAGAAGGATCTCTTGAAGTTTAACTTTCTAAATGTGAAAATCTTACAGTAAAATCACAAAACTTTTGTTTGCCCTTACCATTGATCCTCCATCTTTATTCTATTCTTTCTGATTGCCAACATGAGACTTGCTAAAAACTTCATGGAATTGCCTTGCCTAGTGCAGAGAAAAATTTTGTGTATTACTTCTTCCACACCAAACAACACAGCCTCTACAACCGCATTTTTAAAACCACAACACTGAGAAGTCACTTTGCCAACGGAGAAAGACTGTTTTTTGTTTAGGTTTCAGAATTGCCCACAGTTAAACAGTCTTTCATCAATCAAAAATCTCATTCTAGGGAAAATGGTACTATCTGACATTAGGCATATAAGAATATGGCAAACATGGATGTATTTTGCAAACAGAAAATTAAATTTATGTATCGAAACTTTTAAAACTTTTTGCATTTATCTTTGAACTGAAAAGCATTCTCATGGTTTAATATAAGTATATATTATATCTGCTACTGCAGAAATGGTGTGTATCCCTACACATTTACTTATCAAAATCCATCTGTACTCATCACCTTCTGTTTCTCCATCAAATACATTAAAAAAATAATGAATCTTAGGCAGTAAAATATAAACAGTTCCAGAAACATGCTTATTTGCAAGTGATCTGGGTGTCTAAATTTTACTACTGGATAGCTGCTGCTGATTTTTTTTTACTTCTAAAACTAGAGAGCTGGAATGGATTTAGAATTTTCTCATGGAATAGTATCATGTGTTTGCACCAGTGAGGCCATACCTTGAGTACTGTGTCCAGTTCTGGGCCCTCACTGCAAGAAATTTGAGGTGGTGGAGCTATTGAAGGGTCAGGAGTACAAATTTTACTAGAAGGACCTGAGGGAGCCTGGAGAAAAGGAGTTTTGGTAGTGACCTTATCACTACAACTGCTTGAATGGAAATTGTAACTGGAGGGGTCCATCTCTTCTCCTAGGCAACCAGGGACATGACAAGAGGACATCACCTCAAGCTGCACCAGGGGAGGGTCAGGCTGGACATCAGTAAGAATTTCTTTGTGGGAAAGGTTGATAAGCATTGGAATGGACTGCCATCCAAATGGTGGAGTCACTATCCTTGGAGGTGTTCAAGAAAGAACTGACTTGACATGGCACTTAGTGCCATGGTCTAGTTAAGAGAGGGGGGACTTGTAAAAGACCCAGAGGTCTTTTACAGCCTAAATGGTTCTGTGGTTCTGTGATTCTGTTGCCAACCTTGAGTGATCAAAGAAGAAAAAGGAAAAGGAGGGGAAAAAATCCTAATCACAAAATGCTGAATGTGTTGGTAAAAACAATGAGAATTAAATAAAAGTTCATGTTGAGGGCTGCTTATTTACCTAAAGTTGTTTGAATTTGCAGTATTCCTAGTTCATGTTTTGTTCAATAGGCCAGTTTGTGGGGTGGTATTTATTTATGTATGTATTATTTAGTGAAAGAGGAGATTATGATGTAATCATTGGCTCCTTAAGAGATATGTTAAAAAGTGAGAACTGTCAAAATTGTGTCTAATTATCATTGCCTTGAGGAATTTCTGACATATAGAGTAGATTTTGGAACATATATGGAGGAACTTCTGACATTTGGAATAGATTTTTGATAGGACAGTAACAATTGCCTCTGAAACTTGTAGTGCCAGATTTAGAAAGACATGTACACAAAAATACCCATGAAGTACAACACTGAGACTGCTGTGGGATGTGATGTAGAACCAGAAATTATGTACCTAGTGGTTCAATATTATGTCATGCTTTTCCTCCAAACAGCAGTAAGGTGGTCAGGCATATAGGCAACTGACTGGGCTTTAGAAAAATTAGCTGACCTACTGACATGGAATAATTATTCATGGAGATTAAAAAGCATGGCATTGAAGGAAACAGAGCTTATAAAACAAGCAGAATAGTCCAAATCCAAAGAGTCAGACTATGATAGAGTCAGAGTTTAGCTTTTGTCTTCTACATCTCCATGGTTTGATAATTCCAAGATATATTTCAAGTCATTCAGAAGCACACAAATAAATGAGAACAACTGCCTGCCTGGATAATTAGTAGACAAGTTTTGAAATATAATTCATAAAATCATGGAAAACATTGATGTTAAGTAAATTACAGTCACACTACTTCCTAGAACCGGGCCACCTTAGATTTAAAAATCAGTTTTGTAGCAAGAACTAACTAGAAATAGCACAGTCTTCTCAAAGACAGGCTACTGATTAGCACCGAGTCCAGGATATTTAAATTATACTGGTTACTGGCATTTTGCCAATAAGAAACTATGTCAGTTGCAACACGTGTTTCATGTGTTGTATATAGTCATTGGACAGGTGGTTATATTAGTCTCACCTGAAAAATACTTAGAAGTAAATGCAATTCACTGCATGTGTTTCCCCGAATTCTGCCTGGGGGACAGAACAAGGAGTGCCGCACTGGCAAGCCTTTTTCAGCCCTCACTCTCAAACTCATTGACACTAATCAAGGAAGGGCAGAAAGGAGACAGATGATGAAAGATGTTCCCAGGCTCCTTCAAATTGATTTGGTTTAGAAGCCACTTCAAAGGATGTGGTCAGGAGCATAGCTCTTGGTTTTACATCTGTGGAGCTACATCTGTGAGGTCTCTCCTCCTCATCTTCTCCACTCTGTCTTAAGATGTCTGGTGAATATTGAACTTGGCTGCATGATTTTCTCTTTTACAGAAAAGGCACAGTTACACTCTTTTTTTTCTAGGTACCATTGTAAGAATATTCTACCTGGCATTAAGTACAGCATTCAAAACACAGAGCCAGCCACTTACAGCAAATAATTTTGAACTTGTAATACTAGAACTTCAAAGAGAATTCCCATCCATTACCACTAATGAATAGGAACCACATTTTGATAACTCAGTGGGCTATATGTGGTTTTACTCCATAACCTTCCAATTGTATGTAAAGTTCTTCTTCATTTGGGCTTAAAACCCAAGTATAAATCTTCTGGACATGCAAGACAGACTAAATCTCCTGTTGCAACTTCACTCTGAAGTGTCTGTTTTGCACACACTCTGGATTTTCATAGTCTCTGAAAGACCTGGATCTTAAGGGTTGCAACTATTTCAAATTCAGCTGGAGCCTGATATAGCTCTTCAGCTGAATGCTAAGCATTTTTGTCAGTCTATGGGAAGGGCTGGTCTGGGAAAATTAACAGAGATGGAAAAGAATAAACTGAGGTTCATTTATAGAGTTCTATTTTGATAAAAGGCTTCAAGGATTCTATATTTCACTTGTTTAGACTAGTTAATTTCTAGGATATAGAGATCAAAAAGTAAGGCCTTGGAGCACAGGATTACCCTCCACCTCCAGCTGCTGACAGTTTTGTCTGAGCAAGAACAGCATGACATGGTGCACAGTAACAGCAGATATGTCTGTGAGAGCTGGTCAGATTTCTGCATACATAAACACTAACCAGAACTGTACACACAGAGTGTTTAATTGTCACTTTACTGCATGGTAACAGCCGATACCACTCAGACCTTCTCTTCTTTTCTTCGGGAATTTCCCTCGAGTGCACAGAGTCTAATGCAATGGCCAAATACAGCTCAAATGCATCTAACTCTGGTGTGGGTTAATGACAATAATATTCAGGATATAAATATCCAAATTCTGGCTTAACCTTGGGCCACCAGACAAGTATGCAGAGAGCCAAATATGTGCTTGGAGGACTGTAACTTATAGCTGCCACAGTTGACAGGCATTCCCATTCAGAAAGCCCCTTGAGATTTGCACATAACTATCACACCACCCTCTGAAATAGTGCTGGCAATGACTTATTCAATTTTAAGATCTTTCTCAGGATGGTTGCACATTTGTCTTTTTTTTTTGCTTCCCACCAGTGTTTGCCCTTTTTACTGTTTGGTACTTTAAACTGTCAGTATTGACAGTCCTTTAAAAGCCACCTGTAATTTGCAGCAGAACACAGAAGCTTTGCACAGGATTAATGACTTGAACACTCTTAATGAGCCTCATTAATAATTAGCTGGAAAGTAACCCTGGTATCTTTGCTTGATTCCAGAAGAAAAGAGAAATCATTATTTGCTGTTTAGTGAGGAAGCTAGATAGAACTGGTGAGGAAATTACTTGACTCCACAAATACTCACTGGTCCATCTGAGAAGAAATACCAGAAGTGCATAGATATTTATGAAGAAGCCTATGGAGTGTCATAACAGGACTTAGAAAATTGATCAATTCTTTCACATCACTCATTTTAGGCACACTAATAGCTTTCTCACTCTCACTACAACTGCAGGTTACAGAAAATTTGTAGCAAGGAGGAATATTCTACAAATGCTGGAGAACAGGAGCTGTTTCAGCTCTAGAAAAAGTAGTAGATGAAATGCACTGCATGAATATGGCCAACATATGCAAACCAAACTTCATGAATCAAACTAAATACGAATACTGCTTAAGAAATGGCACACACAGGGGCTCTTCACAAGTACTTCTCCAATTCTAACCCCATAAGGATTGCACAAAAAAACCACACTGAATGATTATTAGGAAAAATTCATCCGTCAATGGATTTATCTGCAAACATCAGATTTCATTGTCTGTCTTACAAATCTACACATTAAAAGGTAGTATAGCATTTGCCAAGGTTAAATAGCACTCACTTTATTTCAATCTACAAACTGAAGTCAATCAACACGCCTTGATATCACTCCTCCAAATTCTCAATAGAACTGACAAATAAAGAAGAGGTAAATCAAACCTAACTACTTTAGCTCCAGCCAGTCTGTCTCCACTCAAAGCATCCATTCAGCTGGGAAGTACATCAAAATTTATAGCACAGACATTTACCGTGAAAGGCTTTAACACTATGAGGAATCCTATACTCGTGTCTTGAAAGCCAATGATATGACACAGAGCCTATATTTGCACTGTCCTAGAGTAGTGCTCAGTAGCTGACTACAACAGCAAGCAAAAATATTTTTTAGGCTATGAATGTTATTTTGTCTGTGTACACTGATACTGGATGTGTCTTCCTCAAAGCTGAAAACAACAAAACATTAGAAATGGTAACAGCTCTAACCCTTTTTTCTCTCTCCAACTGAGAGCACAGAATCCCAGAATATAGATGTAGTTCCCCATCAAAAAGTTGGGCAACACATTTCTGTTTCCAATATCATGAAGGAGTGAGATAGAGCAGAAAAATTCTTGCAGAAAGACTATAGAGCAAATCCTAGACAGTGAGAGTTACAAACATTTATATTGCTGTCAACTTCATGCTTTAATTCCTAACATTATCAGTGATAATATGAAAGAGAGGAGCATCTGAATTGCTCTCTTAACATGAAACAATAATCATCTTGTTTGGACAAACTCTCACAGCTTCTTAGAAAGAAGCTTCAGTGTATCAGAGACAGCAGAAATGTACCTGTTTCCTCTTTCAACCGTAAGTCTAACTACATTGCATTTCTCTTGTGAGAAATATGCATGGCTAAAGCAAGGCACAGGACATCTATGTTCTACTGATTTTATTTGTGTTTGGACAAGTGGAAATCAGGTGAATTAGTCCCACACTATTTTTTTCAGATTGGGGTCCAGATGTAGAAGGCAATTGCACAGATATTGAAGTGCATCCCCTTTGCAACATTTGTATTGCTAACAATCTCTATGACAGAGCCTGAATGTTAGTAAGAGGGGTATCTATCCAAGACTCTTGAGCTTCAGTGAACATGCAAACAGGTAAACAACTTTACAATAATGTAGCAGAAATCTTCATGCATTCATGAGTAATCAGCTGTCCTCATTGTTAAACCACAACATGAGCACATAGCATGTCTGATATAGATTGTATGGTTTCACCACACAAAAATACAATAGTTTTGGCTATCCTAGTCAAAATAGGATATTATGACATTATTATTATTATTATTATTATTATTATTAGGACATTATGACATGATATTATGATAGGGCATCTTTCAGTAGGGAGTTCTAGTTGTATTCCTGTTAACTTAGCATTTCATTTAATTTTCTTCTTTATTTAAGGTTCTCTATGTAGAAACTCTTCTTGTTTTGTCAGGGCTTCTTTTTATAACTAATTTGGTGATAATATTTATCCCTTTCCTCTTCCTATCCAGAACAGTTCAGCAGTTCAAAATCTCCTTGCCTTTTTCTAAGTTTACTTCAGCAATTCTTGGAAAGAAGGTTGTGCTTAGAACTTAAAAGATGTACTAGCTAGTAATGCACAGAAAGCTTCAGCTTGAGAGACCATCCTTTCAAAAGCAACTTCCCTTTCTGGCTTATATTTACTCTGAATAATTCACGTTTTCCCCACTCTGGTGCCTTTGTCTTCTCTTGTGTTTGCTAATTGCTGGCCAGTGGCTATGCATTCACATTTCAGGAGGGCTTTTAATCTGACATGACCAACGCATATTAAGGAAAAAAACAAGTGAAAGGCTGAAACACAACACCATAGGGCAAGCTATGTAAAGTCAAGCATTGCCAGAGTTGGTAACCCTGATAAGTTTATCTTTTGATACTACTCTATTTCTTTGCCGGAGCAAGGGAGTGGAGGACTGTTTTTCTTTCTGCTCTAAAGCTTCTAGAGCTGAGAAAAGTAAGAATTTATTCCCATTTGGTATTACAAAATTGAAAGAGAATGATATTGCATGTTGCCTCAAAATGTCTTCAGAAGTTTGAACATTTCTTTGGAAATGGAAAATTCATACTGGATTTCATTTTGAAATGAGATTTAATTTCAGATACTTCAAACTCCCAACAACAACAGAAGTAACCACAGCTCTTAAGTGCTAAGCTACTGGACTTAGCAAAGCTGAAAACCCTCAGGGACTCTTGATTTCTAGGGCAACATGCAGGATAAGAGCTTTCAGGGCTGCCAACTCATTAAATCTTAGGTCACAATCCTGAGGATGCATTTTAGGTATATGCCAAGCGTACAGCTGAGCAAACTGGCAAACCCCTGATAGGAATTTGTCTGGCAGCCAATCTTGGCAGCTCTCTTTGCAGGAATGTTCTTGGTCTGTCCCCAGATTCCCAGGTTAGTGTTTTTCTGTGAGCTAATGTCACACTATTTAGTTCACATTTTTTAACAGAAAACGTCCACTTTGACATTTCCGAGCAATTCCAGTAGAATTTGTTACTATGTTTGCCAGTAACAGCTGATAATGGACAGAATGTATAATATATATAATCAGACATCAGTAACAGCTGGTAATTGTCAGAATATACAATGTATATAATCAGGCATTATTCCCATTATCTCAGATTCACCTGGTTTTGCTTTTGGTGAATTCATTTTCATTGTAGACAACCTATTAGACCCTGCCACATGCTTTAGTTCACTATTCTTACTAAGCTTGAGTCACATTCTTCATAAAGCAGCCACTTGCTTGATCTTTCCCAGCCAAAAGTCTTTCTCCTCACTAATCTCCCAAAATAATTCTGCTGCTTTTTAAAAATATTAACCTCCCTTCCTGTTGTGAAGTTTTTATGTTTTCTAAGTAATGAAGATTCACATACAGTGAATTTCGTTTTTTAGAGTAGCTAGTTTTACACACACATTGTTCAAGCAATGTCTAACTAATAAACATGTAGCTGAAGCTGCTTACTGTGCTAAGTAGGACCATGCTCTGAACTGACTAGCATTAATAAAAGGCTGAGGCCCCCTTGGGATTTTAATAAACTATTTCTGGTTATCCATAGGTTGTCAGTGACTGACAATGGTATGTCCTGTTTTCCACACTAATGTAGGTTTTCTAGAAATCCTCACCTTTTATCAGCAATCTTACCACATTTGAGTTAAATTTCCCAACATACCTCAACACTTGTGAAATAGTAAACATAGATTGCTGTCAGGTTTGCAGTTCTTTCATATGATCCATTTTTGGAGCTGAAAATTAGAGCTTATTCAAACTCCTTCCTACTCTGAAGGACTTCTGTGCATACATATTATTTCTATTATTTGTCACAGATGACTCCTGAAATGCAGTAAGATTTGTTCAAACATATGCTTCATCAGAGGGTGCATCACATATATCACTTCCGTTTTCTGAAAATATTAACTTGAAATATTTTCAAGACTATGTGTTATTCTAGAGATTGTATTTTGAAGAAATGTGTCGGCCTTCACTCTCTGTGAAGGAAGCTGGCTGGCCATATGTATTCATAACATGTATACAAAGCTCAAACACCTGCAACTCAGATAGTTAAGGTTTTTCAACATTCCCTTAGTGAATCTGATTCCACTGGGTAAAGCTGAGGTACATTGAGTCCACTTCCATGTGCTGTCTGACAATATTGCTTCAAGAGAAACTCTTCTCTTATGTCTTAAATCAACACAGAGAAGCAGCTCCACAGGAATCTATAAGATCAGAAGAATAATTTGGTGTCACCTTGAGTGCTGTCAAGCACAAAGGATGACCAAAAGAGATACAGCTCTGTTCCAGTCCATTATAGCTACCATATGTGATTTAGGAAGTGTATCATAATATCTCATGAAAATGTCTACTGAAGCACAAGCAACAGGAAGCTTTCCCACCAATATATTACTACAACTCATTAACTGATTTCTCAGCCACAACTGCAACTGTTGCATGTTCTCACTCCATGAATAATCAAACTCTTGCCTATAAAAATACAGATATTGATTAAAAGTGAATCTATAGTTCATTTGCTGTTGGTGCTGGGTTTAATGCTGTTATTTAATAATAGGATTTCAAATATAGGATAGGGATGATGAGTTAACTATATGTGGCAAGGTCAATTCCCAGGTCACAAACAGGGTGAAAGGTTTTGGGGCTACAAGCTGAAAAGACAAAGGTCAGCCAGCAAAGGGCATGGTCACACACATCTCATTAGCCTCCTAGGAAGCAGCCTGCAGCAGCAGAGAAGGAGAAAAAGGGGAAGGGAGTTCCTAGTGAAATTCATAGGGTAAGGTTTGAGCTTAAACTGCAATGAAGAGTTTTTACAGACTTTTTTATTGTTTAATATTATTCCTAAATTAAAAATATGATTAAAAAATATTTCTATCTTGTTGTGGCTTTCTAAGAACTTAGTGGCAAAAATCACAAAGAACTAATTTTTCCATATGGATAGAAATATACATGGGATATTACAAGTTTCAGATCATTACTCTGAAATTTTAGTGCTCCAAACTGGATATTTACAGTTATGATTAAAAAGAGAGGGGAGGTATTGTGTAGCAATCATATCTTCAAGACTTGTTTGTTACAGAGGAGATTCCACAGCTCTTCAAAGAAGCAGATTTTATTTTCACCAAAGGTGTTAGTGGATTGCAAATAGATTTGTCTTGTAGGCTGAGTTCCGGGGGTGCTTTCTTCAGAGCAGAATGGATCCAGATATTTCCTAAGAGGAGCAGATGAAGGAACTTGCAGAGATTGTGATTCCCTGAGTGAATCTGACTAATTAGCAGCAATTTGCTTTTAGTTAATGTGTTGCACAGATCTGTAGCAAGTTACATCATGCTATTGCAAACAGGAGTCTGATAAATGCTGTAGCATGATGGTTGTAATACATCCAGCATCTTGGCAGCCTGTTTGAGCTAACTCTGTACATGGCTGGAGGATAGGCATATCATGCGTGTGGTTCAACCATGTTGTGCCATCAAGTAAATTACAAGGGAACACTTCAATAAATGCCAGAGTTTGGCATCTACCAGTAGCACAGCATGAAGTGTGCTGTGAGAACTGGAAGATGAGAAAAAAAGGAGCTGTCTTCATAAAAACCTGTGTCTTGTCTTGGCATGGGATTAAAAGAGGTAGGCAAAAGTGCGTATTGAAAATTGTTCCCAGCCATGTTGGTACAGACACTGTTGCAGAAAATATCTGCAAGTATACCTGTAAAATAGATTATGATTTTGTTGAGAATATGATTTAATTACAATTCTGCCTGAAAATAACGTGCAAATTTATGAAAGATAAAAGACCTCGTGTATATAGTCTACACCCACTTCACAAATACAGGTCCTTCTTACTCACTTCCTTTGAAATTCAGGCTGTTTTCTGGCTTTAAATTACCTGTTGCTAAGCAAAGACTTGAGCAAAAACTTCACTGGTCATCTCAAGTCATTTGCACATGATCCCGTAAACACATGAAACAAGAACAGAGCCGACTTAAAAAACAAATTGGGGGACATATATGAAAGATAAAAAATAAGAACCAAAAGGTTTTGTTATCTTGCTCAGAGACAGTGAAGGAAAGACTGTTAATTATCTGGGGCCTGGTTTAAACCCCTCAGGCTACAGCAGGGAAAATATAGTTTTCTGTCTGCAAACTGTGAACCTGGACAGCAGAGTAGTACAGAAAGATTCATACAATTAATGTGAAACCAAAAATTATAGATAAGTTTTAGTCAGGCAAGAAAACCTGATCTCCGTACTTGACTTCAAAGTTATTAAAGGCTTCTTATTTAAAGATCAGACTGTTCAGGAAATTAATTGCTCACCCTTTAATTGCAAACTGAGAGATACATTTGATTCTACTGGAATCTTTCAAGGAATGAGAACAGCTGAAGAACAGGACAAATGAATAAGTCTGGCTGGTATAGAACAAGAGTAAAGGTAAGCAGAGGAAGAAGGAAGCAACATGAAGTAAAGAAAGCAGGATGGAGACATGGTGAGCCACAGTGTTTGCAGGAGAAATCACCTTGCCCTGTGGCACAGGAAAAAAAGGAGCAGCATCTGCAGTGTCCCTCAGCCTTAACTGCCATATTTATGGTTATAACACCTGATCAGCAAACCATTTGATTGCAGCTGGATTGGGAAACCAGCTGCCGTTACTGCTGAGATAAGCAGCAGTATTCATGTGGTGGCATGTGGCTGAGTATTGGCGAGGTGTGTTCTGAGGCCAGTGGGCAACTGCTAGCTGTTTATAGGAAACCCACAAAATGAGAAGTGTTGCTGCAGATACCATCATAGCTGGCATACAGGGAGTTTCCTTCTGTGCTGAGCAGCAGTGCAGTGTGAACCCCTATCACAGCAGAACACCCAACATCCTGGGGAGTATTGCTTTAGGTTCTGAGTAGTATGCTGCCAAACAGAAAACAAAACTTTAAAGGGAATGATTCAATCCAGAATTGCCTTCGCTTTGGTGGATACACCTGAGGCTAGCTCCAGCTGCTGTTCTGGCTCTGTAGAGGTTTTCATCTTAGGCATCCCAGCCCCTGATGAAGGCACTTTTTGTAATTTGTATTCTTGAACTAGGTGAAAACCGATTCTTTGGCTTCTAAGTCCCATTTCAAACTGTCTGCTTAAGTACACTGCATGCAATTAATATTATCACCTCAACAGCAGTAGGGAAAATTCCAGGTCAGGTTAGGTACTGACTTCAACACATCACTGAAATGAGCATGGAAGATAGCTGCTAATTCAGGACAGAAGCACCAACAGGGCAATGACAAATAGTTTTTATAGTCTGTGTTGACTGCACTGCCAGCTTGGAAACCCTTAACCCTACAGGAGGTATCTGCTCAGCTACATGGATCTGTCACTTGGGGGACAGAAGTAACTGACGTTCAGTACTAGGCTAACATTTGTCCACATAGAGGATGTCAAGGGGTAATGATGCACATGCCACCAGTGCTTATCACGAGTATCTGCTGCTGATGGAGAAACAGTAATGTGTCTTTCCCATTGAGGTTTTGTTTGGGGTTTTTTTGAGGAGGTGGGCAGAAGGAGAAGGGAGCAGAACAAAGTAGCTTATGATTTAAATGAAAGTTCATTATTAGGGCATGGTTTTTACTTCCTGAATTGCATCCTGAGTTGTTTACTGGAATCAACAATATAGAAGAGATTGGGGAACTTGAGTCATTCTTCAAATGAAGGAACTTCATCGTACTTGCAATTTTGCTGGCATGATTCCTCTGTTTTGTCAGCTAAGTCCCTTACTGTGGACTGTACAAAAAAGGAAAGCATTAGGAAAAAATATGACTATGTATAACAGGAGGTGACTGAGAGGGAGAGAAATTTTTAGGAATGTTAATAATTTATATGTGACATGAAGTGAAGAAGAGCACTTTGTATTCCATCCATTTCTGCCTGAACAAGACTCAAGTTGTCATCCTGCTCCCTGCTGAAATAAATGCTAAGCATTACTAATGACCAATGAACTTCGTTTCTCAGAGCATTTGTGAAATGCAGTTTTTGGATACACTGAGAAATGAAACTGTATTTCTTCCCAAGAAAAAAACTCCAAAGATTTTCACCGAAAGAACACTCAAAATCCTGCTATTGCTACAACGAAACCAAAGCTAAGTAATTTAGATGGCTGATGAATTGTATTAATAAGTAACCAAGAGATTATAACACTATGACTGTTGTTTTGTGATGCATCGTTCATGCTGTTTCTGCAATTCTGAATTTAAAATTACACAGCAGACAAGGAATGGTAAAAAGTTGACAGTTTTGAGTTACTAAAGGTTTAATAAGCTTTTCAACAGAAATAAAAATCAGTCAAATATTTAGAATAAGGAATAGAAGTATCAGTGTTGGTGTAGAAGTATGATAAGCAAATTGTACTTTGATGTTGGCCTAATTTTATCATTGAAGATAAAGTTAAAATGTCATAGCATTAAAAAACCCCAAAGAATTTGGAAGTTTCAAGTGTAATTTCTTATAGCTACTTTTCAAAAATGTCATGTAGTTGGGTAAATTGTAGTAGTCAAAATACCTCTTTAATAAGAGATCTCGAGAAAAGCAGGTGAAAACAACATGAGTAGAAAACATTCAGCTAGGTCTTCTCTTGGTGAAGGTATCTCTAGGCTTCGAAAACTTAAGACCTTTTTCATGCAATGAACATCTTTGGCTGATGGTTCTACTGAAAGATCCAAAAGTATTTCACAGAACTTTTGAGTATGAAAAAAATAAAAAATACTTCAGTTCACTTACAACTACAGCTCAAAACACACAAGAATGCACAGAGACTAACATCTGCACTAGGGCAGATGTGGTTCTTACAAAGAAACTAGCTAAGGGCCCTATACCTGGACTTCACATTGCTGAATTAGCATTGCCTCTGTCCATTGACAGACTAATTGATGTGGATTTGCCTTGTGTCAACAAAGCAATTCATAAGTCATGCTACGAGATGTATTCCATTATGTCCGTGCAGTTTTAAAAGGGTGTGTCTTTTGATTTCGATCAGGAGAAGGAAGATGTGCAAATACTGAAGTCAGTTGTACTAAGGGTGGAGGTGTAATAACCTACTCCGTGTAGGCTCTGTCCCTTAGCTACATATGCAAAGTTTGCTGCAACTCCCAGTTTAGATAACTTAGGCCCAGATGCCCAGAGTTGGAAGTACTTCCCACTCTTCGAGGTGATGAGAGCTTATTTAAGTATCTGCAGTCCCTGTTTTTTGTCAAGATGCTTAGCCAGATTCAACCACTTGGCCATGTAGGTCCTGCAGACTCAATCCTCAAGTTTTCACTGTGACTAAATTTGATGTAACAGTTCTTTGATTACCTATGGACATGCAGGAAGATCAAGCTAATTTTGGACATTACCTCAGACTTGACTAAGCCAGGGACTCAAGTTTTACTCAATCATTTGGGAAAGTTAAATACAATACAAAGTGTGCTAGATAGTGTCCTTTTGTATGCTCTCCAACTGCAATGGAATATGCACCAATTACTTCAGTGGGAGGAGAGTACACCCTGAATCCCCGTTTTCCAATTCTGATTTCTTCAGTTGAATTTATGAGCTTTACCCAGAAATGAGAACTCATATTCTCACTGACAACTCTTTTTTTCCCAATTAATTGAGATTTTATATTTTCTATCCACCATTCAGATTAATACGCAGAGGATAAATGTAACACACTTCACAGATAATGAGAGTTGTCTTGCATTTTACAAACAGGATTCCAGCTACTGGAAGCTGCCATAACTACAAAGAGATATTTGCTGTAGGAGACCATAGCTATTCTGGGAGCAATTACTTCTGATAGCTGATATGATACAACAACTCATAGGAGGACAACTCACTAATACAAAAATCATTGCATTTGGGAGGCCAAGGTACCAACAAGACCAACAAGCTTAGAATACCTTGCCTTCTGTATCAATTCGCTTTTCTGTTAGTGATATCTGTAAGAGCTCAGTGATGGAAGAATTCTCAAAGGCCTAGAGAGATTGACTTTCAAAACTTATTTCAGTTAAAGTAGAAATCAATTTATTAAATGAAGTGAAAGAACTTTTGGAACTTGCTGTTCACTGATGCAAAGGTTTCTGTGTAGTCTGATCCAGGAAAAAAAAAAGAGATATGTTAAATAAGAGGTCACATTTGTACCTTCAGGCTTTTAGGGTACATAAGACAAAAATTATTCCTAGTATACTGAGATAAAATGTGAAGCTTCCTCACAGAGTTATGTTGTGACAAAACATGCTGATTCAACTAAAGCAAGATACTTTATTTGGACTTCATTGTGCTTCTGCAGTTTTCTACTGTAACAATTGGATTTTGTACTAAGCATTTAATATTTACTGTTTTCTATTTATGAAAAGGATATCCAAATTATAATAAAGCATTGTGACAACACTGAAATTAGCACAGTGATAGAAGCAATCCTCTGGGGTTTAAGACCTCATTCCACAAGAAATTTAATGTGTTTTATCTTATTTCATTCTACAGTCTGATTCCCACCTCTTGATGAGCTGTGCTTCTGGCCTCTGGCCATTATTTTTTCACTGGGGACGTTTCCAAACTCACTTAGAGTCAGCACTTGAAAAGCCATCTTCTAGTTGGTTGCTTAGTACATCTTGTTTTGTCATCTGTTTCTGCAGTGAATAAAACTCTGTAATCCTACAGTTAACCTGTTGCAGAAAGGAACAGGCAAAAGATCATTTTGGTTTTTAATTGTAAATCTACATTAATTTTATTTTTTAGTGTCAGTAAATCATACACATTTTTGAAACAAATTTTTTAAATAAGAGCACCTTTTTTATAAGTGGTATTTATAGCATCTATTTAAACTATTGAAGTTACATTCTTCCATCTGACAAACTCAACATTCAATGTGTTCTGAAAACTGAACATATTTTGTAGCAGCCTTCTCCTACAGACTGAAAATGGAAACTCCTGATGATGGGATCAAAGCCAAATGAGAAAAAAAAATCTAAACAGAGAAGTATCAGCTTAAGAAGCCGTAGTAAATGAGGCAGAAATACAGCCAGCAGTATTGAGATGTACAGTGCTCTGCAGTGTGAGCTGAGATTTATTGTCCTTCCACTGTATCTTAAAAACATCCTTACCTTTGAAGATGAGGTAAGGTGTGTTGAACAATCTAGGTTAGAGTCAACATCTATTCCTGATAAAGATTCAGCTCTCTATGCACAAATCCTGAGTGTATATTCATGGGATTTACCTTCTCCTCTATGCCCTGAAACCTGCCCAGCCTACAACCTGCACAGTGGGGCACATGCACAGTTCATCAGGCCCAGAGGCTTCAATCTGCCTTACCTATTGCCCTGCAACAGGATCACAAGGAAATATAATAGAAACTAGAAACATATTTAGAAAATCAAATCGAGTATACTGATCGTTTGACAGTTCTGACTTAGAACATGCAAAATGCAACCAATCAAAAACCCAGCCTTGGCACAAATTTGGTACCAAAAAAGAGAGTCTTCCATGAGAGGAAGAGAGGCTCTTTCTTTGTCGATAAATATATGTTTATCATTCAAATATTACTGTATCTGTAATTTGACCTTTTTATTTTTTTTTCCTACAGCCATAACTGACCTGTCTTATAAGACTGAAGTAGTTATGGGACAGCAGCTATAAGATGAGGTACATAGCACTGCCTGAATGACAGTTCTTGCTCCTTGGTCAAAAGATCTGCATGGATTTAATTGTACATGCTTGACTGGGACTGGATAAGTAAATTCTTTTAGTCCCCTTTCACTGAAATACTCTTAAAACTGGATGCAGGGCAGGGAAAATTACATATGACTCCCTACCTGAAAGTTGTAAAATTCTTTAGAGAAATTGAAGTATACTGTAGCAATTTTCTTGCTCATGTGGCTCTAGAAGCACCTGCCAATGGGATTCTAAATGGTGTTTGCTAAAATGCAGAGCAATGCATGCTGTGAACAGAGAAAGTGTTTTACACATGTATACCAGTGGGTGGATGAACTGTTTAAAGTCAACAAGAGATGATAAATAAGGGTATATATCTGTGCATGCCTACAGTTAATGTTCACAAATACCCTTCTAAGTGTTTCAGATGAGAATACTTTAATTTATTTATAAACCTCATGTACTCTGGAATTTTATTAGTCTGCATTCCACTCCCAGGAACAAGTTCCAAACAGCTCCAGGAGTACAGAAAAACATGAAGGAGACTGCTGTTTTGGACTGACTATAGAGGCTATGAAGTCATGCCACTGAATGTGTGGTGTTACCCTCTGAAAGAGAATAGAGTGTCAAGTACAGGAGAGAACTGTTCACTTTGCAGTTAGAGGCAAAGTGCAGAAAAATGTGTACGAGAGAAAGGACCGAGCAGTTGTTAAAACTAGGGTCTGAATAAGAGAGATACAAGTCACAAAAGTCAGGAAGTAAAATTGAGTGCTAAAAAACATTAAGTGGCATCTGTGGCCACTTGTATGGAGTGAGCCCAATCCCAGTTTAGAATCTAAATTTACGGCTCTTGCCTCTCTCATCCCCATGTAAAAATCCACCTAACAATTCAAGGACAAAACATGTCATTTCTCTTGGACCTTCTAGACTTACTTGAAATATTAAAACAAACAAACAAACAAAGAAACAAACAAACAAACCCAACAATCTCCCTTCTGCCACATCTCCATGCTTGAATTTTTCTCTGAGACAATTGCAAAATTTCCATACCTGCATTTATCTCTCAGTATACAGTCAAAAGAGTACAATGGTAGAATTCCTTATCCAACAAAGAAAAAATAACTATTACTATTTCTGCTTAGCTCAAATTCTCAGGCCAAAGCATTTTTCTCTTTATCATATTTGAAGGGCAGTGATGTTTAAAAGAACAATATATAGACCCATTTTTCTGGAGCTATTTATCTCAAAATATCATTCTTCCTTACCTAACTACAAATGTTTTATTCTGAAACCCTCCTTAAGCTGTTAATAACCACCTGTAAGACAAAGAACTTGAGTTCAAGAAATCTGGATGGTTGAGTATTGATCAAGGATACCTGTCATTTCAAGAACTCTGTGTAAGAAACCTGTCACTCAGTACGTGGAAGGCTATTGAAATGCAGCGGACACTTCAGTGACCCAATAACCACTATAAGGAGCAACAGCACTGGAAAGGAGAGGAGTAGACTGCTTTTCAAGATCATGTCTGCTGGCAGAATGCTGTCTGGTTTTTGTTTATCGCATGTATAAAGCATCCAGAAATTTTGGCAGAATTTATGATAACTTCTCTTGACATTTGGTGAGTTCAAAGTGAATTCATGTTAGTTTGTTGTCCATTCTGAATAGCTATCAGTTCTTGGATACAGTTCCATCTTTTGTAGAAACTTGACAGGAGGATGCCTATAATTCATAAGTAAAAGGTACTTTTCTGCTAATTAAAAGTATATGCTATTTTATGCTAAATAAATTGAAATCTATCACCTATCTTGGAAATGTTATGCTCAGCACAGAATTTAGATATGCTGCACAGTTCTGTGTCATTAGTAAAAACTGATCTTGAATTTACTTAGCTGTAAGCATATCAAATATCAATTCATTAGATCCCTATTATTGGCAAGGCAGTACAATTCCCGAACTAGGATTTGCACTGAGGACAAACGAAAGTGCATCTCCACATTAACAAATTAACTTGTTGGCAATAGAGTGACATTGATTCAAGAAGAGACAGAACATTTTCTTTCCTGCATTTTACTTTCTGGTTAATGATTTTCTGACAGAAAATTAGATAGTGCTTTAATTTTAATTAATTGTATTTTTGCTTTTGCATTGAAGAAAGCTGTAGGATCACAGGGAAGTTACCTTCAACAATATAATCAATGAAAACTAAATAGGAAAGGGCTCTCAATAGATTATGTGGTCCAGCATTTTACTTCAAAGTAGGAGAAACATGATTTCATTGTTCATAACAGATGTTTGTCTTTCATGCTCAATAAAATGCATGGTGGGACTTAAGGGAGAATAGCAGAAAAGAATGCTCTTCTCAGATGCTGTCTAAGAACTGAATTACATGATGGACTCCACTACAAATTCCTGTCTTTGAAGATAACTATGTAGTAACACAATGATCTTGTGTCTTAACACTAATTTTCCTGTCATGCTTATTTTGTCCATTCCTTTCCCATTCAAAACTATACATCACTGAAAATGTGACTCAGTTTCTCCATTTCTTCACACTTTTCTTAGCAAAGCTTATGTCATATTCACCCTACAGATGGCTACAGAAATTGACAGACAGAAAAAGAATTGAAGTTCAAAGGGGAAGAAGTCACAAGGTCCTTTTTTCTGAATCTATTTGTGGAGAGAAGAGGAAGGAAATATTAATTTTATGTAGCTATTGCTACACCCACTTGACATCTTGCTTTGTTGTTGGCGTGTTACTACCTCTAGGAAAATTTCATCCACTGTCCACTATTTTGGGTCTTCTGGTCCTTCTCCCTGGACTCAGAAGATGTTAATTTCCTCCAGTATCTTCTTTTCCTCCATTGTTTAAGTGCTGTAAGTTCATCAGTATGCAAAAAAAATTAATTTTTTTTAATATTAAAAAAAATTTTAAAAGCACTATGACTTCTGGAAGCCTTTTGAAGTCTTCTCAAGTTAGCTATATGCATGCAAAGATCTCAAACAAGTAAAAAACTGTGTTGCCTTCAGTCAGAAGATAGCTAATGCTCATCTGAGCTGTGCTTCCTACAGAATCCAAAAAAAGTTGCACTCGATTTTTCTTCATGGGTGATTATGTAAGTCCTTAATTTTTTTATACATCTGAATGCACACAAACATGTTTATGGCTCACTATCCAAAATGCAGTACCGTAACGGTCAAATAGCTCACCACATACAAAAGGTTTACCTCCAATAATAAAACCAAGCATGTCATGATAAGGCCCCCTTGTCATATGACCAGACCAATCACCAGACCAACAGAGATCGTGCTAAGCTGTCTGTTTTTCGGAAATACAATACTTTCCATGAACTTTATTTAACCTGTGTTAACACTATTGACATCAAATAGCTGACAAATGAGCTAATAACATTTAACTGAGTTCCTTAAAAAATGTCAAGAATACTGAAGCAAAGCTAACAATAAATATCCACAAAAGCTTAAAATCATATGTTTGACCTCTCTTTCCTTCAGAAAGAATTGTGTTTAAATAGAGAAAAGTGTTATGGTGTTTTCCTTTGAAATATAAATACTATTTAAATTCTTTAGACAAGATGTAATTTATTGCATGTTGCACATTTAAAATGGTACTGTTTGGAGAACTGCTCCTACTCTCTGGCATTCAGTGAGGCAGTAACAAAACTTTCAATGTGATATATGATGCATGTCCAGCTATCATATTTGTATTAACACATCTATACATAGTATACTATTAGCATTTTAACACTATTCCAAATTACTCTGAGTCTCAATGAAGGTGTTTATTTTCAGTCTGACTACATAACTTATATAGAAGCCAATGGAATCAGCTTAGATTTGATGAGACCCTGGCCCAACATCCGACCTTTGGAAAATAGGATTAATAAAAGCATATTCAGAGAATGAAGAAATTCTCTTCACAAAATTGTGGAGGATAACTGCTTACCTCAGAAACTGTATGTTGTTGGGAGTAGACAAACCAAGGGACTGCCTTTCTAAAGGGGTTTTAGTTTGCATTTCCTTGAATAAATGTGATTCACACTGTATCTGTCCATCTGTAGGATAATGCCCAAAGATGATCTGTGCTTGATGTGCAAATGCTAGGTCTATCATTTGCATGCACAAGTGATATGTAGGGACCCATTTGCACTTACATATGTAGAAGATGACATTTGAAAAACTGGCTTCTAGAATCATTCCTTCTGTGAATGTTATGCAGCCATCTGTACAAAAGTAACAACCAAATACTTTGTCATCAGCAGAGTATTGGCCTTTCAGATATGAATGGTTGAGAGGGTTTTTTTTGTGCAAACCTCATTTCAACAGAAAATTATTTTCAACTTATTCTTAAACACAATATTAGTTTTCAGCTGAATCCTTTCTACTGTCAACATTGCCAAATTTGATCAATCTGATATATGCTAATATTCGTGTGTTGTGACTTCAGTTTTCTCCATAGTACTATGATCAGGGATTCCTGTAATACATCCTAGCAGCTCAGTGAGGGAAGTGAGAGTTTGTAGCTTATGACAGGACCTACTACCTCCATAGCATTTGGGGGAAAAAAGCCCCATCCTGTTTCTTTTTCTTACTCCACTTTAGAAAGCATAAAAAATACAACAAGGAAAGATTTTCTCTAGTCCATCCAGTGAATGTGAAAATCCTAACTTGCCACATAATGGTACAACCTTCTTCCAGGTGGGAACTTTCCCAGGACAAAGGTCCTATTCAGGGAAAGTTTTTGGGATGAATTGTCAAAAAGATTTCTTTGTGTTAAGATCAATGTTAAGCCAGCTGCTCAAACCAGGTGCAAACTGGCCAGCCTTGTTTTCAATGAAGCCAATTGCCACTTGATCAATGGAGTGGAGGGACAAAGTGCACAATGATGAAGGCATGAAGGGCAAGACCTCAGATGATGAGAAGCACATATGGAATCCATGCATCACGCACTATACAAAATGCTCAGTATGTTACATCTATCAGGGGCTATGTTGTTGAGATGCTACGGTATGTCCAGCTACAGGCATTAAAATACGCATGCTGCATGTTAGATTTCATTTGACTCAAATAACCTAAAACCAGGTGATAGCCAATGGGAGAACCCATTAAAAAAACTCGTGGAAACAAGCATGTGGCCATATTCCAAAATCTTCTGAAATAGCATACATACCAGGATATGTGTTCTGCCTTCACATGTTGTGCCAGAGAAGTTAATTTAAAAAGTAGAAGTGACTTGCATTTGTCATATTACTCTGTGTAAATACTCATTACATGTTATCCTTCCTCACTGTTTTATATGACACCAAGATCATGTGTGTACATGCATGTACAAATTGGAGACATGGATGGGATATTCTCAATTAAGTATTTCAGTCTCTTGCTAGGAAAAGAAAAGGCTTTTAAGTTTTCCGTACATGTTTAGAAACAATTTTGTTCTCAGCTGTAGATACTGCTATCTGTTGAATCATCCAGAATTTTACCTATGAATCAGAAAAAAAACCTCAACACAGCACCAACCTGTTCAGCCTAAGGAAATGCTCCTACATAGTGTTAGCTTTCAGAGAGAAATGTTGCTTTAGACCTTACTTGCAAAACCTCTATAGATAGTCAATGTTCTGTTGGGAGAACAATATCTATGCTCCCTTTAAGAGCAGATATTTGAAATTTGCCAGATTTTCTCCCTTCTTTCCTTCTCACCTTGTCTGTTTCTTTACAAAGAACAATGAAGCAATCTTGTGCCATTTTGATAACGCTTTATTCACCCATCCTACTTTCATAGCACTTGATATATTCTTTCTGATCTGGTGAATTATTGCATTTGATGCAAGAAAATAAGAAATCAGGATCAAGAAGCCAGTGGACTTGGGATTTTCTTCTGTACATACTTGAAAATGTATTTGGTTTATTTGGTCCTCAACTAGCAGTACTAGAAACTATTTAGCAGTGCTTTCATTTTTCAGCCAGACACCTTTCTAAGTCAGATTTTAGCAATAAAGGACACCTGATAGGTGACAGCTTCTATGAAGTATATGTTTAAAATCATTCCCCACTCTTCAGGCTGGCAACCATTTCCATAGAAACAGAGGTGGACATGGATCGTTAGCATCAATGAGTCAAATTAAACTACTAGTGGTTAGGTTTTTTCACTTAAAAAAAAAAAAAAGTTGAATTAGCAAAACAGAAAGCTATAAAATTGCCTCAAAAAGGTATTTTAATGTATTCTACTCTTGTCACACTGAGTTTTTGTGGAATGCATTCACAAATCATTCAGAGCCAGCAGGGAAGCAGAGGAGGAGGAGAACTCCAGATCACATGCAACAGCTGGAAGTAAAAAGCAAAACAAAATACAGATGAAACTTTGGAGTTCTAAAGCCCCCCCAAATTAAAATACTGATTTCAAATTGCTTTTTTTTTAAATAGTAACTTTTTAATACCTTTTAAAAAACCAAAAAAACTAGAAAAACGAAGACAAAACAAAACAAAAAAAGAAACCCAAACCAAACAAATAAAAAACAACAACAAAACCCCCCCACATTCTCAAGTTCTTTTAACAACTGCAGAGAGACCCTTCAGGAATCATTTTTCTTCGAGAGAAGCAGCTATCTAGGTCACAGGGATATTTAGTTACTAATATTTTGTGATACCTTGTTTTGCCAGTGCAGACTACCCCCAAAGACATGAAATAAGGAAGCTTCAGTGAAGTCTCTTTTGCTATGTAATTGCAAAATGCTGATCTGTAAGAGCTCTACACTTAAGGTTTCTTGGGATTAGTGTTGAGCAGCATGGTACAGATACTGAACCTTGCATTTGTTTATTGTGGTGAAGCTTTTTTTCCATTAATGACATTGGTCCAGCTTTCTAAGCACGAGAAGCTTTCTTTGTGGGAAATCAGGGCAATCAAAACCAGCTTTTCAGTGGCTGCTCTCAAGCCTAAGTGTGCATGTGCTGGGCTTTATTCACACATTACATGAACCATAATATTTGAGTGAAATTTTTTGCTCTTTTGTCTTTATAAGCAGGTGAAAACCTATCTACCTGTTCTTTCTAAAGTTCATACCCACCACAAAAGGCTTTAAAGGCATCATCTAGGAGTCTGTGCTGCAGAATCATTCTTTTATTTGAAGATAGATCAGCAGCATTTCTTCACAGCAATGTGGGTGCCTAGGGCTCAGTAGTTTTTCTTCTCTTTGGATCAGTTTCACTCCCCTCGCAGATGGTTAAAGGATGAAAATTAAGTGTTTCGTTTTGGGTTTTTTTTTCAGGAATTCTGCCTGATTTCTACAGTGCATTGATATAAAGGTCAAATTCCATCATCTTCTGCCAGAGAATTCTCTAAATTCTGTTCTTTTCTTTCCAGAACACCCAATTAAGCAGTACCCTCGTCTTAAAAATATTTCATCTTTTGGAGGTTTTGCTAATTTATTTTCTTCCAAAAGAAATGTTACCTTTGTAAGCCTTTTGTTGATTTCTTTATTTAGCTCCATTATTTCAGCATTTAGACTTCAGCAATTGGTTGAGCCCTTTCTTTCATTCTCCAAAGCTCTCAGGAGTGAAAAAGAACATCATGTTCCTGTGGACTGCCCAGGACACATGCTGCACAGCTGTGCCAAATTTGCAGCTGACCAATTGGCCTATGCTGCAAGAAGAGTCATTTTCAAAATTTACAATCGTTTATTTTAATGCGTGCCAGATAGGCCGATTCACTGTGAGAATTCTTTGATTTTATTGACGCTTAGAGACTCATCCAGTTCCCAGTGAAGTCAATGGATGTCCTTCCAGTCCTTATAGCGGGATTTGGATGAATGTCTAAGCAGGCAGAACTGTTTCCTGTCACCTATTTTGCTCACTGAGACATACAAAAGATCACCCATCCCCATTCTGTACCATATTATAATGGCATTTATCCTGGAATTTAAAGGAATTGCATGATCTTTAAAGGTAGCTAGCAAATTAAAGAAAGCAACTGATTTAAACTAACAAATTCCCCAATGATAAGCTTGTCTTGGAAAGAATAAAAATGTCATCATTACATTTGGGTTTTTTTCCAAAAATACCATCTCTTTTGGAGACCCAAGCCCTGCTTAACTGAATATAGTGGCTTGTCTGGATAAAGGAAGTACATAAACAAGGAAATGTTAGGCATCTAATCTAAAACACAGTGATGTGATTTCACTAGCAGAATTTTTAAAAGAGTGGAAGCAGGCATAACTCAACCATAAAATGTTTTGATTAGCATTTTTTGTCTGAAACTATTTCAGACTGAATATTTCAGTTTACAGTGCATATAAACAGACTTATGAAAACTAGAATTTACAGAGATGAAATCATAATCTGGAAGACTCCAAACCCAGATGACATTTGAGTCTGAAGCCAATAATAGCATCTCATCTGCAGTGTAAAATCAACAGGGCAGCAGCAATGTTCACATACTTACTATTATGTTAGTTTACAAGCACAAAAAAGCATATATACTGCACATGCTCTGATGCCATTTTTTGGTTCATGCAAAAAGAAAGAGCAACTGGACTGTTCAGAGCTTTTTTGAACCAATCTAGAAAGTTAAGGGAATAAGACTCCTTAAAACAAAAAGAGAGAAAGTTGCTTATTGTAAGCACGAAGGTAGATGACTTGTCAGAAGTGCACTGAAATTAATGTGACATATCAAGAAAAGTGTTTAGTAGGGAAGCCTACAGGAATATAAAGCTACCCTTCATAGAAGAGTGGGAGAACCACTTACAATGTTATTGCTCAAGGCACTTGAGAATAGCTATATACAACAATTTTGGTATGAAGAGCATCAAGTAGAAATATAATAGGGCATTTCTATTTCCACTTTCACAAGAGTTTAATATAATTGAAAGTGCATTGTTTGAAAAGTATAAAACATTTTTCTACATTTCTGTAAAAGAAGTGAAATTTTATGAAATTAAAAAAGGGAAACATTAAATTTAAAGCCAAACAAATATAGAAGTAGTCATGTTAGACTATAAGAAGAAAAGCAGAACAGGTTTTTCTCCAAAAAACAAGAAAGGGAGAAATAAAAATCTATGCCACTGCAAATGTTAAAATTTGATTGCTTTCTTACTAAATGGTTTTAATTTCCAGTCGTATTGTTTTCCAAAAAGAAAACAAAGTCAGTCGTAGAGAGCTGACAAGATTATGTGTGACAAATTGACCCTGGCTGGACGTCAGGTGCCACCATATTGCTCTGCTCCACAACTGGAAAGAGGAGAGAAAATATAACAAAAGGCTCATGAGATAAGAACTGAGAGAGATTACAAACTGATTACTGTCATAGGCAAAAGAGGCTTGACCTCGGGAAATTAACTGGATTTATTACCAATCAAAATCACAGCAGAATAATGAGAAGTAAATTAAATCTTTAAAACATCTTTCCCCTATCTGTTCCTGCTTCCTGGGATCAACCTCCTCCCTGGGACCTACCTCCTCCCCTTCAGTGGTGCAGGGAGTTGGAGAATGGGGGTTATGATCCGTTCATCACAGATTGTTTTTGATGCTTCTCAGGGAGAGGAGTCCTTCCCTGCTCCTGCATGAGGTCCCTCCACAGGAGACAGTTCTTCACAAACTTCTCCAGTGTGAGTCATTCCCATGGGCTGCAGGTCTTCATGAGGGAACAGTCCTTCAAGAACTGCCTGCTCCAGTGTTTGTGGCCCACAGGGTCACAGCTCCTGCCAGCAAACCTGGTGCTGCATGGGCTCGTCTATCCACAAGTCCTGCCAGGAGCCTGTTCCAGCCCAGGCCTCCCACAGGGTCATAGCCTTCTTTTGGGCATCCACCTGCTGTGGCCTGGGTCTCCTCCAGGGGCTGCAGGTGGATCTCTGCATCCCCATGGCCCTCCATGGCTGCAGGGGCACAGCTGCCTCCCCATGGGCTGCACCAGGGGCTGCAGGGGAACCTCAGCTCTGGCCCCTGGAGCAACTCCTGTTCCTCCTTCACCAATCTTGGTGTCTTCAGGACTGTTCCTTTCACATATTCTAACTCTGCTCTTCTCTGAGCCCAATTACATCTGCATGGTAACTTCTTTTTTGCTTCTTAAGTGTGAAATCACAGAGGCATTACAACCTCTGTTTGGCTTGGTCATGGCCATCACACTCCTCTATTCCTGCTCTTGCTGCACCTCGGACAAAAAAAGACAGTTGTAATGAGAAGGACCATGAAATTACTTTTCATCAGCCACTATATCTACAAAGTCTGGATTTTGTCACTATATGAGGGATGCAAAGATATTAAAAGAATGGAAATCTGCCTCAGCTACTGGAGTTAATGCAGTGGCACCTAAGATAGCACGCATCACTTATTCATACTACAACATCATTAAGAAGGTTGAATGGACAGAAGTTTCACAATCCTAGGTGCTATGTAAGCACAAAGAAAGGCATCCTCTTCTCAGGGCAGGAATTGTAAGGTAAAATGAGTGCTTTGAGAATGTGGTAATCAGTGAGGTGAAAGAGAATAAGAGAGAGACAGCAAATAGAACACACACCAAAGAAAGATGGTGAGAAACAGGTCTTAAGTCACTGTTTCTGCCTAAGACAACAATGGCCACATTTCTTAGACTGTCTATGGGCTTCGCAGCACCTTTAGTCATTTCAGTTCTTGTCTGAAGAAAAGAGTGGCTTGTACAGGAGAAGATAATGAAAATGGCAGAGTATGAAAATGATGTAGGTAGTATGGGTGAGCATGCATGTGCATAAGAGGCAAGTCAGGTCATTGTTCTTGGGTTTTGCTAGGAAGATTTCTTTACTATTTCTATCTTTACTGCATATCTTTACTGACCACTATATCATAAACAGTAATACCAAAAGACTTTGAGGGGCAGTGCTTTAATTCATTATCCTCTATATGCTGTGATTTACTGAGAGAGATAGGTAGTAAATCCAGTATTAACGACTTTTAACAATTTCTTGGAAGTATACATATGGGAAAGTGTTTCTGGACTACACATCTAACAAAGAGTTGAGACTGCTGGAGCTGACCAGGGCTTCATTCTTTATTCTGCCTACCAGCTACATTGATTAAAAAGGCTGCATAAAAATATACTTAGGACATTGCAGCAGGCAGTGCTGGTGGTGAAGGCAGAACACTAATTTTTCCCTGCAATCACGAGGTCTGATTTTCAATCACACCGGTGAACTTTAAATGGAAGCATGAACCTAAGAGTAGGACACAGGGAAATGGTCCCAGAATACAAAGAGACAACCATCTCTTCTGAAATCCTAATTAAGGTAGCAACGAAGTTTATATTGGTCATTAAGCCACCTTTTTCAGAACGTTTATTAAAAGTGAGCCAAACTGCTCTTTTAGCTTGTTTGTAACAATGGACTTTTGTATCCTATAAGGGAAGCAATTAATGTTCAATTAATAAATGAATGGTTTCGATCTAAAATAATACCATTTCATATTGGCTAACAATTTGCTTAGAGAGTTCTTGATAAGATACAGAAGAAGAAATTGTTACTAGATCCTCATTGAATTATTTTTACTTCCAACACTGCCTCAATAATATTCACGGACTGTCCACTGAGGAATTCCATCTCTGTTTCTCAGAGATAAGCATACCAACAGCCAAAACATTCTCATAAAAGATTAAAATTCCTTCTCATATCAACAACCAATTAGTCATTCATTTTCACATTCTTGCACACTGGAATCAGAAAAATATAAATTATTAACTATTGTTACATTCCATTTACGAGAGCAACTATTTTAGTTAATCGCTGATTTGAGGATGGCTTATAAACAAATGAGAAAATGCACTGTAAATTTTAGCACTCAAGTATATAAAGTGGATTCTACCAGGAACAATGTTAGCATTTAGCGGGGAGATTTGGGGAATAATTCTTCAAAGAAATAACTCTAAATTAAAAAAAAAGATTTGCTGAAGGCTTCATTTTCCTACATAGTAGTATAAAAATGGATCAAAGTGTTTAGGATACTATTTCTGTGGTATGTAATGCTTATAAGTCTATAGTGAAGAGTACTTTTATTTGTAGATACAGGAATATGTTTACATGCATCACAAATTATCACAAATAATAAAATATTTGTGATTATTTAATAGGTCTGTGTGGCAATTTAATAATAAAATCCAATTAAATCTTGCCTATTGACTAAATAAATAATTATGCCAAGAATATTTAGCACTTTATTTTGTAACATTCCAGAAAGTGAATCCTTTAAAGAGAGTTGACTGCATTGTTTTATTATCAGTAAATTCAAATACATAAATAAATTAATGGCTTAAATAAATATGTGCAGGCTCACCTCAGGTGAGGATCTACATGTAGGCTTCAACGGGACTCAACACAAGGACATGGGACTATGTGGTTTGATTCCTTTGTGGGACAAGATATGATAATAGTTTTCTAAGTAATAAAAAAACTTTTCACACAGGTAAAGTAGGTCCTGCAATTATAAGGAATGTTCAGTGGAATGCACTCCATCCAGATTTATCATGCAAGGTAGTGGACGTATGTAAATAAAGAATCAGCCAGCAATTTTCTAGCATAACAGAGGGCTGCACCTTCCTCTTAGGGGTTGAGATCTATGAATTAAAAATTGTATTGAAACATTAAAGCTGGAGAATGTTCTTTTCCTTTCTTATACATGAACAAGGTCCTAATGTACTGAATTAATGATCCATCACAGTACCCCACCAGGATCTTTTCACGCCTTCTGCAGATAAGAAGACTCTAGCACATAAGCTGTAGCCAGGTGACTTGGACACAATGAACTGCAAGCACAGAACTTTAGGCTTTCTGCTCAGATTATAGAAAAAATAAAGGCTGGTGAGAAATTTGGATTGTTGAATTGATAAAGCTGTAGACCTGCTGACTGAGGTCTAAGTTCTGTGAGTGCATATGGGAAGAAGGAATTTACAGATTTACTCTACTGTTATAGGATAAAGTTAATATGCAAAGTGTGAACTCACTGGCCAAAGACCAGGCTCTGCAGAATCCTAGCAGGTTTCTCAGCATTGCACTACTTTTCCCCATTGGACCTGTATATTTCTTGATGCGTTATGGAACAGAAGTAACTTCCATAGATGGAATCTGACTGCAGGGAAAGCACCGAGACTCAAGTTTTTCATTATGGAAGTCTCCAGCTTGATTCTAAGCCTGACTGTCCAGTCCTAGCAACAACCCCGAGGGATACCATGCTTCCCTGCCCTGACACACAGCACTGAATCAAGGTCAAGGTGTGCAAGCCAACAGAAGTTTTCGTGGAGAATGAAGCCACAGAGAAGCAGCACTGCAACAGTACTGAGCAGAGAGGGAAGCACTGGTTGACCTAAGCCTTTACCTACCTACCAGACAGCTCTCCAGAGTGGGCCTCTTTTTGCAATGCCTGTGCAAAGATAAGCATAGCAGGAGCTTGGATCCTGCTCATACATCTCACTACAGGCAATAAACCAACAAAAATTAAGAGCTATGGATCACATATATTTCTGTGAAGACACCCCTGCAGCAAAGCTACTACAGAGGTATTTTTCATCTCATTTGGAATTGTGAAAGAAAAGGTTTTTTTCTTTTTCTGTATGCACACTGGCCTCATCACCAGCATAAGCTGACTTGACTAGATGTCCTTTGACAGAGGCAGCCAGGACAACAAACTAAATATCCTGCTGTCTTCACAGAAGAAGGGTGAACTCTTCGAGAAATACTGAGGCCTCAGAAGTAACACTTCCATAGAAAGGGAAGTCTATATCAGTCTGCCTCCAAAAATTGCCTCTCCTTCTTGCCAAGGCTCACTGAGATTCCATGGGGTGGCCATAAATATGAAATTAGCATTGTGCGGAAAACAAGGTCACCAGGCTGAGTGGAATTACTTTGTTCCCATTTTAGCTTTTATATTAATGTATGGGACTCTGATACATAGATGAGGCATCTATTCAGCCTGTCCCTGTTTCTGCTACAAGTAGTGGGAGCAAATTAAGGTTGCATTATATGAAAGCAGAGAATTGAAATGTTCTTTTAAAAATTCAATACACATGATACTGTCCAGCTTGAAATAAAGGAGGACTCCCAGCTCATAGAAAAGACTATCTGTAGACTATAAAATCCTTGACTTTTCTTTTGAATAAAGTTTTTTCCAGCTCCCTATTCTATCACTGAAATTCTATTCTAGCATTCTTTGCAACATTTTGTTAACCATTAGCAAAAATTCATGTGCACACACGGAGAGAAAAAATACATAGGGGAAGTTTTCAGTGATTTAAAACTGAGGTATTTGATGGTGAATTCAACAGGCCCCATATTTTCCCAGCTCTTCCGAGTTTAACACTGGAGAACAGTACATTAAACACTAAGCACAGTGGTCACTCAGACCTCCCTTTGTCTCTCTCTACTCAAAGAAGAAATGTTCTCAAAGTACAGCTGCTTACAACTTTTTCAGAGATCAATGTACCACATTTGTCTCTGTACCTCAATTTTCCTGTAGACCTGTATAAGCCAAAGCTTTGATCTCCACCTTCTTCCATTTCCTTTCCATTTTGAGAGACAGTTGTGGCTACACTAAGGCACATAATTTGAGCAAGGCACACCACAGGCTCACTCAGATTGGAGTTTCTTTATGTGGCACTCTAATTGTGAACCTGCTAAGGCATCTGTGTCTTAAGATGAGCACTGCGAGAAGACAACCTTGCAGAGATTGCAGGACCTCCTTGGACCACCATTTTCTACTTCAGGGCCTTTCAGAAAAAATGTAGACTGTAGAGCTCAGATCTGAGACAGGAGATTTTCTTCCCACAGTCCAGACCCTTGTCAGTAATTCAATTCAGTCTCATACAAGAATAGCCACAGTTTCAGAACATGTCACACTGTTTTAATAGCACTTCCTCTCATCAGCTTCCAAGAAAATGTTTTGCTGTAGCAGCAATTCTTCTGTCCTATGTTTAACCATGATGTTTCCTACAGTGCACCTCACCATATTGCTCTGTTCCCACAGCCCATACATTTTGCATTGTTTTTCCTAAACTCAAGCTATCGGCATTTTCTGCTTCTTTCAAGACTCTCTCTCTAGAACAATTCACAAATGGCAGGTTTTTCCTGTGTCACATTTTATGTTGGATACTGTCTCAATCCACTTCTGTACTGAGTTCAGCTAGTTCTTACATCTTCAAGGCTATCACAAGATCCCTCTGAGATCTGATTTATGATATGACACAGCTGATGAACTACAAGTTCCCAAAATTGCTTTCCTTTAGAAAGCTATGTTTAAGAAAACAGGACAGAGAGCAGTCTTCTCTCTTAAGAGGCTGGTGACCCTACCATAAGCCTGAGTTGTATCACATCGAGGGAGTACTTTTCAGTAGAAAGTTGCATGAATCAATTGCCCTTTGTAACATAGTTTCTGCCCCAGGCAGCTGGTACACTCAAACAAGGATGGTGAGAGCAAAAGCATAACTAATTTTCGTCCTGATTTGCAGGCGATTATGGTATCTTTGCTCCAGACACTGATTTTTGTTCACCATCTAAACCTATCCTTGTTCAAAACCAACAAATCGAACAAACCCACCCCATACACCACTAACAAATACTGCTGGAGACTACACGGCTCTGTTCAAGGCTCTTTTTCCTGTCTTATGAAGGTTGCTGAGGTGCTTCTTTTCCAAAATGCATTCTGTTTCCAATGTCATAGAGAAGTGAAATACTTGTTCTCATATGAAACATGCAACAATGTACAAATTGGTGGGTAATGTGCAGACATCCTTATCTTCGAATTTCCATTCTTTTTCTTAGACCCAAAACCTTGCTTTAAAACTGTGGTTTGCTCTCCCTCCCCCAAGGCTCCCCCCGCTTTCCTTTGTGGCTTAACAGATAAAGTCAGAACAGGAGGAGGTTTCACCACTTTCGCTACATGTAAAAACATTAAATAATTCTGTTATTCTGAGACTTGCTGATAGTACGAAAATGACAACTGAACACCAAGGATAGCATTTTCTTTTTCTGCTTGTAACTGAGGGCTTCTCTGGTTGGGTTTTTCAGTTTAGTAAATTCTTGATGCAATTGTCTTGATATGAGCCTTTCAAGAAATTTATTATTTTCCCTATTTTTTTTCAAAGAAAGTACAATTTAAACATTTATTCAGTTTATATTGAAATATATTCGCTCACATACATTTGTCAAATCCTATTTTTATCTCATTAAAAAGGCTTCCTAGTCGTACATACGCAATAAATAGTCATCTAGGAATGTTACATATAATATATTCACTCTATTACATTCCAAGTCAAAATGAAAGAAATTAAAATTTCATAGAATCACTGACTCACAGAATAATTTACATCGGAAAGGACCACTGGGGGTTATTCAGTCCATTCTTTGTAATTTGCTCCAAGCATGGCTAACTTCAAATTTAGATCATGTAAACTGAAAAAGGTTCCAAACACTAATTGTTTTTATAATTGCTTGTTTTACAGTGACATTCATTTAATAGCTTTGTGACATTTTCACAGTAAGATATATCTTTTTTTAGTGCAGCAACTATGCTGTTGCCATAAAATGACACAAACGCCCTACTCAGATGGCAGGCACAAATAATGATCAGTTATATGTGCATATGTGTTGGTTGGTATGCATGTGCACTGAGGAGACCCATGATGAATCATCCTGTCCTATAGCTGAAAGGTGGGACTGAAAATCTTCTATTTGCTGCTCCTTTGTTAGAGGAGTAGGTAGAAATATAAAGGCAATTTGCTGCCATGCATTTTCCCATAAAAAAAAGAGAAAGGCAAATATTCACAGCCTTCTCAACTAACTGAGATTTAAGGAAGCCTGACTTTCTAAGGTGCAGGTCACAGCTCCTGTATTAACATTTTGAGTTTGTTTGAATGGCAACTTTCATGTTGTGTGATAGTATTCGGAATAAAAAGCTTGAAATTTTAGGGCTGCACCCTTAGTTAGCAGTAGAATGCACAGATACATCCAATTAATCACATTGCAAATTTCTCTCAAAATTTAAAAATATGATAGCTTTGACCCATCAGTTTAAACACCAAGAAATCATTTATTTATTGCTGCAACAAAACAAACAAACAAACAAACAAAGTCCCTGAAAAACCAAACAAAACCCCCAAAGAACCAAACAAAAAACCCACCTACTTTCCTAGTCCAAGAAGCAAGAGGATACTAAATACACTTCTTTTTGGCCCTGAACTCCTACTAGCTTCACAGGATGAGCTCTAATTTTGTATTTGCTTCCTAGTACTGTAATTGTTGGATATGTCACTTTAGATGCATTTTATGTAGGAGCAACAGCACATGTTCCTGCCTGGCAGAGTCTGGATTATTCATGCACATATTGCAGTGGGTTTCACAGGCTCTACAAAAACACATCTAAATTGGCAAGCTTTCTGACGCTTGGTCTTGCATCTTATCCACTTTGAAAGAGAAGGGAGTGTACCACCTATCAAATATCTATACCGAGATGTACTGTGATGAGTGACTCCTTTGAATAATTGATTTAAGGGTCCAGGATTTCTCAGAAAATTGTAACAATATGTGACACCTTCCACCTTGATGTAATTGGAAGAGACTACACAACTCTTACCCTGTAAAAAATGATACAAAATTACTAAATGGTCTCAACCTAAGCTGAGCAGCATCCTTTTCTGAGTTTATTTCTTCAGAATTAAATTTTCCCTGTGATCAGTGTCAATACCAAAAACTACAAACAGCATCTTTAGGAAAACTGTCTTAATAGAAAATGCAGTTACAAATGGCCCTGAATATTTAGATACATTATTACACATGGAGGTCTAATTATTTCTAGCAGTCTTACTCAGACAGAGCTGAAATGTCAGTATAGTTGTTGGTGCAAAAATGATACAGTGAATGAGAAAACTCCTAAAATTTCTGTTCACTCTGCATCACTTGTCTACACAGTAGACATGAGTTTTACATGGCTGTCAAACCTGACTTTTCCATCATTTAGCATACAAGCACTGAATGAGCAGAGGAGGAATTACTCATAGATTTCATAAAAAGCAGAATCCTTGTTTGTGTAATTTTATATGGTTGAAAGATAAACACAGATGTTGCATTTGCAGATATTATATTTATAACATTATTATATCAATTGGACTGTGCTTCAGACATAGAAAACCATTTACACTTATATTTCTTATTTCTTAAAGATTTTTAAAAGTTTCTTGACAACATGCATATTTCATACATTTAGTCAAAATTATGAGACTAAAGAAAAAATTGAATTAAAAAATCAACTTTCAGACAACTAAAAGTAGTTTGGATGTTTTTAAGTAAAATACTTTGAAGAATTTCTATGAACACAAAGTATTTCCTAGATGGGATTAGCACACAAAAATCTTATTTTCCACTACTTTTGTGTTTTAAAAATGTGATCTAAAGTAGACTGGAGAAACTCCTTGCTAAAAGATGATATTGCAGAAACAAGGCCCTATTCTTTCTACAGCTGTAGTTATCTGACTTTCAGATGTCAAGTGGAAGCAGTGGGAGCAAATTCTGGGCCACTTTGATTCTCATGGGAAAATTTATTTAAGAGAAAATATAACTTCTCAGGGTTTGTGCCTCCTTCTGATAATTTGTATATATGTCCACTTACAGAATCGCAGAACGTCTCCAGTGGCCACCAATTCTATCTCTTTGGCTGAGTCAGGACAGATAGTGTCTCTGCCATGCAGAAGTTCGACTACCTTCCTAAAACCATTTAACAATGAAGATTCCATCACCTCCTCAGGTGCCTTGTATCTTGAAAAATGGAAGACAGCCTTAGATGTAAAACACGACATGAATATAAACTGGAAATGTCCATGAAGGCAGATTTGTCTGGTTAGCTGAGATATCAACATTTATTGCTGATGTCAGAGTTTTGGCCAGAGAGACACTATTCTATTCTTCCCACAGAACTGAAATAAATTCAAACCGAATCACGTTGCAATGCACAGCATGACTGGCATGCTGCTAATCAGCTTCCTTCCAGTTTTAAAATGAAAGTTGTCAGGCTTACTTCTCTGATTCGTAATGAGATTTCAAGTTTTGCTTCTTTCTATCCTGAATTTCTCTGTCTTATTTTTAGCTCATTCTTTCCTTTACATGCTAGAAAGCTTTTAAGCAGTGAAGGAACTTGCTTTTCACGCTAGTGTTTTGACTTCTGAAACACACTTAAAGCTACATTTCTGAACAGCAACGTTTCCTTGTCCTGGCTATGACAGGAAAACATCACCATTCATACTCTTTGATGCTTGTCCTTCTTGTGATCCATTGTATTTATTTTACATTTAGTTCATGTCTACAACAACTATGGATAGTTTTTCCTGTTGTTTTCCTGACTCCATTCCTTTGGGAATTCTACATGAGTCATTTAGCAATATGTGTTAGTAGAACAGTATAATTACACTGTGTGAAAAAAATCTCATCTTTGGGAGTAAAATGGATGTATGCATTGATTCTCCTCCAATTTCTTCCCTCAAATCAGCTGGCTTAAAACCCTCCTGCAGCAGGATGGTATAATATTATGTCATAAATCACAGGACTCTCTTCTGAACTTAGCAAATGGCATATGCCATTAGCATTCATCACACCCAAGGTTTATTGCAATAAAACTTCTCTGCAGAGTCTCTTCCACCTTTGTCTACCTATCCCAGGAGTTCAGATTCAGCACTGATAAAATCATAGAATTATTTAGATTGGAAAAGGTCTTTAAGATCATTGAGTCCAACCGTGAACTTAATACTGTCCATTAATCTAGGCATCTTACTTCACAAATGGATTTGCCTTGACATCCTATAAGAAACAGAAGGAAATCTTGCTGGTTAAAATGTGCCAGTAAAGAAAAAATAAGGAGTTTGTCAGTTGAAGTGGAAGAGATTCCAACCAGCCAGTCTGCCTAGTATCCTCCAAAAATCCATGCTGTTTTTGCCTTCAGCAATAGCAAATACCACAGACAGCAGTCCGGACAGAAGAAATGGAACATAATTTCTTAATTCTTCTTCTGCCTGCATTTTCAATCCCACAAACCTCACCCCCCCCACCCCCCCCCACAACAAAACAAAACACCCAAAAACCTGTATGAGCTGACATTTCCTTCAAAAATTTTACTGTTATAGCAATCCTTTTGCTTGTGTACAAAAAGCAGTCTCTACTCCAAAAGAAGTATTAATTTAAAAAGCCATTCTGTGTCTTTAGGTTGCTAGATAGGCTACTGAAGGCATTTTTACCATCTATCAGGGTCTGGGTCCTGGACCTTCATGGATACAGCCTTGCAGTGGTCTTTCACACCCCTGTGGGGTCAGACCCACACTGTCACCCTATAGGCCTTGGAAGCTGTCATCCTCTCCCACCTGCAGTCCTGAAGCAAACTGGATCTTAATGAATCAATGCAAAAACCATTAATGGGTGCCAGAAAACATCCTAGTGATTCTTGGAAACTTGAAAATTTAGCAACACGGTGGGGAAACAAGTAAAATCTGCTGCAAAGAATAATAGACCAGTGAAGTGCTACTTTTAAAGGAATGGTAACTAATAATTGATTCCCACATTTACCCCATACTCGGTACCATAAAAATTCTTGGTTTAGGACATTTTTCCAGGTAAATACCTCCAAAAAGACTAGGGATTCCAAAACCTGATCTACTGCACCTGACAGAAGCTTGTAGTAAAACTGGCCCACTTTTTCTTTCTGTTGTTCATGATCAGACCACAAAGTAATCAGCTGTTTCAGAATCGCAAATTAAAACAAGACACTCTTCCCTCCTGCCCAGACAATACATACTCTTCTTCAGATTATTAAGTTCAGACTGTCTTACTTTACCAGACGCACAGTTTCTTACAAGGTATTTCAAGGTCTGATCCTTGTGCTGTCTGCAGCAAACACTTTGGACATTCTGTGTTATCTCTCTTTTAGCTGCTTTTAAGGAGGCCAACCCCTGCTGTTGTGTTCACACCATAGGCCTCCATGAACCTTTACCTTGCTTCTTGAACGGCTGCCCTTGCATTCCTTCCCTGCCACACTGGATGTGTTCTTTGCTTAGACCACTTCGCCTTCTTTGGAAGGACAGTCGTGGTAACACTTGTACACATACTTAGTATCTAAACAGAGATCTGTCCCAACGCGGCAGATCCATTTGCAGCATGACTGCCTTGCTGCAAGCTCGTGGTGTTGGGGCAGTAGGGAATAAGCAATTTTATTCTGCACTGTGTGCAGCCTTCAGACTCGGGCACTGGTAATCAATGGTATCATCTGGCGGCCTCAGTTGCTGCAGACAGCTGCCATCTCCACCCAGAGAGAGGCTTGTGGCCCGCGGCTCCCGGCACTGGGCTGGCAGGGCCACGCGGAGGAGTGTGGCCACTGCCCGCCGCTGCCAGGCGGCCCTGGGCGAGCGGTCCCGCGGTGGGGAGCCCCAGGCAGCCCATGGAGGGAGGACAGCTGGCTATACTGCATGGCCCCGCTCCGCAGACAGCCGGGCACCCACGGCCCACAGTGACTGGTATTGTTCTGGACTTCACCAGCTTCACACTTCACCAACGTGACACATCGCACTAATAGGGGCGGCGGGAAGGAAAACAGAGGAGGAAAATCCCCAGCGAGGAACCAGGCAGAAGCACGTGCTTGTCTCGCTGCCGCCTCCCGGCCTGGACCGGCCTCCCCGTGCTGAGGCGGCGCCCGAGGCTCGCCGGCATCGCAGGGCGCCGCTCCCGAGGACGGCGACCCAAAGGCCCCGGCCACGGGGGGGAGCAGCGGGGAGCCCAGAAGCGCCGGGGCCCGGAGCGGGCTGTGCCGAGCCCGCGGCGGAGCGGGGGGCGGGCGGTGCCGCCGTCAGTCAGCGGGCGCGGCGGGGCGGTGCCAGAGCGGGTTGGCGGAGGCTCCGGGGGCGGGGCGGGGGCAGAGCCGGCGGCGGGCACGGCACCTCCGAGGCGCTGAGGCGGCGAGCGCGGTGTGGGCAGCGGGTCCGGGAGCGCGGTGCGACGGGCGCACGGCGGAGAGCGGGGCGTCGCGGTGGCAGCTGCTGCCCGACGGTGGGAGAGAGGTGGTGACGGCCCCGCCGCTCCTGCTGCAGCTGCTGCTACCGCTGCTGCCGCTGAGGTAAAGCGAGTCCCGCTGCATCCGCTGCAGCTGGTGCTGCCCCTCGGGCGGCCGCGGGGGCAGGGGAGTGGGGCGGTGCGGGGCCGTGAGGCTGTCCGGAACCCGGGCGCCGGCCGCCCCTGCGGGGCAGCAGTCCGAGCGGCAGCGCCGCTCCGCGCAACTTTTCCCCCGTGCGAGGCGGGCTGTGGCGCCGCCGAGCCCGCCGGCGCGGCAGGCCGGGGCGGGCCGTCCGCTGCGACCGAGGCAGAGCCCAGAGGACGGTGCAGCCTCTCCCCCTGCGGCCGGGGACGGCTCGGCTCGGCGCTTCCTGGACGGGCAGGGCGGGCGGCGCGCCGCGGCCACCGCGGGGTTGCCCGGGAGCCCCGGCCCCGGGTGGCGTGGGGAGCCGGGTTGGTGCCCGCGGCGGGATACAGCCCTCTGGGCGGTGGAAGGGGTGTCCGTAGGGAACGCTGGGGCAGGAGCGGTCGGCGCGGCGTCCTCCGTGCCCGGGGCTCCGCCATCGTCCCCGCGCCGCCGGCAGAGCCGGCTCGGTGCAGCCCTGCCCCGGCGGTGGAGGGGCTGCAAGCCCACGGGCACCGGCGGCCGGAGAGCGGCTGCTCTGCGGCGGGGACTGCATGTCGGTGCAGGGCTCCGGAGTGGTTAACCTGCCGGCCTCTTCAACGGGACGCAAGTTCACACTGTGCTGCTTTCCTAAGTTTTTAAATTATAATTATTAATTTAATTATTCTACCGAAATAGTCTTGATATTTACCTGCTATCGTCCATCGTTTGCAGCCTTTATAAGGTCTTTGAGATGTTTCAGAATGAGATGTGATGTACAGTGCTCAGAGTACTTATTCAATGTGTATGTATTTGGACTCGTTCAAAGACTTGTGATAGAATCTCCACAGATTCAAAATAATTATTTCAGACTGGAAGCCGTATAAAGGTATTGCTTCGTGAGAGATCACGAACCTCATTTCTTGCAGAAAATAGTGTTCTAATGTGGTATTTGGTCGTCTCCACTTGGAGAGCTTACTCCAGAGAAAGCTGTAGTTGGAGTCACAGGTGTGTAGACACCTAGTGGGGAGAAGAGTCGGCCTCCAAGCAATTTCTTTGCTTACTCCTCAATTCTCATTATTTCAGTGTCTCCCTGAGTATGTTAGTCAGCTCTTCTATCTACCAGGCTTATCCTGCAGTGGAAGGGAAGCTTGTGTTAGACACTATTTCTCTAGGGAGTTTTGGAATTAGTATTATAGAGATTGCAGTGCAAGGAGATATGGTTATTAAATTTGTTGATATAAAGGTGAAGAAAAGCTTTGCATCTTGTGTTAGGGATGCTGTACCAGTAACCAGCCCACCCCTATGGTATCACTGTGCATGCATATGCAGTGTAGAAGTTTTTGCTCTCAGACACCAAAGGCATGATAGCTTGTGTGGGAGGAAACACTTGGGTACCAGAGAAGTGGGAGCCAGATGTCATTTTTAACAGGGGAAGAAGAGAAGGGTAAAGGGGAAGATTTCATGTCTCCTTCCTTTTCTACTTAAATTTGTAGGAATGTCTTGAGTTATTCTGTTGAATTTTAAATTTTATCACTACTGAAATGCCCAACATAAACCATTCTGCTGAGAGACTGGAATTCTGTCTGAACTCAGGAATTTTTAGTGGCATCAAGCTCTTAGACAGTAAATAAAAAACAAATGAACATGTATTCTCTTACAATACTTCTTCCTCCTTTTCCATTTGGCCAGCCAAATGGAAATCCAGTAATACATCATCTCAAATATAAGAGTGTTTCTTCCCTGAAGTGTTTGGTTTGTTTCTTTTAATCTATTTAGGATGGTGTCCAAGCTATATGTTTTAAGACCTGTCAGCTTTAGTCAGTTTGAGTCAAAATGCCTGAGTGTAGAGGCTGTGTAACTTCATTTAGAGTAAAGGGAATTTTTTTTATACAGAATCTTAGCAAAGCAGTCTAAGAGGGCGTTTTGAATACACTGGTGTTACTAAGCAGCTGTAGAAAACTGGTGCTTGTCCCTGTGTTAGGTCTATCTGCAAAATTCTTGAACTATTGAGTCTTAGTTAGTCCCTGAACTTGACACATAGTAACAATAGAAAAAGGCATAAATCCAAGAAGTTCAGAATGGCTGACTCACGGAGTGTCTCCAAGTACATGAACCATAGATCAGGAGGTCAGATGCTGGGAACTCTGTACTGAGGGTGGTGCTGATAAGTGAGCATGAACAGGTACTGTAGCTCTGAGCCCCGGGAAAACTGGATCTAAGGAAACTTTGCTACCATAGCTTCACTGAGTCTTTCTAATGTTTTGGGTTTTTAAAACATGCTTTAAAATTGTCATAAGAAGTTCTTATGTTACTACAACATTTCCAGTTCTGTATTTTCAAAAGATGCATAAGAGACAGAAGTACTAATTTTAAATATATGGCCAAAAAGTTTCTATGATACATTTGATAATAAAAGATCAGACGAGTAGGTCAAGTCAGTTGAATTATGCAGTATTTAGAAGACTTTGTTGGCTGCCAAAATGCCCATAGGCAGTAGGAGTTAAATAAGTAGTTGTAGCAAAGCACTTGTTGAACCTTCCTTAAAAAGAAAATAAATATTTCAGCGTATTTAAAGTAGTCAAAGTGGTAATTTTCTAGCAGGCTTTGCTGTGTGCATAGCTGGTTTTGATTGGAAACATTTGTATTAATCATAACACTTGGATCCACACTCTGTAAGTGCATTTTTTTCTCCTGCTACATGAAACAGGAGAAAATCGTGCTTTTGTAAAGGCTTCTCTGCTATTTAGTTGATATATTGATACTTGAACTTTTTTTCCAGTTTTTGTCAGTAGACTTTTCTCTGGTAGAAGAGACAAAATTAAATATCAATGAAACTATTCATGTTAATTGCAAAGCCCGTGATACTTGGTTGCATCAGGTAGGCAGCATAGTTTGGTTTTTCAGAAGTGGCTGCAGAAATTTCTAATTAAAACTGGTGGGAGCTGAGTGCCTAATACACACGGATAGATTTGCAAGTTGCTAAAATAAATACTTACATGCAAGCTTTTTGAAATAGGAAGTCTAATTCAGGTCAGATCATTCTTTCCTACAACAAAAACTGGTTGCAAGGGATAATAAGGAAGTTCTTCAAGAACTTAACAAGACTTTCTGTCACGAGAGATGTTGTGCAATGTGCTGCAGGGACCTGATGGACTGAAGAGGACCCACATACAAATTAGGGATCAGGTTCATTCACTGGCACAGAAAGCCCATATGCATTCTTATAAACACTTCCTAGCTTGTCAGTTAGTCATATTTCAAAGGACTTACTGAGACATTAGGAAAAATGATGTGGAAAAGAGCTGTCAGATGTTCCCTGTTCCAGCCCTGTCTACTGGTGTCTCTTTACAATGTAAAAAGGGAGTGTTTCACAAAAAAAAAAAAAAAAAGAACTTTCTACACATTGAGTACATAATACACAGTCAATATTTTACCTGCTGGTATTACACAGCTCTCTCAGGTCTTTTATTCAGATGCAGTTTAGGACTTTCAATGTAGCTTTGAGTAGTTAGTACTTCTGGTTTCCAGTATAGCATTTCAAATTATGATTTGGCTTGCCTTTTTAAGATGAAAATGAGTAACAGTTGAAATAAAGATTAGAAAGCTTTCACTATTCTATATGTCTTCAAGCAACTGTTCTCTAAATAGATTTGGGCTTTAGTCATATTTTTTCTTTTACTTTATGGTTGGGCAACCTTGAGCCAAAAGTTCAGGCCTGTGCTCTCATGCCTTTAATGTAATTTAAGCATACACCCTGATACTTCACTCCTGCTAGGGCTGCTTAGGTGGTCTGGGTGTGCCTGTTTCAGTTGCCGATTGTTTTTCTAGTATTATACCATAAACACATTAAAAAACATCTGGGAGATGGAGGAGTGGTAAAGCCCCTCTTTAAAAAAGAAAAAGGGGAAATATGGTAGTCATCAAGTAAAAGCTCTTTTACAGATTCTGAGAAGATAAGTTCCCCCAAAACGTTTTTGAAATACAGGCTTTAGGATGTGGATTGTTGCCCATCCTCACCCTTGTAATAAACAGGAGGAGACTGAATACCCCAGTGATCAATGCTAATTACAGTAAGCTCCTCCTCTGTCTTGACAGACCTTTTGTGGAGAAGGGGTGTGGCTGTCTGGCTTCAGGGAGATAATATATAAAATCTTGCTGCCAGGTTAGATACTGCACTAGAGGGATAGCTTCAGGGCTTAGCCCTCTCACCCTGAGACTTTTCAGTTAGAGGGATAGCTCCAGGGCTTAGCCCTCTCACCCTGAGACTTTTCAGTAGCCATAAGTCAAAAATAAGGAAGCATGCCTCATACTGCAGGGGTACAAATTTAGTTCAAGTAATTTGACATATATCCTTTATAAAAATGCAAATATTAGCTGGAGATAATATTTCTGCTCTTGGTTGATTTTATTGTTACATAGGATTCTTAGGTGGGACACAGCCTTTGCCAGAGTTGCAGAAAGCTTAAGTCATAGGTAGAATACCAAGTTGACATTCAAGAGAATGTGAAGTGATTTAATCAGATTTCTCTTCTCTTTCCAGGAAAAGCATGTGTGCAGAGTTTGGTGGCAGAATATTTAAGGTATGTGGGCAGTCTGTGGCAAATACATCTGAAGAAAGTGTGACTGGCTGAAGAGTCAGCTGAGCTTGTGTATGGAGACACAGAAGTGCCAGCAAGCCCAGGAAAAGAACTAATTGGAAGAATATTGCTAGACACAGAAGAATTGGAACTTTTAACTTCTGCAACGGACAGTGACTAAGAATAAATACATTGGTAAAAATATCAGCAGTGAAAAGGCGGACTGGTGTTTTTTCATTCTCTGTTGGATTTTTTACTTAAGAGACTTTTTCATCATCCCATTTAATTCATCTTGAATTTCTCTGTACATAAAACTATAACTGGACAATCGCATTTTAATACTGTTTAATAGCACTTTTGAATGTTAAATCATTTGCCAAGATGAGTGCTGAGGGATATCAATACAGAGCTTTATATGACTACAAAAAAGAGCGAGAAGAAGACATTGACTTGCACTTAGGAGATATATTAACTGTGAATAAAGGTACCTTACTAGCACTTGGATTCAGTGAAGGGGAAGAAGCAAAGCCTGAGGAAATTGGTTGGTTGAATGGCTTTAATGAAACCACAGGGGAGAGGGGGGATTTCCCAGGAACTTATGTAGAGTACATTGGAAGAAAAAAAATATCTCCCCCTACTCCAAAGCCTCGTCCTCCTCGGCCTCTTCCAGTAGCACCAAGTCCTGCAAAAGCTGAATCAGAGAGTGAGCAACAAGGTCAGTATTCAGAAGGTTCATGGTTTCAGGTATTTTTGTTTCACAGTCTGAGTGTACATTCGTGTATATAGCACCTGCTGGTCAGCTTTTTTAGTGTACAGCTCAATTAAGAATTTTTTTTCTACATTGTAATATTTGGCTCATACACTAGTTTGTAGTTTCATGTGGTTTGTCTCAGGCACAAGGATCAGTGACTTATTGTGAGGTACATCTCACAGGTTGAAAAGTATGTTTTTAATTCTCCACTGTAAAAACTTCAGTGGAAAATGAGCCGGTTAACATTTATTTTACATCTCTAAGAAACTGATGGGAGTGTTTCCTTTTGTGGTTCATCAAACTCGCTATTGAGAAAATTCTCAGTGAGTCCAACACTATGCATTCTAAATAAAAGTATCTTCTTACCACAAATCTTTTGCTAGCAGCAAGAGATATATTCTGGGCTGGCGTATGGCATGCAGTAGAAAAAGATAGCCTTATATAAAATAAATCTAAACCGAGGAAATATCTTTTGGAGTTGCTTTTTAACCTGTATTTGGAACAGTATGTTAGGCAGAACTCAGAATTTTATCAGAACTCTTCTGTTAAGAGAAGAAGCAAGTCTTCTCTTTTATAATTGGAAAAGCATTGGGATAAAAAAAACCAAAAGAAACAAAAAAACCCCGTCCTCGAAGTGATTTTATCTCTACCTACTGACATTGATAGTTGGGTTTTACAGATCAATAAGCCAAGTACATATTAAAATAGACTTTACAGCCTATTGGAGAAGTCTAGATTGGCTTATATTTCTTCAACTTCTAATACTTCATAAATTCTCTGGGTTTCTAACTGTAGGTAATAGGAGTTGTAGTATGTGATCATGATTTTCACAGTGAAAAATTCATTACACCATAGTAATGAATAGTATTGTCTCACTGCCTACACAGAAATGTTTGCAGCATCACTTGCAGATTTATGGTATCAGTTTATCAACTTTTATCTCTCTATGCATAAGTTTATATTCAGCTATGCTAATAACCAGCAAAAATAAGGGCAGAAATATGTAAAAATGTATGTGGCAAACAAATTAACCTGGCAGAAGCCAGAAGAGGGAATCTGCACTGGTTTATATACCAGTGTTCTGAAGCACTGTAGCAAGCTTTCCTTGCAAGTCTGCAGTGCCTAGATGTAAATCATTGTGAGGATGAATTTGTAGGGTGGCATTTTAAGTTTTACTGTCCCTGAACTCTTGACTGGTAGTCATTAGAGCCTCATGTTTTCTCTTTTATTAGCATAGTTCTGAAAACGGCGTATTTCCTTTGAAAAGAAAAGCTATTTACATCTTTGACCATTCCTTGTATTGGACGTTAAGGCGGGCTGCTCCGGTGACACTGACTTTTCTTAACTCACCTGTGGAGATGGTTGTCACCATCCTATATAACTGCAGAATAAACATGGCTTTTTGGACAGGCACCTCATTGCTGACAGGTTATTTGGAATGGAAAGAAATTCTCATTCTTTACACGTGCACGCTGTGCTGAACCAACCAGCATCCCGAGTTTGACATTTATTGGTTTAAAAAGTAGCACTTTGTAACTTTTTTGGTTTCTGTACTCCCCCTTGCTACATGCTTCTGTTCACAGCTCCATGCTGTGAGCTGGCCACTGCACTGCACTGGGAAGTCCAAGTGTTAATCTTGCTGTTTCCAAGCCTCCTCAGACACTTATGGAAGTTTCAGGAGTTACTTTGGGAACTTCTGCTGCAGATTTGGGGGGCTCTGCTTATATGTAACCTCCTATGTGAGATTTATTGCCTTCAGACAAAGTACTCTTTACATGCAATGTGTTTATTTATTTTTAATACCATGGGACTGATTTAACTGGGCATCTTCATCTCAAGGTCTGCAGACATAAGCCTGCTGTGCTCTAAAATGTTTAAGAATCAGCTTGTAGTCCAACCTTGTTTTCTTCTGATTAAAAAAAAAAAAAACAAACCAAACACAGTTCCCATAGCTGGTTTTGAATTAAAGATTTTAAGCTTCATATAAGAGGCTAGATACCTCCATAATGCCCTAAGACCAGGGATTAGACCCTCCTGAATAGAAATTTGAACTTCAGGCTTAGATACTGTTAAAATAAACTATGCTTTCCTAAAAGAAATGAGGAAAAGTTGTCTCTTTAGAGATTTTATTTTTTTTTTAAGAGATCTAAGACAGAAGTGCTTTGAATCTTAGAAACAAATTTGGAAATGTTTATTTACTAAAAAAGTGTTATAAAAATGAAGGTGAAATTTTTAAGTTAGCAGAATGCTACAAAAATTAGGGTAAAAGCAGAGGTGAGGGCAGAAATATAGTTTAGATAAAGAGCAATGTAGCAATATATGTTTGATTTCCAGGCGGCTTCACTATTTTTGTGTATGTCATTTGGGACATTGTCCAGCATATTTGGGAATATTGTCCAGCAGCCAATGTAATGGGCAGTAGGCCAAAAGACTCTTCCCAGGATGATACTTCTCTCTACACCCTTAGAGTGTATTTCAAATAAATCAATGAGTAGTGTGAAACTTGCCTGACCAAATGCAGTCAAGTTTACATTTTCACGACTTGATGAATTGAAAGTACTGTGGATTGAAATGACAAATTAATGGGCAACTGTAATTTAAGACTTTGTAAACAAACCTAATTTATTTGTAATCCATATACTTTTTTAATTCTGTAAGGAGTCAGTTTTGTATGTACCCCTGTTGTGTGTATGTTGAGTATAAGAAACTTGAGATTTCAAAGAATATATATGCATAATCAAAGAAGTTCCTTTAATTTTGCCACACATTTTATTTTTTGAAGAAAACACTTTTTCATATTTTCAATACTCTTCAATACTTAATTATTCACTCTGAATTTTTTTTCCTTGGCTTTATTAAGCCTGATTAATGTCCAGAATGTTTTGTATTAGATCTAATTTGCAGTATTTAAGTTCAATGTTGCCAGTACTCATAATTGCGTATTACTCATACACGAATAATCTTACACATCTGAACACACTTTGCAGCCAGTGAGGCTGGTGATACGGGCAGAGCTGCTCATCAGGCCTGTGTCTTATGCACTAAGTCTTACTTAGAAACAGGGAGCTTCCTAAATGTTAAAAGACAATCTGAAAAAAAATACTCCCCTTGCTGGTGATCTTAAATTCCATTAAAACACTTAAATATTTCCTTGTATTTTTATTTTATTCGTGACTTATTCAAGTTTCCAGAACCATTGGTTAGGACAAGAATTGGCATTCCTTGGCTGGAATTTTAGGACTGTTAGATTTTGCCTGTCTTCCCCTTATCTTTGTCAATAAAGAAATAGATTTAGTCAGATTTTGTGGGGATTTTAAAAAAAAATTAATCTGAAAGGATATGAAAATAAAAGAGAAACAAAAGCCCCAAGAAGTCTCTAGCACCTTCCAGTCTCAGGCCTGATGCACGTCAGAGCTATGGCAAGGCAGATGGAATTCCTTTTACTGATGTGAGGTTCCAAGTGGCCCAACCTGCCACATTTTTTTTCCCATGAGGCAAGGGTGCCTGTCTGCTGCTGGGAGGATTGAGGTACTTGCAACAGTGGAGACACAACCTAGGAGACATATTATTCTTTATTCTCATCCTTGTTCTCCCTGTTAGACGTCTGAAGTTTATGTCATGCAGCAAAGATTTTACGTGACTGGGGTTTTTTCTCTTGGAATGATTTTTTTTTTCATTTCAAGCTGCATTAGGCTAGTTCCTCTTGCTTATTCCAGGTTTCCTCAATTCTTTGCAACTGAAAAGTGCATAAGCTGTACAAAGTCCAGATACATTTTGCAAACTTTGATTCAGCTCATCTGATATGGCCGCATACATTTAGAGTTGATTCATACAGCATCATTTCCCTACCTGTTTTGCGAAGGCTGATCTTAAGCAGACTTTGGAGCATAAATTTGATTGATGGACTGAAATACTTTCAGATTTAACTTGGAATGTTAAATCCTCACTTTGAAATGAAGATCAGATTGCAAAAGGGCAGACCAGAACTTTATATGAATAATTTGTCTGTTTTGATGTTTTGGCACTTCCTGCAACTTCCTGTGTAACTTAAAAGAGTTGTTTATGTTGACACTTTGTACTATTTCAGCTGATTTTGAGCCTAAAAATAATCTGAACCTCTTCCGTCTTGTGGTGAAGCTATAAAACAGATTCATTCTTTTTAAAGAAAAAGAACAAACTTTTTTTCACTCTCCTTATAGAACAGATACACATCAGCAAGTTACACAAAGATAATAACATGGAACATTTGGAAACTCTTTACTTTCACCAGCCAGGTTATGCAATATCTGACAGAGATCCAGTCTGACAGGGGGCATAAAACCATTTGTGCATGGTTTAACTGAATGCGGTGTAGGATTTGTTTCTTTAAATTTGTTATAAATCCAGTGTAGCAATCCATTTGTGAAAATTATTTACATTTGTGTATTGAGGAACATAAGAGTGAGTGAAATGCAGCGAACCTGGAGCCTCCATTGGGAAGAAAACAGTCATCTTGCCTGATTTAGGCAAATGGAAAAAGGAAATTATGGGATGAAGTGATGAGTCACTATCTCATGACAAATACAAATGGTAAATATATTTACCATTCAAGCCAGAGCCCTTGAGTTCTTTCTTTCTAGAACCAGTTTAGTGTAAACCTTTGCCCTGCTGCAGTTGTCAGAACTGCGTTGCAGTCATGAATTTTGACATCAGTTGAGTTTGACTTGCACTGAGAAATGGGGCAAGTCCCTGCCATAAAGCCTTGCTGGCTGCTTATGATCACATTTCTAGGCAAATTTCAGATAAGTGCATGCATCTGAAAACAGAGTCCTTGCTTTATCACTGATGATTGCAAAGATTTTTGAAATCTCCAATGAAGTGAGATAGAGCATTTTTTTCACAGTGATAATATCAGGGTTGATGATAACTAAAAAAGCCTTTGTGAGCACCACAGGAAGCACAGGGACAGGCTTTGGAAGTACGAGTACACGTAGGATAGAGGGCTTGGGCAAGTTCATGGTTGATGCGTGGCCCCACCTGCTGGTACAGGAGGAAGGAAGCAGGAGGAGGAAGGACCTTTAAACCAGCGTCTTCTGTTTGCGTTTTAATCCTCATAAGATGAAAACTGAAGTGAGAGAGAGAGAGCTTTTTAAAATAATACTTCAGTTAAGCAACAGATATTTCTGTGAAAAGTATATCACTTGGGGCACACAGAACCCCCTTTTATTTCTCAAAGGTGACCTTAGACTGAAAAGGCTTGTATGATTGAAATTATTCTCTTTTCCCTGACTGTATCAATCTAATTAATCTAATAAAAACAGTGCCTTATTTTACACATTTTGCATTAAGAAGCTGAAAGAATAAGACACTCCTATTTTGATGCTGTAACAAATATTTGTCTATTTTGTATCATACTGATTTTAATATTCCTTTCCATGATTATAACAGTGGCATTATTGTTGAGTGACTTTGTTTACCTTTCTTTAGCCTTCTCTTATACTGTTTTTGTCTGCTAATACCTTGTGCTGACATGAACGCTGGGGCAAATGTAAAGCATGGTAAAGGTGAATTAACCTACACCTCTCATTGAAATCATCTTGGTCTGGTCCTGTAGCTGTGATCCAGGAACCTCTGAAAAAACCTTCACTGGTTAGCAAATAGTTCTTACTTAGGCTTGCATATGATAACATCAGTTTGTGAGTTTCAGCAATATATGGTACTAAGTGTTTGCCAAGAATGGATCATTCAGCACCCTGAGCAAATAACCATGCCCACTTAAATAGTTGTGTGATGCCATACATGCATCCAGATTTTCTTGTGTGAAAGAATGCAGGTCTGTAACTGCAGCTGGCTGTGCACTGTTTCACATCTGCGTCTTACTCCAAAGCCGCTCTCCATGATGAACATCCATGAAATCAGTCTGAAGGCTAAAATACAAAGAACTTCTTTATTTTCATAGCTAAGAATGACAAAGGGAATTACACGATATTATTTTAACTGGAGAAGGATATTAAGTCCTGAGAATACTTTGGTGAGAATCTAAGTACTTGGGAGAACTTTGAGTTTCTGGCTTAAAAAAAAAAAAAAAAAAAAAAAGTAGTAACTCTGGTTAATAGCTGCTAACTTTTGTTTGTGCTTTCAGCAAAATACATGTCTAAAATGCAATTCTATTTTGTGATGGTTTCATTAAGTGAAGGCACTTGTGTAGATTTTTTTGTTGGGGTTCTAGTTTTCATTTTTTCTCTTTTTTTTCTGGTGTGTTGTAGAAATAACTGATCCTTGGACATTTCCTGAAATCTTTTCATAAAGTATTAGCAGGTTTAACCTTTTGTACTAATATGATTGTGTTTTGTTCAGTCTTTTATAAAGGCTGTATGCCACAGTCCACAAGAATAGCACCCAAATTTTGTTCTTTATTGTCACACATTGACCCACTTTTTTGGCATGTCAGACAGCATTAAACAATTATATTTAAGTTGATAGCTTTTCAAGTAACAAGATCCTCAAGGCAGAGTTTCAAAAACATATTACTGCCCTGATCCAGAGAAAGATGTGATTTCATATGGGTTCTTCACTTTAAAAATATATTTTGAGACTATCTTATACTCCAAAACTACTATGTAAACTATTACATGAATGATGAAAAACGTCTTTAACAGTTCAGTTAGCTGCCAGACAATTTTCTCATACAATACACTAAGACTGTTTGTATATGCTCTTCATCATTTGCTGTTAGAGCATTTCCCAGAGGTCAGTATCTGAGATAATTTCTTTACTGGAGATTGTGGATGTTGAGGGCAAGAAGTGAGATCTGCCTTTGATAGGTCTGCCAGTTTCCGTCTCTGCTGGCAAATCACTTGGTGGCATCTGGGACGGGAAGATGCTCCTGCAGAAGGGAGATCTCTTGCAAGAGTTGCAGTTACTTTGAAACCATTCAGGTTCCAGAACATTTTGAGCAGCTATTGTATCTTTTCAATGAAATAGATGAGGTTGATTTTTCTCTGTGTTTGTCTGTGGTTTTTTTGTTTTGGGGGGTTTGGTTTTTTGGTGGGGTTTTTTTGGTGTTTTTTTTGGTGATTTTTTGGGGTGGTTTTTTTTGTTTGTTTGGTTTGGTTTGGTTTTTTTTTGTTGTTGTCATTTCTTTGTTTGTTTTGTTTTTTGTTTGGTCTGGGTTTTTTAGGGTCTGTTTTTTAGAAAACGAAGTTAACTCTGCTTTCCTTGAATGTTTTGATGCTTCCTTTTAAAGCATACACATACTTAAAGTTGTAAAGGTAGCGGCAAAAGGCCAAACTATTCCACTCAAGCACATTGTTTGGTATAATTTATGTGGTCTCTACCTGGCTCTTTCTCCTCTGTGGGGTTGCATTTGCTGGATGCAGCATATTTGAACACTCCCATTCCATTGCCTCCTGCTTACCACCTGGGAAGGAAGGAAGACTAGTGCAACCTGAGATCTGTAGTCTGAGGGGGAATGCACCTCTGAGGTGGTTTTTGCTGGGATAGAGTTACCACGACAACCTAGCAGGAGGCATGGCTGCACTAGGTTTGTATGTCTTGTTTACAGATATAACAGTGGAATTTATTTATTGGGGTTAGGAGAGAAACCTTAAGTGCTATCACCTATTTTTTCCAAGGTCCCTTCAACCTGCTTGAGTAACACTGGTAGATAGCAGATAAACATGGAGGACTATTCTTGGAAAATAAACTTTTGAATGATACACTGTAAATCAGTGTTTCAAAGCATGTATGGCTTCTCCACCAGTCTGTCTCAAAAAGAAGTTTCTTAGTTTGTGAGGTTACTTTTTTATTTTCAAGTCCTCTTTCTCAGCTCTTTTTTGCTGGAGGTAGATGAAGGCACTTAAATTAGGGAATTAATGAAAGAAACCACTAATTATGCATCTTGGTAGATAAGGCTGCACAGCTGCATCTGTTTTCATTATCTCTCTATCCAGGAACATTCCAGAAATATGCAGTTAAGGGGAAAATGTTTCAGTCTTTTTCCTATTTGCACATAGTGTCCAATACTGAGAGCACACATTCCAGTCTTCTCATGCTATTTTTTCATGCAAATTTCATTGCAATTTTTCATGTGCTGCGCTTGGATGGAGACAGGAAAACGTCTGTTGTGTTTTTGACCTTACCCTTAAATTGTCTCCTTGCAAAGACACAGCTGCTCGGCACAGGTGAGGAGCAACAGAGACCATGGCAAAACCCTCCATCATTTCCTGCCTTGCTCCTAGCTGAGTGGCACATGCATGAGAGACATCTGCCCTGATGTGGTCGGCAAAGAGCTGTGGGGTGCCAGGACACCATAGGGTGCAGCGAGGTGTCATCTGTTCCTTGGCCTTTCAGTCTCTGCTGGCACACAGGTCTTCTGTTAAGGCTTATTTTAGGTATTTTGGAGTAAAATATGTACAGGTGTTTAAGTACAATTTAAAATATATTCTGGCCAGTCCAAATCTACTCAATTGTTCTGAAGCCAGAATAGTGCAGCTGTCAGTACCTAAATAAGCCTTTTTTTTTAATTAGAAAAAGATTTAGGGAAGCTTTTTCCTCCAGTGCAAGCCAGTTCTAGGCATAAAAATTTTCTAGTCATCCTTGTAATCTGGCCTGGCTAATTGATAGAATTTTAAGGAACACATTCTAAACAGCAAGTAGCAATAATTTCTTCTGAGATAACAGAAATTAGGACCTCTGTTCATTGAGTGAGGGCTTCTTAAGGGCACAGAGTGATGAATGTTTGAATTCTCTTTGCTGTATTTATAATTCATTACTGTTGGTTGAAAGATTAGCATGGATTCCCTGCAACTTTCATGTTTTCCTGACTTCTTCTTGGACCAAACTAAGTGCTTACAACTCTAAAAACTTTCTGGTAGCCTGTGTAAACTTCAGCCCCTTATGTGAAATGAGAGATTTTCGCAATCCTATTATTGTCAGGACAGTTTTTTGACATAATGCTAAACCACTGATTGAACAATGCTTACTACAGAGCAACTAGCATAGAATCTTGCTTCTTAGCAAGTTGATAATCTCATCTGTAATTATTAGAACCTTCACTGAAAAAGTTAGTAGTCTGCTGGTGCCTTCCAGAGTGATTTAGGATGCAGGACTTTGAGTTGCATGAACAGTTTAGCAAAAAAGGGGAAGACAGTTACCAACTGTTATGCTTTTTCCCCAGATGTTTCCTCTAAGACAAATATGTAGGGTTTTATTATGACACAGTAAGAACGTGCCAATTAGATGAGAATGGTTGTTTTGTTGGGGGGTTTTTGTGTGGGTTGACTTTGTTTTTTTCCTTCTCAATGTCTGTTTGAACTAAATAGACAGTCAATCAAATACCGTGGTAAATTATCTAGTAGTTTGGATGGAACATGCCCATGCTTGTTAATGTGAGCTGCTCTCTTCTAAATAGAGCATTAAAATCCTTTATTCAAAATTCTTTTAGATGTAAACTAAAAATAAAATTATTTTGAAGTACTAATGTTCTTGAAAATATTATACATGGTTGAGGGTTTTTTTTTTTTTTTTCTTTACTTCAAGGATTTGTTCATACAAGAAGCCATAGGTTACTAGTCTACTTTCCTTTAAATTGGTGGAAAAACCCATCTCGACTTCAGAAGGAACAGGATCAGACTTAGTCAAGATTTTTTCCAGCACTGGGAAAAATCTCATAGTTCTTGATGTTAGTTCTGTTAGGTAAAATTCCCAATGTCTTTAGGGTTTGGAGCACAAATCTTAGCTCTTTTTGGAAGAGATTCCAGTATACCAGAATCGTAGAATATGAATGTGCATGAAATACTACACCATAACCGCTGATGTAAAGAACAGAGTCTGACTGTCCTTTCATAAATTTTGAATACAAGTAAGGGAAGCTGTTGTGAGCATCTCTTCTGAGGTCCTGGGCTAATGCAAGGCATGTAATTTCACCCTGTTTTTCCTGTTTTGAGCTCATAACTTCTAGATGAATTTAAAGCTTGTTGCTAATTAGTCCAAACTGCTTCCTTTATTACATACTTAGTGTAGATTACTTAACCTTTTATCCCTTTTAATGTCCATTACATGGTAAGAATTGTGAATTTAGTAGTAAAAAGTTTTCACTTGGGAGACTACATATATTTAATTGTATTTGGTTATGACAGTATAGAAATTACTTTCACCAAGTTATTTTCTTTCAATATATTCAGAACTCTTCATGCTAAAATTTGCTCTAAAATGCTAAAAATTTGCTCTAGACTGATAGATACTTTGGCAGGGCTGATGTTTTCCTTACAACTGTTTGGGTAACTAATGTGACGGTAATAGAGGTTTCTTATAATTGAGGAAGTGATATGGTGACAGTTTTATTTGTATATTCTCTTACTGTAATAAATTATTATATTCTGAAAAAATACAGAGTTTTATCACCTTGATGTATGTGCATTAAACAATTAACTGCACACTACAGTAGGAGAATATTAAGGTTTCAAAACTGCACCTGAAACTTGTGTTTATATATTGTGTACATATAAGTACGACCATCTGATGCAATTTTTAGTGATGTAGTTGTCCCACCCTTTTTCACACTTATTCTTGCTTGCAGGTTTTTTCATTGATACCTCTGCTCTTTCCAATGACATGACTAATTAGTGTTTCATAGAACTTCATAATGACAAATACTAAGTCGTCTTTAGGACACTGTTATGAGCGAAGGTGCTATCATGTTTCCTGTAAGGAATGAGGTAAACAAAACAGACAATTAAAAAAAAAAAACAAACCACGAACAAACAAACCAGCTGCTTTAAGATAGATTAATCTCTTTGTCATAGGAGGGCCATGTAGATTTCACTTTAAAATAGTGAACCTGAACTCTTAAAAGCTCTTAATGTCTAAGAATCTTAGCAGTTACATTTCCTTGAGATAACTAAAACCAGGAATCACAAATGCATTAGGTTCGACTTTGTAAATCTTTATGTGTTGTAAGGAATGAGTACCATCTTCTCACTCCATGGATGGCTTCAGTTACTGTGTACTGGATGTCCAAAGCAATTCCTTGCAGAACAAATCTTCCTGGCATACCTCTTTCTGCACCAGATGGATTCCAAATATAAACTTCAAATATAAAGAATTACTAGAATGTCAGTGCACAGATTCAACAAATATGGTAACATAATTTGCTGTTAGCTTACTTGTTTCATGATTTTGTAAATCCAGAGTTTCAAATTCTCAATACTTTGTTATACATGTAAAGCGTGTTTCGTTGTAGAACGTTTCAGTGACACGTGTTTTAAGCACTTCTTACTTTAGGTTTTTATGGTGCATCTCTATTAGTTTTGAGGGGGTTTTTGTTGTATCACAGTCGTGATTCACAATGCAGGAATTTTTGCAAATAGTGACATTACATAGTAAATTACCATTCTTGAAACTTGATTTTTGTTTTTCTAATACTAATCAATAACTTGCTTCTTTAGAAGATGCTTTTGCTCCCATCTTTATCTTGCCATGTAGTAAACTGCAATCTTACTTAATCAAGATGTGGCAGTGCAATTTCATCCTAGTAGGACAAAGTTGAAAGTTTTTCCTGGGTTACTCTGTTGCTAGCATCATACATTAGATTCCTCTTTCAGGAAACACTAGTTTAGAAAGTAGAAGTCAAGACATCAAGTATGGATGATAGATGAGTAATGGGGGAGGTATGAAAAATACTCTTGACACCTGGAATGGTTTTTCATTAACTTTCCAGACACAATAGAAATGTGGAAAGAGTGTCCTGCCACGGAGGAATCTGTGCTGTCTTGCAGGAGACCTCTCCGCCAAATTGGAGAAATGGAAGGATATACTTACTCCATATGAAGTTTTCTGCACAACCTTTGTGTTTTTAAGTTTTTTATTTTTCTTATCTTCAGATGTTAATATGAAAATTGCGGGGTCATTGGGCTTGAGTGTACAAACAAGACACAGAACTCCAGAGAACCGTGGCATTTGATCTTTGAAAACTATGTACGAATGCATGCTCCTATGAAAACCCCAGATTGCAAAAATCATTTGTAGTGGGCTAGAGAGGTATTTGACAGATTATGTGCAAGTACATACATGTGTGTTTCATTATTTGATTGCCTTAGGAGACTGGTGTTTAAGTTGGCAGATCTACTTACTAAAAGCAAAGCTCTTTGGCTGGCAGGATTACAGAATGCCTGAAGGAGAGAGTCCAAATGCTGAGAGCAAAAGAGAGGGAATGTGTAATGTGCAGAAAGCATGGGGAAGCTATAAAGTGAGCAGGAAAAAATAGACTTGAATGTGGTTCCAATTTGTTCTGTTGGGCTCAAGTTGATAGCCATGCAGAAGTAAAAGCATGAAATTCTCTTATTTCAGTATCAAGTTAATGTTCTGGAAAATAATGTGTTTTCTATCATGCAAAGTATTATTTGGTTACCTATTTGCAGCTTGTCAGATATCTTTAGTCCATGCTTATTTTCTGACTCAAATTTTTTTTAAAAGCGCAGCTTGTTTTGGATGTTTACAGAGCACTGTTGCACTGTGACATAAGTGGCCACTATAATCAACTCTGAAACTTTGTTCTTGTCTTAATTAGCATGATTCAAGACTACACTGTTGCCTCCTAGTATATGTTAAATTTCTCTATTTAATTTTGTGATATGTAATTTGTAGCTATTTTGGGAAAAAAAATAAACCCGCCACCCAGTCTTTATACATACAGGTTTAGCACAAAACTATCCTGCAATGTTTTTGAATCAGCAGACAAACAAGCTAAGTATGTGTATCTAGAGAAGTCTACACCTGTGGCCTTGCACTTTCTTGATGTCTTCCTTCTCAACCTCAGGCAACACAGATTAGCATTTTCACTTACTTGGTCCTTTGTGTTGTTCACTCCTAGCTGAATGCCATTATAGAATTACCAGCCACCTTGTTCTTTCTCCTAAGACTTCTTGGTTTGAGAACAAGGTTTAAAATACGGGAAGCTGACAGGTGAAAAGCAGACTGATATACTGAAACAAGAAAAAGAGAAGCAGAAGGGCTGGCTCCCCTGAGAGATCAAGAAATATGCTATTTGAAAAAAAACCAAACCACCAAAAAACAAAAATAAAAGGGAATTTCCCTTTAAATAAGGCCACAGTTTAGATGATTGCTCATACTGATATGCCTAAATTATTTTAGAGGCTACTAGTGGCACATCATTTACCATGAAAGGCTAATAATCCTTTGAGAGGTAGCAGGTCCTGCAATGAATAGGTACCTGGTGGTAGCATAGCAGAGCTTAGGTGATTTAGACCAGCTGTCTGCTGCATCTGCCATTTTTGAGGAGCTTTATCTTGTAAAATCCTCAGTAAATTTCTCTGAAGTTGCCACATCTGAGCTATTTAGGAGACAAGTTTTTCCAGGTTCATGCAGGCAGTTCATGTGAACTGTGCTTAAAAACAAGGACTCATTTGCGTTTTAGAAAAATCAGGTCAGCTTAAAATTAATGTATTCCCCTTTCTCCTGTTCGCAGCAGGGAACTGGTTCTTTTGGAATGATTTTCTATCTGGGAGTCAAATGAGATACCGTTTTTCCTTCTGGCATGGCTGACATTTAAATAAATAGATAAATAAAGATATAAATGAATTTGAAAAGGCAAATGAAATGAGGAAAAGGCGTTCCCTTCTGCTAAGGCCAAATAAAGGTAATTGGCCCTTTCTTCTGGTGAGATGACCAAGGGATTCCTCTGGAGCACAATAACAAATAGACCATAAATGTAAGACTTCCTTTCTTTCCTGTCTCTCTCTCTTCTCCCCCACTCCCTACACCACCCCACACCCAGTATGATAGCAGGAAAACAACCAGGATATACCTGGCATTTTGACAGAATAGTCAATTCTCAGTCCTTGCTGACCAGTGTGGCCAGAAGGTTTACTCCAGTCAGCCTTTCAGCCTCTCAATCCCCCACCCATTTCATAGTGACTCATAGCTTGAAGGCCTTTACGCATGTTTGATCACATCTTGTGCAGGGCAGCAATGCATTTTTACTCCTATATTACATCCTATAAGCAACATTCAAGTCAACCAAGTGACTGTTACTTTAAGCTCTGTACTTATGTGGAAACTTTCTTGATGGGAGCAGGATGGTGGAAAAGCTGATTTGGGTGTTTTGCGTGTGTGACATCTAGAAGATGCACACTAGTGCACTAGCAGCACTTGAATATTCAAGACATTAGTTTTTCTTGTCATTCTCGTGTGTACATTTAGTCCTCTAAGTTCAGAGACAGAATTGATCCTGTTACCCATGAATTTTCTACAAGGAAGTTGGAGAATGTCTACAGGATATTCTGCTGTGCTGGAGTTGATGAAGGGCAGCTGCTGAGTAAGAGAAGTAAGGAAAGGAAACAATGCATCAGAATGCTTCGTGATCATCTCTTGGGTCTTTGTAGAGGACCTGAGAAGAGCTTCTGCATCCCTCGTTTATTTCATGAAAGAGCTGCTTTTATTTGATCTACCTGAGCTAAAGATCAAAGAGAATATGACAGTTCTTAACCAGATTTATGCTTTTTCTAGTTTTGTCCTTCTGTAACTTACACCTTCCAAGATCACTTACAAAATATTTCTTTCAGTTATTTCATCCTATTCTGCTCAGTCTCCCTCCTTTACAATACACTGCTGGTTTTCAAGAGAGACATTTTTCTTTGTTTTAGACCACAAGACAATCTAACACTGTAAGGTTGCAAAAGGATTTCTTGGATTTGAAGTGTTTGGGTTTTCTTAGAGAGACTTTGTCTCTTGCTTTTGGTCTCTTTGCATATGAATACTCTCACTGCAGACTGAAATCCTGTTTCATACCGTCTTACCCTGACTTCAGTTAATCTTTGGCTTGCAGATGGTGATGTAAAAACAGCCAGTTTTTCATGAGCACCATCTCTGTTATTATTTTCAATTTTCTCATACACTTCCTATAAACAGGTTTTACACTATATGAATTTCATAACACAGTGTGCTGATCAGTACACAAATGAAGGTCTCTTGAGAGTAAGAGTTAGTTAACCGGTTGGGGCCCTGATGGCTTTGTAAAGGTTCATGAAATTAATTCATCACCTTGAGTGCTAGGGTCCAAATTGAAGCTACTTCAGCAGCAGAGTGTGAACAAACAATGATTTATGAAAGAGAGATTTTTAGGTTCATGCATCAAGTACATATACTTGATATTGCATTACATCCTTTTTGTTTAGGATCTTGGTAGTGTGAAATATATTGGAATGAGAAAATAACATTGATATTGCTATGCAGACAAATTTCAATAGGAGTATGATATGGGTCAAAAAATCTTATTACATATAAACTTTGAGTTTTCTTCTTCATCTGAAGGTAGAGGATGGTGGGATTACCTCTCTGTAGATTCAGTCCAGGATTTTCCTAATAATGTTGTTTCTGTATCTATGTCAGATCACTCCATGGTTTAATGACTCTAAAGATTAACCCAGTTTTACTTTCTTATAAGACTACTTTTCAGCATTGCTGTATTCTGTTCTGTTGCTACAGCTACGGCTCTAAGCTTTTGCTTTTTTCTTTTCTTTTTTTTTTTTCAGAGGAAGAAACGTGTTTGATTTGATTTGGAACACATTAGTTTTTTGAATAAAAGTCATGGTGCTGGAGAGCTGTTGCCATTGTTTGCATTTTTTTCTGAGTGACTGCTATACTCTCATTATTTTTAACTTTCTATGTACTTACAAATGTTTCACATAATTCGCAAAAGATGAAGGAGCAGTGACTTTTATCTGTCAGCAGCTTCTGCCAGCTCTTTTATGTAAATCTTCCAGATCTAAACAACTTGACTTCTCAAGCATAGTAATATGCATTATCTTTTTCTTGCAGTTGTGAAGAGCCTATTCTTTCCTTCTAGATTTCTTGTCCATGGATAGTTTGACAGGGATTTGTTGGCATTCTTCTCCCATTAGTTTCTCTACAGCAAAAAGATAACAAAACAAAGCATTCTTTTAGAGTACAACAACATACTGCCCTGAATTTTTATGAATTATGATTACTGAATAAAAAGATAATGCTTTAAATGTGCTTCTTAAGCAGAGATACTATCACAAACCAGTGATGGTCTTGAATAAGAAACTTTATGTTACCAGAAAAGAAGGAAACAGCAATAAGGATCAAGGATCCTCCAGAGATAGTTCAGGTCATTCTCAACCATGTTCTAGCAGCCATGGTATCTGACAGTGAAGGTTCATCCGCAGTCCTGTCTTGGTTACAAAGAGGAGATGCTGCTGGAGCACTGTTTCTAACCATCACCATTTATATGTGGAAAGGGAATTGATGTTAGTAATCCTTGTAGGATAGCACCAGACTACTCAGAAGAAAATGCATGTTACTACTTTTTAAACGAAAATGGTTCCAGCACACGAACTTGCTCTCTCTATGAAATTTTATCTGATAGAGGTCACTGAAATAATCTCACAATGACTTTCCATTGGTTGGCCAGAACCAACATTTTCAAGTGCCTCTTGAGATCGACCTCATCATTTCTTCCCTTAAAAGATATGTGACTGCCTCTCTCCTATGTGTCAGGTGTTTCCAGGAAAAACCAAATAGGTATTTCCTCTCCCACTTGCTAAGAAGAGCCCAAGAGCAAATTGTGGACCAAAGTACTTTTACCTAGGAAGCCATTCTGAGATGAAAATTCAGGTTTGAGGAGGAAAATAAACAGGAGACTATAAGCTACTGCATGACCATGTGTCCTTTACAATCTAGATAATATTCCAGGTACTGAATTGCTCAGTTCTTCGGCTGAGTTTTGTTCCTTGACAGTTCTATCTGATAGAGCACTCTATCCCTTGTGCACTGAAATGGGCAGTGTAATTTCATGGGGAAAATTCTATGTTATTATATGAAAAGAGATGAAAGCATGAACTGAAATTGCACATGCAGCCTTAGTTCTTTGTGGTCTTCAGTTTTGAGTTCTTGATCTTCGTGGTGGTTTTGATGCTCTTACAATATAGTTTTGTTAATGTGTCTGTGTAGTATAGCAGGCATCAGAGGGAGCTTTGCTGCTCATTCCTTATAGAGTGGTAGTAGCAAAAGTACCATGTAAATATATTAACTTACATCTAGTCACTTTACAATAAATCATATTTTTAGTAATTTTTCACTCTTGCTCTATTTAAAAAAAAAGTCTAGAGTGCAGAAGTTAATAGAAGTCATAGCACAAATATCCTTGGGAATGATGAAGTAGTTTGTGAGAAGGCAGCTGGCAATAATTCTAAGGGAATGCTTAGTTAATCGTAATACCAGTAAGGCAGTTTTTGTTTAGAGAACTATCAAAATTTTGTCTAATAAGAACTTCTATGTACCAGTCTGGATGTTTAATGGCAATAGTAACACTGAAGCACCAGGAACTTGATAAGTAAGTCACAAGATGCAGCTGCCAGAGGAATGTGCTGTTTGTCCTCATGCCAGCACTATCCACACTACACTTGAACATTCAGTGTTATATATTTCCCTTTTTGATAGCCTGTATGGTTTCATGCCAAACCACTGCCAGAAGCTGAAATTGTCATTTAGAGTCTCTGAGGAGAACTGAGTAGGCCGAGTTACTCAAATTCTTGCAGATCTCAGCTCTTTTCTAGTCCTAGAACAGTAATCCTGAAGGAAGAGGAGAGAATATAACAAGCCTCACTTCATGAACAAGGCAGTTCTTCACTTTACTGGTTCAGCTACTTGGTTGATCCTGTCCCATTCCTTCCTTTCTGTCATCTCTGCCATCATCTCCTTGCATATGGTGATGCAGTAACTTGGTACCTACATCACAGTTTACCTCTCATCTGCTAATATCTCTCTGACTGAAAACTGCTGGCAGGGAACCTGCAGATGTCAACAAGACATGAAAAACAGGTGTTGGCTTATTAAAATATTTTTTCTCTGTCGTTGGAATCGTGCACTGAAATCCATGCTGGCTTGTTCTATTTAGAGACATTAACCTGTCCTTCCATTTAAAGTGATGGTAGGGAATGTGAGAACACTACTTCTGCTCTGCTTCTGCATGTCACGCAGGGCTTGGGGTGATCCCTGAGAGTGAAGGATAAGAAAGAATTACTTGCTGGTCTGCCACGCCTGAGAAAAGCATGGGAAGCCTCAAGCTGTGCCAATGCTCCAGACCACGTGAGGGAGGTGAGATGTGCCTATCCTGGAAGCCAGCAGTCTCAAAGTCCCAGTGCTAGTCTCCTTGGGTTTCAGCTCCAACTATGTCTATGCTGACCTACACGCTATTCTGCTCATTTTTCTAGTGCTTCCTCTACTTGCTTATTTTTTATTTTATTTTTTCTGTTTATCTCACAGGTCCTTGAAAGAAGAGTTGAATACGCAGGTGGTTTTCTTATCTGTTCTTTGCTTTTTGGGGGAGAGAGAGTTTCCTTTGCAAAACTATGTATACATTATGTACGGTATTATAATGCAGTGTACTTCCTGCCAGAACATTTTACTTAGTTAATGTCTTTTTTTTACCTCAGAATAGTATCGCTCATATTTTCTAATCATGCTAATAATAGTTGTAAATAGTTGCAGTCATTAAATTCAATTCTGTTTGGAAAAAGAGTATTGCAAGACTTTGCCCATAGAGGGAAGCAGAATACTGTCTTAACTACAAGCTGCTTTTTAAAAAATATCCAGGCTTCAGATGAAGCCAACAAAGAACATCTGTTGTCTTAATTATAGCTTCTATTTCTAAGAAGTATGTTCTGTAGCAGATGAGAAAAGTGTCCAACAGCTCATAATTCATAAAGTTATTGAGGTTTAATCTGATAGAATATTATGTACAGAATTCCTTCCCAGTACAGACATTATCACTTCCCTTTCAACTGATGATAGAAACAGGGCTTTATGAAACATTAAATTAATAAGTGTGAAACATGATTATCAGCCACAATTGAAAGTATTAAACTGTAATAAAGGAATATAATTCTCTATACTAACTTGCTTTGTGGTTTTGTTTTTCTGCTTATCTCTGCAACTAAACTTTCCTCAAGCCAGACGCAATCTCTTTGTTCTTTCTTTCTTTCCTTACTTTCATTTTGCTTTGTCTTAGAGAAATTCTTAGTTGATTAATGCAGCAGCTCTAGGACAAGTATTCATTTTCGTCATAGAGAAGGGTAAAAAGGTCCTGTATTTTTTTCAGAGAATTGGTATCTTATTAAGTAAGACTTTAAATATCAAATCAGAGCTTTTTTCTGCCTAGTCCTGCCATCTATTCTTTACAGATTATTTTCTTGTACTAATCCGCATTTATCAGGGCTTGTTTCACCCCTTGTTCTTTTTAGCCCTGAGAGTGCAGCTGGCACAACTTCATTAACTGGGATGAAGAGAGGAATTGGTTCTCCTAGCCCCCCAAAATTCCCTGCATAGTCACAATGCACATGATACTTTGTCAACCAGAGCATTGCTTGCATGTGTACTGATAACCCTGCGAAGTATCTAGGCAAAGTATTTTATTGGTTTCAGTTACAGCATTGATTTATGCAGGTAACTATGTCTTTTTGACATACTATGTGTTAGTAGGATAAAATGAAGTAATATTCCGTTTTTATTCTGATCCTCTTAGATTTAGTGGGTTGGACTATAAATGGCCCAATCTTAATATAGATGTGTTTGTCCTTCTGAAAAAAATGACCACCTTATTCTGTTAAGTGCCACAATATTGTGACAAGTTTTGCACATTTTTCTATAAAAGTCAGTTTGAGATCCCCTTTTCAAGTGTATTGGCCATGTTGTTAGTATCTACCTTACACAGACGAATCTGGAGATGTGTTTTTGGGCAGTAAACTGGGACTGACGAGTCAGTAGATCATGCTCATGAGAACTGCCATTGTCATCCTTTTGGAATAAGCCCCTTGGATAAGTTGTCACTTGGTGTTACTGATGTAGGATCACAGCAGAATTATGAATGCTTTACAAAGATATTTGAAGTTTGAAAGTGTATTGCCAGAATACTGTTTGGCCGTGAGGGTTAAATGTTGCCATTGAGATGCCCCTGAAAGGCTTTATTCAGTTCTGCTTTATTCAGGTGTTCCTCCATTGACAACAGAGTAAAAAGAGAAGTGACAGCAGATGTAATAAACTATTTTCTCAGTACAGATCTGTATTTCCTTCAGAAGATCTTCAGTGTTCTGTTAACAGGGAACATGTAAGTCAAGTTACCACGTTGTCCTCCAGTTCATACCCAACACCTGTGGGCCAGTGGAAGAAGCAGACTGTCCTGGGTACATAATATTCAAGGATTATAAAATGGTAGTATTTTAATTCAGCTTTCCAGTTGTTTCCCGGAAATTTAAAATCACCAGCCAGCATAATTTCCTTATTTCTTTTCATACCTCTGAGGTCATTCATATCACAATAAATCTTGAGTCTCAGACATTTTTTTGCCTTCATATAAATGGACTTCTTCTGAGCCCAAAGGCTCATAGTTTTGGTGGGCATGACCGTTTCTTTTTCTAGTGATGCAATACTCTTTACCTTGTCTTCAGTTCTCCTGAATGTAGTCTTTTCTACTGCCAAGACTTCTGTGATATTCTGAGTCTGCAACCTGCCTGACTGATGGCATCTCACAAAAGTAAGGGACAAGTAATAGTTGGCAGACTTATCAAGCTGCTTATAATGATATGTCAAATTTATGGAAGCTTGAATCTCTGTCATATTTTTCTATGAATGCTGTTGTGTTTTAAAATCTTTCTATTGAAGCCAGGTCTGGAGAAAGTTAAGCCCTGAACAGCTCTTCCTCCTGACACTTTAAATGGTGTTTTCAGCCTCTAGTAGCATTTACATATAGCCAAACTAAATCATCTCAGTAGGGGCTAATAAGAGGTATTCTTAGTCTTAACTGTATCTACCAACAGTTGCAGCTGAATTTACTATCTATTGCAGTCTTTGATTTATTTGAGACACACAGTAACATTTTCTCTTCAATCTCACCTTTTTGTCTTTCATCTTTCACCAGTGAAAACCTTTTGTTAATGGCAGTTGGGCAGTTCTGAACATTGTTCTTTTGGTAAATATTGTTAGGTTATCTGAAAATGCAAATGTCAAGGCAAGGTTAAGCTCTTCATATCTCATAGTGAGTTGCTCTTTGGTATTTAATTGTAATACCAGACTTACCTTTTGTGTTGGTCTGACACTGAACCCAAGGCACAGATCTCTATGGAAAATTTCTCCAGAGATAGAGTTCATTGGGTTTTTTTAGTCTTTCATACTGTTGTACTGAAACTTTTTGCAGGAACCCATTACTTTTTAAGACTGTTAAGAAACAGAATTCCCTCTCACTAAGAGTTCAGAGTTTTTTGTCAGTAAGGCTCCTTTCACTCTGATGTATTGTGAAGCTCATGTGGCCTTTTCTTCTCCAGCTGATTACAGCAGGTGCTGAGAGAGCTGGGATGGCTGAGGCTCAGCATCTGTACCAGCAGCCACCACAGGGCCATGAGAAGCTTCAGGTTGTGCCATCATCTATGTGATGATGTACCTCCTAGTGCTTTCCACCTTTCCAGGGTCTGAACTTGTGTTTCTGCAGGCATGGCTTTTGGTGTGCTCCCAACAGTCTCCTCTGCTGTCTCTGATGTGGGGGTCACTAGCAGCCAGCACCCTGGAGGGGTACATGGAACCTACTGCTGCCTGAAAGGCCCTGCAGAACTGCCAAACTGCCCTCATTTCCAGTGCATCTTCACTGGAATTCCACAGTGTGTACTGATAAGCTGTTGCATTCAGACATTATGCATCCTTATTGAAATTCGGATTCTGTTTCAAGGAAGATGGGTGATAATACTGGAACATAGTTTGAATTCTATTTCCCATACCTAGTGGAGTACATAACTGCTGAAATAATAGTATTTCAGTAAGAAAGTAAGTTCCTGTGTTTCCCAGAATTTTCAACAGCAAGCATGGGTGTTGAACTATGTAGGAAACCCCCCATTGTCCGCAGCTGGTAAGGCATTGTACTGATGGTGCTGCTGGTGGAAGTATTCTAGGTGCTTGAGCAGCCATAATTTCTTTGCAGTTTGTTGGGTAATCTTGTTGGAGCATTATCACAACTTGCTTGACCATGATCCTTACCTTTGCATTTCTTCTCCTGCATTAATTAATATGCTTATGTTTAATATATCTGGTTTAAGTGCTGGTAAAACCTTTCATGTCTCGAGTTATTGTATGACTTTCAAATTAGGACATGTGTAAAGCTATAGAAAATCATTATGCTAGTGGATACAATTGCATGTATGAAGAGTATATCTGCATGCACCATAAGTATTATGATCATCTTAAGACCTGAACTCTCAAATAGTAGACTTTTATATAGACCTGTATTATCGTCAAAAGCAAAATGTGTGCACAAATTTTAATGCCATTTCTGGAAAAATAAGAACATTCATGGAGTAATCTTAACTCAAAGTTAAATTCAAGTAGAATTAGTATATAGTTCCTGTACATATTTAGAAATTAAACTCCCTTTCATGGCATGTACTGTACATTTTAAGCAGTTTTATTATACATGTTTTTCGATTTCATTCTTCTTCTAGCAGTAATGAAAGATATGTCTCAGAAGCATCTGAAGCCAAATTGCAGCTTTAAATTTCCACTTGTCATTGCCAGGTACTAACTCTATATCTTTTTACTGAGAAGCCTTCCAAAAGGTGCAGCTGTGTGCTGGTTTCATCTTGCACTTTGTAGCTGTGCTGGCAACCTTTGAATGTAAGGTATGCTCTCATCTCCCACACATTGCCATTGCCTTAGAGCTGTTCAGTCCTGTCTGTAACAGAGAGAAGGAAGAGTTTTCACGTTGGAGAGAACCCTTGATTTGTGGTTCATCTCACTTGTTCTCACTGTGGCAAGGTAAAAATAGAGCTAGTGGAAAATCCAGCTTTTATCGAGTGTCATCAGAAGCGTCCTTACTATCTGGACACCCACTACTAGACCTAGAAGGAAGATAATTTTGAGAACTATTATATTTTGGAGATCCTGGGATTAAGGAGGAAAAAAAAAAAAGAACAGAAGCATTTGGGCGAAAATATCACTTTAAATGAAAAACTGATACAGAATTTTATCAAAGGGATCTACGAAGTTGCTCAAATCCTTTAGAGTGGATTTGGCTCTTCAAACATCTTTGCTGCCCTACAGTGTTCTGCAAAGAAAAAGACAACTTTGAAATCAGGTACTAAAATCAGGTTGCATTTGAGGTTTTTTCCAGTTGTCTTTTACTAAAACTGATCTATCTAAAATTTTTCCTTATGCACTGCAAATCTTAGCACGCATGCTGGGTTTTCTCCTGGTACACCTAATCTAGAATCAGGTCTTCTTTAGTCATTACTTGTATTCTGGCTCTTAGAGCAAAAAAATATTTTTTTTCCAGAAATGAGGTGTGGGTTTCTTCAGTTTACCTTCTGAGATCTCCTCTCAGCATTTTGAAACTCAAGTGCACTGTTCCCAAATTGGGTTGTCTTCTCTATAAATGTAATAAAGTGACTTCAGTTCTTTGAGTATTGTTAAGTTTTTTGGGGTTTTTTTTCTGACTACATGTGCCTTGTGAAGCCTTTTGCCTTTAAATTAACGTAGTTTTCTATTTTGTGCAAAAGTCAAGAAATTTGAAGTAAAAGTCAGTATGATGTTATGTGTTAATTACATTGAAGGTGACACAATGAGTAGGAAATCCTAGAACAGGTGGGAGGTTAAAAGATTTTAATTTGTTCATGCTGTCTTCGACATGCCCATGAAGTTAATGTTTTTCTTCTACATTGCTGAGCATTGTAACTGTGTGTGACTTAGGTATTTTCTTCCGTCAAGATATTCAACTTTTGTGTTGCTGATAACTGCTGGTTTTGGACTTGCCATTGTGTGTCTCTCGGTTGTTTCTGTCTTTTTGATGTAGAGCGTAAAAGAGAGGTGAATACCTGAGTTTTCAGACAAATACACATCTATTTTACCGACTGTATATTTGTGGAATGGATTGTTGTTCACTTGACATGTCTCATGTCATATCTAAAAATTCAGCAAGTCTAGTCTTTGGCTAGGTAGGTTTCCAGCTTTGGAAAGGAATGGGATAAAGAGAGGAAGAGACATCAGAAATCCTCTGAATGCCTAATGCATATTTTAGGCTAACAGAGAAGTTTTGGAAACTTCATTTTAAGCAATGTCGCATTTTCATTGCATACACGTTTTGTGGCTATAGTACTGATTTTGTGTAAATATAAAGGGAAATGCATAGCTTCCAAAAGGCTTTCACTTTAACTAAGAATACTATTCATTGATGAATAATCACAACAAAGATGTTTGTAACAGATTATGATGCAAACCTGGTTTTAAGCTAAAGTTCTGCTTAAAGTTGAGATGAAAGCCTAGAGCATCAGGAAGAGGCCCTCTCTGCTTAGGTAATTTTAGGTCTGCACCATCCTAATGTCCCATGGAGACAAAATGTTTTCTGTATTGTCTTGTCTTTACCTTGTGACGGCTTCTTCCCAAACTGACATCTTCCCCTGACCCTGGGTTCTCCTCTTTGCTCTCCTTCGACTCCATCCCTCATGTAGAAAGTCTAATTCAGTGAAAATCGGAATTATTTTTCTAAATAGACCTTGTTGATAGGTATTTGTTGATGTCTTGCTATCATTTCAAGGCATAATTTGATTAATGGAAGAAAGCATTGTGCTGCTCAATAGTCTGGATGGGCTGTCCCTGAACTGCCAAGCCTGATAAGGCTCAACTGTCTGTCAGTTTTGACTTCCATCCTCTGTCTCTATTTATCCTTCTTTGTCTCCTTCCTCTGTTTCAGTTTAGACTGCTGACTGTGGCTGCATGCTGCCTCCATCTGGAATTAAGACATGATCTTTGTTCAGAGACGTTGCAATTTTGTTGGTGTTATGAAAGAGGGAGAAATTTAATGTAACTAGCTCCCTAAGGGACCAGAAAGTTACTTTCATAGGTAAAAATATGTAAACTGTGTTCTTAAAATCTGTTCTTCCTCAGCTACCATGCATGGGATCCATTTTAAGCCCTTAGCATTCTCTTGAGTCTTTTAGTATCTCACAATCTGAATATTTTCATAGCATACCCTTTGATACTACTCTAATCTTTGATTTATTATTTCAATAGATTTGTCCATATCATAACATAGATGCATAGTTTGGGGTTGAAAAGAACTATTTGATTTGAATATTACAAATCTGTTGGTCTGTATTTCAGTGTGCCTCAGCAGAGACTGCTTAGAGTGCAGCATTTTCCATTTGAGCCCATTTTGTATTGATGAAACAGATGTAAAAGAGATGTTCCAAATGGAATCTGAAAGTGATTTGAAGATGGAAAGAGTTCAAATTCCATTTGCTCCCTGAGTAGCTTGTTCTGCATTAATACACCTATATGACATGCTTTTGTGGAATTTAGCTTTTAATTGGAGTGTTATACTAAGTAAACTATCTGACAGAATTTTGGAGTTTATTATGTCTACTCTTTGGCCTTTTTCAGCTCACAAAGATGCCACTAAGGAAAGAACCTATCCTTTAAAAAGCTGTGTAGAGGATCCTTAGTTACAGTGCTGTCTGCTGTCTTTTGTTGAATTTTATAAGCCTAGTTTTAGGTTTTTCTTTATTTTGCCCAGGACTTATAATGACATTAGCATGTAGGCATGTTACTTGTCCTTTCAGAGTGCTGATCAGGTATTAGAACTCTTTGAATCTGTGGGAATTGCTCTTATTTTCTCAAGTTATTAAAAAGCATCAGCAGGCCAGAGATCTGCAAAGGCAACTCTTTTGAGACTCCTGAATGGTTATCTTCTGGGCCTCCTAAGTTAAACTGTTATGACTAACAGATGTTTTTCTATTATCCTCAGTTATGAATGGGTTAGAAAGTATTTCCATCATTATGGTACCATAATTTTCCTTCTTTTTGCCAGTATGCTTCACTTCCATTACTGCCATTGTCTTTCATTTCACTTTCATCTCTCTACATTTCCAAACTTCTGTCCCTTCCTTGCTCTCTTACTGCTTTTAAAATTTGTTCTGGTTTTGATGGGGGTAGAATTAATTTTCTTCATAGTTGCTGTCATGGGGCTGCATTTCGGATTCATGATGGAAACAGTGCTAATAGCACAGGGATGTTTTAATTATTGCTGAGCAGGGTTTATACAGTGTAAAGGCTTTTTCTGCTTCAGACCCCACCTCACAAGTGAGGAGATGGGGTGCCCAAGAAATTGAGAGGGGACACTGCCAGGACAGCTGACCACAAATGACACAGAGATGTTCCATACCACAGAGCACTGTTCTCAGCATTAAATCTGGAGGAAGAATAAGAAAGTGCACAAAAGTGATGGTGTTTGGCTTCCCAGTGATGAAACCCTGCTCTCCTGAAGATGGCTGAACATCTGCCTGCCCATGGGAAGCACTGAATTAATACCACTGAATTGCACTGAATAATAGCACAGAATTGATTTTGCTTTGCTTTTGTGTGTAGCCTTTGTGTTCCTTATTAAATTATCTAAACCTCAATCCACTAATTTTCTCGCTTTTAGCCTTCTGACTCTCACCTGTGTGCCACCAGAGAGTGCCTGAGTAGTTGTATGGGACTTAGTTGCTGGCTGGGATTAAACTGCAGCAAAATTGTTTGCATTTTTATGAAGTCATGTAATCCAAAATAGGGTGAATTACCAGCCAAAATGGTATCCTCTCTCTTTCTCAGTTAATATATATTATATCTTTTGGCTAACTAAAACTTTTTCTTTAAGAATTTTCTGTAAATTATTTTCTGGGATTTTTTCCTCCTTCTACTTAGTTGTCATCATAATTTTGTTTCAGTCTTCGAAAATATTGGCGGAGGGATATGCATATATGGATTTATACATATCCATACAGGCACTTTTATGAATGTGTGTTCAAGAATTGCTCTCTGTTTGTCCATGGTGAGTTTAACTGAGCAGAGATCACCATTGCTTTGGCAGCTGGCAATTTTTACTTCAGTGATTAATCTTATGTTTCATCATAATCCATCAAACTATGCCAGATGTTTCTGGCACTAGTTTCATGTCTTTATGTAAATATTCTTGTTTCCAAGTGTTAAACAGGACCATTCTAAAACTTTTTAATTATCCTTTTGGCAAAAATTGTGTATTTAGAGATAGATCTTTCCACATGGAGCCAGAACCTACCTTTATAGAGTATGTTCTCTCCATGAAGGAACTAGAATGCATGAAAGCTGACTTTGTATAAAATCTGTGTGCAGTTTTGTTTGAATCTGTGTAAGTGTCCCTTTCCAATTATACTGCTATTTATTCCTAACCAGCCCATGTAGAAAAGAAAATTCTTGCTTCAAGTAAACTATACTGTTAATAATATGATGCTTGAAAATTGAAATGCACAGAAGTTACTGAGCTTGTGTATGAGTGTGAAATATTTGTTTCTACTGCTGTTTCAGGCCTTTTTAGGTCTGTTTTACTCAGGGGATCAGGCACTCCCAGACAGCTATGTGTTTAGCTCCTTCACTTGATGCATAGCATATGTAAATATCTCAGACCAAAAGATTTTTTATTTCCTTACTTGCATTGTATTTCTGCACATCCATAGACTGCAAACTTTTATTGTGATTTCTTTTCCTAGACGATATGGAGAGTGAATCTAGGATTGAAGTCTATGAAAGAAAATGCTGTAAAAAATGCAATTGTCAGAATGTTATTCCATTTTTTTTATTAACTATGGAGTTTTCTCATATAGCCCTGACAAGTGGGATGTTTGTTCTGTGATTAGAAATTAACTGTTTGCATTACACGTCATGATTTTTATACAAGTAATTGCATTCATCTGCAGCTTGGCTTATTTTTCTTCCTTTTTTTTTTTACAGCTTTTTCACTTCCAGACCTTACAGAGCAGTTTACACCTCCTGATGTTGCTCCACCGATTCTTGTCAAGATAGTAGAGACAATTGAAAAGAAAGGTAGGCTGAAGAAAGATCTACCAAAGTTTTTTTCTTGGTAATGTGAACCAAGACTGCAGAATTGGATCCAGAGCTGGCATGTCCTCTTTCTAGAGCTGATAATGCATCACATTACTTAGCATCCAAAATAATCTCCTTTAAAGTTTAATGTTTTCTGTTCATTAGAGGCTATTTGGACTGTAGGAACAAAACCGAAGCTTACCTCAAATGGCATTTAATAATTAATATAAGTATTATTGGAAGGTAAGGGAGAAGGGTTTGGTATTGTTTTGTTTTTTCTAACCAGTAAGCACCTTTAATTGGTTATGTAAATGCCAGCATAAATTGAGTAGGATAAACAGACATGCAGGAAAAAAAAATGTTTTGTCCTGAAAAAAGGAAAGAATAAAATATGAAAAGGTTTCGAGAGCTGGTTTTATTCTTCAGGAGCCAATTCTTTATTGCTGCTCTATAATAAGCCAGTGTTGCTTTTATGGCTTTTTTTGCAGTCATCTGCTTTTCCTGTGCTGATGTCTCTCCATCGTTTTGAGGCTTTCCTCTTTCTTTTATGATGTCATATTTCTTTTGCCCTATTTCTATCTTTCTGACACCTCCTCTGATGTTGCTTTCATAGTCCTGGTGAGATAAGGGGCAGCTCAGTGAGTCCTGCTCATTTATGGGCCTTAAGCTGGGGAACAAGAGCAAAAATGCTATTCTGTTGAGAATCATGCTGCTGTCCTTGGGGACATAGATGCTCCTCTGGCGCTTTAAAGGAGTATAATCCTGTCCTGAAAGAGTAGGAACTTGCTGATATCAACGTGAAGGGCCAGTATTTAGCACCAGTTGCATAAGGAACTGCTGCTTTCAGGAGACACCACTGATAGTGTTAAATTGTCAGTGCTCTGCATCGCTGCATATGGTCTCTTTCCTTGTGCCTTCTCTGTTTTCACTGATGTACCAAAGTTGTAAACAGTATCTTTCATGTGAAAACACTTTATTGATGTATCTTCTAATAATGCAGGTGAATTATTAGACACATTATTTGATATATACAGATATTTTCTCTGACACCAGTGTGAATCTGTTTCCCAGTGGGACTACTGGAATCTCTGATCTTCCTTGGCCATTTCTTTCTGCAGACACAGCAGCTTGAGTGCACTCAGGAGGTGTCTTACAGCCTTAAAAAATAATCACATTCTGTAGGTGAAAGAGTGTTGTTAATTCATACTGTAAGTACTTATTGAAGAAAAGAGAAATATGTGGCATCAGGGCAACAGTCACTGAAATATTAATGTTGTCCTGAATGTGTCCCATTGATTTTGTTTTGAAGGTCTGGAGTATTCAACTTTGTATGGAGCACAAAGCTCAAGCAGCGCGGTGGAATTAAGACAAATTTTTGAATGTGGTAAGTACAGTTCTCTTCCTTAAAGCACTAGACAGATATTTGTGGTCAGATCACTCTCACTCATATGTGCTGGTTCTCAATAATATACTATTTAAAAGGCATATATAAGTAAAAAAGTTTTCTAACTTTTACACTTGCTACAAAAAGTATTTTTCACTTTTACAAGTTGTATTTTTTCATGGCTCCACTGCACCTTTTTTTCCAAGAGTATTTATTTTAAACTCTTGTCATCTCGCTTGTTCAAAGACTGATGGTCTAGCTGTATAGAAAAAAACAAGATGTTTTGTTCAGAATCAAGGTAAAGATACATTGTTCCTGAAAGGCTGCAGGTCATTATTTTGTAAACAAACGGCCAGTTGTTTGCATACAGTTCTGGGATGCATTTTTTTGGTCCAGTAGGTGGGGTGTCAATAGCAGCCCATTATCTACCAGCTATAGAGTGAAAGAGACAATTGAGTTAATATTGTAGGCTGAGTTCTCAGACAGTAAAATGCAGCTGCACCATTAACACCACATACCCATTCAAGTTTCCTGACATATATTTCCTCTTCTCTTTTGGTATATTTAATTTCTCCTTCAGGCCAGAATGTACTGGTATGGCACCACTGTTTCAGTATGAGAGTAGAAGAATTTGACCATGACTTGACAAGCTGGGGCGCAATGTGTGGTGTGAGCTTTCATTTGTCTAAAAGAGTGCAAAAATACAATGAAAGTATAAAGTAGAAAATGAAAATGGTTGCATATCTTGTTGAAAGCAAACTCACACAGTGATTTAGTCTCCGCATTTTTAATAATTGCAAACATTAACAAAGTTAATAAGAGATGATACTCTGAGTTGTCTGTTTTTTCAAAACAAAAGAGCATCCTGTCCAATGCTGATTGTGGTAGGAGTGAAGTGTATGTGTACAGGGAAAGAAGGTAGGCATGTGGTGCTAGCAGCCTCGTGCTAGCAGTCACATTTTTAGTGTTATATTTTTGGTTTTCAGTCCAGATAAATCCAGATTTTCTGTGGCACCATTACGATTGTATCTCTTAACTTACCTGAATCCTTTCTTAAGTTTCTAAACCGAGCTATACTGTTATGAAAGGTTTATCTGTCTCTTGAGATTAAAAACTCCTGGTTTATATGTATTCTTACTAGTTAGGTTTGAGTAACAGAAACAGAACTTTTCCCTTTAGTAAGAGTGTCTCTTTTGGACTTCTCTTTAAGATAGGATTAGGATCTTCCAAGACAGAGCTGGTGCAGTATGCAGGTGCAGCGATAGAGACCGATCTCATTTCCTCTGCCTTCTCTCTTTGAATTAGCAGAATTCTAACTCAGAGGACAACATCAGCTTTGGTCTCAGAGTTATGAACTTGCATCAGTGTGCTGTTCTGCTAGTGGTTAAAATGCTCTCCATTTTTTAATTGGATAACTGCCTGTTAGCATCAACACAATACTATCTAGGCTCCAAAATCAAAGCTGATTTACATCCTGTCAGGTCAGCAGATGGAAGAATTCAGGTCTATTTATGATATTGCATCGAGAGAGTTGCAGAGTAAGTATATTCTTACTCATGTGTTCATTATAGTAATTTGGGACATTCTTCAGAGAAATACTCAACACTGAAGAAGCGTGATTTAATGTGGCTTATGAAATAAAAAAGTGAACACCAAACTAATAATAAAAGCTATTTCTTTAAGAATTTGTGGAGTCTCTGACACATAATTGCTCTTGCAGAAATCATTCCCACACTACAAGTTTTATATCATCTGCGACATTCAGTTTGCCTTTTCTCTCATGCAAATTCTTTGGTGTCTGATAAGATTTGAGCTCATACTGCACGCTTTTTGTTGGGGAAAACAAAGGACGTGGAGGAGCACTAAGTTTCTTACCATCCCCTCTTGGCTGCCTTATTTCACAGTATTGGTAGACACATTATTTATCTGAGTCCTCTATTTCCCTGTTGCCTGTGTTTAAACTGGACAAATGGATTCAACAGTTATTCTACCAGGGACCTTGCTAGATAGAACGCTGATCAGCATTAATGGCTCTAAATATTTGTATAAAATATGGATCTTTTCGTATTCACTTAGGACTTCACTGTGCCAGAGTTTCATGTTCTAGGATGAACCCTAACCTTGCTTTCACTTACTATGGAGTTCTGTATTTTCCCATTTTTATTTTTGCTGCCAATAATTCTTTCCTCCAACACTAACAAGTAGTCCTTTATATGACACTCCCAAACATTATCCCAAGTCATAACTATCCTGGAAGGATATCAAGTCTTACAAGATAAATCCCAACAGCTGCATAAAACACCAAGAACACAGTTCTGCACGTGAATATTTGTTTCAACTTACTTACATAAATATTTGCAGACTTGGATCCCTGAGATGTTAATCAAACTTTCAGTCATAATAGAAGTAGCTGCCTGTAGAGATGCTGCATTTGACTAAACCTTTGATTATACTTACTTCTTACACAAAATATTTACACGTAAAACACAGACCTGTTAAAAATATTCTGCTGTTCCATAACATTGCCAAGATGCAGCAAGTCACTACTGTTACTCTGAGTTCAGCCCTGAATTGTATGTGACAGAACGCCACACACAGTTGTGGAAACCGTTTGGTTCATCAGATGCCGAAGGACTGGTCATGGTGTTGAAACTCTGTGTGCTCTTCATCTCAAAGATGTTTCTTGGTGTCTTACATTCTTTTGAATTGTTCCCCATGAACCAGATATAAGTTAGCAATTTTGTGTATTTTTTCCACTTTCCAAAGTCTAAAAGCCATGTTGCTCTTTCCCTTTAGATGCCTCCTCATTAGATTTAGAAACATTTGATGTTCACACTTTATCAGATGCTCTCAAGAGGTATATCCTGGACCTGCCGAATCCCATCATTCCAGCAGCTGTTTACAGTGACATGATTTCTGTAGCTCAAGGTATGATTATTGCATTATTTCCAATGTCAAACAAAAAGGCTTTTATTAGAATTCTGAATATCTGGTGATCCAGCTGTCACCTGCAGAACAGCAGAAATTCTACACAACTTGGCAGCATCTCAGAAGCCATAAATATACCTTTACCCCATTCCATGAAAGCTGCTTCAGTTCAGATCTAGACATTATTCTGCATAATTCGGTTACTTATTTAAGTAAATGTAATGTAAAATATAAGGGATAACACAGTTCTCTTCATTTTAGTAACTAGGATAGGATAGTAACTAGTATAGGAATACTATAGAAGAACTGGGGGAAAAAATCAAGGACTTACCTGTATGCAGAAAGCTAATTTTTAACTTTTTATCAGTGCTGACAAAGTAAATGTATTAGAGGTCACGTAGTGCTGTGTTACATTGGGGTTGCAGATTATGAAGTGAGAAATACATGCATGTGAGATTCGTCATCTACAGTGGTCATTTCAAACAAGCACAGCTTACAGGCTTTCAGCACATGGGCCAAGTATTCTGTTATATATCTCAGGACAGGATATTGTTACTGGTAACCTTCAAAGTTAGAACAGCACCTGTGAGACTTATCTAGTGCATCTCAGAATTACCCAATCATGTGTGACGCTAAACACAAGACAGACTTCTACCAGTACACTCTGAACACATTGTGGTTTTTACCAAAATGCATATCTGTTTCCATTTGACTTTTAAATACTTGTTCTTTACTCTTCCCTGAGCATTTCACTTCTTTTAAAAGAAGAAAGAAATCTTTTGGCTCTAATGAAGGACAGAATTTTTTTTTCTGTAAAGTTGGTGTTTCCAAAGGAGTCACATATAGTTTCATTTTATTTGAATGTTCCTGTGCTTGTTTCAAGAACCATTTATCTGTTTGCTTGCAGAAGTGCAGAGCTCAGAGGAATATGCTCAGTTGCTGAAGAAACTGATCAGATCTCCAAATATACCTCCCCAGTATTGGCTCACACTCCAGTATTTGCTCAAACATTTCCTCAGAGTTTGTCAAGCCTCCAGTAAAAATCTCTTGAATGCAAGGTCTCTGGCTGAAATTTTCAGCCCTCTGCTTTTTAAATTCCAGATAGCAAGGTATGTGGGTCTTCTTTACCATATTTTGTACTATATATATGAATTAGTTATATACAAAGTAAGATTAATTAAATAATTTTCTGACCTTATTTCTGATGTGAGGGCATTGTAGTAAATTCTTTCAATTTTTTTAATAATTTAAAATAAACTTTTGTATTTCTTCTAGTTCTTACTGCCTTATTCATCTCTTGCAGCTCTGATAATACAGAACACCACATAAAAATCCTAGAGGTTTTAATCACAAGTGAATGGAATGAGAGACAGCCCGTACCAGGTAAAAATATTTTTAATTTAAAGTTATATGATATCTTAAACATTAAAATTCAACTTAAGGACAGTAAATGCTTGTGCTTTTTCTATTTAAATCAAACTTAATGCAAAACAAAAGTGCACAATTACGGAGCTAAGCAGAATTTGTTTATGTATTATAGTGCTGTGCAATGTTTGTTGTGTTGTATAAGAAATAGTCTTTTTCATTAAAATCATTTTAGTGCCAGTAGTTTGTACAGCCTTAGGACTTTTGTTCTCTTTCAGTTAACAGCAAATAGGACTTTGTGACTTTTTTAAGACCTGTAAACTAATAGAATGTATATCATACAGTAGTGAGGGGTCTTTCTCGAGGTTTTATTGAACTCTCAATTTACTCCCAGGCAAATTTTCTTAGATTTGCTATACCCTATGGAGATATTATTTACATACATGTATTTTTTAATCCAGATATGCAAAAAGTTTATTTATCAATATCAATAACGTTAAAAATATTAAGAGCCCATCCAGGAAAGCTAGATCCTACTTGTATTGCTTCTGTAAGTTAGCATCTAATTAAGTCAAACAAATTTATGCAAAATCCCTGGGTTTGAATCAAGTATTTGGTAGAAGCAAAGCAGAGTTGCTAACTATGTGCAAAGGAAATTATTAATGCAGAAAACTTTACATATCAGCTGACAGCAATTCCTTTCACAGCTTATTAATAGAGAATATCCTAACAAAGGAAAGGGTGAACAAAGCATTAGACACCCTCTATTTTCCCACCTCTGTAGTCAAAGCACAAAATAATGTTCTGGGCAGTAGGATTTGCAGGGTTGCTTAAGAACTGAAGAGCTAGAGCACAGCAGAAATATGCTTTATTTTCTATATTTCAGGTAGGCACATTGTATAATCCTCTTCATCAGCTAATGAAGATTAATTTAAAATGGCTAAAATTTTTGGTTATAATGCTCTGTTTGAAAGGCTTTTCTAGTCTTGCAAGCTCTGTTAGTTAGGAAACTGTCCCTAACATTTTGTGTACATCTGTTTTTAGCATGCTATTTAGTTTTGTTCAGTTTTGGTGAAGTAGTTAAACAGGGATTTCCAGAACTACTGTGTATTTTTATGCCTAATGCTTTGTAACAACTAGAAGAGTCTAAACTTACAGTATTTGTACTATTTTACTAAGAATCAGCAAATAGCTGGTAATTGTTTAAGAATTATTTTCTTTGTCACATGCTACAAGCCTTAAAAAGCAAAATGGATTCTAATAGTCTAATACTAATAGCACTTTTTATAGTTGCACGTTTGCAAATGCTTTGGAGTATGCAAATATATATGTCTAGAAGCACTGGTTGGGAGGTTGCAAAGGTAGGGTCAACAGTTTATTCAGTTTCAAAGCAAGAATTTTATAAGTTGCATTTAAGAGATCACTCAGTTGCATATCTGCCTAAGCTGCTTCATGTGAGGAAAGTATAAAAGTGAAAGGTGTTGATGTTAGAACTGCTAATGAGGACTAGGAATCTAGTAATTTTGAGAGTGTCATTAGGGTGCTTGAAGAAATGCCATTATATCCATCAGATTTATACGATTTGCACTACATTGATAATTATAATTGAACATCTAATTGTTTTTAATATTACTTCTGCATTAATTAATATAGCATAATACACTAGTTTACTTTGACTGTCCTACTAGGATTTTTCATGTGATATTACAAAAATAGAACTCCTTCCCTGTGCATTTCAAAGTCCATCATATCTAGTAAAATGGTTTTTTAGTAGAACATTTGCACATGTACTAATATGCTGGAAAAAACCCTCAAATACAAATTTTCAGGCTTTTTAGTGTCTGGTTAGCTAGTCTCTGCCTTCAGGCCTGTAAAGAATTTAAATTATTTTCAGAAGTTGAATCTTAATAGAAAGTTCTGAGAGTTTACAGGATTAGGCCATGAGTCCATTTCCACACCAATATCATTCAATGGCCTGAACACCTGAAGTGGTCTGTTTTTATTGTTCTCATAGAACTATAAAAAATGCTGTGTGTTTTTCAGAATTGTCATCTTTAAGATTATTGCTTTTAGAGGCCTTATTTTCCATAAAGAGTGTTCAGATAGACTGTAATAAAACAATCCCAATACAATACACCTTATTTGTCATGTAAGTATTTTGAGAATTACAGTCTAAATAGAATTTTACACGTGGAGGATTTGAGAGGTCTTAAGCAGAAAGAATTTTACTGATTGAGAATAACCTCATGACAACTAAGTGATAACAGGAAAGCCAGTGCTGCCAGTTTCATCTCTTTTTCACAGGCTGGAGTGAAATTATTTTTTAATTATTTTTGTTAAGATGAGAACATTCTGCCTAAAACAAGCTGTGCATGACATTCTAGTGGTATCTTATGCAGTATATAAATGAAATGAAATGTGGTGTTAAGAGATAACAGATCTGAATAGCAAGTAGATCTTTGCACAGCTGTGGGGTGTTTTCCTTACCACATCACCCACTAATTACACTTCTTACCTGAAAACACTAGAAAGGAAGCAGCTGGACCTTACATCTTACTGTATTTTAAAATTAAGATCTTAAATTAGGCATCTTCAGATGGACATCTTTCGCCAAGAGTGATGCTTCTTGGATGTTACAACACAAGAAGAAGAGTTACTCCTAGACCGTTACTTGAATTACCACAGAACAGTTGGATTGGGACTTTTTGTCTGTTGTGGTGTTCATCAGCAAACTACAGATTACAGTTTGTGGATTAAAATAGTGCTTAGTCCCACATAAAAGTACTGAAGTTAACAATACCTATTAATAGAATCATATATTTTTGTGTAGCAGATGAAGACAAAATAATGTTGCAGAAAAAATAAGACTGGAAGATATTAGATCAATTTTCTGGTTCTTGTCTCATTCTTCAAGTTTGTCAATAGGAGAAACAAAAGATGGTTTTGGTGGGCAAGGTAGGTGATTTTTGCATCCCAGCTTGATGTACAGCTGCACAGATTTTAAATTAAAGAGTACAGTGAGAAACAAAGTACAAGTCTCTAAATGTGCCATCCAAAACAATATTATTAGAAGAAAATATCTTAATGTTAACAGATTTTCGCAAATAGTGCTGCTCTGGTCTCACAGAATCTCACATATCATACAGACTTGAGAAGGTAAATAGTGGAAAACAGGCTATATTTGGCTATATTTATAGGTATAGAAGACTAGGGTAGTTTTTCAGTTTATTGTCAAGGATCTTAAAGGCTCCTGTTTTTTCTGTCTGGAGGTGGCCTGCCCTGGATGCAGATCCCAAAGCTGCCCACAGTAGGTGCAGCAGGTGCTTGGAGCAACAGGGTCAGTTTAGCACTCATAGCTGTGAAGGCAGGCCACACAGAGAAAGTTGGGAGATAATTTTGGGTGGGGAGTTTAGGGAGACAGGGGTCCTTTCTGGAGCCTGGGTGTGTGAGAGTAATGTCTGTCTTAGGAAGGCAAAGAGGAAGTGGGATGTGGCAAGAGAGCAAGGGGATGTGGGGAGCTCGTAGCATTGCTGGTGAAAAGAAGAGCTACAGCAAAGGAAAGAGCTGCCTTGTATCAATTAATCAAAGCCTCCAATAGCCTGTGTACTGACTAGAGCTGAGCTGCTTTGTCTGGGCTGTCTATCCTAGTTTATCCCTGTTTCCCAGGCTTGTATGTAGGATTGTAAACAACAGCTCAGACTGAAATACTGTAGCCTGAAAAAGCAGTTTTCATTACTCAGAGCATCATAGCTAAGAACGAGTAAGGTAATAAGGCTGCCTTATATGTAACTGCTCATTTGTTGGGCATGAGGTGAAAGTCGTGGCAGCATCACCAAGGTGCAGACACTTTGCTTTTAGTTACAAAAGATATTCACGAGTGGTGGCATAACAGCTAGAGCAGGGAAGTGTAAAGACTAATTCGGTTCCTCCTGGAATTTGATTCCTCCTCAAAGGTACCCGTGTTGCTACAGGCATCAGCCTGAGACCACAGTCCTGTTGGTGCTGTCCTGGGGACATAAACAAATGTGTAGAAATGCTATCCGTTGTCAGAACTTATCTGCAACATGTCAGAGTCTTGGCTGGACTGCCAGCAGCGCCGAGCGTGGTTTGGAGCAGGCAGAAGACTGCGAGTGCCAGGGACAGCGGATCCGGTGCCCACGGCAGGAGGGACCGTGTGCGTCCGTGTCCTACCCAGCAGAGGGCTCCCCGCCTAAACTAATAAAAATCAGGCTTTATCCCTGACCTAATGGAAACCACAATGCTTTGGCTAGCCACCGTACTTTGGAATGCTGTATCTTTGGCTTAAGTTTTGGCACAAGCCAGTGCTTTATGTTTTCCAATACCTAATTGCAAGAATTTGATAATAGTGAAACAATACATACGACGTTATTAGCATTTTTTTACAGATTGTTATGTCTGTGTGCAGGTATTTGTACGTATGTATAAAACACATGGAAGCACGTCAAACCTAACCAATTCTTTTCCTGCTTCCGACATAATTTTTGAGAAAGTTGCTGTGTTAATAGAAGAACATTGTGAGTATGACTGCAAGGAATATTAGGCTGCAAAATAAAATAGGCACCACTCAGGATTTTGAAATTTAAATAAAAATACAAGACAGGGCAATATTTGAAAATACAGGTGTGTGCATGCCAGTATCTTTTTTTGACAAGACACTTGATTCTCTCCTGCAGGATAATTAAGAACTCATTATCTCTGTGTGGGTATCTGTGCTTTTTTAATTGATGAAAAAGTTCAGTGAACCAAGTTTGGGTTGTCTTTTCTCATTTTACTGTATACATCTGTAATGTGGTCCTACAAACCAGGAAATGTTCTCAGCCCCTTCTGTTATTTTAACAGTCAAGAAGTATATCAGCAACAGTCTGAAGCTGAATTAGTTCAGAAACAGAGGTTTCCATCTCCACTTGAAGTAGGCTGTACCTTTATGACTCTGCTGGTTTAAATTATATTTAGAACTGACAATTGTTCAATTATGCAGAGCCAAAAACTAGGGAAGCAAGGGATTATTATAGCTGAATTATTATAGGTGAATTATAGTCAATCAAGTGCAAAACATCAAAAATGTACTGCAGATATTTGGGATTTCATTATTAGGTGGAAGTGGTGTTTCACAGCATAGGAGGATTAAGGTATGTGAAGTATTAAGGAGGCAAAAACTTTTCTATACTATTTGAAGATCTCAAATAAATTCTCAGTATTTTTATTAGAAATTCTCACTGTTTGCAAGAAGTAGGAGAAAAATATTAATCCCCTTCTCTCCTTCTCTTAATGTATCTGCTTTTACTTTGAATTTATTTCCTTGTAGAAGTATAACTGGCAAAAAAAATAACCTCTGCAGGCAGAGGGAAGTAGGCTTTTCAGTTGCTGCTCTATTCCTTTAACAAGTTTGATCTCCACCAATCACTAAGGCAAGGAAAATAGATTTAACCAAAGCTCCCTCTCTGTAAAATTCCTTTTCTCACCTGCCTGCCCAAGAAATGAACAATCCTGATATACTGGAAACCACCATGAATACAGACAGATGTTTTTCCTAATATTTCTAGTATATAGATAATGTAGATAGCAAATTGATGAAAAGTCTCACAGCCTCAGACTAAGGATCTTGAAGGAGCACATCTATTTCTGATTCAGCATGAACATGTACAAGGTGATGCTGTGCTTGCAAGCACTCTATTTTGCTTGCACAGGGCTGCTTCTAGACGTGCAGCTCTTTTCAAGGAAAATTTTTATTCTATTTTTTTTCTGCAGTTAGCCACTTCCTGTATTTGGCTGTTCATGGTGCTTTTCTCATCTTCAATACTGCATGCAGCAGCCAGTGATAGGGACTATTTTAAGGCCTCTTACAATGGTCTTCTCATTTACTTAGCTAAAATGAGAAAGTTAGCCCGCATTGGCCACTTGTTAGCTGATGACAACTTTTACTTTGAATCTGGCTCCCATCCCCCAACTGAAATCCCTGGCTCAGCAAATATTTGAACCTACCCAAGTTAATCATGAAACTGAGATCTTTATCTGAGAGAGACGTGCAAGCTACTGAGGGTGGTGGTTTCTTTTTTTTTTTTTTTTTTTTTTTTAGTTTTTTTCACAGTACTGAAGTCAGGTTCACTTTTTAATGATGAACTAGAGTGAGCAGATACCTTCTGCACAGCACACAGGTTTAAGCAGTTGAGACAGAAGGCTTGGATTTTCTCAGTGCAAGTTACAACTCTTCTAGGGGGTTTTATGGAACATTGGATGGAAAGCAGAGCAGCCTCTTTTTCTTCATTGCTTCAGAGAAGCTACCTAGTCAATGGAGGCTTTAGAGTTTATTTTTAAGCACGATTTTTATAAGAGGAAAACAATACCGGACTGTATTTTCCACTGTTTCACAAGGGCGATCATTTGCGATGCATAATTTACAAAGTAAGTGATTTTGAATTTCTGGTTTTTTTTCATAATCTTGGAAGTATTTTACTGTAATTGATTACCAGGTAGAGCTTTAAGAGTCTTTTAAGATACGTGAATTTAAGTACTTCAGTACCTCTCCAGGTAATAGCCTATGTGCCTTCTCTGTCTTTTCTTGCCTGCAGGCTAGGCTAGTCTGAGCTGAACACTAACCTGATTATACAAGTTTGTTCAGACCTAAATTTGGCCACCAGTGAAACTCTTAAGGAAGTAATTTTTCTAGGGAAGTCTTTATTCAATGGAATAAAAAAATTTACTGATCCCACATGAGACCTAAAAGCAGAAATGCAGTTTTTGTGGGAAATCTGTATAACTTAATTGAAATAATTACCTTGGCAAGATAACTGTTTGGGTAGCAGGTGGGCTAAACCTCTGTGTTCATTGTTTAGACTTGTGTCTGGGGTGATTTTAAGTATCCTATTTCATTTTGGAAATGGAAAGAATCTTTGGAGCAGATCTACCTCAACAGGAACAGGAGAGTCTACTTCAAAATGAAGCTTCTTAATGTACAAAGCAAACTAGCATGCATCTTTTTGTATATGTTGGTACTACAGACATGCTCTTTTATGTTGATGCTTGTCTGAAAGGGATAACCTGCTCAGAGGCACAGACAGTGGCAGAGTGAGAGGGGAGGGCAGGGGCAAAATATTTGGAAATCATATAAATTGTGTTAATTTTTTAAATTAGTATTTGTGAGATACATCATATTTCAGCTGTTCCAGAATTTCTTATGGTGTAAGGCACAGTTAGTTACTACAGCAAGTCTTTGTTGTAGTTATTTTTGGTCTCTGGTTTTCTCCCCCTATAGATTGTAGCAAGTATAAAGCATTCATATTGCTTTACATAGCATTCTTCTCTGAAGTTAATAGCCTATTCTGTCCATGTTTATTCCAAGAAGTCAGAAAGAGTTACAGTCAGTGATGGAGGCAGTTAAGATGGAATATTTCTAAATGGTTGGAAGATGCTGCTGACATAAAGTCAAGGGGCAAAGGGGACACTGACAAGAGACTCTTGCTTTTAAAATTATTTAACTTGATAAATATATCAATGAGAAAAGGGTAGAAAAATTGTGTGAAAAGGCAGACTAAAACTTATTTTATCCTCATAGCCTTTTTAATGTTCAACAAAACCATTTTTTAAGATCTTTCTCACTTATGACTTTCTTCCATTATTTGAGTGAATCAGCTGAGTGTAAGATTACAATATTTGGGGCTTAGATTTCAAAATTAATTAATCTAGATTGATTTGAATTGTGTTTTATAACATAATGATAATAGAGGAAGACATCTCTGCAGTAAGCATGCTTTATATAGTAATATAAACTCTATCAGACCTATATGCCCATAAAAATAGTAGAAATATGCAGCGTTTAAAAATATAATCCATATTTCATTATGTGGATATATACATTTCTCTGTATGTTTGTGTAAAATGCATGTGTAATGGATGTACACACACAGTCATGCTCTTCTCTAATGCATTTCTAATATGTGCAGTAGTTCTAGAATCCTTTTAAATCCTTTTCAATGGCAAACTTCAGGCATTGAAGCAGGAGAATGCACCTGAGATGTGACCGACCTGCTTCTGAAGGGAGCTGCCCTGTGTGTGTGTTGTGTGCGCCTGTGTGTAAGAGCTACGTGCTGCAGCATATCAGCCTTTTGTCATCCTGCCAGCATTGGACTGTACCATGCTGCAAAGTCAGGAAAATGAGCCAGGAACACGGGCAAGGAGAGCCCGCTTGCTCCTTTTTTGTGTAATACCAGCTTTATATTGCAATTCTGCTAAATGTAGATTCTTCCCAAAACTGAAATTGTTTTAAGATTAATGTAGAACAAAATGAGGAAGCAGGAGTGGTTTGGTGGCATTATTTTGACATGATTGGCTGAGGATTATGATGTAATAGGTTACAGTGCAGCCCCTTATAGGTTTTAAAATGAATTCCAAGACACCATTACAAAGACAGCCTGACTCTTTTCTTGTATCTGAGCTTACTCAGTGAAACTCACACAAATGTACAATACTGTATGGAATATGGAAGAACTGGACATAGACTATCCTAAGACAGATATAAATTGTGGCACAGACTTGATGTTTTACATAGAAATGGATCCACCAGGTAAAACTGCAGTCTTATTATAGAAGACTTAATTAATTTTGGTCTTTACTATAGCTGCTGAAAAATTCTTACTGAATATGTAGGATTTCTTTACTTTGTTACTGATATAAATAGTTTTCCTTTTTTCATAAATTAGAATAAAATTGTGAATTAGTGCATGGTTGTAGTAATTAGAATCTTAACATATTAAAATACCTGACTGCTTGATTGAATTTTTACTGAATTGACCTGTTTCTGTTTTGATTTTATTATATCAGATATAGTTTTAGTCCTGCTATTTTATCATGTAAAAATTGTATTTCTTGTATTACTATTTTTGCTCTCTGTGTTCCACACTGTGCCTAAAAGGAGATGCTGTAGTAACACTCACATTTCCTGAAACAGCAATTGCAAATCATTGGCTTGGATTGTTTAAGGAAAAAACATTTCTAAAATCTAGAAATACTAATTGAATGCCTGTTGTAGCATCATTTTTTCATATCACATGAAAGTATTGCACTATCCTGATATTCCTTGCAACTTTAAAAGCATTGTCTTTTGAGCATGGTCATAATATACAGCACAGGAATTATGTACTTACTGGAGAACTGAAAGAGCTGAGTTGATAGTTGATTTTTAATCCTAATTCCAGTGTAGTCCCTCTCGTTACTAAGTCAGTGCTGCAGTATCTTCTCTGGCACCCACTGGTGTACATATGCAGCTTTGACATTGAAATAAAAAGGGGGAGGGGGGGATGTTTTTTAATCAGTCCTGGCATTTGGAACACAATTTATTCTGTAGAATACTAAGATTAACACAGGGGATATTTGGGTCACAGATGGGTTTCTTAAACTGTTGGGCTTGTTTTTTTTATTTTTTTGCAAATCATTGCACAGAATGCTGAGGATCACAAAACCCTGATTCTTCTTCAAATATACTGTATTACTATGGGTTTGCATCTTTTATTACTCAGCTTCTAGGTAAGAAAACAGGAAAATTCCTTTAAGATCATTGCATAGGAGGATAGAAAAAAAGTGGCATGTTTTATTACTTGTGTTCACCCAAAGATGGTGAAACAAGGTAAAAGCAAAACTTCAGATTTTTTTTTCTCAAATGCTTTCTTCACAGGGGCAGGAGTTGAGTATGGTGTAATATTTTCCTTAAATATATTATTGCAAGATAACATAATTTTTTTAAACAGTACAACTTCATTTTTGAATTATTTTGTTTTCAAATTTCTTAATTCCTATAGTGTCTTTTAAACACTGTTAATGATGGACAACTCTATTTGGCAACCAGTTTTTTTTTTTTAACGCACTCATAGAATTATAAAATTTATGTTAAAATGTGTCATTTCAAGGAATATATGGTCATGTTTTCAGTAAGTTACAACTTTTCCCCCCTTTCATTTGCAGCACTGCCTCCTAAGCCACCGAAACCTAATAGCGTAACTAACAATAGCATGAATAACAACATGTCATTACAAGACGCGGAATGGTACTGGGGGGATATCTCAAGGTAAATCACCTCAAGACACGTATTTCTTATGTTTGGCTTTGTGCTATTCTTGCTGTGCTATTCTGTGTATATGTATTATGCTCTGAGTGTAGAAAATTCACAGTAGTAAAAGCAATTTTATGATAGTTTCCACCACAAACATATTACGTTGGTTTTATTCCAAATATGACTAAAAAGATGCTGGCAGTCACTTAGAATGTAGTATGTGAAATGACTGTTCTGTCACTTTAAGACTTATATGAAATGCTAGCATGAAAAGATAGCACTAAGAAAGAATTTTGTTCTGGTCTTTCATTCAGAACTTCAGCTGTAGGCTGAAGCCTATAATAGCCAGCAAGTCAGACTAACAAGTGACATATATAAGCAATATTTTTGTCTGTACTATATATAGGTATACTAGACCAGCACTGTCTGCTCCAGTTGCATAGGCTTGTATGAACAAGCAGAAAGAGCTTTGCATGAATAATAATTTTGTCCAGTAGTGAGAGCACAGAGTATGCCATTTTTCATCCCACTTGTTCTCTAACAATTTTAAATAAGGTATTACGTAGTTGTATTAATATGGAGACACAGAAGGCTTCTAAAACACACTTATTTCAAAACATTTGAATTTTAATTTAGGGCACTGTGGAAGAATAAGTGTGTGAGAACTAATTTAAATGATTGGTTACTTTTGCTTTCATTTTAGAGAAGAAGTAAATGAGAAGCTTCGAGACACAGCTGATGGTACCTTTTTGGTACGAGATGCTTCAACCAAAATGCATGGGGACTACACACTCACACTGAGGTAAGACTAGTTACACTGGGTCTGTAATACTTGACAGTAAAATGCAATAACTGCACTTAATGCAGAGTATTCTTCAGGAAATAGTACTTGAAGCATGCCTAACTTTTCAATATACTTTATTTGCAGGAAAGGAGGAAATAACAAATTAATCAAAATTTTTCACCGAGATGGAAAATATGGCTTTTCTGACCCATTAACGTTCAACTCTGTGGTCGAGCTAATAAACCACTACCGGAATGAATCCCTAGCCCAGTATAATCCTAAACTGGATGTAAAATTACTCTATCCAGTATCTAAGTACCAGCAGGTAATTTGGTTTATTTTCTTTATGTTTTACTTAAATACAGAGAAATTGTTGCAGAACTTGCAGAACATGAACTTCAGCTCTGTTAATGTTTGAAAAAATTAAGTGAGTACAAAACTTGATATTTTTGTTTGAAACCAACTCCAAACAAAAAAGCAAAATTTTACATGCTTTTCATGTAAATATTTAAAACTTTAAATACTGCAGACACACTGTGAGGAAATAAACATTGTAATTATTAACCCACTCAATGGTGAAATATGTAATTTTCAGTATAAAGCTAAACACTTGCAATGCAAAATTCCTTTTTGTCATTAATTTCTCATTTACATATTATGCATTTAGTGTATCTCCATATTGGTGAAAGAGGAATCACATTTCCATGTAATTATCTAAGCATTTTAAAGCAGTTTTATCCAGAAAAGCTGTGCAATATAATTGTCTCCTAACAGAATGTCTTTCTTCCTGCTTATCATTCCAGGATCAAGTTGTAAAAGAGGATAACATTGAAGCAGTAGGAAAGAAATTACATGAATATAATACCCAGTTCCAAGAAAAAAGCAGAGAATATGACAGGCTCTATGAAGACTACACAAGAACATCTCAGGTGAGGTAGATTTGAACCAAAGGGAGAATGGCAGACTTTGCAGATTTTAAATATTTTTGTGAATTCATACTGTCATCTTCCTACTCCTCTCTTCCACCACCACTGCATTGCCCTGATGTGCTTGCTCAGAATAGTGCAATTGCTTACTCATGTTTGAACAGCCACCACCTGTAAACTAAGCCACCCTCTGCCCAAGTCTGACAGCTCCACCAAAAACAAGCACATAACTGTCTTGATTTACCATCTGTATACTGACCTCATCAAGCTGAATTACAGTTTTCAAGGCACATTTGCAGGGAAGTATTGCATTTTATTATGAGTTTTTGAAGGGTTTGGTTTACCTATGCAGGATAAAGAGATGACGTGTGTAGACAAAATGCAGGAATGAAAAGTTGCGTCTTTCAGCTTAATCAATTTTTAGCCATGCCTTGAAGTGCTCTGAATCAGTCCAGTTTTACTGCTTCTTAAAGTGTGCAGAAAATATGCCTAAAAAGAATTGAAGAAAATTGGAGAATTGCTGCCAACTTGAACTAATGACTTAAGACTTGGCTACCAGCTAGGTATGTAGGGGCAGGAGGGTAAACTAGGTAATCTCCTGAGACCTGTCAAGGCCACCCTTATTTCAGAAAGCCAGCTGTGCCTCTAATGACTTAAGTTCGTGCAAAGGGCAAAGTGCACTGCCATAAGATTCTAAGCATTAATTTATTTATACAAAGCAAAGATTGTAACTGATTTTTTTTTAGCAGTTCTATTTCTTGAGAAACCTCATCATAGAAATCTTATCATGGTAGCCTTTTGCACAGGCCTGTTGTCTCTATGCCATGAAGTTCAACAGACAGAATACATTTTGGTAAAGGGATATTGAAAAGATATTCTACAATACACTGAAGTGTTTCTGTGATACAAGCCAATAAATCTTCCCCTTTATCTGATAACAACTATAATAACAATTATTTTATTTTCAGGAAATTCAAATGAAAAGAACAGCCATTGAGGCATTTAATGAAACTATAAAAATATTTGAAGAGCAGTGCCAAACACAAGAAAGATACAGTAAGGAATACATTGAAAAATTTAAAAGGGAAGGAAATGACAAAGAAATACAAAGGTCAGTATTTGATTTTGCATATGAAATTGTATGATTTTGGAAAAAACAAACAATGTCAAGTATAGGTCTGCCTAAAACTGAAGCAAGATGACAAGCTTGAAATTGTTCAGTTGTAAGCAAAGAAGCCTCAAATAGGGTAGATGTGAACTGGCAAAATCTATAACTACATCTAGAGAAATAATCTGTTCTCTTAGGTGTCTACACCTCTAAATAGCAGACTATAAAGTTATAAATAAGAAATCAGAGTGTAACCTAACATATTGTTCCATCTAGAATAATGCACAACTATGAAAAACTGAAGTCTCGGATAAGTGAAATTGTGGACAGCAGGCGTAGATTAGAAGAAGACTTAAAAAAGCAAGCAGCTGAATACAGAGAGATAGACAAGCGTATGAACAGCATTAAGCCAGACCTCATACAGCTGAGGAAGACAAGAGATCAGTACTTGATGTGAGTACCAAGAATTAACAAATTTTAAGTTGTTTGGTTCTTTAATGGTATCCAACTTTTATGACTAAAAATTAATTTCATTTGCATTTATCGTCCAGGTGGCTGACTCAAAAAGGCGTTCGGCAAAAGAAGCTAAATGAATGGCTTGGAAATGAAAATGCAGAAGAGTAAGTATTGAAAGATTTAGATATTTCTGGTGTTTCAAATGACCTGAATGCAAAGTGAGATAATGCATATTTAAATCTTGGACCAGACACAGGAAATCTCAAGCCTAGGTCTTCTGTAACAATGCACACTGTTAAGACATGAGAGCCTACATAATGCCTGTATTAGAAAGGATGCTGTCTCACCCTCTACTCTCCTTTCTTCAGTGAAGTGCATAATCAAGTTACTGTAACAAGGCACTGAAATGTAACGTGTCTTTTTTCTTACCAGCAAAATTAAGTTCATAAGCTATTAGTATCTTAGAGAGATGTCATACAGCTGGATAAATTTTTCAGAAGGTCTCTTAGTCATGAGCAGGCTTTTTCCAAATCTCAGCTGTGAGTACCATTATGTTATCTAGTATAGGGGCACCCACATCATTGTGTCACATTGTTATTGAAGATGATAAATTTCTATGTGCTGAGGAATAACCTCTGGTTTTGTGGTCTGTTTTATTTTTCTGGAAAATGGCAGGGTAGTATTCTGTTATTTTAAACAGTGTAGTTTACTGTAGGTTCTGACAGAGGCTAGGCTGATGAATACATTTAATTTCTTTCCGGGGAAAAAAGGCAAGAAGTGCTTGGGTAGTGTAAACACAGACCAAATTTAAACAAAAGCAAGACACAGAATAATATCTGAAGCACAGTAACAGTGAAAAATGAACAAATAGAAAAATCAAAATTGTCTCAGTAGTATTTGTATCAACATTTTCTCCCTATGTAGTTTCTTGTGCATCCCTTTTATGCTGCCTGGTTGAATATACAATGAAAGCAGCAGACTGACAATGACTGTAGTGCATTCTGCCTTGCATTCTGGCCTTGTCCACATTTATTTTAATTTGTATTGGTTTATTGAGTCTCCTGCTGTTATTCTGGAAATTGTGCTCATCGCTGTGGTAGAAGCAGGAGATAAAAATGACATACACATTTTAAAGCTGTGTTGTTTTCTCAGTCTTAGCACAATTCAAAGATGAGATGTAAAATACGTAGGCACCTGTTCCCACTAATGTTCCTATCACTTAAACAGTAGACAAAGAACACTCTGTGGGTTTAGTGTAGCATCAAAATAGTAAGTGAAACTGTTTAAAAAAAAATCTTAATTTTCTCTCACTATGATACCCCTTGCTGACAAGTCTGGTAACTGCTGAAAAATTAAACTTTTAAAATATGACTTTCCTTCTGAAGTTGTTTTGCAGAAAAACATCTCCCAATATAATAAGCAGGATGAAAAACAAGAATTGCTTTCTCTGGATGCTGGTTAAAACCAGCAGAGCCACTATTGAATGTATGTGAATGTCGTGCAGGTCAAAAGAATGATGGGATAAGGGACCTGGAGATAGTGTTATCTGAAACAAAAGAACCCTTTTCTCTTTATGAAAAATAGAATTCTGTGTGCAGTTGCTGATTTCTGTAGACTACTTTGAGAATCTTCAGAAAAGCAGAACCATGGATGAGTGAGAAGTCATCTTTTCTTAGACCAAGGAATACTAATTAAAAGCCTATTACAGAGAGAATAAATGCATTAGCCTAACACAGGCATATTGCAAGCTGAGCAGGAGAGGCAGGGCCAAGCAGTACAGGCTGTTATGGGATCGGGGAGCTCTGGAACTGCAGAATTCCAATGTGATATTCACACAGCTGAAACAGATGCTTCTTTTTTCATGGTGGGCTTTAGTTCAGACGATTCTCTGTAACTCTGAATCAGCTTTATAGTTGGTGGCTGATTTAGTAGAGAAGCATGTATTGCATGCTATTTTCATAATCTGCTTATAAGGAGGGAGAGAGAGAGAGAAAGCACTCTACTATTGCACCTTTTTCACAAAGCCATTCGCCTATAAATAATTAATCTGTCTCCCTGTGCAACTGTTCAGAGATTCTCCAAGCAGCAGCTGTAGTTGATACATTGCATGATTTTTCACTGCTGACCAAGTGTTCTGATCTTTGGAAATGAAGCTGACTCAGAGGGTACTGATTTTGTTGGGCTTTCTATTTACCAAAACAGTGAGAAATGGCAGAAGTACTGAAGTGCTCACAGCATATTCTGAAAAATAACACATCATCTTTTTATATTCTTCGTAAAATTTATGTGAGTGATTTTCAAAGAAACAAGAAACAAAGCTTATATTTTACTTTTATCCAGTGGTTTAAAGAGTGCAGTATTACGTGGTTTAAATCTCTAGTTTTAGCAAGGAGGCATCCTGTAATATGGAATAAAGACTACTTAATTAGTGGATTTTGTTCTGTGTTTCACAAACACATTTTTTCTTTCCGACAGCCAATACTCTATGGTAGAAGATGATGAGGACTTGCCCCATCATGATGAGAGAACATGGAATGTGGGAAATATCAACAGAAGCCAAGCCGAAAATCTGCTACGGGGAAAACGAGATGGAACATTCCTTGTTCGAGAGAGCAGCAAACAAGGCTGCTATGCCTGCTCTGTTGTGTATGTAGCCTAACTTGTGAATGATATAACCAACATGTGAGGGGCTACCTTCAGTTGGGGACAAATAGACATTTGCATGTGCACAATTCCTCTTGGACCTTTATGCTCAGAAGCAGGTCGAGCAGTCCTGAGGCCATTCTTATTGCTGCTCCATTTCCTACATGGCTCCAACCTGTGCGACTTCCACAGAGGAGTCTCACTCAGAATGAGAAACCAAAACGTGTACATTTCTTTCTGTGCAGCTGCTAAGTCCTGCCTATCTCCTGCTAGGATGACGTTCACAAATTTGGACTAAATAGATTTTTATCATTACCCTACTGCAGAGGAATTCTGTGTACTGACTAGCATCTTATGATGCCTTGCTAATACCTTATTTTCTATCTTAATTTTACTGTATTCGCAAACTGAAAACTGGTTGTTTTTGTCTTTTTTTTAGGGTGGATGGTGAAGTAAAGCACTGTGTGATAAACAAAACACCTACTGGGTATGGATTTGCAGAGCCATACAACTTGTACAACTCGCTCAAAGAACTGGTGCTACATTACCAACACACGTCACTTGTGCAGCACAATGACTCTCTCAATGTCACACTAGCCTACCCAGTATATGCACAGCAGAGGCGATGAAGATCTTAATACTCGGGGTTGTTTGTTTTTTTTTTAATGAAATTATTTGGCAACATTGAGGCCTCTGGAGAGAAAAGGCTCCTTTCAGCTTTACTCAAGAATTTGCAGTATCAAAGCTATCTGTCTTCAGATGGGACTAGAGATTTCCTTCACAACTGCAGTGGGAGAGATCACAGCGTTATGCTGTGAATATACGTTTGTAATCTGAAGTACTTTTTTTTTTTTTTTTTTGTAATTACAAAAGAAAAACACAAGAGAAAAATCCAAACCTGATCTCCCTGCAGGGACATAGAGGCCTTTAAGCATGGTGCTTGTTTACGACCACTTCTGAAGCTTTACCAGCTAGAACATTGGATTATCCAGACACAAGGTATATGAGATCTGTGTCATTCAGTTATTGGAATTTCGTGGTCACAACTGACTTGGAATGGTGTTGCTGCACTCAGTGGATCCAGACATACAGAATTGTGGTTCTATTTTGGTTTCTGGTGAATGATATGTAGCAGAGTGGCACTTTCATTTCTAAGGGACACTTTAAAAGGACTTCAGTTACAGTATGTTGTTCAGAGTAATTTTAATAGTGAAGTGCCAGGAAGTGTTTTGTTTAGATGATTAAAAATCCTGTTTAAGGAATATATTTAAGACTGAAGAAAACAGGATTTTCAATGGCATACAGTGTATAATAATGTACATAGTACTGGATGACTAACTGTCATTGATGGAAACTGTCAATACCAAACTGCTTTGTTTTTTCCTTTTCTGTTCGCTGAAAGCTGAACTTTTAGACTATGCTATGCAATACTGGATTTTCTTTAGGCTGTAGTCTTCTCTCAAGCATATCTACGGATTAAGCTTGTTTTTCTTACTTTTTTGTCTTCTTTTTTTCTTTCTTTTGCCTAAGGATATTTTTTTGGTTATTTTTTGTTAATAATTTTCTTGGTGTTTTTTGTTTTTGTTTTTTTGCTTGTTTCGGTTTTTTAATTCTGTTTTGTTTTGTTTTGTTTTAATGTACAGGGAGCCAGCAAGAGTTGGCTTGAGAATTAAAACTATGAAATATTTTACAATTTTCACTATATAGAATATTGAGCTACTAGCTCAAAGTTTAAAAAGTTAGTAAATTTTTTTTGACTAAATATTTTGTTGGGCAGTGCCTGATAAGCTTCAAAGCTGCTTAATTCAATAAAAAATATATGAACATTACAAAATATCACTGAGTCCAACAATACTGTTTCAGAGATATCTTTAGAATACGGTACCATGCTACATTTGCTTCTTGAAGCATTTTGAACTTCTATCATGATTGTCTTTATATGTGGAAGACAAGAAAAATAGCATATCCTTCTTTGATAGTGACTGCAGAAAAAAATGGGGATATTTTGCTACTGCAGTGTAGAGTGTAGGTAGTTTGGATCTCAGAATGAATCCACCTTCACAGTAAATAAATGACTTCTTGACCTCCTGTGACAGAATTTTTGTCAGCCTGTAAAGGTATTTTCATTTCACATGAAGGAAGTTTCTCTAATCTGTTGCCTAGGTTTGTTTTTTGTATTAGTATCGTGGAAAAAAAAGTTTCCACCTCTACTGAGAATATTTGGATATAATATAGAACTAATTAAGACTTGAAAAAGATTAGGCTACAATATGTATTTTCAAAAGTCTGTAGGCTGAGGCAGTATCAAAGTGAACGCTTCCATAATTTTAGGGCACCAGAGACTTGCAAAATCATTGTTCAGTTAAAGGAAACAAATACATAAATCTCACTGAAAAAGAGTTACCCATAATCCTGGGATGGTTCACTGTCAATGGTTTGCAATGGTTATTTATTGTCCTGACCACTGAGGAAATGCACACGTTGCAAATCAATAAAGTAATGAAATTCAGAGAAATCACAGAAAATATTTAAGTGAACGTGTGAAATTATTCTCCCCCCAAGATGCAAAAGATAAGATTCATTACTAGTAAAGAGAGTTGCACACACAATCAAAAGACTGAGATCCATGGAGTTCTCTCATAATAGCTGGTTAGAGATCCTTGTTTTTTATTTCAAAGTACGTAATGCTTTATAAGCTATTGGAAATAATAATAAGAAATTTGCCAGTCTCCAATAATCTTTGTATTATCTTTTCTTTTTTACATTGTCATTGTTACTTCAGTTCTGAGGCTGTAAGGCTCAGATTTTATTTTGAGTTTGTGGTCTTTTCTTTCTTTTTTTTTTTTTTTTTGGTGGGTTGTCTTTGCTTTCCTATAGGTGTATTTTCTTACTAGAATTTATATCAGAAACAAGATTCAACAAATATTGTTTCATGATAGTCATCACTTAGAAAATAATTCTGAATATTTTTCCTGAATAGAAGTTTAGTCTTCATGCCTTCCCTTCCTCATTCCACACTTTTTTCAGGCCTGTAGGACCATGTGAATCTGATACTGATATACTGATAACTGGTATATATGAAAAACACCAACAATTACTCTAGCACGCCAGTTATACTACTGGGCTTGAAGTTACAGATTAGTTCAATATACAGCAGTTTAACACTTATAGCAATCCAAGATACTCTTTGGATATATATTAATTTCTGAATGTTAAATATTTTAAGAGTAAAATCGCATTTTTTTTCTGTAGGCAAAATATATGTAATATGAATTGATGTTTCACGTAGCATTTGTCAAGAAATTTTATCATAGTTAAAGCATTTGGATCTAATTTTCCTCATATTAAGAAAACCCCTGCTATGTCAGTGGGCCATATCCTTAGCATGCTCAGCCCAGTATGGAATATAATTCGTTCCTGTGTGCTGTGCAACTTCTCTTTGTGTGTGGCTGTAGCAGAAAAAAAAAATAGTGTATGTGCAGATTTGACACTTGCTTTTCTTGCACAAGCAACAATGAGAAATAACCACTATTGTTGTAAGGATGAGTGCTTAGGGCTTCTTAAGGGGATGTTCTGCCTACACAGGGTCTGTGCAATTTGCAGGGATCATTTACGCCCTCAAATTGGCATGAGTGGGTTTTCTTTGGTACTTACATATTGTGTGGCCTCTGCATTTCTCTCCCTCCTTAATGCACAGAGCTAAGTCCTGCCAAAGGCCCTATTCACTGCAGAGTTGTTTGTCTTTAATGTACCATGTTGTTCACTCCAGTTTTGATTTGATCTCAGACTACTATATACAGAAAAAAAAGCATGGGGATATAACAGAAGAAACACAGTGTTTTTCTGTATTTCTATTGATGCATAGTTTTTTTCTTCTAATATAACTCATGGACAGGCTTTATTCTGTTACTTTTTTCTTTTTTTGTTTTGTTTTGTTTTGGAAACTTTTTGTTTTATTTTAAATCCCTGAGTTATGCTGCACTGCAGCATCAGTTTTACAAGGCCTTTGAAAGGCATGAGACATAGCAAAGAGAACCAAAACTCACAAGCAAAATTAAGAGTTTCTGATTTACTTAAGTTGAAATATGAATTTGCAAGCTGGGGATGCGTGTCTGTGCATACTTGTACACACTTGCTGTGTTTATGTATGAACAGTTCCCAATACAGATGCATTTTCACAGAACATGATCATTTTGCTGAGTTTAATAAGTGATATCATTAACTTTGTTTAAAGACGCACACATGCACACTAGACCTTTGTGGGTGCAGCATGTTTCCAGATACAGTTAAACTGAGTTTCTGTGTTGTTGGATAGTTTCTTTAAAAAAAAAAAAAAAAAAAAAAGGAAAAAAAAAAGCTTGTCTGTATGGTTCCGTTATCTTGTCAAGCAATCTGTAAAACCAAATCTTCAGATTTTCTATTTGGTGTCAACTGTTCTGTAGTGACAAAATGGCTTCGTCTTGTAATTGGCAATGAAATAATGCTTGGGAAAACATTCAGATGCTTCTAATGGGGAAAACTGCCGATTTTCACACAGTGCTTTTGCTATGCATGGTATTAAGTTGGGAAAGTGAATCCTGATTCTGTTTTTTTCAGGGTCACTTTAGAAATGGGCAGCTCAAAGCATAATGCCTCCGTTGGGACAAGGTTACAAAGTGCAACATTTTATGTAGAATCATGTGCTGTCTACTGCAGTTGAGACTCAGCTGTAGGAGTTGGTAAGGTTACATCGCACTTGTCCTGATGAGATTGCATTAGCTGCCCAAGATGCTGCTATTTTTTTTCGTAATTCTTGTTTTTGGAAAATCAAGCTCTGTTCTGTTACATGTCTTTTAAACATTAAGATTACTTTGTTTTAAAATTGTCTTGAGGAGGTGGAGGATAAAGCAGATTGTAAATTGCCTTTACAAGGCAACAGTGAAAACATGCCTCCTTAAAATTTTGTTCAAGCTGTAGAGTTGATGGAGCTGTGTCTTGTTTTTGAGTTGCTTTAAAAATTGTAATAAGTCTTCAAGCAGAATAAAGGTTGTTTTGAAACTGCAGTTCAGTTGTTGAGGTTTCAATAAGGATTGTGATGTCTATTTTCCAGCATCCTTGCCTAACTCTTCTTATCTCTATGTGGCCTTCCTTGAAAATGATATCCAAATGCTCTTATTATTAGGGAAACTAGGGAGCAAATAGTTTCAGCTGACTCATAGCCATTTTGTGTCTTGAACTGAATTAGGTAGTTGAGTAGCTCCAAAATAATCTCATGTCAAACAGTGACAAAACGACAGTTTTGCTCATCTCATACTATACTGTACAAAAACAGTACAATACTCATGATCTGTTATCTGCCTCTTGCAGTGCAGAAGTGCAGATAAAGTTATGCAGTTTCTTCTGAAAAGAGTGTGAGTTTTTTCATTGGTTTCCATGAAGCTGGCCTCTCAGCTTTTGCTACTAAAAATTATTTACCAGTTTCTTGTCAGCATCTAATTGTGAAAACCAGCATAAGACTGAAGAAGGTTAAGTATGGGCAGAGGGAATTGGGTAAGGCCAATTGTGACTATTGTTTGCTTCCCCTCATTATTGGTATATGGTATCTGACTTCTTCAGAGCTCATTCATATCTTGCCCCAAGAGAGGTCCTCTAGGGAAGTCAGCTAGCTACTCTGGAAAAAGAAAGAGATTCCTATTCCCATCTGTCCAAGGTTTCCATTCTAAAATTTGCTTACATATTGCTCACACTAATGTGGAAATACCCTGGACTGAGATAGTCAGCAAAGACTTGAATAATTTTTAACAACCACAACATTGTCACTGGCCCTTAGAGATTCTTACAAGAAACTTAGACTAAGGGCTATTACTGTATTTTTAGCCTGCTTAATAGCAAGTGGGGCTAGATCTCCAGCACTTGCATCTGTTGCAGTTTTTCTTGGAAGGCTGATTCTTTTATACTTACACTGAGTTTATCTCACTTCTGCCCCCTGAACCAATGCTGGGGATCACAAAGGCTTCTGCAGCCACAGTCATTGAAAAATAAGGTGAGCTAGGTGATGAATCATGTATCATCTATCATCATCTATTGGAGAGAAATTAAGACTAATCAGCATAATCCAGAAAAATCTGTGGACTGGTAGATTTCTTGTCAGTATCATACATTGTCTAGAAATCACACTTGGCAGACTAGAAATGTGGTTTGCAAAAATGCCATTCTATTTTTACTATCTGCAGACAAACACTCCCCCACTTTCCCTCTCTGCTTCCTTGCTAAACTTTGATGGTCACAGAATCATGGGGAAAACTGCTTTAATCTATCTTTGTGCAGATACAAGTGGGTATGATACATTTAAAGGCCTGGGAATGCTCATGGGTTGGGATTTTTTTCTCCCAAGTTCGTGCAAAGTCGTGTGCAAGTAACTTCACACAGACCTCTTTATCTGAGCTGTGAAGCCAAAAAGGGGAGGGAACGTTTTGAAACTCATTATTGCCATTTCCATGGCTCTGCATGGACCAACAGGTGCTCCCAGGGCTGCAGCCAGGCACAGAAGGGCAGGGGCAAGGATAGCTGTTCTTCTGAAGCCCTGGGCCACCTATCACTGCCCATAATGGTCCTCCCAGCCGTCATGGGAGAAGAGCCCCTCTTGCTCATATGGGGACTCTTTTGAGATGATTGCCAGTAGGATACACCTAGAATTTACCACAGGGGCCCCATTCCCTCACTTAAAGGCTGCAGACTGAGGAAACAGCAAACAGCAGGGACTTGCCAGCAACCCTGACTGGAGCAAAGGCTAAAAATAAGTGGTTTTGCTTTTGCTGCAGACAAGCTTGTGGGGGGAGGAAGGTCAGACATGCTTCCAGACAGACGTGGGCTGTGCAAGAGGCATAAGGCCTCCCTTACTGCCTCTGGTACAACAAAAGGCAGGAACCATGGGAGCACCACATGGTTCTGGTGTCTCTTTAAATCCCTTTGAGGACTTGTGTCCTCACATACATAGACGACCAAAAAGAGAAATTCTGTTGGGACCTTCTAGGTAAACAGATATTAATTGATCAGCCACTATTTAAACTTTGGATAATCTTTGCAGGGACAAGCCTTTTGACCTCTGATCAAGCAATCAGATAACCAGAAATGCCCTTCTTTGGAAAAGCAGATTTTTATCCAGGGCTGTTCCAGGGCTTGTTTTCTGCCAGAATGGCATTGCAAGGACACCACTTGTGCCATTCTGTCCTGTATGAAGAAATTGCCTTTGCATACTAAAAATTGAGGTGTTTAGGGCTACTGATTTAAATGTGCAAATATTGACAGGACTAAAATTCAACAGGGAGCACACAGGATCTAAAGCCTTCCATTCTCAGGTCTTTGAACAAAAAATATTGACAAAACTGGACATGAATACAGTTAATTCAGATGATGATTTCACTGTTGTGTGTCTGGTATTCCTAACTCAGAAGAAGAAGACCACAGCCTGAGAAGAAAGATAATGAATTCATACCTGAGAGCATTTCATCCTCTATAAATGTTTGTTTCCTACATGGTTTACTTCCCCCCCACCCCTCCAAAATCTTGTGTTTGGTAAAAAACAAATATTGCTGGATTCATCTTTTTCACATTTTTTTTCATGTTGTGACTGGTGGAAGTCCTTCAGCAATCATCCATGGGGTGTTAGGTGAAACAGACACACTGAGAGTCAATGTTTGGAGTCAATTCCACAGGGAAATGTGTGTCTTGTTTGTGTGACAGGATCATCCATTACCCCTGCCTGCCCAGTTCCCATGGCAGTGGTTCATACAGGTGATGTCTTTCGTGGGCCCTCATGCCTGTCACTGCACTTACAATGAGCAGTAAGCTTTACCTATCTAAAAAGTATAGCAACTCCTAATAGCTTGTTTGTTGCAAGGCTAAATGGGAGTAGAGACCTCATAGACCATGATGTGGAAATACGAGAGGAATGCAAATCAGCAGGTGTCAGAACGGGAGTCAAATCAGGGAGCAAAGGCAAGAAGAACAGCTTCACACCTCTCACCCAGACTGCACTGTCCAGTTACCTTCCACCTTCCTTGTGATATCCATGCAGGATTGGCCTTGGGTAAAGGCTGTCACTTAAATGCATCAGCTGTTTGCATTCTCATGCAATTTGCAGCTCCTCCTTGTTTCAGAAAGATGGTGAGTTTGAACATTTAGAGGTGGGATTCATCTCATCTAATTTTAACCACATAAAGAAAGGCTTGTCATCAAAGCTGTCTGGCAAAACTCTCTTCAGAAAGAGCCAGGCAATTCCTCAGAGTGATTCACCCCACCTACCTCAGGCACTATTCTTAGGATGCAGTGAATCACTCTATGGAATTGTTCCATTGACTGGAAGGAGAGCCCAGGCAAATGGCATATGCTAGATGTGCACCTTCAATGTGGCTAAGGTTAGATGAACTCAGTCTCTTCCCTGCTGATAGGCAGTTCAGTTTTAATCTTTCCAGTACCAGCTGCAATGTCTTCTGCTCTTAGGCATAATGATAAAGGACAATTAATTTGGGTCTGGAATTTCAATTGGTTTATAGAACTTGGGTTTTTCATAATAAATGCAAAGGTGACAGACAGGTTCAAAAGATGCTGGCCCATATCTTCCCTGGAGAGGCAATGCTGGACTCCACAAAGAGGAACACAGATAAGCAGTAATGCCATGACACTACCGCCTTCTCTGACTGCTTCAGGGAAAAACCTGGCACTGCCTCAGACCTGCCTTATCAGTGCCTCCCAACAGTCTGTCTTTGTGAGGGCTATAGACCTGTCTTTTGAGGAATAATTTGGGCTTTTGCCAGCCATGTGGTCACTGAAAAGACATGGATGAAGAAGATGTTGCTATTTTTTCTAAGTAAGATCTGTTTGTTAGTCACCACATCTATATTTCCTTTCTTATCCAGGGGAAATTTAAGGAACTTGACTTTATTTCCTTCCAGTTGGTTCATAGCCAAGACCACAGGGTGGGGTATTGCGATAGTAAAATTAAGATAGGAAGGACTTCAGTCAAATTAACTCCCCATCAAACTGAGTTCTACCTCAAGGCAGGAGAACTGTGTGAAATCCCCCAGGCATCTACTACATGAAAAATTCAAGAAGGTGGCAGGTCCCATGGTGTTTTTTGGGTACATGAGAGTGTGCATACCCACTGCAGTTAAGCCAAACCTTTCAGTGCAGAATGTTCTACTGGGAAGAGTCTGTGGAGAGCCTGGGGAGTTTCCCTGTGCATTGAAATGGAAGATCAGGACTTTAATAACCTCAGTTTCTAGAGCAGATTCAGTGTCAAGTCAAAGGCAGGAACATCTTAGGGAGAAGGTTCAGAAGTCTTGAGATGAAAGAAGAGAAGCTGCTATGCAAACAGCCTGTTGCTCTACTGATAAGAGGCAATGTAAACAAGAAAGCCAGGGACTGACTACCAACCCTTGAGCACTAGGATTCCTCAGAATATGTGAGTAAAATCCTCAGAGTGGGTTCACAGCATTGCACATCTTCATGGTAGGCACTGTAGATTTCTGGACAAAAGCATATTGCTCCTAGGTGAAAACAGACTGACCTAGCTTGTGAGCAAATGTGTACAGCCACTCTCCTGCAGGACTGTGAGTATTTCAGACAGAATGAGAGGACAAAGTAATCTAAAGAAAAAAAGAAGCCACCTGTGTACAAATACACACAATTAAATTACATTGATATTTCAAAATGTCTTCATCTTCATTGCCAATAACAGTGTTACTAAAACTGAAATCTTGTCATGGTCTGTCAAATTTGCACTGTAATCTTGGCAGGCACGGATGAGCTAGGTCTTGTCTATGGCTGTCCATAGGAAAAAAATGCCTCTTATCTGGTTGGGCCACATGTGCTTCCAGCAGGGTGTGGCCAGAGACCAGACACGATTTGCCTATGTACCCTTCTGACAGCTGTGTGAGTCAACTCTTGAGTAATCCTGACTCCAAACAGCCATTTCCAGAGTATAGGAGAAGGCAGGGAAAGAAAGGGACTGCTATTAAAGCCTTGATAGTAAGAATTTTCGTTTTAGTGTCACATACCAAAGAGCACATCCTCTATCAAGATGGTTGAAGAGAGCACCTTTTACTGGGGAAGGTGGTTAGCTGTGGCAATTACATGAACAAGTCCTCCCTTATTTTCACTATACCAATGTGTTTGCACATGATCCCTTCAGCATGTCTCTGTTGGAGACACAATGACTTCAATATCCATGACCTACACCTCACCTGACATTTCTTAGTGGAATACACCCAATAACGTGACCTTAGTTCTGGAGACAAGCCAACTAATGGAAAATGTGTTCAGTTTCTTAGCCAGGCTGTGCCCACGAATTCTTTTCAAAACGCCACTCTCCCAAAATTTCTGAAATTCAAGCATTCTTTGAAACTGGTATAAAATTGATGAAAAGCCACTGGAGAACCCAAAGAAATTCATGTCAATGCCTCAGTAAAGAAGTAACAATGCTGCCCAGGTGAAACACATTGCTGTAGGAATCTTCCCCTATGGACACTTGTGGAGCTTGAAAGATCCCATCTGTATTGTACATATTTGTTGGAGGTTAGGATTTTTCCATTTTTGTTTTCTTTTTCTTAGGGCATTTTCTCCCATTTTGTTGCTAAAAAAGCAGTAACGATCGGTACTTAAGAGAAAGAAAAGTGACCGTGGAAAAGGGGGAGGAGTGCAGCTAGCTTTACCATGGTAGCTGAGGGACATTGTCCTGGGAAGGACAGAGATTCCGTAAAGCTGGGGGAAGGAGCTGGGAGCAGCTCCTAAATCTGTCTCGCTCTCTCAGCCTTTGCAGGAGGGGGAAAGAGGCTGCGGTCTCTCTCTGTGGGAAGAATTTGCCCCTACTGCAGGTCTCTGTCTCCTGCTGCCTTCTACCACGAGTGGAGCTCTGCTCATGGCAGCGGCCCTTGCACTGGGGCCTTACCAACACCCTCCCTCAGGAGGGACAGGAGACGCTTCGCCATCTGCTCAGTGCTTCAGGGGAAACGCCGGGACTCCCGAGCCCCTTTCCCCCTCCAAGGGAGCCTCTCCGGCGGTGCTCAGGAGCCAGGCTGCCACTGCCCAGAGCCGCTTCTCTGCCGCTCCGGGCTCTTTTCCCGCTACTCTGTAGCCCACACCCCTGCCTGCCGAGACCTCCTGCGGTTCCCACTACAGCTGTGGAGTTCATCATCTATCTCGTCTACTACTCCGGGACTTTCCTCATCCTTGCCATTCCAGCTGCTGCTTCAAGGTCCCTGCTATGACTCACCACTATCCAGAGGGGTACCACGATCAGCTGCCGCTGGGAATTTATAAAGAAAGCCTCTCGGCCATCCCTTCCCGCCTGGGCACTGGGACCGACGCTGCCCCAGGGTTTGTGAACCAAGGCCTCTCTCCCATCCCTTCCCGCCTGGGCCCGGCCGCCATCACCGCGTGCTGCCCGAGCCCTGCGCACAGCGCCCCCTGCCGGAGCGGAGGAATCACCGCCCCCGCCCTGCCCGGGCAGCAGCAGCGCCCCGTGCTGGCCGTGCCCGGAACTGCACCAAGGGCAATGGATTAAACTGCAGGGAGGAGGGAGAGCCTCAGTTGGGGTTTCCGGGGTTTTGGTGGTTGTTGTTGTTTGTCTGCCTTGTTTTACACACACATACCAGCTATTCTGTTTTAACTGTTCTGTTCTAACTGTTATTCCTTCTCCCATTTCTTTGCCTGAGAGCACCTTAATTTCAAAGCTACAATAATTTGGAGGGAAGGAGATGATATTCTCTGTTCCTTGGCGGACACCTGCCATTCAAACTAAGACAATATTTACGATTTGTAGATCAGATCTGACATATTTATCTCCAGTCAAAAAACAAGAGCTGTGGTCTTTTTGACTGCGCTCAGATTTTAGTGTTCTGGCTGCTGATCAGCTGAAGCAGCCAAAGCTACTCCTACCCACGCACTTGGATTGTTTTCGATGACAACTGAGCTGTGAGGGAAGGTGATGGCTGACTTACGCCCTAATATGAAATCAGGATGCATGTGAGAAACGTGCCTGATCCAGAAACTCAAAGGAAGTGCTCTCCCATCTGGTAATGCATACATAGTCCTTGACTGTTTTGTGTCCATGCCCAATTCAACATGAGTGTCTTCTTCTTTGAGCTGACATCTTCAGAGCCCCAGCATATAAGTGACATCTGAAGTTTATCTACATTTTCACCTCTAAAGTTTCTGATGCAAATCTAGCTCTGGATCTTTGAGAACTAGCTCCCATTGCAAGAGGAGGACCACAAGACATGAAAAAAGTTTTCTTCCATTGTTTTCCTGAGCTACCCATTTTCAGTGGATTATATTCTTGGTGAATCTTCTTGAATGCAAGTGGAAAGATCAAGGCATGAAAATATAACCAGGTGTCCACACAGTCTTCTAAAAGCTTGGATTTATTTATCTTTATAATTTTGCTCTGCAGGCAATTGAGGATAAAGTTTTCCAGCCCAATATCCTTATCAATTCAAAGTTAGTGTGTATTTGCTAGTGCTGATGCATTTTATAATACAAGGTTATATTTCTGCATCATACAAATGACACACTCGGCAACAAGATGTCGTCATTCTCCATCCTTTCCTAGAAACTAGTTTAATCATAAACCTTGAAAGAGACTAGAAGAGATAAGCTCAGTATGCACAAATTTGAGTTGATGAAGACTCATTCTTCAAGAGAAATTCTTATTTAAAAACCCTCACTTATTTCATATTAAATCCTCTCAAGGGTTATGAATTCAGCAGAACTCTTTTACAGATCACAGAATCACAGAATATTCTGAGTTGAAAGGGATCCATAAGGATAATCAAGTCCAACTCCTAAGTGAATGGCCCATATGGAGGTTAAAACCAAAAGCAGGACTTCATTTTCCATCTAATAAAGCCTGTTAGCCAACAGTGATCGTCACTTAGTGCATGTGAGATCTAGGAGTATCTTTTGTGAGCAGAAGCTGAAGTCAGAGAGAAGATGCTCTAGGTGAATGCTTTATGCTATAAAGCATAAAAACTATAAAAAATAGTTTCAATTCACTGGTGGTTTTAGTCCACCAATAAAATAAAATAAATAAAAATATTCATTTGGATTAAGAAAACTGATTATAATGCCTGGTTATTTCATCACTCAGCAGAGAAAAGGGAAGATAGAATTCACATCCCTGCTTCAGTGATTACTGCATGTCTAGAGCAGGAAAACTAGGCAGGCTTTGGCTGATATGGATAATTGTATAGTTATTAAGATGGTGATGTTTTCCTATAGACGGTTTGAGTTCTTTGGTTTTTACTGGGTATTACAGCTCAAGAAGTGATATCTGGATCAGAACTATTTTTAGATCAATATTCACATTTTAAGGCCTGATTTGTCTGCAGTGTGAGTCTGGCTTTGGATGCCAAAGTATCAAAGTCTAGGAGATTTTCCACCATGGAAAACCATCATATGCAATTGTAGAAATGACAGGCCTTTTGCTTTGGACATATGTAACTTGAAAACGGAACAGAAAACCAAACCTAGCCAGGTTTGAGTATGACACAGAAACCAGACTGACTGGTATTTTCATAATCATATCTTATCCATTCAGAAATCAAAGGTGTTGTTGTTTGGCTCTGTTATACTGAAAAACTCGTTACTGCATAGTGTTTTAGGTCGGAAACACAAACATTTGAACACAGCAATGAAAAAAAGGGCCAACAAATGTGTTAGAATCATTTATGGATGCATAAAAAACTAACCATAACGCATAACTAACTATTACACTGATGGAAACTCCACATTAGAAAAGACCCTTTGCTATTTGTTTCAGACCCCTTCCCTCCAGACTACTCCAATCACAACAGAAATTGGTATGAACTTGAAATGGACAAATACACATGTGGAGCTGTGTGTGCCAAAAATCTCTTTAGGTTCACTGATTTTATCTAATCTCAGCACAAAACATCTCCCCAGAATTATCTACCCTATAGGTAGACTTGGCTGCCATTCAGGTCACTATTTCTGGTGTTAAATTGAAGTGATAGCCCTGCCTACCTGCTACACTAGAATATTTTTAAATTATTTCTGCTTTCTTTACCAACGTTTTTAAATGTGGTTGAACTAAAATCACTGGTCAGGCCTCCTAGCCTTGAAAACTTGCATAGTCTGTTAAGAAGAAAGTCTTCTCCTATAATTTCCAAGGGAGCAGTATCAAAGTGCAAAAATTATGAGTGAATGATAAAATTGCATCAGGTGTATTAATTTTAAAAGTTCAGCAGAAGAAAAGTCACATTAAAACTTCACTCAGACAATCCCTTTTGCAGGTTATTGTAGGAACACTTGTTCAAATGCTGTTCAACCAGCAAAATGGTGATCATATCCATTAGGCTATTTATTTGAAAACTTTTTCAATAATTTATCTAAATCAGATGATACTGCTTTTGTAAGTGAGAAAATGTAAATTATCTGTCTCAGATAATTTTTCTGCCAGAAGTTCCTGTGGACTGCTTTTGTAGTAGTGTCATAGGAACCCTTTCCCCTTCTGTGGCTGACTGATGGCCCCTACCGCACCTGAATAATATTTGCAATGGAAAAGAGAACTTGCCTTTCCCAATTAGGGAGCTTGACTGTTCTTACAGATGACCAAGTTTCTTGATCTCTTTGTCCTTTGGATCTGAGCTATAAATTTTGTTTATACATTGTCCACACAAGGTGAATTTTGTCTTTTTAATTTCTTCTGTGTGTTCATCTCCCTGTCTGAAAAATAAACTGGTGGGAGTGAGGGAGAGAGGGCAAATTGACAGTCTGATCAGACACTTGTCTCAGCCCGTCATCAGAAGCCCCACCCTTTCAGGATGGGGCAAGTAGTTGGTATGAGACCAAATTTCAGAGGGTGGTGAGAAAATATTCTCTTGGTGGTTACCATATTTTAGAGGGTTCAACATTTTTTATCTCTTGTTTCTTTGTGGAGATAGCTGGAGTAGGGTGTGGGGAGGAAGTGGTTTTTTCATTAGTCATGAAGGCAAAGGGAGGTGTACATTTCCTCTTCTAAAATTGCAATTCTTCTAAAACCTGCTTGGTTTTTGTTTGTTGGTTGGTTGGTTTAGTTTGCTTTTTGAGTTGGTTTTTGGTTTTTTTTTTGGTAAGTGTTTACCCAGGCATATAGGACAAGTGAATAAGTAAATGTCAGTGCTAGAGTCCCACCTGGCAACATGAGGACAATCAGCCTGAAGACCCGTACAGACCCACCTTTTTTTCCTCGGGCTGGTAGTGGAACTTCACGCTTCAGTGTTGCCTTATCAGACCTGAACCTTTGAGAAAACCTTATATAGTACCCATCCCAAACAGGCTCAGTTCATAAGCTGGTAAACAACTCAGCTGTTTCAGACAGTAGGAGTCTTTGACTACGTATTGTTATCTTTTTTGTCAGGGAGAAAAGTAGATGAAAAAGCTAGCAAAACTACAGAGAGCATGACAAATGTGGTCAAAGGTGTGGTATAACTTCACTGAAAGTGCACATAAGCTTGACTAGGGTGCTTTAGTTCAGAAAAGAGGCTGATAAGGAGGTGTGATAGGTACAACCACTTCTGAAAGAGAGAAGGCAAACAGAAAAAAATTAGTTACTGCTTCTTAGAACACAAGGTCCAAGGGCATCAAACAAACTTAACAAGTGGTTAATTTAAAGCACACAAATACAAATAATATGTAGATGAACTGTGAAATTCTTTAGCCTGGGAAACCTCGAATACTGAAGGGTGATTAGACAAATTCATTGCAGTCTAATACAGCAGGACAACTGAACTGAAAAACTGCTGCTACAACGACAGGCAGTAAAATCCTTAGACTTGGGTAGAACTGAAGGAACGGTAAACCACAGAAGCTATTATACAGGGACTAATCAAGTACATAATAAAAAGATACTAAAATAGTTCGGACCTGGATGCCAAATTTTTGAAGTTTTGGGAGTTGGACCCTTTATAGCATCACCTGCGATGATCAACTCCACGTAGCTCTACATTCAGAAATGTCAGGTCTTGTTATGCTTTGCCTTTTCCACAAAATTTTGGTTTACATTTAGAACACTACTTTTTTCCTTTTTTTTTCGTCACTTAGTCTCCCAGAGCTCATGACAGATTTAATAAAAATTCTGGAAAAATCTGTAGGAATGCCATCTCTGCAAGAGTCTGTGGGACTCACTTTCAGACTCTGGAGTGTGCAGTACCATAACTACATGTACTAAAATCATACCATGTATTTCTTAACATAAACAAATAAGGAAATATTATTATTTCATTCATATGATCTTTTGCTTCAAGGGTAAATGCAATCTTAATTTTAAATTTTTGATCCTTAATGCAGTCTATACTCTGCCCACAGCAAATGTTCCTCCCAGCTGCTCTTCTTCCCATTAACAGGAAGGGGAAGAAGAATTAAGGTACTACTCTATCCTAACATGTCGAAGGAAAGAGTTCATTAGCTGCCATCCAATATGGAGTGGGCTATAATAGATTTAGTATTTGCCTGCTCAGATATATTCAGAACTCATACTGCATGAAAATGGCATTTACTTGGTTAGAAACATTTTCCTGATAATTTAGTCCTTTAAATTTTCAGTCATTCAAACAGAGCTTCCTCCTCCTTTCCATTCTGGAAAACACTCACCAAGTGTAATAAACATGAGGATTTTTTCTTTCATTTTTTCCCTACATTTATCCATAAGGGGAAGTCTTGTCTTGGGGTTGAAGGAGAGAAAACAAAAGCCCTAGGCTTATGCTGCATTCAGCCCATTAATCCCTGAATTATCATAGATTAGTCAGTGTTTCTCCACCTGATGAATTTCTAAATTTTTATTCCCTCTTGCCCGTTGTCTTCTTTGTCATTCTTCATAACTTGAACAAATATGAGTAAAATAGAATCTGCTTCTATTCCGTACACTGCAGGTACAAAACCCGAAACAAACCAAAAAACGAAAATGAACAAAAAACAATAACAAAGAGACAAAACTAAAAAAGCCCCTAATTTAGAAAAAGCTTTTTTAAAAGTAACAATTTTCAGATTAACACAGTGACAAGCCAATTTTTTCCTTCATGCTTTTTAGATAGAGTCCTACTAGTCCTACTAGTAAAAATTATATCGTCCTGAATAATTTTCAAAGCAGATATCACAATTCCTCCTGTTCAGTGGAGAGCATATACATCTGGAATTCATTCCAGGCACTAGATGAAGGTCTGTCAGAGGACCCACTGTGCTACATGAGCCTGTTAACCTGTGTCTATTCCTTGATTCCTGTCTCACTCAGTAGCCTTAGAGCCACCGTACTTAATTTTTTGCCTTATGTTAATAGAAGTTAATTGGGAGGCTTTTCTGTTAGACCAGGCTGCTTGTAGAAAGCTTGATGACTCTTATCAGCCTGTCTCCTTTGTTCTAGATGACTCTGGGAAGGAGACATAATTCACCTAAAATATTCATGTGCCGAAAATGTACTCACCCCTACCTGGAAATACGGGTGGGTTCTTTCCTTCTCAGATCCTTTCTTTCTTTCTCCTTTCTGTTTTGTTCTGTTTTCCTTGTGGCCATCTGACTACTGCACTAACACAGCGTATTAGGCAAGCAGAATTCATGTGAGTGTATATGAAATTACCCAGTGCAAGCTTGTCATTGCAATTGGTCACATTTCTTCTTTTCTCTGTTTCAGCAGAGCCTAATTTCTTAGCTTTCTGCCACAAGCTTCATTGAGGTGGGGAGGAAAGGCATAAGAGAACACTCAGTCCATAGAAGATGAAAAGTAAAAAATTAGACACACACATGGAAAACGAAAAAAACACTCTTAAAAGAAGCTTTTTGGCCAAGCCCTGTGACTGCAGAGCTTCCACTTTCAGTGTCTGGGAGAAATGACCAAGGACACAGTACTTCTGGAAGAGTGTTGTGCTTTATAAGCATACACATTGAAGCCATTACAAACTCTGGGTCAGGGTGGAGGGGCCAAGAGCTCTGGCCCCAGCACTAAGGCTGGTGGACTAGACTTTGTTACAAATCAGCTCAGCTGGAAAACAGTTTTTTGAGGATTACTGAGAGAACAGCTAACAGCAGGATAATTTGATTAGAGACATGGAATTAGGTGAAGGAGTGGCTTAAAATAAACTGCTTAGATATTTTAAAGCTATGACTAATAGGAGAGACTGAAAGAGTGCTCTGGATATTTTTTGTGTTAGATTTTCGAAGAAAGCACTCAAGAAGCTTTACTGGTGGCCAAGGTTGTGTTGAGGAGGAAGTCGTGTGAATATGAGCACAAGGCATCAGGCAGGGGTACAGGACCACAAGGGCTGGTGCAGGAATCTCTCTCATGGGAAAGAGTGCTGGGCAGGATATGGCTAGGAAATGCCCTTACACATAGGTTGTTATTCCAGTTTGGAATAGGAAATATTTTTCTTAGTTTTAATTATGTATTATGGTTACAGTTTATCTCAAACAGAAACTGAAACACTGAAACAACAAACCATAACAGCTGTCCAAAAACCTCTGGGAGGCACAAAATCAGTATCATGTTTTATGCTTGTGATGGGCTTGTGCAGTACCAATACTCCAATTCATCCCTCACTAGGCAATCTGCCACCACTATTTTTACTTTAACTGCACAGAAATTTTAAAAAATAATAATTTTTAAAAGATCAGCAGAAAAAAAAAGAGCCAGCAAAGTGGCCATCAGATTGTCCCAGTATATGATCAGAAATCACAGAGCAATTACTGTGGTTCCTGTGCCCCGGGCCTCAGTAACCCCCTAAGAAGTATGTAAGTATTGGTGTAATGAGGCAAGGAGTAAGTTAAGTTTTGAGAAAAACTCATTTGAGCAGTGGAGAACCCTTTGCCAGAGTAGTCCTGCCACACCATGCAAGTCAGCTGTCCAAAACTGGAGGCCTGGCACTCAGTTTTCCAGCTCTGTTGCTCTCTTTCACAGGGATGAAAATTGCTGGGACAATGCACAAGGTGTTGAGATTCTAGCTTATCCCTGCCCTGCCCCATGGGCCCCTGGCTCTCCAGAGCCCTGTTTTGTTTCTCTGACAATGAAATTCTCTGTGACAATTGTTCTCCTGATTTGGGCATGGGATCAAGTCCTTCAGAGGACAAGAACGAGGTGTCCATGTGCACCATCACCACGCTCATTGCTGGACCACTTCCAGCTGGTGCTCAGCTGGTGGTTACACCACACCTTGTAGTTTATGCCAAAGTCAGGCTATGCTGCTGCAGGTGGGGCTTAGATTTGTAGCAGTCCTGTCTTTTGGCAATGAAAGCATTAGCAATTCCAAAATTTTGAGACATGGTAGTTGCAGTGGGCAGAGGAATCCAACTCAGAATATTCAGAAAGCTAACAGCATCAGGGAAAGGTAAACCATGCTTTGCTCGACCTTCTGGGGAGCCTGACCTGTGCTTGGCCTGATGTGAAGCAGGCCTGACCGTGAGTACTTCCAGCACAAACAAGAGGTGATTAGAGCAGTACAAAGCCCCCTCCTGTAGTTTCCTAAAACTGTTGGAGGCTGGGTGGAGGAAGGGAGTGGAGAGGAAGGTGCACCAGGAACCCTGCAGTGCAAGGACTTAGAGAATAGAGAGTCATTTTATTTCTCTGTCAGGAAAAATGCACATAAGCCATTACAGCTGAGGAATAGACAATTCCCTTCTGTGAAAAATCATGAATTGATCTTCCATTTTCGTCCCCTTTTTAAAAACAGCAGCGTTGCTACACTGGGGCCATGAAATGATTATTGCATCGATGGTAATTGTGTTGCTGTTTGTGCACTTCATTTGGGGAGCAGCCCCAAAAGCTTTTCTTTCTGTTTGTCCCTTCCCAGCCCCCTGCCCTGTGCCTTGGATGCCAATACAGAACAGCCAAGCACCGTGTCCTGCCCCGTGGCTGCAGCCACCTGTGGTTTGGAGCAGCTCTAGCCATCAAGTGCCCAAATTGGGCTGGGGACACACACTGGGTGGGAAGGATCTTGAGGATGTGGCAGCTTTCCACGCTTGAGAGTGTCCATTTGCTGCAGGGGTGGTGAGCAATGCCGTGTCCCCAGTGCAGCAGGAAACCTTCCCTGGCTCCTCCAGGCTCTGACAGCCCTGGTGAGAGGCGATGCTGTCGCCGAATTTGCAGCGAGCCCACTGAGCTCAGGGCAGGACAGCACTGCTGGCCAGCATCACTTGCCTGGCATTCCTTCCAGGCTCTGCACTCACAGGGGTGTCTGGAAACCATCCAAGCAATTCCTGTTGCTGCAACCAGGGCCAGTGCTGACTGGGCCTGGCTTTTTGAAATCCTATGTTAGTGCTCCCGTGTCCATAAACCGAGGTGGCATGGCAGCAGCAACAGAGGATGGCTGAACTGGCAAGCAAGACCTTCTCATCAAAGTGTGAGAGCCGTGTGCCCTTCCTCCTGAGCCTCCTTGCAGCAGTGGGCTGAGGGAACACGCTCTCCCTGGGCACGAGGGCCAGCTCAGAGCAAGGACAGCCCTGCCTTGCCTTTGGGCTGTGGGACATTACAGGCACAGATGCTACCTGAGCACCCAAACAGAGGCACTGAACAGGATTGCATTGCCCGCACATCATCCAGGTGCAGAGGAAGCCGCAGTTAAGCCAGAGCCAGAGAGGAGACCCAGAGAAGGGTGCAGCTGGAAACAGGACAGGGAGCAGCCACAGTGCTGGGGCAGAGCTGCCAGTCTGTGCAGCTGCAGGAGCTGCAGAGTGGGGCCAAAGGAACTCTGTTTTCTCTTTAGCCTCACAAAAGAAAACTTCAGTTTAAAGGATATCCAGTGAACTTTACATATATTGCCCCATTCCTGCATGTGTCCAAAGCCAGTCTGAATGGGACTTTGAGCAACCTGGTCTACTGAAAGTTGTCTCTGACAATGGCAGGGGAGCTGCAACAGGATGATTTTAGGATCCCTTTTTATCCCAACCATTCTATAATGACTTTATAATCCTAAATCCTTTGAAAACTGAACCTTGATTCTTAGTTTGGGTTTGAAATCAGAAAGCAGGAAGCAAACCCCTGCCGAAATTTACTTGCATCAACATGACATCTGCTTTAGGACCAATAGGAAATTATGTATCTTGTATAAACTTATTAAAGCAAAACACAACTATTTGATTTAGGTTGACTATTCAGTCAGATGAATGTCATTCTTCACAGGTCAGCAATAAGGAAGAGGTGTCTTTGATCATGGGTCTTTCATTCTTCTTTAGGAGCAGAAAAGTTGCAGCTAGGTTAACTTATGGTAATTGAAAAGCTCAGCGCAGTACACAGATGAAACCTTCAAATGTTTTAGTAACTCTCTTACACCCCGTAGCTTTTGTGTGGGCTCTCATATCACTGTTTTGAATGCCACTGGAAATTTGCTAGAGAACTTAGTGACACTGTATGTACATCTACCTGCATACATACATATCAGTGACAGTTATGTCTCTTGGAATATATTTATACTCATATGGTTTCTTGATTTTATTTATACTTCATTAAGTGCAAAGCAAAGTTTGAAGATCTACAACGAATTGTAGCCTACACTACCCCCCCAACCAAATATGAGCAGCTAACACGTTTTTGAGCATATTAGCCTGCAGCTTAACATAGCAGTTTTTGAACTGCACGAGTTGCATTGCTTGAGCTAATATGAATGAAAAATTATGCCTTTTAGCATGCTGAAACAGGATCTCTGAGGAAGCAGGAACAGGGTTCAAAATTAAAGGATAAATTTATGCTGGAGATTGATTTTTTCTGCCCAACAAAATAATCAGGTCAGATCCTGAAGGTTTCTGAATGTTATCATAGCTGTCATATAGGTGTGGTGCAAAAGCTACTTCCTCTTTGCTCTACCTAGTGAGATTTCTAGTCCTGAACTGAAGCCATATCCTTAGACAACCAGTGAAGTGTGGCACACTTTGTAATGCTGCAGTGTAGAAAACTACAGAAAACTTGTTTTGTAGCTGGCATGCATAGGATCACCATGGTTGGATGGGACTTCAATCAGACACTCCCTGTCCAGCCAAGTCCAGCTCACTATTGCACAGAGACAAATTGCTGCATTGCCTCAGGACTGCATCTGAGCCTACCTGAAGTGAGGCTGATGAGGGAGATTATAGATCTTTCAGCCTCTGCCCACCAGCAGGTTATCACTTCCCTACCAGCACTGCCCTGAGTTCTGATTTGCAGTCGTCTCAGAGGAGTGATGCTGAGCACCTACTGATTCTTTTAACTTCTTAGGATTCAAAGAATTTTGTCACCACAAGGAATTACACAATAGTTGGCAAGGTCTAAAAGAGGAAACACTGAATGCAATATATTTCTCTGTTACACCTCTGCTAAGAGCTGCACATAATGTCAGGTCACGTACAGGTTTAATGTACAATTGGTGATTCAAAACCATGGCTAGTTTTCAGAAATCCTTCACTACATATTTGTCAGCTCTCTGCTCACTCATTTCACTCAGAAATTATCATCCACAATATAGATGCTTCCACTTGACATTTCAAAGAAGGAAAAACTTGTCTTTATTAGACACTTCAAAGCTGTAACTCCTTGAGGTTGTTTCCCATTATATATAGAATAATGTGGATGAAAAAAGAGATGATAAAAGCTGCTTCTCTATTATGACCAATCCGTTCTACAGGCCTCATTAGGCCTTGGGTGTACTGATCCTCACTAAAACATCAAGCTGAAATGCTTAAATTAATTTCTAACTGTAGACCATTACTCTACAACTGTGCAGATAAGACTGTTTTGTATGCTCAGCTTTCTCTTGCCCCATCCAGACTCCAACTTGACCCCATGGGAATGACAACACATAGCTACAAAAAAATTAAAGACTCAGAGACACTTTTAACAATTTCTTAATGCAAGATCTTCATTATTTTTTTAATGGAAAAGAGCTCTAGTCCTCTGTTCATTACATAATTTCCCTATCTCTTAGAACTCTTAAACAACAGACAGACACCAGATAGCCTGCCTTACCTCCTAGAAATTTGGAGAGAACCAACACCTCCACATGGACAGTTTGGAGATTATTAAATGTCCCTCTACAATATTTAGCAGAATAATAATTAAAATAATAATTCTTCCCTTCAGCTTCAGAAATGGCCTCAAAAGCAATAAGCAGTAAGCATTAATCCTTAAATTATCCTCTCAATAAAGCCAATAGTGTAAGTATTGCTCTCTCCTATATCACCAACCTGCCTCCACATATTGCTTTTCCTCTCTGGTCCTCATCCAGTGAGGAAATAATCTGAAGGACTGAGACAGGTATTGGGAGAACCAGCTCACTTGAGGGCATGATTTAGGTTTGAAGATTAGATTTGAAAAGCCTCCAGAAATGTTGAAGATTTTTTCTATATACATTTTTGCATGACTATACTTAGCTCTTTGCTCACTTTCCAATTTTCTCTTTAACACACCCTGCCAACTTATAGGCTTAATTATTTTATTTTGTATCTGTACCAGATCTGAAAGGCCTAGTTCCTGTAGGCAGGAATAATCATTGAGTAGCTCAGTGCTGTTTCTGATCTGTATTCTTTATTTCAAGTTCCTTAAGGCTTCATGCCTCTAACTGCTCAAGTATCCTAGAGGATACTTGATATTCCTAGGGAGCCTCTTACCCTGCACTAGACATGGGACTAGGCTGTGCACTTGAAGGGAAGGGATGCCTTTTGGTATAACTTCCAATTGCTACTGGTACCAGCAGAACTGGGACACCCCCAAAGCTCTTTGAAGCAACAGAACAATTTTGAGTCTTCTGGAGTGTGAAACTTGTAAATGAGGAAGCTGAAATCTGCTAAGATTAAACCAATCTGAAGTCAGAAAGATCCTGTTTGATTTACTTAGAAAGACATATATACTTTAAGGCTAGGCCTTTTTATACTAATTTGTCTTCATTTATCTTCAGGAGTATCCCACAGCTGTGAGTTTTTCACTTTCTTGATGGTGTAAATCTGCAAGAATGTAGAACAGGATGAAATACATTAAATAATAAAAGTTCAGCTTTTAGAGACAATTTATGCATATGGTTATCTAAGTGCAATGTACTCTCTTTCGAATACATGTACATATTTGTAAAAATCAGATGTAGATTCATAAGGTTATGATCTGATTTAGCTACTGTAGTAAAAACACTGTCACTACATCAGCAAATCTCCTTTATGTAGTTTCACCAGACTGTAATATGACAGAATCTGGGTTGCTTTTTAAAAGAACCAAGAGAGTTAGAAATCTCTGAGATGAAGTTAGTTGCCAGAAAAACTGTCTATGCCATACAGGATACTCTGCATGCAGGTGATCCTGCTCGTCTTTTCTCCTTTGTTGTGATGTCTTAATTTGAAATTTAGGAGAAAGATGAGAGTTCACAGATCAAACCCCTCAGATTTCCAGAACCAGACAGTCAGAACTGGAAGGTCAAACATTAAATGAAACAGTAAACATTCATAAGTACAGGGAGTCCACACACACCAGACATATCAGTTCTGAAATACCCTCTTCCTGTTTAGATTGCATAGAAATATAACTCAGTGCAAATTAGTACTTCTTTTAGATAAGATAACCCTCCTCTAAGAGCAGAGATACTGTGTCAAGAGTTAGATGTTCAAAGTTCAAATGTTCATCCCAAAACTTAGCATGGATTTCAATCTTCCAAATCTGTTTGCACCATATGTAGGTATTTCACTAGCCTTTGCTAGCTCTGCTGAAGATAAATTGCCACTCAGAAAGAAGCTAGTTTTACCCTCAGTTGAGGATTAGGTCATTACCTAGCACATCCCTGAGCTCTTTTACAGCCCAGGTCCATGGGTTTCATCATTGTCAGGGGATCTGTTGTGGCTCATTCCTACATCACAGCACCACTTCAGATACTGATCTCACAACTATTAGTTAGAGCTGTAGAGCAGAGCCTGAAGAAGTCCTGTCCAGCCTGATAGGTGTTACACACAGAGATGTAAAAGAGCAAGAACTCAGAGAAACCTGCATTTGTCCTCTTGCGTGGGTAGCACCTGTGAGATCCTAGACCAGACAAATAATTGGGATACTGGGGAATATCATGAACTCCAAGAAATTAAATTTCTCCTTCTCATGTAGCTCTTTTTTAGCTGAATGCTTTCATTCAGTCTAGAAGTCTAGAAAACTTGTGTCAGAAATAACCTAACAAAAACTTTGCTTCTTGTTCTGCTCAGTTAAAGTAGCAGCTATCCATCTCCAAAGTCTTGAACTTGCAGCTTTTTAGTCCTCACCTTTGCTGTCTAATTGCAATGCCTGTAGCAAAGTTTCAGATGTAGAATGGGCTACATTGTTCAATTGAAGGGCTTTGTCACCCATCTGACCAACTTTTCCAGTAACTGGTTTCACTTGTATAGTAAAAGCTAAGATAAAAGGTAGCATTTATAGCTCATTGCATCACCAACCACAGCAATAGGCCCCATTAGCAGCCACCTAGCTCAGGCAGAGCTGAAGTCCCAAATGTAAATCAGTTAAATGAGAAGGACTGGCATCTAATGGTAGAGAAAATTATTTGACATTGACAAGGTCACAATTGACTGTCTGTTTTTAAAAGATACTGCTATCAAATTTAAAAGATGTAAAAGGTCAAATGTACCATTTTAGGAAATGTAAGGTTAAGGGAAGAACCAGAGAAGGAGATTTAGCTGCATGCTCCTTAGGAAATTATATTCACAGATTATTCTTCCATTAACTCACAGAACCGGTGAAAAAGGACAATACTTGTTTGGGTTTTTTCTTACAATTTTCTTTCTCTGCTGCACAGACTGCACAAGCTATAATCCAGATTCAAGTAGAGAACCTTGTCATGCTTCTGATGGGACCAGAATTTTATAGATCCAGGTACCTCCTGGTTACTGGGAGAAAAGTTTAGAGATTTCTCACTGAGGATGGGTCAGCTGTCGAAATCTTTTTGCCTTGACACCTTGAAGTTTGGTTTGAACCATTATTAGCAACAATACCTGTGTCATATTTCAAGTGTAAAACTCAGCTTGTCTCTTACCAGGGAATTAAAGCAGTTACAAAAACAGGTAGCCACCGAGTCAGACTAGAGCAGGGAACCAGAAACTTATTCCCTTACATTTTCCACTTTTCAGTGTGAAATGGGAAGCTTAAAACATATATTTCTTTTGAATTAGGTAAAAATTTAAGGTGCTGATCTTTCATTTTGTTTTATTGGTATGAAGATTCAAAATAGTCCATTCAGTTTACACTTGCTGTGTTCTGCAGAAAGTTCAAGTCGTGAACAAGGAAACAGTGTAGCTGTACCCGTGGATGGATTAGGCCATAGGGGGAGGAAAAAAGTTCCCTTTTCAGACACATCCTGTACTAGGGACAGCCTGATCATCTGATTAACAATCCTGCAACATGACCTAAACATTTTTAGTTTGAGCTTGCTAGCAGGTTGTATAAGCTATCTGGCTGGATCTGTGCTGAGAGACGGCTGGACTGCCACAGCACTGTCCATTAGGGCCAGGCTTCTAGCAAACCTGTGAGCCTGGCCTAATCTTCAGTGGTGCCTTGAATCCATTGCCACTAGTGACGGACATGGGATCTTTATAAAATGATAGCTGTTCTCAGAACAAGGCTGATCGCAGAGCCTGCATTGATTTGTTTGGGATGCACTGTGTGCTCACAGTTGAGTGGGAACAAGCTGTCAGACAACAATAAGCAAAATAATCAGCAGGATACAGTTTAGACGCTTTCAAAAGACCCTGTTCCAAAGCATATGGACCTCCTTTTTCATTAGCATCCTTCAATCAAAACAGCTAAGCAAAAAATAATATTAAAAAACATGTTACAACGGGTAAAATAAAACTATTTTTAAAAAATCTATGCACAAACCAGACAGTAAACAGTTTTACCAATAAAAGATAAATATATGTGAGTTCTGCAATGTTACAAAATTATCATTTATTTTACATGAACGGTTTTCAGGTAGTTTGCTAATGATCAGCTACAGAAAATCCTGAGACAAAGAGTTGTAGATCTATCTCTCAGTGAAAAGGTTGCTTTGTCCTGAAGTCTTGCATTGTTTCTCTGCATAACAAAACTTGAGAGTGTGAAATTACCAAACCTGTAGATATCTATAGTCTCATAAAGTGGGCACAGCTTCTCTTAGAAACACTGCCTTGAACTAGAAATGTCTCCGTGAAGTACAATAAGAGCTTGTGACAGCAGGTCCTTCCTTTTCCTTCAAAAAATTTTGAGACTCCTTTACATAACAAACACGTTTCACATAGGCAAAGCAATCTGCTATGTATTGGCTTCTATTTTTCTGTACCAATAACCAAAAGAGCCGCATGAGGCAAAAGCAGGAATTGTTCTGGCTTTGTCTTGTTCTAAACAGATACAAAAAACATCACCATTAAAATCATCCCTCAGTAGCTGGTAAAAATAGAACTGCAATTTATGCTCCCAAATACTACCTTTATCTTAAGGCTCTTAAGGAGCATTTTCAGTAATAATGGCTGATTTAGATGGATTCCCAGGGTGCTGGATCATTGCCAATGACATTAATGGTTTAAGGCTCCCTGAATTTTGATTGATTGCTGTAATCTGCAGAAACTATTTCAGGACATAGATTTATTGTTATTAAGCCTATAAAATGGTGTCAGGGTCAAAGCAAGTTGATGATTTGTGTTGTGATGCAAACATAGTACAGGAGAAGATGAAATCTTTTAATAAACGTGAAATTTGTGAGAGAACAATGTTTCATCTTCTTTGAAGACTCTATGGCCAACCAATACAGATTACAGCAGCAGGGAGAGTGTATTTAGGCTAATGCTGCCCTGCAAAAATTATTCTTCAACAGCATGCTGATTCCATTGAGTGCTATTCCACACAGCAATTGAGATATTTCACTTGTTTTACAAAGCTAAAATATGCTCACCTCCCCTTCCTCATTGTCTGTTTACATAATCTGATATGACATTTTGTATTTCATTAAATATTGTGGTCCTAAATCCCTCTAATACCATGCAACATTTCAAAGATGGTGAAACTTTTCCCCTGTAGAAAAATAGCTAGATAAAAGGGAGACAAACTATGCTCTAACAACTCCAGAAGATAATGGAAAAGGCCATAACTGAATCTAGAGATCATTGGGTTTTTTTCTATTAAAATGGGTGCTCATAAACAGAATCAGAGCAGATGATCTCTTATAAAAAGGAAAAACAGTACTACAGCAAAGGAATTCTCAGCATTGCATGATGTAAAAATATCTTCATTTGCTAATCCTTGGGACTGGATTACAAAAAAAGTCAGATTGAGATCTACTAGTACAGCCAAGAAGAATGAGAGAAAGACACACTCTCAAAAATTAGGTGCCACATGGTTGTTTTGCAGTAGCCCAGCCTTCATGCTAATGGATTAATGGTCCTTCATGTAACTGAATAACTTCAGGCAAATGTTTATTTTCTGTAGTTGACAGGATAGTGACTGAAACCCTGAGAGGTCCACAGAATCTGATGATTCATTTAATTTTGCAGGTTCTGATCAACTAATGACTTGGAGAGATTACCAGTAAGCTCCAAAAACCATTGTTTATTTCAGGCTGGCACTGTTTACCTTCATTTTGTCCTATTGCGTATAAAACCATTGTCATCTCACTAACAACTTACTGTATCATTGCTGTGAACACAATCCACTGTCATCAACAAGATGCAAAACCAGAATTAAAAAGCTGTCTTTATCTCTATAAGTTTACAGTAGTAACTTTAAAAGCAGAAAGACCTAAAGAAATAGAATTCAGGAAAAAAAAGGCAAGTGCTTGGTCTTTTTAATGCCATGGTAGATTGTGAGATGTTGTAAATATTTGCAACTTCTATGTTTTCTGCCATAATACAGTGTTCACTAGAGTTGAGGCAGGATATTGGAGGAGAGGGAGAGAAGAGGAACAGGCAGGACAAAGTGCACAAAGGCTGCTACAAAAGGATGTAAATGTGACCAAAAGCCAGCACCTGCACAGCATATAAGCAACTACCCAAAACAGAAGCAGGGCCAGCACACAAAGTTTAATAAATGGTCACATTAGAAGGCTGCAATGACTTTCCTATTCCTGGAATTGTAGCTGCTGAATAAGAAACTCTGGAAGATTAAACTGTGTTTGATAATGAGGATGACAGATGAGGAGTGGAGAGAGGAAAGGAAGGCTACTCATGTATGGGTGGGACTAATAGAAACCTTTTGCACTGTTTCCTGTGGTTGAGAAGTAACAAGAAATGTACACCTGTTGGAAATGGTCATAGATTCTCTCAATCCCTGTTCACTAAAGAAAGTTATATAAAACTGACAATTTCATCAATACATAAAGTTGGGCTTTTTTGTTTGAAGTTATAAAAGTCTTCTAAAACAAATTTTTTCCCAGTTTTCAGTTAGTCTATTATCTATTGCATCATCTGTTTAGAATGTGTCTTTCATGCTCCAAAGAGAGTCAATTTAAATTGCTTCATCCAGAGGCAATGAATAATTTATTTGGGCCAAGCCCTATATACAAGGTGCTGAATTCCTTCAATATTCTGTGATGTCACTGGAGTCAGGCTGGAGCCTCTGGTAGAAAAGTGCTCAGGACTACATGAAGATGACAAGCAGTCTGTCTATATAGTTCTGCATCTTTGGCCACTTTTGGGAGTTATGTCCATAAAAATTTCAGTAGAATGGAGAAGTAACAGTACTGGGGATCTCTTTAGTGAGGATGTCCCCAGAAAATGCTGTTGGTCCTATGACCACTGCTGAAAATGTATGGACAGGATGTGCTTGCAGTCCAGGATTGGAAAGCTGAAGGAACAGCTCTAGTTCCTTTCACAGAGAATCTGAGTAAGAATTTGGATAAGCTTTCTCAGTGACAACAAGTAATAAGTTCACATTTTTCTTCAGAATAAGAAAAAATTATGCCATGTAGATAGTAATGAAAAAGAATTCTATAATTAGGATTAATTAGAAGGAATAAACACTTTGTGTCAAAACAAAACTGGACAATATAATCATTTAGTGGTTTTGTCCTGTTCCCATATTCCTCATTCTTTCTGACTATCTATTTTTATTTCTCAATGTGCTCAACTTTCAGAGTACTCTTTCACAGATTTTTGGGGCAATGTAAGAAGAGGCCTTAGGGTCTATTGTATGTTAGGACTTGATCATCTAGCAATCTTTTCCAAACTTAATAATTCCATGATTCTTGGTATTGGCTGAAAGGCAACTGAGAAGTTTTTCATTTAAAGTTGAGTCCTGCATCAAGCAGTCTTTCCAAAGGTGTGGTGTCATGTTTGGGGCCATACTACAGACCAGACAGTTGGATGCAGCAATGGCTCAGAGGCTGAGGACATTTGTATAGACACAACAATGAGGGACTCAGGGCACAGACATCCATCAAAACATGCGGAAACATGTGAGCTCTCTTTAGAAGCTGTACATAATCTGCTCACAGGGTGGGTATAGTCACTGATCAGCCAGGTGGACAAGTTTAATTTGAAAATTGCTTGTAGACCAAGATAAAGCTGTTAAGTAGGAAGGAGCTGATCCATTGTATCACTAACCTGAGTCTGAGGCTATGCTGACTTTTAATGGGCTCCTTCATAAGTTGCTTTCAACAGTAAAAAGTAAAGGGGCAGAGGTTTGGAGACAAGTGTGAAAAATACAGTAAGTAATCTAATGAAATCTGAGTGTAGAAAAGTAAACAACTTGATAGACCTTTTTTCTGTAAAATTGTTTTAAAATAATTACTTCTTATGCAAATGGTAGAGTGTGAGCGCTATAAAAGTCTTTGGAAGTCTAAGCTTGATTTTTGGCGTAGTTATCTAAAGTAACAAAGATTATGTTTTTGGTCTGCTGTCTCTTCAACATATTTTGAGTAGATTGGTTGATTTCTACCACATTTAGAAAGGCAGAGAGCTAGATGTGAGCTGATTTTGTGTTTGGGTTTTTTCAGTCAAGACCTTTATTATACTAGAAGTGGTCTTCATTCCTTTAAAAGAGAAAAAAAACAGATTTATACATCTGAGAGTGTTTGGTTCTCCAGTTATGCTTGTGTAGAGCTATATGCATATATAAACTATTGAGCTTTAAACTATCTTAAAACTGCATCTTATGTTTATAATTACAATTATTTAACTATACAGCTTTTTTATCAATAAATTTAAATATCAGCTTGATCTGATAAATGCTAAAACATTTCAAAAGGCTCCAGGTAGCTGAAAGACTAGATGGAACATTCTAGAAGGTTGTGTTTTCTTTTTCTGTGTTCTCTCGTGCTATGCTGAAGGTTTGCAGACCTTATCTGTGTTTTTCACTCACTGCATTATTTCTTATCATGTTGTGGGGGCAGAATAATTTCTGCATCTGAACAAGCAAAACATTAGCTGATTAAATCCCCTCACTTTGCTGTTAGCTCACCTCACTGCATTACAGCCAGAAGAAGGGATTTGCTCACAATTGCAGATGATCTTGGTAGCAGAGTGTGGAACAGACACCAGATCTTTTGAGTCACAACCCAGCTAAACAGCTATTTTGGCAATCCAGCTCAATGTAAAAACTGTACAGCATTGCTGATAATATTACTGAAGAATGTTTGGGAGCAAGAGGTAATATTTGGAAAACTGAGCAGCATTTCCGAGGTTACATTCCTGAGCTCATAAGCAGAAAAGTAATAGGGCTGCAGTTACATCTGTTTAGGGAGATGGCCCCACACCCTAGTCTCACAGCTGTGATTTCTAAGGGGGTGCTGCCTCCCAGCAGGACCACCCCACACTGCCCACATCAGTCTGGAGGCACTGCACCATAGAGGGATTAGAACTGATCTGGTCTCAGGGACAAAGAGACAACTCTGAAAACAGCTCCTGGGATCCTGGGATCCTGGGATCCAGGGATGTGCAGGTCTCTCTCTGTAAGTAGCTAACTCCCTCCTCAAAAGACCCAAAGGGTTTCCTGGAAAAAAGGCATATGACTTCCAAAATAAGAATCAAGCAAAAACACCTTCAACTTTACCATGCCTCACTCCACCGTATGCCTTCTTTGGTGTTTTGGTGGATTAATTTGAGGTCATTGGAAGAAAGCCAGAATTTATGTCTGAGAATTTTCTGAGAAAGGGACCTGTCATAGGTTCCCAGAATCATGTGCAAAGCACAAATGTACAAATGCAGAGTGACCTAGTGGGCCAAGAGCAACCTCACTCTGCAGCACAGAACCCACTGCAGGACACCCCTTCCCCACAGGAGTGGACTTGAGCTGTCCATGGCAAGGAAGCCTATGCTTCCCTAGAACAGCAGAGACACCACCATCTAGGTCTGAAGGTAACTACTGCACCTGAGTATTAACCAAGAGTAAGAGAAAAGAAAGCCCACAAAGGTGAACATCAGCCTTCCTCCCTGCAGTATTGGACTCCCTGCACTTTCCTCCTAAGGCAGCTGGGAGACAAGTGACTGCAAAACCACTGCTGGCACATGAGACAAGAAGTATTTAACTCAAACATGAGCATAGAGCAAGGAGTGCGGAGGCTAAAAAGCAGAGGACCTATCATCAGTCACCCACCCTCATCTTTCATACATAGACAATCTTTGTTAACAGAACTAAAATATTCTGGTAAGCAACTAAAAAATCATTGCACTGGTGGTGGTGGGAACTACATATTCCATTCTGCAGTCAGTGTGGGGTACAGCAACAAAGGAGGTCAAAGCACAGCAGAGCTGTGATAATGGGAGGAGGACTAACATGACCTATGTAGACTAAAAGGCCACATGGAGAGCCTCAAGTACAAACTGGATCTGAAGAGGTGTTTTTGGGGGCGTTGTCCCTTAAAGGGGTATAAGCAGGTCTAGCAGGCTAGAGACAGATAGCCATGGCAATCAGTCCAAGAACAAAGTTTTGTCTTCCCTTTCTCAGAAACTGCTCAGGGTGGCCTGGCTTCCAGGCAAAAGCTGTTTGATTTGCTGTGATGTCACTTTATTGCAAAGCTAGATGGGGCAGAAAGCAAAGCTTTCCTAAAGAGTTTAAAGAGGAGATTAATTTTAAGGCCGCACCTTTTTTTTTTTTCCTCTGACCAACCTTGCTCTGACTGTTTCCTACCACCAAAAGTAGGGCTCTCCTAGGACAGCTGTTCCCTTTCTGTGCAGTATCTTAGGATAAATAAATTACCCGGCAGTTAGCAGTTCCCACTTTCCTTTGCTGAACTGAAAGGACACCCTCACTTAACAACTCTCTAAAGCTCTCTACAGCTCAGATCAACCTTGCAAAAACATCTCAGCTTTGTCAGTAAAGATATATCTGCTTTGCTTGGTCTAAACTCAGAGTTTTCTGAGTAAAAAAGTTCAAGGAGAGTTGAACTGGCTCTATTCAGGCCAAAGTGAGATACAGACTTTTAATTGTGCAGGTAAGCAATTGCTTATAAAGGGTCAGAACTAGTCATGTGGTTGTTTCAGAGGCACATCTGAATTATTTCTTTGTGTAACGTAATCTCTGTCAAATGCCCTTGGGCAGGAAGCCACTGTAATCAAGTTGACTAATTTACCTTGTCCCTTTATCAAAATGCCTTACCTAAGTAACCAGTTCTGCATTTACCTGTGAAGTCTGTGAAGAAATACAAAATGGGCTACAAAGATAAACAGACTTTTTAATCATCCAGGTGGAAAGAGTAATTCATGGTTAATAACTTATCCACGTAAATCAGCCTATTTGTCTGCTTCCACAATATCCATAAGCAGACCAGAGCTCTCCCTCACTTGTTCTGTTTGCATTTTCCCAATGAGTATGTTGCAAGACAATACTCAGTGACCTGCTCCCTTCCTCCTCCTGCCAGCAGACTCTTCTTTGTAAGAGCCTTAAATGGCTCTTCTTTCCCCAAGTCTCTCTGTCTCATGTCCTCAGCAACTCCCCTTTTCTCACTGAAATTCTCTGTCTCCTTTTCTGAGTAATACTGGGTATTTTAACAAGAGACTTTGGAGGCTGCTACTGGTCTTAGGGCATTTTTCCCTCTATTTTCTGACTGAATGGTCCATAGAGAGGACAGAAGAGAGTATGAAGTTGCTGTGAAGCAGCTGTAATAAGGAATTACAGCATCTTACAAAATTTTTGCTTAAGGCCACCTGTTCTTCCTGCTCAAAAAGTCTTTCCTGAGAGTGAGCTCTGTTCAGTTGGGTAAAGTTCTAACAGTCCGTGCCCCTCTCTTCCTTCTGTGTAAGAGCATGTGCTTTTATGGAGAATTACTTCTTTTAGGAGGGTTTCATTGGAAAACTTGACTGGTTTAACTTGCAAAAGCATGCTCAAATGCAAACTTCTGAGCCCAAACAGACCTTCTCAACAGACAGGACCATGCAGATGTCAGACCTCGTGCACATGCAGGACCACCTCCATGCCAGGATGACATCAAAAAGTTCTGGAAGTGTTTTCCTTCCTTTTTTCCTAATGTCAGTTTCATCTATTTAAAATATTACAGCTGTATATTACTGTATATTACTGACTGCTTCGGAATTTTTTGTTGCTTCTGTAAGTGTCACAAAATAAGCAAGTGTTTGAACCCATGATCACCAGTTTCTCCTCATCTCTCTGCCAAAAATAGGGGGAAGTTGAGTGTGTGCATATTTCACCAACAGGAAAAATGCTGCTGTGCTCCCATTAAGCTGTGGGATTAATCATCCAGAATGATTTATGTATTTCATTAAAGCATTTGTATCACCCCAGAAAGCAAAGAAATTATGTGGAATTTGGCATATGAAATCAGTGCTACATGCTTGACCCAGTGGAAACACATAAGTGCACAGGTATTGCAAAAGTGCACAGACCCACAAATAGATAGGCTTATTTCCAATGTGTCTGGCACTTGTTTTAAGGCTGTGGTGTTTATCTGTGCATATTCTAATACATTTGTTCCACGAAGCCAAGTTTGGTGCAACCAAGAACAAAGCTGAAAAGATTTATCAATCAATAAATGGTTAAAGATGAAAGGAGCCCTTGGAGGGCATCTAGACCAATCTCCCTGCTCAAGTAGAGTCCCCTAGACCATATTGCTCAGGACTGTGCCCAGAAAGTTTTGAATATCTCCAGGGAAAGTGATTCTACAGTCTCTATGGGCCACATGTTCCAGTGCTCAATCACACTCATATCAGTGCAATAAAGTTTATCATGATGTGAATGATAAAGAAAAAGACATTTGACTAGCTGCAGAAGATTTGTATTGGTGAGTGATCCACCTTCAGATACCCATCAGATTTTAACTTTCCTCTTCCTAGAAATGCACTCAACCTGAAATTGCAGTGAGAAATACTAGTGAGAACTATTACATATATTTGGCATAATTGTCCTCTGTCCCATTGTATTGCATTTTTTCTGCTCTGTTTCCATGGAAATGGGAGAAAGAAGGTCAGGCATATGGTATAAGCAATTGTTTTAAAGGAGCTTGAAAGGCTTTATTATTCCCTGATCTAATTTTCGTCTGAGAATGGTGGTGGGAATAAAAGTCAGACACCCCACTTGTTATTTTTGGTGGTATTTAATTTCAATCTGTACTCCCACAAAGCCAGGAAAGGCCATTTTGCTTCCTTCTGCACCTAGGAAGAAGATTGTTCTTGAGGGAAACTGATGTGATGAGGTAGACATGTCTTAGAGGAATCTTTTCCTGATCATATTAATAAAATCCTGTCATGTCACATGCTACATGACATTGCTATGTTGTGTCTGAAAGGTCCAGTCTCAAACAAGGACGTTCACACCTACGTGGGAAGAGAGTCCAAAAAGCCCACTTGTCCATTAGGAAATGTCCATTAGGAAGTGAGAGGACAATTTGGACAAGGACATTTTGAGGCCAGCTGTAGTTACTCTTGGAAAGAATTTTGAGATCCACCACTGGAAATTGCTCTAGACAGAATGCATTTGCCTTCTTGCTAATATTAAGCAGAAATAAGATACAGGTATTCAACTGCTCTCTTTTGATGATTTTCTTCTATTTTATTGTCATGCTATTAGCTTTCATTTCCATGGAAACAGAGAGGCAGTTTTTAGCCGTGTGCAAGTTTTAGTGGCAAATGATACGTGTAGATTTTAGCTGCTGGGTATCAGCTGATAGTTATAAAATGAAGGCACAATACAAGGGGAATGAGAAGAAGGGAAGGATGGACAAAAGAAGGAGATCCAGACATTTCAGAGGCCATGAGCACCCCTCCTTCCTAGAAAAGGTTCTGGACATTTTGTGTTTTCCTTCTGCTCTACTACCTTCATATTACACGTCTGTGCTTGGACCTGGCCTCCTTTCTATAATTTCTGTTTCAGTAGGGTAATATTTCATTGCCATGGTGTCTGGAGGGCTCAGGAAACCTGGAGCTCTCCTGTGCTGGAGCCATGCTGCTGTGGTCTAGGAATGGTACTTCCCAATTCTGTGCCCCATGGAGACTCTCCCAACCATACACTGCTCCTACAGGAGGCACAAAAGGCAAAGATCATGGGCTGAGTGAGATAAGAGCAATTTACAGGAAACAGCAGTGAGATAAGAAAACAATCAGTAACAGCAAAAATATTATTGACGAGAGCTATAAGAAAATAAGTTATTCACACGGACAAACATCCCCAATACCCAGAAAAACACTGGACAGCTCCCTCCACCACGTTTTCTTGACTAGAAGCAATTCCTTCTCACTGGAAGTGAGAGTTCCTTTCCCCTGCTCCCGGCCATGACATGAGGTGGTATAGAATAACCTCTGTGCTCTGCCTACACCCCATTACAGTTACTGCAAAAAATATCCTGGCTGGAACCAGGACACATGCTAACCTGAGCAAGAGACTTGCCAAAGTGAGAAGGAGAAAAAACACAGGAAAGATGAAATTATTTGCCAACACAGGATGTTGGCAAAGCCAAACATGGACTTTATTCAGAGCTCATTGCATAGCTGTCTCCTCTTACGAGGTTCACTATGCCAGTGCTGAGGAAGACATGCATTTTCTACTTCTTTCTTCAGTTTTTCTGTGCTCCTTCCAAACCTGTGCTTTTCTTCCAGAAAATATCTTTCCTACTTGCATATTCATTTTGAGTTGTTCTTCCATGGCTGCAGCTGTCTACAGACCACTTTTTCACTGTCTCTCCTACCTGGAGTAGAGAATTCCATCCCCAGACCTGCTCTGTCTCGACTAAACCTGGTGTGGAGAAGGCATCTTCCCTCTTCCCAGTGCATGCTAAAATCTCACCCATCTGCCCAAGCCACCGTAGTCCAGAGAGTTCTGCCAATTAATTAATTATATCTTGGAAACCCCTGATCAAACTGTTCCTCGTCTTAAAAGTAGTGAGAGGTTGTAAAACCAGGGCAAATCTCTAACTGCCAACTCCTTATCAGTTATGGATACTTCACCTTTTCGTTTCTCAGCCTGATAACACACAAGTTGTTTCACCTTTCTGCTGAGTTCTGTGATCAGTTACCCTCTTTGCTATTATGAGCCTTGGTTAGGAGCCACAAGTCTCCTAAGGACACCAATATTTCTGAATGAAGATTCATGATGGAATTGTTACATTTTAATCACTTCATTTTAAAAAAGGTCTTCTGCCTAAAAGATAGGACATTGAATGAACAAATCTTTTATTGTTCACAAGGCAGCAGGTGCATCACCTTATTGTCAGCTTGACAATTTTCTATTGAAGGTTTTTGCCGCAAGTTACACTGATTAACTTTAACTCACCAGCATTGCAGGAAGCAAAGTGCTGCACGGAAAGAGAACACAGGCCAAAGACCAGACTCCTAAAGGAGGACTAAGCTAGTCTTTCTGATGATATGGGAAAGGACTGTATTTGGGCCAAGCAGAAGGGGAGAATTGTGCTTAGGAGATTTTATATCCTATGCTAAAGACTTGATCAGACACAGGAGAAGCAAGATGTGACTTACTGCATTAACACAGCCGATTAGACCCTCTACTAAAAAAGCACAGGAACAGTAGGATAAGGAACATAAATGTGGAATCACTCTCTATTGATAAGTGTATTTAAGGCTGTGTTTATGAGAAACAAATTTACTGACTGAATTCAATCTGCTTGTTCAGCTTTTCTGCTTCTCTCAAGACTTTCACTCTTTTGGGTAATCCAAATTTAATTTACAACCTAAGTCATTACCCCAACTTTTTATTTTTTCATTGAACTCTCAGGATCTGTGTATGACTCTTTTAAATTATGAATAGGAAGACTGAAGTACCCTAAGTATTCAGCCAAACCAAAAAGCTTCTTGTGTAATTACTTGAACAAGAATGTAACCATCCTACCAACCTTCTTCTGTGTAGTCAGAAAGGATTGGTATTCATAATGTTAAGGCAGGCAGCATAAATCTCCTAACAATCCTAGTGTGATAGAGTTTTTAATTTTTGGTTTGGTTTGGTTTTGGGTTTTGGTTTTTTTGCTGTTTTTCTTGGGGGGTTTTTTTGTTTGTTGGTTTGGTTTGGTTTGGGTGAGGGTTTTTTGTTTGGCTTGGTTTGAGTTTTGGTTTTGTTTTTTTTTTGAGGTTTTTTGTTATTTATTTAGTGCAGCAGGGCTCTTTTAATCATTTGCTGTTCTTCTTTATATACTTTCCGAAAAGAAAAGAAGCACAGAAAAAGAGCATTTTATACTACAGGAAGAATGGATGAAGAGATGTATGATACAGCACTATTCCCTTTGCACCTTAGAACTCAACAGAGTAATACTTCCTCTCTGTGGGTTAACTTCTTCCACCTTCAGCCACAAAGTGTTTCATTCTCCACATTTGAAGTGTGCATTGTAGGGCTGTTGCCCCCTTCTTTAAGCACCTGAAAACTTATTATAGCTGTGTACCAACAAGGACTGCTAACACTGGAGTGCAAGCTGTCCCCAAACCACTCATGCAGAAGAAATCAGTTTTCAATATGAAAAAGCAGAATAAAACAGAAGGTATGGAAAAAATTACCAGATTCAGACATGCTTCAGATGTTCCCCACATCCTCTAAAATGGATGTGTCGAAGTTAGGGTGAAGTTTCAGTTCTGTCTTTGCAGTAATCAAATTCCTTCCCGCAATCTAGACTGTCCCAACATTTGCATCCAGTTTTCAGCCCTGAGTGCTCCCCATTCTCTCCAGAGATCAGCTTAGCACAATGTTGGGGGCTTTGCCCATTGTCAATGGCAGATACAAGTATTAGGCATCCTTGGCACTGCAGAAGACCTTTCCGTGTGGGACACCACACTGGAAACAAAAAAACCTGTAAGTTTCCCCTTCTTTCACATTTCAGCACATTAACATGCATCATGAGAAGTGCCGCGAGAAATCAGAGTTACTAGATATAAGTCAAACCCATTCCAGCCATGGCTAATGAAAAATAGCTATTAACAGCATTACTGACATTGTCTGTCCTGCCATGAGGAAGGTGGTTCTCCTGAACCAGAGCTGGGAATCTCCTGGGAAAACTTTTTGTACCCAACTGATTCTATAAATTGTGCTTGGGACCAAAGCACTTCACAGAATTTAAAGAATTCACAGAATCACTAGGTTGGAAGAGACCTTCAGGATTATTGAGTCCAACCCATGCTCTAACACCTCAACTAAACCATAACACTGAGTGCTACATCCAATCTTTTTTTAAACACATCCAGAGAGGGTGACTCCACCACCTCCTCAAGCAGACAATTCCAGTACTTTATCACTCTTTCCATAAAAAAACTTTTTCCTAATATCCAACCTATATTTCCCTTGGTGCAGCTTAAGACTTGTGTCCTCTCATTCTGTCAGTTGCTGCCTGGTGAAAGAGACCAACCCCACCTGACTGCAACCACCTACAACTTTCAGTAATGGGATTATGAAGCAACTAGAGAAATATATTCTTCTAAATCTTTTGACCACCAGGTAAACCCCTGAGACTAAATTATAGTTTTGCAGCATGTTGACATGCTAACATCTACCTATAGTCTGTTAAAAAATATTTATTCTTGCTCATAGGATTTGATACTCATCTCCATTCAGAAATTGTTCAGAAAGGGTTGAAGGAGAAACTTTTGAAAAATATTGTTTCTGATTAGCACCAAAATAACAGGAAAGGGGTGAACTTTGTCTGAAGACCAAATGGAGGTAATAAAAATACCTGAGTACAAATACTGTAGATGAGCAAACAACATTGTGACATGCCTCTACATCAAAAGAATTTGCTCTTACAGCATCAGAATACATTATAATTCAGCAGACTGTCTCATTCAGCCTGTTCAGTGTTTGCCTGAGCCAAACACTGAGTGTTAGATGAACATTGGATTCATACGAAGAGCAGTGCATGCTGTGTTTAATGTGTAACTGCAACCCCAAAATGCATTCAATATCTTGCATCTGGAAGCAAACAAGCAAAAGCCATCCTATGGTACCATACTTATGAGACTTTTTCTACTTGTACCAACCACTGTTCACTGTCTCACCACACAGATGTGCCACAGGGTGGCAAAGCGAAAGGTTCAGGGAAATGTAGATGACTTAATAGTTTTGGATATGCCTAATGACTTCATTCTCCCAAAAACTGAACCCAGAAGAGAGTTTTAGAAAGCAAAGAGAGCTCCTAAATACAATGATTATATGACAAATGGCATTATATTTGACAGGGAAGGTATTTCTCACTTAACATGATCTAATGGGTGGTATCCCTGCCCATTGCAGGGGATTTGGAATTAAATGATCATTAAGATCCCTTCCAACCCAAACCATTCTATGATTTGATGATTTGTTTTGTACTTCTTTGAAAGCATTTTCTCTTATAGCCCCAAGACTAGAAGAGCCTACAGGAAATCATAAGAAGGAAGAAAACACTTCCTCTGGGGAAGTTATATTTTCTTGGGATGATTTTCCACCAAATATTCCATTGTAAGTAGATACAGCATTGCAGTCCTTTTACTAGCCTGGGCCTTCAACTAAGTTTCTTTTTCTTGTATACCTGTATGAATAATAGACAATCTTTACAATCAAACTGTGTCCAAATATTTTCCTTCTTTCCCCTCTCAATGAGACATGAAAGCAAAGCACAAAGAGGAGAGCATGTCCCAGAAATTAAATAGCGAAGTTCTGGCCAGTTCATCCAAGGAAGACAGCAGTGTCCCTGCAGCATTCCCCTACCTCTTCTCTTCTGTAAAGTGCTCTGGTTCCCTGGTGCTATTTCATATGCAGATACTTTCCTGACAACCAGTCTGCCTCTGTCTCTTCCAGTCTGCTCTGTCTCCTCAGCCAGCATGCTCACTCCTCTTGCTTGCAGGGCAACTGGCAACAGAATTAGAAAAAAAGTTGGATCCAGGAAATGATAAGAAGCATTGGCCCAGAAAATAACAGGAATCCCTCATCATCCTGGGTTTGATTCATTCTAGCCTTCTTTCACACATACCTTTGATAATATTTCTTTTCTACTGCAATGAATTATCTGAAATAGTTCCTACTGGAGATTTCCTAGCTTAAATATTTTAAAATTTAAAAAAACTCTTTCTACTTGAAGAACTGGATCCCTGCATTATTTAAAACTTTCCTTGCTCTACTAATTTCTCTTTATTTCCATATTTAGGTCATGGGTTTGGTATTTTTTTCTTTACTTCCCCTGCCTTTCTTTGTTTTAAATCTGACTCAAATTGAGCACTTCAGGAAAGAAAGATTGCACCTATTCTGCTCAGTGTCCCTCTAAGTTTATCAAAGAACTTGGTTAGTCAAACCTTGGTCTTTGTCAGGAGTTGGCACACTGACTTGTGAGAGGCTCTGGAAGCACATATACAGGCAGTTAGGACTGATCACTTGCATTCATTATCTAAGACCTCTCACAAGACTGTTTATCAAAAATAGCAAATATATCCACAGAACTCATAAGAGATAAGTCCTTAGAGCATAAGAATAGATACAAAAATGACATGGTTTCAAAACGAAATAGAAGATTATATTTTTAATGCCAGCGCCAAGAAGGACAGAGAATGGAACATCATTTCATAATGATAGTTCACATTTTGTTAAACTCTTAAAATGGTGTCCTTAATGTCTACAAACATCAGGAAAAATGGCTTTACAATCTTCCCTGTGGTGGAGCAGTTATGACTTACTATGGATAAAGCAACCTGTTTTTCTTCATCCCAAACAGATCTCATCTGATGGTTCAGGACAGGAAGATGAATCACCTGTTCCTGCAATTAGTTTCTGACTTTGTGTGGCTGAGGGAAAATCGTTTGACTTTTCTGTGATGTAATTCCCTCATGCCTGGAAATAAGAGAATTCCTGTTCATGCCTAGAGATCATGCAAATTCATGTTTTGTGAAGTGTGCTGTGAGCAGCAGAATGAAGAGCTGTGTTGCCTGAATGTGAGGATTTATTCATACAATGCAGATACCTTACTACTAACTGACCACATTTGGCAGGACCTCAAGTCAGTCACTTCAAACCCCTGGTGCTCATAAATTCTTTCCACATGCTTACAAGAATGGGCCTTGCTTCTGGAGTTATGAGAGACAAACTCAACTTCAGTTGAATGTTCCAGATCTATCTTTTTGTGTCTTTTGCTGGCTCTTTTCATTTGGACACTTTGTCTTAGGAAATGATAGAATGGTCAGCTATTTTTGATTGTGTGCCCTGTTTACACAGAAGAACACACTGACCTCCCAACCCCACCTTTCTGCAGCAGAACTGTACCTATGTGTGCCTCACACTTCAAAAATGGCTATAGAGTTAAAAGCTGGGTCTGGGTGCTAGGTGGTTATTTTTGTCACAGTCAGTTATACTTGCAGTTGTGCATGGTCATGAAGATAAACTGGAATTTATGCTTTGTGGCAAAGCATAAAGCTTATGGGACTAGATTTTAAAATAATTCTCAATGAATCAGTTACCTTCAGGGACGACACTGGAAGTTGCTGGCAGTGCATACCAAGCTGGATAGGAAGGAGGATGTCTATCTTTGACATACATAATTAAAGTAGTCATTTTGGTGTAAAATAAGCAAAAGGCAGATTAACATCATTTACTGTTTGTGTGCTGAGGGCCTGTCCTAATGTCTTCTCTTGATTAAAGAGAATAGCTCTTCAAACAGAGGAAGGCTTATCAAATCCTGCAAATAATCACTCTGAGGTCTCCTCCATGGGAACATGGAGATCGAGGGAGAGATGCACCCTCAGAGACAGTCCTGCCTGTCCCTGTGTGTGCATTTGGCTCTCACAGCAGCAAGTAGGGCATTGTTGGCATGGTTTGTTCAGCTCCTTTCCCCCATCAGCACTGCAGCTTGCATCTAGCCCTACTGCCCCACGTGTTCCAACTGTTGACCAGCAGTCAACAACTCTAGCTGTTAAAGTTAGGAGCTATTATATCATCTGAAACAGCAAACTTGGTGGGGAAAGCAGGCACAAAAGAGCATGTAAAAGTTTTCATGTAGAAAGGAAATGAATAATTGCTCTTACACACAAAAAAAATAAATTAAGCTATAAATCATACCTACAAGCCAAAAGAGGGAAATTGCAAGCGAAAAAAATTTGCCATGGAAACTAACAACCAAAAATCTTGTGATCACCTGTAAGTACAAGCAACTCAGAAAACACCTCACAGTGCAGCTTTCATATCACCAACTGCTGTCTTGAGAGAGACAAATCAGATAAACTGGTAGAAACTCAGACAGTAGCAATGAAAACAAGAGTTGCCGAGCCACTTCAGTCTTGAGAAGGTCCAGCCTTACTGCATGTGCTGAAAGGGCAGGAAGACACTTTCAGTGGCTTACTCAGCAGGTTGGATATTCTAAAACATCACTGCTGGTTTTCTACTGTATATTGTGGTCACTCTGAAGCAGAGAACACATATTTTATGGTCTCTAGTATATACCCTATAACTGTACATAACATACACACACATAAGCATATGTAGCAATACATCATATAGGTTCAGTTGGGTTCATCTGAAATGGGACATATTTGTGAAAATCCATTAAGAGAGAAGGGTCAGTGCACCAACACACAGAATATAAGCAAATATTTTTCACATACTTCTGCAGAGGAAAACCCACTCAGATCCATACAACCATGACAGCACTTCATCAGACTTCTCTCTTTTACTTTTCTTTCTTTCATTCTATTTTTTTGGTTTTGCCTCACGGCAGTGCTGATCCCTTATCTCCTTGGCACCCAGAATTAACCTACATTATTCCATATTAAGTGCTGTTCTCTGGCCTTGACATCATAGTCTGACCTTTTGTGCTTATACTTCAGTTTGAGATTTCATTAGTTTGAATAAAAGATATAATTTGCTTTCCAGTTTATTGATCTGTTGTGGACAGTTCTTAGTTTGGGATAAAAAGATGTTTAATGAAAACTGTGTTGTCTCCTCCCACACAGAGAAGGATGAAGTCTGTAATTTGCACATGACACTGTATGGTTCTGCTGTCCCTCAGTGACCACAGAGGTAAATTTAAACAGATACAGACATTTGTAATGATGCAGCCTGTCCATACTAAACTGTATTCCAGCAAACCAGGGGTCCATCCACGGACTTCTCATTTGCCTTCATGGAAGAGGCAGCTTTGGGCAATCTAGCCATACTCTTCTGTTTCATATAGAAGAGATAGACACCTAAAATGGGTTGTCCCTGTACCACTAGGTTCATGAGAACATTTCTTCCACAGATGGGTCATTTTATAATGGCTTTACTGCAGAGTAATGTATGCTACCATTCTTGAGACACTAAAAAAATCAGATAATACTGCTTAGTCCTAAACAGTTACCAGGATTTGCTTCAATGTGTTGGAAATCTTTTGTATTACAGGAGCCTAGGACACATGTAAATGAAAGCTAGATTGTAACTGACATAAAAAATGGTAAAGAAATCTGCTCACAAGGGTATTGTGTCACAGGGGATTTATGAGTAAAGCTGCGTTGATTTTTTAGGGTGAAATTATTTTCTTAGTCTCTTAAATGAGCACAGCAAGATTCTGGAGAGAAACAGATCCACCTAAGTGAGGAGAAACAGCTTGTAGGAAGACTTTATAGAGGTCTATAAGAGAAAGATCTTGGGAAATAACTACTTTTAGTAGGGCCAAGACAGGGACGACTCCATGTGGATCTGGAGAGGCAGTTCAGCAGGGCATTAGGTCAGTGTTGAGCTCCACATTGAGGTTCTGCTCCATCCTGCATGCACAGCACTGGGGCTGTTCTATCAGAATGTGTGCCTGTAACAGGAGTAGGGCTCCACACACTTACAAGCTGCTGGCTAGCTGCAGCTGAGCACACTGTGCCTCAGCCACGTGGTGCATACAGAAATGACATGGAGAGAGAGGGAAGGCTTCTGTGTTACTGCTCTTCACTGCATGAGTCTAAAACTTAGATCTTCAGGCTTGAATTGTGGTTGCTGAGAGCTGGTGTAAAGCTCATCCTGACCACAGCTGTAATGCAATCAGAAAATGGTATCTTTATCTGTACTCAAATCCAAAGCTAATGCAATCACTCGTGTTGCATTCTTAATGTGGATCTGTATTTGACCCTGCTGTCCTGCTCTGCTACTGTCCCTTACTTGGCTAATGTCAGTATGCTTGGAGCTGTGCAACTGGAAGAATAAATATAATCCCTGGTCTTATGTTCACCCAACTGCTTTGCAGTGCTGTAAGTACCTCTACAGAGGTTTTACTGCCTTAAACTGCGTGTGAGAAGATCTAATTTACCCAGGAGCTTTTGCATGCAGGCTGCAGTAAGACCACAAGGTAGTTACAGTTATCACCCTTGAGTTCTCACCTTTTGTGAGTCTGAAAAACATTCACTTTTTCTGCTTAAAATGTTCTCTGATTTCCAACCAGAAATAAATTATCTCAGTGGGCCGTGTCTTTTCTATTGTTACTGAGTTAAGGCAGAATACATAAAACATATTTTTCCTTGTGTTGCAAAATAAATTTTTGCAATGCTGTTATGCTGTTGTTGGGGCCAAGGGGTTAGGGTAAACAACAGCAAAAACAGCTGAACTCTAAAAAATAAAATCTGACAAGACCTCAGTTCAGCTGAGGATTGATCCTTCTGTCACTCCTCGCTCAGGAAAATAATTTAGCATGGACAGCAAGTTGAGTATGTGTTCACATCCCCTTCAGGTCAGTGCTAAAGTTACGATTAAGTATGTGATGAAGTATTGTGTGGTATAGGAATTGTTCATGGAATTGTGACTGAGCTATATTTCTTGCCTGGAAAATTAAATGTCTGAGCAGGAGCTGAGGAAGAGCATTTCAAAACTAGGTTCTCAGGATACAGAAGAGACAGACCAAATCTGCAGAGGCATACTTAAGCATGAGGGTCAGATATTCAGGACACTGCAAGTAAGACTTCCTCCAAGCTCTCACCACACTCATCAAGTCCCAGAGCTGGAGAATTTGGGAGGGGAAGATAGAATGGTTCCATTGTGTGGTACTTGCTGGCCCAGCACTGCCCACAAAACTTTACCAGAATTCAGGCAGGCTAGGTTGGACAGAGAGTGTTATTGGATGCTTCCTCCTCTTCAGATCCTCCAATCTTTCCCACTGCATTCTGCCGCCCAGGATCTGTCACAGAGAGCCACTGAGCTGCTCTGACCCCTGGGCCCTGCATATCAGTTTAACTGCATCTGCTTCACACTACTGAGAAATCACAAAACATTCTAAAATACCAAAATTAAAATTCAGTCTTCATAGTCCAAATCCAACACTTCTGCTGCTATTGTGCACCTTATCTCTATTTCATTTTTAATATCTAATAATGATAAATGACAACAATTAGCTCTCTCTCTTATTTACATGTGAAAAATAGACCAGATTGATATACTATCAATAAACACCAATATGTCTCATGTTTTCTCCCGAAAACTTGTAGATGCTCTCTTGGCAGGGTCTGCTTTTCCAGGGAAGCAACTTTTTTCAGCTTGCTGCACTTCTGCACTGGGATTTGGAAATACTTTTGTATATCTAATATGACTTTCCAAATCATCATGCTTCTTTTCAGTAAGGAAAATCTTAATTTCAGGAAGGTTCACTTCATTTGGAAACCACAAGTTGTTCCTAGCAAGCTAAGCACTGGGCCTGACGTGAACTTGCTAACTAACATGACCTAAGCAAAGGCATCATCAGGTTGCCTCCTGAGCTGGCAGCAGGAGGTCACATTGTCAAGTCTGCAGAGTCCAAAAGCAGTGTGAGCAAAGCTTTCCTGAGAAATAGAGATACATTAACTCAAGGTTCAGAGTACAGAGCAGCTATATGAATGGAAACCTCTGATTAGGGATTGCAAAAAAGAGGTTAATGTTTAGCCGGCTTATCTGCTGACAAAACATTGCCAAAGATCTTCCTCAGCTTCTGATTTCTAAATGGTACACAGCACAGTCTGGGTATCACAGGGCAATTTTGTCTGAGTCTTACTGAGCTGTAAGAACAGCGATGACTATATTTTGTTTAGATTTAGCTTCTCTGGTTTTTTATTCTATCCCTGACTTCAGTGTTCAATAATGCATACGAGGTATCCATTCTTTCAACATCAGAATAAAGTAGAAAGGTGAAAATGGTTTAAACCTTTTTCAATGGCTGAAACCTTGTGAGTGTGGGATCTAAAAATGGCAGATAAATACTTCTGAGCAAATAAATTAAAAACCTGCTGAAGACTGCATTAGGAGATGAGAGTGTGCATTGCTGCAGTTAGCCCAGCAGCCCTGTATGCAAACACCAGAGCTCGTTTTTGTGTTTGAAGTGCACTTTGTTGCACTGCCAAGGGATATGCAACACCCTTGTGTTGAGTTCTGATACTTCTTTGCTCGTCTTTGAGGCAGTGGAGGAGCTGGAAGAGGCTGGAACAAGCCGTTTTACACATGCCCTGAAGTGCAAATGACACAGTATGTTATGTGTCTGTGGTATATGCACAGTGTGTTGCTGCTGGCATCCACCAGGACAGACGTCTGGCAGGGGGACTCCCTTGCCTGTCCTTGCCATTGCTCCTCATTAAGCTTCTTCGAGGAATTACTTTACATGAAGGACTGATCTGGGCCACAGCTAGGAATGCAAGGCTAAGTGCTCTCCCGTACTGTCTGCTAAGTCACAGCACTAAGCCAAGACATTAGAAACACCAATCACAGTAATTTTTTGTTAATCAGATTTTTTAATTGAGTGTCCAGTAACCGGGTTTTTAAAATTTTGCTGTCACCCCTTTTGCTTATGTTCTGTTGCAGTTTCATTCTTCTAGGATTCTTGCAGAAATGGTGTTGACTTGAAAACCCATGTCAGTTTGCAAAAATCACTTTTTACTTCTGGATTAGTGTATTCGGCCTATTGTGCAGGGCTAAAGGAGGGAGCAGGTTGATTCTGCTTATTTATGGGCATGGAAAATAAATAAATGCTATTTACCTGAAGTAGAAGTGGGTTGACTCCATCTATGTGCATTTGCTCAAAATTGCATCAGTGTGAGATTTCACAGAACAAACGCCAGTGAATCAGGTCTCTGTTTGAACTTCTATTCCTGGTATCATTGGCAAAATTTTCTAGGACAATGGCCAGTCCTGGGACCTGTGCATTCAGGTGCCCAGAAGACTTTTTAGGACCATGGTTGTATTCTCTGAGATATTTTTGAGTGGCGTTCATGGTGACAAAAGTGCTTGGGGTTTCAGGGAATTCAGCACATTCCTGACTACCAACCCTACTTAGTTGTTCCCATCTCCAAACGCATAGGAATGGATTTAAGCAGACTTCTGATTCCATTCTACCTTCTGGTTGAGTTCTATGTACTCGGGTGCTGGCTCACTGAACACAAGGCATCTTGGAGGTACAGGTGTTTTTGCAGTAGTTTGCAGGTGAGGGAGGCTAGGCTGGTTTTTGCAGCTGTCCAGAAACAACCTGACAGCATTAGACTGCCCATGTGCTGTTTTGACTATAAATAGTCTCTCTGCTTAGCCAGCTCCCTCCTTCTGCTTCCCCATCTTCCACCTGCCTAAGACTCCTCTTTCTGCTTTGCTGCAGTCTCCAAGTGCCAAAGTGCCTTTGCTCTGTGCTTGTTCACTGCTTGGCACTGTGTCCCAGTGTGCAAGCTGACTGCCAGCTCCTGCAGTAATAGCATTAGCTGACTACCACTGCTCCATTGCTGGAGCAAGAGAAGGTGCAGGCTAGGGGTCTTAACTGGACTGCTGTGTCCTGTCATTAAAAGAGATGTGGTGAGAGCAAAAAATAAGGTATGGCACTGTGGATTTGATATGCTTATCTGGCGCAAGAACCAGAATGTCATGGACTTTGAGCAGAGCTTTTAGATGACACAGCAGGAGTACTAGTGCACAAAAGCAATCTTCAAGAGGAAGACAACTTATTCCCGGTCTGTAAAGGGTCCCTTACAATCTGCTTCCTATGCTAATGAGCAATGAGAAAGGAGGCAACATATTAAGAAAATGTCATTTGATCACAACAGAATGTATGCACCTCCACCTGGATGACAGTCCTTATTGGTGTTAAGTATTCATATTCCTGCAGGTGTGTTCACCCTTCAGCATCTGTGGTATGAGCAAAGAGAGAATATACCAGAAGCTGCTAAGCCTAACACATATTTTTTTAATAAAACTGCTCTCTATCTTTGTATTGGACAGTAAATCTGGCTTTAATAGGGTATGTATAAGCCCACCACAGACATGACTATACTCAGTACTTTGGTGATGGAAGCAGAACAAGAAGTAATGGGTTTGCCCCTTTTTCTTCTGTAGAGGTTGAGCATCAAGAAATTCAACAAATTAATTTAAATTTAAGCAAATCAACTGGAAAAATAATCGAAGGAGTTAATAAAGGAGATAAATAGAGAACAGACATATCAGACTCCAGAAGAAAGGAGCTAAAGGGGCTCTGAGAAGAAGCTTACAACAATATAGATCCCTACATGACATAGTCATAGTCTGAGAAAAATCAACAGTAGTCCAGACACCTCCACAGCAATCTTAGTGAAGGCTGTACCTGCAGGTGTCTTTAGAAAAACACTGGGCACAAACATTTACATGTGAAGATAAATCCAGGATCTGTGCTTGAGTACCTGATAAAAAGGTTTGACTTTCAAAAGTGCTAAACCTTATTTGGACTTCCTAGAGTAACCAGCACTGGAAAACAAGGCCAGTTCCCTCTACAGTCACTTGTAGGGTGCAAAAGCTCGGCTCCTGCTTCTCTCTTACAAATATCAGTCCTGGAACTCCACTGCATTTTACCTGAGAGGTGGTCAGCCACCAAAGTAGAGCTTTATCCAGACTTAATGTTTATGACACTATACCCAGTGGCAGGCCTTCCTGCCTTGCAACGTATCTCTCTTTACATTTGAAATATCTCATTTAGGTTTTTTAAAATTTTAACCATTTTTTATATTATGTTGAGGAGGTATTACAGTAGCAGTTAGATGGAAGGTGTTGAGTACCTTACACCAACTTAGCCTCACTGTTTTTAGGAGGTGGTGAGAGGACACAGCAAGAGGTGTGGGCATTTACTGTGATGGGGAAGGCCAGTGGAAAGGGATAGCAAATCAAAGATAACACATGACTTCTTCCTAAGGGCAAAAATAAAAGAAAAAGGAAAAATTAAAGTGAAAGACACTGAAAAACATGTCACAGAAGAAAAGAGAAGTACTTGTCTTGGCTTCCATGATTTCAACTTTCTGCCTTGATGTGAGCTACAGAAGAATTGTGAAAGCCTAAAAACTCCCTCAGGTTGAGAAAAAAGAATCTGTTGCAGTCTAGTTATTAACATCTCTGTCATAAACTCAGATCAAAGTTTCTTGTCTACAATGGCAGGCAGTTCTAGCCTTTTTAACTTTTTAACACTTAATATCAGACCTACCTTCCCTCTAAGGTCCAACCCTTATTCTCAAATCTGTCCTTGGAGAAGAAGTGCAGGTGATGGCAGATGGGTCAGCTTGGGGAAGAGTGTGTACTGCCAGCCAGCTGTGTTCAGCCCACACCTGCTCTTGGCTGTCACTAGAGATATTGGAACTTCTCATAGGTAGATTTAGGAATGAGCTTTGTATGCCTATGGATAATAAGTGATGGTCAGTACAAACGGATGCTTCCACATCAGCTAGTGTTCAGGACATCGCAGAAAAATGCAGCCAGAGGCTGATGTCCAAGAACCCTGAAGAAATTAATAAGGAATGTTTTAATGTAATTTAATTATAAATCCTGTTGGATGTAACTTTCTGTTCAGTATATAACTATCTTCAGTGGGTATAAAATCTAAGTTGGAAGTAATCCTTTTGGTATAGTGATCTGATAAAATGAAAACCTAAGATGTTTTATTTTCCTTGTCTTCAGCAAGGACTTTCCTATAAATTAATGTAGTTACAGACCACGAGCCTTGTGCCACTTCAAGGATTTTCTTTACTGAAAAGTATTGTTTATAACTCTCCACATAGAGAAATCAAGCAAAAGCTTAAGGTGGGTGACTGTGCTCAGTGTGCAAGCATAAAATAAGAGTGTGACAGAGCAGTAACTACTAAAGGTTAACAGGGACTCAAGTGGACACTGGTCAAGTATCCTCTAAAAAACAAATAATCTGAGGCACATTTAAGTCAGGATATCCCCAAGCTGCAGTAGTTTAGGCTGGGAGAATGCTTAGGGCAATATCCTATGGCCTGACACTCCCCTACGGGCACTGCTCTCACTGATTTTTTTCAATCTATCCTTACCAAAAGTAAGAGTTGTTTTGTCTCCTCATTTTTCTCTCCCCAGAAGAGCAGAAAAACAAAGGATTAAGGGGAGAAACTAAGGAGTAACACTGAGGGTCTCAGCACAGAATGTTTCCAGTTAAAGATGTTCTTCTGCAATATGGAAGCCACAGCAGAAAATTTGTCCTCTCACCTGGGTAAAAATGGAAGCCCCTTCTTTGGGCTACAATTGCATGTGGATTTCTTCTTCTATGGTTTTCACAATTAATGCCTTCAGTAAATTTTACTGCAGAAGTGGTGAACTGTGGTAACTACAAAAACTTCTAATGAACATAAAAGAACCAAAACATTTCTAGCTGGCCTTCCACTACCAGTGATGTGATACATGTGACTTCACAGACACAGGTAGCTTGAACGAAGCTTTGTGTAACCTGACTTTCCCCTGTGAAACCATGCTGTGAGATTGAAGGCTCTCTCTATGTTCCTTGCATTATCCAGGGCAGTTGCTGTAATTATATTTTTCATGCCTCTGGTCCCTAGGAGTCTAAGAAGCATATTTTATTAGAAGAACACTAGAAAATTACAATGAAAGATTCCATCTCTGCAATGAAGACAAGTCTGCTAGACAAGTGGTTTATTTTGTTGTCTTTTGAATTTTCCCATTCATATCATAAGTCATTACAGGATATTTTGGTTAGGTGTCTATGGCCTCTCTGCTTTTCCAGATTTTGTTCCAGATTGGTTCAAATATGCCCTAGAGAAAACTTTTACTGTGATACGGTTGTTTTCACATGTGATGTTACCATGGTCCACTCACCTCATCTCACCCGTCCTCAGAGGAAGATCATGCCTTGATTTTACTGTTTGTCCTCCCAACAGAACAGCTGGTTAAAACACTTGAAATTTGTTCTTTTATGCAGCTTCTTCTCTGACTCTTTCTAACCTTTGTCTTGAAACTGCCACATAACTACCTCAATTGAAGTGTTCTGTGTCACATAGCTTCCTGTATTTCTTGAGAGCTGATGAAGTAATTCCTTTAAGTTGATGAGCTGCCATGCTTCATGTCACAATATCTCTTTGGAAAAGAAGCCAGCTAGGTATCCTTTGGTACCCTGAAGCATATTTTTTATAAGTGCCAGCTCTGCAGTACCAATGGCATGCGATGAAAGTTTCTAGAAGCTTCCAGTAAGGTCTTTTTATAAAGGCTTGTCATTCATTGTCGCCTTCTCTTTGAAGGTTTCCAGTGCTTGGACAAACTGAACATATTTCTCATGCATTTTTCATGTGTACAAGGTCCTGCAAGGCTCCTGCTTCAGTGTGGCCTTCAACACAGAAGGCACCGACTGCCACTTCTGAAATAGGTGTCTTCTCTATCACATTTTTCTGTTCACATCACAGTATTTTTGGCTGTGTAGTTAATGTTGGAGATGTGGCATAGTTATGCTACATCAAAGTAAATATCTGGCTCGTTTGTGTAATAGTAACCACGAAAATTTACTTTCACCTAAAGATTCTAGGGAAAGAAGTGAAGATAGTTTAGCAGTGTTTATAGTTTATAAACTGACTGAATCCATTTAGCACGGATTTGAGTTTTCTTACTTCTGCCTTCTCAAGGTCAGATCACAAGCCTTATGTGGTCAGTGGCTCGGTGACACCACTTCCAACTGCAGTCCTGCATCCCTGAATGGTTGCAGAAGACAATGGGGATTTCTGCCATGATTTGCATCAGCCTTCCCCCAGCAATTATATCTATGTTGCCAGAATATCATCTGCTATGATGCAACTTCCTAGGAATTTTGTTTATATATCTGTCTGGTAACATTGGGAGTTGCCCTCAGTTCTTACCCCAAATGTTATTCTTTGCCATTCCTATCAACCTAGTGACATACCAAATATGGCAAAGTAGCTCTAATTACTTTTATTAATATCCATTGTTGGCACTGATTGCCAACATGTTTTGCTGTTGTTAACTCAGTTTATATGTCTCTTTTTGCAGACCTTTGATGCTGAGCTCTTTTTAGTACTTTGAAGCATTAAGGGTCTCTGGCAAATAGCTTGCCTGATTTCTGAGGAAGTACCATGCTACTCATCCAACTGTTGGCTTCTGTGACAACATGATCTGTTTTCCATTCTCTTTTCCACTCCCATAGTCGGTTGTTTGGCTCTTGTAAGTTTGGCTCCTATAACAGCCAAACTCTTTCATCTATTATTACATATAACAGGTCTGGAAGATACTTCTGCCCACCAAAAAAAAAAGAAGACTAAAACATAATGGTAATTTACTCACCTTCCAGCTTCCTTGATGGAACATAAAATTTAATTCCTGCTGCTATACCTTCAGTTTGCCGTACTTCTATGAGGGGACTATTTCTTTTGGCTCTGGGATTGTAAGGGTCATATATTTTATTAAAATCAGAGATTTCTCATTCTCTTTTTTTCTCTCTCTCTCTACCTGAATGTCAACCTTCCTCTTTCCTTGTACTCTGCTTTTAAGTTACACTATAATTCTAGTTTTGTGAGCATGTTATCATATGATTTTAATTTGATTTGTTTTGCTGCAATTTCACTTTCTTTCCTTGCAAAAGACTTGAGATACTTTTGTGATATAAATCACAAAGCCATATCCCACTGTCTGTTTCACTTTTGGCTTCATCTCCAGCATCCCATTCTTCAAACTCAACACCAGTGTATTCTCATGAGCATGGAATCAAGCAAAGGGGACAGGAGACCCTCAGAGATGAGCAAGGAGTTTCTACCAAATCTCAAACAGAAGAGAAAAATTGATGGGGTGTGGAAAAAGGACAGGCCACGTGGGACATCTATAGTCACATTGTCAGAGGATGTAGCAATCCAATGCCCATGTGGAATTTAGTATATAATGGGAAATCAAGGACAGCGAGAAGGGCTTCTTCAAGTACATTAGCAGCAAAAAGAAAAGTAAGGAACATGTGGCGTCACTGCTGAATCAGACAGGTGTCCTGGCGAAGGAAGACAGAGAGAAGGCAGAATTACTGAATGCCTTCTTTCCTTCAGCATTAACTGCTGAGGCCAGCCCTCAGGAATGCCAGACCTTGGGGCAAGGAGAGGTAGGCTGGAGAAAAGAAGACCTCCCCCTGTCATAAAGCGTTTGGTGACAGATCAACTGTGCAGACTTCTAAAACACATAAATCCACAGGTCCTGATGAGATGCACCCACAGGTGCTGAGAGAGCTGCAGATGCTGCAGCTAAGCCACTCTCAACCATCTTTGAAAAATCACAAAAAACAGGAACAGGGCCCGATGACTGAAGGAAAGCCACTGTTACTCTCGTCTTCAAAACTGGCAAGAAGGAGGGGGATCCAGGGAAGTACCAGCCAGTCAGTCTCACCTCCATCCCTGGAAAGGTGATGGAACAGAACATTCTGGAGGCCATTACCAAGCATGCAGAAGAAAAGAATATCATCAGGAGTAGTCAGCAAGGATTCCCCAAGCGGAAATGATGCTTGACAACCTTCTGGCAGGGCAGGACAAGTAGATGAAGGGAGAGCAGTGGATGCTGTCTGCCTCCACTTCTGCAAGGCTTTGGACACCATCTCCCATAACATCCTCACAGGTGGGCACAGGAAACGTGGTTTAGATGAATGGACAGTGGGGTGAACCAAGGACTGGCTGAATGGCAGAGCTCAGAGGGTCAGGATCAGGGCAGTAGAATCCAGCAGTCAGTGGTGTTCCCCAGGGATCAATACTGGATCCAGCCTCACTCACCTTGCTTTTCACTGGCCTGGATGAAAGGATCCAAGGCACCCTCAGCAGGTTTGCTGGTGACACAAACTGGGGGAGTGGCTGATACACCTGAAGGCTCTGCTGCCTTTACCTTGGTAGGCTGGAGAGCTGGAGAGAGAGAACCCTAATGAGGTTCAACAAGGGCAAGGGCAGGGTCCTGCAGCTGGGGAGGAATAACCCCAAGTACCAGCACAGGCTGGGGCTGCCTTGGTGGATCTCAAGGTGACAGTGAGCCAGCAGTGAGTCCTTGTGGCCAGGAGGCCCAGTGGGATCCTGGGCTGCACTGGGAAGAGTGTGGCCAGCAGGTCAAGGGAGCTGATCCTCCCCCTCTACTGGGCCCTGGTGAAGCCACACCTGGAGTGCTGCATCCAGTTCTGGGCTCCTCAAGACAAGAGAGACAAGGAACTCCTGGAGAGGGTCCAGTGAAGGGTCACGAAGATGATGAGGGGTCTGGAGCATCTCTCTTACAAAGAGAGACTGAGAGAGCTGGGCCTGTTTAGTCTAGAGAAGAGAGGACTGAGAGAGGATCTCATCAATGCATATAAATACCTCAAAGGTGGGTGCCAAGAGGATGATGCCAGACTTTTCAGTGGTGCCCAGATACTGGACAAGAAGCAATGGCAATAAACTGAAACACAAGAACTTTCACTCAACATGAGGCAGGACTTCTTTACCTTGAGCAGGGCAGAGCACTGTAACAGGCTGCCCAGGGAGATCATGGATTCTTCCTCTCCAGCGGCATTCCAAACCCACCTGGACATGTTCCTGTGTCACCTGCTCTAGGTAACCCTGCCATGACAGGGCTATTGGACCAGATGAATTCCAGAGTATCCTTTCAACCTTAACTGTTCTGGTGGTTCTAGTTTATACATGGGTTCGGCCCTTCTCTTGCATCTGCTTCCACACTGAGCTCTACAGAAATCTTCTGTTCATATGTGTGTTTTGTGGTTGTGGTTTCCTTTGAGCTACACTGACCTCATGTATGTGCAGTCCTTGGATGCCTGCTTGTTTTTGTGGGTTTGTTCCTTTGTTTCCCTTTTTTGTAGACTTTTTTCCTCATGACATGCAGAATGTCTGCAGTTTGTATCCTCTCTATTTGGGCATGCTTTCCCTGTTTATGCCACCACATTTTCTGGCAGCAGTTCCTTTTTGTATCCTATCTTTGCTCTGTCTTCAAATGGAAGATTGTGCACTAGACTAGCCCAAGTCTTTGTGGAGTTACTTGGCTGCTTTGGTCATTCTCCTTTGAATGCCATTGCCTTTCATCCTGGTTAGGAATCTAGAATGTGACTGTTTCATGTTTTATAGCTTGGTCCTTGCTCAAGTCAGTCCTTTTGCCTTCATTATAATTTGATCAGTCCCTTGTTCTCTCTTTTTTTGAGTACTCTCATTCAAAAAATAGATGATTGCTTTATGTTTCTGGGGAGCTGAGTGTGCTTTTTGAGTGATTTTAGGATTTTGGATGGAGCCTTCCAGTCTGCCATTGCTAGATGCTGCTGATGCAGGTGATGGCATTTGCCACCATCTAATACTATATCTAGTCCTTAATTTTAATTTCTCTTTTTTTTTAGCCAGCTTCTTGCAGTCTTTTAGTTGTTCCATCACAATCAAAAGAAAATAGTTTTGTCAAAAGAATTGAAAAATTCATCTCTTTTCAAAAGCCTCTGATTGGGAATAAGATATTGGTCATAACCACAAGATTGTTTTCATCATTTGAGGAGTTTAGCTTTCACTGTTGGGAGCATTTCAGAGGGTTTTTTTGTGACTCTGATTTGTACTTTTTGGGAAGTCTTCTGTCTTTGTCAGCTGTATTTTTCTGAAAAATGGCTACATCTAAGTAAAGACCACAGTCGCCTTCCCTCTTATCTGAGGGACTGACTGCCAAATTGCTATAGCTTTATAAAGAGAATGAATAATGGCAACACCATCTTCTCTTAGGTCAAAATCTACAGGGAAAATTGCAAATGTTCTTCCAAACACTACAATATGCTCCAGCCTGCTAAAAACTGTGCAGTTTTATGCTGTCAGTATTTAACAATGCCTCACAAGAAAATAGTTTTTCCTCTTCGCCTACAGTATATACCATGCACCAGCTGTCTGCTCTGCTTATAATTCAAATATGGGGGACAACATGACACAGGTTTATCCATAATGTTGTGTTAGAAGTATAATGCATTGTGCTTTAAAATATGCTGAGCATAATAAAAAAGCAGTATAAAGTGCATCTGTCTGATGAGGGGGAAGGGGCAGCCAAAGGCAGAGACCCCTCTGGAGAAGTACTTCCCACTTTGCGGGAAATTCTTCAATTTCCAGTGCAAAAATGTGTCTTACAGAAAATCTTTCCCAAATCTCTGTGTTAAATCATGTTGTGATCAGAGTAATGTAATCACAGTAATTCAATGCAGGGAATTCCTCCTACTTTTTGTCTAGGTAGCAAAACATTAACATTGACAAGCAACCACACTAATGCAGTGACATTTCTGAAATGCAGGGTGGGAATAGCAATTTAATAATACATTATTCCTTGTGCTTTGGCCCTGAACTCTTTAGGGTGCTGCTGGTCCACTAAGGCAAAAGGCTCAGGTGTGTGAAGAAATCAGAGAAGTTTTATGGAATGAACAAATCAGCCTCTCAGAGAAACACTCTGCTCTTTTGTCTGTTTGAAATCTCCAAGCACCAGCGGTCTCCCATGTGCTCTGCAACAACTCTTCTGATAGCATCCACTTTCTTGTTGGCTGGATTCCTTGGCTTCTGGCAGCAACCATAGCCTTTCAGCTAAATGAATCCATAATCTGGTGTAACCTTGCTGTTTGCTGGTGAACCAACCCTTTGGCCAGGCTTCCTGCACATCACCTGAGGCTGGTGAGCAAATAAGCATGTTTGCAGGAGACTGCAGCATACAGCTACCCAGCAGAGAGCTGGTTAGTACAGTGTAAGTTATTGTTATCTTGATTATTTATGGCATGGCACTGTTGGCACTGCTGCTCAGGAAGTAGAAGGTAGGACAATAGCTTCCCACCAGCCTTCATGATCCTTGTCAGACCAAGAAGTACATGGAAGAAAAAAACCTTACTTAACCTCCAAACACTGTCCACTTCATGCTAGAGACTTTTGACACTCACCCTATGCCCAACAGCAGGGAAAAAGTATTCAGGACATGCATTTCTATGGCTGCAAAATTTTCTGTATAGTCCATAGTTTTGATAACAAATGTCAAGCAAATTATAATAATATCTCTACTGCTTTTAGATATCAATCCCTCAAACTACCCTGTAAAAAAATAACAATTACTGTAAAGAATATTGGAGATCACAGCTAAGCCTCAGGAGCTCCAGCTGGAGACTGGGAGACGGACTTACCTTCTGACTCATAACCCAAACAAGCTCCTGTACATGAGAATAGATGATAATGCTCTGGAGGAACAGAGCCAGTAAGAACAGTACTGAAAGTAGATAAGGTCAGACCAATTCTGGTAATAAAGGCTAATTAGTAAAGCAGCAGTGGAGTGTTTCAATAACACTAGCTGCATTGCATCAGAAGAAGGAAAGACAGAGTGTACCAAGTGTCTGAGGGGATGCCCAAAGGCATGAAGTCAGCACACTGAACAATTACAATTGAAGGGCTGTGTATGAGAGCTGTGATTTTATTCACTCAGCATTTATTTGGTGCCAGAGACCAAAAATACTCTGTGTGGAAAGGGAGATGTTGAATGATGTATTTTCAGCATGAAAAGGACCCAGCTGGTCTTAGGGTAGGGTTTAGATTGAAAGCTAATGTTCCAGAAAAAGGTCTAGCCCTGCTTGGAAAAGATTTTTCAAGGCAGAAGTGACAGGTCATTTAAGTGTTTAAGTGAAAATGTAAGTATACTATGTTATGCTGCAATGATGAGAAGAAATATCAGTGACATGATCTGGACCAAACATTCATATACAAGTCATTCCATGGGTCCATATCAGAATTGGCATCAAACATTATTGAGAGTAAAAATGTAATACTATAAGAGTATTTCCAAGTAAAAGAGAAGTGAACAAAGGAATAATAAATGAGTGTATATCACTTATGTTTGCTTTTGTGTGTCAACAGCTGTGCCTTTTCAATGAGAAAGAGTAGGACTGAAAATGCCACATTTCTTTTGCTGTAGAGTGCAGTGGCCTCGAATGTTAGCCTTCTCTGTGGGGGTTGAGATGCAGCTGCTCAGACCTGCAGCTGTAAAGGAAGAATGAAAGACAGAACTTAGTTTGCCAAAGGGGTAGCTTTTGCCAAAGGGGTGCCTGGAGACTCCAGTGAGGAGAGCTGATTGTCTGGTGATACAAATGCTGACAGCACTTCAGCACTGCAGACATAAGAGTGGTCACAGCACCACGTAGAGACTCCATGCCATGGGATTGCCAGCCCAGAGACAAGGGTGACTTCTCTTCACATCATTGCCACTGTCATGGTAGCTACAGGACCTAGCTACACAGCCTCTCCATGAGGGTCCCAGTGATCCAGCAAATCTCTGCCCTAATGAATAGTAAAAAACATCACTTGTCCTGGGAATTTCTTTTTTCCATCAAAAATGCAGGCTATAATACTCTGCAGACTAGGGAGACTAGAATGAGTGAAGAGCTAATGAAATGGAGAGATTATGTAGGACAAAACCCTCTCAGTAAAAACAGGTGGGAGTGATAGGATTTCAAGACATTCTTTTCAAAGATTTGTAATTGTAGCATTTTTTGGTTTGGGGGTTGGTTTGGTTTTTTGTTTTTGTTTTTGGGTTTTTTGTTTGTTTGTTTTCTTTTATTAACACCCAGGTAACATCAATTATTAATTAAGACATGAAATTAGGAACCTTTTGTAAAAAAAATGTAGTCTTTGCTTTTCACTTAAACTGCTAAATGCTTCTGAGACTTCCTCTTCTCTTCCAGGAAACCCACAGGACCAGAATGCCACTTCCACTAGATTTAGTGCAATTCCACTTGGTTCTTCCTCTCCTCCCCCTGTACCTGCCAATAACAATGCTACAAAACATGGCTTCTCTCTCAAAAATGATAATTCACTTCAGACCAACCTAAGTCAAGTAAATGTTATCTACAGCAGTCTTGGTGTGCATTTTTTGTTACAAAATGGGAAATGGTCAAACCCATATTTAATATAGAAACATGAATTTGGAGGGATTATTTTACAGTATTGATTTGATGTTGATCTATAGCAGAGTTGGAAAGGAAACAGGTTTTTTCATTAAAGCTTTTCAGGGAAAAATTGGTGATTTATTGACTTGTGAACACTGTTCCAGTCTTAGGAGTCTAAACTCTTCTTCCAAATAACTAGTGTAGAGGAAAGATATCATTCCCATATTCCAGGATGACAAGATAAGATCTTGATGAGAGAGGCTTTCTTTTAGAGTATCCAGGAATGAGGATATTTGCCTGGGCACAGCTGACCTAGCCAGCTACAGGGTCCCAGCTGTGGTGGGTGCTCCACCCTGGACTCACAGGCATTCCAGCTGTAAGCACATCCCTTTTCCTGGGCCCTTCTGAGGAGGTGCTCAGCAGCAGATGAAAGCAGGTGATGTGGTGGCCGCTCTCCCTTCTCTCCACACTTTTTTATATTCAGTAGGCTCAGGCTTTTTGTATTCATTAGAGTATATGTGTGACAATGAGCTGCAAAGTTAAATAGGTAGGAGGAGGCAAATTTGTGAATTCCAATAAGACTCAGTCATGAGTTACTCCCTGGACAGCACTATCATTTGGATGTCTACCTGCCAGCAAAAAATATGTTCAAATTTAGAATCTCTTATTAGAAAATCAGATTCAGAAGAACCTACACTGTCAAATGACAAGCCATGAGCAATAGCGGTGCCTGGCAGTTGAGTTCTGATGCTTACAGAGACATTTAGCCTAAATCTCTGCAGCCTTTATGAGCCATGAAGGAAGCCTCCCATTAGCTGGTGAGGGATGACTCACACTCACACGTCTTTGTGATCAGCCCCTCTGGAGCAGAGTGACTGCAGCAAAACTCAGAACAAACCTTGTCAAGGTCCCAGTTCCAGAGCCCTTCATATTCATTCATCAGTGTGAGCTTCACTCCTCGCCATCTGTGCTGCACTCTGCACTAGGGCTCAGCAGAGCACTCCAAAAAAAAAACAGCACATCTTTGTTGTTGACATTGTTGAAAACACAGCTTCATCTCTGCTCCCTGGCAAAGCTAATCCTTGACCCACCTGCACCTGCAAAATTTTACAACATGATGGCAGAATGTCTTCACTGGGTTGGCCTCAGCCTGGAAGAGCCTAGTTCAGGCCTAAATGAGGGGTACCATCAGACAGGGAGGAACTGTGACTCCCAGATCTCCAGACATCCCTTTCTTCTAGCTTTCCTCAACATATCCCCTCAACACTTACTAAACAATCTCAGCTTTGACTGCAGACTATGGTGGTCTTTTTGGGGTTATACACCACTGTCTGGTACCATTGGGATTAACCATGTGAAATTGCCAGAATGCAAAATTTGGAAGGATGGAGCACCATGTCTAAGGTGACTGGGTGGGAACAGGGAGCCTCAATGGAACAACCTTACCACGTTTTAAAAAGTCACCACATTTAAAAGTCACTCCCATGGAAAAGGTGTCAGACAATATGGCCTTAATGGACTAAAGAGGCAATGGATATAAAAATAGAAAAAATACATTGTGGTCACAGAGGTGATAGATGTTTGCAATGCCACACTGAATACTCTGTGTATCCACATGGTCCTCATTGCACAGTCAAGGTTACCAATTTTTGGGCAGGAGCTGCTGATGCTCTATATCCGTGCTGCAGTCAGTGGGCCATAGCAGGACAGTGCTGAAAAATTTATACAATCACAAGCACCTGCCACTCAGATGGGAGGCAAGTGTCACTGCCACCTGTGCAAGGTGCCCTAGCAACAAACAACCCCTGAGCCTGGCTTGCCCAGCAGCCCCTCTCACCTGCTCCCAGAGGTTTGGTTTCCCTCTGAAACAACATCTCACGAGTCAAAAGGGATAAAGATCCAATGGTGAAGGCACACTTCCTCTGGCTCCTCATCTTTAGTGCTGAGAGGTGAGGACATGGAGGCAGCAGCTGGACTCCCTTGTCTATTGGGCTTGAGACAGAGCCCTAGGCCCAGCCTAGATGGACACTGAACATAATACAAGAATAGCTGTACTATGAAGATCTCCTCACCAAAGACTCAGTGCTTCTTGCACATTTGTGTAACGATTCACTGAACCTTTAGGTGGAAAATGTTGCATTAAACTTCTGAAATGCAAGCTGACACAGCTCATCACAATGGCTGTACCTTGTGCCAAGCTGCTCTGCCATCTTGTGGGAGATGATGAAGTCCTGAGGGCATCTGGGATGTCTTTGAGCTCTTCAGCCCCAGCTCGCCCCTCAGTGCTCCTGCAATATGCTAGTTGTTGTTAGTATAAAAGTTCAAGATAAGACAAGTGTGTTTAATGAAAGAGTCTTGACAACCCACAAGCAGTGTTTTCATTTCAGGAAAGCAGTGGTGTCTCTTGCATGTGTATGGGAGAGCCCATGACTTACACAGATAGTCTTGAAAGACTTGTGGAGCCAGTGAACCCTTGCACAGTTCCAGATCCCCAGTGGCTATGTAGAGCAGATCCTGGAGCAAAATCCTCACCCTACAAAGACAAGCTGAGAAAGTTGGGGCTGTTCAGTGTGAAGAAGAGAAGGTTGCACAGAGACCTCATACCAGCCTTGCAGTATCTGAAGGGCCTACAGGGAGAGGAGCTCTTCACTGGGAACTGCAGTGATAGGACAAGGTATGAGGGGTACAAACTGAAAGAACAGAAATTTATGTTACGTATTAGGAAGAAATATTTCCTTATAAGGGTGGTGAGACACTGGAACAGGTTCCCTAGGGAGGTTGTAGATGCCCTAAACCTGGCAGTGTTCAAGTTGCATAAGGCTTTAAGTAACCTGGGGAGGTGGCCCTGCCCACGGCAGGAGGGCTGGGACTGGATGATTTTTAAGGTTCGTTCCAACCCCTAACATCCTATTATTTTATGATTCTGTACATCAGCTCTGCATTTCTTCTTGAGAGGAATTAGTTGGTCCATGACTCAAAGCTCAGGAGTTAACGAGCATAATAGCAATGCTGAAAGGGTCAAGGTCCACAGCAACCCATGGAGAAGTGCGTTAGTATCCTTCCTCCCCCTTGAAAATCTGGAATACCCAGTCCCTCACAAGCTGGCAATGCCATAATTGGAAAAAAGTTTAGCTATTCCTGCTTTGAACATTCTTGTGTGAGGAGTGGGATGGAAATGTTCCTTTTAACAGTGATCCCAAGACAATGCACATATATGGTCTCATCCTGGCGAGTTAGAGAAAGAGCTGCCCTGCTCTGAGCTCAGCAGGGGATTTCCAGAAGGATGAGAACTTTTCTTCCTGTCTCTCTGATAAATCCACCCAGTGAGTTCATGTATTCCCCCCTTTACTCAGCTGCAATCTTGCCCATTGGAACCAAGGGCATTCATTAACCTCCTCCACACTGCCAAGTGCTGCTTCGGTGGTTCAGCAGAGCTTAACCAACTAACTGTCCAGACTTTCTGGAATTTGATTAAATTCCCAGAAATCTAGGTGGCTGACATAGCAGGACTAAGCATGCCACTAACCACAGACCTGGGGTCCACTTCCCATCCCCTGCTTCTTACTTTCCAGTAATTAATCCCCCTATCTAATTTCTCCCCATTGGTTCACTCACAGAGTTGAGAGTTTCTTGGTAATTCTACCTGAAGGGTATGCAATGCTACACTGCAAGTTGCTTTTCTCCCATGTTAACTAAAACAGCCTCCTGCACTCAACAAGCCATTTTCTGACACTATACTCTAGGCTGTATCTGTTATACTGGAGGATATTATTTAGAACCACTGCATGTGCCAACAGTTACATTTTTAAAACAAAGCAAGTACAAGATAAAGAAATGCAAGAGCAGTAACTTTTTTTTTTTAAAGAAAGCTTCTCTGATTAAGAGACTTCCAGTAAAACTCAGCTGCTGGGTAGGAAGAGCAGGTGGAATTTTCTAAGTCATTATTGAGGCAGCTTACCAGCAAGATTAGAAGGGGTCATAGTATTTTATCAAAACTGACATCTTGATCAGATGGTACTCATTAGTTACGATGCATAAAATACAAATATTTTTCTTAGGTGAAGTGAGCAGAGTTCTTTTAAATTACTTTCTCTTTGTTTCTGGGGTAAACCACATCTTAGTCTAGGCTGATAACAAGTAAACTAAGGTGAAGTATTGCATGCAACACCATTGCTACCTGCAGCAAGCACCTGCACAACTTTCATCACAGGAAAGATAGTAAGGTAGGAACCCTGTTCTTGCTGCACCAGAGGAGATACTGCATTACTGCAATCACTGTGAAATGGCAAATGTTATTTTAATGATGCCCATCTTGGTAGTTTCCCAAGAGTGAAATCAATATCTTGATGGTTAAACTGAAGCTACTGTTATATTAGTGAGAACATATGTATGACCTCATTGACAGCACTCAGAACACTGAGCTGAGAGAGGCCAATCTCCCTTTTGAAAGGCTGCAGACGTCCAAATCCATCTGCAATATAGAGAAGACGTGTTCATTTAGATAATGCTAGAAAACAGCAATAAAGTAGAGATAGCTAAATGTTCATTATAGGCGAGGTTCCTTCTGCTGCTTTTGAGCTTAAGCAGTAAAAGGTCATACTATCTCTAATTGAATTGCTTTGTATTGTTCCAATCTACATAATGTACTGTTTACAAATAGAGCATCATCTTAAGCACTTTGTGCCATGTGGCCAAACATCGAAATTTTGTTCTTTATTGCACTTGTGCATTTCATAATTAAGTAACTGTGGTATCAGAAAACTGTTGGTCCATTTAGAGATTTATGCTACTGTGAATGGACTGTTTGTTTGTGTATTTTCATTTTACAATCTTTGATTACTAAAATATGAAATTTGGGTTAAAATTACATCAACATCCCCCCAACACAAACGCATAGCTAAACCCATAAACAAAATCTAAACACACACACACAAAAGCACAAACAACAAACAAAACCCTAACCAAACAAATAACCAACAAAACAGACAGAAGGAAGAAAAAACACTAGATATGAAATGTGCAGCAAAAAAAAATCTTGTGGATTTTTAAGAATAAGCAATTTTGTTAGGAAATGTAAGAAGGTAAAAATGAATGTCTAGAGAACAGTTTCATAATTGCACTTCTGTACTTTTTTTGGCTGAATGATGACTGGCTTCTAATCACGGCAATGCCAATACAGGCCTCACACACAGGACACAGTAGGTATTATTCTGGTATGCTGAATTTAATGCAATCCTCCTTCCAACCAAAATCATCCACTGCAGGCTTAAGTTACAAACAACTGGCAGCAGAATACAGGTAAGCATTCAGGTGAACTTCTGTAAGATTTTTCACAGGTGAACTTTTTGAAAGAGCATTTCTAATCACAGGCAATATTTAAAGTGAGGATACAGAAGTTGGCAACGAAGCTGGTATATGAAAAATATTTGAAACATTGTTTGAATTCCAGTACCTATTCATCTATTGGTAAAAGGCATGAAATATAATCCAAGAAAGAATTTAAAGAAAATTTTTCTTCCATATGACTTTACCACTGCACCATGCTTGAAATGCAAGTTTTGTATATCATTTGCATTGTTATCTAAAACCAACTGTCTTCTTGACAGCCACAATTTGACATGTGGAAGGCAGCTCAGCCTGTCTTGGTAAGAACTTGAAATTCATGGTCACTTCAACTTTAGGACAAAAAGCACTCCATCTGCAAGTGTTACGTGTGTACTTCATTGAACGCTCATTAAATAGAAGTAGCTGCTTAATAATAGTAATAATAATAATAATGGTAATACAGAACTCCCATAGCAAATACCAATGGTTCTCTGAGTGGTAAAGAAAGCAAATACTGTATAAAACTTTACGTGAGCAAAAATCAAACTGAATCATAGGATGACCAGGGAAATTAGGAAAGACTATTCCATACTGTCCAGTTTACTGATAACCTGAGAGGCTTTTTTATCGAAAAGATTTTTCCACTTGAAAATTTTTTTTTCTCTTTCTCTCTTTTTTTTTTCTTTTTTCTCGATCTCTCTTTTATTTTTTTCCCATAATAAGCCTAAGTTCCAGGAAAATAATTGAATCATTCAGCAGGAGGAAAACAGTTTCCAAAAAAATTAATAAACCTCCAAATAATACTTTCAAGATAGAATTTGTTTGGAATGCAACAAATTTGTTAACTGAAGATTTTAAAACGTTTTTATTGCTTTGCTTCTGTGTATCTTCACATGATCAGTAGTTGTACATACTTTTACACAACAAAACAATATGCAAATAAATTTAAAGACGTGATGTAGAAAAAAATAAACATTATACTCAAAAATATTTAACTTAGGTTCCACATTTTAGGTAAAATTTGTACCTATTTGTATTTTTGAACAGAAAAGAAAATTAATTTTTATGTAGATGTTTGTAAGAAAGAGCAGATGAATTTCCGTCTCTCTCAGTTAAGCTGTTCCCAGAGGTCAGGACATTCACTAGCTCTTGCTTTGTTACCATCAGAAGCCCACACAGAGGAAAAGAGCAATGTCTGAAATCTTGTTATGTTTGAAAATTTATATATATTCTGTCACCTCTGACTTTCATACTCACTTTCAACAAGCACCCACGTGCTTTAAGTGTGAGTGTCATGAGTACTGAGGAACCAGATTTAACCGCCTGTAATTTACTTCTCTGTAAATGTCAGAAAGGTCATACAACTGAAGCGCTTGTAAATAGGGAAATCTTCTGAAATACTGTGTTTCTTGGGACTCAGAGGGATTTTCTGTAGATCTGGTGGCTTTATGCAGTTGGCAGTTTTGTGAGCCGTCTGGCCCCCACAAAACAGTGTGTGGGTTTGTTGGGCAATGGCAAAATGATAGTTAACATGAGCTGAGTGGGTGGGGTGACAGGCAGTACGTGTCTGCAGGGAAGCTTGGCACACGTGTACCTGGCAGATCAACTGTAATTAATGCTAAAAAAAAATAATCAAACTACTTAATCTGTAAGATGCGCATGAGCAGGAAAAATCTGAAGTCTTTTTCTCTTTTCCCCTCAGCTGAAGCCCCAGTACATTTTAACTACCATAGGGAGAAGAAATATTTTTATTGAAGTACAATAGTCACAGCTTGAACAATCTGTTCTTGCTGTATATTTGAAGTTTAGATTCTCTCCTCTGAAATTAGTGAGTTAGAAAGTGGAACACCGTGTATAAACTATTTTTGATGTGAATAGTTTTGCAATGCTAAATAAGCCTATTGATTACTCCCTGGATAAAACAGCTGAAAGTAGTTTTCTGTATATTTCAGTACTTGCAGTCTGCTCCATTATATATTGTTTCATTAAGCAATATGACTTCTAAGATCTTCGTGTGTTAATAAATATATGCAAGGAAAAAACCCACCCCCACTGCAGCAGGTTGTCCCTGGTACAGGAGCTGTAGCACCCCTTTATCAGTGTTACTTTCCTCACATTTATTTCCCACCTGTAACGCTGTGTAATGACACTGTAACATTTTTAACGTATAAGAGGTCAGGCTTGAAAATATAATCTCTCACAGATGATATTTGTGTGTCTTCCAACACATAGTCATTCCTTTTGCATGCCAGAACCTCAATCTTTATCTTAATCAAGCAGCACTTCTGTGCTTTCCTGCACCTTTGTCAGCTGCATGTGCTAAGGATGAAAACACAGTTAGCATTCCAGGTGATGCATTTTCCTGGTCTTAAAAACTGAGAGCCAGACACAGTTAAGGGACAAGGGGTTTTTACCTTGGTATTTTAATAAGAATGTTTAACAGTGCACCACTTCGCCAAGGTGGGATTGCCGCAGTGCGCACACATGGTAGATCATATATACAATTTATGGGCCTTATAAATTAGCATATCTAACAAGGGTGCCCCAAGGAGAGGCTTGGATGAATGGTATGATATTCCTCCGTCCCGAGTAATTCCCCCCTGGATGGGTCAAATCTTTGTTTACAGGATACATTCTAGAGGGGGCTTGGTTTCCCAAGGTAGCATAAGGGCTTTCTGGCCTCCAACTGCGAGGTCTTTAGGATGTTTGGTCTCGTGGCCTAACAGAATACTAGGGCCATGCTAAGTTATCAGACTTAAGGAATTACAAGTATGCATGCTAAGAGTACTGAGCATACATAAAAGGTATGTGAAAGGTATATGAAAAAAAGGTAAAAGGTCATCTTGGCATCATAGGGAGAATCAGTATGTCTTCCAACATAGCAGTGTCTCCAGCAGCTCTGATGGCTCTGTGGGCAGGGCTTATTGAAACCTATTGTAAACCAGTCAGCTGTCCTAGTAACGTGATATAGGAGGGAGATACAGCCGTCAGACAAACTATATTTTTATGGAATACTTTTCCACACTGGAAGCAGACATATCAGACAAGTAAAACTTACCCAAACTGATGTGGACACCAATATAACGCTGAACCGTGCTATGGACAATGCTCCCATGAGAGTTGTAAATAGTTGACTATCCATTTCAGTGGACTTATCCTTTGTAAGAACAGAAAAAATACAAAATGCTTACCTTCTTTGCCGTGCACATACTCCCATCCCCAAAGGCAGGAATAACTAGACAATGTACAAAAATCCCAAGAGTGTTCCCGGTTTTGCTTCCCACCTGAGAAAAGTTACTTTAATATTCAGGAAGGCCCAATGTGGCATGATGAGAAGGGGCTAAATGCAGTGTTCAAACTGCTCTCTCATGCAAGAGAGCTAATTGTAAAGCTGAAGTTTTTGTGCCCATTGTTTCTTGACACTGTCTGATAGCCTGTGATTGATTCCTGATTTCAAGCCTCCTTATTCTAGCAGTATTTTTAATATACTTGCACTCTGATTCAGCATACTCTGAGGACTATATCTATAGTTTGTTCCTTACTGTGCCTAAAATGTTCGAGATAATAATGAATTGCATCTAGGAATGACCGCTGCCTTTTTTGTCTTGAAATTAAAATACATACTGATTATCAAGTTTGAAAAGCTATTGGAACAAAGTAAAAAATGAATGGAGAATTTTGTTCACCCCCATGAACAAAACCACCAAAACTATTGGACGTGATAGCATCACAACAGGATAAGCAGCTCATCAGTCTGTCCAGCTGCCCCCAGTTATCAAAGTGTCCACAATGGGTTTCAAACCACAAACTTCAAATTTAATTATATTGAGGTGTCAACTTGACCCAGTCTTGATGTTTTGCTGCCCTGTTTGCAACACCTCAACTAAATATTCAACCTCAAGCTTTTGAGATATTGAGAGCAATATATAGTCAGAAAGACACCATTAAAGTGTCAAATTTTCCTTGCCATACCATTCCTTTCCATACCAAAATTCAGTGGCAGGGTTAGGATTAAACAGGGAAGAAAAGGGAGGAAGATCAGGGACAGTGTGTATTTCCATAGGGAATAATTCTGCTTCTTAGCAAACCCACAAAAAAAGAAAACACTGGGGAAAAAAGAACTCAAATCTATTGTTTAAAATTCGCTTCTTCTGCTAATGCAGACTTTAAGATTCAATTTTCATGACAAGCTACATGAAACTTTAATAGCTGTGGAATGTCCTTATAAATATACTTGGCTATGACTGGACTTTATAGCATATGTAGAATAGGAGATTAAAATCTGTTATTTTTGCTCTTCAGTGTATCATGTGAGAAGCAAATACAGTAAAATTACACCAGGGAAGATGATTTGCTTGCAGGACCAGTATCATGTTTATTGAAAAAAACAAAAAAAACATAACTTGCCAGAAGAATTTCTGTTAATGGATGAGGGTGGGAACTAGGTACCATAAGAATAAGCAGTAACCAAGGACTAAGATGGCTTTAAGGATCCTGACTGAAAAATTATTAGGAAACAGCTGTTAAGTTGGCAAAAATAATAGTAAAAAAAAACCCCACCAGATATAAAAGATGCCAAGTACAATCATGATCTGCACAAACCAAATCCAAAATTTAATTCAAAGATTTAATGGAACAAGAAATTAATGAAACAACAAAGACTTGGGTGAATGCCTCAGTCAAGACGGTTATAGCAGCCATTACTCATCAACTCTCTTTTAATAAAAAATGGCAATAGCCTCCTTCCTCTGCAAGGAATTATGGTTAAGTGACTTCTGCAGCTCAGAATGGCTTTTGCTTGTGCAAATCTGCAAATTCACACATATACAAAATCACAATTGGTGGAAAACTTATTTTTATTTTCTAGTCATTTTCCACTGCACTAGACTTTGACATTTTTGGAAGAAGGGACCACATCCTGTTCACACCTTACAGAGTTTGACACCTTCAATGTGACTGAGGTACCTCAGCCAAGTTAGAGGTGAGACAAGGCAGCACACACACAGGAGGGGACAAGCAACAGCACTGCTCTGTTGACAATAGTCTACATTGAGTATCAGGACCCTCCTGACAGTTCTATTCTTAGCCAACATCAGTCTTTAGGGATGATCCAGGAAAGAATGGAGAGAAAAACCATATCTGGTGTCTAATGGACCTTCACAAGATGAATGGGTCTGCCTGAGGGATCCCTGGACCATCTTTGAGGCATTTACTCATTTCTATTTCTACATAAACAGCATAGTCAGGTTACTTCAATAGGGCTTCTCCATTTTCATATAAGGCTATGGGATCCAAATAGTGCTGCTTGCATTGGGTGGGCTGGATTCTCAGCCAAAATGTGAGCATGAGGGTTTATTTTCTGTGATTTTGAAGGTCATATATCAGATTGCAGAGTCCTGGTTTCAAAAATCTGTGGCAGGGATAAAGTTGGTAATAGTATTCTGGGACTGCTCTAGTAAAAACAAATAAAAAGAAAGAGTATCACTAGTTAAGGCTCTTGTGTTGTGTGTAGGAGCACATCTGAGAGGATGTCCTCTCTGCCATTCAGCTTTTGACTATCCTCCAGAACAGTCACCAGTTACAAACATGTTTTTCAAGTGAAGCAACAGTTATGACAAGATGGAAGTTCTAAAACATAAAACCAGCTTTATAAGTAGACACCAAAGCTGCTGCTCCATTCTAGTTGGACCTAGCAGACATATGCTTCCCAGCTGCAGCTGAAAACTCTATTTCTGAGGCATCCTCCACACAGGAAGCCACTCAGTATCTCCCAGCTTTCCCTGGTGTCTCCACACGGACATGCAGCAGTGACAGAATGACAGTTTTATAACTCAGTCTTGCATTCTTGATCTCTTTGATGGATGCCCCTGTCATGGAGTTACCCAGGTAGGAGACACAGCAGGTGTAGCTGAAATCCTGTGGTGAAGAAGTCCTTCTGCACCAACTGAAATACAGAGTATGGACAATTCTAGCCTCAAATGTGTGGGGTCAGATGCTTTTCTCTGATGTTTATACCACCACCCTGTATGCTGAGGAAAACATAGTTCGTTATTGTGGCTCAGCTGACGCACATGCCCTTGTTCCTCCCAGGGACTGAGATCTGTGTCTGAATCCTGATTGGGCAGATCACAACCTCAAACTGTCTAAATGTCTGATATGATGGTTTTTTTATTTCCTCTCGCGCAGCAGCTGTACAGTTGGAGGGAAGTGACAGCACTCTGTGCAACTGCTTGCACAAGAGCTCTGGGTGATGGCATTATTGCCTCCTCACAGTCAACAGTTGTTTTCGTATTTACCCATGACACATTAATACATGCTAGGTCTGTGGGCCAGCACCAAATTTTCTTTAAAACACGTTGCAGGACAGAGCTATGGGTGCAAGCACAGACTGCTTTGCTGCTCTTTCAAATTCCTCAGTCTCATCCTAAGTTTGAACAGTTGCACTCCCATTTTTGTCCCTCGTTATATTAGATAGCAGGTTGATGATTCTTCAGGATTTTCTCCATGAGCCCTTCAGATGCAACATGTGCGTTGCTACACACAGGAGACTTCCTTATAAGCCTTTTCTAGATCTGTGCTTGTCCCTTCTGGACATCTGGTCAAGAAAGTAATTGGAAACTTCCCAGGTGTTCAGGCCCTGGAAGCACTGGACATACACCTGTTTCATTAGGATAAACATAGCCTGTAATCTAAAGTCTCACTTTTACCTGCACTAGTTCAGTCCAACTAATCTGGTCCCAGGATGAAATTTCAAGTACTTTTATCACTTTTTGATCCAATGCCGGTTCTCTATTTGCCATGTCTTCTTCAAACCAACCAGTTGAGGTCTTTTTCCTGATGACACCTTCCTTCACTGATCTTCTACACAAACTAAGCCCTTCAAGCTCTGTTTTCTCTCAGTCTAGGAGAAAGTTCCGTGTTCCAGAAACAGTGGTCCTTTTGGTCTCTAGTTATTCACGTATTCTGTAGCATTTCCATCTCACCAGTTACAAAATTTCAGTGAAACACCAACAACCAGAGACGTGCTTATGCTTATTGCAGCCATAGTTTTCAACCATCCAATGGCTGTGATTAGTCTCCCCCATAAGACACTTATATGAAACACCAGACCACAGGATTACCAAAGGTGATCCTGTCCTAACAAGTACTTTATAGGGAATAGACCCAATGCAGCTGTCTCCTTACAGGTAGACATCATCTGGAATTCTTGTTCCCAGCTGTGCAGGAGATATCTTATGTGTATTAGACCTGAGTATTGCACAACAGGCTTGGAGATCATCAAGGTCCCAGCTCCTGGGAAGCTCTGTGATGGATTCCTCCATCACAGCTCCTTCAGTGTAGAAGGTACCTCTGTGGGGGCACTGCCTTGGGAAAACAGGTCTGGTCCTTTGTGTCCCCTGCCTTGACCATAGAAAGTGAGCCTCCTGCAATACTTCTGCATCACTTCTTGTCCCTGGCCACAGCATTGCTCTCTAGAAAGGCAGCAAAAAGACAATTATACAGGAGGACTCTAGCAACAGCAGGACCTATTCTGTGATGCATGGGCAAGTGACCAAGAAGTTATTTCAGAAACAGCTATTTGCTCTGTGGGAAGTTTTTGGTCCGTGGACCATGCAGTGAGAGACTCCCCCACCCCTCAGGCTGAGCTCAAAGGTTTTTCCTGTTAAGTAAAGGAAATACACAAAGGGCAAGAGATGAGAAACAACGTACAGAAAGTTGTAGGCTTTTGTAAGCATCTTGAGTAAATAAATGTATTGCTTCCTCTTCATCTTTAAAGAGTGGAGCACTTTATGGCATCTAAGTTTGATCCACAGCTTTGTACACAAGAATATATAAACTAGACACAATTTAAATGTTATCAATTTATACAAGAAAATAAGAATCCAAATTCCCCAACTCACATCAATCTGTAGTAAAGTATACATCTGATGTAAAACTGACATCTAAAAGGTTCTTCCCTGTTTTCAGCTAGCTGCTGGACTTTCAGATCTTCTACTTCACATGTGCAAAATGGTCATTAAAAGATAGTCAGGTCTTATAAATGAAAAAAGCACCTCCAAACAACTCTGACAGTAAAAGTACATGTTTCTAATGAAACAAACATACAAACAAACAAAATCAAACAGACAAAAACCAAACCAAAATGAAAACCAAGAAACCTGCTGATAAGCCTGACTAAAATAGCAAAGGACGTGTTGATACGACTTACACCAGAAGCATTTCTGTCATAAGGCAAAAGCTTGGTTTGTATATGTTTACGTCCTTTGTATCAAGTTCTATATGGGAGTTGTCTCATTACTTACTGTGAGAAAATATCAGAGGCTTGAAGAGTAAGCCACAAACTGCTATTTTTGAAATTCTTGTGGGGTATTATTTCTCACTTGACCTTTTCTTGAGGTACTCTTAACCTTAGGTGTGTATACACTCATTAGTACTGAGTCTAAAGTCAATCTCCCCATGCCTAAATTTCTGAGGATTCCCTTGGAGTCTTAGAAGTGTTTCAAGACTAAGACCAAGTGGGACTTTTTTTGAAGGAAAGTACATCAATTCTGCCTTGAATTTCAGCTGGGGATAGAGTTCAAAATAATACATGGATTTCTTGATACCTCTGCAAATACATGCACTATATATATTACATGTATGCTATGCATGACTGTAATGACTGCAAAATTTTCTGCTGCTGGTTAACACACTTTGTGTTGGAAGAATGAGAAAGCAAGATCTATAATTTAATTTTGTAAATAGACAGGTTTGGGCAAGCCAGGGAAGAGCTGTGGTCTCCAAGATAAGCATTCACCTGTGGGGTGAGTATTTTGAAGCCTGCCAGTTTAAATCTCATTAATTCTTCTGACTGCCTCATGCCAATCACTGGATAGGAGGCTTTCACAGAAAAGCAGCAAGACTTTTCTTTGCGTTCTTTGTGTAGACAGTATTTTGTTGGTTCCAGCCACATGATTTGAAGGACTCATTACCAAAAAAGAACGTCTGAAGAGCTGTCTTGTTGTCTGTCGCTGTCAATAGCATGCACACACCACAGATAATTCTGCTCAAACCTTCATCGGCCCACCCAGATTTGAGATGGAAATTAAACAGCTTTGTTCCAGGTCATGACTCTATAATCTCAAACAACTGTTTCCAATTTGCAGACTGCTGGAAGATATATTGTTTTGGGCCACAAACTTCACAAGAAAATATCTGAATATGAGACTAGTCAAACTCTGCAATGACAGGGGCTAGGTTGGAGAAAGCCCAAGTACCAGTAGAGGTGCTACTGTTGCCATCTTGATGAAGGCAAATTTTTAAATCATTACTTAGAAGCAGTGACTTGGTAAAGAAGATTATTGCAGAGATTCATGTCCTTGTCTCTTAATAAAGAAAGTGGAAAGCATGGTTATGTATGTAGAGGCAGAGGAGGGTCATGCATGAACATAAGGCAGGAAGAAGCTGAGATGCATGTGTGTGTCTGTTGTAAAAAGCTCCTGTGTGTGTCTCAGTTACAGTGGAGATATGGTCTTCCCATAATTATCTACATTTTAATGAGGAGCCTTTATAAAAGTAAAAAGTGGGATACTGTCTGTTTGCTACTCATTAATCATTCTTTCGGAAATTATGGAACAGTTCTTCGGAGAATAGGGAGCACTTCTTTTGAATGACATATTTTCCATACACATCAGGAGCAATTTGAGATGTAAAAGCAACAAGTGCAAATGAGTTCACCATACTAAAACGTCACCGAGGATTGCAGTAATAACTCTATTCCAGTTAGAAGTAGGTTATTACAATTGCTCTATCAGAGATGTTAGAACCTGATGGAGACCTGAATTACTGTCCTTACAAGAGCCAGGGGCTGGAACTTTGTTCCATGCCCCACGAGTATGTGCAGATGTGGTCATGCAAAAGTCAGAGATGACATGCACTATAATTGATATTATATTCAGCAAAAACATACAGTGAAATGTTAAGATAAATTCCTCTGGCTCTGTGTGTGTGTGTCTGTGTGTCTGTGTGTGAAAGCAAGCAAAAAAACCTACAAAATTAAACTAGATTTACAGGACATACTGTGCTATTACAAACGACAGAAGACTCTTTGGCTGTACCTTTTGAAGGGGCTGACAGCCATTCTCTGGGAAGTGGTTTGATCACACCAAAATTTAAACTTCCCTGGGAGGTCCTTTGTCCTGTCATGAGACTCAAGTTTACACATAGTCATGGTGTTGTTTAGATGCAGACTCACACAACCATTTATTAAAGAAGAAAACACTCCTGCAAGCATGAAGTCATACCAGCCTCGGTCCAGAACAATAATTCATCCTCCAAGAAAAATTACCTAAATATGCAGTTAAACTTCCTAATGTGTTCTTCAGAATTCCAGCACCTGGATCATTTGTTGTTCTTCATAATTTGATGATGACTCCATGACAAGATAATATCTGTGTGTATGAACTGCAAAACACTGTATGACAATGAACAAGTGTATGAGGAACTTGACAAGAATCAGCTCTATGCATGGTCTTTAATACTTTGTCAGTGATAATAGCATTCTGAGATACATCAATAAGGTGATTTTTAATCTCTTTATCAAGATCCCCATACATTTTATAATTCAAGTGTTTTAAATCAAAGTTTAAATCAAATTTAAATCAAATGGAGGATGCCTTGCAGATGTCAGCTATTGTATCAATACAGTTACCTGTCAACCAGACCCACAGTCATATCAAACAAGATTGCTATTTTTCTTTGATGACCTGAATTCTATGAAAATATAAGTTACGTGAACTTTTACAATTTGTAACATGTTAGTTCAAAAGTAAATAATCAAAAATGAAATTAAAAAATATTCTGTTCTGATAAGGTAAAAAATTAAACCAAGCCTATTAGTTTTCATTTTTCTAAATGCAGTCTTGCTGAAACTGACATGTTTCACATAATTGAATTCAATATTTCATCTAAACATATAATTTTTACGTTGAAGAATGTTTACTTTGATCTTTTTTGACCAGCTGTGAAACCAAAGCTCTTACTACGAATAATGTTCTAAAAATTATGTCATCAGTATTGTCAATTGCCTTGTGAGTCATCCCTAAGAGGCTGATAGCACACAGGCTGTATATCATAAATGTTCTCAGCTAAGTCTTTTTATGCTATCAAACACCATTAATATGCTGTATGTAAGTCCAATAGGCACAAGCTTTACATGACCCATACTGGGCAGCAGTAACTAAACAACAAGCTGACAGAAATGAGCCAGGGACAGAAGTCCTTTATCACTGGCACAGCCCACTCCCTATATCTATGATTCTTGCATTTTTATCTAAAAGTAAACTAGTCCAGTGAATGCGGGAAGATTAATGAAGTGAAATTTTGCAGCGATGCCATAGTTCAGGAGAAGAAGAGAGGAGGAAGTGGATACTTGAATACAAGGACAGGGACATCAGTTGTCCATGACCCATATACTGATATGGGTATAGGAGATGTGTCACAGAGAACTCATCCAGCTTTTCTTCCAGCAAGTGAAGCAAACACTCGGCTGATGCTGCATTCCTGCTCCAGGGCTTCATTTTCAGGGGCATAGCAGAGCTTGGGTGGTAGAAAACTACACTGTAAATTGGCAGTGCTGTTATTTACGCTGTTCTTTCATGTAATTTATTTCTAGTCTTGCAATGGAAAGCCTGGTATTCAGCCTTAATTAATATGGATTTTATTTATGTCACCCCTGTAGTCTGAACCTGAATATAGGAGGAAGGTAAAGAGGGGAGGAATTGAGAAAGATAGTGAAATGGCATAATAAATCCAAAAAAACACATACAATCCACTACAGACATATTTTAGAGACTGATGTGGTGGGACCACTTGCTGCCACACCACAACGGTCTGATTTAGAAGGAGAGTTTCCAATTTGTAAGCATGAGGCAGCCTTGCAATCCTGCCCATCATCAGATTGTTGTGGGCAAACAAGTGGGACATCAGTCCTGATTATAAAGCTGTCAGCACAAGACCAAGGCATTGGCACACTTAAGCATTCCTGCTCTTATCATCCTCCTTCAGTTATAACTTAAGTACCTGGTATGGTCTGGACTTTTGCTGCCTCCAAAATAAAAATTGTTTTTTTCACTCAGTCACAAAAACTAGCACATTGGTATATTATGAAGCAAAAAGCTGATACCCCCTAGATAAAGGGATTTCATATACAGATATATATATAGTGTGCTTGTGTGTGTTTATATATATACATAAACAGATAACTGCCCTTCATGCCTTTGGTCACATAATAATATGATTGAATAATTTTACGTGCTGAGATCTGAAGGCTATTGTATGAAGGCAATTGTCTGCCTAGGAATAAGCAGCAGTGACTAGCCCTGGAGTTTGTGACACTAAACCTGCTTTACTAGCCCCTTACTTTAGATCAATCACCTTCACAGGCATGTGGAGCTCTGAACTGGTACGTAATTATGTTACCCACACCTGTTCATTTAAAAAAAAAAAAAAAAAATCTGTGAAAGAGTAACTTGCCCTTGCAAGCTTGACACCAGCTCAGGACTGGTTTGCCCCACAGCCACGTGAGGCTGGCACAGGACATGAGGGCAATGCTACCACTGTGTTCTATGGCTGGGACACCAGATATAAATGTGCTTTGCAACCTCACACCTCATCTGTGTGAGATTTAAGGGGCAGGATGAGCTGGTGGGGCACAGACCCAGCACTCAGACTTGCAGGGTTGCCTGGCTTTCCCTCAGTTCAGCCCTCAGAGGTACTTTCAGCATGATGGCAAACAGTGCCCTGAAATCTGCCCAGCCCCTGGCTCATGGGCTCAAGCTGCTGCCAGCACAGGCACTGCTCCAGTGAGGAAAGGTGTCTCTACTCTAGAAGGAAACAGAGTCACTGCACCATATCTGCACTAACACTATACAGGGGCAATTAAAAACGGGCATAGGGTGGCATTCAGCTATAATATGCTTCTCAAAGTGAGCTTTGTTGCTGGGACAGGTCTTTCCATTTCTTGCTCTCAAGTTGAAACTTATGCAAATGTACTATTTTTATGTTATTAAATACACCTCAATCTACATTCATTGAAACAGCTTTTTAGCATTTTACAGGTCAAAATTAAATTTCATTTTAAACCAAACAGTCAGCAATGGCAGGCTCTTAGTACATGTGTGTATTCCCTGGTACGAGGGTAGCCAAATCAGCTTGTTCTGCTTGAGCAGGGAGGCTGAACCAGACGACCCACTGTGATACCTGCAAACCTTAGTCATTCTGTAATTCTGTGGTTCACTGATGGGGCAAAGTTTAGTTATCTACCACCTCACAGTTTATGCCTGGAGCTAATGAAGTGCACTGAAACTTCAGTATAAAACCAGGGAGAGTGGATATATTCCCCCTCTCCCACAGCATCAGGGTGAGAGCCCCGAAAAGCTGACTGAGGGTGGGCAGCGGTTTGCTGTCCATTCCGTCCGGATGTGTCTGAGAGTTCCCAGCTGACAGGGCTGCAGGGACAGTCTGCAGCTGGCTGCCCAGGATGCCCCATTGTACTGTGCTATTTAAGGCTTCTTCATTTAGCAAAACCTTTGTAGTCAGAGTTGTAGAAAAGCCAGGCTGGCAATGTTTATCACAGTCACTATAGCTTGTGCAGTGCTCTATTCTGATTAGTTTCTGATGGCTTTGGATTTCATGTCTGTACTAAATGAACTTTGCTGATTTTGAAATAGTTGGAATTGTTGACTTACATAAGGACATATTCAATTGTCAGTCATACTTCTCTGACGATAAATAACCAGACTGCTGGCCTCAAAGGAGATGGATACAGCAGCACAAACATTGTTTCTATTAACATCAGCTGGAGATTTTCCAGGTGATTTTCCTTCAGAAAACACTGATCAGATAAAATTAAAAAGCCAGTAAAGAAATTATTTGGTCATTGGTTATAGTTTTCAGTGGGAAATTAGTGATGCCTTTTATGTGATAGACGTGTATGATTTATGTTGTATTATGCTTTTGCCTAAAAGTTAAGCAATAAAAGAATCAAACCAAGATGTCTTGGCCTAATCAAGATATAGAGCCCTTCTCCAAATAATGTATTTCATGTAAAAGCATTCTTAGCATTTCCAAGATTAAATATGCAAAGTACTTCACTTCGTAGTAAATAATAACCTTTCAATTTTTGATGTTGAGCGAGGACAAAAGGTAGGACTAAGGCACTGAAACTTCTTCTCATGTAGATTTTTTTTTTTCTGGATTGAAAGTGTAATGCAACAAGCTGTAATGCATCAAGCTGTGGAAAAAATAATTACTCACAAACATTTTGCGAAGAAGATTAGCAGGGCTTTCCCAGGACTAGAGGAAGTTAGGGGCAATGGGTCATGGGTACAAAGCAGCTGCTTAAAACATCTTGTTTCACTATCTATATGACAGAGATAGAAATAGGGAAAATAATTTCTTTTCCTGAAAAATGGAATTCTTGAGGAACAAGAACTGCCTCTTGACATAGAGAGGGAATATTCATTACAGTGATGCACAACCATTACAGGGTAACAGGAATACCTCAGAGTTCAGCGTAAAGCAGACCAGTAATCTCACACTGGCCTAGTTTCCTCTTGTCCACTAAACATTAAAATACCCCCTTTTAATGTCTTTTGTTGGTGGTGGTGGTTTTGGTGTTTTTGTTCTTTTTCCAAAGAGCACGGCTCAGTCGAGGGAAGAATCAAGCCTTGCCAGAAGGAGGAATTCTTAAATAATTCCTAGGTCCTTTGGAAAATGACTGGAAGCATTGAAATAGAATATTCCAGGGGAATTTAGACATTCTTTCGCCTTGAGTATTTTTTGTTAGCTTGAGGATCTTTTGGTTCATTCTTTACATTTGTGAAGATATCGAACACTTGTACATAAGTATGCAATGGAAATAAACATCTATCCTTTGGTTTCAATATCTCATCAAATATTCAAGATTATTTAATTTCATTTGAAACAGATATTGGGGGCTTTTAGACTCCTATGGCTCAGACCCAAACAAAAAATGCATTCCTAACTCCTGCTGCAACACATTGGAAACGGAGGCCTGTTGATTGCAATCCTTGAAAGGACAAAGGAAAATACTTTAATGAGTTTAAAGATCTGTGCCTGATTTGAAAAATTTCTTTTTGCCAGTATTTTAATATCAGATCTGGGGAGCTTTCTCAGGTACTGTCTGGCTCCATTCTGATCTACCCAGAACTGGCTCTATCTCCCAAGTTGTATTTGCTTCATGTCTACACCAGGTGAAAGAAGTCCACAGCCCTGATCACCTAGCCATCCCTTGAAGCAGCTTAGTCTTATCCCTGTATTTGTGTCCCAGTTAATTCTCAAAGTCTCCTGCAATTATGAGTTTAATATCTACTTTTATTATGTACATAGTTAATTTGCCTTTCTCTACTAGCACTGCCTACATTGGTGGTAGGCATCCAGCTGGCAACAGAGACCATTTTACAGACGCTTGTAGTAGAACTGCAGTGCCATCACTGTGGTCTGCTCTCTTTCCCCAAAAGCCCCCACCAGGATGAAGATGTTGATGATGAAACAACATGATTACACTAAGAAAATCCTCAATGGACTCAACAGTCAAAACTATAAGTAAGAAAAGTACGTGGGACCTACATGCTGACTGACTTCGCATGTCCAAACTTAGATCTCAGTTTAAATGCCTGAACTCTCCTTAAGGAAGTGCATAAGGAAGTACATTCCTGATCTTTTGTTTTGGGTATCCTGCGTTGCTGGACATGGCACAGGTCTGGCCAAGACCCCATCTATCCCTGTGTCCTAGTCCTTCCAAGAGAGCCTTATTTTCTTTCTTATTGGTCAGCAATGCATCAAACTGCAGTTGAGTGTACCAAACCAGACAGAAGCACACCTAGGGCTGTGCCAACAGATGGTGAGATCCATCCTAACATTCTTCAACTCTTTTCCATCCATTCTCCCCCAGAGTCTTCTAGCATCCAAAACTGTGTGTGTTCTAAGCTAGTGAGCTCAGACTCGTGTCCAAAATACAATATAGAAGTATCTACAAAAATCTGGCTCTGTCTACCTAAAAGTTGAGTATTCAAAATTGCGACTTCTGGAACTGATTATTATAATCTTCATGAGATTTAATATGTACTCGATAATTTAGGAAATAAAATAGTAAAACGTTAACACTCTAGAAAGAACTAGAAAAGAGAAAGTTTCCTGCAGCTGCTCTGTAGTTCTTGCACTGTGTGCAAGTGGCACAATTAATCCACTTTCATATAAATGCTGGAAGAAATACTTTTGATTTCTGGGGGCTTTTATTTTGTAATTTGCAGCTACTGTGTCACTCACACAAGACTGTAGACCTATTCGTAATAAACTCTTCAACAGACTAGTTATGTTTGTTAATATTTGTCTCTGCCTGCTCATAAAAGAATAAATGATCTTGTTTATAATACAAGACAAAATCATGTTGACTTTATGGATAATTGCCAGACTGAAAAATTCAGGAATTGTTACCACTAAAATCAGTGCCAAGGGGCTGAGATTATTAATTTTAACAGTCTTTGTTGTCTTGAACTCTTCTCAATGCCTAGACATGAAAAGCAAGTTCATTTCTACTTCATCCTCATCTGTAAGAGTGGCTTTGCCCTTGCTGAACACAGGCTCTGGTGCCTCCCACATTTGTTTGTCCCAATCCCCAATTAGCAGTGGATAAGGAATATTTGCACATAAAATTAATAACTCAGCTTGCTCTTCTGGGGGAAAGAAAAGGTCATGAGCTACATTTCTGTCTTTTAATGGAAAAGGATTTTTATGTAACCTAGGTTACCACTGGTATTCTGAAAACTCAATGCTGTACACGAATTTGGCTCCATGGGGGTAATCCCAGGTGCATTGAGAGGCAGAAGGGCCACATTCCCTCGGACCTCACCGTTTCCAAGTAATGTGGAAGGTCACTCATCTCCAGGTAGGCTGATATCCTCAGTAACCATCTTGCCTTGCCCACACTACAGCTGGGAATTCCATGGAATTCCAGCCTACTGCAGTGACTTCAGCATGGCTGTGTCTTCAGTTTCTCTTTTTTCTTTCTTTGTTACTCATCTCTGTCCCTGAGGAGAGTCTCCAACTTCCAGCAGAGAGAGGAAGAAATGTCACAAAACTGATTTGCAACATGAAACACATTGTGATGAAGGCCTGGCCCTTCTGATCTGAAATCTCTCATTTGCCACTTGATTTTGACAAAACCACAAGTACCTCAAACATAGTTTCTTACTTAGCTTTCAGTCACCTGAATTTACGTAAGATCTATGCTATTACACTAATCAATTATTTTTCTCTTTTAATTCTAGTGTGTCTGCACAATGCAGACAATAAAATACTGGCAGAAGGAGCTGCAAGATAAGAATAGGTAGAGGTTTGAACATTTTTCAAATTAACCCAATTGCTTTATGTCATTTGAGAAGATAACATGCTTTTTCCTCTCACTGCTAATAAAGCTGAGGCCTCAGAAATCCCCAGAATGGGACAATTTGCTCAGCCTCAGCCATGGTATTTTTGCAATTTTCTGGGAAGAGCAGATCACCCCAAATGGGGCCACCTACACTCATTGGTGGAGGGCCAGAGCAGGCACACTCATAGACAGACATACTGTTTCCAATGTCCAGCCACAGCTGAACTGACAGTACTGACTGTCCTTCCCGACCACATCCTGAAGGGAGAGGTTTCCACCCATAAAAGACAGCACTCCTTCAGCCCAGTGAAGCCCAACAAACTTCTGAGCACAACCAGAGATGTAGCTGTCAGCCACATGTGATCCCAAACCTTTCACTCCTATAAATCTTCCAAATGCTTACATTTTTATACAGGACATACACTAAATTAGAGTTTAAATTTAATTAATACCATTTTTCTTTGATTTGCACAATGATTGTATATGGCCTACAGTGTTTATGGATGCTTCAAAACTGATATGTGAACAGCACAAACAGCACAATGAGCCAGGATCTGTGCCACAGTGAAAAAGCTGTCATTTCGGCAAATAAGGAAGGTGCAATGGTTGAATGATGCCTTGTAAGGGCCTTTGGGGGCCACAGGGATTACTAGGGAATTTTGAATACCTTCTAGGAGTAGAATGAAAGAAATCACTGAAAATTCAGGTTCTTTTTGTGAAATGGAAAATGGAAAATAGTCCAAGGATGACATTCATTGTTATTCATGAGTATCTCATTCTATTTCTTTTTTTTTTAAGCCTTTAAAGAACTTTTCAATGTCCTGCTATTGTTTGCCCAAATCATGCTATGACTAATCATGGTTGTTGATTCTGAAATAGACTCAGAACATAAGGAAAATAAGCTCTAGGGGATTAAATAGAATTCCATTTGAAGGCCCATTTTAAGGTAGTACCAAAAAAATCTATCTGTTTCCTATGCATAAGGCCCAAGCATCTACATAGGCAGTTACCCAGAAAATTTCTGTAAGTGAGAGTATCTGGAGACAGCATAGAACATTTGTGCAAGCTGTTTCTGGAACCATTTTCTGTGAATAGAACACATGGACCCTAATCCACCAGAAGACAATCACACTTAATTCTGGACATATAAGAAATTCCCATTGCATGATGTACCTGGGCAGATAAGCTATCTGTGCTTTTGAAAAGCCTTTAGTAAGTAAGCAAGCAAGTTTTATTTACTTTCAGCAGGACATATGCTTCATATTAACTTAAGTACCGTGCTAGAGTTTTTCACTTCCAAGATGGGCTCTATTTGCTTTTTTCCTTGATCTGGGACTAGTTTAAACAAAAATATTCATCACTTTTAATTCTTTGTGATGGGCAAGTACCAAGAAAAATGAACATACTGAAGCTGCAAAATCTGCTTGAGGACTCCAGGCAAGGTACAAAAAGGTGGTGCTAAGTATGTGATGGAGGATGCTGTTATACTTCTGATAGTGAGCCTTTAGCCTTGCCCCAACTGCTTTTACCCTGAAGTTTCAAGTGCTTTCATGCAATGGAGCCTGCAAGGACAAGATTTGGGGGAGGAAAGCCTACTGCAGCAGGCTCAGAGACAAAGCTTGCAGCAGCAGTGACCAGCAGCAAGTCCCTGATGATTTCCTGCTGACAGAACCACGTTCAGGTGGTGCATGGGCAAAGCACTTCTTTCCAAAGTGACCAGTGCAGTCCTGCCCTGCACAGCAGCAGACAGCCTTCAGCTTCTGTCCTGGCAGCACAGACTGCCAGAGCCCTGGGGTCACCAGGGCACCGAGTGATGACTTCTTCTGTTATACACATGCATACCGTCTTGTGTTGACTATGGATCCCAGCTCAGAGACTGTACACGATAGGATTGTTTGCAAGGTCTCAGCGAAAAAATGGCACCTCTTTTAGGGCACAGATGTTGCCATCTGCTTTTCAACACCTCGCTGTAACTTTACACACATGTTCTGGGTTTATTTTGAAGCAATAAAGCACAGCAGGAAGTTTATAGCTGTCCTCAGACCCACTTCCAGGAAAGGACTCTGACTGTGTCACCCACACTGACAATCAGCTCTGCTCTGTGACTGTTGAATTTGTTGTGCCTCAACTCAAGCAGGAAGAATATATGTTGGAAGAATCAAACTTTCCTGCTGTTCTCTTTTGAGTGCTAGGTATAATCTTTACAAAACTCCCCTAGAATGCAATTACTCACCTTCCTTCTAGTAAGAAAGAGTATGAAATATTTTATGGCTATATTATTTTCAGTTCAGGTAGCGCCTGCTGTTCTACTCCATCACCACTCTAATGAGTTTTTCAAATTAATTCTGCTCCATTTAGGTGAAGTAGGTATAGATCTACACCCATCTTTGAAGCCAAAGGAAACACCTCGGGACTTCTAGAGCACCCTGTCAATTGCCTGCCTGGGCAAGGAGGGTACCAAGATAGAGAAATATCATAGAAGCATAGAATGGTTTGGGTTAGAAGGGACCTTAAAGATCATGAAGTCCCAAGCCCCCTGCCCTGAACAGGGACACCTTCCACTAGTACAGGTTACCCAGAGCTCCATCCGTCCTGGCCTTTAACACTTCCAGGGATCGGGCATCCACAACTTCTCTGGGAAACCAGTTCCAGTGCCTCACTACCCTCAGGGTAAAGAGTTTTTTCCAAATATCTAATCTAAACATACTCTTGTTCAGTTTGAAGCAATTCCCCCTTGTCCTGTCACTACATTCTCCTGTAAAAAGTCCATCTATAAATCTGCTGAGGGTGCACTTGATCACTATATGTCATTAATAAAGATATTAAACAGTAGTGTTCAACATGCAGAGCCCTGAGGGTCACTGATGCCCATCAGGAGGTTCTCTGAGCCACTGACCATTACCCTCTGGATGCAGCCACTCAGCCAGTTTCTTATCCATCTAACAGTCCACACAACAAATCAAGGCTTTATTTGATAAATGACATCTCTGGGCCTTTCCTTGTGCACTGGTGTATCACCCCATCCTTGAAGGCCAGCAGGGTTGGTCAGGCAGGACTTGCCCTTGCTGCAGCCATGCTGGCTATCCAAAGTCACCTGCCCGTCCTCCGTGTGCTTTAGCACAGCTTCTAGGAGCATCTGTTCCATCATCTTCCCAGGTACAGAGGTCAGGCTGGCCTCTGACTACAGGCCAGTAGTTCCCAGGTGTCCTGACAGCTGTAGGCTTCTGCCTACAGTAGAGCAGCTATCTGCATGCTTCAAACACTGGTCTCTGGCTGCACAAAAGGTTAAGCTTTCAGTTTATCTTCTCAAGGAACAAGGTAACTACTTTTAAGGACACTAGGTGTCAAAATATAACATAACCAAGTTGGCATTCCTGTGCCTCCCAGAGTGGCCACGTGTCATTGCAATATTTGGGGATATTGCAAGAAGTACTGTATTCCACAGTCAGAAATAAAGATACCTGTGTACTGCTAGATTTCTTTAAAAAGAAGGAAGAGGAGAAAAACAGTTCCAAACAAACTCTAGAAATGACTGAAATTTACAAAAAGCACAATTTGTAATAAGTAAATAAAGGCTACAGAGTGCTTTCTGTTGTGGTAATTTCAAGCAAACTGCATGATATTGTCATCTTATTTGTATTCATGACTACTTAGGATGATCATGCTTAAAGAGAAAGTAGAACTAAAGAAAAGAAGCACCAGCAAGATAGAAACACACTGAATACCTTGTGTATTCTGAAGCAGCCTACTCATTGGTTAGAGGTGCTGGACTAACTGTCCCCTGACTGCCTCATCAGAATTCCCAACATACCTACGGTCCTGGAAAAGGAGGGACATCACACTGCAGTCAACCTGGCATCCATTCAGTCACTGGGTGTGGTACTATGCACAACAAACCACAAGGATAAAGCTGTCAGTGTCAAGGCTCTACTCTGTGATGATTCAAGACATTTAATCTTCCAGTGGGGCAAACTGTGATGACATCAACGAGTGATGTTTTGCATCAGCCCACAGACCCCAGCAGGCTTCTTGCAACACTGTTGGTCCAGCTGTCATGTTCTCCCAGGCTGGCATGGAGAAATGGCAGGCCCAGCATCCAGTTGTCCACATTCATGCTGGGTTTCTGGAGCTGTTTCCATAAACAGTCTGACCTTCATTTCAACAGTATTCCCATGTTTTCATCTCTGGCTACTCACTCCACTCCTCCTAACACTATATCACAGTTCTTTTCTCCACCATCTGGGGCAACAAGCTCATTTGTCAAAGAGACAAGATATTTAGGGATGTAGAGGAAGAAACTCATCAACACTGCTTTTGTCCCACCATTTTTTTTGGAGGGGAGCCAAGGGTCAGCTAGCCATGAAGAACATGGCTAGTTTATTTAAATGAATTTTAAAATAAATGTTGGTCAAGGGCATAGTGTCCTCATGACAATGAAAAGGGGCCCACCCTGGAACGAAACCAGATATTTGAGAATGCCACTACTCCCAGCCAAAGGCAGCCACCTGCCTTGGGTGCTGCAGGTGCAGGGGGACTGCAGTCAGCCCCTGGCTACTGCTGGGAGCAGAGAAGCAGAGACAGTGCCAAATTGCTGCTGGTGTACATGACTTGAGCATGAAACAGAGAGAGGCAGTGCGGGATGAGCAGCAGCTGACTGTGCTGGAGGGAACCTCAGCCATCGTAGCATCAGGGCTTCCTACCATGCCAAATCCTTGGTCTCCCTTCTCAGCTCTACACCTGGACAGCTGATTTTGAGACTCACTGACAAAAGTGTGTCCTTCTGATAATGTAAGAGCTGAGACACTCCATAGAGTTAAAAGATTTTTAAAACTCCCTGCCTTGAGGCAGGTCCCCCACAGGAGAGGTACCTCAGATGAGCACCTGCAAACTGCAACACCATCACCTCCTGGGGTGTGATGTACAGCAGGAAAGTGAGGGCACAGTCTCCAGGTGCAAACCATTGGATTTATCTGCTGAGGTAGAGCTGAACATTCATGTCATTGACGAATTTTTGGAGCAGTGATTTTATTTTTTGGGGTTTTTTTTCACCCAGACTCTTCCAGCGCCCAGTGCCTTCCTGCAGCAGTGAGGTGAGGCTGAAGACTCAGAAATAAGCACTTCCTAGAGGAGCACAGCCCTAGGGCTGGCACATGTCACTAACAGAGACTGCATGGAGGAACAGGAAGGACTGCAATGCACAGAGCTCATCAGTAGGTGCCAGCTAGGGGATGCTCTGCTCTGGACAAAGGGCAGCCAGAACTACAGTCACATCATCATGGTCTCTGTGAATGTTTAATGCTCTGTTCTTGAGAACTGACTATTTCAGATCTGGAAATCAGACCAATGCCCTTTTCAGGTTTTATGGTAAGTGTGAAATACTGTGGCAGATCTCACAGCTCTGATTCAGCAGGGAAAGGATACAGCAAAAATGGAGAGAATTTATCATAGTGGTGGGAGTAGATATGTTCCTCCACCAGTGTTTGGGGGACCCATGCAGAAAGGAGACCTGCATGGTATTTTGGCAGTAACAAGGAGCCAGCAAATCAGCTTCTGTCTCATGCTGTGTCCCACTCTGTGTCATCAGTGACAGCCATGCCACTGCCAAACATCATTAGAATCATAGAATAATTTAGGTTGGAAAAGACCTCTAAGACCATTGAATCCAATGGTTAACCCAGCATTGCCAAGTCCACCACTAAACCATGTCAAGAGCTAAACAAAGCAACATTTTCTTGTCTTTTAAATTGTATAAGGTCCTTCCCAATCGTCTCCATGCCGTGTTGAGTGTGGCATGCACTGCCTATTCTTTGCCCTCCCCAGATCTGTAGGATTATTCAGTCCTTATTGTCAATGTCTGAATGGAAAAGCTATGCAGTAGGTCTGAGCCACAGAGACAAGGTGAAAACAAACTGGAGAATTTAGAATGCCAGCTGCTTCCTGATGCCAAGTTGAAATTAATCAGGCTGCTTGATCACTATTGTGATTGCTAACAGAGAAGTGTATGTATATTGCCTTGTTTTCTCTCTATTCCAACCTGCCCTGGGGTCCTATAATTTACAGGTAATTAAGTTCAGCAAAGATTATTGAAAAACAGAAATGGATGCCAAGCTAACTCACGTTTGTTCATCTGCCAATGATGCAACAGTATAATTTTACACTTACCTTTGGAAATCTCTACTACAGACTCACACTAAAGGGAACTTAACTATGCCAGAACCTAAAGGGATCCCCATCCTTTGGAAGGAATTGTGTCAGACTAAAAATCACTTAGGAAAATCACCACTTCTTCAGGTAAAAGGCCGTCCAAGCCTAATATCTTCCCACTTCAGTCTTTACAGATGTCTAATTCCTACAGAAGCTAAAAAAGATGGTGCAATTTTGGATCCAGGAGAACTATGTCTAGATAGGACATTAGAAGGAGAGAGAAGGAATATTCTTCTTTATGATTCTTCCAAGAGGTCATGGCATAGCATACCTACGGAGTAAAATTACCTGAGCATTTAGTGGCTTTCTGACCAGCACCTCAAAGTTTTCAATGTTTAAAGAGTTTCCTTAAGAAAAACACAAACACAAATAAACAAACAAAGAAAACCCACCTTATTCTTTTGCAGGGAAAAATTACTTCAAACTGTTTAAGAAACACAACCATGAATGTGCTCTTTGATTTTCAAGTTTGATAACAAGCTGAATTTTGTGTTATTGTAAAAATCACTGCGGTATTTGCTCTGAAAATTCATGTTAAATGTTCAAAAACAGGTGTAATAATGTTTTTAAAATAAAATACTTAGCTCTGGTACTATTAAAGTTCACAACGAGGCATAAAGGAGTCCATCTTTCCATCAGAACTTCCTTTTTTTTTCATGAGAATATAAAGTATTCACACTAATAATAGAGGTCCATCTATTACAGTCCATCTGTCAGTGGCTATTGACAGATGTCAAGGGGAAACACTCTATTTGAGCTTTTTACTCAAAGTCCAGCCATGATTTCCTGAGCTGGAGGTCACACCCAGGCCATAAAACATCCTGTGGCAACAAGTTCTTTCCATGTCCTGTGAGAAAAAGTACTGCCTTGACATTAATTTTATGTTGGCTTTGTTTTATCTTTTGCAGTGGTTTCAACAACCTTGTTTTCTCAAGAGGTGCAAAACATTTTTCAAAATTAGAAAGGTATACTATATAGTCTTCTTGGTGACATGAAGATAAGGTAAGATAAATTAGAATATGGTCAAATAATGTGTTTCTTCCAATTTATGAGAATGTTTTCTTCATTATTTTCACAATTCTTTTTGTTTAATTCACCTTGTGCACAGAAAACTGCTAACTTGCTCCCTCTCAAGCCATTTCTTATGGCCCAATGCATTTGCACAGACCTCTTGTGCTGAGTTCCACTTTCTGCGTATGAGAAGGTTGTTCTAGGGCCTGAAGTACATCTCAAAACAAAAACAAAACAAAACAAAAAACCAACCAACTAAACAAACAAAAACAGAAAACAAAACCATTTTTAGACAAATAGTTTCAAAAGGATGTCATGAAAACCCTTTGAGTTAGACCAGATTCTGTTAAGGTCAGAATCTGACATAAATTCCCCTAAGAAGCATATCTAATCTTAAAAAATGCATTATATTTACTCCCATTGCCTGTTATATCATGCCAGTGTGTGTCATGAAGCCATTGTGAAGGTTAGTACCAGGATAAAGCATGATTTCAAAATGTTCTGAATGCAATTGACTCAGTGGTCACGTTTCCAGTCCTAACACTGCTGCTGGCTGTTTCAAATTAAATCGAGTTATGGCCGATCCCTAGTCCACATCTGAGGATAAGAGCATGCAAAACAGAATTGGGAAAACTGAGTTTGTGTTCCTGCTTATGAACAAGCAGACAAGTCATCGACTCAGAAATCAGCAGCTATTAGTTTACTGGCAATTCGTGCAGTTTATAAATAGCCACAGAAGTTTTTAACAAGACTACTACCACCCTCCCCTCCACAAAATAAAGCACAGCTAACTGTGATTGCAGTAACAACAGGGAGCCCAAGTGGTAAATTCCTGACAGTTGTTAAACTGGAGCTGGATAGGGAGTGAAAGGTAAGAGTTAGAGTGCAGAGAAAGAGGTTTACACATATTGCCAGCCCAAATATTTTAACCTTGTGAGTCAGAATCATGAGGCTAACTTGAAAATGCTCATAAATTTGATGCTTTGTCTCACAGATTTTAGTCTGTAGCTTTTGAATGCAGCAGAGGGCCAACAAACACACGTTTCCTTAGTGAATTTGGGAACTTCCCTCATTGCACATACAAGAAAGCTTTGGGAGAAAGACATAAATGCCAAAGGCTGAAATAAATGGGCAGTCATTTTCATAACAAAACAGGAGAGGTCCCATCACTGATTGACATGGGAAAGCAGGCAAAGCCTGTATATTCCTTTCCTGCACCCCAGTTAAGTGCCTTCCTGAAGTTGCAGTGTTTCCTGAGAGGTGGCTTCAGGCCAAGGGTGGTGCTCTGACACCTCTCACCCCAGAGCTGCCACGGGGCAACCAGCAGTGACCAGGCTGGCTGCACTTCGGCACCCACGGGGTGCTGCACCAGAGCTAGCAACACTGGTGTCTCCAAACACCTCTGCTGACTGTGACACCCTGCCCTGGCCCACCCTGTGTGGAGGTGCTGCTGGGAGATGGGAACATACCAGTCTGGAGATCTTGAAGTAAAATATTTAACCACACACTTGGTTGTGCATTTTGTTTGACTGTAGCTTTGGATTGCCCTTTTCAGTGTCACGTTCAGGCAAAACCAGCAGGTTTCCTCTGTTCATCTGCTACAGGTCCTGAGGCTGAACTACCAACCTTGCTGCAGGAACAGGGAAGAGAAGGGAGAGGAAAAAGTCTCCTGTATTAACTCTAGTTTAGCCTATTTAGAGAATTCAGACAATTGTTATGTCTCTTGATTAGTGAATTGCTGCTTTTACAGATAAAATATAAACAGGCTTGAACAGAAAGTTGAACATCTATTAAAGAGGAGAATGCAAACTGATTTAAGATCGTCTGGTTGGCCCTATTCTAGAAATGTTATTATTTCTGTAAATAAATTACATGACATTTCCACAACCTCTGGGCAATATCTACTGAAGTCAACTGTTTGAAGGGCTGAGGCTTTTCTATTTCGAAGTTATTTCAGTGTCCTCTTCCAGGTGGACTGTAAGTCAAACAAAACCTAGCCCAAAGCTCCTGTTGCAGACCTGATTTTCAATCATTACCGTGTGGCAAATTGGTACAGGCATCACACCAAGCAAAAGAAAACCCCAAACCCCAAAATCTGAATATTGATTATCCATCCTGTTTTCAAGGACTTTCGGCATATAAAATTTTTTCCAAGCTTTGAGAGACTATTGGAATTCTGGAAGTTACGGTGGTGATTTTTCAGTGGAAGATTTCAGGGCCATTTGCAATTTTTAAATTTCCTTAGGAGTGTGCTACTCTCTCGTTGCAAAAACATGCCATTCCTTTCAATAACAGCTTGTGAGCAGTGTGCTCACACAAAAAAGCAATATACCTACTAGTGACTAGATCAGAAAGGGTCTGTCCAGCAGACAGAATTTTGCCTATTCAATGTGGCAAATCACTTTTTCATGCTTGCAAGGTGCTCTTTGCACGTTGCCTGGAGACATTTCTTCCTGGGGTGCTGCTGGGTGCTGGGGGTCCAGCTCTAGCTGAGGAATGAGCCAGGCAGGAGCAGAAGGAGGTGGTGTTGTTTGTGTGCACTCTTCCACACTACACACTGTCACACTGCACAGAATGAGCAAAGCCCTCTTGCACCAGCAAATCAATAGTGCCTCAGTAGTAAGCTAATATTTTCAAGCTGTGGAAGTAATTAGTCTTGCCCCATTTCAGACACCATTACTGAAGTCACTGTGCATCCAGCACCACTGCCCCAAACAATGCTGGCAGCAGGGATGCTGAGTGGCACACCACATTGGCCATATTCACTCGTGAGCAAGCCCTGTCATCCCCACTGAAGTCCTCATGGCCACAATAAAGCTCTCACAGGCTAGATGGCAGCAAGACAGCAGGCACAATGTCTGCACACAGCACAAGCAAATTCTCTGACTCATTTATGGGCGAATGGATAAAGTCAAGATATGTTACATATATGTAATATAAACAATCACACCTATGTGCACATCCAACCACACTGCCAGTTGTCTCATTCTTCTGTTTCAACTTCCCAGTCAAGCACTGCCTTCTCCCAACATCTTTACCATCTCTTATTTACTCTGCAGTTTATCTCCACATATACCTTGAAAAATTGTATGTGTTTTTTTCTAAATAAAGACAGAAGAGTAAAATCTCCTGTTCCATGGAAAGAGAATCATCTGAGTTTATTCCTTGCCTAAGGAGCAGCAAAAACATTCCCCTTCACAGGTTTTCATATGCCAAAGTACATCGGGTTTATCATTGGTTTAATTCATAAAAAATGCAATAACCTGGAGTCCTCCTGTTGCAGCAGAGCAAGTGGGAATCCAATCTTTTACAGCGATGTCTTGTACGGAAAGAAGTCCTTGGTTACCAGCTAGAAGTTTGCTTGTTCACAGCTGGTCCAGAGGTATTTTAGCACATAGAATCTGGTGCCTGAGGAGGAGGGTAGTTTAGATGTTTGTGACCACAGATGGGTCTAACTGCAGCGGAACAACTGTACAAGGCAAATAAGATGCATGGACAGCAGCACAGACAGGACTTTCTGGACACCAGGACTAGCAGCTGCCTCAGGCAGCTAAATTATATGAAGGTGGGAACTAATGCAAAATTTTGCCAGCTCTGTTGACCACTTGTATGGCTGATGGTCAAGAAGCTGAGACCACCAGGGGCACAAAACGGTTCCCCATCACCTTCACAAACCACTCCAGGCGTCTCAATGTCACAGACAGGATGGAAGGCATCAAAAGGACAGTGAGGAACTCTGCACATGGGAGGTGCAGGTGCACCCCTCTGCAGTCCATTTACCCTGTATTCTGCTAGACCCCCCACTTCAAGAGTAGCCAGATCCTTGTATGCAGTGGTAAAACTGTTAAGCATTTGGGTTTTGTTCTTTTGCTCAAGAATCTACCCAGGTACCCAGGTAGGCTTTCAAAGATGAGAGAAGACCACTCGAGGGATGCCTGAACAAAAAAGGGGCCTGAACGGCTTCCACCCACCCAATACTACAGCAACCAGGGAAGCATCTGTTGGCACAGCAAGGCCAGAGAGGGGTGTAATGCTGCTCTACATCTTTTTTCCCACTCACTGTAGAGGACAAAAAGAGAGGCAGTCCAGTTGACAGAAATAGTTTCCACAATAATATTCTAGATGCTGCTGAGAAAAGTTTTTTATTCCCTAATCACAAAAAAAAAATACATAGGTTTGTGGTTCAGGTTGTCTTTTCTTGTTGCTGTCTTTGAAGTGGGTTTGGTTTTTTTGGAAGGAAAAATCCATCTTGTTAGATAGAATGGTTTTTCAAACAGGAATGGAAGAAGTAGGTCCTTATATATTCTTTATTCCAAATCCGTTTAAGTTGCCACTCTCCACATGTGCTGCTCCATATTTTGTGGCCCACATATTCCAGAAGAATTTTCAGAGGCAAGTAGCAGAGACCACAGAAACCTGAATGAGCTCTCTCGGAAATGTGATCTCCTCCCTGGCCACCTCAAATGGCAGCGAAGCAATTCTGAGTGTTCAGCCCGAATGCAGGTTGAGAAAGAAATTAGAAACAAGAATCAACTCTCCAAATGCATTAGCTGTAACAGGCAGCCAGAGCAATGCTAATCCTAACCCAAAATCTGTGCACTATTTTGGGCCACAGGTACTTGGGTGTCTGCATGGTGTCTGTGCTTTGGTCAGCCTGAAAGGCAAGTAAAGGGGCTTGTCATTGGCAGATCCCAATCTCCCAAATACTGGTGGTAACTACTTGCCTCACCTCTCAAGAAAAGGACTGACAGCCACATTCAGGAACCCTAGAGAAAGGCAGAAAACTATGTCATACGATGCTGATGATCAGACCATCTTGGGTGTTGCCAAATTCCCCACAGCTGCCAATATTCCATCTGGACACTTTCATTTAAAGAATGCCCTGCTTTGCTATAATCTGTCCCAGAGTGGGATTTCACAGTGTTATGCCTGTTCAGCAGACTGGCTTATCTCAACCAGTCTTATTATCAGACAGTGCAGTTTACAATAATAACGAGACAGCAGTTAACCCAATTTGGCATATCTTGTGACAGTCACAAGAGACACGTTCTCCAGGACAGAGAAGCTTTAAAACAAGTTGCCCTTGTTTGGTGAGAGCTGCAGCTCCTTTGTTGAAGCCTGAATGCTCTGTCTAGAGGACAGGATTCATAAAACACATTGAGCCATGAAAGGAGAAAAGATTCCCTTTCAGACTCAGTTGTTTTCAGAAAAGAAAACAACGCATTATACTAACAGTGACTTTTTCCCTTCTTTTTTACTCTTTTCCCAGCAGAGTACATAGTACACTGCACAGATGAAATGGAGTGAGATTCCACAGAAGGGATAAACAAGGAGATCTTTAACTCCCAGAATGGGCTGCTCCATCAGAGGTGAAAAGTTAAATGCACCCTGCAGCAATCGTTCGACTTGTAAAGATTAAAATTAATGTCTTGGCAAGATACTTTTGGGAGTATTATGGAGAGTGATTAATGCAGTCTTCTTTAGCCATCATTACCTTCCTCACCCACACCTCAAAAACTTGATCATCTGCATTTCTTCCTTTTATTTTTATTATTTTAAGATTGTTATCACTATACAGATTTGTCTGCAGCTTCTGACCAGAGAAAGAGCACAGCCATCATGCCTGTGTTCAGACAGACCTGCCAGCTATGGAGTAATGGATCAGCATGAGCAGAAAGGAGAAGACTGGAGTCAGGACATGCTGTGCAATTAAAGTAACTATCTACTCAAGACAAAAGCAAGCTTCACAGGCTTGCATATCTATTCTTGTTAGAATATGTGGAACATATTCACAATATGGGAAGCTTTGTCACTGCTTGCTGCTTTAAAATAAAGTAAGGAGCATGCACTTCTTTCCTTAGAGAAAAGCTTTTTGATTTGGTCAGCAAGAGGTAATCACATGAGTGATAGGTGATGAGTGATGGGATCACATGGGCCATTTCATAATGGCTTTCTGCTTAAGAAACTGCCTCAAGAATTTCATGTGTGTAACCAAAACGTCTAGTGTCCCAGAATTTTGATAGTTCCTGGTAGTTTCAAAGGAGTGAAAAAAGACTTTGGTGGCCCATCCAAGACAGATCTGTACCCTGACTGGAGAGGTGGGCATTTGAGTGGGAGTGAAAGTTCTGGAAGAAAGAACTTGAGCATGCAATCCTACCCCAAAAATGAAGGTTTCCAGGGATTCCCTGGGATATTAATAAAGTTATAGATCATAGAATTGTTTAGCTTGGAAAAGACATATGAGATCATCAAGTCCAACAGTTAACCCAGCAGTGCCAAGTCCATCACTCGACCATACCTGTAAGTGCCACACCTATATGTCTCTTAAATACCTCCTGGAATGGTGACGCAATCTTGACATCCTTGAGATCCTTGGACAGCTGGTTTTTCCTAATATGCAGTCAGAACCTCTTCTGGTGAAGCTCAAAGCCATTTCCTCTTGTCTTGGCACTTGTCTGGGAGAAAGGGACAATCCCCACCCAACTAGATCCTCCTTTCAGGCAGTTGTAGGGAGTGATAAGTTCTCCCCTGAGCCTCCTTTTCTCCAGGATAAACCACAATTCCCACAGCGGGTCCTCACAGAGTTCGTCCTCCAGACACTTCACCTGCTCTGTTGCCCTGCTCCATTGCCACCTAAATGTCCTTCTTGTGGTGAGAAGCCCACAGCTGGACAAAGGACTCAAGGTGTGGCCTCACTAGTGATGAATTTTCACCAGGGGAAAATGCCTGTCCTCATCTTTCTGGCCATGCTATTTCTGGTACACACCAGGATACCACTGGCTTTCTTGGTCAACTCAGATCCTTAGGAAAAACAGAGAAAGCATTCTATGTAGTTTCCATGGGTAAATGGCATTTGGTTTGCAACCAATTCTTGCGTCCGTCTTGAACACTTCCCAGAAGAAAGCAGACCTGAAATATCTCCACAGCACCTCATCAACCCTTCCTGCTGTAGAAGCCAAGCAGGCTCCTTACTGGCTACCTGCAGACAACCTAGGCTATGTCTGCATAGCTTTGTTTGCCCCTACTTCCACTGCCATGCTCTGTGCTACTTGGAGGAAACATTCAGCTTCCTTGTCAGAAAACCTTCCTGTGCCAATGAGGTGGTGTTTATCGGGGGCAGGTGCCCTCTCATAAACTTTAGTGGGGCTGTCAGTTTGCTGGGCACGTGATGTCCATTTGTGTAGGCAGGCCAGTCCAGCTTTAAAGAAAAATCATTAGCACAAATATCGCACACCCTCTCTAGGCATAAAGCACTTTTTCTACCTATAACATTTAAAAAGAGGCTCTTGTTTCAGTCAGCATTAACTTTAAATTCAACCCTCTGTTGGTATGTCAATACAAAATCACTGGTCTGTATATTTGACTTACCCAGATCCATGCAATCCCACTGGTATCAATAGAAATGTATGGATATGAATCAGCTGCACAGGACTGGGTAATAATTTCTGTATATTCAGACTTAAAGTCTTGGGGTTTATGCTGTTAATTTTTTAGTCTCAGAAAAAATTTTGGTGACTCTTGCTAGAAGGTTTTATGCTTTGTCTAGTTATAACGTTTTAGGACAAAAAAACCCTCCCCACCCTTACAACAATTTGAACAAAATATTCATTATCCTATTGATAGATCTGCTTAATACAATATGTTGTTCTGTCCTCAGTCCAGCCAAGACATCTGTTTTCTTGGCTTTATGGTGCTTAGCACAATGAATCATTTGCCTCCAGTCATTTGCTGTCCCGGTGTGTTATGCTGCCTAACTCTTAGGAAAATTCCACTCAGTCTCCTCCAGATAATCCAGCCATGCTGCACTCCTTACTCCCACAGCAGCAGCGGAGGGATCTGCCTACCTTCTCCTCTGTCAGCACAAAGCCCCCAAGATCTGTAGTTACCAAGTCTCCCCTGTTGCCTGCACAAATTGCTCCTTCCCAGAAACATGAACCCTGTTTTGGAATGCTTTCATGGTGCTCTCCTGGTCCCTGTAGCTATGTAGGTCTTAATAATGGAAAAGAAGGAATAAATAAAAATTATTAATAAATTTTGTCCTTCTCTAGTTCTCATAGCACAGCTCAGAGATGTCCGTCTCTACAAAACAGCATGGTCCAATTTGAACCCAGACTACAGACTACACCTGGGGCATGCCCCAGGACTGTGCTCACTGTAGAAAGGACTCACAGACATGTGAGGGGTAGGGGCCTTAGCCCTCCTGGGTTTTCTAGTCCATGAAAGGTACCAGCTGATGGGATGTAGCCAGTGTACATCTTGGCAGTCCCTGCTTCCTGCAGGCAGGGTGGCTGGCTGAGGGTTCTCTCAGCAAGATAGAGACTCTGGAGCAGGACAAGGTGTGAGAGCCTGGCCAAAATGCATTTGCATGCATTGCTGGCTTTCTTCTGTATATTAACTCCCACAAAAGATGTCTTTGTTTAAATTATCCAAAGCTGTTCAGTGGAGTGTCAGTGAGTGATGAGGTAGTGACTTGTAGGTCTGAAAAATTGGTTTTTACAGGCTTCATAATGGACCAGGATTGAACTGTGACTCCAGGTGCTGGGAAGAGCAGTGCTATGGGGCACGAAAATCCTTCTGGCATAGGGGACTACCTTGTTTACCCATGGGGATGCTTAAAGTCCAGGCAAGTGAGGTAGAAAGCAAAGGTAACCCAGGGCTAAGATCAGACATCTTCTGGTGGGGATGGCACAGAGGCTTGCAGCCTAGGCTCTACCCTGAGGAAAGGTTCCCTTGCCCTTCACACCTCTCACATGGCTGTAACCCAGCTGAAGAACACCTATCCATTCCCAGAAATCCTCTACTATTCATAAGTGAGGGATGCAGAAGGACACACCAAAGACTAAGTTTGGAACTCAAAGCCAGTTACTTCCATACCTCTCCCAGACAGAGAAATATTTTGCTGCTCTCCCTGAGCCAAGTTTGCATCTCCCAGGTATGCCCCAGCTGTAACACCACTATTCTCTGGTTTGCCAATCTTCTTAGAAAAAAGCCAGAGCAGGAGCCACACATTTCAGAGGGAGTGTGGCAGGACACAGACAGTGCCCTTCTAGGAGACGGGCCACTGTGTCCCCTGAACTGGGACTTGTCACAAGAAGCCCATCCTAACACAGCTGTAGACACTCTGTGAACTCCTTTCCCTCCGACCACAGAGGCAATAATTTCAGTTTTCTGTAGCAGAAGCTTTTAGAGATCTTAACTATAAGCTCCTGGGGAGTTCCCAGCTGTGTGTCAGGCTGATCTCAGGGCAAGTTGCTATTTATAATCTATGGTATTAAGTGCTAGTGAGGAACAAGGGTAAATGTTACAGCACTGCTTAAGCAGCCTTCTCATATCAGCTGTACTTGGGCAAATCTGGCAAAATCAACCTTTGGGACTCCATTATGTGCTCAAGGACCTGAAAATAAAGAATGAGTCTCAGAAACAATAGGTATTTGACAGGGCTGTTGCTGTTTTCCAGCTGTAGCTGCTGGTGCCAGGATCTTAAAATTCTAGTTTATGAGACAGAAAATAGCAAATACCTAATGACTAAAGAAAACAGTCAATCTAAGTTCTGAGGTTTTTCTCATGATGTTTGGGGAGTTTAATCCATTAAGTGGTAAAAATAGGTAGTTCAGTATCTAGAACAGTATGAAGGCTTGGAGTACCACCAATCAGAAGTTGGAATGGAAAATTAACTGAACTTTCTTACACTCAAAACCAGCCTGAACTACAGGAAAATGTTCTCTTCTGCTTTAGAAAAGCCAGTTCTGCCATTGCTCAAAAGCAAACTGGAGCACATTTGAATAGCTTGTGCTTTAAACAGTTAAGTGGCATAGCTCATCCATACTCATTTACCCAGAGACCACTCCATTTTGATCTATTGATTATGGAATTAAAATGTTTCTCAGTAAGAAGAGAAAGAACAATCTGCATCTCTGGGGACCAATTCTAGTCTTTTCAACCAGTGTTGCCAAAGGAAAGGGATGTCTGACCAAAGAGACTTACAACAATTTACCAGCTGCTGTAACTCTGCTGACCACCCCTGCCTGTTAAGAAAGTTCTTTGGCACCCAGGCAGTTGCACAAGTGTTGTGCACTGCATGAGGAGGTGCTCTGTTATTTATTGAATACACAAATGAACAACCGCATAAAACCCCTGTGAATAGTCAAAGAAAAAAAAAAGTGAGATTTTTTTTTTGCCTTTGAGCAACCATTCTACTTCAAACCTCTGGCTTGACAGTCGGGGGGTTTTTTCTTCTTTTCCCAAATATACTTGCATATTTAAACCATGATGGGACTTGCTGAATTCATCTATGGCAAGGCATTCATTTGTCCCTTCTCCCAGTTAAACTTCATATAAAACACATGTAAATTTTACTATTAAACATTTCAAAAGCACTAATAATTCCTTGTTTGGTCAGTTGCCTTTCTTCAAGTAAAATGTGTTTATTGCTCAGCCACTGCCCTGCCCTAGGCTGTGGGCATAAGAGAGCACATCTGTTTTAATCTTTCCCATTTAAACTAGAAATTTTTAGACAGTGCCCAGTTTACCAAAAGCTATATTTCTAGAGAATTTCATGTAGGAGCAAAACTGGGAAAAATAACCTTTCTGTCTTGCAGAATATGGTCCACCACAGACAGTGGCATTATACAAGACCTCTCATAAAGAGACTCCCTCTATGTTCTTGCTGACAGGCTACTCCAGACTGGTACAAACTGGAAGCTTGAAAATAAGAGGTAGAAGGGGAAAAAAATATTGTGGCATAGTATTGCTACTTCTTAAAACAAACTAATGTTCCCAGCCAGTTTCCCCAGGTCACCAATTTAATTCTCCAAGCTCAGTAGGATATTGCAAAGCGATTAGCTCAAATGCTTAACCTCAATTCTGGATGCTGCAGATTGTTTCAAAGAGGAAGCAAAATTGATATTTTATTCGAGACTCTGTGCGGCACAGTATGACTTTTCTTATGAAGCACTGACAAATAAACATCCTACTTTCCCCATTGTTGTGGGGCACTTCCCCATTCATCTCTCTAAGCCTTTTGCTGTCAAAAACTGGTCATAAAATGTACCAGCCCTTGGCCTTTTTCTTCCTTCTGATATTCCCTTGACTCCATGGGTACCACCAACTAGATCAATTGCCATTTAACTTGGGTGGCATTGCACTATTCTCTCACTTCGTCCTTAGATGTGTCTACCATCTTCAGTGGACTATATAATTTCTCACATATGTAAGAAATACTAAAAGTCTCACCCTTTTTCAGCAGCAGTACATTAAATCTTGTAGCTCCAAATATCCATACCTCTCCATGTCATCCCTCAGCTGAAATATTTTATCACGACTAATATCCTAGGATCTTTTTTTTTCCCATTGCTTATACATATATTAAATGGAAAAAGACTGAACTTTTTCCTGTGGTCAGTGATTTGCTTCCATGTATCCCTCTTTCAGGGTCTTACCAAAAGGTCACCAAGAATCTGAGCAAACAATTATTTTTATTCTAGCAAGCCTCGACAGCTTTCAAAGTGCTCATTTGGTCAGGTGCATTGGGCTGCACAAACCACAATGCAAGTGACGTTTTGGTGATTTCTCTGTAGATACAACATCCCAATCCATGGGACTGCCTGTTGTACCCCTCTGCCTCAGTTTGCCCCCTCCTCTACAGAAAGCCATGCATGCACCTATCCTCATTTATAAGAACATAGTCTGAGAGGGTGCTGTCAGAATAAAAGGTTTTAAAAATAATTTACAGCTGTTCCGGAGTCTTCTTACAAAGTAACACAAGTTAATATGAGAATTATGTCTTGCTTTAAGTCTATCATCTATTTCATTTATTTTAGGGTTGCTGAATGAGTAATGTCTGTCCTCTTTAGGAGCAAAAGCCTCTAAAGGAGATCTGGAGGATCTAGCATCCACTGCATTTTTCAAGTAGCTCTGTGACACATCAGCTGGTATCAGTCATCTGATCTCCTGTAAAAGAGGCCTAAAAGATGTCTTTCCATATTGTTCTCCTCAGTTTACCCTGATAAAGCTCCCTTTTTTGTTTTGTTATGCTTCTTAAATGGTCATCTTGGCAAGGGCAACACAGCTCCTCTTGCTTCTTAGAGACTGAAGTAATTTGTAGCTATTATTTACCCTAATATCTCTAACTCTATAAAACTCCTATCTTTGACCTTTCAATTTCTCCTTTATGTCTAATGTGGCAATGTCTGCTCCATTCCAAGGTAATTGCTGTATGGGAATATGTGTGTTTGTTTGTAAATATGAAGGACATTTGAAGGTAAAACGGCAGTTTAAGACTCAATGAAACTTTGGGATGCTGCTTGATCATCAAATTTTGGCCAGAATCTGCAGGGCAGCTGTGGGGACTCTGAGTGGCTCAAGAAAGACATGGACCTGCCAGAGTGAGTCCAGAGAAGGGCCACGAAATTAATCAGAGAGATGGAGCACCTGTCCTGTTAGGACAGCCTGGGGAAGTTAGGACTGTCTAAGCTGGAGAAGAGAAGGCCTCAGGGAGACCTTACAGCACCTTCTAATACCTGAAGGGAGTCTACAAGGGCTGGAGAGGGATTTCTTGAAAGGGCATGTAAGGATAGGACAAGTTGGATTGTTCCAACTGAACAAGAGTAGGTTTAGATTAGATATTAGGGAAAAAAATATTTAGTGTGAGGGTGATGAGGTACTGGCACATATTGCCAAGAAATGCTCCATTCCTGAAAGAGTTCCAGGCCAGGTTGGATGGGGCTTTGAGCAACCAGATCTAGTAGAAGGTGTCCCTGCCCATGGCAGGGGGGTTGGAACTAGCTGGTCTTTAAGGGTCCTTCCAACTAAAACCACCCTATCATTCTATGAGAAGAAAGCCATATACACAGTAAAAGATGGTGTCAGTTTATCCCTCTGTTTTCACTTAAAAAGTCTAAGTCAAATTTGAGGACAGTGATGAGAGAGGGTGAACTCTGGAGGAATAGGAGATATAATAGGAGCTGTGCCTATATATTGCATGTTCTCATCCTTCCCATAGGAGAGAAAAGAAAATTGGAGAAGTACCTTTTCTAGTATGTATTTCTCACATTCTCAACTCAGAGTGAGATACTATTGGAGTGCCAGACATAGAATAGGGGGCTGATGTAGAGACAGAATCAATCTACAAATTAGGGCAATTCAAACCCCACAAATCATCGTGACAAGCAAAGGAATTAACCCTGATTATTAGTGGAGACTAGAAACCAAATGTCAAAGCCAAGGACACAGCCCCATTCAGGGCTGGAGATTTTCCAGCTGGTTGTAAAAGCAAAGAAAATATGGTGCAATCCCAGGCCTCCAGATGGAGAATGGGGTTAATCCACTAGAAAAAAGGTACATAAGTATCCAAAATCAGGAAAAGGAGAAATCAGATTTCTCCTATCCAATCAGAATAGAGAATAAAAGATACAGAATTAAAATCTGAAGCCTCATACAGCCTATTTCGGGTATATTGTATATGGAGCAATTTTGTTGCTGGCTTCCACAGACTTTAATACTCTAATCATTTACTGAAATGGAGAGTTGTTGCAGAAGAATATCCATTTATAAGGTGGCAGCTGCAGCACTAACTGTTACTGATCCTGTCCACTGGTGCTGAGGCCATATGCTACTGGAGATTTCTGTTTCTGGCAGTGTCCCTGTGTTCTGCCTCCTCTACCCACGGCCTCCTTGCTGCACACAGTTTGAGCATGAGGCAGTATGTCAGCAGGATGAGAAACAGACTGGTGTTCACAGAAAGATTGAAAATGGGAAGAGGGGCCTTAGATCCTGAGCAGCTGCTATCTGAGCTTGCACAACAGCTTGAGAGAGAAATCAAGAGCAAATTAAAGATGGCATATTTTTCACTAAAATCATAAGTAGGCAAATGGGCCACTTCTTTAATAGATCAGCTGTGCACACCCTTACATGTGCTCTCCCACAGACACATAGAGAGTTTCATGTGTGATGTAATGGAATGCCTCTGCCAGTGAGCCAGGAGTGCAAATTAATCTGCTTTGATGGCAAAACTACAATTACATTAGGAACAAATCTGAATAGAGAAAAGAAAACAGGCTATTGTCATAAAATGTTGGCCTGTGCTATTATTTGAATAGAAGACCACCAAGACAAAAGCCAGTTGTTCCAGAAAATCATTTTAGTGATTTAGTATATAATATTTTTCAGAGTCAATACTGAAATGCTACTCCAGCAGATGATTAGGAAGAGCTATGCTGTTAGAGGATCCGTAAAAGAAAGTGCTCTTTAAAAGGTCCCATGGTACTTTATGTGAGAGCAAGAGACATTAATCAAAGTGTCCAGAAAAAAATCCCTATCTTGACTATTATATTCAGAAAAGGCTTAGAGTTCTTTGCAGTCTGTCGTCTTTATTTTCTTTTCTGAATTATTGGGTACTGTTGCTGTGCTCTGCTCAGCACTTTCCCAGATTTCATCCTGCCAGTGACTGCATACATGAGTGAAAGAAAACACATTAAAGCATGCCCTCCAAATAATATGGAATGACTTAACACAGATATTCCATGCATTACTTTTATTCCACAAGACTGTGGACACTTATGTCAACTAAAAAAGCTACATTTCCAAGCCTTATCAAGTTTATGCAAAATGCTATTGGAATTCAATCTACATTCATCTTCTTACAAAGTCTTAGATCCTAACTCTGCAAACCACTTCAAACTGGCTAATGATCACACTGATTTTAACCCACAAGTAAAATTAAGACCCAATTTCATTAGTTGGCTACATCAGCACTTTATTTGTCTGAGTTCCATCTAAAAGTAACTGGAATCTTTAAATTACTAATGTTAGTCTGAGTGAAGGCTGAAAACTGCATTTGTCCAACTTATTCATTAGAGATTTGCAAAAAATTCCCACCTCAGCATGGTCAGTACATGACTTAACTGTAGCAATGCCAAAGTTTTGCTCCAGTGTGCCTGGGTCTTCCCTCTTGGTTTGTAATATTGCCCATAATCACTTGCAATGCAGAGAATAAAAACCAAGCTTTCTTAGGAACTTTCACACAGACTCCTGTTTGGAAGATGCTGTTACTCATTGAAATAGCATATTGCCAGTAAAAATAGTGTTTGAACAAATCTGCATTTTTGGGCCTGTGTCTTTCTCTCAGGCACCCTTTATTGCCAGTTTGAAGGGTTACAAGGAAGCCTGTGACATTTCGCAAGGAAGTTTGTAAAAACTGTAAGGGTTAATGTAGTTCCCATTGCATAATCCCAGGAGAGCAGTAGGGAATAGAGTTTTACCCTTTCTCCAAGTCTCATCACTACCTATTCAGCACAGGTACTTTCACGTCTGAGGTGTCAGTAATGTTTGACTTAACTGCATGCCTTGCAAGGGTTCAAACAGGCCTTCCATGCTTTCTCACCTGCTGCATTTAATTTTGGCAAGAACACCCCATTAAGTGAAAAACAGAAAGCTTTGCATGGGAAAGACATTAAAGATCATCTAATTCCAACTGCTGCCATGAGCAGGAACACTTTTCCACTAGACCACATTGCTCAAAGTCCCATTCAGACTGATAAGAAGTTATACCCAAGGCTCGTATATGATTGTTTAAATTTTTACTGAAGTTTTCTTTTGTGAGGCTAAAGAGAAAACAGAGCTCTTTGGCCCCACTCTGCAGCTCCTGCAGCTGCACAGACTGGCAGCTCTGCCCCAGCACTGTGGCTGCTCCCTGTCCTGTTTCCAGCTGCACCCTTCTCTGGGTCTCCTCTCTGGCTCTGGCTTAACTGGGGCTTCCTCTGCACCTGGATGATGTGCGGGCAATGCAATCCTGTTCAGTGCCTCTGTTTGGGTGCTCAGGTAGCATCTGTGCCTGTAATGTCCCACAGCCCAAAGGCAAGGCAGGGCTGTCCTTGCTCTGAGCTGGCCCTCGTGCCCAGGGAGAGCGTGTTCCCTCAGCCCACTGCTGCAAGGAGGCTCAGGAGGAAGGGCACACGGCTCTCACACTTTGATGAGAAGGTCTTGCTTGCCAGTTCAGCCGTCCTCTGTTGCTGCTGCCATGCCACCTCAGTTTATGGACACGGGAGCACTCACACAGGATTTCAAAAAGCCAGGCCCAGTCAGTGCTGGCCCTGGTTGCAGCAACAGGAATTGCTTGGATGGTTTCCAGACACCCCTGTGAGTGCAGAGCCTGGAAGGAATGCCAGGCAAGTGATGCTGGCCAGCAGTGCTGTCCTGCCCTGAGCTCAGTGGGCTCACTGCAAATTCGGCGACAGCATCGCCTCTCACCAGGGCTGGCAGAGCCTGGAGGAGCCAGGGAAGGTTTCCTGCTGCACTGGGGACACGGCATTGCTCACCACCCCTGCAGCAAATGGACACTCTCAAGCGTGGAAAGCTGCCACATCCTCAAGATCCTTCCCACCCAGTGTGTGTCCCCAGCCCAATTTGGGCACTTGATGGCTAGAGCTGCTCCAAACTACAGGTGGCTGCAGCCACGGGGCAGGACACGGTGCTTGGCTGTTCTGTATTGGCATCCAAGGCACAGGGCAGGGGGCTGGGAAGGGACAAACAGAAAGAAAAGCTTTTGGGGCTGCTCCCCAAATGAAGTGCACAAACAGCAACACAATTACCATCCATGCAATAATCATTTCATGGCCCCAGTGTAGCCACAATGTTGTTTTTAAAAAGGGGACAAAAATGGAAGATCAATTCATGATTTTTCACAGAAGGGAATTGTCTATTCCTCAACTGTAATGGCTTATGTGCATTTTTCCTGACAGAGAAATAAAATGACCCTCTATTCTCTAAATCCTTGCACTGCAGGGTTCCTGGTGCACCTTCCTCTCCACTCCCTTCCTCCACCCAGCCTCCAACAGTTTTAGGAAACTACAGGAGGGGGCTTTGTACTGCTCTAATCACCTCTTGTTTGTGCTGGAAGTACTCACGGTCAGGCCTGCTTCACATCAGGCCAAGCACAGGTCAGGCTCCCCAGAAGGTCAAGCAAAGCATGGTTTACCTTTCCCTGATGCTGTTAGCTTTCTGAATATTCTGAGTTGGATTCCTCTGCCCACTGCAACTACCATGTCTCAAAATTTTGGAATTGCTAATCGTTGTCAAAAGACAGGACTGCTACAAATCTAAGCCCCACCTGCAGCAGCATAGCCTGACTTTGGCATAAACTACAAGGTGTGGTGTAACCACCAGCTGAGCACCAGCTGGAAGTGGTCCAGCAATGAGCGTGGTGATGGTGCACATGGACACCTCGTTCTTGTCCTCTGAAGGACTTGATCCCATGCCCAAATCAGGAGAACAATTGCCACAGAGAATTTCATTGTCAGAGAAACAAAACAGGGCTCTGGAGAGCCAGGGGCCCACGGGGCAGGGCAGGGATAAGCTAGAATCTCAACACCTTGTGCATTGTCCCAGTTTCATCCCTGTAAAAGAGAGAAACAGAGCTGGAAAACTGAGTGCCAAGCCTCCAGTTTTGGACAGCTGACTTGCATGGTGTGGCAGGACTACTCTGGCAAAGGGTTCTCCACTGCTCAAATGAGTTTTTCTCAAAACTTAACTTACTCCTTGCCTCATTACACCAATACTTACATACTTCTTAGGGGGTTACTGAGGCCCAGGGCTAAGTAACCACAGTAATTACTTCTACTTCTGATCACATATTGGGACCTTTTACTGCCATTTTTGCCGGCTTATTTTTTGTGCTGATCTTTTTTATTATTACAAAATTTTAATTGCTTTGTCCTCATTAAATAGTGGGAGCAGATTGCCTAGGAAGAAAGTCATGTCCTGCTGCTAGATTGTCAGGCTCCATTTTGCTCCCCTGGTTGAATGAGGTGCTGTAGCAGTTGGCAGAAAGCAGACCTCCTCGATGTCAAGGACAGGAGCAGGAATCAGCTGCCTCCTCAGAGACAAGCTAGGATCAACACAGCAACAAAACAAAACGGATTTCCAAACATGACATGCAGTTAATTCCCTTGCAGTAATAATTTCTTGCTAAGCCATCAAGCGCAATAAATAAAATCCATGTGAAATTTAACTTGGGAGCAATAAGAAAGTGGGGACGGCAGTGAAAGCAGCTTCTTGCTGCAGTTTTCAGAAGGCAGCACTGCCCAGATTTTCCTTTTAGACAGAAACGAAGAGGATTTCCTACAGACAAAAAATATCCCCTTGAGAGCGGGATAAGCTCAACATTGGTGCTCATATCCTGAGAGGTATCTGGAAAGAGCTGCTTTGTGGAAGGGCTCTTCAGCTTTGGCTGTTTATCTGCTCGACCCTGGCACACTGAAAGGTGTCACATTTTGTGTAAAGTCAAAGCTTGTGTGAAGCTCTTCCAAGTCTTATTTACTGTGAGAGAGGTTAAACAAACAAATTAACCCTAGGGAAAGCCTGACAATCTGCAGAGAGGCAGCAGCAGTCTGTCTTTAAGAAGAAATTCCATGTCAGCCATGCTATTTCATCCCTGCTCATGCTACTAAAAACCATCCCTCCTCCCTCCCATGTGTTCACATGTGATGCTCTGGAGTGCAGCTGTTTATACCAGTCACCACAGACCTGATCCTCAACTTCTGACAGAAAAATATACGTGTGTGCATGTATGTATAAATTTTTGTTGATGCCCGTGCTTTCAAAGTTAGACACTCTTCAGCAGTCTTTTCCTTCGTCATCTCTCAAATGGTTTCTCAGTGAGGATCAAACCATAGCCCCATCAGCAATCGTCACATAATATTACAGTCCAAACTTCATAGAGTCAACTGGCTGAGACATGATCTTTAGACACATTGACCAAGCACTCCTCCTTCATCAGTAAGGGAAAAAATAAATTTTAAAAAAAACGAAGCAGTCATGAAACAATATGGTAATACAGGTGCTAAAGACTGGTACTCCAGAGGACATCTTTACAATCAATGAGAGAGGAAAATGGATATAAAGTCAGCTTACAGTCTTTTTAATCATATAGTCTTGTTCAAGATTTATGAAAACACTGATTTTGTTCTGAGGAGAGACAGTTCCATAAGACTTGAATGCTTCACAAGGTTTCCACCAGGAAGCACATCTCCCTGGAAATGTAATTTGAGTGATCAGCTCTGTGAGGGACATATTGCAGAATGCAGGATCTAAGTTAAGTCCATGTTTGTACACGCCACTACGGCAACCATAAATCACATAATTCCCCCCCACCCCCCAAGGTATTGAGTACAAGTTAGAGCCCTAATGTACTCACACTGCAATCTTGACATGAGCACCCACACTTATACTACAAAAAAAAAAGGTAAAATATCGTACTGAAAGTAGATTTTTCTCATGCTCATACTTGGCACGGACATTTTCCATCCAGAGATTTTTCATCAAAGAGCATTATCATCTCCACTAAAAAAAGATGTACTAGAATCCAAATCCATTCAAACTTTGCTAAACCCCAGGATTAGGAGTGTGATTTGTGTGGAAGTGACAAATCTCAGAAGCATGCCAGGATCTAATAGGAACAATCAGAATCAGTCAGCTAAACATGTTCTGCCGGGCCCTTGGCAAACTGCTCTGTGCTGTAATGCATGGAGAGAAGTAGATTAGAGAATCAAAAGGGCTGTATTACAGTCTCAGAAGCTGGAGTTGGTTATAAGTCTATTAGCATAACAAAAAGGAATGTAACAGGCCAGGAGAGCTGCCAAGGGGAGTGCTGGTAATTGCAGTCTCAGGAAGAGCAAACAGAGCTCCTGCGGGGGCTGGCAGCAAGCAAGCACAGAGAAAGCCAGCAAGGGCTTCCAAGGGCTTTGGGGGAAGTGGAAAACTCTTATCCTTTCTGGTTTGATCCTGTGCTGTTGTGCAAAAGGACAGAAGAGCTCACTCAGCATTGAGTTGAGAAAAGAGGTTGACAAATCCAAACGAAGATCATCTGTCTGGTCAGGGAAAAAGCGGTACAGCAGGTGTCTGAATCTGTCTGGGAGCCACCAGTGGAGCAGCATGTCCATGAATCTGTCAAAAAGCATTTTCCTATCCCAGATGCCTTGCAACAGTGAAGTCAAGGCCAGTATGCTCCTCCTGGCCTACAGCTATGTGCCCTCAAGTCCCCCCTCCCACAACCAGGAGACCCTCTGAGCCAGAGGCTGAGCCAGGTGACTGCAGAATGGGGAGGGAAAGGACAACCCTCCTCTTGGAAGAACAGCAGATATATTCAGCTGATTCATTTTTAACAGGGAGGAAGAGCAAACACAGGGGAAAATGGTTCAACTGAGAAGAGGGGAAAATTGTGAGAATAGAACCTGAAAGGAAGATGAAGAGAGGAATATGAGGGGAAAAGGTGTCACTCGCAGGCAGATGCCCACCTTCCTGAGGTGCTTATCTAAGGCTGCTGGGAAGTGATTTGTGCTCCAATTAATGGTTTCGTTTACTTATGGACAAAGAAAATGGTTTGTTCGACCAAGCATATTTTTGGTTCAAAATTGACTGCCTGTGTGACTGTTTTCCTTTTTTTAAATAAAGAATAAAAAAATCATACTTTCAAAAATTCTCTCTCCATAGTCAGGATTAGACATTTGAATAGAACTGTTTACTGAACATGACTTGAATTTATCAAGCATTCTATCCTACCTATACATGAATATTTTTGGAGAGTTTATAAATGAAGGGCAGAAATAATCTCCCTGTATAGCTTCTCATCAGGATACATCCATCTCCCACAATAGCAGAGGTCCAGGTCCTCCCATTCCTCCTGCCAGAGCAGGCAGTCATTGTAAGCTCTCAGCAGCTAAGGAAGACTGAAGTGATTTTCAACACCTCTGTCAGATCTGCACTCTGTCCACAGCTCTCACTCCCCATGGGCACCTCCCAAAGGCACAGCATCCATGAAGGGCACCTGGGAAGCTACACCCGAACAGAAGCTAATCTACATAGCTTTGGGCTACATTACATGCTTATAGATAGTGGCATACATGTGTCCAGGTGTCTGTAGCAGGAAGAGCAGAAAAACAAGAGAAAGGCAGCAAGCAAGCACTTGATCTGACAGAAAGACAAAGCAGAAGTTTAGAGGTCAAGAGCAGTTTGAAAGTTGTGAATGAAAAGGATGTCTCATCCTGTTTGCTTCCACCTGAGCTGAGGGCAGCAGGACTGTGGTAAACAGCAGTCATTCAGCAACGCCTGACTCCATTGCTGTTTTCTCTGAGAGCAAACCACACATATGGAAGGCCTTTGGCTGCCTGACTGGGTCATGGGAATAACAACATGATGGGAATGGACGTCTCGTGATGTTATTTATCAGGCTAAACATGCCAAGTGTGCAAAGAGGCTTACACACTCAGGTCAGTGGTGTTGTTATTGCAGCATTTACTGCTCATATAACTCCCTGTGCACCACTTCAAAAGTTACCTGGCTCTGCCACATGATCTTTGAGCAAGCAAGCCAAGACTTTTAACAATATCTATTTTCCTCTGTTTCACAGGTCAGTGCTCCATACAAACTGCCAGTGTTCTCCTGAAAGATTTATTGTGAAATACAGCATGGAAAACATTGGGGCAAAAAAAATAGTGAGTACATTGGTTCTGTTTATGAGGGACTATCCACGTGACATAGGTGCAAAAAAACTTCCCTGCCTTAAAAGACACATTTTATCTATGCAAATCATGGTCCCATAATTCTGTGCAGCATTTCAATGACACTTACATAGAAGATAGTTTGTTCACTCACTGAACAAGCAAGATTGGGAGGCTGACTCCAGGAAATATTTTGCAGTGCAAACTTGTAAACTGTTAGCAGCCAAATACTCTTAAGATTTATTCAAGACAGAGAACTACTACCTAGAAGTTCAGATCATATTTCTTGTCCTGCTCTTCTTTAAATTATGAGTTTCCACAGGGCCAAGTTGCTTGTGTGTTTATTTTCTGTTACAGAGCAAGCCTGCAGCTGGCAATAGCTTTTTGAGTCATTTGGCTATGAACTTCACATTTCAGCTTTTTCTGGGTTGCCCACTGTTGTTTTTAGGTGATGTCAGACGAAATTTTAAACTGTATTTCCCCCATCTCTTAGAGCAGAACTATTCTTATACAAACTTCTACCAGTACAAACAATGCAGCATAATAGTTAAAAAAAAAAAAATGGAAGGAATAAAGGAGTACTGCTATAAATACTTTTATTGCTGGCACAGATGATTTACTGCCCACTTAGTTAATCCCTATAAAATAGCACAGCTGAACACCTTTAAGTTGCATGCATACAGATGACTAATTAAATACACAATTAAATGGCTTGACCTGGCACTATTCTGACCATTAAAGTCATTAAAGAAATAGAGCTTGCAGTTCCCTCAAGGCAAAGTGTTCCAGTGAATAATTTGGGTATTGCAGTAGCTTGGGGCAGTTTGGGACAAACAGGGCACTCACAAACTGGAGGGACTGGCTTGGGAACCAGCACCTGGGGACCTGAGTACCTGATCCCATCTCTCAGCCTATGACTCCAGCTCGTTGCTCTGTGCCATGGAGACCAGGGCAGAAGGACACAGGGGACATTGGGACAAATGTTAAAAGAATTCAGTCAGAAGTACTAATTCATATTTTGACTAAGATTCAGCTAGGAGATCACAAAGGGAGATCCTTTATCCTGAGTAGTTTGATTGTGGTTTTGATGTTGTTGTTGTTTTGCTAAGAATGTTTCTCTTTGAGAAATAACAATATTTATTAGAAATACTGGGTTTGTGTCATGCAGTTCGTAAAACTGAACTACCATGAAATTTGTGAATTTTTTCAGAGGACAGCAAGGTGAAACTGACTCATTTTCACCCACTAATTACCAGGTGGAAAGATGTATGACAGATGTAAAGATGTTACTGCACTCACAAAGCAGATAGAAAATCAAGCCATGTCTGCAAAGGTGATAATGATAATAATAGAGATTAAGTCAAGTATCTTAACAAAGCTATTGTAGCTGTAGCCTATATAAAGCATGGGCACCTGGGGGAAACAAATGCAAATGGAAGTCTGCTTTATGTTTACTGAACTCATCATTAAGTGTTGTTTGAATTTCATGTGAAATTTACACTCTTTGGAAACAACCACACTAATAAATGAGGCATTGTCTCATTTACATCGTTTGACTGAGCAGCTGAGTTGCTTTGTAAATAGAAGACATAGGCAAATATGAATATATGTTTTTCTTGAACATATTCATATTTTTTCTCCTGTTTTCAAGACTCAGGTGGTAAAGCTGTGGGTGGATACACTAGCCACCACCACCCATCCTGTCTCACCTGCTGATGAAGATACATGGTGTGAACACACCCTTGGGTACTGCTCCATTGCAAGTAATAGCATGGACTCGTTTTCATGAGGATTTGGCAGACACACATCCCAATATTCTTCTTAAATAAGAACTTCCATAAGTTATGACGCTTGGTGAACTTCTCTCCTAAACCACTACCAACAAGCATTTTTCTCTGCTTTCCCATAGCAGGATAAGCCACTTGTTTCTCTTCAGCAGCAGGGTATTGACTGTAGTCACCTGAATAACTGGGTCAAGTTTGGCCAGGTGGACAAGGTGCATGAGAAGCCTCTCTGGAAATACCAGCAATGCCATGTCAGGTGGGGCCATCCACTGCTTCTCTGCATATGGGCAGAATAACATCAGCTGCAGCTGCAGCATCACCTGAAGCAGAAAGCTTTGGGTTTCCTACAGACCCCATGCAGTGTCTGAAGAGAGCTGACATCCAGTACAAAATATACGATGCCTTTGTATTTCTATAAGTCTGCCCTTGGTTTTTTTACAAGCATCCACTTGTTCCTTCCAAAAGGGAACTCTGTCTTCGATGTTCTGAGCACTGCCGGACTGGAACATCTATTCCTGCCAGCTTTTACTGCTACTCTGTAAGCTACAGAGGTTTTTTCCAAAAAACCTACATTGCATCATTTTTCAGAAATATGGTAAAAGGTATTTCAGGGAAGATATTTACTTCTGAAATGGCTGGGACAAATGTAAATAGCAGAAAAACTGAGAGCTAGGAGAAAAAAATGCTTTCATCATCCTCACTTGGGGCCACAGATTCACCTGAAGGCAATGGAGCTGACATTGATCTTCTCAAAACTCACATTGATCTTCTCCCAGCACAGTGCTTGATCCTTGGGTAATGAGCAGGGATTAAGGACCCCATGAGGGCTTTCACCTGGCACAAGAAGGTCTTGGAGTAGCGCTGGGGAGGATTGTAATATCTGCAGGTAGAAACCTTCCTTTGCAGCTTCCCAAATAAGATAAAGCCCCTACTGACTGGTCAGGGAATAGGAGCAATGTCTCACTCTATATGGGAAACCACAGCTACATATCATATCAAAATGGCATGGCCCAGTGAAGACCAGAGGCATATGTGCGTAAAACCTTTTGATTCACCTGCTGCTATCTAACCCTCCTTTCATGACAATGGTGGTGTCGGGGGTTGAATTGTTCCCTTTTCTTTCTGTGGAATTTTCCCCATTGTTATGCTAAATATTTGTGGCTACACCTTAGTAGCAATAGTTTTCTCTCACAGGGGATGAGGGATAATGGGACACCAGAAAAGGAAAGGTGGGACAGGGCCTGGGCTCTCTCTCGCTCTCTCGCTTTGCTCATGGAGTGGAAGGAGAACAGCCCGTGCTCCGATCCGGCATCTTCCCCGCCATCCTAGAGCTGGGAGCCACGTTCCCTGCCACCGAACACCGATCTGCTCCTCTCCCACTTCATCCTCCTGCCTCCGGACACTCTGCCGAGCACCACGACCGACACCGTGAGGGGGGAGCGGCTCCTCCATCCCTCTCCCCCCTGGGCGCTGCCGCCATCACCCAGCGCCTTCAGCTGCGCGGGCCCTGCCCTGCCCCCAGCACCGGGAACTGAGCGCAGGGAGAGAGGCCTTGGCCAAAGGGACTGGAACTGAGCTGCACTGCTCTGGTCTGTTGTCAGTTTTTATAGCTGGTGTTGTTTCTGCTGTGTGCCTTGTTAGATATCAGTAAAGAACTGCTATTCCTATCCCCCTATCTCCTGCCTGAAAGCCTCTGATTTAAAACTATAATAATTAGAAGGGAGGGGGTTGCACTCTGCATCTCAGGAAAGGGGTTCTCGCCTTTCCTTAACAAAATACCTGTCTTTCAAACCAAACAGGTGGAAACCATGTCAATAAATGAATCATATTCATAGGGTTGTTCACAAGATGTTGATGAAAAGTGGTCAGTAAATGTTTGCAGGAGCATTTGCACCAAAGTGATCTCCTGTTTATCTGGATTGCAGATTAATTGAACATTTATGAACCTTGGCTGATAACTCATGAATTTAATAGACTATATGTGATTTTCATCCTCTAGCCAGGAAGCTGATACAGTACAGCACTGCTCAGATGAGAATAAATAAATACCAAATATATATTATACTGCCAGGTCATATGTGGTGAAACATAAACAGTCCCACAAAAACCTAATTTCATTGGGGATAATTTGCAAACAGGATTGAGACTGCATTTTTAAAATACGTTGTGTCTAGTTCAACAGTGAATAGTTGCTTGACTACAGTAATGACTAACCAACAGAGATCAAGTAGCAGGTATCATATTCAGTCAAGAATCCAATCTAAAAATAATTCCCTTAAGGCCTTTTGTGAGTAAACTCAAATATATTCAAAGGAATCACAATTGCCTTCTGGACAATCCAGGAGTAGAAAACAAGACAAAATTTGCTGAATACATTATTCACTGTGAATTGTCCCCTTGACTCTAACTTTGTCAAGATGCTTCTTAGGAAAATCCCTTTTTAAAATAGATTATATAGAGCTACATATCAGATTATGTTAGGAGTCTTTAAAGAGCCCTGAATTTTCTGCCAAGCCAAAGTTTATTTTAATGTCCATTTCAAGGAATGAGGGGAAAATACAGTACTGAAAGAAATAAATCACAGTTTTGTTTCACTGCATTTTTATTTACCTTTTAATCTCTGTTTCATTCTCACTTACCTGCTGTGCAATCTCCATATTATTGGTTCCAGACTTGAAGTAACAAAGTTCAAAGCCACAATTTCTGATTGAAGCTTTTGTTTATCCCTGTTTGTGCAATTTTACTGATTTCTCTCTCTATCAGCTGCTTTGGTCTTTTTACAGTACATTTTTGTCTCCCAGCATTTTTCCCACCAGTTAAATTTCTCACAATATAGAATCATGAAGACTGAGAAGTGTCAGAATTTATTACAGTATAAGATTAGTGCTATAAGGTTTTAGTTCCATGCTAAAATTCAGAAGTGTGCAGCCTAGTGGGGGATGTCCCTTCTCACGATGAGGAAATTGGAGCTAGATTATCTCTAAGGTGCTTTCCCACCCAGACTCTTCTGCGGTCAGGTTGGATACGGGTTGGAAAATACAACACAGCAAAGGGCTGACAAAGAGCTGCGCCTCCCGGACAGGTTTTCCCACAGCTGTGGGTGGGTTTGTGCCCCTCACAAGGCTGTGGGCTGTGCGAGGAGGCTGCAGCAGAGGGGACCTCCCCGGCACCTGCTCCGCGCCGCAGCCGCACGGGCTTGCGGCATTCCGCATTCCGGGTCAGGGCAGGCATGCCAGACACCACGCTTCCCAAACCCTGCCAGCTGCTGGCCAACAGCACCGGCAGGTGGAATGATTCAGGGAGATGTTTGCTGAACTTTCACCTACTTGCCAGCTGTAACCTGAGGAAAAGGATGGTTGTAAGACTGTTAATTTGGGCCATAAACTCATATTCTACATTATTAATATGGAGGATGCTGTGGGAGGTCAGAATTTTATGATGGCAGAGCAGCCACTTCAGCCTCCTTTACCCAACAAAGTGGTTGGTGGACAACCCCACTAGATACACAGCAACTGCAGCAGTTCACTAACAGTGAGGCAGTCTGCTATATTCAGACCCCAGGCCCACACATATTTGGAGAAGATGTGGAAAACTCTGCCACAGGAGAAAATTATGTGAAAGGATTGCTTGTGCATAAAAGGGCTAGACAGCTTCAGGAGGAAGATAGTAGCACAAATTCTTAACATAGAACACCTAGTAATAATCCCACAGGAGTATCAGCTACCTGCCTGCATCTGCTAAGAGACAGGAGGCAGCTCATTTCTGCAAGGCTTGTTTGTAGAGCAGAATGGGTAAAGGAGCTTCCTACATTGATAGAGATCCATGTAAGTGCCAGGCATTGCTTAATCTCGTTCCCATATCTTCAGAAGGGAGAGGCCTGGTCCTGTCAGAGTCCAGCCTGGTGCCTGGCAGCCAGAAGCTGCATCCTCTGCTGAAGATGCACCCAAATCTGGTGTCAGAAGTGCTGTGACAGTCATCTGATTTCATCTCAGCCTTTGCAAGTCCTACCTTCATTTCTTGAAATACATCAGAGCTCATTAGATCCAAAACTGTAGGAGAGGAAAGAAAATAGAAGGCAGGTGTTTTGGGTCTAAAAAGGCACCGTTCAGAGCAGGGTTGTATGACGAGTGGAGAGGTGGATACTGTGTGGTTGCACACATCTCAGGAAAGGAAGGGCTCACTCTACGAATTACTGACCGACAGGGTGGGGATCTGCCACTTCTGAAGTGGAGATCTCAGTACATGGCAGGTCTTTAATACTTCTGGTTTCTTTTTCATTTGAAAGCCAAGATTATGAAGGTAACCATTGGCAGAGCCTAGCCTAGGCTTCCCTGCACTGCACTACATCAAAAGCCCAACACTTTTTTCTAGTTAATTATATATATTTAGTTTGTTATTATTACTTTAATGATTTTTTCAAACTTAATCATGCCAGGACTCCATTGTGACACCTTCCAGGACAAATTATCTAGTTAGCTAGAGCAGAAGAGCTGGGGTTTGTCTCCTACTTGTGACTGCACCATGAGGCACTGGGGGAGGCAAAAAATAAACTTCTGCTTTTCTTACTACAACCATGATCATCTCATCATCTGTTTCAGAGCCATGGCTTTTCCCTCACACTGGTGACAGTAGAATCTTGTGGCAGGTTTTCAATGCTCCTCTGTTGCTAGAGCTTGCTATTCTGGTGTCTCAGCTAAATCCTCACCCAAGACAAGGCTGCAGATCCTCCCTCTGAGTAATGCAGCTAAATAGAGGGCCATTTTTAATGCAGTGTGAGTGATGACGGCTGTGGTGTGGGAGGAAGCAGTTATATATGTTGATTCTCCTAAAAGAGACCAAAAGGACAAGCTGTTCAAGCCAATGCTGCTCTAAAGGCAGCAATTAAACTCAAAGCTCCTCTAGCACTGACAGAATGGGAGCATATATAGCCCTGCATCTTCTCACTTTGATTTACCTGAGGGGGCACCACACAAGTGCCCATGACAACCATTCTGCTTCACCCATTGCAACACTGCTGGGTGCCTTTGGCACTCAGCCTATCTGCCCATGTGAATATGCTACTATATCCTGGAAATCCAAGTCCTGGCCCTGCCTCATACAACAGCCTCCAAACAATACTCAAAGGGCCTGGGAGGGTGAGAAGCATTAGCAGGATGCTGCTCAGTGGATGCTGTTGCTTGACATGTGACGAGTTAACTGCATGACAATACTCTAGCTGAATTTGGTGCTTCACCTGTCTTCCATCTCACTGGCTGGAGAAAGTTGGCTCTAACCCTGGCTACTGCCACTGGCAACCCCCACAACTCTCACATCTCTGTCAGCCCTGGCCATGCCAGTAGCAGGACCAGCCATCGCTTGCCACATGATGCCTCCTGCACTCCATTTTCTTGAAGTGAGGACAAGCTTTCTATGTTTTTCTCCATTCCCTTCCAGAGTAGCACACATTTTTCATGAGTTATAATTATTAATATTTCTAAATGACCTCTGACTTGCCTGTGAGCCCATTGCTACTACACAGACATTGCTTTTCTTCACTTTATTTCATAGCCGTATTTTTCTGAATCACATTCCTTTTTTTCTAAACCCTGAAGCAGTATCTCAATATTACTACTTGAAATACAGCAAAACATGGTGCCTTAGCTGCAGCCAGCATATGATGAAAAGATAGATTTTCTCTTGAGTGCAGCAAGAGAAAGAGTGGAAAGAAGGCAAAAGTTCCTCATTTGGAAAGCCAAGAAAATTGTTTGTCCCACTGTCACTAACAGACCTGATAACCTGTAGCTGGCAGCCACATCAACCCTCTGTGACTGAAAGCCTCCCTGCAATACTCCCACCCTCCAGCTAGAAAAAAAGGTCTTGGAGATAGGGAAACACCAAGGTCATTTTTACAGCTGCTGGGTGATTTCCCAGAGTCCCAGGAATCATTCTTGCACTCCTGGGATCGGGAGGTAGAAAAGATTGTCTTTTTACTCCATTGTTGGGGGATTTCCTAGGGTGAGAAAGTGACACTGCATTTGGAAACCAGTGTCCTCTTATTATCCTTGTCCTTCCACAGGCCAAATGTTGTGACCTCTAGGGAGGTCATGTTGTGTCAACAGGGAAGAGCTGAAACAACAAGTCTCATTGGGATTGAAAACTAAATAAAACAAACATGAGATTGAAATTACAAGATAACATCCTTCGACTCTTCATCTCCTTCCTCTCTTCTCCTCCCCCATATTACTCTTCTATTCGGTTTTCCAGTAAATCAGATGGGTTTTGTCCCCTGCAGCCTAGATCTCCAGACATAACATTCAGCATTTATGATGATCTCATAGCAGTCTCCAGAGCAAATGATAATTGCCTCAGAATTCACGACTTTTTGTTAGCATCATTCTCTTGTCATTCAGCATCCAGAAAATCAAATCATGTCTCTGAAGCAGCAAAAACATCACAGACTCCAGTTCCTGGCCCTGCACAGGACACCCCAAGAGTCACAGCATGTGCCTAAATTCATTGTTCGAATTAATATTGAACATTACTTGAACTCTGTCAGGCTGGTGCTGTGACCACATCCCTGAGAAGCCTGTTCCAATGCCCAGCCACCCTCTGGGTGAAGAGCCTTTTCCTGATACCCAGCCTAAACCCTCCCTGGCACAACTTAAGGCCATTCCCTTGGGTCCTGTTGCTGTTCACCAAAGGGAAGGGATCAGTGTCTGCCCCTTCTCTTCCCCTCATGAGGAAGTTCCAGACAGCAAAGAGGTCTCCCTTCAGTCTCCTCTAGGCTGAACAAACCAAGTGATTCCTCATACGGCTTCCCCTCAAGGCCCTCTACCATCCCTGTTACCCTCCTTTGCATGCTCTCTTAACAGTTTCATGTCTTTCTTATGCTGTGGCACCCAAAACTGACCCCAGCACTGGAGGTAAGGCCACTTCAGAGCAGAGCAGGACAATCCCCTCCCTTGCCCAGCTGGCAATGATGCCCCCAAGGCACAGGTGGCCCTCCTGGCTGCCAGGGCACTGCTGGCTCATGTTCAACTTGCCATGGACCAGAACCCCAGGTCCTTTCCATGGCACTGCTCTCCAGCCTCTCATTCCCATCTGTCTGTACATCCAGGGCTGTCCCATCCCAGGTGCAGAATGTGACACTTTCCCCTTGTCTTACAAGACGTCTTGCAATGCAAGATGTAACCAGCAGTATGTATTCTATCACCATCTGTTGAAACAAAGTAGAGCAGTGTTCTTTATCTCTTCCATAAACCAACCCTCATAACTCCGGTGGGATATCCTCTGATAATGGGCCATCTGTTAAAAACCAGGTGGGGCAGTCATCTTTATCTTTTCCACAACGTATCCTTCCTCCAGGAAGATATTGGCTGTTAATGAGCTATTGAGTCCCACTGCATGACTGATAAAATTACATCATCCCATTGGGAGATGCTTCACCCAGGAGGAGAAGCCAAGCATTTCCTACCTAAATAAAATCTAAAATTTGGAACATCAGAACAGCCTTTTTCCATTGGATTCTCAGAGGAAGACCAGGCCCTTCTTCATCACCATTAGACCTTCAGGAAAAAAAACCTACACCCTTCTTCAGGACCATTGCTTTAACAGAACCACATCTGTCACTCCAGGAGGACTGCAGCCACTATTTAATCAGACTGCTACCAACATCCTTACCAACAGGGTGTCAGGTTGTATTCTGACTCTGTCAGTCAGAATACATTGTATTCTTTCAGTGTTTTGTGCTTTTGTGTTACTGCATTTTTTAATTTTAATTTTCCTAGTAAAGAACTGTTATTCCTATCTTTGCCTGAAAGCTCCTTAATTTCAAAACTACAATAATTCAGAAAGAAGAGGTTTTACATTTTCCATTTCAAGAGAGGCTCCTGTGTTCCTTAGCAAACACCTATCTTTTCAAACCAAAACACCCCTGCTGAATTTCATGATTTCATGAATTTTGATGATTACCCAGCCCTCTAATTTGTCAAGGCCTCTGCAGGGCCTCCCTGCCCACAAGAGAGTCAACAGCTCCTCTCAGTGTTTTATCATCTGCAAACTGATTTAGTATCCCTCCCAGTCCTGCACCCAATCATTTATGAAGATGCTGAAGAGCACAGAGCCTGGGGTGGAGCCCCGTGAACCCCCCTAGTGACAGGTCCCCATGCTGATGTCACCCCATTCACTGTCACCCCTTGTGCCTGACCCATGAGTAGCTGCTCTCCCATCACACAATGTTTATCCAGCTGTGTGCTGGACCTTTTGTCCAGGAGGATCCTGTGAGACACAGTATCAAATTAAATTACTGACATCCAAATAGATGACATCAACTCACTTCCCTTGATCAATTAGATGGGCTACCTTGTCATGAAATAAAATCAGGTTTGATAAGCAGGGAATTCCTCTCATGAAGTTGTGCTGGCTGTGATGAATTACTACACTGTCCTCCAGATGTTTTTCAATACCTTCCAGAATCATCTGCATAATATTGCCAGGCACTGAAGCGAGACTAATGGGCCTGTGGTTTCTTTCAGAGTCATCTTACTTGCCCTTTTTAGTCTTTTAGTTCTCAGCCATCTGGGACCTTTCCATATTCCCAAGATCACTAAAAAATTATCAAGACAGGACTCATGACAACATCAGACAGCTCTGTAAGTATTCTCAGTTCAATACCATTAAGCACCATAAACTAATAGAGATCCAGCTGGAACAGCATGCCCCTCAAAACTTCAGAGTCATCTGGGAGTTTATTATTCTCACAATCACATTTCTCCTGCTCAGGTATTGGGACCCCCTTAGTTCACCATTTGTTTTGAAGACACAGCCAAAGAATGCATTAAATTCCTCTACCTGGTCCCTGTGAGGGGATCATCCTCATCCTGTAACACGCCAAAATTATTTCTGCCCTGCCTTTTGCCATTATTCAAAAAGCCATCTTTTTATTGTCCCCCACATTTCTGTCCTGTTTCAGTTCTGGTTGAGCTCTGGTTGAACATGAATTTTCTCCCTACAATGGCAAGCAGCATCTCTGTATTCTTCTCAAGTAACCTGACCCTGTTTCCACTGGGCATACACCTTCCTTTCTTGCTTTATCTCCAAAATAAGATTCCTACTAGCCAAGCCAGCCTTCTCCCACATTTGCTTGACTTCATTTAGGAATTGTCTGTTCTAATTCCCTTAGAATGTGGTGCTTCGAAAGTGACAAACCCTGATGGACACCAGCACCTTCAAAAGAATTTTCCTGGGAGATTTTCCATTTGTTCCCTGAGCACCCTGAAGTCTGCTGTCCTTGTGTCCAGATTTGAAGTTTTGTTGGCACTTTCTTCCTGTCAGTGGAGATTTTTAACTTGATTACTTCATGGCCACTGTGGCCAAGACAGGTGCCAATGATCACTTCATTCGCAATATCCACTCCCTTGGCATGTTGCAAATTAAGGAAGACATCTTTCTAGTTGTTTTTCTTAGTGCCTGCATCATGAAGATGTCATCCAGGTGTTCTAGGAATTTTCTGGTCTTGTTTGTGCCATCTGTATGGTGTTTCCAGTTAACATCTGAAAGCTGAAGTACCCCATAAGAAAAAAGGCTATTGATTTAGAGGCATCCCTTAGTTCCTCAAAGCACAATCCATCAACTTCATCATCCTGGCTGGGAGGTCTGTAGCAGACTCCTACAATGACATTCACATTGTTTGTCCCTTATTCCTATCCAGAGGCTCTCAAGTGCACCGTTGCCAACTGTGAGTCCTGTACATTCCAGCCCTTCCATTACATGTGATGCCACCCCTTGCCTCTTTTGTCCTGTGTCGGTCTCCTGGAGAGCCTGTAGCTGCCCAGCAGGGCACTCCAGTCACCAAGTTTCATTTAAGTCAATGATACCAAATCTCTGGGACTGAGTCAAAGCTTTGAGCAGCTCTTGTTTGTTCCTCATGCTGGGTGTACTGGTAGAGAAACATTTTGGGTGTGGTACTTTCTAGCAACACCTCAGGAGGCAGATTGAGGTGGTCCATTAGTTATTTCCTCAAGTTTTGACACACCATCCTTCTGATCATCACTGGCGAGCTGGGTATTTTCCTTTTCTCCCTTCCAAGGCAGTTTAAAGCTCTGATAACGAGCCCTGCTAGCTCCTGTGCTAGAGCTCTTTTTCCACTCTTGAGAAAGGTACAACCAACCCATCAGGTATCAGTGAACAGATGCTGAATAGATTATCCCATGGCCATAGACCCAAAGTTTTTCTGATGGCACCAACCTCAGAGCCATATGTCAATCTGATGGATCTGCCTATTTCTATAATTATTTTTCCTTGCTACTGAAGGGACTGAAAAAACCACTATCTGTGCTCCTGATCCTACAAACAATTGTCCCAAGGCCCTGAAATTATTTTTTATTACCCTTGGACTTCTCTTTGCTATCTCATTATTACCAACTGGAAGAACCATTGATGGATAATAATCAGAGGGCCTTACTAGACTGGAGAGTTTTCTAGTAAAGCCCCTTACCTGAATCCCTGGGGGACAGCAGCAGACTTCCCTGTGGGTGGGGTCCAGTCAGCATATCAGGTTTTCCATTCCCTTTAGAAGGGAGTTCCTATGACAACCACCCTTCTTTTTCTCTTAACACAGGAGACTGCAATGCAGGGTATAGATTGTGTTATCCTAGCCAGCTCCTCTATCCCAGCAGGACCTTCATCCTCCTCATCAGTAGGTTCTCCTTGTGGTTCCAGGGCTTCATACCTCTAGTAAAAAGTACCACTCCCACATGTCATCATCATGTACCATCAGATTTTTAGGAGGAGGATCCTTCCTCCTAGTACAGGCAGTGACCAGTTTCCAACCTACCTGTTCCAACACACTCTCAACTAGCTACTTGACAGGATTCTGGGTCCACCTGGTTCTTAACTACAAAGGATATTCAAGATTCCTGTGGTGGTAGTGTCTCTGAGAATAACCTATCAATCTCTTGCTCTTTTTCTCAAGTTCCTTCACCTGGTGAAACAGCTATTCCCAGGCCACTGCTCTGTCACCAAAAGGGCAGGACCCTCTTTCTCTTGATGCCCCTTAAAAGCATTGAATCTCCCCTGGTCCTGCCTCACTTCAATCAGGAATTGCAAAGCCCTTTTTAATATTTTAGTGATGTAGAATCAAGTGAGGAGCTTTATAGACACACTGGTATTAATCCAGGACTCCTCATAACAGGAGGAATGAAATGCGCCCCTCCCTCCTGACTGCCAGTCCAGGAAAGAATCACATTTTCAAAAGAAGAAAATAAATCACAACAAAGCTCTGTTCAAGATATCTCAGCTTCCAAAGAGTTAATTTTCTGAGACAAGAGTGCAATATATTGACATGCTTTAAACCTTATCAATTTAGTTATCATTTTCACTAATTAGCAAAATAAATTTTGTGCTCAAAGTTGTGCATTAGTCAGTCAACATCAAATTAGGCTGCCAAAGAAACTTTCAGTTCTTAGACACATTAGCTAAACCTTTCCAGACTGCAACAATTTGAATTCAATTATTTTTTAAATTAAAAGTTTCCTCAAAACCAAAATTTCTGAGAGCCTTGTTTGTCTGATATTCACCAGATTAGTAGAAATCCTGGGTCAGATGTGTAGTGCTGCTAATTCATCTCTCTTCAGACACAGACAATAAAGGACTGAATAAGGAAGAAACAGTGATGACATGGAAATTTTTGGGAAGATACACCAGGGAATAAGCCAATTCCGAAGTATACTGGAGTTTAAGTAGGAGTACAGGATGAACCAGTTTTGAGGTTCATTGGTCAAGAAAGTAATTACATCTGTCTTGACCCAAAGGATATTTATATATATATATATATATATCCAATGAAATTACCATTTAAAAGAATTATTTCTCCCAGATAGAGCAATTACTTTGATAATGAGCATATTGACATATTTGTGGTTTACTTGGACTTCTACAAGTCAAGAGGAAATGCAAATTGATGTTTCTGTCCTATTGAAGAAGGTTGGAGATGCTCCATCCCAGGCTCTGGCCCTGCCACTTTTCCTCCCAGCAGGCACGCAGACTTCTCCTCGTGTTTTTGTTCAATCAACAGAGCTCATTTTCATTTTCATTTCCAGGTGAATTTGGCTTTTTCATTAATTCAAGATTATTGCTTTTAAGGGTAGGAAGGTTTTTACACTAAGCATGTGCTACTGATGTGAGAGCTGAGCTGGGCAAGGGGGTTTCACCCAGGAGGGGCAACTTTATGTTCAAGAACAAAGAGAAGAAATAAATGGAGACTGAACACCAGAAGAAAAGATATTCAGTTGATACTATATCAAGCCCTGTTACAACACATTTTGCATAGTACAAGGAATAATTAGGCATTAGCATAAGGATGGGATGCAGTATATACACGTTTGACATTTCATATCTCTATGATGCTAGGAAACCCTTTGTTTGCTAATGTTTTCTGGAAGAGAAATGTTCCCCCTGAACAAATCACATGACATAGCACAAGTAGAAACTTTATCACAACATCATCAAATTGTAAAATGCAAAATAGCTTTCTTAGGTTTGGTTTGTTTGGTTTTTTTTTTGCTGTGTGTCAAAAATGTTTGAGGCTGTTCCTCAAAATAACTTGCCTGTACACTTTGTAAAATATGCTGGAATTTCCCTTCTTCTCCTCCCGCTCATTTCACCCTGAATTCAAACCCTGGTGTGCACAATCTGTACAAGATACCATACTGTGATATTGTACTGTAATATTGTAGTACTACATTGGAACTTCCATTGTGTAGTTTAAAATATGTATGTTCAAAAGATACTTAAATCAATTTATGGTAGAAAAATATGGTAGATTCACAAATTGTCTTGCTATTCATGTTGTCATCATTGTTACAGCATTTATATATTTTTTTAGACAAATGTCTTTCACAATGGTACAACAGGATAAAGTCATGCTGCTCACAGCATCACTTATTTGTTTATTACTTCAAGGAATGTTTTAAAAATCCTATATTCTTTTAGTCAAATATTAGTTTCTTCAATCCTCTTGGGAACTGATGCCATAAAAACCAACAGTGCAAACACACATGACAGAGAATGAGAGCATCTCTGTGATTATAAGTTGACCTAACAGCTCCTCTGACTTACAGCTTTTCATTTTAATGTTATCTGTCTTTATAACAATTTGTATTTTATGATCGACTTCTAAATTTTTCAGAAACCAGAACAAGTAACACAGTTTTTTCCAAGATGTATTGAACATCTGCAAACACTGCCTATTAAATCTGAAGTAATTGTCCTCTGCTGTCTTTGTCTGAGGTCTTACCCTGTTAATTCCAATAGTGTCAAGCTTTAGGGGCTTCATTTGTCCAGACACCTTTTTACTTGATTCTTCCTTAATGAACTGTCCGAGGTCCACTCCCTTTCTAATAAAATCATATTTTTCCCTCTAGCTTTTGCCTGGCGTAGCAGTTTAATCATCAGTAGTATTAAAGTAGTATCAAAGTTTAGCTGCTTTGACAGATCTGTCTACATCTACAAATTACTATCAGGTTTTGAAAGACATAGTTCATGCATGTCTTCCCTTAAGTGTCACTGACATTTACAATTTTACTGTCCAGGTACAAGAAATTGTATTATTTTTTCTCTTCTTCCTTATAAATGTCACTGCCTCTTTTGATGAAGTTGTCCTTCTTGCTCACTCCTGGTGTGGCAGCAGAGGTGGGCATGCTGCCCTGCTCCTGGTTTCAGTCGTGCCCTGCTGTGGGTAAGGCTATTGAGCCCCACACAGCCCAGCCAGGAGGGATGAGCCTCTGGAATGCAGCTATTGCTACCAACCACCAAACTCCAGGCTGACATCATGGCCTAGCCTTCAAGCCGTGCTGTGTATTTAAGAGATAAGGACTAAGTAGTTCAATGCATTGCTCTAGTTTTAGTCTTTCTGCTTGGAGGATTTGCAGTAAAGCCACCACTTATTGCCAGTATTGCTTGATTGTTTTGATACTGATACTCACTTTAGATCTGCTGCTGCACAAACATAAACTGTCACAAAGGACCAAGGAGTGTCAGTCTCCATCAGCCTGGGCTAGCTGGTAAACAGCAAACTAAATGAAGAAAATTATGCATCCTGAATACTCGGTCCATGTGCTGCCCAGATCTTCAAATAGCATTTAAATGTGCTGGATATGTAAAAATAAAGTATTTCACTTGGATGTTCAACTGGGCAAGCTGATTTCTGCCAGTTAAGGTAGGCACTTGTTTAAAAAATGTCATGCAACTTTTAAATAGAAATTGAGGAGGTGAAAAGGGGGAAAGTCAGTCAAAGCCATGGGGCTGGCAGCCCTATCATGCCATTCCACTTCCCTGAGGCCAGTAGTCATGTCAGAGGTCTGTTCTTCTCCTTGCAGTCATCACAAATTGAATGTCTTAGTTAAGAAGGCAATGAAAGAAGACACGCACCAGCCTTTGACTTTCTCCATTTAACAGAAGGTTTAACTGGTACAGCTCAGAGGTGAATTTACAGTGTCTTTCCAGGCTGTCTGCCTGTGATAGATGGCTTCATGGATTCATCATTATCATTGTTCAGCTCCTGAAAGGAAAAAAAGATTTGCAGTTACATTGCTGGAGTGAGGTTTCCAAAAGTATTCTGTCATGAATCCATTCAGTCACGACTCCACATCCCACTGGCTTTTAACTAACTGTAGTGAGAAAAGAAAGCTAAGAGTTCACTGAGGTTCTTTAAATTCCCAAACAAAATAAACCCTATTGGCCAAAACTTAACATTTATTGCTAAAACAGACTGTACTAGGAAACTTATCACCACTTTTAAAGAGATTTCTTCCAACTCCCAGCAGAATATGAAGGGACATTGATTTTAAACTACCTTTGACAAGGTTGCACTTTTAGTAGAGTACCTTCCTTAACATGAATAGTCATGTTTACAAAGAAAGGCTATTTTCACTATAGCTACCTCAAGACATCTCCTCTTAGTCAAAATAGGGGCCATTGAGGAAATCAAGTGGATGAAACACTCAGATAAAGCTCATTTAATATGGTTTACAGTGTATGGATCACACTATTTTGTATGTTAGTCATAGTATTTCCCTCCACTCCAAATAGGTGTAATCTTAAGAGGAAAATAAACACCAGCATTTCCACGTACGTCTCTTGCTGTGCAAAAATGAAACCAGGATATGTATTGGATTAAATTATCAAAGCATTCCACTCTAAATCTTAGTCAGACGCTTTGCTGTGTGTCTTAAATTCCTTACTAGTTCATTCTTCTACAGTCCTTTTGCATTTAGATTATAATTTGAAGGGATTTAGAAGCCATACCTAATAACACACTTGTATTCCTGAAGGTGTTTTATCCTGGTACCTTCAGTATTAACAGCCACATACACATCCAAGGTTTGCATTTGGCAGGAGCAACTGTGCAACCAAACGAGTTGCTTAGAAATTTACGATAATATTAGGCAACAGTATTAAATCTACTGTTATATATATGGTTTGTAAAAAACTTAAAAGTAGAAACTACTATACAAAAGAGCATTTTCATAAACTTAGCTGGAACTGCAAACCCAGCTTACACAGAAGTTTTGAAAGTAGCTGATGCTGTCCCATATTGACATAGCTGTTGTCTATTGAAGCCCTCCCCCAGCAAAAAGAAAACTAAAATTGCTAGCTCTGTTGTCTTTAAAGAGCATTTTGTATTATTACTATATTACAGTTTGGAATTAATAGGACTCTTAAATCCTTAGGTACAATACAGAGTAATTGCGCTTTCAGGACCTTCCCTAGCAATGCCAATTATCCAAGCTCGTAAATCCTACATGGGAAGACCGTAAGTTCAGCCCCCTTCTGTGCCTATGAAAATGAGTATTTCCTCATTATATGCTGCACAGAGGAAACATATGCGTTTTGTACTAGCATCAAAAGAAAATCTCTGCATCCTGCTGCACACAGAGACCTTCAGGAATTGTTAATTCAACCTGCTGTTCATGAGCTGCATTAAATTTGAGCCTAGCTGTGTCTCCTTCAAGATATTGAACATCTTACTCCTCCTTTGTCACCTACACAATCTTTCTTATTCTCCCCTTGCACATTTTAACCCATATGGCCTTTGGCCGTAGCATAAGAGAACCTTTCTGGCGACCCTGAAATTTTATCGTATCAGCCTTCTTCTGAATCAAGAGGATATTTCTTTCTCTCAAGCCAGGTTAGATTAAGTAGTGCTTATTTGCACTGCCAGTTCAAGTTCTCTGCTTCTATTATTGTTGACTACACTAAGCACCACCAGGCAGGAGGCTCTGTCTAATTTAAGATGTTTTGATTTATGTTGTGATCAGTAGACAAAAGAGCCTAACATTTTTGAAGAAACCACCCAAGCATCTTTTTGTATCTTCTTCCTACCACACTGTACAGAATTAGAAAAAACTCTACAAGAGGAAAAGTAACTCCTTTTGATGACACAGAAAGAATGTTGCTCTTCACTGACACGTGTGTGGATATAAAGATGAAAGATCTCCAGCCTAATTTCTAATAAGACATACAGGTGAGGGGGAAAACTCACAGTGCTGTGAGTGCTGTGAGTTTTTACCAGGCACACTGCACTGGACGATATAAAGAGGGAATATTACAACACATTACATCTGTGCCATGTGGCTGTGTTGAGAGTGGTACTGGGTTTTTACCTTTTTGACTCCTGAGCTTCTGTTACCACTGCAGCTTCTGCACCTCACAGCTGTAGATGTCTGGATTTAACACAAGGAAGGCTGTCAGGATTGTGCAATGTTTGACAGACTGCACAATTCATGTCAGGATTTTCTTTTCCCGTACAGTAGTTGCTAACAGGAACATAACAACCTCCTGCTGGTTTTGTGCATGTTTAGTCTCTGAAAAGCAGGAAGACATTGATGAGTGATGAATAGAAGCTCCTTTTCTATCGCTCTGAAACTCCACTGGTGTACCTGGACTTCAAATTATAGGACAGCATTCTATTTGGCTCATGCTTGATGGACCTGCATATGGGTACAAAGTAAATGGGAGAAGCTGGACAGGAGATAGAAATAAGCATTTCCCATGCTATGAGTCCATTAGCAATGTTTAAAATGTATGACATTGTTTTACCCTAATTTTCACCACCACAACTGCCCCCAAAAATTGTCAGTCACTGAAAAATGAGGAGATGGGCATTTTCTCATACTCAGGGAGCCTCAGTAGTAGAAAATCTGTGCAGTTCTGGTGCCTATGCAGGAATCATGAGACCAGGACACAGTGGCAAAGTATCTTTTTAGAAAAGACAGAAGATTTCTCTTGTTAGGAATGGGGCAATCACGAACAATCAAGAGACTATGTATAGCCTCTCTTGGAAAGAAAAAGATGCACATACTAAGTTGGACAAGGTAAATCCAACCAGTTGCAATAGCTTGGGTTTGGATTAAGGTCATTTCATTTAGGCTTTGAGGTGTGGGCTTGTGGTAGATATTTGCCAATAACAATTATAGGCTCAATAAAAAAAAGAGCAGGGTCTGAATATTACCTGTAGAGTCTAAAAGTCTCTTTAGGAATACTCAACAATCTTTTAATTTGTGCATCAAAATTGTGCAGAGTTTTATGAAAGAAGATAATAACGTGGAGTTTTAAACATTTTAATTTCTTTGGTGACTGCAACGAGTGTTAATAACAGATTAATACCTCTGAAGGCTGCTCTGAAGTTCCTTAAAACTCCTAGGAATATGGAGTCTGTAGGTCTTGGCAGTGGTGCTAGGTGCTCACAGTGGTGCAGGACAATGATGCAGAGCCAGAAGAGCCAGACCAAGGGAGACCCTCACACAAAACCTCTCATCTGGAGGGTTGAGGGTAAGAGGATTTCTTTCCATGTTCAGGCCTGAATTAGGCAGGAAAATGTGGTACTGTTTTATGACACGATATTTTTCAGCTTCCTCTACAAGAAAATAAGAGCAAAAAGATTTTGATTTACTAGTGAAACTTTGTTGATTTCCAGCAGTTATTTAAAAAATGAAGGGAAAAATATGCAAGCATAGACACATCTCCTTTCTGTTACAGTGGCAGCTGGAAATTTGGGGTTTAAGCATTGAAACCTAAAGGGAGATCATCAAAAGTTCTAATTCTGGAAAAGAAAGATAAAGAAAGATAAATTCTGGAAAAGAAAGATAAATTCTGGAAAAGAAAGATAATAATTTTTCCTCATCAGTTTTGTCTGTGACTGAGATGACATTTTGAGTCTGACAGAAACACATTCTGCTCTAGTTACAAGACTCTCTGCTATAATAGACTTTGATATAAATCCATGCTATCATGCTTTCTTGTGCCATCAGAACTCATTATACCCTTGTTACAACAACATCGTTTACCATATTCCAAACTAAACTGCAGATATTGCTGTAAAGGGATCCCTGTAAAGGGTAAAATCCCTGTAAATGGTAAACATCCCTGCAAAGGGATGTTCACTCCTGTTTTCAAGTTTTCCCAGACTGCATACAATATGATTCTGGGTTTTAGACATTTGACTTTGAAAACCAGGTTCCCATTTCAAATGATTGAACATGACTTACTTAATTTTTCAAGACAGATTCCTTTTGCAATTCCAAGGGCCTACAATATGATTTACAAAACTCTTGAGAGCATTATCCAGATCAGAACGTATGAAACTCAGCCATTTGGATGTGGGTTGCACCATATTTACATGTGTCCTACATAAAAGTAATTAATCTGCAGCACAGCCTCTACTTCCAGGATCACAAGGAGGTGTCAGGGCCCCACCTCCATCTCCTTTGAGTTACCATTTGAAAATAAAGCTCTTGCAGTGTCGCCCACTTACATGCTTCTCATTCAGCTACAAACCCCAAAGTCTTATTAGCCCTCTTAGACACCTTCTTTATACTTAGCTCAAATAAGATCAAAATGAAAAAAAAAATAGAAATCTTTCAAGATCCAGGAGAAAGCACAGAAAATAAATATACTTTTACCTATTTTGAAAACATTTCCCTAAAAGTTTTGTTGGACTGACAAATCCCTTTTTTTTATTATTAATGCAGCCTTTTAAGAATTTCAGGATTTATTATGAATAGGAAAGAAAACTGGTACCCCCAAACCCATGGTGTCTGAAGAGAGAAACAATAGTTTTAAAAGTCGGAGGAAATTTGCTTTCATTACTCCTGCGTTTTCTTCTTGGGGACAAAATTGGGAAATATTTCTGCTACTTCTCCATTTTCTCTTCCCTTTCTGTAACTGAAAACTGAAAAAAAAATGCGAGGAGCAGAATTTCACAAAAAGAAAAGAACCTAGTTCTTTAAGACAAACATCTTGTGGAACATCTCCTCATGCCACAGAGCTCAGCATAGGCAGGTTGCAGCACAGGTGTGTGAAACAAGCTGGGAAGAAGCACAGTCACCCTGCATCATTTCTCGGCCCTTTGTGAGCCCAAATGAATAAAAATAAGAGTGAAAAGGGAAATAAACCACTGGCCACCTCATTGGACATCACTACATTGATTTTCCTTTGCAATTAAATGCAAATTAATATTGCATTTTGAATGCTATCACATTCCTCTTTGATTGTCCCGTCTGTTTTCGAAAAAGAGAAACATCTCTGGATTGATTTAGAGCTTTTTTTTCCTTTTTGCAACTGTTGTATGAACAGTTTTTCAAACACAGATGTGACAGATGAGGCATAGCCCCTTCAGAATTGCCTCTGCTGTCTAACCCAGCTCAACTCAACCAGGGTGTTGGAGACATCTGAAACTTCCCTCCACAGGAAAGGAGTCTCCACCCTTGTTTTCCCTTCTTGGAGCAGCAAGCCAGCTTCTCACAGAGCACTACTGTTTGTCTTCTGCCTATAAGACTGGCTATGACTTTCAATTAGGGGATTAATGTAGTTGTGCAGGACTTCACCTAGGTCTAAGCAAGCTCCATGAACTCCTACTGAATTGGAAGAAGGTAGAAAAATTTCTTTTAATCAAAACATGGAGAGGGCAGTGTACAAAAGAATGCAGTGCTGGTCAGGGCAGACTAAGGGCAGCACCCATGCCAGCTGGTCCCAGCAATTTGCAGGCATGCTGTGACCTCTGTGCATCATCCACCTCAGCCAGTCCTGTGTGGCTGTGCTGTGCCAGACCATACAGTAGGGAAGTGAATAACACCTTCCACCTGACCTCATCATTTTGCTCAGGTTGAGGTGGTCTTAGAAAATTTAGGATCTCCCAGATGTTTTCCATAATCTAAATCCATTTTCGGTGTCTAATCAAGTAAAAAACACAATGGAGCTGTGAACATCCTTCAGTTTCGGAGGGAATTAATGGAGGACAAAACTGCAAAGTCCTGTCTTCAATGCATTTCTTCAGTGTTCAGATGCAGAAGAGAGGCTTTGGAGCAAAAAGGTGTCTCCAGCTAGAGGCAGTCTGGCAGGCACTGTGGCTGGCCAGCACAACCCATACTTGCCTTCATTGCTGAAGTCCCCTGTGAAAACACAAGGTAGGCAGTGAGCACTACAGAAGAACTGGCATCACTAAACTAGTTTAAAATATGCTGCAAATATTTCATGAAATATCCAAAGGGAGATTTATGCTCCCCATCCATTCCGAAGTATGTATAACAATTCATTCAAAGCCATACACTAGAAACTAGCACTTATTTTTCCAAGCAAATTGGTCTGCTTTCACTCAAAATACGTGCACTGCTTACAATCTCATAGCATCTCATAAACAACTCATGCCAGTATGAGTCCTGAATTTGGAAATTATATATTAGATGTATTCTGTGATATGGAAGACAGAGAAATTTGTTGAGTTTTCTGGCTGATTTTTCAGGTTAGTGGGACTGAGTTTGAAAAGACACGTATGCATATATCATATATATGTATATACAATCATCTGAGGGCTCGAAATGTTTAGGAAAAGACCGAAAAGCTTGAAGGTTCACTTCCAAATCTGCATCATTTTCTTTTTTATTTAAAGGTCATGTTCTAGATCATTCCCAACTATAATCAGTCAACATAAGCCCCAGATAAGGACTGTCTGACAGCTGGATATTAGAAGAAAGCTCTTATTCATGCATGTTTAAAAATCTTTACCATTAATCTTGCCATGAAATCTCAGTTAAATGATTGTGGAATATTACATCAAAGCTATCCAGTGATCAGCAATGTGACTTATTTTCTGACAAATAAAACTTTGTCATTTTTATCAGATGGTCATCACATCTTCACACAAAAATAGCTCTCCTTTTTCTTCTCTCCCTTCTTTTCCCCCCCCAGCTTGACTACAGTGCAGATTTGTATTCTTGGCACTCTCATCCCTGTTTGATGAGTTTTAGGAAAGTCCAACTGTCATTTTGTCCCCAGAAGCAAAGCAAACTCTGCCTTAAACTGATAACAACACAATTTAGCTGCCCCATAAACAGTCATTTTAACTCCATGATATGTGGCTGCTCCTTCAACATTCAAGCAATGGAAATGACATCATTATCAGGCAACTCTAGATGATGAAAAATGGCCTACATTAGGGAACACTGTGGACACAAAAAATCTTCAGCTATCAGTCATCGCCATTGTAATGTACTTACCTCTATCTGCAGATTTAGACTTAGGATGAGGCTGAACTTGCAAGGGAAAAAAACCACCCTCTGCAGAGTATTTTTGTATAATTAAGCTGAAAGATCTCTGCAATTCTGAGTTGTGCAGAGGCCAACAAAAGCCTGAAGGCTACGGTATTTCAGCAACACCATAAATGTAAGGATCCTCAAGGAATATGGTCTTATAGACACTCTGTGGCTGTTAAAAATAGAAATCTAGCGTGATTCTTTCTCAGGATGAAATTTACTATTTTGTATCCAAATTCTGCAGGGTTTTTGTCTACTGTAAGGACTCTACCATTACTTTGCAGAAGTCCTGCAGAAACATATTCTCTGCAGTAGCTGTCACTCCAAAGGTAACACCACAGCCTTGCCTGGTATGAGCCCCTCAAAATCAGACCTGTAAAGGGCTCTCAAAGGCAAGGGCAGTGGAGGTGCCTGCATGAGTCACATTGATAGGGTACAACAGGGCCCGACCTCTCCAAGAGTTATTACCCTGCAGTGGGGAGAAGAATTAAGCCAAGGAACAGGATTTCAAACTGAACCCAAGAACTGGCTCATCAGGAGATGCTGCAACTGTTTTGGGGAGAGAGGGTTGACTTCTGAGTACTAGGAGCTAAGAGATGACAGAAAGCAGTACTCTGAGATTCGCAGACGTGTCTAAAGCTGCTGTGATACTGCCTATGGTGAGAGCTTGTAGCTTCCCAGCCATCACTAGATTGGGACAGAGGAAGAGGAACAGTGAGAATCAAAGGGAAAGTTGTTCTCAGAGCACTTTCCTGCCCAACGCAGGAAGCCCCGAAAGACAGCCTTTTCCCAGGAGTTTTAATGTTAGTATCCTCCTGTTGGCAAGGATGAACCGAAACTTTGAGAAACTCTGGATAACTCAAGCTTCCTTATGCATTATAGAAATATTTTAATTCTTGAGTGGCTAGGGCACTGCAGAGTAAGGGATCCTGGTATCTGCTAGAGCACTAATGGAATACCAAGAGTTGCCTTCACTCTGTCCCCCACTGAGAGGCTTCATTTTATATCCATCTGTACTGTTTCAGCTCTCCTTGCTCTATTATTTGCATGGGAATGAGATTAAGTCTCCAAAGTGTACTTTTCTATGACATATAGCATCCTACACAGACCAAGGATATTTGAACACTCTTGTCCTGTAAGTGTAACCTCCTGTAATGGGAGCTTGTGTTAACTCTTTTCTCCTTTTCACTACCTTTTACATCACAACAAACAAAGTGAAGCTTGCAGCTCTGCCTAGAAGCTCTACTGTATGTAAAAATTAGAAAGTCTTCCTCAGCTGCTCTGTGGCTATCTGTGAAAGCATATAGTGAAAACTGGAAAATGGAATCCTAGTCTCCTGGAAGGCCAAAACTAGAGGAACTCTGGACACAATTTTTCAAGCTGGAAAGGTTCTTGAGTCAAGCAATCACCTTCTTTCAAAATGAAATGGGAAGACAGACACCTTTTCCTCTTGACAAAGATCAAGTGAAATGGTATGTCAATTAAGTGAAATGTTTTGTCAATATTCTGTGCTGTAGAAATATGAAGACTCTACTGGCTTTCTTAGCAACTTGTTTAGGCGCCAGAATAAGAGATTTTCACCCTTAGAAATGTGCTAGTAACATCGTCTTCAAAAAATGAAATTATGCAAATTTCAAACCAAGTTTATTTCAAGTGCTTTCTTACAGAAACAATATAGAAATTTCAAAATGTTTCTTCTTCCTGAGTTTCTTATGCCTTGAATGAGACTGCTCTACACTTATGAAGCCCAAGCAAAACATAATTTCTTTGCCATCTCCAGCTTCCAGAATCTTAGCACATTCTCCTATGCTTTATGTTCTTAGACTTTCTCTACCCAATGCAGGAAATTACAGGAGAATTGCAGTTGTCATTTGGGTTTTGCTTTGTTTAGTCTTTTCAAGAACATTTCAAGAATTGTTTTTATCCCTGTGTTTATTACAAAAGGCTTGAGAATGTGATTCATAGAGGCTCAGAAGCTGGCAACTGAATAAAAGGAAATACAAATTTACAGCATTGTAATTTCAAAGACAGTGCTACCTGTGGTGAAATGAGACAAGAAGAGATTGATACCCAATTTTTGCATGCAGAGGCTCTAGCTAGGATATTGCTTTACAGTCCAGGGCAAGGACAAGCATGTCCTCAGATCTTTGCCTAGGGCCAGCCCCAGGGCTTGGGCTCCCAAAGCTGAAAGGGACCACAGCTGAGGAAAGCACTTTCAAAGAAACCCTTTTGTATTTCTTTCTCCATATTACATTTTTCAGTGCCAAAAACAAGCAGAAAATTCTGTTCTGTGCTCAGGCAAGCAAAGACTTTTTTCTGCAGTCTTAACACACTTTAAAACAGACCTTCCCTGCTTTTCACTACCACTGTCCTCAGCCATGCTGTAGCCCCACCACTGTGTGAGTAAAAGCAGCTCAGAGAGGGAGCCTCAGGGGCTCAGCCACATGTCTGGCCAGGGGTAACTCAGGGCTCCTAGGTTTTACTGGGTATTCCTCTTTTCTACGCTTTGGCTGCAAAGGAGACCTCAAGGAAGGACAGACTTGCTTCTCCACCTAAAACTCTGAGCTCCTAGTTGTGACACTGCTTGGGAGAAAGATTAAAGGGGTAGCTCATTACAAACCCAGGAAAGCTTTTTCCAGTGACTTGGATCAATCTCAGACCCAGGGAAGAAGTACCACCTCTTCAGGCAAGGACGTAAGAAATTCTCTGATGGTTATGGCTTCCAGCAAAGATGAGTGAGTGAAAGAAACCTAGACTCTAACATACAGCAGAGTTCAGGAGCAAGGAGGTAGAGGGCAGTGAGTGCAAAAAAGAACTGTCTGTTTAGCAAAAATAATGAGACAATAGCAGATAGTCAGAAAAGTATTCACTGGGGTTGGCAGAGAGGGAGGGAAGCTTCTTGGGCTGCATGGTTGCTGCAATAGTTTTATTGATTTATTCCATGCTTTGACATTATTTTTGGAAATCTATCTCAAGGAAAATTTTTAATAGGTAAACATCTTTTTAAATATTACTTTTCGAAGGGAAAAACTCTTTCTGGAAGTGCCTCTGAATATACCTGATCTTGTCTTCTCCTAGAGGGAGATGACTCAGTCCCTGTCCCACCAGAGATGGGTTTGGGCAATGGGGTACACCCAGAATAACAACTCCAAAGCTGCAGCTCACTGCTTATATCTCAGTCTGATTTTGAAGAGAATTTGAAATTCCATCAGGGAACATCTTGCTGGTTCACCAGCTCAACTTCACATCACATCATTCTGGGGGGACCACAGGTTACTTTACTCATCATAACCCACACAGTGGGGATCACTGCTCCAGGCTATTCACTGCCCTCCACCTCTTTCTCAGCGCCCCAGTCATCTCACATGCCCCACACTTCTGAGGACAAATGTGTGTGCCAGAGCTGTCTGGTTAATAACAAGAGAAAAGGCCCCGTGTCTCTCCCCACCATCACATCCAGTGCAGTTCATCAGAAGTTTTTCAACACTGTCTCCCTTTAACTTTTCCCCTCTGATGCTAAAATTCCTGTCTAGCTAAAAGAAAGGATGCACAGGTTCTAAATGCTTTGCAGATGACTCGAATTCTTCATTTTTAAGGGTAGTGCAAAATGGCAGGATGAATTCACACATATTCAGAAGTTTGGGCCCAAACACTACTAAAGCTGATATTCCCCTGTTCTCTAAGAACTCATATCACTAAGGTGCTGGCAGTCAGACTTTTACATATCACTCATCAGAAGGAGAAGGTTTGACTTGTTTCTTGGAGTTATAAGCTATGTGGTATTAACAAGAATGAAAGATGGAATACATTTACGTACATTTATGTATGAAGAGAGTTAAACGGAGTTTAAGTAGATTAAATAATTTAAATAGTTAAACGCTGGGCTTTAATAGGTTTTGGCAAGAAGATTATTGAAGAGAGGATATTAATACAACCTGTTATATAAGCACTCATGAAGCTGGTGGAAATTCCTGCGAACGGAAATATGAAACCATTGACCAGACCACTGACCACAATGGGGTTATAGCAGAGTCCACTAAGTAAAGAAGACCCACAATTCTGTGTTAAAAAGACCACAGTTTCCTTCTCTGATTTATTCTCAGACCTACAATTCCTAATAGCAATGATAATTCCTGTCCACAAGAATAACACCAGCTAATAGATTTTGTGGCTGGTCTCTTCTGAAAGACAGTTAGAATGACAATATAATGAATTTTGCACATCCTATCAATATTCAAAGGGAGCAAGAATCCCTTAGTCGTTCAAGCTATATCATATGTAAGTAAGAGAAATTAAAACAAAGTGTAGGTTTCTTCATCTACAGGCAGACAGCAAAGATTGAAACATAGAACTCTTTGCACAATATCTAAATGAGTCACAGAAATCCAAAATAACAAAGAAATCATAAAAACTTTTTTAAGTTACTAAAAAAAACCCCACAAACCAAACGAAAACAAAACAAAACCAAAACAAAACAAAACAACAAAAAACCCCCACACAAAACAAAACAAAACAAAAAGAACAAACAAATTCATCTGTAGGGAACAATCTCAGGGAAATTATTCCAGGAAAAATTTGTTCACTAACATACAGCGTTGTATGTCACATGGGCTAATTATAGGAATGAAAGCAACATAAGAATTAGATGGTCTTTTGAAGCCTGTAAGGAGTGTGAACAAAGGATATAATTACACATCGAGCCCGTTGATTAACCAATTACTAGTTAAAGCAGATTTAGACTTTAAATTAATTTATTTCTGAATTCTGGGGATTTTTGGGCTAAGATAAACAGTGTTTGAAGATTAATTATCCTTGTCTAAGATGAAGGAACTCATTTCAATTTTGTTAGCGTGTCAAAAGACTGGCTGCTGCATGGGAAAGGGTAGACTGCAAATCTCAGTGGTATTGAACTGACTGATTAAAGTGTATTCTGAGACTCCTAATCACTCTAATCCTCACAGAGAGCACCAATATTACACACGACATTGTGACAGCCCAAATTAATATTTAAATGAAAAACAGACCAACATTTACCTAGATGAGAAAGTGCACTGTCTCCAAAGGAGCAAGGGAAGTCCAGCCAAGGTCTTACAAACTCAGTAGCAAGGTAGCACTGGAGCACAGCTTTTCATGCACCTTTGCCCAAAGAGAAAGTAAAGGTGCTGTTGTAGCACCTGCCATTCATTCTACCACACCACAGCATCGTGACTGAACTGTGTGGAAGTGCTAGTATGACATTTTACTTTTCTGTAAGTAGTCCAGCTATAGCCCTAGGCAAGTGTTTAGTAAAGGAAAGATGTCACAATTCAATAGCTGGATAGATTTTCTCAGCAACTTGCCTAGTGAGGTGCTCAGCTGCCTAACATCCCCTGCCACATAGAGGAGCACAAACCCTGTGGCACTCTTAAGTGTCCTGGGCCGGCAGAGCCTGCTGCTGCACCAGAGCTTCCTATCCCACATTAGGCTCTCCATTAAATGTCCCAAGTCTGCCCCCATCATGGGTCACCCTTTGGCTTCATGCTGGGAGTGTGCTGGAAGAGAAGCACTCCAACTTGCTTGCTGTTTCCACAGCAAGAAGTAGCTTAAAAGTTAATATAAATGTTACTTTTAAGATTAGGCTGGTAAATACAGTCAACAAAGGATACTTTTTGGGAAGACAAAAGTGCAGAAAGTACCACTTTATCACTGCCTACTAAGCACCCACTCCTAACTACAACAAAGCACTGTTTTTACTAAACTTTGATGCAGTCCAGTAAGACCTTTCCTTACTGCCTCACTCCTTAGGCAGTGTATTTCCACTGAAGTCAGTATAAGGCATTTTAATTTGCAGAAGCAAGGACAAGGTACAAACTACATTTTTGGAATACAAAAGCCCACAAGGTCTGGACCTCTTTGTGGTAGGTGCTGGAACAGCACACGGAGAGATAGCCCATACTGCAGAGAGCACAGCAAAATAGATGTAAGGCTGCACAAAATGATGAAATAAATGAAGGACTGAAGATTGCCTGAAGAATAAGGCAAGTCCAATAAGGTTTCCAGAGTCACAAGAGGCAAACTAGATCTAGGAAAAGCTAGGGCTGCAGGGAGCAGCGTATTCCGAGCATATTGCACTGGTGGGCCCTAATTTCCAGATAGGGGGAAATGACCTGGTTTATCCCTCACTTCCAGACCTCAGAGGCAGCTGTATTTTAGTCATGGAGATGTGGCACACATACAAGATACACTATAGGCTTCAGGTGAATATAAATTAAGCAGCAGCATGGCAGAGAAAAGATTTGTGTTTGGAGACCATCTTCAAAAATAGATTTCTGGCCAACTCCTCCTGCATGCACTCCTCCAGTGTGATGTCTGACAGTTTCTTAGCACATAAACTCTAGGGGCAGCACACATCTCTTACAGCAGACATCACTTACAATCATTACTTTCAAAGAAAACCTGTTCCTGTAAACCCGAACACTTGAATCCTTACAATTGACCTAGGCAAATATCCTTGCGCAGAAGGATTTTCAGAAGTAGAGGAGACAGCTTTTTTTCTCTCCATCCTCTCCTCTTTTAGTCATTCTCTCACATTCCCTGTAGTGCTCTTCTGCTTCCATACTGCTCAGCCAAAGGGAAAATTCCTGTCCTATTTTTCAAGAAACTGGTCTGCAAGCTGCAGAGCCCACAAGCCCTGGTCAGAAGCCATGGCAGACATCTGGCAGCAAAGCCTCAGCCATGCTTTTCCCCCTGATTTTAGCTCTCTTCCAAAATATCCCCCTCTGCTTTCAGTCCATGCCAGTACCTCATATCCAGCTGGACTAGCAGAAACCCACTCTGTGGTTGTGTCTGGGGGAGGAGGGATGTATGGCCAGTGGTAATACACCAACTTCTCACAGCAAGGACAAGGAAAAGGGAAAACAAGGGCAGAAGCAGCATCAGTTGCATCAGATGAATGGTGGGGAGGGAGAGCGTGTGGGGGGTGGGGAATGCTGGGCCACACTCCTCACCTTTCCTGATGAGCCATGGGCTGGTGGGTTCACTGCAGCTGGAGCTGTGGGAAAGCTAGGTCCAGTTGTAGCTCCAGCAGATCCCCACTCAGACAGGGTAAACAGGGCTTGCAGCGTGGGCAGTTTTCCACACACAAGGTGAAATTCTCTGTGCTGACTGCCTGCAGATTTTCCATATATATATATATATACATATATCCAGTTGCGTATTGGTTTTTAAAAAGTACTTGCCATTCACTTTTAGAAACAGCTGCATTGTTCTGGATTCGAATTAAAGAAAACATCAGCTTCAGGCTGATGCACTTGACAAAAAGAGAAGCAACGAGGAACAGACCCTTATAATGAAAAATACTGTGCAGCCTTTTTAAAGGAGGTGCCACCAGTTTTGTCTGAGGTTATGAATTACTCACTCTGCCTTTGCATCTCATATGAGCTTCATGGGACTGAAGGGGAGGTCTGGGCACTCCTGTCCTGGTGGCGTTACCCAAGGGCTGACTGCTGCAGCCACCCACCTCGTTCAGCCAGAAACCTCTCCAGAACACAGCAGCACTGAGATGCACAGCTTTGCCTCAGCTGAAGACATCCAGAGTCTTTACTTGGTTATTGACATGCTGCTGAGAGTCATCATATCCTCAGAGGTTCCAGTCTGTGCCAGGGACTCAGAAACATGTGTTTCTGCTTGATGTTGTACACCAGGGTTGACATATCTTCTGCTTCACCTGCAGCTGCAGCGTACTGCGGCTTGGGTACATTCAACTCCTCCAAGCACCCAGAGATGTGAAATGACAACACTGCTTGTAAGATCATTGCTGCGGGACTAGGAACAGGTTTTGCTTTGTGAAATTAAAGAGGCACCCAAAGGCATCTTGAGCTGCTTCTGTCACTGAATCCTGCCTGCTGAGCACAGGGTGTATCAGGAGGCTGTGCTGTGCTCAGTGCTGGTGCTGCTGCCCCCGGCATCATCTGTAGCTGCAGCTGTGATTTATTTTTTTCTACAGAGCTGAGGGTAGGTGAGTCACACTGTAAAACAGCAGAGGATTGAGAGGCCAGGCTCATGCTCAGCTATGCTCAGGTATTCCCAGGAGATCTCCACTGCTTTCAGGTAGTTCCACCAGCAGCCAGAAGGCACGCTCTCAGTGGCCTGAAAGAGTGAACAGGCAACTGTTCAGCAGGCAGCCCTCTGCAGGGGCTCTGGGTGCACAGTGTTCAAGTGTGAATCACTCTTACCTCTGCAGCAGGAGACTGCAAGTCACAGGGACAGTGACAGCAACAGAGAGACACATTGCAGCATGCTGAATTTACAAAGACTGCATGCAAGGGGCACAGAGCTCCCAAATCTCTCTGTGGCAGCCTCTGAGGGGCCTTGCTCTATGGAAAGGGAAGGTGGGTGGGTTGCACTACTGTTGCAGCAAGTTATATTCAGGCAGTGCACAGGAGCCAGACAGGCTCCCTGAAGTTCAAAAGTAAAAGGGATCTCCTGACAAAGCAAGACCCGAAGATAACCCCACTGCCACAGTCCACATCATGGCTTGTGTGTGTAGAGGCAGGGAACAGCCTGCTCCTGCACCCCAGCTCTCCTTCACCTTTCTAAGAGGATACCTATGTCATCTGTTATTTCACAGTTGCCTTGCTCTGAAGACCACCTCAAGATTCAAGAGGTCCTGAGGGAGGAAGCCCAAGTACAGTGTGGGATGGCCCAAACTTGAGCCTCCACGTTCCCAGCAGCAGGGACACAATCTATTCAAGCCACATGGTGCAGCAAAGTCAACTGTGTGCTTGGACACAACTGACAAAAGACTAGAGATTTCAGCTGCATGATCATTACACTGGAAACAACTGGAAGCAACACTTAAGGTGCCTTCAAAATTATAGTAGAGGGTGTTCTGAGCTCCTTGGGAGCAAAGATGACAGGAATCACTTTCCTTCCTCTCTCAGTTGTGTAGAGTCCATGCATTTCACAACTGCTACCTCAGCCAAGAGGATGAGACTTGTCAAAACATCTAGGTACTGATTTCCTACTAAGTTCAAAGCCATATTGGGTATACAAACAAGGAAGATCTTGACATATAGATTCCCTTTTGGATCTGATTTACAGCTTTGGAACATTCTCATTCCAATATTACTCCATTTGCTTTGGCCTTACATTTCTGGATATATTATAAATAAACGCACAAAAGAAGAAAACAATTTATACATAGCCAGTTCTCTCCCACAAGCACACAGGTACCCCAGAGGTAATCAGTTGCAACAGTACAGAATGAAATCCAACACTGGATTATTTTAGCACGACATGTAGTAGCCAGTGATGATTAAATTAGCCAACACTTTTCAAAAATCCATCCACACATGCTTGACATTAAATGCCTGCATTAGTGAAGACTGTAGCCTCTCTATTCAGAGTGCAAAGCAATATCCTTTGTAATTCCCTCTAAATTTATTGCCTTTAATGTCAATAAGGCCTATTGTTTTCATACGGTGAGATAGGGTCAGAAGCAGGGTACTGATGAGTGCTCTCTCTGCCTTTCAGAATAGGAAATATTTCACTCAAATGGTTTTTAACTCAGCTCCTTGTTCAGCTAGGGAGAGGTTATTCTGGTCATGGGTTTGGCAATTTCTTGTCCAATAGGACATCCATGTGGACCAGTTCTTTTTCTTTAGTAGATGTCACTGTACCTTTAAAACAGGATTACATGCTTACAGGTCTTAATACCCCTCCAAGTGGAAATAAGATATTCAATAACTGACAGCCTTTGAGAGGCAAAAATGAGAAGTTTTAAAGGCATATTAAGTGTTCAGGTAGAAAAGCAGGATGGCCAGACAGAGCCTCCAGTCCTCCTCCAGACAGTCATGCCAGAAGAGCAAGGCCACACAGCACATCTCTGCACCAGTGGCACAGAAACTCTGTGGGTAGCTCAAAGTAAGCCCTGGAACCAGAGGCACCAGGAATGCTGCTCTGTGGCCTTTCCTGAGTTAACTTCCCCAAGGCTGGGCAGTTCACTGCACTAGGGCTGTACTGCACCAAGGATAAATTATTTTCCATCATCTGCCAGCCTGATTGAGATTATCCTCTATCAAAAGTCACAACAGGAGGCAATCCTCCCACAGTACCGTACCAATCCCTCTGGAAGTTCCCAAGGATCTTTCATGAGCCCAAGGCACTTCTCCATCAGGTGAAATGCTTCACTTAATGTCCAGTTTTTACTATATGGCTGGGTACTGGCTGCCATTATCTTAGATCTTGCAGTGCCTCCTTAGCCAGTTGCTGAGTTCAAGTCAGCTGGAATAAGATGAGTAGGTATTTAAGTACACATAAATGCAAACTGGAAATGCGAAAAAGGGTTAAAAATGCTCCAGTCCTTACACAAAAATTAGTCTGCAAGGCACTTTGATTACATGCTTCTGAAAATATGAGAGCTCCCATGTCAGAAAGAAGGTTAAATTACTTGCTCCAACAGCCCCATATAGCAGAGGTGAGGTCAGGTTTAGAGAGTTGGGTCCCCATCTCGCCAGTCCACTAGCAGGCCAGCAGGCCATATTAACACTATAATTATATATTTCCCATCTGGCGCTAGAGCTTTTTGCTAGAGCTAGATAATTAGGCTCTCCTTCTGGCAAAGTTCTTTTAATGAAATGGTGCATGTAACACAGCTTGGTATTTATTAATGCTAATGAGTTTTCAAAACAATCTGAGACAGCAACTCACCTTTCACTTGTGTGATTGTGGTACATGTCCAGCATCATTCCCAGTTTAATGATGCCATGTGTCATGGGTCAGTTTCCTTTAGAAGGCAGTCTCTAACATAAAATACGGCAGTCTCCATCTGGAGTCAGGCTGTTCTGAATGAAAAGCAGGTCCAGGCTTGAACTAATAGGAGCAGATGCCAGCTTCTCCCTCTCTTTGAGGTGCTGATGGTGGTTTATTAATTTTTAGAACAAGGTCAGAAGTTTATTTGCCTGCTGAATCTCAGTTAGCAACCTCACATCTCGTAGGCAAGTAAACATAAGCCTTCAGAATCTGACACTCATGATGTTTCTTAACACAGAGAAGCAAAAATGTAAACCTCAAATTTACAAAAGAGGTTACATATTAAGGCCTCAGTTGCTTGCAATGAGATGGTTTGATAAGCACAGATCAGCTCTCTGTCACAGAGACCAGGGTAGTGAAAATCATGCTGACAGCTGCCTGCTGTGGTAGAGGGCTGACGTGCATGAGGTACCCCAAGGGCCATTTTTTAAAGATTATGGTTTCCAGTGCAAACACTCTTGATGTGACTCTGATGCTCAGGATACATCTTTGGAAATATCTCTATGAGTAGAAGCAAGGGGGTGCAATATAGTTCTCTTTTTCTGAAACAGGTTCTGGGCCAGTGATTCCTGTTCCCACTGGGATAGGATTCTGAAAAGTCCCTGGTCCCTGGCCCCATCCCAGGAGCTGGATGCAGCACTGACCAGGGCTAGCTCTAGAGAAATTGAGGTATTTTGAAGGCATGGAGCTCCAATGACGTGACAACAGTAAGACAAAGGCACAGCAAATGGGTGTGCATTCCCACATTACAACTGCAGGGTGATGTGGCAGCCACACAGGTAGCCAAGGCCACATCCTATCCCACATGAGCTGCTGTCATTCCCTCCAGTGCCATGAACTATGGGGCCTTTCTCCTAGCTGCAGACTCAGACTCCTGGCTCTGTCCTGCCTCCAAAGAACAGGGCCAGCCAGTGGCACCAGCTCCTGCCCTCAATCCACAAAAGGGTGCACGAAGGCTACAGGGCCATGGCCCCAAAGGCAGGTGTGTGCCTGGGAATAATAATGGTATCCTTGTTGCCAGCAGTGGGTGGGGCAGACAGGACAGTGAGCCCCTCCAGGATGCCCGACCACTTTGTGAGGGGCTGGGTCAGGGCAGGTGTGCGACCCCAGCAGGCTTGCTCAGGGATGCCCTGCTTGGAAATAAGCCCTGCAGCAGCTCCCAGCACTCTGGTCTCACTGGCTCAGATCCCACAGGATCATGTTGATTAATAAAAGACAGGAAAACTAACCATGCCTGTTTATAAACTGCATGGGTCCAAAAACAGCTCACCCAGAGGGGCAATGCCACCAAGGACTGAGGAGTCGCACTGGCTGAAACCAAAGCTTAAATACTGCTTAATTTTCGTGTGAGACATTACTGAATCTAATAAATCCCTGCATAACACTTGCATTAAGTGGGATTTACTGTAATACACTATATACGCTTTATGCCTCACCTGCATAAACAGCCATGTTAATGCTATAAATTACCGTGTTCATACAGGCACCTCAACCAAGGTGAAATGCTTAATGGCTTTCAGTAAGCACCTGAATAGCAAGAAAGGGTGGAACAAGAGAGAAGCTTCTCTAGTAATTGAGACAGACTGCATGAGTGCTGTAAGCCTTACAAAATCATTCTTAAAAAATATAAAGGGAAAAGGATCTAAACCCCCAAAGTTTTGCATACTGCAGTATTAGTGCTAGACTTCAAGGCTTTCTAAAGGAAATTGGCTCTGATTTGTGAGATATGCATTACATCATAGGCTTCTTTTAGGACATTATGTCATTCCTGCTGAGACGCATTATCTCAGCTTGGCCCAGCATTAGCGATTTTTGCAGGCCTACTGCAGTGTTTCCAAAGCACTGCTGGGAAACACAGATTGAAATCTGAAACGTTTATCTTTTAAAAAGCTGAAAAAAGAGGAAAGATGTTAACATCAGGCATCACTGACTTCCTTAACTCTCTCTTGCTCTGCTTCTTACTGGTGCTTGGATTTGATGTTTTGGACATGCTGCATAAAATGAAGCAACCTTTAAAAGCTCACTTTAGAGGGGGCATAATTCAGTGTTCCTTCCCACTCCCTGAGAATTGCCCTTGCAGCTGCCTGAAAACCACCTCCTGATCTTTACAAGATGTCAGCACGAATCAGATTGTATCTACATACCCTGACAAGCTAGATTCCACGTCTGGAACACATGTTAAGAACAAAAGGGGAAGACAGTGAAAAGCTTTATGTGACTCAATCTCTTATTAAATTTTTTTGTAGTAACAAGCAACTCTAGTATGCTGTTTTTCAGCCCCTACAGAGATCATGTACACCCATATGGATCTTCATATCCTAATCCTTTTGAGGACACAAAAGCAGAATTCTGGGAGGTTTATATTAGAGACCACTTTTTACATAGGTAACTGAGCAGATAGTATCTCTTCTGACTTCAGCCATAAAATTAGCAGCCCATTTCATCTCAGTGCATCCACAGCAAGGTTAGAAGGGACCAGAAGGTATCATGAAGGGACCGGACAAATGCTTTCAAGATAAAGCAGAGATAATTCCAAAACCTTGGAGAATTCCAATACCTTTCTCCACAAAAGCACAATTAAAAAAGGAGTTGCAAGAGCTAAGAGGAAATGGGAAACATTCAACCATGACTAAATTTCAACTCCCTCTCTTATTATAAACTAATTCTATTCAGTAGAGAGCTTTAACTTCTCTGCTCCTTTTTTCACTTGTATTGTGATCACTGCTTGGTGCTGTGAGGCGCTCTGCTACAGCTGTAGCATATATTCTAGAGAGATTGCAACAGCAACTCCATCCATCACAAATGTGTGCTTAGTGGCATAACCAGAAGTCAGAAGGCAGGACATCCTTTAATCCTTCCAGACATCTCTTTTCTACTTGGAGTAAAAGATTATTTTTTCCTTCCTTTCCTTTTAGATTGCTGAGCTGGAAAAATTGAACATTAGGATGAAGAACAAGTTCTCATGTGTAATTGACACCTGCTATCCTCATCTCCATATTTGCAAGGTGAATTTTCTAGTCCTAGTAGTCTACTTGCACAGACAGAAGTTTTATGGTTTAGGGTCCAAGGGCTTTCAATTCTTAGTCTTCCCAAAAAGATGCATGTGACAAGTCCTGCTAGACTTTCCTGTTATGACAAGGTAACACCACGTTAGATATAAAACTGCTACACACAGGAGGAAAAAATCACCTTGTTTTGTTAAAGAGCCACTCGTAAGAGCTGGGGGAAAAAGTGGGCTTCCAGACACTTTCACTGAAAATATACTCATGGTATTTTGGCAAAGATTCCTTGTGCCAAAAAAAGGAGATGATGGTCTGTAATGCCTCATCTGAAGAAAACAGAGATATCATGATGAGGCAGTGAATTAGCCACTGACTGAAGTGTCAGCAAGGCAGCCCACAAACAGGTGGGCTGACTGGCTGCTGAGTCCTTTGGAAGTTCAGGAGTAATGTGGTATATAACATGGTAAGAACTGCTAGATTCACTGAGGTGAAATGCTGTTATAGACTGGTGCTTTATGGGTCTTGCCTGGCTCAGGACGCCAGGTCACAATTCACAGACAGAATGGAATATATTGATCTGAGAGATCAACACTTCTGAAAGATGCTTCATTTAAGGTACCACAGCAAAATGCACTTAAAACTCAGACCAAGTAACTATAAATACTTCTGCTCTTCTCCCAAGAACTTGTAAAACTGAAGTCATAGCATTATAAAACAATAGGATCAAACACTTTCAGATTAGCGGAGTATAAACCATTAGCAGAGTATAAAGCATTTGTGGGACTCTAGTGGATTTTTTATGCAAGTTTAAATGAAAGTATGACTTGGCGAATAGTGCCAAGCAATAGAATAATAACAAACTGAGCTCCTTAGGAAGGACTTGTGCAAATTTCACACATTCTCCAGCCTGCGCAAAGAAAGCCCCTTCTGGCAGAAGCTGCTGAGTGAAGGCTGTTGCCAGAGGGCATCGTCCCCACAGGAAAATAACACCTGTGTGCTGGGGGACACAGGAAGGGATGCTCTACCCCACAGCTTCCCTGTAAATGGAGGTTCCCACATCCCACAGGGTCCCCCTCTCCTTTCCAGCAGTTCTCTCTGCCTTCATGCCCTGCCAGCAGTGGGATCGCTTTCTGTGAGAGGTGTTGGTCTGGTCTCACATCCTATGGATCCCCCATGCCTTTCCATCTCCATCTGTGTTGACAGCAGTCCCCAGCACATTGTTCCTCGAAGGCCTCCAGACACCTGGAGCACCTGAGGGGCCAGCTTGGGGCTTTCCCCTTGCCAGTAGGTGGTCAAGCATCAAGGAACATTCAGGAGACCTCTCCAGTACCCAGTCCCAGGCAGTGCACGAACTCAGCTGGAATTGCTCGAGGTCAGGGTACAAGGGCTCCAGACCATGCCTGCATCTTGGGAGCAGACTCTGCAGGAGTAAGTCTCCCCAGCAGCAAGAAAAACTGTGAGGCCAAAGATGAGCCCTACCATCTTCTACCAGAGCTGGTTCAATTCCCTCATACAGAAAGCCTTAAATATTCCTTCACCTTCTGTCCTTTTCATTCCAACATCCTCAGACATCATTTAGAGGGATTCCCTTAATTTTAATTAACTTTAAACTCCTATTTTTCTCCCATTGGCGTGAATTAGCAGCCTATGCCTGATTCCCCATTGCACAGCTGTGGTTTTACAGCTGTGTGGCTCAGTTTTGTACTTCCCTGAGTTATGAGGCTCACTGGTGAATTTATGTCATGAGAAGACACCAGCCTGCTCCAGCCTGCTCCAGACACAGTGGGAGAGCCTTAACTTACAGGGCTGCAGCTTACAGCTTTAATTTGGATGGGGAAGGAGTCTTTTTTGTCAACAAGTGAAATGCTTAAGTATGTATTTTTTTGAAAGAATTGGGTCAAACTTGATAAGTTTCCAAGGGGAAAGAAATGGCACAATATATCAAAGCTCAAAATTATTCCGGGTTTTAACACTTGGGAATTTGTTTTAGAAATGCTGCACCATTTGCAGATGACACAAAGCTGAGTGCTGCAGCTGACACATCTGAGGGATGGGATGCCATCCAGGGGGGACTTGAATAAGCTCTGGGTCTCATGGAATTCTCGTGAAGACCAAGTGCAAGGTGCTGCACCTGGGTCAGAGCAAGCCTGGTACCAGCACAGGATGGGAATGGACAGATCAGAGCAGCCCTGCCCAGAAGGGCTTGGGGGTGCTGTGGCTGAGAGGCTGGACATGACCCAGCCATGGGCACTCCCAGCCCAGAGAGCCAAACGTGTGCTGGGCTGCATCCAGAGCAGTGTGGGCAGCAGGGCAGGGAGGGGATTCTGCCCCTCTGCTCTGCTGAGACCCCACCTGCAGGGCTGCATCCAGCTCTGGGCTCCCAGCACAGGAAGGACATGGACCTGCTGGAGGGAGTCCAGTGGAGACCAAGGTGATCAGAGGGATGGAGCACTCCTATCAGGAAAGGCTGAGACAATTTGCCTTGCTCAGCCTGAAAAAGAGAAGGTTTAAGGGTAACCTAGTTGTGGCCTTTAAGTACGTGAAGGGAGCCTACGAGAAATGATGGAGAGACTTTTTACAAGAGCATGTAATGACAGGACAAGGGGGATGGATTCAAACTGAAAGAGAATATATTCAGAAATCATATATCAGGAAAAAAATTCTTTACTGGGAGGGTTGTAAGGCATTGGCACTAGTTGCCCAGGGAAGTTGTGGATGTGTCCTGACAGTGTTCAAGGCCAGGTTGAAGGGAACTAGGAGCAACCTGACCTAATGAAAGGTGCAACTGCCTTCAGCAGGAGAGTTGGAACAAGATGATATTTAAAATCCCATCGAACCAGGCCATTCTATATTTTTATGATTTTCATTTAATGTTGAAGAACAAAACTTTTTATTTCTTCTTTGGTAACACTGTGCTCCACTTCAAAACTGATCCAGGTGTCTCCTATAAATTAAAGGAAAAAAATGTTTTGAGAATATAAAGGAATGTCAAAATTAAACTGGAATATATTTTATATGTCAGCCAGATTGTGGGCATTATTTTAATTAAATTCTCTGTTTTTTCTTGTATTTTGTCTCTTGGTTTCTCTGTCATATTTGTGTTGATTAGCCACACAATTACAAGGGTTGTTTTTCACTCAGCTATACTGCACTGGTCACAGCCCAGCAGGTTCAGCACATTCAGAGCACCCACTCTAGGCAGAAAATGGTGGGACATGACAAAAGCCCAAGCCAAAATAGTGGACACCTGAACTTGCCATTTACTCCAGAGTAAGCACAGAAATCCTGTTTTTAATGTAGCCACAACTTTTGGTCTGTCCTACAGCTTCCTGGACATGCCATGCCCTGGATCCTGATGATTCTGCACATTCATTCATCCTCTACCTGGTGTAAGAAGTCAAGTAAAATTGTCTTTGACTACTGAACTGTTCTCAACTACTGAACATATGTGTATTTAGCTAATTCCTTACATTTTCTGCCATGTCCCAGCATTGCAGTCTAGTTCCTGTGTCCACCAACTTACGTGTTATTCTCTCAGCCCATTAATTTATTTTCAAGGAATTCTGTTTATAGAAGAAATTCTGCCTCCATAGTTAGCCCTGATTGAATAGAGAGGCTGTGCAAAGTCACTGTGGTCATCCCCGGAGAAAACTGTCTTGTGTCTTACTCACATGAGAATCAATATGAGTCTGACTTAAACACCATTGCAGCATTTTTGCTGGACTCAGCCAGCAGGCTGTCATCTGCTCTTCTGAAGCATTATTGAAGACAGGAGTTTTGGCAGAGGACTCCTTTTTGATGAGATTTTTGACCCCTAGTGAGCGTGATATTTGAATTGACTTTATGTGAGCAAAACAGAAAAGGTGTATTTTTAATTTTAAATTTCAAAATTAAGGGTATTTTTTAAAAATAGAATTAATTTTATAATAAATTTTAGAAAAAAGTGTATTTTAAATTTAAAAATGTTAAGTGTACCTGTAATATACTACATCTGTAACTCTATTTTATAACCTTGTAACTTGAAAGACTTTTAGCTTCCAAAATCTTGAGGAAAGTTCACTCCAACTATATGTCAATGGTATCCAGTCATCCAGACTGACCTTTCAAATCCCAGTGTAAGATTCTCTGTACAGCATGTGTCCAAGAAAGGGTATGCTAGTATTTCTGTGGCCATCCTGGAGACAAATGTTGATGCAATATCACATTTCACTGTAGCAGTTACTGTTAAGTAGACATGTGCTCCTTGTTGCATCAGCTTGCCATTGGTACAGGGTGGGCAGCCAGGTTTGCAGGAAAGGTGAATTTCAGTGAAAACCACAAGGATAGCATCTAGGAGCCAGGGATGCAAGGTTTTTTCATTTGGAGCCTTGCCCTCTTCATTGGAAACTCGTTAACACACAATCAGAAAGAGCAGCAGAAAATATATCAAATACTCTCCACCCTTCTCTGTCTGGATTACAAGGAAGTGCAAGGGGATGTTGAGTGATATCACAAACAGGAACAGGCTTGCACCTGAGACAGAGAACGGTTCAGGGCATCCTCATGATATGCAGAAACAGTTACCAAAGCACTCTGCTGCTGCCAGTAAAGATGTGAGCCTGAAGGGCATCCAGTGTTTCATATGCACAGTCTTCTTGGGGCTGTAACAGGGGAGTAGAAGTAGCAGAAGGAATCCCCAGCTGTACTCTGTCTCAAAAAGGGTAACAGATTTAAAGCAGGTGCTGAGGCTTTGGGGTGATGTCAGCTTTCAAAATGCTGCTTGGGAGCACCTTGCCCTGATGCCTGGGTCCACACTGCCATCCCAGAGGCTGCTGAAAAACCAGGAGGTGAGGTGCTGTCTGCATTGCTCCAAGGGATCAGGGATTGCTCCATTACTGTCCCCAGGAGCACCAAGAGATGACTTGCAAATATGAGAGCCAAAATAATGTGTTGTGGCTCCTGTCCTCATTTGTTTCCTGAACTCTCTTCTCCCTCCAATCCATGTTGCAAAGGCTGAGAAGTGCTTTCTCTTCCTCTTTACAGCCAACAACCTGTCCACCCTTGCTCTGGCACCTCCCAAAAATGGAGAGGCTCTAGGACTGTATCTGGATGACAGAGACAGCAGAGGTTTTCAGGATTCAGTAGCATGGAGATATGGCTTGTGGGAGGGAACAACATCTCTCAGCCAGGAAGCAAGTGATAGTCAAAGCCTGATGGTCAAAGCAAGAGCTACATACAGCAGTTGTAGATTTGTACTTTCTTGCTGAGCATGAATGGCAGCTGCTGAAGCAGGACCTAAAAAATGGGTTTTCCCTTGTTCTGCCCTCTGTCTGTGTGCTTGGTGGACATAGCACCCCTCCCCAGCAGAGCTGCAGGCTGGCTGTACAGAGCCACGTGAGCTCAGCTGACACAGTTATAAAAATTAATTCAGTGAGGTGAAAAGATCATTTTTCTCTCCTGACATTTTCAACTACTTAGTTGCTTAATTATCTGTTACCAGAATATCTCCTATAAGCACCAGCAATTTTGCCAATTAGCAATTAGTGAGAACAGTTATTCCACTGAACTTTGTGTAGTTGAATAATAGATTAATGTCCATCCCTCTGAGTATGACTAGATGGGGCAGATTCCCAGCTGGAGCAGGCTGACTTAGCATCACCCAGATCAAAATTTTACTTTCATATTAAAAAAAATTTAAACTATATCTTTTTTATTTCTTCTTCAAGAATAATGACTCTATCTCCTCTTGTTTGGGTATTCTACCAATCACATGCACTTTGCAAATAATTTAAGTAGTAGTCCAGTGAACAAATAAATTTCTGCCTTGCCCATAATCTCGTTGTTATTATGCTCATTTTCAGAAAGAGCAGCCAATCAAAATCCTCTCAAAGATGCAGGGTTAGAGTGAGGTTTCATGGAACGTCCTTTGTATTATGTATTCCAGCTCCATAATATCCCAAATATTTTAATGAAACATACTTCTAATGGAGTTATATCACAAGCAATAACTACACAAGACCATCAAAACTTGGAACGAAAGATTCATACCCCAAATGTCATATTACAATTAGATCCATTCTGTCGTCTACAAATAAAATAGCCATCTCCCTCCAGAAATTAAGCAATCAGGTCCTGTCTTTTGAAGGCTTTGCAATATAGCAAATTCAGAATTTGTAGACTAAAGTGGACTAAAAATAGAGCTGAAATACCTTTTGAAAAAAAGGTAGTACTCTTCAGAAACTTCTAAAGAGGAAAAAGAATGGTCAAGTCCACTTCTCAGGGTTTTCCCTGGAAGTTTTGATGAAGTATTTATAATGACACACCCAAGAATTGATCTGTGCTGTTTTTAAAAGCATGCATGGATTCTGCAACTAATTCACAGGGTTTCCATTTTGAAGAACAGCTACAGGAACATTGTCCCTTTTTTTTGCACTTAAAAAAAAAAAGAAAAAGTATATGATAAAAGAAAAGCATCCTTAGGGCTGCAGAGAGCTGCATGTGATTTTGATTAAAACCACACACTAGAGAGGTCAGCACCATCTGTGTTTCTGTCTGTGATTACAGAGTAGCTCCTCTATGCTCCTGCTGGGCATCCGGCAGCAGGGGTGAGACTGAGGCTGGTGTGCGTGTGCCTGGTTCCAGCAGGGAAACATGAGATAACGGATCAGATATCCCACAGCCCGAGGTGTAAACCAGCCCAATCCATTTCTGCCTTTGGCTGACCCTGTTCAGCATCTGAGGCCGTCTAAGGCTGGCTGCTGGGTGCCCCAATGCCTGTAAGATATTCAATCCCTGCGTTGCCAGGGGTCACCTGCCACATCGCCGAGCACACCCGGCTGTCCCAGCACAAACTCCAGTGGCTCCGGGGGGTCTGGACACCCCTCTCCACCCTGGGCCATCCCACAGGGCTATCTGGGCTGTCTCATCTCTCCAACAAGCAGAGGCACTGAGGGCAAATGGAGATGTCACTGTTGAATTTAAGCAGATACAGAAATTGAGCTGATTTTCTCCATCATGCCCTCCATGAGATACCTAATGGGAATTACATGCCCATCCTGCTGCCTTTGGGGCAGGGAGATAGAGGAGCTCAGCTGCCACCCAAGGATGGTTTCTTCTTCATATGTAGAGAAAACAAAGTCAGGGCTTATGGAAAGGAGAAATTAAAAGGCTGGTAATAGAAGTAGTAAGTGTGGGTCTACAACTCGGTCTCCTCAAGAAACTGCCAGAAAAATGTTCAGTAAGAGAGGCTGACCAGCTCCAAAGATCCTGGCATCTATGAAGGGACCCACATTTTGCCACGTCCTCTTCTCAAGTTGCCCCTAGGAAGAAAGTTTACGCTACTATTAGCTACTCACTGAAGAATATTTATTTGCAAGCAGCCCACACTATTTTGTGTGTGTCCCTGCCTCTCCTCAGTGTGACCACATAAGTGAGTGTAACACAAAAGCAAACTATGTTTTTCCATGGATAAAAGCTGTTGATAGAAAGCTCCAAAGCATCTGCTGAGCAGTGACACATGGCACACGTGCACAGTGGCCTTCTTCATTTCTAAGGAAAGTGACCTTTTCCAGAGGGCTGTGCAAGTCTACATACAGAACTGTGAACACCATATCCTTGGAGAAGTGGCTGACTCAGGGAAGGAGGCAGGGAAGAAAAAGAGCATCTGCTCTCCTTGACACCAAGGAAGGATTGGAGAGCCAGGATGTTGTTATTGGGGAATTTGGCCTTCTAGGACCAAGCAGCTGGAGAATGGTACACCATTTGCTCCTGTCACTGACTCCTCTCTCACACCAGAGACTCCCATGGGACACAATCTAAAAGCAAATGCAAGTCCCACCTTCCCACTGCAGTTGGGTGCACACCCTTCTGAGGCAAGCCTTGCCTCCACACAGACATCCTCCAGAGAAGGCTACACAAGTAGCAACACATGGGGAACACCTGCATGGTAGCCAGGGCTCTTATCTCACTGGTTCCTGAGAGAGACTCAAAATTCTCTTTATCCCATAACTGACCATGGCAGTGCAGTATACAGGATTTTACCATAACAGCTCTAAGTCCATTTTCTCTGTCAGCTTGTTCAGCACATGACAACAAGTGCTGGTTTGTCATACTACCTTTCTAAACAACTTTTCCAAGTTGTGCCCATTCTTTCTACCATCATTGAAGTTTTTAGCTGTTCCAGGAGACTGTCCCTATTGTGAGAAAAAGCACCCAAGTGTGCTGTGCTGCCTTTATGATGCTGGCCCCAGCTCCTTTACTCCTGTGGCCACAGGGGTGAACAGGCTACGACTTTCCTACAACTCTTTCTGCCATGTGTTTGTCAGGATAATCCTTCCTTTGGTTCTTTCCTCCATTCAAACTGAAAAAGCCTCCCTACAGAGTGCTGAAACAAAATTTCTGGAAGTGTTGAGTTTCAGCACCTCTAAATTTAACACATGAGTAGGGCACGAATGATATGTTCAGAATGTATTTAGGAAAATTTGTGGAAACTTGTCTCAGGAAGTGTTCCTTTCCTTGGCTTAACCACTGCAACATACCCAAAGTCGGTTTGAATCCCTCCATGTCTTGAAAGTGAGTATGCCCTCCTGGGCACCAGCCCAGAGACTGCCATGGTTTCAGCAGGGGGTGATGGCTGTGTGTAGCACACAGGGAAAGCTGTGACACGGCCACTGGAGCCCAGGCTAGCTCCATAGAAGACCCTGGCACCACACCAGGTGTGGGGAACTGCCACAGTGTAGCTTTATTGCAGGCAGAACTTCTTGAGCTGCTTGCTCAACAGTGCAGTCAGCATCCAGGATTAGGAGAAGGGGAAGGCTCCCAGCTGCTGAGGTTCCAACACGGCTTATTAGAGTAGAAAGGTTCAGGAGTAAAAGAGCCCCAAGAACTGCTGTGCCTGGGATTAAATAGGGAGGCAAATCAGGGGGTGGGTACAAACAATCAACCAATAAGGGATCTTAGGGGAGGAGTGAAGGGCAGGTTCCTACAAAGCATAAACCAGTGAGGGAAATGGGGAGGAGAAAGGGCCACATGGGCCAATCGGGCATCTATCAGTATCAGGGGATTTCCAAGGGGAGGGAACAACAATGAAATGGCCCAGGGTAAGACTGACAGAGAAGGTACTGGAACAAGGGGCAAGGTTACAATAACAGACAGGGAAGAAACTGGAACAAGGGGCAGAAAATACCATACAGGGTAGTTTCAGGTGCTGATACAACTTAGGAGCAAACCAGCTTGGGGAGAACACAGGAGTACATAAGAACAAACCATTATAACAACTTAGCAATAAACTGAATAAAATAAACACGCACCGCAACAGAACTGTGCATGCCTCTTTCTCCTGGTGTGTCACCAGGACACAGTGACCCCAGCCACAGCTTGTCTGTGGCCCTGCCCATCTGGGGTTGGACCCCAAGACTAAGGAAATCCCCATGCAGGGGCAGAGGAAAGACCTGGCGCAGACAGTCCATTCACCACGTAGAAAGGAACAGCACTGGCTTTGAGACTGGGATGGCAGAATTAAAGAAGAATAATCAAGATCAGGATCACTTTTATGGCTTCTCAGCCATATATCCCTGACAAGCTCTGATAATAGGCCAAACACTCTGAAGCAATGATTTACTGATACCCTTCAGGAGCAACCTGATGAGCTCTTTGGAGGCCAAGAGGACCTCTGTCCATCTCAAATTCAGTGTTTGTCAATGCTCACTCCTTACCTGGGGCAGTTGATTTGGGTTTGGTGCTTTCCAATATGAACTCCAGTGGAAGATCAGAGAAGCAAAATGAAAGGGCAAATGAAGCCTTATAATGAAAACCTGAGAGTGGTGAAGAGATGGAGGTAAAGCGAGCACAGAAGCAGACAAAACACTCGTTTAACCGACCATGTTTGTGTTGGCTATTCTGCATCAGAGACTGCAGAACCTGCAGCGATGTCTATAAGATAATCCTTGGATACACTGGGCATTATTAGACTTTATTTTTGCAGATTGAAGAAGGGGATGCCCTTATATAACTTGTTAGAGCCTTTACAACATTCCTTCCATTTCATGTACGCATATCATGGGTTGCCCACAATTGATCACATATCTCTTCAGTTACTACCTCTTAAAGACCACCACACCCTTAGAGGCATATGAGCTCCTTTTCCTTTGCTTGTGTTACTTAGCTACTTAGGTTATTATGGAGTCTAAATTTACCTTAAAATGTCTTCCAAAATTTAAAAATTTGTTGTTCCATAAATGCAAGCAGCTTTGCTCACATTGCAATTCTGTCTACCTTTGGCATCCTGTTTTCTAAAAATCTGCTGAAAACTTGCAGATGTTGGAGGTAAAAGTTATATAAATTAGTTTAGGACTGGAAGAAGAGCAGCACAGGGTAAGGTCCAGGAGTTTGATTAGCACACTTAGCAAAACAAAGTGCTTTGCTGTGGCTCCTTTAGTCAGTGAAGATGCTCAGTCTTGGAATCCCTTTTATGCTCAAGATAAAGGCACAGGTAAAACTAGTTGATGGAAATTTAAGATGGAAATGTAGCTAAGGAACAGGTCACCATTTTTTAAATAGTGTGGGGGACAGCTTTCACAAAAGCTGCCAAGGGCTCCCAAGAGGAGATGTTCTTTTTTTCTCTGTTTTTATAGCACTTTAATGATCATGGGCAAATAAAGTTACAACTATTTTCTGGTGCTGCATCTTGGAGCTATTATTTATAGCCTATCTAATTCATCTCCAAATCCTGATTTTTTGGCAATGCAAAGCAGTAGCTAGGCCAGGAGTTAATGATTATGAGCTAAGCATTTATCTCACTTGGTGCCATGTCGGCTTGTTCTACTTTCAAATATTATTTGCTCTTATGCATGCTGCTCTTCTGCCAAACCTGAAGACAAATTGCTATTTTTCCAAGAAAAAAAGCACCATGAGTCGATTCCAATTAACACTGTAGGTTTTAAGTGTAATCTTTGATTGCTCTTTTTTTTTCCCCCCTTTCCTATTTATCCCTACTGAGTCCATGTCATCTGTTATACTCTACACTTCCAAAGCTTTTCCTCTTTTCTGTTGTCTGAAGATATATTTGAATTAGAGACATATTGAACAAAAAGTGAATTTTTAGCCTCTGGTCTGAAAAGGCAGGAGGCCCAGAGATCATGTAATTTTTTTAGCATTCTTATGCATTTTCAAGAGCTGTCCCACTTGCAAATATTTACTAAGTAGCTTTCTCCTGTACTGTGCCCTGCATTCCCTTTGCATTTGTCCTTACCCTTCATTTTTCATTCTGCATGATGGAGCCTGAGGATAGGTCTGTTTAATGTTTCCCAAGTGTTCGTGCCTCCTGTGCAATTGAAGAAGTCAACAGTGTGTAGGACTACAAAAGACCAAATCAAACCAAAGCAAAACAAACCTATTATTTTTATTCTTTATCTAGGGATTACTTCTTTGCATTTTGACTTCTCATTGTCAGTGAATTGATCCAAAGATCAAAATGGAAGGTATTTTTCTGTATGGACTATGTTCAACTCTGAGAGTATATTTTTCTCTGAAGTTAGAATTTGGCCACAAAACCTCTGTCTTATTGTAAGTTGTTGCACAGAGAAACAACAGACAGTATATTTTATAATCCACCCATGTTTACACTTTAATTTTGATTGAAACTTTGAGCTTTTGTAAAACTCAGAAGTTAAGGTATTTGAATTACTCAGAGCTTTAATATACTGAATATGCAGTGAGAAATGCAGAATACAGGAAGATACTACTCCCCATGAAGATATTTACTTGTAAACCCTGTAAAAATTAAAGCTAGTCAGAATATCCTCATGCTCTGATCTTCCTGATCATTGCCTCCCTGAAGGGAAACCTTTGCTTGGTTTTCACAAGTAGAGGGATCTTAGCTAATACTCTTTTCATGGTTCATTGACCTCTTGCTTCTATAAGATTCATTCTGGATTCTAGCCTATTTTTTGTTTTGCCATAGTTTTTTGCTGACACAATAAAAAGATTTTTTAAATTTAAAAAGAATTGCTGCAATTAAATTTTCATTCATACTTCTTTATTAAAATATATTTTACATATATCAACTAATGGGTATTCTTGTAAGAGAAGTCTAGTTTTTTATTTTTCCCTTGGTATTTAGGATTTTGTACAGTCTAAACCAAAAGGTAGTTTATGGTCTCAGGTTTTCAGTAGCTTATGGTTTTCACACTGACTCACTCACTCCACCAACCTCAGACAAATACTGCCTAAAACAACTTTGTCAGGGTTGGGGATTTTTTTGTTTCTCAGGTAACGTGACACATGAGGAAAAGTCTGCTAGTGACTTTATTCATTATGTATTCATCAAACTGCAGTATCTACAAATATACTAAACAGCACAGTTAAATTAAGTACTGTGATTAATAAAAGGGGACAAAAATTCAGAGAATTAAGTAGATATTTAAGTTCATACATGAATGTGTGAATCCATGACTTTTCAAAATTGGACAATAAATAAATAGGATGTGCTTTGACTTTTTTGGTAAGAGAGGATGAGAATGAAAAACAATGGTAATATTTCTAGTAGTGAATGCCTAACATTAGAAAACACAGCAGATAAGACCATTTTACTAAGAGAGGCTGTCTGCTAAGTGATAGTGCCAAAATTTTTTTTTTTCCTTTTTAATTTCCTCTGACAAACAACAATACAACCAAGGACATAATGTAAAGTTCATTACACAATTGATAAAAAAATCTGCGTTAGCCTGTTTTCTACCTTGAGGCGTATAATCAAGACTGAAAACCACATCATGAAATCTTAGCAAGAATTGCAGAAATAAGCAAATCTCACTGCTTTTTATATCTGCTTTTTCAGCTCCTCTTGTTCATATTGCGAGGATTTCTAAAATAAGAAAATCAGTTGGCTAGAAATTCCAAGTCATTCCTACTCTTTAGGATTAAATAAAACCTGAGCAGCTAGCATCCTGCTAGTTGTACCTGGAGCCAAGCAAGTGTGCACAGCCTTCTTTTTACAAAGTAGACTTTGTGGTGAGTCAAGATGCTGAAGGCTTCCTTTACACCTCAGCAAAGGCATGTTTTCAGGAGTGGTGATAGGAAAACTGTCTTTGATGAGAGAGCACATTTCAGCCCAACCTACAGCAGTGCCTTCAGCAGTGCACGTACCTGTGTTGAGGCATCCCTCTGCAGCCACGTGTACTCGGTCCTGCCTATCAACTGCTAGTCTGCAAAACAATGCTTGAACTAAGACAGCAGCACCCAAATCACCCAACCCACCAGCCCCTCAACTATAAGGTGCCTCAGAAAGCAGAATCAAGTGGAAAAGATCCATGCTCTGTGGAGCAAAGGTACACGCCTGGGACTGTTTCTTTAAAGGCATTTGGGAGACCTAGAGGCTTCAGAGCCCATTCAAAACTCAAGAACAGAGGAGCACAGAGTCACTTTGCATATGTGAATTGCAGCCATCGGAGCCTCAAGCTGAAGGTGTATTAGTGTATCTGTGATACTATGCCAATGGTATGCCGAGTCTCATATTCTGCTCCAAATTGGCCCTAACACTTCTCTGATACCTGGGCTGATTAGCTTTCTAGGTAGACACTCTTGCAATTCTCTTTTTAAAAAATCTCTGTGTAATGTCATATGATCCTTGCAGTTTCTCTAGGGACAACAGACTGCTCCATGAGGGAGGCTGTGCTACATCTGTCAGTAATTTGAAAGCTGGCATGGACACGGCAGACAGTGACATCACTCGTCCGCTCAGACCTAGCGCAATGCCAGCTGGTGGAGTGCTGCATTTTCTCCCCAAGGGTTTCTTTCCCCCTGCACAGTGCTTCTTCTCTGTGGAAGCTACACCCCAAGGCAAGAGATGACAATTGCACTGACAGCACAGGACAGCGCATGTGGGCATCACTGCTGCATTTCAGCCAGCTCGGAATCACCACAGAATTCAGGTCTGAGGACAGCAACCATTCCTTGTGCCTGAAGCTGCACAGGGCATGCAGGAGGACACAGGAGTGTGGCCAATACTCTTAGTGCAGCCATCTGCTAACAGATCTCCTACTTTCATGAAATGTGCTGGAACCTCCCTCCTCTTGACCTCCTGCTAATTTAATTTAAATTGACAAACTAGTTCAAAAGTCACATCAGAGTGACCGACGGAAGCTGAGGCTGCGTAAGCAACGAGACATAGAAATGAGGAATGAGACAAAGACAAAGACATGAAAGGTCTTTCTAGGATACTGTAGATAAAATACATGTAGCATCTACTAACCATCCAGCTAAGTAACATGGGTGAACATCAGTCACTGGCAGTAAATGGATTCTGACTTCTATAATGCAGAAAAAATGCTTAAGAAATACTGAAAAATTAAAGCATACCCTGAAAATAATCACATTTAGCATCAGCTCTGAGACAATAAAATGAAGAAAACAATACTGTGGTACACAAAAAAGAAGAAAAATGGTAAAGATATTTCTCATTGCAAAATAAATTTGGAAATTGGGCTGCTCCTGAAATCTCTTTCTATTTCATAGATCCAGAAATGAACAGAAGGAAAAATATTCACAGTCTAAGAGAACATTCATTTTAAAAAATTCCTGTCTATTTCCTGGAATATCAGAGAATTGACTGGCTAAATACTGTGTACCAGCCCAAAAAAAAAAAAGAAGGAAATTACAGATAAGCCAAAGTTCCTTTGGGAAGCAATTGTGCCTATAAACAACAATAAAAACAAAGACCTGTAAAACCAAAAATAGAGTTGATTGTGTTTTATCTTCCAACCTCAATCAGGAAAGCAGTTCTCTTTCCTAACTGCTTAGTTAGCCCCACTTGCCACATAAATAGGTGACAAATGAAGCTGCAACTATTATACCAGTGTCTGCGAAGGATTATTGTCACTATAAGCTCAAGAAAAAAATCTAATAAAAGAAATATTGAGAAGTGGAGATGAGGCTTTCAAAAATAAGCATATAAGCATAATGATATTGTCTGCTCTTTGTCAGTAATCAAATATTTTCCTGTGCAACTGACCAGTTTCCCTAAGGAAGTACAAACCAAACCCAGTAACACACTTGTCTGCTGGCTCCACTCTGCACTTTCTCCCCTCCACACTCTCCAGGATCTGGCTTAAGTTGCCAAGAACATCTCACAGTAAAGACAGAACATGATTAACTTTTTTTCCAAGGAGTGAAGACATCAGTCTACCTGGCAAATTCATGACCCTATTCCACAGCTTTTGATATGAAACTCTCCATGATGGTCACGGAAGAAAGCCTGCACTGCTATCTTGCTCCAGCACAGTGCCTGAGCTTTCTGCCTCTTGTGCCAATAGTCTCTGTCTAACATGTCCTCCCACTTTCTTCTGTTTCTCTTCCAGACAATATGAAAACCTGCAAGATGGTGTGAAGTCCTAAGAACACAGTAGTTTATATCAGTGTACACATCCTATTCTATGTGCAGGTCACACACTCTGCATAAAGTGTTTCAGTATGTCCTTCAGGAAGACGTTTCATCCTTAATTTTCTGTTTATTTTTTTTTCTTAAAAAAAAAAACCTATAAAACCTCTGTTGTAAGGATACCTGGGGTTTTCTTCGTCTTCACCCTTTTATGGCTGACTTGGATCGTAACTCATGGTAATGAGGTTAAAAACATTCCCATTTCTGAGCCAATACTGCATCTGACTTTTTGTCTCCCAGAGAATAGGCCAAATGGTGAGACCATCAGAACAGTGGTGGGAAAAGCAAGAACTTTAGAGGTAGGAAAATCATAAGTAACTAGCCATCCTAGATTCAACCACAACCTTAGTGTTATTTGATACCACCTCATATCATTGCCAGGGGCAGGGAAAAGGGACTCTCCCTGGCATCTGAGAAGGGCATGGCTTCCAGTAAAAAAAAAAACATGGTGGAAGGGGGAAAGCTGTCCATCATTGTTCACTTTTCTTAGGGTCTGTGGTGAGCATTTTTGCATGTGAATCACCCTCTCTTTTGTAATGCTTCTGTAATTATTATTGTTGCTGATAGTTTTCATTTCCTTATCTCATTGCTGTCTCCAGTAAATTGTTTTTATCTCAACCCCTGATCTTCACCTTTTGTGCCTGCAATTCTCAACTCAATCCCACTGCAGTGGGAAATGGGAAGGAAAGGGGAGCGAGAGATCAGTGTCTGGTTTGGGAGAGCCTCTGTGGAGCACTGAAGTGGGCAGCACAATACCTAAACCACAAGTCTAATCAAGAGGGACACTGGAGACTCAGTCAGCTCCACATCTCATGGTCAGTGCAGCCAAGGCTTCCCCCAGCCTCCACATCCCCAATGAGTCCTTTGTTTGCTAATGCAAGGTCCAGCAGCCCACCTCTCCTCATTGCCTCCTCCACCATCTGTGCCAAAATGTTACCATCAGTGCTCTGCAGGATCCTCCTGGGCTGTGTGTGCCTCACTGTGTTGTCTTGGACTGGAGTGACTAAATTTCCTCACAACAGCAGAGGCTTCTGACTGTGAGGCTGCCTCCAGCTATCTGTAGAAGGCCTCATCTACTTCTTCCTCACCATCGGATGGCCTGTAACAAATACAGCAGTGTCCCCCATGTTAGTGCCCCTTAATTTTTACCTATAAACTCTTAACCCTTTCTTCATCCACCCCTTAGCAGAACTGGGTAATTCTGGTTGCTTTTTCACATAAGGACAGATCCAACTTGCCTTGCTGGCCTACCTTTCCTTAAATAAACATGTAGCTGCCCCTGACAGCATTCCAATAATGCAAGCTATCCCACCACATCTCTGTAACTGGAATGAGACCATAGCAGTGACAGCAATGAGAGCCAATTTCCCAAAATCTTTTTGCATTTTCAAAATTGTTCTTCAGTGCTCTCAGAATCACCTTTTATGCCCAGAGCTGGTTACTAGTGCCTAAAAAGTCTTGAATGTTCTTTGGTACACTGATGTTTAATTGAATGCCTGAATTTCAGCGACCTCTGTATTCTACTGTCAATATTCAGCTTTCTCAGTACCAATCATGAAAGAAAGAATCCTTACGTTTAATGCTTTAAAGTGGTGAACAAACTCCTAATATGCTGGGACTACTGTGCTGATCATGGCAGCCTTTAGGGATTTTTACACATTTCTGCCAAAATTATCTTTGATTATTTGGCATTTATCTAGAACTCGGCCACCTAATATCTCTGTTGCCAGATAAAGATCTAAGGGAACTGCCTCATTACTTTATCTCTGTTTTTACCTCCCCAAAATCAATATAATCTGCCATTTTCCTCCAGGAAAAATCACACTCCAAAGAATTCCATTATAGTGTAAAGAGAAATTGTAGCTGTATGTTGTTCATGTAAGTACTCCAGGCAAGACAAGGAATGCTATGAGGCATGTCTGTATAAACGTATCTTCTATTGTAAGTCATCACCTGTGTATGTGGGTTGAAACAAAGTCATGCCCTGTAGGATCGAGGGTCTGGATGGTCGGGACTGACAGAGAGATCTCTAAAGCCAGGTGTTGGAACTTATGGTTTATTGCAAAGGGAGTGGGTGAAAGGGCTCTGTTTGGAGCTGCCAGCCAAAGCTCGGAGCAGGCTTGTGGGAACAGGAGGACAAGAGTAAAAGAAGCAAAGAGAGAGCAAGGGATAAGAGGTAAGAAGTACGAGAGTAAAAGTAAGAGCATCAGAGAGGTAAGAGTGGCAAGAGAGTAAAGTAAGAGAAGTAAAAGCATAAGAGAGCTAGGTTCCTGTTACAATACAATAAATCTTCTTCTGTGTTGAATATTCTAATTTTCACTAACCAATCTAATACAAGATACAAATTCTATAGCATTTACATACAGCCTATAAAGATCACTACATTACCATACTGTGTTACACTTTAAACCCTAAAAACTACTTTTTGGACCCCTTTTACCAAGCTAGTAGAGCCTTCTCTGCCCTTTGGACCTGTCTGCAATCAGAGGGGATTGTTCAATCAAGAGGCGATTATTTTCAGCTGGCCATACTGTTGTTTTCTAGTTGTTTAGTAACTAAGGTTTGGTATTTCAAAGATGGCTTTCATTTTGATCTTGCTTATAGTTTCCATATTCTCAAAATCTTTTGCCAGGCAATCATATTTATAAGGTTTTCTATTTTCATCTTCCCCAACAATGCCCCTCTTCAGTTGCCCACAAGTAGGTGGAATAAAGCATGACCTCAAGGTCAGGTTCTTAAGTGGTATAAACCATCACCATTCTGTTGTCTTCCATGTTTTCCCATCATCCCCATCCTCAGCACCTTTAGTCCAGAGGAGGAAATCTAGAAAGTGTCTACTACCCATTGCAGAAGCCCCATATTCCTTTCTCTTTGATGCCCCTTCCATAGGACTTCTCGTTCCTTCCTGCCCAAAACTGTTATGACCACACACAGAAGGCTTTGTTTCAGGCCTAATGAGATAGAATTAAAGGAAAAGAGTGACATGCCTGCATGCATGTAGCTAAATGAAGCCTCCAAAAGAACGTCCGGTGGTTTGCTGTGCTGCACAACATACAATTAGCATTAATAACAAAGAGAAAACTAATGGAGGAACAGCTTATGCAGACAAACTGATTATCCAGTGGAATGTGAACTTATTAAACATATTTAGTCTAGTATGTTTTCTATTAGTCTAATACTAACATATTAGTTAGTAAGCAAGATAAGATGGAATTTTCTGACAGTAAGGTTGATTACCTATGGAACTATTTATCAAAGACTGCTGTAGATTCTTTATCACTTGAGGTCTTTAAAACTGGATATTCTTCTCAGGGTCATGCTCTACCCAAGAATAAACTGCATTATGCAAAAAGCACTTTCCAGTAATTTATGTTGGATGTCTGTGAGTGCTCTGACCTGAAGGTCAGTCATGGTTCCATCTAGCTCAAGATCTATATGAGAGAATCAGGTAGAATGCCCCAAAAGGGATTCAGTGCCAATAAAGATATATAGTAATAGACACTCTGGCCCAGAGAGTGAGTGAAAAATATCCAAGTCCAAGACATAGTTAAGATGCATGGAAAGGCTCTTTTTGATGTCTCTAAGTTTTGGATAACAGGCTTAGAGGGGGGGTGCAGTGCAGTTTGCAGTGACCAGGCATATCACTTCCAGCAAGTATTAGGGGACACTGCCCTCAGACGGTCAAGGCAGAGTAGGTAAATGGTTGCTAATTCTTAAAATAAGTTAAAATTAACTTAAACTTAACAACTGGCTAAATACATTTCAAGCAATGCACTTCAAACAAATCTCCAAATCTCTTCAAACAATGAAATCTTGAGAAAATGGTCATTCCTTGTCTACAGCTATCAATAGCCTGGAGTGAGAATATTCCAGAGAACAATGTGCACTACAAAACAGACCTCCTGCTGCAAAGGGAGAACAGGAAGAAATTAAAAGTAAAAATCCTTCAACATAAAACCTTTGTACCATAGCGAAATTTGTCTAGAAAGCTAACATTTGGGAGATGAAATGGGCACTGCAAAATCCTCCATTAGCAAAGAAAGAGTATGATATTAACAGCAGATATAGACTATACTTACATTTTTAAGTAATCTTTTATGCTCAGGGTATAAGAATGCTCTGCACAGTGTGAAACTAGAGATGTTGTAATAGCTTATACCACATCTCAACAAGAATTAGACTCAATGGGGAAGCAGTTTAAATACACGGGGCTACAAGAGGAGATTCTGTCCTGACAGCTGTCCTGACAGCCACAGACTTGGATCCAGGCTCCTGAAACTACCCTGAAGAAGGCTGGCAGCACTAGCTATAGGAGAAAGAAGAGTTCTCACTGCTGCAGTTCAGCCACTCCTGTACTGTCAGGACAGCAGCACCTGACCACAGGCGGAGCCATGACACTCATCCTCTTCCAGCTCCTAACAGACAGACTTGCCAGTCCATGTGTCCCCAGCCCCTGCTCTCACCAGAGAGGATGGCTGGAATCCCTTCCTCAGCCTCCCAGCACCTTTCAGGGCTGAAATGCTGTCCTGGGAAGTGGGGTGTGGGGACACTCTGGGTCCCCTGGGACATCAGGATTGTGAACACCCTCCAAGGACTTTTGTGGTGTGATAGCAACATTTGAACTAAACAATAGAAGTTACCAGTGCAGTTCAAGCAGAGGTTCAGGCTGCAATTCATCTGAGTTAATCTATACTTGTACATCAAGACAGAATTAATCACATTCCTGGGAGTCCCACTTGCCTCCTTTGATCAAGCATGAGCTGCAAGTGAGCCACACAGACAGGGGCATCTGCACTGGAGTATCCAAGCTGGGGAAACCACAGACAGATAAGAAGTTGCCAGCTCTCTCGACTCAGTTTAGGACAAACTGAGTTAGAAAGATAATTCGCATTTTTTAAGGTGGAGGAAAGAAACTCCTTCACAAACATAAAAATTCAAAGAGATTCTTCTGAAGACCTGGGGTTATTATTCTGGAGTGGGAGAGGTCAGAAACCAGCTCAGAGGGCACATTTTTCTACAGTACAGAACTGCCATTTTCCATTCCTTTTTGGTAAAATTGTTGCCTTCCTGCTTGCTCAGGCTAAGCCAAAAAGATGTTTCTGTCCAATATTCTAAATTTCTATGGAAGGTTTTAATACAAACTCAAGGAGAAAAAAGTTCTAAAATCCTTTTCATTTATCTTATGAGCAAACAAGTAAATAAAATCCCATCTTGTGGCTAAGCAGATTAATGGTGGAAAACATGGCTGATGGCAGGAAAAACGTGCCTCGGTCAAATGCTCTGTATAAGGTCATTCACATAATCAAAAGAAAACTAATCCTCTTCCACTAGATAACAGGCTTAGCTAGCTACTGATTTTACTACCTCAGACAAAAATTCTCTGAATTCAAAGATGAAAAGCACCAGAGATTTCAGAATGCTTGAAATGCATATAGCAGAAAGTAGTTAGGTGAAAAAAAATCAAACCAACCAACTTCGTCTCTTTGGTTCTTGGTTGTAGGGGGGTTTTTTTAGAGAAATAATGAAAGTAGGGGAGAAGGACCCTTTTCCACTCAGACTCCCTTCACCATCTGTCATTCACTGTTCTGTCAGCTGGAGATTGAACCAGGCCTTGCAAACAGCCACCAGACAAGTGTTACAAAGGGGCAGTGGTGCAAAAGGCATCATGCAGGATATCAATTGGCCATTTTCACATTTCTGCTGCAGTGGTGCCTGCCTTGGCTGTAGTGTATTGAAGTAATTCTGGTTTAGGCTGCAAAAACTTCCCAATTTGCCCAAAGCTAGGAAGGTGCTTACAAGTTTTCCTGCAGGGGCTTTTCTCACCTTTTAATTGACCAAGAAATATAAAGGACAAATATCCTTCTCATTAAAAAGACAAAACTAAGGATTTGATTAATGAAAGTATTAAAATTAAATTAATTCAAAATTGAAATCTGAGTTGATTAAACTAAAGATGAAACTCTGTGTTATTTCAGCTGAGTTTCTCTGCTATCTCTGAAATAAAAAGTTCAAACTGAAACAACCTAATGCAGATTTAATACAAAAACGAATTTTCCATTGTTTGAAAATTGTAGTCTTGGTAAATCTTTTCTTCAGCATCTGTGAAATTTTGATAAGAGTTTCTCTACCACAGAAGGATTATGGCAATGAATAGAATCAAAGTATCACACAATAATTGAAACCAAAAAAGACCTCCAAGATCATTGAATCCAGCCTTTGACTGATCATCACCATGTTCACTAAGTGCCATGACCATCACTTCTTGAACGCTTCCAGCTTCCTGTGCAGTCTGTTCCAATGCTTAACCACCCTTTCAGTGAAGAATGGTTTTCAGGCAGGTGTAGAGAGCAATAAGGTGTCCTCTGAGCCTCCTATTCTCCAGGATAAACTACCTCAGCTGCTCCTGACAGGACTTGTGTTCCAGGCCCTTCATCAGCTCCATTGTCCTTCTCTGGACACACTCCAGCACTTCCATGTCCTGCTTCTCATAAAGCACATAAGCAGTGTTGAGGAATACCTTCAGTGCAGGTAGCTCGAGGTGCAGCTGCAGTGGGAGCTGCAGATTGAGCCCCAGGCAAGAGGCCATGAACTGCCAACTCTTTGCAGAACAAGGGCCCAGGGACATGTGGCCCTGCCAGGTGAGGGGACACTGAGACATGGCAGGAGCTGTTGATGCCTGGACTTGCCTTGTTGGCACTGTGAGGGTATGAAAGCCCAGAAGGTCCTTTGCTCTGGGTTCCTCCACAGAGGCAATCAGCTCAAACTGTTATTTTTTTTACTACACCATGATTAATTTCTTTTAAAGATTTGGACATCTGAGACTCTGACAAGAGAAACCTGGGGTTGAGCAGGTAAGGAAATCTGATCTGGTTGTGTGTTTATGGGGTGTGTGGCTGAGGTTAGGCTTCATTCCCAGCTCGGTGGTGTGAGAGTGATTGACAGAGTGCTCCTGGATGGCTGGGCGGGGAAGTTTCCTTAAGAACTGGACACAGGATTTGAGGTGTGGTCTCACCAGAGCTGAGTACACAGGGCCTATAACTGCCCTGCTCCTGCTGGCCACACTATTGCTGATCCAGCCCAGGATGCCATTGGCCTTCTTGGCCACCTGGGCACACCCTGGCTCATGGTCAGTCACTGTCACCAGCACCCCCAGGTCCTTTCCAGCCACTCTGTCCCAGCCTGTGGCACTTCCTGGGGTTGTTGTGACCCGTGGGCCTTGTTAAACCTTTTATCAGTGTCCTCAGCCCATCAATGTCCAGACCCTTCTGCAGAGCTCTCCTGACTGAAAGTGTGCTCAATTCCTTCATCCAGATCACTGATAAAGACATTAAAAATAATTTGGCCTCAATACTGAGCCCTGGGGAACAGCACTGGTGACTGATCACCAGCTGGGTGTAACTCCACTCACAACCACTCTGTAGACCTGGCCACCCAGGTAATTTTTTTCCCAGTGAGCAATGCATCTGCCTAAGCCGTCATTTGAGAGCTTTCCAGATGAATACCATGGGAGACAGTATCAAAACTTTTACTAACATCCAGTAGACAGTATCTACAGCCTTTCCTTCATCCACCAGGCAGGTGACCTGGTCACAAATGGAGATCAGGCTGGTCAGGCAGGACCTGCCTTTCACACACCCGTGCTGGCTGGACGTGATTCCCTGGCTCTCCTGTACATGCCTTGTGGTGACACTCAAGATGATGGTTTTCATAACCTCCAGCACCAAGGTCAGCTTGACAAGGTGTAGTTCACCAAATCCTCCTCTGATTCTTCTCATAGATGGGCATTATTTTGGCCAATCTCCAGTCACCTGAGATGTCCCTGATTAGCCAGGACTGATGATGAATTATGGAGAGCAGCTTGGCAATCTCTTCTGCCAATTTCCTCTGTACCCTTGGATTCCATCTGGTCCCAAAGATTTGTGAGTATCTAAGTGAAATAGAAGGTCACTAACTGCTTCCTCCTGGATTTCAAGTGGTCTTTTCTGCTCCCTGTCCCTGTCTACCAGATACGGGACCGCCTTGAGGATATCAGGTTTTTCTGTAAAAGACTGAGGCAAAGAAGGTATCAAGTATCTCTGCCTTTTCATCATCCTTGGTGACAATGCTCCTCCCATGTCCAATCAAGGATGGAGATCTTCCTTGGACCTCCTTTAGCTGCTGAAGTACTTGTAAAAACGCTTTTTATCATGTTTCAAAGCAGTGACCAGATTGAGTTCTAGCTGAGCTTTGGCCTTTCTAAATTTCTATCTACATGACCAACAGCATCCTTGTACTCTTCCAAAGTTGCCTACTCCTACTTCCAAAGGTCAAAAGTTCTCTTTATTTCCCTGAATTCACTCAAAACTCTCTATTCAGCTGGGCCAGTCTTCTTCACTGGGTCATCTTTCAGAACATAGGGACACTCCTGCACCTTTAAGACTTCCTTCTTAAAATATGTCTAGCTTCCTTTGTTATTAAGGATTGTTTCCCAGAAGAATTGCTGAACTAGTTTCTGAACAAGCCACTGTTCACTTCCGGGTGTAAGTACAGCTTTCTGTACTGGCCATATGTTTCTTTTCACTAGTTCCTCAGCTCCCACTGTACTGTGCTATGAAATGTGGTAGATGGTGCCTGCCCAGTGACTGTGAGCCAGTGACACCCACACAACATCACTAACACTAATGGCATTATACCAGACCCATGCTATGAAGTCTAATGCAGAATCTGGCCTATATTAACTGCTAATTAAAAAGTGTATTATTCCCAAATTTGGGAATAATATGTTACACTGACTCCAGCCTCTAAGAGAGGCTAGGATCAGTGCCTAGGACTCTTTTCTTGCAAACTCATCCAATTCTGTTCAGAAAGCTATTATCCAATGTGTTAAAATTTTTTAACTTTTCTTACACTGGTGAGAAATTAGAATGTTTTCTCACTCTCCTATTTTTTATAAGTTAACAGCCAGCAATATGGTTTTGTACAGATAGAAAACCCAATATATAGGCAGTAAATTATTCCAAAGCAAATGTTAAAATACAGTAAGCCAGTGAAATATATCACAGTTTAGCTTGTAAATTAGCTGAAGCTCTTTTATTTAACTTGTGGCAAAATTTGCACTTTATTGGACTGTGATTGAAGCATAGTTCTACTGCCCACAGGCTAATGGACGTGAAGGAAGAACCTGACTCCAAAATCTTGAAATACAAACTGCATCAGTCCAGGGGAAGGAATTGTGTTTTCCACTATATCCATGCATTTCTCTAAAATATCCTTCTTTTTCTTTTGTCTTTTCTTTTCCCACTCACCTAAAATGCAACAATGATGTGAGAAGGAAAATTTCTTGCATTTTGAAAAGGGGCCAGCTGTCAATTTAAAAAACACAGATCATAATTGAGGTTTCTTGAACAAGATTTTTAAAACAAACCTGCATCAGTGAAATCTTACAACCTAGCAGGGGGTCTGGCATTGAATTTATGATTAATGATAGGTAGGTGAACTGATAGTTGAACACACATGTGAGGAAAGAGGAAGGGAAGATGATAAAATCGCAGATTGCTTCTTGGCTAAATCAAATTGCTGATTATCAAAAGTGATTGAATACCCCACATTGTACCTTTCTGTTCAAGCCTTAAACAAGAAGATACCTTCACAGTGGCTCCTATAGAAACCCACCTTCATATCTCAAAGTCTTCTGGGACTCTAGACTAAAATACACATTGTTAACAGGATCTGCTATAGGTAATATTTATGAGCTCCCTTGGTGACTCCAAACTGACTTTTGGATGGCCATATCCTGCTACAGATGTAGTTTTAAATCAATTTCCTAAATATTTCTGCTGGATACCACAGCCATCAGTGGCAGCTATAGAGAACAGCGGCTGGAGTAAACACTTACACAAGTGGTTGTGTAATCGATGTATCCCTGTCCAAGAAGCCTGACTCTGGAGTAAACTCATAAGTTTTAATCAACAGTTTTAATTTTACATTATATGCACAATGAAGGCTGCTGTCCCTAAGGCTGTGTTGGGACATCTGATCCATTGATCTTCACTGAACACAAGTACAACTGACAGAGAAAGACAATTCTAAGCTAAGACCTTTCAGCTACTTCACCCAACCTCAGCTGGATCTTTGATCACGATTTTTGCCCTTGACAAACGTAGTGTCTTGGCAAGGGCAAGGCAAGACGTTGCAGCTGCTCACTTGAGGAGGCTGCCAAACAACTGCTAAACTCTTCCATTCTTTCCTATTTAGGGAAGGTGAGAAGAGGAACCACCAAAATGGAAACCTCTTACCTTCCTATATCACCCGGAGAGATCTTTTCCACAGAAAAGTATAGCCATGAGCTTTCCCTAACACTATTATGGCATCCAAGTGTTCCTCTACACTCAAAGCCTAAAAAGACTTAGCTGTCAGGCTATACTTACATGGGCTTTAAGCTAGCACCTACTGTTCTTGCAATTACCTTCTTATAGTGCTTGCCTCTAGGGACTTTAGTCAAGTTTGTCAGAAATATGCCCAAATGTCCAGACAACTGTTACATGCCACAGCTCTGGAGACATATTCATTATTTCATTATAGTGATATGTGCAGTCTCTAACCTAAGGACCTCACAGATTATGGATTTTTTTTTTTTTTTTTTAAGGGAAGGAATGGGGGCTTTTTCTGAATAGATAATCTTAATTTCTTAGTTGAGTGACTGGCTTTCCTCTAGAATTGCAGGCACAACTGCCCTAGTACATGGGCAAATGGATCAGTACTTCAGCAGACATTTGCCTAAAATGGGAATATTAGCATTTGCAGTTTCCAAAGGGAACTTCCCAGTTTCAAAGAAAAAAGGTTCAAACGCTACAAATGCTTGTAGTCTGATCTTTGCCTCCAAGCAGAACACCACTGACTCTCACTGGTTTATAACACTTGGCAGCACACTGATGGGCAATATAACATGTATAAAAATGAGAGAACAAAATACATGGAAATCTTCAATGGTGGTGCAAAGGGCTGGAAAATACCTTGTATAGTACATCATTTCACTGAACTTTCTGATTTTCAGATCATTGATTCTAGTATTAATGCAGTCATAATATTTAATATCTCCATAATGGAATTCTAGCATTAAAGAAAAAATAAAATCTACAGCTTCTAGCGAGGAAAGTATACCTCACTGATTTTGACCATGCTGACTCTGACTGTTTTAGGAGTTACACCCACCTGTCCCCAGGACAGAGCCTCCAGGCTCCAGTATGGCAAGTACCTGGTAAGAAAACCTATCATAAACAAGTGTCCTCTCCATACAAATTCACATTTAGGAAGGATGTTACAGATAGCAAAAATGCTCTTGAGGGAAAGAACATATTATTTTAAATTTTTGTCTCAATCCCTTCCTCTTTTTGTATTTAGCACCTGTGAGGCTGTGATGTCTGCAGAAAGAAGACTATCTTTTTTCCCATGAGACGCAGACCTCCTGGTAGCTCCATTCTCTTTATTTAGGACCATCTCTCCGTGTGCAATCTCTTTATGCAGTTCCTTATGTGGCAAGTATTAATTGATGCTGCTCTGCCGTGCTAAGGCTGGTGCTATAGATCTTTCAAATAAAATAAAAAATTGATAGGGGAACACTTAGAAGAAATTCAAATGACACACTTATTCTGATTATACTATTTCCACCATTGTCAAAGGCCTCTCTGGAAAACTAAGCACCATTATTCTCTCTAGGGAGAACCATTTCACCAGCCACTCCTTAGACAGTATTGACCATTACAAAGGTATTATGAGCCTGATGGGACAGGGCAGTGCAAAACTGAAAAACAGAAATAATCTTCATGAGAATTCCTATGGATGTATCTCCCCTCTCCTCATGAATGCATGCGGAGGCAGGAAAGAAATGCACGGATGGGCATTTCTGCTCCACCGATAAACAGTTGATAGAGTGAAATAAAAGGTTTTTCTCGAAGTTCCAGTGGTCCTGTGTGCTCTCCTCAGACTTGCAGAGGTGTATTAGCAGTTGATGAGTGTGGTTGCACCAGGGATGATTCCTCTTCAGAAGATGCCTGGCAAAGCCGCAGCGATTCTTAGAGAAGCTCACAACATTAGTATGATGACCAGGCTAGTAGGACAGCATCTTTGAGATTTCTCCCCTGCCTTCATACGAATAAAATGATCCTGTTGAAAAGACATAACACAGCCAGTCAACAGATGCTGAGGAAATGAAGCAACAAGTCCAGGATATGGTGGAGGTGTATCTAGTCTGCTCCTGGTTGTTCCTCTCTGCAGGGGACATCATTTACTATGTGGTAAACTTACTGGAGGAGCAAGCAAACTTACTGTGAGACTTACTGCAGTCTCACAGCCAGCACTGCCTAACACAGCAGGCAGTTAGGGCCCTGGAACAGTCACACTGCTGGGCAGACCCGCCCTAAAAATTCCTGCAGAAAAGACATCTGCATCCTTCCCTGCCTCTATCTGCCTGACAGCTCTCGAGCTAGAGAAACCTTTGTGTGCATGCTCAAGTTTTTAAGCCACTTTTCTGGGCTGGTTTTGAAAGCTCACATGTGACTTTAGCAGTTTCTATATTTGTCATTGCCTGTAAAACCCTTTTGTATAACTTAAGCCTGACTAGGGACACCATCTCCTAAGCAAAATCCAGGGCTCATCCTACTCATAAAATGACCAATGCAAAGAGTTCTTCCTTCCAGTTTTCAAAATTCTAAAATACAAAGAACAGTTTCACCTGTTTATAAAACTCATGAAAAATCTACACCACCAAAAAGAGTAAAACACTGCTTTTTTGGTGTACTGAAGAAACAATGTCATGAAATGCAATAAATATTCAGATACATTCTAGGGAGTGCCTTAGGTTATTTTTTTTTGCAACATGCTTTAAATAATTTAAGAGAGCAAAGACTTTGATACAAAATATCACAGGGTTTTGGTAGTATCGGTATTTATCATATTCAGCTTGAATTCACCTTCACATAAAGTAGAGAGGCCCAGGCAGCTATGGAAGTTAAAGTACTTAGGATCAGAGACATTTCATGCAAATGGTCATCAAGTATCTAAGTATCTTCTGTCTGAGCCTCAAAATGTCCATATCAATTTTTGGAAGAAAAGATTCCCAACCAGCTTGCTGGAGCAGGTAAAAGGGAAGACTCACAGACTTATGCTGGGAGTAATGACAGGCATTTGTGCAGCTGCACAGAGCTCAGCCATGCCCCATGCAGCCCCAGAGCCACAGCAGGCTGCAAGAAGAAATTTCTGCAATCCACCAACTCCTCAGACACAAAAGCTAACCTGGGGCTTTCTTTTGCCAAGGTCACTATTCTGCCTATTATCACCAAATAATGGGAGGTGTGGATTGGTGCAGGAAAGGAGCTATGCAGACTTTTAGCCAATTAATTTTTCAATTGATTCTCTCATTTGCCGGCATCCTCTACCACAAGCAAGGCTCTTTGCTGCAATCCAGTGCAATGCACACACTTTGAAAAATGATGCTTTCAAGCTTGCCCTGTGGTGCAGTAAATTGGAAAGTGCTCTTAATAATAATAAGGATCAACATTGACTTTAATGGTCTTCAAACCCTTCACGTAATTTCATTAGCTACCCAACACAGATGCAAGCAGGGATGATGTCATACTTTTTACTTTGCTCTGAAACGTGAATCAGGCGCCAGAGATAGAAAATAGTTTTATTGTTGTAATCAGATTAAAGTTTCTGGCAGTTGGTGATAAATAGGTGATTGCCAGAAATACAGGAGGTTCTTGTGAATATACAGCTCAGACTGGGGCAAGGGTCTAACAGATTGCATGCAGTGCAGTGTTGTGGGTGCCATCATACGGCTGTGAGCACTGTGAATCAGCACGGGCAATTGTCCTTTAATAACATTTCTGCCAAGACAAGCACCAGAAGACAGTACAGTTTCAAGCATGGAGAAACCTCTGTTTTCACACCAGTGTGACTACCAGAACTCCCATCTTCATTGCAAAGCCCATCGGAATGAATACCTCATGCAGGTAGCTTATCACTTCACATGTGTGCAGAGTGCAAGTGTCTGTGTGTGCAAGTTCTCTCCAGAGCTTAACTTCCTCTTCCTGACATGGTGAGCACCATGGACTACCCACATTTTCAACACCTTACCCCAGACTGACATCTTTCCCAAGAACAGGAAGCAATAGTGATTACCTTATGATATTTGTGGACATAGAGCAACGTCTTGACCTCTATCCCACCTTCCAGAACTCAAATGCAATGGATAAAAAAAAAAATTCCAAAAGAGAAACAAAGAGAAATGAGGAAGCTAGGTAAGTCCATGACCATTGACTGCTTTACAAGACTTTTTCAATACGCTGATAAGATGCAATTACCTCATCATCTGAATATTGCAGCAGTAAAATCAATGCTACTTGAGGAGTCTGACAATCAGTTAGGCACTTTCTCAATATTTGTGACAGTTAAGGCAATTCTGTATAAAACATTGATAGCATTAAAGCACACAATACTAGTTCTCTAATAGGTACTGAGAAAATTAACTTATTCCAACTATGGGATTAAGATAAATTCAGACCTCTGAATCTTCATTTTGAGCTGGATAAGGGAGGTTTTTTTCTGGGTGAGGGTTCTTCAGCAATGTCAGCAGTGTTGTGTAAAAGGCATTCACACAAGACCCAGCACACACCTGCCTAACAAGAAGTTAGAATACAGAACAACCCTCTGAATGGACTTGTATATTAATATAATAACACTGTTATCCAGAGTGTAATTCTAGACAATCTGATTTTAGTTTTATCTCAATGTATCTGATTAGTAAATAGACCTGCAAACATGTAACAAATAAAAATCAAGGTCACAAATACCCAAATCATACAACTATCTAAGTAATATATTCTAATTGTTAGACGAGGCAAGCATCTGGCTGCCTTTCAGCATCTCTGAATGTCCTCTGATTTATGTACATTACAGATGTCAAGCAGGGGAATAGATTGCTGTGAAAGGTTGCAGAATCTCTATCATTCAAGATTTCCTCAGAGTAGATTAGACAAACATCTGCCAGGAGTAATCTGGGCATAGTTGCTTATGAGTTCAGCAAGAAATGGGTTGCACAACCTCTTGAGGACATCCAACTCTACAACTCTAAAATGAAACTGATATTCATTTCACGGTTTTCTGATTGTATTGGAAGTCTGTCTGGGCTTTCATCAGATATTTAAATTGTAAACCAGCATTAATTTAGTCATAACAATCATACCAAGAATAATATGGATCAATTTTATTTCTGGCAGCATGTGACTTCCCTGCAATTATATAAAGGACTAATTTAGTTCAGCATTTGGATAATTAATTATCTATCAATGTGTTACATTAATGTGCATATTGAGTTATTCTGCCATCATTCAAAACAGTTACATCACTAATGAGACTATTAACTATAGAGATCATCAAGTCACATTGGATTCATGCTTTCATTATTCCTATCTAAGTCTAGTTTTTAGCTCAGCCAGTTAATAAATGCCAGGGTAGTGCTGGCACAGGAAACATGCATCTCTTAATTTTCATTAAGATGTCATGGGGAATGCTAGTAAAGACAGATGTGACTGTTTTGTATCACAGAATCCTGCTAGACAGAGAAAACTTAAAGGTGTATTCTCATTTAGAGCACGACACACAGATGCTTTTTGCTTACTATTTCTGTAATTATTTGAACTGTACCAAATCCAGGAGCTAATTAGCATCTACGTCTGGAAAATTCATCAGCTCCTGCTGAACTTCAAATACCTGAGTAGCTTCACTGAAAAGAACAGCCAAACTTAAGCTCCTGAGCATTTGCAGAATACAATAGCATGGCTTTTCAAATGTGATTACAACCACAAATTTTATCCCAGTTACCTGACAAGTTAACAAGAGCTATACCACCTTTTCAAGTTGAATTGGGTAGTGAGTGAGTCTGAGGTCAGACAAGAGTCCCCACTGGAAGCTCCATTTTAGATTAGTTGAACAACAGATCAAAGTATGACTATGTTTCTTAACATTCTACTTCTTAAAACTCAAACTTTAACGCTGGCAATATGAGCTGTAATGCAGAAAAAAATATTGCAAGAGCCTCAGTAAAGTGGAACTTTCAGGGCAAGTATTAGAAATTATATCATTTGGGGATGCTTTGCTGTTATGTCTCTAGCAAAAATGAAGTACACTTTGAAAGATGAAAATGTCACTTCAGTGCATTGTATTGTGTTCCAGATTGGCCATGTAGATTCACTGGGCACAAGGCCCATTCTTCATTGACACTCATAAAGAATTAATATTAAGAGATCAAGAACACAGCAGCAGTCAAGATGAAGAACAGTCTGATCCCTGTTGCACAGGGTGATTCTTTAAATGTTCAGAATATATCTGAGCAGTGATATCAGCCAGGAAAAATTGTGTATTTCCTTGGGTCCACAAAGAAAGAAACAATGACTGCAGTTGAAAAAATATCCCAAAATAGCAGGGCAGCAATACCTGCAGGTGGATGGTCATTGGTAGCCGTGCCTAAGTTCAGGCTCAGACTCCATGATGTGATTTGCATTTGTTGTAGTCATATTTTAGGCCTGGGCTTGTCTCTGACTCGTGCCCTCTCTTTCCATGCTGTCTTTGGTTCTTTGCCTTCCCACTGCTTTACCCTGTACTAAAAAGGCCAGCCAGCCAACACAACTGCTTCCAAGTTTCCTTGCCCCACAGAGCATTGTGTGTTATCCTGTAGGATGAGAAATGCTAGGGAAGAGGTTGAACCAATCTATGTCTGTTCCAGAGTACAGCAGTTCCAATATCAGTGAATGTGTATTAATGCACGGGGGAAAAATTTAAAAAAAATAAAAATAAAAGGAAAAAAAATATAATTTCTACTTCCATTCCTGTTTTTCTGTTCTTATTCCCTTTCCATGACCTCCACTGGTAATGAATCAGCATGAGCTCTCATTGACTCATATCAAACTTGTAGGTAGGGACTCTGGAATCACATTTTCTCCTCTTCCTTGCCCCATCTTAATTTCTTAGAGCAAGGCACAAGTTATTTGTTTCCTCCAAGACTCAATCCCAGAGACATTTCTCACTAACATGAAGCAGAAGTCGAAAAGTCACACAAAACCCCATTCAAATTCCTTACTATTCTTTCTCTGTGCTGCACTATAGGTTGACATGGAGCTTCTCAGACCAGTAAAAACAAGAGATAAACAGATATATATTTCTAATATTTCCCACACAGCTTCACAGATGCAGAAGAAGCTGTACCCGGGATGGTGACACACACACACAGCCCTGCTCCCAAAAGCAGAACAGGATGTGGGAAAAGGAGCTCCCATTTGATGCTCCTGACATAGAAATATCAGAAGTAACTCACCTTCCCTGGTAGCATTGCAGGAACAGGGCTTAGGCATGGATTTCTGTTGTTGCACATGTTTGAAAGTATTTTCAGCAAGGCATTGGGAACAGCCCTCTTGCAGACCAGGAGAGCATCACGTGCTCATTCCCCAAGGATTCCCCACTCTACCTCTGGTGTCTATTGCATCCTCCTCAGCAACTGGAACTAAGCATCTTTCAGGGAAATTAGCTCTACAGGCTAATTTCTTCTATTGTGCATTACATGCTGAAATGAATGAGGCCATACATGAAATCCTACATTTTTTAAATGTCATTGACATTATAATTCTATAAGTCCTGACTTGATACGGTTTTAAATCTTTAAATATTTATTAGAGGCTCTAAGAACTCAAGATCCCTTTTCTTGAAGACAACAGGTAGTCAAGCTGAAATGCTAAGGCAGAAGTGTGAAGTCACTTCTCTTTCTTAATGGCTTTAAGAATAAGGTAGTAGGGATACATCCAGACATACTTTTTATTCCAGGATCTTCCCCACATATAACACAAATATTGTTACTAAATCTGTCAGAAGGTCTGTGACCCCACTGCCCGTGAAGTTATTCCTGGGTTCACCTCCTGGCCTCATCAGTATGGTGGAAGCAATTGGCTCATACTCTTAGTGCAAGCAATTTCAGCTATGGAACAAAGAAACATTTAAAAATGAGGTATTTGAATCGTTGTAATAAGGTAATTTTTGTATTGGTGATGATGAGACTTCATCCTGGTGCTTGTAAGTGCTCACAAGGTGCCCTGACTGCTTTCAGCACACTCTGTTACAGTGCTGATGTCTTCTGGCTGCGTGCAGGAAAAACTGTGAAATCTCCCACCATATGAAAGAAAAGGCAAGCATGAAAAAAGGATGTGTTTTAATTCCTGGGAAAACTGGAACTCAAAATGCTGATATGTGACCCTCAATAGTAACTGTAAGGTCCAACAAGAAGTGATACCTAGACCATAAATAGGCATTTTGGACAGGATTAGCAATCGTGCGTTCAGATAATGAGTAAGAGGACAATTGTGGGTTTTGCATAGACTGCTGGTTGGGTAGCAGTACAAAAAGCCACACTGAGTATGAATTACAGCAGCCCAGACAGGGTAATAGTCCTTCTCATCCATGCAAGTAAAAGACAGGCTCTGTGCCAAAGGGGCTTTCCTTTCCTGACATTTCACAGCATGTGCCATCAGACAGCTCAAGGCCAAGAGAGGTACTTTTATTAGCAGCAGCTGGAAGAGTTTAGACAGCTGTTGCTTTCCAACATTTTTCTGAAAGCCTTGAAGACCCACACTTGTAGAGAATGTTATCTCCAAAGCACTGATCAAGAATTTGTTTTCAGGGAATTCAACTTCAAATACATAAAAGATTCCAGCAAAGAGGAATGAAACCAGCTCTCCCAGTGCCCATGATGGAACAGACCAGACTGAGTGGGCCTACTGCAGCTGGAGCTAGATACAAGGGTAGCTAGATACAAGCTGGACATCTTTAGAAACTCCCCAGGAGCGAGCATAATGAAGCCCTGGAACAACTCACCTGCAAGGCTGCTGCAAAACCTTGTGCAGAGGGATGGTAACAAAACTAATCCGTTCAGCCACAATCAAAGGAGATGGGCATGGAGCACTCTTGAGAGTCCTTAGAGACTTTCAGGTTTTCACATCTTTCACAGGTAGTGAAACCCTATAGACACTGGAATTATACTATGTTGATAGTTACACTTCTAGTTATATCTTCTTTAAGTCAAATCAGAAACAAAAATTTTGAGTCAGACAAGTTTCCCAGAATGTGCTTGCTTGACTTCCACATACCTTGAATGGCTGCATACTTGCAAGGATTGTGGCTCTGTTTGTACCTGCTCACAGTGTGCTGAAATAATCCTTTTCTCCATGGAGTTACCAGGTCTCTCCTACCTGCTCTTCTTTGTCTGCAAAAGCTTCAGCTAGCTTGCTTTTGGCAGGTATTGAAAGCAACTGGCAATTTTTTTACCTGGACTCTGTACTCCTCTACAGTTTAGCAGACACCTCAAAACCCTACTAGCATTTCTTTTTAGTGAGAGATTTTCTGAAGTAACTAAAGACAAGTAAGTAAAGTAAAGTAAAGTAAGTGAAGTAAGTAAAGACAAGTAAAGAGTCTGAAGAAAATGCAGTTTAAAGCAAGAACTTCCAGAGAAAGATAAGAACCAGAGGGGCCAGGACCAGCATATAGCACAACAGCCTTGCTGAGTTTATCATATGCATTTAAGTTTCCTTGAAAAGTTGAAATGACCCTTGACCAGATATTTTGCTAAGTCTTTTAAATTGGGGCAGTATTTCCCAGTGCAAATGAAAAACCCTTCACGATTAATTCAATATCCTGATATTTGAAGAGAACTGCTGTTGTGGTATTATACAGCTATCACAGAAAATTACCACTTCAGGACAGATGGTGCAGTGGTGTTGATGAGTAACAATTAAGCACAATCGTTAAGGGCTCTTCTGATCAGCTGTGTTGGTTTGAAAAACGAGTGTCTGCTAAGGAAGGCAGGAGCCTCCCTTGGAATCGAAAATGTGAACTCTTTCCCTCCAAATTATTATAATTTTGAAATTAAGAGGCTCTCAGGCAAAGATATGAGAATAGGAATAACAGTTCTTTACTAATGTGTGTAACAAAGCAAGCAAACAACAACAAGTGCAGCGTTAACCACAGCCCGAGCAGGAGCCCCGTGACCCTTCTGTGCCGCGGCCATTGCCCTTGGTGCAGTTCCGGGCACGGCCAGCACGGGGCGCTGCTGCTGCCCGGGCAGGGCGGGGGCGGTGATTCCCCCGCGCCGGCAGGGGGCGCTGTGCGCTGGGCTCGGGCAGCACGCGGTGATGGCGGCCGGGCCCAGACGGGAAGGGATGGGAGAGAGGCCTTGGTTCATAAACCCTGGGGCAGTGTCGGTCCCGGTGCCCAGGCGGGAAGGGATGGGAGAGAGGCCTTGGTTCACAAACCCTGGGGCAGCGTCGGTCCCGGTGCCCCTACAGGAGTCTCGGAAAGAAGCTGTAACGGCAGTAGTGAGCAGAAGCCCCGCGGCAGTGGACAAGATGTATCGGGAGCTCCGCGGCGGTAGCTGTGGCCGCGGGACGTCCCGGCAGGGCAGGGGTGTGGAAGCAGAAGAAAGGCGGCTCCCAGCTGGGGCTGCAGCACGACCGTCGGCCTCCCAAGGCCAGGGCGAGAGAGAGCTCCGCTGCCCCCCAGTCTCTCAGTATCTCTGTGCCTCTGAGAAAAACTCCCAGAGAGAAAAAAGGGTACCCAGATGCTACATTTGTCTCCCTAGCCACTTCTTTTGTTTTTCTTAAGTACCCATAAGTACCAAAACCAGTAGTTTCCTATCAACTTATGGGGAAAAATTCTGTAAGTAAAAAGAAAGAAACCCAACTCCCAACATTATCGAAGCCATCCACTGAAGACATGTATATGAAAAGTCAGTATGACTTTTTTCTGCTAGAAAGGTCTTCATAGAGTTTCTAGAGGACAGTTTTTATCTTTGAAAGACTAAATTAAAGAGACTGTATTTGAATTATGACTTTATTCTCTTTCTGAAGTGTTACATGGTTTTAGTTTTAGAAAATGTTTTCTGACAACCTAGTTTTCTGACAACCTAAAAGTATACTTTTAATCATCGAAGGCTGTTACATTAGATATCTGTGTTAAATTTCTAACTTTTGACTAACTAGATGAACCAGGTCTTTAAAATTTTGTATTGTCAGAACTCCACAAAGTCACCAGGAAAAGTGTCCAAACTCCATCCTCAAAAGATGCAAATGTGCTGCTATTTCAGTGCAAAATAATTTGGGGTCAAGTGTGGAGAAAAGGTGACTAGCATGGATGGTTTCGTGAATAAGGTTGTTTGGAATTTTCTCAATAGAAGAAGAGAGGGAATTGAAATGTCACATGAAACCAATAACATTTGATTTTGATATGCATTTAAATACACTAAGATCCATCAGATTCCAAGAGTGATTCCAACAGTTTGAGCTAAGCCTTGTTGTAATGGTTGCCTGCACAATGCAGCTCTTTGTTTGCCTTCTGTAACGTATTTCTCAGGTTCTACCCTAAACCTGATATAGAGGATCAATAGCCCATCCCATTCCCAGTCTGTAGTCTGTCTGCAACAAGACAGATAGTTGTGTGGTGCAGTGATATCAGCATTTATATCCAGAATATTTTGGATATAATAGAGAGAGAAAAATAACTGAATTTGGCTGTGGTGTTAGTCTTGAAGTCCAATACGTGAGCTGAGCACTGAGGCCTTTGGAGACAGAGTCTTCAAATAAGACACAGCCAGGCGTCCCCCTGCATGCCAAAAGCTGCATTGTAATGGCAACATGCTAAACAGACACGATTAAACAAATCTGCATCAGAGACATGACCTGCTTGCACTGTGTGTCAAATGAGGAAAAGCAGAGCACTGCTTGTAGCTGCTTGCACTGGGATTGAAGGAAAGAGCAGAGCCTGGAAGTCTTGAGTAGAGATGAGGATGGTAAGACCAGGTTCAATTGCAGTCTCTCTGCAAACAGGCCCCTTGATGAATGAGGAAGATTTAGACCCTGGGATTCCTCTGTGCCATGACACAAAATACTGCTAGATGAAGACATGTAAGTACAAAGCAGGATGAAATATCCATTCTGATATTTACAGAGATAGAGCAGAATTGCAATTGCTTCATAGATAATAGTAACTATTCATCCTAATTTTCTGCAGAAAGCCTATAGTCTACAACAATGCTAACCCATTGCCCTCTCCTCCCCAAAGAAAAGAATGTAGGATACCAAGAGAATAGAAAGCACATGTTAAATATCTAACTTGTGCCTAGCTATTATCCTCCTTCTTCCTACATAATAACCTCCTCTTCTCTATTTATATTCACATCTATATTTAATGCTCACTGAAGACTATGGACTTGTGTTTGATGTTCATCTGAAGACATGATTCATCACAATCCTCATCTTTAGTAATGGGAAAAGGCTGTGGTAGAAAAAAAAAAACAGATGAGCGCTTTTCATCTTGGTAGCCATGTAACCTTTATGTGAACTTGAAAAGTCATACAAAAAATGGCAGTCTCAGCCTATTGTGGTTGATTCACAAAGTTTTCTGAATGCTGCATGATCCTCCCTAGCAGTATCTGATCTCTCCTTCTTTAAAGAACGCTCGTTAAAAAGAGACGGCAAATCACTCATTCCTTGACCTACCATGTCTGTTGTTTTTAACATGAGATGTAAAAACATTCTATTAGTTCTAAGAAGTTTTTGAAAAAACAGATGTTATCATTTCTATGTCTGTGGTCCTGAGAATGAAAAACAAGGGGAATAGGTCAATCATTAACTTGTTTTTCATGCTTTACCTTGCAGCCACAGCCACCAGTGCTGACTCCCAAGCAAGTGGTCAGAGGAGTGCATGACACTCCTTTCCCTGCTATCAACACAAGCCCTCAAAAAACAACTGAATGCAGCTGAAAAGCCTCTGATATCAACTCACCCCAAGAACAGTCTGCTGATCTTCCTTATCAGAATAAAAGGAGCACGAGACTATTTTGTGTCATGGGACTATATGCTCAGAGTCTCCTATATATCCTTATGTGGAGAATGCCAATGTACATGGGGTAAAAATATTCTTACACACAGAGCTGGTTGCTATCTATTAGTTATCACAACTACATAAATCTCTTTGCACAAAAAATAGGTTTACCCCCCCTCTTTTCCAAACTATTTCCCTTAGAATAGCTAAAATCAGCCTATTGAAGACCAGACATAACTGGGTTAGATGACACTATAATTTAAGAATATAATTTAATGTGAACTTCTAATTCCAATGTGAAAGATTGAAATTCCACTGGATATGTGAATTCATTAAGCAGAAGATATTTTCATCCATCCGAATACATTCTTTACAGAAATAAGAAACCAACTTCCAAATTAACAGTTGCTATCAGGGATATTGCGGTCTTGTCTAAATTGAAAACCCTTAATTTCTGTGAAAGGAAAAGCACCTTCACCTCTCTCATCCTATCTTCCCCAAAGGAGCATCAGTCAAAAGAGTAAGCAAGGAGCCAAAATGCCTGGCTGAGACTGCATTGCATGGTGGTGAAGCCAAATCAGAAGGTGTGGTCTGGATGCCCAGTGCACTAGCCCTGAAGGAGTAGGTTCATCTGACAACCTCAAACCACACTGCAGTACCTTTTGTTTGCTCAAAATGGCTCCTCAGCTCCAAAACAAGCTTCCTTCTCTCATGCCAAGGAACTGACATCAAATTTTCAAATGCAGCTCTTCCTGGGAGAGAAACAGAGCAGACCCTCAGCCCCAAATGCCTGATACAGTGATGGGCAGGGCAGGAAGGAAGCAGGAATCACACACAGGCACATCATCCTGCCATAGGGAAGGTTTTCACACAAACCCATCAGCTGCACCAGGCCACCTGGTTTGGATGGGTACAACTGGATTGTGGGACCAACCTGAGTCCAGCTGGATCATCCTCCTGGACTGGGTTCTGGAGAACTAGTTTTGTGACACCTTGCTGGCTAAGGGAGCCAAGCAGAAGGTCAGTGCTGTTTATGGTTCTGTTGCCAGAAGAAAGCCTTGTCTAAGTCTAGCCTCAGTGACGTCGTGAACTGACATGTCTGGGACCAGGAGCCTCATACCATATTTTAATCTTCTCTGTCACTTCACACAGATGCTTATGTAACATGGCAGAGGAAGGTATGCCATTTCTGTGCATACACTGTACCTCTGGACTTCTCTACAAAGACCATGTAGTTTCCAACACACTTTCTCCTCATTCCTGCAGACTTACCTCTTCCCTTTCTCTTGCCATTAATGCCTGCATGCTTGACTTGGGGACCCAGTACCCAAGTGCTGCAGAAAGGCTCAGGTGACACAGCATGACACTGGAATGGCTGTACTAGAAGTCAAGGAGGTCACAGGCACTTCCTTCTGTCAGCATGGGTGTAACAGCACCACATAAGAGAAAATCTGACCCATGCAACCCAGAAAATTTTCCCACAGGTGCATGATGAGATTAAAACCAAGAGGGCAGATCAGGTGCTGCTCCAATTTTCTGCTATAGTCAGTCTTCCCCACATCCCTATTTAAAAGCATCCTTGCTATTTCTGCGTTATAATTGTTTGTAAATGCCATTTTTTCTTTAATTACCCCTTTCTACATATGCATGAGAATGATAGGATAAAGAACAATACAACATTGCAATTGAATTACAAAAGCATAGCAAAAGCATTATTCTATTAACTTGGTAGCAGTGATGTGTCATAAAATGCAAAGTAAAGGAAAAGGGGGAGTAATTTGTTTATAAACATGTTAGTTAGGTGAAGCAAATACCATATTGCCTGATTGCAACTGATTGCAAAGCATGCCTTCTAGCAAAGCAAAATGTAGTTAATAAAACTACCTTTATGATTTTTATTACAGCCTTTTAACATAAATAGCTAATAACCAATTTACATTAATGGCGTTAGCACAAATGTAAATTAGTGTCTTTTTGTTTGTATTACTGAAGTGCAGTTCCATTGCAAGACAATTGTATTTGGCGCCATTCCATTAACTGGAGAGATCAAGGAAACTGATACAGTCCCAAGGCCTGCTCAAGGAATATTAATTCAGAAAAGAAATTGTACTGCATACCTCCTTACTAGCTGGGGCCTCACAAAGCACACATCTGCTTTTTGTACCCAAGCCTGTTTCTCCATCACACATGCTGGTATAGAGACAACACCCAAGCAAGCAGGTTGGTGTTGCTTCAAATCAGGTTTAGAAACCAGGTTTCCAGACCCACACAGCATTTCATGATTTCATCTACTTTCCTGTTATAAGTCACAAGCACCAAGGTCTTAGGAAACCAGTTGTCATTCACCTTAACAAAGAGACCCCAGTAGTTGGGTCACTCACTTAGAAAGAAGTACTAGTTCTTGCAGAGGCATGGCAGCTCCACTAGGGATGACACCAGGCAACACTTTAAAAAGGGGCTGTTGCCTCCCTATGCTCTCCTGGTCAAAATCTTCTCTGCTAGGAAACACTCTCCTGCTCCTGGCTATTTAGGACATCTTCCTCCTCCCCATGGTGAAATGGTTGTCCTGAATCCAAGAGACACCTCATGTTTCCTTCAGTGTAGCAAGTGATGTGGAACCTCACACAGGATTTACACCACCACTTCTCCCCTTTTTCCAGGTGATGGCTTTTCTGCTTGACACCTAGAAAAATGGATGGTTATAATAGAATTTTTATTGGTGCAAATTCCCATTTTGGTGGAGAAAGGGGCCTTTACAGCCTACTAAAACAATGCTTCTGAAAGCCAAAGATCAAATGTAAATATTGGCAAATTACTGGCAAGGCATGTGAAAGCCGCACAATCCCGCCTGCTGTAGAAACAGAGGTTTTCCATCTCAGGCCTCATTCATCTAGGATCTTTCATATTCACAGGGTCTTTCTTTAGTCATGCTATATAAGCAGCTACTACATATAGTGAAAGCCAATTTTCCCATATACTTTAGAGTGCTGCTGGAAGAACAATAAATCATTAATCTATTTTAAATTTCATTACCCTTTATGGCATATTGATACGAAAGCATCCTTTCCATTCATCTGCTTGTTTCTTAGATGAAGACTAGAAGAAAGGCTTCTTCTCTTCATACAAATTGGCAGTAAGCTGTAGTCCTTTCATCAGTACAGAAGGTGACAGACATTTTCTGCTACCTGAGGATTTTGACAAGGGATGAATGTACTGGTTGTGTGTCATTTTGACTCCAAAAATGCAATACTCTGGGCTAAATTTTGCTGCTGTTAACACCAGTCTAATATGTCCAATGAACAGAGAATGTTTTTTTCCTTTTGAGCATGAACAGCCTTTTTAAAAAATCATTATATAAATATACATATATATACAGGTCAACTACAGCTCCCTCTTACCCTCAGCATAAGCAATGCCATTCTAGCAGATTAACAGAAAAACAGTAGACCTCAGACTTGTACTTATGCTGCACTACTATATACCAAGAATAATTTCAATGAGGTTCATCAAATTCTGTTGATGCATCTCCAGTGTAAATGAGATCAGAAAAAGGCTTTGTGACCTCTGTGTCTTCTTGTCCATGTAATGCACAGAACATAATGAACTAAGCAAACATAGTAGACAAGACAATGCTATCCCTGTAGCATATTAAATACTAATGCAATTAATGACATCAACATTATGAGATGAGTGTTTGAGTGGCCAAGACTCCTGAGAAGTAAAAGAGGAGAGTCACTTCACTGGAGATCTGGCACCAGAAGACAGAACCCATGGTACAAGGTCAGGGCTTAAGATTGTTCTGATTTGGTAATGACTTAGGTACCATCTGATTTAAATTAGATGGACTAAGGGAAACACTTCATGGTTTCACTTCCATTCCTAAGCAACAAGATCAATGCTCCAGCTGGCTCATGTGCCTCTCTTGTATATTATGAGCCATAAAAATACAAAATTGAGCTAATTATGATTCATGTTAAACTTGTACCGTCCAATCCAAATCCCATTATCTGAATATAAAGATTCCCAAGAGGTTCCATAAAGTTTGGATTAGATCTACAATGACAAATGCCAAGTATGTAAGGCCAAAATGAGCTGACTACACTAGTGTAATTTTGGCATGACTCTATTAAAGTCTGTGAGGCTACTCTGATTTACGTGGGTCTGCACTGGAATACGGTGTGCTTGCCATTTTATACCAATCTTAAAGGTTTCAGTGTTCTTTTTGTTTTCTTTTTAAATCCTAATTAATATTTCTTTCAACTATATCTGTTATGTGTTCTCCTGATAATTTTTCAGACAAAAGTTTCTGTGTAGTTCATGATTTCTTCCACTAAAAATATTGGATACAACCTATAATAGGACAGGAAAGATTTTAGCATAGCATAGTCTTGAGCCAAATTCAGGTCTTCCACTTCAGGAGTATTCTGTTCTCACTTGGTATCAATAATATAGCCTAAGAGGAAATGAAAGAGGGATTTGGTCAATTATACAAGTACATTTTTTTACAGAACCAGCTTGAAAGTGACAGAAATAATCATTAATGAAGATTGATGGTAAGATTCTGAGGCACAGAAATAATTATTTACTATTTCACTTTAGAGGCACAAATGGAAGAACAAAAAATGAATGATCACAAGAGTTACAAGCTGGTCTGGTGCAGTGTGTTCAGGAGTATCTGTCTATTAATAAACCCTTATGCCAGTATTTCAGTATTAATAGTAATATCTCAAAGCTTCCTGCAACTGCCACGGCCTTGGCTCAGATTGACTGAGAAAGCACCACGGGCTGCTCGGCAGCACTGATCAGTTAAAAAGCTGGTAAAATGGTACTTGTTTCTCCCAGGGCTGGCTGGTTGAGCAGCTCCCACACGGAGCAGCTGTGCTGTGCTCTCTGCTGTTGGTATCAACGTCCCCACTGGCCACCAGTGCAGAGGAACCAGCAGCACCTCCATGACTCACACATACACATGAGGACCAGTATTTTACAGGTAAATAAAGATATTTACAAGGAAAGAGAGTTTTCCTTCATTTTCAAAAGTTGTCTCCTGCATGGAAAAAGCCCTTTTCTCTAACAGAGAACTTTTTACAATAAAAGGACATCAAATTAGGACAGTCTTCTCTACAGATAGACAAAGCTCAGCAGAGTTTAGCTGCTGATTTGATGCTTCTTACAATCTCCTTGAATATTCAAATGCTTTGGCATTGCGATTAAGGGATAAAACTGTATATTCCACAAACCTACCTTGATCTGGCAACATTTACAAGTGCTAAAACATCCTTTTTAAATGTTATTTTAAAGACATACTGAGGGATAGATTTAATAGCTTGGATTTAGCCAGTCAAAATCAAGAGCTGGTATGGAATAGCTATTTTAAAAATTAAACAGCATGCACATCACATCCGGCAGAGGTGGGTGCCATGATATATGGTGCAGTTCAGACTGCCCTGTTTGCCCAGAGCTGCTGCATTACCAGCACTATATCCTAACTTAACCAATCTGTAAAAGTGCTTTGGAATATGGAAGAGTGAAAGAATCCATACAAAACAAATTTCTCTTCTGTTCTGTTTAAAAGTTACAGTAAACTAGTAAAAAGAGAATAAATATCACTCCTTGCTTTATGCAGATGGGAATATCCATCATGAAATGATTGATAAGCCTTATTCAAAAGGCAGAGAGCCCTCAGGGTCCTGCACTGTGTTGCCCCACAAAGAGATGCAGTGCAATATCCATGGGCCACTGCTGTAAAGCTGATGGGATGCTCCCTGCCAGCCTCTCAGTGCCCTGGGCAGCAGCAGGCACTTCTTGGGTGGTCTGCAGATGTGGCAAATCTGCTGCCATGCTTTGACCAGGGGCCTGGGCAGGAGCCCTTGCATGAGCCCCATGGGTGGTCCTGCACTACAGAGGTACACTGTACTTGTTGTCACACCTGAACTGTTTCATTTCAGAGAAGGAAGCAGGAATGTTCCAGGGTATCCATTATATCAGAAAGGATGTGCCAATAACTGCCCCATCTCTGTGTATCATTCATTGGACAACTTCTCTAGGGAAGAAAATACTTCCCAGAGGGTGTATAGGAAAAAATAAATTGTCTACATCAATTTCAAATGCCTGGAAACCTCTTCAGCGTCCATTTGTAATATCTGTTGGGAAGAGTGAGAGGAACATTCAGCAGACAGCAATCAGTCACTGACAAAGTCAAATTCACCCCAGAAAGAGAGCAGGACAAGATTTGCTCAGAAAGGTGAGCAAGAGAGTGAAGTTGTCACACTAACAAAAATTTAAATACTATCTTGTGATCAAGAACAACTGCCTGCACTAGATGTCATTAAAACTTTTGGGGAAGGGACAGCTAAACGAAACTTCTCATTAGTGAAAAAAATTACCTCCAGGAGAAAGATGCTTCAGGAGTACAGGAATCTACTCCTGGCACTCATCTGGCGACCCTCTCAGTCTGCTGACAGGGCAGCAGGGCAGAATGCTTTACCCAGCACCATTGGTGCTCCCCACAGCCATCACAGCTGTGAGCCCTGCACCCTGAGAGCCCATGGCACCTCCTGCCCACCTACTTGGACAGCTCTGCTTTTACCTGCCAGCACCCCTGGCCCGCAGTCAAAATGCAAATATTCAGATGTCTTATGGTCTCCCTGAGGACTTCAACATCATCAGCCTCACATATGGCCTCAGATGACTAACAGCATAGAGCATAAGTGCAATAAGTAAATTACTTATGCAAATAAAAAATACTTATGCTCACTTTGAGAGCAAAGTTTCCGAAGACGTGTGAGTTTTCTTCACAAGCTTCCAGCTGGAAGCACTGCCCAAGAGCTCTGCCGTCTCACACTAGACCCACATAGCAAAAATATTCATGTCTTTTCAGCCTATTGGTAAGGCTTTCCCTTATGTCTAGAAAGTGTCTTTTCACACAGTCATGGAGAAAGAATGGTATAATTTACCATGAGTTTTGGATTTAGGACTTCCTGGCCCACAATAGCTCTGTGATCTTCATCAAGCCTCTTACTAAGTTCCTGGCAATTTTTCACTCTTTAAAAAATGTAAGGATAAAAGCTCTGCTTTAGTCATGGTATGTTGTAAGGATAAACACAGCTCAGATTCCAAGTGCTGAAGTGCTGAGATTCCACAATAGCATATGTGCTATGAAAAGAAAATGTCTCATGAACACACTGTAGAAGAGAGAAAACAGGTAAAACTTCAAGGAACAACGTATGTCAGTCTAGCAATGTTTCTTCAGCTTATTCTGTTTCTGCCATGAATGGACTAAAACTATGCCCCACTGACATCACCTGCTTGCCATCAAAGCCTCAGTGCCCAGTCAACAGCATCAAGAACTTCAGAGAAGATCTTAACTAAAAACCAGTAGTAAAACCTGTTACACAGTAGCAATGGTGCACAGAGTATTATTCATCACCAGCTGTATATCATGACCTCTGATGAAACTTCAAAGTCAGGAGGGGGCCTTTGTTGTAGAAGAGAGGATTACCCAGATATGCCACTAAGGCAAGTCTTTCTGGCAAGTCGTACCTGCTTACCATAATGGCTGGGTCTGTGTTTGCCTTAGCTACACAGAAGGGTTTAGGGCTTGTTTTGAAAGACAAGAGATGCTGGAAAGCCATGGAGTTCCTGGCAGCAAGTAAAATTGGTAATGCTGGTAAAAACAACCTCAGGTGCATCACATCGGATCTTTGTGTCCAAAAATTACTTCTGGTTTTATTTTGTTACTCACTGACTTAGGTTATCCTGAGTTCTTGCAATGCTGTACATCGTTCAACCAGTGCAGTGTCTATAGGTTTGACCTTTACAGTGGAGCTACTCCACAACTTCCCAGATTGTCCTATTTGCTCTGACGTTCACAGGATTTTAATACTGATACCAAAATTGTTGTCATGGCTGGGGATAAGAGTTATGTTCTCAAACAAAACAGCCTGTGACAGCACATACAAACAAAAGATAAATGAAAATTCTGTTAATAAAGAAAAGCAAAATCCTGTAGCAGAGCTTGATGCAAAGTAATTTTCAGTGGGGCTACAGAAATTAAGTTCTTAGAAGATCCTATAAGAACTTCTTAGTATAAGCCCATGAAAATAGACCAAAAGAATTTTGAGATAAACATGATGACAAAGTTCAAAGAACTTAATATGCAAACAGTACTAAAAGAAAAGTATATGAGAAAGGTAGAAAACAAGACCACAACTGGTACACCACTGATACAAAACTGTCCTTGCAGGAAGAACATTAAGCTGTCAGAATTTGTGGAGCAAAGCTGTGCATTGATTGTCATGAAAAACAAAAGAAAAACAAACACAATGAATAACAGCACAAAATACTGGACTTCGCATAGTCAGACATGGACATCCACATCCAGACTGCTCCTGCAGCTTGAGGCTCCTAGGAATACACTAGCCCCACACTATAGATTGTGTACAGAAATATTTTTGCTCATCTTCTGTTTTTATCAGAAAAGTGCAAGAAAGTATCAGACAAACAACAACACTTCCAGGAAAAACAGAAGTTTTACTTCTGATTTTCTACTCTGCACACAAGAACATATTTTCTCTTGGGAAGCAGATGTATTTGGATCACATTTTTTCCTTTCTTTGAGAAAAGAGGCATTTAAAACAGTTTAGCACCATTTAAAAACATATTTGTCATCTATTTTTCCAGTTTCCCTTAGACTTTTTTATTTGTGAAACTATGTGCATAAGAAGAATGTTTTGTTCTGCATAAAGAAGGTGCCTCTTCAGGGACCCAGGCATGGCCACCTCACTCACCCGTGCCTCAAGATCACAGCTTCTCCCTATCACAGCACTTAAAAAACAATCTGGACTGCCTTTTTCCCTTGATTTTTACAAGGGCTGATAAATGCAAACAAATAACCCCCAATCCTCAATTCACAGAATGGTCTGTTTACATTTTTCTGTAATTTTAAAGAATCTTTCAGGTGGGTTGGTACTTGACATTTGCTGCCTTTCCAGCACATATTGCTATCTGGAGCCTTAAAAAGACTCATTATTTCTCCATAAAGATGTCTTTCTAGATGAGCTTTCTTGTCTTGTTAGTGTTGGTGTTTGCAAGTGTAATGTCCCCAGACTGCCAATGTACATCATTAAAGTTTAATTATCAAAACTGTTTTCTCCTCCTCAGAAAATTTGGCTGAACAAGTCTATGTGACAGGTGAAGACAGGAGTTTTTACAGATTGTACATAGCCAGGTAATGTGGACAGCGAGCACACATGTAAGACTTTTATGTGAGGAAGGCCTGCAGGATCAAAAGCTTCATACAGGAACGAGCAAGACAGGGTGCACAAGCTCAAGCACAGCTCCTCTGTCTTCAGATGGCTGTCCCAGTCAGAACTGACCTGATCTTACCTAAATACATCTGCATGAGGAAGCTGCTCTGTGGCTCAGCTGGGGTCAGATTGCTGTGTCCATGTTGGAACTGATGACAACAAACTTAGCACTGTATGCATGTCATTCAAAAGTTAATGTGGCCCTGTGAGAAAACCAGCAGTTTACATCTGCCACCTAGACAGCCTGAAGTGGTGAATCTCTCCATTCAGGCAGTCCAAGGGCAAAAATGTCTGTTTGCTAAAACTGTCAGAATATTTTCAGTTAATAGGTTGCATTAATGTCTAAAAGTTAAATTATAGTCTTTACACTTTCTCTGCCTTTCCTCAGAATACTTAGCTCCATTTGTGCATGTACAAACAAGAGAGATTTTTGAATTAATAAATGTGGTATTATGGCATGGTGCTTTAAGCAACTGAGAGATGAAAGGCTGATTTTTGCTTTATTCCTAGGCACACTGACATCAGGGGTAAATTTGGAGCTTGATGCAAGAGATTCAGCTGTGCAACTGACATTAAGGCTAATAGCAGCCACAAGAAAAACAAAATTACATTCTCTTCCTTGGACAAGAAATTAAATACAGATTGCAACTTATTCAAAGAGTCCAAAAGTCGATTACTTTTCCCAGTGAAATCAATGAAAAGGACTTTGCATTTCAGTTCAGCAAACTTTCTGCCTGCTGAGAAGAGTGACTTTATCTGGGATCTTTATCACCATTTGCCTTCTTGGGTTGTTGGGCTTTCTTTCTTTCTTTGCCTGATTGATGATTGGTCTCATAAATACAACATTCTGGGTGTTTTTCAAAAGCAATTCAACTGCTTTCAATAGCTGCTAGAATTTTGAAAAATCACTAGAATTTTCCTTTAAGAAACTGTAAATGCTACAACAAAGGCCAATATTAGCTGGATGAAACATCCAAAGCCCAAATTCCATTCCCCTCAACAGGTCTGTTGAATGTCACTGCAGATCCATGGAGACACTCTGACCAGGATAAACCTTCATCCAGTGACATCCCTAAAAACAGAGTGATTTGGTCTTCATTTGTCACTGTTGGTTTAAGGCAGGTGTCACTTGAAAGATCCTTATCTTCTCCCATCAACAGTATCAGTATGCACAAGGGCAGTCAGTCACTTACAAAACCACTCCAGAACACAGAGTAGATGTGCCTGGGGGAGATTAAGGTGATGTCTATGTTCAGTTCATTCAAAGATGTCAACACTATCCACTTACATGTACTGATCCCAAATTTTGTTCTAAGAGATTCAGTTTTGGCATTGCCACCTCCAAGATCTGGCCTGCTTCTCACACTGACAACAGTCATTAATTCTTAAAACCAAATGTCCACACAACACAACCAAGACTAGTATAAAATTAGTTACCTCCCATCTTATGTATAGCTACACCAGACAAGCTGAGGATTCTGCAGCCAAATCCCAGGACCCAATTTCAAACATTATTTAATAATCATCATAACATTTAGCTGTTAAGTGGTCGTAGTAATCAAAAATTGTTCTCAGATTCCCATGCCCTGCTGTTATCCTGCTCCCTGCAGCCATCACTCCACAGCCCACAGCAGCTCTGCCCCCTGGAATCACCCTCTAATCCTCTGCCCCCCATGCTTGTGCTTGTAAAGATGGATGTTCAAGATGCAGTGCAGATGCATGTCCTGGTGGGGCAAGGAGTGGGAGCAGGAGCATATGGAGCAGCTAACACTGCTGGAGCTGTCATGGCAGTATGAAGCCTGCCATGCTGTTCTTGAGGGGCAGGGACACGGGGAAAAGGGGGCATATGCAGGCTTTGCTATCAGTTAGCTGAAGAAAACTATTCATGTACATGTGCCTGTGAGCAAAAATCTCTTTCACTATATATATTATTAGCAAATAGAAATTATGATGTTAAAAAAGGACAACAGCTGGTTTACAACAGGATCCCAGGGGCCATTAACTTATGGGATTTTTAGAGTGTACTATTAGACTACTATTAGACCAAAATTACTTGAAATGAGTTACATACCATAAACAGTGTATCTCAAGGGCAGAAGAGAGTATGAAATGTAGTCAGAAGCAGATAAGTGCAAGGAAAACAGCCTTCCTACCACACCAGCAAGAGGCAAAATTATGATATTTTCCAGTAATAAAATGTAACATAAGATTCCTCTGTGACAGTATGCAGTGTTTGCTGTGTGTTAGCATTAGTAATTGCTGTGACAGTTCAAGTGTCGTGTCCAAGCTGTATCAGTTGAAGGGCTGGAGGCACCACCTGTTGGGTTTCCAGGGTGGGAAAGAGAGATGAGACCCCATGACAACTTCAGTGCCCTGCCAGCCGTGAAGGAGGAGGCTGAGGGTCGCTGGGGCCAGGGCTCAGGGGCTCCAGGGGACAGTCCTGCTCCCACTACCCCATGGCATCCCTGACTGCTCACTGAGTCACTGGGCTCCAATGGGTGAGCCACTGGCAGCAGCCACCCCTCTCTCTCATGCTTCCTTCAACGTTCAAGGCACTTGGGCTTTCTCCCCAGCTGGCTGGAGTCCAGGTCAGTTTTGGAAAGATCTTCCCCACAGTGGGTTTTCCAAAATCCTGGTCTCTATTCCAACAGCAATCTCAAAAGCTGTTCATCCCAGGCAACCAAAGCCTGATGAAGAGAGCACAAGTCCCACAACCAAGCACAGCCCCTGCCTCCCTGAGCTTCCCAACACAGAGAAACAAGATCCACACACACTCAGAGATCCAAAGTCCACTTTGAGCCCACATCTCCCCTAAATTCTGGGGTCATGCACATCTTGATAGATTTTATATCCTTTATTTTAAACCTAATTATAAAATTGGTAGAGGAAAACACCCAACCATAATCATGAGGGAGCCCCCTAAATAGTAAATAAATTTCTGGCTGAAGAAAAAGAAAACAAAATTTGACTTAGGTTTCTTTACCCTGTCAGCAGATCTGTAAGGTCATACAAAACAGCACCCTTTTACATCCATATTAGGGGGAAAATTACCTCTGAAAATCTATGTGCTGGGAAGACAGTGGTGAAGGAGGTCCCCCAGGTTAGGAAAATCAAGTTAGGACAGTTTGCTACTGATTTCCTGTGGCAGATTTAACTGTTGAGTTAAAACCCACTGACATCAGAGGTGACATTAAAATATAAGTCACATGAAGAGGCTGGGGAGCAGAGGAGAGGGCAAGTTTCCCATTTGCTGCCCACACACTGATTCTCCAGGTGCATTGTGTACGTGATGAATAGCAAATTCATGTACAACACATGAATCTGAGCTGCCATTTGTGCCACACAGATTGTCACCCAAGTGTTGGGTATGAACACTGCTTTCCTCAGTCTGCATTTCAGTCCTATTTCAGCACACATAGCAGTGTGCACATTCCATTAAGAAAATAATACCACCTTTCAAAATTCAGGATTGAAATAAACCCGGAGACAGCAGACGGACAATTAGATGTAGTTTGGCAATGGTGTGTGGCTGGAAGGTAATCAATGGGGTGTTCCTCTCTGAGGAAGGAGGATCATACCCAACACAGCTTTATCATAACCCTCTCTGGGATTTTGCCATCAATATGGTCATTCAGCTACCCATGACATATGACACAGAAAGGGAAAAGCATGAAAAAGGGTGAAGGGTACTGTATTTCAGGTATTTCTATTAGCTTTCTCTAACAAGACCATTCGAATTAAAAAAAAAAACCACACAGAGAAACACTATATTGTTGCTACATGGCAAGGGGAAGTACATGTGGGACATATTGACAATTTGTTGCAGTTTGAAACGGTGACAAAATGTAATTATCTAAGGTAAAAATATGTTATTAATCATTTGTCAAGAGGTCAAGCACTCTACAGCTTCATGGTTCCCTTGCAAAGCTCAACAATAAAAAGTGAGAACAAACGGTGTGAAGACTTTTTTCTCACTACAACCAGACTTTTATGTTCATATATTGAATTTTAAAACAGCTAATTTGGAGAGGGAACCTTTATAAGTTGACCTACTCTCTGCAATGCTGGTTTCCTATTTTTCATCTTTCCTAATATAATCAATAGTAAAGGCCTGTAAGTAAATTGCTCATGTGGGTAGTCAATAGACTGAGAGGATGTTTAAAACATCTTAGTAACAACTAACATCTCAGAGAGGGTGTTGCAGCCATCAATGGGGCTGGTTTAATGCAGTGTCAGCAGGAGCCAAATCAGTTAGGCCGCACACCTCTGCAACACTACAACACCATCACTTCTTGGTTTTTCAGAAAATGTAGTGCACTAGGTACGAATTCAGCAGCAGTTAACTTCCTTTTGCCCAGTGCTTGTTCCAGAGAGAGGAGCTAAGTCACACTGTAGAGAGGGTAGGACAAAAGGAGCAAAAATATCAGTGGACCTCAAACCACTGATATCATGAATATTCATGGACAACTGGACTGAGACTGGGTACCTTTTCTGATCATCCTCCATTAGCCACGCCTTTCCCATCAGTGGATTTGTGAAGAGATCACCAAACCCTGAAAAATTATCCCCTGACCATGAAAAATCCCTGCCATAGGCCAACACACAAGTTTCTTTGATCCTTCATCTGGGCACAAGGCTGTTTTCAGGAATGTCTGCCACACCTGACAGGATCTGTGATGCAGGAAAATACCATGAGCCTCCTTTTAATTGTCTACACTGGGAGCCCAGATGTTCATCTAAGCACCATTTGCGGGTAGTGAACTCCCTTTTTTTTAATAGTCTTATTCCTAGAATTGCAGTAGAGACCTCAAAATGAGTTTTATCACTGTAATTTTATTTACTTATTAAAATTGAAAGTTTTTAAAATAGAGAATGCTCTCAAGCTGTCAGCTATCTTCTGCCAATTTATTATTCATAATCTGATATTAATTTTTTAGATGCTAAGCTATTGTCCAACAGCTGGTTGTGATATTTTGGGAGAGTGGGGAATGGAAAATAATGCTTTTGAAAAAGGCTTAGACTCACAGTACAGGAATTGCAATTGCAAGGATCCTCACTGCTCCACTGCTGGCCTACTGCTCTTCTGCCACATGATTTATTGGACCCAGCTTTACCCCAAGAACCTCACTTGCACCCATTTGTCTACCAGTTCTTGTGAAAGGGTCAGAACTTATGAAATTATTACTTAGCCTCTGCTATGGAAGATGAGTTACCAAAAGACACCCGACTGGAACACGTTACTTCCACAAGCTTTCAGCAGTACCCTAAAACATCCAGCTCTGATGGGATTTTCATCATCTCAATACAATACAATAACATGCAAGGAGTTAGCAAAGTTAGCTGTGGTTTAACTATGCTCCAGGAACTGAGAAACTGGAAGGGTTTCACACAAGCTCCCTAAGAACTGGAGGTACTGTGGTCCTGTTCAAACAAAGGGTTGTTGCACTGACATACCTCTCCATCCCACAGCTTGGGGAACTCACTTCTGCACCTGAACCAATTTCATTTGAGCTTTCTTTTTCCCTTTCACTGTATGTTCTTGGTCTTATTTTAGCCAGCTTGGTCCAAACTACCTATTGCTCTGTGTGACCAAGGATTATCACTGGAACAACCACACACGAAGAAGAGAGGAGATATTCAAAAGCATAGATGAGCATGAGAATCTTGTAGTTTTGAAAATTCCCCTCATTAGTATTAAAAGCCTATCTTGAGAAGGATGCCTGATAGTGTCAGACCATATGGTGAAAAGAAAGACAACACTCAAATAACAAGAGATGTATTTAACAAAAGCCAGAGGCCTCATCACATTATATCCCAGGTATTAAATGCGTTGTCCTGGGCACTCTCTGCCAATACACTTGCTGTATGTCAGATCCTTAATCAGCACCTTCTTCAAAGAGAGAAATGAAACCTTTTAGAAAGCCTTGGTGAGAGTTGCTGAAGAGCATGAATGAAAGCCTGGAGAGATACCCGGGATCAGTGTTGTAACACAGCAATGCCACCCCTTTGCAGTGCCTCCAAAGGCACTCAGAAAATGCAATATTCCTCTTGCTTATTCATCCCAGTTTCTACTTGTTCCATGAAAGTAAAATCTCATTTCTACATGTGCTTTGCTCTACAATTCACTCTCCAGTCACTGTTTAAAACATGCCAGATTCTAGCTATAAACTGTTTCAAATATCCTGAGAACTTCTGCAAAGCACAATGCAAATTTGGAAAGTTCAAGCCTAGTGCTAATGCAATAAAAGAAGGCAGACATGATTCCAGATATACAGTTGGTGTAATGCCTTTAGGAAGTGCTCCATCAGTTTGATTTAGAAAATGATTGCATTATGTTAAAACAACTAAATTGGATAAGGGGAAGAGGGATTTGTTGACATAAATCTTGTCTTTGGGCTTCAAACCCCTCCAAGTAAATACAAATAAGAAAATATATACAGAGAGAACTGTCAATTTCCCCTGAGAAGATCTGTTTTCAAGGAAGTAAAAGTCTATATTGGAAATCAATCCAGCTGTTTATAAAGCAACCTCTATAAACCTCTATTGAAAGTCAGCAGGAAGGAACACTGGAAGCAAACCATAAAATAGCAGAGAAAAAAGTGAAAAAAATAACCAAACTATATAACCAAAACTTATTGTTTTCAAATAATTCTATGATTCTGACCTCATCTGCACTAAATTTGGAATAATTTGAGATGTGGGCATCACCAACTCAAAGGAAACAAAACACAATGTAAGAGCAATCAGGAGCAGCCCAGTAGTTTCAATAAAGGTTGTCCTGAGTGATCAGCACAGGGAAGAAACAAGGCAGAAACAACCTTAGGCAGCAGAAATTCTCTGAATACTTTGCATGGACCTGATAGGGTGTGCTGGTGGTAATCTTTAGCCTAACAACTGATCGAGATAGCCATTCACTTTAATACTTCTCTGCCAGAACAATCCTATCAACCTAGTGGGAACAGGGGAGCGTGAGTGCAGGCCAGGGTAGGAGACTAAGGATTTGCCTCCCTTCTGCTTTCTCCTGTCTCTACAGCTCCACAAAATCATGAGGAAGGGAAGCAGGGAGCACAATCTAATGGAGGCACCTTTCCCATAGTCGGCTGTGATTTAACCAATCAATTCTTCTTCCAGCCCAGCCTTGTTTGTCTGCAATCTCCTTTTTAAATAGGTAACTGAATATTGCTTGGCTGAATTAAATAGAAAATCTGGGAAATAAGTGCAGCTTCATGATATAGAAATTACAGGAAAAAGATTTAAATATATGCATCTGTGAAATGCTAAAAGCTATCAAGAAGTGAAAAGAAACAAATCTGAATCCCCATAACCATTACTGCTCCTTTATCTGTTATACCAGCAGGAAAAGATTTGCTAGGTGGTGGATTAAGTTAGTAAGATTATTCAAAGCTTTGATTGCTGAGCACTGGTCACTATCCTCGATTCCAAAGGCTGGTGTGGCCACAGTGGTTACTGACAGCCCTTTGTCCAGCTGGACAGCACTGGCAGTGATGGTGGACAGCTGCTCCTGCTCAGTGAAGGAGCAGGCACAGGTGAGGGGTGCCTCAAGCTATTCCCCGGACTTAGGAAAGTAGGTTCCATTTTAGGAGTTGCAAGCCTGGAAGTTCCTGGATCCTAGCATCAACTCACCCGTAATTTCAACCAAGTCATCAGAGAAGCAAATGTGAATAAGGTAGTTGTGCACCCAACAGGTGGCATGGCTGCAAAGTTATTACAGACAGAATCTGATAGAAATGGAATAAACCTATGTTTTTTCTCCTCATATACAGAGTGAAATCACAAGGGCATCCTGCCCTTGCTGTAAAGTCAAAGGACATTAGGGATTGTGGGGGATGGGGTGCCTCAGCCAGCAGCATAGTGAACCGACTCTAGTGCCTATGGCCACCCAGGCAGCATTTTAACCCTTTTCCTCACTGTCTGCTTTCACTTCTCCAGAATTGCTCTCATCTTCTTGACAGGCTGGGGATTCTCATTTTCATCTCCAAGTGGTGTGTACTAGTACCTACTGTAGTGCTTGACTAAATCCTGAACACATTACTGGTCCATGAAACAGTAAAATCCTCTGTCCTGCTTGGCACAGTAATGGACTGCCCAAAATCCTTGCCATACACTGAATGAGACATGGTCTGACCACGTAGTCTAGTGCCCATATACTGTTTAGGTGGATAAGGCAATCCCTGTGCAAGAGGCAGATTCAACACTGACTCTTGAGGAAAGCAATTATTCTTGTAGCAACAGCTCCTCACCATCTCCTGCCCTTGTCCTGGGCAAAGAAAAGAACAGCAAGAGAGAGAGACTCTTCATTCTCTTATAGTAACATACTGCTCAGTCTTAGACTCATCTGCTGAGGACAGGGATGAGGCTAAGTGATCAAAGATCCTGTTGATGGGATGGAATGCCGTGGGAGGAATGTACGGAGGAGAAAGCAAGCTGCCTTTCCTTGGCATGGTCATCCTCTGAGATGTTTCTCCTTGCCCTTGGAAATCCATAGGTTGTTGGTAAATTGCCATGACACGTCCATAAGGGAAAAGCATGTTTATCCAAAATCCTCAGGTGCTGGAAAGAATGGTTTCCATCCTAGACCATCCCACTGTTGCCTCAGCTGCCAAAAGGAGTCATTGTGGCCCTGCACATGGCCAGTTTTCACCCCTGATAGTGAATGTTTTTCTCAAAGTCATCTGCTGGAAAATTATAAATTGGAATTAGACATCCTGACTCTGAATCTTACACTTCAATCATATGGCCATTGCATCCCTCTTCTGCCTTTGCCAGTTTTATACAGTACTACTTCCAATGATATTCATGCTCTTCAGCACCTCTCTTCTCCCAATGAAATCAATAGAAGTCACTGCTAGTTTTAAAATGAAGGAAACAATATTTTCAGTAACTCTAACAATTGCTCAGAAAGAGAAAAAAGCACTCCAGAAATCTGCACCACATCAGGCTTTTAGTAACTGCTCTTTTGGGACTGGTCCTCTTCCCTTTGCCTTTTCTGCCATCAGCAAACAAACTGAGATATTACACTGTACTTGACATGTACCAAGATCTACCATTCTGTACCAGTCTTGGTAAAATATGGAGGGGAAGCAAAATAGCTGTAACAACTACCTCTATGTATGTAGCAGCCAGCCCTACACTGCTGGATAAATACACTATATAAAATCCCTGGGAGATGAGAGAATGCAGTAACTGTGGCTTATCTGTATCGTATTTGATAAACGAAAAGGAACTAAATAAACAGTGATTTCTTTTTGACAATCTGTTCTATTTCCTCCTAGTACTGAAAAAAAAGAAAGCAAAAAGCCTATTTTTAGATACATCAAGTTCTTGTCAATGCCCCAGTGCAGCGTTTTGGGCAGCTGCCACTCAGCAAAATTTGGGGAAGGAGAGTCAGCTGCTGAGAGGGCTGGCAGCCTGGATCCCTGCAGCACCCTCACAGCTCCACCACCACCACACCAGGACCTCCCAAAGGCTTCAGAGGCAAGAGGCACAAGGCGACAGCCAAGAACCCGAGAAATTAATGGCAAGATTTCTACTGATTTCATACAGGTGAGTATGTCATCCAGACACTTTTGCAGCAGACATTTCTGATTTCAACGCGTTTCAACTAACCCTCACCCCACCAGCACATCATGTTGTCCTGCCTGGCACCACAGGTGAACAGAGCAGAGTAATCCACCCTAGGGATGAGGAAGATTCTGCTGGCAGCCTGGGATGGAGGAATCCACACTGAAGTAATACCTACATGCCTGCATGAGACAAGATCAGAAGTCCACAATAAAGACCATTCAATTCTCCTTTGGGAAAAAAAAAAGCCCACAAAGTGGAAAACACTAAAGTACATAGAATTCACACCTGCAATTTTTTTGCTAAAAGTCTGGTTCCAAGGCATATGTAATGATGTAAATTAGAAAAACTCTTCTTGGATGAAACAATCTAAAAAATCCCCTTCATATTAAAAATATGTGTCTCTTATAAAACTGAAAGCATCTTCTAGGATGCTAACTATTTTGTATGTATCTCAGTCATTATATTATTCATATCCAGTTGGAGATGGCAGAACTTCTCAGGGGGAAACTAACATGGGTATTTTAAGGGTTGTTTTTTTCTATTTTTTCTTCTTTACTGTTTTCTATGTGCAAAACCTAGAGGCTTGTTTTTCTCTTTTATAGAAGAAAAAAAATTATCCTGATTCAAAGCAGCACTGAAATACAAGGCTCTGCCAGATGTTACATAAACGATGATGTAATGCTGAAGTATTTCATTACATATGCAGGTCTGTTCCTCAGCCCAGCAGTGATTTATTACATTTTGTCAATCCCATTTTATGTACCCGCATCATTTTTACATCATTTTTCTTCATGACATTGTTACGTTCTCACAGAAGCACCTAGAGATAACATCTTAACAGTGCAGCCAATGAAGTTAGCATTTTACAAATAATGTTACTAATAAATAAATATACCAGTGAGGGGAAAATAGTCTTTCTGAGAGAGTGAAAAGCAAATTTACCTTTGAATAATCTGATGGGGGGAAGAGGCCGTAAGTCCAATAAGAAAATTGAGTTTGCATCCTCTTGGAGCAGCTCTTGCCTTCATGCAGAACAGTGAGGAAATGCTGTTCTTGCCTCTTTTTGGTTTAATCTCACATTCCCTTTGTTCTCCTAATGTGTTCTGTGTGCTGCCAGCTAGATCTTATGCACCAGCTGCTTGGTTAAATAGATGCATCAGCAAGTGAAAGAAGATCAACACATAAAATCTGCTTTGACCCTGAAATTATCAAGCCATCGGACACACTAGCTTTTATTCTTGATCATCCATCAAGATTTATTAAAAAAAGCACACGCAACAACATTGCTTCTTAATGGGAGAAAAAGAATCCCAGAAACTGTAAGTTCAAAAGATATGAAGGTGATTTAAAATAATGTAGCAGTCTATTTAGAAGATGCATTCCTACAACAATATTGTTAAAAAAAAATCCTTCTAACAAGCAGCTTGCCAAAAATCCTATTAGACAACTGAAACAGAGAAGTCCTCTTTTTTAGCATCTACTAACCTACATCAAGCAAAATGTTGCAGTGAGAAGCTGCAGTTGAAAAGAAATTAAAATTTTATTCTTCCTAACAACACTGGGCCAGATTTTGCTTTTGTTGAGTCAGTGGGAAACCAAAGAAATCTTGATTTCTAAATTTTTTTTTTATTTATTTATTGAAATTTTAAATGTTGGACATACAAAAGACAAATCCTCAGTGTTTCCTAGATGACTTCTTTCTGAGGGGAACTGAGGCTCCCATGTGCCAAAAGGAGCCACTCCACAGGGAAATCTGCTGCTTCCCTGGAGCCTGGGTGAGAGATGTTACTAGAAGAACCAGTTTCCTGAGCTTCTCTGAGTCAGCACACTGATTAATATTCACTGCTGTTGCCCAGGTTGGCAGTAATGACACTGAGGAGAGAAGTGCTAGGACAATCAGAAAGGACTTCAGGTCGCTGGGATAATTGTTTGTAAGGATGGGAGCACAGATGTTTTCCTCAATTCCTTCAGTAGCAGGAAGAATGCCAAAAGGAACAGCTACCTGATCAACGTGTTGCTTAAAGACTGGTGCCACTGGTGGAATTTTGGCTTTTTTTGCTCATGGGGTGTTTAATATGGCGCCAGGCCTGCTGGAAAGAAACAGGGTTTGCCTGTCCAAAAGAGGGGAAAAGATTCTAGTCCATGAGTTGGCAGGACGGATTGAGAGGGTTTTAAACCAGGTTTGAAGGGGGAATATAGCAAAACCAGGCTCAGCAGATATGAGCCTAGAGTGGGCATGCCAGCATTGGGGGTGAAATCAGTAGCCCAGCTGAAATGCATCGACACTACTGCACACAGTTCAGGTAACAAAGCAATAAAGAGGAAGAAGCCATGGGCAGGAGGAAAGCTGTGACCATCAGGAAAGCTGTTGCCATCACCAAGAGTTGGTGGGATTACTCACATGTCTGGAGTGCTGCCACGATGGTTGTAATGGTTCTTCAGAAGGGACAGGGAGGACACAGAGGCAGTGGACTGTCTTTGTACATTAGGGAACGTTTCACTGCACAGAGGCCAAGGACAGTGATGACAGGGTTGAGTGGCTATGGGTAAGAATCAGAAGGAAGGCTAACAAGGTAGATACACCAGTGGGAGTCTGTTACAGACTACACAACCAGAATGAAGAGCAGATGAAGTATTCCATGAGTGGCTAACTGAGGTTCCATGAGCGCTAGCCCTTGTTCTTGTGGGAGACTTTAACTTGCTGCATGTCTGCTGGAAACTCAACACAGCTGAGAGGCTGCAGTCTAGGAGATTCCTGAGTGTATGGAAGACAACTTCCTAACTTTATAAGTGAGCTTATCAGGGGCAGTGCCTTGACAGACGTGCTGTTTGCAAACAAAGAAGGGCTCATGGGAGATGTCTATAATTTCAAAGATCATTAAATAATTAGGTTGAAGTAAGGAAGGGGGTAACAAATCCTCTGCCTTGGACTTCAACCTGTTCAAACACTGGGTCATAGAGTCCCCTGGAAAAGAATCCATGATGACAAATGGGTCCAGGACGGCTGGGACATACTTTAGGTGGAAATCTTAAAGGTGCAGGAGCAGGCCACCCCTATGTGTCAAAAGACAAGCTAGTTGGGAGGAAGACTGGCCTAGCTGAACAGGGAGCTTTTGCATGAATTCGGGGAAATAAAGAGAAATTTTGACCTTTGGAAAAAGGTCAAGGCAAGTCTGGAAGAGTACAAGGGTGTTGTTAGGTCATGTAGATAGAAATTTAGAAAGGTGAAAGCTCAGCTAGAACTCAATCTGGTCACTGCTTTGAAACATGATAAAATGTTTTTATAAATCCTTCAAACAAAAAGAGGTACGAGAAAGGTCTCCATCCCTTATTAGACAGGGAGGGAACATTTTCACCAAGGATGAGAAAAAGGCTGAGATACTTGATGCCTTCTTTGCCTCAGTCTTTTACAGAAACACTAGATGTCCTCAGGGCAGCCAGTCCCATAAGCTGGTAGTCAGGGACAGGGAGCAGAAAAGACCCCTGAAATCCAGGAATAAATAGTTAGTGACCTGCTCTGAATAGTGAGCTATTCAGACATTCATAAGTGTATGGTACCAGATGAGATTCATCTAGGAATAATGAGGGAGGTGGCAGAAGATCTTGCCAAGATGCTCTCCATCATTTATCAGTTCTGGCTAACCAGGGAGGTCCCAGATGACTGAAAGCTGGACAGTGTGACGCCAATCCACAAGAAAAGCCAGAAGAAAGATCTGGGGAATCCAGCCTGTCAGCCTGACCCTGGTGCTGGAGTAGGTTATGGAAAAAAGATCCTCTTGTAGGTGATCATACAGCACATAGAGGACGACCAAGGGATCATGTCCAGCAAGCAGTGGATTGTGAAAGACAGGACCTGCCTGACAACCTGATCTTCATTTATGCCCAGGTGACCTGCCTGGTGGTTGAGAGAAATAGATATTGTCTACCTGGACTTTAGTAAAACCTTTGATACTGTCTCCCATGGCATTCTCCTGGAAAACTGGCAACTTTGGTGGATGCAGGCTGTTTTTTTCTTCTCATCAGAGATTAGAAAAAAAGTTTGTTGTTCAACCAGCTATGAGATTTAAACTGGGAAAATAGGAGTTTGATTTCTTTTCAGATAAAAGAGACGTTACAAATAAGAATTTTATCTTGCATGGAGGCATGACAAAGTATGAGACAGAATCCAATCTTCCATCATTTTGATTTTATAATTACTGAATGGAATCAATCAGCTTTCAATTGTTACCTTGGTGAAAGATTAAAACATCATTACTTGTCATACATATTTCACACTTTAGCAAATTTTAATAAACTGAATCCATGAGAAATGTTCATATTATCTTTTACAGTACTGGGATGCTAATGACATTTATATTGATTTGAATTGACCCACATTTGTTGGTCAAAATAACTCAGATTCAGGCAAGGCGTGGAATTCCACTATCAACACTAACAAATGAAGACTGCTGAGCACTGAAATGGCTAAAATAGAATCATTAATCAGAAACGTCTTAAAACAACTGGCAGTGTGCTAGGGAGGTCTTATCTTCCTAATGATCAACCTTTTTGGTCTATTGATGTGTTTGTAAAGGATACATATTTGTGATCTCTTCATGACAGCACTAGGGAGGAGGTAAAGGAGAGCACTACAAACTAGACAACCCAAGACAAGCAAGGGAAGGCATCTCAGACACAGCTGCCAATCAGCTACAAGAGCCTTCTTCCCCACCATGGTACTTTGGTAGGAAGACATGCCTTCCTGGGAATCTAGCCGTTGCTTGCTGTGACAGAAACATTTTCTTCCTGGTGTTCATCACCCAGCCCAGTCAAGAGAAACCCTTGGACTCACCATCAGCGTGCCTGCCAAACCAAGCTGTTGCTAGCACAGCCTTCACAGCTGTGACGATTAATGCCACAGCACTGTGTGTGTGCCAGGTCTAGTTCATGCTGCTCCAACCTGGTCAACATAGGGCAGCAAAGCCTCTTCCATGAAGAAAGTGATGGGGAGCAAATCTGGGAGGTTTTTGTGGGTTCTGAATACAATAAATACAAATTGCAAGATGATCTGCTTTTCTTGCCATAAATACTGCAAGTAAATCAAGACTCCAAGTTATTAATTTAACTTAAATAACCCCATCTATTAAGACAAGCAAAGATACTCACTGCTCAATATTCCCAAAAGTTTTAGAAAGCTAGTACAACTGGCACTTTTCTGCTGAATCATATTTTGTTATTTAAACTTTTATTAGTGCTTTCCCTTCTAGTTCTAAGCACAACCTAACAGCAAGATGATGTAATCAGATCTTGGTAATTACTCAGACTTCATTATTATTATCAATGTACAGAATGTACATTACTATTATCAACAGTTACTGATACACTCTGAAATATTATAAATAATTAAAACTTAAATACATTTGTTGAATTAATATGGTACATTTTGGGATGAACTTTTTCTTCTTCTTTTATGGTCCAATACTGGGATGCTATTAGCCTACATACCTGCAAACTTTTATAAACAATTCACCTCTAAGCACTTGAGAAGTGCCATTAACAGCAATAAGCACAGCCCTAAAGCAGGCCACATGCAGCAGAGATTGGAAGACCAAGATCTAACTTTATTGTCTTCTACTAATCTTGAGTTCCCGTGTCAGTCAGTGAAGGAAGCACATTTACCCTTCTGTAGGACAGCCCAATAATACTATTTATGGTTTCAATGCACACACTCACAAGTATATGTAATTCAGTAATTTACAGGAGAATTCCATCAGCCACAGAATGCGTTAGCATAACTGCAATTTAGCTGAATTACCAGCTGGTTTCTAAAATTACTATCAGAAATCTTAATTGTCCCTCTCCCTGTTTATCACCAATCTTCATGGGTGGGTAGATGCACTGTATGTCATGGTTTTAACATGTATCATGCAAACCACTTTATTTATTAGTGTGCTTGCTCTACCAATGCTGTGTTCCTTCTTTCAGAAGTCTCCAAGACAGAACTATGGATGTGGTGTTGTATCTCTGTATTATTACTTGAGACACAGCTTTACCAGGCATGGGGAATGCACAACTGCTGTGGTAACCCATAAAAACCATGCTCATCCTGTCACACAGTTCATGCACACAAGGACATGTTCAACAGTCCCTTCCCTAAAACTTGCTAACTCATTTGCAATGCATCACCCAATAGCAGATAAAGTGGTTTATACATACCATTCACTGCAGATCATTTAACTCCATACAGAAATTGAGATAAAGGTACTTAGAAAGCAAAACTGATTGCAAGCCAGGGATTGAGGCCCGCTTCTACAGTGTACAATACTGAATTAAATCCACAGATTTCAGGAGGAACAGATAACACTTCTTTGAAGTTTGGCACGGATAAGTAGGTATTTATGGAATAAATACTGGAAATGCAAGAAAGAGATGCACAAAGTTGCACTGGCTGAAAGTTTGACCTTCAAAATACATCAGAGTGAGTGCATGCCACTGAGTTGTTAAAGGCTCGGGCACCACATTTCAAGATGGTTCACATCAAGTTTTCCTGATACTATCAGGAAAACTCTTCTATCAGACAGAATTTCTGTGCTAACTAAAACTATTTTCATAAGCAGCAGACACATTACAAAAGCCTATTGCAAATGACTATTTTAAGATCTAAAAGATATTAATTCCTAACTCTGCTGAAGGTAAAATACATATACATACACCAGGAAAAATGGAACTGAGTTTGGAAGCCCTAATGAAGGGAAACTGAAGCATTCGGTGCTTTGGACCAGCAACACCAAAAACCAATGGACTGTAAATCACATTTTAGGATCACAGAATCCTGACTAGGAAGGGATCTACAAAGGCATTCAACTGCAGGCCTTGCCCAGGACACCTCCAAGAATCAAACCACATTCCTGACAGTGTTTTACAAATGCTTTTTGAATCTGGCCAGCCTCCTGTCATGACCACTTCCCTCGAAGTCTGTTCCAGTGTCCAACAAGCTTCTGGACAAAAAAGCTTTTACCAAAATATCGAACCTAAAACCTATCCTGACACAGCTATTCCCTCAGATCCCATCTCCCAGGATAAAACATAATTCCTTACCTTCCTGCAGCTCTTCAGAATGGAAGATGTGATATTGTTCAAATGGTTTGGCCAAAGTACATACTATGTTTGGGATTTTGTGTTTCTTCATACTTAAAAATCAGAATTTCAAGCAACACCACTCACCACTTGTGCACTTGCTTCAGTTCAAGGCTGCAGGCAAAATCTCCTAAACAACTTGCTCACGTCCATAAAATCAAGATATTCCAGTCTCTGAACTTCATTGCAGTGAGTGAGCAGCCAACAAAACATCCCTTGATATCAGCCTGCAAGACTTCACATGCTCACCAGGAAAGCTTAGTACCAGGAAAACAAAACCACACTAACTCCTAAGGAAATCAGCAGCAATTTTCTTCTGATTATATTGCCTCAGGAACAATCAGGCACTGTCCCTCACATTCAAAGACGAAAAAAGAGAGACTTTTATCTTGTTGATGAATTGTTGATTAATGGCTTCCAAACAGTTGAGGTCATTTACTGCATATCCAACATGACTGATGAAACTCACTGTGGTAATAATCTCAAATCAGAGACATCAAAAATGAGCCTCAAGGACAGAATACTCCCTCTCCTATTCCCACATAATGGCCATTTATACAGCTACAATAAGCCTCAAAGTGCATGGCACAAACACCAAATTAAAACACAGGAGGCTGACTTGCAAAGTGAAATGAATATAGAAGATTTTACTCACTATATGTTTTAGTTTTAGAGGCCTCTTATGGAATCACTGTTAAAAGAAAAAATCGATAAAATTATGGCAGTGACACAAAACCAATAAAGCAGATAAATTTGGAATCAAGGAATCACTTTTACACCGCATCACTCCCTAAGAGAACAAAATATATTGCTAAACTAAAGCCCCATTAAAATGTCATCTGCTCATCCTGTTTTCCTTTCCATGGTCACTGTTTACCAGGATTTCTACTTTCTAATAAATTTGCTGTTAATATCTTGCTCATACCATGGGAACTGTTGGCTTTAGAGTCTCCATTCACTTCATGAGGACCAGGACCTCACACTAGGATTTTATTGGGCCTGTGGCTTGGCATAACCCTGTAGGGGCCCTGCACCTATGCCCACTACCTGCCCATCCCAACCCTTTGTCCAACAGATATCTCCACAGCTTCATCATCAGCAAGAAATTCCTACCTTTTAATGAGCACATGTACTTACATGTACATGTATATACACACACATAAATATCCGTGTATGTTTATCTATGATTCCAAGGAGGGAAAGATGAAGTATATGCAGATAAACTAAAGATTTCAAGTATGTACATGTCCCACTGCCCTATCAGCTCACACAGTTGTCCTGCCCAGCAATCCATGTGCACAGCCTAGGTTATACTGGAGCACCAGAACACTGCAGGGGTGTCATCTCCTGTTCCCAAGTTTTCTCTTCCCCTTACTTTAAATTAGGTGGGACTTGGACTGCAGAACCTGCAGGTCTAACATGTGGTCAGGATTGTGGGTATGGTCCCTGTCACCAAGGGTCATGGCTCAGCTGGGGCTCTCATTTTGGGTAGTCCTCTACTTGTCTGGTTGTGGACTGACACAGGTGAACTACAATAGGGAAGAGAGGAGACATGGATTTCAAGGCTGGGGAGAGGCTGCAGGTGTTCGGAATTCTCTCTTGTAACCTGTTGATTTTGCCCTTCTCTTTTACAACAAAATATACTTTTAACATCTTTACAGATGTATGCAGAAATGTGAAATCTGTTGTTTTTATGTATCGTCAAGGAAACTATAAATGCCTTGTGACTCAAGGATCTCCAGCCAGAAGAGAAGAGTTTAAAAATGGAACAAAATTGCTATCTATGATTTTAATGAGCAGCTCTCCCACTGAAAAATACTTTTCAATTTAAACTCTATTAACAGGAAATTAGGAGATCACCCATCACAGGGTTTTTTTTATTTTCAAATGAAAACTGAGAACATCAAATTGCTATCAGCACAAATGTTTGATGGACCCAGAAATAAATTAAACCATTTTATTACACTTTTTTACCCCCCCTGTTTATGTTATAGTATATGGTTTAAATTATAGCAATTTAAATTTAATAGACAAAAGCATTAAGAAGGTGGTGTGAATTGAGATTTTGGGCCAACTCCTCATTGCTCTGGAACCAATGACAAAACTGGCTCTGATTTCCATATGATCAGCATTTAGAGTAGGATGTTTATATTAACAGCACATACACCACAAAAAGGGGCTGACCCTTGATTCTTCACTTGACCATTCTCTGACTGTTATCAAGAGGAGAACACCACAATGACCCTGTGTAACAAAAAACTTTTATACTTGCTGCCTGAATTTCTTTGTAAAATATATATCTAGATATAGATGTATCACGTATATGTTTTAGGGATAAATGCACACATTTGTGTATAGCTGTGCGTGCAGCTCTGTGTCCGTCCATATGTCAGTGTTAAGTATTGCACTACACTGCCCGGGGGCAAAGAGGCTGTCGTGTAAATGGGAATTTAGTCCGTGTTAAATAGTTGCATGTGCAATGTGTGGCTCAGCAAAGCAGATAGTACAATATTCCAGCATATAGAGTCCTGTGATTTTATTTGCAGAGCAATCAGTACCTGAAGCATAGTTCTCAAGTGTCCAAAACTACCTAATTTAGAAAAATGACATCACCCCATGCCTTTTCTTACAGGAAAGATTCTGAAAATACCTTGTTTCAGCTTGGCCAGAAATATAGTAACACCAATCTTTCTCATAATTCTTTACTACTTCTGCAGTAATGTTCAAAACCAAGAAGCATAAGGAGATGCAAAAAAAGGAGAAAAAAATACTACCTAGAATTTTGCAAATCTCAGGAAAAACACAAACTGTAATTGTATTCACAATTGAAATGTTTCAAATCAGTGCATGACAACAAAGAAAGTTCCTGTCTTTCTTTGGTTGAGTACTTTTTATTTTCATATTAAATGTATTGGCTCAGTCCTTCCTTGATCTAGTTTCCATCAAAGTTTGTTTTTCCAATACTGTGGTTTTAGCAAAGAATTTCCACATGTTTACAATAAAGAAACGTGACTTCTTGCAGTATGAGGCTGCTTGTCTTTCTAGTTCATATCCTTTGTCACATGCCCTGAGGGCTTGGTCTCTGTGAGCCAATGAAACCCCAAAGAGCACCAATAAAACCTGACAACAACTAACATTGTCAAAACATGCAGGCAAATGGAACAATGCCCTTCAGTGAGCTACACTTTATAGGTGCGACCCTAAAGAATGTAGGATGGGGTTGGGTCTACCATGCTTTCAGAAACAAAACCTGCTGCATCCCTCAGGTCCTCCTCTCCCTCCTGGCTGCCTCCAAGCCCTGCTCACAGCACATCTCTGGTGCGGCAGCACTGCAGATGAAGTGAGCTTCTCTGCCTAGTTCAGCTCCTGCCGTGTCAGGACCCCCAAGAACTGTGCCAAATTCACTCTCAATTCCACATGCCCACTAAAAGGAGCAAGGGAGGAAGGGAGAAGTAGCATTGGAAATCATTGAGCTACTGCAGTCTGGTTTCCTGACGCTTTGCCTCTCAGGCTGGGGTTTTCCAATTGAGCACAAGCTCCAGGTGAAGATTTCTTTTATAAGAAATACCAAAAATATACCTTTCACATCTAGGTTTTCTATTGAAGTAAGGATGAATGCAGAAAGGCACAGGCCCCTCAAAGGTGTCCTCCATGGCATCTCTTCTCTCTATGCTGGCTGTCATTTCTAGTAAAATTATTTTAAATAGCTGCTTCTACATCTCCAGAAATTAGTCCATAGGTCCCGATGAGAGATGCAAGCATACAGATATTGATGCACTCTGCATGGCTATAACAGGACAATTTCTGTGGGGAAAAGGAGCAAAAAGGGTTGATCTTAGCTATTATTTGTAACACTGCCAAAGTTCCTGACAGAACACATACAGGGGGAGGAACATTGCTGTCTTGGTGCTGCAGAGGATACAAAGCTACAACACATATAAGTTGTCCCAGTTACATTCTCAGCTTTTCAGTTCCCCTTGTGCAATGTGGCAAACATCAGAGCTGAAATCTCTCTTTTGGCAGCTCAGATATCTGTGCTCCTCTGCCACCCTCATCACTGTATCCCCTCTGCAACCTCATGTTTCTCCAGCAGCTGCATCTCCAGAGTCTACAGGGCCAACATATCTCCCTGGTGAGATTCATCACTCCTCTGATGTCACCATCTTTGTCAGCAGAATCTGAAGCAGCTGGCAAGGCTGAAGCCAATTTTATACCAGCACTGTCCCAGATATGTCTACAGGGTAGATTGAAGGGAGGAACAGGCCTGCTTTATCTTCCTCAGCCACATCACTTTGGGAAGTTTGTGCTCTCAGTAGCCTGATGGTGAGCTGAGCAAGAATCCTTCTACATCCATGTAGCATGCACTTGCTCTGGCTGACCCTCTGACTACAGCATGCTGAGGCTGAGCTGCTGGATGCCCAACCAGCTCTGAGCGGAGGCAAGCTAGCATCATCCCTCCAGCCTGCCTGTGGCCATATTTTTTATAGCTCGACACTCAAGCTCTCCATGCCATGGCACATTTTAAGTGCTTCCAACTGGTTCAGCCATGAGAAAAACGAGCTTTCCTTACTATGCTGCTTTAGAAGGACTGAGACATGCCAACTCCCTTAGCTCACAACTCCAGTTACTGTTTATCAGGAGACAGAGCAGGTTGATCATCTCCAATATGGACTAACTATTTATCCCAGTGCTTTTTCCTGAATGCTGGTAATCTCCTTCTTCCACATCCCATATGTCTTTGTACTCACTACCAAATCCAAATTTGACACAACAGGCCACTCTGTTGGTTTCAGAGGACCCACACTTGCGGATGCCCGTGTCAGATCCTGCTCTTCACCATCCATGATCCTACAGGGCCACCCATAATCTGCTGCTCCCTGACTGCACACAAAGCAACTGTTCAAGCAGGAGCATCCACTCTGAGAGAGCAGGTTGTTTCAATAATTCTTACTAAAATTTTTTCTCCTTTTCTTTTCTAAATCCACCTACTGAAAGAAAGATCACTTCAAAGGGAGACTCTTGCTCTGCCTGAAATGATGGCATGCTGAGATAATTCAGAGCAGTTATGATAAATGCTCTGACTACTGGCATGAAAAAACAGACAGCCATCTCACAGCAACATAAGATTAAACATGTTTCCACAATTATCTGGGGAATTGTCTGGCTGACCATACCCCTTTCTTGATAGTTTTTACGGCCTGAAACTAAGAAAGTACCACAGAGGGTTGTGTGAAATACAGCTGAAGTGCTTTAGGCTTCCCCAAAAGTCAAGGAACCTCTGTTAGAGAAGGATTGTCAATTGTCAGTAAGAAAGGATGTGTTTGTAGCCTCTGCCCCACAGAGGCTTGCCCCACTTGGTCCATTAGGGAGAGAAGCAGTGCTGAGCAGTACTTCCTGCAAAGGCTAATTTTCAACTGCTGGAAGGGTAATGCTGCACCATTAGCTGGGTGGAGGGAGATACACTCAGCCAGGTAGGAACAAGTCTGGGTGGCAAAAGCCAAAAGGATTTTTAGTGAGAGGAAGCATGGCCTGCCAAGCCAGAATGCAAAGCAATCCTTGATCGCAGCCACCAGCTGTGCCAAAGAGCCTAGTACTCTGTAGCCCAGTCATGAAAACACTCAGCCTTGCCAAACAGCAAATGGGAGCAGAAGAAGCAAGCTGAGATGTACAAAAACATGATTTCAGAGCTGTAGACAGGATCAGATTATGAAAGAAAAGGAAGAAAGTAGTTCATCAGACCACCTCCATTTTAATTCAATTGCTGATTTCCTCAAGATCCTCCCTGCAGCATTTCTTCTGTTTGTTTCCATTTCCATTGTTTCTCCAACAAGATCTTGCCCCTCAGGCTCCCCTCCTTCCTCAACACTTGAGAAGACACCTCGTTTGGTCCCCAGCAACTCCACACACCCCTCTCCCTTAAGGAAGCCAGCCAGCCACCCCCCATCATACCAACCCATGAGATCTCAGAGTGAATTAGCTGTGAGCAGGCATGTTGATGAGCTCCCTTGGGGCTAGAGCCAAACCCATACCTCAAGACAGCCTAGCCACATGTGCAAGAAGCCAGCCAAACCATCTCACAGCCTAATTTCCTAGCTAGGTCCACTGTTGCTGGGTCCCTAAAAGTATTCACAGCCAGGCTGGGTGGGGTAACCTGGTCTAGTGGAAGGTGTCCCTGCCCACGACTTGGAATAAGATGATCTTTGAGGTCTCTTCCAACCCAATCCAACCCAATCCAACCCAATCCATGATCCTCTGTTTGTTTTCTTACCAGACTGCTCTCCCAAGTATTGTCTACAGATAATTTCAGTGGCTTTGGTTTCATCTCCTCCTAAGATATTTTCACTTGTTAGCCAGCCTTTGCTACAGATGGAACAACAGAGGTCCTAGAGACATTCAGTTCCTAGAGTTTTGTGAAAATATGCACCCAGGTGGAGGAGAGAGATCTAGCCTGGTGTCCCACGGGGGAAAGTCTTCACTATGAGTTTGACCCAGCTACCAGATGAAACAGAATCCACACACAGTAAAACCACCCTAAATGCCTCAGTAATAAAGTTTCATTCAGGGTTAATTGATGATTCAGTGGTTAGAATGTCATTCTTGATAACCTCCTTGTTATTACTCACTCTGGTTTTGGCAATAAAAATGTTTCTTTTTTCACAGTGCCTTTTTTAAGTGCTCTTCCCTCCTCTCTTCACATTACCTGCTGTCATAATTAGGTTTTTAACTTAAAATAAAATAAAAACCCCTATGCTCCAATATGAGCAAAAATGCATCCTCAATCTAAGTCCTGGTTCTCCAGAGACCAAGTCCTATTATACAGCTTGTCAAAACAAGACCTGATGAATGCCAGTATGGATGTTAACTAGTAACAGTATGGGAAAAAAGCATGATATATCCCAGGACAACGTAAAATGTAAAACACCTGCCTGTTCAAGCAGTACACATACATTCACACAAGAGCTCAGCAATGGTCAGATACCTTCCACTCTTCATCCTGATAAAGTAGTCCAGCTGTCCCCTGGGGCCTGCAGAAGAGGAGATGAATGCGTAATGTGAATTCTGCCTTCGATTTATGGCTTAATTTTAAAATAACTGGAAATAAAACATGAAGGGCAATATCATCCATGGAGAATAGTCTGAACTCTGCTTTCTATCACTTTTCTACAGCTTCCATTTATCTATGTCAGCATGGATAACTTTCTGAATATTCCTGTACTGTGAGCTATATATTGGACCAGTCTTGTTCTCAAGGCAGGGCTCGCACACCACCCACATCATGTCCAGCCCATACATCTGTAGTCCTCCGCTGCCAGGACCTGGAGGTCCAAGCAGTTACTCGTGGGTCATACATGGCTGACACCAGAACAAAGTCAGATGCAGTGAGGCACAGTCAAGCAGTACAAAGTCCAAATATGGGTGCTTCAAAGAATAATTTATTGTATTTTTTTTGTAACACATGCCCAAGACCTTCTTTTTTAAGCCCCTGGTGGTTTCTGGGGGAAGGCAGGAGGGCGGTGAAACAAGTCAAAGGTTTTGGATTATTTATTTCCATAAACTTACCACATCTCCATCATCTCCCCTGCCTTCATTGCCAGCTCTCTTCAATTTCCTACTATTTTTAGAGAACACAGGTGAGCTGGCATAAAATAACCATTAATATCTTTATATCATCCCGGAGATTCAAGAAGACAATGCTTTATTGCTAATGTTCAAATGATTGTGAACCCATAATTGATGCTGTCAGTCATGCTGGGAAAAGGGGAAATTTGAGGCAAAATGCCATTAAAGCACGTTTATGTTGCTCACCTTTTCAACAACACAAGTTTTTTATCACTCAGGTCTGGCACTGGGAAGACAATATAAAATGAGAGCTAACTGAAGCTTCTGGTTTTAGACAGAAAGCACCATGCATTTGTCTGTACACACACTAGCCATACTCCATGAGTTTCCTAAAGCAGAACGAACTCCATCAGCAAAACAGAACATGGGCCAATTTACATCCTTAGAAAGGAAAGCAGTGAATAATTTCTAATGATTCAGTTGCTCGACTATAGCACTTAATTCTGACTGGAAAGTTGCAAAAAAAATATCTAACACAATTTCAAGTATTTATTTCAGAATTATTATTAAATAACCTTAAACGAATGAGGAACTGCCCTTGTGAAATCACTGAGGTCCAGTCATAAAGAGAGATCCCTATGAAACCACATCACTTTGCTGGCCCTTGCTGTGTTGGTTCCTTTCACTAGACATTTATCAAACCACACCCACAACCTTGGTAGATGCTCAGCTCTCTGCATGCATCACCACTGTAAAAGGGACAAACTCTGAAGGGAGAAACACATAAGGCAGGACTGATCTCTGGGGGCTCTTGCTTTTCAAGGGGAGAATCCAGGTCAGTCTGCAGACTAGCTCTCAGTAGAGCTACACACCTGAACACAGATTTAGAAGGAGGAGGCTGACTGCCCTCTAACACAGCAGTGCTGGAACCAGCCAGATCCCCACCAGTGGCTTCATCTGTGCCAAGCGTGGCACAGCCTGAACCACACCAGGAAGATGATGTCAGGCTACAGCAAGCACAGGGAGAAGAGGGAAAACTATTGCCAGAGTAGTCATCTGTCTTAACGAGTCCAGTTAAAAAAGGATGCTTATATCTAAAGTCAAACATTCTGATGATGCAAAATTAAACATTTTGCTTCTTCCTGCTGACAGGAAGCAGCAAACATGATAGAATACAGCCTATTTTAGTATGCTTTATGCAAATTTGAACAGGCACCATCCTCTGTAAATGGTTTGATAAAGAACACAACATTCTAGCACCCGTGTCTCTTTCCTCAAGTTTTATTTTCTGCTATATTGACCTCAGCTACAAATTTCCCAGCAAAAATACAATAGGTGGTTTATGTCACATGACAGGAAATCACAAAAGCCTCTAAAGTGATCCTGATTTTTGGGCATTTCTGATTTTCTATCAACTTTTTTTCTCTTTTCATGCCTGCTACATAGTTAATATTGGAGCTTTATAACAGAAAAATGACACTTTTAAGTCACAATTAGGCTTTCTTGCTATGTAATTTTCTCTGAATTGCTACATCTGAGGATTTTTTTTTACTTTCTCTTCTATCCCTGTAATTTCACTAGTTTGCATAGTGATATGTACATACAATAGCGGCAGCACAAGAAGAGATGGAGATTCACAGCAATCCAAGTTACAATGTTATTTCAGAGACAGTTGCACTCCTTTCCTCGCTTCCTCAAACACCAACCATCTGAAATTTTCTGCAAAACTGTGTGTGTGATTTTAATATGATGGGAACCATGGATATCTGTGCACTTCCCAATAATGCCACTTCCTACTTAGTTGTTCTCAGCTAGCTGAAAAATGAAGGACCACAGCTTGCATTAGAATCAAAAGGAAGAAGTGCAGAAGCAAGTCTTAGCAAAGTCATTGTCCTCCCATGCCGAGTCAAAGAGAAAAGACATTTTCTGCCACTCCAATTACTCAGTTAATCTCAGTGAGCTTTTCCTGGAACAGATATCTGTGTCACCATTACTCAAGAAACACAAGCCTATTAAGATATTTTCCAAACAAAACTCTTCATAAAAGCACAACTTGAAATAAATGCCCATTGGCAGCACAGCTCTACCAGAGCTCCCTCACCAGGACATTTGCCGCTATCCTGAGTGTGCCTCCCCATAGACTTAAGTCCAGAGCCAGCTCCAGATAACTGCTTCTGCATTTCGTGGCAAATGAAGACATTGTTTCTTTCAGTGCAGAGGGAAAATGCTTGATGTTTCTTGACAGACCAAAAGTCCAAACTTGAAATGACTGCAGTTCTTCAGTGAGCACAAGTCTGAGTACTTTTGCTTTCACAAGGAGGGGATATTTTTTCCCCCCAAATGTACTATAATTCACTGTAATCCTGAATTAGCAAAAAGAAGTACATCACTTAGAAAGTGGATCTTTTTTGCTTCCTTGGATTTTTGCTCCAAGATCTCATTTAGTGGAGAAAATGCAAAAATTTATCCTCCCAAATTTCTCGGAGTCTTTTCCTTCCATGTTTTCCCTGGTCTCACTAGGTTGCAGTAACAATCAGGTTCATAATTTCACACGAACATCTGTTACGCCTGTGCTCACCTTACATCACATCTTCACTGAAGAGAAGCACAAACACCTTAGGACCACCGCTAACACTTCAACTACTCTTTTCCACAGATTTCTAACCTTTTAGATACTCTGATTTCACATTTTAAGACTTCAGGAGCATGCATTATTTTATGTCTTGATTTTCTCACCTTTTCTGCATGTTTTGCAGGGTGTAAATAAGAGTCCTTTCAAATCCTATCCAAGAACCTCATGCCCTGCACGTGCCTTTTTTTCAGTTGTGAATTCTGCGGGTTTAGGTCTATTTGTTGTGAGGCTTTAGCTTCTCTCTCCTTCAGCTGTTCCTGCAGACACCAACTCTGGTCTCCTTACTAGTCATTTATTTTTACCATTCCCTTGAACAACCCTAAGAAGTTTCTCTGTGTTGTTTTTGACTTTGCAATTTCCTTTTTTAGGTACCTGCCTGCCATCTTTGCAGCAGGATAGTAACCTGTGGTGCTCCACTGGAATGTATGAACATGCATATCTGAAAAGTCCTGGCAGGTGTATTTTCAAAACTAGTGAAATTATTATATGTTTTCACACATGGAAATGGAGTTCACATGCTGACACCAAGACACCTCTTGGCCAAATCAAATACAATTGCACCAGGCTGGAGTGGATTTCCAGTATGTCAGGATTACACCAGGTCTAAGTTCATGTTATAGGTATGTTTATGTATGTAAAAGTGAGACAGGACTGCTGATGTGGCAGGACACATTCTCTTCCAGGAGTTTCTTTGAGCCAGGGGTCCTGCCGGGGTGCAGAGCCTTGGCAGGAATGCTGTGCCACCACTCCAGCCTGGGATCCCACAGCAGCCAAGGAGGTGCCAACAGGTGCTTGAGACATATGTTGGGGAGGAACTCAGTGGGGACCAGCTAAGTGAACTGGCAGGCCAGCGACTGTAACACCACAGGGCTTATGTGAGCAGGAGAGCCACTGATGGGCAGCAGCCTGCCCCAGTATGCCACATTTACCCACCCTGAAAAAGCGTTGAGGATGCATGGTCTGCATCCTCTGGGCTTTGCAATGCTATCATTTAACTCACATCTTCCCTTTTTGTATTTCCCCCTGTTTTGGTCCCAGAAAGCACTTACTAGCCTTTTCCTCTTTCCTTCTGCCCATGTTTGACCCAGCGTGCTGATTCTCACCCTCTGCCCTCCTCCTCAGCCCTTGGTCTCCCTACACGGCTGCCGGGCCATGCAGGCACCGTGCACACCGCTGGCTCGCGGGCCTGCCCCGTGCGCTGCTTGCCAACACCTCCATCTCCCGGACACAGCGCACACGGCACCGACCCGAGCGCCTCCTCCCCTCCCCTGGCCACTAACGTTATCACATCTTGTGGTTGATCCATGGCCTGCAGGGACTCCAAGTTGTTAACTGAGGGGTTTTTTGACAGGACACAAGACCTGCGGATTAAACTTTGAAGGGTTCTTCACAAGACAGCTGGAACAGACGGCAGTTCACTTAAAGAGATTTATGCTTGCCATGCTGAGGTCTTCACCTGCACAGGGAATAATTTCAAAATCTGTAAATAAATTTTTAAAACCTTTGATTTTTGACCAGTGAATTCTGAAAATTTAATTTGACAGCAGTCATAGCCCTCTGTTCTCCTATCTCTCCATCTCTGCTCAGTTAAAGTCTACCCAAGTCTGTTTCAAAGAAATCCAATATGCAGCTGACCATTGCTGAGCTACTTCAATACACCAGTATATTCGTGATTTCTTTCTTCTGCCTCAGTGCTGAACTATATACCAAAATCACGTGCTGGGAACCAAAACCAGACAGCTTGATACATGGCTGGAAGAGAGCAGCTCGCTCACAATACGAACATTTCCTATCTTCTGCCTAAATTTTCCCATCAGTTTCAACGGGACATTTGAAGCCTTCGTCAGGGAAACCGTCTCCGGATGGTTGATACTAGCGGAGAGCTTTGTGTCAGAGTAACCCAAAACAAACTGATTTGAATTTTTTAAAAAAAGAGGAAAAAAAATTTCCACAACGACCGCTCCGTGCCCCGCCCCAAGGGGAGGGAGCCGCGCCCCTCACAGCCCCGGCCCCGCCCCGCGGCGCCTGCGCACTCCTGCCGCGCACGCGCGCTGGCGGGAGCTCTCCCGCGCGTACTTCCCGTTCCCGGTTCCTGTGCCTCTCCACCGGTTCCCGTCGCGTTCCCCTCCGGTTCCCCTCGTTCCCGCCCTGCCGCACTGCCCGCGGGCGATGCAGTGCTCCCGGCGCAGGGCAGGCGGGCCGCGCCTGAGCTCCTGAGCGCTCGCAGCCGTTCCCCGCAGGAGCTCCCTCCCTCCGTCCCGCCATGGAGCAGCCGTACGGCGGGCAGGCCCTAGCCGGCGGCGGCGCGCTGGGGCCTGTGGATGTGCCCAGCGCCCGGTAACGGCGGCGGGGGGGAGCGGCCGCCCTGCTGGCTCCGGCGGGCGGCCCGTCGCCGTCTCTTCTTCCGGGGGGCAGCGGGCATCGCCCCGCGGCCTCCCAGGGGCGGGGTGGCCGGCGGCCTTCGCTGAGGCGTCGGGGCCGGGCCCGGGCGGCGGCGTGGCAGGTGCGAACCGGCCTCTCTCCTTCTGCAGGCTGACTCGCTACATCGTGCTGCTGTGCTTCGCCAAGGTTTTGAAAGCCGTGGGGCTGTTTGAATCCTATGATCTCCTGAAAGTGGTCCACCTCGTGCAGTTTATCTTCGTAGTGCAGCTGGGGTGAGTGTGCAGGGGGTGGAGCCTTGTCCCCCACGCATAGTACTTTGGATGTTCTTTGACAGCGTCGAGGTTGTAACCCTGCGTTGTTGTTTTCGTTTACGCGGAGAGGAAAAGGCATAATAGTGAATCCAGGAAGTGCTCTGTTCATAGCAGGGTTTTTGCTTCACATTTCTGTTCACTGTATTTTTAGTATCTTAGAATGTCTCAAATTGGAAGTGGTCCATAAGGTCCACTGAGTCCAACTCTCTGCTCCTCACGCAGCTACCTGAAACTGAAAGATATGATCAAGAGTGTTGTCCAGATACTCCTTGAGCTCTGACAGGCTTGAAGCTGTGACAGACCTGGGGAGCCAGTTAGAGTGGCTGGCCACCCTCTTAGTGAAGAGCCTTTCCATAATGCACAGTGTGAATTTACCCTGATGCAGTGTAATTCCATCTCATGCCCTGTCACTGGTCACCAGATATCCACATCTGCTCATCCTCTGTCCTTCCACTGAAGAAGGTGCCACGGGGTCACCCCTCAGCCTTCTCTAAACTGAGCAAACCAAGCAAACTCAGATGCTCCTCTTGCCCTTGAGACCTAACACCATCTTGGCTGCCTGCCCCAGACACAGATAATACTTTGTTATCCTTCTGATACAGAGGCCCCCAAAACTGCACACAGGACCTGAGCTGAGGCTGCATCAGTGTATTGCAGAGCAAGACAATCACCTTTCTTGAGCAGCTGGTGATGCTATGCTTGAATGCAAATGCACCCTAGGGCACAGCTGGCCCTTTTTGTTTACCCGTATTCAGCTTTCTATCCACTGAGACTTCCAGGTTTCTTTCTGTGGGGCTGCCATCCAGCCTTTTGTCCCCTGCTTTGTTCATACAGGGTTACCCCACAACAGATGGAGAATCCAGCACTTGTTCTTTTCATATCATTGGCAGTTGTCGAGCTCTCTGGTCTTTCCACATGTCTCTGTAAGGCCTCTCTGCCCTTGAGAAACTTCAGTGTTTTTCCAGCTTCAAAGTTGGGCCTGTTCTGACAGTGCTGTTGGTCATGGTGTGACTGCACTTCCTGGCAATCCAGTACCATACAAATGTGCTCTCACCTTCCCCCACCACAGGGTGCTGGGGGGGGAGAACGAGGAGGAAAACAAAAAATAAAACTTGCAGGTTGAGATAAGAAGAGTTTAATAATTGAAATTAATAATCTAATAAATTATTAATCAGTTAATAAGTGAAGTATAGTAATAAAGGGAAGGGAGAGAGATAAAATAAATTAAAACAATAAAAACAAGCGATGCATAGTGCAACTGTTCAACATACATGTTCAATCATGATACCTGGCCCATCCCTAAAGCACAATCATTCCCCAACTGGGTAGCTCACCCAGTTTATATACTGAGTATATGGTATTTTGGTATAGAACAGCGCTTTGGCCTCTTCAGGCCAGGTCTCCTGGTCATTCTGCCTTTCAGCTTGTTCTGCACCTGCTTGCTGCCAGAGCATGGGAAACTGAAAAATCCTTGACTTCGGATAAGTGGCACTAAGGAGCAGCCAAAACTGTGTTGTCAACATTGTTCTCACACTGAATCCACAACAGTACTGCACTAGCAGTAGCACTGGAATAGCAGCTACTGAGAAAAATTTATCTCAGTCCAAGCTGAAACCAGGATGCTCAGGCATGTCCAAACTTTGTTAACGAGGGCGTAGAAGATAAGCTTTCTTCATTATAGTTTGTATTCCTGAAGTTCTTGTGTGATTCAGCTGCTGTTTTTCCCAGATTGAGGGGTGAGGTATGAAAACTGATAGCAAATACAAAGAAACAATCTTTGCAGACAAGATCTTGCTTCTTGTTTACCTGATGAGATGTAGAAGAGCATTTATGTAATAAACTTGACAGCATTGGAACATTCGGAATTTCATTTTTTCCTTTTATTTCATATTCATGTACATTTATGGTCTTCTCGCTTGCATATTCCCAAGCACTATAGTGTTTTTTTGCCCATCACTTTTGATGCCACTTGAAGAAATTGTGTGCTGTCTTCTATTCCTACAGGACTGTGTATTCAGCCTTCTATACATGAGTAAGCCTTTTTCTACACCTATCTTGCTAATAAAAATCAGAGTATTATTTCTCTTCAAAACTTCTGAGGTCACTTATTTTGATTTTTGTAAATCACAAGTCGACTTATCATTAACCATTCTCTCAAGTACTGGCACTTGAATTTGACCAGAACTGAAGTTCACTTTTCATCACTGTAGTACTGGTATCTGACACTGGTAATGCAGCAGGGAAAATAAAACCAGTCATTGTTGTCAGTGCTAATGGATAAGATGTATTGGAAGCCATTTTGTAAACTGAACCAGATATGACATACCTAGTTGTTTAGCTCTGGTTTGAATAAAAACCTGACTGCTTGTAAACTAATAGAGAAAACTTTGTCCTTTTGACAGGTCTGCTTTTTTTATGGTTTTGTTTCAAAAACCATTTTCTTCTGGAAAAGTGGTAACCAAGCGTCAGGTGAGTTGACGTAGGTAAAGAGTGACTCACATCCTTGTAAATATTATTGGCAATATGGCTCTTGCCAAAATTGAAAGGCAGACATAGATTATGCCACTTAGAAGATGTGGTTACAGATTCTAGAGGTATGCAGCTAACTCAGTGTCTTGTGGGCTAAAACATTCAGTGTTCTTAGTTTTTGTCAGCTTGTTTTGAGAGTATAGTGAGGAGGCTGGTCCTCATCGCCAAGCAAGCATCTACTGTAAGGAGCTTAGTCTACTTAGCTGACTTTGACAGTTAAACAGGCAATTTCTGGACTGCCAAAATGTCGAAATGCTCCAGTCTTGTCTCTCATAATAGAATAGTCCCTTCCGCACGTAATGAGGGCCTAATCTAACTGCTCCTCAGACCTTTCTGAGTTTCCAGTATCCCAGGGAGTTTAGAGTAGGGCCAGGTCAAAACCTGCTGATTTGTAAGAAATAAATTTTCTTCACCTGCTTCATACTCATCTTGGGTTTATGTAATTGTGTCCACAAAAACTTGATCCAGTGCATGCACTAAGTAGACAAAACCTGAAGGATAGCCTCGAAGTGTTCCTTGTGTCAACTGCTTACATGACCTGGATGTGTATGGCATAATTTTAAAAATGTGAATAGGAATAAATAGCATATTTGATTTTTTATTTGAGTTCGGAAATCTGGATTTCAGATTCTGGATTTTGAAGGTGTTTTGTTTGTTGTAAGTGCTGCACCTTGTTTAGCATATTTCCAGAATTAATTTCTTCTGAAACTTGAATCTGAAGTTAATAATGTATTGAATATCTGAATTAAAGCCTGCTTCCTGAAAAAAGAGTATAGCACATAAATATTTGTAGGCATAAGGTCTTTGCTTGAATTTGTACATTTTATCCAGTTCCTTTTATGTTTATCCAGTATATGCAATAGATTACAAAATAGGTAAATGGACCTGATTTTTCAAACATTTTTCAGGCTTTTTGTTGAAGAGAACTCAGCCAACGTTACAGAATCTAGTATTATGGTGTAAAAATTTCTGGTTCATAGTATGTCCAAATAAATTTTAGCTGCCTGGCAAAGTATCTAGGAAGATAACGATACTTTAAATTATAATTATAGAACTTGGAAAGCACATGTTTTCCCTCAATTTCTTCAGCTATTGTGCTAAAACAATGCTAGTAATAGAGTGTTTATTTTGAAACTGTAGGAAATGATAATGAAATACCTTTCTTTTGTAGTGGATCAAAATTTTTAAGCATGCTGTTGTTGGATGTATCATTTCACTCTTGTGGTTTTTTGGCCTTACTCTGTGTGGACCACTGAGGTAAATACATATCTACTGTGAATACTGTTTTTCTTTTGTGATCCTTCCCTGTCTTGCTTCTTTGTTTTTGGTTTTCCATCTGTCAGACAATGCTGCTAGCCACTTGATGTGTATCCAAAAATGTACTGAATCCTTATGAATTTTCCTGTAAAATCTTTAGTGCTTGGGGAAAAGTACATGTAATTTCTGTAGAAAGACTAATTTTCTTCTACAAGAAGAGCTACTTTTATGAGATGCCAGTGAAATTCTTGATAGCGCTTAAACACTTGAGTGATACATCAAGGTCACTTAGTGCAGTTTTTTGCTTCCCTTCTCTCATTAATGTAATGCCAACTGTTTATTTACCTGTTTGAAGTCCATGACTTGATGGCTAATGATAGCAGCTGGTATTCCTCTGACAGGTGACTAGAACCAAGTTCTGCACTTGTTGCAGAGTACTTTTTTATCTGGTTGGCTGTGTGCTCAGTGTTGAAATTGAGTAATGTTAGTGTATATACAGGTGAAACCATTTGTGCTGTGTACTAGTACTACTGACTGAGTAACTATAACAGAGTAGCTAGACTTCCAAAAATGAAAGTTAATATATTGGAAAGCATGTTTCAGTAGTGGGCGGAAAGTAAAGCCTTAAATGATACAATTTATGAAGGTGAATATTTATCACAGGAGAAGGCATACCTGAGAATAATAATACTGTGATTAATTATATGAATGTAGTTAATACTCTCATGTCTTTCTGGATGCTGGCAGTCTTCCGAGACAGAACCAGTTACATGGGTCCTAGCATGTTGTATTGCTGTGCAGAAGATTGCAAAAGCATTTGGTGAACTTGAGAGCAATAATTCCTTTCATGTTCTGCTCAGGAAAGCTGTCAATACAGCTTGTTAATTAGCCTTTGCTGTCTGAAGGAAGTAGCATGTAAGCTCTAATTTTTTGTTTTCAACAATTAAGAGGTTTTGAGATGTCATAAGCTACTAGGTCATCAGCATCTCGATGAACAGAGTGCTGTAGTACAGAACAGGACATCTTTTTTTCTCTGGGAGCAGAAACTTGTTTAGAGGAGGTATTGTAGTGGGAATAATAACTCCATCTTGAGCAAGTTGGTGTCTTGTGTTGCTAGAAGAAAATACAATTTAAAGTTATCTATAAATGAATAATTTTCATCTGTTCCTTGAATTAGGAAGTTCTTGTTTTGTAAGGTGTAGATCTACTGCTGGTGAAGGCAAATTGATTTGTGTTTTCTCTTTTGAATTGTTTAAACCTGGTGTTCTAATCACAGGAGAAATCTTTATTGTGTCATTAGTTTTAGCTGAAATAGTGTATATCAAGGTTGTAGGTAAACTCATTGTAAATGGAGTATTTATTTCTTTTTTTTTTAATAGGACGTTGTTACTGTTTGAGCACAGTGATGTGGTTGTGCTATCACTCCTTAGTGTCTTGTTCACAAACTCAGGTGGAGGACCAGCAAAGGTATTTAAAAATCTGTTTTACTAAATGTAGAACATACTGAATCCTATAAATTCAAGTAATTCTTTGCCTGGAACAAACTGGATCCACGTTTATAGAAAATGTGCTTTTTTAGTTCAATTAGTGGTAAAATTGTAAGATGTACTACTAGAAATAATAAATATGGCATTGAGAGAGAGGAACAGTAGGTGAAGCTGTTGGATATTCGTGGCAGATATCTGAGAAGGTTTTCTGTTTATAGGCAGAAAATAATCTTGAGAATTATTTTTGCATTTCAGCATTCTTTGTGATGGGATTTTGGGTTCAAACTGACAAGAGAACATCTGAGCATATAGTGGTTCTGACCTTAGACATTGAAGTCCAGCAATACAGTCTCCAGTTCCTCACCTAGGATCTTCAATGCATTTAGCTTTTCACATGCATTGTTTCTTTCTGACAGACAGTTCTCTAAGTACTTTTACGTCTGCATGATCCTATGCGTGCTGGAAACTTAGGTCTTTTCATTTAATTGAAGACCTATACTTGGGGCTTTGTCTTAAGTCCCATTGCACATACTTTTGCAAGATGTTCTCTAAATGTGCCCAAGTTGCCCTAAATGGAATGAACGTATCCCAATACCTAGCACTCTTGAGCACTTTCACTCAAAAACAGTTAACAGGTGGAGGAAAATGCCTTCTGTTATATACATGAGGCTAGAAGGGAAGTCTCACTTTGGTGCCATCTCAGGCTGGGAGTTCTGAAATCTGTGTCTCATAGCTGCACTGGAGTCCCCTAAGCACTTTCAGGCAGCCTTTGAAGTAAAGTCACCGTCAGTCATCTGTACTGACACTCTATGCTCACCCCCTGCAAATTGAGAAGCTTAGGGCGTCCAGCATGAAGATCGTGCTAAAGAAGACAAGTTACTTTCTCCAGCTGATTACCAAAAGGATAGATGTAGAGCTTCAGAGAGATTCTTTGTCAGTCTCTATCTTAGTGGGCCACATTTGGGAATTAAGCTGCATATCTTAAGGCAGCAGAAACAAGGGAGCAATAATGCAGCTATCCTCTGAATATTTCAGCTTTATGAAATAAACTGGTCAGCTGACTTTCTGCAACAAGACTGTGATAGGTCTATTTGGCTTTAAAAGATAAATTGTGATAGTATTTTTCAGACCTAGAGCTCAGTATCTAGCTAAGATGATGGATACCAAAAATTGCAGTGGTTTAAGTCTGGGTAGTGAAAGCTCCAGGAGCTGGGAATTCATAGTTACCTCTGTCCTTTCCCCACAAAAACACTTCAGAGCCGTTCTTTCTCATATCTTTGCATAGTTCTCTAGCCTTTAGAACCCGTAAGACAAAATTCAACAGTGTGTACAGATCTTGTTTGTGGCTCATGGATGTTACAAAATACTAAATCATCAGGCTGAAGTAGCAGTGCATTCTGGCAGGCAGAAAGACACCATGAAGAAAGTAATCACACTTAAATTTCATAAGATACTGGCATCTAGCTTGCTGCAGTGGTGATATGTCCTGAGTTGTCTGAAGTCTGAAAACCAGAAAAAATGCGAAATTATATTGTCAAGGTCACATTCTTTAAAATAGTAGGGGTTTCTTTCATGATTTTCTTACTGAAGTATGCTTACATTGATCAGGAAGCAGGGAAGGAGGGGAATGATTTCCTGGATTTTTTTACAGTAATCTGTAGTAGTAGTTTAGTAATACTTGGAGGATTTTGATGTTTGATTGTCTATTGTTTGTTTGGGTTGTTTTGTTGGGTTTTTTTACAGACAAGAGGTGCTGCATTTTTCATCATAGCTATCATCTGCTTACTGCTTTTTGATAATGACGACCTCATGGCTAAAATAGCAGAACATCGTATCCTTTCTGATGCAAAAGAGCAAGTGACTCTTTGTTCTGAAGCAGAGAAAATGTGAAATTGAGTGTACTGAGTGTACTGACAAAAAGTAGTACATCTACAGATGGGCAGTAAAAATGAGCAAGGTGAAAGTAAACTTTTCAAAGGAAGAATAAAAACATGGAATTACAGATAAAAATGGTATATTCTGGAACTTTATTGATTAATTTACTTAGTTTTCAGTGAGTAGAATCCTAAAATAGAATCATAGAATGGCCTGAGTTGGAAGGCACCTTATGATGATCAAGACCAACTGTTTACCCAGCACTGTCAAGCCCACCACTAATTCATGTCCCTAAGTGTTATATCTGTGTGTCTTTTATGAGCCACCAGGGATGTTCATTCAGCAACTTCCTTGGGCAGCCTGTTTCAATGCTTGAGAATCCTTTCTGAAGAAATTCTTCCTAATACTCAATCTACTCAATACTAATACTAATACCTGATGCAACTTAAGGCCATTTCTTCTTGTCCTGTCAGAAAAAACTGACCCCTGTCTGGGTTCATCATCCTGTTAGATAGTTGTAGAGAGTGATAAGGTCTGCCCAGAGCCTCTTTTTCTCCAGACTAAACACCTACCTCCATCACCTACTCCGTGTAAGTACTTCCCAGCTCTGTTGCCATTCTCTGAACACACCTCAGCACCTCAGTGTCTTCTTATACTTAGGGCCCCAAAACTAAACACAGGATTTGAGGTGCAGCCTCACCAGTACCCAGTACAGGGGGACAATCCCTGCCCTGCTCCTGCACATTATTGCTGATCCAGGCCAGGATGTCACTCGCCTTCTTGGCCACCTGGGCACACCCTGGCTCATGTTCAGTCGCTGTCACCAGCACCCCCAGGTCCTTTCCAGCCACTCTGTCCCAGCCTGTGGCACTGCCCGGGGTTGTTGTGACCTAAGGGCAGGACCCAGCACTGGCCTTGTTGAACCTCACACCATTGGCCTCAGCCATGATCCAGCCTGCCCAGATCCCTCTGCAGAGCCTTCCTGCCCTCCAGCAGATCAATAACCCACCCAGCTTGGAGTCACCTGCAAACTGACTGAGGCTGCACTTGATCCCTTCATTCAGATCACTGGTAAAGATATTAAACAGCCCTGGAGTCCCATGTATGCACAGCTTTCCTTCATTCACTAGGCAGGTCACTCCATCATAGAAGATCAGGTTGGTCAGTCAGAACGTGCCTTTCATAAATCCATGCTGAGGGGTGGGCCTGATCCCCTTGTTGTGGTTGTCTTGCACATGCCAACACACCATAAAGCTGAGTTTGCTTACCTCTGCTTTCTGTGTTCTGCTACCTTTGCCTATTCTTATTCTTGGTTAAGAAAAATAAAAGAAAATTTAACGAAACTCTTCCTTAACTTTTAACTTAGCTGAGGGGCATCATGACAGTGCCCTTACTCATGTTCTGTATACAATCATTGCCTTCCTGGGTGTTGCAGATCATAAGGTAAATAACATTTGTTTTAGAATCTTTACCTAAGTTTTGTACGTAAGAACACCACCAGCTCAGACTTAATCCAGGCCTGAATCAAAACCAAAATGTTGAACATCCCCACCCCATATTGGAATTGAACTAGCACTGTAAATTTTGCACACCGATTGGAGTATGAGGAGCTTCAATACAGCAAGCCAAACCATACAATATTCAACCACTATAGCTGATAAGGACTTTGCTATAATGCATAGCAAAGCCTAACAAGTCTCATTAAAATTACCATGAAATATTCTGTCATCAGTGTTCTGGGTGTTTATAATGCTTTGCATACAAACCACTTCTTACTCACTTTTGGGACTGGTGTTTTGTTTCTGCATCTTTAGCTTTCCCCAGTCTTTCCTTTACATTAGACTTGTATTTGAAGACACAGATTCTGATACTTCTCAATGAGATAGTCCTATTGTAATTGGTGGTATGAATAGCAGAATATCATAACCTGACTGTATGGGGTTGACCTGGCTGATTGAGTTACACTAGCTTAGTCTTGCTAAAGTGGCTTCAGTGAGGACTAAAAGAGGAGAAAATGTGGAGCTGAAAAGGTGTTAATATAAAATAAATATTAGAAAGAATGGTTAATGGTGCAAAAAAACAAGGGTAATCTAAGGGAGATCAGATGCTGTATATCTGTATATGCTGTAATTCATTTAAAGAACAATTTTGAAAGAGTGTATTGTGAAGAAATAGGGCGTGTTCAGAGGTAAGTGGATGAAAATGTTATGAAATGTCTAGAGGACAAGATGATGTGAATCTTTGGGAGTTTATGTATGCTTTCAACATGCTTTTAATAATAGAAGATGGGAAAACTATGGGTGATTTTTCTTCTTCCTCAGATGCTGTTTGCTACCATTTTGCTGCTGGTGTATGCCAACTAACAGTATTGAGAGTTTTAAAATTCACCTCATATTAGGCTGTTGTGAATAGTGCTAAGGCACAATCATGTATGCTATGTTGCTGTTTAGCTAGAGTAAAAATTATGGGAAATATCCTAGTTGTGGCTTTTGTTTCCAGTTTAAGGAAAGCACATTAATATTTTCTCCTTTCAAGTCTCACTGTGTTTGGAGTGAGGTTTTTGGTACTTAAGAAATGCTAATGGAATCCCTTTATATCCCCAGGGTGGAGTACTTCTTCTGGTACTAGCATTGTGCTGCAAGGTTGGTTTCCACATGGCATCCCGAAAACTATCTGTAGATGTAGGTGGAGCCAAGCGTCTTCAAGCTTTGTCTCATCTTGTTTCCGTTCTTCTGTTGTGCCCATGGGTTATTGTTCTCTCTCTGACAACAGAGGTAAGATAGTAAATACAAAGATAAATACTTTTTTTGTAATGCCTGTGAATTGCAATTTAAATTTTTCCTTTAAAATATCTCTAAAATTACCAATGTTGCTGTCTTTATTTTTGTAGTAAGCTTTGTTTGAAATTTTTCCATTATGCTTTTCTTCTATATTTGTTTTTTATCTGTGTGATACTTTAATTTCCTCTTTTGTGTAATAACTGTATTTCGTCCTTCTAGCTCAGATGTTATATCTTGGGTTCATCTACTAACATTGCACAAGCGTTAATGACTATATAAATATAGTGCTCTTTTATCCCTAAGAAGTAGATAATTTATTGTATTTTTTAAAAATGCTCTTTATGCTTGTGTGCGTAAGAATAGTAGGCCATTGCAACCATGGCATTGTATATGGAATTCCTTTTACAAACATGAAAGTATTTAAAATAAAGCATTTTAATGCATTTTAATATATGTCTCTTTTTATGTCTAGAATGATGTGTTTATATGATAAATTGGAAGTCTGAAAGTATTTATGTTTTATGGATTAGTGAAAACATAATTCAGATGAGCTACATTTAATGCTGTAAGTACAATCATTCTTCTGGTAAGCAGTCCTGTTTGAAATCTATTTTTTATTGCAGAGTAAAGTAGAGTCTTGGTCTTCTCTCATCATGCCTTTCATAACAGTCATCTTTTTTGTTGTGATCCTGGATTTCTACGTGGAGTCCATATGCTCTGTGAAGATGGAAGCTTCCACATGTGCTCGATACGGATCCTTTCTTATTTTCATTAGTGCACTGCTTTTTGGAAACTTTTGGACACATCCAATAACAGACCAGCTTCGAGCTATGAACAAGCCACCACACCATGAAAGCACAGAGCATGTTCTTTCTGGAGGGGTGGTAGTGAGTGCTGTCTTCTTTGTTTTATGTACGTATTCTTGTCTAAACTGTAGTAAATCTGTGGTCTGTGTAACTGGGAGGCCAATCAGAAAACTGAGGTGTGTGGAATTCTTTTGGATGAGCTGTTAGAGATTCTTTTGAGTAAGACAGCCTGTAGCTTTTTGCTTTTTTACTGTCTGTTTGCAGAAAAAAAAAAAAAAGGAATTATCTGTTGTGGAAGTGATAATCTAATTTTACATAGCAATGAAATTTAATGATGAACCTCAAGATGAAGTTGACAATCAGTTTGCTGCCTGAAAATTTAATGTAAATCTTGAGTGCTGATTAAACACGTTTTAAAATAGCTGTGAAGCTAAGAAACAGCAACAAAAACTTCAATACTTTCTTTGCAGCTGCCAATATCCTGTCCTCCCCCTCCAGGAAAGGGCAAAAGGGTACCCTTATTGGCTATTCCCCTGAAGGCACTCCTCTCTATAACTTCATGGGTGATGCATTACAGCAAAGCTCCCAGTCATTACCCCGGTTTATCAAGGAGTCACTGAAACAAATCCTTGAGGAGTATGATTCTCGGCAGATCTTCTATTTCTTGTGCCTAAATCTGGTAAATGCATGGTTTTTTTTCTTCAAGCCCAATCACAATAGTGCATATATAATACAGAAAGAAGAGTTATTCTTTAAAAGATTCCTATAATCAATTGGTTTCAAAGTGGCTTTTGACAGAGCAATTTAAGTAGTGGTCACTGATTTGTTGTCACAGTGCAGTACTGGTTCTATGTGTAAGGGTCATACCAATAACTGAATACTCGTATGGTAGTATGTTTAAGGTTGAGATACCTCAATGTTGCCAGCAGATAAGGTGAAACTGATGAGCCTCAGTGAAAACTGATAAGGATGGGGACAACAAAATAGAAAGTGTGGGATTGATTAGTGTCATATTGGAGCAGGCTAGTTTTATTTTTAGCTTCTCTCTTCAATAGGAAAAGATGATGCAGTAGGCAAAATTGATAGAACATCATTTGCAAATATCACCAGGAAAATAAGGGGAGAAACTTGAAGTATCTGTGTTAACTGTAAAAAGTTCCATTATGGAATACGAAAGATTGGAAAAAAAGTTTTTAGGCAGATGGAGTAATAATAGTAAAATGTACGGGGTAAATGTAGGTATTAAAAATGTTTTCTTGTGTACCTTTCTCAGAGCCAATTCTTAATATTTAAACAGTCAACTAACTGGTGAAAAAAATGTTGGCATAAGAGATTTATAGACATCATTACTTTTACACTAATAATGTGTCAGATCAGAGCTCTTACACTTTTAGTGATAAAATGCCTGGAATTTTGTCTGCAGAATGTCAGCTCAAAATTCAAAACAAAAAATTTACTCTTGTATAGAGTTGTTTTTTATGTGTGAGGCTTTAAAGCAGTAGGTTCAAAATTGTATTTTTATAGACTTGGAATGCATCACCAAAGAAAGGAGAGGAAAAATGGTCTAGAAATACTTAAAACAATATCCTTGAAAACAGTTGAATTTTCTATGAAAAGAATGTCCTTCTATCTACCAAAACATTAATACACAAGTTAATATTAAAGGAAAAATTGAAACTCTATTTTGTTTTAGGCTTTCACTTTTGTGGAGCTTTTTTATGGAGTATGGACCAATAGCCTTGGTCTTATTTCTGATGGATTTCACATGCTTTTTGATTGTTCTGCGTTAGTGATGGGGCTTTTTGCAGCTCTGATGACAAGGTGGAAAGCAACTCGCATATTTTCATATGGGTACGTATCTTCGGCTCTTTAAGGACTGTTTGAAATGTAATTCTTCTTGCTCATTTTCAGAATGTCCTGGTATGTATTGGATATTTTACTGATGCATGTTTCTGTAGGTTTTTTGCTGTGTCTCTTCTGTTCCATTTGTGCTCATGCTTACCTGTGCAAAAAATGTGTCTGAAATGTAATTTTCATTTATTTCTACAAGTAAAACTTTTATCACTCTGAATATTCTTTAGAAATTACCTCATGCTAGGCATTTATGTCAAACAAAAATCTGTGTTAAAAATCAGTGTTCACATGAAGATTTAGATTTGGCAGATATAACTAAACTTTACATGCTTGTTTAGCAGTTTGAAGCCCTGAATGGGCAGTATGTCTAAGAGAATAGTTCTATATTGTTTTATTAAAATGGAGTTTGGACAGTTGGAAAGTGGCAACCTCTTGATCAGAAAAAAATAAGTCAGAAATTGAGGCATGATTCTGTGTCACTGAGGAAAAAAATCACAACAATCTTAAAGCTGTATTGAAAGAATGATCACTTCATTTATTATGACTTTGACATTTGTTCAGAGTACTCATTCTTCACTCTTAAAAGTATATATGATTATTTTCAGGTACGGACGTGTAGAAATTCTCTCTGGATTTATTAATGGCCTCTTTCTGATGGTGATTGCTTTCTTTGTCTTCATGGAATCAGTGGCAAGACTGGTAGATCCTCCAGACATAGATACGAACATGTTAACTGTAAGTTTTGTCCTTCAATTGCAGTGTAGTTTTGCAGTTAATGGTTAATTTATGTTTATATCCAGGGTGATAGTCCTTCCAGTACCTAGGAAGGAGGGAAGGGAGTGTTCAGGAGTGCTGGAGAGGATTTTTTTGCCAGGGCATTTAGTGGACAAGGGGAAATGGCTTCAAACTGAAGTAGGTTAAGTAGAGGTTAGATATTAGGAATTAATTAGATATTAGGAAGGAATTCTTTACTGTGAAGCTGTAAGGCACTGGAGCAGGTTGCCCAGAGAAGTTGTGGTCTTCCACAGTTTTCCTTAATTACATACACAGTATTTTTGGTTACCACGTTCTAGAAAATAAGTTTGAATACCTGTGAGGATGCAGTGAAGTTAAAGACTTTTCTCCCTCTCATAGCCGGTCTCTGTTGGAGGGCTGATTGTAAACCTTGTCGGTATCTGTGCCTTCAGCCACGCGCACTCCCACGGGGCATCTCGGGGAGGCTGTCCCACACACGATCACAGCCATTCTCACCACGGCCACAGCCACAGCCATGGGCATGGCCATTCGCACAGTGACCATGGCCACAGCCATGGACATTCCCATGGATCTTCTGGAGGAGGCATGAACACCAACATGAGAGGCAAGTACAGATTGTTGAATCGTAACTGGTGTACGCGATTTCTAGGAGACTGAAGATTTTCAGGATCAGATCTATGCAGTATTATTTATGCCTCAATCTAAAAATGCTCTCATGGCGTGATCTGACAGGCATTAAATGCCCTATACAGGAATTGCTCAAACTAATGGTGAATTTAACTTCAAGAAACGTGAACTGTTTCTGTGCATATGTGTGTAATGCATAAGGAACAATAAAAAGCAGTAATCTGTAGTACTCACATTAATAAAGGTCACTGTAAACCGTACTCAAAAACTTTTAAGTCCTTGTTTCTAAGTTCAAATTGGAAATGAAGGTACAAGGTCTCTATAAAGATGCTATCATGCTTCTAGGAATCGTGTCACAGCTGATTATAAAAACACTGGGAAGGGGATAAGAAGCAGAAGAACAAATACAGACCAGCAATAAAATATGCTTTTATTTGTGATTCAGAAGATAAAGTGGTAAAGAAATCTTTCAAATCTGAAATCATAAGCTAACTGAGAAGGGCACTGTATATGAATGTTCAGCATAGAATTTTTTCTCTAGTAGTTATAAAGTAGTTATTTACCAGCTGTCTGGATTACAAAAAAAAATCCTTTAAAAGAATGTCTTCTGTGTAAGCTTTTCAGAATTCAGTGAATAGTCTCATGTTTCATAGGTTATTTTATGTTTTAACTCAGTTGGTTGTCCTGGTTATCGGTATTAATTATATCTGTAATATGTCTGCCTATACTTATGTTTCAATATTCTTTAAAATCCTGACACTTAACTAGCACTAATCTTAGCTGGAGAGTATTTTTTTACACCCATTGAGAATGAACCCACAGTTAAAGCAATGAAAGTAAAATATTCATATCTGTAGAACAAAGGCAATTCTCTCGAGTAGAATTGGCATACAAAAAAACAGGCAGTACATTCATGTGTGTCCACATTAGCAAGTCAGTGCATGTACACTGATCTTCTCACTCTCTGTTACGGATCAATGAGTCCTTGTATGCAGAGTTAAATGATTACGCTATTTTGTACAAATCCCACTAACAATTTAAAGACTATTCACATATACTTTAGTCTGTGGATGCCTACCTAGATCATTACCCCATGGTTTAAAAATTGTTTTTTTACATTAATTTGCAATTAAACATTAGAAGAGCTAAATATTTACTGTATTTTGTCCCAGGCTGGGCAGAGAGTCATCTCTGCTTAGCTTGAGGACATTTAGTAAGCCTTACAATGTTTCTGCTATTGAATATATACATACATTTTATACAGAACTGTTAATCACTCTATTTGTTTTGGTTTTAGGTGTGTTTCTGCATGTGTTAGCAGACACTCTTGGCAGTGTTGGTGTTATCGTATCCACAATATTTATTCAGCAATTTGGATGGCTCATAGCTGATCCGCTATGCTCTCTCTTTATTGCTACACTGATTTTTCTTAGTGTTATCCCACTATTGAAAGATGCCTGTCAAGTGCTTTTGTTGAGGATACCTCCAGAACAGGAGAAAGACCTGCATGCTGCTTTAGAAAAGGTACAATTATAAATGGTTTTGTATGCAAACATACGAAGCTGTAACAGTTTTTAATGATTATTAAACTCAAGCAGTTCAGTCAGACAGCTTCTGTTACTTTAGACAACTTCATGTCTCAAGTTGTTTAAAATCTATTTTGTAGAGAAATAACAGGATGACTAGTTCTAACTATAAAAGTTGGTTTGCAGCTAAAAAGACTTCCACTGGTTTTTGCTTTTATGGGTAGCTGGTAATTTCAGACACGTGGTAACAGTTTGGTTAATGCACCACACTGCAGTACTGAGAAAGTAATATGGCAGTTCCCGAAACCTGCAGCCTTTTTAAACTTGTTACGAACATTCAGGCTACAGGATTGTATTATGAGCTTATAATTCCAAGTTTTCTGGTTGTCCTGGCTTAGGGCAAATTTGGGATGAAGCCTCTGAATGGGGTCCCATTCAGATTCAAGCAGTCCCTCCCCCAACTGGTTCAGGGAAATATTTTCTCAGAAGTGGAAAAAACTGTTTATTTAACAGGCAGAGCACTCCCCAGCACAAAAATGAACAATATTAAGCAGCAAAACCTTTTGCTGCTCTGAAGGGATGACAGGTTCAGCAGAGTCCCTTCCATGGGTCGCAGCCCGGCTCCCTCAGGCTGTTCTCAGTCCCTCCGATGCTGGGAAATGCCACAGCCCAGACCAGGCGTGGTGGGACACAGGTGTGAGCTCCTGCTGCTCCTCTGGGTTTTCAGTCCAGAGCAAGTTCAAACAGTTCCAAGAAAAAGGAGGAAAAAAACCCCCACGGTCCAGGGAACTTCTCTGCCTCAGCTAGCCAGAAAAAACCAACCAAAAGCAAAGGAGAGCTCTCTGCTGCTGTCCACTGCAGACAGCACAGTCTGTGTGAAGGATGCGGGGGAGCCAGGGCAGTCTCTGAAACAAACTCTGCACCTCTTCTCTCCCCTTTCATTCCGGGAACCAGTCTTAAAGCTGTAGAACTCAATATTCCACACCAACAGAACAGACTGGGGATACAAGCATCATAAAGTCACCCCAAGACACTGATTTACCCATATCATGAAGGGTATACTGATTCACAGTAGGCAAAACTTAAGCTGTTTTTTCTGATTATTTTCTCATTCTAGACTGTTCTCTTCCTGTCTGGTGCAGTATGGCATCTGCCTTCAGGCTGTACCTAGTCTTTGCTGTTGCCTCATTTTAATTTCCTGCCCAGAATTGTAATGTGGACCTCCATGTAGAGAACTCCTCTCTCTAAAAGAATGAGTTAAAAGTTCTTTGAGGATGCCATCAACTAGAGGCTTCAAGGAAGACTATCCTTATGGTGCCCTGTCATTTACTGTACGGGAAAACGTGTTCTTGTCTGCATGAGAAAGAACAGAACAAGTGGGAATTGTCTGGGAGAGATTCATGTAGTGAAAGGAAAATGACATGCAGAGTGGTTTCACTTTTTGATGAAGGAAGACAGTAATTCTGATAGAATTACTAGAAAGAAAGTATTTTTTGAGAACAATGCAAGACCAATTGATTAAAAGATAATAGCAAAAGCATTTTAAAAATTACATCACTATACAACAATGTGCTTGCTGTAGGTTGACCCCATCCAGCAGCCAGCCATCCGTACAGCCACTTGCTCACTCCCTTCCTTTACCACCACCACCACTGCCAGTGGGATGGGAGCACAAGCAAGAAAACTCCAGGAGTAATATAATAGGTGAAGGAAGAGTGGTGGGAAAAAGAAAAAAAAAGCAGTGTACCACCTCCTACAAGCAAACTGATACCCAGGCAGTCCCCAAACAACAGCCAGCCTGAAAGCCAAAATCTCCCCTCCATCCTCTACCCCAGTTTTTACTGCTAAGCAAAGTGTTAAAATGGCATGCAGTATTCCTCTCTACAGTTTGGATCAGCTGCCCTGGCTCCGTCACCTCCCTGCTTCTTGCTCATGTGCAGCCTACCCACCAGGGTAAGGGCAAAGTGGGAAAAATAGAAAGCCTTGACACTGCCTGATAGAAAAGAGAAAGCCTGAACAGTTCAGCAACAGCCAAATCATTGGTGTGTTATCAAAATGGTTTTAGGCAGAAATCCAAAACACAGCTCCTTATCAGCTGCTCTGAAAAACCATCACGGCCAAGCCAGAACAAAGATCAATTTGAAAGAATTATATATTATGGAAAAAAGTTACGTCTCTGAATAAAGTTCAGCTATGACAACTAAATATAGCTGCTAAACAGTGAAGTAACAAGTGCCCTGGTAGATGCCAGAACAGTATTCGGATTAGTCTATCCATTTATGTTCCTGTGATCTGTTCATTAAATCAGGGAATTATTTTCCTCATCCTATTTAGCATTGCTCTTCTGGAGTTTTCATTTAGTTTGACTTTTACCTTCTAGAATTTTACAGTAGTAGCAAAGTAATATTTCAAAACAAGATAATTCTGAATATAGCTTAGTTGGAAAGCTGGTGTGCTACAGTTTTGTTTCCTTGTGAAATATTATCCACCAATAGCCATGTACAAGTTTAAAATTACTTCATTTTTGCTACTGAAATTTCTTCACAGATTCAAAAAATAGAGGGAGTTATATCCTACAGAGATCCTCATTTTTGGTGTCACTCAGCAACTGTTGTGGCAGGCACAATACATGTGCAAGTGGTATCCGATGTGATGGAACAGAGAATTGTACAGCAGGTAAAATACAAGGTTTTTAGACTCTTAATTTAATTTCCTACTCGGCATCTCCCTTTTGGTCACAGACTGAAGTTTCAAGCTGACATGTATGCTTTTTTTGTAGCTCTCCATTATTGTCTCAGCTATGTAGAGCTCAGAGCTTGTCTCTAACGCTGTACAGCCCCTTGCCTGCTAGCTTGAAATTAGTCGTGTAAAGAGTTGTTTGATGGAACATCCGCTATCTGACTGAAAGTGGCACTACATCTGCTCTGAAAAAATAAGGAGAGGTGTAAAAACAGGCCTGCAAAACAGGGAATAAACAGTAGGGGTATCTGGGTGCTAATCACATGTCTAAAACTAAATTACCACTACCTATCTGCCGTGGGTTTTCCTTTTCCTCAAAAAGGTACATAGGTACATATTTCCTTATGCAAGACGCTGAGAACCACCCAGTGTGCAGAAGTTGCAAAGCCATACCCTCTTAAGCTACTCTTTGTTTTCCAGAGAATTGAATTTTTCACAATGATATGTGGGGGTTTTTTACAGCGTTGCAGAGCCATCATACGGCAAGCTTCTGTGAGATACACGTGAAGTGCAATATTAATGTTATCTATACCATTCTGTTCAGGTCACCGCAATTCTGAAAGACGCTGGTGTAAACAACTTAACTGTCCAAGTGGAGAAGGAAGCTTATTTTCAACACATGTCTGGACTCAGTACAGGATTTCAGGATGTCCTTGCAATGACTCAGCAGCTAGAATCCATGAAATACTACAAAGATGGTACTTACATCATGTGATACTAAGTTGTATTTGCCAAAGGAGATGTTAAAGGTCAAGCTGTTGTATTCCATATTTGTATTTTTGCCGGGAGATCTTGCACATACATGTACAGAAACAAATGTACTATATATTTGAATTTTTGTAAGTGTACTATCTTTGTTAATTGGATTGAGATGCTTTTATAAAGGAAATAAGAAGGACTTGAGTACTTACTGTAAATGTGAAAATAATCGAAATCTTATATCCTAGGTGTTTATTAAACAGAAATCTTGAAACTTGTAGACGAGCACAGATATATTCCACACTTTCTCTAAAGTAGGGAATATCGGTATTGTAATTTCGTGTTAGCAGTGGGAAATAGAAGTAGTTTATATTGGAATGCAAACAGAACAGTAGTGCCCAGTTGATTATTTCTTTCAAGGATAGCTTGAAGACTCTTGGAATTAAAAAAAACCACTTTATTATGGGGAGCAAAAAACATCAAGTCCTGTGTTTTGCATACTTTGTTAGATAATAGAAATATACAGTTTTGTATATTGTATCTCAGCATACAAATCTGATTTCTACATTTAATGCACCAGAGCAAATACATGTTACCATTTTACATTTGTATCAAAATATTTTTTTTAAGAAGCAAAATCCATAGATCTAACAGTGAGAAATAGAGAAGGGAAGAAAAATTAAAACACTTTTTCCTGGGAAGCCTCAGAATTGTAACTCAAACCACTCTGTAAAATAAAACTTTTTGTACTTTTTGTATGAGTAACTGCAAATGCAGTATTTGAATTCTAGAAATAAATCAGTGGGCATCCTAGCACTCAGCTAAACTTCATCTCTTCAAGATATGTTATCCTGTACTTCAGTCTTTTTTTTTAGTAATACCATGACAGCTGCAGGTGCACTGCAGCCAACGGTACCTCCATGTATTACCTAGGGAAGAAGTTCAGGTTTAGAATGATAAACTGTGACAGTAGTCTTGGACTTGACAAGTTGCTGAAATGAACAGTAAATTGAGACTTCTTGACTGGAAAGTGAAAAAGTGCCTTTAAGAAAGAATTATGGATGTTGAGGACTTAATACTGCAAAGGAAACAAATCTCTGTGTTTAGTGAAAACCTGTCAATGAGGTAGTAAAATACATCTTCAGAGACAGTTGTGCTTGCATCTGTTTACAGGCTTCTAGTTCCCCTATCTTCTTGCCTGTAGCATGTCAATATTTTCCTTGAAATTTAAGAAATTAATTCAGTGTTAACAAGAATGAATACCTCTTTGATCATCCCTTGTATCATAGAAGTATTGTCGTACTGTTTTCTTGTTTCTGGTCTGAGTCAGTAGTTCTTGAATACCATAATAAGAAAAATAGACTTGGTATTAGTGAAATTGAAGGACAGAACAGTGATAAAGGAATTGTAGGAGGAGATTTACCAGGAATGTAGTTAGGGATGTCCGTGAACCATTCTGCTTGTCTTGTGATCAGATTGTTTATACAACTTCAGTGGTTTGTTTTGTTACTCTTGAAGGAGTTCCTCTCGTGCTATGTTAAAACACTTTCTGCACTACAAGACTGACTTGGAAAACTGTGGTCAGAAAATTTCTGGAAGTTGCATTGCATTTCTGTAGAGTGATGAAGATTAAGTGCATAGATTGCAGTCCCTCATGTGTTGGGACAGCATTGGAGAGTCAGCCCCCTCCTCAATGCTGAATCCTGTGGTCTGTTCATCTACACATTTGGTTTTCTTACCTTGCTTCTTCCGGAAGGCTCATCACTTGACGAGCTACAGTTATGCTTAGTCTAGAACTAAAATGATATTTTGGTTTTGAAACCAATCTCAAACAAAAAGCTTTGGTTAATGTTTACATGTGCCACTCCTGTTTTGAGGTGGTTGTGCTAGACTTGACAGTATTTCAGCAACCCCATTGTGACATGAAGATGATGGAAAGAGGAGTGATTCTGTCTTTTAAATCATTATATTAACTGTATAGCTTTTGTGCTTGCCACAGCTTCCTCTGAGTAAGTGGCAATTTCCTACTTCAGCTGGTAGAGGCAAAACCAAAACAAATCAAGGTGGCTGGCATTGTGATAATAGCAGTGAAGATGAGCCCATACCTGGATACTTCACAGCCAAGTGCAAACCTGCATCTTAGCTTGCACTTGGCAGGTTTTTGCATGTTACCCAGCATACATGCAGAGTATTCTTTCTCAGTCTCCTGGCAGGAAGACAATGGCAATAAGCATTGTCTCTCTTACAACATCCATCTTAAATTTGTTTAGTCTGGCAATAACCCACCAAAGAAGGGTTCAAGATTCCCCACAAGATCTGATGGCACTTGGCTATGTGGGCAGGTTTGCAAACCACAGGTGCAGACCCGTTGATTCGTATCTTAATACTACGAGGGCGTCGGGAGGTTCAATCTAGTCACCTGATCTGTATGCAGAGTTGCAACAAAACAATTTGAAAGATTAAACAGGTTTAAAAGGAACTCCGAGCGAGCAGTACGTGTGTACTTAAGGAGAAGAGTGCTACTGTTTTCCAGTAATCGCTTATTCCCTAGAGCAGAAGCCACGGGGACGTGACTAGGGCCCGAGTTGCGGGGCCGCGGCGGCCAGTGGGCGGGCAGGCAGTGGCTGGAGGCTTTAAAGGCGCGGCGCCTGCAGCGCGCCCCATGGCGCTGCTCTCCTGCCCGGCGGTCTCGCCTCGGTGCGTGCGCGATGGCACTGGCTCGGCGCGGGCGGGCGGAGGTGCGGAGCGGGCTGTTGCCGTGTCTGGCGGGGAGACACCTGCACGGCCCTTCGTGTCCTGCTCGCTCCTTCCCTTTCCCTCCATTCAGCTTGGCGGGCAGTGCGGGTTACAGCCCAGGAGCAGCCCGGTCTTCCCTTGCCGGGGAGGGCGGTGCGCGTGTGCCCGTTTCGCCTTCTCCTGGGACAGTCCGTCGGTTCCCTCACTCTCTTCCCCCCTTCAGCCCTCTAGTGCGTACGGAGCAGCCGTGAAGCCCCTCGACTCCGCATCTACAGCCCTTCGGCTCCGGACCCGTGCGGTCTTGCCCCTCCTCTGCTCTTCCAGCCCGCCGGCGCTGCCTGCAGGGCGGCCCCGATTCCCCCGTTCCCGGGCACGCGCCATCCCGCTGACCGCCCTTCTCTCGCCCTCCCCGGCAGTCCCCTCCGCAGCCGATCCCTCGAATGAGAGGAGCGCGCGGCCCGTCCCCAGGAATGGGACGGCGACCGCCTCCACGATGGGGGGACATCGACAACTGCATGGGTGAGCCGAAAGCGCGCCTAGCTGCCAAGAAGTCACCAAGTTGAAGGGCCACCACGGGGAGCTGAGTGTCAAGTACGCCCCTGCCCCGGAGAGGATGGTTACCAGGAGGCTGCTGAGGCTTTCTCCAAGGAAATTGTGCCTCCGCCAGCCCGTAACCCCTAGCTAAAGCCCTCCAGGGCACCGTCTGGGGCCTCCTTGTGCTGTGTGCCCCTTCCCCAGCCCAGTGTTTGGCTGCTGCTGCAGCAGAGCTGTGCCTTCCTCTGGTGCCTTGAAATAGGGATCATGAGCCCCTGCAGTGCTCTATGCTGCAGGACTGCAGCTTGGCCCACACTGGGCTGTGGAGGGAGGTGCTGTCTGCACTGATTTTCTGAATTTCCTTGCTGTCAGAGCATCAGTCTCCAAACAGCATGGAAATATGTGAATGTGATGCATCAGAAGATACATACTGTGTCAGGCTTTTTCTGATGTCTTGCTTGAGTCTGAAGACCCAGACATGGAAGAGAGTAATGAGCCAAACCTGCGTAGCAACTATGTGAAGGACATCTATAACTATGTGAGACACCTGGAGTTTGGTAGGCATCTAATGACATTTGCAGTAAACCTGTCCGTGTAGGTATGGCTTGCCTTAGAGTTTATATTCACTTTCACCAGTGATTTCTCCAAAGGCATTAGTAAGCTTCCTTCAGCTTTAAAATACAGGACTAAACTCAACTGATAGTTTGAAGATATGCTAGTTGTTAGACCAATCAACTAGTAATACTAGTACTATGCTCTTTCTAGCCCATGCCTAATGAGCACGGAAACTTTGTGCCCTGTAGTCTGCACCCATGGGCTATGTCTGTACCAGACTCCTGGATAAGGACAGGAGAAGAGGAAACGGCCACAAGCTGTGCCAGGGGAGGTTCAGGTTTGACATCAGGAAAAATTTCTTTACTGAAAGAATGGTCAGACACTCAGGGAAGTGGTAAAGTCACTCTCTGGAAGTGTTCAAGAAGTGACTGGATGTGTCAGTTGACAAGGAGCTTTTACCCCTGGCTAAGGCATGAATCCTGGTCAGTAACGCCCTACATGGCTGGACATACCCTTAACAATACAGATGACCAACAAGGGACATTTGATTCTCATTTGTGTGTACCATACAAAGCTCTTGGGTATGAGCAATGAGTTGATGTTTCAAAAACTGTTTATTCCTCTTTCTGATTTGAACTTAAGGCCTTCTAATACCCCTGCAGGTGCCAATAGAGGTAACAGAGGATGTGTAGTTATTTTGTGTGAGTGGGTATGAATATCCTGCCAAACCTTACACTGACTACATTGAAAACCTGTGCTCTGAACCAAGTCATTTTGATAAATCTCTACTGCACCTTCCTACAGACAATGTTGTTTCCAAGGTGAAGGTGCAGCTGGTTGGTGTCATCGCTATGTACACTGCCAGCAAATATGAAGAGATTCTTCACCCATATATTGGAGACATTAGCTACGTAACTGACCACACTTGCTCAAACATCCACATCCATCAGATGGAGATGAAGACCCTGAAAACCCATGACTTCTCTCTTATTGCAATTATTGTGTCAAGATGAACACAACTGGTATCACCACCAGCCCTTTAACTGGCTTTACCACTAGTCCTTTAGTAGCAAACTCTACATGCCTTCTTCTCTTAACAAACTTCTTTCCTCATAAGTCTTATTCTTTCTTTCATAGACCTCTCTCATGTAACTCTGACTCCTTTTCTTATAGGCAGCTTCACACAGTACAGATTCCTTGTCTTACATGCAGTTCCACATAGCTCTGACTCCTTCTTTCACTCTGCATGACTGGCTAAACTCCAGCTGTCCCTTTCCTGACCACCTAACCCTGACTGTCCCTCACACAGCATCTTCTCACCATATCCACGCCTTGCACAACCACATATCCCTTAACTCCTCACAGCACAGCCAGCAGCCTCGTGCTCTTACTCCAGCAGACTCAGTCTCATGCTCCAATTTGAACTGCAGGTGCCTGCAACTGGTGGTCAGCTAATCTGCTCCTTTATATCCTCCAAACTGATTGGCCAGACAGAGATATTTCCACTCCTTGGTACGTAATACAGCTGCAAGTCATCGGGAAAGATTCTCTCCTTCACTATCCTTTCAACCTAGCTACCCACACTCTGGTTTGCTCTCTCCCTCTGTTCTGCCTAAGAAGAGCTTCAAAGATTATAAAGTGCTGAGAATAGATGCTACTGTAAGTTGAATCTAGAAAAGGGAGTGCTTAACTGTGGCAACTGTTAAAATGTCTCAAAATTTTTGCGTACTGTAATTGAGCCTAGCTGAGACCTGTCTCCCACATAGAAATGAGTTTTATTTATGTGTTCCTGTGGCATGAGCTTAACTTGTAAAAATTCAGTGTTAAATTTCAGCATGGCTGATTGTGAGGAGCCAATTTAGTTTGGATTTGCCTCAACAATGGTTGTTGGAGGCATGTGGAGGAGGGGTGTGCGTATAGGAGGCAACTGGAAGAAGCCTTGTCTCTGGGAGGATTTTGCGTGGCAACACCTCACATGGGACAGGCAGTAGGAGACATGAACTCCCCCGAGGGGCTTCTCCAGTCAGATGGCTAAAGGTTGGACTAGGCCAATGGTCCTACCCGCAGGCAGGTTTTGGGAGGCGTCAGGGCATAAAAAGTAATTGTGTCACAAGCGCCAGAGGCTTTTGAAACTTGCTGTTTGATTGAGGTTTTTGCTTGGAGCTTTTTTGAGACTGTGCTTTTGCGGCTTTGTGATTCAAGGAGCTTTTCGAACCTTGTGGTTTTTTGCCTTGGGTCCAGCCTGCTGAGGTCTGCTTCTTGCCCTGGCCCTAGCCTGTTTTTGCGCCCCCCTTTTTTTTTTTTAACAGAGACAGCTAGGTTGGAATATACCTTTGAGATCAACTAGTCTAACCTATGACCAAACCTAACACCTCCTCATCAACTAAACCATGGCACTGAGTGCCACATCCAGTCTTTCTTTCAACACATCCAAGGACAGTGATTCCACTACCTCCCTGGGCAGCCCATTCCAGTGCCCAATCACTCTTCCAGTGAAGAATTTTTTTCTGATATCTAATGTAAACTTTCTCTGGCACAGCTTAAGCTTGTTCTGTCAATGGTTGCCTGGGAGAAGAGACTGACCCCCACCTGACTACAAGCAGGGAGTTGTAGAGAGTGATACAGTCTCCCCTGAGCTTCCTTTTTTTTCCAGGCTAAACAACCCCAGCTCCTTCAGCTGTTCTTCATAGAGCTTGTGTTCCAAGCCCTTTCATCAGCTGTTGCAGTTGTCGAGATGGGCACAACTGACACTATCATCAGTCCCCTATTATCTTAAGAACTTTTCATGCCTTCTCTCTGTGGACTTCTCAGAAGCAGCTCCACACAGCACTGACTCCTTTTCTCTCAGGCAGCTCCACACAGTGCTGATTCCTTCCTTCCTTCTCTCTGCAAATTTCCTTCTTCATGACTGGCTAACCCCAACCTCTCCCTTACCCTTCCACCTAAACCTGTCTGTCCCTTACACGACTACATGTCCCTTACCTCCTCACAGCACAGCTAGCAGACTCCGTCTCAAACTGCAACCAACTCTCAATTAGCTAATCCACTCTTTTATAACATTCATCCTCATTGGACATGCAGTGTCTCCACTTCTCAGCAATCAGCACAGCTGTAATGCATTGAGTAAAATTGCCTTCTGCACTATCCTTACAAACTATCTTCCCATAATAAGCCTCATTGCCCTTCTCTGGATGTGTTCAAGTGTCTTAACATCCTTCCTAAACTGAGGGGCCCAGAACTGGACACAGCACTCAAGGTGCAGATGTTTGCTGGCTGTCAAACAATACCCCTACATCCCTTTCTGCTTGGCTGCTGCCCAGCCACTCTGTCTCCAGCCTATAGCACTGCAGGGGATTGCTGTGGCCAAAGTGTAAGACTTGTTAAACTTCATGTTGTTAGATTCAGCCCATTAATCTAGCCTGTCCTGGTCTCTCTGCAGAGCCCTCCTACTTTCCAACAGATTGACACATGTTCCCAGCTTGGTGTCACCTGCAAATTTACTGATGGTGGACTCAATCCCCTCATCCAGATCATCAGTGCAGATCCTAAACAGGACTGGCCCCAGCACAGACCCCTAAGGGACACCACCAGTGATGATCCCCAGCTGGATGCAGCACCTTTCACCATTACCCTCTGGGCCTGGCCATCCAGCCAGGTCTTACCCCAGCACAGAGTGCTCCTGTCCAAGCTCTGAGCTGCAGCTTTTCCAGGAGTGTGCTGTGGGAGACAGTGCCAAAGGCCTTGCTGGAGTCCAAACAGACAACACCCCAAGCCCTTCCCACACCCACCAGGTGGGTCACCTGGTCACAAAAGGAGACCAGGTTGGTCAAACACGACCTGCCCTCCTAAACCCCTGCTGGCTGGGTCTGATACCCCGGCCATCCTGTAAGGGCTCTGTGATGACACTCAGTATAAACTGTTCCATTACCTTACTGGATACTGAGGTCAGGCTAACTGGCCTATCACTACCAGGATCCTCCTTCCTTCCCTTTTAGTGAATGGGAGTCACATTGGCCAGCTTCCAGTCATCTGGAACCTCCCCAGTGAGCCAGGACTGTTGGCAAATGATGGAGAGCAGCTTCACAAACTCATCTGCCAACTCCCTCATCACCCTAGGATGTATCCCATCTGGTCCCATAGATTTATGAATATCCAAGCAGCTCAGCAGTTCTGTGACTGCCTCCTCCTGGACAACAGGGGGACTATTTGCTCCCTGACACCATCTGCCAACCCAGAGGACAGTTGTCCTGAGGACAACCTGCCTTTCTGATGAACACTGAGGCAAAGAAGGTGTTAAGCACCTCTGCCTTTTCCTCATCTTCAGTTACTAAATTCTCTCCCTCATCTAATGGAGAATGGCAGTTGTCCTTGCTCTCCTTTTGCCATTAATATATTTATAAAAATATTTTGTATTGTCCTTTACAGAAGTGGCCAGACTGAGTTCTAACTGGGCTTTTGCCTCTCTAATTTTTTTTCTACATGACCTAACAACTCCCTTAAACATTTTCTGAGATACCTGACCCTCCTTCCAAGGCTGATATACCCTCAATTTTTTTCCTTAGCTCCCTCAGAAGCTTCTTGCCCATCCAGGCCTGTCATTTTCCTCATTGGCTCATCTTTTAGCTCATAGGGACAGTCTGTTTCTGTGCCCTCAAGATCTCTGTTTTGAAGCATACCCATCCTTCCTGGACTCCATTGTCTTTAAGGATTACTTCCAAGCTACTCTCTGAGTAAGTCTCTTGAATAGGCCAAAGTCTGCCCTCCAGAAGTCTAGTATGGAAGTTTTATTGATGCCCGTTCTTGTTTCATCAAATACCAAGAACTCTGTAATTTCATGATCGCTGTGCCCCAGACGGCCTCCAGCCACCACATCTCCCACCAGCCCATCTGTGTTTGCAAACAGCAGATCGAGTGTAGTTCCTCCCACGGCTCACTCAACAGCTATGACATGAAGTTGTCCTCCACACACTCTAAGAACCTCCTAGATTGTCTCTTCTCTGCTGTTTAAAGTTCTCAGCAGATAGCTGGCAGGTTAAATGCACCTGCAAGAGCAAGGGCCGCTGATATTAAAACATTCTCCAGCTGAATTTAGAATAAGTTATATACTTCTTCATCCTGGTTGGCTGATCCGTAACAGACTATTCCCCTGATTCTTTGCCCTGACACCAGCCAACCTTTTGGCTCTCCTGTCCTCGCTGGCTCTTGCTCGCCCTCGTGTCTGTTCTGCCTCCCTGTGTCCCTGCTGAGCCACCAACCCTGCCCGCCTCCGAGCCGGCCCCTGCTGAGATCCTCACCGCGACCTGTCCATTCCCTGCCCTCCTGCCCGATCCCCCTCACCCGTGTCCATTCCCTGCCCTCACTCCGATCCCCCTCACCCGTGTCCATTCCCTGCCCTCCTGCCCGATCACCCTCACCCGTGTCCATTCCCTGCTCTCCTGCCCGATCCCCCTCAGCCGTGTCCATTCCCTGCCCTCCTGCCCGATCCCCCTCACCCGTGTCCATTCCCTGCCCTCACTCCGATCCCCCTCAGCCGTGTCCATTCCCTGCCCTCCTGCCCGATCCCCCTCACCCGTGTCCCGCCGCTTGTCAAGCGGTGGGCACAGCCCCACCTCGTGGACGGCGATGGCACTCCCCGCCCTCCAGTGGTATCTTTTTCATCTTTTTCTCTCTGTCTCCTCTTTCTCTCTCACTCTCTCTCCCCCTCCCCCACCCCATTCCTTTCCCATCTTTCTTCCTCTTTCTCTATCTTTTCTTGCCCTCTTTAGCAGAGTTAACTCCCTTTGGTTTTGTTTTTCATTACGAATAAATGGTTCTTAGACACAGTGTTGGACTTAATTTTGTTCCTGACTATCTAATTTTAAAATAATTCCTTGCAGTTTCCCACAGTGGAATGTGTCACTGATATTGCAGGTAACTGCTAGACTACCATTGAAAGAGCAATCCTAGACTATGAACAGCCCAATATAAGCCAGAAGTGTTCTGTCATTAAGCTACTTGAATTTAAACCCTGTTCTCTGGAAGTTCTCTAAGGAACTGTTTCTTCTTTTTTAACTAAACCAAGGCTTGACAGGATGCTCTTGCCCTGGAGGTAGCCAATATTAAACTCTGACTTACTGCAGGTAAACTGAACAAAATATTCTGGCCTGATGGAGCTGTGCATTGTGAATTATGACATGGTTCACTTCCCTCCTTCCATGATTGCAGCAGCTGCCTTCTGTTTGTCTCTGAAACTCCTTGATGGGTGCAATTTGGTAAGTTGTGCTTGTCAGGCCACCTCCTATTTTGTGACTCAGTGTGCCTGTGCAGCAGCTTAAAAGGCCACTCTAATAAGATGTATGCCTGTAAGAGCCAAAAATGAGGGATCTGAGGCTCCAGGCCGCTCTTTAAAATGCTGTTTATTGTATCCAAATGATCCAGCAATTCACAGGTCGTGGGTGACAAGAGCCCAGCCCACAGCCTTTTCAGCCACAGCTGTAGGTTCGTCTGAAGCTTCTTTAGTTCTGGTTACAATGCGTTATATACTTTTCATTACAGGGCATCTTAATACATGACAACCAATCAATACTTTTACTATTACCTATAGCCTATCCTAACTACTAACATTATCATATTCATGTTACTATTTCTAATCACAAAAAGTTAGTATGTTACAGTTTAAGATAGAAGTTGTTTTTCAGTTTTCTTTCAGTGGAAAATTCTGAGATCTTTTCTCTATTTGCAACATTGGCTTTCTTGTTTGTCTGTGAAAATCTTTTTGCTTGGTAAAAACATCTTTTGTTTGAGGTGGATTTATCCTTTTCTCTAAGTCATAAAATCCCCTTCCAACTCACTTGCTCTTTTCCTTTTAGTTACCCAGTAAGACTGGCTCAGCAATTCTTTTCTTCTATATCGAAACTTGCTATCATTTCTCTTCCTTCTTCAGATTCTACATTCAAAGATCTTTCTGTTATACATTCATACATATCGGTGAGATCTTCCTGTCAAATCCTTATACTTCCCAACACATGCCTTCTCCATTCCTCATGGTATTTCACCATGTTCTTGTCTCCCTGTGGACCACTAAAAGGGCATAGCAGTAGGGCAGAACCTTTAGAAACCTCCCACTGTGAGACAAGAGACCATAATTGTCCAAGCAAAACTGAAGGTGAAGATGAGCCCAGCGTACTTGGATTATTTTAATAGACTTATCTAATGGATTCCCTTCCTTTCAGTTATCACTTCTGCAATGCTACACATCTTACACGGAGAGTGACATTCTCTCGATTATACAGCATATGGCAAATAATAATATGAACAAGTGTGCTGCCAAGAAAAGGTAAGAATCTCAGGGTGCAGGGATGTGGGGGGAATATGTGTGGTTATGTGGCACACTGAGGCTGGTTCAGTTGAGTCACTGCAGACAAACTTAAATAAGATCTGCTCATTTCTGAGCTGAAGAGCTTTATCTTGTTCAGGTGGCATGGACCATCCATGAACGGGCTTTGTGTACTAGGATGGGCCTGGCTTGATCACCAAGCCTTAAGTAACCTGAAACAGTGTTAGTGAACACAGTAAACATAATCAACCTTATTTCTCTGCAGGCAAACATGAAGAAATATGCCACTGATGCCAGAATTATTTTTGCTCTTATACTTCCTTCATATGCATTCGTAGCTCTGTCCAATATTGTTGTACATAGTTCCTAGCTAGCCCCAGTACTTCTCCCACCTTTTCCCTACCCTGATAGCCACAAAGACAAAACACATTCCAGAGGCTCCAAACCCTGGAGGTCCAAGGCCCCAATCTTATCTTGGTTCTTCCTGGGAGACAAGGTTGAAGCCAGCTCTTTGAGACACATTTTCAACCACAAAGTTTAGCTCCTATCTAAGAGCAGGGAGGGAGTGGGAGAGGATTCAGAGAGAGTTGAACAGGTGGGAATTACTTCATAACTTGTGCTTCTAATTGAGAATTCTTGTCATTTATGCTGATTTGCCAAACTTATAAAACTATATATACATCCCAGAGGGGCTGCAATTTTCCATGTCTGTCCCTGGAGGCCTCCAATAAAGACCAGCCTTTATATTATGTCCTATAATAATATTGCCTCAAAAGTGTGTTGATTCATTTCTAGGTCTTTAAGGCATCACCACCACCACCAACATCAAGATGAGCACCATTGAACAGTTATACTTTCCTATTATGTGGGATCTGGCTAAAATTTTTTAACTCCTATAAGAACTTAAGCAGAATGCTCTTCACTGTATATACAAAGTACCTTATTTGTATTAAAGTCATTAAAGCTGTTAACATTCTTTGTTTAGTTGGGTTTTCTTGGTGGGGAGGGCAGCACAGTTGCCTTCCTCCTACAGCTGAGGCATCTTCATGGAGCTTGTGACCAGTGCTGAGAGCTTGGGTGAGCTCTGGGGCCAGCTCCGATGCTGTGGCTAATCATGCAGGGTGATGTATGGACAGGAGCATTGTACTGACATGAGCTCTTCTAGCTCGGTGGTGGACTGATTAGATTTGGGGGCAGCAGAGAAAACAGCTGTGTGAGGTGGCTCAGCATGGTGGCAGAGCTCAAAGAGGAAGGAGAAAGTGCTGAGGACTCTAGGAGATTGGCTGGTGGAGCTGTACTCTTCCTTCCCTTAGACCATTACAGAGGCTGCCCAATGTAGTCAGATATTGGGAATATGCTGTCCAGAGTGGTGCAGGGGTCACCATTGTGATAATTGATAAAAGATTCATGTTAATCACCAAAGTATTGGGGTTTGTATAAACCAGAATACTAAGATCTGAAGTATGGGCCCTAGATAAAGCAATATATATGATTAAATCATTCTGGTTTAAATCACCTTGTTATGAATATTATGTTTTCTAAATAAGTTGTATCTACTACCAGCTTGCAAAATCAGACTTCCCAATAGTCCTACCTACTTTTGTTTGATCAATGCTGCCTATCTACAAAGACCAGACTTCCAGAACTTTGCTGGTGGTTATCTACAAAGACCAGATCTGTGAAACTGACTATCGCCAGAGATTTTGTGAATTTCTACAAGGATGTTTTTTCGACCATCACTGCTTACCTGGAAAAATTATGACAGCAAAAAAAACAAAAATTATTGATTACAACGAGAGACTATACTATAAGAAGAGGCTGCAAACCAAGGTTCGATGGAGTGGGGAGTGGGGAGTGACCCCTCACATTCCCCAGCGCTGCTTGAACCATCTATATCAAATAAAGCAATCTAAATTTTGTAGAATATCGAGACTTTTGTTTCTCATTTATAACACCATCCCTAGGCATGTAAAAAAAATGTGTTAATATTTTGAGGTCATGGTTTAAAGGTGAACAGGATCTTTGTGCTGGGCTGACAGCTGCATTTGCTCTTAAACCCAAATAAAGTCTCTGGTCCATGCAGTGGCTCTCTTTACTTAGTGTTTATTTTTTGCAGTCTGTTTTTTACTCCCGTTAGTAGCTTGCACCCATTGCTTCTATCTCCACGCGAACATTAGGTCAGAGGGAAGGATTATTGCGCTTTACATAGTGCTGTACCAACGTTATTTTTTTCCCCCCCTGCATCTACTGCAAGAAACCCGCTGAGGGCCGGGGCGCCGGGGCCGAGCGCCACCCCAAGGCCGCTGCTGTGCGCAGGCGCGGGGCGCGCGGGCCGCCGGGACTGCGCGGTTTGAAAGTGAGGCGATGGCGGCGCTCACCCAGGACCGGACCCTGGCCCCGGACCCGGCCCCGATCCCGACCCGGACCCGGACCCGGACCCGTGCCCGGGACCCGGCCCCGATCCCGATCCCGACCCTGACCCCGACCCCGGCCCCGATCCCGATCCCGACCCGGACCCGTGCCCGGGACCCGGCCCCGATCCCGACCCGGACCCGTGCCCGGGACCCGGCCCCGATCCCGACCCCGGCCCCGGCCCCTGTCCGGGACTCGACCCCGGCCCCGGCCCCTGTCCGGGACTCGACCCCGGCCCCGGCCCCGACCCCGGCTCCTCTCCGGGACCCGACCCCGGCCCCGGCCCCTCTCCGGGACCCGACCCCGACCCCGGCCCCGGCATGGGCCCAGGGGGTTGGCGACGTCGACGAGGAGAATGTCCTCACTCTGCTCCGGTTAGTGGGAACGGGCCGGGACGGGCGGAGAGCAGTTTAGGGGTGAGATGAAGGGAGGCGCAGCCTCTGACCGTTGTCGCTTTACTCCCGCCACAGCATGAGGGACCAATTGAAGCATCAGTTCATGGAGTACAACACGGCCGTTCTTGCCGGTAAGGATATCCCTCCTCGCAGTGGGATATTGCACTAACAAATAATGCCATGTGGTATATACATATATATAGATGCGTATATATAGATGTATATGTATGTGTGCGTGTATATATATATAGATGTATATGTATATTTTAATATTTTTTGTAATTGCTTATCAAAAGTGCTCCCTATGATAATGAGGTTTTTTTCCCTGGCTGTATATTTTAACGTGTTTTCTAGGCAGCTTTCGGGATGTATTTGAATGTTTACAAAGATGCCATATAGTTCTTGCCCACTGGCCTTTCCCTTCTTTACTGGATCTGAACTTTAGACTTCTCTGACATGTGGTGATGGTTTTCAGAAAACCATCTGGTCACTGAGGCGGAAGTATTGCCAAAAGTCTGCCAAAGTGTTTAGGAGCAGTACTGATTTAAAGTGTTTCCATTACCTGTAGAGTCACGAGATGATTGGGGTTGGAAGGGACCTTAAACACATCTGGTTCCAAACCCCCCACCATGCACAGTGGCACCTTCCACTAGACGATCTTGCTCAGAACCCTATCCAACCTGATCTTGAACACTTCCAGGAATGAAGTATCTGCAGCATCTCTAGGCAATCTCTCTACCAGTGCCTCACCACCCTACAGTATATCTAATCTAAATCTACCCTCTTTCAAGTACAAGCAATTCCCTCTTGTCCTGTCACTACATACCCTAGTAAAAAGTTCTCCAGCTCTCTCATAAACTCCATTCAGGAACTGGAAGGACTCAGCAAGATCACCGTGCAACCTTCTCCAAGCTGAACAACCCCTGTGTCAGCCTTTTCCTCATTGGAGAGGTGCTCCAGCCCTCTAATCATATTCATTGTCCTCCTCTGGACCTGCTCGAACAGATCCGTGACCTTACGTCGAGAATGGCAGGCCTAGATGCAGCACACCAGGTGGGGTCGGCGAAGAGCAGAGTAGAGGGGCAGAATCACCCCCCTTGACCTGCTGGCCACATTTCTAATACTGCCCAGGGTGCAGTTGGGTACATGCTCTTCCACTGAGCCATCCAGTGGCATATATAGACAAATGTCATGAACCAGCTCTAGCTCATCTAAAAAGTGCTAATTAAAATATTTTAAAGCCTAGTTATTTCTCTGATACAGCTGCAGCTGTAGTAATTAAAAGATAATAGAGTATAGACATAGAAGCAAGAAATAACTTGTTCACACAAAAAATGCTAATCCTTTGTGGTCTATAGATTGTATTTAAAAGTCTCTGTTGTACTTGATGTTCTCTTTTGTAGGTCAAGAAAATTTGCTTGATCATCCAATTGAAGAAAACGATATCCACAGGTATGTCACTGGATAACTTCAAAATTCTCCTCTGATTATTCCTTCTTAGTGAATTCCTGAATTAGCAATCAGTACTTTGGAGAAGATTGGTGAAAATAATGGAAAGTAAAAGAAAATGTGGGGGAAGAATGCTTTATTTGTTATCCCAATGTACTTCTGTATCTGATGTGTCTTTTAAATTTGCATTCCTTTATGTGATGGCTAGAATTCCCTAATATAGTTCCACATGCTGAATTACTCGCAGCCTTAATAATTTGTGGCTCACGTGAAAAATTCTTAGATATATAGAAAGCAAGTTAAAATATGACACTGCTTTTAAACTCTGTTATTTTCACACTCAGGTTGTCTGTCTTTCTGCTTTTTGTCTTTCAGTGCCACACAAGATTTGCAAAGTGATATGGAGGAAGTAAAAGTCTCTTTCCAGAACAAGACATTGGCCTTGCAGAGGTAGAATTTTCTTGACCCTTTATTTGGAGGTTTGCTCTATGTGTGTGCATACATAGGTGCATATATACTTAGGTCTGATTAAAACAGGATTTTAAAATTATATGGGAGATTGGGGAGATTTTAAGTACCATTGAACAGATGGATATGCTGTAGAAAACAACACAATAAAAAGCCCACCAAAACTAAAGACTTAACATTTGAAATATGTAAACTCAAAAGTTCCCTTACTTCTTGGCGGTACTTTATAAATGCCTGTGAAAAGATGGAAGTTGATAATGTTAGACATCTCATGTGTTTCATGGCTGTTTATTTGAATTCACACCTTTTCCTAGCTTCCTTTCTGTAAACTCTGGGATTAATGGTGTTGAAATATGTTGGTCACGAGAAAAAGGAGTTGTCACTCTCACAAATATTTACTGATACTTCTTTCCTGTCCCGAGAGTTAAGTACCATTATTTAAGAAGTGTGATGTTTAAAAGGTACTGAGTATTTTGTTTATATAATTCCAATGTGAAAATGGAATCCTGGAAATTATCTTTTTCTATTACTTATTTAAATCTGCTTCTCTCTGTTTTCTGCTTCTTTCGGTTTCTTATGAGTTCTCATCAGTCATATGTTATTTCTTATAATACGCAGAATCCAAATTATGGATGCCCTGAGAGAGAAATTGAAACAAGATGATGATGATTCACGGTAAGGTATTCTTGGGGTTCGGATGACTAGAAAGGAATGGACTTTATACAGTTTATATCTGGATTATTTCATTTGACCTCTTGTGAAAGCAAGCTTCGTTTTTCTAGATTTGACAGAATGATATACTGTCTACCTTCTGTCTCGAATCAGCATGATTAGATCTCATACACCCATGGTAGATTTACAGTTGGGCTCTGAAATCACCCATCTTTGATTACAGAGATCATAACTCCTGATTCACTAGTCAGAGGCTTGTAGCCAAGAGAGCTTTTTGTCTTCAGTGCCTGAATTACCTGCGTTTATAATAGACGAGCACTTATTAACAGGGCCTTGCCTCTGCTTTGCTACCTTTATTAATTGACTATGTAGGAGCAAACTGTCTTTGAAGAAGAACTGAAAGCTTAAACATATTCAAAAGTAGCTTTTAATTTCCTACCCATTATTGACAGGTGGATGCATATGAAGTGTAATATGAGAAATTTAATTTCTGTCAGAAATACAGCTAAGAGATTGCATCTCCCATCATTTAGGAGCATTAATTCATAGCCATTTCCAGATGGCTAGGCTTTCTTGATGCCTTCCAAACTCTGTGATGTAAAATGTTGGACAGATGTAAATGAAATCGGGAAACCGAGAGGTTAAGTGAGGGAACTCTTTGTCCTCTATTATGAGACTGTGTATATTAACTGTAAAAAGAAGTGTTCAGACATGTAATATTATTTTGCTGTTAGAATAAATGAGAAATTCTTTATTTAACAGGAATGAAGTTGATTAAAACATTTATGATATTAAGTGATATTAGTGGTCTTAACGTATGCAACTGTTTACTTTCTTAGTCTGATCCTGGAAACAATGAAACGCATAATGTTGCTCAGCCAGACAATAATTGAATACCAGCAGGTAAGTGTCAGTTGTAGCTTCTCTTACTGTTGTGCAGGTCAACCAACCTCAGTCTGGGCAGGAGTGCACTTTGAAAGTAACAGGATTGCACATTCAAAGCTAAATATGTGGTGACATGGGTGCAGTTCCTACTGCTATCAAAATTATTGAGTGGATTACTTAAACTGAGCATATAAGTAAGTCTGTTTTAGAGTTACTCTTAGCTGTTTATGTGGATTGAATTAGCATCTTTCAGTATTTTTGAAGATAAGAGTCTGGAAAATTTTTTTTCCTTTCAGCGAGCACATCAGAAGGAACAGCAGTTGATTGACATTAAAAGGAAAAGACTCTGTAAGTGTGTTATCTGTATTGATTTTGGTTTGTATTTTAATGTAGAGTTCCTGTAGTTCATATTTTGAAGTTGTTCTTGTAGCAATATTAATTTATGTGGGAAGTAACAAAACTCAACACTTACTAAAATAGCAGAAAGTACTGTAGAGATGAGCTGGTGTGTTCTCTACTTGAACATGAGACTAACACGTTGGAATGAGAGATGCAAGACAGCTCGAAAACAATGTGGCAGCATTTTATTATTTCATGTAAGCTCATCAGAATGTTACACGTTGTTTAGTCATTTAAATCAACCCTACAGTGAATCGTTAAAAAAACAGGTATAATGACGGACAAAGACCCTCTAACTAACTAATTAAAGTTACAAAGTGATATGTTTATTCACCGGCGGGTGGCACGGGCGTCACCTCCGAAAGGCGTGACCGCCCTGAACAAGGTTCTTTGCCATCAATTTATTCCGCAAGATCTTACAAACAATACATGTGCATAACCCCAGCACCTCCCATCCCCACCCCGTATTAAAATGAGCCCATTCGTCCTTCACGGGTGCGCAGGTCTTCTCTTGAATTGGGTCGGTGGTGTCGAAATGGGTCAGTGGTCTCAAAGGATGAAGTCAGGAGAGTCTTCATCAGGTCTCAGTGACTCTATGGCACGATCCAAGGCTTCATGCTTCCTGATTAACAGTTTACTTATTTTACGTTCTTCTGTGCATAAATTTATAATAGCAGATAATTATACCAATTAGCCCAAGCATCTAGTAATTATTAACCTACCATTTACCTGCTTAACTTATATCTTGGTCATGGAAATTAGCAAAAATCTTAACTTTTTAAAACCAAGATTCAACAGCACATAAAAGATACTCTTCTGTCATACTGCACATTTATGAGGTGTTTGCAGAATAGGGAGGGGATTTGCTTACAAAAAGTGTATATGTATTGGTATTCAGTAATTCTTGTTAGAGTGGGTCAAATTTAGATGTGACGTCAGTATTCAGAACTCCATATGATAAATGTGTTCTTTGAATGCTCTTTCTTTCATGACCAGGTTTGCCACCAATTTTAAAAGCTATTGTTTGATTCACGCATAGGGATTTGTGTATATTTTGGCAGTAATGAACAAACACAGTAAAATAACTGTTCACAAAAAAATGGACATACTTGATATATTTGCAAATAAAGGAAGGAATGCTCTGCCAGCATTCTTTCAACCTGTGAACTGCTTGTAAACACTTTTAATCAGCCTAGTTTTTAGCCTGTTTTCCTATAAAAATAGTAATATTCCTTGATCATGTCCATGTGCTCTATGTATGTCTTTGGAATTTAGTTTCAGTGAAATGTGAAAAAGGAGTAAGGGTCTTTAAGAGTTATAAAAAAGATCTATAAAAGTTGTGTCACTCAAAAACAGGGTGCAGGACAGAGGTGCAAATTAATCCCTGTGTTAGGGAAGTGCAGGCAGCATACCATGTACTTTCTGTTTTGCTGTTGGCCAGGGAGGCAATTGATATAGTTTGATACCAGGTAGACACAGCATATGTTGCCTCTTTCGTAAAAGAAATATCTTGAGGTGTATTGGAGGGAAGGAGTGGAGTGTGAAATTAGGGTTATTTCAGTGGAAGTGCTTTAGGCAGCTGTGAGGAAAAAGAATATCTTCACTTCTATTGTTCACCTAACAATGGTTAATTTTCCTAATAATTAACAGTACTAAAAAACAGAGGACAGAAACTACAGGAAATTCAGAACATGATGAAAAAGTCAAAGGAGAAACAAGAAAGCGTGAATGTCATTGAAACAGAGAAGATACTTCAAATATTAGAAAAAGAAAGAGCAATAACTACAATACTTCAAAACGTGTTCCAGGTAATGTTGTGTGGCTTTTAAAACCAAGTTTACAATTTTTCATTACATTCAAGATAGCATACTCTGTGGCAAATATAACTTAACAACACAAAGCTGTGTTTTCTAAACCTTTAAATTTAACAGTGGTAATGGAAGAACTGTGTATAGAAGGAAGACTTCTATTGCTTTAAAGACTAAGAGCATGAAATTATCACAAGCATCTTTGCATTAATTTATTGTAGGGTTTAGAAACAATCTTTCATTCTGTCTTTGTTTCCTTAAAGGTACAAAAATAATGCATCTTTCTTGAAGAACATCTGTCACAGTAATGGTTGTATTTCCTTCTACTCTGAGTCATCTCTGCACCCTATCAAATCAGTTTCCCCATGTCATGGTTAGAAAAAATAAATAGATGTTGATCCCATGCTACCAATGAGCCTCCATCTGCCCCCTCTGACCATGTGCCTTCTCTGTTCGCGTCACCCCCTGCAGCCCTGTGAAAGCCTTGGCCTGCAGCCACGTCCAGTCTCCAAATTCTCTCAGCACGATAGCCTTTGCCGTTTTGGTTATCCATGTGTCAGGGGCTGGTCTGTATACATGCAGCTGACTGACAGGTCACCTGGAGTCATGCAAAGTGAGGAAGAAAACCTCATGGTTTGGGTTAAGGTGAAGGGTCTCTCAGGCTGCATAGGAATGTCAAGGACAAAAAGAAGTGTTCAGACTTCTTGCTCTGCATGCTATGGCTGCTACTATTTTGTATTGGTAACATTGTTACAGCTCAAATTCAAAACGAGAAAATTAACGTTTTACTGGGATTTAGGGTATAAAACTACCTCCTGGTTTTGTATTCCTGAAATTTTCTGAGCCCTAAGTGGAGAAAATCCTGTTTGGTTAAATTTAAATTCTCATTTGCAATCCAGAATGGCAGGGTGCAAATGTTAACTGTGGTTTTTTGTGTGTTTTTTTTATTTCATATTCTCTAGGTTTCTGTGTTTAAAATAGAGGTAGTATGCAAGCTCCTCTAGGAAATCAAAAAGCATGGATTTGGGGTTTTTTTGCCTATGTATCAACAATAGGATCCAAACCAATACTTCTTTTTTTCCTTTTCCCCCCATCCTGCCTACTTCAAACACTTGTGAATTTCAAGGGCTTTCAAATTAAAAATTAAATAGCAGGTTTTCTTTGAGATATTTTACTAGGAATTGTCCTTCGCAAGGGCTTGTTTTAACCTGTAAATCTTTCTCATTTATAGAACATCATAATTGGAAGCGGAGTTAACTGGGCAGAAGATCCATCTTTAAAGGCAATTGTTCTACAGCTTGAAAAAAATGTCTATCTTCAGTGAGCCAGGAGACGTGGTTTTCATTTCGCGCAATGTGTGCATTTTATCTGAGCTTGATAGATTGTGTATCTCAAAAACATAGTTCAAATTTTTAAATCCTTGACATTTCTGAAAGATTTTATTTTCTCTAGAGAATTAGAATGTGTCCAAGCAATTCTTTGAAATTAAATTTGTCTTCTGGTTGACAACAAATGTTTGAACAGGTAGTAGAGCTGGTGAAATGAAACAATCTGAAGACTCACTCCTCAAGCTGTTCTGTCTGGAGTTCTCATTTGTCTCTGAAAGGCAACAATAACATAAGAAATGTTTCAAGGTTTCGTGTAGGAATGGATTTAAACTGAGGCTTTACCTCTTTCCTGGGGACCAGCAGGCCATGGAGCTCAAGGAAAGATGCATGACCCTGCTCTGTCCCAGTTGAAAGCTCAATCTGGAAAATTTATTAGCAATTCTACAGTTAGGAATTATTGTTATTGTTTTTATTATTATTAATCCTAGCACTTTGTATAATTTTAAATACCAGACATTTAAAATATAAATTTTAAATTTTAAATACCAGACTTGTTAGCAGTGACTCTTGTCTGCAAAAATGACTTCATGCTGTCAACTGTGCAGCTAAGAAGTGTTGTAATTACATGTTTTGACTAGCATTTGCGCTTTTTTCAGTTAGTGTTGTTTGTTTGATGTTTGAAGGAAATGGACTCGTGGGGTGTAATATGTTTTGGGAGCATGTAGTATCCCTTGTTATCTTGGTGTGTAACTTCCCTTTTAACATGGTGAGTGATCACCAGCTATTTTTTTTTTTAGGTGAGTGTCTTGATCTAATAATAAAAATAAAATGTTTATTTTCCTGAAAATGTTTTATTTGGCTTGGAGATTTTTTTAACTCGTGATAAAGCGGTTTGTTTGGCAGGCCCGGCCGCAGCTCCGGCTCCGCCCACAGGAGAGGCCCCGCCCACGGCGCGCCTTAGCGGCTGTGGGCGGGGCCCGGAGCTGCCCCTCAGGCTCGTCACCATGGGCAGCAAGATGGCGGCCGCCACCAGGGCGGTGCAGGTAAGGGCGGCCCCGGGACGGCGGTGTCTGAGATAGCGCGGGCCCTAGCTTGGGCCGCGGGGCTCGCTTCTCCTGCTGCCACCGCCGAGCAGCAGGTCTGAGGCGGTCGTGGCTTGAGGACACGCCGCCGGGGCGGTCGGTGTCCTTGGGGAGAGCTGTGCAGTGGCGCGCACGCTGTCGCAGGTGCCCGGTGCTCTGATAGCAGCGGGTACGGAGCTGGCTGGCAGCTCCTTCCTAAGATGGGCTTCTCCAAGGTGAAAGTGCTTTGTACAGGCAGAGCACAGCTCGCGATTCCGTTTGCTAAAGCGCTGTGGAACCACGGCATGATTTGCATTGGAAGAGACCATAAAGGTCACCTAGTTACAGCCCCCCCCCCCCCCCCCCCCATCCCCGTCGTGGGCAGGGACACCTTCATTAGACCAGGTTGCTCAAAGCCCCGTCCAACCTGGCCTTAGACACTTCCAGGGATGGAACTGCCACACATGCTCTGGGCAACTTGTGCCAGTGCTTCACCACCCTCAAAATAAAGAATTTCTTCCTAATCTTCCTTCTTCCTAACCTGCCCTCTTTGAGTTGTAAGGTCTCCCCAGAGCCTTCTCCAGGCTGAACAACTCCTGCTCTCTCAGCTTGTCCTCACAGGAGAGATGCTTCACAATGTATTCTGCTCTGGACTCACTCCAGCATGTCCATGGGTTTTTTTGCTTTGGGGACTCCAGAGCTGGACATAGCACTCTGGGTGGGTTCTCACCAGAGCAGAATACATTGTGATTGCATTCATGCAGTGGCAGTGGCTGTTTCTGCACACACATGTTGATGAGAAAAGGAAGACAAATCCTGCACCTGCTCTGGACATCAGGGTGCAGGACTACTTTTTGAAGTAAAATTCTTCATGGGGTAAACTTAGAACTTCAAGAAGTAGTAAGTGTATCAGAGTAGTAGTGCAGAGAGCAGCTGTTGAGAGTGGTTGCTTGATACATTGTACGTTCCATTTTACTATTCACGGTAACCTGTGTCTGTTTCTCCCGCCTGGTCTTGTTCTAGGTAGTCAAGCCACATACTCCATTAATAAAGTTCCCAGACAGAAAAAGTGGTCCCAGACCTAAAAGTAAGTATTTTGGGTAGGGATACAGCTTGTGCCACATTTCTTTACATGAACTGATTTATTTAAGACCAGGACCCAATTTCTCTCTTTCACCTATACAACTGAACTGAGTTGGAGTGGGGTTTTTGAAACATGCTTGATTTAGTTTGAAGTCAACTCTTGAACTTTCTTCACAACTTCTTTTCTGTACAACTGTGTGTAGAGATATAATGCATGCACATCTTTATTTTTTACTCAAGAAAGATTCACAAAGATTTCCAGTATTTGTTTTCTACTTTATATAAAGTCATATTTTCCCAAATACTAATATTTACTGAAATGACTGTGCTCAAGTCAGTTTGGAGCAGCTTTAGTTATTCAGTGATATTTGCATAAATTATGTTGCATTTTCCTCATTTTTTCTTAGTTGAAGCATGTGATGTATTTTCTGCTGTATTTTCAAAACATGATTATAGCTGGGTGATCCAGCTCTCTGTACATTTTAAGAAATATTTTCTTTTGTTACTAATTAATGCTGAGAGAAAAAAATTATTTCATTGCAATCTTTGACATTAACTTTTATACCTATGTTGGTATTTATGGTATTCCCAATTATATTATATTTAAATAATAGATTTATATTAGCAATATGTTGGTTTAGAAGTCCTTTTGTGTCAAAAAGCACCTGAAAGAAAAGTAGGAGTTGTCTTTAAAAGCTCTGTTATTCTCACTTCTTTTGAAATTATACTGTGCCTACAGTATTTACCACAGCATTACCAAGCCTGCAGTTTAGCTTTAAGTTTAGTTTAACATTTGAAAGCCTCCACAGTGCATAGAAATATCTCTTCTGACTTACCTGTGAACTCTTCAGGAACTATTTTCTGCTATAACTTTCTGTCAAAATTCTGTACATTTTGCACTGTTTAGCCCAATCCACCATCTCTCATGCCAGTGAACTACTTTCTCAAAAGCTTGAAAATGTGTTTCTGGCCTCTTGCTTGTCTCTGTGTCAGAAGATTCTTGTAACTGTATCTTATTTAAGTACATTAGACTTTTCTATCTTCATCAGAATCTGTCATCTTATTAGTAAACTGCAACATACTTTGTCTTGCTTGAATACTGTAGCAAAAACTGTATTTCATTGTACCAGATTGTTGCTCCCACATAGCTAAATAGCTCCTCAGAGCAACTAGGGATGTGAATATGCCTCTCAATGCTGGCTTGGTCACAGTGCTGCAGGTGTTTGATTGTTTGTCCCAATCCTGCAACTGCATCAGACTTATTAAGGCTAAAACTGGCTCACTCTCTTTTGTGGTCATTGGTCTTGCTAGAGCCAGGAAGGACAAAGCCAGGCAAAACTGTGGTGGTGTAGCTGCTAACATGCTTTGGTTCATGCAGTTTTCATGCTGCTTATTTTATAGTTATATAGAGCCTCTGTCCAGCTGTTAGATGTTGCACTTGTCTTGCTCATTTTTCTGGAGCACTGGGAAGGACTTCTGTAGAAGCATTCTTTGGCAGGTATTTTACATTACACAGAATCACTAGGTTGGAAGAGACCTTCAGGATTATCGAGTCCAACCCATGCTCTAACACCTCAACTAAACCATAACACTGAGTGCCACATCCAATCTTTTTTTAAACACATCCAGAGATGGTGACTCCACCACCTCCTCAAGCAGACAATTCCAGTACTTTATCACTCTTTCCATAAAAAACTTTTTCCTAATATCCAACCTATATTTCCCTTGGTGCAGCTTAAGACTGTGTCCTCTCATTCTGTCAGTTGCTGCCTGGTGAAAGAGACCAGCCCCACCTGACTGCAGCCACCCTTCAGGAAGTTTTAGAGAATGATAAGGTCACCCCTAAGTCTCCTTTTTTCCAGGATAACAACTCCAGCTCCCTCAGTTGTTCCTCACAGGGCTTGTGTTCCAAGCCCCTCACCTTGATGCCTCCTCTGGATTCTCAAGCATCTCAATGTCCTTCCTAAACTAAGGGGCCCAGAACTGGACACAGCACTCAAGGTGTGACCTCACACGTTCCCAAAGTACAGGAGAAGAATGACTTCCCTGCTCCTGCTGGCCACACTATTCCTGATCCAGGCCAGGGGCCATTGGCCTTCTTGGCCACCTGGGCACACTGCTGGCTCGTGTTCAGTCAGCTGTTGACCAGCACCCCCAGGTCCCTTTCTGCCTGGGCACTGTCCAGCCACACCAGCCCCAGCCTGTAATGCTCCAGGAGGTTATTGTGGTCAAAATGCAGGACTTGGCACTTGGATTTATTAAACTTCATCCCATTGGAGTCTGCCTATGATCCAACCATTCCAGGTCTCTCTGCAGAGCCCTCCTACTTTCCAACAGATTGACACATGTTCCCAGCTTGGTGTCACCTGCTAATTTACTGATGGTGGACTCAATCCCCTCATCCAGATCATCAGTGCAGATCCTAAACAGGACTGGCCCCAGCACAGACCCCTAAGGGTCACCACCAGTGATGATTCCCAGCTGGATGCAGCACCTTTCACCATTACCCTCTGGGCCTGGCCATCCAGCCAGGTCTTACCCCAGCACAGAGTGCTCCTGTCCAAGCTCTGAGCTGCAGCTTTTCCAGGAGTGTGCTGTGGGAGACAGTGCCAAAGGCCTTGCTGGAGTCCAAACAGACCACACTCCAAGCCCTTCCCCACACCCACCAGGTGGGTCACCTGGTCATAAAAGGAGATCAGGTTGGTCAAACACGACCTGCCCTCCTAAACCCCTGCTGGCTGGGTCTGATACCCCGGCCATCCTGTAAGGGCTGTGTGATGACACTCAGTATAAACTGTTCCATTACCTTACTGGATACTGAGGTCAGGCTAACTGGCCTATCACATTGGCCAGCTTCCAGTCATCTGGAACCTCCCCAGTGAGCCAGGACTGTTGGCAAATGATGGAGGGCAGCTTCTCAAGCTCATCTGCCAGTTCCCTCATCACCCTAGGATGGATCACATCCCATATTTAGGACAGAGTGCTGAAATGAACATATTGCTGTGATCTCTGTCCTGCCCTGTGGGGCAATCGCATATTTCCATTGTACAGTTAGCTATGGTGGGACAGACCTAAGGTTTGGAATGCCGACTGTGACAACACTGCCATTTTTGTCGTCTTTTCTGTCTGGACAATCAAGGCAACTGCTCTAATGTGAATTCCTGAAGCTTAGCTCCTGATCCTCACCTGATCCTCTATGAAGAACTTCATGCACTCCTCGCTCTTTGCATTTCATTAACATTCATTGTTGATGCCTGACACTTAGTGGTCATTCTGCACATTATTAAAAAATGTGATAGATGCATTTTGTAATATTAAAAATGGCTACAGCACTGCATTACATGTTGTGGTCTGTTGTGGTTTTGAGCATTATCTTTCTATAAGCCTCTAGATCTTTTTCACTTGTCCATCTTTTCAGTTGCAGTAAATAAAAAGTGTCATCTCAGTTATCTTTCTACATAATTGCCCACACACAAACATTTACATAACTTTATGCTTTTTTTCTCCAAGTACAGCTTCTCAGTGAAAAAGCCATTGTTATGGTATGTGCTGATATATATTCCATTTCCATATCAGTGTTTCTGCCATTCAAACTACTGTCAGAATTTTTAGATTCTGTACCTCATACATTTAACAACAATAAAAGCAGGTTGTGAGAAGTAGAGTGACTTAATTCTTTTAGGTATTTGTTATGAGTAAGACTTTCAAGCAATGGTAGATTTTATTGGCTGCTTATTAATTTTACAGTCTAGTAATATTTCTGTAAATTATTTTGAAATCTCGGTTTCAGTACAGGAATCTCTACAAGCAAGTATGCCATCTTCCCTTGCTTCAAAAGCACAGGAATCTGTAGGAGCCTTTCAAAATATTTCAGCTGTTAGTAGAGTACAAGGTACACCAGACACTTCTGAATTAACAAGAACCTTACCTCAGAAATACAGAAGGAAACAAATGTCAGACGAAGAGATTGAATATATTCAAGTAAGTTTTTTTATTTAGCATTTTCCTACATCTTCTGGTATGGTATTACATAGCAATTCTGTGTAAGAGTGTGCTCTGAACTTTCAGTGGCTTTCATACGCAATACCCAATTCTTAATACAGAAAGTACCCAACTTTCACTTATAGTAGCTTGTGGTACCACTGAGTAGAGAGATTTGGACTTAGAACACACGTGCAGGTAAGCTGGTGATAATTACAGCCTGCATTAACTGCCACCACTACCTGTTTTATAACAGCTGTTTAATATGTAATTTGACTGTGCTGACAGGAGCACAGAAGTTTGTTCTTAGACCAGGAAAGGCTATTACTAGGTGACTGAAGTCCAAAATATTTCTCAAACTAGTTTTATAAGTTATTTATTAATAAATTAACTCTTGTATTTCTAGTAGTGGAAGCATTTTATTAAACTTGTCATAAATATTTTCTGCAATACTTGTAAATATGATATTGTACATGAAAGGCAAGAAAAACCTACTTGTGTTCTGGAACAATTCTCAGTTGTAAAAACTGATGATTCAAAAAGGAGAATGCACAAAATATGAAGAATTTGTGAGGTGATTGTAAGTTTGGAATGAAAAGGTGCTTGCAAGGCTTTGCTAAATGGTAAGGACATGTATAATGTAATCATGTTAGTAGAGGAAAGCAGTTTTCCTTCATGTATGCAAGTAGACTGCATGAATATAGTAGAAATAAAATTAATTATTTCCCATAGTAATACATTTCTTGACTTTTTTGCGTAAGTTTGTTTAATAGTGAGGTAAGTTGTAAAATAATTTTGTTTGGAAAATAATGAACCGAATACCTTTCTGTTTTCTCATTAGAATTGTAATGACTCAGCCTAGCTTTGTTTTTACTTTGCACTTTGGAATCTAGGCAGTGAAAGTTGTTTTAAAATTTGTGTCTGTTAGCATTGTGTTTGTCAGACATTTTTAAGGTTAAGAGGCAGGTATCTCTAGAGAAAGAGACATGGAAGCAGCTCTAACTAGGAAACATTTCCCTTGAAAAAAAATGTACCCATGACTGGTAATGCTGATATCTGACACTCTACACGTGTTCTTATATAGGTAGAAAAGTCAATATTTAAATCAGAAATTAAAACTAGAACTAAGTCTCTTAGACTATAACAGTGCAAAAGAGAATTTGATCTCAATTTTACATTCTATTAATGGAATATATTTAACTGTATGCTTTTTTTTTACAGCGTGGAGGTCCGGAATAAATGTAGAAGATAGTTTCTTGGCCATTATTGAAGAATGAGGTATTATATTCACAATAAAGGCATTTCACTAATATTAAAAATTACTATATACTAATAGCTTTAATAAAATCCCATATGATGGGTGAGAAGATCGACACAACACACAAGATACTGATTTGTGACCGAGAATGATTTTATGTTGATGGCTAATAGCAATTGAATATATATTATGTCTGCGCCATTAAAATATTTTTCTAATTAGCCATTTGAAAAGTCAGCAATGTAACAGAGTCATTTTATTTTTCCACTGGTTGAGATCACAAAATCACAGAATGGGTCAGATTGGAAGGAACCACAGTGGGTCATCTTTTCTGACCTTTCTGCTCAAGCAGGGTCATCCCAGAGCACACGGCACAGGATAGGGTCCAGATGGTGCTTGAGTATTTCTAGTGAGGGAGACTCCACAACCTCTCTGGCAATCTGTTCCAGTGCATGGTCACCTGCACAGTTACAAAGTTCTTCCTCATGTCCAGGTGGAACTTCCTGGGCATCAGTGTCTGGCCTCTTGTTCTATTGCTCAGCACCACCAAGAAGAGCCTTGTCCATCTTCTTGGCAATTTCCCTTCAAGAACTAATAGACATTGATGAGGTCCCCTCTCAGTTCTATCTCCTCCAGGACGAACAGCCCCAGCTCCCCCTGCCTTTCCTCTTAAGAGAGATGCTCCAGACCCCTCATAAAATTTGTTGCCTTCCACTGGACCCACCCCAGGAGCTCCATGTCTCTTGTCCTGAGGAGCCCAGAACTGGACACAGCACTCCAGGTGAGGCCTCACCACAGCTGAGTACAGGGGAGGGATCACCTCCCTTCACCTGCTGGCAATGCTCCTCCTAATGCCCCCCAGGATCCCATTGGATTTCTTGGCCACCAGGACACGCTGCTGGCTCATGGACAGCTTGTTGTCCACCAGGACCCCCAGGTCCTTCTCTGCAGAGCTGCTCCCCAGCAGGTCAGCCCCAGGCTGTGCTGGTGCCTGGGCTTGTACCTCCCCAGGTGCAGGACCCTGCTCTTGCCTTTGCTGAATTTCAGATGGCTCTTCTTTGTCCATCTCACCAACCTGCTGAGGTCTTTCTGAAAGCATGCACAGCACTCTGGGGTATCAACTGCTGTGCCCAGCTTTGTGTCCTCTGAATTTGCTGAGCAGGAATCTGCCCCTTCATCCAAGTCACGGATGAGTAATTTAAACAGTGCAGCATTGAACCTTGAGGGACAGCACTAGGGACAGGCCTCCACCTAGACCCTGTGCCACTGATTTTGACCCTCTGGGATCTGCCATTCAGCAACTTCTCAATTCACCTCATTTCCCACTCATTCTGTCCACTCTTCCTGAGTTTGCCTATGATGATGTTGTTGAAATCCTTACTGACATCAGTAGACAATACCCAGTGCTCTCCCCTTACCCATCCAGGTAGTTGTTTCCTTCTAGAAGGCAATCAGGTTGGTCAAGCAAGACTTACCTTTAGTGAAGCCATGCTACTATTCCTGATCACCTCCTTGTCATCCACATAGAGATGGCCTCCAGCATGAGGCCTGCCACCACTTTTCCAGGGATTGAGGTAAGACTGACTCTCCTGGGTGTCTCACTAGGAATGATTTTACAGGCAGGAAAGAGACACTGAAGTACTGTTCTTCACAGTTACAGTTTTGTTGATCTTACAGACTAATTTAATAAATAACAGCAAAGCTTGGGCATGTAGGGAAATGAATTTTCAAGTGAGAATTTCTCCAGTATTTACCTCTGATGGCTATTGAGTTTTAAGTACTATATTGCTAGGTAATTGCTCATAATGAAGAAACTATAGAAACAACTATAATTAAGAATTTTCAGTAGAACCTAACAAAGTACCTGAGAGCACCCTTTCTAGAGAATAATAATTTTTTTAATTAAAAAGACTATCGAAGACAGTATACAGAAACTTCCCCGAATGTCAGACGTGAGATCAGGGTCAAACCAGAAGCAACTTCTGTCATGAACCGCTGCCCGTTGCAGCACACGGGCGCGGGCAGGATCCCGGCACGCACCGGAACTGAGGGCCGATCCGTGCGGGAATGGCGCGTGCGCTGCTCGCAGCGGCCGGGCCGGAAGCGGCGGGGCCGCGGGGTTAAAGCGCCGAGCAGGGCGGCTGCTGCTCCCGGGCATCCGCGCCGCTCCCACCACACATCCCGCCGGCTATGGATGCGCGGGCCCGCGCCAAGCGCTATGAGAAGCTCGATTTTCTTGGGGAGGGGCAGGTGAGCAACCGCGGCAGGGGCCGTCCGCGGCCCTGGGGCTGCTGTAGCCCGGCTGGGCCCGGCCCGTGTCGCCGCCCGCCCGCGGCGGGATGGGGGTGCGGGGGGCGCCGGGCGGTGCCCACCCCGGGCCTGAGGTGGGCTCGGCGGCCTCTCCCTCGCGCAGTCTGTCAGGCCCTGCTCACGGCAGCATCTCTCTCTCTGTCCCTAGTTCGCCACCGTCTATAAAGCCAAGGACAAGACGAACAATCAAATCGTGGCTATTAAGAAAGTAAGTGTCAGAATGTCTTCTCAGTGTCTCACCAAGTGACTGGTTGCTCTTGATCTACCTAACGGCTCTTTTTTTTTTTTAACTAACTTGATGGAAAATGGCATAATATGCATTTTATTTCTAGAGGAGTTTGTTTAAATTATCTGATTAACCAGTCTGTAATGCCCACCCACCCCAGAAGAGGGAGTGGCTTTGCTGTGTTTCTGAGTTTCTGAAGGGATGTATAGTCTGTGACTTGAAATTCTAATTATTTGCTAGATTTATTCAACAAACAAACTAACGCGCACATCTTTCCAAACTGCAGACTTTACTGTACCTTGATAGTGGCTTTTTTATTTTAAATCTTTACTGCTCCTGTGCCGAATTTCCTTCGGTCCAGAATGTTATCCTTTAGGAAGTTCCTTAAAATTTACAGAATCATAGAATATGCTGAGTAAGAAGGGACTCATCAACATCATTAAGTCCAGCTCTCATCCCTGTGCAGGACAATGCAAGAATCACACCATGTGCCCAAGACAATTGTCCAAACACCTCTTGGTGCCTCATGGCTTGGTGCCATGACCACTTCCCTATGAAGCCTGTTCCAGTGCCCAGCCCCTCTGGATGAAGAAGTCTTTCCTAATATCCAACCTAAATCTTCCCTGAATCAGCTTTATGCTGTTACCTCAAGGCCTGTCATTTTTAGACAAATGGTTTCCTGTATGATTGAATTAGCAAAGCCTGGTTTCCTGCAGCTTTGTCCATTGAGGTTGACATCTCACGTTGATTCCATTTCTAATAAATATTGAAGTAGCAAGCAGCATCTCTGTATTATTCCTATGTCACCTGATCCTGCTTCCATTGGGAATACACCTTCCATTTTTACCTTATATTCAATAGGACATCCCTGTTCAGCCAAGTTGGCCTTCTGTCTCATCTGTTTGACTTGTGACATTCAGGAATTGCCTGATCTTGTGCTTTTAGGAGGTGCCACTTAAGAAGAAGCCAGCACTGATGGAGCCCAGCACCTGCAGAAAAGTCCCAGGGAACTTTACTTACTAGCTTCTGAGCAGCCTGAATCCTGCTGTCCTCATGTCCAGGGCTGAAGTTCTGCTGGCGCTTTCTTATTGTCAACAGAGATTTTAAACTCAATGGCTTTGTGATTGCTGCGGTCAAGATGACCCCAGTTTCCACTTTGCTCATAAGATTCTCTCTGTTGGCAAGCAGCAGATCAAAGAAGGCATCTTTTTGAGTCAGCTCCCTTAGGATGTTTTCCACAAAGTTGTCCAGGTGTTTAGGAATCTTCTGACCCAAGATGTACCTGTTGTGTGATGTTTCCAGTTGATTTCTGGCAAGCTGAAGTCACCCATAAAGACAAACCAGTTGATTTGGAAGCATCCCTTCGTTCCTTAAAGAAGAATTCAGTGGTGTCATCATCCTGGCTGGGAGGTCTGTAGCAGACTCCTACAATGACATTCACATTGTTTGTCCCTTATTCCTATCCAGAGGCTCTCAAGTGCACCGTTGCCAACTGTGAGTCCTGTACATTCCAGCCCTTCCATTACATGTGATGCCACCCCTTGCCTCTTTTGTCCTGTGTCGGTCTCCTGGAGAGCCTGTAGCTGCCCAGCAGGGCACTCCAGTCACCAAGTTTCATTTAAGTCAATGATACCAAATCTCTGGGACTGAGTCAAAGCTTTGAGCAGCTCTTGTTTGTTCCTCATGCTGGGTGTACTGGTAGAGAAACATTTTGGGTGTGGTACTTTCTAGCAACACCTCAGGAGGCAGATTGAGGTGGTCCATTAGTTATTTCCTCAAGTTTTGACACACCATCCTTCTGATCATCACTGGCGAGCTGGGTATTTTCCTTTTCTCCCTTCCAAGGCAGTTTAAAGCTCTGATAACGAGCCCTGCTAGCTCCTGTGCTAGAGCTCTTTTTCCACTCTTGAGAAAGGTACAACCAACCCATCAGGTATCAGTGAACAGATGCTGAATAGATTATCCCATGGCCATAGACCCAAAGTTTTTCTGATGGCACCAACCTCAGAGCCATATGTCAATCTGATGGATCTGCCTATTCCTATCAATACTATTTCTTAATACCAGAAGGATTTAGGAAACCACTCCCTGTGCTCCATATCCTTCTATCAATTGTCCTGGGGCCCTTTTGAGTCTCTTTGAGTGCCCTCAGTCTTTTATTTGTTACTGTGTTGCTGCCAGCTTGAACAACCAATAACAAATAATAGAGGGCCTTACTAGACTGGAGAGTTTTCCAGTAATGTCCCCTATCCAGCATGATAGATTTTTGATAAAATATGACAGAAGTGATCTTGGATCTCCAACATGTTTGTTTGCGTACAAATGATGAAAGTGTTTACATTGTCATAAAGTGTTTCACTTGTTACTATACTATCTGAAGGGATTGCAGGAAATTTTTGTATTAAAAATGGGTCTTCAGCTGTTCTTTTTAAGGGATGAAAATGCATATTTTAAAGTGGGTTCTTTAGTTAAAGACTCAACAAGTTGAATTGTGTCAATAGTAAGTAATATTGTTTAATACACTAATCCCTCTTAGCATTGCAATACTTTTATGGTTGCTACTGGTAGAGGCTGTGGTGAAGAGCATTCTTTGTTTCATCAGAATATTTTCTTAACTTTTATCATCTGGAAATATCAATGGTAGGATTCTGGACTTGATATATCAGCATTAGATGACTGAGACGAAAGGACCTAGAGTCAGCCCAAGTTTACAGCCTATGCTAATTTTACTAGAATAATTCTAAGATAACTGTCAATGACTTGGCTCTCATCTCTCCCTGAGGAGAAACTCATTAGTGGCATAATAAAGCTTCATGGCTGCAAAGCAGTTTGCGTTATGTCTGGTTTTAGTGCCATCATGGCTATTTTTTGTAAAAACTAATGCTGTAGAGACAGTTATTTTTAAGGGGGAAATAAACACTAGTTAAAACCAACCCAGCTGGTAAAATGCTTCATTATACTAAAACTCATTCTGTCTTAGAGGAAAAATACTAAAAAATGTATTCTACACCATCTTAATTTTACTTAACATGAAATATTTATTTTCAGATTAAACTGGGGCATAGATCAGAAGCTAAAGATGGTGAGTTTTAAAATCAATTCATGCTGTAGAAGCTGTGCTTTGTTTGCTTTGTTTTTGTGAATTGATACATTAATTTCTCATACCATTGGCAGACAAAATTGAGCTCAATGCCTTCTCTAACGCTTAGTAGAGGTTTGCTGCACAAACTGCAGGGACAACCAAAAGCAGCATAGATACCTACATGCATGCTGTATGTATGAACATGAGTATATAACTTCTCAATTTTAATGGAATTCAAACATGAATATAGCATAGAATAATAGTAATAATAACAACAACAGCACTGAGCTTAGAATACCTTTTTGTATCAGTACTTCTCTATGTCTTAAATATTTAAGACGAGTGAGAGTATTTGTGTTTGTTTTCAGATGTTTCCTTTGTTCTTGTTTTTGTGATATGTGCAGAGGCACAAATGGATAAAAACAAGATCAAAACTCTGTATCTGTGTCCTTTTTATGTTCAGCACTGTAGAGCCTGTGCTGTGACCAGCCCTGTGCCTCTAAGTGTGGATGTGGCAAACTGAAACCAAGTAATCTTGGTCTTCTCTTATCACCTATGTGGTGCAGCAGAATTCTGTGTACAGACTGCTGTCCTTCAGGACTCCTTCATCAGGTTACCAGATTTCAAATGAAGAGTCTTTGCTATCAATTCTCCAGTTCCTTTCTTTTAAAGAAAAAAATGGTTACTCCTCCTGGAGTCTCACAATTGAGCTGGCTGCCTGAGTCATGATCCACCTGGCCTTCAGTGGCCTAATGGCCCTTGGGGACAGTCATTACTTTTGGCCTCTACAGTGTCTAGCTGTAGATGAAAGATGTTCTTAAAAATAATGACCATATTTCCTTTCCCTGTGTAATTTGATAACATGGCATGCTTTTTGGTTTTCATCTAAGACTGTTCCCACTCAAAAGCAGCCTTTGTTAATTTGATTCCAAAACAGGTAATTAAAACAGGCAAAGCAAGAATGTGATGTAATCCATGTAACTTAGCCCAAAACTTTGCTAGTCTTAGCATTGAATGATATCCCAGATTTTAGGAGCAGACTGTTTTTTCAGCTCATGTGCAGCATCCTGCATGATATACCACAGGAGCATTTGCTTGCCAGTTTTCATACAAGCCACACATACTAGCATTTTTGAAGTAGGAATTGGTACCCTACAGGAATCATGGTTTAATACAGCCCCAGTTGGACTGCTGAAGGGCACCATTTGCTCCCTGTTGGCCCTTGATTTTTCCTCTATAAAATCTGCTTGTGAGAAGATTCAAGCAATAGTAAGCATGTTTTAGTAACTCTCTTTTGTGCCTTATATATGCTATAGCATGAACATAGAAAAATGTGTGTTGTATTATTAGATAATGCTATATCAAAAAGAAAAGAGATTTATTAATGAGGTTTAACAGTATACCTTCTTCTGGAAGTGAGATGTGTTTCTTGAGGGACTGATGTTTGCAAGATGAAACTTTTCTTTAAAATTAAAGCAAGCCTTCTGATAACCTGAAAAAGGTGATTTTTATTTATTTACTTTTTTTGGCTAGGATTTTCCCTTCTTACCAAAATGTAGATGTGTTTCTTCATAATCTAAGCGTGATTACTATGGCGTGAAATGGACTTACTGTGGAAGAAAGTGTGCGCCCACTTTTATTTTGCAGCAATTTTCTTAATTATGGCAATGGCCTTGTTATTTAGCAAATTGTCAAGTATTAAGAGTGTAATTTGTAGTACTAAATAGTTTGTGAGTAGCAGAAGGAGAGGTTTATTTGGAGCTTAATCCAAAGGTTTTGTTTTGTTCTTTCATCTTCTTCTTTCCATCAATGTAGGAATCAACAGGACAGCCCTCAGGGAGATAAAACTGTTACAGGAGCTCAGCCATCCAAATATTATTGGTGTAAGTAAAATAAATGCTAGTTTTAGAATCAATCTTTAAATAATTTCAGTAGTTCAACAATTATTATGGCAAAGTACCTATTTCAATAACAAAGGCAAAGTATTTTTTTTAATCCTTTTAGTTTTCAGCTTGGGCCTACATAGATATTAATGGTGAAAGAATAGTGAAAATGTAGATCACTTGATTTTGTATCTCTGATAAAATTGCCAATGAACACAGTGCTGAATTTACCTGATTGTTTGCTTTATATGAAACTGGTGACAGTCAAAAAGCAAGCTTTTTAAAGCAATGGTAAAGGGGAAGTCATGTGGCTTTTTAGTCATGTGCTTATTTTAGCACACAAATGTGATGTTTAAAATCTCATTTGGAAGGAGTAAAACGTGTATCTTTCAGTTGCAGTTGCATTTTGGTAGATACCTACAGATACATGACTGGAGATAATCACATTTGACACTTTCTAATTATCACTATTAGCTAACTTTAAAATGTCTTTAAATACATGAAACATAGATTTTTCCATATACTTTTCAAAGTGGAAATGTGGTTCTCTTCTGGATTGTGAACCTACTTTCAAAGTCATTGTTTAGCTATTGAGTTTAGAGAATGTGCAGAGGACAACTAAAATGGCGAAGAGATGGAGCATACTCTTTATGAAAAAATGAGGAATTCATCACTTTGGAGGGGGAAAGGCTGGGAATGGGGAGGTCTGCAAAACCAAGATGATAGGTGATGTCCATGCAGAACTGTTATGTCCAAACCCCATTGTCCTAGAAATAAGAGATCCATTTAAAACCTATTGGCAGCAGGAGTGGAAATTGTACTGCTTCACTCAGCATGTTGCCATGGGCCGTGTAGAAGCAAATTGCATCAACAGTTAAAGAAAGCTAGACAAATTCAGGAGCTCTGTAAGCAGGTTCTAAAAACAAGACCATGTTGTGCTCCTCTTAGTAGTCCTTACAGAACTTTTGTGGGTTTTGGGACTGTAAGGGGCACAGTCGCTGCTGTTATGAACTATTCAAACAAATGTCTTGCGATTGGCCAGTTCATGTGGTCATCACACTGAGACTAAGGAATGAGCTGCACCAGGGAGAACATACCTTCCTCATCTTGAAGGAAGAATACCAGGCTAGATGATCTCTTGCCTTTGCTCTACATCACGATTATGTTATCTCAAATTAGAAATTGATTGTGTCATTACACAGCTTCATCCTAAGAAAAGGCTGTTTGGATGTTCTCCAAAGAGTTTTACTTATCTTGGAAAGCTAGCTACAAAAATGAGTGCACATCTAACAATATCTGAAGCTAATAAGCTTAACACTTAAAATTTCTAAGTACTGTATGATTACAGGAAACAGATAGACAAAGCTGAATCCATGGGTAAACTTAGTCTTGTCTCAATAAAGGGTAGGAATTTCAGAGAACAGCAGAGTTTTGAAGACAAGGTGTGCATTGCATTATCTGTTGTAATTAGCATGATAAAGTTAATTCTTCCCCTTTTTTCCTATCTCCTGAAAGGAAGGGTAATCATGTAAAATGGTATTTCCGTACTTAATGGGGATTTTTTCTGGTTTAGAAACTGAGTTAAGAAGCTAAACTGAGTAAGAATTTTTGTATTATAAGTCAAAAAACTTAAACCAGTTCTCAGTAAGCTGAAAATCCACATGCAGACTACAATGGTGTTGAATTTCAGAAAACTGGAAAAATCAGAACATGCTTAATCATAATGTATTTTGTTTTGCAGCTTATTGATGCATTTGGACACAAGTCAAATATTAGTTTGGTGTTTGATTTTATGGAAACAGATCTAGAGGTAAGATTTTAAAAGATTTCTTTATTATTTCAGTATCTTAAGATGGTTTATGAAAGTGCTACTTTAACAGGCTTACATTTGCCGCTTTTAGAAAGGTGATTTTTATTATGTCAGTTGGTGAAGATCATGCCTTAAAAGTAGCTTGAGTAATTTCACTTTTTTTATGAGTTCTCATTTGATTTTAAATATTTGTCAGCATGATCTTAAAGGAACAAATTGTGTTTACTGTGTTAGTTTTCTGGAGCTCCAGTAAGAGTGTAGAACCTCTAGCACAGATCATTGCTTCTTGAATGCAATTGATAAGTGTGTTCATGTGTGATACTAAAATAGAGACGAGCTGGTAGTAAAATCACGTGCACTAAAATATATTTTCAAATGTAACAATGCTAGGTTATTGCAAGTCAGTAAGTTACAGATACAAGCTTGCTGAAGTTTAGATGACTGCAAGACTTGAAAAGGTTACATCAGGTTTTTGCTAATAGAAGTTAGCAATGAATAGACTTCTGGAGTGTTCATTCTGTTTACATAGTAGTTATGCAAAGTTTAGAGATGAAGAAGATCGGTGGACAAATTAATACTCCTGTACTGCATGATGCTGTGGTATGCAGTCGTTAAACTATATTGTGGTATCACTCGGGCTGCCTCTGAGACTGCTACCTGTTGTGATTAAGCATGTGCTGCATACATGAAATTTGTGCAGTCTTAGCTCTTCTGTAACTCAGCTTATGGAAGGCTATTACTGAACAGGACCAGTAGTATTAATAAACAAGCTTTGGGGTGTTTGCATTGAATTTTAATGTTAAAAATCAAAGAATGTAGAAAACTTAAGTAGATTTTTTAAAACACAGTAAAGTGGCCATACCCTCCGGTCCTTTTGGAAATAGGGGAAACAATTGTACTTAAAAAGATTCGTTGTTTAGGTTGCAAAGAGAAAGAAGGAATAAGTGGAAATGTAATTTCAAGTTTACAGACACGTTTGTCATTTGTATGCATACATCTTTGTCCTGGAAGTTTGGGCATCAACACTGAACTGAGATTAAATACTAAACTTCTGTTTCCCACATACTTTTTCATTGTCGGGTTATGCAAAGTTCACGTAAGCTATCTAGACCCCCCCATTTAAATTTCTGATCTCCAGAACTGACCTACCTTTCTGCAAAAAGGGTGGAATGGTAGAGAATATGTGACTGCCATTTTGAAGCCTGTCTTAAAGGCTGGAGTAACTCTTGAGCTGAAAGAATGGAAATAAGTTTACTTGTGTGCTGAGTTTTACTCTGAATAACACTTTGCAGGTTATTATAAAGGATACAAGTATTGTGTTGACACAGGCTCACATCAAAGCATATATGCTCATGACACTTCAAGGATTAGAATATTTACATCAGCATTGGATTCTGCACAGGGTAAGTATGTGCTAAATTGACAGCCTTCATCCTGCAACAGAAATCACATTGAGTGGATTTAGAGTTTAAAGCCCAATGAAGGTAGTTTTGGAATTCAGACATTCTCATTCCATAAGCATTCGTATTTGCTGTTTTGGAGACATAATAGCAGTACCAGAAATGTTAAGATTTACCGATGTGATTATGACTTTGATACTTATATAAAAGGTTCTCCAGTTAGATGTGACTTTTAATTATCACTGTAAACTGGATCTGCCTGGGATGGATTGGGCTTTTTTAATAGCAGCTGAATTCTTGAGGCTTTCTCCTTTTCTATCAGGTAGTGTCAAGGCTTTCTCTTTTTCCGGCTCTACCCTTGCCCTGATAAATAAGCTTGGGGCAAGAAGCAGGGAGGTGACACAGCCAGGGCAGCTGACCCAAGCTGTCCATAGGCATACTGCCTGCCATGTAATGCTTTGCTCAGTAGTAAAAACTGGGATAGAGGAAAAAGGGGCAATTTTGGTTTCCAAGCTGACTGGTGTTTGGAGACTGTGTATCACTCTCGTTTTAGGAGGTGATGAAATATTTCCATGGCCTTGCTTGTTTGCTTGGATTTTTAGTTCTTCACCTGTAAAACTGCCTTTATACTGCTCTTAGAGTTTTCTTGCTTTTGTTCTTCTCTTCCCTGTATTGCTGAAGGTGGTGGGTGGGATGGGAATTTAAAGAGCAAATGGCTGTGTTGATATTTTTCTGTTGGTCAGAGGTCAACTCACAATACACTACTGCTGTATTGAGCTATGTGACTTCTGTGATTTCTGCCATTATTTGAAGCACTGGCCCAGTCTTATTATTCAGTAGGCAGCTAAGCAGATAACTGCTATACCTGCAGAAAAGGTTAAACCTATCAAGATGCTTTTTCAAACTCTGCAGCTTAAATGTGTTAATATTCAAATGGGTCTGTCTTGCTATGATTTTCATATATGATGAAATACTTCTTTCCTGGGGATTTTAAATTTTTTTGCTCACAATGTAGATTTTAGGTTAGAATAAAATCTTCCATTTTACAATACTGTTATGACGTGTCTGCCAGGAGATTCATTATATGTCTGTTTTTATCAATACTGACAAATCTCTCTTTTTTCTGTACTTACAGGATCTTAAACCAAATAACTTGCTGCTAGATGAAAATGGAGTTTTAAAATTGGCTGACTTTGGCTTGGCAAAGTCTTTTGGAAGCCCAAATAGGGTTTATACTCACCAGGTAGTAACAAGGTAAGATACTCTATTTTGTTTCTTACACAGAGGTTGTTTAGTTGTTTTATAGGTGTTTCTTGAAATGTGTCATGTCAAATCTCCATATTCAGAGTGGCATCTGCTCATGTGATGTGGCAAGAGCTGCATAAAAAAACTACAAGGAAGCGTTGTTTAACGAAGTCTCCATAAGACCTGCTAGAGTATGTATCTATGAGGGTGGTTCTCATATGTGTCAAAATTATACTCTTTTGAAGTGTGTGGAAATAGTATGTATCTGCTTATAAGCCTGGATTTTGAAGCAAGACAACTGCTACTTTCTGCTAATCATGAGAACATAGAACCATTTTTGGAGCTGGTCACATTACCTCTTTTGAGACAAACACTTGAACCAATTATAATATTTATAAATTTTTTATGCCATGCTTATTTAAGATATGCTATGAAAAGTAGGGCTGCAATATGTGCAATGTTTTGCCTTCTGACTGCTGGTGCTAAAACTATTCAGGCAAATCTGGTTTAATCTTTATTCAAAAGACAGGAATTCTACAGTGTCAAATGCAGTGTCATTTCATTAAACTTGATTGTTCTTAGGCAGTGTGAGTAGTTGTTTCAAAACAGCAAGGCTCATTTTGCATAAAAGTAGTCTCTATGCTTAGGTCTGTTGATATGGAGATTGTTGGAAGATAGGAGGAATTCTGTCTCACTGTGTTTCATTCAACATAGAATTTTAAGAAAATTTCAGTTTACCTGTATTTTAAGAATTTTCTTCATTGCATGTCTGCAGTTCAATACTTGTAATCAGGGCAGTTGAAACTGCAGTTCATCTGTGGTTGTATGGTGAGATGTGCAAAAATTTGTTCATTCTTTTTCAAACAAAACACTTTGCAGAATACAGCTCTTCAATATCTGAAAAGTATATGGGCAGAATCCTTTTTTTAACTTTAGCATTGCTACAATATGTAGCATTTGATATGAGCAAAGCTAGGTAATTCTTCCAAAATGTGTTTTCTTTTCAGGTGGTACCGAGCCCCAGAACTATTGTTTGGGGCTAGAATGTATGGTGTTGGTGTTGATATGTGGGCTGTTGGTTGTATTCTAGCTGAATTGCTCCTCAGAGTAAGTATTGAAATGTAAGCATTCTGTATTTGCTCTTCCATTCACTACGACTTTTTATGGTCTTCTTCTTCCTTCTGAAAGCAGAAGGTGAGCACAGGCTTGAAGAAACTTTCCAAAAGCTTGTTAACTGTAATGAAAGTGGTTTTTTGGAATAGACTGAGGCTTCATAAACATCACAGGCATTGGAAGTCTTTAGAAATAGCTGAGTAAACACAGTCTTGCCTTGGGAGAGGTCAAGTAGGTAACTCTTGCAATTCACAGACACCTGTTTTAGTTCACTACCCTTCTAGAAATGTAACATCATAGATACATGCAGCCCCTTATACCCTGTTCCACAATTATTACCACCAGTACCTTAATTGTGGGTTTATTCGAAATGAATGGAAGACTAATGTTTTCCTAAACTGCGGTTTGTTGACAATACTGGAATGAAGCGGAACGTTAATATCAGGATAATCCTATGGCACTCCTCAGTGTGGTACACAAACATAATGGTCCTTGAGTATTTTCCACTGAAGTAGAATGTTTATTATGCAGCTCTGTGGGGAATACAATAAAGTGTGAAGGGAGCAGTGGAGGGCAGGGGTATAGACACAGCTGAAGGCATGAAGTATAATTTATCTTCTATGGCTAAGTGGCTTCTGCTTGGTTTCTGCACCTTTGAATGCTTTTGTGGCCGTATCTTAATCAGACTGGAGAACTTCCTGTGTGAAAACACCTTGAAAGAAACCTTCTGCCTTGATTGATCACACCAAATAGATGTGCTGGTTCAATTTGATTGGCAGTTCAGATATGGAAATGTACAGTGGCTTTTTAAGCAGGGCTGGTGATGGGTACATAAATATGCATTAGACCTGCTAAAGTTGAGTACATATAAACAAAGCTAGTAAGCCAATAATTCTTGAATTCAGTTGATTCTTTGGTTTGTCACAAAACAGTAAGTGTATTATGGTTCAGTTTTTATCACTGTGATGTTTTGAAATGTATGTGTCCTTTTTCAGGACAATGCAACTTCTGGGAGCTTTTTATGAAAGCACTTTATATTCAAGGGGCTTTCATGATGCCACAATTAATATGCTGTCTACGAGGGATATCCATTATGTTTTTTTCTGTCCTAATTAATTAAACACTGCCTCTAATTCTTCATAAATTTGCTTTGATCACCAAATTTCTTTTTACTTGCATTGTGTGCCTGATACGTGAGCTAGAAGTTGGTCTGGATAGATATCCCCTTTTCAGTCTTCTGCTTTATTTAAATAACATGTGACACTGATCAGTTTTCTATCCTAGTGAGTCTCTGCTCTTCCTCATGATTTCATTTCATAAGGTTGACTTGTGTAATCCAGTTATAATTCGCTTTAAATATATATAAAACCTGACTCCAGAGAACAGGTGGTGAAAAGATTGCCATGACCTTCTGACTTTAGGCTGACAACTGAGATATAAAACCTTTTCTGTGTTTAGTAAATTTCACATTAATATGGTTGTGGTGTAATCTTATGCTTAAGCTGTCTGCTGTCAAGTCAATGATACCAAGCCTGGGTTCAGGAAACCTGTAGAATTTGTTTGAGCATAAGTAGAATACCTCAAATATCCCTTGTACCTCTTCGTGGGGAGATGGTATACAGAGGATTTTTGCCTTGCAATTTTGAGGTATCACTCAAAGCTTCTTTCTAAAATTCAAGTTCAGAAGTTAATTCAATCAAATGCCATGTCCTTCTTCCAGGTTCCCTTTTTGCCTGGAGACTCTGATCTTGACCAGCTGACAAGGATATTTGAAACACTGGGCACTCCAACGGAAGAACAATGGCCTGTGAGTCTTTTTGTTTAATGGACTGACGTTGGTTTTACTTGACACTCTCTGTTTTAGCTTTTGAAATTAAATTGTTAAACTAGAATACTTGAATAGATTTTTTCAGAAGGCAGTTGCTTCATCTCACGAAGTAGCTGAGATTTGTTGTTTCTCTTGGCAAACCTCTGGTCAATGCCATCAACACTTCTTGATTTCCTTTCTGAGTGCGGTTTCCCATGGCTACTGATGCAAGACTATTGTTGCTGCTTAATGGTTTTGAGATGCTTGCTTAATTGGCATGCTTTAACCTGGAAGGCTTTAATCACTTACAGAAGTAGGAACCATTTATAGGGACCTAAGTTGGCCTTGGTAAATTAGAGTTTGGGATAGTAAGAAACACAGACCAACATCTTTAGGGATAAACAATTTGCCTCAACAATGATCCTGAAACAAATACAAATTAGTAGTAGAATTTTCTCTGAGATAATAGCAAATTCAGTAACAGCAGGCCGAACTGTCAGGTCTCACAATGACCTACCTAACCATGGTTATTAAACAGAGAGACAGGAAGTGGGACATAATGTCTGATAAGCAACTTGTACCAGCTGCCAGGCACAAGGAGTCCTGAATTCTCTTATCAGGCTGTTGTTGATTTGTGGAAACACTTGCTAGACTTGTTCACCTCTGCTCCCTTTCCATGCAGCTTTTCCATATTATAAAAGGTGCTGGAATGCTGTGGTATATGATGACAAAATGGAGCTGTAGCCAAATGGACAACTGCTGTGTGAGGCACTGCTAGCTCCCCACATTTGTGATATTTCTCCAGGATTCTAAATGGAACATATGAAGGTTTTTGCAATGACATTTCTGCTTCCTTTGGAGAGGAAGATTGGCTAACACAACAAAGACTGCATTCCTAAGTTGATTTCCAAATGCATACATTTTAATAATTGAAACTTTTACTATCAAGAATATAGCTGATTGAACCCATCTTTGACTTTGCGTTAATATTTTATTTTACTTAGACAAACTTGAAGTGTGACAACTAAGGCCTTAAATACTTAAAACACTACAAAAGCATTATGTTTGTGTAATTGTCTGTCACAGTTGTCTGTGTAATTTTCATGCTGGAATGTGAACACAATGGGATTGATTTCATACCTAGAGGACAAAAAAGGTATACACAGTTAATATTTTGTTTAACTTCTTGGTGCATGTTTTCCTTCCCTCCTCCCATTGTCCATATAAAGTTTCAGCTGTGCTTTTAAAATCAAAATGCACATGATGTTCAGCTAAATTTTATTAACATAGAGAAGGTGAAGACTGACTCTTCTATAAATATTTTCCCTCCCACCGTATCAGTTCACTAAAGGAAGTTTTATTTCATTTGTCTGACCCAGTCTAAAATTTTTTCATACTTCCTTAAGCAGTTTTTCCTTTTGGACTGGTCACAAGTAAAGCAAGGGAAAGACAGATCATTGGAGAAGTTGTTTCAGGATGTAACAGTTATTTTAAAAGGCTTTTATGACCTACTATTCCTATATTTGTTTTGTTTCAGTGACCAAGTATTAGCAATGTGTTCTGAAACCAGAAAAAGAGTTGCTTCTGGTAAAAGACAGCCGTATGAAGTTCCCTTTCTGTGAAAAGCTGAACTCTTTCTAGGGGAGAATCATACATTTAGTTTTTGGTCTTTGTAGGGGATGACAAGTCTTCCAGATTATGTCACATTTAAGCCTTTCCCTGGAATGCCACTTCAGCATATCTTCAGTGCAGCTGGTGATGATCTACTCAATCTTCTTCAAGGCTTATTCACGTTTAATCCTTGCACCAGAGTAACAGCTTCTCAGGTATAGTACAATTGGGTTATCTCCTAATGTTCATTAAACTACTTTTAATATCAGATAAATGTGTTTTGAAGCCAGTAAGCCAGCTTTGAAATGAACCATCACATGAATTACTAGAAACATAATTCCAGTGTTTTATAGAGAGGACTGTAAAAGGCATGGATCATCTCCATTCCTAGTGTAGAATCAAGGTCGACAACTAAAACGTGTATGAGCCACGACCTTCTGATAGTCATATTTGACATGCTAAATTCAGTCACCTAAAACTTGAAGGTTAAGTCTTAGCATAGTTTATCTTTCTCCCTGGATTTCAAAGGTTTTTCTCCTTACTTCATCTAGTCTCTTCTTCAATGTTTTTTAAACGTTTATGGTACTTTTTAAACATAAAATTCTGTGGTGACTAACCATCATTCTTATCCTTTTCCATGATACTTTCAATTTCACTACTCCCTGATGGGGAGAAATGAAGGACTTTGAAGATAAATCTTGCAGAATGTTTTAGTTTGCAATACAGATTTCTGTGATGAGGAAGATACATCAGTTGGCAGTTAGAAAACTATTTCTTTATGTATGTCACTTTACACTGATAGGGAAGCCCACAAGAAACAGCTGTCCCCTTAGGACCAGGACTCCGTCATTGCTGGTTAGATCTGAATCCAGGAGGTTAGTGCATGTGTTACGTATCTTTTTACTAGAAGACTTTTTCAGAGTAACAACATTCAGTGTAATTTTCCAGATAATCAGTTCTGCTATGCTTGAGACATCTCTGTGGTAGTTCATGAAGTATTGTAGGATAGTGATTTGAATATATTACTTTTCTAGTCTAAACCTTTCATGACAATTCAGTTTAAGACAAGAAACAACTTGTGCTTACTGTATTGGTTTCATTTATAGCTGACATTGAATATCTTGTAACTGGCATGAGTAATGATAGTACCTAAGAGGCAGCCACTTTTTGTTAACCACATCTCATACTTCCTAAAATTTAAAGTAAAGTATCTAGTTCCGCTACATGAAACCAATCTAGCTGACTAGTGTTTGTCTTCTGCTATAATACGAGTGATGTCTTTCTCACGGTTTACAGGATAGAAACAGCTAACAGGTAGTGTCCAGATCTTGAACCTGATCAAGACTTCAAAAATATTCCTTTAATTTTTCTTTATTCTTACATTCTTTTTTATCCTCATCTCATCTGATCTATCTAGTCAGAATGTAAGCTCTTCAGAGCTAGAAGCCACTTACACAAGACTACTTACAAAATCTTGTTCTGTCAGGATGTCTGAGCACTAGTTAAAAATAGGAATACACAATTGTCCCTTGCTTTACAGATCCACGTGGGATGGATAGTAATTGCGAACACAACCTTTATTTGCCCCAAGACCACTCTGTAGTATAAAATGTTCAAGTAATTTTAAGTCCCAGTTAAAAGTGCTTCACTTCATTCTCTTTATAAATGGCAGTTCAAACTAATTACTTGTTTCTTTTTCTTCGATTATCATTAAGGCATTGAAACAGAAGTATTTCAGTAACCGACCAGGGCCCACTCCAGGAAATCAGCTGCCAAGACCCAACTGTCCTGCAGAAGCTGCAAAGGAGCAACAAAATGCACTTTTAAATTTAAAAAGGAAAAGAACAGAAGGAATAGATCAAGGTAACTTCGTAGTATGTCACCAATTGTAAATAGGAGCTTTGTGCTCAGAGAGAATGGATGCTTCTAGTGTTTTAGAAGTAAAGCTCTCTAAATGAACTAATTCCCTTGGTACTGGCTGAAGCCCTTTAATGATATATGGTTTGGGGTCTTAGTTCTGTGTTCTAACAGAATTAGCTCAAAAATGGCTCTTCAATGATGCTTAGGAATCTATTAGAAGAGATAACCCTATTCCATTAATTTCTGTAATGGAGAGTGGTACTCCCCAGTAAATTATAGGCTATTATGATGAACCTTTTCTTTTCCTGACACATCTTACTCAGGTGGAAGTAATTTAACTTTGCACCACTTAAAAAGAGAGAGTCTGAAACACAGCATGAAATTCTATGTAATGACAGACTGGGGAGTGTAGATCAAATTCAGAGGAGAGATTTCTGCTCACTCTGTCTTAACATAAGGAAGTTAGCTATTAAGACCACTCTAGGTAAGGAGCACTAAGCAGACTTCCATGACCCACCTCCAGTCTTCCCCAGACAGTAGCATGTATTTCATATCTTTGTGGCACCAAAAGTCCTCAGGACTCAAGACCTGTATCTGGCACTTAATTTCTCAGGCCTTCTATTAGGGAAGTAAGTACTATTCTTAAAACTGGAGTTGGTCTGCTTAACAGCTGCAATATGCTGCAATATGCTGCAATATGCTGCACTATGCAGGTGATAGCTGTCAGATTAGTGTCAGCTCTTTGTTATTGCCAATATGAGACTCAGTATTAATATGAGTGATTTTTTTTTTTTAATGGAGCTACTCCCATGAAAGTATATTTTCTCATGAGTTCAGAGAGACATCTCCCTTATTAGGTTTCATCTTATATTTTAGGCACTTTGAATTGTTGTTTCTAAGTCTTCATCAAATTAGAAGTAAAATACATTCAGTTCATTACTTTAAGTTTTCAATCTTAGAAGAAAAATGTCATCAGCTGACTACTTGCACACTGTTTGCTGACCCCAATACCATGAGTCACCTGGCATGTGGGAACTTGTCAACTTACAATAGTGTAGGCAATTAATTTAAGCATTTTAGCTTCTTTTCCAAAGATCATGTGAGTGTTTGTGATAAGTGTTAGGGAGTATACACGCTAAAATACACCTGTTAACTAAAGCACAGGAGAAAGAGAGAAATGTTTCCTTGATTTCTTTGACTTAATAATTTGAATTCATGCATTTGACAATGGGCAGTTTCCAGAGCTGGATCAAGCTGGAACAATAATTGCTTTAACATTTTTCCAAAAGTCGCATCTTCAAAAAGAGGAAATCATGCTTCTGTATAAATGCTTGGAGTTTTGAGATTGGCTTTAAATGAGGCATTAAGGATGTCAGCATTACTTTTTGAGACCTTTGTGTATTGGTATGAGGAGCAATATAATTTCTACCAGCTGGAAATGGCAACATTATGTATTTTATAATGTGGATTTTCCATCATGTTCTGTTACTGCTTTTAGTTGGGCTGACAGAACCAGAAGGTTTCAAAGATAGTTCCTCTGATGCCAACAAATGTAAAGGAGAGAACCAATGCTAGAGCAAATCTGCTGCCCTGGATTTCATTTGCTATTCTTACATGGCATTACTATCTAAATTTAAAATCCTAATAGATTCGGAAGAATAATCCTTTGGTCTTGGTTTAAATAAAAATTTGAAGGATAACATTGCTATAGTGGTGAAAATGTGCAAATGTAATATATATAAAAAAAAAGTTGCATTCCCTGAAATTCTTAGAATGGCCTTGCAGCCTGCAGAGCACATTTCTTTTCCCTAGCCCAGCTGAGGTAGGACTCCAGAACTTGGCAGAATAGACTCACTGATGGGTATTCTCTTCAAAAATATTGGTGCCAGGAGCTGACTACTGGCATAAATATTCATGCCATCCCCATATGTGCTACTTTTCCATAAGAACAAGCCCCTATAGCCTGTGGGGTGTGTTCACCGAACTTAACTATTTCTTAGAAAACAGCCTCTGTTCTCAGGGGAAAACTACCACTAGATGCATGACTGCCTGTGAAAAGTATTAACCATGCATGCTTTGTATCTACTGCTACCACTTATTTCTGATAAGTGAGGTTTGTAGAGGCACTGATTCTATGATGATATAACTGCCCATCTCTTCTTTGTCACTTAACCAAAAGCAGCACTGCTTCCCCAGAGCACCCATTTCCCATCCTATTAATAAGCATTCTTACAGAGCTGTAGCGACACAAAACAGGGATTATAAAGGGTGGTACACTAAAGTTTTTCCTATGTTAATTCAACATAAGGAACCTAATATCAAAACTATTGGTCTGGAAAAACCAAAAACATTCTATTCATATTTAAGATTAAGAATTTGCCCTGGATTTGACAGCATGCAAGAAAAATCCTTAAGAGTGTGTGTGTGTGGTGGGACAGGTTTAAGCCTTAGAACAGCTTGCTTTTCTTTGGTTCCAAAGCATAATTAGGTGGTTAGCTTTTCATGCCAACAGTTGACTGGTTAGGTTTTTATATGAACAAAGAGAAATATTTACATATATCTTAAATGCAATTAAAACAGAATTTGTGACTTTTGGAAAACCATACTGATGGAAATGAACTCTGTCATAGATTTGTTAGAAAATGTCATCATATACGCCACTGTCATAAACAGCATGTAGCAGTTAAGAGTAGATGTATCTTGAGAATACCTTGAGAAGGGGGCTGGACCTCTATACTTTGCTAACAATGTGATTTACACTTTTCAGGATTACCAAAAAAACTGATTTTTTGATCACTGTGGATGGTGAATGAAAATGAGCGAAAATGCCCGAAGTCCTAGCCATGGATAAAATGCTCTAATAGTCACTGGATGGTTATTTTTTTATTTTATTATGTAAAATATTAATTTACTATTTCATTACTGACACAAAAGTTTCACTAACCCTTCTTTTTACAATAAAAGCGTTATTGAGAAACAAAGATTACTTTATCTGGTTTGCTGTCTTGTCCTTCAAGTTGTGCTCTGAGACAACTGTCAGAACTGCTTGCAGACTACAGATGAGCACAGACTAGTTTTGCAGAACCTCTGTGCTGAATCACATCCTATCCTGTACAGATATATATCCTAAGGGTGAAAACTACTGTGTTGGTTTGAAAGTAAAACCAGTGCGAGACTCCAAGTCAGTAATACAATTTAATAGGAGAAAAGAGAAAAAATAAAATACATGCAATAATATAAAAGAAACAACCACCAACACAGTCAGAAGTACAACCTGACATCCTGTCAGTCAGGGTGTTGGTAGCAGTCCCTATAAATGGTGGCTGCAGTCCTCCTGGATGACAGATGTGGTTCAGTTGAAGCAGTGCTCCTGTAGAAGGTGCAGTTTTCCTACGAAGATCCAGCGATGATGTGGAAAAGGTCCGACTTTCCTCTGGGATCCAGTAGAAAGGTCTGCCCTCGGGTCCCAAACCCCAGTTTCTTATCTAGGAGGTAGGAAAGGCTTGGCTCCTGCCCCTGGCTGGGGCATCTCCCAATGGGATGATGTAATCTTATCAGTCACACAATAGGACTTAATGGCCCATTAACAGAATATATCTTCAGGAGGAAGGATGGGTTGTGAAAAGATAACGATGATCATGCCCCGATCTTATCAGATGGCACATCAGCAGAGGATATTTACCACAGAGATAAGGATCACCACCCCTCCTACATTTTAACAGATGGTGATAGAATACACATTTTTGCATTGTACCCCAGGACAACTACAAATAGCATTTTCTTCTCACATGCAACTTAGATGACATGACTGTCTTCCAGATCTATAATAAAAATGTATCCCTGTAAGGAAAGGGATACAGAGGAATTTTTTTGTTCCAGTTAGTAGGCTCAAGTATGAGTTTGCATATGCTCTCTCAGCAGTTCATGCATTAAGACTTCTCCAAAGACACATCCACTACCATGAAAACAGTATAAAGTGCAGATTGAATGTGAATTGTTTGGAGGGTTTTTTTTCCTATTCCAATCTTGCAGAAGATGTTACTTGAGAACATAGAAATACTGTTTCCTTCAAAGCCTTGAAGATTGCCCTGAGAGACAGAGGAGGAAGATCCAGCTGGGGAAACTATACTATGCTAGTCTTTCTATCAGCCTGTCTGTAGAACAATCTGTAGTGGACTCAGCTTTGCCTGAATTCTAGCATGGAGAGGTAGCAAAGTTTCTGCTGGGTAACCAAACTTCTGCAGTGGAGAGAAGCAAGCTTATATATGATGTTACTGTATCTTACCTCTGTGCCCACTGCTGTTGTACAGTGAATCTCAGGGATACCTGCTGAGCCATTGTCATCTTTCTGCCTTTGAACCACATTCAACATTCTCTTTTCTAATTTTGCAGCAATTGCAGTAGTACAAGACTTTGAGGCTTGTGGAGGAACAGCAACCATCCTCTTGCTCGTGCGTTCCTTCATTTTGCTGCTACTTGAGCTAATGTAAAGTATAAGGCCTCGTAAGGGAGAAGAGTTAGTATTTTACCAGTAGCCTAGTGTGTTCTGTATTGGTTGTTGGCAGTTGAGAAATAAACAGATTTCCTAAGATCTAATTGACAGTGTAGAGAAAAGTTTTATCCATTGGCATTAGTTGTATAACTTTTTATTGTCTGTTTAATCAAACATCACCCTCCTCATTGCAGGCTAGAGGATTAAGATAACTACAGTCCTGCTTCTCATTGGCACAGGTTCCAAAATACATCAGTCTGAAGAGGGAAGAAGGATTTAGGAGTACTGTAAACTTTTTTGCATTTTATTATCTAGTGTAACTTTCTAACTGGTTCTAAAAGCCTGGAAACCTTCAGCGCTTTAAACAGATATAGTCACTGAAAAATGCAGTATCCCTGCTGCCCGAAACCCCAAGTAAAACACAAACTAACAGTGTCAGTTTATGCGGTGCTTTATTCAGGGCCCAGGGACCTGCGGACTCGCGTCCCAAGTCAGGATCCCACTGGTTCCCTTTTTAGAGGGTTTTTTATACCCTTTTTACAAATGGTTTATGTGCAGAAGTACACATTCTTCTATAGATACCTTCACCTTGTAGATAGCATTTTGTGTCATAAACCTTACATGGTTGCTTATCTTAGGACTATAGTGTTCTCCCCCTCAATCTCTCTCTTACGCCACTGCCCACCACCAGTACTTTATTTATGTTTATACTTTAACCTTATCACTAACGGTTCTGCATGCTCTCAGCACAGCACATTCCTAAGTTAGTTTCCCAGGGCCTACTCTGGGAACTGCAGTCTTCAAGCCTTAGCATTACTACTACTATTATGGTTTATACACTTTATATTCTAATATTCAGGATTTCTAGTCCATACGGTAACATCCCTGCTATTGGGTATAACGTGGTTTGCACAACAGTGACAATCTTAAGTATTTCGTCAGTTTGGCTTTGGGAAAGAAACACAGTTTCTTTCTTGTAAAAAAGCTGTATCTGTCTAGACAATATCCTTCCCTGAAGGAAACCTTTCGCCCTAGAACATGTAGCAATCCTCTAAGCTCCTACTGGCAAAAGTTGTAGAGTAGGTATCAAATTAGATGGGCAGTCAGTAAATTAATGTACAGAGTGTGGTTACTGTGCTCTGTAAGAGTGGGCTTGAAGTGTGATGTGCTAAGGCCTGAGCAGCAGTCCTCAGCTAGAGCTGACTTACAAGATGAATCCTGGGCATTAGGTGACTAACACTACCAGTATTGTTTAGCTAAAAACAAATGACTGAGATCTTTATGCCAGCTGTTTATCGCCCTACTGGTTGCTTTAGAAACCTTCACATAACCTTGTGCAATTATCTGCAAGAAATGTATCATTTTAAGGAATTTTCCCAACCGGTATTAATAGAGGTTTATTTGTAGGGTGTTTTAGGGAAAACCCTCCTAGCCAAAACCTGGCCTCTGGCCACGCCCTGACCTCCAGCTGGATGGGAAGTATGCCATCAGACCCAGATGCTTCTGCACTACAAATATAATCAAGACACTTTGACTTGCTGATTTGGGCATATAAAAGCTGGACCCACTTTCAGGGTGAATTTGGGGATTTCATCTACAAGTGGATGCACTGCATAGGATTTTCCCAATTGCCAGGAAGGGATCTCCAGGCCTTCACTGCGAAATGGGCTTCCCCAGCAATTTCATACTCTGGATGATGGTAAAGTATTTAGCTAATCAATGATATATCTTTCTAAATCATTGTCCTTTCTCTTGTGTGGTAATGATTAGGTGCATTACCTTGCTTATTTTTGCATTTTGCTAAAGCTGAGCACATAGTAAGCTTTACTGTTTTATTGAAAGTATCATTTTACTTTTGTGTTACCTTAATTCTCTCAGTAAAATAAGACTGTTTTTTCATTGGTGTCTGTGTCCTTTAAATTGCCCCCATCAACTGGCAAAACAAAGTGAGAGGGTATTTTGTGACCAAGACTATTGTCTTGTATGCATGCATGCCACAGCAGATGCTCACAAAGTACCATTTTTTATATAATAGAAGTTCAAGACCTGTTTCCCTCCAGCTCCCATGCAGAAATTTGGACAATGCTCTGTATGTACAATTGGGCCCTGTTCTATACAATGACTGTGTGCAGTAAGTCTTGTTCTCAGTTGAGTTCAGCTGAATTGTTTCAGTTCAATGGAACTGAGTAAAGCTACCTGAGTGAGGGACTAAAACAGCCTTGCTCTTAGGGATAGTGTACACAAATAAAATGTATGTGCATCACAGAGTAAAATAAGATTAGCAATAAGCCCAACATTCTTTTCTTCATCTTAGGCTTTCAGATGGTTTCATTTAACTTTCATGACAGGTCAGAACTCTGGAAGAAATATTTGGGACTTGGGGTGAGTATAATATGCAGTCACACAATTAGTCAACTAAATAGTAATTTGTAAGCTTTTTATGTTAATCATGCTTTAGCATTGACAGTCTGTCTCTAGTCACACCAACTTACTGAATATGCAGCTGCTGCAATCTATTTGGCTTCTGTTCAGAACCACAACAATCAAGCACAGTTTGTCTGGAGAATGCAATGTGCATGCTTGTGCAAAACTCTCAGTTTTGCACCTGAGCAGACAGGAACGTAATATAAATGCCTTTTCCCTTGGCTTGAGACATTTCTTCTGCCTTTACCATCTTTTTATCATGAGTTACTGCTGTTTCTTCCTGAAAGGTTAATTCTCCTATTGCAAACGTGATGGCTTTTACCTCAAGACTTGATGGAATTTGAATGACTTCTATGCATTTTACTGGTATGGTTTATGATTAGAACTGGAATATTGTTTTCTTTTTCCACTTCGCTGCCACAATAAATGTAGCAAAACTCATTATATGAGCACACCATGCGGAAAAGTGCTCTCTGTTTTAAACCAAATTGATTTCCTTTTCTTGTAGATGCCAGGATTACTTGTGGTGACGTGGAGAACAAGGACTGCTAGCTATCACATCCTCCTCTGTCTCCTTGGTTCTTGATTAATGCCAGTGCTGATCCCAGAAGCCTTTTTGTTTCAGCAAAGAAGGTTCAGAGTTGAGTTGTAGCGTACAGTTACTGTTTTGCATTTTTGGTATGTCATATGGCCTTGATGTGCTCCAGGCAGCACTGCCAATTCTTTGTTTTTACCAGTCATTCTTGGGTTTTGTTACTGTTCTTGTTCTCTTGAATTACTGCATGTGCACTGCTCACTTAGCCATTTCTTCTCATGCACAAATGTTTATGCTCCATGTGCTCCAGTGTAATGATTCTTTTACAGAGCAGTTTCACCTGTGGCCTTTTAATACTGCAAGAGAAGGAAGGGGTTATTACAAAAAAGGCTATCACTGGGTCTATTTTTCTTTTAATCCCTCTCCTTCCCCTTGCATTTTATACTCAGGGTATGTCAGCTTTGTTTCTGAGCTAAGCTGTTTTCTCTGTAAGCCTGTAATAAAATTACAGGATAAACCATGGATATGTCTGCATATGGTTTATCAAGTTGAGACAGAAAAACTTCTCAGAGAACTAATCTAAGTGCTTTGAACCCTTTTGGCAGTCTGTATTTTGACATACATCTTGCTGGTATCCAGTAGTGTGAATGCCTCAGTAAAAGACGTGCACAGCTGCAGTCTCTTTTGGCTGCAAAACAGGACTGCCTAGGAAAACCTTCTGTTGATCCTAATCTTCCTGAAGACCTTCTGGGACTTAGACTGACTCTTCCTGTAGCCCACCACTACGAGGAATATTCCTGAAGCAGCTCTGGTCTTGCTAGTGAGAGAACTATTTGGCCAAACTTTTTTCATCACATAATGCCGATTTCTCATTTTCAGGTTTTCCAAAGTACAGCTTTGATGCTATTGAACTGGACTCATATCAGCTCTGTTTCAGTCTGGTATTTCCAATCTTTTCGTCTTGGCAACTTATTCAAGAATGTTCTATTTATTTCTTTTTAAAAACTCCTTTCAAATAAAGGGACAGGCTGGGGGGAAGGGTTCTGTCTCTTCCTTCCAAAGAATGAAATCCATGGACTGCAGGTCCTGCATAAGGTCTTGCTGTGTGGACAGTACAGAGGCCATTAGCACTGTAACCACTTCTTATTCTGCTGGCTCAAATTGTGCCCTGAAAGCTTCATAGTGACGGTATTCATTACTGTGATATGAGTAGAATGATCTGCAGAGATGGAAGAAGGAGAGGAGGCACTTTACTCTTAATTAGAATGCATTACTGTTGTGTAGTTTATTGCCTACCACGGGAGATTTGTTCCTTTGGCACTTACAGTTACTCTAAACTAATTTATACAACAGGTATATATATCAAAGCTATGTGCTTTGATTTGGGGAAATCTCCACTTTCGGCCACGGTGTTAGGCAAATACACTCAAAGAATACTTATGCTGTCCTGTATAGACTTGTCATCTGTGAATTAGTTTTTATTTTTTAAAGAAAACATTCACTATCAAAATTAACAGATAATTAACAGTTATTGCAATCTGCCAGTCCTGAGGAAGTCTGCTACTGTGTTAACAAATGTAAAACTGTCCTTTTCTTGCTACTCCAAATTTACCTGTAAGTTCAGGAACTTCCTCTGGTGTTCTCACATCCTGAAGAAGTCAACAGTCCAGAAAGTGCCGCCAGGTTTTTCATCTTTATATATGGTGGTACAAACTGATTTTAGTCTATTAGAGTTAATTGCAGGAGTTGAAATTCTGATTTAGAACCATCTCAGCTTTTCCTACTGCTAGAGGTTGTTGTGTGTCAGAGAAATAAGGCAGATGGTCAGATATGCTAACAACTGATCTTAACCTAGTGCTTTCTTGGCTCTCTGAGGGTCATCACTCTTCAAGCTTCAAGTTGTAAGGATGGAGAACCAGGTCGACTATCAGCCTGAGCCTATTTAACCTCATATTCTTGTAGAGCTGCTTTAATAAGACCCTTTATATTGACCTTATCTGGTAACTTGGGGATATCAGGCTTCTGTTCTTCCATCTGCCACTCATTAAGTTCATAAGACTCAATGCCTCCCAGTCAGCACCAGACTCCCTGCTGCTGGCTGGTTACCTGAGTGTCTGAAATGTGAAATATGTGGGGGTACACTGCTGTCTCATTTTCTCCTAGCACACTGTTTCCTCAGCATCACCTAAGTTAAACATCCCTGACGCTTGTTTCTAAGGTAAAAGTATTAGTTGTGATTGGAAATCTGAGACATCATGTAACGAAATTCTGAGTAAGAAAGGAATGCTGTACTGCATCCACTGGCAGGGGGCTAGAAGGAACAACATTTTTAAGTGGCATTTCATGGCATTGTGCTAAAAAGGGGCAATGAAGAGCATGCAAATGCAACACTGGGGAGTTCAGTGCAAACCTGTGTAATACCACACTTCTGTGCTTCACTTACAAAAATTAACCTCCTCAGAAAGGATGCATTTCCTTACTAGACAATGCAGATCTTAATCCATTCTAAATTAACATTGGAGTGGAAAAACAGCTAAGCAATCAGTTTATAAAACTATCAATCTCAAAACCCAAGGTTTTTAAAGCAATTTTGCCTGGAAATATCAGCCTTGTGGGTTTTATAAAACTAAATTCTTCAAATGCTATGTAATACTTACTTTCAAGTCCAGCAAGTTTCATTTTACCAGAATCTAACCAAATTTGAATACTTAAATGCATGGGTAATTTTTTAGAAATCAATAACTGCTACCAGTTATTTTTTAAAGATTTTGTGTGTGCGTGTGAATTACAACACACTAATAAAGTTACAGAGGAAGATACCACCATTTAGCATTATGACCAACCCATTGTTCTGAAAGGGGCAGTTACATTTGTGTGTCAGGGCCCACATGCACTGATAGTCTCTGTGATCACTCCCCCTCAGGGATTTATAGTTGCAGGCTGCTCTTGCCTTGCACTGGCAGATCCCTGGGTGTTCATGTTGCTGTTGTGGCTGCTTGCTGTGCCTCCCCAACCTCCACACACAGTCATAAGGGTGATAATCCAGTCATAGCAGTAACAAGGATATTCCAACTTTCTTTCTGTCAGGCCCACAGCTTGGACATACTGTGCTGTTCAAGCTGCTTCTGGCGTGATTCCTAGGGTACACTGGCTTTTGGAAGATGTCCAAAGGCCAGGGCTTCTGGAAAGCCTTGGCTACCTACAAGAATGTGGGGAGATGTGGTCCATAATCCAGATGCTGGCTCACGCTTAGGAACAAATGGAGAAAGCCACAACTTTATTATGGTCTTTGGCCACCTAGACTGCATGATGTAGATGATCTTGCAGTGACACACAAGTAAAACTACAGGTGATAAGTTACTTCTGCTGTCTGATCACATCTCTGCACAGTGATTCCCTATACTGGGATATCTTTTCCATGGGAAATAACTGTAGCGAACTGCAAGGTCATTCATTGGCTGTGTCAGAACTCCAGTTAGGAATCTAAGTTGTGGTTTCCAGAACATGTGCGTGCACATGTATAGACATTTCTCCTCCTTCTCATAACCAAGTTTTTGCCTGCTTTCTTAACTACTAGGCTCAAGCAAAATACGCATTTTCTTAAAAAGCAATTTCAAGCCTTTTTTGTTTCAATAGGCATACAAATGCTAAATTTACAGAAGTGACCACCAAAACATGTAACAATTTGGTTTTGTTTTCTTTCTTCTTGCATTTACATATGGAAAAAATTTGCCACATTTAATTTCACCTGAAAAACAGCCAAGCGGTCTATTTCTCCTTCTCATTAAGTGCAGACATTTTGTGCTCTTCATTTTACCAAACTATTTAATTACTGAAGAAACTTGAAATTACATAACATTGAAAGCATCATTCTGAATTGCAGCTTTATTTCAGAAAATGAGAACAAAACAATGCAATTCCTAATATTCTTATCCTAAAATACACTAGGCTAGTTCATATTGAGGAAGCAGATAGTCTTTGAACATTCCTGGTAAGTTATGATTTCCCTATGCTATGCCAAAAAGCTTTCTGCTTCACCACAAACATCTTTTGAGTTCTGTGTAGAAGTAGTAATACTGCATTCTTCTCAAGGTGAAGGAGGATGGTGAGAACCTCTGCTTCTGTAAGAATAATCCATGTAGAAATGAGTGGGGGAAGAGTGAGGTGGATACGTGTAAAGGTGCAACACATGCAAGTGAAACTCTGGTTGGTATCTGAGGGTAATAACACCTGTCCCAGTGATCTGAGCAAAGCTGATGTGCCAGAGCTCACTAGTATGTCTAAAAATAGGTTGGTTATTTTTGTGGGCTCCCTAAAGGTGCCTGAAAGTGACATGTTTCAGGTTCTGCTGCTCCAACTGCACACATTCTGGTGAGGAGAATGGTTTGCTCCCAGGGCACAAGTGGCTTCTGACCAGGGGTTTTCCTGAGAATTGCCCCATGGTTACAACTTCTAACCCAGTGCTTTCCTTCCTTCTTTGTTCCCTGGCACCTGAATGGAGATCAGAGTTTTAAGTTAGTTCTTGGGTACTCCTTGGCTGTCTTCTGTCCTGTGGGAACACTCCTTGCCTCCATTCTCCCTGACTTACTAGAACTGCATAACATTCCCTATACAAAACAAAACCAAAGCATCTTGCCTTTCCCTAGTGATGCTGTCACTTGAAAGCCCTAAATCAGAATTAGCATCTCTTCAAAGAGGCCCCCTGCCAAAAGGAAGATTTTGAGGCAGGAATAACTACTGGTTGAAGATTTCTGCCCAGTAAATCACATCAGCCTTCTCTCATTTCAGAATGTGTATTTGATGGATAAACCTTATTCTAAATGTACTGATAGTCTGAGAGTGACTATTCTTTCTATGTAGTAACATCTGCACATTGCTTTGCTATTAGTCTGCATAGTGTTTGCCAGCAACACAGCAGGGAAGTTCAAGCCTTTCTGGTGATGAATGTTTTACTGAAAAAGCCAAGGCACACATCCCAGAGCTCAAGGGTACTCTAACTGATTGGAAAGCCATTACAGAGCTCTGCTGTTTTCTTCAGTGCAGAGGCTGGGTTTGTTCATAATGGCACTGGCTGGCATAAATAGACCTGCACAGAGCAGTGAATTAATGGTGCTCTCCATGCAGTGAATGCTTGTTGCTATCGCAGACATGCTGATGTGTGGTACAGCCCCTTTTACTCTTCCACTATGCCCACATATCACCTTCACCAGTCTCTCTGGTAAGACAGTTTCATTTTTAAATTAAACCTCAGATTCTCCTCCATGTTTTGAGTTGGTTTTGCAGATGTGGAAATTAAGCAAAGCCTGATCAGACAGCTTCTTGCAATTGTATAAGAAGTCTGGAAGAGAAATAGAAGATGATCACAGTTCTGCTGAGTTCTCACTGTGCTGTTATCCTTGTGTACCCATGTCTTAACCACATTCTTTGGGAAGCTGACTGTGTTTCAAAGTTAAACACATCAGTGTCTTTCCACTGCCTGATTGCTGGTCATGCTGCTTTCCTGTTGTTCATTATTGAGTCTGGGGGAAAGGAGCTATAAATCAGAGAAGATTTGGCTGATGCTCCTGCTTTGTACAAGCAGTAAAGGTCCCAACCTCAGGTGAAGACTCCTGAAGCCGGGACTGGGGTTGGAGGCCACAGTGCCTGAACTGTGCTAGGGTCCTCTCAGATGCCCACAAACTGGTGTCCTTTGCAGTTTAATAACCGTCTGGTTGACAGAATTAATCTTGTAAGAGTGGTAAATACCTTGTCTCTAGCTAAGTATATGCAGCTTTTGGAACAGCATTAAAAACAAAGTACATATCTGGTTTTTTATTAATTGTTATGGTAACTGGTCTCTTCAGTCCCTAGTATAACACCAAGTTATGTAATGCTGATTCATCATATGATCCACTTTCTGAAGCATCAACTCTGCTTGTTTGCGTATATGAGGAAAGAGGAAGGAGTTTTACATCCTGCAATCCACCCCAGTTTCCTTGGTAGGTGTTATTACATTATCTACACCCCAATTCAGGCTAATAGCTTTTAGTTGCACTGAACTCCTAAACTAAGATCAGTTAGGACTAGAAATAGAAATTAAAATAGTTATATCACATATTACAGCTTGCACACACACACACATGCAGAAGGACACAAAGCAGTCAAGACTAGGGAATCTTCCATAATTAATTTCTACTTTTCATAGCTTTGCAGTAGTAATTCCTATCTGTGCAGAAAACTCATTGAGACAGAGAATTGAAAAGTAAGGAATAGTTCATCAAAAACTAAAGCAATGAGGAATGCCTGATATTTACAATGTTTGCAAAAATCAGGAGGAGAGGCAGACTGCTTTATGATAAATGGAGCCAGGACTTGCAAACAGGGTGCGGAGTACAAGGCTACCAGTGATAAGTGATAAATCCAAAACCCTAAACCAGCAAGAACTAATCTCAAGGTCTGGAATGTGCCCAAACAGCTAAGACGCATGGTCCAAAGAGAAAGTTAAAAAGTTCAAGTGCGATGAAGCGTTTGGAAGCCTTCATCAGAGACCACCGACGACCCCTGAATTGAGGAGGCGCAAGCGCAAGAGGATTTTTGGTTCATTTGAATACGAAGCGAGAGTAGGCAAGGCTAGGACATAAATATGTATTAGGTGTATTGTGTAATCCTAGTGTGATAAATGTGATTCGTGCTAATTAAATTGTAACTATATTAGCAAAATTGTATTTAGATCAATAGAAGACAATTGTTACCGAGTGAAAGGGGGGGAGATGGGTGAGACAGGACAAAAGACATCTTCCAGATGTTGGGAGTCGAAGAAGAAGGTTGGAAGAAAGTCAGATAAGAATAGTAGAAGGACGTAGGTCTGATAAGCAGCATCTAGAAATACAGCTTCAACCTTGAAATGGGCAAAAATGGAATGATTCCAAGCATGGGACTTAATTAGAGTCATGTTATGGAAAACATCTGCTCAGTCACACAGGGCGCCTGCGCTACCTGCAGGTCACACCTCGGTCACCGATGAAGATGATGAGCCTTCACCGGAAATAAGACCCTCAAAAGGATAAGAGACCCCCTAACCCATTAGTAGAGCACGCGCCGTGCAGTATAGTTACGTAGATTTTAGGAATAGAAACTAGGAGGAGCTTTCTTGAAACTTTTGTAGCCTATAGTATATAAGTGGGATTGTTAGCCCAAATGCTTTGGTACGAGAGGAAGGGCAGGCCCCTCCCCGTACCCCCGGTCGGTTTTGCTTATGCTTTATACGAACCTCAATTATACTAAAACACTTACTCTCAAATTTTATCCATCCCAAATTATACAACTTTAATACTTTACTTGGATTGTATTCAGTTTCAATAATTTTTGTAATCATCTTTAATACTTTTGATTCATTTATAATTGTTACTATTAAAAATTTGTTGTTACTTTTAATCTTTGTTGTTTGATTAATTGGAAAAATAGAAGACCATTCATAACACTAGGCTTTTAGGAAATAAATAGAGCAGTAGTTTGAAGTTTCAAGGTGCATGCTTTGGGAGGAATTATCCCCGTGCACCTCAGCGCTGAATAAGTGCATACCTACTTTATAACTCTCTACGGGTTATAGAGTTTTCCGCGTATCATCATGTCGCTACAGGTTAGTGTCCGCAAAGGAGACAGAGGAGTCCTGTGAAAGTACAGGCTTTCCCATCCATCTGCAACACATCTCTCTAATATGTAGCCCTCCTGTACAGCATACATGATCATTAAAATTAGCTTTAAGCCTGCCATGGGCAGAGAACGTAATATTCATACTCTGTTAAGTCGTTGTTTTTCTTTACAAAGTTCAGGAGTTTAGCACAACCTTGGCTGAGCAGCAGTCTGTGTCAGCTAGTAAAGCTTTCTAAAATTAATGAGTTCTCTCGTTATTTCCTTGTCTACAAATCTCTGGCCTTATCTACAAGCAGATTCACACAGTATGTTTGTAAAGACACATTCATCTGATATGATGACGCCTGTCATATCTGAATTCGGCTTTGCAAGTTCCTATCGTCTCATGGGAAACCGAGAAATCCCTGGCTATTGCCTAGTACTGCGCATGATCCTTAGCGACTGAGGCTGGAGAATGTATTTTGGAAACACCGAGGAAAGCTCTCAGCTCCTGTTAGGGAAGCACGGCCTTACAGCTGTCCTGTTGGAACAAACTTGGCTTTTCCACGCAGGAACGGGCTTATGTGCTGGCCGTGCGATGCGGCAAAGCAGTTTGCACCTGGTTTGGTGCGCTGCAGTGTTAAACTTCAATTTAGTACCCGGCTTCGTAAGAGCCTCATGTTTAAATGCCCTATTCACTGTATTTATTAGATTCCAGCCACTCAAAAAAGGTGTTTTAGTCAGTATATTAGCCGGCAAGTGGTCTCAGCAGCGTCCTTGCGAGCAGGACAGCCTGCCGAGGACGGCCCCGCTCGGATCCACGGCAGCTGCCGCCGCTCCCGCTGACTCGGGGATGGAGCTCAGCAAAGCTCACACGCGGGCTGACGACAGCGGAAGCCGGGCTGCAGGGCCGGGCCGGGCCGGCAGCCGGGCAGAGGCGGTGCCGCTCCGCCCGCGGCGCCCCGCGCTGTCCTGCCCAGCCCAGGACGTCCCGGCCCTGCCCAGCCCGGGACATCCCAGCCCTGCGCGCTCCTGCACGCGGGAGCAGCGAAGGAGCCGCGCCGGCCCGCTCCGCCAGCATGTCCGCCCGCTGCTGCGCCGGCCAGGTAGGGTCGGGGGCGCGGGCAGCGCGGCAGGTGTGCGGGCGGACATTCCCGGGCACGGCGCGGGGGGCCCGCCCGAGGGCTCCGCGGCTGGCGGGGAGCGGGGTCCGGGGAGCGGGGGCCGGCTGGGCAGGGCCCGGGGCGGTGGGCGCTGTCCGCGGGAGCGGGGGCCGGCTGGGCAGGGGCCGCGCCGTCCCTGCGCTGCCCCGCGGCTCGGCGGGCTCCGGGCCGGGCTGCGCGCCGCGCTCCCCGGGCCGTCGGCGCGGTAGAGGATAAGCAGCTCTCGCAGCGAGCGGGGATGCCTGTCCGGGCTCTCCGAGTGCCCACGGTGGTGTTGCTGCCAGTTTCCTGGGTGGATTCCTCTCGCCTTTCGGGAGAGAGGCTGGACGCAGGCTGTCCCTCGAGGTGCGTGCGGTCCGGCCGGAGCTCACCGGCGCCCGCAGTAGGGCGGCGGCATGAGAGGGCAGGCGCCGACATGGAGAGAGGCCTTCCCAAAGCCCTGAACGGCAAGGTGCAATTCCCAAAAGGGCAACAGACCCTTTAGAGCTGCGAGAGGCGGCTGGGTAGTAGCCACTGGCTGCAGGTGGTGGGGAGATGATATAAGAACTGGAATGGTTTTAACTAATCTCGTAGCCACTGGCTGCCTATCAGTCCTCAGACCCTTACACAAACTGCTTCAAATTCGGCTTGTGGAAGGTTTCGGCATATTCAGGTGCTGGCAGGGGAAGTGAGAGATGAGAGCGAGTGGCGATGGAGGACAGTGCAGGACCTACCCTGTTCAGTATCCATGGGGTGGGGATTCAGTACTCTTCATCTTACAATGGTGCACCTGTTTTCCTATTTAAATCAATTCCATAGATGAAGATCATGACTTGGAGGAGATAGGCAGTAGTGGGGCCCTTTCCAGATCTTCTCCTTGGTCGCACTGAAGGGAAGTACTCCTCTTCCTAATAGTTGTCTCTCTGATGTGATGTTAGTCATCTTCTCCAGGCGCTTTATTTTTGTGCTTTGTTTTCACTAATCTCTGTTTCTGCAGTAGAAACCGTTTACTACTTTTGTCTGCAACAGACTAGCCAGCGAGCTTATTCCTATTGTTTTACATATTTAAACACCTTATGGTCCTAATTCTATTGATATTTCTTTTCCTTTGCTCACTCTGCCCACTCTTAGAATATAATTATTCTCTTGCTCTTGTGTGATTTTTCCTGGGAAAAATCTTACATCTTTCCTGTAGTTTGAAATCCTGGGCTAGATTGGATCTTTTGTCTGTGGTTCTTTCAATCTTCAGTAGGACAGGAGGGTTACTGAGCATGCATCCACTTGCTTACCCTCTGGGAGCTGCCCTGAGCCTCTCCACAGAGTCCTGTGGACCTGGGGGACAGCAGTAACTACATTTGCTAATATTCTTCTTAATGCGGGCCTTCTTGACTGCTGCTTCATAACCATTTTGGCAGCTTGTGAAACGCGTTGTGGAGCAGCTCAAAGTGCAGTTAGTAGGTGCTGTTACTACAGTGGTTCGTGGCTTTTTGCATTTTCGTTGTGCTTTTTTTTGGTGTAGCTCCTGGAGAAGTAACTTAAATTACCAAGAGGATGAAGCTGTTGTGATGGTCAGTGGTGAATGGCTTTAGCATGCACAACCTTTGAGAGATTCTTAAAGCCTCTGTCCCTACCCCACGTAGTAATCCTTGACAGTAATGTGTTTCATTGTCACTTTGGAGTCTGTAAATAAAATGAACTCCTTAGTGTTGTTGAAGATGGAAGTGGAAGCTTTAAGGTGGATGTAATCATAGTGCCAGAAATCCCTAGGGAGATTTATTCTGCTGGCTCAAGGACTACTTTTGATGTAAGACTAATCTATGCTAGATATGACATACTGCTGGAGTTATACCAGCAAACATAGTGAGGATAACCTTTTTATAGGCTAAGATAATAAACAGCATAAACCATATTTCAATAGGATGCAGTGTCATATTTTTAAAATGGAAAATGGTCTTTGCCTTTTTTACTTGATTTATTCCAACCTCGATGAGGGCATGTTTGTATAACCTGATTAATACACAAGAAAAATAAAAGGGATAGAAGTTCTTCATTCTGTCTCATCCAAGCTTCCTCAGGCATTTTGTGGGTACTGTTAATCAAGCTGAAAAATCAAGAAGGAATTTGGCCTTTCCTTCAATATTTCCTTGAAGACGAAGTTAACCCTGTTCAGAAAGAGAGATTAAGTGCTTGAGGAAAGATGAAACTTTTATAAGAGTTGTACAAAACAACTCTCATGTTAGGTGCTTGATTTTTTCCTAAAATACAGTATTTTAATGTGCTTGATGTCCTGTAGCGTGAGGATTTTTTGTGGCAAGTATTTTTGCCTTGTTTATGTCTTATGCATGCCTCTGTCTGTGGATCTGCTTTCCTCGAACTGACAGAGGACTTTGGTATTGTCTTTCTGAGCTATTTAAGTCCAATTGTTGTTTGTGTCTAATTGCGGTTTGTCTGTAGCTGATACCAAAATTTTGTTGTGAGTAACACGACAATTAATTTTCACTCAAAAAAATTTTCGTGGTATGAAGTAGATGATGAATGATTGGTAGTTTTTTTTGAGTCAAACCATGCTAGACGTCTAGTTGATGGTGCCTGTCAGAATGAATGCATTCAGGTTTTGCAGCCCGGATTCCTGTTGTTACAGGATATAGCGGCAAGCTGCCAGACTTCAGTGTACTTCGGTTATGCTGATTTTGCATTTGCAAAATTATTTAGAATTATCTTAATGGACATTACTGTGTGACTTGCATCCTTGCCAAGTAGACTCTAGAAACTTTCTTTGAAGGAATTTGGCCATTTATAAACTTTAATTTCTGCATTTGTTTTTTACTGGGCAATGTACAACCTTACTTTGAAGACAATTGTGATATTTAGGTTTCTGAGCTGTAATAAGCTTGCTAAATGTTTCTTTTGCTCATGTCTCATTGATAGACCTATTTTGAGAATGCATTGAGAATACAGTTTGGCTTGGGCCTCAGCAGTGCTTTTGATTACATAAAAACTCTGCTTAAACTGACAGGAAACAGGATTTTATATTTGGCTTTTCTTCAGTAGTGATTATCAAGAGAATAAAGTTGAGATCATGGTTAAAGAAAGCAGCTGTTGCAGAAAATCTTTATTACAATGAATATGTTTCTTCCAGAGTTAAATAAATGTAATTTAGATCTTTAACATTCATTTTGGGTGGACAGTATGTTGTTGCTGGGTTGTTCAAGAAGATGAATTTTTCAGTTAGAACTGGTAGCTTTTAAAGCTTATGAAGCTCTTTTTGTAGGTCTGTTAAATCTTGAGAGGTGTCCTTAATAGTATTCTGCACTTAGAAATCATGTCATGCAGTAAATATAAGATATCTTCCACAAGTTAGAGTATCAGGTTTTGATTTTCTACCCAGAATTCTAATTTCGATGGGATTTTTTTAAAGAAAAAAAGGGATAAAATAGTGCTCCTATATTTTTAAGGTTGACCTTGGCCCATCTTTTGACTTCTGTGACTCATAGCTTTTGGGGAAGGAGGAAGATCCCCGTGCACTCCAGGACTGCCTGCCTCTCTGGCGCTGCCTGTTTGCACCTGAAGGTTGAGAAGGGGGCTTGCAGTCCTGTCCCCACAGTCTCCTCTTTTCAGCCGGTGGTGAAAAGGGTGGTTCTGTCACCCTCACCCAGACATGTGTCCTCTGAGGTCACTGGAGTATTGCAGGATGTATGTGTAGTGTGATGTAACACGGTGTTGTGGGATGATGACAGTGGTGCTCCTGGCTTCACTCTACACAGTGCTCCCAAAAATACCATCTCTTGCTCTGCAAATGGTCTTCCTAGTGAGAGGGGTTTGTTTAGTGTGTTTGAGCTGAGCATTTAGCTGAGGATATTTCCACACCTCTGCCACTGCTATTATTAATTGTGATAGAAGGTGAAACTAGCTCTCTGAGGTCAGATGTAGAATATTGTAGTGTACTCCAATACGTTAGGAAAAAAGGGTGGTGAAGGACTATTTTTCCTGTTTGCAGAAACATGGAGTTTTTGCCTTAAATAAATCGTTTCCTGAATAATTGAATTAGCAAAGCCTAATTTACTGCAGCTTTGTCCATTGAGGTTGGCATCTCATGCTGATTCCCTTTCTGATAAATACGAAGTTGTGTTGCAACCTTTTTCTTGCTTAGGGATTGAGAGATCATTTTTTCTCCACTAAAACTTTTGCCTATTTTCAAGGAAACTTTAAAAACTTACCTTTGAGGTTCCATCTGACTGCCACATTGGGATAAAATTTACTACTGGATTCAAAAGTGATCAAAAAGGGAAGGAAAAGTGATTAAAAGATGGGAGATCCTGTAAGTGTTGCATCATTTGCATTGAATTTTTAGGTTGGAATCCTTTCCTTGTCACTGCATAAGAAGGAGAAGACAGTCTTTCTCATGCCTGCCTGATTTCCAATTGCTTTCTAGTTTTTTAGATCTTTTTGTCTTGCATCCTATGAGTTGGTTGTATTGTGGATTTAAAGAAACGCCTTAAATACCCATAGCTCTGGAGCTGTGGAATGAACACTGTATAAGAGCAGAGTCTTCACTTTTAAGGGCAAGGGAGTATTTTTCTGCCCAAGGATCTAAATACTACTGCTGGTTTTATTTTAGTTTTTGCAAGTGTGGCTGTTCCAGAATATGTTTTTGCCATTACTGGGGCTTTATTCCAATGGAAACATTCGCAGTTGTGGGTACAAGACGTACTTAATTCAGAGAGAAAAGCCTGAGCTGTGACTATGGTAGAAGGTGAAGGTCTCGTTGAACTAGTGACTGCTCTCATCCCAAACATAGTGTTCTCCAGTTATCCATGTGAAGATGCTTAGACCTTAGGTTGCTTCCTGTGTCCTTCTCAAGGACCCCAGTCAATGGTGCTTCCATTTCTTTGTCAACTGTGCAGGCCCTGATAGGTATTAGCATTTTAAATGCTTGGCTTCCAGGATATTTCGGCTGCAGCTGACCATTCTGTTGATGGGATTTGACCTGCTGCCGTGTTCAAGTCATCCAGGAGATAAGCTTCAGTATCAGCATGTCACAGTGTGAGGCTCTGGGGGGACTGTAGGATGTGTCCGTGGTGGCATGTGGGGGGAGGTGGCTCTGTGCCCATTTTGTAGGGAGACCTACACACCAGCGATCTCATCATCATTTTAATTAGTGGTAGCTGCGCAGGAACTAGAATTTGCGGTTTAGTAATTGAATCTTCCATCAATTAAAGATGGTGTGTGCTCAAGTATTTAAAAATATAAATGTAAACAGTCTGAAAATGTAAAATTTTTCTCTTCCTTCTGTCCAGTAGCACTGATCCAAAATACATCAACCTGTAATCTCTGGTACTGAGTTTTAACAGGAGCTGTTCTTCATGTTTTCTGAAAAGACATATCTCAAGTGTTTTTCTTTTGGCTTATTACAGTCACTGGCAAAACAGTGGTTCAGGAATACTTCCTATGTCAGGAAGATATAGGCATTATATTTAAAAATACTCATTGAGAAGCAATGTCAGGATGTGAGCAGGCTCCACTTTGAACCTGCCAGTCTGGAAAAGTGTGTGAATGTTGTGACATTGATTTAAACTGAAGCATCTTTAGCTTTGAACAAGTAGATTTTTGTTTTTTAATGTGAAGGGATGAGAGAGAGTTAAGGCTTTGTACCAGCTTATTGGCTTTTGTCACTTTTGTACAAAGTGTTAGTCTCTTTTTTTTTTTTTTTACTCCCCACCCTGAAGTCCTCTTGAACTCAGTACTGAAACCATCTTTTAGAGACACAGCATGTTTGTGGAACAGCTCAAAGCTGTCTATTCATTCAAAAGCAAAGCAGCTGTTCCAGCTATGTGCTTTTAAGTCAATGCGTATGAAAATTTAATTTTAACTGCTTCTTCACTCCAGTGGTACACGGATTTAGGCAGTTACTGCCCTGCACTTTGCTCTCTGTACCTGGCGATGTAGCAGGTTATACCACTTGCCATCCTACCTCTGGAGTCCGGGTCTCAAACATCAGGGCTAACCTGGAGAAAATCTGCTCTCTGTGTGAAGTGGTGGCCCCAGTTTTGAGACTTTGCCACTGCTGATTTCTCTTTCATCTTTCAGTTGCTCTGTTATTATCTCCTCTGCTGTGAAAGTTTGGGAAGTGGCTGCAGAGTGAGCTTAAACAACCTGCAGATGAGAAAACTGTGAAATACGAAATTATAGGAAAGGACAGCTGAACCTGTCACCTAGCAGAGCTTGCTGTCAGTGAAGAATGTGAAGGGACCAATGCAGAGAAGCTTCAGGATCAGGTTCGTTTTTCTCAGTGACTTGAGAGGGTATTTAAAATTGCTCCCAGAAGCACACAGGTGGATGAAAAGACTGGTGGAGCAGAGACTGCTATTGAAGCAGATGTAACCTGGATGGCATGACACCGCTGTAAATAAAATACAGCTTTTTAAGTACAGCCATGTAGCTGTTTGCCCACCTTGTGTCCCACTCCCTTTGTGGCTGTATGCTGGAGAGAGGAATCAGGTGACTTGCTGGAATTTTTTTGCAGTTGGACTACCATGGTTTTGTAGGAGAGACTGGGCAAATTTGAAATTTTTTCAGGAAGAAAGACCCTGAACAACTTAGGTGCTGGGGGGAGAAGTCTAAAAGCCTTCAAATGAGACTGAGGATAAATGTTTTGGTTTCCTTCTTTGATGAGCAGGGAGGAAAGACCAGGAAATTAAAAGGCTGTCTAAGCTAGTGGAGCAAGCCTCACCCAGGAACCAGTGCCTGGGGAGCTGTGGCAGACAAATTAGAACGTGGGTTTTTTTCCCCTATTTTCAGTATCAGATTTAGGTAACCACAGGGATGGACAGTCTGCCTCGTACTGCTGTCAAATCCAGATGGTCTATGCTAATGGAAAATAGTTCAGTAGAGGAGATGGGTGATATGATACACTGTGAGGCTTAGGTCAGACTAAACAATTAACTTGATTTTTCCAAAATCATTGGGAGAAGAGCAGTTGAGCAGACCTGAATTTAGACATTTTGCAGTGATGTTGTTTTCTAATCCTCAGCTGAGTCACCACTTAGTAACGTTTTGCTAGTCGCCCTCAGTCCAGTTTAACTTCAGCTCTGCCGGTGCCTGGCTCACCCATGGTTTAACTCTCAGTGTAGCTTTCCTGCCTAGGTTTCAAGCTGCTTGGTGCTGTATGGCAGTTCTTCCCCGTGGTGGCTGAGGGCAGAAAACCCTCTCCAGAAAGCATGACTCATGCAGTGTCTGGACTGTGACTTTTCTCTGAAATCTTGTTTGAATTTGCACACTTTGCAATATGAGATGTGCTCCTCAAAATAGGTCATCAGTTGATTAACTGGTATGTTGGTCCACAAAGCCTCTTGGCTTAAGTCACATGGTGAATCTGAATATTAAATAACAAGCAGTGGAAAGCCAGTTAAGTCAGACAAAGGACAAAATAAAGCCTCCTTTTTGGTAAGTTTAGTTACTTCAGAGGGACAAACAGCTGTTGTAATCATGTGACCTGTTGAAGAAGCTTTTGGAAACTGGAAATGCATAACAGCACTAGGTTCTCAAAAAGTGTGAGACCAGCTGCTAACGCTCAGGACACCTGTCATCAGATATCCCTTATTTTCATGAACCAGTGCACTAATAAAATATTTGCTTCTAGATGTTCTTTCCTGAAACAAAAAAGTCCAAGCAAGGGAAGGTGTGTAGCCACTTCAGGATCTTCATGCAAGGCTGGCTGCTTTGCCTATCCAGCCTGCTTGGATGCTGTCTGTAGCTGTGAGAGTAGATATTTGGATCTTTTTGATAGACACTGCTGTTAACAGCTCAGTGACTGCATTATCCGCAAATCTTATGGCCCAGATAGTGCTGGTAGTCAAGTGATCAAGTAGTGCATGAAAAACTAAGCTGCACTAGGCCCCCATGAAAAGAAGCTTCAGCAAGGCACATTCCTGTGCTCGTGGACAGGCTGCAAGGCATGCATTCTCCCTCAGTGCTCTCACCAGGCTGTCAGTTAGGAAGGAAGAAATGAAAAGCTTCTAAGTCTTCATTTCATTAAAAAATGCAGGATTTTTTCCCCATTGTGCTATTATCCCCTTTGATTTTTACCATTTCTGCTGAAGTCTCCCAAAAGGAAATTCTTTGTTGTGATAAGCTTGATACTTGCCCATGGTTTGTATAATTTAAAAATACCATAGGCTATTTTGGGCAGTGATCCTGAAACTCTTCACTTTAATAACTACACAAAGTGTTTTCTAAACCCTTCGAGATTTTTTTGGAAATGTATGTGGAAAATACATTCTTAAAATCTCACTGTCTCTATAAAAGCAGCAGGCAAGATAGGTTCTCTTACTTCTCAGTCTTGTATGTAAACACTTATATGTGCTTAACATTACTCTCATGCCCCATTCCACTGATTTATCAGATTGCATCTCAGCTTGCAAAAGTCAGACTTGAGTGTGTGACAGATGTTAAGCGTGTGTTGGTGGAGTATTTATTGTAGGGAACCAATAGTTTGTGCGCAAGTTGGTAAGCCTGCTTTTACCCTGTTTTGTTAACTTGTCTAACTCTTGTTAACCATAGGTGCTCCCCGGGCTGTTGTAAGATGGGGCTGTTCAATATGTCCGGGCCTGCCTGTACTTGGAAAAGTGGTTTGCATCAACTAGGGCTGTTGCGTGTCTGCTTACTTCTGCTCTTTGCTGGATGAATGTCAGAATTACTGTTCATTGCATTGGCAGGCACCTACAGCACTCAAATTGAATGAGGTGGTAGGAAAATGCCACTGGAAATATCCGTTCAGAGAAGGGAGAATGTGTATAGGACAGCTGCAAAACATTCACCTCTGCTTTCCCTTCCTGCCTGGGCACTGTGTCCTCACGTGAAGTGGTAGAACTGTTCCTGCTGTTGTATAATAAATCAGCAGCTGAGAAGGGTTGATATGTAATTTTCACACCTTGCCACCAGGTTGCTTTATTTGGTCACCCCCAGCCGAAGAGAGAACTGTCAGGGCTCAAGAGGCGCTGGAGCAGGGGTAGGAATGAGTGAGTGGCTGGCAGAGGAGTCAGATTAGTCTCAGTTGGAAGGGACCCACAAGGACCATTGAGTCCAGCTCTTACGTGAATGATATACGAGGGGATCATACCTGCAACTCTGGTGTTATTGGGAGAAAGGCTGGGTTAAGCCAGCCTGGCTACCAAAGAAATGTCTGTGAAACTGCACTTTGAATATATTTTAACAGAAATATTTCCCACACAGCTTTCCACAGCTGCTATTGTGAAACCAGTCAAGTCAGCCATCATCCTGGCAGTTCAAATCCTGGTGCAATCTGTTTTCAAATGTATTAGGCTTTCAGCTGCTGGGGTCTCAGGCAAGTTGGAGCTGTAGTCTGTGAGCTCTGAAAGAGTAGCACTGAGCCAAGCAGGTGGCTGGTCTACACTGTGGCATTGTGGTGGGTTAGTGTGAGGGAACTGGCTGATGGTAACTGTTGGTGGAAAGCATCAATATTTGCCCAGTGTTTGTAATTTTTGTCAGACTGTGGTGTTCACCCTGGTGAGGAGATGTAAAGCTAGAGAGGGAGCTGGGCTGGCTGCGCTTGATGCCTGACTTGTGGGTGCCTTTGGATTGAGAAGGACTTGAAGCCAGAGCCTGTTGCAGGATGACAAACTCCTGGTAGAGCAGCCTGACTTTCAGGTGCCATTGTTCTAGGCTCTTGGAGAGCCTGGGCTTGGGATGATCATGAGGCTCTGAAGGATCTGTACATACAGACCTGTAGATACAAGACTGGCGTGCTGGCAGTGGTCACCTTCATTTTTGTTTGGGTTGCCTCTGTCCTAAAAACTGCACAGTATCTTCCTCTTGCACGAGGGGCTTTTAATGATAGGCTAAATCTGTACAAGATTTTTTACATTACTTTCTGTTTTTCTTAGTCTCTTTTTTATAACATTACAAAAATTTGTTGCTGGCTTGCCGTGGGTCTTGAGCCCCTGTGCAGACCATTGCTGCAGTCAGAAGGCAGAGGAGAAGTGAGATGGGCTATGCCTGCAGTAAAGGGTGTGGCATCAGAGCATCTGTGGAGCTTAGCTGCACGTTGACCAAAATTTAACCGAGAACTCGGTGTGTATGTGGGCTTTGAAGTCTTGTCACTCAAAGATAATATCTTTGAAACCTCTTGGGTCAGTAGGTTGTGGCCAGCATCTTAGTCTTTGGAACAGGGGCAGTTCTCATTTATTTTTGGATAACACCTATTTCATTGTGGCCTACTCAGGAATGTTAGGAGTATAGTTAAAAAAAGAAAAATAAAATAAAATAAACTCACAAAAAAAACCCCAACCCAAACCACCAAATTTGGGGCTGTGGCTGAATAGTCTAACCAACTTTCTATGGTTTCCATGGCTATTCAGAGTGCTTTAAGAGGTGCGTCTGGAACAAGATGGAAATACTGGTATTTTTCATAAATATTTCTCTATTTATAGGGTATATGCTCAGTATTAGAAACTATCATTAAAGTCTAAGTAATGTGGAAAAGTACATAAATGGCTTACGTATTCTGTTTAAGCATTTGTTGCTTTAAGTAGCAGCTCCAGGGATCCAGGAGTAGAATAGCAGACGTTGTTGGATGTAGATGAGATTTTACTGGCAGAACTCTCTAGCACCTGGTGTAGGAAAATGTTTTTCTCCTTACAAATGCCAAAGCTGCATACCTTTTTACTTCTATACTCTAGCTGTTAATGTTATGTTAAGGCAAACAGTTCAAGTTAAGTGTGGATTCTTTGGATTGGGCTGAAACCAAATCCTTTCATGTTAAAAGGGCGTTTAGTCTTATTTTTTTTGTTGTTGCAGTTCTGAAGTGGGTGAATGATACATTTCTGGTATGCATTTGTTTTGAAATGTTATCCCATTTGTTTGCTGAATCAGTAACTTGCTGTAGCTTCCTTATTTCCTGGACTTGATGGTCTAAAAGTAATGTAATTTCATTACCTATAAAAAAATAAAATTGCCATTTGGCCATTAGAGCCTTCTGTTTTGAAAGTATACTTGCATAATGTGCTTTTGCATAGTATTTTTAATTTCCAGCTTAGGTGCCAAGATGAGCCCATTCTGTTTATTCCCCATATCTGGAGCTCAGTGTTTTGGGGGAGGATTTCTGTTCTGCAGTAGCAGCAGTTTTAGCAGCTGCATGCTTTGAGGCCCCGTCTCCTCTGGCATGGGATCCAGTGGTGAAGTGAGAGAAGAGCAGCATGAGGGCTGGGTTGGACTGTTCCCCTTTTATGTCTTCTGCAGCTGAAGAGCTGCTGTTGAGAAAGGGAAGGGCTGGTATGCCACCCCCTTCCTGGGGGCTCAAGGCATGAAGTATAACCTTGAGTGTTGCAGCGATGGTCATGGCTAGGACGTGATAAACTGGGAGTCTTTTCAGGAGACTTCTTCAAAATTATTTGAGGCTCTTTGAACAACCACTCTGGTTGTGAGATTCTGTGGAGTTGGATGTATGTGTCTGCAGACACACATGAAACCCTCTCCCCTCTATCAGGCAAGTCATTGATGCTGGAAGAGAAAGTGTCCTGGGAGGAAAGCAGTACTTGATGCTTGGGTGCCTGAAGACACATACAACCAGTGACGTTTGCCTGGATGACTCAGATGTGGCACCTGTGGATTTTCAATCTTTTGGCAAGTGTCCACCTTGTACAACTGCTTGCTGAAAGCAGGTCTTCTGAATGTTCCAGTGGCCCCTCCAAAAGCTGAGGAAACAGCAGTGAGAAGCAGCCTTGGTGTGCTGGAGTGCCAGGCTCTGGCAAGACACCATACCTAGCCTCAGGGAGCCCCCGGAAAATGGGGGAGTAGGAGGGTGAGGTTATTCTGGGCTGGCAGCAATGAGACCTGGGAGGGTGGCTCCCTGCCCCTGGCTGCCTGTTGATGACAAAAATCCCTCCTGTGGTCATGGTTGGTCGGTTAGGGACAGACAGGAACCATATGGAGCTGCTGCTTATTGCAAGTAAGGGCCTGTCTATGGAGAGTTGCCTTATGGATATAAGTAAGGCTTACCTTTGTATTTTATATATGACTTTTCTAAAAGGCAGGAAAGGTGAATCCAGGTGCTTTGAAAGTTCAATGGTACTGTTGACAGCAAGAAAACAATGAACCTCAATCTAGATCCCTTTCAGGATTTATTCAGTACCTTTCTCCTTGTTGAATAAGATAATTACATGGGTGTTGCTATGTTTCATGGATTTTTATCTTGGTGGACTCTCAGTTGTTGATAGAAGACTAAAATACACAGGGAAATCTGTTATTCATCCTTAGCAAATCTGGGAGAGCTAGACACTGGTGTGCTTAAAACTAGTGAGTTTTCATAAACAAGACAGTCTGCTTCCACTTAAATGCTGCTCAGCTGGGAGAAGAGGACTTGAGAAATCCTGGAGTCTTGCAGGAAACCTCCCAGCTTCCCTAACTTTTGCAATAGAAACCTTAAGATGGAGGGCTTTGGTGGGTTTTTGACTTTTTTTTGTGTTACTTTTCAGTTGGCCTGCTGCTGTGGTACTGCTGCTTGTTCCTTGTGCTGCAAATGCTGCCCCAAGATAAAACAGTCAACCAGCACCCGCTTCATGTACGCGCTTTACTTCATCCTGGTGACCATCATCTGCTGCGTCATGATGTCTACAACAGTAGCTAATGAAATGAAAACTCACGTAAGTAACGGGGGTATGGTCTCTGCTGCCCCTGGAAGAAAATGGGGCTCCTTCCACAGTTCTGTGTATATAGGGCTGCTCCCTCAGAAGAGGTCATCAATTTCCTCCACCCATCCACTTCTAATCCCAGACGGGATGATTTTCCATGCTCAGTCCTTGATTTTTCCATGCTCAGCCTCTTCCTGTCACCCACTGAGTATGTTTCACAACAGGAAGAGCCTAGCATCCTTCCTCTCTGGTGCAGAAATCCACTGCAGTGAGCCCACCCCAGGTTTGCTGTGCAGGCGTTGTCACAAGAGGGAGAAGCATTAGAGAACTTGTTTTAGTAGAACAAATCAGTTCAGTCTAACATTGATTTTGTCTCTGGCAGCTTGTTTAGCAGCAGAAGCAGTAAATGAGAAAATAACTCTTCAAGTGTTGCGGTTTTAATTCTGCCTTCCTGGTGTGACAGACTACTGCAAAGCACAATGCTGCAGAGTCTCCACAAGGGGTTTTCTTCAGTGTGTTTTGAGTCATTGTGTTCACATGGCCTCTAACCACAGCAAATATTATTCATCTCTAATTGTCTTTTTAATTAGAGAGCTTCAAAAACATGAAAGGAGCTGTGGTTAAAGCTAGATTTTAAAACTCAAGTTTCTTTTAGACTCTTAATATAACTTTCCTAAGCTAAATGCTCACCAGCCTGCTTGTGCTCACACACTGGTCCTGTCGTACCACATATTTGGTTTGGCTTCATAAGCCACCCAAGTAGCACAAATGCTCTCTCTCATCCACTACAAACTACAATAATAAAACTCTGCTTTTAACTAGAGGGAACAAAGGCTGCATTGCTTAATTCTTAAAAATGAAGGTTCTGCACCAGATGCATCATTGGGCCTGCTTTGGGGTCGTGTGTTTTCTTGTAGTGGAAGTTCAGAAGGCTTCCATCAGTGTGAGCATCTTGTTGTTTTGTGCTCCTCTCCCAAGGGAGTGAGGTTGCACAGTGAGGCCTCTTTCCTGAACCAGTTGCTGAAGAAGCTGATGCCCTGGTTACATTCTGCACTTGGCTTTTGGTTGTCTCTGAAACACTTCCCTCCAGATCATCCCAGATGCAGAAGCTGGTGGCAGCACCCCATTCCTGCAACACAGAAGAACCAGCGGGTTTATAGCTGGCTAATTTGAGGGCTTCTGTGCTCTGCTGCCTGTGACCTTTCTTCCCATTGTACCTTCTTTGTATGTTCTGTCCTAATTTCCTTTCATTTAATAGCACTTTGCATGAGTTATCCTAGTGTCACATTTTACCCCTGGCCACCAGAAGTTGATGACCACCCTGTAGGAGCACCCAGTACAGACATGATGCTTGCCTGTGAGCTGTGACTTAAAAACTGTTCAACATGAGCGTGTTGAAATTGCTTGCCAGGAATTACTTTGACTTACTAGATGCTTAGCTTGGCAATAAAGTGAATAACCCAAGGAACTTAAGTGTGTGGGAGACAAATTATGTGCTCATATCCAAATTTCATAAAGTTATTTTCTATCAGTAGTGTGGTTTTAATGCAGTTTGTATCCCTAACAAAAAATACTCTTTATCCAACAGAAAAGTGATTCAAGAAGCCTTCAGCAACATGCTTTTCAGTATTGCCAAATTTATTTTCCAGTTCATAGTCTTGAAAGCTCAGTGTGGGAAGAAATGGCACAAAGAGTAGCTGTTAGTTTGAAGTGGAAAGATAATAATTCTCTTAGTTTAGAGCATTTGATGTCTTTGAATGGGAAATGGACCATCTGAAAGTAGGCTTTCTTTATCTGTTTCTAATTTAATAATTACTTTCAGGGTTATTGAAAGTTCAAAGACCCCTGAAGATAATTCAGCACAGTTTTAATAGAGTGCACCTTGAAAATACTTATTCAGATTAACCAGTCTCAGTTTCTCAGTGATGAGCTGTGTTTTGAAAGTCCTGTGCACTTACTGATTCCTTTGGTTTTGGCTCAGTCATGGAACACTCCCAGCTCCTGAAGCAGACTGTAAGCAAACACTTTGCATGATATTTTGGGACCTCACCCTCCTTTTTTTTTTTTTTTTTTTTTTGAGAAGACAAGCTTTGAATAATTTTAATAAGATTTTTTAAAAAGTCTATGTATTTAGGTAAAGAATTTCAAATTCTACTGCAGTCCTTTTTAGAGCTGTAATCTTGGCAAGGAATCGTGTGTCTCCTTTAGCAGTGTCAAGTTCAAATACTTATGCTGATCTTACGTGGAAGGAATCTCTTTTTTGTCAGTGAGAGGTGTTTTTTTCCTCTTTGGTTGTTTTGCTGTAAGTTCCCAAGTCTATAGTAGTAGATCTCTGGGGAAAGAAGCAAGAGGCAGTGGAGGAATAGGGAAGAAGTTGATGATTATTTGCAGGAAAATTTTGGATAAGTGACTTTTTGTAGGGTTTTTTGCCCTTGCTTTCCCACTTTCCCACATACATTTTCATTCATGCTTCCTTTGTTTCCATAACAAAGTTTGCCTGCCATATTCTCCCTCCTTGGATGAGGACATCCAGGTGAAGGCAGGGTCCTGCAGGGCTGTTTCTACACAGCTCTTCATTCCTGTTCCCCTTGGATGCGTTTTGCCTTGCTCCTGTGTTTGCACCTTTGGGTGCTGACAGACCCCACCAAGGTGGTTCTGTGTGCTTGCAGCTTGCAGTGAGAGGAGAGCAAGTTTGGGGCATCCTGTTTCTGTAGGTACTGCTCAAATGTTCATCATCTCTGAGGGCTTCAGTGCATGCTGGAAAATCGCCAGCTGTGCTGTGATAACATCATTGCTTGCGCAGCAGCTGAGGCGTTTGTGTTACTGGAGCTGATACTGAGTTCTGCAACAAGAATGCTTTGTCCTCTACTTCATGGCCAAAGAATTTAGCTTCTGCAGCTTTTAAAGGTACAAAAATAGCTGTTTTACTGTATCTTGGCAAATAACTAATATGTGACTTAAAGCTATGAAAAATACCCAGCAAATTGTTAGCATGGTAAAGCATATAGGGTAGGCAGTCCTCTCAGCAGCTGAACATGTTTCAGAGATACAGATTGAAAAGAAAGATTAGTCTTTTTTGTCTATCAGTGAGGTCACATAAGCCTTGATAAATTGTTCGCAGCAGTAGACCCATCCTTTCACAAAAACATGGCCTTTTTATTACACCAGTCCTATTGTCCCCAGCATTATGCTTGTGTGTTTTATCTGTTACAGTTTCTAAGAATTTGATTTTACTCTTGTTTTGTTCCTTAGGGACCATTGGTCTCCTAAAAGAGCGTTCAGTCCCATGGGACTGTTTCTGTGGCCATCACTTTTTACTGCCTAGTGTGGTGAATACTGCATGGTGGCTAAACTCTTTGTTGCTTATGTAGGGCAAACTAAGCTATTGTTCTTGTGAATCCATCTATTTACTCTCAGCCAGACGTGTAATGAAGCTAATACTTACAGGAGGAAAGAATGTATAGGTTCAAAAATCCCATCAAGATGTCTGTAGAAACCTATGCAATTAAAGAAGGTGCCTATTTATGGTTACTTAGAGATCTGTTTCTAATTAGCTAGTCAGTTAATCAAGTTCTGTGATATTTTTGTTTTGTTGTGTTTTGTTCTGAATGTCTTGTAAGGAAAGTGAACAGATCTTGTAGAAATCTGTCTCCTTGGTGAGTACTATCATCTATGTCAAACAAATAAGTAATTTTCCCAATATTTTTAGTTCAATATTATGCTGCTTCCTATCCTCTATTGATTGATGGTTATTATAAGCAAAGAACAGAAAAGCATTAACTGATAGCCCAATTGCTTTCTCTGGCATTGTTGTGGCCCCTTGGCTTGCCCTGGCATCACTGTGGCATTGATAGTTCTCATAATTATTCCAGTCAATCCATTTGCTCATTTTGAATGCTGGCATGTTTGCCCAGTCTGACATTTCATTGCTTTCCAGGACCTGGGAAAACTGTTGCTGATGCTCCAGACAGTTTCTCAGGAGCTTTCCAAAAACTCTTGGACACAATTTAGCCACAGCTACTTGTTTAATGTCCAGCTTCTTTATGCAGTGGCTACTAATCACTGAGTTGTTGCTGAAAGAGCAACTCAGAGTGGCCCAGCTTGAATCCATTCTCGTAACACCACACAGCTGAGACCAGTTTTCATCTCCTTGGCTGGTCCTAGCCCACTGAGGATCAGCTCCATGTTGTAGTTGGGTTTGCTACCCTTAGCTCAGTGTTGCTGTGAGCTCCTCTTCTTGAGAAACTACTAAGAGGGCTGTTGAGCTCCTGACTGGTTTGGATTCCTGGAATATGGATTGCAGTTGCATACCCTGGTGAGAGAGGGAGGCTTTCAGAGCCTGGTGGGTGGAAGCTGGCAATTTACTTGTTTATCGCTTGTTTCCTGCCTCTCAGAGGATTTTCTACAGCTGGGAATCCTGCCTGATGGCTAGCACCCAGGCCCTGTTATTCTTTCATTGTTACGGCTTTGTGTACTGACCTGCTTGCTGAATGAAGGGGTTTCCTCTGCCATAGCTGCTGATTTGTGCATGTTGTGCCCTGCTACATCTTGGTTTCTCTATCATCCAGTCATCTGTACAGATATCAGCAGTCAGCTCCAGAGGGTTTAATAATGTTGTTCAACTGGTCTTACCAGCCTCAGCTGAAGGCTGCAAGCATACAAGGGAGGCCCTTTCTTCTTTGAAATGGACAGTGGTTTTCTAATTAAATTCCTGTGTTTCTGTGCAGTGAAATGGTTCTTTGGCTGTGAGAGGCAGATGTCTACACAGAGGTGCCTCACAGCAGCAGGCTGTGGCCACACAGACCTGTTTTTTTGAGCACCCAGCATCTTGTTCATGTGGTGAAACTGAAGCCAAAATGTGCAACTGTCTGTTTTCCCCTTTGTGGGGAAAGGCCTCAAAGGCAAATATTTAATGAGTCAAGAGAGGCAGGAATATTCCACCTTTCTGTTAATTTAAAACAAAATCAGGTCAACTGGTACAACTCCCTTTCAGAAGCTGTGATGGAGACCAGGGTGGTTGCTGCCCCTGTGACACTTGGGTGTGCTTCAGTCTGCATTTCCAGCCAGGGCAGCACAAGCCCTTGGTATGTCTCGTGTAAGCTGGATTACTGAAACAAACAGAGTCTTTTGCTGTACAGCGTGGGAAGAAGGGAGACAGTCCCCAGAGTGAGGGAATAAGCAGTAATGGGTGGAAATGGCATGAACCAGGATTGCTGATAGAAGGTGGACTTGTGCCCTGAGGGATCTGTAAAGAGTAGAGTGAAGGCTCTGGAAGACTTCAGTCCCTCATGTTTTAGATATTGTTATATCCCCTGAACCCTGAAATCCAGGCTGAAGAGGTGTCAAAGGTGTTATAAATGAAGCTAGTGAAAAGTCAGTGGTGCATAAACATAGATGTGCTTGGCTACGTGTGCTTTGGGTCCCTTCTAACAGCTTATATATAATCTATTATGCTTTTCAGATTCCTTTCTACAAGCAGATGTGCAAAGGTATTCAGGCGGGTGAGATGTGTGAGAAGTTGGTGGGATACTCTGCGGTGTACAAAGTCTGTTTTGGAATGGCCTGTTTCTTCTTTTTATTCTTCTTGTTCACCATCAAAATTAACAACAGCAAAAGCTGCCGAGCGTACATTCATAATGGGTGAGTTTTTTATTTGATTGCCTGATTTTCACATCACTTTACAAGTTGTGCCATGAACTTTTCATTTGGGTGTAGTAATAGGCAGAAAAAAACCAACCCAAAACCAAAAAAACTTTACTTTGCTCTTATTGTCAGAAATAATGTGGTCAAGTGAAAACTAAGTATAATGGTAATCACTCATCAAAGGATGTTTTTTTTTTTCTGGTTATGCTTTAAATAGAGATTTCCTGTGGTACTAAAATTGAAAATCTGTAATTCCTATTACAACCAGATGGTTTGGATTTTTTTTTCCTCTCATACAGATTCTGGCTTATTAAACTTATAGTTCTGGCAGCGATGTGCTCAGGAGCCTTCTTCATTCCTGATCAAGACACTTTCCTCAATGGTATGTCCTCTTGTTTTGTTATGCTTCTTCTTTGTCTACTCTCTTTTAAGTGGTTAGAAATCCAAGAGGTCTGATCAACATGAGTATTGCCTTGTTTCTTCAAGTAAAGCCTTTACAGGCCAGATGCAAAAATAGTATTTGAAACTGTTTGGGGGGAACACTGTATGTGCAAACTATGTGGTCTTCATGTGAATGTGCAGGAAACAGCATGTTTTTTTCTGACCAAGAGCAGGCCAGAGTGGTAGGTAATGAGACCACTGCAGCAATTCTTAAATAATTCTTGCCAGTTCATTAAGAAATATGGAACTATAATGGTGCAGAAGGAATTGTTCACTCAAGAACAGAGCTGCATATTAGTTTGGCTTGTGCAGGTAGCTCTGGCATAGTGCAGCAGTCAGGCTGCACAGTGGAGAGGTGCCAGTACTCCAGGAGGCACAGTAACCTGCTGGACACTGCTGTTTGCTGCCTGGAAACTTGCAATGCCCCAAAAGAATTTGGGATGTTAATTTTCAGGTTGGGGCGTACATCCAGTAAGGTAAAATTAGAGTTCTTGGGCCCTGGGATATGTGCTCTGAGGAGGATGCCATGTCAGAATCATTTCCTATTTTGGAAGGAATGCTGGCACAGCACAGGCATGCTCATACTAGCTCAGTACTGAAGTGCCAGCTAGGAGGGGAGTGTATCACAGGAGTCTTGTGGCCTAGGAACAAAAATCCTGGTGATACCAAGATGAGTTTGTTCTCTCACACTTGTACATAAGTACATCTTACAGGTATTTATTTGTAAGCCCTTAAGCTGTTGGATCTGGACAGGTGAAAAGGGATGGGATCAGTAAAGCAAAAGAGCAGTTGTGTGTGCTGCCTGCTACCACTAAGACAAAGACCGGTTACCTTGTTCTCAACTCCCACCTGCTCTAGCCAGGGTGTTTAAAAGGGCAGGTGGAAGAAGTAACATGGGGAAGAGAATAGAGACAGACCATGAGCACAGTACTCTGGGAAACTAAAGTAAAAACCACTACAAGTAAACCACTGACAGGTATAATGAATAGTCTTGCTCTTGCTGTCTGTTTGTTTGGTCCTGGCTCAGTTTGAGGCCCCTCTTTCATCTACTCTGTGAAGCTGTGGGATGGCTACATGTATTTGTCCTTAGGACCCACTCTGTTTGGATTAGCCGTAGTAGTACAATGCCTTGTACTTGTGGGCAGGTGAGACTGCCTGTCATCTTTGCAAGTGACCCTTTTCATGGTGAAACCTCTTGAAGAACTGATGTGTTTGCAGAAAAGGAGAAACAGAATTTTTGGTGCTGATTCTCAACATGAGTCTAATGTCGTCTGGAGATACAGCATAACAAGCCCAAACCAGCTCGTGACTTTTCACTCTAAAGCTGTATTCTACAACTCCCACTAAACTGACCTCTAGTCTGCCCCTAAAACTGAGATTTACAGATGGTTTGGGTATAGTATGTTTGGGGGGTTTTCTCCCCTCCTTTCATGAAACTTACACTGTCTTTTAGTTGGTTGGTTGGTTTTGGTTTTTTTAGAGGGAGGGGTCATTCTCCCAACTGCTTTTTTTTTTCTTCTTTGAAAAATAAAATCTCTTACCATGTTTCCCAAGTGATTTGTTAATCATGGAGAAGGAAGATTATGTGCGAGCAGTAGGTTTGTGTGGTTTGTAGTGTTAAATTCACACTGGCTATGCTGACCTTATCTGTGATTGATGCCTAAATGTCCTGCAGTATACTGTGGCAGAGGACGATCATGAGAGTCTGTTTAATTATTCACTCCATTGATGGTCTGACTTTTCCTTCTCCCCCTCTCCCAAATACACACGCTGCTTTGTGCCCTGCCTTTCTTTTATGTACTTTTTAACAGAATAACTTAATTCCCTTTTTTTTTTGTATGTTTGAAGAATAGAATGCTTGTCAAGTGTATACAATATATTTAGAAAACCAGACAATTACATTTTTGCTTGCTTTTAAACAATGAACTTATGATAGAGTAAGGCAAAAAAAATAACCTCTACATCAGCTGCTAATGGAAATGAGCCCTGCCTGTTCTGTTCTTCCACTTAACTTACACATGCTTTTTTCAAAAGGAAAGCACAATAGGAGGATATGGCTGAATTTTGCTGATGCACTTCCTTGGTCTTTTCTTCACTGAAATCAGCTGCACACCTGGAGTAATTTGTAGGCTGTGTACTGCATAGCAGCACAAACTGTATGTACAGCTAAAAATTAAAATAGGTATCTGTATTTCCTCAGACACTTCTGATGTTGCTTTTAAGAAATTTGTTGTCCAAAACATCCAAGCAGCTACCCAAATACGGGATATGTATGTAGGTCAACAGTTAAGTACCCAAATAACCTGTCTTAAAACCAGTCAGTGAATATTCAGTGTTCCTTGGGAGTGGCATGGAACAGCATCTGTGAATAGATAAACCCCACCTTTGTTTTTCTGTGGTACTGGAATCTGGAGGAGAAGAAATTGCCCTGTTTAGTAATGATTGGGTTCCAGTACCTTGCAATTTCAGGATTTAGATTCCTGTGGAATGCTTCGCACCACCTTCCTCCTGCCAGTCACAAATAAAGGTTTCAGTATTTTCTGTCTGAATATAGTAACTCATAGTCTCCACAGAAATTTTCTAAGTTAGGGAGACTCAGTAGCTGTCCTAACATGATTATATTGAAAGTGTAGCAGGTTATAAGCTGAATTCATCAGGGAGCTAATATTGAGTTAACTGAGCTCGCCTGTCATCTGAAATCTCTCATCTCCTGCTACATTTGTGAGCTTCAGATGTTCAAACCACATTACCAGCTTCACTGCATAGACAATAAATCCATTTTATCTCAAGGGAAAGGCGTTTGACCTATTTTCTGCCTCTCTGCCTTGCAGCCTGGCGCTATGTGGGAGCAACAGGAGGGTTCCTTTTCATTGCCATTCAGCTCATCCTGCTGGTTGAGTTCGCACACAAATGGAATAAAAATTGGTATGTGTTGGGCAAGTAGTTGCTTAAAATTCTGGTGGACTCCTGGCCAATACTTTTCTTGTAATAAAGAATGTAAAAGTATCTTGGATGTAATTTTTGAAAGAAGACACGTGAATGTCACTATTCAGGGCTGTTCATATTTGTTTCATCTACTTTCTCCTTCCCCAGCATAAATGTTTCCTCATTGCTCTCTTTTACTCTGCTGATTTATTCTTAACCTGAGCTTCTTGGCTTCCATTAAGTAGTAGTGCCTTAGGACACAAAAATTTCTTACTTTAGGTTATTTTTTATGAAAATACATCTGCTAAGTAGAGTGGTGCAAGAGAATAAAACTGGATTTGCAAAATGTGGTAGTGAAACTGTTTGCAATGTTGTGAACTGATAAATCCTGGTTTTTCTATATCAGCTTAATGCATGTCAATTTTTTTTCTTAAATTAAGAACTGCTATTTTGTGTTCAGCTTCTTTCTTGTCATCTAAATATGCAAGATTCCATTATTGACCTGGATGTACACTATTTGGGCATTGACTTAATTTTTGGTTCAAGTATATTTTCTATTACTATCCTAGCCCTTCACTTTTCATTAAATTAAAATATTTAAGTTGTTCTCCCACGTGTATTCTCCTGCCGCCATCTCTACCCTTTCTGTCTCACATTTCCTTCTCTACAAATTCTTACAGCTCTTTCTTGTTCTAATTAAAGTATTACCTGCTAAGAAAGATTTTAGCAAACCTTCAGCTTTGTTAAATTCCTGTTTCAGGGAGGAAGAGGTGAGAATTCCTTACACCACAGATATTTTTAGTGCTAGTTACTGTAGCTGATTTTTGAGGATGAAAGACTTCCAGTACCAGCATTTAACTTTAGCTTTCTTTACATTAGATATTCTTTTAAAATATGTTTCCACAAAACAATTGGGGAAAAAAACCAAACTACTGAAGAGACTTTCCATCTACAAAACAGCCCATTGTTTCAAAATAACTGTTTTAGTTGCTTCTTTTGAACCCTGATGGGCTTTGCAAGAAATGTTTGGAAGGTGAAGAAAGGAGAATGAGATGGGCCACTCTTTAGCTGAGGGAACAGGTGGTTAGACCCAAATAGAGAGGAGGCTTTTTGAGTGAAAGAGTAGTAAAACTTTCAAGGTAGTACAAGGGGCAGAAGAGAGGCCATGCCAAGCAATAAACTTGTGGTTTCATTGTGTGGAGAGCACCACTTGCTAGCCCAGCCTGGGACACTTGGAGTTGCAGCTGAGGAAACCCCTGAAGTATTGAGCTGAGATATGCTGATGGGCTGATCCCAGAGTACTCCTGGGAGTTCTAAGAGTCAGCACGGGGCTATAATTACAGAAGGAGCTGATTGTGACAGTACAGAAGATAAACATTGATGCTAAGGAATGTTTCCTTCTGTTTCATGGTTAGGAACCTTGCAAGAGTCTGTGCTGGCATAGTGATGTATGCATGCTTTGGGAAAGTAAACGCTGTCTTTTATGTTTGAGAATATGAACTCTTCAGCTGTTAGAATTTTATGTTCTGGGCAAGGGAAGACAAAGATAAGAATGCTTGTCTCTCTTTCGCAGGACTGCAGGTGCAAACCACAAGCAGATGTGGAATGGTTTGCTTGCCTTGGTCACTCTCATCCTGTACTCCATTGCGGTGGCTGCTCTGGTCCTCATGGCTCTCTTCTACACGCGCGCAGAGGGCTGCATGTACAACAAGGTCCTGATTGGAGTGAATGGTGGCCTCTGCCTCTTTGTGTCCCTGGTGGCCATATCACCCTGTGTCCAGAACCGTGAGTCCATTGACCTGTTCTCCTCCTGGATTTTTGGTGCTGCCACAGTTATGTGCCTGAAAGCCTGGGCAGAAAGTCTAAAGATGGTTCAGGATTGGTACTGCTCTTGACTCTTTTCCTGAAGGCCCACCTGCTGATGGCTGTCACTGTTGTAAGATTTACCTAAGTCTGGCAGTGGTAGATCTCAAACTCACGACTGTTTTACGACTTACTTTTGACTTCTTGGGATTTATAATTTGTAAAGTTTGGGCCTGGTGGAGTTGCTGGCAGTATTTTATACTCTGTGTGCTGTTAGTATCTTGCATGCATTGGGCCTGAAAACAGTAGAGTGACTCCAACACAGATTTTACAGGGAAATAAAATTATTGTGGCAGCTTGTCAATAGGTTTTGAAAAGCTGCTGCGTTTGGCAAAAGCACAGAGGTTATTCTTTACTTACACGGGAATCTCTAATGCTTTTCTAAAACAGCCCACAGAACTAAAGGATAGACTTTTTTCTCTTTATGGGACAGTGGAACTGTATCTAGACTGCCTCAAACACTTACTAACTGCCTTAAGTAAAAAATAAAATATAGTGGTGTGCTGTTCTTTAAAGGATATAAATTTATTTTTCAGATTGCTAAAGTGTCTATAAAAATAACTAATTTTCCTCTTTCTTGTAAAGGCCAGCCCCATTCTGGCTTGCTGCAGTCAGGAGTTATCAGCTGCTATGTCATGTACCTCACTTTCTCAGCACTATCCAGCAAACCACCAGAAACCAGTAAGTTATCTAATGCTTTATGTAAACTATTTTAAACACGCTGTGTATTAAAAGCAAGAATTTAGCAAACCTGGACTAAGTGACTCAGGGATATAGAAATGCTGGGTTTGATCTTCACAGAAAAAATTGCAAATGGTACAAATAAATCTGTGCAGCCAAGAGACTGTGCAATTGGCACTCTCCATGTGTGTTAAATGCTTTGGTCTAGGGGTGCTTAATTTACGTTAGGTGAGTTGAATCTGTTGCACCAATTCCTATTTCCTGTTAACAAATTTCCCAAAGTCTTGTAGTCTATATCTCCCATGACAAGTACACGTTCTCATAAAACAGGACATGACAAAATGCATAATGTGTTAGGTCACATGATAGGAAAGTATTGGAGCAAATGGCTCCTGGATTCCTCTGGAAGAAGCTGGGTGATCAGCTCCATCCGAAAGTTTACAAGGTCCGGTTGGTAGGTGCTGGCCATCAAAGTGGATACTAATATGACACTTTTTTTCTCTCAGAATTAGTCTGCTAGGTAGGCTGTCTTGGTTTGAAAGACAGGTATCTGCCAAAATAGACAGGGGCCTCTTTTTTTGAAAAGGAGAGTACAACCCCGCCCCCCTTCACTCTACTATAATTTTGAAATTAAAGGGCTCTTAGGCAAAGATATGGGGGTAGGAGTAACAGTTTTTTACTGAGATAGATAGATATAACAAGGGAAACAAAGCACAGCAACAATAACTGCGAGATCAACAGCAGCAGAGCAGAAAACCCAGTGAAACAGTTCTCTTGGCTGTGAACACCTTTCCTGTGCGGTGCAGTCTCCGTTCTGGCGCTGCCTGCCAGCCCCGGTGAGCAGGGAGGAGATGCGGGGATCCCACGGGGCTGGAGGGCGCTGCGGTGAACGGCGCCTGTGTCCCAGATGGGAAGGGCGGAGGGGAGACGCTGCTCACAGGTCCCAGGGCAGTGTCAGTCCTGATGCTCCAAAAGGATGTGCTGGAGTCAGTAGGAGATGCGGGAGAGCGTTTGAGTAGGGAGGTTGTGGGATCCCACAGCCCAGGAAGGCAGCTCCGGGGTCAGCGTGGCAGAGTGGGGTTTTTAAGCGACCGTCCTTCTCCGAGCCAGACGGCCGAGAGAACCAGAGAGCAGCCCCTACCCCCCGCTCCTTTTCCAGTATTGCCCCTTCTCCTCCCCTCTTGGAGAGAAACTGTTAACTTAGCTATCTGAGCTTCTGGGTGTAGCTCCCAATACTTAGCATAACAACGGGAAGAATTCCACAGAAAGAAAAGGGGAAAATTCAACCCCCAACATAGGCCTAGACTCCTAATGAAGCAAAAATTTGAGTACCACTTGTATTTTGTTTCGAGAGGAAATATTCCAAGAAAGAACTTGGAGTTATGTCTCGGAGTTATGATGCAGCTGAGATGATGCTGTTCTTCAGCAGAGTTCTTGAACTCCACTTGCCTTTCAGCTACCAGTATTCCAATTCAGGAGTATGGAACTCACTAGAGTTTTAAGTTCTTTACACTACAAAACCAGAGCAAGACTTCAGAGCACAATTCAAACTTTCCTTTACCTAAATAAATGTCAGATTCCTATGTTTGCATTGGAAGCATTCTTTTCACTAGCAAAGGGGAAAGATAGTTTGAATGAGTACCAAAACACCCTTTCTTCATTATTTCCCAACTTTTAGTGTTCAACAGCTGAAACAATAACTAGAGGGAAATAAGTTCAATGACAGGAAGGAAAAGTTTATACGGACAACACCTCTCAAGAAGAAAGGGGAGAGATGAGGGAAAAAAATACGTCATAGTTATGTAGGTACAGATATACATACAAGAGTTTTCTAAAGTTAGGAAGCAAACCAGACAGTATTTAGGTATAAAATTTACTTATGGAACTTTAGCAGTGTTTTGAATTAACACAAAATTGAATTTAGAAGTCCCGAGTTCATCTGAGTTACTCAAAAGTCTTGCCACAGTGTGAAAAGAAAAAGGGAAGAAAATGATAGGTGGAATTAAATCATTTGCCTTATGTTGCTTCATGCTTGTCACAAAGTCTTCAGCAGTTAAGTGAATGTTCTAATTCTTCTTGTATATATTGCAAGTGTAGTTATTGCATTTGTTAGAATATGCGTCAAGTACACTCTTAGACCTCCTTGTCTTCCCATGCCTGAGAATTTTCATGGTTGTCATCTGCTCTCAGAGATGCTCCTTCCTTGCATGTCTGTTTGATAAGGATTCCACGTTTGCTTGTCAGCTTTCACAGTGCCATATGCTAGAGAATGTATGAGGTGCTGGCACTTACTATGATGTCCCAGGCCCTGTAACTCAGGTTTGCCATGAACTTACCTAACATTGACTCATTTGTCAAACAGGGATTTCCAAATGGCACATCTTGCATACAAGGCCTGAAAAAAATGCAAGTTACAAGTATTTGCAACACCCTAAAAGAGTTGCATATGTCTTTAGAAAGAATGGGCGAACAGAAAGTGATGTTCCTTGAATCTGTGCTAATTACAGCCTACCTTAGCTTTTTGGTGCCAGAGTTGGCTAAAACACATGCCAGACTGTGGACCCGCCTGGCTGCAAATATGTCGTTAATGGACACAGGTGGGGGGAATATGCACATCTCTGGCCGAGGCGTTCTGTAGAGGCTGGTCATCATTTTGTTTGCTCCCCCCTTGGCGCTGTCCCTGCTGTGTGCTGATAAAGCTGTTTTTGCAGGGCCGTACAAAGTCCTCTGCCACCAGGTCAGGGTTCATGACTTTGAGTTCATTTTTAACCTGGATGTAGTCTTTGCTGCGTTTTTCCCTCTGCTACTACAAATAGTTGTGCTGCCTCAATAGGGATGCATTGTGGTTGCTGGAGGGAAAAAGGAAATGCCTTGAGCAGCATTGACTCAAAAAGCTCTTGGTTTGATATTAAGTTGCAGCTGTCACGTCTTACTTTGGGGTGATGCTGCAGGCTGCTCTATGCCTTGCTTTGACTCCAGGGAGATAATAAAAAGCCAGATGCAACTTGCAACATCAAGGACTGGATTGATTTCATTTTAGGAACCTAGAAGTAGGATTTCTTACATTGCAAGACAAAAATTTGCCTGTAACTGGTGCATCTTTTTTTTACTTGGTCTTCTGAGAGTCACTCTGAGAACAGGGCAACTACTGACCACTTTTTTTTACTGTATGGATTTCATAGTTGTCCTCAAGGCACCTTTGCTGTCAAAGAAATTTCTGGTCTGAGGTTTGTACTATCTTGGTCTTATATGATTTTGGGTGAAGTGCTTGGGTGAAGTGCTGACAGACTTCCAACTTCCTATTTCTTAGTTCACAAAACAGTCTTGGTTTTTTTCCTTGTTTGTCTGTTGTGGTCAAACAGGAAATTTTAGTACCCTACTAAGTTGCATTTTTGTTTTGTCTGAAACACCGAATGGATCAGGTCAGATTTGCCCTTTTTTGTCTCTCTGATCTTTCTAAAAGATAGAAAGAAACAACTGAAATTTACCTACCTACTGCCAGATATAAAATTCAGTGAAAGCCTTCAGTCTGAAGATTACTTTAAAATGCAATGAAATGAGCTCTGAAAACTGTTCTTTTTGTTTGTAATGTGTTGTGAAGTCCTGGATGAAAACAACCGGAATATCACAATCTGTGTACCTGAATTCAGCCAAGGCCTGCACAGAGATGAAAACCTTGTTACTGGCTTGGGTACCACGATTCTGTTTGGCTGCATTTTATATTCTTGGTAAGTCTGGGAGTTTGCCATTACCTTTCTGTAAATGTAATGTTGTGGTCCAAAGAGTGAAAGCTTATGGCAGGCCTCATGAAAAGTCACAGAGAGTTGTGGAATAAAGCTAAGCTGGAAGGTTCATATTGTCCTCGAATTTTAGACTTTCTAGCTAAAAAGACAACTTTTGAACCAAATATATCTCATTAAAATCAAATAAAGCAATTTAGATCTAGACACAGAGGGAAAAAATTTCTACCTGTCAATGACTGACCTTGAAGGTCTTTAGAACAAGCAAACTGTTTGGGAGGGTTTAGGGCTTCCTCTGAACAAATGATGAGCACAGTATTGCCATCAGGATTTGCCAGTGATCTGCTCTAAGAAAAACCCTTCTTGTCCCCGTGATGCTTGCCTTTGATGCTCGTCTTGTATAATTGCAGCTCACTTCAATAAATTATGCTCTGGGACAGGGAGTTACTAGTGATTGAAAGGTAATGTGTCATTTATTTTGGCTGTGCAGCTTGCCAGGAGACAGCACTGCCTGTCTGCTGCAGGTTTTTGAGCAGGTTCTGCTTCTGAATCGGTCCACTTCAAAAATCACATACAGAAACCCCTTAATATTTTTGTGAAGGGAAAACAAGAAACTTCTGTTTATCAAATATGTGTACGTGTTCAGTTTCGTTCTGATATAAAATACATAAATATGGATATCATGGATCTAGTTCACATTAGAAGGGCACTTCCAGTGCCTCAGGAAGGTGTTTCAGGTGTCACACAGACAATATTCATGTAGCCTGCCACTGAACTGTACCATGTAGCTGGGGAGGTAAGAATACCTTCAAGGGGAGTGTTTTGAAGCATTGCTTGCAAGGCTCAGTGTGTACACCAAAGCCTTCCTGTGGGTAATGGGAAGTTGGCATTTCACATCTTAAAGGGCAGGACTGGACAAGAAGAAAGGGTTCTCCCCTGGATAAGTACAGTCATGCAAGGAAGTAATTTCTAGGAACTGGTACACTGACAACAGTTGCTGGTAATTTACTTTTGAAAACTGGCTGCTGCCAGAGACCTGTGAGTTTGCTGGCAAAGCCTTTACACAAGTGCTGAGCCAAAGTGATGGCTAGGAACTGTGAATTGAGTATAAAATTACTGGTTGTGCACAGCAGGGGAGATCTCTTCCTGCTTGCAAATTGGAGCACTTAGATTTTGCTGCTGTCAGATGGTGGTGAATTCATCACCTTTCTGGAGTGACCTATTTTTAAGCTCATGATTCAGTCTGAGCTGGCCAACGGCCATCTGCCAGACTGGTTTATACCTAGTGCAGGACAAACCCTTCACATACTTAGTCCTTGATGATAGTATCCAGGCAAATGATTAGCTGAGACATTGGAGTAGACTATTTATGTTTGCTGTGATGTTGAAAAATTATCCTGTTGGAGCTGTAGTTATGCCCAGGGGTTTGACACTGTCATCTTTTCCTCCTAGTTTGACCTCAACAACACGTGCAAGCTCAGAGGCACTGCGAGGAATATATGCAACAGCTGAAACTGAAGTAAGTTCTTGCCTCTTCACACAGGATTTTTGTGCAGACTTTTTCTCATGCTTTTATTGCTGTTGTTTTTGTGGCCAGTAATCTGAAAACAGAAGCTGTTCTCAGTAGCATGTATGCTATGTGCCTCTGGGTATGGACTCATCAGAACATTTGTCCACACTGGCCCTTCTGTAGGTCTTGCTAGTCTTCTGGAGATGCCTCTAAGTACTGAAACTATTTGCTGCTCTTGAAGTTTATTCAGCATCCTGCAGACTTCCTGTAAATCTTATGTTTGACATGAGCTCGTGTCCTCTGATTTAAGGGAAAAGTGTGCTGGAAAGCTACCAGAAGAAAACGTGGAGGCATTCTTAAACATTTTCAGTCCTGGTTGCCTTTGTTCTCAAAGAAACTAAGATCCTAAGTTCTTATCTTTTATTTTTATTTCCATACATAAGTAGTTCCTTTCTTTTTGCCTATAATTTAAGCTCTGATCATATTTCTTGTCCCTGTTTCAGCTGCGTAAGTTTCTTTGTTCCATCTACCTGTTTCATTGGCTTTCTTGTCTTAGAGCACTCAGAAAACTCTGAGAAATGGATGGGTTTTGCTAGGTAACAGTTTCTCCTTGTTTAGGCTTGCTAGTGATGCTCTTCAAATAGGTGTGTGTGTTTGGGAGCTGTCTCTGCATTGGTGTTACTTGCACCTGCAGTTTTAGCTTGTATTTTTTAAGTCTTTAATCAGAGTCTGAGAGTTTAAAACCACAGAGGTATCTGCTGAGGCCCTTGGTGTTTGCAGTAGCTGGGCATGGGAAAGCACAACACGTTCCAGTGTGGGAGTGCTAGGCTGCTGAGGCGCTTCCCTGCGGCAGGATGCTGTAACTGGACAGGGTGCCAGCCCAGTCCCTGCTGCCAGCCGGGCATGGATTACTGAGGCTGGGCATGGAGCACCCAGACGGGGCAAGGAGCGCCGAGGCTGGGCATGGCCTGGCTCGGGCAGGTCCTGATGGGGCCTGTGTTTTCCTGCCGTGTGCTGAGGGACATGACAGGGAGCACTGGGGAGGGAACAGCCACCTTTTGTGCTCTGCACCTCCTCTGCCAGCTGTGCAGAGCCTGTGGAGGCCTCACCAGAGGTGCGGGTCTGTGCCCTGTGGAGGAGCAGCGGGAAGGCTGGGACCTATGGCCCGGCATGGACTTGGGATATGGCCCCTCATCGGGAAGGTCCATCTCCACAGCCAGAGTACTTGCCCACTGGATTAGTTCTGGACTGTTGGGTTTGAAAGAGTGTACAAGAGCCACTAAATGTAAAGATAAAGAAAGGACTGGTGAAAAGTGACTAATTGCGCTCTGATTGCGGTCTGTGTGGCAAAAGGCCTTTGTCTCCCAGCCCAGAGAGGGTCTGCCCACTGTGCTGGAGGCAGCTGAGTGTTAGGGGTCAGGCGGGTGTGCCAGCTGTGCTAATTTCATTACTCTGTGTGTGTCAGAACTTAAATACAGCTGGTCAAAATGTTGAAGGGAGCCCATTGCTTGCTTCAGAATGTGAGTGCAGCCTCAGCATAACTCAGGCTGGCACTGCAGGTGAGGCTTGGCACAACAAGAGTAGAAAGAGGTAGAGAATAAGGGTTTTATTGAAAGTGTCAAAACAGTCTTTTGAAAAAGAATGAGTTTTTTGGCTTTTTCCTGAGTTTATGAACCCAATGAGTACAGATAATCAAGGATATACAGGGTATACCTGCCACTTGATGTTTATGCTGGACGTTTACCTTAAAGACTTTCTGTCTGGGAAAATTTGCAAACAGTCCCTGTAAGAGGAGATAAGCTAAAACATAAAATTTAGAAGTGCAAAGCATAAATATTTATCCATGTGTATGTGTGTCCCAACCAAACTGGGGCACCCCAAGTGTGATTTTACACAAGGGTCTTCTACTCTTCAGGCATTCAGATGCAGCATGATTTGACTAATCACTGGCACCCACACCATCATTACTCATAATAAAACTGTATTTCTGCAGCAGTCTTGCTGCTCATCTGTAGACATCCTTTAAGTCAGTCTTGAGACAGCTACTTATCTGTGATGCTAGTATGGTTTCAAAGGTGTTTTAAAGGTTCTATGATGCTGGCCTTACCTTAGCTGTCCAGGTCCATGTTTTATCCTTTATGGACAGCTCTAAGTTTCCAAGAAGCAACGTCCTTATTTCCAGGACTGGGCTGTCCTTTAGTTTGTTTTACTTAAGTGTGAACAATACCAAAGTCTCCAGTAAAATTCCAGTGCCTTATTACATTGCACAGTATACTGTGAACTAATACAAGTAAACAAAGTTAGTACACTTTCATACTATAAAGACTGATTGATGTAATAGTGAAGGAAGTTTTCCTAACAGGGTTCATTATCTTAATCAGACCACAAGCAAAAGAAATCCCAGAGAAGGATATTACCAGTACAGGTAATATTTGTGATGTAGTACAGAAAGTACTGACTTTTACTATAATCTGGTGCAGGAAATAGATTTATATTCGTTTATTGAATGGTCAACTTCTTCATTTATATTACCATTTAACATAGAAAGTGTCAATTACAGCTTTTCCTTCTCGACCAGGTTAAAAAAAAAAAGGAAATCTTCATTTAAATAAAATAGTAAAACCAGGTTCCTGCTTTTACTCATTCTTCTTGTGCTCATTCTGGCTCCATTTCAGCAAAATCTTGCAAAGAGAAGTACATTTCTGACTTACACTGGTACAGCTGTGGTTTCCAACCCATGCATCAGAGCTTAAAAATTCCTTATACTTTCATCTTATACAGGAATGTCCTGAAAAGCAGTTGTATGCACATCTAAATAAAAAATATGTATGTGCTTTATTGTTGCTCTTCCACCATATTGTCATAATTATTTGCATTTGTGTTGGACCTAGAGTTATGCAAAATCAGTAGAGTAATTTTCAAAGACTGGCTCATTTCTTCAGATTTACTGAGCAAGTTTTTCCAAGTTTTTTTAGTTTCTAAGTTTTGGAAACTGCTGTTCTGAGCTACTGGGCAATTCTTAATTTGGGTTTTGTGCTGGTTGGAAATACAAACCAGACTTTTCTAAATTAGTGTCTGTAGTTTAGACCTTCCTTCCCCAGCTGTTCTGCTTTGCTGTAGCACAGGTTCTTACCCCCTTCCTGTTTTCTGTTCCATAGGTTGCTCGTTGCTGCTTTTGCTGTGTACCTGATGGAGACGGTAATTATGTTTTCACTGCACCATTTACCTTATTTGGGACTTTTGGACCAAAGCTGAGAGAGTTAGGACACAGCTATGGAGGGAGAGTTGCTTGTACCCTCATTCAATAGATTACTGAATGCAAACTGAAGCAGATGAAATGCTCCAGGTTAGGCTACAGAGGGAAGCAAGAGATGTCACAACACCGTTTCAAAAGTACTAGGCTAGTTAATAATTCTTTAAAGTACATTTCATCCTACAACATACAACAAGTAATCTCTGGTCTTTGCATGCCTGTGGGCGTAACTGGCTGCTGGGCTTCTGGCTCAGCAGCTCTGCAGGTACTGCAGTTCGGGAGTGAGATAAAAAGGGAGTGTCCTGTTTGCAGACGTGTGGAATCAAGATTATCAGCTTAGACTTGCCAGAAAATTATTGCACAGGTAGAGCAATTTAAATGCTCTCAACTCTCAAAATCTACTCAGTAAAACAGGAAGCTGTTACAAGGCAAAATTGCAATTTTTGGCTCAGGGTTTAGGCCCATGCCCTGAGGAAGAAGAAATGTTCAAGTGTTACTCTGTTTCAATCACGCTTTCCCAAATCACACCGTAAGTGTTTTGCTGTGTTCTCTGTGAAGCCAGCTGCTGTTTTCAGTTCTCATTGCATTTGCAAAGCTTTGTTGTTTCCCGTCTCTTACAGCTGATGCTGAAGAGCATGTTGAAAAAAGGGGAGGCCAGACTGTGGTTTATGATGAGAAGAAGGGCACAGTGTACAGTTATGCCTATTTCCACTTCGTTTTCTTCCTGGCTTCTCTCTATGTGATGATGACAGTAACCCATTGGTTCCAGTAAGTGTATTTCTTTCATGTATTTAATGCCAAGAAATTAATGTCTCTCTGTGTTGAGAGGGAAGATGTGAACAGGAAGTTCTGCTATGTGGGTATTTCCTATCCTTATGGTAGAAGTTTGAAGAGACATTGCAAATCTTTCTTGGGCATTCTTGAGATCTTTCTCTGTAAAGGGCTGCTCTCCCTTGCTTCCTCTATGGGTTAACCTAGTTAAGATTTTTATGTCTTTTTTTTTTTTTTTTTTTTTTTTCCCTTAACAGTTACGAAAGTGCTCAGATTGAAAAATTCTTCACTGGAACCTGGTCTATCTTCTGGATTAAGATGGTCTCCTGTTGGGTTTGTGTCTGTCTATACTTATGGACTCTTATTGCTCCACTCTGTTGCCCAACCAGAGAGTTCTCAGTGTGAACAGTTAAATCGTAATTTTAAGTTTCTCTCTTTTATTTTTTTTTTTGGAATGAGGAAACACCTGTTACCCACTTATCATAATGTACCAATTACTATCTTTTAGTCAGACTAAACAAATGATTGAAGACTTTTTTTACCATTTTTTATTATCATGAACAAACATTGCCTAGGGGAACAAATCTGTTTCAAAACTTTACAACACTTATGTGTGGTGTGTAGAAAACACAGTTCTTACATAATGCATAAACTGGAATAAGTGAAATACTCTTCAAATAACTGACAATCCTTCTCTGGCTTCATCGACAAGAAAAGAAAAACTCATGGTGCAGATGGTATCTTCTTACTTCCCATGAATGTTTCCAGCAAATATGCATTCATTCCTTTTTATACTCTTTCATTAACTGTTTCTTTTACAGTTTGCAGTGATGATTTGGACTGCTGTTTTGTACAGCATATAATTCTTGTAAGTAGTATCCAGATAATTTTTTTCCAAAAACATATCTAAGTACTTCTGTAGAAATAAGAGAATATATAAAATTTGACTGCCAAAGCATCTACTAAAAATTGTTTATCTAAGTATTAAATATATTAAGTTATTTTATACCTAGATTGAGAAAGGAATGTACCAATGATAGTATTTATTCTATTATTACTTTAAAGGCACCTGGATATTTTATGCAATTCAGATTTAGCCCAGTTAAAAACTGAAGGGAAATTCTACACACGAATTCTTAAATTGAATTTTGTCCAATTTTGCTTTGCCAGGTCGCTCAAAAATTGAGTGTACTGCATGGGGATGTAAGATAAGGTACATTCTTTATTCACATTGTTAGCTGTTGAGAAAATAATAGTTATAGGAGCAGTGCCAGTTGCTGTTAAATTTAAAAGAGGGGTGCTCATTTACTTTTGTGCTCTGTTGTTTCAGCTTCTGTCTAAAGGTCTCCGTGGTCTTCAGTTCTGTTTCCGTGACTAGTTTTATAATATTTTATATGCATTGATGGTCAGAAAAGGACTATAGTGTGTCATATATCCTTTTCTGCTTGTGTGTTGGTTGGAAAGTATTTTTTCTAACTGCTATATTTTTATACTCCTCTGTTGATATTAGTTTTGCTGTTGGGATGGGACTTAGCCAACCAGTATATTAATGGAGACAGAGATTCTTTTGTAGAACTCCTATTCTAAGCACTGGAATAAGCAGTCAGAAAAGAAAAACCAGGAGACACAAATATAACAAGCAGCTGCCTTAGTACAAATTACTTGATGATACGAAACACTACCTTGTCACCTTTTTTATATTAATTTAAGCAGATGATTTGGTGGTAAAGCAACAGCCCAAATGCCCTGAATGCTGAAAAAGGTTGAAACCCCACAGTTCATATCTGCATTCTGGTGGGATGAATTTATGACTTGAGCTAGTCTGGTGGTTTCTGTCTTCTCTTGACATGTATATTCACACACACGTACAGTACGAAATATCAACCAATTTAGCAGCTCTCTTTCTTTTTTTTTTTTTTTTTAATATGATTGAGCCTTAAATCTTCATCCACTGCTTTCTGCAAATCAAAGAAAAGCACAACGTGGAGGCCAATGGGTTGGCCAAAAGATTTGCATGCCTTAGTTGTTCTGTTGTAATAATTAATGGCTAATGCCCACCTGATGAGTAATCTTAACTTACTGGGTCTTGATTCTGGTCTTGTTTTCATTACTGTTTTTAGCTGCCTTGTTGTTATGGTATCCCAGGGCTTGTGTCCTGTTTGGTGCTTTCTAGGGGTGTCATCTTCCCCACCCTGTGCACTCTTACCTGAAACAAAATCTTCAGGTCTGCAGTCCTGTCTACTTATGCCACCTATCTCAATGATGAGAGCCTCAAAATATGTGTCCTGAGATCTGAGGGAAGGAGGAGTCTGTCCTACAGTGACTGCCTTGGAGTTCTTCTTGTTTTCACCAAGAGTTAAAAATAGCAGTTGAAGCTGGACTTTGACAGCGAGTTAAAAAAGCAACAAATAGCTCTGGACAGGGAGGCAGGTTTTTCTTTTTCCCTTTGCTTCTGCTGGGAGGTTCTGATCCTGCCAAGAGCTCTGCTAGTATGAGGACCTGTCAGAACATTTCTGCTTGCGTTTAGAGTCTTGCTATGCAGATACTTCTGCAGCTGAAAAAGGCCTTTATTAATGCTTTTTCAATCCAGAAGCATTTATCTGTCCAACCTCTAAGAGAAGGGCTGTGATGACTAACAGTTGTCCCACCTATCTCACAGCTGCAATCTGACAAACAGTTGTGATCCAGTGCTGTAGTTGTGTGCTGCAACTGAAATAGTGCAGGCTCATGCCTTGCCTGATCCTAAGAGGCATGCAAGATTTGCCTTCTAGTCCCATAGTGACATATATGTTGTACTATGAGAAACTAAGTTTGTTTTGTTTGGGGTTTTTTTTGTTTGTTTGTTTTTTTCCCCTGAATTAGCCATGTTTCTTGTAACAGAACAATTCGGGAAAGGAGCTTTACAGAGGAAGGCACACCCTATGTCAAGTTACAAGGCAGGGAAAGATTCCTGTTGTCTGGTTCTGATAGCAGGCATCCCAATCACAAATGTCGATGATCTTAACACCGATCTTGGTCCTTGGATGTTCTTGTTTACAGAAACATGTATTCTATATAGTGTTTTCATCAGGGCTTTCTGCACCTCTTTGTGCTCTTTTTTTTTACCATTTGTGTTTAGGGAAATAGGTTTTGTACAGAAGAGACAAGGCTGTAAAAAGAAAGTCCACAGTGAGGTATGAACCCATTCTTCTTACACAGCACTCACCTCATGAGCTGCTCCTTCATCCTTCCCTGCTATCAACTATCGACCTTAAGCATCTAGGTCTGCAGGTATACATGGAATGGGAATAGGGCAGTGCCTGTTTACACAGTTTTGTCTACTTTGAGCACATGTTTGGGGGAAAACCCCCAAAAATAAATAACTTTGAGGCCTGTGGGTCCATGATGCCTCAGATCCAGCTGTGGACTTCGAGGCCTTTCTAAGGAACCAGTAACTGGTAGCATTTAGGTGTGTAAAGACTCTAGTTCCTCACCAAGACAAGGCATCCTGCTGGCCAGGTAAACATTACAGCCTTAGTGTTTGCTGTAAAATCTGTACTGTGAACTTCCACGTGCAACTACATAATAAAATTCTTGGCTCGGGTCAAGGAAACAAATTCCCAGCCCATGGATTACAAACAGTTCATGCAATTGGGCTTTTAAAAAAAACTTTTAAAGAAGTGCCTTGATACCTACTGCTGTGATAACTATTAATTCAGTTGGCACTAGAACTGGAAAACCTGGACTGAGCCTGTGACTGGGTAATGCTGCCTTGTATCTTACACCAGTGTGTACAAGGCACAATCAGACCCGAAGTGCATGTGGAAGACCAAACAATCTGCGCTTGACAAACCTCTGGGGATAAAACTGCTTCAGGTATTACTGTGCAGTGGCAAATTAAGTGGGAAAACTCACAAGTAGCCTGATGCTTTTGTAAATAAATGATTAGTTTTACATTTAAGCTGTAAACAGTTAACTTTCTCTCCCTGTACCTGAAAGTCCCAGTGACTGTCTGCTGAGGCAGTTCACTGCACGGTGTCTATCCTGCCTTGTACCATGATTATTCATTGAATTTGTTCCCAGATATAAACAGTGCAGCACTTCTGGCTCCTAGTGGTTTTGGGGTGTGTGAAGTGAGGAAGCTTACAAAGACAGCAAGACCAGAGAACATGTCGTGTACTAAATTTCCTCTATTTAAATTTGGACTAATGCTGCCTTTAATAGACTTTGGAGGAACAGACAGTGTTCACAGAAGTCCTGCTGGGAAGATGAAACAATTCTATTGTTTTTCTTCTACTTTTTCAAATTTGCTATCAGAAAGATTATTTGGGGCTTCGCTGCTGCACTATCATCTGAGACTGGAACAATTTTACTTTTCCTTGTGAAGGCAACCAGGAGCTGCAATCATGACTGTTTCATGTTTGGGGTAAAATAAGTGGGACAGACTCAGAGACCAAGTGTCTGCATCCAAGTAACTGGACTAACAAATGAGACAATGAAACTTTACTGGGGATGTGCGGAAAGCAGATGGGTATGCTTGTTTGCTGTTTGCCACAGTTCCTCAGAGTGTGCAGGCAGCCCTTGCAGCTGGATGCCAAGTAAGGAGCTCCACTGCAATCACACATTGAAGGTATTGCATGTTTGTCCTACTCTCAGCTTTCTCCTTCAAGCATTTCCATGAGGTTCAAACAGCTTGTACGTGCCCAGCTAATGTGGTAAATCCTGGCTGGGTTGGGCTGCTTTCCTCTGAAATGCAGAATTGTGTTGCTAATGTAGGCATAGTCCAGAGAGAAGGTTTGTCCCCTCGCAGAATCATAAACACTGCATGTCTATTTATTTATTTATTAAGTGTTTTAGCACCTTTTTACAAGTCTTTAAGCGGTTTGAGATTATAAATTATGCATGTGTAATTGCTTTGTCAGCTACTGCTGCAGCCATTTCTCGGCTAGAACATTGCTATTAATGAAGTAACTATTGCACTTGTCAAAAAGCTGTTTTTTAACAGTTCTTTGGCTTTGAATGATGACATCAGGAAAATTTGGGTACTTAAGATAGCGCTGCTTGAAATTTGGCTAGAAGCCAACATTATGTGGGCATCTGAACAAATCAGCAATAAAGTAATCCATTGCCTGTTTTTAAACTGCGCTGTAAAGATTTTATAAACTGTTAGGTTTTTCTCCTAAGCTGATGAAACAAAATACCACAAGACCCCCAACCTTTGTGGCTAGATGAGTTGAGGTTATCCAGAGCTAAAATTTTGCTTTCATTTTCTTTCTGGGCTTTAGAAGCAACGTCTTTTGCTTGGAGGCTGTATCTCCTCATTTTACTTGCCTTTTTCTCCTTGGATTTTTTCTTTAAAGGCAGTGTAAACCTCCTTCATTCCCAGACAACCTGCTGCCTGTCAAATGGGATGTATTTGGTGCTAAAAACTAGCAAAGACTTGTTTGCCAAGTCTTACTGATCCTTTCCTTTTCACAGCAGGACAACCTGCAGCATTGAAGCAGAGTCAAGGAGCATAGTTTATTACCTGGATCAGTTTTCCTCTGTGAAAACTGCTTCTTTGTTTTCTGAAGTGGCCTATGAGTTGTTGTGGGAGGGAAACGCATAATGAACACCATGACATTTTACTTGTGTTTTCAGTTTTGTAAATAGTAGTTAGAATTCAATGTCTCACATGACTGTACAAGTAAATGCTGGGGGTCAAGTGCTTAGAAAACGTTACTTTTTTTTACTCAGAACAGGATATCTTGGGAACTGGTATGTCTCTGCATTTTCTACATCCTCATGGCAGTGTGTCCAAGTGCCCCAGGATAGGGATGTAGACACACTGTATAGAGTTTGAAGCAGCAGCTTTGAGAGACTGGCATAATGACTGCTTTCTAATGTCCAAGGAAATTCTGTAGGTTTCAAGAAGGCCTTAAATCCCATTTGTTCAGGAGTTCTTATCAAATCTGGATTTGATTCTTTCCACGCCTGATCAATAATGTTTTAAAAAAGTTAGAGTTTATTTCAGATAAAAGCCACGTTGGCTTCCCCGCTGCCTGTCAGTCTGTGATCGTTCCCAGTGCGTAGTGTACAGACATTTTCGCAGACTTGTTCAGAGCCATATTTATCAGCTTTGAAACCACTCCAGCAGCCTAAAGCTTCCAGGGCTTTTGCTCACCAGAGCTGCAGAGTGCAGCACTGCAGCCATGCTTTTGCCAAAGAAGCCTCAGCGTGAAGCCAAGAAGAAAGTGCAAAGCCAAGAATTTTGGAAAGCTATGGGGAAATAATGGATCATTGGACATACCATAGCTTTAGATTTCCTCTTACCGATACAAGTCCAGGTGCTTAGGTGTCCTTTGGACATCCATGCAGACTTAAAGTGCGGAGAATTAACTTCTATTAAGTCTAATATACGAGCTGAGAAAATATTTACTAGGAGCATATTGGGTTCAGTGTCTGCTTTTTGTTCACCACTGATGCGTGGTGTTCCGTCTCTTACATGCCATGTTCAAAAGCTGGATGCAAAATAGTCAAAATATAAACACATTTTCTTAATGGTGAGGGGATTTTAATTAGTCTTTTTCCAGGTTCTTAATATCTCAAGGGAACTTTTTGGTGTGTATGTGTGGTTTTATTTTATTATGCTGTAGCCCAGTGAAGTGGAAGTTTGCTAGTCTGTTTAACTTTTTTGCAAATGTTGTGGTCTTTAGTAAATGTAACAGTTTGACTTTTAAGGATTGGTAAAGATTCCAGAATTGTAAGATCTTACCTGTAAAATAGTCAACAGCTTTGCCTTTTTAGCATGTTAATGGTTTTTATGGACACTTCCTTTTGTATACTGAGTGAATGTATTGTTATAGATTTAATGTTTAATGGACCAATAAAATTTTTCTTACATTTGAAACGGTTGTGATACAGTAAAGTTGCAAAGTCAATTCATTCTAGAAGAAACTTAAAAAATAATCTAAATATATGAGCTATACAGTTACTGAGCCAGTAAAAGTAAATTAATTGATCTTTTTTTCACTAAATTTCAATGTTGTCTAGCAAAAAATGCTGCTCTGGAGATTATTAGTCCTTCAGTGTCCATGTTGTTTTTGTATTCTCTGGTGTGTGATATTGGATGATGGCAGATTGCACAGATTTGTCTATGGCATCTGTTCTGTACAATCCAGCTCCTGAGATGTGGAAGATACCCTGCCAGTGCAAACAAAACATCTTCAAGGCTGATGTAGCACTGAAGCACTGTGCAGCTGTTTGAGACACAGATTTCTGTTTTTTTTCTTTTTTCCCCCCCTCACTTGCCCAGATGGTGGGGTGGGCAGCTGTTTAATTTGACATGCTGAGATCCACACCAGGGAAAGCGCTTTATCTTCGCAGGTGGTGGTTCCCCCCCTCTCACCGTCCACGTCCTGTTTCAGCATGTGCCAGGTGCAGGCTGCCTCCTGGTACTGGTGCACCCATGCTGGAGAGCTGACCAGACCTGCACTAGGACACAGTTCCCTGTGGTTTTGAGAAACTGCTGACCAAGCTGCTATTCTCTGTGCAGCTCTTGGTGCATGAGAGAGCTCTGGTGCATGGAGTTTGGAGGGTGTGTTTTTGGACGTAGGAGCAAGGCAGAGACCGGTTTCTGAGTGGTGCCCTGGGACTGAAACAGCAAAGTGTCTGTGCTCCACCTCCCACCAGTCTGCCCACACTGCCCTCACCCAACACTGCAGCATCCTGGCAGGATGTTTCCTCCTCGCGATTCCAACCAGATGGTCTTCAGGGAGCAGAAGCACCTAAAGTATGTTTGGCATAGTGTTAGTAGCACACAGGAAAGAGTTAACCTTTCTTGAGAGGGTGGATCCTAGTAGAGAAGCTGCAGGACTCTCAACTCCAAAGTAGTTACAGCTGCTGCTCCAGCTGAGTGCAGCCCTGATGTGCAGGCGGTGGGGTCAAGAGCGAGTTACATGTTCAGATTTAAAGATGTGGGATTGCAGCGTCTTCGCTTGCCAGAGGCCACACATGGAGCTATGTCTGTGTTGCACAATAATCCAGAAAGGGGTTGTGGTGCTAAACAAGCTTGTTTAAACACTTTGTGCAGTCCCCATTTAAATCTCTGATGAGAATGTGAGAGGCAGAAGGTTTCCCAAGCCCAGACTGTGATCTTGGGACAAATGTTTACTACAGCTGGCTTCACTCTTGAGCTTTTAGGCTGCTCAGCAGTTGGTGTATCAATGTAACAGACACAGTAAGCTCCAGCCCATCATAAGGTCCCAACAGCACCTTCTGAAATGAAAATTCTGGCTGTCTGACTTGTAACTTTTATCTGTGGATGTCAGCACTGCGTTTTCTGTCAGCGCGGTTCGAGGCTCACAGCTTCGCACAGTTACCTTTGGCAACAGCATGAGAGCCAGAGCCTGTATCTCACCTTCCAGCTTCCAGTGGCCATGGACTGGAGAAAGCCTAGAAACAGGCAAGCTCCATGGTGGTAAGCCAGCTGATAAGGCAAAGGGCCAGGCTGCTCCCTCCCAGCAACTGTAGCAGAAGGAGACTCTGGCTGCAGACAGAGGGGCTGAGCAGAGCTTTGGAGCCTGGCAAGGCTTTGAAGGCCAAGTGCAATCGTGTTCTGATGGAGCTGGTGTGTGCTGCCCATGCTTCAGACAGGTCAGGGTGGGCCAGGCCTGTTGTGTCCACTGCGAGGAGACCACTTGTGCAAAATGTGAGCACTGCAGGCCCACGTGTTCTGCAGCGATGGTGTGGGTGAGTGTACTGACTGCCTTCTGCTCAGGCTGTGCCCAGATCATACAGAGAAGGTTTCTGCCTGGAGAAGGAGCTTCTTCTGGTGAAATGCAAATGTATCATGGGAAGATGTAAATTTGTTTTACAGTGTGTGTGCTCCTTCATAAATGAACAATACTGCAGTTATAGCCCATGCTCAGCTGATAAAAGACATTTTTTGTCATCTATTAAGCATAATTTGACAATGCCCTCTGTGTTGCTCCAAAGTAAATAGCCTTTTAGTCCTCAGACATCTGGTGAGTGGTTTGGTTTAGTGATGCCAAGGAAAAAGGAGGACTGAAACTGGAGGACCTTTCATCATGAAGCACTGAACCAAAGGAATTGTGCATCGTGCCTTTTGTAGTGGGACTCTGGGATCCTCGTGGGACAGCTCTTAGGGCCACCCTGCTTCCGGAAACTTTGGCAATGATGGAGGAGCCTGTGTGAAAATTCTGCCAATAGTTAAAGCTTCTGATAGCTTGTAAGCCTCTGATATATTGTAAAATATTTTTAAGGCTATTTTTATTTTACTGAGAACAAGAAATTTTTTTTGTTGTTTGGTGCTCTCACCTGATAATTTAACTCAGCATTCTCCCTCTGTTCTTGTGCTGGGAAGGTGCTCGGACTGTTCATTTTCCCAGGGTTACTTCTGATTTTAAAACTCTCACTTGCACTTCCTCACTTTGTGTTTCTTCCTTTTCCCTCCCTCCAGGCTGAAGTAGCATTTCTGACTGTCCTTTTAAAAGTCATTACCCTACAGTTATTTTAAAAGTATATAGTTGTCATTAAAGTAACTGTCCTTTCTATTCACCAGTCCTTGGAGCTTGTCCTCCCTCCCTTCTTAGCTCCATTTGGAAAGAGAATGTAGTAAAAATGCACACTGTATTAACACCTTTCTGCATTTCAGCTTAGATTGTGATACAGTTTCTTTTGGCTTTCTGTTTTCAGTCCTTTCCTAATGATTACTAAGGCTTAATGCAATGTTTTGAGGTTTTAGTTTGGTGACTTCTTTGCATAGTATTGCAGTACCTGCCAAGAGAACTCAGCTCTGGCGACAGATCAAAGCCTGGCTTTGTGTGTGTGAAAATTACGATTGTTTTATCTAGGTGATTCTGCATTTATTATCTCTGTAGTCTTTTTGTTTGTCTGTTTTAGTCACATGCAAGTCATAAGATGTGACTACAATGCTCTGCTGTCAGCTTCTTTGCTTTCCCAGTGTGTGATGTCCATAGTTTTTGGTTGTGAGGGGTCTAATACATTGCTTAAGAGGAGGTCTGACACAGGTAAGAGTCTTCAAAGGCCTTAAAATGTCCTAAAGGAGATACAATCTATTCCTAGGAGGACTGGAAAGGTACTACTTGCTTCAGCCAAACAGCTCTGAACCACTTCGTTACCAGATGCAACCTGTTGTTTATAACACATTCAAGGTAGAGAAAATTTCACTCTTTACCCCCACCCCGTTTAATACTGAATTCAAGAAGGCAATAGATTCAAATTTTTCTTGAGAGTGTTTTAAGCAACTTGTCACTCCATTCACATGCTGCTCTCTAGATTTTAGGGCAAGTTTGAAAATAAGTGAGGCCCAAATCTACTTTGTCTCCTTTTTATTTTCATTTTTATACAAAAAAAAGTCTGACATAGTCACATCAATGAGAACAAAGCTGCGGTGTGCACTCTGACAACAAAAATCATATAAGGATTTAAAATACATTGTTTTACTGTTTGCAATAGCAATGTTAGTTTGCTTTTACTTTTTAAATATCCCCAACACCAAACTGCTGCGCTTGAAACTCTTGGAAGTCCTCTGGGATGGTGTCTGAAAACAGGAAAATAGGCAAAAGTTTAATCTCTTCTGACAAAATTAAGGAGCACTTAAATTACCCACGCTTTTGGTAACACGATTCTCGTCTGTTTACACATTAAGAATGAACAGGGAATGTTTTCAGTTTTAGCTGTACACCACTGAAAAACACAGAGGCTAACAAGACAGTGCATGCTACAGTGCCAGCCCACAAAGGAGTACTATCAATCTTCAAATTACGTATCTCTGAAAACTTTGTGGCTAGCAGTCTTAAATTTTTATCAATAAACACTGACTAGAAAGGCAAGTGCTTGTCTTGCTTTGAATGCCAGACACATTTGTAGCATCGGCATCTCTATTTCTCATGTATCCAATTCAACTTCCCGGTGATGGTTTCCCAGGCCACAAGAAGAGCAAAAAGCATTAACCCCCAGGACTAATAGCAACTGGCATAAAGACTTGAGACTTGGACAAAGGAGCTGGAGATGGATCAGTGTCATAAGAGAAGCTACAGTTCTGTTTGAAGTGTTATTTACAGTCTGCCTTTGCCGGATTCAAAAACATTTTATCTGGACAGCCACAGAGCAACTATAGAGTCAAAGCTGCAGCCAGCAATGGAGCCACAGCAACAAAGCTCAACTGCATGACCTCAACTTCACTCTGATTATTTTCACTCTCATGTAGGAGAGAAAAAAACCCAGGACACATGTATAAACACACAGTATGTAGAAAAAGGGGGTAAGTCCTTTGCTTTTTGTTGAGCACTTTTAAAAGGCTTGACAGGAATTTTTCTGCATAATGTAGGAACTTCTCTGCTATGAAAATAGAGATACTGTGGGACTTTAGAGTCTTTTTGAGTGGATTTCATTGGCTTCATGTAGCTCCTGCAGCAATGCCACTTGCCTGCTCACTGCCGTGTAAGTGTGACTCAGTGGCAGCTTTGATACACGCTTTCTGGAAACCACAATGCTGTGGAAAATAGTTACCAAGTAATTTTTATTTGTAAGCACTACTGTCGAGAAGTTCCTATTTAACTGTGACCTCCAAGAGCCAGCCTAAGTGTACTAAGCGTCCAAATGCCAGCGTCCATCAGCATAACAGGCCACAGAGTGGCCAGGTCCCCTGCAGTCCTGGATTGGGCTTCTCAGATCCACAGAAAGCAGACAAGGAAACTATTCCAACTTGGCTGGTAGACTGTTTTCCAAAGGCTGGGTATGGATGCTTAGAGGAGGAGGGACAGTTACCTAAACTGCTTCTGGGACAGAAATACCCTGAAATGATCAGCTTCTGTGTGAGTGACAAACGTTTGAGTTACTTTATATAATGGATGATCAGGGCTAAGCTAAAAGGCTCTTGCCCCAAGGGAAGTGAGCCAGCACACTCCCACAGAATCGGGAGCATTCCTACATGGGAGGAAAGGCATCTTATGATCTTATCCCCCTACACACAGGACCAGCCAGCAAGTACACAAGGGACAGTGAAGTCTGAGGTCCCTGGCTCTCCAGGTGTATTTCACCTTGTATTCAAAGCTCAAGGCATCTACATACATGATGGTGTCAGTGTACTTATTATATTTATTGTGTGTGTACAGCTCTCACAGTCAGCTGGTTTTATATAACATTCCTAATTCTCTGATGACAGCTATTCCCCTCAGATGGCACATTCTCTGTAGCAGAGTGACTGCTCTTGGAGGAGCAGCTGTGAGGTGTTAGTTCCTGTCAGGCTGGGCTGCGGTGTGCTGCTGGTGTCAGGGGAGGCATTTCACAGCTGTGAATAACTTGTAAAGGAAGAGCAAAGGAAAAAATGCTAAATGGCTTAATCCAACAGCCTTACTACTGGTTCTTCACTGTCACTTGCTAGTTGTTAGCTAAAATGGCATAAGAGGAACATTACCATTGCAGCGATATTTCAGGTTGGACCAAATTATATTTTCCTGAGAGAAGCAGAAAACTCCAAGCCGTCCGCCACGCATTGTGGTGTCTATAGTTACACCAGAGTCTGCCACTAGGTCAGAGCCTTCATAAAATCTTGCCCTTAATGAAAGCAAACAGAAGGTCTATTAGGTCTTTTCTAAAGCTGCAACATTCCTGAAAGTAATACTGTTATCCATGGAGACTCTATTCTTGGATGTGTTATCCCTCCCATCTAGCCCAGGAGAGAAAAAGCAGTTAAGGTAGCTCCTGTGTAGCTGGGAACTGGAGCAATGCTGCATGCTGGCAAGACCCAGACAAGGGAGGACCTTGTGAGGGGTTTCTACATATGCTAAAAAAGCTTTGGAATGTTTTTATTTTCTGTAGTCAGTCCAACTGAGTGCTTTAGCTCTTGAAATTTTCCACCGTCAATAGTGATAGGAGAACCAGACTAGACCAGTTGAACAGGGCTAGATGGATATTGTCTTGCATAGTTAGTTGAAGTTTGAAGCTTAACCTTTCTTTTTTGTAATAGGAAAAGTTTCAAATAAACCATTGTGATCTTAAACTTGTCTGTGAGATTTCTTTAAAAATGTGAATATGATTAACTCCAGGAACTGTTTTGCTGATCTTGTTATAAAACCCATCAGCAAATTCCCAAATAGCCCTGTGGAAGCTGTGCCCTACCAGCTTCCCGGTGTGTGCTCTGTATTGAGGGCTTGAGCAGGACCACAGTGGAGCCAGCTGAGCTGTTTGTTACAGCACTGCCCACATCAAATCCTCAGCCCATGGGATACTGGGTAAATGACCTAGAGGACAATGAGCCTGGAGGGCCCTGTTGTGGATGAGGATACTGCTGATACATTTCTGCATACAAGTAAAAAGTAAATGGTGAGAGGAATGAAAGTTCCTATGTATTATCATTAAATAAGGGGGGGGGGGGGGAAATTCCTGTTATGTTTCTGATTTTATTTACTAATTTGCTGAGGCAGTTCAGAAGTATCTGTACAATGAATAGAACCTGTCGTGCAAATTACCATGGGAGGGGCTGGCTCAACTGACTTTTTCCTAGGCTTCCCTGAAGCCTCAGAAAACCTTTGCTAGACACACAGTGGTCTGTGGCCTAACCAGACTGCAGTGAGAGTGGACAGAGAGCTGACAGAGGCTTGCTTCAGGCCTGTCTGCCTTTAGTTTTAAAGGATTCTGTGACACAGACTGTACTACCTTTCCCCGTTACAGGGAGCATTACTTAGGCTGGTTGGAGAGACTGCAGCCATAGGAGATGTTTGCTCATGCAGCAGCTTCACTAACTTCTTGGTCTAAATGTAAGTTGTCACCCAAGATCTCTTCACTACTGCCCTGTGGCTAGGGCACAATAATTGACAGTATAAACGTTCTTAATCCATTTAAGTGTAAAAGTCAGTCATGCTCACTCCACTTACCATTGAAGTTGATGATTGCACTAGAGAAGTGGAATAATTACACTATCAAGCTACTACATCTCAACTACAAGGTGCTGATTTTCTTGAAGAAAAGCTGATTTACCCATATTTATGTTCTATTATAAGATTGAAAGACCTGAGATGATCATGCCAGGGCAGTTAGTTTTTTGCATTTTGACATCAGCCTTGATCTACAAGTATAATTCCTGCTGATTTCTCTGCTGGATGTTGCAGGGTAAAATGTTTCATCCTGAATGGTGATTTTTTAATATTATTAACATTTTTTACAAAGAAGACCCCAAAAAAGAATATATAACATGCTTTACAAATCTTTGACAAACTTTCTGACTATATGCTGAGTAATCTCGAATCTATCACATGAGGATAATTACTTGTTAGTTAGAATCGCAACTTTTAAGTGGACAACTTTTATTCTGTTATCCTAGAATATATAAATGAACTATCCCAATACCAACAAAAATATTCTAAAATATCAAAATTAAGAAAATTTGGAATATATTGCTTTTCAGATCAGTGGCCAACAGTAGCTTGGAAAACAAAGTGTTAGAGCCAGAAAAGAGCTCATCAGGGTAAGGCACAGTTAAAAGAGACAGATGGTTCATACAAAGAGGTTTAACATGGAATTGTCTAGGAAAAGAGCTGCAGGTTGAATTATGAAAGTCTAATTTGTTATAAGGCTTCATCAGTACAAAGCCCAGACATAATACAAATTCTCAGATTATCATCTGAGTCAGGTGTTGAGAAACTACAGTTTAGGCAGACATGTATCTGTACTCACCTTATCTGTCCTTTCCTCTCTTACCTGATATAACCAATCTGAGGTCTGTGCTGCAAGAACCAGCGATAGGAGACTTTGTCTTTCCACCCTACATTTCGGGGGTCCTTCCACAGCAGCCTGACCTGATCATTGGTGTCCCCTGTGTGCCAGAGGGAGTTCCGCAGGTGCTCGCCAGGACCTGTCTTGGATTTCACAGCCTGCAAAAATATAATTTTCCAACACTGACTACAGGGAAAAGTCACTTTCAGGAGCCAAGGCTGGTTTTTTTTGGTTGTTTTTTTTTTTTGGGGGGGGGGGGGTGGTTATTTGGTTGGTTGGTTTTTTTTTTTGGGAGAAGCAGGTCTGCAGAAGCATCCTCTCTGCTGCTAACAGGCCCCTAACTTCTGTTCTACAGCCACAGCCACTGCCTACGTGGACAAAGCAACCAGCTGGGTACCTGGACAGGAGGAAAAGGAGGCAATCTGACAGTAAGGGTCAGAGCACAATCACTGCACAGACTAAATGCTCCAGCTGATCAGAAAGGCGATATGAAGTTCCTTAAAAAACAGTGCTATTAAAAGGGCTGTGTGGCAGCTGCCTGACTTAACCGCTTTGACAGCAGTTGCCAGTAGAGAATAGCAGTCAGGCAGCACAGCTGACATGCAGTGCAGTGGCTGGGCTTACACATGGCATGATGACCTAGCCCACAGCCAGCACATGGCAAGATGGCATGGCCAGGCTGCAGAGAGCACTGTGTCCTTAGCTAGGAGCCACCACCGGTACCTTTAGCTGAATGCCGGGCTCTGCAACAGCTCGGAAGGGAGTCGCTTGCCAGTACGTCTGTTCCGTCTGTTTCCACATTACTACATAAAAGCTAGAGCTGTCTTGATAACCAAAAATAAAGCCAGCATAGTCGTCATCTGTCACTGTGTTCACATGAAAAGTGCCCTCAAAGTCAACGCCGTTAAAAGCCGTGTAACCTAAGGGTACACACAAGTTAAAAACGGTTCTGCAGAACACATGTTCATATTCTGTGCATTTTCTGCTGCAAAACTTGAATCTCAGAAGAGGCTACATACCAACAGCAAGGCCAGGATCGCTGTTCATAGTCTGCACAATTTCCATCCCCTGTAAGGGTAAATTCGGGGTGGTTAGTATGTGTTGCAAGCTGGATTGGCTGAGCCTGGTCTCCCTCTAGCACCTCCTTCATGCCTTTCTTCTGTTTGCTCACAACATCTCTGTCACACTTGTACTTCTGAACTAAAATCAATGAGAACTATAATCAAATAGTAATGTTTCAGCTGCTTGCATGGCCTGAGTTGGGAAAGATTTGTCAGTTTTCCTAGTGCAGAATTAGTCATACCAGTATTTTTCTTTCTTTCTCTACCACAACCTTTTGGAAATCTGAATCTTGCCAAAACTGGGGTGCAGGGGAAGAGGGAAGTGGGTTGTGGGAGGAAGAGAGCTTTTCCTAGGCTTAGCTCATACAGTTGGATCACGGAGTTCAGGATTAAAATGACTGCCAGGACTGGGTTAAGGAATATGTATACATCCCAGCTGGCTTGGCAGAGACTTTTGCTATGGAAAAAAACTGCATGTACCCTGTGACTCGTAACACATTAGCCTCCTGAAGGCTAAAATTTGTTACTGTAAATAAATTACTGGACTCTATCTAGGAGTATTGAAGTGCTGCATCCAGCTCTGGGGTCCCAGCACAGGAAGGACATGGACCTGCTGGAGGGAGTCCAGAGGAGGCCACCAAGATGATCAGAGGGATGGAGCACCTCTGCTATGAAGACGGGCTGAGAGAATCTGATTTTTTCAGCCTGGAAAAGAGAAGGCTTTAGAATGACCTAATTGTGGCCTTTCAGTGCCTGAACGGAGCCTACCAGAAAGATGAAGAAGGATATTTTACCAAGAGCATGGAGTTTCAGGACAAGGGGCAATGGATTCAAAGTAAAACCAAGTAGGTTTAGATTAGGTATGGAAAAAAAATGAGGATTGTGAGGCACTGGAACAGGTTGCCCAGAGATGCCCCAAAACCTGGAAGTGTTCAAGGCTGGCTGGAGCTCTCAGAAACCTGGTTAGTGATTGCAATGAGATGAACTTTGAGGTCTCTTCCAACCCAAACCATTCTATGAAATGCTCTGTTATTTAGCATGTCAGACTTTTAACTTATGGGAAGGATTAATGAAACTTGTTTGCTGCAGAAATATTTCAACAGGGTAACATGTCTGCCTTCTGACAGCAGTGAAATCCACCCAGAATAAGCCAGCATGTAGCTGTTTTAGATTTAGTTGTTTTAGAGCATCAATTTTGATAGCTTGAAGGCTATCAAAAGGAAAATTCGTTTGTTATTACTCATGGAAATAGTTTACTAACCAACAGCTTCCACTTTTCATGTCTGCCAGAGGTCCAGCAATTGCAGAGCCGATTTTATTGTGGTTTTCAAATGATCTTTCACAGACAGATAAGAAAGACCAAATCTATTTTTACCTGGTTCAGAACCACCCAGTTGGGATCAATCTGTGCATCCCCCTCTGGGTCCAACACCACTGTCTGATAGGCCCTGAAGTCTGTCAAGGTGATCTCTGCATTCTCAGGGCACACATCGATCCGATCAATCACTGTATCCTGGTCAAAATCAGACTCACAGACATCGCCAACTCCATCACCTGAATGCATCAGAAAAATGAGAGGAGATTTATGGTGCAGCAAGTTGGCCCAAGCATGGGATTAGGGTGTCCAAGAAGCAGGCAAAGCATCAGCCCTGCTGGCTGTAGTGCCTGAGGAAGTGCCTCGGTTTTGGCTAAAGGGCCATGAATGCTGCTGTTGTTCCTGGGAAGAGTGTATGCATCGATAATGACTGTGTTGCATCCTGGTGCACACAGTCTGGAGATGAATGCAGTGCCTGAGAATCAAAATGGCTCCTGAAGGCCCATCTTACCATTATCATCTTCCTGCCCTGGGTTGGGGACCAGCCTGCAGTTGTCAGGGCCCGGGGACAAGAGGTCAGGAATGCCGTCGTTATCATCATCATCATCACACTCATCACCCAGCCCGTCCTTATCTGTGTCCAGCTGGGAGCTGTTAATCACAGTAGGGCAATTGTCTGTGCTGTCCTGGTGCCCATCACCATCACTGCAAGTACAGAAAGAAAAAAGAAATGGTATGCCAGCATCAGCTCCTGCCTCTGCAGAGGGAACAGCATGGACAGCTGAGGGGGAAACACACCAGTGGCAGCTCTAGAGCTGGAAGCAGACCAGTGGGCAACACAGCCTGTTTTTGCTCAGGTGGCTGAACTGCAAAGGAGAGCAGGAACAAAGAGGCTCAGATAAGATAAGGTGTCAGGAGAGCAAAGACCATGCCAGGAGCTATAACAATACTGACAGAAAAGAAAAATAAGCCTTACATGGTGTGGGAAACATACTGGAGCCCAAGACCCATTCAATGTTCACTCCTAAAGGGTGTGTAAGGCACATCCAACAAGTGCAGCTTCACCAATTAAGAGCACTCAGGAGACAGCAAGAGCTAGACACCAGGTCCCTTGTCTTATGTACACATGTGCCTATTTGTCTTAGTGCTCATGAACATGCAGGTGTGAGTGTGAATGAAACTTTATGAGAGACTCTACATGAGCACCTGAAATCAGATTTATTTAAAAACAAGCACTGTTCTCACCCTCCTGCATAGCAACTTTTTCGTGCCAGACTTGGCACTGCTACGTTAGTACTTGGACTCTATGGCCTTGAACGTGTTTTTCAAACTGAATGATTGCCATCATGCAGTAAGAAATAGAAGAGAAAAGTCTGTAGCTCCCTCCAGCCATGGCTGCATCAGCTAGTTACTCAGTTCAGTTAGTTAGTGAAGAGCCACCACAGGGTCTTGTGTCCACAGGGACACAGACTACAGAAGAAGGTTCAAGAAGTTATGGGGTGGCTACATAACTTCTCCATCCCAACTGTTAAGTGCATCCCTGAAGAAAAACTGCCTGAAGTGTGCTGTGTTTTGTATCCACGCCAAAACCAAATTGCTTTCTAGCAATTAGCAGGCCCATTTTCCCTCAGCAGCTTCTTTTTAGCAGAATAAGAAGCAGAAGTCACCTGCAGCCAAATTAAGGTCATGCTATGGTTTATAGGTAGGAATATTCCCACATACCTCTCCCTGCTTAAGAAATGTGCTTTAATTTTAGGGTCAGAGTAATCAATGTTTGCACGATATTGAGATAAAATGCAATAAGCACCATACATGTGCTTCACACACATTAGTGAAGTTTATTAGTGAAGTCCGTTTTTTAAAACAGGAAAAAGAACAAAGACATATCAACTTAAGAGTAAAATGCTGATGGCCTTGGGAGGTACTAGCCCAAGACTGGGAATGATCCCTGCAGAGACATGGAAGTGGGCTCCCTGCAGGTCCCTTCGCAGACAGCAGCACCCACCAATGGCCCTGGGGTGAAACCCTGCAGCTGTCTGTGGCTGATGGAATGCTGTGACAGCACAGGACTTATCATTTCCGTAGCCTCTCGCTGTGAGGTGAACATGGGAGGTGCACATAACCTTAAACTGGCTATGCAGAAGCTGCTTCCAGACAAGTGATGCCATTTGTCATGAGATGGGCTCCTGTGAATGCCCAAGGCATGTGAAAGCCATAGACAGAGGATCCTTGTCAGTCTTGCTGTGCTAAAGCAAACTCTCTAAGTGTCTTACACTTAATAATAAAATTTTGTTTCTGCAACACTAGATTCTTAAGGAAAAACACAGAGCCTTTAACTGTGAAAATTCCGCTAAGGAAACAGAGAAATAAAAGAGGAATGAAAAATAAAGGGAAAAAGGAAAGACATTTTCTCACTGAGAAGCTCTGAGCAGTGCTCTGGGTTTTACAGTCAGAGAACTGCTTGAATGCCACTTCCACAGGAACTCAGAGGAAGCCTGTGTGAATGGCTATAAGGGTGAAGGCTTCACCATAGTACTCACACAGGGAAGTGAACAAGGCTAATAAATCCTAACACTGTTTTTGAAATAACTTCTCTCCGGAATTAAATCCAGGCTATCCTGAGGGATTACAGCTCTCAAGAATCAGCAGCATGCTTCATCTCAGGACTAGGCTCTCTCACAGCATACCTGTCCTGATTGGTATCACAGGAATCTCCAACCAGGTCATTGTCGACATCGGACTGCAAAAGGGAAAAGACACTTGTTTTACATGATATATTTTCTCTCTCGCATCATCCATCTAACCAAAAATTCAGTTTTATATGAAAAAAAAAAAAGACAGTAAATAAACATGGTTAAACTTAATCGAAGAGTTCAAGCAAGATTTCTCTACTACTGAAAATAAGTATTCCTCATTTCTAGCCAAGGTTTATTTCTTAAGCATCTTTTAAAATCTATTATGTTTCTCTTTTTTTCTGTAATTTTTCATTAGTCACAGGGGGTGAATCAGAATTCCAACAGATGAAAAGTTACAATGACTTCTCTCCTAGGAGCACTGAAAGTTTTGATAAATAAGGACACCAGGATCTTCATCCTAATTAAAGAAATACCAGTTGTAACTAAATCACATCCCTGTGTGGATTCTGGCATTAAACTCTGTGGGACTGGAGCCCATTTCAGAGCATCAGAGTAGAACATACAGGCTGAGCAGAGGTCCTAACAGCATCCCAAATTGTGAGAGTACAACTGGTGGTTCCACTTTCTCACATCAGGAGTGTCAGCAGGTCTGCAAAACTCTCCTGAGTACCTAGATATATACTGTATTATATTATCCAGGACATATACTTTATTATTAAAATATAAACACAGTGACTGCATGGGTTGCTTCATTCTTTTGCAAACTTTTATGCCTCTAGTAGTCCCTCTCCCTAAACAAGAATAATTTTTTCTTCTGTCTGCTAACCTGGTTTGGGTTGCTGATTGTAGGGCAGCTGTCACAAGCATCACCAACACCATCATTATCTGTGTCCTCCTGGTCTTCATTAGGGATCCTCTGACAATTATCCAAAAGGTTCTTAACACCTAGAGTAAAGTGGATTGTGTGATAAAGACAATTCCCATATTTGTCCATACTGGACAATATAAACATTAAAACAAAGACACCATTCCTTTTCAGCAACTACTTAATCCTGCAATGAAATTATAAGCCAGTTAATCTTTATGTGTGCATCACTCATTTAATAGTAGTTAGGAACATCTTGCTAAAGCACAGTTGTCCACCCCATCACACCCTTTAATTACACACAATTTCATTCTATCCTGTTCCTGTATCACAGTGTACAGGATGGGACACTTCATTTTTTTAAAACTACATTTGAAGGGGTGTGATTTTTTCACTTCTTTCAAGCCTCCTACAGCAATGAAAATAATACGTTATGTAGCTCTCGGGTTCCAGTGACCAGCAGCTGGCTGCTCTGGAACATTTGCACCTTTAAAGAAATGCTGAAGGATCAACAGCCTTAACTTCTACACAAAACATGGCTTGGTTTCTCTGTTACAGTGTACGGTGCTTCCAATGCAGGCTGAGATATGTATTAACTAAATTAAAATTATTAAAAACAAAGGTTTCATGAAGAAAGACTGTGTTATAGATGGTGACATGAAATCTAAAGCACAGGACACTCTGGGCAAATTTGAATGACAGCAGAGAAGGTGAAAGTGAAAAATCACCAACCATCTCCATCCATGTCATCATCACAAGCATCCCCTTTCCCATCACCATCTGTGTCCCTCTGGTCATTATTCAGGACATTGCGGCAGTTGTCACAAGCATCTCCGAAGATATCTTGGTCACTGTTTCTCTGGTTAACATTGGGAACCAACACACAGTTATCCTGCAAGAGAAAGGGAATCAGACATCAGTCAGGCCATGAATCTTTAATTTCTACTTTAGTTGATTTATAAAACTCTTATATTTATTTCTACTTCAAAAAAAAAAAACCAAAAAACCCCCCAAAAAAACCCCAAAATACCCCCAAAAAACCCCAAAAAACAAACAAAACCAAAAACACAACCAAACCAACCCAAACCAACAAAATAGTGTGAGCAGTTTTGACATTTTCTGTCAGTATTAGCTCTGGATCAGATTTCACTTGCTCCCTCAAAGCTCTGCTTTGAACTACACTGTGGGAACCCTAATCACAAACACCCAGTACCATAAGGCTTTACTTATAACTCTGATTTCTGATTCTCATTTTGCAAGGGTGCACGGTGAGGAACCTGTTTTGGTACCCGAGCTTTCTCACGTGGCCATTCTCAAAAGCTGCAGTTCAGAGACTCTGACAAGGTTTGCAGACGCTCTCAGTGAAAGGCCATTGCCCCCTTCTGGTACAGACTAGCTGGAAACTGGGGCAAGAACTTGATGTAAAAAGGTACCCGTTTTTGTTTGGTTTTGGCCGATTTGTTTGTTTCAAGCAAGCTGCTTTTGACTTTTAAAGTCCACCAGGAGGTATATGGAGAAAATTTTATTCTGAAGTGGTATAAAATTTCTGCACCTATCCAGCACACCCATGACCTCATCCTATTGCCCATAGAGAAGAACAGAGACTAGAAACAATATACAAGTTACTTGATTATGAAGGTGCTGAACTTGCAAATAGCTTTACTGTTATAGGAGGATTCAATTTTTTCATTTTAGAACATTAATAAAACCAGTGATTTAAGCTAGCAGAATTCAGTGTGGAACTCTGTGGCAAAACAGCCTGAGTCAGACCTTCTGTGACTGCTAGTCTGCCCTAGCTCCAGGTGGACGTTTGTACTCTGGATAACATGTTCTTGTTGGCTTGGAAGCACATTAAGCAGTATCAGTCAACAATCTTACTACAGAACAAATCAGCTTCTAAGAGTACAGGGTGAAAACAAAACAGATTTTCCAGTCTGAATGTATCCTGTAATATATTCTGTTGTGTTCCCACATGGAAACCTCTTCTGCATGACATGATCCAAAGCTTTTTCAAGTTATTGGCAAGACATACATTCATTAATGTAAGTTTTGGATCCCTGATGAAATGTGCTCTCAGGTCAACCTGCTCTTTAAATAGGAAGATGTTAACACAAGTAATGTTCCTGGAGGTCATGCTATGGGAGGATGTGACAGAAGGACACAAGCTCTATGCACAGAAAGCTCTAGAATTAAATTATAAAAGGTAGTAACAGAGGATACACAGGTGGGATTTAAGGCCGTGTGGTTTAAGTCTTTTAAGAATGAGCATTATATAAAAGACAGGATTTAAGGGGCCACTGACAGTGATGGCAATCTCTGGCAAACAGCAGCGAGTCAGATTTAGTCAGATTTCAGAATCACTTCCCATTGCAGCAATGGGAAATCCTTCTGTTTGCACAGACCCCTGCATGGTGATCTATACACAGCACCTGCTCATTGGGAATACCATCTCCATCTGCATCGTCATCACAGGCATCTCCAATCCCATCACCATCAGCATCTTCTTGTCCAGAGTTTGGGACAAACCTGCAATTGTCCTAGACAAAAAAGAAGATAAGTTGTGTTCTATAGGTAACTTGTATGCCTTCATAATTTGAATTACTTTTTCCTATTATTAATTAGTTGGAAATTACGCATAAAATTAAATAGAATTCAATAACCTGAATAAACGACAAATACATTGAGCCATGTTTCTTACAGTCTTCCTCTTTATCACTTCATGCTCTGAATTTTTATAGAATTAAGAAAGCATTTCTTACCTTTCTGCAGTTTTCAGCAGAGCATGAGAGTTCTTCATTAGGGTAGCCATCAATGTCAACATCTTTTCCACAAATATAACCATCACCAGCCCAGCCAATGCCACACTATCAATAAAACATCATAGTAGTACTATCAAATGATTAATGAGCCACAGTAGAAACATTCAAGAAGGAAAACTCACACCAGTCTTAAAACCAGCAGCATATGGAAGACATGGACACATACTCAAGTACAACGAGATACAGAGAGCTTGAAACAAAGTTTTTCTTTCCATATCAAGAAACGCTGCAGTGTATCCAGATATAGCTAGAAAGAGCTACAACTTGATGTCAACTGGAATGTGTGCCTGCCACACCTAGTAATTTCCGTCATAGCTATCGGAGCTATAGAATTCTTATAGACGCCGGCCAGGAACTAATTTTGGCTCCTCACTGGCAAATCGAGTAAAAGAAAAGAGACCTAGGTAGAGTATGCACCTAGCATCCTGGCAAGGGGCACATGGTTAGATGGGATGACTGCGTTTTTTTCGGTATCTGAAAAACATATCTGCAACTAGAGGAAGTTTTAAGAGAAAACTGTGTTGGCAATTACGAAGTTTGCGTCTGCAAAACAAATGCATCTGCACACAAGTTTCTCCTAGCCAATTAAATTATTACTATTTCAAACCAACGTATAATTTGTGTTGAAGACATATGCAAAGAATTTCATGTCAAAATCTGGCCTTGCCTTACAACTAGGACTTGTCTACTACAAGTATCTAGGCATCTTCCCATTACAGAATGGATCTAAAATATCCTAGATAATTTATCTTTGAAACAGATGTACTTAAAAATGAGACCAAAGTAAGTGCCAGCAAAAGTATGCACTGCATCCAAAAATAGGACACAGGATTAGTCTCTTTCTGTTGCAAGATGGAAAAACTAAGTCATATACTTCAGTATACTCTTACAGTGGAAGTTCATATGCTACTTGTTCTCCTCTGCTTCCTTAGCTGGTAAGCACAGTACCTCTGTCTGGAATCTGTTGTCTCACTTTAAAAAACATCGTCTCCATCAGCCAGCAAATACAGGCATGTTGGCTATGCAGAGAGATCCTTACTCACAGCCATGTAGCTGAGCACCAGAAGAGGAATTTGTCCTTGTGATGCCTTCTGTAGAGTGACACTTGACAGTCTTTTCTGAGGAGACTACAAGAAGTCTACAAAAGTGATTCCTAAAGACCTAATTACTCGACACTGTGAATATGATACATGAATATGGCTGCTTTACAGACATGTGACAAGAACGAAACAATTGCAAGGCAGTTTTCACAGCTGGTCTTGGCCAGTGTGTCACAATTGGTAAAACATCCAACTGTAAAAAATGACCACAAAGCCTTTCTCATTTCCAGCCTAAAATAGGCTGGATTTCACTGTAAAGATGCATGAATTAATGAACTCACAATACATGTCACCTCTCCTCTCCTCTCATCAATACAACGGGCATGGATGCTGCATGGATTGAGGGCTCGATTCCTACAGCTCCGTTCAGCCTGGCATCCTCTGGTTTGGTCTCCTGTATATCCTGGTTTGCACTGGCCACAGTGGTAAGACCCCTGTAAGAACAAAAAGTCACCAGCCAGCCTTTTAATGGTACTTTTTTCCTTTTTAAAGCAAGCACAAGAGCAAGATTCAAGTCGTACTGTTTATGCTGTGCAAGTATAGTTTTTCATCCATTGAGGCTTCTTGTACTGTGAACAAACTTTATTTTCTACAGGTATTTGGCTCCCAGAGTGCATTCTGGATAACATACTCAATTCTTGCTTGTTTAGATCACTATTTTGTTAAGCCAGAAAAAAGGTCATGTAGCAGCAAAAGCTTCTTCATAATGCCCTGTTCTTGCCAGCAGCACTCTACACTGCTTCCAGGTGGCTGAAACTTTGTGCAAAACTCTAAGCAGCTGTTGATTAATCAGGCTGGATGATCTTATTTCACTGTAAAGCACACACATCAATTTATCTAAAGGCAACTGGGCACAAATTTTAATCAAAGAGAGATAAGAAAGTAATAATATCTTTGTCCCACTTTAGTTTTTAAGCTAAAATGTTTTAAAATCAATTTGATCCAAATGCTCTTCAGAAAAGAATTCTGTATCTAAAGACACAGCTATCTTCATTTACACTGCAATAAGAACATCCATATAAGTTTTTGCTATGGTTTACCACGACACATGCATATGTATTTCATATTTATTATTCTCTTATGTAAACAACCACAACGGAGCTAAGCCAAGGAATCTCATTATGTGCTGGGCCAGTCACCATATGAGATATAAACAGATAAATGCTGATAAGATGAGGTCTTCTTTAGGCATCCAATATGGCTTTTGTCTCTATCTCACATTCTTTTAGACCTGTAACTTAAGATACAATAGTTAACTGAGAAAATCTTTTCATCTTATGGAGAATATGTTTTGATGTGTCAAAGGACAGAAATGGGCATATCTCTGACAAATATGCATCTAACCAATGGTAAAAGTGAGATGCTTCATACAACTTCACTCTTTGTGTACAAAGTCTGCTGGAAGAACTGTCAGGACTGTCATAGTCCACCATCACAGAGAAATCTACTTACTGCTCAGACGGACATTTTTTTTCTCCTATTCCTAACTTCATTATAAGTTTTGACTGTTCTGTCTGCATACTTTCAGGATGAAGACAAAAAAACCCAGATGACTGAAGATTAAAATAATCCCTGGGCCATGCAAATGGTATGGCTTATTTAAAACACACCAGCCTGTGCAGTTTATCCTAATGGACGCCAGGGTAGTATCTTCTGGAGTCTGCTGAATTCGCTTGGTATATTCTGTCCTATATCAAGCTCTGGTATGCATTATAATAGCCTCTAAGGCAGCATTTCCAGACCAGACTGTTTCTGAAGGGTTACAGGATTAGAAACCCCACAGTGCTGTGTTCTGACAGATGGCAGAACACTTGGTGCCTGCCCTCTGCAGACAGGGCCCGATGGCTTCCCAAAGAGGCTGTGTGTCTAGTTATGCAGCAAGATACAAAATGTGACAGTAAAGGTTCTAGATATTAAAACAAAGATACAAACATACTGAAGAGTGAAAACAGCTCTAAGAAAACAAGCTTATTCTCAAGGAAAGCTAACACTGAACACAAATGGTTGATTCAACAATACCTTGCTGACCACCTTTACACCTGAAGGATATTTTTAACCTTTCTCCTGCTATGAACAAAGCCTGTGGCATATACAGGACAACCAGGGGATCAGGCCCAGCCAGCATGGATTTATGAAAGGCAGGTCCTGCTTGTTCTGTAATAGGGTGACCTGCTCAGTGAATGAGCCTCTGACACCATTTCCCACAGCAATCCACTAGGGAAACTGGCAGCTGATGGCTTGGACAGGTGCACTGTTCATGGGGTAAAAAACTGTCTGTATGGCTGGGCCCAGACAGTGGTGGTGAGTAGAGTTACATCCAGCTGGTGGCCACAGGTGCTGTTCCCCAAGGCAGCTCCACAGGCTGGGACAGAGTGGCTGGAAAGGACCTGGGGGTGCTGGTGACAGTGACTGACCATGAGCCAGGGTGTGCCCAGGTGGCCAGGAAGGCCAATGGCATCCTGGGCTGGATCAGCAATAGTGTGGCCAGCAGGAGCAGGGCAGGGATTGTCCCCCTGTGCTGGGCACTGGTGAGGCCACACCTCGAGTGCTGTGTCCAGTTCTGAGCCCTCCCTGCAAGAAAGACCCTGAGGGGCTGGAGTGAGTGCAGAGAAGGGAACGGAGCTGGGGCAGGGTCTGGAGCACCAGTGCTGTGAGGAGCAGCTGAGGGAGCTGGGGGTGTTTATCCCAGAGAAAAGGAGGCTCGGGGGGAGCCTTATTACTCTAGAAGTGCCAGAAAGGATGCTATGGGTGGGTAGTGTGCCATTTTTTCTCCCAAGTAAGAAGTGATAGGAGAAGAAGAAATGGCCTCAGATCATCAGGCCCTCTAAGGTCAGAGATTAAGATTGAATATTAGCAATAATTTGTTTACACGAAGATTGTCAAGCATTGAAATTGGCTGCCCAGGGAAGTGGTGGACTTACTACTCTTGAAAGTGTTCAAAATAGGTGTGGATGTAGCACTTGGGAAAATGGCATAGTGGTGGGATTGTCAGTGCTGTGTTAAGAGCTGGACTTGGCATTAAGGGTCTTTTCTATCAAAAATGATTCTATGATCATGTTATTCTATGTCCAACTTGCTTCATAGTATTAAAGTGGTTGTATGCCCTGCCTATTGGATCCTAACATCTTTCAAATCTTTACTTCTCCTATGATTGCTCTCCTGGGTTTAATACTTATGGGCATTAATGTCTTGTACCAATTGCAGGTCTCTTTGTTTCCATTTATTTAGGGGGATAGCTGTTACTCTATGCATAACTCCTATAAAGACAGCACCCAGGGGAACAGCTTGTTGCAGCAGTTCTCAGGAGGCAGGAGATAAGGGAAGCAAAGGTCTAATTTTCAAACGGGGTTTCTTGATATAATATACCATAAACACGCATCCCTGGATGGTATGGAGAGAAGAGCTCCTGCTCTTCAGGGAAAGTTATAAGGATACAATTCAGATGGATGTGTTCATCACATTGATCAAGTTGATTTTTTTTATTATTAGCTAGGAAAAGAGGAAAGGCTTCTTTTATTTATAAGACGACCAAAAAAATTGTATTATTAATTGCACTTCCATCAGACCCATAAATCCAATCCGAGCTCATGGAATTTTAAAACAATCCATTTTTTAAAGGCATAAATGAAAAGATGCTTACCAAAGTGTTTATGCAATGGGAATTTGGAACACAGAATCCAAGTCCTCCATTCTGACATTCATCAATATCTAAGCAGACCTAGCAATAAAGCAAATCCACAAATAACAAGTGTCAATTTATTGAGATAATTGTTGAGATCAAAGACCGAAGAAACAACATCAAAGTTTAAGACTAGAAGAGATGTAGTCTCTCCTGAAACTTCTCTCAGAATGTCATAGACATATCCATAGGCTGACTTTCCAAACCCTGAGGAAACAGAAAATTTCAACTTTAGGATGTACTCTGGTTCACCCAGAAGAATTTACACAAAAACTGTGTTCCCATTCTAGGGTGCTTACAAAAATATTAAAAAAAATTACATAGGCCTTTTAAGTATTTTTCTTCCTAGTTCAAAGTTTACAGAAATCAACAGAACCCCCCGAAGTTGATCAGAGATATTTACAAAGATAATGACACTTTTTTCTTGTCTCTATGCCAGTCAACAGTATTCGATTTTTAGTACTCCCATTAAAGCTATGCAAACACAATTCAGTCTCTAGCTGAAATATTCTGAGCTCTGCCTAACAGCATAAGGCAATAATGGAATGACTGAAAACTAAATACAATTCAATAAAGATGCACTGCTAATATAAAACCAGCACCTTGCAATGGAAGTGCTACCACTCACCTGCTTATTGCTCTTGGCATAGCTGAGTCCTATCCCTTGCACGGTTTGTCCCGTATATCCTGGAGGACAGGTCTCACACCTGAAACCTGGAGCAGTGTTCACACATCGCACCCCAGGGAAGCAAGGGTTGTAACGACACTGAAAAGAAAAAAACCAACCAAGCACAAGTTCGTGCTTCAGTAACATCAAGACTCTGACTGTGTGTTCAGACCTCTCACTGAAGGCACTGCTGCATGCAACACCTGTATGTCCTCTGTTCAGAGAGGGCTTAGAGAGAAAACTATCTCTGCAGGTATTTCTGATCTCAGAAAGTCTTCAGCTGTCTCTGTAATTTAAATAACATTTGCAACCTTCCATTACAGCCTGTAGTTGATGACCTAAACTCTCATCCCAAATCCTTCCTTTAGCTGGACAGATTCAGATCCCTTGGAGGCTGAAAGGCTCCTGGAAGGGTCCAGACCACAATGTCAGGAAAGCCACATAACTCCAAGCCTCCAAACACCCCTTCTAACGTGTTTTATACACACAGAAGTGGCAGCAGCATTTTCCTTCATTTATATTTGGACAAATCTCATAGCCAGAAGGAATCCAAACATAAGCTAGATGAGCACGGATGTGTCAGTGGCATCCACACATTTCTAGACTGGAGACCCACAGACAACCCTTGGAACTTCTCCCAGAATATCACATGCACAAAATCACCCTTGGCCTGAAGACACCATTCACTTCATTGCCTTATGCAGTTTTACAAAACAGCTGTGACTGATTTCACTGGTCTTGTGGGTGCCAGTTTGGGAAACAGCCCCACTGCTGCCTTTTCAATATCAACATTACCTGCCAAAAACATCAACATGCCATCCTGCAGCACAGGGCTCAAAGACAACAAAAAATGAGAAACATGAGAAATAAATACTAAAGAGTTTTTTAAAAAACGCCTCTTTTCCTCCTTCCATCACTAACAGAAAAGCATCTGCAAGATGGAGGGAGAACAAACTCGACAATATCTACCTACAAGAGACATACAACTTGTAACCAAACACGCATACACGGAAACAAGAAAAGATATGTTTAATATCAAAGTGTGTTTGACAGAAAGATTTAATAGTACGTCAATGAGCAATACAAGGAAAACGTCAAACCCACGACAGACATTTTGTGCCTCCTAATTTTGCTGCGGATTCTTCATTGTAGGCAGCAGAGGGCACCCAAATTACACAGCACACAGAGCAGAGCTGCAGCTCCCAAGGTAATGGGCACCAGCATACCAAAGTAATGTCTTCAACCTGGAAATGAATTAGGGACCATACTGCAGAGATGCGAACAACCCCAGGAAAGATTACGGCAGGTCTTAGTGAGGAATCTTCCAGATTTGTCTTTATCAGAATTTGTACAATAACTTCTTTTAAAGTGCCTATTATTAGAAAGTGCACAAATAGTTCATTCATAAAAGGCCTTAAATAAATTTTAAAAAACAAAACCAAATCAACCAACCACCAAAAAATCTTTCCTGCATATCAGCTAACTCAGGAACACGAATAATATGACACATCCCCTCTCATTAGACAATTCAAAATTATTGCCATTTATTGCTTCTTTATTTCTCCCTGTGCAAAGCTACTGATTAAGTAGGTAATTGCTAGTGAACAAAACTGCTTCTGACAAGGTGGCATTTTAATGGCAGTGTCCAGATAAAGACTTCATAATAAGCAAGACTGTATTTCTATGATACAATTTTGGAAAAAATTCCTTGCTGTTTCTAATGTGAAAGCAGGTCTGTCATGTGGAGTGGTGGCAGGAAGATGAAGGTACATGAATCTCCAGTGATTAGAGCCTGACTGGTAACAGACAGCCACTTTTATATCAAGCCATCATAAATCAGTCTGTTTCTTTTTCCACCACTGCTGTAATGGGTAGAGTTGCTCCCATCCTGAAAATGGCAGGGAGGAGATTATTGCCATGCTTTCCTCAGTCTGAAAATAGCTCAGGAGGTGAAACCCATCCGTACTGGCAGGTTCCACCTAGGCTGGCTTGAGCCTCACACCATGCCTCTCTGAGGCATGAAACATGTACCACAGCTGCCTTGGATCCACCAGTTGCATTCACGTTTCAGAGCTTCACTTCCATTTTTTGCGCCTTTTGTTGCAGCAGACACAGTTCATGCCACGTTAGGCAAAACGAGACATTGCCAATGCCTCAGGAAACTGCCACACTCAACTTTCGATCCCCTTTTTGCAGACAGGTGTAAGGCACATCAAATCCTCTCCTGATGGTCTACAGGAGGGAGTAAATCAAATAAGCAGTCAAAGCATATTTCCTGTTGGCTAGGAAGGAGAAATAGAGAATGGCTTTTGCTGTTTTACATTATTAAACAGGTACACTGGTAGTACTGTGTTATCCACAGGGGCAGTTTATGACCTAATTCTGCTGGTTCCTTGGTCTACCATAGCCTGGTGCTTTTCCACAAAAAAGACTAAAGAGTAATGGTAAAAATCATTCCACAGAAAAAAATGCAGTGAACCTGTAAGTGCTTTTGTTATTTCTGTTCTGAGTAAGCATCACATTCTAATTAACACAGGTTTCCTTTCATCATTTTAAGATACTGTAAATTTATTAATTCAGTCCTCAATACAAGCAAGCTCTGAATTTCTAACGTATAGCACAAGAAAAGAACTAGATTTAAGTCAACATTATCGGATTCCAACACAAACACAAAGAAGCAAAAGGAACAATGACAGTGATTGTTTATTTTCTTTCACAGACTTCTAAGGTAAGGATGCAAACATGACTCCAGTTTGGGTTGAAGAGAAGACTTAGGTCTCCAAGGCTGGTTCCAGAGCACAATTTCAAGAAACAAAGCCATAATTAAAAAAAGTGCTTCTGCAGCCTATAACAGAAGCTACAGCATCTTCTTGTGGAATAGAAACGACAATGTCAAAAGTGTGGTTTGGTTGGGTTTAGGTTCTGCATTCTTTTTCCAAACATTAAGCTCCTTTAAGTGACTTCTCAACTCACCAGAGTATTTCAAGTTTTCACACACATAACCTTGACAGAGTTGAAGAAACAGCAAACAGGGACATCAAATCAAATAAGAATGAATTAATATTCACTGTGCAAGCAGTAAATGCTGAAGACAGCAAATATTAGCAACCTGTATGAAACAGTTGGGTTTTAGCTTTGTTTTTTAATTCAGTGAAAATAACTATTTTACCTCATCAATATCTGAGCACGTAATTCCATTTCCCGTGAATCCTTCAGGGCAGGGCCCACACTGAAATCCTTCTGCTGTCTCCATGCACCTCACTCCCCTGAAGCAGGAATTAACTTCACATTTTGGTTTAGTGCGCCTAGGAAGCTGAGTTGGAAAACTCACAGTGCCTAAACCTTTGATGCAGAAAGAACAACAGTTTCAGTGGTTTAAAGAAACGTTCATCATGGCTCTCAGCTGATAAGCACTCTGAAGAAATTCCCAGGACACTTCATGTCCCTGCACTGTGGATTCTTTTCAGCTGCCAGCTGTGCTGTAGCTGAAAAGCCTCCATGCTGGGAATGGCCCAGGACCTTACTGTGTCCCCAGAAAGGGGAAATTGAGGTTGTTCTTTTAGATCCATGTGCTTTTCCTGGCTGCACACAGGAGTCTTTCTCCTAGGTTAGTCCTAAAACATATCTGCTGCTGCCCAGGACAGGAAACTCTGAAAGCCTGTGACCTCAGACCAAGGGACTCAAGTATAAGGGTAGAAATACAGGGCATTTCTCTGGCCAAACTGGCAACACTACCACTTCATAAGGAAAACAATGTTCCTGTTTCCTAACAGTATCTTTGATAGTCTAAAAATAAGAATAAAGAAGGAGCAGCTGGCAGCCCACAAACACAGCAGGACCATGCAAGAACAGAGACTCAGGTGCACAGAGACCAGCCTAAGATGGGTCTTTCTAAGACTCTGGCAAGTATGGAACCTTGGTACAAATGCACAGAGGAATTTGACTTTTCCTTTGGCACTTACACATAAAGGTTACCCTGCCTAGAGCTCAACTTGAGTTCTGGTGAGGCTAACAGACTGGGAGAAGAAATGAACTAGAAGGCCTGATGAGTTTAAGACCTTTCATCACACACAGTAAGGGAGTATACTGGTTTTTATACTGACAGTTGTCAGCTGTTAGCAATCAGATGGACTGTCATTTGTATGTGATGCAGGAAGGCCATGCAGTGGCAGTTGTAAAAGTATGCATTTTTTTAATTTAGAGAAAAGATGAAGACCACCTTTTGGGTCTTACTGCTGTTAATTAGTGACTGCCAGAACCAGACAAACTTCAAGTGGACTTCATAGAATCTTCCTGAGACTGATACCAGCCAGAGCAGAACATGATTCCTCCCCTGTCCTTCTACTAAGATGGTATATGAGATACCTGGAAGACAGTGTCTCCCTCCATAGAAACATGTGGCACAGCTTTGTGGCAGAGCAAGAACTGAAAGTACAGCCTGAGTGGTTCTGCTTGGTTTAGTGGCATTTTATCCCCCAATAGGTGACTGTTGGGCCTGTGGAAGCTTTTTCTCTAATGAAAATCTATTTTAAATTTGTGTCCAAATACATCTAGAACTTTGGACACAGTATTTTTACAAAAGCACTTTTTAGAAACCACATAAAGCTAATGCAATCAATACTAATTTTAAAACAACTCTCTATCTCTTCTAGATTACCAGCAATAACAGAAATACTCACCACATGCTTGGCACTCAGCTATGGTATTTCTCAGAAAAGTTGTTTCTTTGACCTTGAGAATATAGAAAATAAGTATTATTTAGGAACAGATGGTTCCAGTTTGCACCTTGCTGACAGAAGAACCATTGGTCCCCCAAGATGCCACTAAAACCATGCCACACAGGTAATTGGTTTTAAATGAGATGCTCTTTGTACTCCATAAAATTAAGGATATGGATAATGGATGTACTTAGGTTCAGCCTTCATCAACAGGACGTTTAAAGGTCCAAAGACCCTTGTTTGACCAAAGGAATGTGCCACCAGCAATTCCAGTTCTGACATCTACCAGCAAGTGAAACAAATGCAATTTCTGTTCCATGCAACAGATCTACAAGTATCTAATAGTGGGCTAGGATGGCTACTCTACTTCCTCACAAGACACTAAATTTTCCAGATCTAAATAAGCAAGTCCCAAATACTCCCACATTAAATGATCCTCCCTTGCAACCACAGGGTACCAGGACCTATATGGTAATTTCTGCTCAATTGTGTCATGCCTCCAAGGCCATAACTACACAGAAGTTTAATGCTTACCTAAAGTCTGCACTGACTCTATCAAAGGGGCAAAGCTGGGATATTTCACACCAAAGCTCTATACAGTACCTGTTGTCTAAGAAGGTCTTTCACCTCTCCCAGTATTTGGTTCATCTGCATCATTTGACCCATCAGCTGCCTATTAAAGTCACCTACAGGGAAACAGTAATGAAAAAGAGTGCACAACATAACTCTTGTTCATTTGTCATGGTAATTTCTGAGATATAAGATGGAAACCCCATGAAGAGCCATGGAGGTCAGACACTACTGTTATGCATCATCAGAGCAATCACAGTATTTTTCTCAAATTTTGTAGTGTGATTTTCATGAACTCAAGACTTTTCTGGACTGAACTCCTCATACACCACATTAATGGGAAAAGCAGAAAGCTGTCCACAGAGAGAAAAGTAAGATCACAATTCTCCTACCATTACCAGTGTTAAAGCTCTCCTAGGCAACTAATGCCACCAGTGCTATTGGTTCCTCCCAGGCCTGAGACCAGCAACCCCAAGTGAAACCTCAGGATTTCAGAAGTGGGTATTTTTGACAACGTTTTTGGGGCAGGAGGGCAAGGTGAGGCCCTGAAGCATATGTGCATGCAATGGGAAGACACCCTGCATAAGTGCATTCCGTGTCATAGAATCAGAGTCATAGAATCATCAAGGTTTGGAAAGACCTTTGAGATCATGCATTCTAACCATCCACTCAACTCTACCACTGTGACCCCTAAACCACTAAGCCATCACCTTAGCACCAGATCCAGACACCACCTGAACATCTCTGGGTAATTCCAACACTTCCCTGGGCAACCTATTCCAATGCCTGACTACCCTAATAATGAAAAAGTATTTCTAATATCTAAGATTAAGCTCTCCTGTCTTGGTTTAAGGCCATTTCCTGTTGCACTTCAACTGAAGGCATGGCAGAAGAGACTGGCACCCACCTGGCTATACCCAACTTTAATGTAGAAAGCAACGAAGTCCTCCTGAGCCTCCTCTTCTTGAGACTGAACAAACGCAGCTCCCTCAGCTGTCCCTCATGTGACATATTTTCTGGTCCTTTCACCAGCCTCCAGCACCTCAGTCTAATTTTTAAAGTGAGGGGCCCAAAACAAAACACAGGATTTGAGGTGCACCAATCCTGAGTACAAGGGGTTAATTAGTTCCCTGGTTCTGCTGGCACAGATCAGTCATAACCACAACTGATTCATATCTGTCTTTCGAAGTGAAGATACCCAGATTTCTGAACAAGCTCACTGTGAAGCTCTAAGAACACATTAACAGTGTCTGCTCTGACAAAATAGTGTTTTTAATAACTGCAACAGTCACTTGGCTTTTCTTCTCAAAGGCAGCTCATCACACTGGACACAAGTCTCATGGCTGCATTTGTTTCTGACAGGTGCAGACTTTGTATGGACTCACAAAACATCTACTCAACATACTCACACCAAAAGTCTGTCCTCAATACCAAGTAACAAATTAAAGACCTCTAAGAGAAGACGAAAAGTTACATCTGTAATGAGCCACAGGGAAGGACCAGATTAAACCCAAGATCTTCACAGGAGATTTTAATCTCTTAAATTAAACACTAGTTTTGAGCCAATGACAGAGAAGAAGCAGAGAGCATGTTTAGCACAGTAGCTTGTAGTTGCTTCTGTTTGCAGCTTACTTCTGAATTTGTACCTCTCAAGAAGAAGAAATCTGTTTACTTCTCCAAGTCTGTATCTAAAAACAAACTTCACAAATATATGCTCTTTCACAATCTAGGCAGGCAGGATATTTTGATATTATGCCTGATAGCTTCAGGGAGGTTTATTCACATGTTATTTTTGTGAGTACTGAAAGCTTATATGAAAAATGCTTTTCTTAATGGTTACCTCATTGTTTTGTACTTCAAAGCATGTCTAACTGTTTCCAAACATTCTAGTGGGAACTGTCCAACTCCTCACATACTATGTTTTCTTCATATTTTCTCATCAAAACACTGAACAAGTTTAAAGAGTCAGGAATCACCTGTTCCAGAGCCTGCCTATGTTCTAGTCATAACCTTGCCATATTTTTATTTGATTACAACAGCAGGACATAATATCATGGGAATTTTAGAATCTCATAGTGGAACCTGGCACACAGGCTGTCAGGCCAGATGCTGGCATCTGTTCTTGTTTTATTTTTAAAACAAAGACTAATTTAGGCATTATTGATTGAAATCTGCAAAAAATTTCCAAGACTTCGGATGATGTTTGTTGGCTAGCATCTAAACCAAAACCAGATCTCTTCTGTAGTTAAGTTTTGCAGACTGCTGAACATTAAGGTGGACTAAACAGGTTAAACTGCCATGAACTACATGTCCTGTGTGTAAATTTAGACAGTAGAGCAGAAACAGCTGAATACACCTGGTTTTGGTTTTTTGACTCTTCTATTAAAAGCAATTCCAATGGCAGGCCCCACTTGCAGAGGAATAATCAGTCTTCAGGGATAAGTACTCAGACAAGCCTTTAAGGAAGCTGCCAGTCCATAATGTAGTGGATCCAGGAGAAAGCAGGGAGGCAAAAGGTACCAGCCTGAAGCTATACAGTTATCTGACCCTTCCATGCAGCCTCTCTCATCCATACCCCTAATATCTAATATCTCCTCAGTTCAGCTACTCCATAGCTGTATATTCTTGAGTCATTAAAAACATGATTAACAGAATGGCTTTCACAGTAATAAGTAAGTTCAGAGACTGCTCTAAAGTATTACTGACCAACAGGGAACTGAACTGCCCATCTTTCTCTTGTCAGGACATTGCAGTATAGAAGCATAGAGTTTTGGGTTGAAAAAGCCTTTGAAGATCATCTAGTCCTACCTCCTTGCCATGGCAGGGACACATTTCACTAGATCAGAATGCTCAAAGTTTCATCTAGCTGGCCTTCAGCATTTCCTGATGAGGCATCCATAGTTTCTCTAGGCAACCTGCTCAAATGCAGGGCCCTGGATTTAAAGCAGGCATTCAGCTTCACTGCACAGCCAATTGGCCCAGGCACACACAAACACTAGCCACCATGAAACACCTCAGCTATTGCTTCTACCTGTCTTGGGAACAACAGCTCACTGGTTCAAGCAACACACTTGCTCCTGTCCGTGTCATTCAAATCCTGAATTGTCATTCAAAGAGAATGATACCCATAGAATCACAGAATAGCCTGAGTTGGAAGGGACTCACAAGTATCATCGTGTCAAATCCTGGCCCCTCATGGGACACACCATGGGCATGAGAACATTGTCCAACTTCTTGAACTCTGGAAGATTGTAGTTTCTTGTCCAGAGAGCATACCATGATTATAGTATAGATGATAGCTGGCAAGAAAAAACGTTTCTGAACAGCCTATAATCTTTCACCAAAGAAGCTGTACATACAAGTTGTATATGAAATTAGGAAGGGACAGGTTCCAAGTAAACATAAGGAAATATTCCTCAGATATGTGATAAATTTCTTGCCAGGAGACATTCTTGACCATGCATTCAAAACTCACTGGACAGATTCACGGACAAAACATATATTGAGTACAAACCACAAAGACATCACCTCTGTGTCTAGAGCTCTGAATACCATGAACTAGAGAACAGTGAAGCATTCAGAGAGAGCCACACTAAGACTCCATTCTATTACACTCTTGCCCGTGGGTCTATATTGACATACTGTCCCCAACAGCAACTTGGTTAAAAGAACCTTTGGTCGGGTGCAACATAGCTATTTTTTTTTAATACTTTGTCAGGTTCAGGTACTCTCCATGAACTAGACAATCTCCAAAGATCCCTTGAGACCAGAATGATATTGTGATGATGATCACTTGCAGCATACTAACTTCATCTACCAAACCCAGTGCACCTTGCATTCTATTTTCCTACCCAAACACAAAAATGCAAATATACATCTTCAGCCTGTGTCTGATCATCATAATCTCATCCCACTGCTTAGGTGTCTTAGGGTCACAGACTGAACATAGAGGGAATGCTGCTGCCAAAGCAACGAGCAGCAACAAGGCACACGGTCAAAGCCATGTACAATTATCCAGGTCCAAAGCACTCCCAAGGATTTTCCAGTTAATATGAAAGCACACATTTTGCCAAGATATTAGGTCTCACCCCCTGTACAGCTGAGCATTCGCATTCCAGCTTTTCCTGGCAGTAGGCAAAATTGTCATTATCTGATACATTATTACCACAGAAGGGCATCATGAAGCACACACAAAGTTCAAGGCAGTCAAGTTAAAATTGCTGTTGGAACACCCACCTTTTCTTCTGTTGGATGTGACTATGTAGACTTTGAATGTATTTATGTGAGTAGTTGTTTATTACTATTATTATTATTATTATTACTATTATGAATGATACTAATTCCACTTGAAAGTTAAAAGCAATTGAGTTTGAGAGTCTAAGCCAGGTGGAGGCAGCCACAGAGAGAATATCTGTATATTACCATTTGCATTACTGATTAGTGAGCAAAAAGTTACAAATGAGAAAAATGCAAGTTTGTAGTTTGGAAACTCACAGAGCTGCCAGTTTTTGCAGAAGCAAACAGTGAATTACCCTTCTGTTCTATGTTCAAATGCCTGTTGATTTAGTGAAAAAGAGACAGCTTTGAGGGTAAAATTAATTTTTTAATCTAAGTGTACATATATTAAGAACCAAGGAAATAAAAGTATTTGGAACTAAGTGTTTACATAGCTAAAAGATATAGCTACCAGATTTTGCTACCCCTGCACACCACTGATGCATACATTCATGTGACACACCCAGGATTCTCTCAAAATTTCGCATCTTGTCTCTGTTCTTATCAAAACTAGCAATGCTGCAGGGTTGGGTTTGGCAGGGGGGACAGGAAAGGGTAGAAGAGAGAGAACATATCATGGATCCTACTCCAAACCTTGAACTGAGTTTCCTTCATATATGGTTGTCATATTAACATATCACATGCACAGTGTGAACCCACTCTTCTCCCTCACACCTGCAGCAGAAAGGCAGATGGACAGGGACCAGAATGACTACAGATGGGACAGTCTAGCACAGGTTTTCTGTGTCCGGAGGTCGGGAAGCACCCTCACTTAACACAGGGGACTGAATTAAGCCCCTGAGGCCCTGCAGGGATACAAGTAGCCTCAGCTCCTTCCCTTACTCCCTCTTCCCAGCTCAGTCTCTACAATGCTCAGCACAGGCAGAAAAGGATTTTTTTTTTAATCAATGTCCTCTTCAGTAGGTGACAAAACCCTTGGCTAAATTGTGGCAGGACTAGTGGCTACTCTGTGATGGCTTTTCCCACATAGACATAAAAGCTCTGTAGCCATGGCACAAACATTTTCTTCAGTCTCTTTCGAGCTTCTTCACACCTTGCTCCTCCCCTCTGGGTGACAGTCCAGTGCTCAACAAGAGATAAATACTGTCAGTGTGGATAAAAGTACATGGCTAGGTCTTGCTACTCCGTTCATCTGCCTTTCATACAGCCTGTAGCAATGTACCCCATTTAGCATTACTTTCCATCTGCAATTGTTTGCAATTTGAATACTTAAACTATTAAGCTGACACAAGAAGATCATCATCACAAAAATCTGCCTTCCAAATTAGGCTAAGAAACTTCTTTGAATCACTACAGACTTGTCTTTCACTAAAACAACAATTCATTGCTTTATCACCACCAACAGTTTTCTCTCCAAACGGAGTTATTTTAGAAATATTTACAGAAAATTGTCATCACTACAATTTAGTCAAGTAATTGTTATTACTTGACTATACGCTTCTTCACATTTTCAATATTTATCACATTAGCTTCCTTGCTAATCATTAGGAATAATTTTAACTCCCAGTCGCAGGCCTTACCAGTGTACTGAGGTACAGGTTCAATTTGTTGAAGAAAACAGTCCTGCAGGTTTCCCACTTCGGCAAGGGTTCCTCCAGTTACCAGCTTTAGCTCATCTAGTGTATCCTGGGCTCACAAGAAAAACAAAGCTCAAAACTCTGGTACAACATTGGGAAAAATATGAAATATCAGACATAGTAAATTAATTTTTTTAAGAGAGGGAGTCCACTTCCTACCCATGCAGGATTTCTACACCATTCCCTTCAGGACTATTTGAACTGTATAAAATCTCTAATCTTTGCCTCGCAGATTTTCACATTGCTGTGGTTTTGTTACAAACCTTTTTTTTTTACCGTTCCAATTCATATGATCTCACATACTAGGCGGTTCACATATTTCTGTGGCATATGATGTTTTTTAAGTGCATCCAAAGCAGTTTTTTTTCCCTCCTCTCTCAAACAGGTATATGTATACATGCCAGGAATATGGACACCTCAGTCATTCTCCAGAAAAACAGGCTCGCTTTCAAGCCTGTAATGAAACAAAGTAAGTGGGCAACCTTGGGGGTACAGAATGCCTTTGCACCTTCTTATAAGTATTTTTGATTAATGATGATGGAAGATGCTGTGGATGACACTGTTTATCTCAGACTGCTGATAGGGAGATGACAGGAATCTTTATCAACTCCTGGTTGGCAGATAGAGGAAGAAAAGATATTGCAGTCAAACAGATGAGAGTTTCACTCTGGCACCACAAGAGCCCCCCCTTGCTTTTGTCATTTTTAGTCTCTTGGCATATCATGAGGAAAACCACACAGAGAGACAAGCACTGCTTATAAAGAACAGCTGTAAGAAGCCAGTGAAAATCTGCCTTTACTGCACCAGCTAAGTCCTTACAAAAAGTCCACTCCCCAAAAAACAACTAGATTGACGTGAAGGAAGCAGTAGGTTTTTTTTATTTTATTAAAAAAGCTAAAAATTGTGTTTAAAACAAATGGCGTAATTATTATAGGGTTCATGAGAGCTAAGATTCCACCTGCTTCATAGGGAGCTTATATTTATATTTGTTTCAGTATTAAGTAATACTTAATATTAAAGTGTTACTGTACAGAGCTTGGCTGCTGTGAGGACTGAGGTCTGAACTCAATGATCCAGAGGTTCACTGGTAATCCCTCTAAGTCCTCAGCCTGTTCCCAGTTTCCATGCTCACCTGTGGCTTCTCCTGCAGAGTGCGCAACTCAGCTGCCACCACCTTCTGAGACAGTGCTGAAAATGGCTTTGGCAAGTCCTCAATGGCACCTACTTGCAGGCAGTCCAGATACAACTCTATGGTGCTCAATCCCTGCTGCAGGCCACTCAGCCACAAGATGACAGCATGGGGTTTCCCGTCAGCCAGCTGGATGTTGCTAAAGATCACGGAATTCAGCCTTCCATCACTCTTCAGATAGCGCAACACCGCTAGGACAAAATACACAGAAGGACTATCAGAGGACAGCAGATAGCCCAAGGCTGATCAAGGAGCATCCTGTGGAAATCTGCAATTGCTCTGGTATTTTTCCACATGTTCGCTTTTGTAAATGCATCCCATATGCAGACACAATGGTAATAATAAATGGGACATTGACTCTCAAAGCAGCACTAGCAAGATGCTCGTGTGACCCTCTGTTTGTAAAGCTCTGCTGCCTGTGCTGAGTGTTCCTCTGCTTTGTCCAGGCCCCTCTAAATGGCTTAACCAAAGTCACTTTACAGGCCATAATGTGCCAAAAGGCAAGTGTAAAGTTACAGGGCGTAGCAGGCAGCCTGCAGTCAACACTTTGATAGTATATATCTGATAGACTCTGAAATACTAGAAATACTCTGTAACAGAAGTTTACAAGTAGAAAATAAATTTCAGTGATGCATACCACATACGGTGGAGCCATCTAAGAGTGAATCCAAATGCATAATTAAAAACCAAAGGAAGCATGTTTCCAAACCAATGACCTGCACTTCTCTGTAACAAACACTCAGTAAAATCAAAGTATAATTCAGAAAGGCATAGTTCACTCCTAGAGATGACTAAACATTCTCTCAGCTCTTTTTAAAAGCATTAGTGACCGACCTACCTGATAAAAATTCTCATTTCATTAAGTAAAATGCACCCTTAAAAAAACCAAAACAGCAGACAAATACTCTTACAATAAATATCTGCTGAGTAATACTGAAAAAAAAATCTCTTTCCTAAGGAAATTGGATCAGTAAGCTAGAATCTGTGAGCCAGATCTCTAAGACCAGCTAACTAGATATCCTCACAAAATTTCGCCCTGGCTCTCCAACAGCATATATATAGAAGCAATGAGCTGAATGCATCTGGATATTGTGTGTAAAACTACTCTGAGACAACAGCCAGATCTTGTTTCAAAGATCCCACGGATCACCAGCTAACAGTCTCTTATTTCCTGATTGTAACAGTTACATGCAGGAGGAATCAAGCTGCACCGACAGCAGGCATCTAAATATTTACGTGCTGGGTCTTACTAAATGAAAATTCACAGAGGGCTGCTACAATTGCATTAAGTGAGAGCTCACAAATGATCTGACATTAAGTCAGCCAAAAACTGTGGATATGGTGAAGGTAAAAGCTCTTGTTAGCTTTGGATCTAATAACAGCTACCTACTGAAACCATCCAATTTCTATTCATTTAACAAACTATCTTCCCATCATTCCATTACTAATATAATTGCTTTGATGCTATGATACCTTTTTGTTGGCGACCTCTCAACTTGCTGCACACATGCTCCCTAAAATTTTTCTAATTCCTCAGTCTTAAAAACCCCAGATTTATACCAACATAAACACGACAGGGTATGTCTCCATCTTTGAAGTCTACACTAGTGCTAGAGCCTCAGCAGCTGTGATCAATATCAGGAATGTTTTCACTACTGTCTATGTCAAAACACTGCCAGAGCTGAGATTTCTGCAAAGGTGTATGAGGTAGCATTTCTTGGCAAACCCAAAAGATACAGCAAGACAGAGTACATTGCAGGAATTTCATTTATGTGAATATTATGCACGCCTGGTCATATAAAAGTAAGGTCTTTGGATCTGGGCCCTGCATTCAGAGTAACCAAACACGACAGTAGCCTAGAGAAAGAAAGAAGAGATGGAGGCAGGGCCCAGAACAGACCCTGCCAGAATAGTTCCAGGACAAGGAGCAACCAGGCTTGGAAGGACGATCAAGTATTCTTTCCTCAGCCAAAGCCAAATATTCATCTGGTAAACTAGAGTAGGCTTTTGAAGCGAGATTTTCTTGGATCATAGCCTCTACCTCTAAGATTTAACTCATCCAAGATTCTGCAGTATGTTTGCTGCTTGAATATTTTACAGATACTCATGAGAGTAAACTGCTTAAGAAACAAATTTTCAATTAAAATAGGAGCTGCTTCACAGAATTGTTTAACTGCAACACTTCTATGCACTAACTGCTGTTTGCTCCATAAAGGAATAATTAAAAAAGGATTTCTATCCATGGACGCTATCTGTCTCTGAAAGGCACAATTGTCTGCTGTAAGTTTAGCTGTTAAGTCACTAATTCAGACCTGTGCTTTTAAAAACATTTAGGTGCTATAAACATGTTACTATCAGTTAAACCTCAATAAAACCAGAATATGAGGCAACCATTGGGAACAAAACTCTTAAATGTGACATTTTAAAGTATAATTAAAGTCTGATTTGAGCTCCTCAGATCAGATTTGGGTGCATAACTAGAAAGACCATGCAGAGAAAGTACAATTCATTCTTTCAAAATCACAGACCCTGCATTTTGCTGAGATGCCAACATTGGTTCACCATTTAAGTGATGAGGTTCAGTCTTGAGAGGATTATACACAACTCACACACTCTGTACTTGCAGCTGACATGACAATCACCTGGATGCAGTTTAACTTACTGCATGAAGTAGCTATATGGGATCCCTAACACTTCCAGAGAAATCACACATGAAAAAACTGCCTACCACTTGCTCACTGCCATATGCCTTGAACAGGGGGCTCTAAAGTAGTAAGGAGGCAAAGAGATCCAATGAACAGCCTGCTGCAAAAGGCCTCCCTCTCTTTGGCCAATCCTTTACATCAATCTGATGGTCAACCCTTTACATCAGATAGGTTACAGACATCCCCATCTTCTCAACACTGGTTACCAACAGGACAAGTTGCTTCATGGTGGCTATACATACACCAGTATTGTGTTTGTCCTGTCACACAGATGCTTCTCAAACAGCAACCTACTTAAGACAAAACCAAAAGAAACTATGGAACATTCCACCAGAAACACTTTAACAGACTTAAGAGACTGTCAGCAACCATCAGGCATGCAGATATCCTTGAAAATCCGAGTTTGATATGTTCAAACTTGCATTTGCATAGATGCATTTATGTGTATACACATGTGTTCCTATATGTTTGTAAAACATTTACACACATAATTGTGCATGTGTGAGAGGGGAAGCAAGTATATGTAATCTATAATTTATTTAGCAATTAAGTAAGTCAGTGTTAGGAATTATAGGACACTTTTGATGAGGCTGTGTTACCATGTATTGCCCATTTCCAACATACACTCAGCTCTTATTCCCTTGCCTCCAGAAGGATTTTTGCAGACCTGATAAAACTACCAACGTTTGATCTAACTCATTCCCCAACAATGTTTCATAAAAAGGTGTGCTTTTCTTCTTTTGCAGCATATTGAATAATTACCCTATGTATAAACTGAAATTTCTCAGTAGCATTTCACAGTATATTTGATTCATCTAATTACTCAGTAGCAAATTACTATAGCAGTGGTGAAGTCAATGCAGCAACAATAATGTACATAAATCAACAACTTAAAATTGTAATATATCCTAGATCTGGTTTACAGATCTAGGATATGAATGAAACTCTCTATTTCTAAAACTGCTGCAATTCCTACTCACTCCTGATCAACTAATTCCAGTAAATAAAGAACAGTTTATTTCACCCAACAGATCATGTAAGTGCTGGGAACATTTCTCTTGCATAGCCACATCAAACCTCCAGGGTCAGCGGAACAAGAGCCTGCCTTTCATATGCATGAGGCAGCGTGTGCCTGTGTCCCTCGAATTCCTGAGTAATAAGAACCAGTGATTGCCTCTAGGGGAAAAAGAAAACAAAAAGACCAAAACCAAAAACCCCACAAAAAAACCCCCAACAACAAAAAACAAAAGAAAAAACCAAAAACAAATAAAACAAAACAAAAAACAAACAAGAAAAAAACCAACAACAACAAAAAAAAAAACCACAAAAAACCCAACAACAACAAAAAGACAAAAAAAAAAACAAAAAAAACCCCAAAAAACCAAAAAAAAAAACAACCCAAAACCCCAAACCAAATTCCAAATTGACTCCTTTCTCCATACTCCATGGTTTCTCTTCTCCTTTCTCAAGCATTCCTCAGAGTAAGCTGAGTCAAGATACCAGCTGATTGTCAGGTCAGCTTCCCCTGGCCAGGAGAGAGCAGCATCAAGGAGATGAAGGAGCGAGAGGGGATGTGAAAAGTGACAACATGCAACAGGAATGACTCAAGCACAAAGGTTAATCACACAGTTGTCAACATTCATCTGTCACACACCAGTAACTATGGATCCAACACCAGTTCTACCATACACATTCCAAACAACTCACCTTTACTCATCCTTCCCATTACCGTAAATTCAAAATACTTGCTGTTGTCAGCTGATGAATATAGGCCAAAAACAGTGGCTGTGCTCTTTGGCTGTAATTTGAATGTTGAGAGCAAGTACACTTCATTCAGCATAGGATCCCCAAATGCTTGTTGCAAGAAGTTCAGTACCACTCGCTTGTTGGAATAAGGAAGAAGATCAAAAACTGGAGGAAAAAAAAAGCAAAGCTCAAGAGCAAATGAAATATAATCATGACCGAAGAAGAATGAGATTTGAAGCTGCATATTGGAGACCGTACACTCTTCCTACTCAAAAAAAAAAATAAAATTATTAATATGATGCTCATCTGTAAAGATCATGAAGTTCAATTCCTTGCACTGGAAGGGATATCTTAAGCAATCTGGTCTAGTGAAACATGTCCCCACACATGCAGGGCAATTGGCCTAGATGGTGCCTGCTATTCCATGACTCAATCAAAATATCTATAATTTGTTGTGACTGATACTATATTAACAATTTTTATTTTTCAAAGGAATTCTTGATAAGTTACTAACGTAGAAATATCTAGTCTTCAAATTGAGGTACTCAAATATTTTTAGGAAGGTCTCAAAAGTTCTTATTTTCTGAGGATTCACCTCAACAGAAAGCTTTTTGACCTATTTCTGCTTTCATAAATTCAGATGTTTGTGTTCACATATCAATAAGATAAGGATTCAGCATTAAAATTTTCGGACAGATTTCCAGAGTGCTTATCCTTTGATAGCATTTCCAGGCACCAATTAAAATGCCAAAAAGCCAGGTAAGCAATACAATGTTCAAAACCTTCTTCTCACTTCACTGACTTTTTGGAATATATTATACAAGTAAGACTCATCTTTCCCTTCTGGCACAGAAAACAAAGAAACACAGGCAAAAAAAAAATACTGACAAAAAAAACCCAAACAAAACAAAATAAAACCCACAAACCCTGAAGGCATAGTGAAAGCTGTTTCAAATTTGTATTTTAGTTTTTCCTCAACGCATCAGCAATGAGTCTATGATTTTACACATATGTATGTCTGCTATGTCCCTTATGGCACTGAAACAACAAACCAGGGTTTTCCTCAGTATTCCTAAATCTATATCTCTGAACTCAACAGGAGTTTCCATTAGGTTTCCTGATTGTCTCCTATTCCAACCCGCTGCAATTAAAGCAGTATATATATTATTCCCTGGCAGTAAAGTCTGATAAACTTTCATGCACAAGTGCTATTTAAATATAAGAGCACACCGAGCCATTGTATAGCACTGATACTCCATAAGCCTACCATAGCTGGGCCATACTTTTCTCCCACACCAGACCAACACTATAGAGTTGTCACCAGAGAAGAGCTGTAACACCAGGCAGATGGCAAAGGCACATGACAGCATATTGTGCCTTAGCTTGATTCAAGCCCGTGGTTGTACTTCTAGGTTTAGTTTCCCAGGCTGAAAAAACACTGGTGGACCTTTGCAGATGAGCCTTGTCTACACAGCACAACCCCAAAGCTGTTCTTGTCTATAAGGTGATGAGGTCATCCTACCATTCCAGTGTTTCCAAATGCTACACACAGAAAAAGACTGAAGAGCACTCAAAGAACAGCCACATGGGTACACAGACTTTCCCACAGATATGTGGGAAACCTTGTTCCTTTATACTAGAGTGCGGGTTCATGCTGCTCCCATCACTCATTCGGAAGCATCCATTCATTTAGACACTAATATTACTTCCAAAAAAGAGGAAAAAATTAAGACCTTTTTCCCTTCATTTCATGAAGTCATCAAAAGCATCTCTGAAGTCTAAACTTGTATGGGATCTAAGGATCTCATGACTCTACAGAGAACTTTCAGGACACACTACAAAAAATATCACACTATAAAAAATACCTTGATTTGCATGCACTAGTAATATTGCTGTCAAAACAACTAAGAAACATGTATGTAAGGTGGACCTGGTCAAAACACTTCTCCTTCATTCAGTTCAGATTTACAGCATCCCAGAACAACCACTGCTCCCACTGAAACCAGTGACATGGAAAGCAGAAGAGAAAGGCTGGGTACTTCAAAACATTTAGTGCAGAGAGAGCAAAGCAACTTCCCATGCAAGAGACTGAAATACAACTCGCTACTCTGTACAACAGTATTTTACAAGGAATAGCCATTCATAAAATGGCTATTCATAAGATATAGCTGTGTTTCCTCAGCTGGAGCAATGCAATACAACACCAAAGACTTTGAGAGCATGAAATACAGCTATACATTCTGTTCAGTTCTAGGTCTATTGGCTGGCTTTCTATCAATTCCCGTGATACTTATTAATCAATGCTAGAGTCACTTAAAAGTGACTAAACACTGTGAAACATCTGTTTAACATTATAGAAACATTTATTGAAATTTTTGTAATTTGCATATTTAAATTAATTCTCAAATGGGGTTAGCAGCTGTGTTCCATAAAGCACGGTGCCTCAGCCAGATCTTCCGTACTGTGTTATCAAACTCTTTCCTGGTACATCTTCACTGACTAGCATGTGGATGTGCTACTGATCAGATCCATCCTTAAGCACAACTTACACACATACTAGCAAGTGCAGCTAGCCAAAGAATGAGGGGGTTATGAAAATTCATTTTACTTCCTTAGCAGAGAGAGACAGCTCTGGCCATTATAGAGACAATTATTTATTTGGGAGGAACAGGGGAAAAAAGATCCACAAAGATTTCACATTTCATTTTTTGAAGAACCTTGTCTCTTTGTTCCTCTCCCTGTAATGGCAGACTTGAAAGCAAATGTACAGAATAGGACTGCCAAAGCTGAAAGGCACAAGCAGCTGGTTTTAATCCATGCAATGGATTGAAAACTACGACATGCCTTCATGCCTTCAAGCAGGAGTGTGCATGCTCACTGGGCTAAACTGACCCTACTTGTGAGACAGACCAGGAATTCTCTCCTCCACCTTCCTTCCATGGTTTTTAGAATAAAGCTGCTCACCCTCCTAGCCAAACGCTAACAATGGATAAGCTAAGTGGTGAGACAGTGGCAAACCACGCTTTGAAAATCTGCCCAAATCCATCAAGGCTAGCTTTTCAGATGAGAGTGAGAAGACATGACAGGAAGTGCTAGGATGAGGAGGCATGGAGGAGTGAAATTAGTGATACAGGAGAGCATGGAACTTAAAACACTCCTTCTTTCCTCTAACTCTGTTGCCATATCATACCAGCTTTTTGAGACCTTCCAAGGCTGTTTTCTGGTCACACTTAACCATAACTGTACGTGTAAACCACTACTGTTTGGCACTTTTCAAGGTAATTATTAATGGCTTAGACACCTAGAGTGAAATCCTAACCCCTACCACAACAATTTTCCACTGACGCCAAGAAGCTGAAAGCCTCCCTCGTTGAGAGTGGAGTTTTTCATTGGCCACTGCCCGTGACAAGTTTAGAAATCTGTCTCTTTTTTTAAATTCGGTAATACGCAATTTGCCATTACAATTCTCTGAAATGTTTTCACATCGTAAAGGTCTTCATTTAAAAGGCTTTTGGAAACGCAGCTGTATTGTTATGATTGGCTGTCTTTTAGATCTGCTTAAGTAATAACTGATTGAAGTTTCAAAAATCATTCTGTAAGGCAGTGGAGGAGGTTAAAAATGTAGTGAAAACCACGAGTAGCTTTAAGGCTCTTGGAGTAGCACGAAGTCGCAGTAACTGCTGCACTCGGCAGCCGAGCTGGCTCCAGTCACAAGCCGCTACCGCAGAGCGATACCACCCACTTAACTCAAACTCTGAAATACAGCAGCTCCTGACTTACTATGTACATAATATTGCCACGGCAATGCTGGGTTTAGAAGTACGAGTTTTCTTATTAACTTTACTATGCAGTAGAGTTTTCCCAAAGAGTTTTCACGGCTTAGAAATTAATTTCTCACTTAGGAGAACTTGCAGCCGAAAAAGGGCTATTCAGATGCTCCACGCACCTACCAGCCAGCATACCTACAGAACCACTTTTAGCAGGCTGCATGGGGCGGCTGACAGCGGTACACTGCCATCTCCTCCGCTCCGCACCGCTAGTCCGGCGGGGCGGCTCCGCGGGCGGGCTCCGCGCCCGACGAGCGCGGCTCCCGCTGCGCGCCACGGCTCCCCGAGCCCCTGCACAGGTGTTCCCTTTCGCTGCCAGGCAGGACTCCCGCCGGAGGAAAGGGGACGAGACACTGCAAGCCCAGAGCCTTCCCAACGGAAGAGGGAAAAGGAGAGCGCGCTCCGTGGAGTGCGCGGGGCCCTTACCTCGGGGGGCGGGCGCGGCGGCGCGGCCCGGGCACAGCTGCAGGGCGAGCGGCAGCAGCAGCAGCGCGGCGCCGCGCTCGCACCCCATGGCGGCCGCGGGCCGGGCAGGGCGGCGACGGACGGCCGCCGCTGCACGCCGGGCCCCGCCGTTTAACGGGGGCGGCCCCGGGGCCGGGCACGGCCGGCGGCGGGCGGCGGGCCATTGGCCGGGGCTCCCCCCATGAGGCGGGCGGGGGCCGGCCGAGAGCTGAGGTGGACCAGGAGGGAGCGCGCCGCCGGGACCCGATCCGGGAACTGGTACCGGTGGAGGCACCGGAGATCGTGGCGACGTTACCTAAAATCAACACCTGTGGGGACCCTGTCTGGAGTCTGCCCTTTGAGGAGTCCTCGAAATTGAAATGTGTTTAATGGCTTTAAATTTATAGCATCACAGGTACTATAGGTAGGAAAAGACCTTTATGTTCACGGAGTCCAATGGTTAATAAGCCGCTATGCTTACTACCAGTCACAAGAAGATGGCCCCAAAAGTGTGTGCTTTAGGAGTCAAATAAGAGTTCCATAGGTTCAGGAGGGACAGCAAGTCCAGTGCTGTTGCAAGCAGCCCTTCAGAGAATCACCAGCCTGGTGAGGGATGTATAAGAGTGTCAGAAGCATGAAGATAATGCAGCCTTGTTCACCCCGTCCTGCTGACTGCAGGGTGCTTAACTTTGAGGCTGGGACAATTTTACTTTAAAACCTCTCTTGCCTCCCGTTCTATGCTCAGCAAATGGTGACCGCACATTTCTTTGTGTCTTCCGACAATACAGCTGTCACCTTTGCAAAGCCGCCTCACAAGTTTCTCTACCTGCTCTTCAATCACGTGTTTAGTGCCAACTGCTAAGGTTTGACATGCACGAGAACAGATTCTGTCTCATGCATGTCTGAAATCAAAACAAATGGGGACACTCTGGTGTATAGACTTGGTTTTGGTAAGAATTTAAATACTCCACTTTTCCTAACTGAAGAGTGTCCCTAAAATGGGTCATGCAGATTGCAGACTATGGCAAATTGGGTTTCCAGAAGACTCTGACTGGCATACTGAGGAATGTGTAATCTTCTCCTTTGTTTCATTTAAAGAGCTCAAAAGCATTGGGAGTGCTCAAACTGATCAGATGGAGACTATGGAAAAGGCTGTCTTAGCAATCTCCCAAACTCAACACCTTTGCCAAAGTCAATTTTAAAAAAACCTTCTTCTTTCAACTATAACAATTTTCAGCACTGTGTGCTCCCTTAGGAGATCATTATCCCATTGTTTGTCCTCTACTTCAGAAAATTCTAGCCTCTGCACTGCTGATGTTAAGAAAGTACAGAAGAAAGGGAGCAAGTGAGAAACCCAAACACATTGTGAGCTTCCCATCCTGCTGTACAGCTCTCTTTGTCCTGTCTGTATGTATCTGTATGTATCAGCTCTGCTGATGAACCTCTGTCACGTCAGAAATCCAAGAAGCCCTGTTTGGCCCCATCACAGCTTGCTATCCACACTCAGTTGGAAAAGTTGGAGCTGTCTGATATTATTTACATCATAAAAAGTAGGGCAACAATAGAAGGGAAAATTTATGTTAAAGTGAGCAAAGCAGTGTTGATTAATGTTCAGTCTCATCAGGCTTGGTGCAGGCATCTAAGGAGCACCACAGAGACCAGCCCTTGGGGGGCTCATTGTGTGCGAGGCAAAACACAGCACGCTGCAGGGCAAGGGCTGCAAGCGCTGCAAAGGGGCTGGCCGGGCAGCTCTACACCACACGGAGCACGGCTGTGGGCTGCTCTCCAACACAGGCCCAGTGAGGTTTTCAGATATCTTCAGCTGGCCTTAATTCACATGTCCTCTAATTGCCCTCCCCACATGGCATATACCCTACATCACACCCTTACTTCTTAGCTTATTCTTGTTAACAGTGTTGACCCTCTCCTTAAGTTGCCCATTTCTTCCTCCGCCCACTGTCAGGCAAAAGGGTGCTCTGCCATATCCACTGTGTCACAGCACGGTGCTATTCCTCTTCCTCCTCACCCTACTGCTCTTCTGTATATGTCTCCACACAAGAAGAGACACCTCAGATTCACTCCCACACCTTGCCCCTGCAGTGGAAGTGACAGGATGATGTGGTAGTGTCAATGGGCTGGCCAAGAGCTACACAGGGCAGTGAGAAAAACAGATTATCAGGAGCAGAATGCTGTGGAGCTGGGAAAAAAGGGAGGCTAAAAGGAGTAAGCAAGAGGCAAGATATGGTTACTGCACTAGAAAAAAGAGAGAGAGAGAGCAAGGACAGCAACACACATGGACCTCTTTTGGGAAAAGGCCAACTTTATTGAACGGACAGCCCGTATTTAAAGCATATTATGCGGAGCTAGGACAGGACAGTAGTTCATTGGACAACTGGGAAAAACATCCATGAAAACGTACCTCAGGATGTATCCCATGGGAAAAACACTAGGTGTTAATCTTTATTATGAATTCCATTCTGTTTTTCACCATATTATCACCTTGGGAGACTTCCTCCCTAATTGAAGCCATAGTCAGCTTATCAGCCTGGGAATGGACCTGAGAGTCAGGAGAAATTCAGACCTGAAAAAGAATTTTCAAGCTGTAACTCTCTAGCTCTCTAAATGTGTGTGCCCACAGCAAGAAGATGGAAAAGAGTAGGAAGAACTTTGAGTGTCATAAGCTCCTTAAAAAGAAATGTTAGCTCAGAATTTGTCCCCCACCTAAAGCATGGAGAGACAGTACAGATGCTTCAAGGCTAACATGTGGATCTAAAGCAGCACTGATTATGTTCAACTGCTTGTTAAGGAAAAGTCTTGACTCAACAAAGAGCATTTTTTGCAAACATATACTTAAGTGCATGACAGAAAAACACTATGAACGTCTGCAAAATCACTACAGTTCTGGACAAAAAAAAAGAGAGAGAAAAGGATATTAAGGGTTTGCTTTCATCTAAGGGGAATATAATCAGTAATTTTCAGCCATTTATTATATACTTTGAGTTTATTGAGTACATAATAATTTAATCATTGAGTTTATCAAAGCATATTAAATATTTTCTTAAAAGATTTCCTTATCTGACAAAAAATTTATTAAGTAATTATACCTTACCACTCCTTACTTCTGATTTAAATACAGAGGAGTCTCTGCCACTGGTGCTGACCAGCCCTACAGGAGGAGGATTTTGTTTGTAGTATATAAGTGTTAGATTTGTGAGGGCCATATTCTGTTCTTGCTCTGTATCTGCTCATTCTTTGTGCTTACTCACAGAGAATGCACATGGAAGCAATGTTTGGCAAACAGCCAATGCGGCACAATATGACAGAAGGGAACAATATATATAAACAGATGCTTAAGTACTTGTTTAGATGAACTTAGTACATGTAAAGGTCACTGTAATTTTTCCAGTTTTCATTTCTATACTGAGTTTTATGTTGGAATATGTTAATACTAAAAGGCATTTTGAGCTCAAGTCCAACCTTCTTTAAGGGATTTCAAAAAGTAGAAAGTTTATCTGCTGTCTGGAAGGGACAATTTGACCTTTTAATCAACATTTTCAATAAAAACAATGGAATACTAGCAATTGCCTTTTCACTCTTGTGTTTTCTCTGAAGTACAAACTCCACCTTAAATTACTGGAAGTTAAATAAGAAGCAAAAATAAAAACATGATTAATCAATTATGTTTCCAAGAAACTTTCATAATGTCAGTCATATTCTGTAAGGAAGTAATAAGTATCTGACTATAATTTTTTATATAGAATCTGCAAGAAAACCTCAATCACTATAATGTGCAACCTGTGTATGTAATTTGATAAGATTTTAAGCATACACAATACAGAGAAGCTGCAAACATTACAGATTTTGCTTTAAGAAATGTCTATTACTTGTTCAAATTCCAAATAACGGGATAAGGGAAACAGGAAACAACCCTGCTGCTTAATTCTCCTTACATGTTTTGTTCTTAATATGCATCAGAAGACTCACTATTTTCATGGAATTATATGGATGATTAAAAATCAGGATCCATGGGCAATTAAAATACAGAAATCTTAAGGCAAGTGAACTATCAGCTCTAAAACACATCCTTTCATACTTATGTCAACACTCCTGGTTTTGATTCTGCTTCATTTTCAAAAAAAGAATTGTTGGCTTCAAGGGTTTCAAGTTTCAAAAACAGGTTTGAAAAGAATTTTTGCTTTTCCAAAACACAAACTGAAGCTCCACTTTTTCAAGTCAAGTCATATATCCATCTTCCATGCACTATTTAACTTTTCATTTACACTGATAGGAATTCCAGGTAGGCAATCAAGAGGAAGGAGTTCCTGACATGGGGGAGGGAAGGTAGAGATTGCCTCTTTTTTCATCTTTGCTCCAGACTCCACAACAACAGAGAGATAAACTGGGCCTGAAGGCAATGCAAAGCTTACTACCCTATTTACCTCCTGAGCCTTCTTGCAGCCTGCCTTAAGAAAAGCCAGACGATAGAAAAGCTCATAGGGTGGTTAGATTTTTCTTAAAATAAGACCTCTAAGTTCATCAAGTCTAACCATCAACCCAGCACCACCACCATAATCACCACTAAAACGCGTCCTTAACATTTCCAGGAATAGTGACCCCAAACCACTTTCCTGCACTTTCCTGGGCAGCTTGTTCCAATGCTTGACAACTCTTTCAGTGAAGAAATTTTTCATAATGTCTAATACAAACTTTCTCTAGTGCAACTCGAGGCAATTTTCTCTTGTTCTAACACTTCTTACTCAGGAGAAAATACGGAACCCCACCCATCTATAGTGTCCTTTCAGGTACTTGTAGGTCCCCCCGGAGCCTCCTTTTCTCCAGGATAAACACCCCCAGCTCTCTTGGCCACTCCTCACTTGTGCTCCAGACCCTGCACCATCTCCATTGCCCTTCTCTGCACTCACTCCAACACCAGAATGGCCTTCCTATAGTGAAGAGGCCAAAAATGGACACAGGATTTGAGGTGCAGCCTTACCAGTGCCCAGCACAGGGGAACAATCCCTGCCCTGCTCCTGCTGGCCACACTATTGCTGATCCAGGCCAGGATGCCATTGGCCTTCTTGGCCACCTGGGCACACCCTGGCTCATGGTCAGTCACTGTCACCAGCACCCCCAGGTCCTTTCCAGCCACTCTGTGCCAGCCTGTGGCACTGCCTGGGGTTGTTGTGACCCGAGGGCAGGACCCAGCACTGGGCCTTGTTGAACCTCACACCATTGGCCTCAGCCATGATCCAGCCTGCCCAGATCCCTCTGCAGAGCCTTCCTGCTCTCCAGCAGATCAACACTTCCACCTAGCTTGGTGTTACCTACAAACTGACCGAGGCTGCATTCAATCCCCTTCTCCAGGTCATCAACGAAGATACTAAACAGGGCTGATATAAGTACTGAGCCCTTTGTAAAATACTCCTTATTGAAACAGATCTTTGGGATCACAGCTGCAAGCATCCACAATTCCCTTTCAGAGCTTTGCATCTCAGTGCATCCCAGTTCACACAGTGAAAGGACCAAAGCAAAGTACCTGGACAGACTGGGAAGTTAGTTGGTGCCTGTAGGGAGAAAAAGACATAAAAAGTATTATTAGAATATATATCTTAAGTAAGTCTTTAGAAGGAATAATGTAACGTAGCAATTTAAAAAAATTGCTTCTGTTAGCATTGCCAGTGGTATGATTTTCTGAGGAAAAACGTGGGCATTTCTTCTCCCATGTTCCTCACAAAATGGAGCAGAATGATCTAGTAGATCTATGGCATAAATTTTTATCGTGACATTTTCTTCTACAAATTCCATGTGAATCTGAAGTTGTGGATCTGGGAAGAAGAAAGGAAAAATGAAACTTTACCCTTACTCTCCTCTTTATGCACAGAAGACCTGAATAAGGGTGGTCAGTGCAGGGGTTTTTTTCAGTCAGTGTGTGGTATTTTTTCCTTTTGTGGGAAGGATGGAAACTTGACGTAGCATTTAGATGTGCCGTGGCACGTCTGCACAAGCTCTGGAACAAACAGTTGACAACCTGATGCCTCTAAACGTCTGCAGTTAAAACCATACTGAATGGGTTATCATTATAACCTGGTCAAAACTGGTAACATATGATCAGAGCTCCTTGTTTTTAGAGCCAAATTGCTGATGGTTGTTCTTCACAGTTGATCGAGAGCCACAATTTTTTTTTTGCTCCTATGAAAAGTCACAACTCTATGTGCAGCATCAAGGCCAGAGGGTGAGGGCTCAGCCAGACAGTACCAAAATCGTTTCAAGAGGACTACAGCTGCTGGGGTACAGCTTTCAAGAGGACTACGGCTGCAGCATTTCCCCACAGGATCACAGGCACTAGCCCCTTCCCAAGAGGCTGATCCCCACCTGGATACAACCTGAGAGGTCCTTGTTCCCAGGCAGGGGTTGGCCTCTTCTCCTAGGCAAGTACCGACAGGACAAGAGGACTCAATAGTTCTCAATTCAAGGACATAGAGGTGCTGGAGCAAGTCCAGAGAAGGGCAATAAAACTGTGAAAGGCTCTGGAGCACAAGTTCTGTGGGGAGGGGCTGAGAGAGCTGAGTTTGTTTAGCCTGGTGGAAAGGAGGCACCTCAGGAGAGATTCTACAACTACCTGAAAGGAAGCTGTAGCTGGGCAGGGGTTGTTCTTTTGGGAAGGGATGTGGGTGGTATGAGGACATAATCTTGAACTGTGCCAGGGCTGGATATTTTGGAAGCATCTCCTCAGAGAAAGGGTGACTAGACACTGGAATGGGCTGCCCAGGGGATGGTGGAGTCACCCTACCTAGAGTTGTTCAAGGAAAATCCGCTTGGTGCCATGGTCTGGTTGACATGGTGTTCGGCCACAAAGTTGGTTGCGATGACCTCAGAGATAGACTGTGGGGGGGGGGAAAGCAGGCTTTACAACATTGTAAAAACATTTCAACATTTTTGATAGTCAGAATAAAGAAGAAGGCAAGAAAGCAGAAGTTAAGAAGGTTGAGAAGAAGAGAGGTTAAAGAATCAGTACTTTTCGGTCATTTTATATTTTGAATGTAATTTATTCCTGGATAATGTACTGCTGAGGGTGGCTGTGTGGTATGCGTGTGAGATGTTTAACCCATGATTCCTCTTTCACATCTGTGAAAGGGTGCAGACTCTTTGAGTCTGTGTGACCCAGTAGATTCGGTGCCTCCGTGACTTCCCGAGCGCGGGCTCCCAGGAGCAGGAGGCCCTGCGGCCGGCTCCCTCCCGGCGGCGCTCCCTCCGCGCCGAGCCCTGAACCCCGAGCGCCGAGCCCCGAGCGCCGAGCCCTGAACCCCGAGCCCTGAACCCCGAGCGCTGAACCCCGAGCGCCGAGCCCTGAACCCCGAGCCCTGAACCCCGAGCGCCAAGCCCTGAACGCCGAACGCCGAGTCCCGAGTCCCGCACGCGGCCGCGGGCGCTCGGGCGCCGCCACGCGGGGGAGCAGCGCCGCGCTGCGCGGCCGGTGCGGCGGACAAGATGGCGGCTCCCATGGAGCTGATCTGCTGGGGAGGAGACTGGGGGCTGCCGTCCCTGCACCCGGAGTCTCTCGTCGTCATGGTAACGGGCGGCGGCCAGCGCCCGGCCCGCGAGGGAGGGAGGGAGCGGCGGCGCCCCGGGACTTGCCTGCCGCCCGCACCAATGTCCGCGGGGCTCCCTCTTGCCTGCGGAGAGGCCGGGGGTGGGAGGCGGGGTGTTGGGCCCGCGGCGCGGGCCTGGCTCGTTCCCCACGGGAGACGCGGGCAGCGCTGCCGGCCTTGCCGGGGACGGCGAGTCCTTCCTGGCGGCGCTGCCGCCCTTCCCGGGCGCTGCGGTGGCTCTGCCCAGCATTCCCTGGAGCATTAGGGCAATGAAGCCCGACCGAAACCCTTCCCGCACCTGGTGGCCGTTGGTCCTCAGTGCACGAAGGTGTTTAACGCAACCTCTGAAGCTCTCTTTCTTACCTATTGTGACAGGTTTTCTCCCCTGTCCTCCAATCTTTATTGCAGGCTTACGCCAAATTTTCTGGTGCTCCTCTGATAGTGAATACTGTAAATAACTCCTGGAAAGCTCCGAAAGGTACCATCTTTGCAGTCTTTATTACTCTAGTCACAGGTGTTTTAAATGTAGGTTCCAGTTTCTGTGTTTACATTAGGTTTGTATTCATGAGTGCAGTCAGCCCCAGTTAAATGACTTCACAGGATCAAGTGTGATGAATTTGTGAGACTAAAGTATTGGAATCATAAATAAAGTGCTCCAGAGGACAGTTTATTAAAATATGTATGGGTGAGGCTACAGACAGTTAACAAAGCAGTAATGCCAAGTACATAACTGTTTCAGTCAAGCAGTCTGAATTGATGGTATAGTGAAAGCAAATTTGTAAGCATTTTGCACTTTGCATATTTATAAAGGTTGTAACTAGACATGTGCATGGAAGAGCTCTTGTTTTACCTGTGGCTTAATGAGTTGGTACAGTTGGAAGTGGAATGTGAGCCTCAGCAAGTACAGCTTACACTAGCTGGGTTGTTTGATATTGTGTTGAATTAGAGAGTTTCACTGAGAAAAGGTGAAGGTAAGCTGTCAGAGAGGACTTCTTTATTTTGGATGCTTCTATTTATTGCTTACTTGTTTGCTTAGCAGTTATTGTCTTGGTGTATTTAAGAGAGGTAAAATCGCTGTAGGGTTAAAATCCTATGTCACTTACACTTAACCACATTATCAGTTCAGGCAGTACTGTATTCATGCAGAAGTTGAGCCTTTTGTTCTTGCTTTTTAGTGTCTTGTTTTCTGTTAGGGGAAAATACCAAGAAGTAGCTGGGGGACTTGCTAGAAATGTGGTGGCTATCTTCGTAATGAACATACATAAAATCAATTAAGAAAGCAGTTTAATCAGTAAGTGTTGGTGATAATTGATGTTTTAATATTATTTAGCACTGTCCTGTTGGACACTCTGGCAATTCTGTTGTGAACGTGCTGTAAGGTAGCCCCTTTTACAGAGACTTTGCACTCCACAGGCTTTGATCCAACAATCTTACTACTAAAGGCTGTCCTATCAACGTCTGGCAGAGGGAAGTACTTAGGTATTTGAGTAGTTCATGGTAATGTAGTGGGAGCTTGGGCATTGTTTGCAGCAAGGTTAGAGAAAAATGATGGTTAAATCGGATTTGGAGGGGAAGGACAAAGATAAAATTGGAAAGAAGCTCTGATGTAGATGAATCGAGAGAGCAGTTGGATTGAGTTGGAATTTTTGTCTTAAGACGAATGTCTGAAATCTGGACAAGTAGCCTGGTTTTTAAAGTACTGGATACCTAGCAAAAAATACTGGCTTCAGTCTGATTTGATGTTGCCCTTTCTTATGTTTATTATTAGTGAAGGCCACAATAGACTAAGAGTACTTGTAATCTCAGTAGAAATCACCTGCTATGTCAAATTTTATGTTTTTATGTTTACATGTTACAAAAATTAGAGCGTGCTATTGAGGAAAGGAAAGTACATAGAGTGACTGATTGCTTTCTGGTTAGAACTCATCCATATAAATTGTTGACTGTATTATTTCTGCCTTTTAGGAGATCTGCCGGTCCTGGTATCAGAAGACATTGTTATTTCTCAGCCAGCAAAAATACTAAACTTCTTAAGAAGGCAGGTAGGTCTTTTTCAAAAAGGTTTGTTTTCTTTGACTTGCAGTGACTTTTTCATGTCTCCTTTCTACACTGATACAAGCTTCCAAAAACCTGGAGTTTATGTCATGCCCAATGCTTTTCTGTTTCTCGTACATGCATGGCAATTGCAAAATGGTGGATAAGAAATTGCTCTATAAAAGTTTGATCATTAGTTGTGTGAAAGGTTTAAAAATAAGCATGAAAGAAATTTAATTTAAAAGGGCAACTAATAGTCCCTAATTGAGCAGTTTTTCTTACTGATCACCCTGCTTGTAATTATAACACTTTTAATGTAATTTTGACTTTGCAGACCCAGGATATCACAGTTTAGGTTAACAGTTTAAATGAGTAATTTGCTGGTTTTTTGAAAGATAATACATACAGCATAGTTCTTAATCTCTTTAGTTTTTCGATAGCTTGTAACATGAAAATGTCTGCAGGTGTTTCTTGATGCACACCAGGTTATTGCCTCTTGCTTGCCTTTTGTAGGACTCTTAATGTTTTGTACACAAAGAATAAACCTGTGCAATTTCTTCTTTTCACAAAGTATAAAGACATCTAGTAAACCATGGCATCATCTTTTTTTTCCTAAGATGGTCCTCTAGCCCACTATTCTGCATTTATGTTGCAGAAATGCAGTTCCTGTCTGGTCAGATGATAAATGCCATGTTAGTGAAAACAGATCTTCATGGGGAGAAAAAAGAATCGGAAAACTACATTTGAGATGGAATTTTTAGACAGTTGTGAAATTCTGAAGTTTTTCAGATTAGTTTGACTTGAATTTGAACTTGGTATTCATGTGAATAACAAAGGTTCCATAATGTTAGGGGAAAAAAACCTCTTTATGTTAAAATACAGCAATTGTATGCTTGCTTTTCAGAAGTTCAAGTGTCAGCACTTGCCCTTTGTTTATAAATTAATGAAGCAAATCTACTCACTCCTCCCCACAATTTTTTCAATCCTTCTAATGTAAATTAAAAGAATTAAAAGTCTAGTCAGTAACTGCATTAATTTAGCTGTATATCTGTTTGTCTATTCCCTTACATTGTTACCATCCAATTTCTTAACTTTCAGAATGTTCATTAGAAACAAAATATTGGAAGGTCTTTTCTTTTTTTTTTTTTTTTACACTTACACCTGCTGAAGTGTCAGATGCTTCTTGAAAAATAACCATGGAGACTTACCAGAGGTTTGCTACATCCCTGAGTATTGAACAGTTGCCTCAGTATTGCTGGATATTTGCTTGGAAATAAATAGGTAGAGACAAAATAATTATTTTGGAAATAGAAGGGCCCAAAGCTCTAGGAATGGGAAAGTGGAAAAGCGAGATGCAACACGATTTGGGAGAGTTAGCCTGAAGAAGGAAAATTCTAGTGAGTGCGTGCTTTCTGTTCCAAAAATTGTTTATATATTTACTGCCTTGGTAGGTGTTAAGTTTGAAGTAACTTTCCATTTCTACTGTTTTTTGAAAGTTGAGTAAGACTATTTTTTTTTTAAATTCGTAGAAATACAATGCTGATTATGATTTGTCAGCAAAACAAGGAGCTGACACACTGGCATATGTTGCACTACTTGAAGAGAAACTGTTTCCTGCTCTGGTAAATATTAATAAATACTTTGTAATGGTCATAATACTTGGTATTGAATGCTGTAAGAGGTGCCCCGTGTGAAAGACATTACAGTCTCTCCGCCACAGCCCTGGCTGGAACATAGTTGTTTTGTTAGTCTGTTTTTTTGGAAATAAGTGTGTGTTTGTGGAGTATCAAAGTAATAATAATAGATTTATGAAAGACGTTTTAAAAGGACACTTAAGGTTTTTTTCTGTTGGTCTTTGGGAAACAATATCCTGAAAACACTTTATTGTGGTCATTTTTTCTTTCGTTTGATTTCCTGAAAAATCTCTGATTAAGATGTGTCTGATGTGAGACACACAACTGAAAGCCTTTTGAACTGTTGAGTTAAAACTTCTAATAAATTAAAATGCCATCACTAGCTTAATTTTTCGATTCTAAATAAGACATGGCCATTTCAGTATTACAGTGTATTACAGTATATTACGGTATTACTATGTCAGTGTAATTTAGAGCGATAAGACACACAGACACTTGAGTTTCTTGAATCACTTTGGCTTCAGTTTGTAGAGGGAAGAATACTCTGACCAGATGGCATCATAAGCTAGCCTTTTCAGCTGACCCTGGTTTCAAATTTAGAATTTTGTGGTATCTTGTATTTTAAGATTTATATAAATTTTCAAAACAAAATTCTAGAAAGTTCAAACCTGTTGCTGTGTATCTTCAACTTTGTAATATATTTTCTATATACAATGTATTTTCTATATACAGTGTGTGTGTATGTACATACGTAGTAAATATGTAATTTTATGCAGATGCATATAGATCTCTGTAATATCTTTGGTGGGGTTTTTTTGTTCATTTGGAAGGTAACTATTGCGTTACTCATGTACTCCTACACTCAGAGGATTAGTATATTCCTCTACAAAGCCTGATAGCCTTAAATTACCATAATTCCTGGTTCTTCTGCTTTTCTGAGAGAGGTCTTGCATATCAAATATCACAAAGTGTCTACTCATGTCATTCAGATTTCAATTAAATTTTTCCTCATGTTGCTACAGCTGCACACTTTCTGGATTGAGGCTGAAAATTACTGCAGTGTAACAAAGCCATGGTATGCCTCAAAGATTGCCTTCCCACTGAGTTTGTATCTGCCTGGAAAGATGTCAAGGGAAGCACTAAATAGGATCTTGCTGACCAAGGGAGGCCCTCCACTCTATAGTCTCACTGAAGTGGAAGCACAGGTATGTGTTGAGCAGTAAAGAATTTTTAAGTTCTGTCAAAGACAAGAACTGAAACAGACTAGCACACAGTCAAATGATGAATGGTGCTGTGCATACCAGCCTGGCTACACCTAGGGCTCTTAGACAGTCTTGTGTCTCATCAGATATACAGGGATGCCAAGGAGTGCCTGAATCTCCTGTCGAAGAGATTGGGAACATCTCAGTTTTTCTTTGGAGATACGTGAGTATGATGATTTTTTAAAATTATTTTGGTAAATTACTAATAAAAAGTACCACACCATTCTGTGAACACTTGACCTTGCTTTTTTCTTTTTAACTTGTCAGAATGTTAAAAGTTCTTCCCAATAGTTTTATGTCTCACACTCTGCTTTTCAGATAAATCTGAATGAGCAAACAGAGCACCAATGAGATCGTCAGACTGAGTCAAAGTGGTGTCTCTCTTATCCTGCTTTTTTCCACAAAGAGGGAAATGCTTTCCACAGCTGCTAAGAAAATGTGAGGTCCATTGGAGAACACTTTAGCCACTGAATGTCACCTCCTGACTTTGTATGTAGGAAAAAATGCTTTAGGCTGAGGTGTTGCTGCACTCATGGCAGGAGAGTGTAGGTCCAGGAACGCTATTCCTGTGGTATCTGTTAGAGCAGGAAGCAGATAGGGCCAACAACATAGAGTCAACAGGTCCTGAAAAGCATGATCTCTAGAAGTTGAAGGTGGACCACTCTGTGAGAGAGGATCCTGGTCTCCATGTCCCCAGCATGACTTTTGTGGTACCAGAAAAGGTGTTTTAGAGTGTCATGCTTAACGCAGCATGACTGTGTTGTAATGCTCATATTACTGTTTCAGCTTGCCAGCCTGTCTCTAGTTAAGAGATGCTGAAAGGAGTAGATAGTTGATACAAAGCATTTACCAGGTTGATCGGCAAAGGTGAAATGACAGAAGGGCTGACTGTATTCTGTCCTGAGATGTATTTGACATACGCAGAAAACTAGGTTGTAGAAATCTTATAAGTCTTATTTTGAGTCACTTCAGTGTTTTCTTGTGTCACTCTTTTTAGGCCTACCACCTTGGATGCCTTTGTATTTGGCTTCCTTGCACCAATTTATAAAGTGTGCTTCCCACGGGTACAGTTGCAAGAGCATTTGAAACAGCTTCCCAATCTGTGCCGATTTTGTGATGATATTTTAACTTGCTACTTCAGGTTAACTGTCTCAGGTAAGTTGTGTTTCTTTTCTCCTTTTTGTCATCTCTACTCCTGTTGGGATTAGTACTCCAGGTTTCCATTTGTGAACCAAGGCAGATTAGATTTCCTGTAGTTTATGCTAGACTTCCTGTGGGGAAATGAAGAAACTTCTAAAGTTGGGCAGAAAGGATTCAAAATTAAAAGCAAGCGTTAATACTCGTATTCTGTCAAGCATTGGCCAAATCTTTTGGCTCACGCTTAGTACTCCTGATTTTCTCACATGGAATGGCTTTTACACTTAAATTCTTCTTTGCATAAAAATACTGCATGCACTCTCCAATATGAGTTTATTTTTTAAGAATTTAAAAGTTGCTGTAAATGCCTTTTCACTCTTTCTACCTTCACTCTCCAGGCCATTCTCCAGCTGGACAGGATACAGCAGATGCTAATCTGCAGAAACTCACACAGCTTGTAAATAAGGAATCCAACTTGATTGAAAAGGTTACTTTTGCTTCAGTATTTTACTGCTTTGTGGTGGTTACTTGTTCACAGATATCCTTGCATGGCAATTGCAACTATACAGTGGACTTTATTTTAATTACTTCTTTTCTAGTGAGTTACATTGTGTAGAGAGGCGGGAAGAATATTGCATCATTTGGAAGGAGGAATTAATGAAGCCTTGCACTAAAAATGTATTTTTAATACAACCAAAAGAACATTGTCTTACAGGTGTGCACAGCAACAGAGGAGTGGTATCTTTCCGCAAGCGTACAATCAGCAAAGAAGGAGGCAAATGTATTGATCAAAACTCAGAAATGGTCCTGCAAATTAAGACTGATCACCAGCTTTCCTTGCTCCCAGCTGCATGCTGTAGTAACTAACTGGCAGTCACTCTTGTCCTGCTTGTTCTACATCTAGCTGTTTTTTCTTATGTTCTTTATTTCTAAGGCTGTCACTCAGCACCTGTCAAAAACTGTACAACTTACCTGAAAAATACTTGTGAAGAATTAGCCTTTTCAAGCAGATAGAACACTCTAACTGAAAGGGTAAAAGGCAGTTCTTTCTGATCAAGATCAGTGTGTGAAGTCGATCATTAACTATGATCAGCTTCTGTAGCATTAGGTACTGATGTTTTTTCTGGCTTTGAAGTGTGGCTATGGAAGTTTTAAACAATGGGTTACATAGACATTTGTCAGGCATGATTGAAGAAAATTTGATCCTGTCTTCAAGAAATGGAATAGACTAGGCAGCCTCTGCAGATCCCCCCTGTGCTTTTATTCTATACCAACTAAACTTTTTCAGACCACATTATACACAGGGCATTAGAGTGATTTCCTATGAAAATGTAAATAGTTTACATTCAGAGATGAATTTTATCCTGTCTTTGAAAAGGTCTTGCCACAAGCGCTTTATTACGTACTTTTTGCAATGTGTAACTAATACAAATTCACTCAGCATCTCCAGAACATTTCTGATTTCAAAAGATTTATTCTTGCATATTTATTGGTGCTGAATATACATAAGCATCCACTGATGTTAGCAGTTTGACTCTTGATCTGCCTTCTCACAGCATTTGGTTATTGTACAATATTTAGAATTGGTCTTGCTTCCTTCAGTAATCTTGACCAAACAGCTTGAGCAGAAGCACATCCAGATGCCCTGGGTTTGATGCACCATATATGAGAATGATTAGGAGCTCTAACACAAGCATATATACGGGAGTAGAAAGAAACCGAAGCACCAGTTGTTGCTGGTCCTGACAGTAAGCATGCACCAACCCAGTATTAATGATGGCAGCCCTGACAAATAAGACTAATCGTATAATCTATATTCTGCTGTTGCCAGATCCGGCTCTCATTGTTTCTCTGCAGATGGACAACAACCTTCGTAAGAGTCCTCAGCATCCCCCTCGGAAACTCACAACACTCAAGCTTGCTGCAGGTGGAGAAGAAAGCAGTCCAATGAGTCGTTTATCACCTTGACATCTCTTGCTGCCAATACACCTGTGTTTTGTAACTCAGCTGAGTGCCACAGTCAATTTTTTTCACGTGAATGTTTTGCAAGGGAAGAATCTGCTAATGGGTACAAGTAGAAAAGAAATAGAGCTTTACAAGCTTCTGTCTACCTGTTCTTTTAAGAAATTGCATAGATCAGTCTGGCCACACACTGCGCTGAAGCTAAGCTAAGCTAAACAAAGCTTATTACTGCAGATGTTAACATGATTTTGTACAGCATATTTTTGCTTTTAGCCTAGCAGAAGAGTTTACCTGAAGTTAAAAATCTGCTTACGGAATGTCCACTGTTATTTTATTTTGTGGGTTTTGATTTTACTGTAATCATGCTACTGTATGTGCGTGGGTATACTCTTTGTCTGAAAAGGACAAAGTCCAGTTGCAAAGTCTGAAAAGACAAAATGTTGCCATTCATGGCAGCTGAGAAATGAAGAAAAATGACAGGAACGTAAATATTTTTATTGTGCTTTAATGAACGTGGGATTTGTGTTTTTTGGGTTTTGTATCTTTGAAAATTTGTCATGTTGTACTTCGAAGGGGATTATTGAAAAGCATGTGCGCTATGGGGATTAAAATGATGCACAATGCTAACATTTCACAGTACCTCGTATTAGCCCTTTGTGAAACAGGCTTAACCTGTGCACAGAGTAATACCACATGCTGCAAAACTGTTAAGTCAAAATCACAGAAAACTTGTGGATGGAGATGTTTGATTAGTTGCTGTGAGGATAAGACTAGCAGACTTATTGCATCTGTTAAGTTAGGGCTTTATAAGATAGCTGATGTAGGCTTTTAAATGTATCACAAATGCCTCTTAATTAGTTTCGTCTTATTTTTTAATAAGCACTACAGTTCATTCGAAAATTAACACTAAAATTGGTCAATATTTTTGTTATATGATGGTCTGTGTAGTTCAGAGATCTTTTCTCTTTTGCAAACTGTGGTATATTGCAGGGCATATTTCTTCTGTTTAGTTATATTTTGTCTTTAACAGAAGCCTTGCCAGTTCTAGAGACCCAAACAATTCTGTCACAAGCGAGATGCTGTAATTTTTTAGTGGCAAAGTACTGGCAGATGCTTCATGAGTAGATGTAAAGAGAATTAGACAAGGAGATGGCCATTTGGCCAAAATGGAAGTGCTTGGGGTACACCATTCTGATAGCTGTCTATGTGGGATAACTGTTCTGTGGAAGGGGTTCTTTATATTCCTGGACAAATTGAAATAGTCTTTCAGCTTCCCTTTGGCTACTAGTCATGTTTGAGATATACAGATAAATTACTTATTTGTAAAGACAAGACAGTAGATTGTGTACATATCCTACCTTTGGACTTGATATGTAAGGAATGTAACATCTTTAACATGTCTTAATTGAAATGTTTGGTTTCTAATGAGCACTTTAAAATACTGTTTAGGCTTCATGCTCTTACTAGAGTATTTGTTGCAGTAATTTGAAATTAATTTAGCTCATATTCATGATAACTGTATAAATGGACAGTCTGTTACATGCAAAAGTAATTTAAATCTTTAAAGTTCACACTGCCTGTACCTTGACAAGATTTACCTGAGATCAAGTCACATAGCTTTCCAGAGCTTTTCTTTTACAAACACGGCTATGAAGAATATGCCTTAGTTGTCGCTTTTTTGAATACATTCATGCAACCTAGAAAATCTCTTTGTAAAAAGGGTTGTTATTCCAAGATTAAAATCTGGGTTTTTAGTGGAATTTTGGTAGTTTTCTGTGGTATGTACATTGAGTTTGAGTATTTTTCTTTTTTCTTGTAGAACAGTTCATCTTGTCCATTAAAAAAATAACCAAAAACTATTCTGACTGCTAGGACAAGAAATTGAAGCAACTTAGCATAAGATCAGATTTTAAATTTGTATCACAACACAACTTCTTTCAACACAGCTTCTTTTGGGAAAGGGGGAATGAGGAGGCACACATTTGCTGATCTTATTAAATGTGAGCTTTGGGCTGTGTGACTGGGCCGATCTGAAATTTTGGTAAACCAATGCTCAAGGAATTTCATTCACTTGATGGCAAAGGACAACAGGGCTGAAGATGAGAGCAAACATTGCCTGCAGTCATGCATGCCATCCCAGACAACCAGTGAGGTTGCATAGCCATACACTTCCTTATTTTACTTTCTAACCAAGGTGAATTCAAACCCAGACTCCTTTATGTGGGCAGTGTCATCCCTGACCTGGTAACTCAGACTTGCCAGTTAATTTACTGGCGTGTTTTTTGTGCCTGAGTTCTGAAACTGGGAGACGAATGCTTTACTGTGGTGGGGTCAATTTGAGTAACACTCTGCATCTGACGTAGTGAAAGCTGCTTCTCTGGCTAGGGGGGAAAGATAGGATTGAGGTGTGATTCGTCTCCTTAGAGCAGGTACCTAAGAACTGAGTCCTGGACATGTGCCGTGTCTGCTGTATGCAAGGGGAGCCCTGGCTGCCATAACTCTACCTGTTATGGATGGAAACCTGCCATGGTTTGATTGGCTTTTTCTCCACTGTCTGAGCTGGTGGGCGGTCTGAAACACAAGGAGTCAGGCAGCCTTCTGCCTGGGCAGCAGTGGTGTGGCCTTGGAACCACTGCTTGCAACCTGCTTCCTTGTGCAGAGCACTGGCTGCTATAGCTTCTGCAGCTCTGTAGTCTCTAAATACTTCAGGTTCACATGTTCACTTCTGGCTTCTGGTGCACATGCCTACTATGTGCAAGTGCGGGATATAGCACTGGGTTTCCAGGGCCTTGCTACTACCACGGCAGCTGATGAGCCTCATCCTCCTTGCCCTCCCCCTGGAAAGGTGGTGGCTAGGAACAGATATTACCTTGGAAGCAACCTATCCAGCTGCCAGTTGTAAGTGGAGTGGACTACTCTGACAGGTTGCAAATTTAATGCCCCTGCTCCCCAGCAATTTTCTTGTGAAGGCTGTATGTAGATATCCTTAGGGCTGTTTTGTGTTTTTCTATGTCACCTTGTTGCAGGAATATATATATTCCAGAAGAAATGAGATGAAAAAGGTTACAAATAACAGCTACAAATATGTTCTATTTAACATTTCCAAGACTGCTTTAAAAATGTCTGCCTCTCCCTTCTCCTCCCTCCCCCTTCCCCTCCCCGTTCTGAAACTACTGTTGTATTAGGCTTTTATATACACTTACACATTCATGATGTCACATCACTTTTGCTAATGTAGCGTAACACTCGAAAAAATCACCCTCTTTGATTCTTGGTTAAAATAGTTTGCAGACTCCCTTGAGCAGGTTTCTTTTGCTTAGTATGATTCTTGGCATTGCAGCAGGAACCATTCATAGTGCTTTTCTTTTCTTTTCTTTTCTTTTTTTTTTTTTTCCCACGAAGAAAGGCAGAGCAGCTTTATATGTTAGCTCGACAAAGTATATTGTAGCTCAAAAATCTGGGTGGTCTGTGCAGTTGGCAACAAGCTGTCCTAAGTAGTTGACCACAGACATGTTTCTTGGTGAGAAGGTATTCCCTATGCCCAGGCACTTGCCAGGCATGTGGTATGTGATATCTGGCCTGGAGGTCTCGCAGCAACTCTGCTGTTCCACATCTGTGTGAGACCCAGCCATGCCACGGTAATGATGATGTGGGGCTTAATGCTCCTGTAGTGCCTTGTGTCCTGGTGTGGGCAGCAGGGCAGAGCCCCAGCCCCACTTTATGGTCTCCTCCTCACTTGATGGAGACCTGCCCAGCAGAGGTAAGGGCCAGGAGCAGCCTGTTCTAGAGCTGAGTTCTGTATCAGAGGTAGCTGCCAGGATGGCAAGTGAGTTGCACCATCTCAAGGACATGTTAAAGTAAAGAAGGGAAAAACTAAGTCTAGGGTTCTCTGTGCCATGCTGGTTTGCTGTTTGTGCCTGGAGCAAAGGTCCCAGGAATAGATCCCAACTTCCTAAAGATATCAGATCAGGCTGGATTGAGAGCCTAGGAAGGAGAAGGAAAGAAAAGGTGATTAAGGGACAGGTATCAGGGGTATTTCTTTTCACCCTCAATGACTTCTTGTTAGAGTTTGATGACTGTCACAGCATTTGGGACTACAAGACTGCTCCAGGAGTGACAATATACTGCTCTTGTGGGCAAAATATGGGGGGAATCCAGTGGCTTGCTGCAAGTTTGGTAAAAAAAAAAAAAAAGAAAAAAAAAAGAAACTATTTGTGATGTGCTAGGTCAGTCTGCCTCAGTGCAGGACGAAGCAAGCAAAGTTTACAATTTCATTAAAAGTTCAGCTGAGACTAGGAATCACTGTACTTCTAGAGCAAGTACAATTTTGCAGTAAATCAGCCCATGGCACAGGAATGTTCCTCAGTGCTGTTCACCTCCATTTTGTTAATTTATATCACATGGGTTTTATTCATCATGAATGTCAATGTTACATATTTGTGTATGTTCAAGTGTTGCATGTGGGTTCTGTTGGTAATTTACTGTTACCAAAATTCAGAATGTGGTCCTTCATTTAAGCCCCAGTGCATAGAAATTACATGCCTTGAGTATTAACCAGCTCATTAAGTATAAGCAATCTTTGTGTAAACATTCAGTGGTCTGATCAAATTGACCAAGCCGTTTTGACAAGGGCAGCTAGGCAGCCTGCCAACTCTCAGAGACACCTCACAGTTTTTGTTTTCAGGAACAAAGAGGTGAGAGAGGGAGAGCACAAACAAGAAAAGTGGAAGTCTCTGCAAAACTCTGGCTTACACAAAGCAACACTCAAGGAGGGTGGAGGTGGAGTCCATTTTGCTTGTATTGTCATTAGCTGTGGTCAAAATAAATATACACTGAACATATACTGGGCTGTGTATATTCAGGCCAGGATTTCACAGTGAGTTTTTGATCTGAGTTGTGACCTGTAGTGAAAGACATCGTTGACAATCCCTTCAGCAGTATGTTACAACTCGTCGTGGTTTGACACTGGTTGAAATACCAGGTATCTATGAAAACTGTTCATTCATTCTCCTCCGCTATAGTTGAGCAGAGGAGGGAAAAAAACTCAAAGGGCTCATGAGTTGAGGTAAAGATAACGAAAAATCTAAGGGCAAAACAGGCTCATATTTAAAAGGTATAAAGAAAAATTAATTATTAACAGATTTAAAAGAGGGTAATGAGAAACTAAAATAAACTTTTAGAACACTTTTTCTTCCCCGACCCTCCCTCTTTCGCACTGACAGCACAGGGAGATAAAACATGGGCTTTCTAGTCAGTTCTTCCCTTCTAATTTTCTTCGGTTCATTCAGCAGAAAAAAGTCTTCTGTTGTACTGTGGGGTCCCCCCACAGTTCTCTCTGAACTTCATCAACTTGGTTCTCTTCTGGTGAGCAGCAGCCCCTCCCAATCTGCAAACATGAGTCCTTCTCACGGACAAAAACAGGCTTCCCAAATCTGTGGCCGGGAGTCATACATCCACGTGAGTGCAGGATTTTATAGCTCCTTTTGGCATCCACTCTCTCTTGTTGTGTGAGTGGACCTCTGCATATCCCTTGGGGACCCAATGAGCTGTGGGGGGACAGCTTACTTAACTACAGTGTTTTACCACAGTTTGCAGAAGAAAATTTCGGCTCTGGTGCTTGGAGCACCCTCTTTCCTCACTGACCTCAGTGTTGCCATGTTAGTTCTCCTCACTGTCTTTACCTTTTCCTACTCTCTGACTCAGAAGAAAATTGTTGTCCAGAGGTACTATTGTTCTCAAGTTCTGTCATTGAAAAGTTCTTGCAGGGTTTCACAGTGCTGAAAGGTTGATCTCATCTGGATCTGCTTTGAGGAATCGCTCACCATATTCCTGCCACCGGCCATGTGGCCCTGCCAGCCACAGCGGGCCAGCACACCGTTCTCTATCTCTCCCAGTGCAGGGCACAGGAAGGAGAAGCCGCTGCAGCCACCCCTGCCCTTCTGCTCGCAGCATATCTGGCTGAGGCAGGTGAGGGTCACTGGCCACACAGTCGTACCAGCCACATGGACGCCAGCAGTGCCAGGATAGTCCCGGCTGCGCTGCCTCCCCACCCCTCGGAAGAACCGCACACAGTTTTGATTTCCTTCTTAAATATGTCATCACAGAGGTGGTACCAACTTCTCTAATTGGCTTAGCAGCATGTCTGTTCTCAGAGCCAGCCAAGGATTGGCTTTGCCAGGCAAGGAGGAAGCTTCTAGCAGCTTCTCACAGGAAGAATCACTTCCATGGCTGGCTTCTTCCCGCCAGAAACCAAGCTGTGCAAAACCAGCCCACAGCTGCTCAGCAACAGCCATGGTACAAGGAAGAGCTACAGCACCTCCTTGGCCAGTGACACATGTCCTGCTGAAACTGCTGTTGGAAAAAGCTAATTTTTTACAACTTCGTGTTCTACAAAGAAATGTAGTGGTTTGGACAGGAAGAATTGCTCATACCCAGACAGAAATTTGGAGAGGAAGGAAGGGAACTGATGGATACAGAACAGGCACAAATTCTCCTGGAATAGCTGATATTCTGTGATTACGTGGGAAAGGGATTTCAACTCTCTACTCTCAATTAAGGAAAGTGATAACTCATTTTGGCTGCTCCACAGCTCTTGGCAAGTATCTGAGCCAATGGATTAGTAGCTTCTCTGCAGTGGGCAGAGGTACCTTATTTTTCACAAAAATCCCTGAAAGGTCCTGTTTCCTTGGTGCAGGATATGAAAAACTCAGAAATCCCCTTGGCTTCCATGGGGTAAGAAAGCAGTTTCCTATCTGTTCTATTTGCTTTCTTAGCTGCACACAAGGATTATTCTGTTTATCTGGTGTCCTTGTTTTAGCTGAGCCAGGTAGCTCTCTTCACAGAGGGAAGACGAAGTGTTGAAATGGTGTTGGCAATTGGTGGCAGCCAGTGCAGAGAACATAGCAAGAGTGACATGCTGAAAATGACTGAAGGAGGCAGAATACTTACTTACTTTTTCCTGAAGAATATTTGTAGAAGGCACCCTATCTGCTAGATACTGCCTCCAGCAATGGGCAGTCATGACAGCAGTCCCCAAGGGCTCTGTGCTGCTTGCAGGCCTGATCAGTAAAACATCAATTTCCACGAGAAACTCCAAAGAGAACTAGGACAGCTGAAGCGAGAGTCCCCCAGTGAAAGACACAGGGCAGTACCCACATTTTTCCTCAAATTACCAGCTCAGCTTTCTCTTGGGTCAGCCTCTGGTCACACTTAGGTATGCTTATGTCAGTTTGGGGTAGAAGACTCCTGACTTATGTTGGTGTGTCTTGACACTGGCACCGTGCCAGTTTACTCTCCTATAGTCCATCAGATGGAGGAAGACTGAGCCTGAAGTTGCCAGCTATCCATATAGTTCCACATAGTGTTTACTTTGGGAAGTTCCAACATCTTAGGAAGATGTTGCCCTTCCTGTTGTTACAGTTTTCATCCTGGGATTTAATAACTAGTTGGTACTAAGAGACAAGACAAATGAATATGGATGCCCTGTCTTGGGATGTCAGAAATTCACCCATAGCTGTGACAAGAATTGACTCTGAAACAATCCTGATGCACAGCTCAAATGAGGGAAGCTTTCTCTTTTATCAAGAAAATGTCAGTTCTCAGTGATTCTTTCCTGGGTTTCTGAGTGGGCCAGATTCCTGGAATGAAGCTCCTGGATGCTGTCTGACTCATCCGGTTGCAGGAGAGGTGGGTGTTCCTGAGAAATACAAGGGGCTGGTTTCCAGAACTGATTAAAGTACTCGCCAAGTTTCTAAAGTGATTTGTAGTCTGGAAAATCTTTGCAGAGCATGAGGTTGCTGTCTTATCTGGCAGAGTAAAGGAAGATTTCCTTAGCTCCTTCACAGTAAGGGCACGTGTTGGTAGAAAAGTCCTGCCCTCATCTGCATAACACTGCATTTTCACTCCCGAGTTTTTAATTCACATTTCTGGTGCACAGAATTCATGTGTTCTGTTATTTTTTTTGTGCCTGGCAAAGTCTGACATAAAGAAAAATAAGTTTTGAGAGGTTCTTTGTTCACCATTAAGAAAATTTCCCAGTGTCATAGAGGGAATATCTTACTTCCTGAATCACAAATTGTATTCTTGAAGTAAGAGACAGTAAGTGCCAGAATGACATCTGCTCCCTGAATTGTCAGGCTATTTGAAGGGTTTTCGACAGCCTTAGAGCCTGCATTGCTCCACTGCATCTGCTGATCTGTTAGCACTATTATTGAAATAGCATACTGCCATAAACGGGCCAGTACAGAACAAAACCAGACCACTTTTCTTACAGAGACCATTTGAACAAAATAAAATAGGCTATGCTCTCAGAAATTACCACAGTATGTAAAACATTTGATTTTCATTAAGCAATTAGCTTCTAGTTCTGAATAATAATAACGATATCCTTTTCATTATTTTTCAGTCAGTTTAATGTGGCCTGAGGTTTAAATAACATTTCTCTGTGTTTTCAGCTTTAGTAACACTTCCTTTAGTTGTAGGTTTTGCTGGATATTTTCCTGAAACTTGATTTGAGATAATCCCTGCAAAAAAGTTAGGAAATTCTTCATATGAAGCTGACACACTCTGGAAAGAACTAATATACAGTCGTTTTAAGTTGATATAGGTGAATTTAGATTGCCTGCTTACTTCTTCTGAGTACATTTGATGGCAGATTTATTCACATACTCCTGCTTTTCCCTCTCTGTGTTTTTACAAAATCATTTTATTATGGTGCATTTTTGCAGAAGCTTCCAATGCTTTTCACAGGTCAAACACCAACAGTGAACAGATGAGATGGCTTGACCTGACACAAGGACTTGTATTGCTTGTGTTCCTCTGCTCTTCATCCTTTTCCAGGACCTTCCCACTTATTCAAATAGCTGAATTCTGCAAGAAATTTCTGGTAACTTCAGGTACATCCACAGTGCCTGGTGTGGATTTTGGAAGAATGTTGCTTTTTGGAAGGAAAACAGGATATGTCTATAGGATCTCCTGTGCTATATGAAGGAAGATATAGTGAATTAAGTATTTTGGCAAGGACATGTATGCATTTCTCTCATTTAACTCACAGAACAAAATTACCGGTCAGGGGCAAATCTTTAGGAAAGCTTTTTAAAAAGGACAGTATTTTTTGGGGGTGCCTGAAGTTTAAAATACTGTTCTTAAAAATCAGTATGCATTTAGGACTTACCTAAATTTTTTCTTAGTATGTTTTAGTATCTCCTCACTCATGCACTTGTACACTGAAGCAAGACAAAGAGTCTTTAGAGGTCCAATATATCCCAGCCTGATGTGCAGCTGCATCATGTCTTGAGACTGACCCCCAAGGTGCCCTTGGACACCCCAGCTGATGGGATCAGTTTGTCCATCTATCAAAAGTGAAAGCAAAGGAGTTTTTACAGCTCAGGGTATTGCTCTTCAGAAGTGACAAGACAAGAGCTGAAGAAAGGTACCCTACGGGAGCTGGGAGCCGAAGGACTTGGAGCAGCAAGCAACATTTCCAGGAATATAAAGAAAGGATCCTGCATGGGAACCTGTTAGTGTGTTCATCACTTAGAGCAGTCTGTAATCCCACAGCCTGATTTTGCCAAGGTGTTCTACAGCACCTTGGGCTAAGAGTGCATTTACAAGTGCGTTGGTACAAGACAAAGGTACTCAGAGTACCAGAAAAAAGAGTGAAATTTTGGTTGATTCCTCAAAAGAGCAAGCAAGTTGATATTTTAAATCATGTGTTCTCTTTTTGTTGAGAACCAGTAATTTTTCACCCCAGAATATTTAAGAGTGAAAATTTTGACAAAATGATACATTAAAAAAAAATAAAAACAAACATTATTTCTTGATAGAAGCTTTATATCTTGTTCCTTCCTAATGATTTAATACTGTTTGAATTTCTTTGAACAACATTAGCTGTGTTAAGGCGTGAGTGAATTTTATTTTCCTTCCTTTCCAAACTTCTTTCTTCACTGGAAACTATCTTCCTGAGGAATCAAACGTATGAGGAAGAGCTTTGGGTTTTTCCAAAAGGTATTTTAAAGTCTTTAGGTCTCTGGAAAGAAGAGCAGAACTTTAGCTGCTGTGGAAGTGACAAACTAGATGATGCCTTGTCACCACAATTAGTCTCAATTCTCAGCAGACCTTGAACAGAGTGATTGCAGATTCTTCCAGGAAATGAAATACTGGCTGTCATAGTACAAGCAGCAAATGCACTTCAATTCTCTTCAGGTTCCAGAAGTCAAATTCTCTGTCATATTAAAATTCAATACATGTTAAACTAAGATGTATTACATGTAAATGAAGCCAACTGATCAGGTCCTGGGTTTTGTGTCCTAAAAGTAAAACAGAGTGTCATTCTGTTTCAATTCTGACTCTGAAAAAAGGCTTTTACTCTTGAATCATTAACTCTATAGAAGACATTTTATAGCTACTAACACCTGTGACTTAGTTTAAAAATGCAGTGTAAAGATTGTGTAACAAACACTTTTTGCAACCTAGAGCACAGTACATTACTTGTTTCCAAATTCCAAATTTAAATTTCATTATCCAGCTGTTTAAGCTTCATATAGCATGGATACTCTAATAGCATTTATTTGACATGAAATCTTTTCCTCCAGGCTACTATTCCTACAGACTGATGGAACAGAACCTATTCCTTATACTTCATGAGTTGTAGTGATTTCTGAGCAGATTTGTTTGAGCTATTAAATGAGTCATTATGCTGATTGTAACAGCTTTTCATATTTTCAGATACCAAGAGGAAGCTATGGAAATACTTCACCTGAAAGAGTGTGCTGTATTCGTTAGACTTTTCAATTTAGATAAGCAAGACAGAAAACTATTACACTGCATTTTCTATTGATTGTTGATGTTTGCTGAAGTACAGTGCTTGATGAACTTAAAAAATGCAGCTAGAAATCAAATATACATAGAAATCATAAAACAAAAACAGATCTTCTTGTTGATTTGCACTTCAGATGTAGTTATAGAAGACAGGGTCTTAATTTTCTGTATCAATTTGAGCTTTGCGAATCTTGGCCAGAATCTCTCCCACTGTCTTGCTCAAAGAAAGAAAGAACAGATATATATGTTTAACTCTGATTGGACAAGAGCAAGGCCACCAAAGATACCTTTTCAGTTGCCCAAAGACCATTAAGCAAGTAAAACCTTCCCGTTATTTTGCCATTGTGTTAAGGGATCAGCATCAACAAAAAAATGCACTCCAGATAGAGTACTCCTCACCAAAAACTGCTGTAAAAGCCTTTCACACTTGCAAGGTAAGACAAAAGTAAAGATTTATTTTGCTAGTCACTGATACTGATGAATAACCTAATGTGAATGTTAAAGTCTCTGCTCTAGACATGGAACTCTCATCTGTGTCAGGTCTTTAGCTGCAATCTTAAATACTGTGCAAGACAATGTAGTATGTTCATAAAACTGTACTGCCTTAGGCTTTTCTCCCCATACTTACTGCTAACATAATTGGCGCAGTTGGCTGTGGCTAGCGGGAACTGATCATGCTATAAATGTTTGCAGCATGCAGGGTGCCTAGTCCTTTTTGAACTGCTCATAAAATCTGGATAGTAAACCATCTGTTCCTGGTGTTTTCCCAGGGTACAAATGGGATAGAGGAAAAACAGAACGTATTGCTAACTGTGAATCAGGTATCACAATGCTGGTCAGACTCCAGTTCCCTCTAATAGGTTAAAAGCCTTTAAATTTGAATCACTTAAACATACGATGCCAGTAACATGCATGCAGAAAGTAATAGAGCTGGAAAAATAACGTGGTTCATTAGAGCTGATGCTTCTGTTCATGAGCCCAAGTTGGACAGCTCTGCTTTATGTAGACTAATTATTATGCTCCTCCGAGAAAGGACATTACAGAAGTTTCTCAGAAAATGTAATATTTTTGAGACCACATCAGTTAAAATGAAAGGCTCTATCTGAGCAGGAGCTTGGTGTGTTGTGGCAAAACTTGCAGCCCCTTGCCCCACAGAAGCATCCTGGGCCTTCTTGTTACAGAGGTCTTTCAGAAGGCAGAAAAGGAGTCCAGCACTCTGTGCATGTTTGGCTTGGCATGAGCAGGGCCTTGGGTGGAGTGTCTGCCTGCTGTGTTGTCTCCAGGTGGGGACCATTCCCTGCTGGGTCTTTTCAAAGACCTGGGCATGGCCTGCAGCTAGAGCAACAATGTGGTACCACTCTGCCTGGTCTGGACATTCTGGATCACTGTCTTTCTCCCAGGCCTGAGGTCATGGTCTGCAGAATCTCAGTCTCTGGCACACAGCATCCCCACAGTATTCCCCAAAGTATCTTCAAAAGATCACGTCTTCAAAAGAGTAGGCTTTTCCCAGACCTCTTTTGGGGTTTGATATGAAGAGCAGAGAAGAGAGGGTGAGATGAGGATTTTATTTCCATTGGTAACATCAGACTTGGAAGCTCTACATAACAAAATCCTGGTTTAAGTGGTACACAATTCAAGCACTGGTAAGTCTTCACAATGCTGGGAGAACCTGGGAGGTAAACATATGGTACATTATTCACCACAACAGCTTATTTGAGTGTGTAACATATGCCAAGAAAGATGACATCAGATCTCAGGAATCTACATTGCACATTGCTGAGCTGATAATCCCAACAGTTGTGAAAAGTGGGAGGAAAAGGATAAATGCAGTTTTGAGCAGAGGGTGACAAAATAATTTCAACAACTGGAATATAAGAGAAGAAAAAAGTTTACTTGGCCAGTGAGGGAACTTGAGTAGCCAAGATGGAGTCAGTTATCTTGGGGTGTCAGTAAAACTGCAGGCATCTAGGATGGAGTTTGGTCACTGTTGCAGAGAATGAGCTTATTTTCAGTAAAGAGAGATAAAATTTCCTAGGGTTAGTATAAGCGCAAATAACCTTTTCAAGAACTAAACACTTTGTAAGGTGTTGGAGTTACTATAGATTTCTGTCATGAGCTGCTGGTATATTGAGTAGGACAGTATAAGCCCCACAGTAGGTTTTACAATGAAATATTCCCCAGTTTTACTGGTTTGCTCCCTTTGGCATGAATTTACTCATCATTGCAACCCTAGTAGTGATGGTAATAGCTTCCACTGAAGTGGATCCAAGTATATGCTACTTAACATCCTTCCACCCACCACTGAGTGTGGAATAAAGGAATTGTTCAAGTGTATGAAGTAACTATTAAAGTCAGATTTGAACATGAAATGAAAAATCATTCTGTAGCCAACTGAAACAGCATGGAAAATTTGCAGAGATAGATGGTAACTGCCTAAATTGGAATCCATCCAGCAAATCCAAGCTAGCATCCTGATGCAAAAGCCTTACTAGACACTCACTCCTACACAAAGGCACTCCTGAAATGGGAATAGCAGTAAGCAGTGAGGACTTCTCTATAATGCCTCATGTCAAAACCAGCCCTGCTTGCAGCATACTCCAGTTATGTTCTTTTAAAGCAGACTTTGCTTAGTCAGCCAGTGCCATCACAGGTGGCAGCACGTACGTCACCATTGGAGGACTGTCATCCAAATACTGTCCTGCTTCATTTGCAAGACATGACAAGTGATGGGGTGTTTGCCACTGACGTTAGTTTTACTGCCTTGCACAGATACAGCCCAGCTGCAGCAGCTCCTGGTCTGGAGAGAGGACAGGTGTAGGCACTGCCTTGGGACAGGACTGCTGGGGGTGTCTGTGTGTGGCAGCCACGGCTGGACACACGGTGTAACATGATATCCAAAGGCAGCGCAGAGCTCCTTAGACAGCTGTGCTCTGACGCTTACTAAACACTGAACTTTTCCTGGAGCAATCCTGGCAGGTGGGAGTGAACCCATTACAGAACCATTTCAAAATCTGTCTCATCCAAATACTCATCATATTGGGCATCCTTTGGCATAACACACATCACATTATTCCCTGGGAACCACAAAGACCGAAATGAACCTGGGCTTTCCTCACACTGAAATGCTGAACATTGCCTCAGATACTGTCTTCATGACAGCAGTGGAACACCCACATGGTGAAACTTCTGGGTCAGCATGTCCATGTCCAGCCTGCTAACCCTCTGAGATGGTGCTGACTATACAGATCCTTCCCGATGCAGGAATTTTTTCAGGTACTATCCCAGCTTCATCTCACCTCTGTTCTAATTTTCATCTCAAATTGACAGTGGAGACATCTAGATGACACCCGTAGTAGATTGCACAGCCAGTGTTCACAGTCCTGGAAGCCCTATCCCAACCTCTTAGTGGGGCTGAAAGCCACGAGATGCATGCACGTAGAGTGGGAATCTGAGGTATGGTTAAGTGACTGGCAGGTAGAGATGACCAGGGCTCACTGTTAGATCACAACCTGGGGCTGTGCACAGAGCTACATCCCTGCAGTTCCAGGCTGCCCAGCCAATGCACATCAATGCACCTCCGTGAGACCAAACCTCTTGTTTGCACAGCTGTTCCTCCAGAGATATGACCAGCCCTCCCTGACTCTTAGCATTTCAAAAAGAGGATGACAAGTTCTATCATTCTGGTTTTTCCTCTCTGAAACTGCTGGATAAAATTCATTAGTTTCATACAATTTTGCCCAGTAGAGTTCCTCCTGAGAGATTGTCTGTAACCATTGTCTCTGTTTTATTCTATTGTCTTCCCAGTTTCCTCCTTGTAACGTTCAACCCAGGCAAAGGAAAAAGACAAACCAACTCCTAGATAGCACAGGGATAAAAAACAAACCAAGGCAAATTTCATATTACATTTGAGAATACTGTCTTCCCTGTGGCTGCTGGTGAGGCTCTCGGGGCCTCTGAGAGGGCATAGAAAGCACTGCAGCATGTGATATCTTCTCCTAAGGGACAACATGTCTTCCTGACTGAGAAGCAGATTAATCTTTTTCTGAGCTGTTTCCAGAAAAGCTCCAGTTCACCCAAGTATTGATCTAACTCTCTACTGAATTTACTGGCTGTTCCCACAATGTTCATGTCTCATAAAAGGGCTCTGCCTCACCATCTGGACTGCCCAGTGGTATCAGAGAGGCTTGGGTCACACTTTGAGTTGCAGAAGGATGTATTTCATGGTTGTCAGCTTGGGAATTTAGGCACATTTTTTTCACCTGATTCTTTCCAGCAACTGCTGTTCTGACTGACTGAGAAAGGATCTCCCTCTTTCCATATTGGACCTCTTCTGAGAGATCAAGCAGAACCCCAGACACCCTTTTCCATACAGAGAAACATGACCTGGTGTCAAAGAAGCATTTAACATTAATCTGTGAGCTTAGTAATGCTTTTCTTTGGTGGGGATTTCTGGTCCACAGCCTCAGTTAAGCAGTCACTTGGCACATGCTCCTGGCATCCCGAGCTGAAACTCACTTCAGGCTAACTGTGCTCTGATGTGAAGTGATAAAGATCTCTTGCATAATCCTATGGACTAAAAAAGAAAGGAAAAAGAAACTGTTAAGGAAAAAAAGGAAGATTTTGTCATCAACAAGGAAACAGCTTCTTGAGGACTATACTCCTACTACAGTCTTTGGAAACCAGAGATATTTCAGAGCAATTAGAAGTTAGCACTTGTTATTTAAACAGCAGTAGTACTTTTCTTACGTGCATGTTTCAGAAAAAATAAGCCCTGAGACTACACCTGAAACTGACAATACCTGGCTTTTCAGGGGCTTTTGGCAAATATTTTGAATTCTCTGTTGACTACATGACCTGTTCTTCCTGGGGCAGACTGGTTATTTCAGACAGCCTTTTGCCTCCAGGTGGAGACAGTGACTAGCTTAGTTGGGTTTTTGGTTTGGTTTGGTGTTTTTTCTTTTCATTTTCTAGTGATTCTGGGAACAAAATATTGCTGTTATGATGGCATTTCTGCCAGTGTCTGAAAAAACAGATGTGTCATCTGAACAGGCCGGATTGTTGTATAAGCATGCAATATATTCTGACAAACTTTGCTTTCTTCTGAATAAAAGCATTCAGCTGTATCCCTGCCACAAAAACACCAAACCTCTCAAACATCAGCAGTTTTTTAAATTTTTGAAGGTTAACACTAGCTGAAAACGCAAATCTAAGTGATTTCATAAGGTGTTCTTAGGCATATGCCTTATTATACCCCTTATCATTTCTCTGATAGAACTATAGGCCAGTATTCATTAGGATAAACCTGTCTTTCCAGTCTGGTTAATTTAATGGGACATTCAACTAAGGAAAGAAAAATATTCTTCTTTTCCAGGTCAGGATTGCTTTGGGTACAACTGCAGAGAATTTATAAATGGTGATGATAGTGAGTCCTTCAGCAGCAAAGAAAGATGGAGTGGCAGATCTGCTGGTATCCTGCCCTGCCTGGCTTGGATTGCTGTACCCCACAGCAGCCCTTTCCCTGCACATCTTCCTCCACCCAGACCTTGCCATCTGTTCCTACAGCAGAAGTGCCCTGCCTTCATTGCCAGAAAACACTCTGGAAGCTTTGGGGTTTTTCCTGCTGTTAGTGCCCTGCAGGGGCACAGTGGGATCTGGGGACCAGTGCTATGGCAATTTCACTGCCTTCACCTGTAAACCTCCCCCGGGCCTAAATGTCTTATACTGTATATAGCAGAGAGTAAAACCAATTACAAATTCACTGTGCTAGGCTTGACCAACTGTGGATTTAAAATATAAGCAGATGGAGAAAACCTCCATATTTACATCTAATTACTTCTCACATTGTTAAAACCCTCCATTGCAAGATAAATTAGAAGAGATAGTGACAAACATGAGATTTTAGATTTAGAGCCTCCCCAGTCAGCATGACTGTATGGCAAGCTTTCCTATCTACCTCAGCATTTAAGCATCATCACCTCCTGAGGTAGCTGGCTGCTCCATGACCCCACGGTTAAGAAATTGTGATGGTAAGAAGAGACACACCTGTAAAATGTTGCCTATACTGGGCAGTGTGCTACTCCATTGTACTAGGACTTCTCACAGGCTCTGTGTGCTCTACTTCATTTCACAGCACTGTGTCTCTAGATTTTTCTCAGAGTTAAACAGGTCAAAAAAAATAATGTGAGAGAGTTGTTGCATACTCCAGATGCCTCAAAAAAAGGAAGTACATGCCATTTTTTCTGGAATTTCCACTTGGCATTGCTTTTTGACTAGATGAAGCCCCAAATAAGCCACTTGGATAAAGTCAACAGTAGTTCAACATTTTCTCCCATCTTGTCAAAATACCCTTATATTTAGTCTGCTGTCAGGTGCAGAGTTTACATAACCTGCAGTAGCCCTGAACTTCTTGGAGGGGATTCAAGGGCTAAGCCTGGCACCATAAACTAAGTGAAGCTTTTCAAGAGCCTCCCTATACCAATTCTGCCCTGGTAGAATAAAACCAGATCTGAGTACTCTGGTAGGATCCCAGCATTTCACAAAGCATGAGAAGCTGGTGATGAGCCACTGTTGTAGCAGTATCAATGCATCATTGAAGTAGCAGTTAATACTGAGAACAGCTGAATATGGAGACCCCAGCCCCTCCCAGCCCAAACACCTCCAAGCTGTGTAATGCAGAGGAGTCTCAAACCTGTCAGCTGTTGGTAGTTAGTGCTCATATCTTGGTCTTAATACTCATCCACTCCAGGCTTGGCTATTCAAAACAGTCTGACCTCAGAAATCCACTTCTCGTGTGTGATAGTTGTACATAGGTTGAGTTGATCTGCCTTTTGCTTTTTCAGATCCAGGCCTGTTTCCCGGCTCTGCATAAGGGTGGATATATCAAGACTACACTGACACTACAATACATGGCAGGACTGATTTCTAGACCACTGAAGACTTAAGCCCAGACCAAGAAACTTCCAGCCTCCTTTCTGACTCCGCCAGAACTGGGGACTCAGAACACATGCCTTTTATTGAAAGGCACAGCCAGATGATAACACAGGAGGCAATTTAATTAGAATATTTCCCACTTCTACCCAAAAGTTATGGAATATATTATTTTTTTTTAGAATTAATCCAGCTGTAAGGTGGGTTAACTGACACAGAAGCTTCTGATCACCACCAGTTGTTTTCAATGTACCTAAATAGCAGTGTGCCTCTTTTTTAAAATCTGGTTTGCATTCACGAAGAACAGAAAAGGAGGGAGTCATTTAACCAGTGTTGGATTTGTGTGATAAAAATTATTGATAACAAATTTTGTTTGTACATCCCCCTATCCAGAAAACTGGTCCTTAAGACTCATGTCATCTCAGTAATTTGGGTTTTGTTTTGCTTGTTTGTCTGCCTGTTTTAACCCTAGAAAAATGTCATATGCAAGGTTTGAATCTTTGCTAATGGAACACCTCCTCACAGGCTTATGGTCAATGCAGAAGTAGTGGTAGTTGGTTAAACTCATATTCAGATACCTACTGTTTCTTCTCCTGCTCTTTAGCTGGTTGTTTTATCTTAGCATGACCACTGATCCCATTATTTCTCACGGCAGGTTTTGCCTATCTTACTGACATCACATTTGAGGCAACACCTTCTTACCTGAGTTTTGTACTATAAAGGACATGCAAGGATTGACATGTATGACAGGTATGCTGCAGCTCCTACTGGCACAAAAATAAAGTTCCCCCTGAATGTAACGGGAGTGAACCATCAGTCCTAGGGATAAGAATTTGCTAGAGCTTTTTGTAATACTGTGAAAGGACCCCAGCCTTACATTACTCATAATAATATTCAAGGCACTAATGCGATGAATGACATTGCAGTAGGGGCATCCGTTTCTGATTAAGTGACACACAGCCCAAAATATGTGAGGGCTGGTAGTACTATCAGAGTCATGACATGACAAAGAGTATCCCTCCAACAGCTAGTGCTAAGCAGCTCAACTTGTCTCAGGATATATCTTTCAACACATCCCTCCTTTGCCTTCCAGCCAGGGGATGGGGAAGGCCTGTCCTAATTACAGGAGTTCCTCTTAGCATTAAGAGCAATGGAATTTTCTTTGCATTAGGCTCCACTTCATCCAATACTTAAAACATCCTCACTCTGGATATTGCAGGATGACCTCAAACCTGTACCAGTACTATATATTCTTAAATAGTGAATATCATCCCTGTGGAGATAGCAATGCCCTAGGGTTATTGAGATAATAAATGAAAAAGTTATCCCATTAGCTTGGTTTGGAAGAAGCTTGCTCCTGTTTTCCACTCATTAACTGCTGTCAGCATACCCAATGTAAAAGCCTTGTGGTTTAACACAGCTATTTTAATATTGATTCAACAAATGTCAGCTGAGACTGGATCTCTATGTAATTCATCTATTTGCATGTCTTATCCATCTGTCTATAAATCTAGTTTGCCACACAGACGTTTCATTCCAATAGGGTCTTAATGCATGCTATGGGAACAGCCTTTGCTGATTCAAGCAGAGAATAGCACTTGTGATTTCAAAAGGGGTTGGAGCTAACAGAGAAATCTGTAGACAGCATTTAAAAGATCGCAGGTGAACCAACATAATAAATTCCTAATCATAATTCTTCAAATATTATGACAAAAGATTTTAATTGAAAATTTTATCAGGAGCTGGCCAAAAATACTTGAAAGAGTTAATAAACAAAATTATAACATTAACCTATTTAATATTAACTGTCATGTAAGAGTGAAACTATTTTAAAATATGAGAATTTTATATGTTCTTCTTTCCTGGGACTAAAATTATTAGGTTTTTATTGAAACATCAAAATAAATAAGAACACTTAAAATCAGTTGTGCAATGAACAGCATCAGCTCAGATACACTCCTTTTATTGCACATTAAGCTGTTACAGTTTAACCTCAAAATATACCATACATCTTTGCACATATAGCATCTCCAGCATCTGTAGATAGAAAGAGGAGCAAAATGTGCCTGTTAATTTACAGGCTTTAATTATCTCAGATGAACAGTACTTCCTCAGGATCATTTTAAACACACAGGAACAGTCGGTTTCTGAAAGAAGCAAACCAAACTTCATTTGGATGAAGTCTGATGAGAGCTCTCTGGGAGCTGTGTAGACTCAAGAAAGTTCATACAGCTTATTCTGCTTCCTGCAGATCTTACGCTCATGCTGATACTAATTAATTCCCCTTGGTAGTCAAAAGACAAATGAGAAAAGACATTGAGGTGCACTTTACAAACTCTAATTCTGGAAGGTGTTCTTAAAAAGCACCTTAAAAAGTTCAGGTGAATTACTGAATCCAGAGTGGCCTTTCAGTCTGTAGCACTCAGCAGAGGCCGTGCCAGCTGCACAGGTGGGCTCGGATGCCATTGGCACAGCAGTCGTGACCACTGGGGCTCGTGGAAGAGGCTGGGTCAGCTGGCTGTGCTGAGTCCCCATGGCTGGCTGCCGGGATAACTGGGGAGCCAGCTCAGATCTTGTTCCTGTGCCTGCCGGGAAGCTCGAACACATCAGCTGTGCAAGGTGATCATCTCTGAGTCCATGCCCTGCCTCCCAAGGACTGCCTGGGGGTGGGCACTGAGGAGAGGCTCTCCAGCAGATTCCACATTCACTGTAAACCAAAGCAACCCCGCTCCATCTGCGTTACTGTGCACTGCCTGCTCAGCCGAAATGGCAGCAGCCACAGAGGGAAGGGAAGGGAAGGGAAGGGAAGGGAAGGGAAGGGAAGGGAAGGGAAGGGAAGGGAAGGGAAGGGAAGGGAAGGGAAGGGAAGGGAAGGGAAGGGAAGGGAAGGGAAGGGAAGGGAAGGGAAGGGAAGGGAAGGGAAGGGAAGGGAAGGGAAGGGAAGGGAAGGGAAGGGAAGGGAAGGGAAGGGAAGGGAAGGGAAGGGGGGTGCTGAAGAATAGTCATCCTCCCTGCTGTTTCTGGATTGAATAACTAATATTCTTTTTATTTTCTGTCACACTGCCTGTTAGCAGCACAGATGGTAAAAAATACCCCTGAATGCGAAGGAGTGCAAAATAAAGATATAACCATGTGGAACCTAGACAGGCTGACTGTGTGGGGTAAGCAAACAGAGTGCATTCGAATACAGCTAAATGGCAAATCATCCATTGAAGACGACAAGCATTCTGGATATTTGCAGAATAAGGGAACTCATCCCAGCAGTTTGAAGGAGGACAAGGGTTCACAGGAAATAATTAACAAATTGTGAGCTCTCCATGGGACATGGGGGCCACAACAGCTTAAAAATGTTGTGAAATGGGCCTGCATCCAGTTGCAAAGAAGTTGCCATGCCTGTCTCTTACATCAGTGCAAATTCCAAAGTGCTCAGATGGTTCTTGATGCCTGAAGTTCAAAAAGGGTGCTGATAAATGAGAGGCAGAGCAGAACTAAGAATGATTAACAGATCAGAAAACACATTAAAATAAAGAACTGCAGGAATTCCATCTCCAAGGAGACTTTAAAATTGAAAGGGCTACTTTTCCAACTGCTCCAAGAAAAGCTGAAAAGCATTCAGGATGCATTTCTGGCCTAAGCTTCAAAAAAGGTTGGACTAGATGGTCAATAGATGGACAATCTCTCTTCTGGGTTTTGAGCCCTGAGATACTTGCTTCCTTCCTGGCCCATTTGTATGGAGCTGTACTTCATCTGCATGCACCAGGCCTACATTTCAGTCCTACAGTTGGGGCTTGGCCCTGGAAGTAGATAGCTCTAGGGATCTGGACTGCAAATATGGGAAGAATCAAAAGGTTTTAGTGCCAAAAATCAGATATGGCTATTATCAGTAGAAACATGGAACTTGTTTGCTAATAAGCTCATTAATCCATAGCTCTCTGAAGATCTTGCCTTTGAAGTTAGATAAAAGCTTTTCTCTGAGGAACCTTTCTCTTCCCTTACTTGGCTGCTTTTCTTCCCCAAGAGCAAAGAAAAAAGCCTGTGGAGGAGTTTGGCATTTGTTGAATAGGGGACACAGGGCATTCCCTTGACATCCAGTGGTAGTAACAAGTGATAATTTCAGAATTTAGCCTCTGAAAAATTTTGCTTAGAGGCATTGGCTGTTGAACCTGTTCTGTGTCTGGAGGGGAGCTTGAATCGCCTCTGTAAAATGGCACTCAGGCCCTTGATCCTAACCCAGGCACTTGGGGAGGTCACAGGGTGGTGTCATGGGGCCCCAGGAGCAGGTGGCATGAGAATAAAGGCATGTGCATTACGGGCACTACCATTCACCTCTTCTGCATCTAGCCTTTGAGCAGAATCCATATGAATGTTTCCACATCTTTCATCAGGATTCATTTTTTCATGCCTCCAGTTCATGCTGCTGCCTTTTCATTGTGTGTTTTTTGAGGATCTCTGGAGGCCAGAGTAAGGCATATCATCTGGGGTTCACTAATGGGAGTGAGACCACAGTCTGCATAGGCTCAGGGATCCCACAGGAATAGGCAGAGCTGCCAAAGGTCTGAGAGACAGAGCCCTAACCCGTGGTTCTTTGGGAAAACCTGGAATGATAGCTTCACTACTCCCCAGCAACAAACTTGGGTTTCCCTGAAAGGGAGGTTTCTGGATCTGGATTTGAGATGTGGGAAGGAAAACATTTGCCATGCTTTGTTGAGGAAGAGATTATCAGTGAAGATCTGATCTTTATGTTGGGCTAGAGGTGGGACTGGGAGGCAGTGAGGAGAGAAAATCAATTATTTCTATGTACTAAATATGAATATGCAGGTATATATTCTCTGTCACTGTTACAAAACCATCTTACATATACCTTTTTTTTCCAGGTCCTCAACATATGGGAAAAACATCACTTCTCCCTTTTTTAAAAACAGATGGTGACCACACCTCAGCTGAGAGTCAGTTCACTATTTGGAATATACATGGACTTGGTAAAATATATTCCTCTTATGAACTGGCTAATCTTTTGAAACTTAAGTTTCCTGAGTTTCCTGTATCATCTTCAAAGAAAAGCAATTGATGCTTTCAGCCCCTGTCTTAATAATCATGCTCTGGAAGTCAAATAACTCAGAAAACAGGAAATTAAATGAATTACTAAAAAATCCTGCAGATGATTCTAATTTTGCTTTTACAGCTAATAAAGATATGCTTTTTTATACAAAACTACAGAATAACTATATTGCTGGAAATTTTTTGCATCTAATTTATTTGTTTGCACTCAGTGTTAGAGCCATTTTCTGTAACCTTTATTCATAATAAAAGAAAATGAGTATCTTTCATGTAAGGTCTTTGGAATGCATATCTCATAAAGACTTCATCGTGACACTTTTTGGAAGCTCAGCAGCTTATCAATGAGATCCTTTGAGCTCAGTGTTTAAGAAATATGCTTCTTCAGCAGAAACAGGAGTTTTAAAATAAAGACGGGCCCGGTTATGATTCCCAAAAGATTAAGGCAAGAAACCAAAAGGATGGATTTTCTTAAAGGATGAAGAAAGCTCTGCTAACAGACTGAAAGTATTACCACTCCCTGTTCCATGCCAACATTTCTGCTTGCTGAAAATGACCAGCATGCCTCTGCCATGCTGGAGACAGCAGATGGCACAGTGTGCCTTCCCTCAAGGGACTCCTGGGCATGTATGTGGAATGTGTTTTGATGCTCTCATCCCAGGCAGGTCTCACTTCAAAGGCAGTCAAAGGCTTCATACTCTGGCTGAAGCTTCATCAGAGAAGCCAGTTTTGTGTGTACACAGCAGATGAATCGACCTGAAGTGTGGCTTCCTACTAGTACTCCCCTCCAAATTAATTTTAGGTTGTTTTTCTTTGAAGAGACCATCCTCCTCCAGGCCTAATACCTCCGCAAGTACCAGGAATGTACGGCCTCTTAAAGAATATTAAATGCTACACAGTATTTTGTGAAAACCAGTACTGGTGAGATGCACAGAGTGGGGTTATATTGGCATAAGTGTGTGACATGGGACTGCATTTAGTGAGAAAACCTGCCATATGGTATCATTTGAAAATCTCCACCCCCAAGCTATCCTAATACCTGCTGGCAGGTGCAGAGATTTTCTGCACAACAGAAATGTGACAATTCTAATATAAAGTGGAAATATGCATGTGAAAGCTGAGGATGAAGGAAAAAAGAGCAAGGTTTAGAGGAATGGCCTGGGCTCACAGGACTTGAATGGAAGCAATGCAACTGATCAACAAAGAGGAATAAAATGTTTGCAAAAAGGCCAGACGGCCTGTGCTGTGTTGAAGCCACCCTGTGATGTAAGGAGGGTGGTAACAGAAATACAGCCTGGTGCATGTGGCTCTACTTCTTCCAGCTCTCCCGACAGGACAAGAGACCATAGTGGCACAAATGCCCAAAACTGGGAAAGAAAACAGTAAGGAAACTTGGCTGTATGTCTTCCTGCTTTGGAATATATTCTTGTGAGAATGTCAGTGGGTAGAAACAACTTACACAGACATTTGCAAAATAAAATCCCACTCTCCTTTCACACGGTCTTTTGCTTAGTCTTCCTACACTAATTTCCTACACAGACAGTAAATAACACTTTAATTTACAACTGGGAATTTCACCTAAAGGAGCCTACTCCTGAAGCTTTATTGAGAGGTACTTGCCATTGTCAACATTAGATCTCAAAAAGGAATGACAACCAATAATACCCAGAGGCCATGGGAGCTAGCTTCACCTCCAAGACATTTTGATTGTCTGTTTCCAGAGAAGGACGACAGAAGGTGGGTTTTAAAAAAGCACATTTGCACTTTCAAAATGTCATTAGTCAAATGGCTGTCTAGACCTGTAACTCCAAACATGTAAACCAATGCCCATTTGGGAGCTCACAGCACACACTCCTTTTTTCACCTTGTAGGAAATTATCAGAACCAGTCAGAAGGAAAACTCCCTGCTGTTCCTGACCTGGAAAGAATGCTGGGGCTGAAATGCTATTGCCAAAGGTTCCAACACAAATAGCCAGGAGAAAAAGTCAACACCCCAGCACGGAGTCGTGGGAGAGAATACAGGATGGGATAGGTTGCTACAATAGCAAAGAAAAGATTCAACACTACAGAGTTCTGTTCCAGTGGTTAATGGAAATGGCTTCTGAATGAAATGAGAATAAGTAAAATGCCAGAAATCAAAATTTCTGCTTTATATGCCTTATTCTGAGCTAGAGAGTACAAAAAGACAGAGGAAACACTCAGAAAGAAATGGAAACATAGTTCAGAAAAATAAACAGAAATGTCTTTACTTATATGAGGCAGGTAGTGTGAAGTAAGCAATAGTCGTAAGAGTAGTGCAGAGCTCCCCCTGGGATCTGGCTCTCCCAGCGCTGAAATAAGTGTAGACCAAGTACTCTGAATGTGGGAGCAGAAGAGACACAGCTGTGATGAGAGTCCACAAAAGATGAGGTCTATCAGATCACCGAGAAACCAGGAGTAACCTCACTGGAAGACAGAAAAATCAACGCAGAGGCAATAGGTCCCAAGCAAAAGGTGATCAGTGAGTTACTTCTGAGATCATTACTGAATTGCAGAACTCTTCAGGAGAGGCGACATATAAAGCTTGGTATCCGCAGTACTTTTTTATGTGAAAAACAAAGACTCTCTCCACTGGATTATACCAGAAACTTTTCCAAATATGAGTATCAACCCATGACTGGAATGGCTCAAAGTCACTTTCCTCAATATCTGGAGGGACACATATTTCACCCAAGATAATTCAAAACTACTGTCAAGCTGCAAACATATGCTAAGTCTGTATGAAGTCTGTACAAATTTAACAAGGACCAGTGAAACAGAACAAAGGTATTGTATTGCTCCTTTGGCATGAATCATACTTGTGTACAATATCAAAATATCACAGGGGCTTCAGAAACTCTACAAAGGAGTGTGATTCTCCAGCACCAAGGAAGAACTGGACTGCTGTACATATGACATTTAGGTAAGGGAAAAAATCACATCTATTATAATTCTGGTACAGCTTAACATGCAGCTAAGCAATACTAGAATTATGTGAAAAAAACCACATCATCCAGAAAAGTCAGCTACTAATCCTGGCACCTATGACTGATATAGGAAGAAAAAGGGACATCCAAAAAGGGACAAACCTGAAATATCATAGCTGAAAGTGTATAAGATCAGGTGCATTCCACCATGCAATACACTTACAGAGGAATATCATGACTAATTTCATTTCAGACAGTTCCTTGAAGGAAGACCTAGAAACACCTGATCATTTACCGCAAGCTGTGTTTGATGTAATTTCCAAGCTCACTGACACTGCTGAAGACATCAGCAGTTTTGGTGTTGGTGGATGCAATACAAGTTATGCAGGCATGAGTGGAAACCTGCAGTGAAGTGCTCAGCTGGTTATCAGACAACAAATCTTAGGAAAATAATATTTAACAAACAATTATCATCTTCAATGACTCAACAGGTCACAAGCACCTTGCAGCCTGAACAGACAGGAGCTATGCTTCTCTCATAGTGTTTTCTTTTAATCTATAAGCAAATGAGCTGCCAGAGAGAGCAATGCATGCCAATATTAAAGAAAAAAAATCAGCAATCCAGGAACCTTATCTTGTTTACCAGAACAATTCCTCTATACCAGAACAGCATTAAAAGGCCAGGTCAGTATCAATGTGTTGAAAGTATCAGGCTGGTCCACTACACAGACTTAGGGGTAAGTCTCAGCCTGCCATTGGTACCTCTCTTTAAAGCATGTGGGGCTGAAAGACACCAAATCTACAAAGATTTAGTTAAGGTAACTTTTAACTATCAGACAGCAGAGTATGATTGACCCAGACTTAAACAAGTTCTGATGAAAAACTGACTTTATGAAAAACATAAAGTACAGGAAACAGTGATTAAGAGCAGCCTAGAGGAACATGCCTCGGTGAAACACTAAGAATGCAATGTGAGAGATGAGGAGGAATTTTCTGAAAAAATGCTTTCTCTAAAACCTGCCCCCTTCAGCTATCATCTTGAAATTCCTATGTAAAAAACTCAGAGTAGCTAAGAGTCTTATGGTCTGAGTTTTTACATAGGAATTTCAAGATGATAATTCAGCTGCCTACTCTTAGCAACAGCAGCATCATTGAGTAGTAAGTACTAACAGGAAAGGAGATCTCGAGTACATCTGGTCCATCACCTTGTCCTGCTGAGAGTTCTGAGAACACTAACAGTTCTCTTCTCAGAACCTACCAATTATCTTTTCTTCATGGTGTCTGAATTTCTGTCAATAATTAAGTATCAGAGTGCCAGGGTCTGGAATTTTAGGGATACAGCTGGACTCAGTAATTTGTGGGTGGATAAGACAATCAATTTTTCATGCCAGAAGATCTTATTCTCACCCTTGTTTGGAAGAGCATTGTCACTGAAATATGTAGAAAATTCTGTAGGATTAAAACCTCTGGTGTTTTTCAAAAGTACAGGGCCTAACGGGAACAGAGTGAATCTTCACCTGGTTCTAAACACAATTGAACATAACTCATCAACAGCATTATGACCTTAGAGCAGGGAAGATTCTGAGAGGGCTTTCAGAGACTATAATGAGACACCTTCAGAATTTCATAGATAAAAGAAAAGAAAAGTGTTGAAAATCCTTCTGTGTGCCACATAATTAAATCTTAATGATAGGTGAAGCTGGTGGCTTGTGAGCACCGTAACTAGCAGATCCTAATAATGACTGTACACTGTCTTCACAAGTCTCAGCAAGTGACCAAGTGAAGAAAGTGGCTTTATTGCTATGACAAAGGGCCCTCCCTAGCCATGGAGCAGGGCTCTGTTTGGGGCAGGTGTTGTACAGGTGGACATAGATGCCAGTCTCCAGTCTCTGTACCCTCACCCTTGCAACACTGTTCTGCAGCTCACAGACACCAATGCCTCACCTGACCAAGACCCTTTCTCTGCAGCAGAACCCTTAGGGTTTTTCCTGTCTTGTCTACAAGGCCACAGGCTGTGTCCATTTCTACAGCCTCTATCCAGTTTCAGGTTCTCCTGAATGAGACATGTGTTGAGAGGTGAGTACTGACTCAATGGAACTCAAAGAATAATGTTCAGACAACCATTCCAGGAACTATCTTGCTTAAGAGATAGGGTACCAATACATGCCCGAAATCATCATTTTCTTTGTTTGGGTTGTCATGAGTCAGTTCTCATCTTTGTGACGTAGAACAGCATTCAGGTTAAAATTGTTTAAAGCTAAAAATTTTTATGTGCTATGACAAGAACTGGATCTCTAGTGGTGGTTTTTAAAGGTAACAGATATTCTAACATCCCCAAACTGAAGACTCATGATAACTGGAAAAAATCAAAGCAGAATTAACTGCACCCACAATTTGCAATAAAATCCCATTGTGAATATCAGACATCTGCAATCATTGTCAAAAAGTAGGACATACTATGGCTAAATGCCTCAGGAAATTCCAAAGCACAGTCTTAGTAAGCTCTCAGTTGTTCCATTAGTTGCCAATCAAAAAAGCCTAGGGATCTGAGAGGATATCCACATATGAAATTGCAATTTCTATTGCTTTAAGCCTGAAAGGTGATACATGTTTTTCTATCATCTTGTAGTATCTGGAATTCTCACTGGTGATCTTTCTGGCAGAGCCTTTTGTGGTACATGCTTTATTTATTGCAATATTGCCAAAGTGAACCTTCAGCTATATAAATGTGATGATGGCAAAACCTGATCTGATGAACTTCTGAATCTTTTTATCATAGAATCTCTTGACCATTCTGATTGTTTTTCATGTCTAGTACAAAACCTGTCTATAGAATGCAATAAATGCAAAAAAGTTCATTCTCGCTTATTTTTCTGAACATATCACAGAATGGGTAATGTTGGAAGGGACTACAGTGTGTCCTGTGGTCCAACCTCCCTGCTCTAGCACATCCCAGAGCATATTTCATAGGATTGTGTCCAGACAGTTCTCCCTCGCAGTGAGTGAGACTCCACAACGTCTCTGGGCCATCAGCTCCGGTACATGGTCACCCCCACAGTAAGTAAGTTCCTCCTCATGCTCAGGTAGAACTTCTGTGCATCAGTTTCTGTCCATTGCCTCTTGTCCTATTGCTCAGCACCACTGGGAAGAGCCTGGTCCATCTTCTTGGTATTTTTCCTTCAGATACTAATACACACTGAAGAGGTCCCCTCTCAGTTCTATCTCCTCCAGGATGAACAGCCCCAGCTCCCCCTACCTTTCCTCATAAGAGAGATGCTCCAGACCCCTCATAAAATTTGTCACCCTTCACTGGACCCACCCCAGGAGCTCCATGTCTCTTGTCCTGAGGAGCCCAGAACTGGACACAGCACTCCAGGTGAGGCCTCACCACAGCTGAGTACAGGGGCAGAATCACCTCCCTTCACCTGCTGTCAAGGCTCTCAAAAAGTGGACTAAAAAAGGTTGAAATCTAGGCACCAAATATATCTATGCCCATCCTAAATGCAAAACAAATACAAAATTCTAGAATACTAGTACAAAAATATGCTCAACTCTAATACAAATACTTGATCTGGAATATTAACAACTAGATAATCTTGCCTGATGCCCTTTCTGTGGTACAGAGGTTAGGAGGAACTTCTGGTTTTTGCGCAAGTTTTCCCTGACCCTACTCAGAAAACACAGAGATACAAGAGGTGATCAGTTGAGGAGGTGGTCATAATCTTACATATTTGTTTCCATTAGTCTGGTGTCAGTAACAAAGGCAATGCTAGGTTGAGGCTTATTTCTGCTTTTGGAAAGGGAAACCAAAATTCTCCTTTCCTACTCACTGCAAATTATGGCCAGAGTATCTTCTTATCATGGATGGTGAAACAGAATTTAAAATCACAAAATAAATGGATAATACCTAGAAACTGATTCAACAGAGGAAGTCTACATGACGCCATTTCTCTCTTCCTGCTTTTCCATGGTTTGGGTAGATGTGACAGAGTAAGGGCATTCAACAGTAGAATCCAAGGTAGAAGGGGGTTTGCAGCAGGAGATCATCTTTCTTGGACAAGAAAGAAAGAAAAGATCACATTTTTGTGTAAGTAGGAAAAAACAAGTGAGGAAGCACCCTCCACTTCCTAAGTAGAAGTTCATAGTCATAGGAGACTTGTGGCTCATGCATGTCAGATGACAGGGGCAAGAAGATGAGCAGTTCAGGTTTTAGCAGGGATTGTGGGAGAGTCTAATCCAATACAACAGCAATATGCGGAGTTAGGTAAAGCAGAGCACTCATAAGCTGATCAGACTAACCACTTTGGGCTAAACATGTTTTCTGTGACGCTCCCACTTCCTCACTAATCCTTCATGAGGAAGTTTCTCCTTCTTTGTTCCCTGCAGTCTTCTCTGATGACTGCACTTTATTCCTCCATCCTTGCTCAGCTATTCACTGCCTGTGAGGTGATACAGAAACATTGATACATGCACACTGGCTTCCAAAAGCAGCAGCTAGGCACACACTGTGCTGACATGCACATGCGAACAATTGTCCAGTCACGTAGTTTAGTTAGATCATGCAGTATAGTTTAACCATTTTCTTTAGACTTTTTGAAAACTGCTCTGCTGGGAAGGGAGTATTCCATGGTCTCTCAAACTAGTTATTCAAATGTTTTCATATGAATACAAACCCAGCAACTATAATGAGACAGATGTTTGAGGATGATACATCCCCATGCTGCTACAAAGGAGCCACCTTCACTTCCCAGCATGAATTCCTAGCTCACAGTAACCTGTACTATGTATTATGAAGGTCATTTAACAATTTGTAGGAAGAAAAAACACTTCATAATTTTCTATGAAGACTATGAACAGACTAGGAACAACAGGTTTCTCCACTAATATACAGACCTCTAGACTGATGGGTCATAGGAGCCTCAGCTGTTCCTGTTGCAATTACTGGCTTCCAAGAAAAAAATTAAGAGTTCTTTTCTGCAATGCCTCAGTAATGAAGAGCACAAGAAAATACGTGGTAAACACATTATTCATGTGGAGAACCAGCTCTTTTGCAGTTCTGGGAAAAGAAATTCTTCTAATTTTGATGTTGGAGTCTGCAGACAATCACTCCAACATAGTTCCTTTTATCATCGTAATAATATGTTTTTCTTTCTTAGTGCTTATTTTCTCCCTAGTAGATATGACGCATTATACTCTTGGGTTTCTTTAAGAGCTCTTTTTTCTCTCTCTCAGTGGTGGTTTCTAAAACCATTTTTATCTAGTCCTCACTTCACTGCTTAAGCATTTGTTATGTTCTAGCATTCCAATTATTTTAATTGAAAGCCTAGCCAATTCAATAAAGTCTGTTTGCTCCTGGTTTAAACTGATGATGTGGCAGGATTAGTCTCTGATCCAGGCTGCTATGGGGTAGCTGGCTTATCTTGGCGGGAGAGCTGGAATTCAGTGTTAAATCTCTGCAAGAAGAAACTGTTTTAAACTCATGCAGATTTCTCACAGAGCTTTCTGCTCCAAACATCCTCCTTCCCACTGGAAAGGAAAACAGCACAGAAAGATAGTGGTGCTCATAACCAATGTGACTAGAGCAGGATCTTCTCAGAGGAGCAGCTTTTGGCTCCACTGGCTGGCAAAAAAATGAAACTGTGAGAGTTCCCCGTTAATCAAATGTAACAGATATAAAATATCCAGGTTTCAGTGCCTCTGAACTCATAGCCAGTGCTTAATGGACAAGAGGGGAGCTTTTCTGCCTGCCTCAGGCTGGAGGAAAGCTGGAAAGCTGGCATTTAAGGGAGCCTCCAGGAACCTGAAGCACCATCAGGAATGCGAGGTAAACCAAGGCCATAAGCTGCTGGCGTTCCCATTAAGCACTGTCCCATTAAGCAATATCCTCTGCTAGAAATAGCACCAATTTCAAGCATCTGCCTTTGTGAAATATTTCAGTTAGAAATTTTAATTTTCCCAATTTAGTGAGGAAAACAGGCTGTTAGAAAGTGCCCAGTCTGTGCAACACTGAAGTAAAAAAGATGTGATGTCGGTGTGACTTAAGATGAAGAAAAGCAAGTAAAGAAATAATACACCAGAGAGTTAACTAATTTTTTTCAAGAAACAAAACAGCTTCCCCCCCACAAAAAAAAAACAACCCCACCCCCACCCCCCAAAACACAAAACAAAACAAAAACTACCTCCAAAACAAACAAAAAACTCCCCCAACCCCCCCAGAAAACCAAAAAACCCACAAACAACCCCAAACAAAATCCCAACCTACCAACCAACCAACAAAAGAAGCCCACAAACTGTTTCTCCCTTACAGGAGTGTTGTGAAAGAGATTTATTGATAAAGGGCCTGTTGTACATTCACCAGTTCAAAGGGAGGAACAGTTTGCTTGTTCACTGTACTACTATTTCAGACAGTGTCCTGTTGGAATCGATATGGAATAGATAGAGGTGATTCATTAAATACAACAGTTTAGAGAAACTCAGCATTTGGAAAAATTAGGTTATTCAAAAGATCATGCACTCCAGCTTCTGATGCAAACCCTGTCTGAGGTTATTGTCAGGAGGTATCCAAGGCAGAGAAGCTGTACTGAAATTTTTCAAATGCCATGATGCTCAAACCTGGATCTGGTCCCCAGAGCACCCACTGTTACCACTTGAAGGGTCAGCTCAGTTCTCTGTTTTTGTTTATTCTGCTCTTCTGAACTGTCTAATATCCTAAGACTTGAACTGAGTGGAAAAAATGAAGGAAAGTATTTTTCCTTCAAGTATTCTCAATTAAACTCTAACTGACTTCTAAACTCCAGTGTGGAATTAGATAGCTAAAGTACCTAGTACCCAGCCTAACCTATCCAGCATACTGATGTAGTCTGTAGTGGGAGTATCTGAATTCAAGAAGCATTTGACAACATTCTCAGACACAGGGTGTGATTTTTGGAGTGTCCTGCATAGGGCCAGGAGTCGGACTTCATGGTCCTGTTGGGTCCTTTCTAACTCAGCATGTGCTACTATCCTGTGATCTCTGTCTTTTCTCCAGTTGAGTTTCCAGGTGATCAAACATCCTGCACATAGTGGATTCAAATTCTTAGAAACCAACCCTCTGCTTACCAGAGGATAAGAAATATTACCTTAGGTCATAAGACACACTCCCTGCATAAGGTACTTCATCCCACAGAACAGAGTGAAATAATATCCCAAGCCAGACATTTGTGGATAAAAAGTTTGGACTTGGTCTCTTCCAGATGGAGGCTGCAAATAGACAAGAGATTATCTCAATATATTACTTTGTTAACTTGATTGTGCCTTAGCTTCCTATGTAATTTTCTACTTTTTTTTCTTGAAGAGTGGCTTTTTTCCACTTAATCTTTTTGAGGTCTCCACTTGTTTTTATCTTGATGTGCTTCTTTCTGTTAGCTGTACTCTCCCAGCTCTCCAATCTCCATTGTGTTCCATTTTGAATAAAAAATTAATGCTTTCAGCAAACAATTTTTTTTTGCTTTCTGGACGGAGTGTTAAAAAAATCCAAATATTTTTATTCCAGCTTTTTTTTTTTCTTTTGAAAGAAAACCCCTGTAAGATTCCAGATTCACATCTGTCAAGAATATACACACAGAATCATGAACAGTGAGCTGTTGAACAAACTTTGCTATCAAAATTTTCTTAGTACGTTGAGGTGATATAAAAAGCTTTTCACCTAAGCTGGACACAATTGATTACACCATCAGTAAAAACAAACATAATTTTTCCAGTCAAACATAATGAGGTAAGGCAAGTCCATTCATTTCTGCTTAAGAAGGATCCAAATTATTTTGCAAGCATACTGGGTTTTTTTAATCCTATCAGTGCAAATAGGCAGAAACCAATTAGGAGTTTATTAGTGTGTTAAGATGTTATTAATTCTTATTATATTCTTATTCTTATATAATGAATCAATGTTCCTGCATTAGCCTTTGGTCACTGATTAAGCAACATACTTAAATACAGACTTAACTTTAATTATGGGAACAGTCCTCTGAAGTTAGTCATGTGTTCAAGCGTGTAAATTATAAAATGCATGTCATGTTTAACGTGTAAGAGCTATAATACCAAAGACTCTTTGAAGCAAGGAACAATTCAAGCTGACAAGTCTCCTACTGTTGGAGCTTTTCAGAAGGTGAATATACTTCCATTTCCTTTCCTATCTCCCCATCTGTGTTGTTAGGTAATAGTAGATGAATCCAGAACAACCTTGTGGAAAGAGCAGCAAAGAAAACTGTGCAGGCCCTAGAGCAGGGTGTTAGGAAGCAAAGGAAAGTTCCCCATGCAATGGGGGAGAGGAGAAGTGCCCAGGACTCACAGATGCTTGGAGCTCCTTGCACCACCGTGTGGCTCTGAGCCATCCATGGGTCAGAGTGAGCTGAGCAAGGAATTCCTTGAGCCTGTAGCACAGAAATGCATCAAGGCAGCACTTGACAAAGAGCTCTGTCTGAATTGGAGGTAAGCAGATGTTTTTCACTGAGGTGTCTGGCCTCCAGCCCACGAGGAAGACAAGCATGGCTGGGCAGTGCCTATGGCAAGGCCATGCCTCAGGTCAATGCCAGGCTGAGCCAGGGGCTCTCCAGCTGGCCCAGTGGAGCTCACTGCCACTGTTAGCAGGGTCTGTAGCCTGGTTAGTTCTGACACAGGCACTGTGACTGTTCACAGGCTTTCTGTTCTGTCACACTAGCACAGCCTGCTATAGCCATCACATGGTAATTTTTCCCAGTCGGCAGTCAGAACACTCTCTTCAGAGGCCTATCAGAGATAAAATAACTACCTCCATTTCATGGAGATACAATTTTCTCTCGAGCTAGTCTGAGACTGTGGAAGTTGCTCTTCAGCCATGCTAGGAGCCAGTGAACATCTCAAAAGCCAATGGTATTTGCTCAGTGTGAAGAGTGCTTTCTAGAGTTTTCTGTGTGAATACACAACAAAACTGAAGCAAAACAACTTTCAACAGCTTCAAGAGCTTACCAGATCATAAAACATGATCATACAAATTTCTCTCTTTGGCAGAAGAGTGTGGCATTATGAAGGATATACCAGAACTGTTAATTTTATTTTTCATCTATTCTGGTAAGTGTTGGGGTGTCAGAGCAGTACACAGCAGTCTTACATGCAATGCTAAGTCTATCTCAGCTCCCTAGAGGAATGAGATGGGATTAATTGCCATGCAAATATTCCCATCAGAGTTACTTTGGGGCTTGTTTCTGCATATAAATAATCAATATGCTCTTGGAGGAACTTGCACAGCCTCACTTGAACACCTAACTTAGAGCATGAATTTGGGATGTAGACTCGGGCTTATTCCTTTCTATCTTTAATCATTTGTCTGAGCTGATAAAGGTGGCTATACCAGTGCTCTTTGAACTTGTAGAGGCTGAGTTGACTGAATCATCATCTCAGGTGCTATCTCTCTCTGCTCACACCACACCTTTCACTGGCCAAACACACTCCTAGCTTAGGCATCTCACTCAAGTGTGCCTTGCATCATCCTTACAGCTCTGTTCAGAACAGTGCTGATGTACCCAGGGACATGCCTTTAAGTGTTTGTCCTCAGACTTTGGGATAATACCAGTAATTTGTGCCTAAATCTTAATCAATACTGTGCTTTAATCTGCCAGATGCAGGGGAATATAGTCCCTTGCTAGCAATCTCCTGTCTTGTTGTTGATAAGCCGTCCCTATGGCCTCCTTAAACTAGCTCAGGTTAAATATATACACACTATTTTAAAATAAGAAGCTTTAAGAACAAGGAAATCAGAGCTTATATTACTGTGGCATGACATATATTCAGCAGTTCTGAGTGCAAGCAGGGAACTTATTGCTGTGGGAGGCAAGCACCATGGCAGCAGCTTGCCTTTCATGTGAACAAAGTGCAAGTAGAGAAGGCTTCTGCACAAAGTAGAACACAAGACACTCTCCAGTGTGTCAAGTCTCTGTCCTGAGCCCGTGTTGGCTGGAGCACTAAACTTCATATTTAAGAGAGCTGCAGTATGAGAGGGCCTAGAGACCTTTTTGAAGTGTTAGAGCAATCAAAGGCTGTGGAAATGTCTCACAGGTTGATTCAGAGCATCCGGTTCAGCTTAACCCTCTTCACTTAATTGACAGCAGACTCCAAGGGAGAAGCCTGACTTTAATCTGGATCGATGTGCTGCCCAGTATGTTCATATACCTCTGAAGTGTCTGTTTCTCATATGAATCTTATTATTTTTCCATCTCATGATCTTTGATCTATAAAGAATAGAAAGTCCTTGACTGTAGGGCCATTCTTCTTCTATTTCCTCTCCATGGATGTGTATGGTATGACATTTATAGATGCAATCTTTTATGTGCATACTTACATGGCTGGGAAATCAGTGCCAAGGCTGAGACATACCTGGAAGTGTGTTCCTACTTCAAGTCCATTTTCTGCCTACACCCATCTTCTTTTTTTGGCTCTTTCTGATGATTTCACTCCAATGCTATTTTTGGTTTTTAATGACTTTTCACCTCTTCCATCTATTCCTTACCTGTTTCTTCTCTGAGCTCCTGATCACCTTCATTTCCCATACAGAGGTGGCAGCATAAAGGTTACTTGTCTTTTTTTTTCCTTTTTTTTTTCCTTTCTTTGCCTCTTCTTTTTTTTTTTTTTTTTTTTTTTTTTTTTTTTTTTTTTTTTTTTTTTTTTTTTCCTGTCTCCACTGAGTATTTTTCTTCTTTTAGTTACCCCTTCTGAATCACTTTTCTGTTTTGGACTTTTCAGAACCATTATCCTCTGAATTGTCTTTGCTCTTGACTATTCAACACCCTCTGGGCTGACTCAGCCCAGGCTGTGTGGGAATTGATTGGGAATGAATCAGCAGCTCAGTGCTCAGAAGGGAATTAACAATCTATTTACTCTCAGATGATTCCTGTCTCTCCACCTCCATCTCCAATGACCATTTTCCAAATAAAACTATTTATAATCTTCAGATATATGAACAGGCAGAGCTCTAGAGAGGTGCTGTAAAAGTTACGTTAAGGCAGTAGGTGGCTGAAGCCATTAAAAGTTTCAAGTGGCAATAGCTAAAATTAGTCCAAGTGGAGAGAAGATTATTAGCTAGGAGACTTATGGGTCCTACGCAGCAGGTGGTCTGTTTCCAGAAATCAGAATGTTCTAAAACCCAGCAAATATCTTTCACATTCAAGTGTTATTTTTATTCAACTCCAATTACAAAAATGGTCTTTCCTCATGTGGAAGTATCAGAAAGCAGTAAGAGCAACAAGTACATATATAGGGTGGGAACTTATATAGCATAGAGAAACTTTTTGTGATAGTACTTCATTTGAGTACTTCATTTCAAGCACAAAGACTCTTCTCAGACACATACTTGGAGCAGCCAAATGATGAAAACTGCAGAACATGCAGAAGCTGTTTTTCAGCAAAGTCAGTTTCCCCTGCCTCTGGGAAAACACTCTTGTTAGTCGGATGCTTCTTAATTTTTTTCCATTGATTAAGTTTATTGTACAGCCTGCTGTTCCCACAACTCTGGATGCATGAACATGAGGGAATATACTCTCCACTGTTGACAAGGGGAATGAACCAGAAGTTAGTTTAGTAAAGTCAAAGTCTTAGAGTGGCATAAAGGTGATACAAGAACATTGGTTCTGCAGAAGAGAAAAGAAGAGAAGATTCTCAGTGTTTATTTCTGTAACAGCTTGCAGTCTGAATTGGTCTGATGCCCCTCTAGTGAGGTCTTACCCTTTTTTGTGATGTGACTGGAATGAACTTGTTCTGTTTTGTTCCCCTTTAAAATTACTGATTGCAGTAATTTTAAAGGAGAACAGAAGCAATTAGAAAAAGCAGAGCCTTGTCATTTCCCTGAGTATTTAGGCTTAAAGAACAGGATGTTCATCCTTGAAAAATGCTTCTTGAAAATTCAACAAGACTCTTCTGCTTCACTCACTGTTCTTTGCCTCAGATGAACACTTGTCCATGTCTGGCCTGTAATTACAGTCCTGCCAAATTAAACAAATAGCAGGAAGGGTACAAAACATTATAACAAAGCTGGAATAGAAATATTTGATTTAAGGAAGCATCCTTTGATTTGTGAGGTGAAGGGTCCAAATGCTTGTTTACCTCAAAATACTCTCCCTTTGACACCTGCCAAACAAAATTTTTTAACTAGTTCAATCTGAAATGGACCTTTTATGTTGGTTTTAGAAGCAAACCTCTTTGTAAACACAGCATCACAGGCCTGCCACAGAAGAATGGTGGGGGACCAAGCCAGCATAAATGGCTAATAACCCAATTGTTTTAAATAAAAATGTACCATGGGAGAACCACTTGCTTGGCTTCCACTTTAAAAATTACCTCCATGTGAAAAAGCAGCTTAAGAGAGCTGTGAATACAGAAGGAAAAGAAGACAAGATGGTCTGCATTTGTGACAGATTTTGTGGTGGCCACCAAGGCAAGTAATTCTCTGAATTAAGAAAAGTTTACCTGGTCCTTCAGCTACCAGATGTTCATCATTAGATGTCAGAAAAGAAATACTAGGTTTTTTGAAGCAGAAAAATAATTTCTTACAGGCCAAACCTGTTTCAGTAGGGTTTATATTTTGGGGTTTTAGTTAATAAAATCTGAGCTTTTCAGAGTAATCTCTGGAGAAGAAAAATTCAGCTTCTTAGATGCACACTGACCTACTAAGCAAATGTCTTCATGACTGGAAACAGAGTGTATTTTAGGATCAAGAAAATAAGAGATCTCACTATTTGCTTCTTTGTCTTCGTGACAACAATCCCATTTCAAACATCATTACAGCAAGATTGTCTTGCTCTTGTACATATGGATTAATAATGAAAATGCATCCTAAGAGCAGCTAAGTCTTCCAACTGACAGCATATTTCAGCATCACATAATGTGATTCTGTTGTACACTGGTTACTGGGAAACAAAATTAAAAGAAGCAACTATGAATTAAAAAAACCCAGACCTGTTTTCTCTGTAGACAGGATGACCATTTCCATCCTACAGAGCAATCAATTGCATTAGCCTTTCAGCTGGCCATGGTCTTGGTGCAGTGGTAGACTCATTCTAGGCTCCTTTCTTCTGCCTGAACTAGGCTTTTTTTGGGTTTTATTGGTTTTGGGGTTTTTTTGTTTTGTTTTGTTTAGCTTTTTTAAGAGGACCATCTGTTCTTCATATCAAATTCATAAGAGAAAAATGTTTTCAGTTTTAGAATTTTAAATCACTTTATCTCCCTCTTCTGTTTCCTTAGTATTCTTGTTAGCTCTAATTTTAGAGATATATTTGTATTAAGACAAAGTAAGGAGTTATGTGGCCAGTTAGCAAGACTGGATACACTTTGTGTTTAAGGATACACCTTGGGACCTGAATCCTTTGGTCCTCATTTGTCTGCACCCACAGCAGAGCAGTGTGATGGGAAGCTTTGCCAAATCTCACACGGAGGTCTCCCAAGGCTCACCATCCCAGACCCTGGTGGGAGGCAGAGATGTGTGTGTAGCCATAGGACAAGCCAAATAAGAAGAAGCAACTACTTTGCATACATGTTACTGGGGCTAAAGACTAGGCTGTACAAATAGGAATCCACCATCTCTTCATCAGGGCTCAACTTCTGTCAGCTCAGAGCCTGGTCTGGATTTTCTGAAGCATTTAAGGAAAAGTGGCATAAGAGAAAAGTCAAATGGAGAAGTAAATCCACTGGTGGTGATTACCATGCCTGGGAAGGAAGAGGGGCAGAAAACAAAAACAGGCTTCAGCTGTGCAGAGGGGGAAGGACATTTAGCACCATGGAGGCTAAAATACCTTTTTCTTACCTGAAGCATTGGGACATAAAAGAGTTGTCTGTCATCCCAAGCCTCAGGAAGTTGTGCTGTGCTTCACACCAAGTTCCCCAGTTCCAAGGAATGGCAGAGTAATTGGGAGGTCATGCTTCTCTCACGCTATTTTTCAGAAAAGGAGTGAATTTTTTTCCCCAAATTGATGATCAAGACTGACTCAGACTGCCTGGCATTTCAATGATATTGGGAAACTGGCCTCTGTAGAAGCTAACAACTTTACTCATTAGCAGAGTGAAGATATTTTTTGCCACTGTTCCTGGAACATATTCAGAAACATTACCATACACCAAAATACTTAAATAGTACAATTTACTCAGAATGTCTTTCAGATAACAGCAGCTGGAACCAACCAAAACCTATTAGAGACTCGTTTAACAGATGCAAGTCCTGGCTCCCAGTTCATAATTACTGTCCTCATCTCAGTGGATCTGGTTACAGATTTACCCCTCAGATCTTCCAGTCTGTGACTAACAGAAGAGAGGATGAGATTACCAGGGTCTCCTGTGCATATTTTTACTTCTGGAACTATCACACGGTGTCTCTTCTTGCATATCCTATCCTACAGGACAAGTAATGATCACTGTTGTCATCTGTCAAAGAATGATGTGAAGTCTAGTGCAAGTGCCCATCACTGTGACACACAGAGGACCTCACTACCACTTCTGCTCCACTAAAAATATTCAGCCACGACTAGCACAGGCAGACACCCTGGGTGCCAAATACAGAAGAGTGATCTCATTGGCAGTGCCAGTCCAAGACTGTCACACAGATTAAGGAAACAGGATATGTCCGGAACATCATTTTTTGGCTAATCACAGCTGTTGGGCATCAGTGGCTTCCGTCCATAAGGCTTTTTTTATTTTATGTGGAGGATCAGTCTGGCTTAGGTATAGCAAAGTCATATATGAGCTCAAAAATTATCTTTCCCTCTCTCCCTTCTATATGGAGCATAGCTATGAAAGCATAAAGGTGGATGAACTGCCAGTGAACTGACATAGATTTCCCTTTCAATACCACTGACAGGATATTCTTCCTGTAATATCATTCATTCCCGACAAAACAATTTTTCCAAAATTGTATAGCTTCAGCTGAACAATGTATATGTACTACTATGCTGTTCTTCATACAACAAATCAAAAAGGGAAACAAAAGTTGTCATTTTCTCTTACAATTAACTTTTTCTCTCTCTAAAGACAAATACAACACAACTGTCCCAAATGAAGGCCATAAGTGTATAAAATAAAATCAGCTTCTCAAGAGCTGTGAGACATCAATAACACCATAGGCTGAGATTCTTCAAATTCCTTCCCTGATGAAGAAAAGCAGAGAAAACCGGGTAGCAAAAATGCACCTAGTCTTGGGTCCTGACAAAAACTTTCTGTGCAGTTCAATTCTTCTTGCCACATATTGCCCTGTTATAGAAAATAGGTGACAAGAAACTAAATTTATTATTGAAAATAATATATTATTTATAATTTTTTAAATTGGAAAATACATGTTTCTCATCTCCAAAATACCCAGGTGAAAGAAGGAATTGTGACTCCTGAAATTGCTATTTCAGAATAACTTCAGTGATTTGTATGCTGTTCCAGTAACCTACAACAGAGCCTGGGGACAGTCACGGTTGGAAGACAGAAGCAGAGCTCAGAATAACCCTACTCTACCTGAAGAAAAAGAGAAGAACCCCTTAGGTAAGAATATATATTTACACATGCATTGGATGGGATCAGTAATGGATGGCAGCAGTAGTTCAGGAATAGGTCTGTATGTTTCACTGTATCATAAGTCGTACTATTATAGAAAAGGCATATATTTTATGGGAGTACATAAACATAAGTAAGAATTCTGGGAAAATACTCTTCTTGACTCAGTACTAGTTGTTCTCTATTTCTTGTATTAGTCAGTAGATGTCAGGAAAAAACCAAACTGCAAAAAGAGTATAACAGCTGGGGAGCATACAGAAAATGAAAAGTTGCTGTTCAGAGCTGTGGAAAGATAACTTGTGAGAAAATAGATTACAAATCAGATTTATGCAAAGATAGTATTGTATAGAGACACAATGGTGTAAATAAGTACCTGCAAAATGGAAATAAGCTAATCTTTCTTCATATCACTTGCTTATAGCATAGCAAGAAACATTTACATTTGGCACAAGGAAAAAATCTGGAGCCACAAGGAACATCAAGCACCAGACTGCTTTTCAGAGAGCTTATAGAATTTAAAATATTGTTGGATATGAGAACTTCCCTGAGAGCAAAATGATTGTGAACTCGGCATATCATCCTTAAATACTGTGGCCGTAAAAATACCTCCAGAATGTTGCCACAGATCATATAAGATGCTGGTTAAGACTGCCTTAATATTTTTAGAAAGAATTCCAAGGCAACCTCTTAATATTTACGGAAAAGACCATAAGAAGATGCAATGCAATGTAAATCCACATCAGAATGGACCTATTAAAGGACAATGAAAATGACATAAAAAACGAGGTAAGTTAGAGAAGGTGCCATCAAAGATTTAGAATCAGCTTTTAACACAGAGAATATTGGAAACACAGCATTTTTTTTCCATTGTGTCTCCTCTTCGCATACAGTGTGCTGTTCCCATGGCTGGGAAAGCTACAATAACAGGGCAAGAGAAAGAAGATTATGTTCTTTATCCTCCAGAAAAGGTTCAGGGTACCAACGGGTGTCCAACTTTAGGCACTGTTAATAACCCAGGACAAGTATCTCTTTGCCAGTGGTCTGCAGCTGCAGCATGATCTGAATGGACTGTGTCAGGCAGGGCTGTGATAGACATCTCTGGATGTACCCATCACTCACTAGAAAATAGCTGTTACTCCTGAACTGGCTTAGCAATTTCTCCTTTCCTTCATCTGTCCTTTTGCAAAGCCACTTCCAGAGCTCTGCAAAATCAGCAGATGCTGCACCTAATGGAGCAGGTCTCCTATGGTAATTTTATAGGTGAAGGGACAGATCCTCATGATGACACGCAAGTATTGAGCCTCAGTTGGCCCCAATTCCCCACTGGGATCATGCCAGTGTTCCTCAAGGCTAGGCTAACACTACCTGGGATCAGGAGATTAATAAATTTTGGAAAGACTTTCAGAATAGTCTAAGTTCTGACAGCAGGATGCTGGTTGCAGACCTTTAAGCAAAAATTTTCTGAAGGAAAGAAGTTGAGCATTCCTTATGTCCTCAGAGCACCAGGGAAGTCTGCAAGGCAGTGTTTGGCCCTGAGCCATGCTTGGTTCAGATAGCAACACAGATAATGGGGTGAAGTACCAAGCCATTGGTATCTTCTTGGAGATGAATGAGCTGTGAGCCACTGACTTTACAGTTTCAGTTCTCCTCCTCCTTCCTGGAGTCAGAGCAACCAGCCCTCAGGCTGCAAAGGATTTGCTTTCTCCTAAAGAAGCTCTTGGTTGCTAAGCAGTATCTATGTGGGCATCAGACCTCCACAAAATCTTGGGGATCTGCCTCACCAGAATGTCATGGTGAAGCTCAAACATCCCACTGAGATGTGATTACATTATATAGTGCTAATTTTACTGCAGCTGCTTAAAATAATTTTTGAAGGGGTTACAAAGGATACTTTTGTTACAAGGTTGGGCAGGTGAATTCAGCATGGTGATCCATGGTATAAGGTCTAATTGGAAGGCAGTAACACTTGGTGTACCCCAGGAACTCAATACTGGGTCCAACATTGTTCAACCTCTTTATTAATGAACAGGATTATGAGGTAGAGTGTACTTTCAGCAAGTTTGCCAATGACACACACTGGGAGGAGTGGTGGATATACTAGAAGTAAGACAGCTGGCCAGAGGGATCTTGACAATCTGGAGAACTGGGGTGAAAGAAACATCAAGTTCAGTGAGGGAATTGCAAAGCCTGCCCTTGAGGAGGAACAAGAATCAGTATACACAGAGAACTGACTGACTAGAAAGCAGCTGCACAGTAAGGGACCTGTGGGTTCTGGTGGTGTCTCAGGACTGTGGACCTGCACCTGGAACACCCCTCTGTGCCAAGCCTTGGCTAGCAGCAGGCTGCAGTTCCACACGGCAGCTATGTCACGACTTCCAGCCTTCCTCTGCCTTCCCTGGCTGTCTCCTTCAGCACCCTTTGCTTGCTCAAGTTGTGGTGCTTTTGGGGGTGGAGAGTCTTGAACGGTGAAGGATCTGAGGGAGGGGAGAGGGCAGTCCTTGGGGCTGGCTATCCCACAAGGCTGCTTCTGCTGCCACTTTTCATCCTTAAAGGACACAATTTGTGAGGCTTTTGACTCTCCTTTCCCATATCTTTCTGGGTCTTTCTTTGCTTTTCCATTTGTAGTGTCAAGAAGGCTCTCGGCGTGGGCAGGGCACCTCTGCCGCAGCAGCCACCGCCAGGCAGCTGCAGTGGGCAGGGCTCACTGGAGCTGAGCTCCAGCTGCCTGAGCCACATCACAAGTGCAGCCCTTGTTGACAGATACTCCCACACCTTCTGCTTCCCCTGCATGCTGCAGTGACCTGCCATGACATCTGTGACTGCTCTGCAGGCAGCCTTTCACCCGCGGCCTGGACACGGTAAGGGCAGTCAGCAGCCACACAGAGGCCGTGGTCAGCCTGGCCTCTGGCTGGAAGAACGCTGTGGCCGGGGGGCAGAACCCTGCAGCAGCACTACACCCTGTGCCAAAGGCCCTGGCCCCTGCAGTGAACCCACCACTGGCAGAAGGGGCACTCGGGGAGGTGCCAAGCAGCTCCATGGCATCCCAGTGTCTGTGTCCAGCAGACCCCAGGGTGGAGTGCAGCCGAGCAGATGAGCCTGACAGCTGCTGTGCCCTGCAGTGGTGAGAGCAATTTGAATAAAGATGCAGAAGCTTTTGGATAGCATTTGTTTCAAAACTAAAGCACAAGCTACTGCAGGGAATTCTTTCCAGCCGCCTCCCCTCTCTCTCCCATCTGCCAGGGCAGAGCTGTCTCAGTATCTCAAGCATCTGCTGGGGCACCTGTCCTGAAGACCTGTGAAGCAGGGTCCCCTGGATAGAATCCATGCTGACAGCCCTGTCCTTGCTGGACCCTCTTGCTGGTGCCTTTGCAACCAAATAGCTCTTGTCATCCTCCAGTCACAGCCCTCCAAGCCTTTCCCAGACACTTTTCTAAAACAGCAGCCCAGCTATTGCAGCTCCAAACATTACTTGAAGGCTCCAGAGGGCTAGGAGGCAGAAGACATCCGGAAAATTTTTCCTTACAACCTTAACAACCATTCTGTGATTCTATGATACAGGTCATGGACCTTTTATACTGGTAGATCTTTGGGATTCAATAGGATATGGCTCTCTATTCCAAAGCAGAATATATAGTAAAAGATATAGACCCATCTTGCTCGAGTTACTGAGTAACTAAGAATTATAAAGCTTAGTAACACTACACTGTCTTCTCCTGGTCTCCCTGGAAGTTCCATACAGCCTTTTCTTTTTTTCTTTTAAATTAATAGCTCTTCCCCTTTCCTCAATCTCTGTTACAAGAACTAATGAGCTGGCATAAAATTGTCCAAATATTCATCATTTGCACCAGGGTCATTCCAGGAATGCAATCAGAGGAAAGTGTTTTAAGAATTTGTCAGTCCTTGTGAAGCCATACTTGCATGATATACTCCCACACAGGCATGCTTTGACTGTAGATTAAAAAAGGAGAAAGTGAGAGTGCTTCTCACATTGCTGCAGTCACTGAATTAGACACTTGCAAAAACAGAAATCAGTGCTGTCACTACAGGCTGAAGGAGAAATATGAGAGAAAATCTAAGACTAGCTATGGCTACTAGTTCCTTTACTTGTAGATCTACTATCTACTGGCTGTAGAGTAATATAAATATTAGAATCATTAAGGTTGGAAAGGATCTCTAAGATCATCAAGTCCAAACATCAACCCAGAACCACCATAAGGTTCACCACCAAACCATCATTTCCCCAAGTGCCACATCCATACATTTTTTAAACGCTTCCAGGGATGGTGACTCCACAATTTTCCTCAGCAGCCTGTTCCAGTGTTTTACCATGCTTTCCATATTTTTTTTCCTAATACCTTATCTAAACCTCTTCTGGCACAAGTTAAGGCCATTTTCTCTTGTCCTATCATTGATTACCTGGGAGAAGAGACCAACCCCCACCTGTCTGTAGCCTCCTTTCGCAGAGTCATAGAGAGCAATGAGCTTTCCCCTGAGCCTCCTTTTTTCCAGGCTAAACACCCGCAGCTCCCTCAGCTGCTCCTCATCAGACTCAGACCATTGGCCTCATCCAGATCCCTCTGCAGAGCCTTCCTGCCCTCCTGCAGATCAATAACCCATCCAGCTTGGAGTCACCTGCAAACTGACTGAGGGTGCACTTGATCCCCTCATCCAGATCACTGATAAAGATACTAAACAGGACTGGCCCAGTGCTGAGCCCTGGGGAACACCAGCTGAATGTAACTCCCCTCATTAGCTCTCTGGGCCCAGCCACCCAGGTGCTTTTTAAGTCTTGAACAGTGCAGTTACCCAAGCCATGAGCTGCCAGTTTCTCCAGGATAATGCTGTGGGAGACAGTGTCAAAGGCTTTAGTAAAGTCCATGCAGACCACAGGCTTTCCCTAAATCTACAAAGCAGGTCACTTGTTCACAGAAGGAGATGAGGTTGGTCAGTCAGGACCTGCCTTTCACAAACCCCTGCTGGCTGGGGCTGAGCCCTGGCTGTCCTGCACACACCATGTCATGGCACTCAAGATGAGCTCCTCTGCAACTTTCCCCAGTAGTGAGGTCTGCCTCTGGCCTGATGCTCCTTCCAAACCTCCTTGTAGACGGGTGTCATGTTTGCCAGCTTCTGATCACCTGGGACCTCTCTAGCTAACTAGAATTCCTGGTAAAATACAGAACCTTGGTTAAGCTCTTTCACTAACTCCCTCAGGTGGATCTCATCTGGATCATGGACTTATGCAGGTCTTAGTGGCATAACAGGTCACTGACAGTTCCTTCCCAGATTATGGGGATTTATTCAGCTCCCTGTCTCCGTCTTCCAGATTCAGGAATCTGGGTTCCTTGAGGACAACTGGTTATGCTATTAAAGACTGAGGCAAAGAAGGCATTAAGTACCTCATCCTTCTCCTTTCTCACTGTTTCCCCCACAAACAACTAAGGATGGAGATTCTCCTTGGCTCTCTTTTTGTTTCTGATACATTTCTCAGTTGCCCAGAGAACCTGTGGATGCCTGTCTTGGGGTGACTTTATGATGCTTGTATCCCCAGTCTGTTCTGTTGGTGTGGAATATTGAGTTCTACAGCTTTAAGACTGGTTCCAGGAGTGAAGGGGGAGAGAAGAGGTGCAGAGTTTGTTTCAGAGACTGCCCTGGCTCCCCCGCATCCTTCACACAGACTGTGCTGTCTGCAGTGGACAGCAGCAGAGAGCTCTCCTTTGCTTTTGGTTGGTTTTTTCTGGCTAGCTGAGGCAGAGAAGTTCCCTGGACTGTGGGGTTGTTTTCCTCCTTTTTGTTGGAATTGTTTGAACTTGCTCTGGACTGAAAACCCAGAGGAGCAGCAGGAGCTCACACCTGTGTCCCACCACGCCTGGCCTGGGCTGTGGCATTTCCCAGCATCGGAGGGACTGAGAACAGCCTGAGGGAGCCGGGCTGCGACCCATGGAAGGGACTCTGCTGAACCTGTCATCCCTTCAGAGCAGCAAAAGGTTTTGCTGCTTAATATTGCTCATTTTTGTGCTGGGGAGTGCTCTGCCTGTTAAATAGTTTTTTTCTGCTTCTCCCTGAGGAAATATTTCCCTGAACCAGTTGGGGGAGGGACTGCTTGAATCTGGTTCCTAGAGAGACCCCATTCAGAGGTTTCCTTCCAAATTTGCCCTAAACCAGGACAATACCCCACTCCTGGAAGTGTTCAAGGCCAGGTTTGATGGAGGATTGATCTAATGAATGGCAATCCATTCCAGGGTTGTTGGAAAGAGATTGTCTTTAAGGTCCCTTTCAAACCAAATTTTTCTATGGTTCTAAGACTGCCATCCCAAGTAGGACCTCATTTCAATTCCCCTCCATCTCTGATGTCCACTCCTCCTGCCTAGTGGTGAGAGGATAGAAGATCCATTGCTTCTTATGATGTGGATGGCAGATGTGTTTGTCCAAGGGTTGGCAGAGTACGGTTCTACAAATCGGTTTCCTCAGAGTCCCTAACATTTCTCAGCCTTTCTCCTTCTTCCAGCTCTGCCACCAGGCTGAAGAGATTGCCCACATGGTCACATCTCACACAACTGTTTTCTCTGCTGCCCTCTAAAAGCAGAGTCAGGCTCTGGCACTTCCTGCAGCCTGAGACTTGGACAGCTCCATGTTTCTGTGGGAGCTCCATCTGCTCCGTCCTTTTTGGTGCACAAAGAAGATGTGTCTTTTGGCCGAGTGGAAACCAAGCTTCTTCAGTGAGAGTAATGACCACCAGCTGAGCTAAATGTTTGGGCTGTCAGTCCTCAGCATCTACCCTGTGCATCCTTCCCTGTGCATCCTTCCTTGTGAGCTGCTGCACCATGCTCTGGTTGCTTGCACTCCCTGGGGGTGGCTTTTGTATGTGTGGGGGTCACTGTCACTCTTACTGCCACCCACTCTGACTCAGAGCTGCCTGTGAGTCAAGGCTCCACTGCTCAGGGCAGAGGGGGCTGGTGTACCTCTGTCTGCTCTGGTTTTGAGGTCTTGCCAGCTTAAGAAAGCTCCTCTTGCTCCTTTGGCCCAATCCTTGCCTCCAGAGCACACCTGTCCAAGACTCCATCTTGGACTTTTCCAAGATTTTAATATTGGTGGGAGCAAGGACATTGCAAGCAGAATATAAACATTTAAAAGCAAAAGGCAGGCATGTACAAGTTAATCCATGAAAGGTAGGTGGGACTAAACAAGTTATTGGTTGATTTACCACACTAGCAAGCTAACCAACCTTTGTCTTTGATAGTCACAAGCAGGCACAATTTAGTGGGGATGATGTACCATATACTCTGGTACCATACCAGAGCTGGCCAGGATTCATGGTACAAGCACCTTCCTTACCTGAGGGAGAACAGGGAAGCTCATAGAAGGGATTACAGAAGGCTAGTTGCACACCACAAATCAAGAATTTCCTTTAAAAGCCTTTTTTTTTAATTTAAAAAAATATGCCTTCTTGTCACAGCTGGACTGTGCAAATTTCAATGAGACATGAAGAACAATAATTGCACTCTTACAGAATTATAGCAAGAGACATGTTGCTGTGAAATTGCTGTATGTCAAGTACACATCACATGTAGTTACTATTTTCAGCTGTGTTTAGGAGCTGTTGCTTGGTGGGGACTAGCTGTTCCACGTGCTAGCATATTCTGTAGTCTTTTTGCTACCTGATTTGGAACTTGCTGTTCTGTTGTTTTGCCCTAAGTATAGGATACAAGGGCTGAGAGGGGCGATTTAACAACTTACCCTGCTGCACCTCTGCAGGCTAAGGAGGTGGAACTGCACTCCAGCATCACTGTCCTTTTCAGTGGTTCCTTTGGTGGCAGTCCCAAGGAAACTGGCCCTGCTGGCAGCATTTATCTTTCTTCTCGGTGTTAGGTTCATTTCTGCAGTTTGTCCACAAACCAGACTGGAAATCTCAGCTGAAGCAGGCAGTGAATCAAGGATGGCTGTTCTACAGTTCTCAGCTGGAGTGGAGTATCCAAGGAACCAGACTATGTAAAGCTCTAGTGTGGGAACTGTTACTCTGAATTAATTTCAGTGCCATGAGTCTGACAAAATGTTTGCTTTTCCAATGCACACATATATGATCCCGTGGTATCTAATTAACAGATCTAATTAACAATACATCAAAAAGAAGAGTTCACAGAATCATTTAGGTTGGAAAAAATCTCTAATATTATCAAGTCCAATCTTTGACTGATCACCATGTTGTCAACTAGACATGTCTGTTACAAGTGGACAAAAATAACACCTGGCCTAAACATCAAGCATATCTCTTTCCTATTCACTCCCTTCTTTGTGCAGAAGTCAGCATTCATATCTTCCTTGGGTAACATCAATAATACTCAGTAATATTTCCAAGCTTTTGCTTTCCTATGGAATATTTAAATGTTTACACATAGGCAGTGCCAGTCATAGGGGGTTTTTTTGCTTCCTCTTGATTGCTGCAGCATTGAACCCATTACTTCATAATCTTTAATGTCCTCCATAACCCCTGTACTACAGATAACAGAGCTGCCTTGCAGTTACTATATGAACAGAGCATGTGTATGACCTTAAAATACAAAAAATAAACTGTAAAAGACAGATAACTATTTTAAGCTTTGAAAGCTGAAACTAGCCCGCTTAATTCAAGATCAAAATTATACTAGTTAAAGGAAGAGTTTCACTAATGTGAAGATCTTAAATTATTTCTAGTCTTGTTTGGAAAACAACAGTGTAAAAATTATGCCAAAGACAGAGCTCTGTATAAATTCTTGGGATTTCTTGTAACTCATTTTGCTGTTAGCAGAGACCCTGCTTTTCTAAAGACGAGAAATACACTACAAAGTGGTTGGAAACACAGCATTCAGTTGCAGAACATAAAATGCTTCCTTATAGTAGGCCACAACCCTGAAGTACTTGGGAGTAGCTGGGGAAGAGGACCTTTTTAGTGGTTTGGGTTTTTCCCCTGGTAAATTCAGTGTGACTTCCCCACCTTTGTCCTTTTAACTGAACTGTTAACTTTGGGCATGATTTAAAGTGCAAAGTAAACTCTTCCAGCCTGAATGTCTTCTTCAGCAAGAATGTTGTTCAGAGCTGCTACGCTCATTCTACAGGGTTTTCCAGGGTCCAGCAACTGTGGAAGAACAACTGGAAGTAAAGCTGGTGGCATTTTTACACCATGCAGGCGTCCTAGAAATCTCACACTTTGAGGAATTGTTTGATTTATTGCTCTTTACTTGCCCAAATGCACCACATGTGATCAGCATGCCAGCCTATTCAGGTTCTACTGAAGTTATCGAATGTGTGTAAAAACAACTGCAGTGCCAGGCAGCAAGGCTAAGTGCATTGAAATCACAGAATATACCACCAATTTATGCTAGAGAAGCATATTATAGATGTATATGGCCCTGACTTAAAAATACAAATTTTTCACTTGGAACTTAGTGACACTTTACTTATTTACTTAATTTTTTAACATCCAAGAAATACCCCAGTCTAATTTCCAAAATTTGCTTTATAATCTAGACAGTAATGCTCTTTCTGTACCTGGGCAGTCTATAAGTATGTGTTTCTGTGTAGCTCTGCTGTGGTCAAAGCACAGAAAGCTCTTTACTTATCTCCACACACATTCTTTGCTTTGAAAGGAAGCCCTCCCTTCATGCAGGAAGTAGTGACACAGATTATTTCCTAAGCACTAGCTGTCATTTATTAGTTATTTATACTACTAGTTGCATGTCTTATTCAAAATATTTTTATTCATATTTGTACTTCTTAAGAATATTTTTATTCATATTTGTTTCAGAATAAATCCCTTTTTGGGAAATGAGAATGATACTGGTAGCCATTGTGGGACACCAGCACCAGTGGATGCTGTTGGAACAGATGCAAAGATCCCTTCTCTTGTTATAAAGTATTCAGAGATAATTTCTTCTAGCTTTCCTTTTTTTGGGTTGTTTTTTTTGTTTTGGTTTGGTTTGGTTTGTTTGTTTGTTTGTTTGTTTGTTTGTTTGTTTAGGGTTTTTTGTTTTTGTTTTTGTTTTGTTTTGTTTTTTCTCAAAGGCTGCTGTAAGTATAATTTTTCATTTTTACTTTTTAATTTTTTTAAAGATAGCAGGAACCAGACATACATACCTAAAACATGGTACAGAATTGGGTAAAATAATTTCTGTTGATTTTACTTCAAAATGCAGTTCTCCTCTCCACAGTGAAAATGAAAATAAGAATTATGGGTCTACATATGCACTGTGGCTTCTGAGGAGGGCCCATGAAAGGACATGAGGCATACTTTTACAATCTCAGAAGGCTGGGCTGTGTGAAGTCATGCTCAGAAAAAGGTCTCCTATTGCCCGTCTCTGTACCCAAAGCTACTCTGGCTTCTTGCCTGTTCTGCAGAAGCCAGTTCTCTCCAGCTCTCCATCCCTGTCCTCAGCAGTGTGGCCACAGCCTGGCAGGAGGAAATCTGGCTGGTCACTGCACTGACAGAGCTGTAAGCGACTCCTCTGCTGCAGCACTGCTTCCTCAGGGTTCAGAAGACTAGGTATTAGAAATAGAGTGTGCTTGTAAAACAAGTACTGAAAACGACAGCATTGTTTCTGCAGAGGTGATTCGAGAGGGGATTCCAGAGTGGAAATTCACTTGAAAATTTGCTGACGACAGGTTTGCTGCCAACATCAAGCTATGAAGTCTTCTCCAGTCCTGGAAGGGAGGGGATGCCATGCAGAAGAACCCGGACAGGTTTGACAGCTGTGCCAAACTCATGAAGTTCAACAAGGCCAATTGCAAGGCCCTGCACCTGGGTCAGGGCAATCCCAAATGCAAGCAGAGGCTGATGGAGGATGGATAGGCAACATCCCTGACAAGGACTTGGGGACATTTATGAAAAGAAGCTCTGCATGGCCTGACAACATGCACTTGCAGACCAGAAAACCAGCTACATTCTGAGCTGCAACAAAAGCCTGCAACTCACCAGGGAGGTGATTCTCTTCCACCACTCTCAGGAGGATATGAGCACTCTACCTGGAGTGCTGTGCCCATCTCTGGGCCCATTCTATTGAACAGCTGGAACAAGTTCAGAGCAGGCCCACAGAGATGATCAGAGGAATGCAGCACTTCCTCTGTGAGGACAGGCTGAGAGAGCTGGGGCTGTTTAGCCTGGAGAAGGCTCTAAGGAGACCTTATAGCACCTTCCAGTACCTGAAGAGAGCCTAGAAGAGATCTGGTAGAGGGACTTTTGAACAGGGCATGCAGTGGCAGGATAAGGGGGTGTGGCTTTAAACTGAAGAAAGGCAGGTTTAGGTTAGATATCAGGAAGAAATTCTTTACGTGAAGGCAAAGCACTTGAATAGGTTGCTCAGAGAAGTAGGAGATGCCCCGGCCCTGCAAGTGCTCCTGACCAGGTTGGATGCAACTCTGAGCAGTGTGGTCTAGTGAAAGGTGTCCTTGTCCACGGCAGGATGGTTGGAACTAGACAATCTTAAATGTCCAGGGTAGAAATCTGTTCCATTTCCTTCCAACCTGTGTCCTGCAGGAACTGTCCTGCAGAGTAATCTCTGGTCAACAAATACTATTTTTCATTGTGCCATAAAATTGGACAAACTTACCATGAAAAACGTAGATACTTTACTAGCTCAGTATCTCTTCCTCAACACAAGGCTGGAAGTTCCTCTCTCTTCTTTGGTGGTTCTGTGACCTATAGCTAGTAAATCCATCAGCAAAATGATAGTAATGCAATTGTGATTACACCACAGAACGTGATTTTTCAAATCAAACTTCAACATACTACAGGTGCTACTTGTTAGTCTGAAGTGAGAATGGTTTGAAAGATCCTAATGCCACACTACTCTTAAATCCATCTTCATGTACCTATTAAAAATCCCTGCAATACTAATATAAATAATATTTCACATGTATATCACAGGCAACATCATAGGACTGTGGATTTAACAACAACTTAATGAGTATCTGTCTTTCAACAGATTTAGTAATAATATGCACACAGTTTTCAACAACGGTGGTCTGGGGGGGATGGTTAACGTACCTGCTTGTAAAATAAGGCATTACTTGACCATTTTCAGTACCAATCATGCTGAAAGAACAGTTAGTTCAAGAGCAGAGGTGCTCCTGCAAGCGCAGAAGCGGTGCAAGTGCTGCGGTTTGCAGACGCATTGCCAACGTCTGCCTGACGTCGCACAGGAGCATGAAATTCTCTCTGGGGCAGACTGACCTAAGCAAGGCTTGTGGATCAATACGACTGATACTAGCAATATTTCAGTTCAGCCCTATTTTGACAGTAGAAATAAATGCTTCTGCCCTTACAGTCAAGCCTACATTCTCATCTCAGTGCACAGGCGTTTACAAGCCTAATGTAAAATCTGCTGAAGCAAGAGGAAATTGTTCCTTTTAATGCAATGTGTTTCAGGTCAGTCCAATTATTTATTAACAATGCTTACATGTCTAGGCATCAGCTTTTGTACTTCAGAATGAAAATACACCCCAGATTACTGGTGAACTGTTTTACAGATGTTTGTGTAACTTTTAAAATATTGTTCTAAGCATGAAATGATGACTCCACTGTGTACAGATATGACACAACCCTCTCAATATTTTCATGAAGTCTTAGTGATTATCAGCCAAGTTAAGTGACATTATTTAGTGGGTTTGGGGTATTTCTAAATGCTAAATTCATCAAGCACAACACAAATATAATGACTGGGAGTTTTTTGTCTTTTTCTTCTAGTAGAGAAGATACAATGGTCAGGAAAAATTAAGAGCATCAAAGAACATCAAAGTCTCAGTTCATCTGAATGCCAAGTTATATTGAAGTTATATTGTGCACTGTATATTGAAGTGTTTAAGGACAGTCACCTTCTGGAAAGTAAGTTTCTGAACTTAATACCCATCAGACAAGTAAAATATCACAGCAGATGTACGTACCCCTAAGCTTTCCAAGGACAGGGCAGGAAAGTTTTCACTGTATACTCTAAGTCCTAGGAGCTTAGCTGTGGCTTTCAGGGTCTGCTTACTTCACCAATATGAATTTTTTCCTTATACTGAATCTTTACTTGTAAAGATAGTTTCCTGTTTAGTGTGCACTTTGTTCCATTTTTCTGAACAGGACTTCTTCATCTGGCATAGATTAAAGCAGACCAGATTTAGACATTCAAATGAGTACTGTTTAAGCTCTTTGAGTGACACTTTCTTTTTAAAATAACTTACCCAGCTTTCACATAAACAGTAAATACACTTTTTGATACTTTTTCAATCTAAAAGGTGGACTTTATATAAGACTCATTAAGAAAACAGTCAGTTCATTTTTTGAAATTACCCAAATATTTCTAAGAATGAGGTGCCTCCAATAAAAACATTTTGCCAAGCTCAGGTGCTGTGGTAGTACTTGAATGATAATGTCTGGCGATAGACAAAGCTTTCAATTTTCATTTTAAAATCACTAATTACTACTAATACACAGTTGCCTTTGACAACGCAATTGCTTCTTGTCTTCATTGAAAAAAATCCAGATCATTTCCTGTCATTTTTTCACCTTTTATCACTGTCTCTCCCCTTGTCAACACATCATACTAGGGTCCATGAAGCAATCCCCTTTTGGAATGGCAGTGGTCTGGGTGAGGAGGGCATAGGTAAGATCAGCCCAGCACTGGGATATTTCAGGCTTACTGCTAAGAACCACATTAAGCTCCAGAGATAGTCAAACCTTTGGTGAGCTCACTGGCTGCAGGAGTCTGAGGAACACACCCTGCTGACACCACTGACCTGCATCTTAGTTTATCACCATCTGCTTTGTGTGAGTTTCCAGCCTACCTTCTGTCGCCTCCTCCTCTTCAGCCGTCAGAGTAATGCTATCCCCAATATCCTTTCTGTCTTTCTTTCCCAATTAATCCTGGACCTTTTCTCACCATCCTCCACACCTCTACAAAACTCTCTCTTCAGCCAACAGGACACAATCCTGCTATTTTATTCCACTCTCCACCTGACAGGGATTCAGAACTGGCACCATTTTATTAAAAGAGCTACAGCTTAAAATAAGTGGTCACAGGATCCTTTTCGTGTTGCCTTAACCAAGCTCAGGCTTGCCTGAGCTTGCTATGACAGTCTGGATTGTGGCTCTCCTGGGACAACAAGCATATAGCAGGCTGAAGCAGAAAACACATGCCTTGGTGGTGTTAAATCATAAATAAACCAACAGCAGCAGGCACCTTCTCTGAACATAAAAAGGAAAAGCTTCATTGTAACTCATTTAACTCCTCTTTTCAGCTGCAAACTCTATTACACTCTTGAAACCTGTCTTAATTCGGAGAGTACAGCTCTTCAGCTGAGCTCAAAAATGAGTCTGGCAACAGAGTCCCCTGAGGCAGAGATCTCCAGAGCAGGCAAAACATGAAAACATTACCTGCCTGCTTTAAGATTAACTTCCCCCAGCACTCACTGGAGTTCAGCACCACTGGCATTTGTGCCTTCAGCTTGAGACAAGGCCATACCACCAATATGTGAAGTGCTTTGAAAATGGTTTGAAAAAGCAAAGGAGAAAAATCAGCATCCTACTCCTGTGCTGACATTAACCAATTTTAGCCCACCTGTTTTGGTGGTCCTGAAACACCGCACCTCATTGTCATGTTGTTGGTACTAGTGTGGAGAACAGTAAAGAGCAGGGCAGATGCAGGCAAATGTACACAAACTTGAAATTAGGATTATCAAATTTGTAAGAGCAAAGGTAAAAAGCAGTGACAGAAAAGTGGTGATCCAAAGGTCCTGCACAGCAATCTTCCTTTCACTGTCAAAACCACTGACTTAACACACTGAGGATGAAAAACACAAGGGAACAGTTTTACCACTACTATCAAGTTTTCTTATACCTGTGTTTCATGGGTAGCTACTCACAAGAACAGGTATTGACTGTCTCAGGCAGCCATCAGTCTGCTGTGAGCAGGGTAGGTAGGTGTGGCACACTCAGACTCTACATGGCCGATACGAAGAACAAGCTTGGAACTCCCTCATTTTGCAAACATGAGGATCTCTACGTGACCAACTTTTCTTATTTTGTCCCTTAAAGAGCTGGCAAACAATGGCACAGGATGCACCAATCTGCAGCATGTTTCAGTTGTTGAAATTTTTATACATTTTCCAAGCACATCATCTTGGATTCAGGTTCTGACTGTTCTGGCAAATGATGAAACAATGACTTTCATGTATTGCAGTGAGAAATGCATTTATTTCATACATGGGTTCATAATTAACTTTAAAAAGACAGCTAGCACTATCATATCTAACAAAACTTCTTTATCCCCTTAGAAGTACTGCTCTGTGTATACTAGGTGCAAGCTCCATCTGAAGGAGTCGATTTTCTTCCAGGGTGATTATGCATCTGAGCAGTAACTACAATTACTGATGATGTGAAGGAGAGCTGTGCACGTAGCATTCATAAGTGAAGACTAGCTATCCCTTCCTGGCATACCTCTTCCTCTCTCTATCCCCTGACGCTGTATTTGCCAGTTTCCTGGATACTGTGAAGCAGATTAGCTCTGCTTCACGAACTCTGGCAGCTCCATTCCCGTGCACAGGGTAAGCACTCCTGCCTTCTCCAGGGCAAAGGCTGGATAAGCAGCATCGGTGAATTTGTGCCTGATGGCAAACAGCACCAGTCCTCTCTCTGCATTGAAGAACAATAGCCTGTCACTATTGTAATCCAACAGGATGCCAATCCTGGCCAGGTGCTCTGTCACATGGACATCACTCATCACACCAGTGTGAAGAAATCTGTAAAGAAAGCTGCGGGAAAATAGAAACCAGAATACAATGAGCCTCCCCACAGCAATTTACCAGAAATAACCTGCAGCTTAATTCCAATCTATTAACAGGTGGCTGCATACAGCAGCCTATCACGTGGCTGCAGCATTTTGCTCAGTAAGTAGGCAAAGCAAATGTGGCATCACTTCAAGCCCTGCCTGGCATCCTGACAAGCCTTTTCAATTGACATCTATGGACTCATAGAAAAAAAATGCCTCTTGGATGTTTCATTTAACTAGTAATGTTCATACATCTATATGATTTCACACTGAAAAAAGCACACTTGTTTAGATCAAGAGCACCTTTACAAAGTAGCAGGGTGGTGCCTTACAAACCTCCAAGCAGCCTGGCACTGCCCTCCTACAACAGACTGCCCTAGCACCCTGCAGTCCTGCCACAGTGGCAGGTGAGTGTCTATTGCTGTGAAGGACAAGGCAGGAGAAAACATTCCCTGTCAAGTCTTTACATCTCCTGCAAATGGAAGTAGGTTCTAAAAAGGCTGCATTTATGGAAATAAATACCCTTGCTGAGATTTAGTGAAGCAAATCAGGATATGAGCAGCAACAGTTATTTAAGTTTTATTCACTGTCTGGATGAAGGGTGCTAAAATAATCTGTTTAAGTTTACTTTTTCATGTGCTTTATAAGACCTTTTAAACTAAGAAGAGGACTAAAGATCTTATGTAGATGGCCTTTTCTTATTATTTAAATTTACATAAAGGAAGCAGAAGAATCCATTCTGCTTTCATGATTCTTGTGGCTGGCCAGCTTTATTTTCATGAAGGACAAGTAACTTCCCAAGCCACCAGACTGCATCCTCTTTACCTGGTTTGTGTAGGACAGCACCTCATGCACCACGAGGTATCACTCAACCCCAGGACATTGCTCTGTGTTATTGCTTCATAACAAATCCCAATCCTGTAGCTTCTGCAGGCAGAGACAACAATTTCCCAGTAATGACATCCTTGAGGAGGCAGCAGTTCACCCAGGACTGAAGGAAACCTGTTTGTGGAAGATGCAATATAGTAAAGAAAGTATGGTGGTAGACAAACTATATTGTGATATTTCTTTCAGTCAAGTCATGAAGCATTATGTAAAATCACTAATGAATTGCACTCTGTTGTTCTAACTGTAGGATTTTATCAAAGATTTAACTGAGAGTCTTTTCATCTTTGCACTGAGATGGACTTACCTAAAAGATCTCAAATTTAGAAGGCTTGTTCAAACTAGAAAATCTGGAGGTTTTATGTAGACATAGTCATAAACATCTTGGGTACATTCAGTGGTAACAGCAATAAAAAGTGCTTAAACCAGTAAATCCTCATCACCTTTTAATAAGCCCTACCAGTATGGCACAAGTTATATAAGTGGACCTGTGCTTGTCCTAGGACTGATATCAATATGTCAACCCCCCTGCAGTGTTCTCAATGGATAGAGCTAGCCTGGTACAATCATGTTAACATATCCCAGTTCTCCAACACCACAAATACTTTGCCCTCAGGAGAGAAGAAAACTATGGAAGATGGATTACTTCTATCCACAATGTATTAAAAACTAAGCCTACAAAACTGACCTTCTCAGGGCAGCAAAAAATTGCTTTGAAACTCTGATGGATTAAGCAGTGACATGGGTTGAAAAAAAATCGAGCAGCCCAAGTAGGTACCACTGCCTTTGGCTTCTTGGCCATTCCTTAGTGTGACACTGAACTGTTCCCAGTACCCACATCAATCCCACCACTGGCCTTACTGAGATGTTAAACGTTTGAAAGGGGGGTTCAATCTCATGACGCGTGGAGGCTGCATGACCAAAATGATTCAGTTCTTCTACAAAATTAGTGTCATATGAAAGGTGCCAATTGGCAAAAAATTAAAGTGAGGGATTCATCCTAAACCTCACAAGATGGTTTTGCTCATCATACTGCTACTCACCCAGTGAGTTTGGTTTTTTCAGGAAGGTGGATTACTGTTGCATTAGAAGAGATTTGCAGTGCAGGATGTGCTGTGTCACTCAGCAGGCGAAATCGAGTTCCTGTTACAATTCATGACAAAGAAACACCAGATCTGAGAGGCTGGATATATTAACGTGAGATGAACATAAAATGTTCAGCAACAACTACAACCATCTTAGCTGGACAGGGCTGTGTCTGCTGGCAGGTAGGCGTGACAGAAAATTGGATGCAAATGCAAGGAGTCTTCCAAGCTGAGACAGCAGTCTAATATTGAGAAATGTAGATAGGTGATACAGAGGTCTTTAAGAGTATGTAAGAAGTTTGGACAATTTTCAATCAATTACTTTTTTCAAAATAACAAATTTGAATTTTGAGGCTGATTTGGAAGAACCATACATAACACCATTTATCTGGAAATCTTAAGAGTTTGAATCATCCATTACATTTTAAGACTGCTTTGCATGCTTCCTCATCACTCAAACTCCATTAGGTTTTAATTGTGAGAGGTTCTCTTTAAGGTCATGACAACTTTTATCTGATTGTGCTCTGTCAGATTCAAGCAAATTGAGATCTCTGAAGAATACTTAATCACTTCATCTCTCTGACAGAATTTAACATTTTTGATTCTGAGATCACACTAGTTTTACACAGGACATAAATGTACAAAATTCAAGTGAAGTAGTCCTGATTATGCTAATTTTAAGCAGAAAAAAAAAAACTATATAAATTTGAGTTAACAAAATAAAAACTTCAATAACTTGGTCACAACCATATTGGGAACTTCAAGTATAATTTCCAGAGAAAAATGTTTGGCTACTTTGCTCTTTGACCCCATTGTTTTGACATCAGAAAACAATGGTGATCTACCTTTAGTTGAGATGAGAGCTGCTTCACTTTGTTCACTTGTCCCAAATAGGTTGACAGCCCTCAAGTAGAAGAAATAATTCACGTTGGGCTCCAGGGATACTTTCAATTCAGGTTTCTTTATACCAGCAAAAGATCTGCAAATGTTGAAGATACATTAAAATGCATGCAGGTATCCAAACTAGGGAAGACTAGTTTATGCCAACAGCTAAGTTCCCTAGCCGTATTGTTTACTACTGAAAAAAGAAACACCTTACAGAAACGACAAATGAGAAAGGCAAACATTGTTTTCACAAACAACTGGGTTATGTAGGAGCTTCAGCATTTCACTTGAGTAACTGTCTTCACTTTGTCTGATGAAGCTTGAGGTCTTTGCTCCTGCACCACCTTATAACCAAGTGTAATGATCACTTTATGTTCATTTTGCAGCATAATTCATCACATAAAATTTAAACAGCACAGAGTCAAATACTCATCTGCCTCCTGTGAAAAGTCTGCTTTTTTTTTATACAAAATGAGAGTTTCTGAAGGAAAAACCTCACCTTTTAATTAATCAGCTACATGACACTGAATACACTTGTGCTTTACTGTCTGGGCACATGCTACAAGTCCAAAAGAATTGATACTGCTATCTGTGGCAGCACAGAATCATGCTTTTCATCACAGAATCATCATAGAATGGTGATTAACTTCTTATTAGGAACTCCTCACTCACAAATCCTTCAACAGCTAAGCCTGGGCTCTGTCTTTGTTGTGGTACCATGCACTCTAACAGGGCAGTTTTGCAGGGGCCAGAGCAGAGGATCTGCCTTCACACAGTTCCCTGCTTTGACTATGCCCCCCAGTGCAGTGCCTCAAATTCCAGCCCTCACATCCTCTACCCCTGGTGTCTTGACACACTGCTAGAAAGCAGGAGTCAGCATCCACTCAAACTGCTTCATAGGTGCTTTTAAGTATTTTGGGTGGATAGAAAGATGCCATTTTATTTTTCTACATTGGCAGCAGTATGAAAGATTGGCTTAACAAATTCTCTTGCAATGGATCTTGATTTTCCTCATTTTTTGCCTCTTGTTATAACAGCAAAGCCAGACAACATACACAGTCTGTATTGTATGTCTGCAGGTAAAGACTGTTTATCTGTATAAAGAAGGTAATTTCCTCCCAGAAATGCTTTCAGGAATCTACAAATCTACAAAGTATTTAAATTCCAGAATGGGAGACTTGCCTTTGGAGAGTCAGCACGACACTTTCCCCCTTTCACCTCAGGTTTGAGACTGGAGCCCACCATGATCTCTCTCCATGATGGCAAGTAATGCCTCTGTGAGAAGCTAGACTAACCGAATTACTTTTCCCTGCACAAATTGCTGTGATCCCAGAGGAGGTAAGGCGAGTCAGCAGTCAGATCAGATAGTTTCTGTTCATTAGCGGTGACTGTCTTTACACATATATCCCACCAGAGAGCAGTACAAACTGAAGAATAATCAGTGCTCATCCATTGGGATTTTTCACACGCCTGCTTTTGCTGCATTTATCACATCTAGGTGAAATCTCACAGCTCTTAATACACCAAATTCCTGCTTACACCACACAGATCTCTTTCTAGGAGGATGGCATCTTCAGAAAAGACTGGTGCGTCATCCTTATTAGTCTGTGACAGGTATTTTGCACTGACAGCTGTCATTAAGAGCGATTGAGAACATCGAGAAAATTCATTGGTTACTTCTGTGATCTCTTTCTTCAATTTAAAAGAATTTCAGAGTCAGGGACTCTAGCATGATCAGCACAAGACTATGCTACTTTCAGGGAATGTGTTACATTAACACTGGAAGTGGTGCAGTAAAGAGGAATGGCAGAAATTGCAGGGTTTGTTTCACCCTCATGACTCACCAAGGCCCTGACCGCAAGACCACTTCAGCACGGCACTGACAGCACAGAAGGCTGAAAGGTTTAGGGAAGAGGTGTAATCTGATGAAATGACTGATGAGGACACAAGCTCCTTAGACTTGAACACGAGGGACAAGAGAAAAAAATTGGTGGATTGAAGAAAGTGACAAGATGGGAACTAAGAAAGGAGATAAATATGAAAGAAGTGAGAGAAAGGAAAAACAGAATAGAAGCAGTGGTGGGGAAAAGAAGTAGGCACCTACTCTGAAGCTCTGAAGAAATTTGCCCATGTTTCCTAGGCAAGACTTAAGGAAACCAATCTGTTCCTTAAAAGCAGCACACTGACATCTTTATTGTGAATCTGAAGCACAGACCACCAGAGAGGAGTTTTGAGCAAGGAGTTACAAGTGAGATGAAAAGAGGATATGCTAAGCTGTTCCTTGAAAGCTGTCTGCAGCACTATGCAGATCAGCATGCCTTAAGCACAGTGATGCCCTGTACATGGCTCCTTCTTCTGAAAAATGTCATGTAGATTAGTATCCTTCCAAAAAAATTAATCTTCTTTTTCACTGCGTACTACTTATCAGATGGTTAAATAATAAAGCCCTAAATTCCATTAGCTTCTAAATTCAAATAAATAAATAAACAAATAAAAAGCTTCTAAATTCAATTAGACAGTTACATTGTGGTATAATGAGTAGATGTGGGGTATTCATATTCTGGAGTGGGGATCCCAAAAGTATCTCACTGGTATTTAGAGAAGGTGTTGGGTCCAGTCATTTGCAGAACAGGGTCAACAATCAAAGTTCAGATTCAGGTCTCCTACAAATACAAAATTCTCCAAATCAGAATATGGATACATGTTTCAGTCAGAGGGCATGCTGCTTTTCAGTCATAATACTGAGACGGAAAAATCTTGACTTCAAGCAGATCTGGGCTGTAAAACAGTGATCAGATTTTTGAATAGCATTCTCTGCTTGGTAATCTATTTCAGCCAGCTTTAAGCTGCCTAAGAATAAGAGCCCATCAATTTTAGCTATGATTAAGGCTTAAAAACAGTTTTGCTGCTGCCAACTAATGAAACAGAATATGCTGACAAGAAGGAATTCCATTTGATACATTCTGAGCCAGATCCAAGGGCAAAAGAAGCTGCATGTAAAGAAATAGGTCTTGCTATCTGTTGCCCCTCCTGTCTAGAGGGTAGGGTGAAGGGGGAGAGTGAATACTGAGGGGTCTCCAGAGAGCACAGTAGTTTATCATGCTTTAGATTTACTCTGCAAAAGCAAGGATGAGGAGAAGGTACGATCAGTGCTTAGCTTACAGCATACAGGTTATGTGTAGGAGAAGGCGAGGGAAAATGCATCCTGACTGTGTTGGTGGAAAGCTGTTTCATTTCTGATTTCTTGTAACAAGCAATGCAGATGGATCTTCCTCAAGCTCACCTTAAGTAGTGAACTGTAATTTTGAAAGAAAAAGAAATCCACCTACAACATTTCTAATGTCAGATAGTTTCTACTTTATATACACCTGCCCACTTAAGAGACGATTTGAAATGTAATAATGTTGTTATCAAAGCATGAAGCATCCTGCTCTTTAGACTAAATGGTATCTTATTTGCACTGTCCTCTCAATTTCTTGGTATCGTTGATACAAAAATTAGTGCATAGAAAGTCAAGAAGCATTTGAAGTAAATATTTTACGTATCTCCACTCAATCCCTCTCATTGTAAGAGGAATCTGTAAGACTGAAAATCCACTCTCCAAATATCAGGTACATGCTATTTAAAGCAGAATAAAAAGGACTTGCATGTTCCTTCACCTTTAACTTGCCAAAGAATATTATAGTAGCAGTTTTCTGCTAAATCTGTGATTTCTCTGGTTTTAGGAAAATCTGATGCTGTATTTTCATGCCCATTTCTCTCATCAGCATCCTCATTTATTTAAAGGAAACAGCATCTAGGGGATATTTTTTAATATCGCCTGAACCAAGCAAACGATATGCCTTGCAGTGATTCACAACACCCTCTGTGCTATAATTGTCATTTCCACCCCCAAGATCCCACTGAAACAGTACCTCCAGAGCTGTGCTGCTATCACTGATATGGAGTTAGGGTGAAAGTATGCAAGCTTCTCAAGATACATGTGGAAGCATACAGAAAGGGTGCACCACGAGTGGGAAAAAACTCTTGAAGCTAAAAATAAAGAGCAAATAGCTCCGAGTTTGCTCCCAGCTGTGCCGCATGCCTCCTCTCCTCTCCTCTCCTCTCCTCTCCTCTCCTCTCCTCTCCTCTCCTCTCCTCTCCTCTCCTCTCCTCTCCTCTCCTCTCCTCTCCTCTCCTCTCCTCTCCTCTCCTCTCCTCTCCTCTCCTCTCCTCTCCTCTCCTCTCCTCTCCTCTCCTCTCCTCTCCTCTCCTCTCCTCTCCTCTCCTCTCCTCTCCTCTCCTCTCCTCTCCTCTCCTCTCCTCTCCTCTCCTCTCCTCTCCTCTCCTCTCCTCTCCTCTCCTCTCCTCCAGCTCCAGCTCCAGCTCCAGCTCCAGCTGTTTTGGGATTAGGTCACCAAGACACCTCCTGCTTGCTGCTATCTGCAATTACTAGAGTTAGAGGGAAGGAAGGCTTTGTGTTTCCAGCACCCTGTTTCCTGAGCTACCAGGACTATCATGTAGGCAATGAAAGAGGAGGGAGGCTTGCTCCTCTTGTTCCAGCATTAGACTTGCTCCATAAGGAAACTGAAAATTTCACTCCCTAGAAGTGCTGGTCTTGCACTGTCAGAGAGGATGACATTCAGTAACTTCCACTTTCACAAGCTCACCACATACTGCACCTATTTCTGCCTTCCTGAGTCTTATGGATTTCTCATGATGTGACACAGGCTTTCCATCTGAACAGCCTACATACCTAATCCCTGGACTACATTTCTCACAGCTTTCCATCTTCCACCCACAACTCCATTGACTTCTCAACACAAAGAGGCTGAACAGTGAGAAAATAGCAGAGCTCTTGAAACTGAAAGAAACATTTCAAAGCGTCACTCATAAAGATTCTGGAAAAAGATTCAACCTGGGAAGGAGTTTTAAAACTACTGCAGCAGGCCAGGGAGTAATTTTTGCTGAAGATTTAAGATGATTTTATATGAAATCATGTCCCTCAGGTGGCAAGCTGGCAAGAAGAGAGAAAGGAGAAAGGAAAATGTAGATTTGGGTGGAGGTTTTTTGGTTGGTTAGTTTGGTCTGGTTTTTGACAGTATTTGAAAGAAAACTTTAGTAAGGTTACATTTCCAGATATAATATAATATAATATCATATATCATAATATCATAATATCCCCTGGGGAGCTGGGATTGCTCCAAGGATGTTCTTGGACTTATTCAAAAGCATCCTGGGCAATTGACTCTAGGGGGCCCTGCTTTACCAGGGGTGTTACTCTAGGTGATCTCCAAAGGTCCCTTCCAACCTTAACCATACTGTGATTCTGTGGCATGCTGAAGTTTCCATGGGGCTGACTTACAGCACATGTCTGTAGCTGTTCAATGAAGGCCTTCCTCCGTTTACTCCCTTGGCAGTGTCCTTTACCTTAGATGGGCTTCCAAAATGACATCTATGAAAGCAGCCTTTTGGGATGGGATCATGCTGCCTTCTCCAGAACTCTTCTTGAATGTTCTTCCCTGACCTCTACTTTCATACTGTGCTTGCAGCAGCAACTTTCTGGGGTTGCTGAGAAATGCGTTTGAACTCCCACCCAGGGACTGGGAAATTGCTTAGCTCCAGGGCTGCTGCAAGCACAAAAGGCACAGGCTGTCTATGAGAGGGCTCCACATTTGGCTGGTTTCCCAAGATGCATGTTGCTCAGGAAACCTGCAAAGGACAAACTCCAAGCTTTCCAGGAAAACAAAACCAGAAAAATCTACTAATTTGAGACCAAAATTCTGGGTGTGCATAGAGTCAGAGTCTTATTCTATCTTATGTAGAATATGGCTTCTAGTCAAATTGATTGACTTCTATTCAAGTTGGTTTCTAATTCGAAATTGCACCTTTGGGGGCCTTGGATGCAAGTGATACAGGCAATGTTCTCCATCTACCAGTGGGCTTTTTTCCCCCTCAGCCTTATGTAAAATCTTAAACAGAAATCTTTAAAAAAAATTTCTCCATCACTATAACAACTTGTGACACTACAGAAGATTTCCAGGTTATTCTAAGGAGGATGATTTAGGAAAAAGAAAGAGGGAAATTGTTTTTAGGAAAAGTAAGTGGCAGAACATTTTCTTTTACATACAAAAAGAGGCCAAAGCCCTTCTACAAATAGAGAAATTTAAACTGTAGCAATTCTGAGAAAATTCATTATTTTGTCCTGTGGAAAGTTTTCACACTTGTCACAGTTAAAGGCCAGCTTCTGCTGACAGGGAGGCCAAAAAGTCAAATGTGACTCAGTATAATTATAAACACATTAGATTTTACACAAGGTCACTTGAGAAAGCAAAGAGGTCTGTTCTGGAAGCTTTTTTGCCACATTTATCACCACACAAGCAAACACTTGGTGTTACCAACACCTTTCTCATGGATTACAGAAATCAGCATAGTTTCTGGTTTAGTTTTGAGAAAAAAAGTAAATTTCAGATAACAGTACAGAAACTTGAGGGCAAACAACCAGCTCGGGAGCAGCTCCATTATCTTTGACCAACAGCGACTTTGGCAGGTTGACAGGGACCTGCTGACCTCATGAAATATGTACGAAACAGAGCAAGCCCCTCCGAGAGGCAGGAGAACTGGGAGAGATCTCTCCTTGATTGCAGTAATGCAGCACACTGGTACTGCATGATAAAAAGTCTCCCACCCACACAGAAATTTTTAATTTCAGTTTCCAGCCTACTTTTGTAAGGAGCAAGGCATTCACAATTTCACAGTTGTACTTCTCTCTTACAAAGCTATGAACATCTCAGTCCACTCAACTAAGTTTGACTGCAGGGCATGAAGCTCTTCCCTCTCTACCCCATCTCTATGATGCCCACATGAACTGGCCCACAGGTGAAGACCTTAATCAGGATTTCACCTTCTCAGGAGGTGAAAAAGACAACCGCATCTGGGCTGAGGCTCTTCCATAGGGTCCTGTATGGCGAGTCACCCCTCTCCATAAACCTTCTCAGACCTTTGCAATTGTATTGTGCTGGAATATTGTCACTGCTTTTAAACGGCAAAAAAAACCAAAGACCCCCAAGCCCTAAGGACATACAGGCCACCGTGTAATTCCCTGCCTACAGCCGAACTAGATTATCTTTAAAGTCTCTTCCAACAAAGGCTATTCTAAGATTCCATGATTCTGCAACAATTTTCTCTGCATTTCAGCACAGTGCACAGCTAGACAGCTCAGAGGTGCCAACATCCCTCATTGTCCTCTCCTCTATGCAGCACAGGCTGAGCATAGGGGAAACCAGAGAGGGTCTGGCGTAAGCAGCCACTGCCCCGAATTTCAAAGCCACTCTTGAAGCCCTGTGGCATGCCTGCAGAGCCAGGCAGCACCGAGCTCAGCTGCGCCTTCTGAGGCTTCTGCACGCACGTCCAGACAGCACAGATGGGTCACCAGTATTACCGAGACACCCGTATCACCCTTGCTTTGCCCAGAGATGAGTTCTGTCTCGGTGTCCACAAAGCAAGGAGCAAACTGGGCCCTGCTGCTCCGTGTCTGGCCGTGCCGCGGAGCTGCCGTGCTCTGCCCGGCGCCGGGGCCGCCATGGCCTCCGCGGCCCGCGCAGCCCCCGCCTTCCGGCCGAGTGCACACAGCGCCGCATCGCCACCGCTTTGGCCCCACATGAAAGGGATTGTCCGCTTAAGAAGAATAAAAAGAAAGCATTTTTGCGTCTCAACCTAATCGCACAGATTAGTGCCTGCCCTTTAAATTCCTCAGCACACAGAAGCAGATTTCTTCCTAGCGTGGCTGCAGGCAGAATAATCTCTTGCGTGATGAGCCGCGGTCTGGGGGCTGGGGGATGGTCATTAGCGGCTGCCTAATCTGGGCAAGGGGCTTTGTTGGGCGCGGCACTGACCTGAGACCTTCGCCTTCGGGCGAGTGCTGCCGGCAGTACTCCACGATGAAGGAGTCGGCGGACGCGGGTGCGGCACGCCAGCGGACAGTGGCGGTGTCCCAACACACGGTGCAGTCCTCGGCCTTGATGGTGGGCACAGCCGGTGCTGGCGACACAAGGACACGTTAGCTCTACTGCTAGGAGGGTGCCCTTTGGAGGGGCATCTTTGGAGGGGAAGGAACAGACCCCTCCTTGAAAACCCACGCGATAGATTTTTGTCCATCTGGCAGTGATCTTTTGCCTGTTTGTATTTGGATGGCAGAGGGGTACATTACAGGGAAAACAAACAATAAAAACATGCCCGGAAAGTAATTGTGAATAGCTGTGCATTTGTCACACCCTTAGAATGGTAAATTTTTATGCCTTTTCTCAAGCAATGTTTCCTCATTTCTGCCAATCTGCAAGGAGCAGAGCACCGAGGCAGCACTGCCTACAGCTCTCCCTGCATCACCCCAATGCTGTCCTCAGCAGCCCCTGCATGAACTGCATCAGAAACATGTGCTGCTGCAAAAATGACAGGGAGATGCTGACTTTCTGTTTAATTATCTCCTGGTTATTTTTGCAATGCTAAAATTCGGTCCCGTAATTTCTCCTTTTTAGAGATTCTGTTTAAGAGCTACAGGCCCAACTGCAATACAGAAAACAGAATATAAAATAATGCACTAGCTGCAAGTAATCAAAAGCTATTGTGTGAAACTGCAGATTCAACACTGTAGGCTGAAAATGGGATCAGTTGTATACTCTTGCTTTTTCCCATTCCGGGAAATAGCAACAGAAAACACCTTCCGACTTGTTGTGAGATTCACATAAACAGTCCTAATGCGTAATACTTTTGGGGTTCCAAATAGGAAACCTAAAACAAAAGTAGGGATTAGATGATTTTATGACAAGATTATCTAACAGAAGCAAAGGAAACGTTCCAGATGCATTCTGTTTTTTAAGAAAATTTTTTTGTTTTTATTAGAAAAGGAAAGAAAATCACCCACAAGTATTTAACAGTTTCCTGATTTAGTGAAAATCAGGAGGTTAGCAGTTCAGGTTAAGATTTACTTTATGTTTTACTACAGGAACAGCTAATGTACATATTCAGCAGAACAATGAATTTGTGGGATAAGAACATCATCTGGTAATACCTCTTTGTAGCTTCCTTAGCAATAATTCCTTAATTCTCTTCTGGTTAATTTGATCACTGTCTGTTTCTAAATGCATCCTTGCTAAAGAATGAAAAATTAATAGCTGAATCCCCTAATATCTGCATTCAGCAGTTTACACACATACCTACATCTGTGTATGTGTATGTGTATGTGTATGCACAGTATGCCACAAGACATTAAGCTTTTTTTTACTGTAATTTGAAAATATCTGTCTAAAGAGTAGCTGAAGTGATCATACCAGAAAAAGCTGTTACTGTGCTTCTGAGATTTTTAAACAAATTAACTGCAGCTAGCATACATAATCTAATTTCATTGTAATACTCTGGAATTCATGTAAGTGATTGTTTAAGAGGCAAAGAGCCAACAGGGTGAGAATCACACAGGTTTTGAGCAATAGCAGAAGGTGTGCTCTTCTGGCTTCTTGACTTTAGAACTGCAAGGAGACATCACCAGAAGATCAGTTGTGGGGAAAGGGTCAGAGGGATAGAGGGATACTTTCTGCCTTCAGCATCATCCCCTCGCAGAAAATACAAAATGTTTGGAAACAGAATGTTCCTCAGCTGAGGGAAGAACAAGCTGTGAGTCTGGGAGGTGGAGGAGCATGAGTCAGGGAGTTCTGGGGGCATGCTACAGCAGCATCTACCTGCATTCCCCACAGCTCTCCAGGCTACACTGAAACCTTCTTGGATGCAGTGGCAACAGAGAAATTTCATAGGCATTCCCAACAACTGGAAGAGTCTCAGCTTTGTTCAGCTATTAAAGTGCATCTTCCTATAACTGTATATACTAGCAAATTATTTTCTTGTATGTGCAAACTTTAAATCTGAATTTCTAAAAATAAACTCTACATCCTTGCTTCTGAGTTCATTGGGCTACTTGAAGAATTGAAATATTTTATCTTTATATCGAAGCAGCTGGACTCCCACTGAAGAACTAGCTTCCATTACTGGTGCTCACCTTTCTGCCTTTGGTGTTGAAGATGCTGCAGTCCTCAGCAGTGTCCCCAAAAGTCCATCTGGAGCTCATGCACTCCAGAGGGAATTCAGCTGAGCTTTGAGGGAAGGTGTCTAACACTCCCACATTTTACCCGGTTTATTTGTTTAGAAATAGGCTGAAGGAAGCCATTAAAGACTTGTATAAATTAACTATTCTTAGAATGATTCAATTCTTAGGAAAAGGTATGGTGAACCTGACACCTAAAGATAGAGAGATTTCTTAAAAATAATGGTTTCAGAAAGGTGAAAGCCCCTTCTAAAATTATGATTTATTAGCTAGCAATAACTCATAATTATTTGTGCATTTGGCAAAAAGTGTGCACCATGTTCACAGTTGCATTGCTGAGGCTAAAAATTTTAATTTCCCTTTTGAGTTCTCTGGAAAACAACCTTTGTTAAAATATAAATCACAAATTAAGTATTGGGGAGAATTATTAACAGATTTGAAGTCTAGTAGATTAAGCAATAGGCTGGAAGCTGTGGCTCCTGCCAAGTGATTTTGACAAGAAACTCAGTGTGGTGCAGAATTTTTTACTATGAAATTGTTAGATATCCTTGCCTGTATTTGTGACTGCAGGAATGGAATAATTGTTTTTATCCCACAGCACTGAAAAAATTGTCTGACAGGAGGGCCTCAAACACGAGGATGCTTCTCCTTGCTTGTAATTCAAGAAGCAATAGTTTTGTCAATGCAAATTATTAAATAAATTAATGCTCAGAAAAAATAATCTGTCAAATGAAGCTCATAAGCAATAGTCATCTAGTTACTTATCTCAATTTATATTACTTAAACAACAGCAGAGCCTCTCAGGCACACCTGAAATTTGTGTCTCACTGAGCAAGACACAGCATGTAACCTCAGTAAAGCAGTCCTTCCCCTGAAAAATTAATACCTTAAATCAATGCAACATAGATGTATTCAGGTGGATGGGAGAGAGGCAAAACATGCAGCCATCTCCTCCACTGTGGGGAGGAGAGGGAGCAGCAGGAGGGAGCAGCCAGAAGCTTTCCCAGAGCTTCCAAGAGCACTGCAACACACTCAAAAGATAAATACATAATGTGCTATCCTGATGCAGCAGCCATGTGGCCCAACACTGGAAACATCTTCAAATTTGAATGCCTTCAAGTTGCCTCTCAGGAGAAATTATGCCACTATCTCTTAGCACAGGAGAATAACCCTGAGCTGCCTGCTATCTGCCAGGTGGGCTAAATGAAGCAGTTTCTTCTGTGTCAGTAACAGTGGACTAAATTGGTCTAAGGACCTGAAACTTGTAATAATCAAATGACAAAAAATGTACATACCTGTTTTAAAAATGGCTTTTTCACTGGGTAAACTGCAGCCTGTGCCATTCACAGCCATGACCCACACACTATAGCAGCGATCTGGCTCCAGGTCCTCCAGAATGCAGTGGCTCTCTTTCACTGTCACTCTGTACTCTTCCACTAAGGCTAGGAGAACACACACATGGACAGGACCTCACACTCATGGTTGCACTGGTAGGGCTTACAACTAAGCCTCTCAAAGAACATGTTGAAAACAGTCAATTAAAAAAATCCAGAAATTAATACTAGCTAAGATCTCCATATTTCACTATGACAGAAATCTTTTGACATGCCCTTGAGTTGAGAGTACACAAATGCCATTCATGGCAAGTGGAGATTATTGCCCTCAGTCCTACTGGACTGCAAGTTTGGGACATGTAACCAGCAGTTACCAACCCTGGTGTCACCACTCTATAACAACAATTCCTCACAATAAACTATATATGCATAATGAACTAACGTAGCTATAAATTACATATTACAAAAAGCACATAACTTCCTTTAGCCTGCACATATATGCATACATGGATTTGTGCAGAGCCTGTCACTAAATGTGACTTTATGTTCTACTTTGAGTTTTTCAATGAATGAGCATTTCAATCCCCTTTTATTAAATTTCAATTTTTAACGTTTGAAATATTTTTAAAAAATCTTTGTCTACATGTGGAAATACTGACTACTTTTTCCAATGCTTTTTCATATTTCTGAAGCACATGCAGGGTCCTAAAAACATAATGAAGCCTGTCCCCTTGGGAGCTCTGCAGTCCCCATCAGTAACAATGGGGCAGCATGGACACATCATCTCTGCTCTCTGATGAAAAAGCACTTCAACAAGTGAAAACAACTGCCCTTGTAGACCATTATATTATCTTGCATTTGTGGGGATAAAGGGGGGAAGAAACAGCATCTTGCTAATGATCTTCCCCATAATTGCCTGTCTTTAGTTCTATACATGATGTCTTCACAGCCATTCTTCTTGCCATGTCCTGGGCAATTCCCTGCAGCTCATCCTCCCATATGCTTACCCAGGCCAGGGCACAAAGGGCAAGATCTTACACACCCCCTGGATCTTTGCTGGCTTGCAGCTCCTCCATACAGTAGACCTGGAAGCAGTCGATGGTATCCCCATCATTCACAGCCCAGTAGACAGCAATGGAGGTGCTGGTGGCTGAGTTTGGCTCCTGAGGTATGACAGTCGGTGTCTGTGGGACTGAGAGGAAAGTTTCCCGTTGTTACACGTGCTCCTGTGTTTTCAGCAAAATCACCTACAAATTCATCAGTCAACCCAATTGCTTATTTTCAGACAGATTGCTTATTTCCACAGAGCAAGTACAGCAGGAAATACAGAATACTGGTGCAGTTTTAGAGCAACAGATCCTCATAAACTAGGAACAGAAAAAAGTATCTGCTCAGAATTGGAAGGCCCCATTTCCCTCACAAGTCTGGACAAAATAAGATGCAGTCCTAGTACTGTGGCCAGCCAAACCCAGCACAAAGTGTGCGCCTGCACCCTCCTCCAGAGAGACCCATGTGTACCAATCCCAGAAACGTGGGCAGCGGAATGGACCTGCCACACCAGGAGGGGATTCGTGCAGTGTGTCAGTGCCACTGACGCTGACAGCAGCAGGGATGTGCTTCAGGCAGAGAAAGTTCAACTGCTCTGAGGAGCAGGAGGCTCCCTGCACTCTTGGGTCCATCCCTGCTCTGCACACACACAGCTCGGCACTCCTTCCTGCCATGCTCATTTCCCCACAGACCCAGGGGACTGAGAATTCTTGGTTTGCAGGTGGACCTGAACTCTGCCAAAGCACTCGAACCCCATGAGACTATCAGGATCATTCCTCACAAAGTGCTTGAAAGATTTCCAAGGCCCCCAGCTTTCACACAAACTTTTGTCTCCTGATTGACACAGATCCAGCCTCAGATGAGATATTGTTCGCCTCTGTGATTATGTCATAGAAGAGAGGGAGGGGAAAGAAAGAAGCAAAAAGCTCCAAAAGATGATAATTGTTAAAGTGATTGCAGGGAACGAAAATATGATTCTATTTCTTCACGCAGTAAATTTCCATATTTCATGAATTCTCTTAGAATCTTAGCAGAAAGCTTTAGCTTTCTTTTCAGTTATCTCCACAGTAATGATGATGATGATCCCCTGTGGCATGAACAAGGCAAATGCAGATGCTGGCTGTTTCCTTATGATTTATACAGAGAGCTACCAGTACAGTAGCATTACATCTGCTTCCCATTGAAAAAAAAAATTATCCTTCTTATTGCTAAAAACAATCCTCATTTTGTCTTTTGACTGCATCTAGAGTTGGCATTTAAGAAATTTATCATCTTTAGGAAAAAACTTCCTTTCAGTGGACATGGTGGGGAAACCATTTTTTTTTCTCCATGAAGTTGCCTAGAAACCACTATTTTTGATCACAGAAACTCCACAGTTGCAAGATTTATTATTATGCCAAATCTGAACAGAAGCTAGTTTACTGAATGAAACTTCAGAAAAAAAAAAAATCACAGCTCGAAATTCAGTTCAGCAAGACTGAGAAACATTTGATTTCTAATTTCCTTTTGCATTATATGAAACAATTTGAAAGGAAGCAATTTCAAAACAAGAAGCTGAACTATTTTCTTCAGAAACAGGACATTTATACATTGTCCTCTTTTAAGTGGTCCCTTTTCAAGTGAATTTTAATCAAAAAATGAGGTATTTGCAAAATGAGTTTGACTAAATGGTATTTTTCAACAGAAAATTGGCATATATTCTCATCAGTTCAGTTTTCATTGAAGTCCTGTGGTGTATGGAAGTTTTCCATCACGCTATGTAATCTCCACAGTAATCCATATGTTTTCAGATGTAGTGAGAAACAATATTTCCTCAGCATTGTGTACTTGAAGAAGGAGAGCAGATACATTCCTCTGTGACCGATTGGAAACGTTATTACAATCAGCAAAAGTCCTCGCCTTCCAGTATAAAAGGCCAAGATTTGCAGTGGGCTTTGGAAATAATTATTTTTAAATTTTTAATTTATTCCCACTCTTCTATTCCCAGGCAGAACTTGGGTTCCATTATGCTCAGTGGCCTGCTGCAAAGGTATTTCATGCTAATGCATTTATGAATGGAAATGGTTACATGAAAGGAGGAAGAATTTGAGGGAAAAGGGCTTTTCATTAGTGGATATGGAAAATTTGGAAATGGAGGGCATTTTGAGGAAAGATGTTTTTGAAGTGGTGAAAATAATGTTCTATGGAATTGTTCAGTAAAACACAATTCTTCCTGAAGGAAGATAACATGGATTGAAGAAACCTGGCACATTCATATGCATTTCATCATATGGCTTCAGTCAAATAAAAATCCAAGTGTAATCCAAGTGTCTGAAAATGGTCCCCCATATGTGATAAATTATGTATTCAAGCCATTCAATTCCAAATCAAATTTCATGTATACATGTAACAATTTTACTTCAGGAAGGTTGTAACCTTGAAAAAAATAAACTATCAAGTAAATAAGAAAAAACGTACCAATTTTTTGTCTACTGCTTGCCGAAGTAAAAATCATGATAGCAGTTGAAATACTTTGCAGTAAACGTGAAGACAGAAAACTAGGTATGTTAGAGATTAAGGAAGCGTAAAGTATAAGGAGCTTTGAAGATCTCCTACAGTGGACAATTACTCATTTGCAGTTTGTCAAAGCAAACTGGTCTGAAGCCAGCAAACAGAGTAGCTAAGGCAAACTAATCCAGAAAGCAGACTTCAGCAGTTTAGGGAAATAAATGTTGGAGTGGCCTGTGGGAAAAGAAAAAAAAAAAAGTGGCTCTGTCCTCCTGTATGACCTTGCCAGTAGGCAGCAGCCTAAGAGGAATGAACGGTGGCACCCATGGGACTGCAAGAGGAAGTTTAGGAACTAAGCCAAGACACACAGCACATTTACACCACCAGCAAGTTAACTGGCAGAATGAGTTACAAAAATGGTCTTTTATCTGACTTCCTAAAAAATGACACTGCAATAATGATGTATGCACAAATGCCTGTCCAGCTTCATCTGAGAAGCTTCAAATGCCCCAGGCAAATTCCTACACATCTGACAAGGACATTAACATCTGAGATATATTTGAATTCCTCTAAGTCTAATAAAAGCAGTGGTGTGGAGGAGAGAGACAATCTTTCCATATTGACACTGCTAAGTGCTCTCAGCCCTGATTAGACACCAGAGAGTCTGCACAAGGTAGGCATTTCTCCAGTGTCCCATTAGCCTTAGGGAATCTAATGCTCTAGTTTCAGTGATCAGGGACCAAACACACGAGAAGGGGGCTTCCCTTCGAAACCCAGGGAGTGACTATAATGGCAGTGGTGCATATAATGATGAATGTGAGACCACAAAGCATGAGAGTGAGGTGTGAGATCCTAAACCACTGTTCTCTTGAAAAAGAAATCCTGGAGTGAGGTCCCATTATGAAGAAAATTAATCCACAAAATGATGCTGACAAGATCTTCGTTGACAGCTGTCCAGATCTAGATAATACACCTATATATACAGGCAGAGCCCAGTCAGGCTTTTTAAAGGACATGAAATGTCAGACAGAGGTAAGTAAACCCCTTTCTCATGGTGCAATTTTCACTACTACCTTCCAAGGCAGAGGCTGTTTCCAGCTATAGTTAACCACTTTCACATCCCTTGGGAGTTTCAGATGCTTCCATTCACTTGTGAAAAGTCCAGGGACCTCAGCCGTCTACCAGCCCCCTGCTCTCATTCCCACACCAAGCATTCTGGGGCTGCCACCCTCAGAGGAAGAGAGCTCAGGAGACCCTTTGATTGCTTCTTCTATCTCTGCATGCAAGGAAAAGCAACTTCTTTAGCCCTGGGAGATTTACAGATCAGGACCTTCAACTTGTCTGAGGTACAGATGTCTGAAATGATGCAAGGATCCCCCAATTTAGCACTTCTCCCTCTTGCTCATCTTACTGTACCTACTATAACCAAACAGTTGTGCACAATTAAACTTCATTTTACATTCAACTCTGATTACTAATTACATGGTTTGCAAATCTACACTTCTCAAATAGATTCTATTTTTAGCTTCCTGAAATTTCCAAAGTATTGCCAAAATGTTAGCTTTTGTGAAGACAATATCTGGAGTTTCTTACCAGCCACGTGTTGTAAGGAGTGTTGATTGCTTTGTCCTGGACTGTCTGCATAATGCTCAAACAGTGAAAAAGCACTGGGCACCTTCTCTAAAGAGAGAGTGGTATCCATTGCAGAAAGTAACCTAATTGGAAGAAAACACAGATCTGTCAATGTAAATCCTTTGGCGTATTGCATAACTTTCCAAAGGCCAGAAGCAAAGAGCACGTGACATATGTTTCTCTGAATGTTTCCTGGGAACTTGAGGACAGCATGCAAGGAGAAGCTGTCTCCCTGATTTTGAACATTTAGACCATACTGCAGTTTTGAATCAGGACCACAGCGAGAGTGAACATAGTCTGTTTACACTCAACCCATGAGAATGTGAAGATGTGGAAGTTCTCAGCAAGACTCTCAAGAGCACAGGGGCTCAGGCTTGATAATGCAGTGCCTTTAAAGGTTACAAACCTTAGAGCTAACTGGAACAGCTGATTCCAGAGATGTAATGTAAAGCAGCTGCTTGTGGCAAGCCAAAAACATGAGAGGGAAGATAGCTCCCACTTAATTAGCCTGTATGTGCTGGATTCATGATATGAAAAAACCCAAAATAGTTTTAACCCTGGGACAGAAGCAGCCTCAAGAAAATGGAAAAAAAAAACTTTTTCAAGGCATCTGAATTTTATATTTCTCCCTTTCATTTTTTTTCAGTGACGTAGTTAATTATGCATAATCTTAACAAAGCACAACAAATGTAAAATACACTTTCTTTAGAAAAACATGCATTGTTAAATAGACTTGTTCTTAACCTATTTTAGGTATTATCAAACTAAAGTAATAATCAAGCCCATGCACCAAACAGAATAAACTTTATTGTGTAAGTAAAAAAGTAAAGATCAAGTGGACAGAAAGCCTTGGAAAGTTGTTTTGTCCCATTTTATCTGCTCTAATCTTATGCAATAAACTAAATGCAGATACATGGGCAGACAGTTTGACTTGCAACAGGTCAGTCCAGATTTATAGTTCTAATTCTGGAGATTAATAGAAACCTTGAAGGGGTGTTTGGCACATTCTCTTCAGATCGCTCTCCTGGGGTTGTAATTTGACTGCAAGCTGAAACCGTGGTGTCACTGTTATACCCGGTCTGTGTCAGCACACATATCCCTGTCATGGCTGAGGCAGCACGGACAAGGCTATGTGTGATATGCATTCCACATGCCCAAGCCCTCCGGGGAAAGTCAGGGGTGGTGGGCTGGGCAGGGCAGTTTTGGAGGCTTGCACAGGAGAAGCCCGCAGTCAACTGCTCTGAATGTTTTCCCTTTACCCTGGAAAATTCTTTTAGGGAGTATGGGCTTATGTTTGAACACTTCTCTGGTAAAGGATGTGACTCACCAAAGTAACTCTCTTGAGAAAATCCCGCATGGCAGAGAACTATTTGTGATTGTATGCATTTACTGGTGTGTACAGGCACCAGCCCTCTGACACACCCTGAATCAGGCAGTGCCGATGGAAAGCCACAGGAAAACCTCAGCTCGCAGTCTCCAGTCAGGTTTTGAAGTCTACTCAATCTCATTTTTCTGGCATTGCGTCCAGAAACTTAGTCCAACTACCTGTGCTGCTCTGCATTATAACTTTCAGACACTAAGTGATACAGAACCAGGCTAGTGAAAAAAGAAACGTATCAGTGGTATTTCTGATCAGTCTAAAAGGTGGAAGCACGGTCACAATGGCTGTTGTATATATATATATATATGTATATGTGTATATATATATATATATGTATATATATATGTATATATGTGTGCATGTATATAGAAATAACTACAAGGAGCATCTCTTTAAAAATGTCTAGAGAGATTTCTAATGTGTAGAGATTTAGAATTGAGCTGATATTTTAATGTGCTATTTGTTTAATCAATGTATTACAGAACATGTGCAAAACACTTCAAAACCAGTCAGTTATAGCAACAAGTATAAAGCCACTTTTCTAAATTTCACTATTTGCAAGGTTTTAAAGGTAGCTCTGATTACTAGCAGTGTGTTTTCAAAGCTTGCAAATACTAAATGAAGCATTCAGCATGCTAGGCCCAGTAATCACTACAGTGCACTTAGCCCATACTTCGTGTACCTTTTATTCAATTCTTTAGATGACTAGAGAAGGGAAAAGAAAAGTGTTAACAGTTTTCAAAAGCCCAAAGTGTTGAAATACCAATCATGATCATCTAACAGTCTTTCTACTCTCCACAAACATAAAACACGCACCTTTATTGACTTGAGGTTGTGTGGAATACTGCTCATTCACACCAGCTGAGAATTTATTTCCTTAGGAATATTTAATTTCAAAGCTCTGGCTCATAAGGGTATTACAGTATAAATCTTATTTTAAGTGCCTGAGGGGTAAGTATTCAATATCTAGGTTTAAAGACAGAGCATAATCAGGTACTTTCTTAAACCAGGACTTTTAGAGAAAGAAATCACTTGGACATTAAAAATAGTTAAATCTAAATTCTGGTTAAAATGTCCTTCATAACTTCTCATTACTAGAACCCACGTGAGATTTGTACTTATGGAATGAGAATTTGTTCCATGCCCCAGGAATCTTCAGCTAATGTTTCCTGGCCAATGAACAAAAAAGTTCCTGTCCTTTATCACTAACAAAAGGGAACAGGGAAATACAATAATTTTTACACCCTCACAAAACAATTACAGATTACAAAATTATTTTTTTGCCAAAGCACCGATCCTCACAAAATCAGGAAAATAATTTAGATTTTTCATCCATCCCAAAACAGCCAATCTACCACAACATTTACTTGGTTACAGGATACTACAACATTGTGTGGAACAGAGCAGGGAAGAAAACGAAATATTGGTCCATCATTTCTGTAGCTGCTGGGGCATATATGGGCTGGACACTTGTATTTCGAAAACTGGTTTATTTTGCATGAATGAACAGTCTGTAGACAGTAATTTGACCTTTCTATTTCTGGCATTCCAAGATACTTTATCTGCAACTCCCAGGCCACATGCTAATTCCATGATGGGGGAAGAGTATTATCCCAGAAAAGACATCCTCTTTGAGACTGATAATGCTCGTGGAGAGAAGAGAGCACTATGGCTAACTTAAGGACAAGTCTTGCAGCACAAGAACAGTATTGAAGGACCCAGGACCAGCAACACCCTCTGAACAAAGTTTAAGACTAATGACTGTATGAGTTAGTAAGTCCAGTCCTGCAGATTCACTGGAGACGTTTTTAACATCCAGGAAGGACCATTAGGGACACACACATCACATGCACTGTCTCACTGTCGTGGTTTCACCCTAGCCATCAACCAACACAGACCCTCACTAGTTTTCAACAGTAATTATTAATCACAGCCTCAGTAATTTGAGTGCATAAATACTGCCCATCTACTTATTAAAAAACACCCCAAAATATCAACAACAACAACAAAACCCCAAAACAACAATACACAGCAAAAAACCCTATAGCCCAGAAACAATTGTACTTTTCAATGATATTTTCCTCTTTCAAAGATCACTTTCTTGTTGTTTATTATTATACATAATATGTATTTTATTTTTCATTTGGTAAAATACCATATGAAATGCTCTAACATCTCAGTTATTAATTCTAGATATATTATAAACTATCTTTTCACCTACTTAAAAAACGAACAGAACCATTTTAGTATCAAAAGTCACATTTTTGTCCTGTGCATCCTCTCTACAGTTCTCTCTGAGAATTCTTACATCAAAACTAAAGGATCCAGCAGTTTCAGAATGGAATAGCTGAGCTAGCAGGATTTAGTTATCTTAAAAAAAAAAAAAAAAAATCATTGAGACTCTAGATACTAGATACTCTAGAAATCTTTTCCTAACTAATATCATAAAAGCTACAGCATGAAAGCGAATTTTACTTACATTTAGGAAAACAAATCCATCTACTTCATCTGTTTCTTTTACTGTTGTCTCCAAAGTTTCCTTTGCTGAATCAACAGTTTGCTGGAAATTTACCATCTGCTCATACAGGTACTCCATTTTCATCTTCTTCACTTCCTCAAAGTTCTCTGATTTCTCATCATATTGTGCTACCACTTTCTTAAGCATCTCTTCATTCTGCTTTTCCAGTAAGTCTGCATATTTCTTACAGTTTTCCTGCAGAATAAAATGACAACATTTAATGAATACACAGAAATTCTCAATTGCCCATACATGAGCCATCCACCAGATTAATTCTGGCACATTGACAATAAGACAATTTTATTTCTGCAGGCAAACTCCTCTGGGAGGAATATCTCTAGAGAAATACATTAAAAACAACAACAGCTTTTTTTTTTGTTTGTTTGTTTTAGGGCTTAAAATTAAACTTTAATATTTGATCACTGAGATAGGACGTCTTACCAAAAAAACCCAAAAATGCATACTTACAACTGGAGTTAATACAGTTCACAAGGCTTAAGAACTTGGGCAATCAGAACTTAAGATACAGGCCAACTAATTTAAATGCTTCACATGGGATTTTACATAAAAACACAGTCTGAGCTTTTTGTAGGTATAAACAAAATTAAGGGAACTTTTTCATTCAGTGTTTGACAGTTACATATTCCACTTCGCAGTAATGTGCAAAAAAGCAATCTTTTTCTTCCTCCAAAGTTAACACCTTCCAGTGAACTTCAGAGAAGTCAATTTGAGGACTGGAGAAGCAGCCCATATTTGTGGAAGCAATGATGCAGCACAACAAGGTAAGCATATCTTAGAAGTAATCTTGTAGAGGGAAAGGAAACTAATGTGATACAACACTGGACTTACCTCAACTGAGTTAAATCGCAATTCAATATCACTCACAAACTCTTCAATCTTCATTGACTTTTCTTCCAGTGCTGCTAGCAGTTTACTTAACTGATCCTGAAATTTAAAATGTTTCAGTAAGGCAGGTTATAAACTTTTTACACAGAATTTACTTTAGGTGAATATTTTCCTTTTGCTATGAGCCACCATTGGAACAATTCCTCAGTAAGTTCAAGTATCACCTTGGCTGCAAAGAGAAGCACAGAAATAGCAACTGGAACAGCCACAGAGCTGTTTCCAAACCAAAACAAGTGAACTCAATTCGATAAGGTCCATACAAGCTGTTGAACACTATGAATGCCAATGCAGCTTTGCCAGAGAGTGAGGGTACTCAGAGCCTCACAAGTGTCCTTGAGAGATCACAGGAACAAGCCCATAAAAACGAAGATAACAAAGGCAGTTGTGAAGGTAATGGATTATACTGTGTCATGGCTTTTTAAATTAGAATTTTAAAGGTAGGGATCTGTCTCTATAGAGATCGATATATAGATAAATAGATATACCTTTATGTATGTGTATGCATATGTAATTCCTGTAAACAAGAAGTCCTCGAAATCACTGTTTGAGTTATGTGGAAACAAAAGCAGTCCAAAGCACAACAGGTATCAGAGACAACTCAGAACTTTTTCTTAGTCTTGACCTTTTATGAAAATAAGTTGTTAAACTGCTCCAGTAAAATTCATAATTTAAAAAAAGGCTTAATTTTAATTCAATGGCTTAAATCTAAAGGGAAGGTTATCTTCCTTTGTAACAGCTTCTTAATATGGCAAAATTTTACAGCTAGACCTGTAGAAAAAAAGCACATGAATTTACATTAATTACAAATGTCACATTGGACAATGCAATTGTAAGCTCCCTTTAAATATATTTAGGCAAATCATCAAGATTTGGAAACAAATTTCTGTTTGTCAGGATGAACTGTAAAATCTAACAGATGCCATCCATAGCTCATTTAATTTACTGTGAATCTATCTTCTCACAGTTTTCTGGCAACAATAACACAAAAATTAAAAAATAAAAAAATCATGCAACAAGCATTTTGTTATCGTAATGTTTTCTCAGTAATTATACAGAAGTAACAAGAGACATACAAATGCAGTCTCAAAGTAATCTGAGCCCTGAGTGTTAGAAATCATGTGAAGCCAGGCCCATGTTGCAGACAGATTTAATACTGGCTTCATATCCGTGCTCCACAGCCAGGGAGTGATGTCATGGGACGTTTATTTGCAGCTTAACTTGACTTGCTGTAATGCAGGTACATTTGAGGGGTGGCTGGGATCTGGGACTTTATTGCTGACTTACTTGTGCCTTGTTATCACTGCTAAGTCAAACATGAATGGCCATATACAAAAAACAACTCTACATCCGAGCACCATGGAGACAGTTTGCAAGTACTGATATTTTAAACTGTGATATGTCACATTGACTCCTCCTACTTTTGATTTCTCTCTTATATGTAATGAGGTAATATAAAGATAACATAAATGACACCAATACAAGCCCTTCTGGATTTCAGTAAAATGACATGAAATCTGTATTCCTGTCAAATGAACATGTGCCAAAAAAGAGACCTCATCTTTCATTTACTGGGGTGAGAGTAAATAGCTGGTAACCAAGAAAGGAACATCTATATGATATGTTTATTTTTACATGAACAGGTCTGATATGAGAGAAGTGAGGTATCACATACATGTTTTTTCCACAAGCAGAACTGCACTTTAATGAACAGTAACTTCCACAGAAAAAGCATTTTAACAAGTATTCATAGCAATGGACTAGCTTACTGAAATGGAGGACATTTTATCTGTCTTTTAGAGGGAAACAGCTTGGATATAGTGGCAAGAAGTAGGACTTTAGAAACTCTTACCTCTGCTGATGCCACAATGCTATTGGCACGGATCACAGAATGGTTTGGGTTGGAAGGGGCTTTATAAAGGCCATTTAGTTCCTATTTCTTTGCCATGGGCAGAGACATCTTCCATTAGATCAAGTTGCTCAGAGCCACATCCAGCCTGGCCTTGAAAACTTCCAGGGGTGGGGCATCCACAACTTCTCTGGACAACCTGTTCCACTGCCACATCACCCTTACTGTGAAGAATTTTTTTCCTAATGTCTAATATAAACCTGCCCCCTTTCAGTTTAAAGACATTGCCCCTTGTCCTGTCACTACATGCCCTTGTAAAACATCCCTCTCCAGTTTAAGGCTATTTTGCATATGAAACTGAATGGAACAGAAAATAGATTGGCACTTCAAAACAAAACTGTGCAGGGTAATTTATCTAACATCTCCAAGCAACCAATGCATGTAAGTGGGACAGGGAACACTTTATGATGACACCAGTCTCCACACAGGGAGGTTTCTGTACATTGTCAAGTGAAGTGAGCTGCTGTAACTGAAGTTTTGTTTTCACAGAAACAATATTCTTCCCATTTCTCCCCCTACACATCAAAACCAGAACAAACTTACACAGATAAGACTGAAAGATAGAAAGTCTGGTAATAACTATGTATAAACAAGGCTATTCACACTTCTGAATAAATTAAAACACCATCTTAGCAAGACTAGGACTCCAGAGAATACCTTAATAAGATAGTCTCCCTTCAAGCTCTCCAACAGGGGGGTAGGAATAGCTTTTATTTAATAGATACTACAACTTAGCTTCTGGACTGCTCTTTGAAGCCTCTCCTCTTAACAACACAAGAGGACTGGAGAAATTAGCCTTAGGAGCTACTTTTTTTTACCCAAATTAATTCTTACCTTCATCTTGGTTGCAGCATCATCTAGTGTTGTGACTTCATGGTCTTTATGTTCTCCAAAAAGCTTGTCAATAGCAGATATTGGGCATTTGCAGTGGTAACAGTAAGTATCTACTTGTGCTTTCTTCAGTTCTCTTTGTGGGCTCTCAATTTGAGGAATGTTTGTTGCTGATTTTTCAGGATACATCACCACAAAGCCTGAATCTTCAAGCTCGACAGGAGTTTTTTGTTCTGGCTCATTAACAAATTCATAACTATCAGCAGCATGATCAAAGGAGTCCCTGTCTTCAAATAATAGCTCCTCGTGTGTAAATTGAGATGATATTTCATCTTGCAAAAGCTCTTCTTGTGTAATCACATCATAGTCCATTGATTCAGCAAAATCTTCATAAACATCACGGTGCTGCCCCTCTCTTTGCGAGTCTGGATGCTCTGTTTCCTGAATGTCAGGAACACAGGACAGATGTTCCTGAGTAAACTGATCATCTACACTGTCTTCAGTGGGAGCCCTGACATATGGAACATGCTTTTCCATTTGAGGAACTGCTGTTATATCTTGCCATTCTTCCTGCTTGGTACTAGCTTCTTGATATGCAGCTCCCTGATAATCCACTTGATGACTGTATCCTTGTTGACTTGACTGCTCTGGCAACTCTTCAGTTCTTTCTACTGGTACGTTTTCTTCTTCTCTTTGTTCAGTGATATCGGTTCCTGCACCTGAAAGAACTGATCTGCTTCCAAAAGGAATGGCATGCATTGGCTTGCAAATTGTTGCTTGAATGGTACTGTCAACCTGGAATTTGTCTCTCTCCCTAACATCTCTTTCTGACAGAACCTCAGTTTTGACATACTGAACATCACCAGATCCTTGCTTCTGATTATTCTCTGAACTGCAAACCAAAATTCCTCTACTAAAGGACTCATCTTCTGATATCTGGTCTTTTTGAGGCCCTATGGGCTTACTTGGAATTTCATCTTTAAGACTGTATTTTTCAAAATACATTCCAGTTCCATCATCTGTGTCTGAATTTCTACTAGGGAAAGAAGCATTAGAATTACCACTTTCTTCATCAGAGGGAGTCTCATCCTTTGTCCTTTCTCCTACTGCTTCTGCATAGAGGTCCTTGTATAAAAATGATAGAGCAGGTGGCTCCTCTAAAAGCTCCGGGTTAACTGCAGCAACAGTGGTAGGGAACAAGAGAGATCGTTCTAGCACTCCTTCTTCTGAATCAAAGAGTGGGGTCCCTGGTGACTTCCATTCATCTTCTACATTTGTAATACTTTTACTGCTAGAATCAGTTGATTTCTGCAGTGGTAAAGGTTTTGAAGCATCAGCATAGGACTGCATTTTGCTTGCTTCTTTTATGGTACCATAAAAGACTTCATCCAGGTCCTCAAGTAAGGAAAACTCTTCCAAAGTATCTACCTCAGTACTTTCTTTAAAAGATTTGGCTTCTTCCATAGATTCATTGGGGTCTTCTGTCACAGGAGACAATGAAATTCGTCTTTCAAATTGTGGCTTAATTGGGGATTTGTCATCAATCAATGTGTATTTTTCAAAATAATCCATATCAGCAGTACCATTATTAGGATCCAAATTTGCATTATTATTGTTTTCTGGCAACAGGAGATTTTCTTGTTGAGTTTCTTCAGTTTCATCAGCATCATCCTTTTCAACCAATTCTATTAGTTCATGGCTTGCAGCTCCCAGTGCTGAAATTTCTGTGGTTCTTTCAGAAGTTAGGGCGTTCTGGCCATCCTCAACTAATTTTCTTCTAAATGAAGGATTTGTTTCCAAGTATTCTAATTTATCAGGCATGTGTTTACTTTCTTCTTGATCAACAGAAGAAATATGTGTAGGTGCATGAATATTGAGTATTTCATAACCTTCTGAAATTATATTAAATAGATCTTTTTGTTCAGTAGCCTCCAGAGCACCCTGACTCTCTCCTACAACACTTCCATGTTCCATTTCTTCCTCTTCTCCTCTCAGGTAATGTTCAGGTACTTCAGACATTTTGTCTGCCTCTAGATGTTGCACTGCTTCAATTTTTGTAGGGTTTAAAGTACTAGTTTCATACTCCAGAAGTTTATCTGGACCTCGATTATCTTCTATCAGAGGTGGTAAATCATACTTTTGTGTTCTGGGACTGGTGTCTGAGGACTTCCTGTGAGGGGATTTATTTGACACTGATTCAGAAACTCTAAATGTATGTCCCTTAGTATCTGTAGTCCCATGAACTGTAAATTCTGTGCAACTTCCAGCTGGGAATTGTTTTGATCCAAAATCAGAAGCTTCATTTGGAATATGCTGAATTCCTTTCGTGTCTACATCTGCAGCCCCTATTGGACTAATGGAGCGAGCTTTTACCTCTTCTACCAGCCAGGTAGCCAGCCCAAATGATGGAATATCTGGGTTCTGCTTTTCTTCAGAACTTGAGCTAAGGGGCTTAATCTCTGCTGAAGAAAGGCTGCCCCATTCACCAGAACAATGCTGAGTTTTGTTTGTCTCAGTTTCATGAACAAGGTCTGATGAAACAACTCCCAGATGCTCCAAGGTTGTATGCTTTTGGTCTTCAAAATATTGTTGCATTTCACATCTATGCTCTCCTTCAGAATAAATGCCTGAAACTTTGTTAGATTGCTTTCCAAGCATGTCTGCTACATCAGATAAAGATGATAGAATATTTTGCTTCTCTTCATCATCAGTGAGAGCCACTGATACTGACTTTTCAAGTTCTGAACTTCCAGGTAATTTATGAAAAGGTATAAATGACTCTGATGACACTGCTTGCTGGTCTGCTACACCAGTCACCTTTGACTCTGTGGTCACTGACCTTGGCATTGTCTGTACGTCAGGTTGCATTTTTTGCTCATATGGCTCAGTAGTGATTTTGAGGTGACTTCTTAGCTGGTCTGGAGAGAAATATGTTGTGTCCAACGCACAAGATTCTGGCTTGTCTTGGTCTTGTACTCCAGACATACTCTCCAAATGCACTGTCTTTAAGCTTGCTGTTTCAAGTGAACCGAGTTGAATTTTTTGCAACTGTTTTTCATTGTGTGGTGGAATTTCATGTTCACACTCTGATTGTTTGGCCTGGGTAATAAGTGGCTGCATGCTTTCATTTTCTTGTTTGGCAAGGGACCATGTGGGAACCAAGTATTCAGAGACTGGTTTTGAATAAGGTGGAACTTCTTGCTGACATGTTTCATCAGCTGAATAAAATGGAACTGAAGTTTCAGACTGCAGTTTTGAAGGTACAGTCAAGTAATCCTGACTTTCTAGAGTTTCTATTTTATCTGTAGAATATGATAAATTTAGTTGTTCAGATTCTAATTGTGTAGCTGTGTGAAAGTAATGTGGAGTCTCTTCTCTCTCAGCTTCAGGTAAAATTTCACATTCAGCCTCTGACTTTGCAGCTACAGGTAAACGTAGATGTTCTGTATTCTCTGCTTCTTTTCTTGCAAAAAAGGACCCTGGTTCAGGCAGGGCAGTTTCTGAGTGTTCTGTTTTATAGTGGGAGTAAGATGTATCTAAATGTTTGGGGGGTGAGCCTCCAGTTACAGCTGAAGACTTTGGACTTCCTTCAGAGCTTGCTTCAGAGACAATGTGTGGATCACCCAATGGTACAGATATTGTTTGTTCAGTAAGAGATGAATATGGTTGAATTTTGTGGCTGTCTGCTTCCTCAGTGGAAAAGGATAAATTTTGTTGTTCAGTTTCCAGCTGAGCACTCCGAGATGAAGGAGCACCAGTGTCTTGCTTCTGTGAATGCCCTGCTCTCAGTGGGGCCATTTTGCACTTTTCTGCTTTGTCAGTAAGACTTAATAAATCTGATTGTTTGAAGGCTGGTTGTGCAGTTCCCTGCTCCTCGGTCCTGATAAAGGTATGCACCACAGAAGGTGTTTCTGGCTGCTCTGTTTCAACATCAGAGGTGTGCAAACTAACACGTGGCTGTTCTGGTTGGACTCTGTCCCTCCAGTTTGTTTCACCAGTAAAATATGGCATCTCTGGATGCTCCAGCTGGGCAGTCTGCCGTTGCTCTGCCTTGCCATAGGAATATGATAAATCTAGTGGCTTTATTACACGATTCTCTGCTTTGCCAAGAGAGTATGACAAATCTGGATGTTTTGAATGTAGTTGTTCTGGTTCCAACTGCTCTGATTTTTCTCTGGAATACAAAACACCAGAAGGCGTGAACTCTGCTTGTGCAGTGTCCTGGTTTTTTGTTTTGCCAGAGGAATAGCAGCCTGGGAACTCTCCTTCCACTGGGGATGCATTTGGTTGCTCTTCCAAGCCATGAGGACTTGAAAACACCGGTTGTTCCAATTTTAATTGTACTATTTCCTCTGGGTGTAATGTATAGCTTCCCCTCTCCTGTTTTGCCTCTAGCTGTGCACTTTGCTTTTCTTCACTAACAGAAGAGGACAAAACTGTGTGCATTACTTCGTCCATGACATTTGCATGTTCAGACTCTGGTAGGGCAGCCCATGATGGCTTTGTTTTGACAAATGAATGCAACAAACTCTGTTCTTTCAGCTCTGGCTGTGTTGTTTTATGAGGTTCTGCTGTGCCAACAGAGAAAGACAAATTTGCATATTCTGAGTTTGCTTGGGAATTTTGCAGTCCTTCTGTTTTCTCCATAGAGCACTGCAGCTCAGGGTGTTCTGCCTGCATTCCTGCATCTTCCCACTCCTCTGCTTTGCTGAGAGATGATGAAAATTCATCTGTCTTTTCTTGCTCTGGTTGAATCTTTTCTTGCTGTACTGTGCCAGTGGAATGAAATAAATCCGAGCACTCCAAATCATCAGCAGCAATTTGAGTTTGCTGTGTTTCACCAATTGAACATGATAAATCCATTATTTCTGCCTCTGGCTGTATGATTTCATGGTGTTCTAATCTGCCAGCAGATAAATCTGAATGGTATGATTTTGCATTTAAAGTTTCTTGTTCTGCCTCACTGAGAGAATGACATAATTCTAAATGTTCCAGTTCTGTTTGTGCTTTCTTGCCTTGCACCTCCTTTTTCAAAGAATGCAAGAAGCCTGGCTTCTCCTCTCCAGCAGTTTGTCCTTGCTCTGTTGTGCCAGGCCAAGATGACAGATCTGGTTTTTCTAACACTGGTTTTGTGGTTCCTTGTGGCTTTGCTTTATCAATGGAATGCAGTGAATCAGGATGCTTTGGCTCTGCTTTTAACATTTCTCTTTGCTCCATTTTTCCACTCTGGGATGGTGCATCTGGAGCTCTCCATTTCTCCTCTGAAGCTTGTGGATGCTCTGTTGTGCTGACAGACTGTTCCTCTTCAGAGCATTCCACAGCTGTGTGCTCCAACCCTCGCTGCCCCACTTCCCTGGCCAGGGGTGCTACGCTTGCATGGCCTGGCTCCAGCTGTGCAGCTGGGAGTTTCTCTATTTTGTCATGACCATACAATGCATCTGGCTCTCCCAGCTGGATTTTTTCCTGCACTTTGTTGAGGGAATGTGCTAGACCAGGGGGTTCAGGTTTCAGCTGTGATGTTTGCAGCCCTCCTACTTTGAAGACAGAGTAAGGCAAATCAGAATGTCCCTGCCCTGGTTCTGCCATTTCTGTCTTCTCTGCTGTATCCACAGAACGTGATGAATGTGAAATTTCCACTTCTGGCTGAACTATTTTTTGTTCCATTTGTCCAAAGGGGTAAGTTTGCTCTGTTTCTTGTACTCTCCGTTGTACCTCTGTGCTGTCCAGAGGAGATAGCACATCAGTATGCTCTGCCTCTGATGGTGTCATTTCATCATCTGGCCCATCAATGGAAAATGATACATTTGGCTGTTCCAAGCCCTCCTGGGCATGTTCTAAAGTGTCCCTTTTATCAGGAGAATGCATTAACTTTTCTTGCTCTAACTCCTGCTTTGTGGCTTTCTGCTGTTTATCTCTGCCAAGAGAAAGCTTTCTGTGTTTTTGATCCAATGGTGCTACTTCTTCCTGGCTTGTTTCACCAGTGGAATGTGACAAATCAGGATGCTTCATTTCCCATGGTGCAATTTCTGGATGTTGTGACTTTATTTGTACAGCTGCTGGAGAAGATCTTTTTCTAGCTACTTTAGGCAATTCTTGATGTTTAGACTCAAACTTTTGAGTTGATTGCTTTTTGCCTTTACCAAAGGAGAATGATGACTCTGAATGTTTTGAATCCAATTGTGAGCATGACTGATTTGGGTATTGAGATTCTACTTCCATTCTTTCATCTTGTGCTGCTTCACCCAAGCTTCCTTGTGAATCCAAATGTTCTGATCTTTGTTGAGTTTCTCCCATGGAGTATGAGAGTTCTGGATGTCCTGACTCCTGCTCCACAATATCACCTTGTTTTGATTCACCACTGTCACATGAAATATCTGGATGTTCCACCATTACTGGTTCAGTTTCTCGTTGCTTCAAATGGAATGGTAAGGTTGGGGTTTTCAGTAATTTTTCTTGCTCATGAGAGGAATATGGCAAATTTGAATATTCTGAAGTAATTTCTATTTCCAGTGGAGCTTCTTTTTCACTGGAAGAAGGCAAAAATGTTTGCTCCAGCTCTGGGTGTACTATTTCTTGTTGCTGTGATTTGTGTTGTATAATTTCCTTGTCTGGTGCTGTACTTACATAAGCTGTTTTTTCTGGATATGCCGGCTCTGTTTGCATTTCTTCTTGCATTTGTTTACTGAACGAATATGGCAAAGATGGATGCACTAACCCTGGTCGAGCTATTTCTTGCTGTGCCAAATTAGTTTGGTCTGTGACCTCCTCTTTACCCAGGCTGTCTGAAATAATGGAATACTCTGTTTCCATTTGCACAGCTTCTTGGTCTGCTTCCTGCTGTTTCACGTCTCTCTGTACTGCATTTTGTTCCGTTCCACCAAAGGACCATGAAACATCTGGCTGGGGCACTTTCAGTGATGGTGTTTCCTGTTGCTGAATACCAGCAGTGGAACAGGAAGGAAAAGACTGCTCCTGCTCCCGCTCCCTTTGTGTCATTTCCCAGGGCTTTTCACTGTCAGTCAATTCTGACCGCAAAGTTCCTGACTCCACTCCTTTTTGCATCACTTCTCCAGTGATAAATGAGGAATCCTTCTTTTCTGAAACTACTTGTACATTTTCATGTTGCTCTGTTTCACTAATGAAACATAATGGCTGTGGACCTTCTAAGTTTCTCTGTACATCTTCTTGTACCATTTCCCCCTGGAAATACAGTGATTCAGTTTGTTCCAGCTTTGGTAGCAATTTTTGATGTTCTGTTTTGCCAGTGGAAGATGTTGTCTCTGGCTGTTTGGCCTTCAGATGTAAAGTTTTATGTTCCTGTTCTTTTCTGGTAGAATGTGGCCAAACTGGATGCTCTGACTCCAGCTGAGTAATTTCTCCTTGCATTGCTATGGCAGAGGAATCCAGCTTACCTCCAGACTGCAAATCCTGCTGTACAGGCTGTGGATGCTCTCCTTTGTCAGTTTCTGACAGTTCTTGCTCCTTTGTTTTATTTATGGGATATGGTAAATCTGAAAATGCTGTTTCCACATACCCAGTTTGTTGTATCTCAGCCCTTCCTGTGGAATCAAATATATCTGGATGTATCAGCTGGAGTTCTGTAGTATTTTCTTTCTCTGCTTCCTCCATCAAATGTGATAAATCTGAATATACCAGTGCAAGTTCTTCTTCTTGTTGTCGTTTTTCCTTTTCAGGGGAATAAGACTGTTCTAGTTCAAAATGCGTGAATGCTTGGTTTTCTGTTTCTTCCCTGGAAAGCAAAACCTGATGCTCCTTTTCCAGCTGTGCACTTTGCATTTCCTTGACTACTTCCTTGGTTAAAGAAGAATATGGATGACCGATCTCTAGCTGTGCACTCTCTGGTTCCACCATTTCTTCTCTGGAATATGATAGATCTGAGTGCTCTGTCTCCAGCTGTGCGCTGTCTGATTCTTCCATTTCTTCCCTGGAAAAAGAGAAGTCTGGATGCTCCATTTCCAGCTGTGCACTCTCTGGTTCTTTTGTTTCTTCCTTGGAAGAAAATTCTGGTTGTTCTGTCTCCACTTGTGATCTCCCTGATTTTTCTGTTTCTTTTGTGGAAAAAAGCAGTTCTGGATAGCCTGCATCTGGTATTGCACTCTCTGATCCGTCTGCTTCTTCCTTGGAATATGAGAAATCTGGAAGTTCTGTCTCTAGCTGTGCACTTCCTGGTTCCTCTATTTCTTCCCTGGAAAAAGAGAAGTCTGGATGCTCCATTTCCAGCTGTGCACTCTCTGGTTCTTTTGTTTCTTCCTTGGAAGAAAATTCTGGTTGCTCCACTTGTGATCTCTCTGATTTTTCTGTTTCTTTTGTGGAAAAAAGCAGTTCTGGATAGCCTGCATCTGGTATTGCACTCTCTGATCCGTCTGCTTCTTCCTTGGAATATGAGAAATCTGGAAGTTCTGTCTCTAGCTGTGCACTTCCTGGTTCCTCTATTTCTTCCCTGGAAAAAGAGAAGTCTGGATGCTCCATTTCCAGCTGTGCACTCTCTGGTTCTTTTGTTTCTTCCTTGGAAGAAAATTCTGGTTGTTCTGTCTCCACTTGTGATCTCTCTGATTTTTCTGTTTCTTTTGTGGAAAAAAGCAGTTCTGGATAGTCTGCATCTGGTATTGCACTCTCTGATCCGTCTGCTTCTTCCTTGGAATATGAGAAATCTGGAAGTTCTGTCTCTAGCTGTGCACTTCCTGGTTCCTCTATTTCTTCCCTGGAGAAAGAGAAGTCTGCATGCTCCATCTCCATCTGTTCACCCTTAAATTCCTCTGTTTCTTCCTTGGGAGAAGAGAAGTCCAGATGCTCTGTCTCCATCTGTGTTTTCTCTGATTCTCCAGTTTCTTCAGAATATGAAAGATCTGGATGTTCCATCTCCATTTGCCCACCTTCTTCTTGTTTGTTTTCTTCAATGGAAAAATCAGAATGATCAAAATCTACTGCTTTATTTATAGCTGAAGTTTTCTGTGTTTCTTCTGCTTCTGTCTTAACAGGATATGAAACGCTGAAATATTTGGAATCTATATTTTCAGGAATTGGTGGCTTTAACTTAATTCCTTGCTTCTCTGTTTCCTGAAGCAAAAAGTCTTGTTCAGACTTCGTTTGGTTCTCCAAATGAACATTTTGACTTTCTGAGGATGGGGTCTTTTGATCCTCTTCTCTTTCAGCTGAATGCATTAGATCTGAAGTCACTGACTCTGACAGTGCTGCTCTGGATGATGGACACTCGGTTTCTTGCTTTTCTGTTTCATTTCCAGAATATGGTAAAAGCACATGTTCAGACTCAGACTGTGCAGCTTCTGATGACGGAGAAATACTATCTTCCTGAATTATTTCAGTTGAAGTGGAATATTTGGATTTAGCTGAGGGAACATCAGGTAAGTAAGACTTCTCCGTTTCCTTCTCAGAATGTTTTGACATAGATTCTGTAGGCAAAATATGGTGAGAACTTGGTCTATCGAATTCACTAACAAAATCTGCTGAAACAGACTGTGGTGCAGAATTGGGCTGAACTTCCTGCTTCTTCATTTCATCCAAACGATCTGATGATGTCAGCACGGATTGGTCTGGCTTCTTATCTGCAATTTCAGTTGAGGGAAGCAGCACTTGTTTCTTGTCAGACTTGAGTGATGTGGAGGTTTTTGACTCTGTTATTGATGGTCTGGCCACGGCTGAATGACTTTGCTGCTTCCTGTCTTCTTCATTCTTCAGTGAATGTCCTGAAACCTGATTTGGAGTCTCCAAAAGAGGTTGTCTCTCTTTTCTTTTTTCATGTTCAAGAGTTGATTCTTTCATTTTATAAGGTTCAATATTTTCAGAGGGAACATCATTTTTCTTAGTAAGCTGTTTTTCAAGAGGTGTTTTTGGTGAAGAAAAGCTTTGATTTGCTTGTTCTATGAGTTGTTGTCTTTGCTTCCTTCTTCTCTCTGAAGGTGTTTCAAGAATTTTACTTCTTGCTCCCTGAAAATGCTTTGGACGCGTTGTGTCTGACAGTGAACCGAACTTCTGCAATCTTTCTTTTACTGATGTTTCAAGGAACGTTTCAGAATCTGCTGAAGTTGAACTACTTCTCCGGATTCTGTTTTTCTCCGATGTTTCAGGGGCTGGCCCAGTCCCTCCAAAAATTGAGTTGAACAGCTGGATTCTAGCTTGTACTGGTCCTCCAAGAATTGGACCGACTTTTCTCAGTCTGCTCTCCCTAAATATTGATCTTATTGGAGCACGTTTTACGGGTTCTTCTGCAATATTCTCTAGATCTTCTTTGTTGTCGATCATTTCCTCATCTGTGTCTTGTGCTTCCACCTGCTCTACATTCAACATAGAGGCTTGTACATCTCCTAGAACAGTTCTTGGTTCTTGCCTCTGCATTCCAGAAGAGTCACGTTTTTTATTGCACTGGCCTCCCTTGGGTCTTGTAGCCACTGGCGCCTTATTTGAAGATTTGCGTGTCCTTTTCCGAACGATCTTGCCTTCATCCATAATAAAGATAACTTTTCCTGGAGGAGAACCTACTGGTGAACTTTCCATACTGTAAAGATCAGAAGCTGTACTAGTTTCTGATGTCCAGGGAGTAGAACATCTGCTCGAGCTGGTTTCCCAGGTTATCCCACTGTCTTCACTTTGGCATGTTACCATAGAAAAGGAAGGGTTAGTCATGATGTACTGCAGCTTGGGTTTCACATCTTCACTTTGGATAAGATCTTTAAAACTACAAACAAAAGAAGAAATAACAAAAGAAAGCTGTAAAGACACACAACAAATTAAATTATTGCAGGAAAAAGCTGAATATCTTCATTAAAACAAAAATGGCTTTCAAAGTTGTAAAAATGCTGCATAGGCATAAATTTTGAAGTACAAGCATAAGAAAAGTCATATTTCATCTCACAACTATATTTTAGATGAATTTGTGTAAAACTGCATGTTGCAAGGTTAGTTCAATGAAGGGGAGGTGTTTAAATGATCTTGACAATGCAGGAAGAACAGTCTTTGATCTGACCTTGTTTTGCCAGTGTGAGATTGAGCTGATTCTGGGGCTACTCTCCAGCATGTGTTTATCTCACAGTATAAATTAAACCTTTCATTAAACACTTCAAAGATGCTGTCAGTGTTTTAATAGCACCCACTCTTGCTTTGCGCAAGTGTGAATGATTATACAATGCTCAAAGCAGTAGAGTCTATCCACTAGTTTATTACTGTCTTCATATATATTTTATCCTCTAAGCACTTAAATACTTAACAAAGTAATTTAGAATACATTCAACAATTAAAATATACTGACACCTCCCCAAATGAAACTGCAATGTTTCATAAAGCTAGTTTTAAACCTTATGATGTGTAATCAATACACTATCATATGCTGCAACCAAATCTCTCAGCTAAAATAGTAAAAAGGCTGGACAAAGGCTTTTCTGAGAACCTTTAGAAAATAAAACTTCAAGTTCTTCAAATTCTTCAAATCAAGAATGTAAAGATTAGCAAAAGCAATTAAAAGACACAATGTGTGGAGGGTTTAGTATTTTTAGGGTTGCAGTATTTGATAAAAAAAAAATAGCACAGAAAAGGTAATCAAAGCTCAGCCTCAGTATTTCCTGAGTAGACAGTAGTTCATTTATAGAAATCACATTTGTAGCTGGTGGAAAGAAAGGAAAGAAAGTATCTGCTGGAGAAGATGTAGCCTTCAGTAGGGCAGAAGCAATGAAGTCTCTGTCACTCCTATGGAAGAATGCACATCTACGGCCACACAACATCCTGCTTCCACTGAACAGAGGGAAGGGTCACTTTTCCACTGATTAGGATAAAGAGCTTCAGCAAAAGTGAAGAAACCTAGCTACTGATCAGGGATCAGAAAAGCAGAGCCCATCTGACTGACTGCCAGAGGCTATGGCTCCACACCACACAGGTGCCAGAGATACCTGCAGGCTGCAGAGGCAGGGGATGCCCCTGAGAAGCAGGTGGCACCACACCAGACAATGCTGAGCACCAGTCAGGAGGCAGAGGTCTTTGAAGGAGAAGAAATCCTGTGGGAAGGCATACCTGCATCATTAAGCAAACTCTCTGGACTGTTTTTTGTAGAGGATGCTCAGTGAAAATGTTCCATACCTAATGGAAACAGCAATGTAATCCTGCTACTGGCAGTGCTACCCTTGCCTTTCCATGAATTTGCTTTCCAGAGCCCAGAACAAGAAGGGCTGCGCTTGGCTGGTCCATGCTCAGGTCTGTGCAGACCGAGGCACAGATCATGATATCCCAAGTGCTAACTGAAGGCTGAAGTCACCCTGTGGGACAACAGCCTGACAGCCTGTGGTGGGACAACACAGTATCAAACTCCAGAGATGCGGCTTAAACCCAGTTGTGGTGATGGGACTGGCCTGGAGATGGTGACCGGCAGGACACCTTGAAGGCCTACAATTCAAAGCATATCTGAGAGTGCAATACTAAATAATTGCATGTTAGCCAATCCCCTCCTGGCCCCCAACAAACCCAGCCCTCAAACAGATTTAAGCCCCAGCATGTACAGCTGCCTCGGTATAGTACTCTCTAGAAAGGCTAGCTCCATAGGTGAAAACTTATACGTTGGAGCAAGAGGTTCGGCAGAACATATCTACACCAATTTTTCTCTTCGTTTTTCCTTTGCCAGTTCCATGGCTTGGCATTGATATGGACATAAAATAAAATTTAAAAAATTAAATTAAATAAAATTAAATTTTAAAAAAGAAAAATCAATAGCAATAGTACTAAGGAAGCTTTCAGTTATTTGAGTCCACAATAACAGATGAACATTTTTCTTTTCTTCTAAATCGTTCTTATATTTTTCTGCACTACTTGGTGCTATTAAATAAACCTTCATACAGAACAGAGCAGCACTCCTATTGAGCTGATATTAATGAATAAGAACGGGTTGCCCTAGCTCCACCTATGCAAAAAGCTTGAATTATATGCCATTATCTCATTTTTATGGTCACAAACTTGTCACAGTTCATATTCCTCTACAGTGTGAGGAGACAGTGCTTTATACTTTTAAGACCAGAATGAGAGACATGGAACTCAAACATTTACTTCCAATGCACTTCCAAATGCTGCCATTTTTTGAACTGTTTACAAACTGCAAGTAGTAGCTGAAAGATCCCTCTCTAGTCAGAGGAAGTGTCTGCCACTGGAAAAAGATGTTTGCAATGTTTTGGCTCATAAATGTAGATATGAAGCCACCGACCTCCAGGGCAAAAGCCAGTGCTTTTTCCCATGTAGACATTTCACATCCATTCCTCTTGGCACTTATATTATCAGCATGTTATTTCACTAGGACATTGAATTAAACCTTTTCTTAATCTTGCAGACACTGACAATCAGTTTTGTGCCTCCTGCCATAACAGTTCAAACCCAGATTTCTTTTCCTGCCTCCTCCTGCTTCTCACAGCCCTCTGCTTCTCACTATGACTTCTGTGTCCACTAGGATTTCAGGTTTCTAGTCAAGCCTGGCAGGCTGGAGAGATGTTCCTTTATGTATCATGTGAGGGAAGTGTTTTCACCTCCCCAGCTGCTGGAGTGGTTGTGTTCACACAGTGAGTGAGGTCTATCCACCTCTGCATACTACTACTATGAGAGATACAGATAGTCAGTCTGTATTTTCCAGAATTTTCCCCAGCCTCTCTTTATCGTCTTCATATCAGATCTTGCCACAGCTGGTATCATAAAAATGTGTAGCTGTTTGCTGCATAATTCCTCACAAGCTGAAAACAATACAGATAAAATGACCAAGATATTAACATATGTCTGTAGTCTGCACTGACAAGATCTCATTTTCTGAAAGCTCTTACTTCAGGCACAGTGCAGGAGTGGTGGAAATTGGTATCGGCCAGCTTGTCTTACCTATTGAAGGAAACACTTTTCTGTGCTTGTGTTTTTATTCTGTACATATCTGTATTTTCTGCCTTTACCACGGTGCCCCTTTCCCTCTGCAGCAATCAGTATGCTCAGCAAAGTCTCTGCCTATTGTTCTGCATTTCCCAAAGCTACAGCTCATCCATCTTCTTCAGGCTAAGAGAATTGGGAGCTACAGAAAGACACTATTTCAAACGCAGCCTTTCACCTGATAAGATACTGCTGACTTCTTTCAGTTAACGACACCTCTTCTGGTAACAGAGTGACTTGTGCATCTGTCAAAATTCAAAGGAACTGTTATCTAAAAATACTAAGACATCTGCTTGCCCAGATAAACCCAAAGCTGAGTTTTACATTGAGTAGCTGGGAGCCAGGACCTGGGCTTGTCTCACACATTTTGTTACATCTCTTCTGAAGGGATACAACCTACAGTAGTACTACTCTGTTTTCCAGACACCAAGTCATGGCATATCCTAGTGGCATTGCCATTTACAGGATCAGATGCTGCTTGAGAAACCACATCACCTCCATTCCCAGAGGTCTGCCATGCTCCTGAATTCTGGATTCTCCTCCATGTTGTAGAGGGACCACAGATACCAAACACTTCAGTCTGGGTGGGACACTTCCTTTACACAGTTACATAATCACTCTGTTAAGAGCCAATGGGGAACTTCGTGAAGTCTGAGAGCTCTACTGCATCACAGCCAGGACTCAGTTTTACCCAAAAGGCTGAAGAGAAACAAAACATGGAGTGCCTAGCTGCAGGAGCAAGTGGGGGCTGGCTGCACCCCTCCCCTCTGCAATGCCCCCACCTCAGCATTCTGCCCCATTCAGCTGCTCTCAGGTACATTTTGCTCAAGCCTCTGCCCTGACATGCTTGAAATGGCCTGCACAGTTCTGCTTCCTACCTCTTTCATCTTCCCTGCTCATGTTGCAGGTGGCAGAAAAACAGCTCTGCCAGCCTCTTCCACCCTGGCCCAAGTCAGGGACTGCATCAATTAGAGGTATCTAAAAATCACACTCACCTTCCCCAGGTCTTTCTCTGCTTGTGTAGGGTATGGTAACTTTTCAGAGGACAAATCCACAGTTCTCCCCACCCCTTCCTTCTCATGATCCATTTGCTATCATTCCAGTCTTTTGCTCTCCTAGATGCTGCAGCATCCCCTACACGGCAGGAAGATGGTTTCTCCACTGTGCTTCCCTCTAGATCCATTTTCATCAATCATTGTAAGAGACTTGCCTCTAAAGCTTACACCTCTGATCTTGTGGAAGGACTGCTTCATAAAACAACCAACCAAACTCGACCACTTCCAGAACTCAAGGACTTTCTCTCCATTTTTCTCCCCATCTACTATAGGCAAACACTAAATGAGCAGATAAAATGAACCCTTACCTATTCCAGCAAACAAGGTGTCTGGAAACTTAAATTGCTGCAGAGCCATTTTTATGTAAACCCTGCACACAGACACATCCAGAGCCCTTCCCATTGTAGAAGGAAATCAGCTGAGAATGGTCTGAAAGACAGAACTGTGTCAGAACAGCTCACCCATCACACATTTGTTAGAGACACAGATATTGCAGTGGGTATGTAAACCAGTTAAACAGTAAACAATTTTACTTTAGTTAGACTTAATTTTCACCATTACCAATACAAAAATTAAAACCTGTTAACTTCGTATTCATGCTTGCCTTAACAAACACGGTATTCAAAATATTTTCCCTGTTTAGGTGATTAATTGGATACATGGAGCTATAGATGGAGCTATAGTAAAATGTCCAAAGGCAAGAAAATATTGTATGGATCCTATACAGATCAGCGGGGTTTTTGTGCTGACAAGGCTATGAAACCGTTATCCCACCTTTTTAATAGGTTCTGATGCTGCATGTTAGTCTCACTACTTGTATAAAAGACTGTGCTACAAAACCAAATTATTTAAACTTTTTATTAATAAGGGTAATAAAGACATGAAACACAGACTCTTCTGCCTTTCACATGCATGCCTTGTAATTTTGGGACAAGTCAAAATTTCTGCTGCAGCTTTTGGGATTTTATTTGTTGCAACTGCTGCAGAGTGTGGAAGTGGTTTGGTCAGAGTTCAGGGGCTGGTGTCTCAGAGGACCACCAGGGCTCTTCTGCTTGTTTCAGAGGCACTTACTGACCTTGGGGCAGTCAGTCATCTTGCTGCATGACTCTCATATAAAATAGGTATGAGGCTATTTAACCTGCTTGAGAAACAGAAATAGGAGCCAATGGGGACTTTCCTGCTGACTCGCACAACCAGGTGCTGTTCAACTGCATTCAAAGGAGGAAAGCAGAAGCAACAGAGAAAACCTGGGGTTGTTAAAAATAAATTGATGGCAGCAGGGTCCAGGACAAGCTGCCTTCAGCCAAGTTTGCATATTAGTTACATCTCCTCTAAGCTATGTTTTCAGAGAACATGCACTCAAAAAAATCTGTTCTGCAATGGGGGCTTGAAAACCTGTTTGTCAACGAATAATTAGCTCACAGCTTGAGTAAGTATGTCCCAGGGGCTCAACCTGTCTGTTCACAACCTGTCAGGAGCTCTGCCCAGGCATTGACCACAGGAGGAGGCCCGAAGCTCAACAACCCTGCTGACATTTGCGACATCTAAGCAATTAAAGAGTCAGTTCTATTTAACTTTTCTAAGCTATTGCTGAGTGCTTGAGGCAGTCGCCAGATTTGTGCTGGACCCAAAATTTTGCATCTCCTTTAACTTAATTAAACTAACCAATTGATTTATGCTGTTACCACTTAGCATAGCTGTTAAAACCTCTCTGGTAGACTCTTGACCTGTTTATTAGTAAGACAGTTAAGGACAGAGAAAAACTCTGCTGTTTTTTATATAACTGTGAGGTAAAGGGAATGTTTGCTGTGATTTGAATAAGTGCTGAGATGCAATGCCCAAGTTTGCATTGCAGAGGTTGCCAGCCAGCAGCAAGACCCAGCTGTCTGGAGCTGCTAACAGGCACCCATGGAAAACTCATCCTCTCAGCACAAGTAGTAAATAACTCTTAGGCTACAAAGATTTCACTCCCTTTTTAGCAATTCCTACTTGTGTTTTACAATTTCAGTTTTATTATTAGCAATTTAATTGCACATTCTATTAAAAATTATCTATCTAAATCATGTTTTAGCTGTCTGCAGCGAGCAGCTCCACTCCATGGACTTCAGCTGGTTTTCTTGCAGGGATACAGCCATGCACAGTGTTTTATTGGCATGCAATATCTCTGCTAGTATAGGACTGAAAAGCCCACTCCTCCCTTGGGAATAAAGGAGCATTACACATCAGGGTGTCCCCTCACTGTGGAAAACCAACTCTTCATTTTCCGTGCAGGAAGGTTTTCCTACAGTTTAGGATACATTTCTCCGTTTGTTTTTGTTCTTGCAGCACTTTGGGTGGGTTAGGCTGCAGAAAGCCCCCACTGTCATCCTTTTTCTCCAGTGACTATCAGCAATGTCAGAAAGCACTTTGAACTGTGATACAGAGAGTGATGGTGAATGCAGATGGCTTCACAGCACAGAGGTATTAGGCAATGCATGACATATTTCTTAAAAGGTAGATTTCTGGAAAAATCTCAAGCTAACAAAATTAACATCTTAGGTTCTTCCTACAGTATCCACTTACAACTGATAAGGTCTACTCAAGACAAGGAAGAACTCTTGACACTTGGTATGTGCTGGGGAACTCTCAGGCCTTGTGGTTTCTTTATGGAACTAACAGCACTGGCACAGCCAGAGTCTGTCTGCATGGATCAGGTTGCAGATGCCTCCACATCCTGCACAGGACCATTGGGCAGGGCACTGGGCCACAGCCTTGCTTGTTACATTCCTAATGGTAAGAGAGCAATAGCAGGATAACCAACTCTTTCTGTGGAAGGGTTATTAAGAAAAAAAATACTAAAAAAATAGAAAAAGATTAAAGATCAAAGGGATAGAGTATTTCCCATTCTACCACAAAAATCAGCCATACAAATCATGACCAGCAATAGCAGGCATGTATAACAAGTTTTTCCTTTTTAAGAAAAGAAGAAACTGAAGAGCGAGGGACAAGTGCAAAGGAATAAAGGGCCGTAAAAAGGAACCAATTTTAATGCACCATTATAATCTTTGAGCATTTTCTCCCTGACAAGCAAATCTACAGAGTATTTAAGATCCATGTGTGACAAAGAGTCAGCCAGAGAGGGAGGAGTGGAAGGAGATGCCACTTGAGCTGGCACATCAGAGGATCTTTAAATAGAAAAGCTTTCAGGGAACTCAGGGTAGGCGCTTACCACACAAAACTTAATTACAGCCATACTCATCTGAAAAAAGTATTACAGCCCTCTACACCCCCATTTTTTTTATCTGCAGCAATTGGGCAAGGGAAGGGGGAAAAGCCAGTAAACCAGCATGGGAGTCTAATCCTGGCATCTCCTGGGGAATGCTGCTTTGGGACGGAGCTGCCAGCTCCCTCTGGAGCTATGAGTCCATGGGGAGACATACCTGTTAGTCAGCTCCTCTGCTTCCTCTGGGTCCACGGCCTCCTCATCCTCTTCTTCTTCCTCCTCCTCCTCCTCCTCTTCTTCCTCTTCCTCATCCCCTATGAAGGACGAGGTCTCGGATGCCCTGTCGCACTCGGCGCCACGGGAGCCCTCCATTCCTTTCCCTGCTCAGGCCCTCGCCGGTGATGTTTACCCCCAACCCTGTCCTCCCCAGGGCTGCCTGAAGCAACTGTCATCCCCAGTAGCACTCACTTCTCCTGACTCAGGGCAGTCTTTAAATAGAAGGCAGCAAAGTTACAGCGCAGAGTCGCTGCTGTTCCTACCCTGGCTCCTAGCACCAGCCCTGTGCCAGGACACGTGGCCCCGTGGCCATCTCTCCAGCTGCTCTCCCCCTTCGCCTGCCGCTGCTGCCACAGAGCCGCTTGTACAGCAGACAGGGCAGTCAGGCAGCAGCAGGGAGGAAGGCGGCCAAGCAGACCTTCCCCCAGTCACCTCCAGCAAAGTTGGGGTGGATGGTACAGATGAAGCAGGAGAGTTTATCTGTGACCCCACAAGAAAGTACATTTCACAAATCCTGCCCTTGAGCACACCCAGAGCGCGTCAAGCTTGAGCTGGAAAGGTCAAATACAATAACTAGTGGATGAGCCTTCAACAAACACATCTCATTATTATTATCGTACTGTAAGAGGTATCAGATGCACTGTGGTATTTAACTATGCAGAAGAAATGTATTTAAACCCTCGAGTTTTCAACGTGTTAAATCACAGGACCTTTAAAACCTCCTATTTGAGTGGACTTGAACCAGTCAAATACCACTTTATAGCTTAAAGCAAAGACAAACTATACTACCATGCAGAGTTTAGGTTAAGCCACATTTACCTTTTATTATTCTGCATTTTACGCAAAATGCAGTGCTTTTCACAGACAAAACAGAAATATTTCTAATCTGTACTAGTCAAAATAATGACTTTATTTAAAAAAAAATTATTAGAGGAGGAAAAGTGCTAAACCCCTGATTCTAAGTAAAGAACTTCCAAGATATCTCAAGTATAAACAACTGTATGCACAGTATAATTCTAATGCCCCCGTCTTTTTTTTTTATTATTTTTTTTATTGTTCTTCAAATAAATAACTGGTTATAAATCAATCAGCAAACTCTCACTTAAGAGTGCTGTAAGTATAGAAACACCCAGCCCTGTACTTCTGACTACAACCTACTTCTGCATGCTAAATTAAAATTCTCCTGACATTTCAAAACAGTATGTATAGGTAAAACCTTTCTGCTCTCTTGACCCACACAGTGACATACACAATTTACAAAGTGATAATGTAACTTTTTTGAAAAGTGTATTTGAAACAGATATTAAACTAAATTAAACTCTACATTTCATCAAGAGCATAGACAGTGTACACATGTTGGGGGTTGAATTGTTCCCTTTTCTTTCTGTGGAATTTTTCCCATTGTTACGCTAAGTATTTGTGGCTACACCTTAGTAGCAATAGTTTTCTCTCACAGGGGATGAGGGATAGTGGGACACCAGAAAAGGAAAGGTGGGACAGGGCCTGGGCTCTCTCTCGCTCTCTCGCTTTGCTCATGGAGTGGAAGGAGAACAGCCCGTGCTCCGATCCGGCATCTTCCCCGCCATCCCAACACCGAGAGCCACGTTCCCTGCCACCGAACACCGATCTGCTCCTCTCCCACTTCATCCTCCTGCCTCCGGGCACTCTGCCGAGCACCACGACCGACACCGTGAGGGGGGAGCGGCTCCTCCATCCCTCTCCCCCCTGGGCGCTGCCGCCATCACCCAGCGCCTTCAGCTGCGCGGGCCCTGCCCTGCCCCCAGCACCGGGAACTGAGCGCAGGGAGAGAGGCCTTGGCCAAAGGGACTGGAACTGAGCTGCACTGCTCTGCTCTGTTGTCAGTTTTTATAGCTGGTGTTGTTTCTGCTGTGTGCCTTGTTAGATATCAGTAAAGAACTGCTATTCCTATCCCCCTATCTCCTGCCTGAAAGCCTCTGATTTGAAACTTTAATAATTAGAAGGGAGGGGGTTGCACTCTGCATCTCAGAAAAGGGGTTCTCGCCTTTCCTTAACAAAATACCTGTCTTTCAAACCGAAACAACACAGCAAAATGTAAAGACTATGAAGTACTCCTCCTTAAATTTCATGTGGAAGGCAAGAGCATTTCAAGTCTCCTAGAAATGCTTATAGATGAAACATACGTACATTGCACAAGTTTTCATTCAGTCTCCAGCACACAAAGGCAAGTACTCTTTCACCCCAAACCCTTCAACTTATTTCAATCTGTATGTCTCTCAAATGAATTTGACCAAAAGCACACATTCTTTCATGCTCTTCAGACAAGCATCATACGCAGTAAAATCAAGGAAATATTTATATCTGAATACACCAGGATTACAGAGAAAAAGGCAAAAAAACCCCAAAAACCACAAAATACAGGACAACCCGTAGCAAGTACAGTACAGTAAATCAAGAGTGACATTCTCTGATGGATGTAAATTTAACATCACATATACTGTGAATCGAGTCCAGTAACACAAGTTCAAGTAAAGCACTAGTTCCAAATAAATGTTTGGGATTCACAAATATAATATATTCACAAATGCTAACTTCAGGTTTTATACAAATCATCTTACATACTTTTCTCACCACTGGCTGTTTTTCCCAAATAACCATGTCACCCTGCAATGTGAGTCTTAAAATTGATTTATATCGATTTCGTTGTGAGGGGTTTTTAAAAAACAACACCTTATACTGTCAACACACCTAAAGGTACTGAGAGTTCAGTTACACATTTATATTTCAGGACAAGTGAGAGCAAGAGCTAGAATAGAAACTTTAAGTTTCACAGTGTATAGCCTATACCAGTTCTGCATTACTGTCAGCAAATGTTAAGTTCTTGCCAATGTTTGGTCCTACTGTGCACCTCTGAGCCTGAAGGACTAAATAGAGTTCTTAAAATCCTAGAGAAGACACTAGTGGCTTCTGACACATGAGATGAGAAAAGACAAGAGAACCTAATGCTTAAAAGGGTAGTCAATAATAATAATTTTTTAAAATAAATAAATAAAAGCACTGAACTAAAGCAGTTTTGTTTCAAGGCAATAACAAATCCCAGAGAAGACAGCATCTCGCAAACACACTGAAACCTTGGTCAGTGGTGAAAAATACCAAGGAGTATTTTTACCAAAGAGCTCTCAGAAAAAACTAGTCCTGCTAGGATGTATGCCAAGAGTAAAAGTTTTTATTTTGAAGCTGAGGAAATGTGAAAACTTTACCCTAACACTAACTGGTATGATAGTCATTGGTGAATTTTTCACTCTGGATACTTGCCCTGAGTAGATGAAAACCCAGGTCATTAAACCTCTTGACAATTTAGACTATACAGAACTGGATCCAAAGTTAAAAGTCCAGCTGCTACCCACTCTCCCCCAGCCATTTATTTTGTGCTATTATATCTGAAGTTTACTGACAAAAGTTGCAGCCTGCTATTTAGGAAACATGCTATCAACGGGCTTGTTAAAAAAAAATTGGGGAAAACAACCATCTAGAATTTCTGTTTATGGACATGGCTTATGAGAAGGACATAAACTTGGGAAGAAAATACAAAAGGATTATTTTCAAAGACACGGACCGTTGTGGTTACAGACTATATCTTGTATTAAAAATACCACTGAATTGGTAGGGCAATTTTCATAGAGTACCTCAGAGATACTACAATTTTTTAAACTAACCTTTTAAAAACAGTTACAAAGGAGTGGTTTCAAACACATTAATTTAAGTATAAGAAATGTTGACACATGAGGTGATGCAATACAAACTCATGAGAAAGTTTTATGCCTTTTATAAAATTTTGTTTCTCACATTCAGCTCACTTAAATATATATTGTTACCAACTTTAAACATTTATGTCACTTCTTATTTATCCTAGGTTGAGAAAGTTTTAAATTTTCTAGACAAAGATATAGCCAACACCCCCTTTCCCAGAATCAACACAGAGCTTATAGAGCATCTTTGAATCCAGTCATCATCCTGTCCTAAAATCTTGTGCTTCAATTTTACATACAGTGAATCAAAGTGAATGTTTCACTGAGACCCAAGTCTACCATCCTATAGAGAAAGGGCAGTGAGGGTGAACATATGCAAGGAGGAAGAACATTTCAGTGGACTGCTAGAGTCATATTAAAACTGAAAGACAGTTTAAACTGCAGAAGAGAAATCAATTGCAGAAAGAAGGCAAAATTCTACATAGAATAGACTGTGACAAAATGTATAGGAAGTAATATCACATCAGACATAGTTTACAGTATTTAGAAGTTCTAAATAAACTAGAACATAAAAGTTTGCACAAGAAGACATAATGCTTGTTATTTTACAGTTATAAGGGTTTTCACAATCTTGTTAAGAGGATGTAATAAATCAAACTTTTGCCTATTCACAGATGTACTGCAGAATAGCCATGATAGATCATGATTAATTCCAACATGGGTCTTACCTCAGGGGGCATTTCCTATTCTACTTAATTAGAGGAAATATTTTAAATATGCAGTACAAAATAACATAAATTGGAAAAATAACCCGTATCTTCCATATATAAACTTTATTTCACTGGACCCCATATAAAATATTAAACTTTAAAAAATGGAAGTACGAATTTAACATCAGTGGTAAATGCAATCTTAATAATTAATTGGTCTTCAATAACAAATACATGAGAGAACAACTTGTGCTATAGGAGGTCTAAGGTTTGCAATTTTTTTGGAAGAGCTATAATTTTCAGTATTAATTAGATTCAATTTACAGTGGCTGAGCAATTCACAAACATTTACACAAAACCAAATGAGAAGCCCAGCTTATTTTAGCATTGATGTGAAGTGTTTTGATTTTGGTCTTTTTCTCCAAAAGAGACATCACTACTACTTCAAATATGTAAAAGGAAGCACTAAAATTTTTCCTGCCTACTCTGTGTGAATGTGAAGCATTTACGTGCATTGAATTGAGATTTTTTACTTCAACTTCTTCATAGTAAAACTGTTGCTTGAAAAGTCCAGTTTAGATTATAGTTCTTGATATTCGGAGTACTACCAATCATAATCTAGCTTCATTTTCATAAACAGTTGCTTGTTATTCCAAGTAAAAGTGAAATAAAACTGGAAAGTGCTAAGTTGAGCAGAAGTGTGCTTACTGCAATCAAGCAGGTGTAAAGCACAGACTCTCTTCATCAAGACGTTGGTAGTGCACAGCGCCTTAAAGACATAGTCAGATTTGCACATGGTTTAACTTTGAGTATCTATCTTTCATGGCTAAATCTGAATTAATGGTCACACAGATCACGCTAGAAACAAGTAAGTATATCCCCATACTTTCCTTAAAATAGATGCATTCTTGTTGTTTGCTGTGAATTTCTTCTAGAAGTCAACAATGCAAGCATTTTCAGAAAGCATATCTTTGAACGAACAGCTGTATTAACAAACACCAATAATAAAATATGCCACTTCCTTATAAACATTTCCTTAACGAAAGTTTACAGAGAAAAACAGGTCATAAAAACCATGGGGTAAGTGCCTCCTGATTTTGACACTGTTCTTTTTTTCAGCAGGATCCATAAAAAAGGGAAAATGAAAGAAGCTAGTCATCTTTTCTGTCTGGCTGCTTTTAAAGGTAATATACAGTTCAGGTCTTTCTTGTCTCGTAATAACCGCCAGGCCTGAGGGAAAAAAAACACAAGGTTTTTAAAAAACACTATATTATTTTTGCCATTAAAACTTAAATACCATTATAAGCAATAAGCATCACACTTCCACAAAATTTTTTCCTCTTCTTGAAAAGAAAGTTTGTGGGTTGAGGTTTTTTGGTTCATTTGTTTTTGGGATTTTTTTGAGGGAAATAAAATCCAAAAAGTACACAAAATGCAACGAACTAATGAGGAAAGTAAAGCCTTTGAAGAAGAGACTGGATTTTTGGAGACAGAGATATTAACAATATTTAAGCATTACACTGGTACTCTAAATGCAAAATAATTGTCTCAAATGCACACATGTCAAAGTTCCTGATAAATGATACTATGCAGTTCCTGATAAATGATATTATGCACATTTCCAGAACTTAGTTGTGTCTCTAAAATAGTTATTTCAACTTTCTTCTATGTTCTAGTGTGAGTTTCATGACATCTTTTATGCCATGAGCCTGCAAAGAACTGCAGTGACACTCCTGTGTTTATACAGAAGTTATTTACACTCCAATGTGCAATGAAAACCACAAGAAGAATAATCCTCACAAGGACAAAACAAATTGCTGAAGCTTCTTAAAAAATAGTGCAGGATATTAAAAAGTACTTGCACTTTTAGAGCAACTGTCATTCTTACAGTATCAGGTAACAAGGACATTTTTTCAGGGCTATATCACTCTAGTATATTGCTTCCAGACTGCTAGGATCAAACATCTGCTTTTACATTTTTCAGAAAATGACAGAGGTTTGAAACAAATTTTGTTAACTGAAAACTCTGAAAAGAAAACTTCACTCTAATTTCACAGTACCACGAGAGCCCAAACCAGTTCATAAACATGACTTTAGCAGATTCACAAAATCAAGTATTTTATGTACGAGTATGTGAATGATTCAGTATTTTGTACACTAACATGTTTAAATAAATGAAAAACCAATAAATAGAATTACAAAGGAAATGTTATCCTTTTCTGAGTAAAGTAATAGCATTTGCTCTATTACAAGATTCTGGCATTGAATTACTTTTTGCTGGAGAAGCCTTCAAGGTACTTAAAGACTTGAATAACTGGAGTAAACACGAAGCTCCAAGGACAGCTTAACAGGGGAGTCTTAACTAGTTGAAGCTGGAAGCTAGTTCTATGCATTAATCTCCAGTAATAACTACATAAAAAACAGAGATCTCAGAAAATTACAATTTGAGATGCAATTCCTACACAATGCCTATGATAAAGGACAAGCATAAAAGAGAGTCAGTAGCAAAAATTTTCAGAAAAAGAATGTTCAACCAAGGCCTAGATATTTTTCTTGTTTCAAAGTGTCCTTTCCTCCCTTGACTGGGACATGAAAGTTCCTGTTTGAACTACTCATGTTCTAAAACTATGAGTGTGGTCTCCCTAAAGAAAAGTACCCATCTAAATAAGTTACCAAAAATCAGAAAATCCCCATTATTTTAATGACGATATTTATTTTAAAAAGGAGTAGTAAGAAGTATAAAATATTATCTATTACCAATCAAATTCATGTAGGAATAAATAATGAATGAAAACAAAGTTGTAATTTTAAAGCTATTAATCACTGCTAGAATTTTACACACACAAAAAAATCTAAGAGAAAGGGTTTTTACTATTTTGAGTACCCACTTCAGTGTAAACCTCAAGTTTAAGAGCAGACATTAATGAATACCCTTAAGAAATTATTTTTCCAGATTTTTTTTTTAAAACACACATTACTATTACTTATAAGACAAAATATAAAACATCAGAAACAGGCAGGTTTAATGAACTAGTATTTTTAAGATAGTATACCTATCCTGAAAAACAAAGTGACCAGAAAAATTAGATGAGATGTCCTTCTTACCTGTGCAAATTCACCTTTGATCATATCAAACTTCTGCTTCTCATGTACAGCTCTAGCAGTATTTGTCCCATCAAAGGGCTCTGCAAGATTAAAAACAAACATGAAAACTGTTAAAAAAAATCTAGAGTTAGGTTGTTTCTGCTAACAAAGTAGGGTCAAGCATGTAAGTGCTTCTCAAAAGTGTTTTAAATAGTCAATTCCTCTTTGGTTCTCAAGCTTTCTTTCTACATAACATTTATCCAAAAAACCCCAAACCAAAGCTAAACCAACCAATAAAACAAAACAACCCCCCACAAGAATAAAAAAACCCAAGACAAAACAAACAAACCAATTAAAAAAAAAAAAAGAAGCCCCAAGCCCTGATTTCTCTGAATGCCCTGAATGGAGAACATCGTCAGGGAGATGACACGAAGCTGAGCAGTGCAGTTGACACCATAGGACAGGATGCCATCCAGAGGCACATAAACAAACCTGTGCGGTGGGCCCAAGAGGAATTCAGGACATTCAACAAGTGGAAGGTGCTGCACCTGGACTGGGGCAATTCCAGAAAAGAGCACAGAGTGGGAGATGATCTCACTGAGAGCAGCCCTGCCCAGAAAGGCTTGGGGGTGCTGTGGCTGAGAGGCTGGACATGACCCAGCCATGGGCACTCCCAGCCCAGAGAGCCAAACGTGTGCTGGGCTGCATCCAGAGCAGTGTGGGCAGCAGGGCAGGGAGGGGATTCTGCCCCTCTGCTCTGCTGAGACCCCACCTGCAGGGCTGCATCCAGCTCTGGGCTCCCAGCACAGGAAGGACATGGCCCTGCTGGAGGGAGTCCAGAGGAGACCAAGGTGATCAGAGGGATGGAGCACCTCTCCTATGAGGACAGACTGAGAGAGCTGGAATTGTTCAATCTGGAGAGAAGGCTCTGGGAGAGATCTCATAGCACCTCCCAGTATGTAAAAGGGGCCTACAAGAGAGCTGGAGAGGGACTTTTCCTAGGAGCATGTAATAATAGGATTAGGTGGAATGGCTTTAAACCAAAAAGAGCAAGCTTAAGACTAGATATTAGGAAGAAATCCTTTACCGTGAAGGTGGTGAGGCACTGGAAGAGGTTGCTTAGAGAAGCTGTGGATGCCCCATCCCTGGAAGTGCTCAAGGTCTGGTCAAGGTCATGGCAGGGGAGTTGGAAAGAGATGATACTTAAAGTCCCTTCCAATCTAAACCATTCTATGATTCAATGAATGCTCTAATGATGTGTAATTCATAATAATCTCAGGTTATTTCATACCTATTCTCCAATATTTGTTCATAAGTTAATAATTTGGGGGTTCCACTTTCTAACTGACTATAAATTTTGTTATGTTCCCTCCCTTTTTTATCCTAACTTAATTAATAGTTTGGAACTTTTAAAATTGCAAGATTAAAAAAGTACTTCTTGCTACTGATAAGGCTGCCAACACTAAAAAATTATGATGGAGGGACTATGCATTACAGGGTGCTACAAAACAGATTTTATAGTCTTTTCTTTCTTAGTAGAGAACTGCTTAAGTAACATTGTATATTTCACACTGATAGAATGTATACAAGTCCTCACAGAGCACAGAACCACAGAAGTATCTGTTAGATCAGGTAGATTTTTTTGTGTAGCTGGTTATGGATTACTTTTATTTCGATAGTGATGTATAGCAAAATAAAGCATTACACAGACACCAGAAGGGCTTGTGCCTTTATGGAGACAGGAATTTCAAATTTGGTACATGCTTCATGGCTTTAGGTTTTTATTTCTGCTAGCTATTAAAATTCACTACGAAATGTTTTCATACAATAAATGTTGTAATTAGCAGTTTTCTAAAAGGATTCTCTTCAAATCACCTAGTTTTCAGTGGGCACTTACAGGCAGATTTTTTTAAATTTTAGAATACATCATACATTTAGTTTGGAACAAAAACTGGCAACCAAATAAAACATGCACAGTCCTCTAATGTCAGTCCCATTATTTGAGAGTGATCCAGTATAGTTAAGAACTCCATGTCCCTTACTATGTGAACAAATACAGTATTTCATTTGTGTATCATAAATGTGATGGCAACTGCTTTTTTGATGCTAGGACCTTTACAATGAACCAAGTTATATCTATATTTTAAAGTAACAAGGGCTGTACAATCTTCTGAAACCATCAGTGGAAAAAAGGCGCTCCAGTCGCAAAAGCTAACTCACATCTTCCCTTTAATCTTCCTGCATATTTACTGATTGTCAAAAGACAAACTGAAGAACAGCAAGATTGCATAATATTGCAATCAGCTACTCTTTACACCACTACATTTTCTAACTATTAAGACAGTAAGAGTTTATTGTAAGTTATTTTGTTCACATAGAGAGATGAGAATATTAAAAGGAAAAAGTAATACAGCTTTAACACGGATGCTTGAGGGAAAGGCTAAAGAGAATAATTTTTTCCAAATAAAAATACAAAATACCACACAACTTCAGAATTGCTGCTGACCAAGCTCTGAGGAATTGTTTTATTAATTATTTTTAGCATGTGGATCTAAAGGACTTGAAACTACAAATATGAATCACGTGCAGCTTAGATGGCTTCTGATTTGACTTCCCTAAATGATTATCAATGTAATTATCTCATAAGAAACTACCACATTTCCAGTTTTTCCTTTTTGAACAGGAGGGTATTTGATATTACTCCATACAGACAAGATTTAAACTGAAACTGGAAGAGTTGCTAACCCTTTAGAGCTTCTGACAAGGATTGTTTAAAATATTATCTAAAAGCAGAGTTCTCTGTATCTGTCTATCGCCATCATGGTAAAAGCCTATCATATTTTAAAGTGTCTGGAAAGAGCATCTCTACTATATTTTTTTCTCTAACAGCTGAAATACATGCAAGAATCAGCTCTAAGTCCCATAACATTTAAAACAGAACACAGTTTTTCTTGAGCTAATCTAAATACTGTACTACATGCAGAACTGTGGAAACTTGCAGGCACAGACTTGTGTAACCTATAAATAAATATATTTCAGATATTTAAAAAATATGCAATAGTACCAAATACTGAAATTATTCTGCAAATAGGAAAATTTGACAAAGATTAGGAAAACAGAATAACAGAAATATATGCCAATGCATTTTTAGCTAACTTTTGAAATCTTCTCAAGTAGACAGAAATTTATCTACACACTTTGTTAACCTAGTCCAGCTTAACAGCTGTTATAAACATGAAATCTACTTTGGGTAAAAGTAGATTTTATTTTTTCCTCCCAAATTAGAAGTAAAAACTTGGTATGTGAGGCTAAACCCACTAAGTCTTGAACCCAGGAAGGAATCACATATGTCACCTATTGCTAATTTTGCCTTTTTTAATAGTTCAAACAATTGGAAAAGTTGTAAGTAATCAAGACCATTAAATGTAGTATCTAGAGTGACTGTTTTGTATGTTGATGTTTATTCTATTTTCCAGCCTGGCAAAAAGATAACCTCATTATTCAACCATTTTGTAATGTCATAAAATACTTGAGAGCTTGAAACACACAGCTCCCTGCAATACAATGGATCAGCATCACGTGACAGCAGCAAACATAGCTGCCCAGCATTCCCACCTCTCACATTCAGAGCAGAGCCTTGGCAATGCCTCACTGCACTATCCTGAATCATTTCAGCTGTGCAGATACTCTAATTCTCACATTTCTCAACTCTAAGACTACAGAGTCCAGTGCAACCATATTTCAATGCGTTGCTCTTCTCCTATAACTTGATTTTTCCCCAAAGGGTCAAATAAAGAATACTAATCCCATCATGTGGTTTTACACTGACATTCATATGACTATGGCCACATTGGTGAGCTCTGGACCACAGAACAGCCATGCTCACCAGCAGGTGAAGTTGACTGAAGGTGATTCTCTGCACAGAGCAGCATAAATGCAGGAAAGTGCACCTCATCAATCTTGAAGAATGTCTGTTCAGCCACAGGACTTCTGCCTTACTCTCCTCCTCTGCCAGCAAAATCTTCTCAGTGTAACAACTTCCCCCATACTGTTTGTCTCCTATTCAAATTATATTCCTATTTCATCCTGAGACTTCAACTCTTTATATCCTTATCCTAAAATAGCTTCCATTAATTTGAAACCAGGACCCAGGCCACCTCTGCCTTTGTGACAACTGTTTCCAGTTACACAGCAACTCTCAGTCCCTTCCTTACTTCTTATTCTTCTAACATCTTGATCCTTCTCCTGGTTTATTATCTTCTCTTTCCTTAGTGCAAGCTTCATCTCTTGCGTATGCCTACCTGCTCATCTTCTCCATATACATTCCCCATGGTAGCTGAAAGGTGTCACAAGCACATGAATCAGATTGCCTGTATAGTGCTCCTACTCAGTTCTGCACTGAAACAGCTGAGACCTGCAACTCCAACAGGTAGCCTGGGTTTACTCTCCAGTTCTGGAAGGTATCATGTAGTCTCTGCACAAAGTCTATGCTCACTAGCCAGCCAAAAATAGCACCCACAAGGGGATCGACATACACATAACCTGGTCACTGCAATGCCAGATTAGTTCTAGAGAAAAGAATATTCTTCAAGAATAATCTGTGCCTGCTGTGTTTTTTCAGAAGTTCAAACTTGGCAAAACTGACAACTATTTTTGCGGAGCAGAAAAACACACACTACTGATATAAAGGCCATTCTTTATCTAAGTATGAACCCTGTTCCAAAAGTAACAGGGCAATAAATGCTCTTGAAGAAAAGGTCAGGAGTACTATTTTTAAACACTTTAGAACCTAAAGCTTCCTTCTCAAATGTTTTTGATGAGACTGTTTACAAATGATTTACATTGGTTAAACTTCTTTCTCTACATAATACACACATACAAAATATTTCTCAAAACACAACTAAGGTAAAGTCTAATTGATAGATTTATGTATTTAATGCCTTAACAGTTAAAAATTATAATGCAGCTTCACATTTTACCTTCTACACAAATAAATTTGTTTCTCCATTCAATACCATCAGGTCTTGCAATAGCCTTGGCCTCACGAACTGAAATCATCTGATGGTTCCAACTAAAAAAAAGGAAAACAATTTGCAAAAAATTTTAACTCTTAGTTCTAAATTCAAAGGATCAGTTTACATTTAAAAAATTGTCAGACTGAAATGCCATAAGCCCGGAAAACACAGTATTTTATAATAATTTACAATATATTTATAATAATGAGGAATTCAGTTTAACATCATGAGTAGGAAACAAGAAAATTTTTCTACTAAAAGAAGTACAAAAAAACACCTTCAAAACAGAGCATCCCAAGTATCCATGAGTAGCATATATTCACAATGGAATTTTTTCAACTAAAAATGTCAAACTAAATTTGCATTGTCACCTACATTTATTTCAAAGTTCAAAATAAATTACAGAATCAAGTGTTTCAGAATTTTCTGTAGGAAGAAAAGGAATATAAGGAATAAGTGCAGGCAAGCCACATACTGCATTCCATAAATAATACTCAATAGTATAAAGATATGTAGAAATAACTTGCTCATAGGCCTTCCTTGTGCAAGGAATTTATTACTAGAAAGTTTCAACACCTTATATATGCTGAATTTCAGATCTGCAAGTACAGCAACTCTCTACCACTTTTTGCTGGCAGCTTTACAACAAAGGGAGGAAATTACCACATTTAAACAAGAACAGCATGCAGATTATAGGGCAGTCTTTATGATGCGTCACCATCTTTATGATGCTTGGCACAACAATATGCCAAACGTAACGAAAGCCAAAAAAAAACCCACTTCCAGTTTTATGTTCTTTTCTACCCAGCCACCTTTCAGCTGCTCTTAACTAGAGAGCAGCTCATCCTGCATGCCATCATATGCCACATCAAACACAGTCAGGGGACTGGGCCCAGCCAGCAGGAGTTTATGAAAGGCAGATCCTGACTGACCAGCCTGATCTTCTTCTGTGACAATGTCGATATGTGCTGTGGATGTAGTCTGCATGGACTTTAGTAAAGCCTTTGATACCACTTCCCACAGCATTATCCTGGAGAAACTGGCAACTGACAGCTTGCACTGTTCCCTGGATAAACTGTCTGGATGGCTGGGCCCAGAGAGTAGTGGTGAGTGGAGTAACATCCAACTGGTGGCCACAGGTGCTGTTCCCCAGCAGAACAGAAATGGGCTCAGAACTGGGACCAGTTCTGTTTGGTATCTTCACTGATGATCTCATGGAGTGCAGCCTCAGTCAGTTTGCAGGTGACTCCAAGCTGGGTGGGTTATTGATCTGCTGGAGGGCAGGAAGGCTCTGCAGAGGGATCAGGGCAGGCTGGATCATGGCTGAGGCCAATGGTGTGAGGTTCAACAAGGCCAGTGCTGGGTCCTGCCCTTGGGTCACAACAACCCCAGGCAGTGCCACAGGCTGGGACAGAGTGGCTGGAAAGGACCTGGGGGTGCTGGTGACAGTGACTAACCATGAGCCAGGGTGTGCCCAGGCGGCCAAGAAGGCCAAGATGCCACGAAAGGCATCCTGACCCGTACCAGCAATAGTGTGGCCAGCAGGAGCAGAGCAGTTGATTGTCTCCCTGTATAGGTCACTGATGAGGCCATACCTTGGATCATGTGTTCAGTTCTTGGCCCGTTATTGTTACAAGAAACACACTGAGGCCCTGAGGTTTGTCCAAAGAAGGCCAATGGAGCTGGGGGAGAGTATAAAAAACATGTCATATGAGGAGCAGCTCATGGAAACGGGGTTTTTTATTCTTGAGAAATGGAAGCTCAAGGAGGACCTCATCCCTTTCTACAACTACAAGAAGTTTGTAGCCAGGTGGAGGATCTATCTCTTCTGCCATGTGTCGAGGAAAAGAAGAAATGGGCTTAAATTGCACTAGGAGAGGTTCAGTTTAGGTAATAGAAAATGATTTTTCACTGAAAGAGTAAACAAGCATTGGAATAAGTTGCCTAGGGAAGTGATGGAATCACCATTTCTGGAAATGTCCAAGAGATATCTGGATGTGGCACCTGGGAATATGTTGTAGGGGTGATTACACTGTTGCTGCATTGGCAGCTGCATTAGATGGCCTTAAAGGTCTCTTCTACATGATTCTGTAAACCAAGGAGCTACCACATCAGTAAAACAGCTAGATCACCAAAACATCACCGTATATCCTGACTAAATGGGTACAAATAAGTTGGGCAATGTACTGCCAGCTGCACCAGTATTATGTACATCCGACAGAGTAGCTGGGCTGGGCACATGAACCACCTGCAGTAAATCTGTAGCTATCAACTGTAAATTTAAATGCTATCTATAATTCATCAGTTAAATCTGAAAGAATTCTGTCCTTCCTAGACCAGAGATCTCCTGTCATAACTCCATTAAGTCAACGATGACAAGACAGCTAAAAATTTGTGACTGTAATTCTACAAATTATCTTGAATACAACTCATAATTAAAGCCTCCTATGGAACTCCCGTTGTTTGAGTAACTGTACTTCCACAGGACACGTACATATATAAATAGGGCATATTTTTTAAAAATGCAGGACATAGCACACAAAGAGATCTAGGATACCTCAGTGGGTATATTTATGTTTCTCTTGATATATTCTTTAGAAAATTAGTAATGATGATGATCTTTTCTAGCATTCAATGTAAACTAAAGCCTCCATTCTAAACTAATCATCTTTCCTTAATTCCCATAGTAGACTACTTTTGTGATAAACAGAGATAATAGCATCAAATACTTTCCTATCATGTGTTTTAATACTCAGCCATCAACACAGGCTTAATTCAGATGAATTGCTCAAAAAAACCCAAACGCGCACACACACACACACACACAACACACACAAAATAGACAAGACAAAACCTCTGTGCTTAGAGCTTCAAACAAGCTTAACTGCAGCCCAAGACCACTGGTTGCAAGCAGAAGCTTACAGTTCGCTTTGTTTGAAAGCTTATTTAAAAATCAGATTCGGGCCAGTCAGGAGTCAAAAAAAAAAAAGAAAGAAATTTAAAAAGTCATGCAAAGAAGTATTTGATCTGCATTTGGTTTAACCAGGCAGTACTGTTCCACTTGAAACAGTGGAACATTCATCTCTTGAATTCTCTTTTCCTATGCTCTACTTGATCCCTCAGCAAAAAATAAATGCATTTATAATACACTGGTTAAGCAAAAACCAATAAAGAATTGGCATTTCTTGCTGTTTAAAAGGCCTTCTATTTCAATTTGAAACTTAAAAGGCTTTTTGAAAACAACTTCTTTATCTGACAGTCTTACAGAGCTGTCTTGATACCAAGATCATACTGAATTAGGAATTAATTATGAATAGAAAATTATTTGTATGTCAATTTTAGCCACTTTGGCTTGCATATAATAACTACATTGTTGCCAGCATAAAGCAGATATTCTCCCTGCACACGTTTTCAATCTGTAAGTTAACAATGCCATTTAAACAACTATTTCAATTATCAGTTATTTCTGTTGTCACTGACTGCATCAGGTATGTGATCTTCATAGCAAAGGCAAGTATTTGAAAGAAGACTAGGTATTTTCAGGCGAGTGTATGACTACAGTACAAACAGAATAAAAAGCTAATCTTTTCCAGAGCATTCTTACAAATCAAAGCCACTTGTATAAACACAATAAGATAGGTACAAATTGCAAACATACTTGACCAATTCCACAGTGAAAAGAACTGCAAGCAACTCTTGCTGAAATTTTGTATTTTGCCATTAAAATGTAAGCAAGCTTTAACCATGTCCACCATATACAAATCAGTGTATGATCTTAAAACAACTACTACTTAACCAGCAATGGTAAATTTAAGGAAAGTAATCACAAAGCAATAAATACAGGGGTCTCACTTTGTAAGGAGACAGCCAAGTGAAAACCTGCTGCCTTCACTCACAGTTACAGAATTGTAATCAGACACCTCCTTTGGAGAGACTGGTAAACATGCTTCCAAATACTTACTTTGGAGAACATCTACAAGTTTTTCTTGATCACATTCACTACTTAATCAGTGGACAATTTTAAATATATAAAGTTAAAATGAAGTCATAACCATAGCCAGTTGTATCATAAGCATTACATCGACTTGAACTCTTATGGCAAGATAATTATACAACATAAAGGCAAAACAAGCTTTGCTATATATGGTGTGCTATTCCAATGCATGCTGCAATTTCCAAACCACATTTTGTTGGAGACAGGGATGAAGTGGTATAAAAATTACTTCTTACTGACACACTGAAAACCCTGGAGTAGGACTGCAGAAAAGGTACTGTATAAATACATGGCAATAACAATTTTTCTGAAACATCTTATAGTCTAAATAAACAAAAGTTTAAAATTATAAGGGAAAATAAACACAGCACAAAGTGCATGACTGCACAGGATGGAAAGCTCCTATTTCTTCCTTTACTACCCTCTTTAAGCTCATCCTGTATCAAGTAAATCACATCAAGTAAAGTAAATCACAGATTTTAAGTGAAATACCTAATGGCCTTTGCTAGAGTGAAGAAGAAGTTTAAAACAAATATCTCCATCTTCTCTTATCTTCCTGACCATTACATGTAAAATAGATCAGTAGTTAAACATTCTAGGCAGGTGGCTTCAGTGATTTATTCTGTTCAAAATTATGATCTTCGCAATTGATCTGATCATTCTTGATTGCACGCCATTCAGCAAAATTACTTCTATGAAAATTGAAGTCACACTCTCTGTAGCAATCTTTTCATCAAACGTGACAGTCCAATAGGGAAAGTTCAGTGGCTCAGTACAGATCATATAAATATAGCCTCATTCAACAGCACAGTTTCTGAAATAGAATCTCAAAATTTTGGCGCATAAATACACTAGTAAATGTTTCACAGGGAAAACAAACAGTGAAAAAACTACATATTACAGCAAAGAAAATATTCAACACACTCTAACACTAGTTCTTCCATGAACGGCAGAACTAAGAGAGCCCTGTGTTGTGCATATTTGCAAGCTGAATGTGAGTCAGCAGTGCCCCGGCAGCCAGGAGAGCCAAGCGTGTCCTGGGGGCATCAGGGGCAGCATCAGCAGCCAAGCAAGGGAGGGGATTGTCCTGCTGTGCTCTGCTCTGAGACAGCCTAACCTCCAGTGCTGAGGACAGGTTTGGGTCCTGCAGTATAAGACATAAAGCTATTGGAGAGTCCAAAGCAAGGCCACAGGGATCATGAAGGGCCTTGAGGGGAAGCTGTATGAGGAGCAGCTGAGGTCACTTAGTTTGTTCAGCCTGGAGAAAATGATACTGGGGAGACCTCACTGTGGTCTGCAACTTCCTCATGAGGGGAAGAGGGGGGTCAGACACTGATCCCTTTTCACTCTCATGACAGGACTTAAGGTAACAACATGAAGCTGAGTCAGGGGAGGTTCAGTTTTGATATTAGAAAAATATTTTTCACCCAGAGGGTGGTTGGGCACTGGAACAGGCTCCCCAGCAAACTGGTCACAGCACCAGCCTGACACAGTTCAAGAAGTGTTTGGACAATGTTCTCAGGCACATGGTGTGAACCTTAGGGATGATCCCGTGCAGGGCCAGGAGCTGGATTTCAACTATCCTGATGGGTCCTTTCCAACAAAACATATTCTATGATTCTGTGATTCTATGAATTTAATTCTTACCCTCATTCTCATTTGTGCTGTTGTTTCCATCAGCAACTTCAAAGCAAAGATAAAAGATCCTGTGGCTAGCATGAGACTACTTTTACTTTCACTGGCTGGCTATCACACACATAAAACCTTTTAAGCACTATGTTTGTATTCCTCCCTATGGTGCACTCATTCGTCTTCTCTAGTCAATGAAACTACATGGAATTTTACAATCAATCCTATTCTTTTCAAACAGGATTTATAGTTGTCAGGGATACACAGATAAACAGTACACTTGACGAAAATTTATTTCCATAGCAGAAAGAGTTAAAAATAATATAGGCTGCTGCATTAAGTGCATCATTTCCTCAAATTACTTCTCAGCTATGCAGTAGCATTTTCAACACGGAAATTCTAATGGCTATTTTTGCTAGTATTTTTTTCCTTTTTTTAAACAGAATATCACAAGTAAAATGTTTAAATACTTAGCAGGTAGTGAACACTAGAAGAACACACCAGGTATTCTTTTTATTCAGATGCTTTCTAAAATATTTTCTTCCCTTGACATTTGGTCTTGACTATATTCACAAGCACCCAAAGCCAGAAAAGTCAAATTAGATATTCTTCATGTAATTAGACAAGATCATCTCTGCTACTTCACACAGGCAAATCAGAAAATTCCTTAGTGGAAAAGACATTTATTTTCACATATGAAAAGATTAACAGCCTGTACAGTCGAGTAGTAATAAATCCAGGTAGTGTTCCACATAAATTAAGAACCTAAGGTTATCCTCCAGCAGTGTCTTCTCATTTGCCTCTTTAGCAAACATCACCTTGTCAGATGAAAAGACAGGTACTCAGGAGAAACATTTAAGACAAAAGACCATTCTCTTATCTGCAGAGATCATTGAAAGAAAATCTCTTACAAGAAAATCTCTCAGTCAGGCTTAAGCATGCAAAAATGCAGCTGGTTCATGCATTACTACAGGCCATAGGGTCTTAGCTTACATATTTCAGATATGACATGCACTCCAGAGATGCTTTAATGATTTTATGGTCTTTCACTTCTTATATTAAAGTAAATGATGAACACTTCCAAAATTATGAGTATCCAATTGTATGTTTTGTTCTCCTTCCAAGAAATGGAGATGATGCACATATATAAGACAGCAATGTGCATGAAATAACTGCATCAGAAGTTATTTAGAAGATCTTTCAGCTGACTGAGATACAACCATTTGATATTTTATATGAGCAAGCATTTTTACACAATTGGCGAACAATTTGGCAAACCAGCTGTAACTTAAGGCCTTCTCAGATGCCTTCACAACTTTAGCTTGTCCTCTTATATAAGGAAGTCCAGATGCCAAAATTAAACTCAGAGTCTAGCAAACTAATAATGGGAGTGAAACAACTGTACATGGGAGACTTCTTCACTAGGTGAGGCCTGTACAGATGTATATTCTGGTCAAAGTAAGAAGCCACGTGGCCAGTTGCCTCCATTGACTCAGTGTGACAAAAGACAAGCACAGCCCTTAAGGTCCAAATAAAACATATCACAATTGGTACCTTACGTGACAGCTAAGAACAGATCTTTCTCACACATGAACAGGCAGTTATAGAATAGCATAACTGTAATTTTTAGAGGACAAAACTCTCTTACTTTTGGCAGCTATTTTTACTAACTCTCTTACTTTTGGCAGGAAAGAACACCCGAAGAAGATACCAGACAATTTACCAGCATTCCTGTTGTCATTTAGACTTTCCACTCATTTCCTCTCTCTCAGTTACCACTCCTGTATTGCTGCTTTTCTTTCTTTCAAGGGTTATAAAGGCCATATTGAGTAGAAGGAATCAAAGTTTCACATCTTCTAAACCACTAAAATGAGCTTATTACTTACTCAAATTCTGTGGCATAATATTTGAAGAAGCCTATTAGCAAATCTCCAAGGCTCGATCCATTTTTTGAGATGTAAGGAGGAATGGTACGTGGAGCTTGATGAACAAGATGCAACTGCATAGCAGGATCAAAACATTCCTGTCAAAATAAAATCAGACTGTATATATATATATAAAAATACACACAGAGACCCTTAACCCAGATGCATGTGTTTTCCACAATAAGAAAGCTGCCTATTGTTTGCTTATTCTAAGTTTAAGGACAACTTACAAGCCAAAGACTACTTCTCTTCTACCCCACTGAATACTAGTTACTCCCCTTGAACAATCTTGCACAGGAGGATACGAGACCATCTCTTGACTTCTGTTTACTGAAGAATTTTAACATGGGAGAACCTTCGAACAAGACTTGTATCTAAAACCCCAAGAGCAAAAACTAAGGCAGCCTGCACTGAGCTGACTGCAGTTCAGCTGAGAAATACATAGGTGAAGTTAAAGCACCGATTGTCAATTTCCCACAGCAGAACTGAAGTACAGAAATGATCCAGAAGGAAGGCCTAACATTGTTCCCAAACACAGTTTAAAAATGCATTTGAAACCCACTGGCTATAAAATGAACCTGCATTCACCACAAAATAAGCATTATGACTGCTACTTCCTCTAACCAAGAACGAAAAAAAAACAAACCAAAAAACCAACCAGCTGTGAAGTCATACAAACACCTGAATACACAGAATGCTGCACTTCAGCTGAAGTATGTTTTCTGTAGGGGAAGAGGGTTAGTACGACGGGGTAAGAAAAAGATCAAGCTTGCTATGAATAGAAGGCACTATTGCCAGGTTAAAAAGGAATATATACAAGGCTAAATACACATGGTTTTAGAATTGCCCTGCTGTTTGCATCCTTTAGGTTCTTCTGATAGACCGGGGTACATAGAAGTAAACATATGTCCTTTCACTACAGGAACAAATTTTATAACTTGCTAATACCTGGTTTTAATGCTGTTCTACAGCAATGTTGCATATTTTACTGAAAATGAGCTCAAGATGAACACAGGACCAACATTCACATAAAGAAATAGAGTTATGTAAACTTAGGAATCTGTTCACTCATTACCATATCTCGTTATCCCTACCCACCAATTAATTTTTTATTTTTAAGAGTAGTATCAGGCACGATTCAAACTTTATAGTACTAGAATAGCACTAGAAGCACTACATAGAGTAGTATTATTTCTGTGTCCACAGCTGGCACTGCTTCCTCTGAGAAAAGTATTCTTAAGTGATAAAACCGGTAGGACTGGAAAATTTGAGTCTCCCATTCTCTTCATGCCAGCTCCAGCAAAACTCCCTGGAACCTTGTACAACATCTTTTGGGGGGAAAAAAGCAATTCTACTAGAGCTAAAAAATTTCAATGGTTCATCTCATATGACATAATGCTATATAAAACATATTAGTTTATTTCACAAAGCTCAGAATTTAACAGCTTATAGTTCATCAGAAGACACCAAAACAATGGAAACACAGACATAAAAAGCAGATATGAAGTGTACAAAGATCTAGAAAGAAAATAGTTGTTCCAAAACCATATAGTAAATACAGGTGTAACCCTAAAGTGAATCAAAAAGGTACTACAGTGAAAGTCACTCCTTGCCCATCCCCACAGAATGCTAAGGAAGAGTCAGAACAATTCAATGTAGAATTAGCAGTATATCAGCTGATGAAGAAACATGTAAGGGAGGAGGGGAAAGGAAGAAGAAAATGGGCCACTGACCTACAAAAATACAAAACAAAAGTGCAATAAAATTACAACAGATGTCTACTAAGACTAATAAGTCTTTGGAGGCAGTAGAAGAGGAGAACAAGATTTATTTTTTTTACACTATGAATATTTGAATGCCTGAGATCTTCTCAACTGCAAGAAAATTCTACCATCACAGGAGGTTGATATCCTCCAACTAAAAAGCAACTAAAAAGTTGGACTTTATTTTATTATTTTTCATAAAAACAAGCTTTTGTTTTACTGGCAGGCAATAAGACATCAGACAAATCAAAGTTTATCTTACCCAGAAAAGCTTTTGCTTTCAAGAAAATACATGTATATTACTGTACACATGCGCTCTAGTAAAAACACAGGTTCCAGTCTATAGCAGCTAACCATTAAAACCCCCACTACCTAGTTTAAGAGACACATATAAGTAATTCTCATTTCCACTTGGTTTAGTGGTTATGTCACTATGAAAATTGCACTTAAAAAGACATTTTGCATTGCAAAATAGAAGGCATAGACTGATATTACTTTTCTGGAAGAAAATAAGATTTATTAATAGTAAGGGTAACTAAGGCAATGTATTCATCACATGTTTGTGATACTCTTAGAAGATTTATTTTATAAGTACTGTCAGTTGCTGATCACCCCACAGAGAGCAAAACCCAGTGTTTCATCTTTCTCAAATATAGAGAATTTGTTATGTAAGAAGTTGCTATTACCTTATGAGAAAGTTCTACATGTAAAGCCTAATTAACTGCTACTTAAAATTGGCAAGATTTAGTGAAGACTTCTGTCAAGATGTACCAATAGTCAATAACTCAATTACCAACAATGTAATTTAAGGTCATTCCTTAACAAAGCAATTACTCAGTGTCCAGTGAACAAGAGGTCGGACCAGCTATGGGATACCCAGACACTTTTTTCTGCTTTGCCACAGACAACCCATGATAATTCCCTAGTTCCAACTCATCTCCATTCACCAAAGATTCACCAAAGATTCAAAACAAAGATAACAGTATTCTCCCTCCTGCTAGAGGGACTTAGGGAATAACTAGGCAAATGAAACAAGGTACACCTTACAGATTCTACACATAGGTGAGGTTGCTAGAAAAATGGAATTACAAGGCACCCTTCAAAGTATGTCTTCTTTTCCTAACTTGCTCTAGAAGGCAAAAGATTCAGCATCTATTAAAACTAGTCCCTATTTTGCTTACTCTGTCTTTGCCTCAAGCTGTCTTAAGAGACAGTAATTAGATTCAGGATCTGACTGAGCAACAAATATAAATGAGCTTTCCACTATTTTAAGATATCCATCCCAGAAAAGGGACTCAAACTACTTTTCCTTTTTTTGCTAGATCTCTAATGTTTACCTTGATTGGGTGATTTCTCAAGAAAAACCAGTATTCAGCAACATGCTTCATCTTCAAGCTACTTAATGCTTTTAATTATACTCATTCCACCTTCTACACTGGAAAGGAACACAAGTCTACATCAAAATAAAATTTATATTGAAGTATCTTGATGTATAGTGAGTTTAATTCTGAATGTACAAGTCTTTGCTCAAAAAAATTTAGTAGTGACATAAGCATTATGTCTTAACGTTGTATATTCACACACATGAAATATCCTTTTCCCCAGTCCGATAGATGAATATTTAACTCATGTTTATACTATTTAAAAGTGAAACTCAGTTTGAAGCAGACTATGTCTTTCCAAGGGCTGACTCCCATGTTAAGGACCCTCCCACCTTCTGCCCCACCCTTTGCAAGACATGACATGAAGCGGAGGCAGCATGAACAAAGATGTGCTCATGCTAGAATCCTTAAAGTTCACCATCCAGAGCACTGATGAAAACGCAATTTCATCTAGACTTCAGCTAAAACACCAGACTTCCTGAACAGTGGAGAGTCAGGCACAAGGTTCCTTCTGAGTGAGAGTGACAGCAATGTTCACCAGCCACACTGTTTTAAGCCTCCACAGGTTCTCTAGAGCTTATTTGTGAAGTCCTGACATGGAAGCATGTACTATATAGACTTCAACACCGATGAACACACTTGGTGGGCTATTGTCATCTACCTTATCTGGCTAGGGGACAAGGGAAGACTCAGAATGCAACCTCACATTTGATGTAGTCTGATACTCCTTCTGAACAAGTGGTTGTAAAACACATCAGCTTGGTGCCAACTGGAAACTCCCCCAATAGAATACAAAAGTGTTCAAATCTGGTAGCTTTCCTGGACTTCTCAACCCTCACATTTGCAGTAGGGATACAATGAGACACAGAATCTGTCTTTTGTTTCCTCAATGTAAGCAAGTCTCTTCTATATGATACAAACAATTTAAGACAAGCAGCTTCCTCCAGATCACAGAACTATTTTCAGGCTGCAGATTTGATTTTGAAAAACTGTGGGAAGGTGTGCAGGATGTTTGTATAGTTTTTGTATGGAGACACAACTCTGACCAGCTACAATCACGAGAAAAAATACGGTTCCTTTTGATACTGAAATTTGCCCGTGTTTTTTAATTATTACTGCAAGCCACAAGACCAAAATTGTTTTGCTGTATTTTTCACTGTAAATTCCTTTGAAATATCAGTATTCAGAAATTTTAATTTTCGTAATTTTAAAATATTTTATTATCTACCTAGTGGAGATAGTAGATCAAAAACATACTTGCAATTTGGTTTTGTAGTAAGCATGTATAAAATATTATTTAAAATTTGTTAGAAATTCTAGAATATTTTGCCCATTCTCCAAATATAAGGTAACAAACAAACAAAGAACAACAAAACCAAATATAATCTATATCAGAACAGGGTAAAAATGCAATTCTTACAGCAGTGCTCACCTGCATGTTACCATTTTCACACAACACAAGATAAAACTTTGCATTTAGACCCATTAGGTTTTTCAGCTTAAGGTACTGTATATGTTGGCCTTAATGACTGAAGGTATTAACATTTGTATGGTGTTCTGACGGCCTCTACACAGTTCAAACAGGACAAATGTGTCCGTATTAAAAATACAAAAGAGTCATAAGCTGCCAGTTCTTTACACTTTTCTCTAAATAACATGCTACACAAGACTTAGAACATTACAGCACATAAGCTTTAAGGAAATGTAATTACCAAATCCAGCAATTCAAAAACCTATCAGATAAAGATAAGTGGACAAGAAATGAAAGATAGCTTCAAAGGCTTTTCAGTACTCCCAGTAAAGAAACTAGAAGGTATAGAGTACCATAAAAAAAGTCACAGGAAAATATAAAGGCTATAAAAATATAGCACAGGTATCCCTAAGCAGATTTACAACACAGAAATAAAACTGCAGTGAATTATTTCTCAATTCTTTCTTCTGCATCTCAATTATCTTAATTACTCAAAATGGCTGACACCACAGTATTTTCTCCCTGATATTCAACACCATTAAATATTTCCATTTCAGCATTATGGGAAATATGGCAAAAGACAGAATGGCTTTCTGATACCAGCTCAGCATAATTATCAGCAACCAATTAAAAGCCCCCCATATGTAGACAGGAACACCAAACTACATTAACTATGAATAAAGAAAAATTTTAAGTGACACATATGAGACAGGTAAGGAGGAAGGAACCAAGGAATTTTTTCAGCAATAGCACTTTTATGCATAGACAAATATTTAGGAGGGCAGTTGTTACGTCTAGATAATTTTTCTTAGATTAAATCTCACTAATAACACTCCAAATTCTGGAGAGACAAAAGCATACTGATTCATTGAGTTCTCCAGAAATGAGTATGGTCTGACTACAATAGCTAAGTTCCAAAAAGGTGTTTTCTTGTTGGACTGAATTAAAAGTCTGTGATGTTCAAGTTTCCTTAGTAAACATGTGTGATAGGCTGACTTAGGAAGAAGAAACTCATAGAGAGAAATTTTCTCTAAGAGAATTTCCTCTGTGGGGGTTGGGACACCTGCAACAGCCAATTAGAGAAAGTTAGTTTGCTCTGTGCACACACATTTTGAGGAAGGTAATCCGGAACTGAGTCTCTTTGTCTTTCCGGCAGCTGAGCAGGTAACATCAACCCGAGCTTCTCCCTCCCCCGTGCCGGGGGGGAGGCTCGGGAGGCCGCTTGGGCCCCGTTTGCCAACGAGGGGGACCCGATGGCCGGGAGGAGAAAAAGTTGTGTGATAAAACCTTCACAGCTTCCTCCTCCACGGGCCTGCGGCTCTGGCGGGCGGGGAGGCCGACTCTTGCTGCTGCCGGCCGGGCCGGGCCTGCCCGGGTGGCCATGGGCAATGTGGGGCTGCAGCCCAGCCCCAGAAAGGCTGACTGACACCTCAGCTGCACCCCCAGCACAGCCTGAGCCTGGCCCAACTCTTGTAGTTGTGTTAAACTTTAACTCTTTAGTACTCAGATAAGATTTGCAAAGCCTCCAGCCTTTCCTTTGAATATGAAAGGGAATAAGAAGATTTCTGAAGTCAGTGACATAAGAGCTAAGTTTTTAAAATGGAAGGAGAATGAGAAGATGCTGAAATGGCTGAAAAATCTTTTTGTAAAATTGTAGGGATGAACTAATGTACTGAATATTCCTATAAACCATGGAAAGAGACATGGGGGGATGGAAATGTTCCATTTAATAGATAATTTGACTAAAGAGCACCTGTGTTGAGAATTTCTGGCCTGAGAAAAGGGGGGATTTTGGTTTTCTGAAGATGAAGCCTGAGCAGAGAGAAAGGAGACAGAGAGAATCTTTGTTGTTGAACATTTCATTCTTAAAATTAATACCCCATGAGACAGACATGGACCACATCTACAGCCTTGGGACAGCTGTAGAGTTGGGAGGAGTGTCACGATTGCAGGATCCCGGGCGGATGCAAATCATGAAAGATAAAACCACAAGAGGACTGTTTTCTTCCTTCTTGTGGAAAAATCCCTACAGCTTCAACAAGAAGAGGCTTCTCTCTCCAGAAGTAAACTGAGAAAGACTAAACTGGGGACTGACCGAAGTATTTGTTATATGTTTGTTTTGTTGTTATGAAGATTGGGAGAAGGAGGGAAGGAGTGATCTGAAAATCTTATTCTGACTTTTTTTTTTCTTTTCCTTTCTCTTTGTTTGTGTAGTTAATAAATTTTCTTTTATACTCTCTCAAGTTTTAGGCCTGCCTTGCTCTTTTGCTCCTGGTTCTGTCTCACAACAGGAAAAGTAAGTTTATTTAAATTGGAAACTCAAAACGGAGACATTAATTTGGTGCATTGGCCAGGAAATCAAAATTAAACCAAGACAACATGTATCACTCACTTTCTGCACATGGAAATAGCAGGCAACTCAACAGCTGTGGGACAGTATGGAATTCTGAAGCACCAGAGCTGGATGAAAAAGCACTACTTAACGTATTAAGAAATAGGAACCAGAAAGTTACAGCTGACACAGGGATATTTCCAGGCCAGCATGAAGAGAATTAGGACGGTGGTTTTCATCACTTTCTTCTAACTGTGTGTCAAATCTTCCCACACAGAACAGAATTTTCATTAAAGAAATTTGTAAAAGCAGCAAATAATCTCTTCCACACTTAGGTATATTATATCCATGACCTGACCTACAGACTGTTAATTCAACTTAATCCATCAGAGATAGTTAAGAATTCAAATATTTAGATAAGCAGGGTCACAAACATATATGAGGTAGTAAATCAATAAAAAACACTTACTGGGTAATTTTTTTGGAGGGATGGAAGGATGGGTTCAGGTAAGGCTATAAAAAAAAAGTTTAAAGTTGCTGTGATTCATGTAATACACAGGAAGCAATATCATAAGCACTATATCAAAGAGTTGCATTGAAATTCTATCTTAAAAACATTTATCAGAACTTTACCTTCATGCATTTCATAAAGTAAGTTATTTGGCAAACATTTCTATTATTACATTTTATACAGTAGTATATATGTATATAGTTAAAGGCATTGAAAAATTCTAGCAATTGGGCTTTTATTTCACACTTTTATTTCTGAAATTCATATTAATTCATGGCTATAAGAAAATCAACTAGATTCCCTAAATGAAAAACTAGAGCTTCACTCACCTTGTTTCCTTACATCTACTACAATTCTATGAAGAAGTCTACAGTTACTGCAAGAGAACACATTTTTCCACTGCCAAGTATTACATATTGAATCTCCAAATGTAATCTATTTGTAAAACACTCAGCACAGTTAGTAGGTATTACTAGCAAAATCCCCATAAAATACATAAATGCAGACTAATAGCGTTAGCTGGTCTGCTAAATGGCAAACGTGTTATGAAGATCATGTTGTCATTAACAATACTAACAAACACAAAGTTATCTAAATATTGGTCACTTTTATGAAAACCATGGATTGGGAGTGCACCTACTGAACTATATAAATCCGAGACAAAAAAAAAAAAAATCACCCAAATTAGCTGTATAGATGGACCAAAATGTTGAAGTATTCACGTCCTACTCAAACAGCTATAAAACTGTCACAGCACTCCTCAAACTAAAGCTTTAGCATCATATCTTCAGCATGGTTTAAGAAATTGGTCTACATAATTCACTAGGGAAAATAATAAATAAATTCAGTACATAAGTCTTGGACTTGGGACGTAGTTCACCCTTCAAGAAGGTCTTACAGGTGAAGAGATGTTACAGAATCCTTTTTCCATAGGGATTAAGAATAAGAACAGCAGAATTCTCAGAACGTGATTGGGGTATCTTCAAAAAGTAGAATATACTATCAGGACTGATAAGAAAATTATTACAGCTGCTTTAGTAACACTTTTATTTTGTTTGTGGGTGTTCATGTTTCTGCAACATCGTGGATACTTTCCAGTTGTCTACCATACTAAATTAAAAGGCAATAAAATCTGAGCAATACAAACAATCAAGGTATTGTATCTAGGTGTGTATGCTTTAGTAAGAGGATGGATGGGAAGGGAAAAATTTCCACTTATCACTAGCATTTGCCCTATGAGTTTCCATTTCTCACTGTTCAAGCTACTTAGATATTTTATCTGGAAGAAAGTTCATGTGCAAGATACCGAGGTATCTACAAAATAAACTCAAGCTATACTAAACTTGGGTCCAAAGACATTCACATTAGTATAAAAATATGGAAATTATTTAAGCAGTATAGAAATATATTTGCCTAGTCAAGGCAGGGACAGTAGTGGAAAAGAAAGGTGTTCTTTTTTTCCCTCCACAGTATCATCAACAAAAACACTATTAGAAGTTCTAGGACACAGACTATTTTCAGGAACATCACATGAATATAGCAGGGAAAAAAACCTAAAAAATCTGCATGAATAAAATATCAGAACCTAAAAATCTGGTGCTTTAGATGCATGTACAGTCTAGAGGGCCACGCCTCAGGTGCTTTTTTCATGCGTTTTTCTCCCCCCCAACAGAAAAGGCAGAGGAAACACAGGCAGAAGGCTCCTCTTTGGTTTGTGGATTGCTGATCTTCCCAAGACAGCTGACTGAGCACAGTTTTTCATGAATAGGATTATTTGAATGCTTTTTTTCCCTTTCCTAGACAGCTGTGGCAGGGTGTCTACAGCTGCCAGAAATGACTAAAGTAAATATCCTTATGTATTTTTGTGAACTAGTACTTGAGTTTATTTTATAGCTACGCAGTGTCCTGTAGCTACAGGTTTTTTTCAAACCTTTTTACAGCTGGTAACTGCCTCCAAAGAACAGGTCCACTTGTTAAAGACAAATGCAACACTAAGGAAATTGAGTAAACTTGCTTTACTTTTAAATATTTCTGCATAGAAGATGATTACTGCTTGTTTCATTTCATTAAAGAGGAAAACTACACAAATATGAACTTAAGACGGACAGTTTCTACATGTATAAAATACTTACTCTGTAAATAGTGCAAAACCATCAACACAAGACTATAGCTGTTTAAAGTACCACGACTGGCATCATTTATCTCATGAAAACTTGCCCACTTCTTAACAACAAGTACTAATGGACGAACTCGATTCTCAACTGCAAGTAAAATAAACACATCTCAAAAAAGTACATTTAACTAGACAGCAATTAATCAACATTTGCTCTTACTTGATCAACACAGTAGTTTTGTATTCTAAGGTTACTTTCTGCAGGCATTTAATAGAATTTACTTAGTTTTTCTACAATTACTCTATAAAAATCAAAACAAAATATTCGCATTTGAAAACAGTCTTTTGAGTAGTAAGATCCACAGACACATTACAAGAGGTACACAAGGATTTGCAAAGCATCATTTTCTACTTCTAAGGTCTCTCCAGTTCATTACACAAATTTTCTCTGAAATAACTTGCTGCCAGGACAGACCCTACGTAATTTTTTTATTTAGGCCATACAAACTTCGAAGGCAGGGAAAACAATTCTTGTGGCTGGAAGACATAGCTGATTCTTAAGTTTACGTCAGGATACATGAGAACAGTAAACCCTGCATGCAACCATAAATTTTAAATTTGCCTTGTCCTCAATAGCTTTTTATGTAGATGACATGTTAGATGCAGTGTCTCTTTAAATTGATATATATGCATTTCATGAGGAAAGACATAAATACAGCCATATTCCAGGTATGGTCTTCTGAATTTCTGGTAAATATAGATAACCTTCTAATTAAGGTATCAATCTATTGTAGGCAGACATCACCCACCACAAACTCCTGGGACTGGTATGCAGAAGCAGATCATCAATTCAGTCAAGTGCCTTAAAGGCTTAAACATTCTGGAGTATCTTTTCTAACCTGACATCATTATACAAAATTTTGTATTCTGCTTATCAGGACACAAGGACAAAAGACATCCTACAACTGCAAAGCTGGGTGCTCTCTGTTATTCTATAAAACTGTCAAGTGTGATTTTCTCACAACATATTCAGAGTTGTTCAGCATACATGTCCATCTAAGTGGTACTCTTCTCAGAATGAATGTCCTACTAGATCTGGAAGACCTTTTGGAAACAACTAAACTCCTTATCACTGATCACCTTATTCCTGACATTGTTCACCAGTGGTTGAACTGAAAAATAGAACTAAGTACACTAATTGTGAGATGCCAAAAAAGTACTGTACAGACACCACATGAAGATGCATTAATTGGAATAGAATTTTTTCATGAGAGAAAAATGCAAATATTTCCAGTTTCAAGCATAGCTATTTTGTGTCACAGTAGAAAAGACCTTTTTTTAGTTGACCTCATTTTGAGATATTAAATTCTGCCTGCTGGTCCCTTTAATTAGTGTATAACGAAGTTAGTGTGCAATACGGCCAGTAAACTTTGTCTGATACTTCGATTCAAGCTACCCCTCAAGAAAATGCTCACTAATGTTATTTGCACAAAGCTATAAAGTCCAGCTTTCACTAACTGAAAAACAGCTAGCAAAAATTGCTGATTAATCACAGACATGCTCCCTTCAACAAACTGCTGGTAATGTAACAGCATAGACTTCATCTTCTAACTCTGCCTAATCTACCTACATTTATTGTGGACATTTTGTGTTTCCTTGCCTCATCATCCTCGATGTTTTCTAGAGCACTTATGCACCAACGCACAAGAGCATCCAGAGATATTTTTTGAGTTTTAGCTTTTTTATCATGTTCACTAAGATAGTTAGTCCCTTGTTAGCCTGAGCATCTGATTTATTCCAATGGAAAACAGACAATACATCTTCCACATTAGAGGTAATTCAAGATTTTTTTTCCCCCATGCAGGTTGAAGCCCTTCAACTACACATTTAAGTGAGCAGGAGAATACATGTAAGACTATCCACCTTTGCTCATATGACTTATAAAAGTATGGAGAGACACAGTCTGATAAAAGCTTCAATTTAGTTTTGTGTGCCTTATGTCACAAAGCAAGAGTTTTCTTCTCCAAGGAAGACAAGACGGACAAGATGTATGATACAGTTTGACTATTTAGCAAGGCCCAGAACATTGAGAAGGCAATATTTTCAATCACAAGTCTCCCTTCACTACTAATTCACTCCTTGACCTCAAGGAAACATTATTTAACCTTCACCAGGAAACCTGAAGTTAATTTTAGTGGCCTTATAAAAGTGAATGCTACAGCAGAACAGAAGAAAACATGGGACACTAGAACTGCTTCCACTGCTCTTTTCACACCTGTATTTGTCTGCCCTACAGTGATTTTTCTGAGAAGAATAAAGAATCTGTGACAGAAACTACAAATAAATGTATCAACATTAGACTTTGTGAAGTGACTACTTATCCGCAGTCATAAGTGACATTACTGCTTCCTAATATTTTTATATTTGGAAGCAAATTCTTTTGCAGTCATTCACCTTCCTGAATGTATGAAGAAATCACACTTAACCAACTGATCCAGGACAAGCTGTAGACTCTCCTATTAACATGAATATGGAAGATAAACTACTCTAACTGAAATATTAGTAAAAATTAACTAATGAAGGTAGCTTCTATTGGTAACAGCCGACCCTAAATAGAAAGAAATTCCTTTATGCAAAAACTGAAGGAGGTAGTAAAGAAACAAATGCCCTAGAAGAAAAAAGCTGAGGAACACTCCTCTATGTACTTATCTGCAAAAATGGCATTGCAATGCTAAGAGAGAAACCCTTAGTTTACCACTAAAAGTGCTGTTGTTATTACTTTCCTTTCACAAGGTTGTTTCACAATCTGTCCCTAGAATGCAAACTCTTGAGCAGAAACAAACCAATTTTGATTTGGGATTAGTATAAATAATGAAGCAGTATTTTGGATTTTCCAAGGAAAGACTGCAACAGCATACAGACATAACTGGCTATTAGCCATGCATACTGTCACTGGCTGAAAGGAAATAAAAGAAGCTGGAGACTATACCATTTGATAACCATTACTAACATGATCTTATCATCTGCAGAACACCTGAAGCAGCCCTTGTAGTAGGTACATGGACCTTAATATGAAGAATCTTTGTTATCATCCGAATAATATTCAATTAAAAACATACCCAGCTGTTTTCTCCATGCATTTAGAATGAGCAACAAGAACTTATCTTAAAGCTACTTAATGTACCTAAATAGGTAATTATCTATATATAGTAATCTATTACATTTTCATAGTATATCAATACCAAAATACAAACTCTAAAAGCAAAGTTTAAAGAAATAAGAAAATTTTAAAATAAAAACTTACTGAATGCATAGGTTCTCAGAAGGAATGTATTTCTTATACCTATCACATTGTTTACATTCAAGTCGAAATCCACATTGCTATTAGGGAGGAAAAAAAAATCAAGCATCATGGTATTAAATTTCTGAATGCTTATTACTTACTTTATGACAGATATAGAGAAATGTAAGTTAAATATAAAGCCCTAGAAACTTTCTTCAGAGTTTTAAATGCTGAGATTCCTATAGTATTGTTTATAGCACCTGAGCCACTTATAGACTTAAACTCCTTTGTTATAAAACTGTTATTGTTGTTTTACATGAAGAATACATGTAGATACAAATTTAGACTTAAAGATAACTTAAGATACCTGTTAAAATTTTTACCAAATCTTTCTCCCAACTACACTTGCACTACATGATTTACTACAGATAACTTTTGATGCCAGGAAGGATTTTCTGAGGTATTAGTTTATGAAATTATGCTAATGAACTCAGAAAGAGAACTGGAAGAGGTGAGAATGTAAGAGTCATTTTTGCAATGACAGTAAGAGAGAATCAGTACTTTGGAATAAAAACCAAATCTGAGTAAACACTGCATGTTTTGTAATAAAATAGTTTAGATACTTTTCATTCTGCTAGGATTAAATAAGGCAAACAAGCACTAACTGCTTTATTTACAACACAACCTGCCCCCAAGTTTGAATTTCCTACTGCACATAGAGCCTAATTAATCAAAAAACTCAAGAAATTATATTGCATTCATGGTCAATAAGCCATATTAACATTAACTTGCAACAAGAAGAGTTTGTTACTAGACAAAGAAATAGCTATCTGTGATATACAGGTATTGTCATTTTACATGCACAAGTTTCATTCACATAGTATTTGTTAACCGAATACTTCTTTGGATTTTCTTGACTGTATAAGGGGAACATGGACCTGAAATTCATTAAATTTGATAAAAGATAATAATTTGAGGCCTACAATAGATGTTTTGTGTATTTTGAACATTTTACATTTATTACATTTTTTATACACTTTTTACATCAAAACATTTTTTGCATCAGAACTACTGCATAATTTTAAACTTGAGCTAGTATCAAGCATATCCTTTTGTATGTTTTAAGAATATAGTACATAACAGTACAGGAAATAAACAAGCTTCATCTACCATTTCACAGTTGTAAATATAAGCATGAACTCCCATAAGAATATTAACTGTATGTGCAATTATAATAAAAAAATTCAGATTGCATGTGTAATTCCAATTAATCCAAATTGTCAAGAAGACTATTTACCAGATGCTGATTGAAATAAGTTCTATTGCATGTTTACTATGCATGTTCAATAGCTGCTGCAGTGGTGGCACGTGAAAAAGATTTTGCACTGCTTGGACTCAAGTTCTACTAAAACGCACTAAAGGAGAGGAAAAGAGTCAACTGCACATCAATTGTAGCAGAAGTGGAAGCTTTTGTATCTAGTGTAGTATAAAGATCTTGATAACTGATTAAAGTCTTGCTGGGAAGCAGAACCAGCCTTAGAATAACTTCCTGGGAAAGACTACCAAAAAAAAAGGATGGTAAGTCTTTAAATGCAGTGGATCTTCTCTTACTTTTACAGCACTATAAACCCCCAAGTTTAAAGGTTATAAAAGAGAACAAATACAAACTGAATGCTTTTTCATTCACTGAATCAAAGTAAGGTTAAACAGCATTTTCAGTTATATATGAAATATATATATATATATTTCAGTTATTGGTAACATACTAGAATGTGCATCTCCAGATACAGGGATAACACGCATTGAATTCAACCACCTTCTCCCAGCAGCTGGGCATCAAAAAACTAGCTTTCACAGGAAGTTTGTAAAGGTGAGTTTCCAATTTTGGCAAAGATGGGCTTAGTGCCCAGGATACAGGATATCTAATCCATTTTTCAAGACCTCTGTGAAAAAATGCATGAGTATCCATTTTTTGTACATCTGAGCCTACAAAGGATAATAGGCCAGTAAGAGACTGGAAAGAGACAAATGCTTAAATAAAAAGACAAAACATGGATAGAGGTGACAGGTTACCTAACAGAACGATAACTGTAAAGACAGAAAACAAAATAAAAACGAACTATAATAAAAAAAAATCCCAACCCAAAATGATGACATTCCCTGCCACTCCTCTGTTCCACAAAAGCAATACAGAAAACCAGATGGTGAACAATACTGGATTTTACTCTGCACAAATATAATATGCTGTTTCTACTCTCAGAAGATCATACTTGGATTTACTGGAAAATAAGGAGTTCTTTAAATCCTATCTGTAAGGTATATAATTCTCATGACTTATTTTTTGAAGGTGACTGTACTATGGACTAAAAGTGCTTACAAAAAGACTTCAATCTTCTAACACGATCACGTCCATCCAGTTCCATATTAAAGGTTTCTTTTTCAAGTTTATTTTCTCATTTCAAATTGAAAAAAAAAGTTCTTGCTTTAATCCCACAACTCATTCAATATTGGCACCAGGAATTTATCATTTCATTTATATAAGAAAAGGTGAGCATTTCTATGTGTAGCTAATCCAAATAACCCAAATTTTAGCTTGACCACTACCATACTTTCAGGAAGAATGGAAGAAGTAACCTTCTGTACTGTTAGAAGAGGGAAAAAATTGAAAAAATTGAAATTGAAAATCATTCAAATTTTTAAAAGAAGGTAGGCAATTATACTCAAGTAAATATGGGATTGGGTGTAAATTAAGAAAAAAGTATACCCCAACAAATGTATAGTCTCAGATGAAGCAAAATGTTAAACTGATGATATAGATTAGGTCAAATTGTAAACATGACAGATTTAGTTTTATCAGGGCAGGAACTTAACCATTATAAAGTTATATCACAATAAAACCAGGTTGTGATATGCTTTCATAGGGAGAGGCCAGAAAAGTATGCTTATTTGTTATTAAAAGACAGAGACAGGGTTGCAAAATTTTAGGACCATACAGACTGATTAGGACAGCTACATTAAAGTTGTTCAAAATCCAATTTACAAAGAAGGATGAAACTATGTTACTATATGAAACTGATACATATCAGTGTTACAAAACTAAACCAATGAACACAGGAAGATGTGAACATTACTCAGACTGCCAACATATTTCAGTGTTTGCACGACTTTTTCCTCTGTCAGATACTTTTATCACACACAATAAGAAATGCATCATTATCTGCCCTAGTATGTCCCTCTAAATTATTCTCATAATGAATATACAAAGAATACAACAAAATATCACCACAAACTAGTTTGTTTCAGAGTTGTTTGTAGAGCTCAACAGCTGTGCCTGCACAGCAAGGAAAATTATATTTCACAACAGATTTCTTCCTAGCACTGTTTTTCTGTCAAAAAACGGTGGGACTACTCCTAAGGGCAGTACACATACAGAAAACTTTCCCATGCCAAAGTTGAAAAGATTAGGCTGAACAGAATACTTGCCTGACTTTATCCCTGAATTTCACTATTGGCACTTTTGCTCTTATTAGCTGAGGTCGCTCAATGTAGCTTGCTGAAAGGGAGAAAAATATGCAATTAAGTTTCATGTAAGACGCAGATCTTAATAAAAGATCATGTAATAGAATCTTATAGACTAATTTATAGTAAATTGTAGCTTATTAAAGTTAGCAGGGTTGTGCTAAACTAATTAACCTTTATCAACCATAAGAAAAAAACAACCTAGGAAAGCAGGCGAAACACTCCCCACACTAAACGTTAGAGAAGAAGTAAGTAGAACATAGAGTAGACTTTTCTGAGGGAAATATATATTCCAGAAATTTGAACATAAGGAATGCAGTACTACAATGCTTTCATGGAACAGTACTTGTAATACAAATCCTGAATAGTTATAATTAAGGTACAAAAATAAAGGAGCTAGAAGATATCCAATTAGGATGGTCTAATGATAAGCTTAAAACTTGTTTTGAAAACTGTTCATCTAAATGATAAAGTACATCCCAGGAAATGCTACTGAAAACAGGACAACGTTTTCTATCAAAGATGGGATAAGCCTTATCTGCCTTTGCTTTAATAGTGATAGGACATGCAATAAATCCACATTGATGATGATTATCAGACGATTACCTACACAGAATAGACATACAAGCTCAATGTCAGACCATCCAAACTCACATATACGAATCTCAGCCACTCACATAGGGCCACCAAATGCAGTCTCCACAATCAGCTCCCCAAAACTGTTGCATATTGTTGTGATTTCCCTAGACTTCACGACAATTCAGCCTATATTCAGTAGTTTCCCATAATCCTGAAAATCCCAATAAAGTAATGGAAAATAAAGAAAAGTAAAGCCTGTAGGCTACATGATATGAATTTGGGCAAAAGGTGATTTTAGTAATTACTTCTGTTGCCCAATCTAGAACCACTTGAATTTCCCCATATCCAACATCATATATTTTCCCATTGTTTCTATAAATTAACCTCAGATTTGCATAAATAAGCATGCACAGTGCAAGTAGTACAGACTAAAAATAACCTTGAATAAAATCTGATTTTTTTCTTTCCCTCCAGAAAAAGCAAGAAGGCACTTCTATCAGCTGAATAGCTACCTTGATTAAACAGCATCATCTCCATTACTTTTGGATGACAAATTCAGATTTAGTGGAACAGTGCTGTGCAATACTCAATTAAAACAAACATTTTTTTTGAGACTTTCTGAAACTGTTTTGTGGATATGCATGTTCAGACAGATTTGACCTGGCAATCTTTTATCTGGATTTTAATACATTGCACAAGTCTAAGCAACACACAGACCAGCACTCAGAATAAAAGATAATCTTACCAATTCACTGATGTTAATGGGAGAATCTTAATTGAACAACTTCAATTCATGTTCACTGTCTGCTAAACCAACAAAAGCATCCGTCCTTCTAGTTGCACCTTCAGACACATCCAGGTATCTCTCCTCCAGCATCCCACAACATTTTAGAAGTGAAAGTCTAAAGCATGCAGAGCTCTCTGCCTCCTCTCCGTTCACTACCAAATTTAAGATAAAGACTCCCAATGCATAACACATGGTAGGCAGCAGTAGATGTCTATCTGTATGCCATAGCAATTCAACTTTCTTCACTATGACCCTTCCCAATGATCTTCTGAAGTTAACTGAACTCAGTCATGACAATCCACTTCCAAACACATCCTTTTTTGCAAATGCCTCTCTACACTTGATGGACACTTGTGTCAAATTAGTTGGCTAAGAAAAAAAATACAGCTCAAAACATAATCCCACTCTTGTTCACAAGGCAGTAAAAAAACAAGGAGGAAGATGGAAGAAATTAGAGGAAGTCAGAAGGCAGTAATTTCCTGCTGGTATCATCTTTCTTGGCCCAGACCAATGATGCTCTTAGCAGAATCTCTATTGTACCTTATGTATACATACAGGGGAAGAAACAGTCACAAATACAGGATGAGGAATTCTGAAATGCATACAGGTTGAATAAGTGCCTTAATAAACCGATTATGTGACATTAAAATTATGAGTAGAGAGGCTACACCAAGATTCGTGAAAAGAAATCTACCTATACAGTTGCTCCACAGTTTTGGGCATTTCTATGAAAAAGTCATGAACATCCTTTTAGCTTAGCAAAAAAGAATATAATAAGGTATTTTTCAAAGGAATCCTGCACAGATGAATATGAAGTGAGGAATCACTCTGACATTTACTTTCAGTGGTTTAGATATAACCTCTTGAGTTATCATTGCAAATTAAAGCCTCACGTTTCTAAAGACATTGACTTCAGCACACAGTTCTGGGAAAGTCAGCCAAATTTGTAAAAAAATACATTTCCAGGTATCTGAGCAAATAAACCAAGACAGAATACGTGATCAGTTAGTCTTTGATATGGATTATATATTTGCTATCTCTACGTCTCTCTTCTCTAGGAGAAACACAATACATAACTTTAAGATTAACACACCCCACAAAAACAATGAAGAAAATATCGGAAGCTTTTTCCCACTTTTCTCTGTGATTAGACTATTCAAAGGCAGAACACATTTTCATTTCCGCTGGTATTCTGGATGCAGAATGACAACACAGAAAAGCCCCTGCTATAAGACTTAGAATCTGATGGACTAAAACTCCTTGCTCACACTTGTTACCTTTTACAAACCTGCCACTGAAATAAGCTAGAGCTTATACAAATTTTGAATCCACTTCCCAAACCTCCTAATCTAATAACCACATTCAACTCTATATGAAAGATAAAAGAGATGGCACTTAAAGTTCTGAAGACAAAACCAACTGTCAAAGGGACTGATCTAATTTGCACTTGGAATGCTTCTTCACTTATCCATCACAGAATTAAGACAAAATAAGGACAGAATCACACTCACTCTTACTGTCTTTATACTGCAATGCACAGGAACACTGCAGAGTGCAAGAATAAAGTAGGAGATGTAGTGAGAGGCACAGATAGAACTACTACTGAGCAACAACTAAAACTTCAGGGTGTGACCAACATTATTCTCGTATTAAATCCAAACCACATCACTGTACCAGGTACTAAGTAGAAAATTAACTATGTCACCTGAAACCAGGACACGTCTTGTTCCAGAAGTACTAAACCTTGGCATACTTGAGCTACAGCTTGTAAATTAGCTAAATCTGAGTGGAAAGACCCATGTACCAAAGCCTTTTGGTTTTGAACATTTATTCAACCAACTTTTGTCTGTTAGTTCTATCCACAAAACATCCATACATAGACAGAGGACAGATTGATAAGTATAAGAGGTCTACATACCACAACTAAGAGCACCTGATAGGAGTGGTAATCTCAGCAGTGCTTTCTCCTGCCTTACCTTCCATAGAATATTTTGATTAAATCAAGCTGACCAAATGCACTTGCAAGGTATCAGAGAATTGAAAGCAGTAAAAACGGTTAAAGGCACAAATACCTTTGGGGATCACTTCCACATGACCATTATAACTTTCTGATACTGGTAAACAAACTTGATTGTGTCCAACACTTTATCACAGAACAAGAGCTCTTGAAAAAGATTGCTCATTTAGAAGCTTCTTGATCCCTGGAAACACACCTATTTTATCACTGTGCTATCAGAAAGCACTGGAGAGAGCAGTGCCACAGACAAACCCAGATTAATTTTCAGATTTGTGCAAAGGTAAATAATCAGTAGTAATAAGCATTAAATATCAGATGCCTATTCAGCAACAGATGTATCACGTATTTCTTCCACATGAGCTATTAAAATCTGTGCATGCATGCATGCCAATGAAGAAGTTTTGAAGTCTGCCTTTAAATTTATGGTATGTTTCTTCTAGCACTGCAGGACTGTTCAGAACATCACTGTAAGGAGTAGCATCAAAGAATCTATCACAAGTCTGGGAAGCAGGGTGATCATGTCATTGATATCAACAAATGTCAGGGTATTTTATAATTCAAACGATGATACAAAAGCACCTGTGAAGTAGAAGGCTTTCATATTTAAGTCAAGAACTGCCCATGTGAATTCTTAATCTGAAGGGAGTCTAAACAATAAGCTATAGAAACTATGAATTGACATGTAACATCTGTATGTGGTGATTTGTCAATGTTTATTACTTTCTTCATTAGGCACTTAAGTTAATTATATCTCAAAAGAAAAAAATCAATTCTACACTGTCTACTGTGAGTGACATCTTATTTTACAAATTCTTAAGTGTATTTTTCCCAGAAAGACACTGCAATCTAAGATATTAACAAGAGTTCACTAATAGAAGTTTCCCAAACAGAAATCTACTCCCTTCTCATTGTGTTCCACAACTCAAAAGTCATCTGAGATAGAACTCATGATTGAAGTCCACTAGTTTCCAAAATAAACTGTTGTTTTTCTTATTACCATTTTCTAATTACGATTCATCAGCATTAGGTAACATTACTAAATATATCTTTGAAGCTTTTCTTCAAAGAGTACTGTGATTAGAATCTAGAAAAGACACAATTACATACATTAGTTGCAATTGAGCATCAACACTTCTTCCAGAACTGCCAATATTCTTACCACCTCACTCTAGACGGTAACTTACAAAGTTTAGTACTGAAGAGTTTTTGGACTAAGCTGAGTATACGCCTTGCTTCAGTCTTCTGATTCACCTGAAATATGGTATTAAAATTCATGAAAAAAGTTGTTATCTCTCATTTAAATGTTCAAAGTAAGCATGCTTTGCTTTTAAAATGAAATTACTTCTCAGAATAATACATGAACATGAACACCAACATGTTCTATGGCCTATATATAGGTTTATGACAGTAAATGCCAGACAGAAGAATCCATACTCAATATGCAATATTACTGGGCTCATAGTTTGTAGCTATTATGAGTGCAAAACTATGTTATTAAATCAAAGAGATTTGAGCATTTGTTTAATCATTTCAGGATCCGGTATTTTAACAGCATGCACATAAAACCAGACTTGGTTTTAACTAGGTATGTTTTAAATTACTTACTGGTTCTTCTTTAACCACCAGGCACAAATCACCATCACTTGTACGAGTGCCAAATCCATTCAGTGAGGATCCAACCAAAAAAAGCCTGCTCACTGTAATAGAAGTGTAACAAAAAGTAAACATGATGTGACATACCACAGTTTGAGAGGAAGGAAGAATCACAAACTTGAAGAACATGCAAACTGATATTAAGTAATCAAATTCAAAACATACGTGGAAAAATTAGCTGAATTTCTCTCTGGAGTTGTGCTCTGCAAAGTTCTTTTCTGTCCAAATCTGAAGCCTGTTGTCGACATGTTTGAAACAATTCCAAAACCTGTTGACTTAACTGGACACACAGATACAAAAAGTAAAGGCACAGCAAAGCGAACATTCTTTCCTGTCACAGATGCAATTACATGAAACACAGAAGGTTGAGATATTAAATGCAAAACACTGCACCATTTCACATGATCTACTCTGGTGTCTAGAGTTTTACTGCACTTAAATTAACAATGAATAGTTCCCAAAAGAAATTTCTGTTAAGTTTTTAAATTTATATTTGTTCCATTTCTTATAAAATCTCAAACCAGAGAAAATAATTTTTGCATCATCAGTATATGTAGTGAATGACCAGAGACATCTTCTGCTGACTTTAATGTCAACAGTTTGCCTACCAGGAATAGGGAGAAAAAAAAATTGTAAAATCTGATTTAAATTAGCTTTCTTTTCTACCCCACATAAACTACTAAAGAAATCAGATCTTTGTTGGAAGGAAGTATTGACTGTTTTCCTTTCAAAACAGTTACATTCTTTAATCAACAGGCATATTTACACTGAAAACCCAAAATCCTTCTGTCAGAACAAGAAACAGTTCGAAACTACACTCCATTCTCTTTTATATTCCAGAACAGCTATGACAGTAACTTTTATGCTTTCTTGAAAAGAGGTAGTGAACATCTTCACAGGCTAAACACTGTTTTTATTCAGAACGGGCTTCTCTAATATTACCACAGTGGGGTTTTTTCAGTCAGGATCTTCCTCACCTCGTATCATGTGAGAAATGGACTATTTCTCAAAATTTTACTTCCTAGAGCAGACATATAGGTTTCCTGATACTAGGATGTAAAACAACACAAGGAAACAATACCCTGACTTCCCCTGCCCCCACAAAAATACTTCAAACCCAAGTACAGACAAGGAGGTGATACAGAACCACAGCGGCAGCTACACTTATTGATACTCCTTCTAATGGCAGCTTACCAAGAGATATCCCATGATACTGTCAATAACCCTGGCAGAAATCTTTGTGGCCTCCCACAGCACCTCTGGAGTCTCAAAAGACAGAAGTAAAAGCACAGGCACAGAAAGCCATTACCTCGTCTTTGGCAACAGGGAGCCCGGTTTCCCGAGGGTCTGGAAACAAAGTATCTTGCCAAGGAGGGACACATCTAATTAAGGCTGGGGAGCCACGCCCATGCAACACTGGAGACCGAACGGAAATTGATGATGGGAAGGAGCGTCTTCTCTCTTCCTGGAAAGGCACTGCTTGGTTAACTACAGCTGTGTCAGAATCACGTGAATGAATCCGCTGCCGTTTGGCATCATCTGGAACACTCTGTTGACTTTGTCTCCTAGAAAGAGACACTGTGTAATTCCTCTAGTTCACAAGCTCCAACTTATTAAAAGGATTAAAAGTAAGTTTCTACAAAATTTAAATACTAACTTTTAACGACATAACTACTTCACTAAGCCAAAGTATGCCACAGAAACAAGCGTGCCCATCCTAGGTACTATGTAAAACAAACCTGGAATGGGAAAAGAGAACATACAATTGCAGAAATGAAGCTACCCTAGAATTGGATTGATGCAATTCTTTAAGGCAAGCGTCTGCACTTAACCAACTGAAATCCAAATGACAAGTTTGTTTAAGCTGACTGCAAATCTCCCAACATAGCATAGTTTTTCATAGAACAGACTGCTCAAGAGGGAAGGATGCATGCAGCATGAAACCAGGAATCTCCTTAGTTTGTGGGATAATTACACACTCAGCTATAACTTAATAGCATATAGTTGGTTGTGCTTATTTTTTCAGGCTAGATTTGGTAGAGAAATAGCATACAGGAGATAGTACTGAAGACAGACTACATAGAACCTTCTTCCCACAGCTGATTCCCACAACTATTAGAACACGTATATCAACTAGTATATCTGAACTAATAAAGAGACCTGGGGTTTTTTTTCTAAATCATTAAAAGAAAATTAAACCCTGCATTCATGCAAAATTTCCCTTTCCTTGGTAACTAAAATAACAAAGGTAGCAATGTAAATTCAAGTTAATTAAAAAAAAAACCTACAAAAACTAAGTAGTTTTTGTAAAACCATAAAATCTACCTTAAAAAAAGAACATGCTTGAATTTAAAACCTTGTATTTGAAAAATAATATATCACATAGTTAAGAAAATTAGGGAAAACACCTAATGTGTCATCAGGAAAACATGACAATTCCCATAAAACCTTGAGGGTGTGCTCTTGTTTTGAACTAGACAAATTGCCAGGAAAAGAACATTCGTTTAAACAAACTAGCTTAAAGTCAAGCCCACACAAGACTAAAATCCACTGCAGTATTACAATAAATCACTTAAATCACTTCTGCAATTCTACAGCTGCTGGAAGAGAAAAACTAGGTACAGGAAGTCACTTCTGAGTACTGAGATTCTCAAACAGGTACAATGCTTTAAAGAGCCAATATGGCCTGTTTTCATCAAAAAGAAAAGAGTATTCAGTATTGATATTTCTACCATAACTCAAATCGCATAAGAAATTGGTATCAGATGAGCTTCTCAATGGGTTCACTACAACCAGTATTAGTCACACGCATACAAAGAACTTACTTTCTTCCTTGAAATGACATCAGGGCATCCGACGTAGACACTGGACTGACACTTCCATAAGTCGCTGGTTGCAGTGTAATAACTGGACTAACAGCTGGAGCAGCTTCAATGTTCCCATTCAAAAGAGCTCTAGAAAGACTACAATCCATACCTATTAGACTATAAGACAACCAAGATGCTTTTCATGGGTTGGTAGTTGTTAACTGAATATTAAACTCTACAAGTCCTGTCATTTTTTTTCTTAGAAGGAATACATCTTTCTTTTCTATTTAACATGAAGATATATTTCAGTTTTTAATATGTACTTCATTAAAAATAGAAAATGCTCATTCTTGACAGCATATGTGTAAACGGGTTAGCAAACAAATTAACTTTAGGAACTGTAAAATTCAAAAGCTTAAAGAACACTACAGTGTCTTCAAATATAAACCAAATAATCAATGTTTCTTCCCCTTCTCATCTCCTCCCTGTTTTCCCCAATAAACAAGTATGATTGAAGAGCTTTAAAACTGAACAGTGGATTAACAAGTCTAATAATGCATCCCATGCATTATGCACACTGCAGGTGAGCATTAAGATTTGCAGGTCCATGAGAGAAATTATATAGCTCTTTTTTATATCCATGACATCTTCATGTTTTGTGAAGTTCAATGCAGTTCAATGTTAAAAACAGTGAAACCTCCTCCATGAACAGAAATATTTCTTTCAGACCCAACCTCTATTATCAAACCTTACTGCACTTACACTGCACTGCGAAAATGAAATGGAGGAACGATAATTTGCTGGTGAGAAAGAAGAGTAGGAGGTATATTTAGAGGAAGTTTAGCGAAGGAAGTACTTTGTTGTTGATATTTTGGAGGGAAGGGTGGACGACCCAAGTTGGAAGAATTTGGGAACATGCTCCTTTCTACTTGAAGTGAACATGTATCCTTTTATCTAAAAAAAAACCAAAAACAACAAAAAAATTGAAATCAGGCAAAAAGAAATACTAGTTACTTTTTAAGCTCTTGGTTTAAAAATTCAAATAAGCTAGAATATACTTCCAGGAATTGCTTAAGAGAATGATGATCACAGGATTTACTTTCAGTACAAGACACTAAATAAAAATACTGCATACACTGAAGTTTAGTAATTACTGCTTACTTTACGTTTAAAAGTGAATTTTTATATGATCCCCTCAATTTTAAGTTTAGGTTTTTTAAAAAAAATGACATATCAAAAAATGACATATCACAAGATACAAGTTTTCATCTCAGGCAAAAGTATCATGTAACAGTGGAATTTGTTTCATATTTAGAACATTCCACAGAGGTTCATAATATATGGAAAGAAACCCTTGAGTACATCATTAGAACATGAAGACGCAGCCAATCATGAACTACATGTTATGTCATGACGTTAGCATTTTTACACAACATGACATGTAAAAAAGCAGCCAAATTATAACACCAATTGCAACTAATCTAATCATGCTTTCAGAATATCCTACATATATAGTATTATTTTACTGAACAGACTCTGAAAAGAAAAATACAAGTTTACTATCCTTTAAACTTAAAATTGATTCTGGTACAACTAGCCAGATAGCTCTGTTACTGCAGGCAGCATAAGCACAGAGCGTAGCAAAATTAATAATGAGGAGTTTATGTGGTTGGGTTTGGCTTTGCTTTTAATTTCCTGTGATAACAATCCACATTAGTGAATAGTAAATACATGGCCATGGCTGCACTACTCCATGAGGAAGCTAGTACAGTTCTTCCTTCTTTTTTTTCTCTCCCCATTTGATGGGTTGGGTTAGGGGAAGCATTATTGCATTAATGGAAGTTACTATTTGGATGTTCACTTTCAATTCTGCAGAAGAAATGCCGCCGTGCTGCATAACAAGTAAGTCACTTGACATTTAGTCTGAATGAGTATTTATGTGCCGTCCAAACTTTTCCATTTCTAGTAGAATAACTGTTAACATGCTTCATTCACCTCTGAGCAGACCAGACACTCTCCACAGCACACCGTGGAGCACACGTAAAGTTTATGGATACAATTAGCTACTAATAGAAGGATGAATGAGAATTTCAAGAGTTAGGTGCAAGATAAACACACGTTCGGTTTAGCTTTTGAAACTGTTAACGCCAAGAAGACATGCAATGGAGGGGTTACCTTTCCCAACCCAAAACAATGCAGCAACACTTCACAACAACGACCTTTACCATGACTTTCAGCACAGGTTACCTCGCCAGGAATTGCCAGGCTCTCCTAAACAAGTTTCATAACTTACAGCGCAGTTCTTACTTTGCCCCCGTGGGCACTGTTTCCAAACAAGCATGTATTTCGTAGAGACCCGCTCGAGTGAACCGTGCAGGTATACCCGGGCGCATGGAAGCCCGCCAGCCCCCGGCCCCCGTGCCGGGAGAGGCGTCCGGGCCTGCCGCCCCCCCCGGGGCCACAGCCCGGCCCCCCGGCGCCACTCCCGGCCACATCCACGCGGGACCCCAAGGACACTCACGCAGTGCCTGAGCGGAGGCAGGCGGGACGGGCCTGCGGGTAGCACCGTGCGGGGCAGGCAGAGGAGAGCAGTTCCTGCAGCAGAGCCCCGTCCCGTCCCCAGACCAGAGCGGCGCAGGAAGTGGCCGTGCCGCCGCAGGAAGCGCTCCCTCCGCCCGCTCCTGCGCCACTCCGCGGCCGCCTCCCCGCGCGCTCGCCCCCTAGCGGCGCGGCGGGACGCATGCGCGGGCGCTCGCGCGGCCTCCGTGAGGGACGGTGAGAGTCAGAGCGCTCCGCCAGCTCCCGCTCCTGGCCCGGGCCGAAAGAGACATGACAGTGCAGCTGGTTTGCTATCTATAATTACTGACAGACTGTAATTGAGCTACTGTTCACGAGTGTGTCCAAGCTATTGTACTTGGCTGCTAGGATTTGGCCAACGTGGATTATAGCCATGCTAGGATTAATCTGGGGTGACGAACATATTGAAATGCTTGCTCCTTGAAGGATGACAGAAGCAATATCGTAGAATCACAGAATCATCTCTGTTGGAAGAGACCTTTAAGATCATGCAGTCCATCAGCTATCCATCCACCATTACCACTGCAGCCTCTAAACTACTAAACTATCACACAGAATGAGATCCAAACACCTCAAGGACATCTCAAGGTGACTCACTGACCTCCTTAGGCAATCCATTCCAATGCCTGACCACCCTAATAACGAAGAAAAAAATTAATATGCAATCTGAATGTCCCCTGTCTCAATTTAAGGCTATTTCATGTAGTCCTGCAGGCGTCATAGGAGAGGCCAGCTCCCACCTGGCACCTTCCTTTCAAGGAGCTGTAAGAGCTGTAAGGCGCCCCACGAGCCTCCTCTTCCTGAGACTGAACAAACGCAGCTCCCTCGGCTGTCCCTCATATGACATATTTTCTGGCCCTTTCACCAGCCTTTTTGCCCATCACTTGACACACTCCAGCACCTCAATGTCCTCTTTAATGTGATTCCTTCCTGGGGAGTACACTTATCACAAGTGAGCTCCTTGGCGTGAGCAAGTACTGAAACAGTGAGTTTGTGCATACACAGACACACTGTTGAAGCTCCAATGTTTGAGAGGAAAGGGGTAAGTTGAAAGCTTGCTCAGCTTCAAAATTCTTACTTGAGGGCTTGCTCAGCTGAGAGAAAGCAGGCCACAGCTGGAGTTGCTATGGTTTAAGGCTCTGGCTACTCACAGATAGACAACAGATAAGAAAGTGACAAAGCACAGGGGACCTTGTGAAGCGGAAATGCAAATGGACTGGCAAGGGAAAGTTGGGGCTGTGAAAGGATTTTATTGTCCTGACTATGACATGGGATCCTCATATAAGGGTCAATTTGTGGCTATGGTTAGCATTACATTTATGAGAGACAAATCCTAGTGGCATACTTGGAATGAAGATGTAAAGCCACAAAGAAATTTCCCTTAAAAATGTTTTATTCTGGTGAGGGGACTGGGGCTGCTTGGCAGACTGGGATGAGACACAGCAGACAGTGACCCAAACTGACCAAAGGGATATTCCAGACTATGTGACATCATGCCCAGTATATAAACTGGGAGGAAGAAGGAAAAAGAGAGGGTGTTTGGAATTATACTGTTTGTCTTCCTGAGTAACCATGATTTGTGATGGAGTCCAGCTCTCCTGGGGATGGCTAAACACCTGCCTTTCCATGGTAAGCAGTGAATAAATTCCTTATTTTGTTCTGCTTGTATGTACAGCTTTTCCTTTTCCTATTAAATTGTCTATATCTCAACCTATGTTTTCTAGCTTTTACCCTTCTGATTCTGTCAGTTTCTGCTAGTGGAATAATGAGGAAGTGGCTGTGTGGTCCTTGGTTGTGAGATGGGAATGATGACAATCTTTCTGCACTGTTTGTTTGGAATCAAGCCTTAACTTTCTACTTCCTGCTCAAGACAGAATTTTGTGTCTTAACTGTTAGAAGCCTGCGATACAACTCCTTATAGCTGCAGTTCTCCACGTTTGTTTGACTACTTTTCTATCCATAATCTATCCATTTACCAAAACATGTCGTGCTTCTAGCTTTCTCACATTTGCTATGAGGCCTACAATAAATCTAATCTAACACAATCGATATACTTGGCAGCAGGCAGTGTTTAGAGAAGAGTATTTAAAATCAACATCTTTTTATACGGTAAAAATGAAAAAAGAAAGGAAAGAAAAGAAAAAAAAAATTGGGTCTGCCTTTACTGATTGAAGTAACTTGTGCTGCTATGTATTTTTCTGGTTTCCTTTCCTCTTGGCACAAGGCACCCTGATTTTGTGTTTGCATCAGTCTAGATATTAAATTACTTTTTTTTTTTTTTTTTTTTTTTTTTTTTTTTTTTTTTTTTGGCACAGACTGTTCAGTCTTAAGGATTTTTTCCTCATGTCTTACCTGCATCCACTTGTCAACCTAGCTGCTCATTTCAGTGAGGCACCTGAAATAACCCGACATTTTACAAATTGCCAACAGCCTTTTGAGACAAATCTCTGTGCTTTGATGTGCTGAGGGCTGTTCTATTTTTCGATGTGTGCTGTCTTTCTTTCTGACCCTGACTGTGATCTCAGACAGTTTACAGATACTCTTCACTTAGAAAAGACATACAAAGCCTTGCTTCTACTTTTAGTCGGGAATTGGACTGCTGGTCAAGAGATACTCAACTGAACTACTATACAACAAAGAATTGGAGAACTTGCACAATCTGGATTACAACAGATTCCCCCAAACAGAATGACATTAGGACAGTCTTTGTCTCTGCCTCAAAAGATGCTTGCATTAGAATAAAAATGGTGTCTTTATTGCAAAAGAACTGTTTGTAAAATTAATTTGTTTGAACAGCCATGAAACTCAACATCAATGAAAGAAATGTTGATAAAGAGATGTCTGATGAGCCATCTGTAATCTTTCTCCTAGAATTAGACCATTATGCAACATTAAAGTCCCTATTTGGTGCTTTTTGCAATTTTCTGAAGCTTTTAGAGCTGAAGTGCTCCAGCTAGTTAATCTCTGAAGGTAAATAGTGATGGAACGTTTGATCAAAGCATCTCAATTGTCAGTAGTTCAAGAAGGAAAAAATGAAGAATAGAAGCCAATTCCTCTATGGAAACCTTTGTTTAAGCTTTGAAACGTCTACAGACTTTTCTTTGCCTCTTAGTACGTTAGAAGACCTGTCGGAGCTCAGACAGTATGGTTAGAATGCTGCATGCTTTACCATAGCAAACAGCCTTAAGGGTTAAGTTGCTTAAAGGGCATCTATATTTAAGCACCTATTAGTGGCTTAAAGAGCACCTATACTATTGCACTCATTACAAGAGATGAAAAACATTTATTTGCATACCCTGTTCCTACTGGGAAATTATTAACTTACTTGAAACATTTTCTTTTAGTTTCAAAACCACCTGTAATATATGATCATTTATGATGTTGCTAGTCTCCAGGACCAGATCTGAAATAATGAAACTTCTGTCAATGCAGACCTTCATTCTAAGTATCCCCTTTTCATATTTTGTACCGAGACCAAATATAGCACATATATGAAAATAAAAAATGTAGCTAGAATGAAATGAATGATACTATAACAATGATTGATACAATTCAGGATCCACTGTGAAGATTGAAGCTTTTTCGTCAGGATACCCATATGAAATGCTTTGAATTTCATTTAGAAATCAGGATATTCTGGAACTGAAGCCAAACCAGAGACTTTGGTCTAAAGCAAGTTTTATGTACCAGGGAAAAAGCAAGTTTCCCCAGGAAAACAGTACAAGCTTTTAATAATAATACAAAGAATATAAATCAGATGTCCATTAGAAAACAGTATTTAAAAGGCGTAAAGGCATTAAAAGCAAGATTCAAAAGTTTAGCAAGTAAATACTGAATGAAAAATTAATAATTAATTACACAAATGCAGTATTTTTTTCCCACTGTACCACATTCTTGTTCTGATATTCAACCTTCAGCCAGCTACAGTGGTGCTCATTTATGCCCTTATATGATTTCTTCAGAGCTTTGAAAGTATTTATTACATACAGTGTGCTAATTTTATATGCATATAGATATTACATAATATATAGAATTTATTAAATGTAAGTAATATCATAGGCACCAAATGAAAATGTGAGGTAACTCTGCAAATATATAAGTTAAGTCTGTGAATTCCAAGTTTAAATTGTAAAATCCAGATAAAATACGGATTTAATAAAGCTATAATAATGATTTATATAAAAATATGTATTTACAGATATTACATATCAAAATATCATAGACATGATATATAAATATGTATATATCTTTATTTGGCATGTCTACATATGAATTATCCTTGCATCGTTTTCAGATGAGTATTTTGTAGTACACTATTTAGATTATTGTTTAAAATATACTATATGCATTTGATGAGAGTTAAGGTGTTATGACACATGGTTAATGCTCTGCTCTGATTAGATTAAAGAGTAATTGCTAGTAATTTTATTACTTCAGTGCTTTGTTTCTGTAAATTTTGTAATTACACTTCTTTAAATACAAGTGTTTTAAAGGAAGGTCTAAGTTTTCCTAAATTTTAATCTTTTCTCTCTTGTGTGAAGAAAGACATGTCTTAATACACAGGGCCATGAATTTTGATTGAAAGCAGTGGAAAAAGGAAATTTATTCTGCACAACTCTACAAAACTGGGGGGTTTTTTTCCGGGTTTGTACTAACCCATTTTACCCTTAGGAGGATATTCATGTTCTCCGTGCCCTAAACTAGTCAGTTACGTTTTTGAAGAACATGCCTGATATGTCAGTTTCTGAGGGTTAAAATTTTAATAGGAATTTTACTGTTGTTACAAAGGTCTAGTAGATAATCCACAGTTACCCAGTTTTTATAAGCAGTTGAGAGAAATTGATTTAAGGTTAATGGATATGGAGACAATATCCATCAACTTATCTTCACACATATAGTAACATCCCCAAACTGCCAGACAGAGACAATTTTTTTTCTCTCCTGAATTAAATATTTAATAAAGTCGATATTATCTCTATTTTATATTTGATTTTTAAATTGATACATTTAAGCATGCACTTAGAATTTATGAGTTCTCAATGGGCATACTGGGACTTGAACAAATTGGGAAGGTCCTGCTGTGAATTAGTAAATAAAATAAAACTTCCTACCTGTGTTCTGTTTTCCTAACTTCTTCTGTGTGTATTGCCAGAGGCTGAGTAGGGTGAAAGAACTATCTGTTGTGGCCAACAAAAATTTTCCTGTATTATATTACTTTACTGTGTCTTTCCGGTTTTTATCTCCGGTTTTAGTCACTTACTTGTTTGTGGAAAATGCATCTGAATGCCCAGTTTTATTTGATTCTTGAGCTTGTTCACGTTTAAGAACTAAATTTCATCATTTGGATATAAATGATGACAGTGTTTCATGGAAAAAACCCTCTTATATAGTGGCTTTGTTGTCAAAGATACCTACCTATCAATGAAGAAGTCCCTAATTTCAATCTTACCTCCATGGAGCAGATTGTTAATGATATTAGTATCCTGAGTATTAAGTGTTTACTTACACAAAAGCTATTCTAAAATTTGACAAATTTCAAATACATTTGGCAGAACCATCAGGCTGGGAGGGACCACAGTGGCTTGTGTGGTCCAGCCTCCCTGCTCCAGCAGGGTTGTCCCAGAGCACATTTCACAGGATTGTATCTAGAAGGTGCTTGAGTATTTCCAGTGAGGGAGACTCCACAACCTCTCTGGGCAATCTGCTCCAGTTCATGGTCACCTGCACAGTTACAAAGTTCTTCCTCATGTCCAGGTAGAACTTCCTGGGCATCAGTGTCTGCCCATGCCTCATGTTCTATTGCTCAGCACCACTGAGAAAAGCCTGAATCCATTGTCTTGACATCCTTTAGTCAGATACTTAAAAACATAGGTGAATGAAAACTTTGAAATAAAAATCTACTAGTGTTTAGGTGTTCTGCTCGAGAAATCAGAACATTTTCATTAACAAGGACAAGGATTACCTTAAACTTTGCAAAATGTATATAGAAGTTCTCTTCAAAACTTTTCTATGAAGCCTTGCTTCATAGGAATAGGAATAATTGAAGATACCGTTTTTAATAACCATTTAAGAAAAGGATCCTATAAAGAGCTGGTTCTACGTACTTTGGCTCTGAATACCAAGTGCCTTTCTATCAAGACAATAGCATTTATGTTACTAGTAAGCCATAAAAGTTGATACATGTTAAAATGCAGGTAGCCAAGAGATGGACACATGTATATGTGCCCATCCACACTTCCTGAAACAAGTTACAGAAGTCTAAGTAAAAGTTAGAAGTTCAAAATTGGAACAATTTTAAACAATAATCCAAAGTGTTGCTTATATTCACTACCACCACTACCAACTTTTCAGCTGCACTTTCTTATGTTTTTTCATGAGTTTTAATTCAAATAAAAGAATTTTTCCAATTTTATATTTGCAGGCATGTTCCTTCTCATCCTCAGTTTTAATATGGTGTTTTTCAGGCCAGATAGTTCTTCAGCCAGTGTCACGGAGGCAATGAAACAGAGATCCAAAGGGAAGCTGCCAGCACCTTGTCTATGAAGAGGCTACCACATATCCATAATACATTACACCAACTAAAGGCAAGTTCAGTCTTTGTTGTGCACTATGTATTAGTACAGTTTCTTTTTCTTCTGAATAATTTATAATTGTTGCTGCATAAACTGGGTTAGTGTTAGGAGTCCTAGAAATGTCAAGTTGCAGAATAACCTTTCTGTTGGTGAAAGTATTCAGTGTGAAATTCTATATTAAAGGATGAGTGAAGCTGAGCTTTTGAAATCACTAAAGGCAGGAAATCCAGAGTTAAGGTTGCCATGGAAGCCTTAACTCTACACCTTTAGGTAGGTAGTATTCTGTGGTTTTAATTACTTCCCCTTTATCCAACTCTATATAGGTCTCCTTTTTCATGTGAATTCTAATTATATTGAGTGCTACTTGCAATACATATTAACGGTACTGGCTACTCAGCAAACATCTGAAATCAGATGTTAACTGTGGTTGAGTCTATCTGGCACTGTTATATTAAAGTGACTGTATGATATCTAGAAAATAACGTTATGGGTAACTCTTGGCCAAGGAATTAAAACACACGTGTTCTGAGTTAGAACTGCAGAGTATGGCCATTACATTTCGAAGTATCATCAAATGAAGAGCAAAATCTTAGAAAACACAAGTAATCTACAAGAGATAAACTGAAAAGAGTAACTTCAGTATACTTCAATTTTACCAGTACAATGGCACACTTTTTCAACAAGGTGTGAAAATAAACCAAAAAGGTTCGTGATTTGCAAATGTGTCTTCTTCCCTCCAGCAGTTCACATTCTTCACGGGACAAAGCTCTTGCTCCTTCTCCTCCAGTTTCCTTTCTGACAATTTGGTGAGCAGTATCAAGCATCTGCAAAGCTTGCATTAGGCTACAAGCCTGAATATTCTCTTGCCCAATTCAGAATTCCTGCATCTGCCAGATAAAGGAGCAGGTTTATATAAGGCTGTGTCTTCTTTTAATTGGCTGTTCTCAAATGATATGAAAGGAATGGACAGATGTTGAACATTAGGAACCTCGAGACTTAAAAATGCTTTCCCCTCACTTCTCCCTCCTCATACATACTCTGTCATACTCACATGTAAAAACCACAGTGATCATTTTCCAGTATCTTTATAATCTTCATCTGAAATCGCAAAAACAAAATGCAGTGATGTCTCTAGGTGAACTTGGTGTAATAAGATAGAAATGACAAGTTGACCTAATCAGTCTAGTGGCATAAAGAGTGCTTTCTGCGTGGTCATAAAAAGCACTGGAGGAAATAACAGCCACTGATAAACCTAAGTAAGAAATAAAAGCATTAGTCAGGGATCAGTATCTTTTAAAAATTCCAGTAGGGGTGTGCTGCCACAGAGCTGTGTAGGAGATGTGCAATACATTTCTGGTGGCAAGACAATGAAATGTTGGAAGTGGGTGCTGGAAAATTAGCATTCACTGGCAACAGCATAGAGTTAGAAATATTGGACCATAAGGCATCTCAGGGAATTATGTCATACAGTTGCTTTCAAAATCAAATCTAGTCTTAGTTTGAGAGTACCACATTTACTAGTATATCAGGCAACACTTACACTTCTTCATCTATTCCAGGAGAAAAAACAGTGGTTATAAAACTGGTCCAGAATCCCTCCAGGCCCACCTGATATAACAGTGAAGTTTATTCTAGACTGAAGAAAATGTAGACAAAAACCTTGGGTTAGGGAAAGAGGATGACATTTACTCTCCTCCCCTCTTTTCTCCACTTTTATATTAAATGCAGATCCTGCAAGGGAAAATGATGGAGAAGTGATCCCACTCACTGAAAGAATCATGTGTGTGGGGAGGGAAATTTGTGATTAGACAGGAGAAAAGAGGGCAATAAGAAGATATAAAGGAGTATAAGAAGGAAGGAGACACTGAATAGCAGCAATGGGTGAGAAGTGAAGCAAATGTGAGGTGCTGGCTCCCCCTCCTTCAACAGGAATAAACATTCTTGGTTTCCTTAGAGATTGTAGAATTTAAACTCACCTGGTATTGAACATACAGTACAAGCAATCAGAACAAAATAGCTGATGTAAGGGAGGAGCAGTAGTGTCCCAGCCCAGAGCCATGGAGGAAGTGAGCTCCTGCAGCATCTGCAGGCTGTGAGCTGCTGTAGCAAAGATGTCTATGTCCTTAGTTACCTCTACCTACTCCCAGATGGAGTCAGAGATGGCTGCCATCTGTGATTACTTTTCAGTCATTGCTTCTTTTGCACCCAGTCCTTGTTTAGGAAGGCTGCTCCTGAAGGTATGAATTTCTTGAAGGGCAACAACCTTTGGAGTACCAGACAAAAAACATTTATAGATAGTTTACACTTAATTCTTTTGCTGTTTAATAGCTCTTTTTGCTCCCTTGCTTGTATTAACCTCACCCAAAATATTTGGACAGTACAATAATATGTCATATTGGATCTTACTTTCATAAACCAAACAAGCCAATTTTTAGTTTTCTATTCTCACATAATTGCTCTGAGGTTCCCTAAACAACCCTTTAACAGTTTCTTTCTGGTTTTGCTGCAGCTAGAATGGCTTTGTTTTAAGTGTGTCAAGTAGACCTGAACAAACAATTGCAGTTCACTGCTTAATGTAGTTTAATGGGATCCCCCTGTCTTTTCCATCGGAATTCTAGCTCCAATGTAGCCAGTATGCAATCAAGTGGTTTTGCATGAAGGAAAAACAGGTACCATTCGAAGTTAGGCAAAACACAGCCCTTTGTAGTGCTTCTTGATATTGCAGCTCTGTACTTCTGCTCTTCCAGGACTTTGAGCAGGACAGTGGCCATGTTGATACACAGCAGGCTTGAGATTCAGAAAGCACAGCCATCTGGGGTTTTTTTCCATCTACAGGTATCCCGCTGAGAGACTCAAAGTAGCATTCCTTGCAGAGATACCAGTAACTACTGCCAAGTTTACAGGTGTTGCCCCAGCTGGTTGGCCTTCCTGGGCAAGGGTGTCAGAACAGGGTTTGACAGCTCAATAGCTGGCTATGAATATACACGCCAGGAATATGCTACTTCAACTCTGCAAAATAACACCCTTTCTCCTGCACCACCCTGTGTTTTGCCTTGCCTGAAGCCATCCATCTCTTATTTGATTGTGGCATTACTTGGTATTTTTGTGAAGGAACAGGCTCTGAGCTGCTGATGGTTTCCAGGCATGCTCAAGACTGCCTCCATCAAAACGCTCTAGACAAAGAAGTGTTTTAAAATAGCAGGGGAAAAACCCCAAAGGAACTAACTTAGAGCTGAAAGTCTTATCATCATTGCTAAAATTCTCCATGTTTTATCACTTCAGTCTTCAAGATGAGGTGATTGTGTATTTCTCCTGTTAATATCTATGATTAATCACCTGGCTTGCTTAGTTTGTATGTACTGTTCTGCTTAGCTGACATAGACCACCATGTGTCTGTATCATATATTAATCTGGGGAATGGCAAGACAGAAAAGGGATTTCAGTAAGCTTGGCAAGTATAAACAGAGGCTTTTTTAATGAGACAAATAATGCTAATTCGACAAAATCAACCTGGAAATTAATCCAGATTGTAAAAGAATGTAATTGAGACAAAGCTTAATCCTTAGAGAAACCTGTCAGAACTGGAGGCAATGTAACAATAAATACGGAAGATAAGTAATCAATTAAGTGGACTTTCTGCACTTAAATGTAATAATAAATAAAAAAAACTGTTCAAGAACTAAGAATGAAAAAAAAGTAATCCATTTGCTTGAAGTGAAGCTTTCTTTGACCCTACAGTTCTGTTTCCCTACCCAAGATCTTATCTGTCCCAGTACTCATATTTTATTATTATAGAAGTACATGAAATATACAGCTCATTTATTTCACAAGTCAGTAAAGACATTCTTGATATTCCACATGTTTCTTTGTCCATGATTCTGTTCACATCTCTGATTCTCGAGTGAACATACTATTCTTTACCCCAGGGTTCAGTGTGTATTTGTCTTCTTTTATGTTTTTTCTCTTTTATCTTCATTTTTGGGGGTTTCTGGGTTTGTACCCATGCTGTAGAAAAGTATACTTCATGCAAGACAAATATGTGAACAAGTTGAAAGGCAGAGACAGATGGAATCATCTCTGTGATATCTAAACAAAATACTGTGAACATAATGAAATACTAAAGCATTTGCATCAGTGTGTGAGCTTGAGCTGTAAGAACAAAACTGATGCAACAGTTACTCATATATGAAATTAAAGCCTTAGATTCCTAGCTGTTGACCTGCCATTGCTGCGTGCAGAGTATAGTTTCAGACTTTTAGAAGCTAATGAATATAGACTCTTAGCTACTTGACATTGGTGAATACATATGTATTCATATAAACTACTTGTTGTTTATGCTTGCCTAGTCAGCACTAATTCTGATATTTTTCATTCTAATTATATAGAAGAAGGAATAGTTGTGGCTCTCCATCTTCCCCACAATCCCAGCACTAGCGAGTACCTCCTTTTTACGAATGAAGCCTGCACATATAATTTGATTTCTAGTGGAAAATACATAGAACTTCATGTTTCAGAGCTAGCAGGTGAAGCCCAATCACAGCAATTGCAGTCCAGCGAAGTAATGCAGCCTCATCATAACTATGCAGGTTCTGAGCATTGCATACAACAAATGTTAGACTGTTGTCACTCCGATTAAAGTTTTTTTTTAGTTCAGTGCCTTTACTTTAGCTTATGAAGTGGTGTGTGGGAAATGAGAAATGGGCAACTGAGGAAGCTGTTCTTTTCTGCCTTGTGAGGCAGTATGCCTTGCTGCTACTCCCATAGTAATGAGTCATGCTGGGTTTCCTATGATTGTTTGTGATTGGAGGAGGTTTGCCTTGATATTTATCATCCTTGCTTTCCCCATAGCTGATTACTTTTAGAGGTCAAAATGTTGAAAAAAGAGTCTGTAAAACATGCATCTGTAAATTAAAATAAGTTTTGGAAATGTGCATCCTGACTCTGGGAAGATCAGATTGTTAGCTGAATGCTTTAACTGTCTTTTATTCCAGCCTCTTCCTGGGATACACTTGATCCCCAGTACTAGAGGTTCTATGAGAGGATAAACAACCCTTTGTTAAAGCAACAGCTTTAACATGGTAAGTTTTATTATGCTTTACAATTCTGTAATACACACTGGTAATATTCTGGGCTTCTTCAATTTTTATGTGGAGATTGGCAACTAATACAATATCAGTATCTTCCTCTTAAGCTCATTGTAGTTTAATATGCCTGTGCTAGCTACAACCTCACTTAAGCAGAAAATACCATGAACATACTGAAAGATGGCCTAGCAAGGAGCACGTTCCACCTGGGGCAGCCCAATGCCACTGGCAGTGTAATGTAGTAGTTAAATCTAATGTTTACAAATTAAGGGAATCTCAGGAACTTAATGAACGTATCTGCATGACTTAAGATGAGGTATATCCCTCCAAGATAGTATATGGTGCTAGAGCTTGAGCAATTCTGATGGATTATAAGCGTGCTGTTTGCATGGCACAACTGGAGAACTCAGCCAAATATTGTAGGTACTATACAGCTTACAGTGCTGGCTCTTTCTTTTCAATAGTACTAGCGTGGATATGCTGGAATCTACATTTTTGGGGGGATAATTTTAGAATGGCTGCCGTACTTCTTCCCCGTTTTTCCAGTAATACTGTCCACAGACAGCGTTAAGTGTCTGCAGAGTGTCTGCAGAGCAGCGGGACGCGGGCCCATGTTTTGGCAAAGCGGAGGCCTGGGAAGTTGCAGCAGCCACGTTCCGGAGGGGCTCCGCTCCGCCTTCGCCCGTGACTCCCTGACACCGGCTCTCCCCGCCGAGCCGCCGGGCGCGGCGTTGCCGTGGAGACGGCGCCGCAGGGGCCGGGGGCGGGAGGAGGCGGCCCGGGCGCCGCCAGCACCCCGAACCCTCCCCGCTCCGCTCTCCCCCCGCCGCCGTTCCCTATTATAGAAGAGCTTCCGGCGGCGTGGACCACTCTGACATCATCCTCCGCACCCCGGTGACGTCAGCGCCGGGAGCGGGGCGTGACGTCGGTGCGTAGGGGAGCGCGGTGACGTGTTCTATTTAAAGCTCCCCAGGCGGAGGATGGAGGCAGAGCGAGCAGGTGCCGCCGCGGGCAGGAGCGCACCGGCCGCGTGCGGCGTACGGCTGTAGGGCAGGGCGCGGCTCCACTCCGCTCTTCTCGCCTCTTTCCTTCCCTCCTCTTCCCGTTCCCCGGGAAGGAGGAGCGGGACGAAGGAGCGGGCTCTGCGCGGCGGCTGCGCCTGCCCGCCGCGAGGGGACGAGCGGGCGGTGGCGGAGGTGTGAGGAGGAGGCGGGGGATGCGAGCGGGCACAGGCAGCGGCTCGGTGGCGCCGGAGCAGCCGGGCACCGCCTGAGGCGGCCATCGCTCCCTCCCTTCGTCCCACCGGCGGGGCTGATCCCGCAGCCCCGCTGCAGAACAGCGCGGGCTCGGCGGCGGCAGCCCCTCCCGCCGCCCACTGTCAGTGACCGATCCGCCGCGCCCCAGGACGATGCCCGCCCGCTCGCTGCAGAAGAAGGCGTGACGGCGAGGAGCGGCCCGCCGCCGCGGGAAGGAGGAGCGGTGCCCCGCATCTCCGCAGCCGGGGGTGGGCGGGCAGGAGGATCAGGGGAGCGCGGCGCCCCGGTGCCCGCGGGCGGCGCGCGGCCGCAGCTCGTCGGTAGCGGCCTCTCGCCGGGAGTCCGATGCCAGCGCCGGTGCCACGGCTCGCTCTGCCTTCTCGGGAAAATGCATCCGTGCCCGCCACGCGTCTGGCGGCGGTGCTAGGGGGAGCGGCGTCGTGGAGCTCTGTGCGCACCGCCTGCCCCATCCCGCTCCGCCTCTGAGGCACAGGGAGCCCTCCGCGGCCGCGCACGTCCCGGCCAGAAGCGCCGCAGCCGCCGCCAGTCCCTCGCGGAGAAGGCGAGCGCTTCCCGGTTCGCCTGCAGGAGGGGACCCGTCCGCCCCCGAAGCCACCGCTGCCGCCCGTCCGGGGGCCGGAGCCGCTGCCTGAGGGCGACCGGCGGGGCCGGTGGCCATGGGAGCCTGGCCCGCGGGGGGCGCTCCCTAGAGCGCGGGCGGCCCCACTCGGCCCCCGACACCTGCGGCGAGCCCAGAGCAGCGGCCCCGCCGCCACGGGGCTGCGGAGCTGCCGGAGCGGCGAGGAGCGCCCCGGGGACGCGGCACCACCGGTGCCAGGCGCTGCCGGCCGCCATGGGGTAAGGATGTCGCGGGGGCCGCCGGGCTGGTACTGGGGCTGGGGGTGGGAGCGGCCGCCCTCGGAGCTGTGGCCGCTGCTGGATGCGCACGGAGTCCAGGGGTCTCACTGGCAGGGTGCGCCAGCAGCAGGAATCCTACTGCAGTCGGTGCCGTGCATCAGCCCGGTGATGGGAGAGCAGTGCGATCCGTGAGGGGCGCACCGCGATCTGCAGCGGTTTGTCTCCCACATCGGAATTCTGGAAGAGCCGTCTCGGCTCCCAGTTGCCCACCGTGAGGACCTTTCCAGGGTTGTTAGGCGATGTTCAGTTCTGAAAACGAGTGCTTTAAACTCAGTGCGCTAGGGTGAAATTCCAGAACAGCGAAGGCTCTCTTTCACTCTTCTGGCGTCGTCAGAGAATAGCGAACAACATGGGAATTTCTCAATAAATTGAAGGCTCTAAGGAAATCGGCTTCACAGCAGGTTCCCTAGTAAACTGGGGAATCCACTTGAGAGCTTAAGGAAATGAGAAGGAAGGAAATCTATAAAATTAATCAGATCTCATATAAATTGGTAGATAAATATGTGACATAGATACCTATGAAAACTTTCCACAGTAGTATCCTTAGGAATTTGTGATTTGAAAAAATAATCCATGCTACTGGGCTTGTCTGATAGTGGAATGGAAACTCATCTGTGTTCCAAAGCAACAGAAAACTGGTATAATCTGGCAAACTGCAAGGTGGAGTCAGATTTTCTAGGTCTACAAAAGTTATAAATCCTGTCCTTTGCATTTTAGAAATTTAGGAATTTGAATGTGAAATTGGCATATTACTATGGGAGTTACAAATGTCTCCTCAAGCTGTTTAGGACATTTGAATTCTTCAAGTTATTAACGTCCTTGCATGTGTGGTGATAACAGCTGCATCCTTGTCTCTGTCCTATCACTGGGGGTCACAGGTCAAGATGTAGGAAGGAATGAATCCTCGCTCCTTAGGCTAGTTTTTATTTTTCTGTTGTCTTCCCTGCCATTAAAAAAAATCAAACAGAGTAAACCCAAACTTGCAGCTGTCTACATATCCAAGAAAGTGATTTCTCTGCCAAAAATCTAAATAATATTATAATTTTTTGGGATATATGCTTAAAATTGCTAGTCAGACACAGGATTATGTAAAATTAAAACAATGGAAACCTTCTTACTGATTTAAAATCAGTACTGTGTTTGTAGATATTTGAGTTATGCATATCACATTACATCCACTGAACTGTTGAAAAGAAGCAAACATTTGTCTCCAGAACTCCAGTTCTGGTGTTTTAGTGTCATAGCTTCTAAATAAACAGTACAAATCCCTATCTGTAGAGAGCTGAAATAATCTTTAAAAACATATTTGTTGGTGTGATGACTTGAGTAGTATCTTGGCACATGGAGATCAAGAAGACTAAACTTGCTAGCAAATGTCTTAAAGACACTTCAGACAGTATGCTTTGGGGTACTGCAATATAGAATTCCTTTGCAGACCATCATCTGGTCTTCAAGGAGGACAAACCCTGAAATGTAGGAATATGTTACTGATAACCCCACATCTCTCTAAATCCGAGTAAGCACACCCAAGCCAGGGCCAGCGCCTACTTAGTGGATCTGTGGTTAAGTATCAGACATTTATTTCTGTTCAGAGGACAGGTCTTGATTTGGTAGCTGTTTTGTATTAATTCCTAAATGCAAATGCCCATGGATTTCAGAGTATTTCTACACCAAGGTGCACTGGACTTTTAATTCAGACTTTTAATTCAGCAGTTGATACTCTGTACTCTACTAAGGTCTAAAAATTGAGTGTTCCAGAAGAAAGTTGTAAAATCATTGGTAATTCAACGTACCTGGGTCACATGATTTATGTGTATTCAGTATTTAATGGGTACTGTTATGGTGTGTAAGCCTGTTGACTTATCTTGTAGTACCTGGCTAGTGGAGAGCTCACCTATTTCAACGGTTAAAACACAGAAAAGTTGGGGGAGGGAAGTTGACTTGCCAAACCAGCAGGGGCTTTCTTGGTCTCCTTTCATATAATGAAGAATACACTGTTCTGCTGGTGTAGTTCAGACTGTGCGGCGTGTGCAATACCATTAGGCAAGCCATGTAATTATGCACTGGATGTGTGGTGGAAACCAACTGGTGAGTAACTGGGCTTTGGGCCAGTGCTGCTATTAAACATTTTTTTGGGAAACTTGAAACTAGAGAAATGTAGAGTAGTTCAGGGCACTTTCTTAGTGCTGTATCCTTTATATCTGTGGGTGTCTCTCACTTCAAGTGTATCAAGCCCTGTGTATTACATAGGCCAGACACACAGGATGTCCAGTCTTTTTTCTCTATCTGCCAGTCTGTCTCACTTCTCCCAGTTCCTCATTCCTGTTGCATAAAGGCAAGTTCTTGTCAATAATTACTGTTGAGTGATACAGTGCATTATGGACAACCTTTTGTTGGGTTGGCCACATATGATATAGCATTCTTTAACAGGAAAATGTGGATTTTATGTAAAACCTCTGTTCTGTCCTAGTTGATAACATGTATTCATGTGTTCATTGTCAGTATTGCACAATCAGTTTTCTTTGAGCAGAAGTCTGATGGTATTAAAAATCCTTAAGTAACAGCTCTAAAGCATACTCAGGATTTATATTGGCAGTTTAGACTGTTGTATGCATTGACTGGGTAAGTACTGTGTTACAAGCTGGAACCATTGCTGTATTTTTGTTGTCGTTGGTACTGCTTGTATTTCAGTCTGTGAGCAGGGGAAATAGAGACAATAATGCAGTTGTTGGTTAGGTTAGAATAAATACACTTCTTTTCAGACACAATGGGGAAGCTGCAGGGCAGTGAATTATGGTAGAGATGCAGAAACTGATATCCTATTAAACATAATATCTAATATTAATTCCTGATTTATTGATGGGTAATCTCTCTATAACTACTTCCCATGATGACCTTTACATGACGGCTATACACAAATACCTAAATTTGCTATTTGCATTGCCCATCATTCATGCTGAGTTAGAAGCAATTACAAGGTAAAAGCTTCTGGAAGATGTGCTTGTCTCTGTCATGTTGTGTTAATCAAGATGTCTTTATAAAGGCTTCATCTTCAGTTTTGTTGAACTATATTTAGTATGTTATCTTAGTAAAGGTGGTTATGATACATGTCAGTTTGAGATGGCAGAATTAGAATACTAGGAGAATATCGAGAAAGATATGTATTTTAGGGTAGCACTTGTTAGTGCTGCACTTGCCTAGAAATAAGTATTTTAATTTTTGGTAGTCTGCAACTGGTTGATCCACTCCTAGACCTTACACTATTTGAGTATGTGCAGTTAAAGACATTTCTTTAAATAGGACAAACTATGGTCTTGTCCTGAAATGTTTCAGTTTGCTTTCTGTATCTGGGTAACAAAACATGAACACTGTAAAGCTGTTGGGAGACAGAAGTATTATTGCCCATTGAATTTGTCCAGACTCAAGTTCTTTGACCTATTTTCCTCCCACAAGGTTTAATGGTAGCTTTCCCCAGACTTTGTTTTAGCAACACGTCCATCAGCTGTGCTCCACAGAAATACTGCAGATAGTAGAGTGGAAGGTGTAGCTTCTTGGCAGTAGCTCAGTGTTACTGCAATTCCTGGCTCTCTCGGGGTAAAATGACATGCTTATTGTCTGAAAGCAATGGTAGCAAAGTAGTTTATGTTATCGTCTGTGGCAAAATAGAGAGTCTAACAAGTTCTACAGATAAGACTAACAAAACTTGATTATCTGTGAAGAATAGTAATGTATAAATACCAATACAGACTGCATGTAAGTCAGCCTGAAATGGTTAATAAACTACTTTTCAGAGAACATTATGTGTAGACCTCTACCATGCTTAAATTATATTCTGTCACAGTCACTTTATGACCTCAAAACAAGCATGAGAAATCTGAACTGGATTTTCTGGCCTGGCAAAACATAAATGAGTGTCCTGAGCCTCATGAGGCGATGATTGCTGATCTAGTGAAAATACTTGTAATGAATTAGAGTTGTAATGGATCTTTTTAGATACTTCCATGCATTATTAAAATTTTACAGGCCAATCCTTTAGGAAAAATCCTACTTCTTAGAAATATACATTTAAGTCCTTCCAATTCATTATGTTGAGATTATTTTTATTCTCAGTGTCTCAAGGCAAACATCAGATGTGTGTGTGTTCTTATGATTTCTTTTCCAAAACAGTGCTTGCTCTACCACAGTTACTATTATCTTTGCAGGACTCAACTAGATGTTGAGCCGGTATCTAAGGAAATACAGAGTCTTGGAGCCAGAGATTGCAATGACTTGTAATTCTGGAACAGGTCAGCGCTTCTAATTAGGGAAGACCATGACACTTAACTGTAGCTGAGCAGAGTAGTTCTTCCTGCTAGATAGTGAAAGTTTTAAGTTTAATTTAGATATCAGTTTTATGAGATTTTTTTGTTGCAAAACACTTATTCTTTATGATTGTCTCATAAAACTGTAGTTTGATTTAAAGCTTTTAGCTAATCACTCTTTAAATCATTGCCTTTCAAATCTGTGTCTATGTAAATCATTGCCTTTCAAATCTGTGTCTATGCACTTCAAAGAAGAGCATTATCTATGCTGTAGCACTAATTTGCTGGTAGTTTCTCATTAGTATAGGTGTCTTGGACATTATTTCAGTTGAGGCTATGGTTTTCCAGGGTATTCCAGACCATATAGACAATGCAGATACTTCAACCAGACTAGAACTTAGTTTTTCTTCTCCTTTAGATGTCTGTAATTTGGAAGCTGTTGAGACTAAAGTAATTACCAAGGACCAAGGTCTCTGCTAATCTGGAAGCTAAAAGTTAAGAGGTGCTTAGCAAGGAAACTAGTGCAGTGTGATCGTACTCATCCAGGGTGCAACTAGATCTGAAACAGACCTTGCATGAGTACAGGTGCCTGTGCTTTGCCAATGTGTATTTTGTATCTGAGACAGTTTTTGGCACTGGAGAAGACTCTCAGGCTTCCCCATGTGTGTGGTTATAGTGTTAGTAAGAGTTAGCTGTGACAGTGAACAAAAAACCAAAAGTATTATTTCAAGTGGAAAAAAACCCAGATTCCACCTCTTCTTTTTTAAAGATACCATGAAATATATATTTAAATGCTCTATTTAAAAGCCCGACTTAGGTGAAAGCTTTCTGAAAAGAAAATTTCGAAGACCATCCTGGTTTCCAGTTCAGGGTTTTGTGCTGTTCTCCCTGCAAGGCCTATTCAGATATATTCAGTCTTAAAGGTAGGTGTAATGGGTGTGAAAGAATTATGAAAAATCTGCTTTTATGTCCGGTTTTGGTAGTAGACTTCTTTTCATCATTCTGTTTCAAGCTTTGTCTATTTGTCAAGGCTCAGCCATGTGAGATCCACCAAAATTAGTATTGTCCAGGACAGAAATATTAGAGGGGAGAAGAGGCTAGAGGGAGCTGTAGGTTTATTCTGCCTGGCCCTTGCACTATGCAGTGTTGAGCTCTGTCTTATCTACGCAGAGTCCTAGTAGTGGCATTACTCCATTTGGTGAAGTAATGGAACTGTGTTTCAATACTACATTGATTTTGTGGAACTGCATCACAATCATGCTTCTGGCAATAGACTGCACTCTGATACGCTTCTTTGGTGGCAAGTAGTGATGAATGCTGGTCATCGTTAAAAAATTAGTCTAGGAAGATAGTGCTTAAAAATGTAATAGATGACGTTGGCTTGCCAGATACAAGCATATATTGACATTTTCAGCAACTAGTCATGATTTTCGTTTTGTTTTTTTTTAGTTACAGTTGCCAAGTTAGCTAACTTAAGCACACTGCATCACTTATTTTCTGTAATGGGAGGGGAGAACTTGAAATGCATAGCTCCTCTCAGGTTTTTCTTCTTCCTTCACATACATGCAGATGATTCACAGGCACAGTTTTGTTGATGTTTGTGGCTGTGCTCTTTGCCACCATCCCGATCATTAAATTTTCACAGATCTTGCGACCAAATGGTGGGAACCACAGAAGGCAAGCACTGCTTCTTCCACCTGCTACAGCACCAATGTTTGTGCTATGTCAGTGAGCTTTGTCAGTACTGTAACCTAGCTGACTGCAAATACAGGGGTGTGCACAAGGGAAAGGCCACTACAGGTGGGATAGACCTACCTTTTACTATAGCAGTGTCTCTTTATCCTGGTGGGAAATGTTTGAAAAGGTCTGAACTCAGACTCCCGTTGAATTTTGCTCCTCAATTTTGAAGTTCAGGTCTGGAAAGATTTTTTTGTGACTGTCCACTAGGTTGAATCTCTGCTTACTGAGAAATTGTATTTTTTCCCCCACTGAGTAGTGTATTTTGTAGTAAAACAAAACAATACCAGAGCCAAACCGAAACAAGCAGATTTACTAAGCCCAAACCATAATAGGTTGTATTGCTGGGTATAGAATTTGGGTTTTTAAAGTGCTTTTGAATTACTTTTTGTGTAAATAGCATGCTGTAGTCTAGGATCCACACTTAATCTTGAAGCTCTTCTTGTAATAAGACATATGATGAGATCTTCCCTGACTTTTGAAAGCAGAAGAACAAGATTTAAATGGTCAACTCTTTACAGTGAAGTGTTGGTAAAATCTTTGACATGTATTCTCACAATTCTTAGGCCTACTTATTAAGCCTGTTCATTTCCAACAGACTGCCATCCCTGGCTTGTTTGTACAAAATTCTAAAAGAATGTACTAGGTGATATTGGAGAAAACACTTTTCTCCACTATGACTTGATGTGGAGTACACATCCATGGCAGGTATCTTAGCATACTTTTCATGCTAACAAAAAACAAGCATATGCAGTAATATATGCTGTGTATCTCTTGTCAAATGACTGTATACAGTAAACTGGGGTCCTAAGGAGATATTTGGATGATTGGCTTTAATCTGTGCTTTTGCACTACTTGGGTTTTTTGCTGACCATATGTGACTAAAAGAGCTAACTTGCAATTAGACAGGAACACTTCTGTTGGATTAACTTACTTTTAGCTTCTGGATACTGATTTTCAAGTGTGTTTTCAATGTCCAAATGTAAGCCCCTTTTCTACATCTAGAACATGTGGAGGAACTGATTTTTACCAGGAAACAATTAGCCGTGCTTGGGAATAGATGGTGTCTTGCTGATTTGAGTCCTGGGTACTCACGGTTCTCAGAAGTACTGCATAGCTCAGACAGTATGTCTGGCTATGCATGATAGTAGAACTCAAAGGATCTTTGAGAAGTTTTCATTAAAAAGACACAGGTGCTAAAGTATATGATTAAATAATGGTCTATTTTGGCTGAATCTTGTGAAGTGAACACTGAATACTAGATTCCCTAAGATAACCTCATATCTGAATGTAAATTTTGCCCCCATCTCTTACAATGGATCTTAATGGGGCACTAGAGATCTGAAGTAGTTTTTACTGAGAATTATGTATTTGGTGAGCTTAAATGTGACATAGAAATTTTAAAAAAAACACAACAAAACTTCCACTTTTGTCCACATTAATTATAGCTTCTAAAATCAGACTGCAACAAAAACTAGAACAGTTCTGTTACTGGGATGGAATGATGAAGAGTATTATAGGGTCCTTTTCAATATGCCACTTTTATTGTTTGCAGAACTGGAGAATTAAAATTATTCTGGGGTGAAATTTTAGATAAAGAAAGACAATCTCCTTCTTCCCTAATTGTTCTTACAAAGAACAATTTTACTTAGCATTAAAATATATTTAAAGAGTCCTTCTCTTCTTCTCCTTAGTAACAACAGCAAATCCAACATTTAAATAATACTGCTGGTCTTGAGTGTTCAGAGATAGACATGGTACTCCTCAAGTCACCTGTACTAAGTCCGCCTTTACAGATAGAATCCACATCTAGATCTTGTAAAGGTTACCTTCTGCTCCACCATCATGTTTATCTTCTTGTCTTGGTACTTTTGCCGCTGGCTGATGTTTTTGTAAAACCCAAGACTTTGCTTATCCAGGGAACTCCAGATAATTTTTTCTTATATCTATGCTGTTTGTCTTCCTGAAGAACTCTTACTCTTCATTTGCTTGTAACACTGGAAAAATTTTTCAATTAACTATGGTATGAGTACTTCCTGCTCATGGAATTCTATTTACTATATTAACCAGTCTGTTTGGAAACACAAAACATCTTAGTGAGTGGGAAATGGCACTTTCTGCTGCATGGACTAGTATTTGATGCTTCAGTTAAGCCTCTTTTGGACATAACCATAGGAGCACGTAGGTGCTCCAGTTTGGGAAGACTAGACCATGATTAACATGCATCTATAAAATGTTTTAAAATGCAGCTTTCTTTAAAACTGACTTTGCAATACAAGCATTCTCTAAGCAGCTAGTGAACCTGCTTGGTTTTGGCCACTGTTTATTTCATGGATATAGAAACACTGGGCTTTGGTTTCTTACATTTAATATCTGTTCTGATATTTATGCACAGGTGGGGGTGAGGGAGGCTTTTCTAGTTCTTGTTTCACACAAAGGTTTTGAAGGCATGGAACCTACCAGTTCATTCAGGTACCATGTGAAGAAAATTGTTCATAAAAAAAAGGTCACACTGAAATAACTAGCTCTTAACAAACACTGGTTCTTGCTCTTTGATTAGATGCTTCTTAACTGTAGTAGCATGCATTTATTGCTGAATATTTTTATTGAGGTCGTAATATAGGCCTCTAAAACTTCTGTCCCAACTGTATGGTATCCACTTTTTTTTTTGTTCAATTTGTCAAAATGCTAAGCAGTGTTCTGAGACCTGAATTTTAAAAATTGTTTTCATCTGAGTTAAGCCCTGACACCCACCTGCTGTCTTGGGGTTAGAACTAAGGTCATAGTAAGTGCCTTTCAGAAGTATAAGCTAAATTTTGAAGTGTTGTTTGCAACGTGATTGCTAATCTAGTTCCAGTACAGCATATAATATTTTGTCTTTACCACCCTCCATCAGCACAATCTGAATGCATGAACTGTCAGTGAGGAAATGTTTCTTCACATTATTTCAACAGGACTACCTGAGGGTAGTACTCAGTTTTGTTTCCAGAACTGTCCTCTTCACAGAATCACAGAATGTGTAAAACAGGAAGGGACCACAGTGGGTCACATTGTGCAACCGCCCTGTTCAAGCAGTGTCATCCTAGAGCACATTTCACGGGATTGTGTCCAGACAGTTTTTTAATATTTCCAGTGAGGGAGACTGCACAACCTCTCTGGCAATCTGTTCCAGTGTATGGTCCCCTGCACAGTAAATAAGTTCTTCCTTATGTTCAAGTGGAACTTTCTGTGCATCAGTGTCTGGCCTCTTGTTCTATTGCTCAGCACCACTGAGAAGAGCCTGGTCCACCACTGGTCTATCACCTTGACACTCTTCCTTCCAATGCTTATATACATTGATGAGTTCCTCCCTCAGTTGTTTCTTCTTGATATTGAACAGACTCAGCTCCCTCAGCCCTTCCTCATAAGAGAGATGCTCCAGACCCCTCATCTCTGTAGCCTCTGTTGAACCCACCCCAGGAGCTCCATGTCTCTTGTCCTGAGGAGCCCAGAACTGGACACAGCACTCCAGGTGAGGCCTCACCACAGCTGAGTACAGGGGAGGGATCACCTCCCTTCACTCGCTGGCAATGCTCCTCCTAATGCCCCCCCCCCCCAGGATCCCATTGGATTTTTTGTCCACCAGGACACGCTGCTGGCTCATGGACAGCTTGTTGTCCACCAGGACCCCCAGGTCCTTCTCTGCAGAGCTGCTCCCCAGCAGGTCAGCCCCAGGCTGTGCTGGTGCCTGGGCTTGTTCCTCCCCAGGTGTAGGACCCTGCATTTGCCTTTACTGAATTTAAGATGGTTCTTCTCTGCTCATCTTTCAGTCCTGTTGAGGGCCTTTTGAGGGGTCGCAGAGCACTCTGAGGTGTCAGTCACTCCTCCCAGCATAGTATCATAACTAAATTTGCTGAGGAGAAATCTGCCCCTTTTTACAGGTCAAGGATGAACAAGTTAAACAGTTCAGGGTCCAGTATTGTGCCTTGGGGGACACCACTAGGCACAGGCTCCAACTTTGCCACTGATTTTAACCCTCTGGGATCTGCCATTCGGCCAGTTCTCAATCAACCTCACTGTCCACTCATTCAGTCCACATCCCTGAGTTTTTGTATGAGGATGTTGTGAGTGATGGTGTGAAAAGCCTTGCTGAAGTCAAGTAGAAAATATTGACTGCGTTCCCCTCATGAGCTGATTATTCAATGGAATGAAAAGCCCAGGTCAGGTGTGGCTGTCCTTCTCTGCCTGTTGGGGTTTATCCCACAACAAGTGTCACAGCACTTGGCACAATTCCTTGACTGATGCTTACTGTGCAGACTTGTCTAACTTTTCCCTTGTCAGCTGCTGTAGTGGGCTGTGCAGAGCACTCTGCTCCATGCACAATGCATGATCCTACTAGTATGTACAAGTATAAAAATGGATTGTGCCCTTTATCATCGTTTTGCACCTCACTACAGTGGGAGATTGCCTGACAGTGTAAGGTATGTTATGGGAGAGACAGGATTTGGAGCCATCTTAGGAATCTCTTCAGTGATCCAATGAGCAAACTGTATTACTTGTCAGGATACCTATTTGGGTGTTTGGCGAATGTTTGGTGTAAGTGTGCTGTGAACAATAAGGGGAACAGACGTGGGACTCCCAGTTACAGGTCAATATAGGTTCAATCACTGCATCCAAAATTCAATAGTGTTTACTCGGCTGTAAGTTATCAGAAGGGAGAAACTTGCTGGCATGGTAATAGTATGCTCAAAGTGAATTAAAGTCTTTATAGTTCCTGCAGTGCTCAATGGGAGATTCAAATTGATTTGTTATTTTTGAATATAAAATTAATTTGTTTACCTTTCTAGGAGTGTAATTCAGTTCCTTGCTACAAATAAAATGATCTAATTCTCATCTTTTGACGTGGACCAGTGTTGGTTTTTTTTTCCTTTGAAACTTAGCATGCAACTGCAGCACTCTGGTTGGGATTGCAAGTTGTTTGAAGATCAGGTGCTGGTGATGAAATGTGTAGCTATTCAGCCCCTCCTTATGTAAGTTCTGATACTTCCACTGGTGCTGATGGAAGCATGAGTTTAGCTTTGAGGTGTCTGCAGTCAACATGTGGTTGTGCTAGTGGTTTATATCAGGATGTTTATTTTTGAGGGTTAAATGCAAAAGTTCTTTAAACTGACTGTTAGTTGACAAATTCTTAATGTCAAATACGTTGTTTATGTGTTTTAAGCTGGAAATTAAAGGCATGACAAGTGCCAGGTCCACTAAAAGAAAAAGCTTTTTTACATGGAGGAGGCAGGTCAAAATTAATAACCTGGAGATGTGGAAAAGATGGAGTGGATGTGGTTGATTAGGTGAGAAGTAATAAGGAGGTGTGACTGTTTCTGTATGAAGTTCTACAAGGAAGCAAAATAGAAGTTTAGAACCAATACCTTATTAGTTCTAAACTTCTGATTGGATGGATTAGAGCTATTAAGAAGCCAAGAGAAGTTGCTAAAGACTATGGTGACAAATGAGGAAACCTCATTTTAGTACAGACATATCTTTGAGACAAATTCCAAATGTGAGTAATAAACAAGGAAGATATATATTCCTTGGTTTTTCTTCTGATAACAAATTGCCAAGACATCTAGTCTTAATAATAACAAAATTATGACTAGTACTCTTTTAGTGTTGTCTCTCAAAGTCAAAGATGATTGGAAAAACAGCAGTTAGACTAATTTTTAAATAGTATCACTGTTTACCATATAATTGCTGTTTATCTCAATGGAAATACATGATTACTTGATTCTATGACTTTGTATTTCTTCTATTATTTTCTAGGTTCCAGAATTCTAATCAGTCTATTGTCAAAAGCTCCAGCTTTGCGACTTTGCTCCATAGCTGTGAAATACAGCCATCAGAACAGAAATTCTTGTCGTAGGCAATGATGAGACTTGATGGAGCATGCAAAATCACACTGAATGTCAAATCAGAAAATACCATGTTTACATTGTTTTTTGAACTCTGCTGTATTTTAGGGAATCTGAGATGATGTGGGATTGCCACTCTTATTATTTTAATGATCTACATAGCTTCATGTCCTATGGCTTCATGCCATCCCTCTATTCTCACTTCTGTCATACTGCACTACCTGTGCATGGTGACCTTTGTCAATGCTGCTGAAGGATTTTATTACAGCCGCTAAATTGATCTAACCAAGCTTCAGAGTAGAGGGTGTTGATTTACAGACAGTCTTATGCTTTCATATCAGGAAAAAGCAAAGAGTTTGTCTGCCAGTTTTCTGAATCTGCTGTTGTGGGCAGCATTTCTACCACTGTTGTGTCTTATTACCCTTAAATTCCACCAACCACTACGACTAACATCAAAGACCTTGCAAGGTGCTGTTTCTACTTATCTGTGCGTCGACAAGAGCACCTAAGTGGCCCCTTGCAATTTGGCTTGATTCTCACCTTGTTTAGTCAACATCAATTGGTCTAATTAGTTATTTGTGAGTGGCATAAAACTGAAAATTGTTTTGCAAAGGAAACTACTGAACTTTAGATCTTAAAGAATCCATAAATTATTTGAGGGTGCTTGTGAAATGCCAAAAGGAAAACATGCAGGTCATAAATAGGCTTGCATTCTGGACGTGGCAGAAGTTGAAAATTATGTCCCATCTGAAGCCTTCCTCCTCATTTTCCTCATCTTTCTCTATGCACCTGGAAATTAGAGTGCTGCTGGGCCTGCTTGTAAAGCAGTACATGAACTCCTGCCTCACTAGCAGTATCTCTGGATCCCAAAGCAACTTCCTGCTCTGGCTCTCTCTGCTTCTGTTGTTTGGAAAGCTGTGCTTGTGCTGCTGATGTAAGGGGTTTCTTTATTTTTTTTTCTTCTGTTTTTTTTACCCCCCCTTAAAATTGTAGCTCTTGTTATGGTTCTGAAGGATATAGTTATTGATCCTGAGGATCATATAGAAAATATCTATTCATTTAACCTCAAGAAAAGTGGTGGTGCAGGAAGACAGCAAACTATAACTTAATAGTCACATGACTTTGTATTAAAGCACTGTGTGAACTAACAGTAGAAATTCAAGCGGAGCAGTTAAACTACTTAATATTCTCCTTTGAAATATTTGCATGAGTTCTGTAAGAGTAGTCTGACTGTCAGAACTTCATGGCAGAAACATTTTAGATAAAGATTGCAAAGGAAAAATTGTCTCTATACAGAGAGTATCAAGGACCTAGGGGAACTAACAAGAAGGCCTGGTTGTGGATTGCTTTTGGTCCTTTATAAACTTTTTTTACTAACAAGCATGAATAGTGATCTTTCTTCCTTTCTGCTTTCTTCTCTTTTCTGCTTATATTGCAAGTGTGCCTAAGTTGGATTTCCTTGCTGTAGAATGGAGAGAAACTAATATTTTTAGATGATTCATTGCCTGCTTATTTCTAATTCCAGATGCAGCATAGCTTAGCTTACTGAATGTAAGGGCTGTTGCAGGAATGTTAATATCTAGGCGTCTTGCAGAAATGTCTCATTACACTGTTGTTTCAGGATTCTTTTTTCATACACTAGAACCTGACATTAAGTTGGGTTTTTTTGTTTACATCTGATAAATACTTTCAGTGACTATATATGGAAAATAGCTGTACATCTTAAAATTAATTGTCTAGTTCTAAAGATAGAAGAACTCCTCTCCTGACTTCCTGACAAGAATTTTCAAACAGAGCAAAATTCAAGAAAAAAAATGCAATATTTTACTATTGTGATTTCTTAGTATTTTCACTATAGATAAGTATCTATTCTAGAATTCAATCTAACTTAGCTTAGTTGCTCTTAAGTCATTAAAAGCTGATGGTTAGTTCTATCCAATTTTGTAATTAAAAGAAATTTAAGGTAAACATTTATTTAGAGATACCTTTGTCCACTTACACAATTTAGAGGAATAATCACTTAGGTACCTAGAAAAATTCTGAAGATACCTATATCCCTGGAATAAGTTACTAAACTGAAGCGAGAGCTTTGTAAAAATAAAGCTGAGTATCTGATAATGCACTTTTTGTTACTTAATTTGTTTCCCAGAACTTTCGCTTGATTCCTGCTAGGAAAATGAGCTTTTCAGGTTGTGCGGAAGGACAAAAAAGGAAAATCTTAGAGACGTGCACCATCACTCAGCTAGGGGAGTAACTTTTGCAGGCAGTGATAAATTATTGCTGTTAATGTTTCCTGCAACATTTCAGCTGGTTGCCTACCTGGTGAACTTGAGCAGCATGTGATAAGATCATATGAAGGCATCAGAGAACAGACTTTGAAAATAAACCCAGAGAATTGCAGAAGTGAAAGAAAATCCAGTGTTTCTTTTTCTTCTTAAAAAAAACCCCAATTTGAGACCACCCTATACATAACATACAGGTAGCTTTATTAATCTTTAGTATAAATATCTCCATAGTCACTGCCATTACACCAAAAATTTAAAGAGTTTTGTTGGGATTTTTCTTTGCTCTACTGTATAAGCCTTAATTTTAAATACTGGGTGCTGATTTGTCCTCAGCTTTGCGATTGCCACCTTCCATGCTGTTGATGTACTAAATTTGTGAGACTGTAATGCCTGTGCTGTCCTACAGCTAAATGTATGTCGGTGCTGTGGAAAAAGCTCTTTACTCTTTTAAAGTTTACTTAGATCCTTCATGAGTCCCTTACGAATGGGGACCTTAGATGGAAGAGGAATGAGGTTAGGTAAACTTTCTAATTTGTCTTCATGTTTGTTCAATAGCAAGAGCTTTATTTCCCAAAGTATGATAATCCTAACTCTTGGGGTTTCTTGTGATGGCAATACATTTTAAGTGTATTTTAAGTGCCTGTTTGTATGAAACTCCCCTATGTCTTTTCTTCCTTCTCTGGAAGGTACCATGTATGGGCTTCCTGATCATTTGGTTGAGATTGGCATATGTAGAATCATCCATTTGTTCCCCAAACAGACTATTTTATAGGATTGCATTCCTGTGAATCATATTATTATTAAGGTTGGAAAAGACATGTAAGATCACCAAGTCCAACAAGCAGCCTAGAACCAGCACCATGGTCACATGTCCTCAAGTGCCATATCCAAATACTATTTGAACACTTCCAGGAATGATGACTCCACCACTTTCCTGGGCACCCTGCTTGATAACCCTTACCATAAATAATTTTTCTTTCATACACACTCTAAACCTCCCCTGGTGCAATTGAGGCCATTTCCTCTCATCTTATCACTTTTTACCTAGGACAAGAGAATGACCCCCCACCAAGCTACAGTCTGCTTTGAGACAGTGGCAGGCAGAGATAAGGTCTCCCCTCAGCCTCTTTTTTTCTTCAGGCTGCATCCCCCCAGCTTTCTCAGCTACTTCTCATATGACTTGTGCTCCAGTCCCTTCACCGTGGCTCTGTTACTCTTCTGAAGGTGCCATCCACCTTAGTGAGTGTGCCAAAATATTTCCAAAAGGAATTTATTTCAGAAATATTTGAAGTTATGTGCTTTCCTGACTTATCTGCTATGTAATCTAAAACTTCTATTAATTGATGCAATAATCACAATAAACATTTTTTTTCTGCTAATGAAAATCCATAATTGCTGACTTAAGTAGACTTCTGTCTGCTCATAGACATAAAATTTAACTTGGTTTGTATAAAATGATATTCTTTGCATCTAGCTGTTTACATACATGTTTTGTATATAATTTTTACCTCACAGTAAAATGTTGCAAGGTTTTTGTTTGGGTTTTTATTAGGTATATTTTTTCTTTTCAAAAATGTGGGGTGTTAAAGTATGCAGATAGAGTGCAACTTTCCCTCTGTTGTCCAAATAGCTCACAGATTTTCACTAGTCTTTATAGAGAAGCTAACATTTCAAAGATAATAAATTTCTGATAATCACTATATTATTTTCTACTGACTTCCTGTACTTTATGTCTCTTTAAGTACTGTGCAATATCCTACTTCAAGCTGTAGCAAATTGGTTAAAACTTCAGGCCCTTGAAAATGCAATGGACAGTATATAATTATGTTTCTGGCTATGGTAAATGTATTTTTACTTGACCTAACAGGTTTAGTAGAAGTCTTTAGATCATTTTTCAGGATTGGAAGGGAGAAAAAATTGAAGGTATTACTTGAGATGTCTTGCTAACTCCTAAGTGCTTAAAAATCTAATACTAAAACCTGATTCTGAAATGGAAACAAAGCAACTTTGTTCAAAGCTTGAAGGCACTGCATGTGCAATGTTACATAGCTAAAGAGCACAGTCTGAAAGCTTGTATTTTGAACTTTATAGGTAAATAGGCAGACATATGTATTAACTGATAACTGTATACAGAAAACAAGCTTTTTTGTAGCCACTTTCTAAACATTTTCTGACTTAAATAAACCTGATTCAAACCCAAAACGTAATGGCGAAAACAGGTCTAAGAATGTAAGTGTAGAACTAGATAAACCACTAGTGGTATGGGAGAGATTTTGATTGCAACTTCCTCTTTTTTGCTATCTCAAAGCTTGTTTTGAGATATGAAAGTTGTTATTGTATATGCACGTTGTACATTAAAGTTGTGTGTAAGAAAAAATGCAACATCTGAAGTCATAGGCATTAGACAAGTCCACTGACTGTGTTTGTTCAACTTTATATATAATTTTAACTTCAAGATGGTATTGTCAGTTACTTCCTGTCCAGAAAAAAGATTACATTTCAGAACAGTTTCCATACAATGGAAGCCAGTGTTATGCAATACTTTCCCCCAAATGCAAACAATTTTTATCAGACCTCAGAGCATTTTTATGAACATGGAAAATCCTGTGGTTTCCTGCTGCTTTGAACTGTTTGCAGAGCTTGTTGACTCAGACTCCTTAAACAGCACTGACTGTGCTTGGATGCTGTAGTTTATAAATTAGTTTTGACTAGAGCTGCACTTTTAATCACTCTCCTAATTTCTTTTCAGGAGCCTCTTCTCAAGCTGCCCAGAGTAACAAAAGCTTGCTACAGCTTCAGAAACAAGCTAGGGGAGTATATTTTTAAGACTAGCAGGACACAGGGAAAAAACTGTGGGATTAGTATGCTGACATTGGTAAAAGTAGAAAGGTCCTATCCTAAATCTGAGGTTAATCAGCAAATGCCTGAAATACCATGTGCAGTGTTCATGTTATCTGACCTGGGGAGAAATTTCCTTGGATGACAGCTGTTGTAGAGGCTCAGAATTCAATGTATGCAAAATGACCACCTGCAAAACATGTGTTGTGCCAACTGTGGGGCTTTGCAGTCCTCAGGACAGTCAGAGATTGTGTGCTGAGCATGCCATCTGTCATGTGGCAGGGTCTGCTGTAATGGCATGAGTACAGCACACTTTTTGTCCCGTCTCCACCACTCCAACCAGCTTGGAGTGTGGTTGCACTCCCTTTTTGAGCACAGGGATGTTGTCCTGTTTTTGTCTGCATGTGGCATCATTGCATCGTCTTCCTTTGAAACTCTTTGCATGAAACCTGATGGATAAAATCTTGCTCTGTTTGCAACAAGGAGAAAAATCTCCAAAGCACATTTGTTGGACTTATTTTGAAAGCAGTCTTGTATATGGACTCCATGTGCATCAAAGCCAGGAAGTCTGGATAATGCACTGAAGCTTGTAAGATCCATTTTGGAGAAATAGGCATTGACATGAATCTCATGGAATTTTCATTATCAGAACTGAGCTGAGTAAGAACACCCCATCATACATGCTTATTCATTCCCTTTTCATCTTACTGATTGGGGAAAATACCTCTGCTGAGAAATATAGAAATTCCAGGTGGCAGGCAGTGCCTGTGGTGGTTCCTTTCTTTTTTTAAAAAACTCAGTTCTTCCATGGGCCACAGTCACACAGTGTTAGCCTGTTTCTGTGTCTGCTGTCTGTTTCTGCTCGGGCAGCTCTTTTGCTCCAGTTCTTGCTTAAGAGTCATTGTCCATGTCTCTTTTGTCTTCATTGGTAATCCTGGCCTGGTCTTGTGTCCATATAGGGAAGTTCATTACCTCATCCTACATAGTGCAGCAACTTCTCTGCCAAAACACTGTCAATTTAGCCAGTATGGAGGAGGAAGGGAGTGTTGTATCTAATTTTTAATGTTTTTTAGCATCATTAACACTCCATAAGGGGAGGCAAGGAAGACATCAAGTAATGTTGTAGCAGTTCATTCTTCTTTTCAGTGGCCTTATTGTTTTCAGAGTAAGTAAGACAATGGAATCCCAACCTTGAGAAATTACAGGTATGATGGCATTCAAGATAATTTTGGAGTCATTGTAAACAATAGTATGAGGGAAGAAATAAGCAAACGGAGGTCTTCACCACTAGTGCTGTAGAAATACGAGATGTTAAAGAATAGATACTTTTAAAAAAAAGAAACATACATTAATTATGGATTAGCAAGGAAGGTACTTTTTAACCTGCTATACTAACTTAAGCCTCTTTCATGTAATATTTGATTAGCGTAATGTGTTTCCTATATTGAGCAGTCTGCATTTTTTTTTGTAAGGGCTGTGTTGAGATGTCAAAATGGAAGGAGTGTTGCAAACTATTCATTCAACTGTTAGTAAACAAGTTTATCTCCTAAGCTTAGCTTAGGACTGATTATGTGTCAATGAATTAATTTCTATATTGGTTATGGAAAAACCTGTTATGACTCTGCCTGTTAAAGTGATCTTCTTATGCTTCTTTACTCATCACATTGCTTATTGGGTCCATGGGGACTTGGCACTTGCGTCTTGTTAGTCTTTGTTTGACCACTGTAATGTTGCAGCCTAAGGCAATTAAGAACATCAGGATATGAGCCTTAATGTTTTTGTCTTGCCTGAGCAGACATTTCTAATAGTCAAACTGTGTTACTATGGCATTCTTGTTAGTTTGTTTTCTTTTTGTTCAGCATGACTATATTTCTGGAAAAATTAATTACTTTGCTTTGTAATTAGTGAGGAGTTCTTGTCTTAGTTCCTACTAATGTCTTTAATGAGTACTGAATACCTTCTGATAATGAAAGAATAAGAAGAGAAAGCTGAAAGGGGAAGAGAAGAGAGGGAAGAGTAAGAAACTGGTAGGGTGGTTTTGGTTTTTTAGAGTATTGATTTTTCTTCTTTAAAGCTATTCTTCCTTTATCGACTCCATATGGACAAAAATAAGGGGATGGTGCTATGTAGGGCTAACAGCTGGACTCAATGATCCTTGAGGATCCCTTCCAACTCAACTGATTCTGTGATGAAAAATGGGGGACTTTTTATTTGTATATAGAAATATATATTATAATTTTGTAAAAATACATTAATTTTTTGACCACTTAGGAAGGCAAAGAGGAAACTATCTTCCTATTTAATTAATATTTCTATAACTAATATAATTTCAGCTGGATTGATTGAAATTTCAGACTGGGAGGGCATCGTGGCCTTATGTGGATAATGGAAGAGCAAAACTTTTATATAAAATGTATTGGCTGAAGTTACAAATATTTTTATATGTTTTATATATCACGTATTGCTTGTTCACAGATGTTTTAGGAAATCTAAAATTTAAGCTCTATATAGTATGTTGCTACAGAAAAGTACAGATGATGTAATTGTACAGCAGCTTTGAAGGACCTCAGTGGTGCGTACTGGTTCTACGACACATTTAATCCTGTAGATATATAGCGCATAACTTCCATTAGCTTGCAGAAATAATCTTTATAAGTGTTCATTGTCAAGTGTCAAAACAGTGGTCTAATTCTAGAGTCATCTGAAGTTTAGTGTCTTTGTCAGAAAAAAATCCTAATTACCCCAGTAATCTGGCAAAAATCATGATTTATCCAACTCGTTTGACAAAGGGAGCTATGGTTTTTCCACGGAGTGAAGACAGCTTGTCATTCAATAAAGCTGTACGTAAAACATGGAAAGAAGACTGTAACTCTAGTTTTATCAGAAGTGATTAAAGAAATGTTGATAACCTTCATTTATACTGTTCCATACCTAACTGCTGTCTATACCAGACCCACACTCTGCCCTGCAAAATGCTCTGGTTTGTCTTGAGCAGCACTGCTGAGCGGATCAGCAGGAACATGCAGGCCATGCAGTCAAACAAATTGAGGATATTTAGGTGGGGATGTGGAAGATTTTTGTCATGGCAGTGCTGGAGAGCAGCATCTTAGGGCTGAACAGTTGACTTTCACTGACACTGACTTTAGCCATATGGTACTCACCTACCTTTTACATATTAAAATCCTAACCTGTATTGTGTTGAAAGTCCCAGTTATGTGATATACTGTACTACTAGTGAACTGAACATCAGCGCTCATCAAATTCATTAAACACGCAGCTACATCTTGGATTCAGTTCTTCTTTGGTCTTTCATTAACATGGTCAGAGCCTTTATAGTTTCCTTTAAATGTCAGTATTCATCAAAACAATTGTCAGGCTTCCAAGATTGTTTTTTGATGGACTCTTTAATTTTCCAGGGTTAATGAGCTGGTGCATTATGTTAATGCACATCCCTTTGATATTGACATATACTTAACTTGGAGGTAAATTATGAAATAGATACAATATTGAAGACAACTAAAGTTTAAGTATGATTGAAGAAGTAATTGTAGATAATCAAAAGACCAAAAAGAATTAGTTTGTTTTGTTAAACAAAAGGCCTATAAAAGCCAGTTACCTTTGCATACCATTTGTGTGCAAGGGATTTGGAGCAGGAAAACATTTATGCAATCTCCTATAGCTTGGTGATTTACAAGGAAAAGATGAATTGGTGTTGAGGGTGCATTTCTGTGGAGAACTAGCATGTGCATTGATCCCCTTCGCCTCTCTTGCCCTCCCTCCCTAAAGAATTATCTTTCACTGAAATTCTGTTTTGCTGTTTCTGATCTGTTCTCCATACTTCTGTCATTTCATCCAACACCCAACATAGGAGAACACCATGTCTGTCAGTGGGTGAACTTCAAGGAATCTTGACTCCCAGCTGAGGAATACAATTCTACTACTGAAAGCTGCTCTTCCTGCCAAGCAATAGAGATATTTCAGAGAGTTCACATGTGTACCCCTTTGTAGTGAGGCCAAAGTAAACCCCTTGGACTACAAGTACCCAAAATTCTGTGGGTTATTTCACACTTTGTTTTACTTTGGGAAAAAAAAAGTATTAAAAACATATCTCTGAAAAGAAAATGAGGGCAGGTCAAAGGATGTGTTTTTTCACACCTTGAAAATGAGAGTCAAAATACTAAAAAGTTAAATTCACACTAAAGTCCTGGTACTTCATATCTTTGGAATTTGATGGCAGCATTCCTTAAAGAATACAGCAATCAATATGTCATTAAAATGTAGCTAAATTTAAACTGACAGCTACAGTATCATAGAATAGTTTGAATTGGAAGGGACATTAAAGATAATCTGATTCCAACCTGACTACATGGGCAGGGACACCTTCCACTAGACCAGGTTGCTCAATGCCCTGTCCAGCCTGGCCCTGAATGTTTCCAGGGGTGGAACAGCCACATCTTCTCTGTGCAACCTTTTCCATCCTCATGGTGAAGAGTATCCTCCTAATGTCTTATCTAAACCTGCCCTCTTTCAGTCTTAAGCTATCACCCCTTGTCTATCACTGCATGCCCTGGTAAAAAATTCTCTCTACCACTTCTCTTGTAGCCCCTTGTTAAGTGCTGAGAGGCTGCAATAAGGTCTCTCCGGAGCCTTCTCTTTTCCAGGCTGAACAGCCCCAACTTTCTCAGCCTTTCCTGATAGGAGAGGTGCTCCATCCCTCTGATCATCTTGGTCTCCTCTGGACTCCCTCCAGCAGGGCCATGTCCTTCCTGTGCTGGGAGCCCAGAGCTGGATGCAGCCCTGCAGGTGGGGTCTCAGCAGAGCAGAGGGGCAGAATCCCCTCCCTGCCCTGCTGCCCACACTGCTCTGGATGCAGCCCAGCACACGTTTGGCTCTCTGGGCTGGGAGTGCCCATGGCTGGGTCATGTCCAGCCTCTCAGCCACAGCACCCCCAAGGCCTTCTGGGCAGGGCTGCTCTGATCTGTCCATCCCCATCCTGTGCTGGTACCAGGGTTGCTCTGACCCAGGTGCAGCACCTTGCGCTTGGTCTTGTTAAACCTCATGAGATTCACATGGACCTTTTCCTAAAGCTTGTACATGTCTCTCTGGATATCATGCCATCCTTCAGCTGTGTCAGTTGTGCCACTCAGATTGAGTGTCAAGTTCAAACTTGCTGAGGGTGCAGTTGGTCCCATTCTCTATGTCTTTGGTGAACATACCATAACTGGTGTCCGTTGGGACTCTGAGCCATTAATCACTACCTTCTGGATATGACAGTGCAACTAGTTTCTTATCCACCAAACTGTCCATTCCTTGAATTTATCTCTTGCAATCTAAAGACAAGTATGTTTTAGGGGTCTGTATGAAGGGCTTTACAGAAGTGCAGGTAACTGACATCCACAGCTCTCCCCTTGTCCACTGATACAGTCACTATCGTAGAAGGCTATCATATCACCATCTTAGTGATATTAAAATGTTTTTAGATTTCTGTTTTTCCTGGTAGAGGTCATGGGGAAAAAAATTGTAAATTCTAAATTTTAATTAGGGTTTTTTTTTGCCTTGTATAATTTTATTTGCTAAACAATTTACAATTAAAAATGTATTTTATACATTATTTATTATTAGTATAAATACCTTCAGATGTAAAGCTCCAAAGAATGAGGGATTCACAACACATGTTCCTGGCCTTAATTAATATTAGTTTTAGAGTAATTGCATTCAATCAGCCAGTTCCGTTCCAGATTGTGGCATAAAAATTGATGTGAATAATCAGAGTATTAGAAGATTTTGCAGAAGAAGTGGACTTGAGTCATGTATATTCTGTAGTGTGCAGTGTAGTGAGAGAAGTTACACATGCATTCATACCATTTAGTTTAAAGGGATAGATGGGCAGTGAAGAGCTGGGGAGATGATGGGATGGTGGTGAATCTATATTAGAGGTATCTCTGTTTATCTGACTCCACAACTGGGTCCTGGTTTTTGCCTTAGAAGACTTGCATTTTGCTTGTATATGTGTATTAACAAACTTACCTGCTCTATGCAGCAACTCATACAGAAATCATGAGGCAAGGTTTATCACGCAGAGTAACTTGTTTACATCCAAATGGGCCCAACTGGAAGATAGCTTGTGTGCAATGGTAGTATGTACAAATTAGACACGACTTCTTCTCTCTGTCCTTCAGGGAACAACCCATCTTCAGCACCCGAGCTCACGTCTTCCAGATTGACCCAAACACTAAGAAGAACTGGGTTCCCACCAGCAAGCATGCTGTTACTGTGTCCTACTTTTATGACAGCACAAGAAATGTCTACAGGATAATCAGTTTGGATGGCTCAAAGGTAAATTTTATTTCAGAAAACCTATATGCCTGCAACATTTTTGTTACTATTTTCCAGTTTGATGTTCTTCATGTTTCTTCTCAGATGTTTGTATCATTATCTGACCAACAGATTACTTACGTTTTAAAATGGTAACATTGCCTCATTATATGTTTTATGTGTTTATTCGTAAATTCGGTTTTCTGTGTGGTTATATTGACTTCAATAACTATTGCTGGATTGAAGTGATGACCTGTTCCTTGGTTAATGCAATGAGAAGGATAAAAAGACAGAAAATTGTACATAAAGTACGAATAGGGTTACACAGCAACTTGTTTTTGTTTCTGTACTCAGACATTTATCAATATAATTAACTTCAGCATTATGAAGGACATCTGTTCAGTGGCCATAATCACTTAGTAAATCCTTTGTTATGTAATCTTCCAATTTTTGCTGTAGAGAATACGAGGATTGCCTCCTAATAAAGCCTGCCTAATAAATGGTAAGCTTTTATCTAGACTCGGTTTGGTTTTAGTGTGATTTTTTTGTTTGGTTTGGTTTGGTTTGGTTTTTTCTGTTTTAACTAGAAAGGATATTGTGCTCAGCTGCTGCTGTTGTAAAACATGTTGTCTAAGAAATTAATTTGATGTGCAGAAAATCCTTGTCTGTCTCTACCCACATAGCTATGATAACACTACCTTTACAAACAGTAGCAGAAAACTCTACACTAAGGGCATTAAAAATATACAGACTATAATCAAAAGTTGTGATCCTTTCCAGGGACTTTCATTTGAAGCTTTTGGAAATCCATCCATTCACAATGATTGGAAATTAAGTACTCTGTAAAAAGCATGGTGCTATTCACAGAGATTTTATGACTACTTATTGAAAACTGAAAATTGTTACCCTGCATTTTTTAAATACCCCAAATATTGCTATTTTAAATGTTAAAGGAGATTTTCTATCACAAAGAAGTATATAGAAATTGATGCCATAGTCAAAAATCTCTACTTCATGTGGCTGAGACTGGTATCAGAGCCTAACAGACTTTTTCCAGCTTTAAGTCTTACTTTGTTTTTTTCTTTCTCAGCCTTTCTTCAAATGATCCAATTAGTTCTGTCAAATAATTAAAATAACTTTTGAGTCAATATTTATGAATAAAGACACTGGGATTGGAACTAGATGATGTATGAAATCAAGACTACCAACTATAAAATGTAGTGCTTTAACTGATCTGGAGAATATACAAAGTCCTTATTCTGACATCCACTAAGGTTTCTCTGCCTTCATCCTGGTGCTGCAACGCCTGCTGAATTAAATTGTCAAATAGTTGTTCACCTATTTAGTTCTTCTTTTGTCTACCACAGCATTCCCTTTATATCCAGTACTAATGGCAAGATATATTGATAAGGCAGTTCATCACTTTTATTTACTCTGTGAGTGCTGCCATCCTAATAATGTTTTCATCCAAGTCTTACATGAAGATCTAGAATTCTAGTCATTGGTTAAGAGAGTCCAGTTTTTTCAGGCGTTCACAACACTGTTCTGAAACATGCGGGTGAATAGCAGAGGGACACATGGAAGAATTTCAAGTAGGTTTCCATCATAATTCCCAGACAGTTCTTTTTTTTAACCTAAAACCCCATCTTTCTTTTTTTTTTTTTTTTTTTTTAGCATGTCTGTTTATATACAATATTTTATGTGCAAACAGTTAAATATAAATACAAAGTATTTTTGAGTGCACCCAGAGAGAGTCTTTGATGTATGGCATCCAGCTGCATGTCAGTAGCGCTGCTGACAATACACGTTGCCAAAACCACTTGTCAAATCCTACTGGTTTTGAAACTGTCATGCCCCTCCCTCCTGGGAATAAATCCAGCTAGGTTTTATTGTATACATGGAGGCTTGTGGGGTTTACAGCTTTGTTGGGGTTTGTATAGTGGAGAGACTGATGTGCTCAGTTCTCAGATGCTGAGCAGTAAGCCAGTAAGTAAAGGCAGCTCACATACATATTCACCTAGACTGCAGTAAGGAATATTGGAGAGAGTTATACTTCAGATTTGAGTGGTAATCCTGTTTTCTGTCCCACACCCTTCCCTCTTCTAGGTTGGTGCATTTCAGAAGCATTCCTCAATAAAATTTAACTTCTATACTGATTATCTGAGAGTCATTGAATATTTCTTTTTGGAAACAAAAGGACATTTAAAGACATGATCTTCACTCCCCTATCGTGCATCGCAGTTTCCAACCTGAATTTGCTTATGTTGCCTTTGTTAATTTTGAAAGAGAGGGGGTTTTTTTCCTTATTTTAGTTCGATTTAGTCAAGACAGGTCCTACAGACGCAACTTCTGCTTGCTTTTAATGCATTTTGGTTAATGTTTTCTAAAGCTACAGTCTCCTCTTGAAATATCCTGCAGCAGATACGAGGTGTGTCCCTCTGACTTTGACTACAAAAAGTGTTCTAGGACTATTAGTTGTTCAGTGTACAGACTATGTATTTTATTGTCATGCACAATATTTGGAGCCCTGTTGCCCATGGCAGACAAATCTTGATGCAAGTAATCTGATAGAACTTGAATCTAGTTTCTCTGACCTCTTGAGTAAATATCTTTTATGTGACCTTTTTCTCCTATCAGTCCCAGAATCAAGACAAAGCTTGAAAAATTAGATTTCTTATGAAGTATGGCATGACAACGTTAAGCAGTTGTTGCTAAGGCTTTCATTTCTCATTAATTATATACCCATTTCAGAGTTCCTTGGAAAAATGTATTTTAGTACTTCTTTCTCCTGGGTGATGGAACAAAGCTTCCATTATTTCTCCAATAACAGTACAGGCAGACATTAGGATTATTCCGAGTCCCACTGTCTTTTCCATTTTGTCTCTCGCCATCTCTGAGAAAAGGAAGGAGATCAAGAATAATGTGGTTCTTGCTATACTAGTTAACTCTCTGGTATTTTTTTCACAGATACAAGGTAGGAAAACAAACTTAAAATTTTATAGTCATCTAGAATGAGAGAGGGCTCTGGAAAAGAGTGGTTCCCCAGTGTGCAGGTTCCATGGACTTTGCATATATTATTGCTCAGTCAAGTCTCCCATCAGTGTTACTGGAGATGATCTTGTTATCTTAATTACTGTCTCACTTTAAAGTGACAATCCTTTAAATGCTCAATAAACGTTTTAAGTAAGACCTGTACCCACAAGTGTTCTGTGATTTTCCTTTGAAAAAGTTAGAAAGTTCTGCGTCTTAAATTATTACCATTAGTTTTAGCACAACATAAAATCGTATTTGACCACTACTATATATCTTGCAGCTGTTGGGTTTGCAGTCGGTAAAATGAACAGCTCAGATACATGCCCTATTTTCTCATCGCTAAAGTAATATGAAAGGGAAACATGAAAGCTATTTTATAATTCAAAAAAAGCCTGAAGATAACTAAATCAGTTTTCTGCAAAAGCTAAATGTCTTCCTGTCAGATATACTCTGTTCTGTTTTTAAGATCTTCTTGCTCATTTATGGAAACAACATTCTTAAAAGTTGATTAAATATTTGACACTTGTTATACTGATAACTCTGGAGTGAAATCTGGATTAGAGGAGAGCAGTTAAAGAAGCACCCATTTGAATGGACAAGACAGGCTTAATTATAAATTTTGATTAAAAAAATATGCATTTTTTAAGCTAAATATACGAAGGTTTGGTATCTAGTTCTTTCCAGAGGTAGCTGACACTGGACTGTATTTGTAGGATGCTCTAGCATTACACTTTTAAATCATGGTTTTGAATGTGAGAGACCTAGCATACCAAGACTTTCAATTTAGAGAAGATGGAAAACTGTGATTTCCTTGTACAATTGAAGCCTCTTTGTTTTTCTCTGTTGGAAAGTAAAGGGAAGAATCACAGCCAGCTGTCTCTCAACACAATTATTTTCAAAAAGTTTTTTTCCTACCTTTCTCTCTTGCAAGAAAGCAATTTGATAGTCAACGTGACCCAAACTAAATGCAGATGGCTGTCAAAAAGGTATCCAATTCTGGACCAGGCACTCAGTTCATGTTCTCCATGCTGTAGCTTGTCATGTGGTCAGCAGAAGCATTTCTCCCAGGTTTTTGACTGGGTTAAACTGCAACAAGCTAAGTTGCTGTCACTGCAGGAAATGGCAGCTGTGAAGGCTTTAAACCTATGTTCTACTTGGAGGTCTTAGCTCTGGAGTCTTAGCACAGGAGTCTTCTGAATTGAGGAATTTATGTCCATGACATAATACTCAAGCTCCCTAATATGTGATGCAAGTTTCAATTAATCAAGCAATGGATGAGCCTGGGTTTAAGCAAACTAGAAAACATAGCTAGACCTCGAGCTGGGAGGAAGAATTTGTTATACATAGTCCCCAGGATATTTAATTTCAAGCATATTACAGTTGACCACTTCCACAGGAAGTGAGATTATCCATTAAATGAGTTTGCACAACTCTCTTCTGGGTTTCCACCTGGTTATTTCAAAAGTGAGCTTCCAATCACTAACAGTGCAAAAGAAGACAAGAAGCATACAAGTAAAAAAGGGTTCCAGAGCACATATTTTCAGAGAAGTCCTGTCTCACATTCTCTCTTTTGTCCTGTGTTATAGACGGCTGTTTTCAAGGTAGTCAGTTGGAGATGAGTGTGCAAGAAGTCTGATGGCTTTATTTGAGCTCCAAACTTTATACCTAAACAAAGGAGAATAATGTTTCATGTCCCAGTGATTTCAATGAGCAGCTTCTATATGAAAATCTGAGGGATGTCTTCCAGATAATGCTGGAGATGGTCCTCCATTTTCTGGCCACACAGCAAATCCTGTCGTTGATCTGATGAGGCTTCTTAGCACAAATGTAAGCTTTCAGGCATTCCAGAATTTTCAAGGGGTTGTTCCCAGTGGTAGGCAGAATTTGTATTTGGATGCGAAGATTATCAGAAAGAATTGGCTATGTTCAGATTTGCTCATCTTCATTAGTGTGAGTATAGTGAGGCTGCCAAAGTCACCAAGAAAGAGTTTTATTTATCTGTGCTGCAGTATCTTTGCTAGTCTTTCTACATGTTGCATTACAATGTATTCTTTTGCACTTTCTTGCAATAGTCCTCTTTTCCACTTCATCTGAGAATCATGTATGCTGGGTGCTGTTTGAGAGCTTGGCTGGACCCTCAGCTTTAATTTTTTCAGGCTTGTCCTGTAGAATTCACAGAAAATTTTAATCTGATGGTTGCTGTGCTCCAGTGGTACCCAAATCTCTCAGCAAAAGCAAAAGGTGCAAAGTAAACACCTTTAAAAAACTACTTATTTCAATATCTATCCAGAAATCCATAACATTCAAGTAGTGTAGACTGATTTTGACTTCTAGAGGATCTTGGTCCTAGGACAGCAGTACTTGGTCTCTGTGATGTTGAAGTTTCTCAGTCACCATCCTGAGAAAATCTTGTGACATTCTTCACATTTGTACAGTTTGTGCTTTACCTATGTACTCTTTAATGTTACGGAAATGCTGTTGAAATCCACAGTGAAACTTCCATTGCTTTTAGCAGAACCAGCATATCACCTAGAAATTGCATTTTGTGTTTGCATTATCAGAAGTTACATGCTGGAGGATGATATTCTTGCATCCTGTAGATGTAAGAACACGAACCAGAGAAGAAAAATTATTCTGTAGTTGGTGTATGACCCTGCCATTATTAACCTTGCTTGTATGTGTGTTAAGGAAACAGACTCTTGTAGAACAGAAATTTAAAAAGAAAATGTGCTCCTTTGTTTTATTGAGTGTTTTTCAGTGAGAATCTCATAATCAACAGGGTTGGGGGAGAGCAACAGGCAACTTGAGAGGCATTGCCATAGGGGACAAAGAAATACAAGTGTGAGACAAAAAAGACTTTGATAGTCTTTCTATGTAGAACCTTTAAAGGTCTGCTTGCAATTGCAAATTGATGCCTACTCTTCTCCCCAGCTTTCCTCCTTTTACACAGTGTATGCAAAAGTATGCCTTTGCAATTTTAGCTATGTTTGAATTAGAAAACTGTTTTCTAGTTCCCACTGTGTGTCTCATTCAGTGCATTAAGTTAACTGCCCACAATATTGGCATTTTCAATTATGAGTTGTCTTTAAAATAAATAAAAACCATGAAGTCCATTTTTAACAATTATTACCTTTTTCAGGCAATAATAAACAGCACCATCACCCCAAACATGACATTTACTAAAACATCCCAGAAGTTTGGCCAGTGGGCAGACAGCAGGGCGAATACAGTCTATGGCTTGGGATTTTCGTCTGAACATCACCTTTCGAAAGTAAGTATGACCAGTAGTGACTCTTCAGCTAGTGAAGCTACTTAAATGTATTTTATTTCTACTCACTATATTTTGACTCAGTACTCACTACTGTTGTTACTTAAAAAATAATTTACAAAAAAAGTTTTGTATCAATCCATAAAATATAAAAGCACAAGCATAATGTGATATCTTCAAATTTTCTTTTAACTGATGAAGAAAAGGAGGGAGATTAAAGCCTATTACGCTTTATGTTGTTAATGTTTTCTGATTACTGATTTGTTAGGTTTTTCTTTTTTAAGAACTGTTCTTCTGCTACAGTTTTTCAAAATAGAATTTAAAAAGTAAACAATTTAGTGTTTCTTGTGTGTTTAGATCTCCTAGAAAAATCTGCTGGTAGTCTTCAGACGTATTTTTGTCTTTTAGGCTACATTCACTTTCACTTTTCTACTATGTAGTACATCAAATGACTGTTATTTCAAAGTTTGCCACCTTAAAATAAAGCTAGTGGGAAATATATTCAGTGTAAAAGAAAAATACATTTTCTACTAGAATGCAAAAGTTGAAATATTTGCTAAAGCTGTATGTGCCGTACGTGAATTTCTTTTCTAGTCTACTTCAGTGGGAAGGAAATAGACCTCATTCCAAGGAAAGCAGTAATCCCTGTTTCTCAAACGGATGGCATAGATCCTCTCAGCATCCTTTCTACATTACTTGTTGGTTTTGCTACTGCCCTGGTAGATGAGTCCAGGAACCTGTACAAGTATGATTTTTCTTCAGATGAGGAATTTCAGTTCAGTTTAAGAATTTGTGTATATATTAAGCAGAAAATCTTCATATTTGAAATAAAGAAAAGATTTGGACACCCAAGTGCAATAAGAGAAATACATAATTCAGGAAGAGATAGTGGTGGCTAGCTGTTTGAAGGAAGAGTAATCATAGCAGCTCTTTTGGGAAATACTTGCCACTATCCAAGGATAAGCACAGCCTGCCAGAAAACCATTAAAATGAGACCCAGTACAGCTACTCTGTTTGGGCAAGCATCAAACTTGTGAGATTTCTTCCTTTCATAATCACTTGATTTTCCTTTCCACAAAGCAACACAAACACAGGACATTTTGAGTGATTCTGGTATTGCATGTGCATTTGCACACCTATTGCTTCGGTGAACTTGGAAACCTCGTCAGTTAATTTGGTGTGTATGTCCTAGAAGCATTTGCTTACCAACATGGTAATAAGCTTTCTTACGTTTCAATGACTTTAGCACAAATGCTGATCTAGTTTACTGCTCTCGTAGACTAGCTTATTTTCTTATTCACAGATGATGAAGGCAAAGCATCCTGCACACTGTTTGCCTGACTTCAAGCTCTACGTTATCTTTCCCAGTGAAAATACACTAGGGTTTTTTTATCTGCTTTGTCCTCACCTCTTCTCTTGCCCACCCTCTGTTGCCTTCTTAATTACAGTTCTTTCAATCCCATTCTTTTCACTGCCCTCAAGCAGATGTCTAGGACTTTTAAATAGTCCTTTGACATAAGGGTCTATATTGCTGTTGAAAAATTAATCCGAAAAGCTACAGTAGACATTTTTTCTTAATTTATGTTTTTGTTAAGCGGTTACTCAGATTGCTGTTTTGTGGAGAACAAGCAAATTTATTAAGAAAAATACAATCACAGACCTTTTCTGGAGATTATGGTGAATCTCTGGGCCCTTTGCAGCATACCGTTCCTGTTTTATTATATCTTAATTATTAAACTGATGTTCATATGAGTTGCAATTGCCAGTTGTTGCTACTAAAATTCCTAAAGATTAAACTTTTTGTGTTATTTAAAAAAATATCAACATACTGATGTGGGAAGAAAACTTTTCTTTAGATTAGAAGCTGTTAAACCACTGGAGCTGGCAGGTATGTTTGGTTGGGAATCAGAAGAGCTGATTTACATCTGCCCTGTAATTTTAGAGAAATCATGTCTATATTCTCTTTCTTGTTTAGTCTCTCCCTCAGATTACTTACTCTCACTTCTATGCATCATAGCCAGCTTTACCATAGCACTCTGATACAGCTAGCACTTTAGGATTGTGGTTTAAGGGAGCATAAAGCAGCCTGCAACCAAAAAAAAGTTGGTCTAGTCTGTGACCAATTTCCACAGTTTAATAATATAAATAATCACAGCAGATAAACTGTTTATTCTCACAATATTGTCTGCATATCTTGTAGTACGTGTGACTTTTGTACTGTTTGTTTTTTTGTTCACGTGCCCCTGTCCTTCTGAACTAATTGCTTGAGTAGAATGCAACAATGGCAACCTCTTTTCTGTACAATTATTGTGAATAGGAATTAGTGGAGTGAAACTATCTGATGGAAAAGTATTGGCACTCTAATCAAGTTCACATACAAACAGTATAGAGGAAAATAAATTAAACATTTATTTCTGTTCTCTAGGCTTTTTCTCTATGTTTGACCACAAATTCATCTCAAGACTGCTCCATCAGATGTTCGTGATACTTGAAAGACACCTGTGTTGGAGAATATTCACAGGACCATGATTTGTTAGCAGAGTCCCACTTGCTGCTGCAGTAGGAGAAACAGAATGTCCTTTCACTACCAGGAAAAATTAAGATTACTTTCTCATTCAGAATATGTCTATGCTTTTGATAGTATCCTGATGTATGAGAAGAAATGCTCCTTTTAGGGTTTGCAGTCTTATCCTCTTGAGTTAGCTGGCCTGATTTATTCCATAAAACTTAAAGAGCATGCTAAATGTAAAGTGCCACCATGGACACTGGCAGCAGCCTTACATAGTCTCCATGCACAATTTTTCATCTTTTCCTTAAAAATGTGATCTTCCAGAAAACTTCTTACATACCATGGACCTCATCTTTGTTATTCAGGAATTTTATCAAGAGATAGCTATTATCCATCACCCGGCTGTCTCAAAGAATTCTAGAAATTTTGTGAAAATCTCAACCAAATTGGGCTTTTATGGCTCTTACTTAGAGTTGATCTATGATATTATATATTTTTTTAAACTTTTCTATGACTGTCATATTTACTGCCTTTGTCTTCAGCCATTTATTCTAAACCTCAGCATCATATTTGCCATTTAATAATTCTGTGGTCCTAAGGCTGATTTAAATAATAAGTTACCCATGAGATTTTGAGGTTTAGGCACAAGTCTTAAAAAAGTATTATCTGGTTCTGGTGATCTGTTGCCAATTTCATCATCTCTTCTGAGACTTTTTTTGATGCAGGATTAAACTTTCAGGAAAAATAAGCTTTTAAATAATGTAACAAATGAAATACAGGATACAAGTGGAGAGAAATTGCATTTCTTCAGATATTAGTAGCCCACCAGAAAAAGGTTTAAAGACAGTAAGGTTTTTTAGGTCTTGTGTAGTAAGTGAAGTTCTGATTGAAATAATTGGTGAGGTTGTGCCACACAAAAGGTAGCCTTTGTACCTGTCATATACATTAAGTGCAAAACAATTTCTTCATATGCTGCTGCCAAAGAGATTTAGAAGTTGCTGGAAAAGCTTCTGATATTTTTGAAAAATCATTTTGCACATAAGCTGGTCATGTTTAGATAATGTCCTGTATAAAAGCAGTAGGACACAAAAACAAATATGTGGCTACTCTAGCAATTAGTTTAGTGGAAAGATGAGAACTGTGAAGCAAATTTTTTTTCTAGCCAGAGAATTCAGGCCCTATTCTTACTAATTGATTTGACCTTTTGAATTTAAGGGGGCATATCTTTCTAAATTGCTGCTTTAGCTGTTTTCTGGAAGAGATACATGTAGCATAGAAATAAAGCCTACTATGGCAATTCCATGTGCAATTTCATGATTTAGTGCTCAGTATAGGCAGTTCTAGTTCAATTAATTTGTTCTTTAACTTGATTGATGTCAATGAATGTTCTAGAGATGAACACAGTATTTCCACTGTTGCTTTTCTAATTAGCTATTGAAATTATAAATGCAGGTAAAATTTAGAAAGACATCAGTATTGTTTCAGTCATGAAAGAACAAAGTACACTGAAAGTTTTCCAGGCTCATGGTGACCACATTAGGCTTCAGAAGCAGATTATTTCTTGTTTGAGAAGGGTAAAGCCTGAATCTGAAAGCAGCTGTGCAAGGCAGTTTGTCTCTATTATTAGCTATCTCTGAGGTGAGTTTCTTAAAACTATCAGCAACAGATCATGCTTCATTGCATTGTCATTTTCCTGACATGTAAAGATTGTGCATTATGCCTGAAAGATATGTCACTGTGTAACTCATTTAAATGAGTATCTAATAAGAAGAAAATTTTTTAAAATTACTGACAGAATTTGACTTTGTGAAATGCAAAGTACAGTATTCTATTCTGCATGTAATGTATTATTTCACGCCTACTCTTTCTCTCTTTTCTTTTTTTTGTTCTTTAAACATATGTACCTCAGTTTGCTGAAAAATTTCAGGAGTTCAAAGAAGCTGCGCGAATAGCAAAGGAAAAATCCCATGAAAAGATGGAGCTAACAAGTACACCTTCTCAAGTGAGTCTTATTGCCTGATTCAAGCATCATACTTCTTGTCTGTGCTACTTACTCTATTGTTCCTTACATACATATGTATTAAAAATTAAGAGGCAAATTCTCAGCTACTTCGAATCCTCTCATCAGTCAACAAGAGTATCAAGAGGTCTTAAGAATATTTAACATATACTGCAAACAAGACAAAGGGACTTGCTTTAAAATAACATTGGGTGCTTTCTTTATTCCTTTTCCTTTATTTCAGCTTTCTCAAGAAAATGAGTAAACATGGTTATGTAAGTGAACTATACTAAACACTTTTTGTACTATTTCCTATTGTTTCTGGTGGTGCACTGTAAATAACTTTTATACAATGATCATTGCACCAGAAATAAAGGTGGAAACAGCAAACTATTTTTACTTATTTTCTACTGTGTAGTTTTCTCTTGTGAGATGTGTTGAAGGAGACAATAGATTCACAGGCTGGTTCCGGAGTTTTATTACAGTTAGCCATGATGTACAGAAAGAGTTTATAAAAGGTATCTCAAAACATGAGCTGAGTTAATTGAGGGCATAATGGGAGAGCCAGTTACTATAGTCACACTTACATTAGTTATGGCTAAATTTATTACAAATACTTTGAGTTTGCTTTGAAAAAAGAAATTCCTTGAGGTTTTTATTCCCCATCTCTCCTGTATTCCCCCTGCCCAAGATTTTTGACTCAGCTGTTTGCTTTTTTTTAAGCCATAGTGAAGACAAAGACAATTCCTTCTCTTGGAGAATGCAACAGCTTTAAAACTACATCAGGGATTCCTGAGTTGAGTAGACTGAACCTTTTTTTCTGGGGAGTCTTTTTTTCATTGAATCAGTGTATCTTCAGTGCTTTTTACTGTAATAGGCTCCTTCTCTTTGATGGAGTAAGGATGGCAGGCAGTTTGTAGCGTGCTGCACATATAGTTTTATTGCTACCAGAAATATTCATCTGGTGTCCTACCAAGAGAAGTCAGTGGAAATCAGATGAACACAATGAACAAGCCTCGTGTTGTTTCCTCAGTAGGCATTTTGCCCAAACACTAGGCTGGCTCTTGCTGGTAATGGGAAACTGCTTGCTCCACTGAAATAGAAAAAAAAATAAGGCAGGGAGTTTTATGAATTTACTTTATTGTCTCTAAATTTCTGATAAATTCTACAGAGACAATGGGAATTATGTATTTCAAAATTATACACTTGTCAATAATATACACTTGACTTTAGAAACAGTGAAGTGCTTCACCCAGGCCTCTAGTTACTTGATGTTATAGGCAAAAAAATATTATGCTTCTCTTTTGACACATTGATTAATATTTTGGACTCAGAAGTTAAATCTGACACTGTCACATGGAGTGACTTATTATGTGGTTTGGACATAAATTTGAGCTATTCACTCAGAGACAAGATGTTTTTGTCTTGCAGCTCATCAGGGTTTAAGCTTTCTCTTACACTGTGTGAGCTATTAATGTTGTTCATTTTCCTGCACAGAGTTCTTTTTACATTTGAAACCTAACATTTTATACGGTAGGCAGTTACAGAAATGTTACTCTGAGTGATTCTATAATGCCTGTTGAGGGCTGTAATTTCATTATGGCACACTTAAGAATAATTTCCTCTTCAGGCCTTACATTTCTTCTCTTGGCTTTTCACTGTGTTGATAAGGTCGTGTATTATTCTGAGTAATACAGTTAGTCCAAGTGCTGACACATGAGCATCATAAGCATAGTAGTCTTCACATACTAGTTCCCTAGAGAGAAGGGAATCAAATCAAGAACTTCAGAGTTTAGAAAAGGTAAGAAGCAATGACATCATGGCAAACTCCAGCACTTTCGTAGTACTGGGCTCATTCAGTCGGATTTACTTGGTACTAGGGAGGGAGGTGGGACTGTAGAGACATATGAGACATCAACTGCTAAAAGGCGGCTGCAAGGCAAACAATTCAATTGTTGTCTTTCTGAATAATTTTATAGCTCTTCTTTCCCTTTTGCATAGTGATGCATTGCAAAGGGGGAGAGTGAAAGAGGAAGGAGATATTTTTAGTGGTCAGTAAACACTTTGCAGGAACCTGGCTTTTTTAATGGAGCTTTGACAGCCTTGACAGGAAAGACATTGGGAGGTATATGAAGGGTAACTACATATACCCTCTCTAAGGGTAATTCAGTTATCTAAAGGGATCAGTCCCTCTGCAGCCTTGGATATGCAAATATCTTTCTGTGTTAAATTAATAATAAGTAGGAAAGTACTGCATATCAAAACTGGAAAATATGCACATCAAGCTTAAAACTTAACTAGGATGTCTTATTTCTCTTGATACAGCTTTAAAAAATGTCCTCTTTATTAACCAGTTAATTCAAGTGCTGGATATGGTACATTTCCCACCCTCTCTACTACAGAATTCTAAAAGAGTAAAAGTGCACTTTTCTGCCTCAGTATGCCCTTACAGATTGAATGTTTATGAAATATCTCTACAACTAATGTAACAAAACACTACACAAGACATTTGCTGTTCACTATTGTTTGATGCAAGCCTGAAAGTACCTTTGCTACATGTGAGTTTCAGTTCTGAATGCCATGCAAAAACTTGAGAACTACAGAGAAATAGAAACTAAGAGATAACAGCAAGAATATCTCAGAAACTGGGTATGTATTTGTAGTTCAAATACTTAGCAGACTCTAGCCATGCTAAAACTTCAGAGCAATTTTGCCTAAAGTCCACAGAAGATGATGAAAATTAGGTTGATTCTGTCAGGTGTTATGTGCTTTAGCAAAGTCTTGCTCCTATAAAGTGCCTCAATGACCAGGAAGTAGAAGTTCTGCGGGGTTTTTTTATACTTCATTTCATTTGATGGATTATGTTCTTCTGAATTTTTTTTTTTAGTATGTGTTAAACACATGGTAGAAATAAAACCATACATAGCCTAATTTGCAGTTACTTAATAGCAGGAGTTCCTTTTCCCCTAAGCAATGCTGCTGCTAATTTTAAACTCTTCATTCTGCTTGTTCTCTGCCTGTCTACCAGCAAGCTTTACTTTAATTTTCCAGAATATCAGATAATAGATAAAATCACCATCTACCCTAACTATAAAGGGAATTTGTTCAGAGAAAGATAGTGGCCTGGACCACGAAATTAGAAGAGAGATGCTGCTTTGTTGTACATAAGTCCCATTGAGTGCACTGGGCTTTCTCAAGATGAAGAGAAACACATTGTTTCTGTCAGACAACCTGTACTTTAAAGCCATCTGTATGAAGACAGATTCATATAATAGTACAGAATTTTTCTATATCTGGTATGTCTGGAGGCTTTTGTCTAGAAAGAAGTTGTCTATTTTGGGACTTCTAAGGCCACCTATGCACATAGCCATACCATCTGGTGTCCATTTAACTGAGCCTTAGGTAATAAAAACTTGCAGTCCTCTTAGCATGTTTATATAAAACTGGAATACTGGTTCCCCTGCTCTGCCACTTCCTAATTCCCAGATTCATCCTGTAATATGGGGAATCATTTTGCTCTTGCCATCAACTCATGGATATTGCAGTGGCAAACCACCCATGGTCCATTCTCAGTTAAAAGCTTCTCCATGCACATACACGTAGATCTGGAGTTCAGTTAACTGCATTAAACAATGGCCTGACAATTGTGTCCACCTACCCTCACTCCTTTTTTAAATTAAAAGTAACCTTAATTAGGTTTGAGTACAGAACCAAATAGAGCAGTTTGTACAGTGTGTAGTTGTATACCATCAGTCTCGAGAGGTTTCACCCCAGCCAGTTGGCATCTGAACCTCAGTTCTTTTCTTCTAAGGATGAGTGTCCTCTGATAGTTTTTTTTTTACCCTGGTCATTTCAGATTAAGAACTTTTTTGGTTTCTGAAATTGTGTGGGGGGGGGTAATTTAGTCAGAATAGTCTTTTCTGTGATTCTGAGCCCCTCTTATGCAAATTATTAGGAATAATTACTGCCTGAAAAGTTTTACAATCACATAATTATTAGTGCACAAAGTAGTTGATTTTGGCAAAATGATCCTGGTTTATAATTTTTTGTCTTTTTCTCTGCAGAAGTACAAAATTTACTTGTGAGCTTGTGACATAGGTTACGTTCTGCGAGGTTACATTAATTTCTACAACAAATATTGAAGCAAATGTTTCATACATGTTAGGATGGCAGTAGCCAGGAGACTCATGTCATTGCCAGCCAGTGCAGAGAAGCACCATGAAAAATAGCTATGCCAGGGAAGTGTATGGAATCCTTACTGAGATGACAGTATTCTACAACACTAAACATGCTGGACCTGTTTGTTCATGATTTTAGAGCCACTGACCTCTCCTTTTTTTCCTGTTCCTTATTGTTATTACTAAAAGCTGATTTGATCTGTAATGTAATGTCTACTTGTTTTACTTTAAGGACTCTTCTTTTACTCTAAGGACTCTTCTAAGTGCATGTGGGGTTTATTTTAAGATATTGAACTTCAAGATGTTTTTTGATGAATACCCCACAATTATGTTTAGTTTAAATACAAAAGAGCACAATGTCATTTCCAATTTTGTAAAATCTGGAGTGGTTATGTGAAGTTATAACGGTATGCAATAAAAACTTAATTACAGATGCACTTCTTACAAAATGTTTCTAAAATATTTTTAACTCTTCTAATTAATATAAAATGGGCACATATTATTTGTAAACATTTGTGAAAAATCTTTTCCGTGTAAGTGGCTTTTTCTATTATATTTGATGCTTTGTTCAGAGTCAGCTCCATTAGACTTGTCTGCAAATAAATTACTTATCAGGCAGAGGTAGTTGTGAATGTGTGAAAGCACCCATTAACATGTACTTTTTGTGGAAGAGAAACGCACTAGAAACTGATGTTTCTTTTGTTCATGAATTTCCAGACCACGATCCTTTAGCTATTACATAGACTGGGATGTTTTTCTGCCTTAACTTTTGTTACTTGAATTTCATTCATATTAGAATTCTATGGAAGTACTTCACTGAAAAATAAGCCTAGATGTAACTTGTACTTTTTTTTCCGTTCTATTGAAATAATTTTTGTGCACATTTAAAACACTTTAATAAGTAGATTCTGATTTTATGTATCTAGTAGTAGTGTTGCAGGAATTTTATCTTAAAGATACAAGCTACCCAGATTTTTTTAGACTATAGTATGTAATTTTTTAGACTACATAATGTAGTTTGAGAAGAAGAAAAAAGAGAAGAAAACCGTTTAGATCCAGAAAGCCTTTCATTTATTGTCTATCCTATTGGATGATGATGATAATAAAAATAATAACAATAGTAGAAGAAAAAACATGCCATTTGTATAGAATAATTTATTTGCCTCTTTATATTGTCAACTCTGTTCTTTTTCATACTTAAATGTACACTCAAATATACATGCTGGTGTGATGAAGGGTAATGAAAACCACAGCAGTGCATTCTGCTGGGAGGCAACCATTAAGTTCTTCAGGTGTCCAATTGCATAGCCATAGCTATGTGTACACCTGGGTGTAGCTGTGTATTCTCCTTCCCAGATAATTCCATGACCAGCAAGAGCTAGGCCAGGCTAGCATGCCTATGAATGCCTATACTTTGCTATACAAGTGTTCTTTACAGGTGGGTCATAGGTGAAACTGGGAACCATAACTGGTCCTCCCACTGTTCACTTTGGTTAATAAACAGAACAAAAGCTAGATTTTGAAACAAATACCAGAATTATTTGTTTCACTTCATTAGAATGTAAAGTATGAGACAAGATTTCCGAGTGTCAAGAGTCACCCACCACGTATCAGAATAAGGGTGGAATGTAATTCCATGTGAGAGAGGTCTGTAATAAGTGGAAGGTTGGATCTTACAAAGAATTCATAGACCACTTGTGTTTTGTACAAGACAATGTGAATCTTTTGGTAATATGCTTCTATATTAAATACACATGATGAAATGTGACCATGAGGGATGCTGGAAATCCGAACATTATAATAATATTAGCTGAAATTTGTGTGTTGTTTAAGAATGGATGTTAGTGCCTTTATGTACATAACCTTTCTGGGCAGGTCAGTTTATAATTTTAATGTGTTGTTTGTTCACTTAAGGAATCAGCTGGAGGGGATATTCAGTCTCCTTTAACTCCGGAAAGCATTAATGGGACAGATGACGAGCGAGCGATGCCAGAAGTGACGCAGAACTCAGAACCAAGGGCTGAACCAACACAGAACGCATTGCCATTTACCCATAGGTACAGATTCCATTCCCACATCCTGATTAAGTGATGCATATCTCCTTCCTTGTTAAAGGGACCTTCTCTCCCATGTTGTTTGGGGAAACAAAGCAAACCCACCTCTTGCCCCAAAAATGGACTCACTTTTGGATTTGTAATTTCTTTCTCTAATTAAAAAAAAAAAAAAAAAAAAGAGAGAGAGAGAGAGAGAGAAAATCTCTTGGAATAAGATTTGGGGGAACATTATTGTTAAATCAACCCTTGAAGACTGGTTAGTGTAGGTGTCCCTTTAACAGGAATCAATGTTTCAATGTCTGAGCTCTTAGTAAAATTACCTGCTTCATAGAATATTCCAATTAAATGATTTTTATACACATTCTTTAAATGGCTGGTGGGACTGGATGTCAACCTTACATTGACAAGTTCTTGGAAGAAAAGGGACTCTTACAGCATTTTTGGATTATGAAGTTTAAAGCAGACTTTAATTGAACGGTTCTCTGACAATTGTAAGATTTGTCAACTTTTTTCAAAATACGAGAGAAGTGCAGCTCTGCCTCAAACTGAATTCTAGTTTTTTGCACTAGGAATGCTGTGCTCTTTGAGAAAGGTAGGACTTTTTATTTAATTATACAAGTGATGAGTTACAATGGATATATCTTGCCTATTAGAAGTAATTGTAAAGGAGTTGATCTCAATAAAACACATAATTTATTGGGACAATGAAGAGTAAGTGAAACATTTAATAAAGTTAGAACATAGCTAGAAATACTAGGTATATTTTTAAGCATTGTGTAATTCAGCCTAAGTAGAGATTAAGAGCTCTTGCCGAAAGTTTGGGCAATAGTAACACTTTAGATATGTAATGCAATTCGAAGTGAGCACAAGTGGAATCAAAATTGTGCAGAACATCTCCATTTTTGTAAGAGAAAATACTGTTAAGCATCTGGAAAAAAATAATATGCGTTTTTGAAACTAGAAAAATACTCTTACACTATTTTTTTTAGCAGAATGATTCTGTTTATTTTTATACTGTCACTAGTGCATGTATTATATGTTTCAGAAGAAATGGTGCATTGTGAGAATGCTATGTGCATGGTGAAGGAGTACTACAAATGTTGCAGATCTATCCGTGTTCTGTAACAAGTTTGTTTAAACTGACTATTGAAACTTTCTATAAATATTTTTGTGAAAAGGAGTTGTGATGAAGGCCACACATGATTAGTATGGTTTGTTCTTTAAAAAAAATGGTAGTTTGAAGATGTCCCCTCTGGTTCTGCACATGTAAATGTTTTCTGGTATGCCAGTGTAGTAACTAAGTTAGCCCTCCATTGAGCATTACTGAAGACACTTTTGAAACCCTGTTGTCATTTTTAATTATGTAGAATAGAGTTTACAAAACTTTTACATGCATTTCATTTTTCCATCTACTTAATGTATGCAGTGTGGGTGTCTAGTTTTAGGTTTTTGCCCTGTTAGATATCAGCAGCTAGAATTAATCTTCCAACAATAACTCTGCATTTTGAGGTTTACTTCTTGTTCATTCTCAAAATACCTGTGTTTTTTTGTCTTGCTAATGATAGCTTCGAGTTTGTTAGTGAACTATTACTGAAGAAAACCCATGTTTATAAACCTCTTTGAAATAAAGTAAATTTTGGAATAGGTAAGGATTTTATTATAAATAAATAAGCATTATTTATTTATTATAAATAAATAAAGATGCATGAAACACATACACAAAGAACATGCAAAGTGAAGCCTCCAGGACTGTGTTAATCCTGGTTAAATGGGCATGTTTTTGTAGAGGGTTTTCATAATAATAAATTGGCAACTAGGTAGACACACCTAACTGCTTGTCCTGTCTAAAAGAGTGCTCTCTGCAGGCAGTCTGTTTGCCCTGACATACAAGGCAAAAAAAAATTAAAACCTTATGTCCCAGTTATTGGAGATTCCCTGTACTTCTCCTGTGTCAGGAGTACAGAAAAGAGCCGTGCTTCCCCTTATTCCTTGCCTTTCTGATGATGTGGTGTGTATGTGGCACTCCACGTATGATGGAGAAGAGTTGCTTAACTAAACCCTTTCCTTTGTGCACCGTGGTAACTTCTGCTGATCCTGAGCCTTTCCCTTCTGCATCCTACGTTTCAGCAAAGGTAAAGTTTAGTCAGCACTTCTGGGTGAGGAAGGTAATGCTGCAAGGGCATTTGAGTGTTCTCTTGCTTATGGCATTTCTTTTCACTTATTTGCCTTTGGTCCAGAAACTGCTGATCAATCTCTAGGTGCCTTTCAGAAGAAAAGGCACTGTGGATTTCCCTGCAATGGGTTTGGCTGTAGAGCCCATGAGAGTCACCCAGGCTGGTTTACACTGCACTGAAATAACACTGCCATAGCAAATCATTTTATTCAATAAATGGGAAAGCTCCATTCTGCTCTGGCCTTAACACTAGATACTTACTGTGTGAAGAACGAAAAGGTGTGGTCCTCAGTGTGTGTTGGAGCACATGGAAGCAGGTGTGGGGCAGCACAGAAGGAGCCCATGCAGTCATGGGGCAAGTGTTGTGGCTTCATGTGTAGGATGAGGTGAGCAACTCTGTGTGGCAGCAGTGGCTGGCCAGGTGAGAGCTGTGGCTGCCAAGGGAGTTGTCAGGCACAGCAGAGCCATGTGCCTCTGTGGCAGAGAAGAGGGAGAACTAAAGGTTTGAAGGGGGCTACTGAAAACAGTGATTCAAGTAAGGGATTTCATGTCTTTGTATGAACTGGAAGTCTGACAGGAGTGAAAAAGGCCAGAAATTACAGGTGTGAAGGTTGTACTTTAGTTTATATCCTACTGTTTGTCATTTTTAATCTGCACACCTGAAAAATGCCCAGTTGGATTTTGTTATAGTATGTCTTTGCAGCCTATATATGTTTTCTTCTGCCCTTTAGGTCTTAGTATAAGTAGCTGAGGTCTTTTATTTCAGCAGCCTAAGCGTAGACTACTTTTGTATTTATAGTTATTTTCTAACTGCAAAAATCAGCATTACTCGAGTTACTTGAGTTTTACAAGAACTCAAATGTCTTATTATTTCAGTAAGTAGTTGTGAGAATTGAAATTAACATTCTCCAGAATATGTCTAAAATTCCATTATTATCCCTTGAACATTGCAGTGCTGAAATCTAGCTGCTTCAATTTAATTTTCATCTCAAAAGTCCTAATACTCTTCCAAGCAGTGTAATTTAGATCAGCTGCTTGAGAAATAAGTGTACTAAACAGTTACAAGTCTTGCACCAAAGATAAACTCTTGTAATGGAATATCTTTCCTTTTTTAAACTATATATGTTGGTTAATGTTGAACAATGAAGTAATATTACTGTGAAATCCCACATCCTAGAATATAATATACACTGAGCACTGCTGTCATGAGTAAATGTTGCCAGAACAAGTGAAGTAAAATGTAGCCTGAGGAATGGCATTAGAATTTTTAAAAGTCTTGCCTGTGACACTGATCAGTCCTTTTCTGAACAATATCTAGTCCAAGAAGACTTTTTTTCTAGCAGGATGTAGGTAATCAAATCTAACATTTAAATTAAGACTAAAAAATATACATGTTTTTGTTCTATATACATATTTCTGTTTTTAAGTAAAATTTCGTTTCCTCAGATATATTTCCTGTTTAAAATATTTTCCACGTTCTTCAGTTTGTGATTTTTTTGTCTTTTTCTCCAACTGAAAATTGTTGATTATAAAGTGGGGTTTGGAGAGAAAAAAGTTGCTAAAAATTTTTGACTACTACAGATGTGATTGACTTTTGAAATTTTCACATGACCAGGAATTGTCTACTATGTACCATGAGGATTAAAACTTTTATTAAACTATTCAGTTTTAATACTTGAATTATATTCTAAGGCTGAATAGTGTATCTGGTGAACTTTGCAAGTGCTGCTTTTTGATAACTGTCAAACTTGCTCTTTCACTCTTGAAGAAAATACATTTGCTTATAACAAGCTTTATTCCATTTTTGACACCTTATGAAGCTGATAAAACACATTTTCAGAAAGAAAATATAAGAGAATTCTTCTGGACAAACTTTGAAAGTCTTCAATTTCCTGTCAACCCTGACCTGTACCTGTTACCTCATTTTATTTTGTAATACCTAAACTTGGAATTTCTATTGCATAATGTTTTGATCAGACAATATATAAAGTGTGTGTTTGTTTCTTGTTAGTTAAAACTCCTGGTTTTGTATTCAAATTTTTAATAGGGGATTTTGACTCATTGCCTTAGTGAAAATGGAATTAATTAGAATGATGCCTATATCTTAGATTTGTTATTGTCTAGATAGATAATAATTTAATAATGCTGCATGTAAATCCAATGCTGTACAACAAAGTTAAAGCAAAAAGTCTTTCTGCTAGGTCATATTCTTTCTCTGAGTTTTCATTAAAAGTTGTATATAGAAATCTCTTCAGTAGATTTTTTCACTGTGTGTATTAAAACTACTCACTTCTACAAGCTTAAATATTGCTGTTGTGTTATAGTACAGGTACTTTGTGAATCAGGCAAAACTGTTTACTTGGCTTTAAGGAAAATCTTTGAGTTGAAAATTATTGGGATGTTTTCTAATTTGAATTTAAACTGAAATCCTAGTATTTGGATGTTTATAATAGAGTCATGCTTCCTTACTAGGTAGCCCTGGGGTGCATATTGCTTTATAAAAAATTATTGGGTTTGAATGTTATTTAACCTGATCAGAGGATAATTTATTGTTCTGAGGAAGCTCACATGCTCTCTAATCAAAGCTCCTGCTCAAAGAATAGCTATGAGATGATATCAAGCTGCTGTAAACTTTATCTGCTTGGGTTTTGAAAGCTCTCTGGAATGAAAAAGGGTAAAAATCAGGCATTTTTTGAAAGGTTTCTGTATAACATAAAAGGCAGCAACTTCTTCACATTGCACAGTACTATAGTGAACTGTGACATTTTAGGGCACACTAGAGGAATTCTGCAAAATTCAATTGCTCTGTTGAACAAGATTATCATTTCTTGTGTCACATTCAGAGAAGAAACTCAGAGATTATATGTTTCAGCTGTCAGTATAAAAAAAGAACTGGTTAATACAGAAACTTAGACCTAGATCTGCTTGCCCTCAACCAACATATTTTGACGTTGTGAAGGCCAGCTGTACTGCTCTTCTGGCCTCTTGTGCTCCAGTGGCATGAGCCCGGTGCTCTTCCCTCCTTCCTTGACCCAATTCCTGCTGCTTCCCAGACTCCTGCACTTTTGCCTAAGCTGCTGGAATCTAGCTCAAGTCCGGTCTCCTTAAAAATAAAAGTTTCTGCTAGGAAACTAGTAATTTGAAAGGAAGGTCTCACATTGTGTTTGTGCAATTATTCTTTTTATGTCTCACTTCCCTCATTTTGGCAATTTCTGATGATTCTTTAAGATATCTTTGAAATACATACTAAACCATTTTTATAAGGTATCTGTAGTAATGGAAGGAGAGGCAGAGAGGAAGAATTTCCATGTGTTGCTTAAATTCAAAATTAAGAAACACTGGAACTAATAGAGCTAATTTTAATAGCTGGGGAAATGGGTGAAAGCAAAAAGCTAAAAATAATCTAACGCTTAAGAGAGTAATTTCACCATCTCCCTTGTGCACCTATGCATGTTCTTATTTAGGGTATGTGAATTGCTTACTTCCTAAGGTTTATTTAGTGAGAACTCCGAGAGAGTTGTAAATTATATTAGCTGGGTGTCTGAAATTAGATGATATAAATACCATCCTCAGGGACAAGAAAGCATTCTTGAAACATTCCTGTCAAGTACATTCTTAGAGGAGGCATGTAATGCTTATGCAATTTATATTTTAAAGAAACCAAAGCAACAAAACAAGCCAAAACCATACTACTTTTACTATGTGATTTTCCCCTTTTAATCACATAAATGAGAGAAAAAAACCCAAAACGGTTAAAACCAAAAGAAAATTGTCTTGCTTAAGGAATGAAATTTGTTTTTGAAGTATACCCATTGGGTCCAACCTATTCGAAGTGTGGATGACATTAAAGATTGTTGGTACTTCAGCAACTCTAAACATTGGCTTTATGAACTGGGATATGTGGTACTTATCACTAAATCAAATTCATTAGGGTGAGTGGCTCGGGTTGAATTTTTTGTTGCACCCATTATATAAAAATCATTATTTTTGTTAATATTCTCAAGAATACAGTTTTTCAACTGCATTAATTCATTTTAGGAGTCTACTCTTAAGCATGAAGTCGCCTGGTTTTGTAAATTTAGGTAGTAGTGGAGGAGCTACTCGCTTTAGTCTAGATTTTCCAAGTAATTTACTTGAGTAACAAGCTTTTTCTATCGTGCATTTTGATACCAGAGTGAATACTTGTTTGAATTTGTGAGCAGTGTCTGTGGGATTTGTACATGGTATGACTTGTACGTATATTATTTAAAATTGGATGGATTTTGAATTGTAAATTTAAGCATGCCATCATCTTTTCAAAAAAGATGTAGTTTTAGAAGATCTAATGTAGACAGTTGATATCTCATGTCTTCTTTACTCCTGCTGCCATCACTGGTTTTGATATTGTTTAGTGTCATTATAGGAAGCCTGTCAACCAGTAAGAAGGGATTAGGTATAATGATTAGGATTAAGGGCACTGGAGCACCTTCTCTGTGAAGACAGACTGAGAAAGTTGTGGCTGTTGAACCTGGAGGAGAGAAGGCTGTGTAGGGACCTGATAGCAACCTTCCAGTATATGAAGGAGCCTATAGGGAAGTCAGAGAGGGAGTTTTCATCAGGAACTGTAGTGCTGGGACAAGGAGTAATCAGTGCAAATTGAATGACATGAAATTAGGTTAGATTTTAGGGAAAAATTTATTTCCTTTGCGTCTGGTGAGGTACTGGACCTCAGGTTGCCCAGGGAGGTTGATGTGTCAACCCTGGCTGTGTTCAAACCTAGTTGGACACGGCCTTAAGCAGCCTGGTCTAATGGGAGGTATCCCTGTCCATGGCATGGGGGATTGGGACTAGATGATCTGTAAGTTTTCCTCCAACTCTTAGCATTCTGTGATTTTATGAGTCTATCAATATCTATGCAAACTGAATTTTCCTGAAGCACCATGAAGTAGACCAAAGTCCTGTCCGTAATATATTAGAGATTTCTTTGGGGTGTCTTTTGAATTTTTTTTTTCAAGACTGAAAATTGTTGTTAATATCAAAGAGAACAAATAAACAAAGAAATGCTGCAGGTATGAACACACTATTCTCCAAGAAAACTAGCAAACAAAAAAACTCTGAGAGGAAATAGACACTGTGTAGAACTGCTTTTCCTTTTAAACTCGTCTGTGGAAAGATTTAGCACTTTGAAAGTACAAATGCCATGCTTTCTTCACATTGAAACTTCACCATTTTTCAGCCTCCCATTACACAAAACCAGAAAGCCAATAATACCTGAACTTGCCAGGGAAGAAAAAGCTAAAACGACCACAATAGCAAATGATCTCCTGAGTCTCAATGGGTTTTCCAGAAGTCTTGACCTGGAGGAGAGAAGCCTTTTTAAAAAAGAAATACAGAGGGGATTTTTGCAGGACAAACAGATTTTTCATGAAGTCTAATCACTCAAACATCACAGTCTCCTCCTCATTGGCTAGGAAATGAGATACATGAAAGTATTTCAAGACCAACATAACTTGAACCACCCATGCCTGTAAATTCAGCCTAAGATTAATTCTTGATAAGAAAGCTGGGGGTTTTCTTTTGAACCTGAAATTTGGACTATTTGTAATGAGACTTTCTTATGGCAGTCTGTTCTGCAGGTAAGAGTATCACACAGTTTATACCTTTCTGCACAAGCACATCCTTTGCCTCACCAAAGAGACCTCTTCAGTTCCCCGTCTTATGCCTCAGCAGCCACTCAGAACTGTATGTTAGAAAATAAAGACATCTAGTAGCTGTTGTGTAGAGGCTTCGTTTCAAGTGCAAGACAGTCCCCTTACCTTTGCCAACACAAAATACAACCCTTATGCAACCATCTATATGGGTAGGCAAATGCTAAAGAAACATTTCCAGACCTGTTAATTTACTGTTTTCTGTCTCTAAATTGATTCTGTCATTATGATGTGTTACTGTGAAATGCAGGAATAATCTGGTCTTGGGTTTCAGGGTATATATTCCCATCCAAGAATTTATTGAAAAGATTATACAGTTTTAGAGAAAAAAAATTAAAGAGAATTGAAGATTTGTGCAGAACAATCTCCATCACTATCATATTTCAATTCTTGTGTGTTTTACTAGTCCCAGTGTTCACTTCATGTTAATTTTATTTCATTTAATAAAATCAGATACACAACTTACAGTCAGTTGTCATGGAAGAATGCCTCTGTCATTTGCCTTAGTGAAAGAAATTCAACTGTTGCTAAAGAGTTCAAAGTCCACAAGCTCAAAACATCTTTAAGAAAACTTCAGCAAGAGAAAACTTGGCTTTTTGTCAGTTTTTTTATATTAAAATATGCTCCAAGTCATATTGGCAATATAGCTTCAAAATACAGCTTTAAAGCTTACTCCATTAAAGTCCACATAAACCTGGCTACCCAAGCCATACTTTCTTGAATATTTATGTTTTTATGTTTGAATATGTTATGTTTTTAATGAGGGAACCTCTCCAGCTGTTCAGTTGATCGAGTACTTCACCCAGATGTTTTAAAATGAGGGTGGTGAGGCACTGGAACAAGCTGCCTGGAGAAGTCATGGATGCCTCATCTCTGAAACTGTTCAAGTCAAGGTTGGATGGGGCTCTGAGCAACCTGGTCTAGTGGAAGATGACTGCCTATGGCAGGCAGTTTGGAGCTAGGTTATCATTAAGGTCTCTTCCAACCCAAACCGTTCTGTGATTTTATGATATATCAAATAAAACAAGCCTGAATCCTTCAGTTAGAGGCTCTTTTCAACTGTAGGGTCTTTATGTTCCCAAGTGCCTTGGCCCATCTGCCCTGCACCAGATGTTGTGTCTGTTTTGCTGGCTCCGATGTTCTTCTGAAACTTCCCTGGGTTGCTGCTCCTTATCTGTCTGATTTATTCTAAGAGAAAGGATGTATGCTACACTTTTTAGGCAGTGGGGCCAAACCCAGTAGAATATTTGAAGAAAGTATTTTTTTAAAGAGGGAGGGGATAAGAAAAAAGCCAGTAGCAAAGTACACTTTTTAGCAAAAGTGAAGCTCCATTGGATGTATCAGTTCAGATTTTTTTACTGATACCAACAAGTTATTGTGCCTCCTGTGTTATTTGAGATGTAGCGGTGGATTGTGAGATATGTGCACATCTTGTATGAGAAGCTGCACATATAGGTAGATATCTGCTTCTAAATTTTATGCACACTGTGTGCATATGATTTCATTGCTATCCGTTTGACCTGATGATAAAAAAACAACTATAATGACAATGTCAAAGAAAGACTAATGAATTCCTATTCTTGAACCAGTGTAGAACTCATTTTTCTCAAACTTCCAAGAAGAAAATAAAGAAATGGAACTTCATCCTTTAACATCTCATGTTAAAGATGAAGTGACCAATTTAGTTTATGAATTTTTATAGTCCTTTTAGAATTTGCTGTATTGCTCCCTTCCTATTTGCCCTCTCTTCTTGGACATGAGATACATTCTGAGAACAGAAAGGGGATGGCTAGCACCATCTTCCGCAAGTATTTAAGCTTAAGAGCCAGTCTTTCATTTTATTTGTGATGTCATTTATGAGAAAAGTATTAGATATATGATAGGGCAATTTACATTACATCTGACCAGAGTTGCAAGATGCCAAGCATTTTCGATCATGAAACATTTCTACTTTGAGTCTTGGTAAAATGTTAACTGGATTCCCCTGAAACACACGGCACGGATTCTTTCATCCATGGGCTTTGCCATTTATAAAGTGCCTAGATGGTGTTAATGAAGCCCATATGGACTTCAAATGAGCTAATTTTGGTCAATACTAGAGGATTAGGAGGAAGTTCAAAAGCAATGAGAGCTGGCAAGAGCTGCTTAAGTTATGGATTTATTCTTGTGGAAGATATGAGGTAGAAGTGCTGCTATACCAAATCTTGCTTGCTCTTCCAGCGATTACACAGAGTGGGGAGGATGGGGTAAAGTTGCAAGAACACTTCTGTCCCTGGAATATTTTCCATTCAGAGGCACATGTGTCTTAGGAGCTAACTTTGTTGTACCTTTTGACTTCACCAGTTCAGAGCCAACATACAGTTTTCTGTGTGGTGCAAAGAGATCATGTTTGTGAAACCACTTGATGGTTTTAGACATTTATTGATAGGATTCAGTCAAATGGATTACCTCTGCCCACTTCTTGAAAGAATGCATATATAAAAGCTAAAGTTCAACAAAGAAGAGAAAAGCAGTTTAGAAAACTCTCTCTATTAAAAGAGTACTAATATAGTGTATTTTTAAAAAGGAATATTTCATATTTAAATGTATCACTTATACAAAAATAGATTGCATCTAAGTTATTTTTCCTAGAATTCATCTGGAATGCATAAAATCTTTATGTGTGTGTACGTATATATGTACGTATACATGATTTATATATTCTTTGAGGGATCATTTTACATCTCTGCAAGACCAATGGACCAAGGACGAGAAGCTCTTAATTTTTACATGAAGTTAATGGCTTAGTTTCAAGTCCAAGGCAAAAGATCCATGCTATTTTACTTCTATGATACTTTATAAGTGTCTTGGTTTTGTCAAATGAATTAAGATTGCTAAAGATTTTTCCCTTTTTTGATGATAGGTTAAGGTAGTAATTCCCTTGGAGGATGCTGTGGCCTGGGTTCTCTGGAGGAGAACCAGCAAATTCAGCTACATCCATGTGATGATGAGGTCAAAAAAAATAACACCTGAGGGGCTTCTGTGCTGCCTGATGCCTTTCCTCCTAGATAGGCACCTAGGACTGGGTGGATGAAGTCCCATATTGGGATACTTAACCTCTCTTAGCTTTTAAATATCTAAAACTGCTGAAGATAGATCTCATCCACTAAATCCTCTTTCCCAGATACAGCCTTTATTTTTACCTCCTGGCAGCATTGCAATCTACAGTTTTGCTTTCTGTTTTCTATGGAGGCCACACAGCATGATGCTCCCTCAGATTGTGGTCACCTTGCCATGGCTCCCTGATGGAGTGTTTCAATTACTCTTTCTTCTCTCCAAGTCAAGGTTCCTGTCCAGATAGTGTAAGCCCCAAGAAGAATAGAGTAAAAGCTCATTGATCAAGTAAACAGCCAAAGCTGCTTTCCTCTAAGCCATTTCAGGATGCCTCTAAATGTGCAAACAGCATTCAGTCTGCACCTGAACAAGTCATTTGATTAAACCTAATTGTGTCATGTTGATTTTCTGTCACATTGTAGTAGGCAGACCCCTTGAAGTGGGACATCAATAGTGTCAACCTTGTTCTGGCAGACATGGGTAAAGATTAAGGGCAGGCACACATAAACACAACTAATTTGTCTGTCAAAAATATGTACTTAATGTATCATCTTTTTGAGGTTAAGAGTATTTCACTGTAACACCAAACAGCCATCAAGTTTTGTCTGTAATGAATTGAGTTCATTACAGCAGTGATACTAGAATATAAGCAATGAAACTAGAATATAAGCAATGAACTAGAATATAAGAGAGTTTTTTAATCAGCTTTTAAGTCATTTGGCAGATGAAGCTAGATCTGTGTGAGCATGCTGAAATAAAATATCTGGAATGTCCAGAACCCTGGTTTCTCAAGTACACAATAATAAAGCATTATGAGTGGTCCACATCTTATGATCAGCTTTCAGTATACAGTTGTTATCTTTGCAGATTTTGCTCCATGGCACTGTGATGTCCCGTCTTTCTGACATGAAATGCAGAGGGTTTAGTTTCTAAATTAAAGCTAGAGTAGTGAAAACCATTCTTCTGAGAGACTGCAATCCCATAGGTAATTAAGAAGTAATTTTCTTCAAATAATATGGTTCAGACAAAAAGACCCAACCCAAACCAAAACCCTGAAACTGAATTGACTGAATTCTACTAAGTTATTCAGCTCTAATAGTTTGCTAAAGAAGAAAAATAGAAAGGTTTTTCCCTTCACTATAATGCAAATAGATAGAAAAATACAGTTTTGTTGTCTGAAGTGAAATGCATGTAGGCAATACATTCAGATTAATTTGGCCTGATTTTAAGAAAATAGCCAAAATAATTTCCTATGTGGGTGAAGTGTATTCTAACTGATCTCTGTGTATGACTGTTACCTATTCACTTTATTTAGGAAATGCTTTGAAATGTAAAACTGATGTAATTACATGACAACACCAGTCATGTAGTACCTTTCTTTTATATTCTCCAGAGTTTTTAGTATTCTGGTTTAATTATTATTTGGCACATTAAGAATCATTTGTGCTGGGCTTATGATCAGCATAGTGGGAGGCTGAAGAAAGTTGGCTTTTAAAAATCTTCACATCATTGTGTTTGCCCTACCTTTTCCCTTGTCTAGAGGCCTTATGAGGGACAGTGAAATAGAGCTTGTAATACTAGAAAACAAACGTGCTGAAATGTGGCACATAGGCACAGCCTCATAAAAGGCTGCAAGTTCAGTCTCTGCTCTGCTGTCTGTGAACTCACAACTCACAAAACCCATGTACAACTTTATTCTTTCCCTGTTGGGTTGGGATAAGTTAAATGAGAATAAGTAAGATGGGACGAGGAATAAGTAAGAGGGGAGCCAAGCATATTCTTCTTTACATCAATTAAGTGTTGAATTGGAAAGAATGGATCTATAAATTATTGTATTTTACCTTCCAGCTGAATTATTGAACGTAATCCTTTGCATTATTCCAAAAAGAAGATGAAGGGAATCTAAAATCACTTAGTCTAGACTGAATAAATAAGAACTATTAACTACCAGTTGGTTAAGACAGGTGCCATGTTAGTTTTTTTTCTTTAAAAATGCAATTTTTTGCAATTAGGGAGAGAAACTTACATAGGGACTGCTTCCGCTGAGTGTTAACTTGTAGTTAATGGGAAAAGTATCAGTATAAGAGACTTCCCATGTATTAAATTGACTCTTTTGATTCATCAATTCAATTAGGTTTTAGTAAATTTGGCTTTAGAGTCAACATAGTGCAAGTGAGATAGTCTTTTCTTGGATTCACATTTGGTTTAAACAAAGAAAATGTAATACTTCCATTCTCTTAAAGAACTGGAATGGAAAAAATATGACTTGCAGTATCTGCATGTGTTGCAACTCACTTGTGATGTGTTTTGTTCAACCATATACAGTCAATAAATATTTTACTGTGATCATATCATGCGACTTACTGCTTGTTCTTCAAAGTACTTCTCAGAGCTCCATAGATGATTTTGTTTGGACTTTATATATAGGCTATTGACTCTTAAGTAATTGCATGGCTGCCACAGGAGATAAATGAACCTTAATTAAATTTTCAATGCTTCCATGTAGCTTCAGTTCCCTTAATAGAATAGGCTTATTTTGTTGTCAGCATGTGACTGTCCATTTCTAGTACTACCTGTGTAATTAATGCATGTCCTTGTATTTACTAGGATAAGCAAACTGGCAATTGTAATGCAAAAATGAATTGCACGAGTAGCTACTATTTGAAATCATAAGATAACCTAATATACTATCTGGGCGGAGGCCCAGTAGTCATAAATCTGAATTTCTATGCAAATGACATAGAACTATTTCTGTAGGTCATTCTATTAAAATGCCTTTCTATTGCTGGTAGTGGAGTTGTGAAAGCCCTGCAGCTGTATTTGGTCTTCTGCTGAGGTCAATGTTTGCTATGAAAGTAAAATAGGTACCAGAATTAAGGGGTCTTACAGGCTTAGTTTTCCTGTTGTATCAATAACAGGAGGCTCAGCTAAGAACTAAAAGAGGCATTGTAAGTCCTTCACATTGAACCACTTGTAACAGCCACTCCAGCTTCAGCAGAGGCACAACACACTCCAGTTACAGCTGTGACAGCACCTATAAATGGAGGCAGAGGCTTGTGCTGAAGATCTCCACTGTTTGTCTGTGGTTTATGTCAGGCTTACAGGGTTGGGAAAAGTCTTTTTATCCAGCTCACTGCTCTGCATTTGGCTGGTAGCTGCCCATAGAGTAGGTCTTACTGTTTTCACTCTGTTATTACAGAGCTGAAAATCCGTGCTGAGTCCTGTAGAATCAACCTTCAGCTTTCAAAGTCCTCTGAGCCACATCTAGACTGCTAAATAAAATGTGACTTGGCACTGAGGTCTGTGGGCTGAATAGTTTCCTCATGTTTTCTCTTCTGTGCCCATGCAGTCCTTGTGGCTGTAGAACACAGTAACTCTGTTTTGTATGGCATTTTTTTCCAGTCCAGCATACCTGCAATGATCAGAGGGCTTCATTGTCTCCCATTTGCATGGTATTCTCTTTACACAAAAACACAGCTAAACACTGCTTGTCCAGGAGTGTTTCAGATGGGAATGGAAGGGTTACAGATCCCACAAGGCCTCAGAAGACTGTGGAGATGGAAGGGTGCTAAATCCGACTATGGGAAAACTGTATTTAGAATCTCCTTGACCAGGTGTCCCTAAGCAGGGCAGTTTGCAGAAAGTGCAAACTCCGCAGTCCATACACCTGTGGAAGCTCAGAGCTTTTGGCCCTATTTTACTAAGTGGAGGAGTTAATCACTGTGAAAGAAGTTGTTCCTTCTTCTTACTACCACAGCATTTTTGTGGCAAATGGGAAGTTTTTCAAACTCACTGAAGTGTAACTGAGAGCACAGTTCAGTGAAACTGTTAAAATCTGAATAGCACGCAATAAAAGACAACGCAGGTAAGAGGTGTGTAGGGAAGTCGAATACTCTATTCTGTTTCATTGATGATAGGGTGCAAATTGATTCAGTGCACATCCAAATTATTGTTATTAGTAGGATTTTTGAAAGAAACTTGGAATTTTGCCTAACCATTGGCCTAGCAGAATTAATCCATTCTAATTCAGAGTGAGAGTTTGCAGTTAAACTGCTTTAAATTCTTGTGTGTACAGATGAGTTCCACAATGAAGGTGTCCATAATTCATATCATTTTAGTGTCAGGGTTACCGTGTTCTCGTATCTGACTTGCTGATAGCCACATCATCTAATTGATTTCTAAAAGTGATTAAGTGCCATAAATGCCAGAGTCAATTTTACTTTCTCTGCAGTCAAATACCTAGTCATTTCAGAAAATAGAATGTACATTCCTAAATAACTTTAGTTGATTTTAAAAATGTATTTTGATGGAATATTTGAAGTATTCAGCACCATAGCAACAGCAAGGAATTATGCCTAATTTTCAGTGCACTGAATATCTTACTGTGTATCGGTTATATGTACAGATCTGAGAGTAAAGTACTTCCAACGACAGCAATATGCTATTTCAATAAGGGAACAAGGACAATTTCTTCTTTTACTTTTTCAGAATCTGTGATAATTTTTATGTCAATAAGGGTTTAGTGATTACTGCAAAAAATCTAGAAATTAATTAGCCATGCTTGTGCTTTCAAAGGGCTTTAAGTTTTAAGAAAGAGTTACTGTTCTTTGTTTATGCTCTATGGCTTTCACAAAGAGATAATTTAGTGACTAAGATAAAAATTAGGCCTTTTTAAAAGCATAACATTAGAAGTTGAGCTTCTTCAGAGAGATCAGGGACTTTGCTCAGGTTAAATACAGGGTTTTCAATTTGTGAACAAAATCATGCTTAAAACTGTGCCTAACAGCATAATTTAAATAAGAAACAGAGTTTAAATGCTACATGGGTAAACACATCCAGAGTGCATTAACATGCAGTACAGGAAACTAAGTAATGTCATTGTTTTGTCTTTGCTTTGTTCCTCCCTTTAACTTGGGTCAGGACTGGGACCTAAGTCCCATAGTCTAGAGATCATTGCTGAAGCATTAATTTTTTGTTAGTATACAATCTTCTGCATCCCGTGAAGTGTCTTTCAACAGCTCCTCTCTTCTGTTAACTCTTAATGTTTCCATAAGCAGTGAAGACATACTTAGCCATTTTTAACTCTGGTTTGTTGCCTTTTGCAGGCATATATTGCTGGGTTACTGGATGTAGTACTTATGTGAAAATTCCCATTCTTAAAAAGAGTGTAATATCCAGTCTATTCCTCAGAGATAAATCCCAAAATGAAAGCAGTCTGTGGCTTCTATAGCCCTGTGATGAATGAAGGCTGTATTACAACATACAGAGCATGACTTTAAGTGGTGGATCTAAATACAGTATGGCCACCCTCTGCTCTATAGTGGAAAGAGTCTGTATAATTACTCAACTTCTTTTGTCATTTTCATCCATTAAGTGCACAAAGATTGATCCTTCCCCAGTGACCTAATAAGGTACAGTATAAGACCTGCCCAAGTGCAGTACTGCCTGTAACAGAACTGGAAAGGCAAGTCTTCTCCTGTTCATGGGCTGCATGGGTACTCTGGGTGGTTGAGAATCCAGTCAAGAAGCTGGCCAAGATGATAGGCTAAAAGAAAGTGAAAGCTCATATGTGAAACATCTTGAGGGAGAAATCTGTTCTATCTCCATATATTGTAGCTGCCCAAAATTGCATAAAGAAGCTGCAGCATTTGCCTTCTTCATTGACATAGAAATTGGGAGTTCAAGCATATTATAGGTCCAAGTTGAACAAAGGTGTGTGCTAAACAAAGGAACACATCCTGAAGTGGGATGAACCTTTAATATTTGTACAGACCAATAGACTCCTGGACACATAATTCTCTCACCTGCTGATTGCTCATTTCATCCATTCAGCTGCCTTTCTTGCTTTTCAGCAGGGTGGCTTTGATACTAGGCACCTCACTTAAAGTACAATGTGCTTCAAGGGCCTCCTTCATCTCTTTTGCTATGAGCTGATTCACAACCACATTTCTCTGGTTTTGTGCTGATGTAACTCCATTGAGATCATGTAGATATTCCTTATCCCAAAGGGAAGAACAGATCTTTCATGCTATGTTAATGTTCCTCCTTCTCTCCCCAGGGGAACCTATCCTCCTTTGCTAAAAATTCTTTTGAATACTCTAATTAAGGATAAGGATCTCTTTGAATATTAATTAGTTTTTCATTGGCAGAACTCAAAATATTTAACTCAAAGTGATTTCCTGGTAATTATCTCTGGATTATAATTTTGAGAAGATTTGCTTTTTGAAAAATAAATTCCAGTTTATCAAGTAAGACTTCCTTGTGTAAGTGCACAGTTAATCACAACTACATGTAAGACAGGGAGCAGTGGCTGTGAAGAGGCAATTGTTTTGTGTCTCAAGTTTTCTTCTTACAAAATCTGTTGTTCTTGCTGTAGCTTTCCCTCTTTTGCTGTTCTTTAATTATTTAACTAGGCGACTCTGTCCCACATGTACACAAATTCAGAGTTAGGCCCCTACAAGCAGACAGCTCAGTGGGAAGACAAAAATGGCAGACCAAGTCACACCCCTTCTTTCTTGCCTCTTCCTGGAGTAGTGACATAAAACCTGGTCCACTCCATGGCTCTTCCCTCACCTTCTGGCTCATTATAGGACTTCTCCTCATTCATAAAGTATTGGAAGAAAAAACTCCCTTCTGTTCCCTATTGCTTTGAATATTCAAGAGAGAGGGAGACATTTCCACATTATTACTGAGGGTTTATGGTGCTTTGGACTAGCAAGAGCACAAACTCCCAAAACCCATCAGGTTTAAATCCTTTCCATTGCAAAGTTGTTTTAGACATTTAATGGATGGCCACAGAATATGCTTTTTGAAATCTCCAAAAAGGGGTGCAATTCCCAAATTGCTTGTTAAAAAATTATTCTACATGAGGACGTAAGCTAAGGAGCTTGTGTCTCATTTTCAGCATGACTGAGAGGAGGTTTATAGCGAGCTTTTTGGAATTCCTTGAGAGATGCTGCAATCCCTTGCTGTATCAGCAGAGTCAACATCTCCATCAAATCAAGCAGTCACCTCATTTCAATGTAGGCAATAGCAAGCCTATTCTGTTGCAGAGATCTTGCCCTTCCAACCTTCAGCATTAACTGAAGCTTATTTGGTATGGGAGATTTCATAAGGGCTTTTTGCAGGATTCCTTTCCAAATGCACCAGGGAATTTTACATAAACCCAAACACTTGCCTTACCCTTCCAAGGAGAAGAAGCCATGCTTTTTGTTCACTGGATCTCTCGGATGCTACTGCAACAAAACTAAATGGTTCACAATGCCCCTGTGCTTTGTAGAGCATGAAGCTGTACAGAGCTCTGAAAAGCTTACCAGCCCAGCTGTCAGAAGGGGTCACTTCTTGCTGCCAGCACAGCTCATGTATTGTTACCAGCTGGTTGACATACCACTCCCTCTGCTTGATAATGCTCACTCCTTGGGCTGCATCCAACACATGCCACTATTTATGATCTGGGCAGCTGCTACCAGGACTCTGCTCAGTTCATATTTGTCAAGTCTTATGGATTTAGTTATTATACCAGAATCCACAATTTATGTTGAATGTGCTCCATTTTTACTTGGCTAAATTCCTCTTCACATCTGCTGTCCCGAAATAAGATTGCTCACCACATACCATCAGAGCAGATCACAGTGACACCTGAAGAAAATCATTTACATGCTCTTGAATAACAGTAGTTTCTTCAAACCATGACTATGTTATAGAAGAAATTTTGAACTAATTAATTTTATGCAATGAATGTAATATTAAGCCCCCTAAATATTAATAAAGTGGAATTCTTTGCACCTTTTATTGCTATAAATCTGAAATAAAGCTTAAACCATGTTTCACAGTGTTGGTACTGCATTCAAGTGAACAGTGAGTGAGCAATAATGATTTAAAAAGCAGAAACATAATTTGTAGTGCTTTTGTTTCTTTGTTTCATGAAAGCATTTCTCAAAATAACTTCATTCTGAATGGAACTCATCAATGTGTGATTATCCCCCCTCCTTTTGCAAGCCTTCTGCAACTGGCTAAATGTGGTGACTGGAGCTTTTCGGATTAATTTTCCTTAAGTGACCTACTTTGCAGAGAAAGATAATCATGCATTTATAGCCTCTGGCTCACTATTCAGGTCACAGATGGACAGATACCAAAGCTATTCCTCAGTGACTTACTGGGCTTGTAACTAATCCCCAGTGAGAAAGGAGATTGGTCTGATGTTAATTGGCCAGAATGCCTAAATGTATGGAAGGAAGATCATTGACTCCTACTTTAATTTTCAGAGGGTATTACAGTTAGGCTGAGTGATACCAGCCAGCAGTTTTTCTAGAAGTGTTTTGTGAAAGTGATTGAATTACTGGATATCACAGATTTTAAATATCAGATTTTGAATCCTTAGCCTTGACAGTGGGGTGCCATGTGGTGTTCTGACTGTGGGCATGTCTGATGTTACACACATACCAGATACTGCGGCCTAAACCAAGGACTGGAGATTCAGGAGAATTTTGACCTTTTGCACACTAAAGGGCACTTGAAATCCCACAACGAGTTGTCATTGTCAGACCCAAACCTCTGCTATGAAAGCTTTTTTTTTTTCCGCTTTTTCTTTCCTTGTTTCTTTTTTGTCTTTTTTTTTTTTTTTTTTAATGTATTAGCATGGTAGTTAACCAAATAAAACTCAGAATTTGCTCTTATTCTTTAGAGGAGCCCTTTCTCTTGTATTTGGCACCAATGGGATATATGCAAAACAGCTTGTCCTGGTGTTTTCAGACGTTCCGAAGTTTCACAAGGGAAATGACTAAGCTTTATTCTCTATTAGGGTATTTTTAAAACTTTTGTGTAGCTTTTCATGCTGAAAAACAGGCAACAAGCCAGAGTGTTAAGAATGTTTCTTTTTTGAAGGACCATCTTGAAACTTTGGGATTGTCAGGCAGTCAGTGATGTTAATTCTGACAGGTTACAAGAAATAACTGTTAAAATTGTGACACTGCCTGCAAAGGGATGGATATTTTAAGAAGAAGACGAAACATGTACACAGGTTGAATTATTGCACCACTGTACTGCAAGTGTATATAACTGTGCCCTTTAGTGTCTTTAAACAGCTTTCCACCACAGTGCAGAGCTGGAAAATGCTCTGATAGAAATTACTGTTTGGATCAGTGTGATCGCTGAGTAAGTGTGCATATTTTAAGTGCTTTATCAAGTACATGGTCTCAGAACACATGAGGGATGATTCAGATTAGGTTTAGATATTTACAACTCCTAAGACAACCTTGTCGGGGCTGTGTATGTATTTTTCATGACAGAATCTAATGCAGTGAAGGCAAAATCAACTCCTTTTAGCACCAAGCCTTTCAGACAGGAATGTAGTAAAAGGTTTTAGAGAGAAAGAGTATGTGCAGCTCTCCTGTACCTGTCCCAAGGGACTGTAGTCCACCTGTTTCACCATCAAAATTCCAGCTATGTGCTTGAGCAGTTTCTGGGACCCCTTTGGACTTTCCATGTGTCCATCATCTTCTTGATCTCTGTGTTCCCTTTCACAGGAGTTAGCCTCAGCATCTCCTCCTCCAAGGGACAATTTCATTGTCTGAATTATACGATTCCCAGTGTTTAGTTGGGAAGTGTTGGTAAATTTGAACCAATGTAGCTCTACAGATACAGGCTTCAATGCAGATACTCCCAGTCTAACCTAGGAACAGCCTGCCGTGTGTTTTTATCTAATCTAAATCCAGTTTTAACCAATCTAATCCACAGAATATAATTTCATTACATTATTTGTTGGTTTTTATTTTCCTTTTTTTTTTTTTTAATCTCAAGAAAGTATTTGAGAAAAGAAAGACAGAACAGCTGGGAGTGGTTATGGGCTATTTTAATCAAATTATGATTTTATGAAGCAAACAAATCCATAGCTTTGGGACTGTGTTTCCCAGTATGATATCCATTAAGAAGAAATAGGGTAAGTCTAAAGGCTTAGGAAGCCTTTGTATATTATCAAATGCAAAACTAGACTAATTTAAGTAATATGCTTCTGTTTGATGGCACAGTAGTAGAATCTGTAGAAGATACAGTAACAATTATTCGTAGAAAAAAACTCAGTGTATGCTACAAACAAGTCACACCTGTATTACAACAGAAACATTCCTGCCCAATATGCAGATCTCCTAGGGAAAAAGAGTGCAGTTGAGAAATAGTACTGATGCATTCCTATTGAGAATAACCAATTGAAAAATAATCAGATCAAAGAAACTTTACAGCTTTTGAACTACAGTAACCATAGCAGTAATAGAAAATACATACTTCATATTTCATACTGGCATTTCATTATACAAGGAATAACTTAAAAGCTCCTGGCTGTTTTCTTGGGAGGCACTGTAGTAGGGGCACCAAGCAAAGGTGAAAGTGATACACACCACAAATCACCCTCACATTATTGCTCATCACTGCCTGAGAGTCCAACTTCTGGGTTCTTAGTGGATTAGAAGGATATCATTGTAAGTATAAGCATTATTAGATTACAAAAATCCTTTCACTTCTTTAGGATAAGGAATGATCAAACAGTTCTCAGTCTTTGACTGCCTCAGATACAGCTGTGTTACATCAGTTTGTGTGCACATATCTTCTGAGGGCAAAGATGAGTAGTAAGGCACATTTTGTAAGAGAGTATCAGTGTCACATATAAACAATTTGCTAGAAGCTAGTAGTTGCCAATAGTCCTGCAGGACTGCTAAATGGAACTCACATGAAACTACTGGATTGGATATTTGTCAGATCAGAACATCAAGAAGGAAGTATGAATATACTCATGAACTAGATATTTTGAGCATTCTCTTAATACAATTTGTTGATATTCTGGGCTACTGTAAGTGAAACTCAAATCTGATTAGAGGACATGGTTACAGAAATTCGTGCTTATCTTCTTTTATATGTGAGTCTCTGTTCCCTGAGGAAGTAGGATCGTTACTATTTTAGTTTAGTCTTTTAAGATGTAAAATTTCCAGTGGTGAACTTGTAATTAGTTGTATCATTAAATGTAAGAGAGTATTCCTCTTCTGGAGGAACTTGTATCCCTGTTCAAGGAGACAAAGTACTATTTGGAAAGAAATGCAGGACCATGGAAGAATCAGATATAAAGTTTTAGTGAAACAGTACACATGGTACAACAAGTAATGAATGTTCCGCAGTTTTTGGTTAATTTTGCATGCCTAAGGAGCATTTATAGGAGTCATAATGATTTTGAAATATGTTTTGATGGGATGGACTTTGCATATGAGAAAGTGGAAGAAGGAAACTTAGTGGACAAAATTATGACATAATATTTCATTATACATGTGTGCTAAGTTCAAATAAATCTATAAACATACATTCAAAATAGTAATTAATTATAATTAATTTAATAATATTAACAGTTATATTTAAATATATAATTGCATTATAATAATTCTTCATACAATATCATTTTGGTCAGAGTTACAGATTTTTGGTTTTCATTGATGCCTTTAATAGTGAGCTAATTAAACAAAATTTATTCTTTTCTGTATGTGCTGTCCATGGAGGTGTGCACCTCACATGCTGTTAGCATTATACAAGTGCACATTAATGAGCTATTTGCAAATAATGCATATAATGTATTCACCTGATGTGTCTGAGATACTTTTCCTTTGCATACTGAGTGTAAAGGTATTGTCTGCAGATGATGGCAAACTAATTACCTGTGACATTTAAAGCCGTGTGTTTGCTAGGAGAACAACTATATTGTAAGCAGGAATTTCCCTCTATTAAGTAGAGGCTACTTCAGTAAACCTCAACATCAGCTTCCACTTCGAAGTAAAGCAGTAGTATATCCATCCTACTTGATGTCTACTCTCTTTGCTGATATTAGTGAGGAAAAGCATTTTAACAGTATTATGAAATTCAAGGTCTTTGAATTTGCAAAAACAAATTAAATATGGTATTTAATAAAGAAAGTATATTTCAGGAATGGAAGACTTACATTAAGACAACAAAGCTGCACTTCCAAAGCATACAATTAGCTGTCTTTAATCAAGTCAATGACAAATATTTTCCTACAACACATTTAATAAAGTAGTGGATTTAAAAAGCACTTCCATTAAATGTGCATATATTAAAAGAGTGACTAATCATATACATATTCTTGAATTGAATGCTGTTGCTTTTGGAAGCCGATGTGGATTTCATGATTTTTAGCATTTTATTTTTGTAAATATACCATGTTGAACTGGGAGGGTAGATATTGTTCTCCAATAATGGTATTACCTATATTTTCTTAATTTATAGTTTTGATGATTTGAGCATTTGGATTCTCATTTAGTTATCCTATTTGGTATATTAATTACGTACGAAACAGATATCATATTTGGTTAGTTTTTTAACTTTTTGTGTAATTCTCTTTTTGCTAGATATTTTTTGAAAAAATCTAACACATTTAAAAAGCATAAAGGAAGAGATTTGGGAGTTCTGACCATTCTCATTCTGTCTGTGCAGTTCGACAATCAGCAAGCATTGGGAGGCAGAACTGGCCACGCTCAAGGGTAATAACGCTAAGCTCACAGCAGCCCTGCTGGAGTCCACTGCCAATGTGAAACAATGGAAACAGCAACTTGCCGCATATCAGGAGGAAGCAGAACGTCTTCATAAGCGAGTAAGTCAAGGCAAATGGCCAGAATCCTTGGGGTGGAAGTACTAGTGACTGTATTCACTCACTCATTTTCAAGTAAAACAAGTTTACTATTGCAGCTTCAGGTTAATCTTTGAGACAGAATTTAATTATTTCCTTAAAAGCATTTCCTCCAGCTGGAAACTATTTGCTTTGTAGGACTTCTTTTTCTGGTTTTTGTCACAAGAAGTTATCAAATTTTATGTCAGGTTTGTCAGCTTTAACTTTATTTGATGCCATCACATGTGTTTCATTACATTCTCTGTAGCGCTGAAGTCCAGTCCCTTCTGCATTTAAGCACTCAGAAACTTGGCATCAAATCTGTAAGTTCAAGAAACCTTATTGTAATGCCCTCCTATAACAAAGATGGACATCCTTGTGCATGAAGGACTCTAAAGAGCACAAACACAACTGTAAACCAAGGCCACTATATGCAAGTAGATATCTGTACCTATTTTCATACAGAAGGGACTGGGTCCTGTTGCCTTCATGGCAAGTTTTACAGAGGTCATTCAGCAAACCAGAAGGTCATAATGGGGGAAGGAAGGACAATGTCTGAGGAAGGAATGTAACATGCAAGGTTGAGGTCTAAGTTATGAAAACAAGTATTCAGTATCTAATTTTGCTTCTTCTTTCACATGTAACTCTCTATATTGTATAGTCTATCAATCTTTATATGAATTCGTCATAGCTTAGGGCACATTTATCTGCCAAGTGAAGGCACGACTAACATGTGTGAAGGAAAGATGTATTTGATGAGGCTTTATCACTTGTGTTTATAAAGGTTTGCTTAGAAAAAATCAAGGAGGTGTTCATAGCACTGGAGTGATAGTATTTACAGGGGCATGTAATGATAGGACAAGGGGGAATTGCTTCAAACTGAAAGGTGGTAGATTTAGATTAGACATTAGGAAGAAATTCTTTACTGTGATGGTGGTGAGGCACAGGAACAGATTGCCCTGAGAAGTTGTGGCTGCCCCATCCCTGGAAGTGTCTAAGGCCAGGTTGGATGGGGCTTTGAACAACCTGGTCTAGTGGAAGATGTACCTGCCCATGATAGGGGAGGTTGGAAGGAGATAATCTTTAAAGTTCATTCCAACTCAGGCCACTCTATATTCTGTGATATTTAAGAAAAAGTGCAAAAACCGCAAACTAAACCATTACAATTTTATGCATGAAAACAGGTTTCATGAATATGTTGAAAAAGAAGGGTGAATACTGAAGGCCTCTCAATTTGGTTTTCTATGCTGTACTCACCTATAGGAAATAAGATATGATAATTACAGTGAACCAAATCTTACAAAATCCATCTTTCAGTCCTATGCTGGACTTGTCTAACTGGAGGCTGTTTAGGTAGTCTGAGAATAATCCTGTATTCATCTGAGGTATGAGAAATCCAGTGGGCTACCACTAACCTGTGTGAAAGAGAAACAAGAGTACCCTGCAGTTTAAGAAACCTAGGAAAATGGCAAATTATTGAGGATGTCCTACACCTAGACTGACTTGCAGACAACACTCCTGAAGTCCCAGGCAAAGGATTTGATAGGGAAAAACAACAACTTCCAACAGACTGTAACTGTGTGTGCCATAGCTGACTGGACAAAGCACATGAAATGTAATTAAGACTGGTGCTTTTTGCAAAGTGTTTTTTCTTTCAGTTCAAGATATTGGCAGTTGCTGACAAAATTTTGCTTCAGAAATGTTCCAGTCAAGCAGAAGCTTGTCATGTGTATTTGTACAGAGGGAGACTTCCACTTTGTCTGTCATCTCATTTAAGCTTCTCATTTGGAAAAATGGGAGTTGTAGCCTGTGCTCAAGGTTTGTGAATAGATGATAACAGCCACTGTAGATAAAATTATTTAAATTACAGCCTTGTATTAAAGTTACTACAATGTGAATGTTCAAGTGAATTTGAATACTAGATAGGCTTTACAGTGAAGAACTCATGGCTAAAATGTGGACATAATAGGTAGCATTCTTCCTAAAAAAATGTGCAGTTTATGTTGCAAAGCTGAGACAATAAAATCCTTATCTAAGAAAGAAAAGTAATGCACAACAACAGCAACTCTGTTTACCTTGGGAGGCTCAAGCAGACAAGACAGGCAAAGATCCCCTTTTTTTTGGTGTTATTCCCACTCTTGGTCAAATCTTGTTTAAAGTCTGCTATTGGAAAATAAAATTAATGAATATAGGAGTTTTTAGCATTTCATTTTACTTTTATATGATACTACATTTAACAGTAGTAATTGAGTCTTTCAGGCTACATTCATTAATAGCTGATGATTTTTCATAACTTTTTCTCAACAAATTTCCTGCACTTATTCGTGTTTCTGAGGAAACACAAAATCCATAACAGGGTATTATTTTATCATTGTTTACGTGCCTTTATAATATGGTTCTGTAACCTGTGACATCAAGACTTGTTGGTATCTCACAAAGACTATAGGAGCACTGTATCTAACTCTCACTAGGAATGCCAGTAAATTACGATAGGGTAGTTCATTGGGAGTACTGCCCTCTGTTGGATTTTCTCTTAGAAAAATGTAGACTTGGCAAACCCAATGATTTGAATTCTGTAGGCAAAAAAATGCATATAATGTTGAAAAAAATCGATCTCAATCTGTTACGATACAGTACAGTGCAATACAAAAACGCTTCTAAACTGCGTGCTGGAGACTGATCTTTCAAGATTAATTAGTACCTCACTTCAAAAAAGAAACTGCAAGTCAAATGCTTCTTTCTTACACAGATCAAAAATGTGCTGTTGAAATGGCAGATCTAGAGACTGTTGGTTAGAGCACATGTGGCAGCAAGCAGTGTTTAGTCCCTGTCTTATGCTATCTTTCTGCGCAGTTTATCTCTTCAATATAATCATGTAGCTGCAGTTGATCAAAAAAATGTTCCCCAAACTGGAATTAATCTCACCTGAGATTAATGAAGTCTATATTACATCCTGCCCTAGAAGGCAAGGGTAACCCATATTCTTGTTAATAAATCCCTTGGGGCAGATTAGAGCAAAACCACACTGAACAGTCAGTGTCTGTAAGCAAATGTGTGTGTGTATATAGATATACACACACATACATAACTATATATATATATATATATATATATACACACATATATAACTATATATATATACACAGTTTATTTTAGAAAAATTTTAGAACCATTTGTTTGGAAAGAAAGACAGGTATGTAGCAATTTTAGTCATCATTATCTGCAGTTACATAGCAATATAAAAGTATAAAAATAGCACTTGAAATGTCTAAGGAAAAGAAAGAGGTAAAAAGGGCAAACACAGAAAGATTTATAGTCAATTCCCCTTGTTGGATCCAGAAACGAGACTTGGTACAACTTTGATGTCTGCCGCTTGAAGTGAAGATGTTGGTCCGTCGGGGGTGGGGAAAGTCCACAAAACTCAAAAGATTTCATGAATTTTAAGTGTTCAGGTTCACTGTGACTCGGGAGAAACTTCAGGGGTCTTTGATGGTCTAAGTCGTTGCAGCTGCCTGTTATGGCAGTGCAGTTTAGTCCAATATGGCCCATTAAAATCATCAGCAGAGATGAGCCCCTTCAGGCACATGAAGCCCTCTGCACCTGGGTGGGTCCTTTGCACATCAGCAGGTTGGCCCCTGAATGTTTGAAACTTTAGTATTCCAGTCTCTCTTCTAGTATTGCTTGTGGATACATTTTTCTCCCCAGGCCTGGGTTGATTGGACAATAGCACCTCCTTTATCTTATCTCAAGTTCCAGTCACAATCCAAATTAAGGTTAGTAGGTGTATTATTTGGGGAGGGATGGGCTTTGGTGGTCATAGATGGACAGCTGCTTCTTTGCAGTTTGCTCTGGTGGGCAAAAGTCCTCCAATGATTTTAGCAGTGTTTACCCATGGACAATTTCAGTCTCTCACAGTCTAAGATAGGTCATCTTTTTTTTCTAGCAGATCTTGTAGAGACAAAATCATGAAGAGTAAATGTCCCACTCTTAAGGAAACTAAGGTTGCTTCTCTTTCTTTGATTTTGATTGCATTTTAAAAATAATTTCACTTAATTTTTTGTCATCTCCGAGTAAGTATAACAGTTAATCATTATCAGTTCAGTTTTTTTAAATGTGTTAAACTACATTTGTTTGCTTTCTCTTAGGCCTTTATCTTCCTTCTTCCATGTGTGCCCTGCCTTAATAATGCCTAGAGCTGAGATAAAACAGAATACAGATTCAGTGTGGATGAGTGAAACATTCACAGTAAATTAAAGTTTTGTGCTTTCTCCTCACATATTGTAAGCTTAATTCAGAAACACAGTATTTGCTATTTTGTCCGTTTATTTTTCAAAAAATGGGTGTATGGATTTTTCCCACCCAGTCAGAAGCTTAACTTGAAGCTCTCAGCCTTCTCTAATCTGCTCAGAAACCACAAAAAATTTCCCTTAAATGGGACTGGTGAGCACTCCTACACACCTTGCATAGCTTTTTGACATCAAAAGGGATTCGTGAGTTTAGAATAGCTCAGTAAACAGAAAGAAAAACATTGAAGTAAGTTACTTCAGATGAATAGAATAGCATGGGCCCTAACATTAATCCTGATACCACAAAGAGGAAAGGATTGAATGATGATATAAATTATGGAAAGTAACCCAAAGTTCTGTCTTTGCCACGATAAAAATGAAAATGATGAATTTTTTTCATGCATGCTATCTGCTGAAGTAAATTATACTATGACACTGGGCAATAGCACAAAGTAATAACACCAGTGCATAATAATAACAGCTGCAGTCCTTGAAGATCATTCATCTTCAGGAAAAGAAGCCTAAGATAAAAAGAGATGAAGGAAAGGGTTCAAGTTCCTGAGTATTCATGAGACAACGGAGAGGTAAACTCTTGAATTCTAGCTTGTTATTTTACAAGAATTTCCCAGAAAATAAGACAAAATTAGGCTATTGTATTCTAGGTCTTTCATTCAATGAATGAAATAAGTGTGAGATATCTTATGTAGTTATTAAAACCACCTGGCAAATAATGGACCACGATTCTCCTACTGTTGAAAGAAATTTTAAAATGGATATTAAAAAATTGCATAAACATACCAAAATAAAACCATGGTCATTTTATTGGACAGCTTCTGTGTCATTTAAAGAAAACAACAGTCTGTAAAAGGAGTTGTGAAAGTTCACAAGAAGTGTGGAGTGCTGTATAAGCCATCTGTTCAGATTATCTATAAAAAATCTTCGCAGACGCTTTAGAAGTCACCTCCAAATTTCCATCAGCTGCATTAATATTTGAATAGCCAAAACTAACTTTTGAACATGCAAATGTGATGTGATGAAGTTGTCTTCTGAATTGGAGCTCATACCATGGACTTCATATTTGCTGAGAAGTCTTGTTGTAGAAGCAGTTCTGTTGTTACTGTAGAGAATTGTTTGGCCTTATATGCCCAAGGAAAAAATTCTTTAAGAATGGAAATATGAAGGAAGGTGACAGAAACCATGCTAACAACAAATTTATGAATGGAGTTATGATCCAAAAAATTATTGGTAATTCACCTTTTTTATGTGATGCCTATCTCTTATTCTCCCTTCAAGACTGTGTCCCTCCTACAGAACAATTCAAATTTAGCTTTGAATAAATTTTGAATAAATGAGGTTTGATTGATTGAAGGAAAAAAGTTAACTAAGTGTAATCTTCTCCTTAAGATACTGTAATTAACATGTGGTTAGATAGCAGCTTTGTACTTCTTGTTTCCAATGAAAATAGATGACCACTTTTTTGCATGGCATTAGTGGATATCAAAGGAAACAAATACAAGCATTTTATTTCAGACAATATGTTGGGGATTTTTCCTCAGATGTACATTTTTGTCCCTAGAATATCCATTTCAGATACCATAAGTGCTTTTTTATTTTTGAAACGGCATGTGTTGTCAGCCTTTGTTAGAGCATTACTTAGGAGAAGAATTCTGAAACCCAGCAGTTATTTTAATCTCCCTTTGTGTCTATGATTCGTCATACAGATGATCCACCTAGCATTTACAAAGGTTCAACCCTTGGTTGATAATTGCACTTTACTAAAAAGGTATTCTCTTTTCAGACAGAGCAGCTGTATCAGGTTATGTTCCTCGAAACAAAATGTGAATTTTCCTTTTTTAAAAAGTTTATGGTGGATGGAAGTCTTTTTGGTCTTCTTCAGTTTGCCTTAATTTGTTCTTAGAGAAGACTTGCATTTAGGGCCCAACACTGTTTTGTTAGGATTCTTTTTTTTTCCCTTGGGAGTTCACTTTCATTGAATGTGTCATATATAAGATAATAATTTGGAAAAAAAATCCCAATAAAGGATTAAGCTACTCTTACTCTGGCTAATAAAATAATTTTTCACAGAAGTGCTCTCTCATTCCCACCTTCTTATTTCTAGAAAATCCTAAGAAAAGTGTTAAGATACATTTATCTCCAAGTTATAAAATACATGCTTTGTGGAGGCATGTGACAGGATGTTTACATAGTTAAAGCTTGCAGAATTAAATACATCCAATAATTCCAAAACTCTGAAGGAGAATAAGAAAAGGACTGGATTTAGATCCTCAGGACTGAAGTATGATGTCTGTACAGTGTTTGTCATTGCATATGTTTCATGAACTGTCCAGGCTACTGGAAAATGTATTTGCTAATTAGATTGTAGGGAAAGGAATGTGCTTCAAATGTAGTATACCTTATCAATTGTGAATAATTATGCATGGCTGAAAGTCAAATCATCAATTTTGGTAAACTTACTATATTTTCAAAGATTCCTACTACAGTTTCACTGCTTTCTTCACAAAAAGATGATAGGTCATTCCTATTTCATCTGTACAGAAATGAGTAACTGTGGAAAACATTTCAGTATTTCCATGGCTTAAGGCATCATTGCCCACAGATAGAAATGTGTTTTTTCAGCAAAATCTTCAAAGTGTTTTCTCTGTTAAAAAATGTAATAAATTGCTGGTAGTGCACAACATTCTCCCCCAGGTTATTAATTTATCTATGGGTAAATCTCGGAAAGCTACAATAATTAATTTCCTGTCAGAAGTGATTTATATGAATAATACCATTGTGTGTTTTATGTTCCTTCAGAATCCTCCTTGAAAAGCAATTTTCTTTGTTTTCTGCATTTTCACATTTCTTAACACCAAAAATCTTTCCAGAATTTTTTATTCTTGAAAACTACACTAGAATAATGTTTATGATTAGATTGTTGCATGCTGTTGTGCTTCTTAGTACTGTCTACTATTAAGAAGTGAGAAGTTTTCTCTATATAAATTATGTGAAACTTTATGCAGTTTTCCACAGTTTTGCTCACCCATGAAATAGTGTTTCTGTCTTCATGGAAAGCAAAGGGCTCCTTTTTCTTTGTGGGAAGTTCGTCTTCAATTATTGATGCAACTATACTGTCACAGTCATAGTTACGATCCTTTTAGGGATGTAACTTAATCAGTTAAAAATACATAATTAATACCTAAATTCAGTCTTGCATGTGAGCTCTCTGTGTGTTCTGCACTGTAGCTTGGGCTAGTATATCTTGGATATTCCATCTACTATTTACATCCAGTAAATAAAAGGGAGAAAAAGACATTGTAGAAACAAGTTAGCAGTGTCAGGAACATAAAATAGGCTACAGCCACAGTGAATATATGTTGCTAATATGGGTAAAAAACTGTCTGGATGGCTGGGCCCAGAGAGTGGTGGTGAGTGGAGTAACATCCAGCTGGTGGCCACAGGTGCTGTTCCCCAGCAGAACAGAAATGGGCTCAGAACTGGGACCAGTTCTGTTTGGTATCTTCACTGATGATCTCATGGAGTGCAGCCTCAGTCAGTTTGCAGGTGACTCCAAGCTGTGTGGGTTATTGATCTGCTGGAGGGCAGGGAGGCTCTGCAGAGGGATCTGGGCAGGCTGGATCATGGCTGAGGCCAATGGTGTGAGGTTCAACAAGACCCAGTGCTGGGTCCTGCCCTTGGGTCACAACAACCCCAGGCAGTGCCACAGGCTAGGACAGAGTGGCTGGAAAGGACCTGGGGGTGCTGGTGACAGTGACTGACCATGAGCCAGGGTGTGCCCAGGTGGCCAAGAAGGCCAATGGCATCCTGGGCTGGATCAGCAATAGTGTGGCCAGCAGGAGCAGGGCAGGGGTGGTCCCCCTGTCCTGGGCACTGCTGAGGCCACAGCTCAAATCCTGTGTCCAGTTTTGGGCCCCTGACTTCAGGAAGCTCGTTCTGGTGCTGGAATGAGTCCAGAGAAGGGCAAAGGAGCTGGGGAAGCATCTGGAGTACAAGTCCTGTGAGGAGCAACTGAGAGAGCTGGGGGTGTTTAGCTTGGAGAAGGGGAGACTCAGAGACTTTATCATTCTCTACAACTGCCTGAAAGGAGACTGTAGGTGGGGGTTGGTCTCTTCACCCAAATAACAAGCAAGAAGACCAGAGGAAATGGTCTTAAGTTGCACCAGTTTTAGGTTAGTTAGTAGAAAAAATTCTTCACAGAGAGGGTTGTCAAGCACTGGAACAGTCTGCCCAGGGAGTGGTGTAGTCACTATCCTTAGGGGTATTTGAGAGACGTGTAGATGTGGTACTTGGAGATCTGGCTCAGTGGTGGAGTTGGCAGTGCTGGGTTAACTGTTGAACTCAATGATCTTAACAGTCTTCTCCAAGCTGAATTATTCTACAGTCGTGTGACGGATTCTGTGTTCTAGATGGATTCTGTATTCTAATTTGTCTTGCTTTGCCTTTCTGTAGAAGTTGGAATAATTTCTGTATGTAGTTAAAAAGGAGTTTAATTATCTGTTGGTAATGAATTGTACAATTTGTCAAGAAGGTGGTTTGAAAAAATTAATCCAGCTCAAGCAAACACAGCACAGAATCACTCAGTCAATAATTGCTTGGGGCAGGTCACCACTCAAAATATTTGTGTCATTCCACTTCTTTGCTTCTGTCTGCCTGAAGTCTCCGCTTGCAGAGTAATTTTCTGTGGTCAGGATTTTCTTGAGAGTCTTTTCAGTTTTCTGGAGCTTTGGGCAGACACTGTCTTAAGCTCACACCAAGGCTGTTACTTCTTGTTGTGTTATATGGCCTGAAGACTCACTCCTCCAGTCTTCCCAGCAGCCCAGTGTGCTAGCTCCCTGCTGTAGTGAAGACATCTTCCTGGAATCCTGCTGCATTTATAGGTTCTTGGACCTAGACTAAAATTTCCATAAAATTCTCTAGAATGACCTCTGCCATGAGGGTCCAGGCTCTACCAGAAGTTGCCTTGCTGTCCTACTTCAGCTGATGTATTTCACACTGAAGGAGGCAGTTAAGTATAATGTTATCCACGTGCTAGAAGACTTTGCACACTGAATAGTCACTAAAAAGCCTTTTCAGAATATTTTCCTTACATACAATCCTTACCTGAATGATAAATTAAAAATAACGAAACAGAGGCTAAGAACAGTACCTTTTTTCTTTTGCAGTCTCAAATACGAAGCCTGAGTTATCAACATTTTCAGATATGCAAGTCAGTGCAGTCTTATGGTAGCACAATAGCAGGACTTTATTCAGTCAGTTACTGTTCAAAGACTGTTCTTTCAGTCTGAATTCTGTATTCAAAATGAGCTGTAATCACAGGTACATTGCTCGATATTGCTGTGCAAGGGTTTGAAGGATTGATTGAGCCTTGCTTTTAGACCTGAAACATTGAATGAGGAGGTGTCCCTGATAATAGCCTTTGGGAGGGTCAGACTAAAGCACTTTAACTTCTTTCTATGCCCCCTTCTGTGCATAATGCATAAACAGTTACTTGTAATGATTTTTGGACCACTTGTCATGAGAAAATTAAATGCGATTTGAAACGAGAAACAGAACAAGTAAATGCTATCCAGATTTTTTTGCCTAGAGCTTTATCTTTTGTTTCTTCTGTTTTCAGTTGCATATTCTTTATATCACGTAATTTTCCAGCCCATCTTACTCTGCAGATCTTTTTGAAAGGGTCATATGTTTTTCTTCTTTATAGGTACTTCAAGAAGATAAAAACATGAAGATATTTGACATCTTTTCAGATCTCTGTAGGAATGGGCATTGAAATAAAAATGATTAAAGTAACCCAGTTTTTTAATTGAGTTTGTTCTTTTTCTTCCCAACTTACTGAGTTTTCAATCAACAGTAAACAAAACAGTTGAACATTATTTTCTTGCATAATCAGTAAGAGATGGATGTTTGCCCAGAGAAAACTGGACTGGAGTAAGACATCACAGCCCTTTTAGTGCTGGTAATTAATCGTCTTTCTGAGAGCAGTTGCCTCTGTTGGCAAGAAGGTTTGTCGGAGCACTGCCTGTTCTGCTTAAGAATAATCATCTATGTTTTCTTAAGCAATTTGTGTGTTGAGTTAGTGTGGACCAGAGTGTACTTGGAAGTATCCACATGAGCTGTGCACCTGGCAGGGGTGCTGCAGGAGGTGTTTTTGACCAGCAATAATAGAGGCAACCTAGAATAGTAACATTTCATCCAACAGTGCAATTCATCAGCCCCTTGGATTCCAAGCTTGCACCAATACATACACCCTCTCTATATGTACCAGCCAAGAGGAAACCATATGGAGAACAGTGGGAGTCCAAGTGCTTCCATAGTCACAGGATGAGAGACCTTTGCAGGCTTGCTTCAAGGCACGGGGTTTTAGGACAGAGGTAGTTTGGGGACTGGGCTTACTTTTGTCTCTGCAGCTGAGGTTTTGTGTAAGTGAACATTCTGCGCTAGCAGCCACTGGGTCTTGCTGAGTGCAACCGCTTTAAAAGAGGGATTGTCTTCATGGAAGTTACTATTCAACATCTCAGCAGGAAAGCTTGGAAATTTTTGAGAAATTGAACATCAGAAGGGCTGAAGGTGAATGGCGTGAATAAGTTTTACAGTTCTAGCAAAACTTAGGAGAGAGCTAGAGCTCTTCATAAACCCACAATGTCAGAACTGTCTGTTTCATAGTGAAGGATTCTTGAAGACCCTGAGCAAGCAAATGTGACCTTAAAATTGGCCCTCTTTTGAGCAGGAGGCTCTGTTTAGAGCAGGAGGCCTTGACCAGATGACCATCAGTCCCTTTCCAGCCTAAATTGCTCTGTGCCTTCTGATTCTTGCTCTCTTTAGATGCTAGGTCAGACATTGTGCAGACATAGGTTTGTCCTCATCGATGTGTTCTAATGCTTGTTTGTGTAATTGCAGTGGTGAACACTGTAACAGTATTATAAAAATCTAAATACAGATGTATATGTGTAATTGGGAAAATCATCTAAGACTTCAGTTGTAATTCTCAATGGCATATAAAACTAAGCAAATTACTATTCCTTTTTGTCATGAGTACTGGTATTCCTTTTGAGACAATACCAGCAAATAAGAAAGTTCTTTGGGGTGGACAGGGCATGTTGCATTACCAAGTTATATCACACTCCCTCAGTCCCATTACCCCTGCCAAGAATTTGTTCTAGTCTCAGTTCTCTCCATTATAAACCTTATGCAAAAAGGTCTAACCAATAGCTTTCCAGCAGAAGAACCTAGATTCATCATGGTTATTGCAGAGGAGAGGTTTGTGGCCTGCGATTCAGAAAGGAAAAGTTGTTTTAATGTCCTTGTATTTCATCTTGACTTCCCTTGGACTAGATTCAGTAATCTACCTTTTGAGCCTACAAATAGTTCAGAGTCTGAAATTAATGGTATCACAGTATTATTAGCTGGGGGACATGGGTGCTGGAGAGCAGCAACCTTGATTCCCTGAGATATTATTTTACCTAAGAAATAAAATTGTCTTGGAAAATGTCTGCCCTCTGACTACCTCTCCAAGAATGTTAAATTCAGTGTTAAAGGTTTTTGTTGCAGAATTAATTTGCACTTTATTCAAAGGAGTTTCTGGGCCAGATTTGTAGGTATGTGGTGCAGCTCTGTTGAAAATTATATATTAGGATTGGCAGGCTCATAACTTCTGGAGAAAAATCTGTGACTAGGTTTTAGTTACTAAACAGAAATGCTTTAGTGCACACTTCCAGGCAGACATGGGGTGTGAGAGCTTCTAGTATTCTCACCTGTAATGTGAGACGTACATGAACAGAGACTTTTCTGCAAAGACTCTAGCTGCATGGATTTTGTTTCTTTCATGCAGAACCTGTGTTTTGAAACTGTTTATCTGTGAGTGGGAGAATATTAGCATCCTTTTAATTATAAGATAAAACAAAAGTGCATACCACTGCCAGGAATCTAAGGGCATATGGACCATGGTGGCTGCCTGCTAATGAAAGGGGAACTGAGCAAATCCAAATTGTGGTATTAACTGTTGCCTTTGTGACTGAGAGATTAGCTCCATTACTAGGGAAAGTTAGAAGCTGGCAGCTGTGCTTCGGTGGCTGAGTGTCTGCTATTACTCTGTTGATGCGGAGTCAGAAAATGATGCTGTGAAATGTTAATTGGCTTTCTAGGAAGTGTGTGAACATTGTGGCTTAGTAAGGTGGTAGAACATTAAAAACGTGTCAGATGGGGAGGTTAGTTGGACAGACAGATCTGTGTTTAGTCATCAAGCCATTACTGTGTTTGAAGTGGGAATTCAGAACTTTCTTAAAACTTACAATAATTAGTGTAAGTTTTAATTAGTGTTATTTTCAGCCTATAGCAAATGATCTTTTTTTGTTTCCAGGAATTCATAGCAACCACTTACATAACAATATAATATGGAATATTTGTAGGAACACTTTCACCATTTTAATCAACAAAAGTAATCCAGAAGTTAGGGTGTATTTCAAAGGCAGCTATTGATGCAAAGAAGTAATAGTACCTTGAATATGTTAAAATTAATTCTGTATGTGTTTCTTCTACTTATTTCCACAGGTGACTGAGCTAGAGTGTGTGAGCAGTCAAGCCAATGCAGTCCACACACATAAAACAGAACTAAACCAGACAATACAGGAATTAGAGTCTACACTGAAGAAAAAAGAAGAGGTATCTGCTGACATTTATTTTGAGCTTTTCTATTGCATAATTTCTAAAACCTTTCAATATTAAGCTTATGATGGCTGCTACATACTGAATTATTTTCTATAAATGTTGCAAAGTAAATTCTTCCTCAGCTTCTTTGAAATTGTTAGTATTTTTCATTTATATAATTACCTCAGTCCAATGTATACCTGGCTATCTGCATAGAAACAAAAAAAGTATCATGTTTTCCTGTTTGCTTTTACCAAACATTTCTGTTTGCAAAATTAAGTAATAAGTGGTTTCTGCATGACAATCACCACACTGATGCAGTCTAGATTCCCTAAGAAAGGGACTGTTGTTGGCATTCGGTCTTTTTTTCTTGAGAATAGGGTTTGAAACAAGTAATAGATCAATGCCTTTGTCCAGCCAGTCTATTTTTCAGGCTCTGTTAATAGAGCTGACCTTTATGGTCCCTAAAATCAGCAATTTCCTTAAACACATGCCAAGCCCCAGCCTGAAACTTGGTATTTATTGTGCCTTGTGCCTTGGCCTGGACCAGCAGCAAGTAAATAAATTGCAGTAACACCTACATTGGCATGGGTCCTAGAGGAAGGCATATCTGTGCCACAGAAGGATCAAGGATCACTCCTTTATGCATGGAAAAAGGCGATGGAAGGAGCTGCATAGGAAAAATTATTTTCCCTGTGTAAGAAACTGTGGGCATTGGCATGTGTGCTTGGAGGGGCAGTGTGTCTAGCCAAGCTTCCCTCAGTGCTGTGAGGTGTTTCCAAGGAGGAAGCAGGAGAGGCACAGTCATTACAGAATATCCTCTCAAAATGGAACAAAGCCTTTTCCAAACTCCATTTTACTTAATAGATTAGGCTCAGCTTGGTAATGTTTCCCATTTTGTTGCCCATTCACTTTTGAATTATGCTGAGCTATTGACTCCAAAAAAATCTTGCCAAAAGGAGTTCTAGGAGGTGAGTATGCCCATCTGGACAAGAGCCCTTAATAGTTTTAAGTTTGATACCTTTTAGTTTTGTTAACTGTTTCTATTCTTTTCTCCTGAAAGTAAGCTAAGAATAGATTTCTCTTCTGTTCATTATTTCATATATATTTCTTATTTTTGTACCTTATTATTTTCTAATTGCTAAATTAAGGATGCCATTTCTTTTAGATTCTCTTTTTACAGAAATCAATCAAAACAGGCAGCTTTTTTTTGATGTTCAGCCTTGCTACTGGTGACATAATAAGAAGTTTACATTTGTAAATTGGATTTTTTTTCTTGACAACATGGAGAAGGGTAGATTCTTATAGAATTTAAAGTTTGGGGTTTTTTTTTAATTACAAGGGACCTTAATTTTTTGGGCAAGAATTATTTCATGTCTCTTTGGGGTGCAAAGAAAACTTGTGCTTTTACAAAAGAAAATGTTTATATCTATTATTCATTCACAATGGAGTGGCTGTTTTGGGAATGTGATTCAGAAACGTTGGGAGCAGGGCTTGCAGTTCATGTTCTCTGATGGGCAGTAGCCCACTGCCAGTTTTGGTATTGTTGCAATGACTTTCTCAGAAGAGGAAGCAGCAGCCAGATTACCAGCACTGAGGCCAAGCCAGGTAACACATTGCTAGCAAGGTTGTTTCTTCTCCCTTAGGAAATAGAAGGATTGAAACAAGAAATTGAAAATGCCAGAGAGCTCCAGGCACAGAGAGATTCTCTGACCCAGAAGTTACAGGTAAGCTATAGTGCATCATCTTTATTTAGAGAAAAGGGAAAAATTATTGGCAAGTGAGCAGTTCACATGTGCAACTTGTGCTATATTCACTGAATGTGCCAGATGAATGTGTAAGTTAGACTGCCCTGAAAGTGCTGGGTTGGGATGACCCTTAGGAATTTGTATCAAAATTTCTACCTGCTGTAGATTGCTATTTTTGTCTGAGGAAACAGATCCACATTGCTTTTACGAGTCCACAAAGTACTCTCAGATTAGCAAACATCCTTCATTGATACATATCCTGGACAGTTCTGGCCTCATTTTCACAGCAATGTCTTCCCATAGTTTTTGCATGCCACTGAAACTATCTGTCTGTGTATCATCAGCCTGGGATGAGTTTGTGTTCAGCTTTTAAACATGCCCTGAGAAAGTAAGGGTTAAAGTGCTCTTAAGTAGTACAGGTTTTAAAAACACTCTTTCTACATTTTCTTGGAATTATTTGGAAACGTGTTTTTTTGGTTTTTAGCTGTTGTTTCTTCCTGTGTGTAATGCCAGATACCTGAGGCTGCTGGAACTGATGTTCTCTCATTATATCCTCTCTTGCTCCATCTGACCTCTTGCCTGTATGTCTCTGTGCTGACCAGCCAGCACATTCCTTGTCACACTTGCCTCTGGAATGACCAAAAGTTTAGGTGGATTACACTCTCGGTTCAACCTTCAGAGTTTTGAAAGAACTGGAAACTCAGGCATTAAATAGCTCCAACCCTAAGGTGCTGAAAGGGGATCCTCTCTGTTCTGTGGCTTAGCATGCTGAAAGCAAGCCCCAACCGATCACAGCCACAACTTAAAAATCACTAGGCAGTATTCTTTGAAACGCATTATATAAACTGGAACCTCTATGAATCGAATTTTAGCCTACACAATAAACCACTAAAGATCAAAATGAGTTTATTCATTTTTCCCCATTCTTATGTCAACTTGTTTGTACAAAGTATGTTATTACTTTGAACAGTGTTTGAAGAGTGTTTTGAGTACACCTGACCTTGCCTGTACCAAAAATTGTTGCTGGCTTTAGGCTAAAAATACAAGTTTTCATCTGAAAAGGCATTTATGCTAGAGACTAAAATGAGACACTATAATGAGAGTTGGAAATTGTTCTAGCAGTAGAAAATGCAGTAATTTCATTGTAAGATCATATGAAAAATAACAGTGAGCCAGGAATTAGCTATCCTTAGCAAGCAGAATTATGAGACTAGTAAGAGATGAAAGATTAGAAAATACACATTTTTATTAAAATTTTATCTTATAAAGTCAGTAGTTCCATTTTGGTATATTTATGTATAAGTGACTAAGAGCAGCCCTGCAGAGAAGGACTTTGGGGTGATGGTAGATGGAAAATTCAACACTAACCAGCAGTGTGTGCTCACAGCCCAGAGAGCCAAACGTGTGCTGGGCTGCATCCAGAGCAGTGTGGGCAGCAGGGCAGGGAGGGGATTCTGCCCCTCTGCTCTGCTGAGACCCCACCTGCAGGGCTGCATCCAGCTCTGGGCTCCCGGCACAGGAAGGACATGGACCTGCTGGAGGGAGTCCAGAGGAGGCCATGAAGCTGATAAGAGGATTGGAGCACCTCCTTTATGAAGATAGGCTGAAAAAGTTGGGGCTGTTCAGCCTGGTGAAGAGAAGGTGAGACCTCATGGAGACCTCATAACAGCCTTACAGCATCTGGAAGTGGCCTACAGGGGAGCCAGAGAGGGAATCTTCATCAAGAGCTGCAGTGATAGGACAAGGAGTAATGTCTTCAAACTGAAAGAATGTAGGTTCAGATTAGATACTAGGATGAAATTCTATATGGTGACAGTGGTGAGGCACTACTCCAAGTAACCCAAAATAAAAGTTATGGGTGCCCCATCCCTGGAAATGTCCAAGGCTAGGTTGGATGGTGCTTTGAGCAACCTTATCTAGTGGAGAGAGTTCCTGCCCACGACAAAGAGTTAAAATCCTTTTTTGGGTTGTTTTAAGGTCCCTTCTAACCTAATCCATTTTATGATTCTGTGATTCTTTAATCACCAAATGGATATATTTTGTATATATGTCCGTATGTCACATTTGAAGTGATCTGTTTCTGGAAATGGTTCTGTTTGCTTCTATTCAAGTAAACTTAAAGGATCATTTAGGATCTGAGTTAAAAGCTGCCTTTATTAAGCATCAACTTAATTACTGCCCTGATCCTGGTGCCAGGAAAAAGATCTTGGGTGTGTGCTTTGCTGTAATTGTCCTGCTTTGATTGTACTGGTATTCTCTGAGCCACTTCACCCTACATCTGTCACATCGTCTGCTATAGCTTCACACTGTCTCATATATGTTTACTTACCTGACTCATTCTTTATGTTTATGAGAGTGATTCTCTCCAGGGCTTATATCTGTTTCTCTCACTCTTTGTTCTTGTGCTTTGTTTTTCCCTCTTGTACTTTGCAAGTGGATTATGTAACTTTGAAATATTTTGCTCAAAACCCTATGAAAAATGCTATACAAAGAAATTAATATTTCAAGGTGTATTGCATTTCTGATACACGTGTATCAGGAGTTAATTAGATATCAATCATTGGGAAACTCTAGTGAAGAACAGTATGTTACCACTGTGAAGGTTAAATATTGGGGTCTTTTTTATTAATTCCATTAGTAATGTAGAGAAGTCATATCAGTGAGTCATGATCAGTGTGACTCTCACAGTAGGTCAGAATATCTTCATTAATATGGCTGATTCCTAAATATAGCTGTTGTGTGTGGTTTGAATATTTTTATTCCAATCCTTGCACTGAATTCTGTGAGATACTGTTATAGTGCAAACAACAAACATAACTACTAATGATTTATTTAGTCTCTAAGAGAAAACAATACGAGAAATTATTATATCTGATGAAAGAAGAGCTTGAAAAAATCAAAGGTGAAAAAACCAAAGGTAAAAAAACAAAGTGCAAAATACATTCTGCAAAGCATCTGAATGTATCAAAGAGTCAATTTATTGTTGGATGAGATCAGCTGCCAGTAAAGGAAAATGGTATGGCTAGGAGAATAGATTACGTTACATGTAATCCACCTCTTCCAATCAAGAAGCAAGTTTTGAGGCTGACTGATTTGAAATAGGAAATTGCACATGAGCTAGACATGAACTTACAATGCAACAACATTGCAGAAAGCATTAATACTAATTTAGGGTAAATATGCTTAAGGGTCAAATGTAAGTTTAAGAAGCAGCATTTTCCAGAAATTAAAAGCAACAGCTTCTGGCATATTTCATTCAAAGTGTCTGAGAAGGGCTTGAAAGGTGTTCTTCAGTGTTAGATACAGGCCAACAGAATTCTCTATTCAGGGCCAGATATCACAATGTAAAACCATGTAAGTATCTATAGATTTGTCCCAAAATCATCAGTGGCTTGCCTGCTTACAGGAATTAATTATCTCTGATGTAAGAGCAGTGTCAAGGAGACTTCTTAGAGCACACAAGGCTAGAAGAGAAGTAATGACAGGATGGGCAAATGCTGAAAAACAGCAGAGAGGACCTTGAATGTCACTTTTACGTCCTGTACTGTAATCACTTGGCCCTTAGAGGGTCTTGAACCTGTGCAGTCACTATACCAGGTAGTACTTTTAAGTACTTGGCTTGGAAGGAAGGACTAGACCCAATGAAGGAAAACCCTTGCATGAAGTGACTGGGTTATAACCATTTGTCTTCTTCATTTGTAGCAGCAGTGGGGTAGCTATTCACTACTACTACTACTATAAGCATGTATGCATTTTATTTATATGATTTCTACAAGTGCTCTATCCAGTTAGCTTCTTTTAGTGCTTTGACAACTAAATTATTCAGTGCTAAACAGATTAATTGTTCTCTTGATCCTACCAATAAGGAGCTCTCCTTCTCTCAATTCCTGCTCTCAGATGTGCTGGCTGTTCAAGCCTGGTGCCCAAAACTAGAGTTTTTTACTTGTCCATTTGCAAACAAGAAGTAAGGGAGACCTTCAGTTTGGCTGGGAGGTAACCCTTTGCTCCACAAGCAGCCACAGCTATGAGGCAGTGAAGGTCCTGATGTTCTGTCTTCTCCCCCTGCACCACTGTTGGGGTGACCAGAACTCCCCCCTGCTGCAGAGGTGGGGAGCTGAAACTGAGCACTGGCCATGTCACCCCATCCCTCCTCTGGCCAGGGATACAGCACCCAATCGATGCTGCCATCAGACTCCTCACAAGTGGATACCTTTCTCAGGTCATGGACTTTGACACAGGGCTGCCATTACATACCTGTAACTCTTGAATTGACCCAGTATATTTTCTGTATAGGTCAGGTTGTTTTCTGTAGTTAGCTGAGATCTTGGCAATGTAAACATTAATATATTTCTTAGCCTTGACGGAGACAGAAGAATCACACCAAAACCAGTGAGAGAGTTGGAGGGCTGAAAGAGGAGTTGCTCATGTTGCGATCATTGGCTGCTGCCAAATATCCCTTCCTATTTGTAAGACTAGTTGTAGTGAAATCTCAGAGCAGGCCTGTTGAAGCTGTGTGACACAAAGCCACTCTAAAGGGAGGAGGTGTTGAAAAACATGTTACCATACATAAATATGAACTCACTGTGCACTTTTCCAGAGATGGTTGTACAGGGTGCATGGTGTACTAAATACACTGTCTCTGTGCTGCCTTTGAAAGTGGTTTTTGAAATCACAAAATTTGGCATGAATTTATGAGGTGTGCAATGAATGGAACAAAGAACACTATGCTATTCCAGACCCAGGTGACTGTTTCATTTGGGATTTTATTGAAGAGAGGGCACCTGGCCTGCACAGGGCAGAGGAGTTGGCACCGTCCCCCATCAGGTGCAAGCTGGAGCTATGAGGAGTCCCAGGTGCTGATGCCAAGGGCTTCTCCTAGTAAGTGAGAGCTGAGCTTGCTCAGGGTCAGACCCCCTGGGCTGTGTCCAACACAGGTGGTGCTGTGCAACGAGGCACCATGTGCAGCTTGCACCTCCTGCTTTACATCTGTTACAGTCACCTTGACATCTGCTTGGGCAGTTATGTTCCTGTCTTAATTGTAATCAAAGCCCGTAATGTGGGATGGGAATAAGGTGGTGATTCTCTGTCTCTAAAGCAGCTTTCTGGATGGGTTTTTGCACGAGAACTCCTGATGGAGAAACATGCCCTTGAGCAATTCACGTAGTTTAAATCAGGGCATACTTGAACATGACTCTGAGATGTTTTCATTAGGCAGTACATTTCTGAATGATAGAAGTGATAACATACATAAGTGTATCTTTTGTTCACTGACTAAAATTTGTCCCTCTCCAAAAGTTTCCGTCCTTCAGATAATTATGGAAAAATGGAGGATATGGCAGTACATATGCAATCATAGTAATAATTCAGGTTCTGGTTTTGACTTGGTGAACTATAAAGGGTTACAAATTATTTTAAAAAGCACTTGATAAAAATAGCACATGAGTACCAACAGGAACGTTAGACTGCTTTCTGTTTGCAGACAATACAATAACATGTTATGTATTTTCTCTGAAGGAAGTAGAAATTCGAAACAAAGACCTGGAAGGACAGCTGTCCGATCTAGAGCAACGTCTGGAGAAAAGTCAGAATGAGCAAGAAGCTTTTCGCAATAACTTGAAGACACTTTTAGAAATCCTTGATGGAAAAATATTTGAACTAACAGAATTACGAGATAACTTGGCCAAGCTAATAGAATGCAGTTAAAGAAAATGGGATTTCAGTGCCAATCAGCTTAAAGATGCAGCACTGTCTCTCTTCATAGGACTGTGTTGGGCTCTGCATCAAAGTTGCACAAAATTAGAAAATACTCCTCTGAGAGGGATTGTTTTAAATTTGACTTGTAATTCAATGTAAAATTTAGAACTCAGCTTGTAGCCAGTTGAAGAAAAACAAACAAACAAAAAAACTTGAATTACAAATTACCTCCTTTTACATTATTGGCCACAGATAACTTGAAAGATAATTACAATAATTGAATGCAGTCCTTTTCTAATTATCAATGATGGAAGAATTAGCAGTGTCCCAGGATACACCCCATTTTGTGACAGATACAATATAGGTTATTGGCTGTTTTATTTAAGATATTTAAATGCTATGTTTTGTGCAAGAACTTACTGATGACAGCCCTGTATTTTGTTGTTCTTAATAATTTCTCAGGATAAGTCGCACTGTGGAGAAACAGTGCCCAGACAAATTTATTCTTGCCAGGAATGAGAGAGAGTTGCATCTTTAATTGAAACAAATCTATAACTGCTTGTATAAACTTCTTCCTTTTTGTTTTTTGGGGTTGGTTAGCTGGTTGGTTTTTTGATTTTTTTAATAGGTATACATATATACTGGAAGATACCATATTTCTTTATGGAGCTTACTTTGGTGTTCTACAATATTGTCCAATATAAGGTTTAGTTTTTCATATTAATTCCATGCAATTACAATGAGATAGTATCTTCCACTTAACTAAGTTTTGAAGCCAACCAATGATAGAAGGTGAGTTCCACTGGGAAAAAAAAAAGCCCAACCCCCCCCAAGAATTTTAAATGTAAATTTAAAATTTTAGATTTGACCTTCACAGATAACAATGAATGGCCAGTTGTTTGTTTTCTGGCCTTGATACTTATATTGAATGTTCAATTTGCTGTTAACCTGTTCTGCAGGAGACTTTTTCAGAATGTGACATGAAATAGAGATTCTGTGAATACTGGCTTATGGTAAGCATTGTTGTGTTACAGATTCATTAAGGGCACAGAGGTACCACAAGGCATTGCTTGTGGCACTGAACGTGTCTAGCCAAAAAGGCTGTTTCTTGAAGTTTTGTTGTCATAGCAAATTGAACTGAAGACATGTTTACTCTTTTATGGGTCTTCATATCACATCTTTATCAAAACTACACCAGGCAATATTCTGAACTGTTAACTAAGTATTTAAAAACAGGACATTGAATTGAATTATTCTCAGTGAGCAGGTTTTAAAGTTGTTTTGATGTAATTTTAACAGACTTTTGGCAAACACACATTTCTTTATATAATAGATTTATTTTAAAGAACCCAACTCTTTGAAAGGTAAGCCAATTGTAATGTGTCTTGCATCACAGTGCATTCTTGCCATAAATTGCTTGTAATGCTGAAGAGGGCTTTTTTAAAATGTATGAATGAGTGTCAGACCTCAGAGTTGAAAGATGCACGAACCTTTGTTTGCTCCCCAAATTAATTTGAATGTTAAACATGAAATCTAGCTGCTTATTAAATTTGTAGAACACAGTTTTCTTCACTTAGAGACTGATATTCAAAACTAGAAAAGATAAGTTTGTTTTCATGTATGTACTGTGTGTATATACCATATAATACACACGGGTTGTTATTTATATTGGAAAGACATGCTTTATTTCTAAAATACCTTTTTCCTTTTCCCTTAACTGGTGATTCATCAGGTCTCCCCTGACTAGTCAGGGAAGTGGCTTAGGTTAAATGCTAAAACTGTCATGTATTATATGGTATGTAATATACACAATGTTTACGCTTTCTCCATATTTTTTAGGGTATTTTCTCACATTTATTAAAGGGGTGGGGGGAGCTTGTTTCATTGTGCTACTGGTTGAAAAATTTGTGGTGAGCTACATGTTAATCATTCAGGGGATTTTAGACAGTGATGTGTATATCTTCATCAGGTCCATATGAGCAGATACAGCCAGTTTTTAATTTTCCTGGGGATATTTGGGCCTGATTCTCCTGTCACTTGTGCTGCTGTAAACCAGATGTGTCCTTGATGTGATGTCACCAACATTCCGTTGGCCTAACATCCGTGGAAGTGCAAGGAGAATTTGGCCTGTTAATGCTCAGTGGACATAATAAGGATGAAGAAAGAATAAAAAAAACTTAATGATGGAATAAATGTAATATTATTTTTAATGATATTATTATTGACATTTTTAAAGATATGATGTCATATGTGTGGGGAAAATAGTGGACAGAAATATTTCCACTTAAATTTTGTGAATATGTGTGGTACATGAGCATTTCTATGTATAAGTACACACACATATGTATATACAGAACATGGAAAAATTTAGATGTGCACATTTTTAATATTTTCCTATTGAAATTAAATTTAAAATTGGAAATTGATATTTGAGAATTTCTTTTTCTCATAGAACAGATAAGCTTCATTTCTTTTTTTTTAAAGAATACAATTACTGAGGGCTGCACCTTTGAATTCCCAAATAGTTGCCAAACATAAATATGGGATGAGGTGGACATACGTGCACATATAAATAAAATCCTATGTCTAAGATTATTTTTAATGCTTATGTACAGTAGGCAAGTGTTTAGAAATTGTGATCTAAAGTTCATACTTAGGTGGCTATACCTACGGTAGCCTCTTCACTTCTGTTTTAAAGTAAAGGTTTTCCCATTTGAAATGTTACTGTCCCAGAGACAAGTACTGTACATTGTATCTATCTTTAATGAAACTATGGGAATATGCAGTATAAGTGTTCAGTACAATAGCCTGAAAACATGACCGTGAACTTGCACTGAAGGGGAGAGCAGTCACTTTGTGTATAATTTGTTACATGGCAACTACAGTCTTGGAAAAAAAAAAGCCAAGAAAAGAATTACCATAAACCTCACAGAAATACAGAAAAAAAAAAAAAAAAAAAAAAAAGAGAAAAAATAAATCAAACCCACAGTTTTTAAATTTTGAAATACACTTGCTATTCTCTGGAGAATGTATTACTCTTTTTTTTTCCCCCTTAAATCTTTTTCAAGTATGTGCAAGTGATAGCAGCAGCTACCTTAATCTTTCAGGTGCTACTGGATTTTGCATTAATGTGTTATGTTGTGAAATCCTGACTTTGACATAAAAGATTTTTGTAAGTATATCCCCGTCTAGATAGCTAGTTTTTGGAGTGTGTTGTTAATAATCCGTATGCCTCAATGATCCAGAAATTGCATTTTTCGATGTAGACAAAGTAAAACATGTGAATTAAACTGTCCATTATAGACTGGAAATTCCTTTTCCTGGGCAATATATCCAGGAAAGAGGAGAACAAAATGAACTGATAATGCATAAATGTGGTTATAAGATCTCTAAGAAAATAATTTTCAGGTAAAAAATAAATAAAGAAATAAATAAATAAAGGGCTAAACCAGTTGTTACACAAATAAGTATCATTTAATGCTATCGGCGGCATTCCCAGGATAATTGCTTTAAAGAAAAACTTAGAATTAACAGTGCATCAATTAAAGATTAGTATTTTGCAATATGTCTTTTTAGTTGTCAGTTGTGAAAGGCTTCTGATTTCTGCTCATTTTTCTACCAGTTGGGGATTAACTTCAGGTTTGCCTTCGATAAGAGGCTAAATTTCATTTCATTCTATCATTTTATATATTCTGTACTGAAGTGGCTGCTGAACAGCACTCTCTGAACACTGCATTCAAATGTCAAAATCAAAGCCATTTTTTGGAATACTGCATGGAGAGAGGAATGGAAAACTGTTGCAGATCTTAATTCTCTGCAGAGCTGCAGATATCAGTAAAAGCGCTTAACTTGGTTAATTGCAAAAATCTTAAGGCCAAAGATAGATCTAATGAGAGATTAGATCTGGATGTCAGAACACAATTTAAAAACACCATCAAGAAACTCCATCCCAATGTGCATAGTTCAGTCTCGGTAACTGAGCACGCCAGTTTAAGTGCACGCCTATACATTGGGGTTTCTTTTTCAGAAAATGGACCTGACTCTGCTAAGCAATGTTCAAATTGTCTTGTTTACATTTTCTTAGTAATGCTGCATTTGTGCACTACCTCTGAACAGTGCTAAGCAGAGACCATATCACAGAATAACACATATTATTTGAAATCTCTGGTTTTGCTTAGCAGCCTTAGTTCCTCGTTTTACTCCACTTAATTCAGACAAGATGGATGAATTTTCCCCGTTTTGTTAAACATTTTGGAACAATGAGTGGAGTTTTGTGTTAGATCCCAGAGTCAGTTCAGCTCATGTCCACTCTTCTGGCCATGCCTAGCCAGAAAGCAGGTGTGAGTCTAAATGTCATAGTACCTGTAGATGCTATAGACAAAAGTGGGTTTTCACACCATAAGGGGTCTCGTAGCTTGCCCGCTACAACCTCTCAGGGACCTGTAGTGGCCAGTTCTGCTTCTGCACTGCTGGCAGCTCATCATAGGACCAAAGAAACACAATATACCTACTTTCCCCCTCATTGTTGGGTCTTGCATAAGCAGAGCTTAGATGCAACAATATATCTGGCAATTCTTAGTATTTTCAGATAAAGGCATTGGAAGGAAAGTAATTATCAAAGGTGTTTTAAATTCGGGGTGGGTGGGGGAAACACAGATTTCAAAAAGATTCCCTAGTGTGGAACCCTTGTGTAGCTATAAAATCGGCGAGAATGATTTGCATAGGGAATGACAAACCACCTGAAAGGATCTCACTTTCCTTAGGTGCTCACATCATTCTGACATTGAGCATACCTGGCTTACCCCAAAACTCCACTCTTGATTGCTAGAGGCTTCCCAAGGTCAGCACTTGTGTTTCATGAGCACAGCTGAAGTCCTGAGGGTCTGCAAAGCCCATGTCCTTTCAGTCTTTTACCTTCACAACTCTAGAGGTTTAATACCAGTATTAGCCATCCATGCTCTGTTTTCTGCTGCCATCAGTTGCTATCACCTGTGATGTTTGCGTAATAGAATTCTGAGCTGGGTTTGGCGTTTTTTCTTTCTTTTAACTTGGAAGTAGTTTCCAACTTTTGGAATCCCTGCTTTGAGGATTCTCATCTGCTCTCATCCAAGCCTAATCTCACTGCATGGATCCAGCAGTGTGTCTGCTGCTTTTGCTACCATTAGATTGAGAATAGCAACATAGACATTTTCTTGGAAGAGAACTTGCATTTCTGTGACTGTGGTAATTCTTGAAGAAGAAGGATTTTTTCCCAGTAGATCAAGAAGGAGGGCAGAACTAAGGACCTTCACAAACAATACCATGCATCCAGGTGCTAAGGGAGAGGAAGAGCTACACTGAAAAGGTATGTGTAAATATGATCTGTGTGTATGGATTTCCTCCTGTTGAATTAAATATGGTCATGCAGAGGGAACAAGACCTTTGAAATTCTCTGAGTCCAGCTTTTATTTTGTTAAATGATCAGTGGAATTGTCTCTAAACAAAACAAAAGAAATGTGAAGCAAAGTGACCTTGTACTTGCCTTCAGGAGAAAGATCATAGTCCTTACATATGGATGGAAATTTAAACATTAAATCTACTTTCTCCACATCTGAATACATGGCTATTTTTATAATTCCAGCTTTTTTGCTTCTCAGGAATCTACAGCAATGGGAACGAGAAATCTTATCAGTGTAAGGTACAGCTCTCTAAGACTTCCACTTAGTGAGAGGAGCCAGGGTAGAAGTATGTAGCTGAGTGTCTCAAGTAATATTTCATGTGAGCATCCTGCATCTAGTCCCTGCTAGTCACTGCTCACTGCTATACCCCACCAGTTGCACTTGCTGTCTGTCCCAGAAGCAACCCAGGAGGGCTTGCTCTCCTTTGTTCAGAAGCTGCTGCTTCAAAACTGTAGCTCTGTCATTACCAGTCTGGAGCCTTTTGCTCCAGACCATTTTGCACATTCAGAGTTTTGCTTGCAGGGGGAGAAAAGGGGAAATTTCATTCTGTGTATCCTAAAGAAGCAGAGTAATGTGTTGACTTGATATAAGCTGCTTTTCCCCACCTCTCTGAAAAGAAGTTATGAAAGCTTTATTTGAGGTGGTTATTGTTACCATTTGAACTTACCAGTCAAAACTTTTATTATCCTCTATTTCTCGCATTTTTCCTTTTGTTCTATCTGTGTTCTTTTCTCTTCCATAACATGGAACAACCAGACATATTTACAGTCAATATGAGTCCTAAACGGCGTATGGAATGAGAAATATAAATATTCAGTGTCAAGCTCACCCATCAGGAACATCCATAACCCAAAAAAACCTCAAAACTCACCCATACAAAAGATACCTGTGGGTATAAGGTGCTGACTGTTGTGCATGAACACCTCAGCCTCAGTGAGGAAGCATCGGGGATCTTCTAAACAAGCATTACTGAGACATGCTACTATGAAGTACCTTGAATCAGAGCTGTCTAAAAGAAAGTAATGCAATTATTTTCAGAAGACATGAGTTTTCATGCTCTTCACCAATGATGATGACTGTATTGCACATACGGGAAATACCTATAAGGCACATATAACTCCTCAAGTCGAAATGCAAAAATGTGTTAGGATTGGCAGCAGAAGTTCCCATCAAGCTAGAGGATTTCTGTCATCAGCTAGGATAGGCGACAGGTCTTCTGCAAATAAATTGTAGCTACATTGGAAGTCGCCATGAGAGAATAAGTACAAAGACGAGAGCAGTTCTCTGTACCTGAGTCAGGCTGGGAAATCCAGCTATGGGAATTAGTCTGGGCTAGCAGGTTGGACAGGTGGCAAACAGTGCTGTCATTTCAGAGGGGTTTAAAGCAGTTTTGACACTTGGGCCAAATTGCAGTGTTGAAGCTGTGACAAGGACATAGGTATCTAAAATCCAGAAGGGAATAAGGCCTCACAGAGCACTCCATTGGTTAGCTCTGTGACTGAGCAAGCAATTGCACTGGAGCTGCTGATTTGTCCAAACACAGAATCACCTCTCTAAACCTGGCAGTGAGGGTGGTTCACTTATGGGATAAAAACAGACTCACCAGCCTCTGAGGCTGGTTTTACAGCTCAGCAATATGGAATTGCTGCTAGGTGGAATTTGCCATAATATTTAAAATCTTTCTTTTGAGGGGCTGCACCAGAAGAGGGGGCCTCTACTAGAGGCAGTTGTAAGCTGACCCCACAAGCACAGTGCTGGGTCTTACACAGCATAAATGCTGGATTACTTGGAAAACAGTTAGCTGGTGACAGTGGCATGTCAAGGGATCAGGCCTTCATCAGCAGGAAGGTCTTGACAGATTTAAGTAAAGAAATTCTAATTTACGTATTTCAGGGTAAGTTTTGTTTTTTTATTTTACTGAAACTTCACAGCTTGGTATTGCAATGACATGTTGATCAGTTAACAGAAGACATTGTAGTATCCACTCGGGGAACACCTAGGCTCCTTCCACTGGGAGAGAGCAGAAGCTAAAGTTTGCATTCCATCACTTAGCCAAGCTGGTACTGACAATACCAAGCGCTTCCTCATTCAGAAGCATCCCTGCGACCTTGAGCATCCACCAAGAACTGCAGCAAATTCATTCATCTGGGCCTCAAAAGGCAGAGATTCTGTAGTTATCTCAGGCAGCTAATGGCTGGGAGCAGAACCTAGGTTTGCTGGCAGTGCAGTCTCAGCAAATGCTGTCGTGGCACACAAAGTTTCTGTTCAAAGTTTCTTACTGCAAATAGAGATTAAAACTGAATACTTGAAGGGTTGGGTTTTCTGCAAAATGGGACATAGCACTAACTTGGAAATATAACAAACTGTTTTTGAGTATTTAAATATAATATGTGTTATTTTGTACACAAATTAAGCAAAGCATGCCCTGGTAGGCAATGTGTGGCTCATGTTTTCCCTGAATACATAGCCCAAGTAGATACTTCTTTGTTTTCATTTTTAAAGAGTGACAAACCCTATCTCCTGAAGAGAGATTTGCTTTAACTAATGCAACCTTTGACCGAGGACAATTTTCTGCACTCCTCTGATCTTTTCCCAGAATGTCTTAATGAGAGTAGGCACCCTCTAAGAGTAGGCACCCTCCACTTGGGTTTTTTGACCCTGTGTGCTGGCCATAAGCACTGATGGAATGATGCAAGAACGGCCAGACCTCACAAAAGCAAACACCCTGACTCACTGACCACAGTTTGACATACAGCCGAGTGACAGAACAAGGTATGGGTGTGTCAGGGGACACATAAAACACTGTTGCAAAGTGGGGGAAATAAATATGCTCCTACAGTGGTGCTAGGCAGGAGGAGAAGTAAGAACCTTATGTTTCAACTTACGTTGTTATTAAGAGAAGCCTTTTCAGCAGCAGAAATCTTTAGGAAACCATTATAGGAATGACAGAACTATATGTATGCCATCAACAACAGTATAAGATATGATTTTTTTTCTTTTTTGATACTATAAATATTACTTTATAATGCCAATTAAAGACTTTTTGTTGCTTTTTTGGTATTTTTGGTTTTTTTAACATGCCATTAGAAACTAAGAGCAATGTGCAGTGGTTTCTCTGTCAGATTGTTTTCATAGGACTTTATCCACTTCAGCATTCATTTTACTCACAGCAAATGCATGTGCAGAGGAAAATGGCCATCCTTTTGTGGTGCTTCAAAAGAAGTTGATTCATAAATGTCTGTTACAGTGTTTAAATTGTGCTTTTAACATGCATGGCAGTTTGAGCATGCACTGATGATTTTGTATGCTAAGAACTCACTTACACTCTTACTGAAATTGAATGGGATTATAATAAAGTACTGAGGAAGAAAAAGTATAGTTAATATAAGTGCTTTGTATGAATTGCGTGATTCTTCAGTCTTCCTTATTCCTGTGACTTTTAAACAGTAATGCACAGAGGGAATGTGATGCTAACTAGAAAAGTTGTTAAGATCAAAGTAAACAGTGACTTTGTCTGAAAGACTGTGAATGTGCTTAGTCTTATGTAAGCAATGCGGGGTGTAGTGAAACGTCTCAGAAAAGTCAAGAAGTCTGCTGCATTCCATGGTGAGGAAAGAGTGACAAGAATGCAATACAGATGATTTGCCTGTGGCACAAGAATCTCCAACAAACATCCCACAGATAGCACAAAACTATAGTAGGAATAAAGGGATAAGACAGCAGATATATTGTGAATGTGAATATAATTTTTGTTTTGGTTTAGGTTTTTTCCCAGAATTTTGGTAGATTAATGATGCGGGAACCCCAGCAACAATACAGGCAGCAGCTTTAACAGCACAGAGAGTAATCTGTGCCCGTTTTTATCCACCAGCCCTTCCTGTGGAGGCAACAGTTCAAGGGAGATGTGCTGTCTTTGAGCTGATGAAAATCTGGACAGTGAGCATGACTGCGCTGAAGATTTGCATAAAGTTTAGAAAAAGTAATAGAGACTGAGAATCTTAGTGCAAAGGGGGAAAGGCAGAAAGGCTTCTCCGTGGGATCAGTTCTGCAGGATGGAGAGCTGGACAGAGACTTGGCAGCACTTCTATGAGCAAGGTAGGTTACATGGTGATGATGCTGTAGCTTCCTGGCAACACCTCTGGGATGGTTTTCTGCTGAAGGGCAGTTTGTGTAAGCAAAGCGATGCCTGTAACAGTTAAATGGCTGACATGGTACCTCTAAGGTTTAAGACACCCTTTTATCCATTTTTATGGGCATTATAACCTTCCTTTACAAACGGTAAAAGCACAGTGGCACAACTCTGAAACAGCAGATTTAGACAATGATCTGTGATGTGAGCATAAAGCCCCGGCTGTGGTGGTGGCAGTGACATGCTGATGGCTTGCTGATCCCAAGATTCAGAGATACTCTGGCAGTCCAGGATTCCTCTAAGTTCCCTCTTATGGCAGGAAAAATAAAGCCTACAAAATGGGCTTCGCCCTATGATGGGAAGCAGCAGTAAGAACTGCTGAAAAAGTAACAGTTCATAGGTTTTGGAATACATCTGCCAAAACTACCTTCCATTTTTACTTCTTACCCTTGTGTCTACTGCTTCTGTTGAGCAGTAATGCTGAGCATTAAGTCGTGGAACAGAGACAAACCCTGCATGTAGTTCCCCTATTTCAGAGGCACTGTGGCCCACTGAGTATTTATTTACAATGTCCCTTTGATTTACATCTGACGTATAACAAACAGGAAAAAAAAAAGTTCTACATCTTTCATCTTCTGTTGTACAAACAAGACGCCTTATTCTGCATGGCATGCCTGTCAAGTCTGCCTACAGATATATTCACCCATCTGCAAGCCTGATGCATACACTGAATTCATTTCCAACCTGTAGGGATACTGTAGAGATATCCATGGAAGCCAGTGCCAAGCAAAACCAGTTGATGGAGCACCAGTTTGTCCTGCAAAGCAAAACCTGTGCAGGCACCCACGTCAAGGTCACACACTGCCAGAGCTTCAGGAACAGACCTCAGACAAATTCAACTCTCTTCTCTCTGAAGCTGGCAATGATCAAAAATCTGATTATTTCAACACACATTTCCTTCTTGTTCTACATGTTCTGCCATAACCCAGAATTAAGAGTCATAATTACCTGCCATGAAAAACAACACTAGGAAACCAAAGCCAGATAGGCCTTGAATTTTGTGTAAGACGTGTTGCAATGTAGATTTGTACTGCAAATACAAAGTTGGTTTCATGTTACTCTTAGAAATGTCCCTTTTCTTGTTTTCTCAGGATTGTAATGGCACTACAAAGTTCTTGTTCCAGAAATACACTGTTTTTTGTTTCCTCATGTTAAGGAACCAGCTAGAAATAGAACCTACCTGCACTGCACCAAAACCACAGAAACAATAGGGAAGAGAGATACAATATAAAGATACCTCTTTTGCAAGATTTATGTCTACATAAATAATAAGACAAAATGGCTAGAGGACTAAAATGAAGAACTTACCCACAGACAACTAGGAACCCTAATTAGGGACATGGTAAATGAAATAAGGGTGCTACACTCTTAACAATTCTATATTTAAACTTTTACCCTTTTACAAAGGAAGTTTCTGGCTTTTGATCAAGAGATGGAAAGTGGGCGTGATTTGTAATTATGCACAACTACCCTGCATCATTTAGGAGCAAGGTTCTTCTATAAGACCTAAATTTTTCATGTGGCTTCATTTACAAAGATATTACCTAAAAACAAATATTCCATGCTGCGAAATAGCTTAGACTTACCAAGAAACCATGACAGGGAATTTGAGGAGCTGTAAGAATAGCAATGGGAACTGAAATGAGTTCGATCTGAAATTGTTTTTTGTGGGAACCAACTGTACAAAAATATTTTTTCAATGCTAGTACATAATCAAAGTTAAAACCAAGACAGTGATCAAATAAATATCCTTTAATAAAGAAAGAGGAATAATTTTAAAGCACCAAAACTGTGAGTATGATGTTACATCGCATGTACAATAAGGTGAATGCAGTACTTTGCGTACAGGTTTAAATTTATGAATGATAATAAAACCCCATGAAATACACAGCAATAAACTTGCATTGCAGAAAAGCTGCACTAAAGAAAAAAGACCAAGAAGCAGACAATTAAATTTTTTTTAGTTTCTAGGTATTGCTAGAAATGTTTGTTTAGTTCTTAAACTTTTTTTTAAAACATACTTGTGCTTAATACTTAATAACTTTGAGCATTTTCAGGCATAGTAAATTTGCAGAGTTGTTTACAATAAAATATGCATTGAATATGTCCTTTTGAATATAATGGAATTAAAGAATTTTCTTAAAGCCAAGCACAATGTGCTAGTAGTGTCTAATGATAATATTGCACAAAGCTAGTGAATGGAAAATTTGTTTTCATTATTTCTTATTTATTTAACAGGCTTAACAAAGAAGTTAGTTTCACTGACTTCATTCATATAAGACAACTTGCAGCCATCTCTATTTCTTTAGCTTTCCTTTTATAATGATGCATTTGTATACACTTAAAATGAAGTTCAAAACATACAGAAACAGCAACAACACACTGGAAGATGTTAAGTGAATATCCCCAATGCCCAACACCTATTTACCAATTCAGAAGTCAAAACTATGTTTATACTCATTAGGTGACAGTCTCTGGAATAAAGTCTCTGCAGAGTTTGGACTATATGCACCAAAATGGTCTTCATCCTTTCTACTTGTTTCCAATGCACAAACTACTGGTTAATGAGCTTTAGATAATGCTCTATACATTAATATTAAAAACTTATCAGAATAAAATCCATTGCTTGGTCATTTTCCCTATTAGAGGTACAAAGCATTCACATTTGAGAATGGAAAGATGACCTTTTCTGTCAAATTCTGAAGCTCTGAGCCACAGAATATAGAAGACCTGAATCACAATAAAAATACGTAAATGTCAGGTTGCAGATTCACCACAGCCAGAGCTGTGAGTTTTGGATTAACAGTCAAACTGAACTGGAAATACAAAGACCCATATATGCAACAGCCCCTCCCACAAATACACTGGCATGCCTGCCCTCCCTCCCTTGACCCTCCCAAAAATTCTAAGTATTTATGTATTAGGCAGCAATTAAATATAAATTCACTTTGTAGGAAAACTTAAATTACAGTATATTTATAGGTTAAAAGTAGCCATTGTGTTGATAGCATTGATAGCAGTATGTTGATGTGCTTACTACATCACAGAGCAATTTGCAGTCAAGTTTAGGATGACCTACTGTCTGTCAGCTCCAAGAGGACTGAAATCATGCAACATGCTCTCTCAGTAAGGTGCTTCTGTTACTCCTCTTCTTTGCAAGAAGCTTTGCTTGTTCTTAACATTAATTCTGTAGCGTGAAACATCAACAACATATTGTCCATGCTTATGAAATCATTACCAGAAATACATCCAGGTAATTTAATTACATAAGCATTACAATGAAAATAAAATCTGATTACAAGCATGAGCAAACTTGATTTACAAATTACACTCCTGAAATTCAGTGCAACAAATGGAATAAGGGTAACATTAACCAATAAAGTTTCTGCCTCCTCTTCTCAATAAGTTGCATCTTCAATAATGCATCTATCATTACTTTATTATTAAACAGTACAGAATATAGTGCTTATACTCAAAATGATTTTTTTTACAAATAATGTAGTGAAGTATGTTGAGTTCTATCCCCAATTCAGTCACAAAAGAACACAATATATAATCATACTAATTTATTTTACAAGTGTCTGGTGTAGAATGCAGACTGTCAGATTAAAAAAAAAAAAAAAAACCAACCAAACAAACAAAAACCAGGCAAAACTTAAAAGTGATGTTTGAGAAAAATAAAAAAGCCTTCATCTACCCTAGACAGATAACTAACATGAAAATACAGTAAAGTGAGTAAGACTATTGGTCATTTGTAAAGGATCTGGAACCTCCATGAATGAGAACATGAAATTCCTGTTGATACAAATTCAATTTCTGAACAAGGCTATTGCTGTTTACCTTACATTTTGGTTATTTTAGTAGAAACTGAATATTTAGTTTCTTGTTCCCACTCATAAAAGATTTTTTCAGTCCTTACATAAGCATTTGTACAATAAACATTATGCATTCCAAATCTTTACTTCACTCGATCAGTTACACCATAGTAAAACTTCTAATTTGAAAAAAGAAAGAATTTTCTAAAAATGGAAAAAGCCAAAAGCTGATGAACTACTTAAGATAAATAACTAGCAACAGAACAATGCAGCCACAACAATAAAATGAAAAATATCAATAGGCAGGTCTTTTTATGGAGGCTCTTTTTCCTTGCGCATGTTTACGTGTTTTTCCTTAGTGATGCTTGCCATGATTTCTCACGGACCAACACAACTACTGCAGCTTTTCTCAGCTGTGGAGGAACTGACCTCAACGCAGGACTGTCATAACTTCCTTAAGTTTCTTGTGAATATACTCAACAACTTTCCTCATCTTCTGCGGTAGCCATCCCACTGGAAAATTTTACATGGCACAGGATGGTACCTTCTATGCATTAGCTTGTGTACAGTACATATGCACAATTTTTCTATCCAAGTGAAAATTATGTGAAATTGTGACATCTAGTGACTCATGAAGATTTAAATTCAGGATTGGTTTGGGGTTTTTTTGAGCAGGATGTGGAAAAAATCCCCATTCATTTTCCACACAGAAGATGGCAGTTTTTAACTGATACCTACTGCTATGCTCAGCGTAACAACTACATTTTGTGTGCCAATAAAATACATGCTCATATGAGAATTCCATTTCTATTGAGACTAAGTTACCACAGAAATCTAAGATTTCAGCTAAATATGAAACAGATTAAGAAGAGTAATTTTCATCAATCATGCACACATTTTTCAAGGCAAAGATGACAGATCACATGGCAAACATATCTGAAAACCGTAGTACAGTACAGCATGGAGCTATTTAGGTAACAACACAGTGGTAAACTGCAGACAAACGTGTTGTGCAAGGGAAGCACTGCACAAATACTTTAGAGTTACACTATTTTTCCTCGGATTGAAATTTTGCTAGTGTTCTGTATGCATACTCCAAGGAATGAAACTGCAGGCTGGAAAATAGGAAAAAATGAACATAAAAGTTGCTTGTTCACCACTGTTAATTTAGCACTAAGTTTCAGATGAAATGTGCAATGTGAGTTACTATTCTACATCATAGTTCTGTTCTGTGCTACAGCCAAGAGTTTATTTGATTACCTTGGTTTTAATGTGTGGTGTGACTGAAACTACAAACAAATGTAGAACAAAACAGCTGATGGTACAGGTGGTGTTGAATTATTTTGATGAATCTTGAAACTGCTGCCACTGCTGCATAAACACAGCATCAGACAGTTTGCAACCATACCATGTAACACAGAATTCAGAGAATAAGAAAAAAGCATCATGTAGTTTTAGGCCTGTGAAAAGCCAGTATCAGTTGTTTCACACAGCTGAAAAATAGAGACCTGGCAACTAACACAGCAAAATCGATACAATTCTACAGTAACACTGCTTGCAGGTGCTTTGAAAAATCAATGTTCACTAACTTGAATAAGTAAGGCAACATGGTTAAGAAAATCCTCTCAAGATGTTTGACAGTGCTTTAATTTTTGGACAGCCACAGCAAAACATCTTCAATAGACTGAAGGGTCCCAGAGCTGAGGTTCCTTTAGACTACACAGCCTATTGCTAAGGTAAGGTCTCCTGCTCCTCTCTCTGTAAGTAAACGGCAAGACGTGAAATCCCCTGTTATAAATGTTAACACAGTACGTGTTCCATTACACGACAGCAGCAATGAGTAACTCCACTTAAAAGAACCCAGATCCCCATATAGTAGTTTATCTGTCAAAAGAGGAACAGTGAATGGACCACACAACACAAAGGACAGGGACTGTGTATTTCTCAAACACAGAGTACGTTACGCTAGTAAAAACAAAATGCTAGTGAAAATTCAGCTTTCCTAGAAGTCTAATGGGCTGATTTTTAATACCACATGAGGTTTTTAGGTGGTACAAGGCTACTTGTATCTCTGTATTGACATACCTCTTGGTATTGTGGTATTGTAAGAGTAGCTGCCTGCAGCCATTAGTCATGAGGTTTAGGACTACTCCTAAGTATTCACTGCAGAGGAAGTTGCAACTTTCCTTTAAAAATAAAACAGAATCAAAAGAAACTTTTTTCAGCCAGTAGGCTTTTGGGTATGAAATACAAACATTTCTGCAGCCATTAAAGGGAATAATGAAAACCAGCAAGAATAGCATGATTTTCACAACTCAATTACCAGTATGCTTAAGTGCTTCGATCTTTTTTAAAGAAGGCTGCTTAGACTAATCAAAAGCCATTTTAAACCAAAAGAGAAAAATATTTTTAAGTATGAAATTACAAAATATTGCTTCTTATAACAAATGATAAAAGTATAACTAACTTGGTTCAGCATACCTAAATATTATTTTAAAAAAGCATGAAAATGTCTACTTTAAAAAGATGTCAGACTAAACATGACCTTCTAAAAAGGTGCTGCAGTATGTCTTGCTAAACGTATCATGATGGGAACAAAACATTCTTGAATATGTACTGAATTCAACTCTTAATTCTCATTGTGCTGTGGTCACTTGTTGCTTTTCATACTGACACGTGCTTCTTCAAGCTAAGAAGAAAAAAAGTCTTAGTTGCATGTTACTGAATTTCAGCTACTGTAGTGCAACTATGAATTCTCTTTCTGGAATATCAGACTGCTACACAGCAAGCTTCTCTGCAGGGAGCCATTTAGTTGAATTTTCAAGCACATGAGATATTCAGTGCAGTGAAGGGGCCATTTTATAGCTGGTTTGGAACCCCAAAGTTACTCTAACAGCAAGTAGTCTCCCAACTCAAAATGGCCCCCTCACTTAACTGGCCATACATTACTAACGCAAATATAAAAAGTGCTTAAGAATTGGGCATTCTTGATAGTATAAAATGCACGTCTAAACAACTTAGCTTTCTGCCCAAATCAAAATTTGTTTGAACAAATAAAGAAAAAAGTGACCTGAAATTAACATTTCAGGCCATTTTTTTCCATGCACTGAGTTATTTGCCAAAGAAAGACTATTTCTTTGCCAAAGAAAGCCTCCTGTGGAATTGATGGTCATAACTGCTGGCTCTGAATTCTCAGAAATGCAGAAGAAAAGTAATCTTCAACTAGGGTTTCTTTTCCCACGTTGGTGTCTGTCAAGCACCTGTTAGGGAAGAAAGAAAAAGGAAAATCTGAAAAGCTAAACGGCTGTACAAATATTCTCTGATCAACATATTAGGCAACTCTAACATGCAATAAACTGAGCAAAGTGTACTGGGCAAAGATTCTCTTTGCTCTCAGGGTAATGACACGGTGACTCTGGAGCCAGAACACACATAGGACCGGGTCTATTTTTTTTTTGCCTTCTGGTATTACTGGCAGTTAACACAGATTACAGTTTGAAGAGGCCCAAAATACTGGATTAAGAGACTATGGAGAACGAAAGCTCCCTTCTTATTTGTTACTTTGTCCACCACTGACAGGAACTCAGGTTCTGCATTCCTTGTAGTACTCTTAGTGTACTATGGTGATTTATGTACACTATTATGTGCTCACAAACAGATATTCTCAAGACACTTTTGATAACCAGTAATCTTTTCAATTTTTCATACAAAAGCTACTACATATATATACTAATTGCTCAGCTACTTCAATATATAGAATGCCTCAGTATCTTTTCACATGTTTCAGAGCCTGTCTGGAAAGAACTGCTCTCTTAAAAAAGTTAAGTCATAACTTCATGCAGAAGTTAACTCACAGACCAGGCAATACAAGAGATTATTAGATCTCTTGCAAGAATTAGCTACTTTTAGTTTTGTCTTCAATAATTAATTAAACCACTTCACTGAGCACTGCTAATACTCCCTTCACATATATCAAGGAACTCTCTGGCACTTAATTTACCTCACTATATCAGATTTAGCCTTCATAATAAGTTCATAATAACTGCATTACATTTAGCCCATACAGATGTACATATAATTATGCATAATTCATATAAAATGTGTGCCAACACACTTTCATAAACATGCTTCCAACCTAAAATCTTTATGCTACTGTTTTTGGCATGTATAGAGCTTACAAGCTAAAAACCAGTAGGTCAATCTTAAAGCGTAATACTTAGTGGATAACCTTAAAGTAAAAATTACTAGCCTGCTACAGCAGATTTTCATTATTTTACTCTTATATGATGAATGCTAGTAAACCAGTGTGTATCTTCAAGCAAGTATGCTCGTCTATTTATTCAGTTGAGTTTTTCAAGTTGAGTTTTTCAGTTGAGTTCATCACAATCTTTGGTCTCCCAAATTATTTCATGTGCTTGGTTAGCAAGAGTCTTGCTTGTTTTTTCTGAGCTGTTAGCTCAGAGGTATTTTCTCAGCTATTTTGTACAACCATTTTTCAATCTAAACTATTACGTATTACACAGTTGTTGTCATAATAAAATAAGACACTGGTAAAAGAAAAGAGGTCTCAGATATGTGAAGAACAAGGAGCACATACTCCTGGCACTGAACTGATACTGAATCCTGCTTTTAGGTCCAGTGATTTCACAGGACTTCAGCAGGATGTAGACTGGTAAAAAGGAGACAACAACCAGGGACTGTGTGGCAGTGATTTTCAGCCTGCATTCTGAACTCCTTTTATGGGGCTGCAAATACCAGAGGAAAACATATATTTATGTTGTGTGACAATGACCATGGAGGATTTCCAAGATGCACTTCCAATGGCCTTAGGAGGCCAACCAATTTGATTTTAAAAACAATTAAGTGAGTCTCAGAAAATTCCTTTGTATCTTGCCAATAAACGGCAAACAAAACCCTTAACAGTCAAACAGATTTACTAAAATCACAGTCAAATCACAAAGTTCAAATTTGATCTGTTATCTAGAAATTAGAATAATTGCACTAAGAAAGCCAAGTTAGTTAGCTCCAAGACATATCTTTTCTTATAGCTGTCATTTGATTTCTGAAGAGCTGTGGTAGTGGGAGTTTTCAGTATGCAAGGATAGAAAGAAGCAACATGAAAGCAAGATTATTTTCACTTGGAGTTTCAGCAAGAGTTAAGTACACCTCCAGTCCTGGAGTTTCAACTCCAGAATTAGCAGTACATTTGGTAGGGAATAGAAGGAGCAAGCCATAATTAAACTGTATGAAATCATTAAGGTGGCCAGTGGTTAGCTCATGAAGAACTGAAGGCAGCATTTATTTTCCTTTTCAAAAATTTAAAATATAATTTGAAAATACCATACCAATGCAACAGATTGAGACAGTATTTCATAATCACCAGAACATTCAGCAGATGATGTGCTAAGTCAGAATCAGTTTTTAAACAGCTGTAGCACTTTACCAACAGTCACTCTCCAGCTATGGTAACAACTAACCAGGGTAGAAATGCTGGATTGTGAACATTCACAAATGTTATCTTCTTTCTACTGCTGATTATGTTGCAAGGATTACAAATATTTGTCTTCCATTCTGTTTAAACAACCTTTCTAAACAGATTTTTAATTTCTTTACAGATTGTCATACCTCTGGTTTCTCAAAATTTAGAAGAGAGCCCCCACAGAGGAGTGTTCTATGCTGCTTCTGCAGTCACAAATCTCTTCGTGCTACTGATGCAGAAGTTATTTTGAAAACTGATTTCTTGCCAATTTTTGGTTTGTTCTGAAATTATTAATTCCATCTGCTGAAGTCTGGTATCTGTACTTTCAGGCACTGTAGTTTAGTATTAATGCAAGTTCACATATGGCTAGCAGAAGTATAAATTGACTATTTATAGCCTGGAAATTCAATTAAGTCATATATTTTAGAGACTGGAAACCAAGCCATCAAGAAGTCAGACACTCAGAGTAACCCATGGGATTTCAACTTCTTCACCATTCAAACCTAACTGTCCTTCACTTACTAGTTACCCAGCCTGAAATGATAAGACATGCCCAATTTTTACAAGGCTAGAAATAATCAGAAAGTAAGTATAAGGTGCATCCAAGAGTGATTGTGCTACTGTTTAAACTTTTTTGGTAACCTGGGAACTGTCCCTTCAAATTTACTAAATAAAATAGAGCTTTTTTTCAGAAGTCCAGTCAATATGCAATAGAAGTACTGGAACAGTAAAAGGCAAACACACTGTCTAAAAAAATTTTTCCTTATTATGAACCTTAAATTCTTTGTAAAGTCAGTGATATTCAATTCATATGTGCATGTTTTACCACACTGGATGTCAGACAGTTTGGTCACATTCCTATTAAGTCTCCTAGAATGCACAACCTGAGGCTTAGCTGCTACTATTATTGAAAAACCTTTGCAGAAATATTTTCTTTAAATGTAGCTTAATTACAGGTTAGTTTTCCCAGTCTGTGCAAGGCAAACTCTCCTCTTCATCCTCTGACTCAGGCGATGCTTCCTTAATCCTTCGCAATGCTTCGTGGATGCTCCTTGTCAGAGGGTCAGTATCAGGCAGAATTGTAAAGGATTCTCTCAAAACATCTTTCTGTACTTTCTTCAGTTTCACCCCTTTCCTGATCTGTGCCAAGATGTTATTGCTATCATCTTCATCAGGAAAAGGAGGGAGACTTCTCTGCTCAACTTTTCTTAAGTGAAAGCTGCCACGTTTCAAGGAAGCCAGCACTTCATCCATTGGGGAACTCACTGCAGCAAATCAAAAGACCTTCAGTTTATTTTCACTAATTTTATCAATCTTAACTTTTATTTCCTACAGACCAAAAAGTACCTGCATACTACTATTGTGATAGTCCCATACTATAAGTACAATGGTAGCTCCAATACTAGCCTCTAAATAATCTTCCTTATTACCAGGTCAAAACTGGTTTATACAGATAATTTTATTTTTTGTAACCACTTCACTTCTTATAAGAAAGTAAAACTTTCTGAACAATGTAGCTTTTCTGTTTGCAGTCAGGAAAATCAAATAAACGGCAAGGAATTCAACATAATGAAAGCATCTACTGCATCATCTTTTTTTACTTTAGAACTCAGGTAATGAGTACATATCATAGGTACTGGACTGTGCAATCCATTCTTACCACTTGCATTTTTAGGCTAATTTTACCCACTATTTTTACAAGCCAGCAAGGGACTCAGCATTACAATCAATCGCAAGACTGTGCATTTTCCTGCTTCTCTGGGTTCACGTATTTATTAGCACCTAGTCCCAGTACAGTTATTAAAATTGTCTTCCTTTATAATGTATGAAAACAAAAACGTCAGAGATAGTTTTTTATGAAAAATCCTTCCTTTATAACTGATTTTAAACTAGTTTTCCGCAAAAACAAAAATCCAGTTTTGGGGTCTTTGAAAGGCCATGAGTGGGCAGGATCTTCATCCCAGAGAATACATTATAATAAAGTATAATAAAGTTTAAACACCTCGCATACAATAGCACCTAATTTGTGCAGTACTTCTCAATCAATACATATCCATCTCCAATTCTTTTTTGTTACAATATGCTTTTTAAAACCTGTTTTTCATTTAGGAATAGGCTTTGTCCATCCCACTGAAGTCTCAGACAGAAAAGACTCAATGAAAAGAGAGAAATAAACGAATACAGGATGGCACTTTCGAAGGAGGAAGGAAGGAAGGACTGTAAAGCCCCTGTCATACAGACAAATTTCTGAAGTCACTTAGAAACTTGGAACATCTCAGGGGATATGGAGCAGGAGGTAGAGTGCTGATGCAGACATTAACAATATTCGTAAGAGGGATGATTGATTTGAATTTATATTTATCATATTATGATGTATATAAAACTGCACACACAATAGGTGCTTTATAAAAAACTGCAAGATAAAATGTGAGCCAGTAAAATAAACAATAGGACTACATAAACATTATTGTTATTCTGCTATTAAATAGGACACTACATCCTCAGGTGAAACTTAGAATATTTGCAGGGCTGGCAGTAAGTAGATACATAAATATTCTTTTCACCAGCACTCAGGTCCATTTTCTATCTAGTCTAACATGATACAGTGTAGATTCAATTTCACAAACGTTTTCCCAATGAACAAGTATGCCACACTGTCAAAAAAGCTGTAGATGCTACTGATGTTGCCAGCATCTCTCAGCTAAAAAGGATTTAACAACTTTCCCATTAATTTAAAATTAATAACAGCGTACACTTTCCTACAGAGCAATTCAAAAGATGAACTCATGTGCATTACAATTTTTAAAGTAGCAACAGTAAATTTTAAACTAAATATGCAGAAATTAAGGCATTACCTCTCCTCCTCTGTAAACCCTCTAGATCACCGGTCTTCTTAAGCTTTTTCTTGGCACTGACTAGCTGACTGCTATCGAACAGATGTGCTGGTGGGACACCAGAAGAATGCTGGACACCCTTCTCCACACTCTGACGTTTAACAAAGCTGTCACTTTTCTCTAAGGGTTTGGAGGCATCTTCCTTGGAGGGCAAAGGTGGAGGCGGAGGCGGAGGTGGTGGGGGCAAAGGGGGTGGAAGCTGTGCTCCAGTAGCAGTCTCTGGTTGAAGCTCGTCACTGGTGAGTGGAGAAGTGCTAACATGGGGCAGTTCAGAGGTAAGACCATTAGGAGGCAAAGAGACATCTTGAAGTTGTTTTAGGCTTGTGGATTCCTGCACTTGCAAAGGCTGAACTGCTTTTTCCAATTCCACCTCCTCACTCTTCTCTTGAATTGGTATGGCTGCTGGCAAAGACTGAGGCTGCTCGACACAGGGCACTGAGCTGGCTGCACATTTTCTTCTTGCATGAGCCAGCCGTAATCTGGTTGATTTAAGTATTACTTGCCCAGGGTACCGCTAAAGTGAATAAGGTATTGACAATTACATAAGCACATGCAATGGACTATTTTAGATTTTACATACCTGTCATTTCTGACAAACAATTTAAATTTCGCTCCATATGTAAAACCAAAGCAAATATACCCCCAGCTTTATGCAAAAAACTATTCATATTCTTAGTTTTTATTCTTATTTAAGCCACAATTTACATATGATTTGTCTAGTCAGGGAAATACATGGGTTAGAATTAGGACTTCAATAAGAATCAGATTGCACATTCAAAACTGGTTTTTGCTAGACACTAAAATTCAAAATTCCCTTTTGCTTTTAAAAGGGTCAGTGGCTCCCTCTGCAAGTGCAGACCAGTCTGACTTAATACACTGGCTTTGTATGTGAATCATACTGTTTTAAAAGGTGTATCTTGAGAACATCAAAGATTCTCAGACTTATTTACTTTTAAATTTGCTGCCTCATTTTCAGTCTTTTCATATTAGTTTCATGCATAGCTTTTTTAAAACAAAAAATTAAGCTGCTTCTGAAAGACAGGCTTAATACCTTTTGCACAATTGTGGTAGGCCTAAAGCAATAACATGTAACAATATTAGTAGGTTCATAGAAAAAGTCAGCTCATGAACAGTTGCTAGTTAAAATAAATAAATTTGCTTCAATTTACAGAAGTGACAGAATTCAAGAGAAACAATAAGGAAATGAAGAGTATACTGCTAAGAAGACAACTTTTCAGCATAGAAACTTCTCATACTTTTTTTTTTATGTATTCAACAAAAAGTCTTCACCAATTAATACAGTCCCTTTCTCTTTCACTTTCAGTCCTTTCCTTATCATTTCCCCTTCATTCCACCTTCCATGTGTTTTCTGATGCTTCCATTGTAATAGGAAGGGGCAGGTATTCTAGCAATCAGCAGTAGGGGGGCATGTCAGATGATAGGGCTCTTTGTGGGAACTGTTTAGATTATACTCCTCAGGAACATTTGCCAAGTGTCTTGTCACAAGGTATAGGTGTAAGAGTGAATAGAAACTTATTATAGCACTGGGAATGCAACAGCTAGAGGAATCTGTTACCACCAATGCCATATTTTGTTGTGAATGTTCCAAAGACCAGTTAATGATACAGTGAAAGAAAATCACTAATAGCACAGTGAATGCTATTACTGGAATGAGTGAGAATTTCTTTGGGAAAGGAAAAGAACAACTGTTCGTCTGTTACCTGCTTAAATGTACGGAGTCTGTCCAGGGTTTTCTGTCGCTCCTGACTAACCCAGGAGCTTTTTCTTTCCTCTTCATCTTGCAGCTGATCTCTTTTCTGGGAAAATATATGAAAAAAACATGTAAATATTACATCCAGTACTCTATTTGGCTTCACTAGAAAAAACTCTTCTAAATGTGAAGACTTACTTAAAAAGGTACTTCTCAAATAAATGTAACTTCAAAACTTGGCCTTTGGTTTCCCTTAAAAAATAGTATATATTTCCCAGTTTGTTTTCTCAAAGAAATGCAAAACTCAGAAAAAAAATTTCAATCTTGAATAGGAGCACTTGGAAGACTTGTTACTTCAAGAGATGAGAAATAAGTGACAGAATGCTATACTTAGAGAAGCCCCCTTGAATTAAAATTGCATAAATTAGCCAGAGAGAAAAGCAGTATCCATTTCCCCCTCATTCCAAGAACAGTGACAGTCCAAACTGCAAGGCTTTTAAACAAGTCATATTAGTATTTTCAAAGTACAAGAATTCACAGAACTCAGTATCATGAAGTTTATAACCCAATAGCGATCAAATTAAGTAGATGTTTTCAGACTTATATTTACAACAGTGAATATAAGTTTGTATTTACTCCAGCTTTTGTTATTTAATCCAGCTTGATTTTATGTAACTGCACTTAGGTAAAAGTCTGAAGCTCTTCCTCACACCTAGGACAATTGCGTTTCTTCTTGTACAGCGATTTTAGCTTATGGAAAACACACCTTTGGATACATCTCCTTTAACTAATCATTCTTTCTTATAGAATTTCAGCAGAGTTACTACATCTTTGTAACAAACATTAACTCCTTATCAAATTTACTGGAAATGGGAAGCTAATTACCAGAAGGTGAAATTCACTGCATGCAAGTTCAGGAGCTATCAGGAAAAGTGACGTAACAGCTGATCACAAAGCAAAAACCCTGAGCAGAAACAGCTTTAATTCTTAAGATGACTCACAGCATTTAATATTACTTTTGAAAGTGTATCTTCATAATCAAAAATTCTGATCACTTTTCTGAACCTTTTACTCTCATTCAGTCATCACAAAAGCAATGTCTGCCTGCCATTTTCATAAATCAGCTAGTGGCCTGGTGTCCTTCATAAAAAGCCAACTCCTGTGATTTGGAAGGAAGGAAGTATAGATGCGTTAGGGAGAGAAAGATGAGAAAATGTCTGAAAAATAGTAAAAACAGAAAACAGAAAAAGGTGAAGAGGAGGAGAAGCATGTGGAAAAAGAAAGTAAGAACAATGGAGAAAGAAGTTAGAATAGAAGCATAAAAGAAGACAAAAAAGTAGTTTTATCACTGTGCCTGAATATTACATATGCATTCAGATCAAACTTTTCCTGAAGCAGTGTTAAATTCAAAGTTTTTTGTTTGTTTGTTTTGGGTGACTTGCTTATTTGATTTTGTTTCACTTTTAAGTAAAATAGTAAAATTGCAATTCTTATTTGGTTTCAAATTTGCACTCCCCTTTTTGAAAGTTTTCTAAGAGTTATCTTTTCAAAATTCTTAGTAAAAACCAGTAATTTAAAACCTATTTTACCATAATGCTAGAACTTTTCAGTCACATTTTTAGCAAAAAACCCCACTAAAAAAATTTTGCATAAGGTTCTTTGTATTATTCAAGTGGGCAACTCCATAATATAAAGTTCTGCAGTACTTGAGAGACAGAGGAGTCCTTTGGCTTTGTCAAGTCTTAGTAAGACTGAAAAACAGTCTACAGTCCACAAAACAACTTCATCTGCCTTATTTTAAGAACTGATAAAAGAAGTAATTTTTCTTAAATTCCTGAAAGACTATTCCAATACATACTACCTTTGACAAGTAGCCCTTCTATAAAATAAATTATGCAGCTGACTTCCTGGACAAATATATCAATGTTAAAAATGTATAAGGATGAAATAGAATCACTTTCACTAATCTAACTAAAGCCTGAATTAAAGTGACTTGTATTTCAATGCATCTTTGTCAGTGATCTTTATCAAATATTGATACTATATCAGCTCCCAAGACCTAGTCCAAAATTTGAATATTCTTTACGATAAGTCTATTAGGTACAGCATAAGAGACCAGCTACTCTTATTCTCTGCAACAAGACCATGAAAAAAGTTGTGGAGCATCCACCTGGAACTACAAGTTTATACAACATAATTTTAATTACTTTAGTAGAAAGAAGAAAAGTAGCAACCAGGCTAATTAAGATTCAAGAACAAATATGTGTGATTTCCTCACTCCTATCAGCCTGTTGGGCGTGGTCCTCAGAGATGTTCAGAATCATCTATGTGCACGTGATGATAAACATAAATCACTGAGACTCTCAACCTAGCATAAAGAACCATTCTACTTGCTTGGTTCCCACGTCCTCCTAACCCAACTATATACTCCCCCTTACCAGCATAACATGACACAGAAATCCATGGTGCAAAGGTCAGGGATACACACTATCTTTTTAAAGAGCTATCACTCTGAATGCAACCCTAATTAATGTATAATGAGGAATGCAAGCTATTAATTACAGGCTAAGCTCAACAGCAGAAAACTCAAACTTACCAGCTGAACAGTATGGTGCATTTTGTACTCTTCCTCGCTCTGGTGATGCTGCTGGATCTTTTCATTATGCTTTGCAATACAGATCTCCTGCAGGGACATAAAATATAACCTATAAAGTATGTAATTTAAATACAGATTTACATAATGTCATATTTAGCAAACGGTATCTAGAAAAATACAAATTGCAGAGCCTATATCAGACAAGCTCATTTAACTTAAAATGAACTGTAACTGAAAAAAAAACCAAGCCAGACAACCCCAAATCTATTACTTTTAACCATCAAAAGAATAGATCCACGTGACAACTGCTTGGAAAGTCTGTTCTCCAGCACCAGAACAGGAGTGGCAAAAAACACCAATCTGTCAACACTTCATAAAGCCCTTGTTTAACCCTATGTATTTGCACACATGGAAAAGAACTAACTCTTGAATGTACCACATATTTCTGTTTATGCAAATAGACAGCTTCCCATTTACAGGTGTCAGTTCATCTTTTCCATGTACTATATGCAAGCACAGACATGAATAAAGTTGTTACAACTCATCATGTTCATTTATTACACTGAGTTCACATCTCTAACATCTGGTTTAAAACAATAATTTGTTACATTGTCTGCAAATAAGAATAGTTTAAAAACAAAAAACTAGGCCATGTTACAACAGCTGACAAAGAGGATGACAGTCAAACTTCAAGAAGACAGACAACTTTACTGGATGATACTGAAGGTCAGGAAATTGGACAGTATAAGCAATGGAATTAGACCTGGTATAAGCGCCACACAGAACGAAAGCAAAGTCAGATGTAGAGTCATGAACAAATCTCACAGCTGTGAGAGAAGGTGAAATGTTAGCAGTTTGGAGTGTGACTTCAGATACAGCATGGAGCTGATGGCGTTCCCAAGTACCATTCAGTATGACTTTGTGGCCAGACCTGGATAAAGGAGCTTTGCCATTGAAATCATTGTTTGAAGGAGCTGATGAAGTAACGCACAAACGTAAGGAGGGAAGCAATGTAAGAAACCTCACTATTTTGGACGCTTAAAAACGCAGAAAAAGCTGTTCTTCTGCAAGTTTTCTATGGACATGCTTTGATCACATAAAAAAATAACCAGTGTTCTTGTACAGGACAGTAAAATCACCAATGTTACTGCTGTATACAGTTAACTGACAAAATCAAAGATTTCTGTGCAAATACTGTCCCACCTTCACCAGAGGCATAAAACAGAATGCCTTAAGTCAGAAGAGATCTTAAAGCTCATCTAGTGCCAACCTCCCTGCCACAGATAGGGAATCTTCCACTAGACCAGGCTGCTCAAGGCCCCATCCAACCTGGCCTTGAACATTTCCAGGGATGGGGCATCCACAACTTTTCTGGGCAACCTGTGTCAGCAGCTCACCACCCCCAGAATAAAGAAATTACTTTCAAACAGCTACTCGTATCTCCCCTGGTTTAAAACTGTTCCCCTTTGTCCATATAAAATGTCTGTCCATGTCAAAAGGCACTCTCTCCCTTTTTTTTCTAAGCTCCCTTTACATTCTGAAAGGCTGTACTGAAGCCTCCCCAGAGCCTTCTCCAGGCTGAACAATCCCAGCCTGTCACCACAGAAGAGGTGCTCCAACCCTCCGATCATCTTCGCAGACCTACTGTGGACTTGCTCTAACAGGTCCACGCATATATAGAGTCAAACACGGTTGGGCTTTGCATGTCTTTCTGGAGGCTGTTTTCCCTTGGTGAAAAGAATTAATCCTGGAACAGTCAATCAATTTAATTTGTAGCTGCAAAAGAACAAAATGCTTCATCTCTGTCTTTCAAAGACACAGCAAGCTACATAATACTAATAGAGAATCTGAACAACTCCTGTAGTGCTCCTATAATACTTTCTGTAATACTCCTAACTAATTTATAGCTTATTCTCTATTTAGCTTTTAAGTATTACAAAATAATGAGAAAATGTAAGTTGATCATGGTTTGGGTTTTTGACAGGGGCCACAGTTTTATGTCATGTTTTCAATTTAGCATCAGTATTTAAACCCTTCTGATTAAATGCAATAATGAAAGATGTTTTAAGTATGTGAAGAGGACAAACCTAACCAAAATGTATTTGCTACTGACTTTTTAATCATAAACAATCTACCTCAATGTAATTAGATCTCTTAGACATGAAATAACAAAAACTACTAGGAGGGGCTGAAAACATGTTGCTGGACAGGATTAGAAATCTGAATCATCTTAACTAATTACAGAAATGGTCTAAGAAAAAAGGAAAGGTTGCAATTTCAGAGAGACAAATGCAGGGTTCTGCTTGTAGACAAGATTAAGTGTACTTGTAGACAAGATTAAGTGACTTCAAACAAAGAATGAAATAGAAAGGACCCAGATGGCAGCATTAAGAAAATGAACTGGATGGTTATGGCAGATGACAAGTTCAATATATACCAATGAACTCTGGCAAAAGAACCCAAAACAACAAAACCATAATAATTGGGTGTATGAGCAGGAATACACAGCCAATTGCACATGCAAGGTAGTCCTTACTTCTAAGCACTGGGAAGCAGGCACATTATCACAGAAACATCAAGTTTGGAAGAGACCTTTAAGATCATTCCATCCAACTGTCCACCCAGGACTGCCACTGTAACCACCAAACCATCACCCAGCACCAGATCCAGACACCTCTCAAACACCTTCAGGGATGATTTTATCACCTCCCTGTGAAACTATGCCCAGTGAGAGGCACACCACAAGAAATATGTTGATCAAATGTGTGAAACTGGGAAAACAATAAGAAGTAATGCTCATTCTTCCTTTAATCAACTGATTTCACAGTTTCAGATTATACCTCTATTAGACACTAAAATGGAATGCTGAGGAACCATTTCAACCTTTGTCACAGGATAAGACTAGTTTAAGACTAGTAACTAGACATGTTTAAGACTAGCAATATATGTAAAAAAAATCTACTAGTATTATATCTAACTAGTTCCAGTGAGTCTTGCCTTCAGCTTAAAAAACATTCCAATGAAAATGTTAGCTTTCCATGTGCAGCAAGCATATTTTACTATAAGCATTCAGTGTAGTTATGTTCTTTTGCTGCTGTTGTTGCAATAGTAATAGAATACCAATAATCCTATGCCAGCTGTTACTGCATCTTTGTAACACCTATTTTGGCATAGGCTGTGCTTTAAAATGTCGGCTTGCAAAATTCTAAAAGGTGTCCTATTCAATGAACACAGAAGCATGTGAAGAAGTTTCCTAGATGAAAGCACACATAATGAACACACCCCAAACACCTTCACCAACCAGTTGCTTCTCCCAGTCTGCTTGTGACAAGGAATACTCTTCCCAAGTGCAAAATAATTTAATTTCATCACAACTGTTTTTATAAAGATATTTTTGATACACCTTCTATGCCATTTTTTTAACCTTGACTCTTTGCTATAAATCTAGCTTCCTAATAAGTCAGGTGCTTGTTCCATATGATAATCTAATTAATACTGATATGTAGCCAGCAGGGGGTAGACTGGCATAACAATAACAATTTCCTGCATGAAAAATCTATAGCTAGCTCTCTAGAAGTAGGGAAAAAAAGTGAAACTGCTATTAGATTTTTTTTTAATAACTCAATGCCACCAACACAAAGGAACATCAGGAAATGGTTGTTTAACAAATGCAAACAGATTTGTATTTAAAAAAAAAAAAAAAGAGAATAGAAGAGTTTATACTCATGGTAGCACAGTGAAAAAATATCAAACTCCGTAAAACCATGGATTTTTAAAATGCCGGTTCAGTTATTCTAGAGTCATGACTGAATTATGTTTCTAACACACCTTAATGAAAGTTTCTAAATAAAAGCTTGGTACATTTATTTGATGACATCACTGAAAAACTGATGCATCATCTGCAAAATTAGGGAAGGAATTTCTGAAAAACAAAATAGAGACTATAGTTACTGAAGTTTATATTTAAATTACAAATTGTCTTACTCTATAAAGAGTAATTTATTTCCTTTCACTGTGTTATCTCCTCAATAGAAAAGATTTTCAAATACCCGTATGATGAAATTACCTTCTTCCAAAATATAAAACTGATGCTAGAGCAAAATTTCCTATTGTTTTCTTAATTCTGATATCTGCTGCTAGAAAGGAGATGTTCTCCCAAGGGCATCTTCAGTTGCCAGTTCTCATTATCTTGATAATGAGAAAGAACTGTTATTTCTAAACATACCGTAAGACTGTCCTATACACCACTTAATGCATAGCTTGCTTTCTGTTTTCAGCTACAGAACTGACAAGCTTATAAAAAAACCACAACAAAAAAGAAAAAGCCCACCAATTCACCACCAAAATCTCACCAACCCAATCCAAAACAGAGCACCTATATAAGAGTCTGTTTTCAAGATACTTTGCTGAAATACACCGCCAGGAACACAATCTGAAAAGCATTAAGTACACTCTCATCTCAGTTCAGCAATAAATGCCTCTTAATTGAGACAGACACAGATATTTGCCACACAGTATGTACTTTCCATATTTCCCCTCAAAAAGTCACTTTTCTACACATAGCATTCAGTCACCACTGCCCTCATTCTCACCATCTACAGTCTGCTTTTGTATCCCACCTGTATCTTAGTTCTGCATACTTGACTTAACCTGCAAACACTTCAGAGCAAGAAGCCCTTTTTTCTCACACAAATACAGGTACTCACACCAGGCACATTAAATAGTGTTCATTAACAATGTTTTACAATATCACTAGAAAGGTGATTGAAAAAAGCTTGCTTAAAAAAATGAGACAAATCTGTAAGTTTTGATTTTCAAGTAATTGCCAGAAAACTCAGAAGGACTCTGCATTATCCAGCAGTAAGAAGAGAAGCTAAAAAATGGCCTTGCTCTTTTCTGCCCAACAAATGCCGCACAATGGCACACAACAGATTACACCCTTTCTTTTTGTTCAAAGATAATTTATTCTCTCCTCTAAGTTTAAACACCCATTGTTCTATGCTGTTATTTCTAGAAGCTGAAAGCTAAGTATCTCCCTGCAGCACTCAACTGAAGAGAATGCTATGCTGGGCAAAGACATAAGCAAATTGCTCACGGAGACATTACCTCTGGTCCTGAAAGCAGTATGGCCACAGCTATCCCAGCACAATGTTGAGAAGATGTAACTGTACCACTCCTGCATGCAAATGCAGACAAGCAACCATACCCAGGTCTGCACAACCAGGCATGCTGCTACTCCTGCTACAGACAAAATCAACTCCTTCAGCTTAAACAAAGTATTCTATCATAGCATAACCTTAAAACAAATGAGCCACTGAAGGTGACTAGCTCATTATACAGACTGTGGGCATGCTAATAAATCTCTACTCCTGCTTCAGGGTTTCTTAACCTGTGAACTCCAGTAAGTTAAGCAAAGAACAGCAAACAGGCTGTCACTTTTAAACAGGTTTGTCTATTTTGTAAGGTGCCAGCAGTTTCTTTTCGTATCTTGGAGAAAATATCATGTTATACTGTAGCCTGTGTAAATTAGTGTAACAGGACAGATGAGTTCCCTTACTTAAAATACTAACAAGATTCCTGATACTTTTTCTCTTTACAAACTCATGTAAAACAAACACAATGACAAAGCAAGCTACTTCACATAATTGGCTAACAGGAGACCTTTCTTCTAATACTTCATTTGCAGTCTTCTCCATATTGGATTAACTAGAAACCAGGCAGTGGCTGACAAAATACAAAAAATCCAATACAGAAAATGTATCAACTTTTAATTTGCTCTGTTATGCTTCGGATTCCGGTATAGAAATAGATACGTTAATTATGAAGCGGAGGCAGGACCTGAAGGGTTTACCATCAATCCGCTAGAATTCTTTGTATGAAGGGGTCACCTTTCACACAAAGGGACATGACTGGGAACACAGAACCAAACCGACCACTCATCCTAATCCACAATCAGGCCTCAACTGACATTTCTGCATAGTTTTATAGTATACAGTATGGGGTGGAACCTATTTTCTAAGAAGTGTTACAATGGTCTCTCAGAACTTTGACCTAAATAGCACACCTAGAATACAAATTAAGAATGTAGACCAGATTTCATATAGATCTGCTAAACACAGTGTATCAACAACACAGGACATAAGTTTAAAAGGACGGGGTATGAGAATAAAAAGAGAGCTCACTAGTGAGAAACACATTTGAAAATTCTCTTCTGCAAACATATACAAAACTACTCTCTGTAAAAGCACTTATTCTAGCATGTACTTCCCACATGAAAGTATTCTGATTAGTTAATAGAAATAAGTTTATGTGTTAACTTCAAAGTAATTGAGGGCTCCTTCAAAGCTAGAAGGAAGGTAAACAGAATCTTAAATGTATCAATTTAATAATACATGCTATTTTATTTAGTATTCTGCAAAATAACTTCTAGCAAACAATGAATCCACAAAAATTCTGGGAAACTTGTATCTGAAAGAAAACCTTTTGAAGTTTTATTAAATTTGCTAATTATGTCCAAAAAAAGGCAATTAAACAGTACCTTCTTATTTCTGAGGTAGGCTTTCTTGGCTGAAATACGTCCACGCCTTGCTTCCAGCTGGCGGATTTTTTGTTGCAACTTTTGCAGCTCCTCTTTTTGCAAGTGTACAGATGTTGCCAAATCCTCTTTTTCAAGCATGGCTTCCATACTTTCGTAAGTGTCATAATACACCACTTCATCTCTCTTTTCTGTTTTAAAGATGCCAGCGATAAGAAAATCAAATCAATGGCTCGTAACTGATAAACATTTTGTTTTCCTCAACAACAATCCTCCCACTGAATCACAAGATTTAATGCAGAAGAACGCCACAGCCCTTTCAGAGGTCTACTAACAAAAATCAATTGATCAAAGGAAAATCATTAAACAGAAAGGCACTGTATGGCTTTAAGGTCTTTAGGAGGAACAGAAATTAATACCAATGAAGCTTAGCCTGCTATTTAGGCAGGCTCAGAGGTTGAAACACAAATGCAATTCTAAATGTATAGCTATTATATGTAGCCTAATTTGAACACAATGCCCATGCATGTCTTTGGGTCTCACAAGGGGACCCATGGTGTGTAACAATTTTCTCTGGTCTTCACCATGAAGTTCAGGACAGACAAGAATATCTGAATTCTTCGGCATGAGATTCTTCTGTTACAACCAACTAGTAATTTCATGTAAGGGGACTCAGACACCAGGACACCAAAAATCCTCTCAAAGGTTTTTGATGTCCCAGTCACTGCTCCTGGGAGGAAGGGAGAGAGGGAGGGCAACTTCAAGGCAATCCTTCAAAGCATTACAGGCCTGAAAAGGAGGTAATTACTAATAGTTTTATCAACACTCATGATTTTTAGCTTCCTGAGTGAAGCATTTGGAATAACACTGAGCTCATCTTTAAATGCTGCCTTCTCATCTCTTGCCAAGCAGGAAAGAGTGGTGATTATAAATTCTTGAAGAATGTTGGGATGAAGAAGCAGCAAAGACCTCTTGTTCTTTATTCCACTGGCATACAAAGTAGGATATATTTATAATACACCAATAAGGAAATGCATTACTGCTGTCTGAAACAGGCAGATGCAGCTGGCATGTCTGTCAAGTGTCTGTTCCACAGCAACACCGAACTTTCTTATTTCAAATTTATCAACGATTTTCAGAAAGACTGTAATTTCTCCTACTTCAGCTACTTGATTATTTGGGGACATTAACTGTTCTATCCACCTAAGCAAAGTCTAAGAAGGTAATTTCATGCATTGAACAATTCCCATACATTTAAGAACTGTATTTTTCATTTTAGGTCCTATGGGATAGTTTTGGACTTTTTATTAAACAGTATCTTACAAATTTGAAATAGCAAAGAAAGGTAGAACAGTGAACTGTTTTGTTGCCATGAGGGAAGGAACAGGGAGATGTTTAGCTGACTGAGGGCTTTATTTTGGATTAGGTTGTGAGTTGAGGGCTTTTTTGAGATTTCTGGAGAAAATATTAATGACAAATTGTATTGCCCTGTGACATGTTTACAGCTTAGTCTCTGACAGCCCAGAAGTTTTACTATCACTACACCAAAGACAAAGGATTCTGATACACATTTCTTTTCTGTCTCCCATTCAGGGGATTTCTTTCAGTTTATAAATAAGCAGACCCTACCATGTCTTCAGGACCAAAACTACCTATCTGATTTCCCAGCCCAAAATCTATCTACTTCAAAACCACTAATTAATTCTCCACAGAAGCACTCAGTCAAAGCTGCCACATTTCTGTAAACCATTTACAAAGTTTCCAATCCTTATGTTCCAAACATACAGCTATAGTAGTTTCCATCACCAGCCTTAAAAGTGGAGATTCATGTTACAGTGAGACGAATCTGTGACACCTATGTTTTCTCCTTTTCCAGAGGCAACTCACAATACAATCTAGCTTCAAATCTCTCCTAGGAGAATTTTCTATCCATAGCAAATTTTTTATGCAAGCCCTACACTCTAAAAATAGTAAAACAAAGCTTGCTTAAATACAAATATTAAAGATAGAAAGGTCTAAAGGATAGAACTGGATTGAAAAATGTTGTATGACTTACAGGTACTGTTTCCACAGTTTGTAAGTACATGAGGTGTAGTAGGATAATCTGGAAGTGTAAGGTTCGCATTGCTGCTCTAAATTTGAGATAATAGTATGAGCTTCAAGTGCAGCAAAAGGAATCCAATTTGCAGATACAGCTTTTGAAAACCAATCACTTTCAAGAAGCGAGTAATATCAAAGCATGCTGCGTATTTTTAGCTAGCCAAGTCCAGTAATTAAGACATTTCCTCCTCCCTGATCTTAGTTTTTCAAAACTTATATAGTTGAGCATATCTCATATGCAAACTTCCAAATACAGACATTGAGAACCATACCAAAACTTCTGTACGTGTATGTATATGCCTTAGAAAGAGGTGTAAATTTTAATGAAACTGTACTTTCACAGCTCTTCACATGGCAAAGAATCTGTTCTCATTTCATTCCCACAGGCTTCCCTGGACTCTTAGGAAGAAAATTATCTTTTACAGATTATGTATTAATTGAAATAAATAAAGCACCTGACATCAATCTTCTGATGCTTTCAAGCTGTGCTGTCAGGAGCAGCTCTTCACATTTCAAGATCTCGAACTGCACTTCATATAACTGAAGCTGTAGATCATAGTAATCAGCTTCTAAGTGGTCCAAATGGGCTAAGGCTTCTGTACCACCTTTCAGGCTCTGCATCTAAATAAAGAGAGAAAACAACAAACAAACAAACAAACACCATACAACTCCAAAATAATGATGAGATTTTATAACTAAAGCTAGACACTGTCGGCACAACAAATGTAACATGTTAAAATTGAACACATTAAGTCCCTAAGATACATTCTCATCAGACACACACTTTAAGATGCCTTTATATCTGACATTTTTTCTACACTTTCTCCATTTCCACATTTTCTACCACTTGATTCTCTGAAGGTGCATAATTAAATTAGAATTCTCCTATCTTCAATCCCTAAAGTCCAAAAGTAGGCATCTAAAAAGCTAGTGAAAACTTGTAAAAGCAGAACTGAGGAAAAAATGTGAAAGGATGTGGAAACAGGGATAAATACATTTATCACTGATCATCTTGTAATAACAATTTAGTTGTTTCATCCTTTACAGAAAAAGAAATATATGGATTAAAATACTTATATATATTTCAATATATATAATATATATACTCATTTGTATCATATGTTTGAATAGAAAAGTAACCCACAACCAAAGTGAACTGCAACTATTCTCTTTCATTCAAGCAAGATTTATCTCGTCAACACAGTCAGCAATTCAGATCATATTTAAGAAATACCTGCATGTAAGGGAATCTTAGGTACAGAGTTTGGAGAGAATTCATGCACCTCTACAACCTGCATGCAGAAGAGTTAGGGCACATTTAAATTCTTTACGGCTCAAAATATGTGTATCTGATAGTTTCTCTCAGCTACTGGATGAAAGTAACGATAAATTTTAACAGAGATTTGTTATCTGTCTACCTTATTCCTCAGAACAAATGTCTAGTTTCATGTAACAGACAGAAATTAATTAAAAAGGGATGTCTACCAAGCAAAAATACAGGACCTATTTAGCTATGCATTTAAAAAATATTTGCCAGCATGTTCTCTACATTAGGATTTAATCTTCAAATCGTAAAATTGAATCTGTAATGAATAGCCACAAACTCAAGGGTTCCTTGAGTTTTATTTATCATATGTATTTAAATATGACTACTAAACTAGAAAGATATCTGTACTGAATTAAACCAATGATACATTTTACTCAATACCCTGTTTTGGGAAAATGTTAACTACAAAAGTTCAGGAAAACGAAACTTAACAGGCAGGGCAGTGATATCTTCCTAAAATGATTCACTAGCCTCTAGCACAGCCTGTAGCACAACTTAAACCACACTACTGCTTCTTATACAAAACAGACGTACTGGACTTAATTCATAAAATTGTCCTATCCCTTTTCTTCTTTTTTTTTCTTAAACATGCATGCTTTTAGCACCTGCATCATTATCTACTGACAGGAATTTCACAGTTCAATTAAACACAAATAGTTCCATGTACTATACTTATTTCCATATAAGACTGCTAGACAGAAGATCTGTGAATCAATTCTCCTAACTTCTATTTTAGGTTTCCTCTGCTGTATTTTGTAGCTCTGTATGCATCTTTTGTATATCAACTATTAATCTGAAAACTCCAGTAAGTCCTTAAGTGAACGCTAGAAACCTTTTAATCATTAATGTACCATGTATATGCTAGAGTCCAGTGCTACACAAAAGCGGCTTATGTCATTTTATTACTTTGCATCCATATTAAGTTACTAATTTGACTAGAACAGTAAATGACATAATGATCACATAATTGGAGTGAACTACAGGCTACTCCTCAAGACAAAACGACTGATTCTCTTAACTCTTCAATTTTTCAATAGAAGAGGGATATGTTTATTGTTCAGGCAGGATATTATAATTTTTCAAGGGATTTGGCATTTTTCAAGGATTTCTTCACGGTAAAAATTCTGCAAAATTTGGTGGGTTTGGGGGCGAGGGAAGTGGGTGAGGGAAATGTTTGTCTGCTTTTTAAATTAACGTAGTTTATAAAACGTGACCACACCTAAGAACTTCCCTTTTCCCGTGAACTGTGAAATTGACTCAAAGCTTCAGCTTTTTTCTTAAAAATCAGATGTTCCCAAATTTAAACCCACAGTCTCTATAAAAACTGAATAAAGACATGAAGACACACACAAACCATCTTCAAAAGTATCACCTCATAAAGTTATAGCAGCTGAGTACTTCATTCAGTTACACTGGTATCTGCCTGATAAAGGATCTGACAACAGTACCTTAGCCCTACAAAGAGCATACATTACACATGCTGTTAGTTACTTGTCCTGTTTTAGGTGTACACCACCACTCTACTCAGCTTTCAGATGCAAAAGAAATGGGAAATTTGTACAGCTGTATGGTTCATTGTCTAGCTACAGAATAGCTCCCCATGAAAAAGTAAAATGAAGACCTTGAATTTCAACAATATATGTTAAAACTTCATGTAAGATACTAATAATGTGTCGCAATTCAAAACAGTATCATCACTTTGGGGCATATTTCAGGATATGCTGCTAAAAAATTCTCTTTGTAATTGAGAGCAATTTTTATGAATTTTTACCTAATCTGTACCACTAATTTGCTGTATCCTTGGTAGCTCTCAGGCTGATCAACACAATGAAAGAAACACAAAGAAATTTGACATAAGAACAGTATAGGAAACAGTCTGCAATTGTGCTGATTTTGGCCGGACTAGAGCTAATTTTCTTCACGGTGTCTGATATGGGGCTGTGTTTCGGATTTGTGCTGAACTCAGGGCTGATTAATACAGAGATGTTTTTGTTATTGCTGAACAGGGCTTGCACAGATCCAAAGCCTTTTCTGTTTTTTGTACAGCCACTCTAGCAGGGAAGACGAAAGTGCATGGGAGGCTGGGAAGATACACAACCAGGACAGGTGACCCCAACTGACCAAAGGGATATTCCAGACCATGTGACATCATGCCCTGCATATTACAAGGGGAAAGAGGAAGGGAGGGACGTTTGGAGTAGTGGAGTTTTGTTCTTTTCAAATCACAGTTACTTGTGATGGGGTCCTGAACTCCAGGAGATGGCTGAACACCTGTCTGCCCTTGGGAAGCCATGAGTCAATTCCTTGTTTTGCTTTGCTCATGTCTGCAGCCCTTGCTTTCCTTATTAAACTGCCTTTACCTCAACTCATGAGTTTTCTAGCTTTCAACCCCTCTGATCCCACTTGTGAGGGAGCCAGTGAGCAGCCACATGGGTCTGGGTTGCTGGCTGGGATTAAAACACCACTGCACCAAAATCTTAAACTGGGGAGATCCAAGTTCAAGTTCCTGGAATGCCACAACTTTCTGCATTAATGAAAGCAAATAATTTAATCTCTACAGTCTTTGTTGTTGCATTCATACCAACCAGAGTGGTTGCATTCACCAAATCACAGAGCGGTTTGTGTTGGAAGGGACTTGAAATCTCACCAAGTTCCAAGTCCCCCACCACGCACTGGGACACCTTTCACTAGACCAGGTTGGTCTGAGCTCCATCCAACTTGGTCTTGAACACTCAGGATGTTGATCCACAACTTCTCTGGGCAATCTGTTCCAATGTAATGACTTTCTGTTCCAAAAGTAATGACTTTCTTCCTAGTAAGTAATTTAAACCCACCCACTTTCAGTTTAAAGCCATTTCCCCTTCTCCTACCACAATATGCCCTAGCAAAAAATTTATTTTCCAAGACTAAATGTTCAAAAATCCATAGACAACCTGTTGAACACCAACACTGTCCTCAAAAATAGACATATGTCTTTGTTCTGAATTGTCATTTTTTCTCAGCTAAAATCCAGATATATTAATTTCTTGAGCATTTTAGTCTCTTCAAACAAATATCTTGTTTTTATCTTCTAGAATATAGTAGCTAAATTGTTTGCCAGGAGGTACTTCAGTTCTTAAAACATTTTCTTTATAAGACTGCACCGTCCTTCGCCAAGATGGGCTTCTCAGTCGTATTTCTCACATTCAACTCTGTGTACATAAGCCTTTTACATTCTCAGAACACACGATGTGTATCACAGCAGAAGCTGGCTGGTGCTCGTATCTCACTACCACTGCATTCAGACCCAGAGCTCTCTATACCTCGCAATATACCATCCCAAAGCATCGTGCCCATTAGATGTCCCTTATTTCTCTGTCCCCAAAAACTCCAAACTTACAGCTCAGCACTTTCATCCCAACGTATACTATAATGAATCTTTCCTTTTCCTGTGCAGCCCCTAATACTTTAGCATATCAGACCAAACACTTACTCATGTACCAGACTAAAGTGTCATTCAACAAAAATTTACAGGTCTCCACAGGGAGAAAAATAAGATGTGCCATGAATAGAAGATGTGTGGTTATTCTAAGTGAAAATATTCAATATATTTCCAATTCGGACTGCTGGATTGTCTCATCAACTCTTGGCTAAGGATGACAACAGCTTAAACACAGATTTTCAGACAACTCTTGGATTTCCATATCTAAAGAGGACTAAAATGCAGTAAACCTATTTTTGAGCTCTGGGTCTTGCACGTACTCTCTCTTCCCTGCAGATCAAGCTGTCTTCTAAAGAGGCTCCTAAAATAGATGCATAGTCTATCAGCCTTACAAACCTACCAGCCTTTGAAGTGCTGAAGTTGTAAGCTCTCTGGGTAACCTTTTCATAACAGCACCATCAGTTTAGTCAAATTTTGCTGAAACATTTGAAAAGTTCTCTTAAAACAATCATCTAATTGCTATTATCTAATATCGTTGCAATCGAACACACATTAATATTAGCATGTGCACATCAAACATCCATATGATAGCAAAGTTTAAAAGAGAATTCGTAGCATTGTTACTTTTGAGGAGATGTCATAAAACCCAATAAATGTGGATTTCCTCCTGCTAAAGCATTTAAGCACAGTTTCATGCATGAACTCTTTCCTCAGGAAAACTGTTGCAAGGACAGCCCCCTCTGGAAGATTGCCTTAGTAATTAAGGTAAGCAGAGAAAGATTGAGTGCAACACAACTGACCAGCTACCCATGCATTTACTAATGGTCAGACACCTTCCATCTGGAATGTCAGAGCTATTCTGAAAAGGTGGTCATGCGTCTGAGACCCAAACTGCACAGATTACATAGCAGCCAGTTGCTGTCCTATCCTTTCTCTTAATTTTACTCATCCCAGTGGACAGTTGTAAACATTAACAGCAAAAACTGTCTTTCTGGTTGACTAAGCAGGAATAGGTGAACAGAAAACACATATAAGTGGCACAAAACTCACCACACCTATATTGCAACATCATTTGTCTAACATTGCTCCTGTTTGTATGCTTTAATTTTCTACTTACTGGCATGAAAACTTACCTCCTCTTTCAGCGCATGTTTCTTCTGCTCCAAACAGATTTCTTTAGCACGCATCAACTGCAAAGTCTCCTTAGAAACGGAATACTGAAGCTTTTCCATACGCTCCACTGCTGCTGCCCATGCTGCCTTACCAAATTTCTTCTGGTCTGCTCGCATTCGATCATACACAGCTACACAAAGGAAAAAAAAAGGCAGGCATCTTACTACCCTGCTCTTCAGACCACCACTGATTCTGCTGCAAAGAAAATGCACACATTTGTACTTAATAAAAATCTCATTAATACAACCATTTGGTCTTGAACTGCATCCCAAATTTTCCTTCTGTAAATATCAATTATCAGCTACTGAAGTCTCCAGTTTTCTTTAATAACATTTATAGTGTGATTTAAATAAATCTGAAGAGTGAAAAAAATTACTATGTAAAACAAAGATTTCAGCCTAACTTCAAGTGCAATTCTGTAAGAACACTGCATGAAATTTAAAAACCTATTAAAAACCTATTTAAAAATCATCTATTTTTTACCTCAAAATGCAAGAGTCCCTTGCCTGATTCAGATTTACAATTCTTGGGCTCCAGATAACATCTAGGTGGACACATACAAGATTTTCACTACTGTTAATATACAGATCATGTGATAATATACTTAGCTTTGCAAACCAAAAGCCACAAAAGAAACGGAATCAGAGGGGTAGCATTCAGTCACCACATGCTCTTGCAAGCTGTTCTTAGGTAATAAGAAACACCTTTATGTTCTCATGTGTTTCTTTCTCCACCATCTGTTAATATCAGGGTATGTAAGACTACCCTGCTATCAGCAGAAGGCAAAGAAAAACCCCAAACACAAAACCCAGGTAAATAACCTGTATATTAAAGCTCTGTGGCTCTAATCAGCCTTTAGGCGTGTCACTTTCCACTGTTTTTTCCCCAAATCCTGACTGCTGTACATAAAATCACCACATGAACAAAAGCAACAAGTAAATAGCTACATATACACATTATCAACTAGTAGTATATCTCACTGGCCATCTTTGTCATACTTGAGAGAAGCTGATTAGCATATTTAGAATTTGCTCTAATTAAATTTATTCCAACATGCTTTAACCTATTAAGTCATTAAGTCATCCAGTCAGAATAAGGTGAAATTTCACATCATCTTTAACCTGGGTTGTCACTGAACAGAGTAAATTTGCAGTGCCTGCATCTCTTGAGTCAGATGTGGTGGTCAAGTACAGAGATGACAAGAAACCTACCAGTCAAAAAAGGATTTCTCCTGTGGATCTTGCACAATCACTATTACCAAGGCAAAGAAAGAAACAGGGACCTGCAGTCAGGCAGGGAAGGACACCAGGACAAACCTTGTCAGTGAACTAGAAAAAGGTCTGTTTGCTCCATTAAACTGTTTTTTTAAGTTAAAATGGTGTAAGGATGAGAGCACATGGCGTACATTTGACCTCGCTTTACTGCACCACTTTTTACTAAAACCATCACATTCTTCAAACACAGAAAAGCCAAGGTTTTATCTACGAAGGCTTCTGAACAACAGAGCAGCTGTCGCTGAGTAGTTAAACTGAGCTGTTGCCTAATGTTTAGAGCTATGTAAAAAATTACTGAAAGGCAAGGAAGACTAGAAAAGGTAATTAACTGAAAGATAATTAACACTTACTATGGGGGTCTGCCATATCCAGTACAGAAAACAGAATCTACCAGCAACCCTATGCTTCCTAAATCCTTTGCAAATACAGAGTACTGCTAATACAATTACATTGAGAAAATGGCTGTAAAACTTCTACCTAAAACTTCTATTCTGCTCACCTTTGATAATGTTCTGAAAAGGTTTACAGGTGAAAGATTCAAAGAGACACAGAAGAAAAAATAAATAGGAATGACAACTGCATTTTCCTCATGGAAGATTGATGAAAAAAATAACTCACAGTAAAATGCAGAATATGGTAAATATTACATAATTTAATTTTTTATGCGATGAATAGGATGACAGAAAACAACTACCTTTTTGTGTTTTAGCTGTTATTTCAAAATATTTAACTGTAAGATCCTGAATAGAAAGCACAGCCATGTGGGCTTTTTTCTGCCAATCAGCATCTTCTTTTTGCAGACTCTCAATTCTTCTGGGGCCTAGGTAGTCATTCTCTATTGAGATCTGAAAATAAAGCAGCCCATAATTAAAAACACAATTAATTGCAGCTATTCTGCCAACAGCAAACAGTTTCAGGGCTAAAAAGGAAAACAAAACAAAAAGGAGATAAAATTACCATCACCATGTCTATTCAGCAGTGAAAAGCTCTTTGGAAGCTCTCCTCCTGAAAAAGTACATCCACCTTTCCTAATTATTGTTCTTACTGGACACATAAAACCCACATATGTAAGTTTGATTTATCAGCATCTTTTTATTACTTATCTTACTACCTGCAGATTACGTGCATGCTTCATGCTTCATCCAGGCGTTCTTCCAGCCTGGACTATTTAATTCTCAAGTAAATAAATGCTCTTCAATCAGAATGAAGCTGGCAACCAGAGCTGTGTTGGGTAGCAGCAAGTGATCATCAACATTTTAGAAGTTCTTCTTTGTTACAGATGACTTAAGAAAGTATATTTTCGTAGTGCCTGGGATCTCAAGCATCCTTTCATTGCCAAGATCAAGGCAATTCTATTCTGAGGTCACAGCTGTCTGAAGCCAGTAAAAGACTAAGAGTTTGTTTCACAATTAATAAAAAACATGGCTTTCTCTCCCAAACCTGGGAATTTTTACACACCTGTCACACTACAACAAAATATATATCTTGTATCTTAATAAAAAATTTAAGCATGCTCATGCAATACCAAAGTATTAATTATTAATATTTTTGACATTTATCAGTCAAGAAGACACGTTACTAGTATAGGCAAAACTGAATGAAACCAAGAGTGCTCATAACCTTGTATGTCCCTGAATATTTCAACCTGAAGTTCTAATGCCTCAAGTATTAATCTTGATTTCACAAAGCTACAATTTGGTCTAGGAGAGCCATTTCATTCTACAGTTCAATTGCAAATTAAAGGTTTTTAAGTGACTGTTCCAGACCTACTTCTGCATATCCACCTGTACCGCGTCCTAGATGGATGATTCTCATAAACCAAATTGTTCATTTCTTGAAAAACACTTAGAAGACATTAATAAGGTACTTGAATCTACTTCTTTTAAATTTCCAAAACTCTTAGAAAGGCAACAGATGAACTATAATCTGGGCAAGTGGCAGGTGAATAACGTTTTTACAAGATATATTGTAGTATGTCATTACGTGGAGCATGTATGTACCATGTTACCCACAGGCAATACTTGTGAGTGGACAGACAGGTTTCCAAACAAATACTGAACTGTAGACATATATATACACACTGAATTACACACTGGTGAAATTAATGCTTTTCATTTACACAAAACTCAGAAACAGCAAATTCACTTGTGAAGCTGGATAAAAACCAATACAGTTAAAAGTCTTCCTTTTCTACTCCTTGGTAGAGATGAGGTAACTTGACACTGAATTGACACAGGATCACTGAATAATGTGAGTAACATTCTTATTAGGCAGGAGTTCTGGGAGAGTAAGCCTCAAAGTAACATTTTTTCATAGTTTTGCTAGAAGATTATTCACACATGGTGCAAGCTAAAGAGTTTTATAATTGCATAATATAATTCTAGTTTTGTTCCCTAGGGCACGTATTTACCAGAAAGGGAAGCATCTTTTCATTATCCACAATCCCAAGCATGTCATCCATATATCACATTCATACTAAAGGTACTCATATAGCAACACAGAGAAAACCCAAGAAGCCTTGGCTTTAGCAAGTGCATGAACAAGAATAGATCAACAACTTGCCTTAAGGCTGCAGGAACAGTGGCATGCTTAACAGAAGTGTGAAAGGAGCCCCAGAAAGATAAAAAGGATAGAAACATTTCCCTAATACTGCTTGACGTGCCTTCATGCCTGCCCACACCTACACATTTAGCCAGATAGTCAAACTCTTAGAACATGGTTCTTAGAGTGTCTTGCAGTACAATCAAAAAATCAAAGGTACAGCTAATATTCATATTTGGGCTTTGCATTCTGCAGCTTGGATAAGGGACGCACATATATACAATGTTAACTTTCTGGTTCTGAAGACACAAAATAATGGAAGATAGATATGCTGGTTTGGGCTGGATTAATATACTTCATATTAGCTGATATGGGCTCTTTTTTGGAATTGTGCTGCAAACAGTCTTAGTAATACAGGGATAATTTAGCTAAGGAGTGTTGACACAGTCAAGGCCTTTTCTGCTTCTCCTCTCAGAGAGTCTGGGGGTTCACAAGAAGTTAGAAAGGGACACAGCTCTTTCCCACCACACCACTGAGCTAAATTAAGCAAGCAGCCATGTGGGGCTTAGTTGATTGTCACAGCTGAACTATGACAAAGAATGAGGCTCTCATTGTTATAAAGGCAAGATTCAACCTAAAGATGAAGACTCTAGGTGACAGAATCTAGTGGGAAACTGTCTTTGACAGGTGAAATACCCCACATGCTTTCTTAATAAAGTTGAATAGCTAGAAGCTACGGATGAACCTTAAACTGAAAAGCTTGTTCCCTTCACTTCTGAAGCTGTTGGACCAGAATACCACAGCCACAACCTCTCCACAGCTATGCTAGCCTGAGAGAACTGAGGTTCAAGGCGACAAATTCCAAATGACAAAGTTCAAGCTTCCAGGCTTGAGTAACAATCCTCAGTCACAGAGACCTTTGTTATTCTTTGGATACATGAAAGACAGGATCTAATTTTGGGAAAAGCAGACTTGTCAGGAGGAGACTCCAGAATGGTATTCAATGAATAGAGTCTGCATCGCCTCCTTGAAGACAGCTCCCACCTGTGTTTTGATTAGGTCAATGACTTTCTGAGTGGCAGCAAACTTTAGGAGTCCCTTTTGTGCCTCAGATCTAGCTGGCTGCTGCTCCCTGTTTCTCACTTTCAGGCTTGTGATGTTCCTGCCCAAGCTTGCTGGATTTGCCTGACATACATGCCCTGTGGCCTCTGAGAGCCACTCCACTGGCCTGAAGGAGCTCCAATGCTCCCTATGGGAAAACCAATCCCTTCCCATCCAGCCACTTCATTCCACCTGATTCAATTTCTTCATCAAAAGAGTAAAAAAGAAAAACAGTTATTAAAAAGAAACAATCAAAAAATCACAGTATAAAAAAAATTTGATTGCAACCTTTCCAAAGGTAATTACAGTCATTCTTTATAATTAAAACCAAATAACTATGACAAACTAGAAGACAGAGGGCATACCTGAAGCCACTTTTGGCTATGGACCTGGCACACTTTGGGGAAACACATTAAAAAGAGACAGCCATATTATGAGTACAAATACTAACAGCACCAACAATTTAGAAGAATTACCAGTTTTCAAGTGCAACCTTGGGAGAATTATTATAATCTACTAGTCATTAATTAAATTTATGCTTGTCATCCTTTCAGGGCAGGACAGACAATCTCCAGAGAAAAACAGAGATGAACAGCTGAGACAAAGGGTGAAATATATATGGTCCCCCTTGCCAAATGGCTATCTGAGCATTTTATCTCAGTCTAACAATGTGCCACTAGAGTAAATCCATACAAATATATATTAAATCATAATATTCTATTTAAATAATATAATTGTGGTACATTTATATACAAGATAGAAGTTATTGATAGCATATGTTATCACACGAAATAGAAAGTAAGCCCTTGGGGGAAAATAGTTCAAATGAAGACCACAGCTGTAATAGCAGTAAAAGTTGGTGAGTACAGATAAGGAATGAACCTCTGGAGCTTGCAGCTTACGAAAAGGCATGTTTCCTCCCCAGCTGCAAACACCTCCATGACAGAAGCAACCACTCCCTCATTTTGTCCCACCTAAGAATTTAAAAAGGAAATAGCCATGGACCATTAAATATAAACATGAACAGGCTTGTGTGTTTTGAAGACTTTGTTTTCTGTATTCCCTTCAATAATGAATCACCTTGATGTAAGACAACAACTCTCATTATGGAATTAAAGGAAGCTCTTACGTGCTTCTGCATCCCATTATCGTTTGCAATATATGCATAACCTGTTTATGCTTTATTTTGCTCATCTTTATGATGCAAGCATCTTCAGTTTCTACAGCTCATAAAAAAGCAGATGTCATTTCAGAGACTACACAAATAATTTTTAAATTACTATTGTCCATGCTAAATATGACTAAAAGAAGGCAAAGAATAACTAAAAAATGCTGTCATCTAATGACATTTATTGTAAACTTGTGTATCTACTTCTGATTTAATAATATTTTTAGTTAAAAATTAAGAAACTCTAATATAGTTGAAGTTTCTTCCTAACCTAAAAGGCTTTCCAGTTACCCAACATTTCTATAAAGTGAGCTTTTCGCCTGGAATTGCTCATTTGGATGCAAAAGTTTTGGAGAAAGCCTGGTCTAACAGAAAAGCCTCTCATCTCACAACTAGATCAGAAGCCAAATCTACAGTTTCTTTTCTACTCATCACTTTCTCAATAAAACATTCTAGCTATTCTTCCTTTAAAAATCCTATATTCTCTTCGAGAGGAATCCAAGCTTCATGGTAAAATTTGCTATGACTTTTTTCCCCCTGATGATGAAACTTGCTTTTGTAGACTTTCATGTTTTACAAGTTTTACTTCAAATGATGCTTTGAAGCTAAGAAAATTATGACAGCTTTCACAAAAGTAGTTGTCACAGAACACAGAAGAAGGGATAGAAATAGCAGAAGCCTTTAACTTCAACACATCACACAAACACCTATTTTCATCAGCAATTGCTTCAGACTAATGGAACATAAAAGAACATATTTCAACACTGTATTGATAAGTTTCTGAAGGAGAACAAATGAATTCTTCAGAGAAACAAACTCAAAGGAGGTTCCTAAACTAGCCCATAAGCAAATGAGAATGGATCAACAGAGGCAAGGCTGTACTGGAAACATCCTTCTCTGGAACAGTTTGCAAATTATAGTTAAGTTCTGAAGAGACTAAAATAACCTTAGTGAGAGAAAACATGAGCAACAGGCCTGAAATGATGATATACACATACATTATACGTCTACTAAGTGAAGGTCTTGAATACTTTCCATGTTTTTTTTGGAGAATGGACAAGACTGACAGAAATAAGACTTGGTATAGGCCATGTAATAACTTAAGCAGGGACGTGTTATATCTCTCTAGCTCCCTTTGTTGTCCTTCTCCTGGATGGACTTATAATAGGTAGAAAGGGAGAAAAATGTGAGATATAACAGCAAGTCAGTTAATTATAAGAACAAAAAAAAGTAAGCTGAGCAAGTAGTGCGGACGACAGTGGCAAAACACAAAATGGAAATGGCTTTATACATAAAAGCACTATTCAGATCAAAGGCTCAGCTATCTGCCTTCTCCAAGAGGTCAAACAAGCAATTCCAACCACAGCCTGCCAGACATAGCAGCCAGAAAACATGTATTTCAGCTTGACCTAGTCAGAGACTTCTCAAAATTAGTCTAACTTCTTTGTTGTTGTTAGCTTAACTGTGCTCTCAGCTGTTAACACAAACCCAGCACTATTCCCCCAAATATGTTATAATTCTGTACATATACCCATAAGAGTATCTTAAAACATAGGAGAGTTGAGTATCTTAAAACATAGGAGAAACAACATACACAATTCAGTCAAGACTGTAAAGGAAGCAACAAGTGGAAAGGTAACAAGATGTTAGGACATACAGAAAGAAAACTGAATAATGTCATTTTACTGTGAACTGCAGTGGTGAGTGTTTTTTCCAGAGGTATGTAGAAAGAACACTGAAAAACTAAGTAGTCAGAAGAGAAAAATATAGAAGATACAGGTTAGGGCAGAAGAAAGAGGTTAGGGCAAGTGTAAGAGGAAAGACTGGGTTTATTTAATTGGTGTTTTTTTCCCAGACACACCAGGATTTATGTGAAGAGTGTTAAAAACACTAAGTCACAGTATTTTATATTGGCAATTAACAGAATTAAAGCTGAACAGTGTACTCTGCATTATACCTTCCTTATTTATTCATCTCTATAGCATAAAATCTTTCTATACATTTCAGCTTCACTCACTGAGACCTAGACTAAAAGAGTTCACATTCAAAAAGAAAGTACTTATTTAAAAAAACATATATTTTTAAGAAAACATACTCTACTAGTTATTTGAAAATGTTGTTTAAGCCAAGTTAACTCAAAAGCAAGTGGGCTTGAGTGTTTCCAGACATTATAGATTCTGTTTGTGCAGGAAAATGACTGGATGGATTTTTAAATCTTCAGTTAAAAAAACTTAATATATACAACAGACAAAATGTTAAGTATATATATTAAGAGTATGGCTGACAATTTTTATATACAGATATATACGGAAAAAAGAGAAATAGTGACATAACTATTAGCCATAAGAAATCAGATTAAAGACATACAAATAGCCATGAACATGGATACTGCAAATAACTTTAATAACTAGAAATAAAGCCCAGTAAGTTTCAGTATGAAGTTAGTAAATATGACGAAAGCTTACAAAAAGGGGCTTTTTTTAGAGCACAATTGAAAAAAATATACTAAAAAGTACTAGATATCAAACTATTTAGATATTTAGATATTGTTATTTAGGTAAAAAATCCTTTTGCAAAATTTAGACTCTCCACAAATTTTTCAAACTCTGAAGGCCTTCAGTCCCTCTCCTTGACCTCCACAGTCTGAATAACACTGCATCAAAGTCTCCTCCTTTTTTCTCTTTCTGTATCTCCAATACTGCAAAGGGAAAAAATCCCCATACATTTCTAGGTTTCACCCTCCTTGACTCTAATCCTCAGGGACACATAATTTAGAATTTTCTGAAGATTTACCAGCCTCTCAAAGTTTGATCAAGATGCCTTTCTGATGGACACACTGATTCTGCATTTTTCTGCACTATTTCCTCCATTACTAGCACTTGAGGGAAAAAAAAAATGAAGACAATACACTGGTAACTCCCAAATTCTGTTACAGGGCTCCTAAGCAGCTGGTTAATCCAAATGATTAATAGCCACTGATGACTCTCTTTCTGAACACATATATATTTGGTGTCCACAGTTAAATTGGAAATTATTGCCATAGAGCGTGTAAGGCATACTAAGAGTTTGCTTTAACTTTATTTGCAGTTTGTTTTAAAGCATCACAGGTTCATTCAGGTACCCTATTTTTTATACTTTCTACCCCTTAACATTCATGGCTTATAGATCTTTCTTATCTTTGATGAACCACATGCTTTCCAGCCTAAGGCAGTACGATTCTTTTACTCTGGTCTAGCACGGAGGATCCTTAATAGGGAAACACTCCTATGCTCCATACTGTCACTACTCTGATATTGTAGTACATTTTCAAGAAGAAATTAAAACTGTGACGCTCAAGATCTATGTATACCATGGAAGTATACCAAAGTGTGATGTTTTAAATTTGGCGCTTGGTTTTTTTATCTAATAATTCAAAACCTTTTTCTTTGCTCCTTCAAAATGCTGAATAGCAAGCTATTTTCAGCAAACTCAAGATAACTCTTACATGTTTTTCCTCAAAAGTAGTAGATAGTTAATTAGGTGCATATAAATATGCATATATGTTTTTGGAGGTTGTCACCAACCTTCTGCATATGTACGAGGAGTTTTTATTTATTGAAATTTCACCTACCATTTTATTATCCAGCCTAGCTTTTTGTAAGGCAACCTTTTAAAAAAGTAAACAATAAACCTTTCAGCATTCAAACATAATCAATTTTTTCTACAAGTCTTATTAATCACTTTTATAGCTGAACACCTAGAGCAGTCTTTATTCATTCTGAATTAAGCAATCAGATACGCACCACGGTTTTGTAGTCAGCTACCTCTGACCAGGAACTAAGTTTCAATAAACGATTTAGGGTACCAGCCTGCTTTCTATCAGATCGCCTCTTTGGAACATTAATTTTTTTTTTTTTGAGAAAGTCCATAAAGTCCTGACTTTAAGTCATCAAAATGTTCTGTTCTGACTTCATGTAATAGTCTAGAGGATTTATAGTTCAGATTGTAATCAGAGACTGACATACAACCCCTTCAAATCAAACTATGAAGACAATCAGCTTAATTCACTATATTGCATCATATTCTCAAACAAGCAATATTTTCACAAAGTTTCTGAGTATTTTGCATAAACTTAGATTTCTTTTCCAGTCTACAGATTTTTCAAAAGCTACATATAAGTATTATTCCTGAAAATGTCAGGACACAGCTTCAGCTACATACAGATTTTTTAAAAGTTTAAAGCCCTTTGAACTTTTACAATTTCTACAAAATAACTTTACGTGATTGGAGACTTTTAAGAAAACATATTCTTAAAGTACTTTTTAAAGTAATTCTCTCAGTTTTGCCGCTGTTCTCATAGCTAAATTTCTTCTCCCCTGAACTTGTTCCATACTTCATGAAACTATTTTTAACCAAAATTTTACATGTTTAATCAATGTAATTTATGTCTAAGTATTTAATTTAGCAGAAATCAAAGTTAAATAAGTTATGAAGTTCACTACTGCAATTTACCACCATATATCAAGCAAACAAATCCACATAGAATTGAGCCAGAATTGTATTTTTAATATACCAGAATCTGTGTGAGCATGAGAGGCAAGTAAACCCTCAGACAGACAAATAAAAGATATCAGAAATTTTAAAAGCAAGATGTTATGAATTATCAACTTATATGCTGCTCTAATCTCTAGATTCCAGTGTTAGACCTCAATATTAATATATCTGAAGTCCTTAAAATCTCCTCACATTCTCATGAACTAACATGCAAGTAAAAATAATTAACACCTAAGCAACGAAGCTATGAGTGTGTTTAACATATTTAACATATGGTAAGTTTCCAGTGTTCTCATTTCCCAGAGATGCGCTGCAATGCAATGGTGGCTCTAGGCTTTCACCCCTAATGAGATACTATCAGTTTACAGTTAAGCAAAACCAGCTCAACTCAGACCTTCAAGAATGCATGTTTTGAAGTTTTGCCGGCATCTACACGTAGGTTTCAAAGCAATTTGTTACATTTTATCTTTAGTCCAATATCAAGGACATCCAAAAAACCTTCAAGCATGAAAAGAGAAAGCCTCCCACTGATTCCACTTGGCATTTCATCAAACCCCAGTGCCTATCCATCATGACTGTGAAGTACTGTCCACAACTACAAGGCCATAAAAATTCTAAGCAGCAAGGTAGTTTCTTTGTATGAAGACTGGTGAACACAGATGTACAGACAAAAAAGGCTTTGGGGTTTTGCCCATGAAGTCATTTTTTTAAATACTTTTTTTTTCTTTTCTTAATAACCAGATTTGGTATCCTGCATCAAAGAAACCTTCATGTCTAAATCTTAAAGGACTTAAAGCTTGATCACAGTTACCTGGCCAGTAGTTCTACAGCCAAGTATCAGCGACTAACTAGTCACTCCCTCACGTACTTTCTGAAGAACACAGCACTATGTATGGAGGATCTCACGAAGTTTAGATTTAGCTTTCTGAACTCGAAGGCACTAGAACACAGGTATCTACTCGGATTTTTCCAAGTTTCAGATATACTTAGCCTTTTTATTTCCAGCTATTGATGCCTACTACCTCCCACATCTCTGCCATGGCAATCTATGTTCTGCACACAGAAAAAAGAAGCAAAATTTTCATAGGGAAATTATTTCTTTTGATTAAGGAAAATTTTGTGGCCATAAATGTGAAACATTTTTAGAATCAAAAATTTAACACCTTTTCTTAGTCCCCAATAGTCTGATTCTTAGCAAAAAGAGTAACTTAAATTCCATTTAAAATTCAACATTAATGCTAGATAAAATAATCTATGAACATTGTTTGTCCCATGGTTTTATGTTCACAGTTGTCTTCCCAGTTCTTGGAAGAATATAATACAGACAACCCAAAACACGTAACACAGCATTTGAATATCAAGCCTCACTTACCTGATACCTATGAGTCTGAAATCAGAAGAAAAGGCCCAGTAACCCATACAGTGAAATCAACATGCTAAAACTCACTGCTTGAATGTCTTTACATATTATTACAACAAAACCAGCAACAGTCCACAATTAAATCAGAAAATGCCTACACAAATTCAGCCCAACTTTCATGTACATATATAAAATATAATACTGTTTTCAATTTTTATTATGCCTTCTCCAGCATTCAGTGAACGTATGGACTGTTTGGCTGATTTATCAATACAACTTCTCACATTTACCTTACAAAATACAGCCATACTAAACACACAGAGTACGTCTACCAAGTGTATCTCATATTTTAATCTTGAAATGAGTATAGACTTGCTCCTTTGATGGGCATTTCTCAATTTGGTAATACCACGCATTACAAGCTGGCTTTTATTTCTGTGTCCCTCATAAAGGCCTTGGGGCGAGAAGGGTTGTTCCCGCATCATACACAGAGAGATTTATGTCCAAAACACAGCTGTGCTTGCAGTGCTCAGCTCTTTCAAGAATGCCTGGTATCTGGTAAGCATCTTGACATGCTTGGAGGGAAGTCCCCACGGATTTGAGCAGCACTCACATATAAAGAGCATTTATATAAACAAAACCAGGTTCCTGATGCTGGAAGCCCAAAAAAAGAGAAGCATATCTCTTACTGAACACATTGTTTTCAGGTCAGATGACTAGCTCATAATTAAGCAGAAATGTCATTAGAAGTTACTTTTCCACAGTGACATTTCATTTCATAATGACCCACCCTTTTTTCCTTTCATGATCTTATAACTTTTTCATTTTGTTTTTCAAATCTAGAAATAAATTTAAGTACTTCACAAACAGCTCTGACGCCTCACACACCTAAATGTTCCATCCTTTATACTAAACAAAGCAAAATACAGCTGAAAAATTAGCATACAATCAAAATATAAAATGAAACAAGATTCTATCATATCTGTAATGGGCAACAGTAACATTTCCAAGCTTCCACACGATTTTTAACTTTGTTATGAACTTTCATTCTGGGTTGTTTCGTTTGTGGTTTGTTGTTTGGTGGATTTTCTTTCAAAGCAGGAATCTAGATACAACACAGATGTCCCTGTCTAAAAAGCCTCCACTGATCAGACAGAACTTAAGTTTTTGTTTCTCCCCTGCCTCCTATAGGCTTGTCTCCTCCTTAAAATTTCACAGGAACAGCAGAAATTTAACACCAGATGACATACATTCCAATTTCTATGTCCTGCTCCAAAAGCAGAAGACACTCTTCCTAAAGATTACAAGTGATGTAATTAACTTCCTTCAAAACTCACTCTGAAAACAGACAAAATTAAGCTGATTAAAATACTTAAAATCTCCCGAATTCTTAAAAAAAACACAGAGCCCCCAAACAAACAAAAACAACTTCCCCACAAATCAGAAACATATACCTAATACAGAAAAGGTCTAAAACATTAAAGCCTGCCAGAAAAACATATGCAGCAAGTTAATACGAACCATTTCATGCACAAGTTCTATTTATAAAACATTTCTTCAACCCTAGCTACCCAGTATAATACATGTTTTGTCATCATAGATACAAGTACTGCTTTCTTTCAAACGATGAAAGAAAAACAAGAGATGGCATCTTTCTCTACTGCATTATACAGATGATGAAGTTTTTTAACTCAAAAATTGCCAAGTTAGGAAGAGAACATAATGTACGCTAGAAGAAATTACGAACGACTCAAATAATCAACCACAGAACACATCTCTGAAATTCGTCAACGTTAATCTTTCGGAAGAAAATCAAATTATGCATTTTAAAACTGGAGTTCAAGATATTACTGAGGTTTTAAAAAACCAAAACAAAGCAGAAAAAACGCAACTCTTAATTTGTATTTCTTCTCATTGTAATATTTACTTGTCTTATTTGACAAAAGAACAAACAAATCGTCTTTTTCTCTACTACAAATTTAAATAAAATGGGAATTATTTCACCATGCTTTGAAGTAAGTTTTTTAATAAATGAAGTGTTTATGGGCTTCAACTGTATAATACATCTGAAAAAATATTCATGCCAATTCTCTGTGCAGCAGCATTTATTATTCACAAGAAGAAAAAGCACTTAGTTAAAACATCATCACATTAAAAACTGAGTTCATTTAAGATTGCTGATTTTTCTGAAAAATTACTTTAGGCACACAGCAATAAGTCAAAATAAAAGTAGTACATCATAAATCCTTTTGCCTCCCTCCCTCATTCTTTCTGAAAACCAGAGAAGAACACTATTTTTAAGTTGAAAACAGTGGAAAAATTGTTGGCTAATTGAACAAGGTGTCAAGGTGAGATAAACCGACATTTACAATACAGATTAAATAACAAAATTTTAGCTTAGAATCAGAAGGCTGCAGTCTTAATAACCTGCACAGGAACTAATAATTTTATCAAAAGTACTTCCAAGATGCAATAAAGATAACATCTGTTAGTTCCAGCTAAGCATTCAAGATTAGAACTACTTTCAAATATAACAAATATACACATTCTGGAACAATTTACCAAAGTGCGGTATTCTTCAGACAACTTTTTTAGCTCTTAGGAAAATATACTGCCCAAGTGTTACAACAAATTATGTATTTTAATATGGTTCCATGTGCTTAACTCCTTTGTAACATCAGATAAAAAGCTACTGACTTTCCACAGTTCACCAGATTATCTCAGGAAACTAAAATGAAAAGTAACTTTCTATGTAATTCTAGAGAATTAACAATAGCATAAACAGCAACCACAAAATTTTAAGTTTGACCTATTTAATTCAGCCACGTTTTTGAAGGGTAGGACAGTAAGATAAAAAGGTGGTATTTAGCTACATATGTCAGACGTTCTTACTCTTCAAAAACACTCATCTGAGTGAAGAGTCCAGAAAAATAGGGTCAGCATCTAGTGGAAAAATATCACTTCATAATATACCAAATAACAGAACCAGTTAATAGCAACTGAAAAGCAGAACTTCCTAATTAATAAGAATCTCAAGTCGCCTTTACCCTACCTTAATCTGCTGTCTTCTAAGCATTGCAAGTTCCCTCATATCTCGGAATGGCTGCAGTAAATACTGGTAGAGCTCTGTGGTTGCTTCTGCAAGGTTACTGTAGGCTTCATCTTCCATTTGGTACAGTTCAAGGAGCTCTACCATACTTTCTGTATTCTTATGTTTTTCCAGAAGCTGCAGGAAAAAATAGGAGTTTTAAGGAAAATATTGGAACATTCCCGTTGAAATTGAAAGTAATTTAAAAAACATTTTTTAGCCTATCCTCTTGTATCATTTTCCCCTTACCACAAAACCACCAGACAACTTAAACAAAACAAAACAATCATAGTCCTCAAAACACATCTTCAATTCAGCCAGTTAAGTATGAGCACATTTCTGATAACCATAATTGAGCAGCACTCAGATTGATTTTTTAATTTCCAAAAATTTCTGGAAGGTAATGAATATGAGCACAAAGGCAAGAGAAAAAGCAACTTCACACAACAATTTATAATATATGGTATGCTACTTCAGACACTTGCCGGTTTTGGATATCAGAGCAGGGGGAAAAGGAGTGATAGACAAGGAGACAGAAAGAGAATTGCACTTTAAACTTTCTATATTTTTGAGAATTTTTGATGCTTGGGTTTTAATAGTATTCTGTCAGTCTGTTCTTTAGATTTACACAGCCCCCACTACATCAGTGTGGCCTCAGACAGAGAGTAACCTATATGAAACTAAACTTCTTAGAAAGTTCAATCACAAAACTTCAGATGTATGAACTTTTCATTCATTTTATTTTTACAATGGGAATTACCTAAGCATTATAATATTTTAAAAATACTTAGATGTTAGTATAGAACCACTTTAATTCATATAAGAAAATACAACAAAGTCTCTCTGTTTTTTTAGTTCTTATGAAGCAAAAATTCATTTGTTTGTACAAAGTAGATAGTTTGTATGTATGATTTTTTAAAATTGTATATGCTCATTTTTGCATCTATTTTGGGCATTTGCCTGAGCAGACTTCACATGGTGCTGGAAACCTTTCACCATTTCTAATAAAAAATATTTAGTTTTTTAATAAAAACTAATCTCATACACACATGTGGAATACTTAATGTATTTACAAAGACAAGATTAGCTGAAATTAATTCCCCTCTTATATAATTTTGTAAGTCAAAATCCCTTGTCCTTTATACTGTCATCTCAAAAAGCACATATTAACAGTCCAAGTTCATTTAAATTTAACAAAGATGAGGAACACCGTGGAATAAACACATGCTATCTTCTATCTGTTAATTCAAGTTGGATGCTAAGCCATCCATTAAATATTCTCTGTATAGTGAAATATGTTTCAGTTACCAGAATGGGTATGAAAAATGCCTTTCTTCATAACAGAAAGATTGTTTTAGAACATCTCTGTAACTCCACATTTAAAGCACTAAAGGTTAGAGAGAGGATGCAGAGCAGAATGCAGACATGCTTGTAGTAGCTTTATTTATACATTCAGCATTAAAGAGCTTCCACTTTATCAAGGTTTAGCAGAGAAGAAAGGTCTGTGAGAGAGGATGTAAAACGCATGTGAAACTCCTCACAAGGAGGAAACTCCAGCACAAGGTGAACAACTTTGTTACCTAAAAAATTTCACACAGAGAATTGCTCCTATCACAAAGTCACTGCCTAAGGTCTTCCACTCTTCCAGTAGCACACGCTATTTCATAGCATTTCAGTTCTCATCGACAACACAACCATTTGGCTTGTCTTTAAGGCTTGCACTTCATTAACTTTCAGTCTTAGACACACATAACATAACCTGAAACTACAGAGACTCAGATACCCTTGGATTTGTGGCTTAAGCCCTTAACAGTTCTCACATATTATTCCAACTCAATATTTGTTTTAACTGTCTAGTCTAAGAATGAACCACCTTCCTCCACTCCACTTCCATGTAACTACGGCCTAAAAGCAGAGTTGCCAGGTACCAGCTTTCTCCCATTTTCACCAGGCACAATCAGAAATTCCTCTGCAGTCTCAAAGCTGTAATTATCCTTCCATCAAGTTACTAAATCATTCTTCTCAAGCCATCCATTGCAAGAAGGAGCAATTCTATCAGTATGTCAGAATTTCCTTTTAGTTGCTTAGGCTATTAGTATCTTACTATTAAATAAATTTACACCGCTGTTTCATCATGAAACGCTACTACTCTACTAGGATATAAATTCTAGAGGGCAACATAAAATGGCAATTCAAGAAAATACAATCATTTAACTATCATTTAAAGGGAAATCTTAGGTACATTTGTTCCAAGGACAGAACAATGCAGGGGCTTTTTTTCTTTTTATTTACAGACCATTCTTAAGGCCTATTTAGTAGTTCTGATATTGGTAGATGAGCACAACTCTGCACAAGCTAGAGTGCAAGTGCCAAGAAATGATGGACCAATTCAATTTTATGACTATCAGAATAGTAAAGACATCTTAAGGACATGGAAAACTAGTATCTATATATAACTAGTTGGCTGTTCAGAAAAAAAATCATCACTGAAAACAGTAGGCATAAAATAATGAATTATCAGTACATTCCCGTGCATACAAAAGGTAAGTAAATGGGTATAACTTCATGGTCTTGTCTGTGTTAGTCTGCTACTGGAGTTACCCAAAACCTAAATTAAATCCTAATTCTGAACTTCTTAAAAAATACCAAACCTTCAATTTAAAAAAACAAATACAGAAGTGAGGGCAGGTTATTCATAACCAATTAGTATCGAATTTTTAATATATTTGTTCTTTAACTATTAACACAAGGCAAGCTTCCATTCTTCACCCCTAAGGCAATGATGCATGCAGGATCAATTTTGTGTTACTAATGAGGGCTTTCTGAATGAAAATGGTGGCAAATTTCATTTAATCTGCAGTTCCAGAAAAAGACATAACAAAACATGAAAAATTACTTAGAAACCAAAGAGTATCATCTTATTTGGTTTAATGCAAAGTCAAGCTATTCACTCGAGGTATTCTTCTAAACAGACAGGAAAGTAACCAGTGTGAGAGTACTTGTTACATATAGCCTCACTACATCCATCCATCTAAAAACACTAACCTTGGACATAAAGCTTGAATACTGTGTTTAGCTTTGGACTCGCATTACAAGAAAGGCACTAAGCTGGGGTGCTGGTTTTGCATTAATGGGCATTTAGAAAAACAGCAGCCACAGAACTTTTCTCCTTGAGAACTTCCTCTGTAAGTTGATGGGACCAATTGGAGGTTAGGCTGGTTGTTGACAGCCTGAGAAACCAATTAGAGAATTTGGTCCACCTCCGTGAAGTCCCATTTTAAAGCAATCAAACCTCAGGAAGGGCCCTTTTCTCTTCTGGCAGCCGTGCAGGTAACAGGGCCCGCCTGGCTCCCCTGTGTGGGGAGCTGGCATGGCCCGGCAGGGAGAGGGGTGGCCATGGGCAGTGGGTGCTGCAGCTGAGCCCAGGGAGTCCCCTAGCTGTCCCCCCCAACCCTTTCCAGAGCAGCCACTGCTGTTTTCTGGCTTGGGCTAGCCTCTCCTAGCATGGCCTGAGTATCCTGAGATCCTGGCACAGCTGCATGGGCTGGCTGCAGCCTGTGCATCATCCATAGATTTTAACCTTTCCAACTCAGATACAACTCGCAGACCTTCAATCCTCCCTTGAGTGAAAGGAAAAAAGAACAGAGAGGATACACCAAAGTCAGTGAAGCAGGAGCCAAGATCCAGATGGGAAGAGAATGAGGAGACACCGTGAATTTAGGCTGAAAATCCCTTTGTAAGCTATGGGGATGGACTATACTACACTAAAGATGCCTATAAACCATGGAGAAAGACATGAAGGGTTGGAGTGTTCAATTTGACAGATCACTGAGCGAAATTGCCCCGAGGGAAAAAGAGGATCTCTGTTCTTGGGGATGAAGCATGAACAGAGAGAGAGAGATGAAGAGAACTTACACTTTTTGAACAGCTAATTCTTAAATGCAAATACCTCATGAGTTTAACATGGCCCATAAGGCACAGCTTTGGGAAAACTGTGAAGATGGGAGGAGTTTGTGGAAGTGAAGCCACGCGAGAATTGGCGGGGTTTTTTTTCCTGCGGAAAAAAATCCTTATGGCCAGACAAGGGGAGACTCCTCTCCCTAGAGTAAACTGAAAAAGATTATTTAAGCTGGTAACTGACGGAAGTGTTTCTGTATTTTATTGTTAAAAAGGAGAAGAAAGTGTGTGGGGGTGGAGGGGTGATCTGCAGGTTTTATTTTGAATTTATTATTTCTTTATGTTGTTAATAACGTTTTTCTTTACATCCTTTAAGTTTTAGGCTGGCCTTGCTTTTGCTCCTAATCTATCTTACAGCAGAAAATGAGTGTATTGAAACTGGCAAATCTAAACTTTTACACTAATTGGTGTTTCTGCCCAGTTTCAAACTGAAACCAAGACAGAACTGGTGAATTGTCTAGAGAGTAAGTTTTATAAGAGTAACCTAAATAAATCAAAATATCTAACTCCTTCTGGTTAAAAATTGCAGCTCACCCTGACAGCTACTAGGGAAGCAGAAAAACTAGTATTCCATTGCAATGTGTCTTTCCTGAAGAAGAAAGATGGAGGTAAAACCGATAAAAAACTAAATGGGATTTCCAGATACAGAACTTCTCAAAATGGTACAACAGCTTACTTAAAACACACTTGAAAATATTTAAGCAAATATCCAATCTTCCCAGGATGAACAGATCAGCTTCTAGGGAAGGTCACCTGAACGAAATAAACTAACTGGGAAAATCAACTCTTAAGTTTATTGAACAAAGGGAAATAAGACAGTGTAGCTAATACAGCACTTGGAAATACCACTGCCAACCCTCTTTCCTAATCTTGCCTAATGCGGGCTGAAGGTTGCTGTGGTTAATCCTAATGGCACATTGCTCCTTCACTAAATGTATAATTTGTCTTATTGGTGACGGTTTTTCTAAATGAAGCTTGTAGCTCTGTGGGGATTGGCCTCTTCTCCCAAGCAACCAGTGACAGGACAAGAGGAAATAACCTCATATTGTGCCAGATTTAGACTGGATAGTAGAAGAATTTCTTCAAAGAAAGAACTGTCAAGCACTGAAAACAGGCCGCACAGTGAAGTGGCTCAGTCATCAGCCCTGGGAGTATTAAAAAGATGTGCAGATCTAGCTCGTAGAAGAATGGTTTAGTGGTGGGCTTGGCACTGCTACATTAATGGTTAGACTTGGTGATCTTAAAGGTCTTCTCTGACCTAAATGATTCTATATAAATGGTTTAAAGGAATACAGAACTATTCTGTCTCATATTTTGGAGCTGGAGGGCATACCAATCACCAAGGCTTCAACAATGCAGCGTGATATGAGCAGAAAACCAGCAGCTTTGATTCTACCTCTAGATGAATGCATGACAAAGAGTACAGGTGCTTTATTGCCACCAATCTGGAAAGGGCACTGACATGGGAAACAGATGGTGCAAAACTGGCTGCACAGAGTACCTCCCATTATAACACAGTCTGATGGAGCTTTCCCGTTCCAGATCGAAGTTAGCTGAAGCATTTTTTAAGCTGGCTGCCATCCAGATAGTATTCAGACTACTAGATACCTGGGATGCTGGGATTAGCACAGAATTAACGCCATAATGGAAACCACACCCTCCAAAGACTCACAGGTAGTTTGATTCTGTATGCTCCCATTTACACACGCAGTACGTAAATGAGTACATAGCCAAGTTTCTAGACCAACTGAGAACATTAAACCAGGCAGTGTTCAAGGTGTAAGCATAAGATACACTAAAAATTTTTTTGTGGCATGTTTTATGCCCCAGTGAAGACTACTTCTCAGCACAGACATTCAGTGTTACCACTCATTTACTTTAACAGTTTCAGTAAGAATTTTTGACTTTCACAATTTTTAAATCACATTATTTAAAGAAGTAGGTGGAGGAGAGTAGAGTAACATCCTGTACAGGCCTGACTAGCTCTAATTGAACACTGCATTTATTTTAAGAATCATGTTTCATAGATGTTATATTGTTCACAACTAAATGAATCCATATATTTTAGGCAACTATTATGCAGATACACTCCAACCAGCAGGAAGCACTTGTTTAAAAAGAATTTAACAGGACATATATTTGAACTCTATAGCAAAGATTATTTCTGTATTCTATATTTTTTTATTTATTTCAAAAAGCTTTAAAAGCATTACAGCAGAGAGTGTAATTATGTGCAGGTTGACCTCAGCTGGGCGCATAATCCAAAGCTTGATTTAATCACAGAAGAGTCAAGTCTTGCATTTCCTTTGCTAATACTACCGAAACTTTCCTTTTTTGTGTGTGTGTGTATTTTATAAAAACATTGGTATATGACACAACCATTTTTAAGATCATCAGCCATAAAGATACTTTTTCAGTATCTTCTTAAGCTCCTTCATACTTCTGACATAACTACAGAACACCCTATTTTCCTACTAATTTCAACTGTCAGAAGCCTGACAGTATTATCTGCCATTTCTAAGAAGAGTTCTTAAGATTTAAACTGAAGCATATTCAGTTATTGAAGCATATTCAGTTTCACAGGTAAAGCTATGGATAGCTGTTAGTGCAGACAGAGTAGCTTTAGATACTCCATCCTTTGTCCTGAGAACAGCAGTCCGAAGAGTAAAATTCTCAACCCTCCTGATGATCTACTGGCAGTAGTCTGCAATAAGCTTCAGACAATGAGTTTTAAAAAAATAAAGCTAGAGAGCACATAAAATCTGCATGCAAAATTTTAGCAACTGAACTTAGAAGGCAAGTTGTTTTGCATCAGAACATGCTTAGAACTGTTTCTCTTTAAACAAACAAAAGAAATAATTGTTTAAAGCAAATGCAGTCCCACATGTCCTGACAATAAGCAGAAGTCTCAATTACATGAAATCTTCACTACAGGCAAACTGCTTTTCTCACTCTTACGAACATGTGGTCCTGTATTTAAATGTCACCCATTATAGTTAAGAGATTAAGACTTGCCAGGATATCCAGCTGTTCACATGATTGCATTGCCATCAATAATCCTTACCTTTGTGGTAAAAAAAAAAATCAGTTGTATTACTGTAGCAGTAATAAAGCCTGACTCTCCCACACACATCTAAAGTATATTTTACGCTAGGGCAGGAATCATCTAAGAAAACACAAAATCTAGATAGAGAGGGAGGATGTCATAAATAAATTAGATAACACTGACTAGCATGGGAAGTGCTGGATCCAGCACTACATCTATCTAATTTCTTAAGATTTAAAAAAGATAAGAACAAGTGAATTCCATACTAACTTATTTGGAAATAACACAGCAATTGACCACCCACTGAGTGCACAAGAAGTGTCCAGTTTTTTCAAAGAGGCTTCTGCAGACAGGGAATTAAAGTGTAGGCTGATGCACTGCCAGGGATATAGTTTTTAAAATGGCTGTTTAAAGAAGAGCTGAGCTAATTCAACTAATTAAACCAAAAAGCACAGATGAAACACACATAACAAACAAGTTCAAAGTTCACACGTATTCAAAAAAAGAAACAGCAAACAGAAAACCTAACAAAGATACTGGAAAGAAAAACACAGGTTGTTTAAAACAAAGTAAAAACACTTCTGTAAAATGTGTCATCTAGGCCTCTGAAGAGCTGCTAATACAAAATGAACATTATTCCCCTTTAAACACTACTTAGAACAGTCCTTTACCTGCACACAGTGAGCCTGGAACCTCAGTACATGTGCGCAGAGATGTTCCAGGTGGATGGAAAGGCTTTTGTACAAATGGACTACAGAAGTGGCATCTGTGAGAGAATGTCAGAAGCGTCCCCCACGTCCAACACAGCTAAAGCCAGTGAGCTGCAAGACAGACCTAGGCCAAGGCCAAATCCACCAGTAACCACAATAGCACCTCTGGGATAACACACTTAAGATGGGGAAGGAGTGCTGGCACAACAAGTGCAGCCCAAGAAGGGAGCAAGAACAGATGAGAGGAACAACTCTGCACACACCAAGGTCAGTGAAGAAGCTGGGGGAGGTTCTCCAAACACCAGTGTAGAGATACCCTTGCAGCCTGTGGAAGACCCCACACTGGAGCAGATGGGCCCCGAAGTAAAATGCCATTTCATAGAGAATTAATGCTGGAGCAGGCTCCTGGCAACCTATGGCCCCATGAACAAGGGAGCCCACACTGGAGAAGTTTTCTGACAGGACCTATGATCTCATGGAAGACAGACACTGGAGCACTGTTCCCCAAGGACTCTCCCCAGTGGGATGGGCTTACACTGCCAGAAGTCCATGGAGGTCTGTTTCCTGTGGGTGGGTCCCCATGTTAACACAGGGAAAAAACATGAAGAGGAAGGAGTGGTAAAGAAAACACATGATGAACTGACCACAGTCCCCCTTCCCTGTCCTCCTATGCCATCCAGGGAGAGGAGGTAGAGAAATCAGTAGGAAAGTTGAGCCCAAGATGAAGGGAGGGGTGGTGTGAAGACGTTTTTCTGTCCATATCTCGACCCATGATCCCCACCATTTTCTCGCCATATCCAGCTGAGGCAAGTCATAGAGCAGCTCTGGTGGGCACCTGGTGTACAACATCTACCCACTGCAAGAGCACACTCCAGGAGTATATGACCAGCACAGATTGCTTGGCCTCTTCTCACTTCCGTCACCGATCCTCACTTATACTCAGGTAAACAGCTCCTGGACAGTAACAATGACCTTTGTCTAGCTCTTTTACACTGCCTACCAAAATACACCTCATTTCAACATACTACCTGTAATACAACTTCACAGAAAAAGAAAAGAACTGACCTGAGCAAGAAAAATTCAAGTACTATTTTAATGTAGCCAAGTGAGCCAAAACATTACTTCCATGTATGCATCATTACTGAACAATGCAACTTCTCTCCTCCCACACAAAATTCTAAATAGAAATCTCAGCAGAACTGTATGTACACATATAACTTGTTGGAAAATCACAAGGCTCAGGCATAAAGCTGTCAGCTCTGACAATATATGGCACACTAGATCTCTTTTGAAAGCTCAAGGAGGAGATGTCAACAACTACAAACTATGCATCTCCTTCCCTGCAAACAAGACAAACATGTAACACCATGTTAAGTGGTGGGTTTAAGTGGGTACCTGTCTGGTCATCTTACCTTACTGTGTGATGTGGCTATGCCACTCCTTAGCCAGACTGTCATGCCAAATGAGTGTCTGTAAATACCAGGTATTAGCCTGAATTTAGTGTATTACTTAGAGTAGGATAGTCACAGATGAGTTACAGAAATCATGGCAAACAAGGGCTAACTGCATGGGAGCACTCATAGTACAAGACGGCTAGATTTTCCTTTTCCTGTTAGTGACACAGAAATAGGTATTTATATTGTAACGTAATTGCATAAATGAAACAGGACTGTTTAGATCTGTGTTTCAGAGTTATTATGACATTTTGGGACTCCTTTCCCTTGGAAAGGGGCAAAATAATTAAAAGATAAAGTGACTAATGAATCACTGGTTGGTTGGAACATGATAACTCTGAACAAAAAGACCTCTAGGCAACACCTTACCCTGAAGGTTTGGCAAAGAATTTACTTTACATGTATCCTAATGGGTTCCAAGTAATTTTTTTTCTGGAAGTCAGAAGACTGAGAACATACATTAAAAGTGTTCAGACTGTACCATAAAATAATTTAACTTTTGGTCCACAGATTGTTTTCTTCTATCCTTCTGAACTATGTTGGTAGTCAGGAACATATACTCAAGAGCATCAAAACTGTCAGCTATCTAAACAAATAAATATTTGCATAAAACAAATACATTTAGTTAGTAGCTATTATAGTGCTAGTCTTAAAATCTTTCACGTAAGATTTGTCATGTCAGGACACAGGCCTAGCCAAATGCCACCTCCTGTAAAGAGCAAATGTTCTTTTATGAAAACAAAGAAGAACACTTGATGGAAATAAAAAAATTAAAGTGGTACAATCAATTTCACTATGAAGTCAGCTCATGGGAATTAGATCAGCAGCACTGAATTAGTACTCTTAGCAGTTTTACAGTGCATTTGGCATGGTAGCAAATAATTCTCAGATGTCTGATAAGTCTACTGTTAGACTTTTAAAAATCTAATTCAAAGCAAGTAAAGCATTATGACAATATTCTGTGGGTGAATTTACTTTTTAAAGCTGACCCAAGAGCTTGCTCCTATTGAAAGAACATTCCACTTCCCACCCCCTTTCCTCTCTTCTTCCCAGTTTACTCCAGTTTCATGTTCCTTCTGCTCCCAGGTGCTCTCTTCTCCACTTCACTGGATTTAGTATTTCTCGGAATCTTCAACAAACTAACACAGCATCTGGCAAAAAACTACTTTGTGGTCTCTCTTGGAGTAATTTACTGAGGTTTATTGCATTGAATCAGCATACTGCAAGGACAGAGAAGCAGAACAGGAAGGAACACAAAGCTGACAGGGGGAGGACAGAAAGTGATAGTATCCCTGCCTGTCAACACTAGTAAGCTGATGATCCAGTTCTTCAGCTCCCTTCAACAACACAGCTGATGAACCACCTTTAAGCCCAGGTGATAGATGAGAGGTAACTCAAATGCCCTGTGTATTCTTTCAATGCTGGCAGAGTTTAGCTTCTACAGCACCTTATACAATGGTGCAATCATGGAAAGGCAGGCCTAAGGAAAAAGCATTTTGCATCCCTAAGTGCAATTTTTAAGATTTCCAAGCCCAATTAATGGAGATTTTATTTAAAAGTTGAATATGTCCACTATTGACAGTCCACTATTAAGAACTAAAGGCTAAATAAGAAACCAAGAAAAATCTTAGATACCGTATCATGCACTTTTTTCCTCCTACCTTAACAGCAAATACAGTAAATTACAAGCTATTAAATCACTTTCATAACAGGACAGTACTTCAGGCAAAAGTAATTTATATTAGCACCAGGGAGCAGAGAGTTGTATTCTGTGGTGCTAATTGTTTGAATTGGTTTTATTCCTGTTCTTTATCCCTGTTCAGGGAGAAATGAAGGGGAAAAGATACTCAGTTTAAATGTTAAAGGGAAATAAAATCCATGTGTGATAAAGCAGCATGATAAAACACATTTGAAATTATACACATCATTTACCTATTCATTCAACTCCTCCAGAACACCTCCAATATTTCAAGTAGTCAAGTAGTTTGGGATTTTTTAACCTCCTCCCATATATGATTTTTTTTTTCTGAATTATACTATTCTGAAGTGACAAAATTATACAATTTAAAATTTGGACACCTGATGACCATGAACAAGCAACACATTACTGAAGGCTAAAGAATTTGGGCTCTAGCCACAGGGTAATTTTTCTCACACTGTACAAAAATTACAAACTTAGAAACTTCTAGAACTAATCTATAGGTTTTCCCCCTCAAAAGTTTCACAACTGATTAATACATTAATATCTTTTTAATTTCTTCTTTTTCTTCTTAATTTTTAAAATTTCCTTTCAACAAATATAAAAGAGTGTTTTTTTAAAGTTCAGGTTTCCTTTAAAAAAAAGAAAGCCCTAATCAAAACTTGTTCTATTTTAAGCATGGGGTTCAACCAGGAAATGCAGTAAGGTTCCAGCTAACATAATCTATGATTCGAAGTTATTGAAAATCTTTTACAACACTCTTTCCCTAGAGCAGCTCAAACAAGTCCTGATGCAATACTGTCATGTGAAAAGATATGCTACTATTAATTTCAGATGACCCACATAAATTGTCTGCAATTCATCACAAACAAATTCTGATTGATTATTTAAATAACATTTTTAAGAGAAAAAAAACCCCAAACGTACCCAGTTCCCTCACGCTAATATGACAGCAGTTTTCCAAAAGGTCAGAACCACTTGCCTACAAATACATTTTGGAAAGTATTTTAACAGCAGATAATGAAAAATTTGGGTTGTTTATGCCTTTAAGAAATCTGAAGTACTCAAGTTCCTTTAAAACAAAATTTTAAAGTTTGCTGAATGACTGGAAGTGTTTTGTAACACCTTTCCAAGAGCAAATTCTTAACAAATCAAGTCCACGAAGCATTCAGATTAGTCTGAATGGGTAATGTTTATCATTAGTCATCCAAAAAACTCACAGGCATATATTTCATATTCCTACAAAAATACCACAGAAAAGAATAGATAGAAAGGAAACCCAGGGGTAGTGTCTTACCACTGAAAGGTTTTGAACTGAAAGCTCTATCTGCCAAAACTTTTGTAACTGGTGAGTGGAGTCATGCTGATATATCAGCCGTGTTCCATTTACACCTACAGCCAGCGGCTCCAGATGATCATGTCCAAGGCTGGCTTGCCAGGGAAGCTGTCTTCTCATCAAAACAGACACACATACATATTGACTAACTCACTGATGCTCTGTAGCCTTAGAGTAGCATTTTCCCTCTCCTCCTGTCCTATCTTCCTTCTCTCTCTACCATATTTCTGATGACTAGGTTTTCATTTCTTGCAAAAATAAAGTTCAGCAGATATATCTGCAGCTGGACTGAGCCCTTCTCTCCAGTAACAGCAATATCCTGCTGCATTGCAATGTTGTGTTTCTAATAATATTAAAAAAATGTTAAAAGCACATCCTCAAAAACAAAAAATGTAGTCATTTCCAAAAATTTCTACTTCTCAAGGCCTTCTTTAGGTTTGTGGCAGCAATATTTACATATGTAAAGCACACAATCCTCCCTGACTATTAGTAAACAGTGTCTTCGTGTTACAGAAATGTAAAAAGATTAAACTATCAGAGTGAATCTGCTTTCAAATTCAACACCTGCCTGGGTAATAATACTATGTCAGCCAGAAAAGGAGAGGAAAAAATGTTACTGGCTTAAGAAAGCAGTTTTAAACAACATTTACTTGAAGGGAGGACATCGAATTAAAAAGAAAGAAATTAACAATGGAAAAAAAGAGAAAAAATACACAAGACAAAGGTAAGCACAAAGAAAGTACAACCCAGTATCATCTCTAAAAGCTGAGAAATTAAGGAAGCTGTGAATCATGACTAGCACAATGGATTGTAGAACATGTATTAATTACACAGGTTGTTCACACCTCTTCAAAATATTCTGTCATATGAAAATGCTGCAAAGAGGTGCCAATAATTTTAAACAAGAAACAGAGGAAAATTTACCTCTGCATCTATGGAAACAAGGGGAATATCAAATGAAATTATCCCAGTATCAGTATATTACCGCAAGTAACAGACATAAATGGTTCCCCAATCCCACTTTAGGCGTTACTTCTTCATTTTTCTTTTTTTTTCTCTTCCAGGTGTTTGGATAAGGAAATTAATTATGAGACTTACAAGCTGCTGCCTTCAGCTTCTAGAAAGTCTAGAAAGTCCAGGCTTACTAACACTGCTATATTCTACAGAATGTGCTTTTTATGTAAGATTTAAATTCTGTCAAGAAAGATCTAATTTTTCAAGTCAATGTCCTTTTCTTTGTGTACATATAAATTGCTCATGTTTTGAAGAAATGTACATTGTTTTCAGCACTCAGCTGCAGCACTCACTGTCAACTTGCTCTAGCAGTAGCTCAATACTAGCCAGAGTATTAATATGATGTAGGTGTCTCCAAAGAGCTTGGAGGCTACCTGCCTGCTCTACAGAGCATACCCTACAGCTGCTGACCTATTTTATTTTGGTCAGTACTAACTTACAGTACTAGTTCAGCATTTAAACAGCTTATTTACAAATTATTTATAATACAAACAGTATTACTGGAAACAAGCATTAACTCTACAAATAATAAGTATTCCAACAAAAGTAGCTTCGACTTCCCAAATGCTCAGCATTAGTCTTTACTCTCCGGGTGTCAATAGGAAAAAAAAAAAAATCCACAGTATCTTATTTTAATTTTCTGTGCTCCCCACATTAAATCCCAACCAGTGTTCTGTTCCCTCCTGATACACCTTACATATCTTCTAAACAGAACTATTGCAGTTCATTCAGTTATTCTTTCTTCTTGTCTAGAAAGATGTTATATTGGTTTTGATGGAAACACTACTGCTGCTAACATTTTTTCCATGTTACTGAACAATGAATACTTATTTATGGTGTTTTATATTCACTTTTCCATTATTTTTGAGTCTGATGTAGAAACCGTCTTTAAATCTTATTGTGTCTAGATGCAGATCACTAAACAGCAACCAGTCACCTCACTTTTGGAAAACTTCCACTTTTGTTACAGGGCCCCACTACCTACCATATAAACATTTATTTTAGAACTGAATGCATATGGCCAAAAACAATGAAATAAAATTCTTCTAGTTACAGAGACAATCCTGATTATTATTTATTACTAAAATATTAGAACTGCTTTGACAAAACAAAACATTATTGAATATTATTTAGCTTTTTTTATATAAACAGAAATGAGTGACAATACTGAAGAAATATATGCTGGAAAGTAAGAAATGTGAAATTCCATTACATATAACTGAACCAATCCCTTGCAATTTCCTCTAATTTGACAGGCATCTTTCATTCATTCATTTAAAAAAAAAAAACTTTCCTACTAAACATGCAAAAGTAATTTAGAAAATAAAAAACCGGATTATGAAGGAAATAAAGTATAGCTTTCCATCAAAAAATGCTACATTTTCTTCTAATACAGATTGTTACTGTAACAAATTTTTTTTTTTTCCTTAGCCTTTCTAGTTCTTTGAATCAAAAGAAAATTAAGCCAAGAATGACTATTCTCATGCTTAGCAAATACATCATTATACAGGAGATGGAGAGTAAAAATAGCAGTAGGTCCTCACTTTCAAGGCAGTCTAAAGTCAGCCACTGAAGATAAGATGCTTCCAGAATTACTTCAGAATTTAATCAGGCACTTAAAAGTGTTTGAACTTTCACATTAAAAAAAATTAAAGAAGACACACAGAGCAGGGATACAAAATGGTCTCTGTCAGCCTGCAAACACTGGAATTCATAGATTTTATAAAGCAAAAAGAAAACCAAAGCAAGCTTCTGACTAGTTTCATACCTGGCACTCAAAATCCTATAGACTATTGTCCACGAGATTTCAGTCTATCAGGGCTGTAGACCAAATTTCAGTCTACTAAGAGCTGTATGGAACAGAAGCATTCCCAGGAGCTGATAATTCAAAGATGCTCAAGCAGACATGTAACAATACAGATAGGCTTCTCAAACTCTCAACTGGTTATGCAAGAGCACACAATGAAATGTGTCTGGGGCATGACTATGCCACCCATCCCTCTTGATCACAGTTTGCACTAACACCGTTTTGTATTCAGGAAAACATGACTACCTTCAGCCTTTTGAAAACAGAATGGACAAAGAGATACAGCACCATTACTGATATTACTACACAGAAATTTACAAACATCTATACTTAGCCTAGAAAAACTCATCTGCATGTAAGAAGAACATAAACAGGAAACTGGCAGGACCAAGAGTACAGGGGCACACACTTTCTTGACACAAAGTTCAGTATTTTGGAAATACTGTCCAGGAAACTGGAATCCCAAATAAGGATTCAATGCTATACTCTCTGTTGAAATAACATCTTTTTATCTTTTAACTGAGTACCGCAAGATTTTTTTTAACAGGTATAAACTTAATGAACAAGTTTTTACTTTAAATAAATACTTCAATTATTTCAAAATTAATAGTTCTATTTGGAAAAAAAAAAAAGTGTTGTTTCAAAACTGCAAATCAAGCAGAAGAAACGTCACACAGTTTCTCTACAACTATTTCACTTACTCATCTTGAATCTGTTTCTACTTGCAACATTCTTATCATTTATTAAAGGCCTAAAATTTGGACTGAGATAAAAATTATTATTACAAAGAGCAACAATTACTATCTGTCATGAAAATAAACTGGCTTGTGTGTAATTTATGGAAAGCAAGGAGTACCCAAGAAGAGGATGCTAAAACAATAAACACGAGGCTTGGTTGCTCACTTTGCTTCTCCACCCCAAAGAACACAAATCAAGAGAAACTGCAAGCATTTCACAAGTAACATTCTAACTGCACAGAGGAATTTGTCCTAGGAAATAGAAGAGATATATTAAATAACTGTAAACCACAGAGGCACATTTTAAGATGCTAAGTCAAGATCTTCAGAGTTGCACAATTTTACATTAATGAAGACCCTTGACATTTCCTCCTAGATACCATTCTGGTTCTCAATGAGTGATTGAGAATGCTTCTCAATCACTTCCTCTTTTCCCAAAAAATTATTATAAGAGACAAAATGTTTTAAAATAGCTTGGATCCAACATTCCTGCTATCAGCCGACAGAATTCCAGCACAAATGGAAAAGTAAGTTGTGAGATAAAACATGGATTCAGTAGGTTTTCTTTAAAGTACAAAAACCTTTACTTCAGAAATACCAAGCAGTGCCCATCATCCACTGCTTCATTTGCTTAGAATTGCAATGACAAAGAGTATCAGTATTTGCTTAGAGAAAAGACATTTCCTGTAGACCAAGTAAATCCCTCACAGGTAAGGAAAACAGAAACTTGAGTGCCAAGAGGGAAAGAGCAGGTCATTCCATTGGTTTCTTTTCTTAAACATGAATTACCTTTAATTAAAGGAGGATCAACTTACACAACTGACAGAAGTACAGCTTTATAGACTTCAGGTACACTACTAGAATGGTTATCATGGGAAAGCAGATTGTGCAGTAGTCAAACACAGACACAGGCTCTGCCATTTTGTCTGCACCAAGCTCAGAACACTAACACAGAATAAAATTATGTGGCTTAGAGAACCAATTTATTTTTGCCAGTAGTACTGGTAATAAAACCGAAATTGAGATTCTCCAAGAAACAAATAATTCTTGCTCAGTAATTCTTAACTTAGTATTTCCTCAAAAACATCACATCCCTCGAGAAAGTATGCAGGTCCCAAATTCCATGTTTAACAGCACCTTCTCTAATCCTGCACAGCTTATTTTAAAAACTGCTGAACTGAAGGCTAAATCTAATCTTAGCATACACTCCCAAGCATTCATGCAGTCAAAAAAAAGAAAACAGTGAAAGACGATATGTTTTCATATTCTGTGGACTAAAACCACTGCTGAATCTTATCAGACTAATTACCAATTGTATACCAAATAACAAGATTTAATCCAGTCCTTTAAATAGACATGGGGAAAAAAAGAAAAATCAGAATTATATACGCTAACACAACAGTTTGGAAATAAACTTTACAATGCTATACTTGGATGTTCTTACCGTGATTATATCACTGATACTACAATTTTCTCATACTCTGTAACTCTAGTCACCAAGAAAAAGCTTGGCCTGAATTCTACAGACTCAAAATTATTCCATCAAAGAGCAAGAAGATATGCTCACACTCCATCAAGGAAGAAACAATCACTACCACACACTTTTTAAAAGAATGTTGGCAGGACATACGTGGGTAGCTGAAGCTGCCAAACTTGACCTATATCCACAACAAAATTAAGACGATGTTTGCAAAAATAAAGAACAGTGTAACCTGACTCATAGTCACACCTTGATAGATCCGGGTGCATTCTGGACCAAGGCCACTGAAGCACAAAAACAAGTGTCAAATTCTCATTTATTACCGGGGAAATCTGGGTCCTCATACAGCTCAGTGCATGAAAACAGAGGAAGTGTAAAAATTCTCATACACTGATGCTACAAGCCATTTAGAGCGCCATTCTCAACTACCCTGTCTAGAACAGTATATGGTGTAATAGAAACATGAAGGGTCCTGAAACATCCAAGTCTTGACAAATAATACCTACTGCAAATACTCACTAGGACCAGACAGCTTGCTCTTCTTGTTAATTCCAACTCTAGGAACTTCTCAGCTGAACAGAAGTTGTGCTCACTCCAACTCCACTGGAAAACATAACCTCGCCATATAAATACCAGATTCAGCACCCAGAGCCTGTGTGAACCTGGAATTTTTTGGTCTCAAACGCTTGAACTGTAGTATCAAAATAAACACATGTTGCCGCTCTAATTTAACAGAAAAAACATCAGAGCCAAACACATCCTGGTGCAAGGCAATGCAAGAACAAAAAATATGGGAGCAAGACCTTGCCAGATCCATCGGATATTTATTCACAAGTACCTACATTTGATTGCACAGAAAAAAGTACTGAGCCACACTCAGATGATTAGGGAAATCTGCGCCTCCTTAAATCCTGGCCCTAGAGACCTCGGAAAGGTTAAGCTTCATTTTTCTCACTAAGGAACAAGAAAGCAAGAACAAGAACGACTAAAAAAAGTGTCGGCATCTGGACCACGCAGCAGCCTCACCTCTTGAATGCGCCTGCGGGCCCTCTGGAGCACCTCCTCGTACCCCTTTTGTCGCAGCTCACTCAGGCTCTCGTAATACTCTTCGGGGTCGTCGGTCTCGGTGAAGAGCACCTGCGAAAGGATCTTCCAGCCACAGGTATCCAAGCTGTGAACCAAGTAAACTTGCAGCTTGTAGCAGAGAGCGTCCATCTCCTGCTCGGATAGTTCTGGCGCTCCAAAGAGCACCGTCCACATGCCCGAGGGCTCCTCGGGGAAGGCAGGCAGGTAGGGCTCCAGCTCCGAGTTCACCGAGCACAGCTGCTGGTGCACGGCCCGCAAGTCTTGGAACGAGAAGAGGCCGGCCCAGCTGCACTCCTCCCCCGCCGGCTCCGCGTCGGGAGCGCCCAACTCGCTCGCCCGCGGTGGCGAGGGCGGCAGCGACAGCGCGGCGGCCACGTCCTCCTTCCCCAGCTCCAGCACTTCGATCTCCTCGGCGGCACCTGCCGCCTCCGGGCCGCGCTGCGGCCTCCGGGCCGGGCTGCCCTTGGCACGCAGCGGGCTCTTAGGCAGAGCCTCGGCCCGGGGATGGGCGCAGCCCCGGGGCGGCCCCTGGTCCTTGCGCACCGCGGGGCCGCCAGCCTTAGGGACGGCTCCGACCTCGGGGCCGCCGCGGCGCAGCTCACGGGAGCCGCTGCGCTGGCGTTGTGCCGTGCGGTTGTGGCAGGTGATGGCGAACTTGCCCTCGATCTCGTTCCAGGCCACGATGAAGGCGAACTTGTGCTTCTCCCGCTCCTGGAAGGCGTGCGGCCTGACGGCCACCCAGTCGGCCTCCAGCGTCTCCTCCAGGGCGAAGGCGGACATGGCGCTGCGCGACTCCGCACACGGGCACACGCCGCCCGCCCTCCGCGCTCCCGTCCCGTCAGCTGCTCCGCAGCCCCGCACCGCCTTACCGCCCACCACCAGCCATCTTAGCGGCCGGGGTACGAGGGGGAGGGTGCGCTGCTTCCCCACCGGAGCGATGAGGGAGGAAGGGCGGACGGGAATCGCCTCCTCCCGCTCCCCGCGCGGGTCCCGCCGGTCACCAACGCGGACAATGCGCGGCGCCCCCGCACAACCACCGCGCGCGCGTCACGTGGGGCGGGATCTGTTTACAAGCGGCGGCGCTGCGGCAACTCCGGGCCGGCCCCGCCCCCCGCGCTGTTTGCGGCAGCCCCGCCCCCCGCGGCGCGCTTCCCCATTGGCGGAGGGAGGCGGGCGGAGCCTCGCGCCCCAGCCGCGCCGCGGAGCCGCCACGCTCGCTCTCCCTTGGTGGGCGTGGCAGGGCGGCGCCCCGCCCCTCCCTCGGAACCCCTACGCGGCCGTGCGGGCGCCCCCGCGCTGCGCCGTGCGGAGAGGCCGCTAGGGGGCGGCGAGCGGGAGGCGGCGCGGGGCGGGAGTGGTTCCGTGGCTGTTGTGTGTGTTAGTTCTGACTGTAGACTGAAGAAAAATACTTTAAAGATTAGTTGTCCGGAGCGCCTGGCGTGCAGCAGAAGTCTGCACTCCTGGTTAGTCTGCAACCGAGTGCAGCTTCTGTGATGAGTCCTGGCGACAAGGGCATGTTCCGAAATAGCTGTGTTGAGGCAGCTGCGAGCTTTGTAACTAAAGGAAACTGCACTGAACTTGGCCATTTGTGCTCACATGGGCCAGTCCTTGGGAATTTTCACTGTCTGCAGTGCTTCCCCAGGTTGCCAATTTTATTGCAAAACACGTGGGTTTCAGTGAGGTTGGACAGACAGCTCTCACAAGCTTGTGACAGGAAAGATCAATCCACTGTGATGCTGAGCTCAAGGAAAGCTCTTTCCTGGTGCCTTTTGAGATATCCCATTTCTCTTCATGTACAAATGAACAAAAATACTTGTTACCAAAACAAACCCAAAGTATTTGCATCAAAAAGATGGACAGTGTGAATTGGCCCATGTAGTGGGTTGACCTTGGCCGGATGCCCCTTTATCATTCCCCGTTTTCAGCTTTTCTCTCCCCTGAAAAAAGGAGAAAAAGTAAAATCAACCAGTAGGTTGAGATAAGGTAGTTTACTGAAGCAAAAGCGGAAGGTTGTATGCAAGCTAAGGAAAAAGACAGATTTCATTTTCTACTTACCAGCAGGAACTGATGAGCGGCCATTTCCTGGGAAGCAGGGCTTCAGCACAAGTAGCCATTGCTCTATAAGGCAAACATAAATAGCAAATGCATCCTCCCTTTTCCTCCTTGTGCTAGCTTTTACATCTTTTATGTTTTATGATATTAATATATCAAATGGTGCTAAATACGCCTTTGGTCTGTTTGGGTCAGCTGGTTGATTTGTGTCCCTTTCTAAGATCTTGTCACCCCCAGCCTATTGATGGGGGGCAGAATGTCGGGAAGACAGTGCTGGTGCTGTGCCAGTGCTGTACAGCAGAAGCCAAACACTGGTGTGTTATCAACACCTCTGTAGCTGCCAGTGCAAAGCACAGCACTGTGAGGGCTGCTGTAAGGAAAATTAACTTTGTCTCAGCTGGACCAAATACAGCCCATCAGTGATATTGCTGTCCTGCTCCAAATTAGAGGAAGCATCAAGGAAATAAAAAATTTCATTAGAATATGCCAGGAAAGTCAGAGTGAGTCACAACCTTTTTCTAAAGTTACTGTATTGACTAGCATCCTGTCCTTGGAGGCTGAAGCATTTGAGGACGGCCTCTGGCAGTCCAAACATTCTCTGGACATTAACCAAGCAACCTCGTGCGTGCAGAATGGAGGTTATGTCTGAAAGTCCTAGCTGTTAGAAAAAAGGAGGGAATTATGGCTCAGCATCCCAAAGATGTACCATATCTCTGTTCTTAAGGTTAAGGGTGACATATTCAGTACATCTTGGATTGCAGTATTCTTTCCTATTACTGTAAATGTAGGCATCAGATGAAAGCACCTGTGAAATGATGTGAAAAAGATTTGATTATACCCCACCCAGAAGTGGCCAAGCAAGCTAGCAAAGAATACATTGGTGGAGAAAATACAGTATCTTTCTGTTAAGTATTCAGGGTGGTGGTGGAATCTCCCACTGTGGAGACATTTGAAATTCACCTGGATGTGTTGCTTGTCACCTGCTCCAAGTGACCCTGCCTTGGCAGCGGGGCTGGCCTAGATAATCTCCGGAAGTCCCTTCCAACCCTGACTATTCTGTGGTTTTGTTATTCTGTTAAATAAAATTTTTGGAGAGGAATGTAATCCCCAGGCCAGTTTTGTCTTTTTAATGTGTGAAAGAAAAACCAGTGTAGATGTAGCAATGTATATCTCCAGGCTTAAGAAAATTTAACACAGATTGAGTATTTTTCATCAGACAAAGGACGAGAGTCCTTGGTATTTCAAGTACACTAGTGTAGAGGCTGAGGTCTTCTGGCTGTTCTCAGACTGCAGAGGGGCAAACTGGTATGATTAAAGCAAGAACTAGGTAAATGTGACATTTAGGAGCTGGCTGAAAACTAGTCTGAAATCACTTGGCAACAATCAAGTTTCTGATAGGCCTCTTTTCAGGCACAGAAAAGCCATACTATCTGCTCTCAATAGCTGTCATACTTTGCTAAAATTGTACCCCTACAGAAAGAGATTTGCAAGGATGTAACAATTTTTTAATAACTTTTAAACAACTTTTTACAATAAGCATTGAGTAGCCTTCGTAGTAGTTTCTGTTTTGGAGGACATCCATAACTCTTAACTCATAAAAATACAGACTAGTCTTTTCAGATGTTAGGTAATTGTTTAAAATTGGTTAAAGGAAATACATCACTGATTTTTCCTGAATAAACTAGCAAAAAATTAAAATCACATTTTAAAAGACCTAGATTGCCTGCTGTTTGCAGTGGGGTGTACTGGACTGTTCATCACTAAAAAGAACTGGGTTAAGTAGCACCCAATCCACCTGAGCTGTTGATTCACATGCCTTAAAAAAAATGACAAGTTTGCAGCAACTGAAAGAACTACTGGGAAGTGTCTTTGAAAAAAACCCAAAGCTTTCTGGAGAGAAGGGAACTGCTGCCATGCTGCTGCTGAGGCCATGACACTTCAGCACATGGGAATCCTGACACTATCATGGAAACTGCATGCCTGAGAGGCCTGGGTACCTTACCAAGAGGGTTGTTGGAAATAGCCACAATCTGACTTTTTATGTTTATAGAGCCGAAGCCTTTTGAGGGTGTGTTGGTTTTGCACAGCTTGGTTTTTTTTTTGAAGCGGGGGGGCCACAGAAGTGGCTTCTGTGAGAAGATGCTGGAAGCTTCCACCATGTCTGGCAGAGCCAATCCCTGATGGCTCTGAGGATGGACATGCTGCTGGCCAAGTCTGGGCCAATTACAGATGTTGGTAACACCTCTGTGATAGCATATTTAGGAAGAAAATCACAACAAAGTAAGCACAGTTTTTCCCAGTCAGAGAAGAGGAGGAGGTGAGAATGTGTGAGGGAAACACCATGGAGACACCAAGGTCAGTGCAGAAGGAGGGGAGGAGCTGCTCCAGGCACTGGAGCTGAGATTCTCTGCAGGCCATGGTGAGACCATGGTGAAGCAGCTGTGCCCTGCTGCCCATGGGAATCCACGGGGGATGCAGAGATCCACCCACAGCCCGTGGGGATCCATGGGGGATGCAGAGATCCACCCAAAGCCCACGTGGGAGGTGCCCATGCCAGAGCAGGTGGATACCTGCAGGGGGCTGTGATCCTGTGGGAGACCCAGGAGAGAGAGGGGGCCCTGCTTCCAGGCTGGAGCAGCCTGTCCTTGGAGGACTGCACCCTGTGGAAGAGTGACCCAGGCCACAGCAGTTTTGGGAGGAGTGCTGCTCATGAGATTGGAACCATGCTGGGAAGTTCATGGAGATCTGTGTCTTGTGGTCCGTGGTCTTACAGGGGAGGACTCCTCTGCTTGAGCAGCAGAAGAAAACCACGGGCAAGGAACTGACCAAAATCCCCACACCCTGTCTCCCTGTGCTGTTGGTGGGAAGGAGAGAGGGCTTGGGGGGAAAAGGTGTTCTTGACTTTTTTAAGAAAAAAAATATCTTCTTCAGAAAAGGTGTTCTTATTTTACTTCTCGTTATTCTTCTATGATTTTGTTAGCAATAAATTCACTTTGTACCTCTAAGCTGAGCCTGTTTTGTCCTTGGAGTGATTTCTCCTGGCCCTTATCTCAACTCCTGAACCTTCATTAAATTTTCCTCTGCCCACCTGTGGCAAGGGAGAGTGAGCAACCAGCTCTCATGGGTGCCTGGCCAGTGTCAAACCATGACAGAAGGGCCACAAGAGTCCTGTCACTAGTGAGCTGAAATACAAGGTTAGGAATTCAATTGATGTCCTATTTCTTTGTGAGAAGTGGGTCAAGTGCCAGAACTTTTAAGGCAGGGAGTACTTTGAGTCATTGCTGTCCCTGGGCGTTCTCCAAGCAGTGATAGTTAATAAAATCTTGAACTAGTAATCCAGCGAAGAGTAGGTTTGCAAATTTCCAGGAGTTTTCTGCTTTTTCTGCCCAGCAGTATCATTTCCCTGAGCCCCTATATTATTCTATCAGAGTGGTCTCAATTCAGGCTGGTGTTGAGAGAACAGGGAAACTATAGAATCCAAATCTGGCAGAAAAGGTGACCTGCCTAGGCTGATCCATATATAATAAGTGCAGAACTGAGCTGGCAATGGGATAAAATCCTGTGGAACTGCATATATACATTTACTGGCACATGTGTGAGGTAGATTAATAATTGCTAGGTGTAAAAGGTTTGAATAACCTGAACCCTTGCAAAGTGATCTCACCTGATGCTGCCTAAATTGTCTTTTGCATGCTGATGTTATGAACAGGAATATAAATATTCCTGTAAGTGTTTGTACAAACATTCCAGCACCTAGTCTCTGACTCCTGCAGCATGCTGCAGGCTGAGCTGAAATTATACCAATCTGGATTTGAATCCTTGAACTCCTCAGATAAAATAGCTTTAGTATAAAATGTTCGTGAGAAGCCAAGCTTCATCTGGGAAGCCTGGTTTAAGGTTTAATCAATTCCAAACACCTGCTGTGGAAAAGTGATTTCTGTCTAAATACAAGGCTATAGAGTCTCAGTTAACCAGTTAACACAGTTAATGTAATTTCTTTTGGCAATTGAGGTGAAAGGGGGAGGTAATTCAATAGTGTACTTCAAAGAACGGTAGCATCAGAACTGTGTTTAGGTGTCCTGAAATTGGTATTAATTATTATATTTAACATAGCTATGCTGGACAAGCTTTTTTAGTAGTTTTCTGTTGATAATATCATTCAAATTTTAGTGTCGGCAAGCCAAATAGCAACATCTCTTTGTTGTTGGTTGGAGTCCTTATTTCATTCTGGCAAAAGTTTTAATAGTGTTTCTGTGATTCTGTTTGTGTGAAGTAAGACAAGAAACTGGTTGCATACAAGCACTGTTGGCTTTGGGATGTCTTAGTAGCAATGAAACGCCCACCCAAAAGCATATTTTGTAGTAATAGTTGTATCTGCACTTGAGATTCTGGAAGTGCCCGTCCCTAACAGCTTTGATAGAAAACATTTCAGGTAGTTTCCAAGGACAGGGAATTGCATTGTACAGCAGAACCCGTATAGCTACAGTGCGTGCTAGAGCCCATCCATTTTATGGACGACAACTATGTACTTTGGGTATTTATGTTGGCTCTAAACTGAAGGATTTTCTGTAGCCAAGTATTATTGCAATTGTGGAATACGTGAAATTATTACTGTATGGTAAGCTTCACAACTGTGTGATGAAATGGACTTGTAATGTAATCTCTTGCTTACTGCTGAGAGGGCACAGTAGCCTAAGTAGAAATCAATTCCTGTTTTTTAAAAGAATGGTTCATAAAAGTCTCTTCTACTCAAATAAGTACACTGACAAGGTCAGATTTTCTGTTCAAATAAAAGGAAGAATTAATATAATGTTGATAATACTCAAGAATCCCTCTTTGTAAGATCACATGATGTAAAACCCAAAGTTACCAACTTAAACATGCCATTTAACTAGTTTTTACTCTAAGTAATAAGAATTTTACTAAATTGCATTAAAGATATTGGTAGTCTTCGTGGTAGGTAGAAAACATTTTTCAGCAAGAGAGAAAATTGAAACACTCCTTTCGTGGAAGCTGAGTGATTTTGGAGTGGTGGTTCTTGCAGCTCTTTTAGTGGTTTACAAAGCAATTTGTCAACTTGTTTGTGTAATAGAAACATTATTCTTACATGGTCTATGTAAATACATAGACATAGAAAATTATCCTGATGACAGAAAGAGCAATTTGGAACTTTGATAAATACAAAATTTTCTTAGAAAGATTTTCTTTTGTCGTAGGTGTAAAAATGCAAGAAATATTTCTGGCATTAAAAAAATATTTTTTGTCATGTTTAATATCTCATTATTAAAAAAATATCATTTTATAAAAACATTTTCCAAAATCTCTTTTTCTTTGAGCACAGGAGTGAAAAACTGCAGTCATAAGTAATTCCTGAGGAATCTCAAAATATTTCTCTACAAAGAAGATGCCTGCTTGGCACTGAATACAGTGCATTGGTCTCTGCAGCAATATCAAGACCATAGTGGCGTGTTGAAAGAGATTACTCAAGGAAAGAGGAAGCAATATATTTAGCCACATCTGCAATTCAACTCAATCAGGAACATTTGGAACTAGGAAGGGTAGCCACAAGCCACAGAACAACCATCAGGTTGCAACAGATAAAATGCCTACACAAATCTTGAAAATGAAAATTATAGCTCCTATGGCAGTAAATACAGTCTGCCTTCTGGTTAATGAATGGAACGTATGACAAGAGAACAGTTCAGATATTTTGAAGGTGCTATCTCTATCCCTGATGCACTGATAGATCAATCTCTCTGCCTGCACGATCATACCAGGCCTGTTCTAAAGTGATTTTAATGTATGGGAAAAGATTTATCTGAAAAATTCTACATTGTTTTTTGGATTAAAAGAGTTCATTCAAGACCACTTAGCTTTTGGCCTCTGTAAGTGAGTTTATATGGGGTTTGATAGTGGGAGCGCTGCAGGGGTTGGCCTCAGTGAGATGCTTCCCCTGTGTCTGATGGAGCCAGTGCCAGGTGGCTCTGAGATAGACTTGGGCCAAGGCTAAGCCCGTCAGACACAGTGGCAGTACCTCTGGGATAATGTATTCAAAAAAGGAGGTAAAACTAAGCAATAGCAACAGCAGCCCAAGAGAGAAGAGAGAAAAAGCTCTGCAGACACCAAGGCCAGTGAAGAAGAAGGGGCAGGAGGTGCTCCAGGCATTGGAGAAGAGATTTCCCTGCAACTTGTGGTGAAGACCACGGTGAGACAGATGTGACCCTGTATCCCATGAAGATCCGTTGTGGATCAGACAGACATTCACCTGCCTCCTGTGGAGGGTCCCACACTGGAGCATATGGATGCCCCAAAGAGGCTGTAACCCCCATGGGAAGCCCACAATGGAGCAGGCATTGGCTGAACCTATGGACCCATGGACAGAGGAGTCCAGGTTGGCTGGCAGGACTTGTGTCTCCATGGAGAGCCCAGTGATTCCTGAAGTACTGCAGCCAATGGGAGGGAACCACTCTAGGGCAGTTCAAGACCTGCAGCCTGTGGGAATGATTAATGTTAGAGAAGTTAATGAAGGACTGTCTCCCATGGGAGGGACCCCCACAATGGAGTAGGAGAAGAGTGTGAGGAGGAGAAGTGGCAAAACAATGTGTGTTGAACTGACTGCAGACCCATTCCCTGTCCTCTGTACTGCTGAAGAGAAAGAAGTAGAAAAAAATCAGAGTGAAGTTGAGCCAAATAATTACAGAGAGGTGAGGGGAAGGTGTCTTTAGTTTGTTCTTATTTCTTATTTTCTGCTATCATCTGATCGGGAATAAATTAAATTAATCTCCCCAAGCTGAGTCTATTTATCTGTGACGGTAATGGGTGAGTGATCTTTCCCGGTCTATACCTTGATCCACAAGTCTTTCATCCTATTTTCTTCCCCTCCATCAAGGTGAGGAAGGGCAGTGAAGGGCAGATGTGGTGGCCACCTGGCAGCTAAGATCAACTGACTGCAACCTCTTATCTTTCTCATGTGTAAACCGTGGTATATCCCATCAATATTTGAGCTGTTTTATCTTTGATGTGAGGGAGGAATATTGAGCACTGATGAGTCACTTGTCTCTCCAGTACATTTCCAGGCATTCTGACCTGTGAAAGATTCTGCAGGGTTTATGTCATTGCATGTATGTTGGCCTAACAGACTGTTATAAGCACAGCCAATTCTGTCCTTGGGTCACTGTTTGGGTTGTAAACTTTCTAAAAACTTTTTTTGAAAAGGCCAAGAGTATATTGAGTAATGGACCTAAATGACTCAATTACATGATTATGAGGTAACTGTGACATTTCTAGCCAATACTCAAGAGGTTTTAGCTCAAATCTGGTAAATTAAAATTTAAAACTTAAAATTTATTAACATAAAAAAATCTACACTGATCCAAGAAAGCATCAGGGTTTGTTTTCAGTGCTTGAGCTGTCTTACCAGACAAGGAATTTTATGTCAATCAAGGCTATACCTTCAGGAAATGACAGGGAATCTATCTTTTCCAGTTCCAATAATCTTTATTGCTTGATTTATTTTTATTTACAATTCTAAGAAGTTTCAATTGTAAACTGTGATTTATATTTATAAGAACACTGTGATTTTTTTCCCCCAAGATATTATGATATGTATCATTCTGCCCAGCTTTCATACAGGTCAGGGAGGCCCATGAATAATTAGTGATATTTATTATTTGTATACTCTCTCAGGGTTGTCCAGTGCCTTTTAAGTCACTTGCTAGCCTCAACACAGAAACTAGAGTATATTCAGCCTGTACTTAATGTCCCTCCTATTTAAGCTTTGCTCTTTTAAATATCCCACATGCTTCTGTTAAAACTGCCTTGTATAAGTCTGTGCAGGGATCAGTCACCACTCTGACTGCACTATAGACATACTTAAAGCCTTTGAGGAGCAACATCTTAGAAAATTTCGGTTTGGTTGCCACAAGAGCAACAGAGTATACTAAAACAGCGGCAGAGTTGGGACAGGAGGTAAAACAGAAGTAAACATCAGTTTTGACAGACTTTAGAACATAAAAAATACTAGACTTCTATGATACTTACTAAACACAGCTATTTTTCTAGGCATTTGGAAATTCTGTTGTCTTGTAAAACACATGCCAGCAGGTTAAAGTTTAAACCTTACCAGCTTTTCAGCAGAAATAGCTACTGGTAGCAGTAACAGTTTGGCAGATACGTGTTCCAGCATTTTGGGATCCAATGAGATTAGAGACAATTCAAGACACAGGACAGCCTGCTGGGCAAAGAAATACACGAGTGAGAAACTCTTGCAACAAAATTCTCAAGATTACTGTGGGAACACACTCCACACAGCAGTAAAACTCGTGTTATGGAGGGAAAGGTCACAATAATGCTGTTATGTTGCAGTCAAGACTTCCTCCCGAGAGTTCATATCAAAGCATGTCAAGATGAGACACCTACATCTAGGAGATCTAAGGTGTTCTCTCTGAAGCAGTAGAAGGCCTGACATTTAACTTGACTTACCAAAGAATTCTCATCCTGATTAAACTTTTCTGAAGAAGTATTGGATAGCATCAGCTGCTGTCTATAGAGATAGCTACACCCACAGCTGCTACATACTTGAGTCTGATCCAGTTACACAGTACAGAAGAAACAGATGGTATCTTCATCTGGCTCCATCTTCAGATAAATTGCCATGTGATCCCACTGCCTGCACTGAGGAAAGCAGAGCAGTCCTGCTAAAAACAAGTACAGATCTTCTGCTGAGGAGCCTCCATTCTTCCCAACAGATGGATAACATCCCTCCTCAAATTCAGATCAGATTTTGAAGAGTAATAAAGTCTGAGAGAGATCATACAGAGCTATAATTTGTGATTTAAATGCAAGTGGTGAAGGAGGAAGAGGAGTCTTGATCAGAAATTTGAATAATGTTCAGCATTTGTAGAGGGTGGTTGTTTCTTTGAGTATTACTTTCATGTAACTGCCGCTGAATACATGATCAGAAAGAAAAACAACTTTGCAAATAATAAGAAGCTTTCATTTTTAGAAATAAATATTTTTCCCTTCAAGCAGTGTCTCAAACTCTGCATAAAAATTCACCTTCTGATTGTGGGCCCTTCAAAATAGAAGCAATGCCAGTGTCATTACTTTATAAAGTCAATGAAATATGACCTTTTAAACTGAAATTAGAAGGTTACCTGTATCAGATGTTATGCTACTGTTTTGTAGCCTATTTAATAAGTCTTACTATTTTCAATTCTTACATTTTTGCCTCAGGCAAACAATTAAGTTCTATGAGCAATAGAATGTTCAGAGCTCTTGTCTTACAGATTTATGTTCTGTATCCTCAATTCAATGCTCTAACTCACCCAGCCCTCCCCAGGGTGCCATCCCATTTGGGTAAGCATAGGTATGTGCTGTGACTCACCTAGAGCTATGTTAATACAGGTACATGTGTCTTAGTTGGTCAGTCAGATGATAGAATGCATAAGCTCTGCTTATGCTGAAGTATGTTCATGGCATTTTTTTAAACTTAAGAAAAATGCATTTACCCATTGACACTTCATCAGTGGAACCAGATGACCTCTTGAGGTTTAATCCAATCCAAATAATTTTGTGACTCAAATTGCTAAAATTAATTTACCTTTGGATTCTTCAGCACTTAGACTCATCCAATATGAATTATTTTGCAATTCAAGTGAAAGAATTGGCCAGCCCATTCAAGTATTATTAGTGTGGAGTGGCAGGGACACAGAGTAATGGCTGGTGATTGTGTAAGCCTTGTTTTCTCAGACACCCAGTGGTGCGGTGCAAGACTCTCATTTCAGGCTCTGCATCTCATATTACCAAGGCTTACTTTCAACATCTGTTTAGTAAATTTGCTCCATACCTGACATTACTTAAATGAAACCTAGTAACTCTATAAGTTATTACACATTCTAGAAGTCACCAGTTTGCTTTAAACATAATATAGCATACGTATTTTAACATGATATAGCATACATAAAAGAATTACATAAAAAACCAATTTTGTTATGGTCTTGTATATTTGCTTTATGACTGTGATCTTGTTTCCTTTTGCATGGAAACTGGTCATCCATAGGAGTAGTTTTTATTAAAGATTTGTCATGTGCTTGTCATTAATTACCAGCTGACACCTTTTCCAGCCCGTCTTTATTCCTAGAATTACATAATATGACAAACACATCTCAACATCCTTTGCTGTTGATGCAAGATCTAAAGAATTCAGAGTTGTTATTAAAGTTCCTGTTGGTAATTTCTTGTCATCATACCGTGGCAAAGTCATTTATGTTTAATTGTATCAAAGCTGTATTCTGTATGTTTATTCCCTTTGGAGATATTCAGGCTGTTATTACCATGGCTATAAAGAATGAGACTAACTGTGGTTAAAAATGAGTGAGATATGCCTTTTATTAGACAAATATAGTTGAAGAAAAATGTGTTTCTTAAAAATATTGTTGATTGATACTATCAGTCGCTGTTAAATTCTATTACTTTCCCTTTATACTGTCTACAGGAGTAGTACAGACTTTGATTTTTTTCTGATTATGTAATTTTCTATTTGTTGAATACTGAAAGATGGCCCTGGTTTTTTGCTTGGTAATTCCTTGTTTGTTTACCAACACAGAAAACTCATTTATCCATTGCATTAATCACTGTTTTTACTTATTTAAAATATCACTGGTTCCTCTGTCATTAACAGCTGCATTTTTTGTAGTGACTTCCTGTTTTCTATAAGACTTGATGGACTTTAACCTGTTCTGTACTTTGATAGTTTTCAAAGTTTTGAATCCACCTGCTGGCAGAAATGGACCAACTGAGGAACTTCATGAGTTACAACGAATTCAAGTCATCTGCATTGCATTCTTCTTTTATTGGATATGTCAGGGGAGTTTAAACATCTTGAATCAAGAATTTCTATCACCTCATCTTTTGTTGACCTTTGTTCCAGTGAGATACTGATAATTTCTTTTTGTTTCCCTGGTGATCTCATCAGTAAGAGGAGACTCCCCATTTGGTGCTCCTGTTTAGCACCCTTCCTTTTATTTTCACAAATTGCATTTGGAATTTACCTGAGTAATCTGGATGCTACCACATTTATTTTACATGGCAATGAGAATAACTTTTTACTGAAGGACATTATTTTTAAATTGTGCAACTTCAGAATCTTCAATGCCATTTCCCTCATTGAAAGTTTACCTTCAATGTGGTTGATTTGTAATTCCTTATTACATCTATTTAAATGTGAGTCTCCACAGCCCCTCATCCATCATCCTCCATCTAATATTTTACAGAAATTATGTGCTTACCTTCACTACTCTGAATTGCCTCACTAACTTGAAAGGAGTATCATCCATTCCAAGTAGTATGGCAAATATTCCTGCTATTTGTCCTGTCATGTTTGCAGACATACTGAAAAGCACTGAAAAGCAGGGTAAGGGATCTGGGAAAAGGCTAGTGTTGAAAAGGCAACCTGCAACTGGGCCATAGGTGGTGGCAACATACTTCTTTTGTTAAACATCTACCAAGCTCTTAGCTCTAGTGCAATTTGACCACAGCTTTTAAGTGGCTGCTTGAACAGAACACAGATTCTGATACTTCTTTTGCAAGGTAGGAAACTACTTCTGGAAGGGTCTTGACATATCAAGTAGAACATCTCTTCTCCCAGAATGTAATCCACTGCAGATAACTTGCTCCTCACCAGATAACTGGCCAGAAGCCCCTGCCCTCTCTTTCCTGATGTGTCCAACAACAGAGATTTCTCAGTCTTGTTAAGTAAATTATTACACCACTTTTACACCAGTCTTCTTTGTGATGGGAAGATGTTTCGTTCTGTGTCACCTATTTACTTTCTGCTATTTCAGTACTGGGTGAAATGTTCTGGCTCTATATTTGGCTGCAATCTGTGATTAGTTTAGGGAATAGTAAATTGAGAGAATGGATTCCTAGGAGTCCATCATGTATGGAGAGTCTTTCCAAGTCAAGTGTCTATGCAAAAGACAACCTAGAGGGGTGCTGTGAAAGGGATTGGAGATGCTGCAGTAGTTGCTGAGGCCAACAGGGAGGGGTAGAGCTGCAGTGCAACAATTATGCCTTAGCTGTAAACCAGAATGTTGAAGGCAAAAAATGTGAACAACCTGAGCTATAAAATGCCCTCAGGCCTCATTTTGTGCTGTCTCAGGTTTATATAATAAAAAGTGAAGACTGAGTTTTAGCATAAAAGACTGCCTTTCACTTCAGTAACGAATATCAGGATTGGAGCTTCTTGCCTAGGGAGAGCAGACATGGTTGAGGCTCCTAAGGTAGTAAGAAGAGTGGGGTAAGCCAGAGATTGGCGGCTAAGTTGTGAGAGGAAGAGCAGTAGGATGAAGGAAATAACGCAGAAACAATGGCACAGTATTTATAGAGTCCTCTCTGAGGGATGGATAATGGCATCCTGTATTAATTACAAACTTTAAGCCTGTTTTACTGGAACAAATGAGTCAGGAGGGTCAAAGGTATTTATTTATATGACCCACTGCACATACTAAGTAATTAAAGTCTGGCCATTCAGAGACACTCAAACATCTGTCAACAAGCACCCACAAGTGAAAAAAAAAAACGAAGAAAAAAAACAACACAAAAAACCAGTGAAACCCCAGTAGTTTGTTTAAACGTTTATTAGCTCAAAGAAGACAGAAAAACCCAAGAAAGAAATTGAGGGAGATTTTAACCACATTTCTAACTTCTCATCTCAATAGCTGCAGTAGTGGCTGTTAATTTTGTTTTTTATTTTATCATAAGCATAAACTGTTGTGTTTGGCAGTCTTTTAGGTGGTATTAAAGATGGTAGTAACCTTTTGGATGAAGAAGTAGCTGGAGTTGATGTTATTGCTTTTGTGATAAAAGCCTGAATCTGCCTACTGAATGATGAATTAGGAGATGGACACACAAAGAGGAAAAGGGAGGAAAAAAGCCAAGCTAGAAAATATATCTTCTGTTTCTGCTTTGACTTTCATTTACAGCATTGTTGTTAGAGCAGACACGGTGACTTCAAGATTTGGCTTTTACAAGCATCGAGCTGTTCAAAAGCATTGTTTTACTCTGCCTGTTTTAGACTTGCATCAGTACTGCCATAAAGATCTAGCCAACTAAGACAGAAGCTGAAGGCATAGCAAGAAGACCAGAATGAAGAAGATGTTGGGGAATAAAAGAGGCACTGGTAAAAAGATGTGATGGCAGGAATGCAAGATGTCTTCCAGCAGCTGCATTTGCTGAAGCTGAAGGAAGAGTCAGTATCATGCACACACCAGCCACTGCTCTAGTCAGGGTGTTTCTCAGGACTGAGTTAAGGAGACCAAGAGAGGTCACAGTGGATGTACTCGTTTGCCACAAAGTCTTTTCATGGTGCTTGGACAGGTACCTGGAGACTTTCCAGCTTTAATCTTCTCTTACTTGTGTAGATAACACTGTTTGACAGTTGGCTGAACACTGATGTTTCCTTACTATTATTTCCCTATCTGAGCTTCTCTAAGAGCAAATGCCTTTGGACATCAGATAATCAGATAATCTGAGCTGCTATTCCTATTACAGTTTGAGGGCCAGTCATAATTATTTGAATACCATGATTTGCCATTCCACTGACTGTTTTTTCTTTAAAGAACCGTTACACTTCTATTTGAGCTGGAATGGGTACAGGGTAAACATCCACTGGCCTTTATTGACCATTGTCTTCCATACCTTGGGAGGAAACATTAATTTGATAACACAACTGTAGAATGGTTTGAGTTGGAAAGGACCTTCAAGAGCATCTAGTTCAAACCTCCCCCTGCTGTGGACACAGACACCTTCCCCTAGACTAGGTTGCTTGAAGTTTTGTTCAGCCTTGGCTTAAACATTTAAAGGTTTGGGAAATCTACAACTTCTCTGGGAAACCTGTTCCAGTGCCTCACTACTCTGGCAGTAAAAAAAAACCAACTCAAAACCAACAAAAACTAGACAAAAAACCCCCACCAAGAAAGTTTATTTAGTTTTCCTTTGATTCATCTCTTTTAGGACCAAATGATGTCTCTACCTTCTTATTTTTCCCTGGTGTTCAAAACAGTTGCTCTGGCTGGACTTCCACAAAGGATGCCAGTCCCTGTGCTTCTTTTAAGGTAGTAGCACATGTACTCTTCACTTACATTTAATATATTTAATTTCCCATCCTGCAGTCTACTAAGCAGTTCCCATCAGATTGATTGCACATCTTCACCATACCAACTGCTCTGGATTTTTGTACTTTTAACAAATGGAGACATATTTCAGATCCTCAGGCCAGGGCCTTGGTTAGAGGCCCAGCCTCTTCACTCTGTTGGGTTTGTAGGAAAACTCAGATGATTTTATATAAAAATATTTTAAAGAAAATGCCAAAGACTGTTTTCAATTTTGATAAATTTTTTGTCTTTCAGCTGGAAATGGAAGATATTTCAGTGACATTACATAGAAATGCAATGAAAATATGTTTTGTGCTTTTTGCTTCTTTTCTTTCTCAGAGGTCAGAGGAAAATATTTTTGTTATATTTTGAAAATGAAAACTTTTGACTCTTTTAAATAATATAAACATTTTTCTTATTAAATACTGAGCAGTTTCAAACTTATTTTGCTGGAATACTGTGATTTGTAAAGTGCAAAGAAGCAGTGGGAGCTCTTATGCCTTCAATGTGGAAGACAAAGGGTTTTTGAGGCCCAAGAGGAATTAATTGGTGCCTAACTATGGGCTAGGGACTGTTTTGTAATTAGGCTTTCTACTGCCATGAAAGAAGCAGTTTCTCCAATTTAGACACCTGAATACTTTTTGTACCACTTATGAACACTGTCCACAGGATCAGCTGCAGCCTGGAGGGAAATGGAAGGTGAAGTGTGAGGAGCAGGAGACTGCTGGGTGGGAGGCTGTGGTGATGGGTTTGTTGAAGACAGATTGGTGGCTCAGAAAAGCACTCTAAGTAATTTTAGCAGACTGTACTCAGTGATGGAGGTGTGAAGCAAGTTAAGAAAAGTGAAGGTTGAGAAACGGATACTCTGTGATGCAAATGTGTTTTCATGATCTCTACAGTTGTGAAACACAGAGATCCTTGGGGAGGTCACAGTAAGTGTGAAAGAGATGTAGAACATAAAAGCTTTCCGGGGCTGCAGCAAGAGGTAAGTAGTTTATTTCTCTCCTTTCTTCTGTTCTACTTTCCCTGCTTTTCTTCTCTTCCTAATTTAGTTACTATTTTCCTCTTTGCTGTCGATCTCCGTCATTTGTCACCTGGCCTCCTTTGAATGCCCCAGTTGAAATCTAACTACACTTTTGGATTGAAAAAAAAATTTCCTACTATATTTTCCTTAGACAGTGTAATTTGGCTTAAAGTGGTTTTGGTGTAGTGTTTTGGTGAATTGAAATGTTGACCCTATGTATTAATATCTCACCGACTTCTGAGTATATACATCATAGACGTCTTTTATTTTCTCATCTTTTTCCTTCAAAATTTACTAACATTTAAATCAAAGCAATCATTTCTGTGCCTTCATCTTTGATCAGCTCTTTTCTGCATGTTTTTTAGTTCCATTTTCTTCCATTTTCCAACTGGCACTTCTCATGACAGGGCTGTTTTTGATTTCTAGTTGCAATTCTCAGTTCCCATGAGACATTTTTATTCTAATATGGAGTCATTTTTGTGAAAGGAGCATCATTTAAATCTTCTTTAAGCTCTTGCAACTACAACAGGGAGGAAAGTAATATTTTGAGTATATTCCAGTATTCAGCACATACATAGCTTTGGGCTTCCATCAAATTGGTGTAGCGGGGATACTCTGAAATATAGTGTAATACATCTCTTAAATCACTTCTTTCTTCTTTCTAACTTTTGGTTGGTTTGGTTGGTTTGTTTGTTTGCTTTTAAAGGAAATCAAGAAAATTCTGCAATTCATTTGTGGTATATATGTGGTATAGCTTCTTTTCCAGTATAGTAATTTCAGTCAGTAACAGCTTCTGCTGTTCTCATTAACACTGTCAGGATGGCATTTGGTTTGCTTTGTAGTAGGAAAGGTGAGGGAGGAGCAGCCAAGACTAAAACGTCATGCTGGAGGTAGTACTTTGGCTACTACAGAAGAAAACAAGATCTGTTTAAATCAAAACTGAATTACAACCTAGTTTTTATTCAATGGTTTTGTATATACATAAAGTACAGACATAATATTGTGTAACTTACATAAATCAAGTGATTGAAAGCATTCCTTCTTTCAATTTCAAAAACATACACCCAAACCCTAGAAATTATACTAGTTTCAGATATACTCCAGATAATCTTCTGATTTTAGTTCCACTTCCTGTTCAGCTTCTCAAATTTTCTGGCGAAATATTGTTTCACCATTTTGGCATGAATATGTCATCAGTTTGGAAAGTATTTCTGAGTATTTCCACTAAAAGAATAAAATTAAGATGCAGCAAGGTATTTTATGATGCAGTTCAGGAATTTTAGAGAGGTTGAATGTATTTCTCTGTTTGAACTCAAGTAACAAAAGCAAGTTTCTCTTTTCTCCGTTCCAAGCCTTTTTCAGCAAAGACAGCCCAGAAGCTGCTTTGATTTTGTTCGTGGTCCTATTCCTGCCACTCTTTTACAGGCTGTATCTTGCTTTTTTTGCTGACTTGTTTGTCTGCATCTGCAGAGATTCCCTTCACTGCTACTTTTGTTAAAAACACATGTTCCCTTGTGTGTGAATGCCTTCACACACTCATATACATTGTTCTGCATTCAAATCAATCCCATACATCTGAGTCATTTCCCACACTTGGGAGATCTCATGGGACCCTACAGTTCAGCAGTTGCCCCACCCTCAGTGGCTTAGTCCTTGTGTGACAGATTTGCTGCTATTTTAGCCATTGCTGAATAACAGGGTCTCTCCAAATTGTTTCCTGAAATAGGCTGGGTGGAAGATAATTGTTCTTCCAGCAACTTCATCAAAGCAATTGCCCACAGATCAAATCCTGATTCACCGGGAACTTAGCTGATGGAGAACTACGGAATAATCTTTATGGCAGAATACAGAATATTTCCTATGGTATGCAATCAACTAAAACATGGCTTTAGTTCTACTACTAAGTTTGCTCTTCAGTGAGCACTGGATTGTCTAAGTAAATGCCACATATTTGAATGACATCTTACAGTAAAAATTTCAAGTCAGCTTTTCTAATTTTTTCATTAGGGGTCTAGTGCATTTGATAATTGTTTTCACTATTTAATTCTGAAGTTTTACTGAACTACAGGCAGATAATGCTTAAGGATAGACTTTGGACCCGGGCTGCTGGTGTGCTGCCAGTTTGCAGAGTTATATAGATGGTCACAGTGTGTTGAGACAAAGTGCAGCATTACCTTAAAGTTTGCTGCAGGTAGTTCTGCTTTGGTAGACTCTCCCCATGGTTTAAGGTTTCGAGAGTCAAAAGCTACTCTACTAGTTTTTCAATTTTGTTTTCTGCTGGAACTTTGAAAAGAATGTTTTGTAGGCTCTTCTCTTTTGGAATGATACTTTTCTGCCAGCCTTTACTTATGACATACATTTGAGTTGTGTATAGGGAAGTTTCCTTCCCTAGAACAGAACACTCCTTATGGCTGGATTTTTGTTTTCCTCTGGCTCTCATATGAAGAAGTATTTTTGTCACTGTATGTTATAGGATAGCTTGAAACTGCTTAGACAAGCAGTTTTTAAACTATGCTATTTCCAGAGATTTAGCAGTAAATATAAAATGCATACTAATCATTGGAACTCGTCTTCTTTTTGATCATGACCTCTATTTAAGTCATACCAGTAAAATAATCTGTTCTCTTTTATGTTACTTGCCATGGAAAAGGCAAAGTTATATTTTCCATGTAATGATATTATCTATCGTGTCTGTATTTTATGTATTTATTCACTTTTTTTTAGAATTTACATTTTAGCTTTCTGCAAGGTAATGAGTAGGCAGTTTTTAAACTTTAGGTCAGATATGCCTAGATAATATGTATTATTTTATCTTGTTTCTTTCCAAGTTCTGTCTTTGAGTGACACTAAAAATGCATTTTAGAACTTTGCTTACTTTTATCAAAGCCAGAAACCTCTGAGGCAATGAAGGATTTATTTTATGCCCTCTGTCACAATGTTGTGTTGTCACTGTTGATATGACAACATGATGATATGAAGCTGAGATGGATATTGAGAAGAAGTTTCTTCATTGACAGGCTGTCAAGCGTTGGAACTGCCCAGGCTGCCCAGGGAGGAGGCTGAGTCACCATCCCTCAAGGTCTTTGAAAGATGTGTAGATGTTATACTTAGGGACAAGGTTTAATGGCAGGCTTGGCAGTGCTAGGTTAACAGCTGGACTCAATGATCTTAAGGGTCTTTTCCAGCCTAAATGATTCCATTATCTCCAGGCTGTGCTTATGTGGATTGTTATTTAGGACAAGACTAGTCTGACCTATTTGTGCGTGCAGGAAGTAGGAAAGAGTTTTGGATTGCCTTTGTTGCCCCCACTTGTTACTACCAGTAGAGTGAGTAGAGTATGAAGTGTGAGCAAATGAAAGTTAAGCAGTGGAGGGGGCAAAGCTACTAGTATAATGTACTGCAGACCTCCTGTGGAATCACTGCTTTCTATTGCAACCTGCTGCTCTGACAGAGGTGGTGCTCAAGCATTCGCTCCACCCTGGTGAGGTGCCAGGTTATGTCACAGTAAAATAGCATACTTGTAAGAATACTTTTCTTTCCCAGAGTACAGCAAGAAAGTGGAAGAGAAAAATCAGAGTACTATTGCTCTCTGATGTGGTTCTTTTGGTGGAAATATTAGCTACATACAGCTCCTAATGTGTAATTGTGTCAGGATCAAAAGTGTCCTTTGCCTGTTGGGAAAGAACTCCTCAGAAACTGCGATGGAAAGAGATTTTTCTTCTAACAGTAAGAGAAATTTTCCAATAGTGGCATCTGATTCATGCTTTCCTAGCAAAGTAAAATGTGCTATGCACAAATCTTGGTTATGTTGATCTAAGGCCTCCAGGGTTTTGACCTGTCCCCAGCAGAGAAGAGTGGCATTTATATGAAGCATTCCAGCTACCTCTGTCCTTTGGTCTGTTCCACTTCTCACTATGGCATAGCCATCACGTCTCTGCTGTCCTTTCAGTAGGAATAATGATGATGATGGGATGAGTGGACGGGTCACTACAGGAGCCCTTTACTGACTACAAATTTCTATACAGGGGCAATTTTTCTGTAAAAATTATTCTTCCTAAAACCATACAAACTCAGATGTTGCAATGGCAGAGAAACATATGCTAGTGAGGAATGAGACAACACTGTGGATTATCATAATTTGTTTTTCACTAATGCTCTCAAAAAGGAAGATTAAATGCTGATATACATGAGTCAAATCAATGGAGAATTAGGATATTGTTGGCATTGGCTCTGTAGTCATTATACTGTGGAACAGAAAGGTACAGAGACGAGAGGACAAATGACTAAGGAACAAAATTTCCTAGCTGAATTATAGTACTTCCTTGTAGGGAGCATTGTCTGGTTCTCCCACCAAACTTGGGGGATCCAAAATTGTTTCCATCATGCCAACCAGAATGATTATTTTATTGTGGAAGAGTCTTAAAATGGACCATCCTGACAGGATGGTTCAACTGACAAAGGTGGCTTAGAACATACTCAGTTTACTAAAGTAAAATCTGAACCATCTCACTTTGATTGGAAAGTCTGAATACATCTTAAGACATACAATATGAAAAAGGATACCCAAGGTACTTACTTTCAACTTTTTTTGCACTTGTTTTAAAATATATTTGCTACTTTTCTGTAGATTTTTAAGTCTTCAGTCAAGATCAGCAACAGACACTGCTGCAAAAGAGAGCAAAACAGCCCTGCATTCACTTACTGAACTCCCAGTGCTTCAAGGCTGTTTGTACAGGCAGATATTTGTGCCAGCAGCAAGATTCTTGCAGGATTGTGTCCTCAGACAAGAAGTAATATACCAAACAGAATAAAAAGAACCTGTGAAACATAAATGATTTTGCCATACATTTGTTTCTATTGTTAATATAGATGAGGATGTTCATAGCATCTAAAAGACTACATTTTTGGCTTCAGCACAGCAAGCTGTTTTATGTATGAGCTGTATGTAATTATATTGAAAACAAACTTTGCTTCAAGAACATTTTTGGCTCCACTGTGCAATAACACAAAGGGCCTTTGTTATGCTCTCATCAGTGTTATTTATGGATTGCAAAGGACTTATTAAAGGACAGTTTCATCTGATGGTATTCATCCACTGACCCAAATTTAAATGTAGTGACTTATATTCATATTAATCATCATTACTAATATGATCAACCAGACAAAGATTTCTGAAACTAGAAAGGGGGTTGCTCTATATATTGAGACCTGGAACAGACATACGGAGTGGTGTTTCAGATCCAAGGCTTTGAATGTGCCAGAATGGAAAATGTAACGAATGGCTTTGCATAATTCACATCAATTATAATCATCTTCACTTGAATTGAAAACGAAGCTCTTGGTGTCTCAAATAGGGAAAAGGAAAAAAAAAAAAGAGGAAAAAAATAAAGTCACAGAGAGGGAGCTAAGTGGATCTTGAGAAAAAGGAATCCCAGAGGAAAGTGGATATGTGAATATCTGCCAGAAGCTCCTTTAGAACATTATGAAGCTAGGTAAGGGCACTGTGCTTTCCTCTGACTTGCTTAAAGAGCCTTTATATTAAAGGATTACTTTCAGAAATCCTACTTTGCCCAGACTTTTCCTGCCTGACCTGCAGGTCTTGGGAAGCATCCAATGACAACTTTCTGTTCTGCTTCAAACTCAGCATGACGATGGACAAACCCTTTAGGGCCCTAGTCAGACCTCTTGCTGTCAGTACAAACCTTTGGTTTTACAACTGCCATGGCATCTACCTATGAGAGTGTACCACTCAGCAATTCAGAGCACTATTTATACGAGACTGTAAGATCCAGCTTCCAGAGGCACTAGTGGACAAAGTATTTATGATAGTGAAGTAAACTGAATGCTGCCCCTGCTCGTTCCTTTGCTTTGGTCTCCCAGATGTAAAATAGATGGTCAGTATTTTTTTACCTCACTGGTTCCTGTGAAATTAAAGACTTTAAAAGAGTATTAATCATTGAGATACTGCAATAAGGGAGGTTATATAAATGTAATCTAATTATATAAGCTTCTTCAGATGAATTACACTTTCATTACCACAGCCTTCTGCTATGTCCTTGTTGTTTATTCATACTATTAGTGGTTGTAGAGACTAGATGTTACTTCAGATGATGAATCCCAGTCTTATTTTCTTTGCTTAATGAACAATTTTTTTGAGTCATGCAAACTGCTTGGTCACATTGATTCAATCCATAGTTGCAAACACTAGTGCTTCTAAATTTCAGGCCTGGTTCTCTGAAATGCAAAATTTCTCTGTTATAGCATCTTTCCTCTTGAAGTTTCCGAGACTTACTGTGACCTTTAGCTTACATTTAATTCAAAGTTTGTTGTCACTCTGCAGGAATTACAACAGACATTGTTTGGATGGAGGGAGGTACTTGTAAGCTCAGGAAATAAGTAGAACAAATTGGCATTATCATCAAGACACTGTTTACAAACTATTCATTGGCATCAGACTGTTCTTTAGGATTGATAAATCGTAAGCTGTAATAATTAAATGTTAATTTATTCTTAACCAACAGGAGCAGATTCTAAGCAGGTTCTCCTTGTTCTGCCTGGTCAGTGATGTTGTTCTGTTGTTTCCTTTAGAAACCGCTGAGGGGCAGCAGGATTTCACATGGAAATGAGCTTTCATGTGTAAGGAAATGTGGAACTGTGAGTATTATACATTTGATTATTTTAATGAATTCCATGCATCAGATCAATGAAGGTTATAACAAAAGTTTAACTGTTTGCTCCTGTAAATGAATATGATTTTTTTCTTGTTTATGGAATCTTGATGTATTTTTCCTCCATGAGTAGAAAAAGCCTGAAGAATGTCCTATAAATGTCTGCAAAGCCCCATTTATGGTGGTAGGGTGCCTGTAAAATTGAATTAATGGGTAAGTCTGTCACATGCATAGCACATATTTTGGCACTACTTTTAGAAAGGAGGCCAGGATATTAGGACAAAAGAATGAGAAGAGCTCTGATTCATTAGTTAGATTTATTACAAATAACAAGCTGACTAACGGAATAGGCTATATCACTCAAAAATCTCTGTATGGTTCAGATACATAAACAACCAGACATCTTAATAAAACAGATCCTATTCTACTCAGACTATTAAGCTTGTGCCATGAACAGTAAAGACATACTCAGTAGTGAATGCAGTGCATTCTTGTATTACCTCTGCTTTAGTTAGCTACCTTATGTGGTTGTCTGTTGACTTTGATGCTGGCTACCCAGATGTGTGACAGGGACTCACACCAGCCCACAGGGCTGGAGTGAAGCACTTTGGTCTGTCAGCATTGGATGCTCACCTGATCTGCCCAATTGTAAATAACCCTAGGGAATAGTGATTTAGACCCATTATTTTTTCCACATAAAATAGTGAGAACTGAATAGCTAATCAGGTTTGAAGAGGACTTCTGCATAGATTATATATGAAAATTTGAACCAAGGGCCAAATCTTTTTCCAGCCGAATAATTTCCTGCATGCCCTTTGAAAAATGCTAGCAATTACTGTTTGGATATACTCCTATGTCCTTTTGGTCCTTAGCTGAGGACAACTTTCAGACACAACTTTTCTGTAATACCTCAGGGCACTCTGAGCTAAATATTCTGGTAAAAATTGCAAGTAAAAATCAAAAGTCTGATTTGCTGCACTGTTACACTTTTGGCAGTTGTAACAATTCTGTCAAGCATTAAAGTAAAGCATGAATAGATTCTTTAATTTAATTCTTTACTTTCATACTCCTATGCAGCTGTTCTTCTCCGAGCTAACATGACAAAACTGATAAGCCATTTTATTTTTCTAGCCAAAGATAACTGGAGTATGAGCTGTCCTGGCCACATTCTCACACCTTTGCAATGTTTTATATTCCCACATATGGGAAGAAGATGATGGGTAAGGGTCAGGTGTATTATTAAGCTACACAAGGATTGCTTTATTTCTAGGCTAAACAGTCACCCTGTTTGTGCACCTTTGTACTCAGTATCACTGTGAACTGAATGGAGAATGTACAGCTTCAGGTCTGAAAAAAACCACCCCCAGCAAATTGTCATTGAGGTCAATGGTGCAAATACTAATTATCTTTAAGAGTCCTGTCTGCCTAGAAGAACCAGCAGAGCCAGTCACATTAAACATAGGTATAGCAGTATCCAAGTAGAGCGGAGTAACAATGATTCGTCTGAGACAAGAATTCGCATATGAATCGAAGCATTAGGAAAAGCAGTAGAAGATTTAAAGAATGTAACGTCAATTTGCTGTTCAGTTATGGGGCAGTCTTGCCAACAAAACAGAGAGAAACCTTTCAAGGTCTACCCCTGCAGAAAGCAGCAGCTGTAGAGGACATGGCTCTTCATGCCTATCACATCTAAATTCTGCCTGGTTGTGTGGTAGATGCAGTGCTGTAAATAATTTAATATTCACAGAGTGCCTCTTTGCCTCTGTCTTGTCCCTGTTCCAACCTTTCTGTCCTTTGTCCCATTCTCTATAATTTAAAATGCTTGTCTGCACTGTATGCCATTTGATTTTTTTTAAAGATGAGAGCAGACCTGGCCATTTTCAAGGAAAAACTTTAGTCCAGCCAGTCCTTTTATTGAGGAAGTAAAATAAGACTAAAATGTTGCACAATTGGAAACTTAATTAGCTTTTACAGTTCTCATAAAGAAGACACTTCCTTGCTAAGTAGCAAATGCAGGTGGTGGTTAAGCCTGTTCTGAAGTTATATGGGAATTAACAGCTCCTCTGTTTCCTGTGCAGCTCGAGAAGCCAATAGAGGGCCGCCCTTGCCGAGCGCTGCAGCCGTGCACAGGAGACACCTGGAGGCACTGCTCGCACAGGTTGCTTCAGGCCTGTGCTTGTAAAGCACAATTTCCTGAGATTTCATCATACAGAAAAAATCTGAGAAAAAAATTATGTACTGGGAAGCATGATTTTTTTTAAAAGCATTTGCCTTCAGAGGATACACCTTTGATTTTTCCATGGATCTGTAACACTGTGATACTTCTGTGAAGTGCTTTTTTACAAAAACCTTTGTAGGAAGAGCCAGCAGGATATTCCAGCATACCAGCTGACATAATTGAAAAGAACATGCAAAACTTCCCGCATGGGGCAGAAAAACACTGGCGTTTGTCCTCAAGTATGGTGGAGTCTTTATTCTTGCTTTTTCCCTTGGGTAGAACTGACCTATTTTTTATTTGATTGATTGATTGATTGATTGTAAATAAAAATGGATCATGGAACTTCCTTCCTGTGTTACAGGTGCCACTTGATCTCTTTCTTCAATTGCACAGAAACAACAAGGTGCAAATGTTTGCACATGACTGCTACAAAACACTCTTGAACCACCCAGCTACAACTGGTAAAGCTTAATTTGACTGACGCATGTTTGCTGTTGCTTTGTTAATTGCGAGATAAGTCATACTTCTCCCCCTTCCAAACATGCATTTCTCAATCTGCTTTGAAATTCATACTCTCCACTCTGACTGCATCAAATCCTATTATCCAAATTTGTTTTTCTTTCAGATACACAACTTTATTAGACACAGAAGCTCTGAGGTGTAGCTGACCAAAGTACATGGAAAGTCCATCTTCAAATTCCTAATGTTGGGATGTAATTGATCGCTGTCTGTCTCAGGAGCTGTACACGAAGAAGTACACACAACTGACAAAATTCAGTATCATGATTTCATAAAATTTATGTCAAATACCATCTATCTGAATAAAGTGGAACATAAGAAAAAAATAATAAAGAACTTTGTAAGAATAAAGCAAGATGTTGAAATAATGTATTTTACCATAATGTTCTGAATGTCCTATTTCACTGGTGTCTATACTTAATTAAATATAGCATTAAAGTAGATTAGTTTATGTTCAATATTTTATTATGTTAATGGAGCAAAACAAGACAGATGCAAGAATCCATTTCTTTCCACGTTTAGATTTAAAAAATGTCACGGAACCTGCCATTGCATTTTTGAATATAGTTGATAACACGGAGCCATAAACTGCTTTAGGAAGCAAGTTGTTGTACCTGAAGATATCAGATTTAGTAGGATCCTTAGAAAACTTTCTCCAAAGAACAAGGGGAAAAAAAGCTGTGTCTTCAGCAAAAAACGGTGAGTTTTACTACTAATTCCCAATTTTCCTTCTTTATAACACCCTCCTTGCATTTCTGTGGTTTACAGATAAATCAGACCAACACCTGACCATTAAGAAAACCAGCAGGTTTTTAGGCCTTTTTTTGCATTAAATTCTTGGAAACTTCGGAGCTGACTAAATATGTAGCCATTTCCTCCTGTGGAGTGCATCTGCTAGTACTTTCTGAAGTTTATGGTTTGTTCAGGTGCCTCTTGTTCTGACATTCAGTGTCATGAGTAAGATGTATTCTTTATATTTTAGGAAAGTAAAATACTCTATATTTTCACTTCTGGATCTGAACTTCTGAGGTTCAGATCACTTCATTTCTGCTCACAGGGAAAAACACATAAGAGATAGGAAACTCTGGATAGAGATCTAATGGAAGTGATTTCTGGGTATATGATGAATCAGACTCAGAGGGAAGAATGAATGAACGGGGTGTGTTTGATTGAGAGAGAAACAAGGAATGTATGTAAATCTTCAAGTGTATAAGTAACTTTAGCAAATGAAGAAATTTTTCATGTCTTCATGTCTCTAATGAGCTGTAAAGAAATAATGGAGAAAACCAATGAAAAATTATAAAGAAAGAATAAATTCCATCAAGGAATATTCAAACTAGGAAAATTTTAAGAGTGAAGTAACCAGGCATGATCCTTGCAGATCCCTTCCAAATATTTTGTGTTTCTGTAATTGTAGACCTTGAACTAACCTGGCATTGTCATGGAAGCTATGTCATTAGATTTATTTCCAAACAGGTTAAGCAAGCACCTTGTCCTACAAATAAATGGTCCTTAAGGTGCCAAATACAGGAGCTAGCCTTATAAAGAACCTTTCAATTCCCATTTAAGTTTTCAGACAGGCTTTCCAGGGAAACAAATTTCCTAGTACTGTGCCGTAGGTGTGTCTTATTTCCTTAACAAGCCATGTAATTAACCATTAGAAACATACGGAAATCTAACAAGTTTCCTTCTGCCTAAGATGTTACAGAGAAAGAGATAGGAAAGAAAGCTTTGTAGCTTGGTTGACTTTGCGGGTTGGTGTTTTTGGTTGGTTTGGGGGTTTTTTTGAGGCAGGGGCTGCTGGATATTTTTTGGTGGAGGTTGGGTTTTTTTGATAGGTTGAAGGTTTTTAGTGATCAATAAAGCACCCTGAAGTTGTTTCCATTCCACTGCAAATTCCTTTATAAGCCCAGTCTGTGATATGAATAAAACAGGGAATGTTTGTTTCACCCCACTCTTGGGCCAGCTCTCATTTTCCATGTCTTCAAATGGCCATTAAGTATTTCTCATCATAATGTGTTAAAATTCATCCTTTTCAAACTGGGTATCAAAAATTCAAAATCACATCTTCATAAATACCAGGTCCTTTAGGATTCTGTGTTGTGAAGTCATTCATTTCAATACAAATTTTTGCACGCAATAACAGTTTCCAAAAAATCGGCCCAGCTACATATATAGTTAGTGTATGCTGATCAAGCAGCATTCTATGCCACAAGAAGTCCCTAAAGAGGTAATGATTGTTCAGAACACTTCTGTACTGGTTGTAACCTTTGTTTTAAGCCACCTAATCATGCATATGTCTTTAACGCTACATGCATTTTGGTGATGATTGAACATGTGGCATTCCTGTTTTACAGATTTTGCAATATTCCACTCTCTGCAGAGGTAACGTTGAGAAGCATTTAGGAAGGAAAGGAGTTTATAAAGTGTATGAAGTATATACACTTGCATGGACACTTTGAAAATAATCTGCATTTGAAAATACCTAATTTTAAAATATCTAGTATTTCTTGATTTGTCTGCTTTTGGCTTTTAGGCAAAATTTCTATCTAGTAAGTGTTTTGATATGTTTTAAGCCTGGGGAAGGGAGGCTTAAATCTGTCTGCCAATAACAGCCTCAAAAGGATACCTGAAGTTTCTCATTGAAGTGTTTCATATGTATTTCCTGAATTGTAGAATACCAGCATGGATAGAAATAAGAAAATAAGTGTATACATAAAAAGTAGTCTAACTAAATTTTTCAACACTAACTGTGAGAATGAGATTTTCATGAAGGTAGTGCCTCAATGTAGGACAGGTGGAAATTAATTCTAGACAGAAATTGAAGTTGTATGGTACTTCACAAAAATAAATGATGGAAATGTGTCCTCTACAAGATCCAAATATAGTGGTACCCTTCCTATGAAAACCTCAACATATCAGTGAATCAGTGTACAAATTCCATGGGTTTTCTTAACTTAAATGGATTGATCTGTTTTTTAACAAGAGTTTTTCCATGGGTTTTCTTAACTTAAATGGATTGATCTGTTTTTTAACAAGAGTTTTTCATTTGTTAAAATTAAGACGGTAGAATGAATCAATCAGCCAAAAAAAAAAAAAAAAAGCATGTTGTACTACTCTTTTAAAGGAGCTGTATCTTAGAAACCTGTAGGGATTTTACTGTTTTAAGATAACCAAGTAATTAAAGTGAGATTTCCAGAAACCAGCTGCATCATTTAAAAATTAGTTTTTTACTGGAGATATAATATTCTTGTTGAGGTCCAACAATTTAAAGTGTGAAGATAACACAATATTATTTCATTATATTATGTTTAATTTATTTGACCTTTATAAGATTGCAGAGTAATTTCTTAAGCCTTTTAATCCCCAGAAGACTAAATCTTATGTACATGGTAATTTAAGACACAAACTGAGTTACCTACTTGCCCTTTTCCTCTTCTAAAAGCTCTCTGCATATAAGAACTTCCAGCAAGATCTTGTTTTCCTTAGGTTTTGATTACAATTATAAGATATAGTTTTCAGTTTACTTTTATTCTCTTGACCAGGAAAGTGACCACAGATAATTGGCAGTTTGTGTGTTCCTGCACTCGTTCTCAATAAATCTCAAGATCTGAGGAAAGTCCTGTGATACCAAAATGAAAAGAGACTTGAGAGTTGAAGTCCATTGCCACTGTATTTATAGTTGTTTTTTTTCTTTTTTCACAGGTGAGTGGAGCCAATTATAATTTTCCAGGTATTTCTGTGTCTACCCAATTAATGGCACCCAGCTAACAGAAGCTCAGTTATTATGAGAATCCAAAATTAATTTTGACTATGTATTCTCTAAACTATTCGTCCAGAGAAAGATTTTATTATCAAAGTTAGACATATTTACTATGTAATCACATTCTTTCTGCATTTTGTCTCTTTCATTACATTTTTACTGATAAATCAACACAGTACTCATCTTCAGAGATTTTCTTCTGAAGCATGAGATGGTCTGTAGATAAATCATTTTAGGATTTACAGAACTGCAGTGGATTAGAACTTCTTTTTCCGGAAGAGCTCCTTCAGCTGTTCTTCAGTTGTTGCTTCTTTCTGTTGCATCAGCTCCTTGGCACCTTTGGTCACTCCCCAGCCATCTGGCTTTGACATGCAAGGACAATATGGCCTGCCTGAAGCAGGCTTCAGATTCTCCCAGTATTCTTTTCTTGCCCTAAATTAAGAAAAAGAAATTCAGGGTTTTTTTCCAGCATCTCATGATATCGAAGGAAATGTGGCCAAAATGACAATTGCAAAGGGTCATCTAACTTGTAAAGATTGACATTATATTTAGATATAGAAGTATGAATGAAAATAGCCAATTAAATGCTATATGCTTTAAAAGTATATTTCCATCTTTGAAAAGAATACTGTAAGCAAGCCACCATTAGGAGCCGATTTGCAATACTCTGTCAATTTTTCCTTTTCATTGTCATGAATTGTATTCACAGGAGCTCCTCTACTTCTCCTTCACCCCTGTCCCTGCTCCTAGCTCAGCTTTAATTCTTTGAAATTATCAGATATAAAATATATAATTTTAAACATAGAATGTTTACAGTAATATTTAGATGCTCATATCATCTAAGTCTGCATGCTCTGTGGAGCAATGTAAGCCTTTGCAGAAGGTGTGATGGTTTCCAGGTCAGTTATACATACCTTGCTCTGACCCAGGGTTTGGTATGCATGCTCAGGTTATCACCCCAGCTACCATGTTTCTCAGAAGCTTCTGGCAAAAATCCTCTTTCAGGAGCCAACTCCTCAGCTATTGCTCGGATATGATAGGGCTCAAATCCACAGCAGCCTCCAATGAAACGAATTCCTAAGTCATAGGCTTTTCTTGCATATTTTTGAATGTCCCATCTGGTGGCAATTCTTGGCTCCAGACCTGTGAAGACATTCGAATCTTAAGTTGCCACCATTCAATTTTTATCCTTTTTTTAATGAGAAACTATGCTATTGAAACACTAGCATGCTGTTTGCAAGAGTGGCTATACATGTACGTGTTTGAACTGTCTGACTAGAATCACTGATCAAAACTTTCAGAAGGCTAGATTTCAGACTCTGCAGTGCTCTGCTGACCTGTGCTTGTAACATTTTTGGCATTGCAAAACGGAACCCAGTACCTTCTGAGGCTGATCGTGTTTTCCCATTCTGCAGAGATCTTAGCGGAAGAATTAGAATACTTTCAATGTTATGGCTATATTTCCTAATAAGCAATCAATACCTGGGAAAAATGATTACTACACACTAACCTGTGAAAGGAACAGGTATCAGCCTACTGGCATAGGAATAATCCTACTCATTGTTCCTCAGAAATGCTTATTATACTTTTTTCAGATACTGGCAGCCAGTTGTTTCAGCTGGGATCTGTAGCTATTTCTTAGCCCACCCCTTAGTTATAATCCCAGTCATGACCAGCTTGCTGCCTCATTCCTTGTGGGAGGTTCTGTACGTTAGAATGCCGTCTTTATTTTGAACCCTTCATTCTGTCACAAGTTGTGTTGAGCATTGTGATGGAATAACAAGAGCCAGGAGAGTAGACTTGTGAAAGCAAAGGAGTAAAAAGTGAAAAGAGCAAGGAAAAGCACGCCTCAAGGAGCTACAGGCAGAAGAGCGGCATAATTGTAAAGAAAAGAATGGGGACTGAAGAAGAAATTCTTAAGAAATACAGAAATAAAAGAATAAAAATTCTCCCATTTCTTAATGCACATGCACATCTGCAGGACATGAACCATCATGTTTATCAGGCAAGTGCAGCATCATGTCTGTGCACTGAACAGTGCTGGGCAAAGAAGCTGTGGTTGAGGTAATGAGGCTCCAGCAACACAAAAGAGAGGTAGGACTGAAGAACGTCCCTACTCCCTGTCCCTAAAAAGGTTAACGTGCCAGAAGCTGATACAAAGCAGATACACTCTAAGTCCATTGTGTAGTTAAGAATCAGGTTCACAAATTGAAAAGCAGAAGGAAGACAATTAAATATTTTTATACAAAAAATTATTGGTCTCAGAAGGAAAGACGAGATAAAGGAAAAGTAGGTGGACTAATATTGCATGGAAAGCTTAGATTAAGCATTTTAGAAAGCTGTTCAAATAAAAACAAGTTTTTTACAGTGCTGCAGATATGACAGAAAGTATCAGAAGCACCAATGCATTATTTCCTTTTCTTTCACATATCATTTAAAAGCTAATGCAAAATTTATACAAATGATCAACGGTAAGAATGCATCATTGTGCACTCAACTTACACCTGTATAAGCAACTAAACTTCAGGGGAATAGTATAGATTGTTTCCCTGTCTTCTTCATCACCCTGTCACAATCCATGTGACCTGATGAGATGAATTCATCTGATTGCAGCTGAAGTGGCTAAGCCACTGTCCATCATATTTGAAAACTTGTGACAGTCCAGTGAAGTTTATAGTGACTGGAGAAGGGGAAACATAACCCACACTTTTAAAAAGGCAAAAAAGGAAAAGCCAGAGAAATACAGACCAATCAGTCTTACAATGCCCAGAAAAATCTTGGCTCAAATCCCCTGGAAGCTGTATTAAGGCACATGGAAAATAAGGACGTGATTAGTGGCAGCCAACATGGCTTTACTGAGGGCAAATCGTACCTACAAATTTGGTGGCCTCCTATGATGGGGTTAGGGCACTGGTGGAGAAGGGAAAAGTGACGAATGTCAACTTCCAGGACATCCACAAAGCATTTGATAATGTCCCACACAGCATCCCTGTCTCTAAAGTGGAGAGACTCCTTCCCAAAATCGACTAACATTTTATTTTTCCATGTCTGCCAATGCAATACTTCTCTTGGCTTTATTCAGAATTAAATATCTCTAACTTAACAGTTTCTGAGTAAAACTGTAACGTGCTCCTAGATCTGTCCCCTCGATGTATCTACCCTTGAGATAATTGGGTATGCTTTCAATGAGAAGGTCATTTCTTTCTAAAACATTATCTTTATTTAACTGGTGACATCTCAGAGAAATTGCAGTAACACAGTAAGAGAAAACATTAAAAAATAGAGTAAGTCCTACAGAAAAATAAATACTTCTGGCATCTAATTGCTGGAGTTTGTCATATAACATACCTAATGCTTTTCTAGAAACTTGGATCTTGTTGCACTGTACAGAGTTTAGGTACTCTTCAGATATAGAAATATCTCTCTGTTATTGTCTTCATGAATACCAGGTAATTTGGTCAGTTTAACTGTGATTTACCAAACAGATTATCTGCTGTCAAGCAATCAATTGCTACTTCTGGGTTTTGAAAACATTCACAGAGCCAGTCTTCACCAATTAATTATTCATGGAAATTCTAAATGCTGAGATGTCATACAGACTGCTTATAGCACACAAGCCAAGAACGATAACAAACCAGAGTGAATCCTTCCATTCACTTGATTGCTTACTGCATCTGTTTGATTTTTTTTTCTGCTTGCAATCAGAGGAACTATATGAAGGAAAGAATAGGATAAATGAGTTCCTAACACTTTCAAATATCTTAGATATTTTCAGGATTCAGACGTGTTATTACCATTTAATGAATGCCTCAGGCTTATGCTTTATTCTCTTTCCTTCATTTATGTAAAGAGAGGAATTTAAAGGAAAACAATTAGCTTCCTGAAAATCACATCTACTTCTCTTTTTTTTTGCTGCAAATTCAAATCGTGAATGTTTTAATATCATTTATTCTGATCTTGAAAAGACGGGTGTATGGTATCCGAAAATGAAAGAATTTTCTAATCAGCCTTTAAGTGTTTGAGCTGATTTTGCCCTTATGTTAAAGGGCTCCTTTACTCACATGAAAATAAGCCCTAAATACACAAGCCTTATATAAATATTAAATGGCTGAATCTTCCAGTTTTCGTAGAGTGTCTCCTGAGCATACATGTTATAGACTTCTCCAAACTGCTAATTTGTTAGCAATAATAAAGTCCCCTTTCTGGTGTCTCTCTAATGTTACACTTATTATGAGTTCAGTAATAATGCTCCTATATCTGTTGTACTGCATTTTACATTAAATCCTTATGCAGGTCAACATAGCCCTTGTGGGACAGATGTCACAACCGAGAAAAATTGGGTTTTTTTAGTACATTTGCTACTGCTCTTTGGTCTGTTTACAACTGTCCTGAACAGGATTCTATAGCATGAGGAAGAATATTTCTAAAATTAATTTAGGTTGTGGCATTTTAGCTGTTTTCATCATAATTACACACTGAGCCACATGCTGTGACACCACTGAAGTATTCTCACTATGTGGATGATCTTTACTCCAATATTACATTTTGACCTGTCTGGAAAATGCCAGACAGGATAATTAGGACTCATTGTATTGAATAAAAGGACACCTTGCAGCTTCAGCTGTACTAAAAGCTGGGAGGAAAAAAAAGGCCAGGAAGAACCCATTAAGCAAAACCAACCAAATACCACCAACAAAAGACACCCTTATCTTACCAAAGGGAAATTCTGGAAGATCAATAAACCCCTGCTTTCCACAATCAGGTGTATGGAAAGCAAGTGGCTGGCACATCAGGTGGGCTTTAAGCTTAGCAGCCGCCAAGCCCTCTTTCATCAGCCTCACAGTTTCGATGGAAGTTTCTGGATCAAAATGGCAGTTGACTCCAACTATAGAAGCACCTAGGAGGAAGAAAATAACTTCAAGTCACACCTCTGCAGGAAGTGGGAGATGAAAGTTCCACAGCATTCCAGAAGCAGTGCTGTTCATCTTTACATCAGTGTTATGAAAACAAGTCAGCTGTGCAAGAGCCAGCCACAACTCTCGTGAGCTTGATCATGCCTTTTACATCTCAGCTGCTCTCCTCTTCACCTTTCTAATGATGAATCACATCTTCTGTCCTCCTATAGATGTTTGTTCTTACAGAGCTTAATCGGTGAAGTCTGTTTACATAAAGTCACACATGCAAACAGGGAGCAGGCTCCTAACACAAGTTCTACCTTTGGATTTCAGCTGTAACTTGAAATGAAAAGAGCAGTTCGGAATAGATACATAAACCTGTGTATCTTCACTCTGATACACTCTAATTCCCCTGTTTAATTTCTTCTCCCGTTCCCTTTGTCCTGCAGAAAATAGCTTTTGATAGCCAAAATTACTACTTTTTTCATCCTCTTAATTCTCTCATCTTGAGCTTGAACTGTGTGCAAAAACAAGAACAGAGAATCAAAGGTGGCTTTATGCTTGTGATTCTAGAATTTGGGATGGGTCTGCAATAAAATTTGGATAGGTTTAGGATTTTGCTGTATTCAGTATCAGTTATCTATGGCTATTGTTCTCACCCATTTCATACTTATTATCAAGAATTTCATAACTGTATTTCCACATGTCTTTACAAGATTGTTTTAGTCAAGTACATATAAAAACTTTTCTACAGAGTCAAAACTCTTATCAGATATGACTGGGAAGCTACCTACTTGAGATACACATCTGTTTATTTCAATAATTAGGGACTTTACTTTGTTCCATACTTTTAAAGAGTGCATTAAAACAGATTCTTACCAGCCTTTACTAGCTGGACAGCACATTGTCCAGGGGGCACTCCATGCATGTCTCCTTCTGGACCAATGCACATTGTAGCTGCAACTGGCTTTCCAGATTCTTTTAGAACTTCAACTGCCCAGACAGCCTCTTCAACATGTTCAAAATACTGAAAGAAATTAAAACTAAGCTGTTTTGTTTCTCAGCAGTGAAATATAAAAATATTAATCCAGACCCCAAATTCACCATCAATACAATGATTTGATTTATAATAACATAATTCAATTGAGTGTACTGGCCATGCAGTAAAAAAAGGATTTTTAAAAGTGAGTAAAAATAAATTGAAAATAATGCTTTTGTTTCAGAATAAGAATGCCCATATGGGAGGTTAATCAAGGATTAACCCAAGAACTATTGTCACCTAGAAAAGTCATCTTAAGTTGCTTTCCATGTACTGGAAGATAGAGGGATTAGTCAAGATCCCATCAACATTTTCTCTTTGTACCAGTACAGAATTTTACTTGACTGAGGTAGAAATTGAGGTTTCAAGGTCCTATTCTAGAACACTTGCAAATGCTGGTGAGCATTTAGAAAAATATCTTATACTACTGGGATAAAAGCACAGCAGAAAATTTTGAAGGAGGTAGCAACACGTAGTGACAGTCCCTAAAGTAGACTAGACATCTTAGAAGTTAACTCTGTGCTAGTTGAAGGCATGTACATTTTTTATAGATTTACCTCTGCAATTAGGAAGTCCACATTCTTCTTCATAAAGACTTCCAGTTGCTTTTGAAAGGCTGCTTTAACCTCTGTTTTATCCTTGCAGCTTAAGTAAGATGGCGTTTGACTGACTCCTCCAGCCACTAAAGCATCACCTTCATTGGCCACTTCTCTTGCAATGTCACAAGCAGCTTCATTTACTTTGTGGCACTGTGTGAACATAGATTATGTTAGCTTTATCTTATTAGAGGTATGCATGTAATTTCAGAACCCTAGAAGGACAAAAATAGTCAAGAGTCATAATGGCCTTTTCATATATTTTAAAAATTTAAACTAAATGTAATTAAAATCAAATGGATTTTTAAGTAATATTGAATAGGAAGATAAGATTCAAACAGTAACAAACATTAGGAAACTAATTTCTTGTGTCCTCTAAGTTCTCATATTATCAAATACTACAAAATAAATTTCACTTAATAGATCTTTCACAAATAGCCTATAAAAAGCAAGTATTTGGCATGAAGTGGAATTTTCTTTGCATCTTAGAAAATGAGTTAGTTACATCTAAGTAAATGCATTCATTCTGAAATTTGTGGATGGAAAACAAAATATATAGGAATTTCAACTTATTTTTTTTTAAATGTAGTTTAGTGTTCTTATAATTAACACTCCCCCCTGCCCCCAGTATAATATTCATATATTCAAGATATTTACAAAAACATATAATTAATTCTGTGATGGTAAAGTTGCCAACTTAAATAAAGGGGAAAATACTGTTAATTAGTCACCTAGACTGAAAGTCATATTCCTTCTATATCTAAATTAGGATGACTAGAACAGCTTTTCAAAAGACATTAAACTGAGAAAAAAATATCTGGGAAAAAGAATCATTAGTTGTGGTACTTAACAAGTACTGATTATAGCAGGTTTCTCTGCAGTCGTAGACTGTTTAGAATCTCCACAGTCTTCTCTCAGCTGAAGTTTTACATACCTGCCTCAAAAAACCCAGCTGATTTTTAAGGCTGTTGCTGACAGATTGTCTTCCATTTGCATTTGTGCATGGGTACATGTTTGGGGACTCTCAGAAGTGGAACCATAAATTAGTTAAATCCTGGAGGAACCTGATTCTAGAACTGGCAGGAAATAAATTTTGAGAGGTTTGATGTAATCAATCCCAATACCAGGTGCTCTCCAGGCTTTATAATTTTGCATGTCAGCAAGAATTGAAGCATGGCTTGCTCCAAAGGTACTCTGTTTCTGGGACTACTTCAGACATTTCAGTGTTGCATCTATTGATGTAAAAGGTACAGCATTTCAGATAAATTTGGTCATATGACATTTTGGTATGACCTCAATTGAGCCTCAAGTATTTCCCTAGTGTCCAGATTATTCTAATTTCTGACTGCGGGTACCTTCACAGACACAGATATTCCTTCCTCCCTGAGCTCTGGAGAATTTTCTCTAATTTTCAGAAGATAAAATGTACAGTAGGACCAAAGGAACAGGATCAGAGAAACCACTCAATGCCAAACTCTCTAGTCTTACAGGAACTATATAGAAATGTTTGGCCAGGAATTCCACTGGACCTTGTGCCTATGTCTAGTAAACACACCCAGCACTCTACAGCTCCTCTGTGGAGGGGCTAAGAAAACACCGACAAGGTATTCTGCTGATGTAACAAATTACCTTCACACAACAGAAGGGGAATATTGACTACAGTGTATAGCTTGGATTATTTCAGTTGCTACTTAATGAAGATGTGGTTCTAAAAACATTTTGTTCTCATTAGGTACTCACTATTCCTTAGGATTCTTCACCATTTTTACAGTTCAGTCATTTATCTGGATGTTAAAACAGTTCTGTTTTTTCACTAGTTTTGCTCTCTCTGCATTTAGTACTCCCTATAATCTTTGTATCAAAACTCCAGTAAACCCATCTCCTCAGATAAAAATACAGAAAAAATACAATGTGGGCATTTTCTTTCCTCTCTTCACCCTTACCCCATTTTGCGTTTGATTTTGGATTTGGTTTAGGGTTTTTTGTCAATTCAACTTGCCTTTTTTGCTTTTTCAAACTCTGAAATTCCATCAGCTCATTCTCTGGTCCTCAAATATAGCCAAAACAGTTATGACAAACTTAATAATCTCTCTGCTAAACCTTTTGAAATTGATTGACTTATTTCCTATCTCCAACAGAACTCTTTTACTCACACTTATTTTCTCAGCTACATAATTGCCCCTGTTCTCTAGTTTGTCCTCACTGGCATAAAAGGTGAAGGTCTGCAGAACATTGGATCCAGCTCTGAGGAATTCTCGGTGAAGCTGACGAACTGCAAATTAAGAGACAAAGTTATTACCATGTTATCCCCAAATCTAGTGTTTATTGATGTAATGTTACTGTAAAATAAGTGACATTGTGTTTACTAGAAGACCCATTATGAGAAATTAGAAGCAGTGCCCAAATCTGCATAGAATTTCTTCCCAGCATCAAAACATTAGGTAGAAAATTTTCTTCTTAGTTTTTCTCTGCTAAGAATGATTGAAGATTTCTATATAATTTAGCTGCAGATTCAGTTTTGCCTGTTACCTTGCTTAACCTCTATTTTCTGCAGTCCCTCACATCTCCCAGATATAGAGCTTTTTTATAGTGATTTAGGAAGGGATAACAGATACCTGACAAAAGAACATGAAAGCATAACAAGGAAAACCAGACAAAAGGTTCTTCAATGAATAAGCTGTCTTCTCTTAGCTTCTATACCAAGAAGAAGAAAACAGAAGAAAGTATCATAGCAACATATTAAGGGACAAGATGATAATTATAGGGAAGAATACAGTGTTTCATTGCCTCCTCTATTTTGCATTTTTTACTTTTCTCCCCCAAAAAAGCTTTAAAAGAGCCTAGTTAGCCAAAACCAAAGCTCTATTTTGCTAAATACATCCTTACTTGAAAGAAGTTTAGTTGCTCCATAAAAGTGACTCACAGAAGAGAGTCTTCCCATATGTCTCCACAAGATGATTTTACTAGATAGACAACACTCATTTTGAATGACAGGTTACCATTACTTATAATAGACAAATTTCCTACATTAGGACTTTGGGAAAAGACTGTAATAGTAATTGTACCTTTCTGGCTGTAAGCAGTACACTGCAATGGCCACAGTGGGAACAGTACAGGAACTCTCAATTGATTTTATATATCTATCCAGAGAATAATAATTATAATAATTACTAGAATGCTACCGATCATGTAAAACAGCATTAAATGCTCGAGAGCTTATAGCAAATACAGGAACGCCCTGTACACAAGATATTACCTACACACACAAGAACACTGCAATTTCTGTGGCAGACGTTTAAAAAGTTTTCCTGAAGTCCTAGTTTATCTCACTCAATTAATTGTCTACTAACACAGTTTGTGTCACTAAGAAAATATGCAATTTTGTCATGAGAATAAAATTACTCCCGTACGCTGCAACAAACACAGCTTTCTACACCAGAGAAGCTCAAACAGCATTTTGTGTTGCTAGAATCAACCTGCAAGCATGTCTTCTTTCAGTGAAGGACTGGTGTAGTGTCCTTTTCTCTGTTAACTACGATATTTTATTACCCACCTTGAGTAACTACAAAGTGCTTCTTTTCCTACTATATAGGCGATTTAACACAGTGCTTCTTTGCCCAACAGTCATAAAAATCTTTCCAGGAACATAGGTTATAGCAGAGCTACTGTTCAAAAAGTTCTAGGAATCTGACTGAATGCCTGGGATCAAATTTCATTTTTACATCTTTATGAAAAGACGAAAATTTGTGGTGCTGGGAGTATTCTTTTTCCTACATCATAACAATAGCCCACTGATCCCAAATAAAAGGGCTGTCTCTGTATGTTTCTATTGAGGTTTTTTTTTATGCTGTTGAATTAGGAAGCATTGATGAAAACTGGTCAGGAAATAAGAAAAGGAAGAAAAACCGTACAAACAAATGATTTATGACATTTTGATAGCAGACCATTCCTAGAAGAATGCCTGGGATTTGTGTGAATATGGATAGTGACATAAGTAGGAAAATGAAATAATATCTATCACATATGATTAAGGTAAACTTCATACCCCAAAATACCAGGTATGTGAATAGAAGACATGGGATACACTTTGAATGGAACAGTAGTGCTATAAGCATCAGCCCGAATCTTATTCAACCTCAGGCAAATAGGCTTTACCAGTAGAATACACTGTTGTTTTTTTCAAACCCACAGCACTATGCAATATCAAAAACCCAAACCACTCTGTAGTTTACTTGTATGACTTCCAGCATGCTTCCTCCAGCATTTGAGAAATGGGAATAGCAGTCGCATATGAGGCTAAACCATTATTAATAATTTGATGCATTTTAGATGTAAGATATGTAACACCAATTTTTCATTTTAATCCCTCCTGAGTTGGACATTTCATAAAAGACACAGACATAAGCTGTGAGGAGGTAGGGGTAATAAGCACCCCTGCATACTGCTCACTACAGAGAAATACCTGATCTGTCTCAGAAAAGAAATCTAGATCTCCTAATTTCTACAGTTATCAGTCTGGTAGATCTCCTCTCTTGTAATACAGTTAATGGCCTTGAACTCTTTTTTTTTTTCCTTATTTCTTGCCACCTTCTCAGAACTTCCTTCCTTTTCCTTTCCTTATAAAGACAAGAAGCTCTGGTAGCTGTATGGGTTTGACACCCACTGGCTCTGCCAATTGCTCCTTGTGTTGTATTATATCTGCTTTCAAGGTAACATGATCCTTGAGTGAGCAGGAGCAAAAAGCAGTAATGGAGGGAAAGCAGCCCCACTGCACAAAAAGACATGAATGCATTTGCCCTGAAGGGTGGATTTATAAATACCCTGTAAGACACATGTGCAAAGCAGCGAGGGCTTTTGAGGTGCAAAAATAACAAGCAAAGGGGAAATAAAAAACATGGGACAAGTGCTATGAGTTGTAATATGGAACATGCAGGGGCAGATAGATGTAGACGTGGAGAGAAATAGAGAGATGATGGAATGTCTCTTTGGGAGATGAGTCTGCAAGTTAGGTCATCAATCCTTAAACTTTTCCTAGAGCTCTGCATTATCTAAAGCTGCCCTAAATTAGGGATGCTAAATGACACATAAGCGACATTTGAAGGCTGAGAAGGATTAGGCTGAATAAATAGGTGAAATGTACAAAGTGATGTAAAAGAGAGAATTAAGATATTTCTCCTTCTACTCCTCTTCCTTCTTCTCTTGTATAACAGAAAAAGACTAATTCAGAATGGAAAACACTTAGAACAAAGAAATTTTTTTCCCTGGGATATTCTGAATTGACTTGTGGGATTAATTGCACATCATACTACTAGGGCAAATGCTTTCTTGTAATGAAGCATGCATAAATAGATAATACCATCTGCTTTCACACTATTTATGCTAACACTACATTCTTTTAACTGGAAGGCATAGAATTGTTGGTCATTTTTTCTCTGTCCACTTTAAGAAAGTTATGCCGTTAAATGTTTATTGCAATTCTTAGGTTACTATTGGGTTTATCATTTGCCATTTTACAGTAGAGCCAGAAACATTAAATACTCCCATCATGATGTTCATTTAAAACTGCTTTTCCTGAAAGAATTAATAAAAAAACTATTTTAGTTTATAAATATAAATTAATGACTAGAACAAAACAAAACAGATAGTTAATTCCTTTCCATGAGATATTTTAAATTACAAGCTTTAAATGATCAGCACAAGGACAGACTGGACAAATCCCTGAGAGAGAAACCACTGAATGTTATTAAACACAAATATAACCACATCTGTATCAAAAGGTCTCTGGGATGCAAGTTACTGAAAACTGGGAAAGCATTCTGAAGAGGTATCAGTAGATGTTTGCACTACTCATATTCTTACCCAGCCAACTTCTTTTGGCCAGTGTTGGAGCAAGAAAAACAGGTCAGGTGAGCAGTTTTTAGGGTGTTCATAATGTAATTTTACAGTTGTCAAGGGACACTTGTATTTAGAAACCTACTATGAGCTCCTATATATGTATTATTTAGCCAATCATTACATTGTTTGCATTCACTATAGGAATATAATTTCTTAGTAAAACTGACCAGCTTCTGGGTGTTCTACAGTTGCTTCAGGAGTCCAAGGCCCAGCTTTTACGTATCCTCTCTTTTCAAGAGCAAAGACAAATCCTCCATCTCCGATCACAATTTCTCCAGCATCCAAGCGCTCTAGAATACCCTGGAGAAAGCACGAGGGCAGGTTAACAATTACAGCTCTTCAATTTGGTGGCTATTTTCTGTATTTGCAATGCAGACATAAATATCTGTGAGCTAGCAGAAATATTTTTTACACAATTAGAAAAAGTAATAAATTTCCTTCCTGAAATTCTAATTAAAGAATGGTAGATGTGCTCTTTCGCAGCATAAGGCTTAATAAGCACACATATATTATGCGTAAGACTTCTCATTAGTCAGTTATGTTGTATTCCAGAGATATTGCTCCCAGGGCTGTAAGTCAGTGGTCCAATTCTGTTCCTATGAAAGTAATATGCCATCTCAAGTTCTCCTGTAAAATACATGGGAAACTTCTGAAAATAAAACACTAGTACCACTGGTATCTTTATTAGGTCATCTGCTCTCTAGCTTCCAATGCCACCTTGACAGAGTCTTACCACAAGCAGCTTGTGACACTAGATGGCACAACAGGCATCACAGAAAAATAATCATGCAACAGTTTCCTACCAAACAAGATGCATCTCAGAAAGCTGATTTGCAGCTTCTGACAGTCTTTTCACAGAACTGGGTTTGCTTAAGCAGATTTACAAAATGGAAGAAAATCCTGTTTGTTTTACACAGCCATGAAATGTTTTAGAGTGCCAAATTAGAAACCTTACAGACCCCTATCGAAGATTAACCTTGCTTCTCCGTTGAACTCCACGCTAATGCAAGGAAAGCGGCAATTATATTTTTTGCAAAACTGAAAAACATGAGAACAAATATTGGTTTCTCCTAAAATACACTACATTTTTATTCCTTTCATTACTTCATTGACTTGTTCAAAATTTCTAAAAAGTAGAATTAGAGTGCTATTAGAGTAGGATTGATTTCTACTACTGGATGGCAACTGTAATTCTATGTATATTAAAAAATAGCTGAATGAAGACTACCTGTATGAAGGTGGTGGGTACAGGATAACAATCAATCAAAGGTAAGACTGAAATTTCCATCCATGATTTTCTTGATGGCACTGGCATTTCAACAGAAGATGTTTAAGGGAGTAGGAAAAAGAAAAGCCTTATGGACATAGAACTGAGTGTGATTTTCATGCTGAGTGGATAGCTTTTTTACCAATTATCTTTCAAACTTCAGCAATCATCTTTCTTGATAATTTCCTTTTCATTAATGCAATTATCTCACCATATAGCCAGCAAAGACAAACACTTAGGACGTCTCAGCACTGCCATTTTGGCAGAACAAGAGTATGCCTTTCCAACAGTAAGGAGCACTGTGCCAGCTTCAGCACCAAGCACAGCAGTGTAAAGCTCTTTAGAGGCTAAGAAGCCTGGCTGAGAGCGTCACCTACTTTGGCTGAGGCACTGGCATTGCAGCAAAATGGCAGGACTGGTCTGCACAATGCTGCTGTGCAAAGCTTTGCCAAGTGTTGGCCTGCAAATCTCCAAATCTGCAAATCGGGTCCCATTGCATATTATGGACTTGCCAAAGTATTGACCCGATTAACTTTAAAAAAGTGTCCAATTTTTTAAATCTTTGTTTCCAGAGAACCAGGGAGACACAATCTTAGTGTAAATGCCAGGAGGTTTTGTAAAGATTATGCCTGCAGTAAACTAACTTTCATTTGTAATAGAATGCCTCAAATGGAGCCAGCAAAAGCTCACTGCTTGAGTCTGTGCTTCCTCTGTCTGCCAAAGAATCTTTTGTACATGAAGCCTGCTTCAGAAATTTAATATGCAGACAGCAGGCGTGCAGAGGAAAAAGGAATCTTTAACATGAAGGCAGCCTCAGCTGTTGCTTCTTAACTGAATATTAAGTAATAGACACGAAATTGTATCATATATACGTATTATATTTATTATTATATATGTATTTAAATGTACTATAGCAGAACTTTATTTTAGCAAGTCACTTCCAGTACTTAATAGCAGTTTTTCTTCATAGTTCTGTTTCCTTTTGAAGTGTAAATCTTCACTTTTGTCACACAGAAGCAACATAAGCCATGTTTGAACAGACCATGGCACCTTAACTTACTGTGACATATTAAGTCTATCACCAGGGTGTCTAATGGCAGGAGAGATAAATACAAAGCATAAAATACTTAATAAAAATTTAATTTGTCAGTTCATGCTGGATTCAAATGGAAATAGCCTTTTTGCAAACTTTATTATAGGGCTAATATCTTCTATTCACATCATATTTATTTTATACGCTGTACAAAATATCACCTATTTAATCACCATATAGCTAACCAAAGTTCAGCATCAATCTTGTTTTGTTCAGAGACCTACAGCTGTGCACTCATGTCTAATCCTGATCAAAATTGTATTGCCAGGTGATCTGGTAGAAGACAATCTTGTTAAATTACAAAAAACAGTATGTATAAAAAGCTATCCAAGGTTTTTTTGAGCCATGTTTTGCTGCTTTACTTTCGCTACTATGAATGGAGTTGCACCTCATGGTCCACACGTACATGGAAAGTATGAGTGCAAACGCCTCTATGAAGATATTCTTACTACTATCTTTAGGCGTGTAATTGTACTAAGTGAAAACCTGCTTGGTCAACCTATAAACCACCTTTTCAGCAGTTGAGAGAAAATAAATCTTGAAACAACTATTCACATCTTGAGCCCTAAAGAGAACTCCACTGCTTGTAGGGGGAATTTAGGACAGCTTTCTTCCGCTAGGTGTTGAAATTAGGCGGTATAGGCCAAAATATAAAAAGCAGAACAAATAGCCTTGTTTTATCACCAATCTACCTGTAGGACCTAGAGCTCACAGACTTCTTCCCGTATCTTTCTGCTCTTTTGCTCTACTCATAAAAACGATTAAAACCCATCCTGAGAAAGATGTGCCCTATTAATGGCAATAGAGTCCTTTAAACAAAGGACAGAATGCATGATTCTGCTGACCTTCTCAAGCAGCAGTGCAACATTCTAGTTCTGATGTATGTCAGAGAGTTTGACTTAGATACTACTCATAGCTTTGCCTTAATGGCTTTGCCTGGATAACTTTTTATACTGGCTTATTTCTTTAGCTAAATAGGGGAGCAGTGGGCATGCATATATAGGAATCAGGGTTGATATTATAAACACTAGTCATACCCAGTCATATTAATCAAGGGGTGAGCAGTCTGGACCTTCTGAATAGAGCAGTCAGGATGCTGGAGACAGAAATCTCATCCAATGACAGTTTATTCTTAAAATATTCGCTATTTTAATTTGCGGCGTGCTGCAAGTCCTGCTTAATTTGCGCATCAAATAATATTACGCTAAATGGTTTTGTACTCTGGTGGCTCCACTCTATATGTTCAGATAAACGAAGATTATGTGGGCTGTGACTGCACTAAGATCAATCTAATTTATCTATCTCATAACGGTGTCCAAGTATCTTTAATGTTTCCATGCTGAATAGGTACAATTACTATGGCTTTATTTTAGGTTTTCACAAGATCGCCTTACCTGCAGAGATACCGAGTACCTTAGTGGGAGGCTAAAGGGCGCGGGTCGCGGGTCGTGCCAGCCAAGAAGCAGCTCCGCTGGCGAGCCCGCGGACCCGGCCCCGCGGAGGCGGCAGGGGCGGCCGGCAGTTCTGCCCCGTGCCCGGTCCCCGCCGCGGGGCCGCACCCCGCACCGCCCTGTCCCGCCGAGGGCACCGCGCCGGGGGCACGGCCCCCGGGCCCCGCGGGGAGCACCGGCCGGGTCTGCGCCAGGGAGGGAGACGAGAGATTTACCCTTTTCCCCTGCTTCGCGGTCTTCCTGATCGGCAGCATCTTCCTCGCCCAGGGACGCTGGCTATGCGGATATGCCCCGACGGCTCGGCACGAACCACAGCTCAGCGGGCTCTCCGGCCGCGCGTTTATAGCCCGAGGAGGAGGCGGGACTCTGTGGGCAGCACCGCGGGCGGTACCCCCGCCCGGCCCGGCCCCTGACCCCGCGGGGCGCCCTGGTTCGGCCGGGGCTGCCCCGCCGCCTGCCCCGCCCGGCCCGAGGTCACGGCTGCCTCCCCGGCTGCCCCCTGTGCCAAGGGGCGGTCCGGCGCCCTCCTTCGGGAGGGCCGGGCTCGGCGGGGCAGGGACGGGACGGGACGGGACGCGGCGGAGAGCGGTGCGGAGCCAGCGCTCTCCATCCCTCTCCATCCCTGCTGCGTGTGCGGGATGAGCGCGGTGCTGCGGGGAGCCCTGCGGCGGCTGCGGCCCCCGCGCCGGCCCGGGCCCCTCGGCGCCCAGGGGCGGTGAGTGCGGGCCGGGCCGGGCCGGGCCGGGCCGGGCGGGGCGGGGGACGCGGGCAGAGGGGCAGTCGCGGCCGTGGCCGTCGAAGGCGCGGCCCCCCTGCTGCTGCTGTGGGGATGCGCAGAGAAGGCGCTGGTGGCGGGAGGCAGCTCCGGCTGCCGGGCTGCCGCGCTCCGTGGCCAGCCGGGGCACCTGTGGCCAGGAGGTGCCTCTGCGCCTCGCTTTGCTGCGCCAAAGCCGAGACCAGCCCGGGGTGCGGTGCTGACCTGGTTGTCTTCTGGGCCATACCGATAAGCAAATAATGGCCGGTTTTAACTGGCACGATCAAACATCTGGGTGAACTGTGTAGTTCTCTGGGAAGGTGAACCACGAATTCTTGCCAGGCTCCTGGGCAAAGGTTTGAAAAAAGCTGAAAGGCACTTGAGGAGATCTCAAATCTACAGCATAAAAGAACAATGAGAAAAGTCTTTATGCTTGACCTCGATTACCACCTGGCTCAAAATTCAGTAGTGGAGCTGGTGTAAGTGTCGCACATCTGGCTGTTAAACAGCTTACTGTTAACTTGCAAAAATTAATGTGTAATCAGAAAAAAGAACCCGTGCATGTGTGTGGTGCGCCGAATACAGAGCACCTGTGGTGCCCTGTGCTCCCACTTATTTTACTTTTCATTTGCCACCATCTTTTGTATAAGCAGGGTGCATATTCCTCCTACATTTTCATTTAAAATGTTACAAGATTGCCATTCATAAGACACAAAGCTAGTAGCCTTTATTTCTGAGTGGAAGTCATAGAAGACTAGTTATACATTAGAAAGTCTGTTCCCAGGGAAGTTGAAAGTGTACGAGGAGAGGAGAGATAAAACTGAGTATAGATTAACTGTCCTGAAGAGAAGGATGCTGTGGTTTCATGGTAGTCTGTACTGCTACTGTCATTATATGTCCTACCTTGTGTCACATCCAAAAACATTACTTCTTAAAAATTTGTGATAAATTTCCACATGTAGCTTGCTGCTGGGCTGCCTGTGGATGAGATAGTAGAGAGGAGGAACAGTTGACTTGCAGAATAGGGCTGCCTACAGCAACAGTTCTGGTTTATGCTGGACTCGGTTGTGAAAGTACAGTGTGGAGTAGCAGGTGTGGGCCATTGACAAAAACCTGTTTCTATAATGTTTTGTCTTAAGCAAAATAGGACATGCCAACCCTAGGAATGGCTCAGTTATTTAGAGCATGGTGCAAATAACATTAGGGCTGTGAATTCAATCTCTACATGGGCCATTCACTTAGAAATTGGATTTGATCATTGTGGTACCTTCCAGCTCAGAATATTCTGATAATCTGTGAACACCTCAAAATAGACAGAACATGAAAGTAAATACAAAGCTTTATTCTTCATGAACATGTACACTGATGTAGCCTACTGAAACTGGTTTTAGAAATTTATTAAGGGGCCTTACTGAGTAAATATTTTTAAAGCATTTTTGTTGCACGTACTACAGCACTTTGGAAGAGTCAGGTTTTGACGTTGTCGTGTTAGACATCATCTTGTTTTTGAGAAATAGGATCTACATATAAGGGTACGTTGGATAAATAATGTTTAAAGCTGCAAGTGGAAGCAAACTTGTTTTGTTGTTTTTATTTTCTTTTCTTTTTATTGTTACTGTTTTCCTATATGACCCTCAAAGAGCATTTACTTTGAAAGTGGATATGAGTAAAGAAGGTTAGGTTTTAAGCACTCCCAAGCAGAAACCCACGTGTATTATGGTTGAAGCCATAAACAAAAGAGATGGGGAAAAGTGCTATTGCCTTTTTCTAACTGTCTGTAAATTTATTTTTTTATTTATTTTTTTTTTTTTAGTAAAGAAGCCTCGTCTTCTTCCTTAGGGAAAGACAGAGCAGACACAGTGATCATAGGTGGTGGTTGTGTTGGTGTGAGTCTAGCCTATCACTTGGCTAAAGCTGGCTTGAAGGATGTTGTTCTGCTTGAAAAATCTGAGCTCACTGCGGGATCTACCTGGCATGCAGTAAGAAATGTTTTGTTCATCTCTCAAATTAACAGTAGTTTGTGTATATAATGGTGGTGGAAGTTTCATTACCTTTTTATTCCCCCACTTTCTTTCCTGCCATTGCTGACATTATGTAAAATCTTGGAGCAGCAAAGTTAACAAATGCATGCTGTGATTTTTTTAAGCCTGCATATTTGTCTGCATTCTAAAGAAAAGAGCTAAAAAGACACACATGTAATAATGTTATGGTAGAAAGATCTCCTTTAGTAATGTTAATCGCATGGTCATACTGGTTCACAATGTGCATTTATGTAATTACATATTTTCTCAATCAATATCTGCAGTAGATAATGTAACAAAATTAAATAAAGCTTGCCACAATAATATAGTAATAGATTATTTCCCAATTAATTTCCAACTATTCTTAACTGAAATTGGGAGATTGTTATCTCTGTGTGTAGCAACACAAAATAACTGAAACCCAAATGTTTTAATCTACCCTGTTAATACAATAGACCATTTATGCAATTATTTACTTTTCAGGGACAAATTAAGGAGGACAAATTAAGACTCAGATGTATTATCTTTTATTTGTGTTCTCATACTTCTCCCAGAGGAGGAAGTCTGAAGTCTGATATGCTTCATCTTCGTGCAGATGTTTTGCAGTTTTGGGGCTTTTTGAGACAACAGTAGTAAAAAATGAAATTTAAAAGAAATCATTGCATGTAGTGAATAAGTAGTATACTTAATTTTACTTGCTTTTCAATAAACAAAACACTCTGTATGTAGTAAGAAGAAACAATATTCCATAATTTTATGTCTTTGGGACAGTTATACAGCAGTTTGGCAAACATGATGTGAAGTATCAGGTATCTTGTGTATTGAATCATAACTACAAAATACACAAAGAATACTTTGTCTTAAGTACAGGAGTGAACCACAGAATGAATTCTATTTGCTCAATGCATATGCAAAACAATATGTGTGTAAAAAACAATAAAAATCCCCTAGTTCAATAAGGAATCAGAATCATGAATGGTGTTGTTACTGAATGTTTCCTTTGTTCTTGTTGTTACACTCGCTCACCCCAATTTACTGGTCATAACAGTGTTAAAGCAACCCTTCCTCCAATACTTTCCCACATTCTTAGTGAGTGCAGCATTGGAGCCCTGAGTGGGGGTCAGTTTCAAAGGTAAGGAGGGACCTGGAGCTCAGCAGAGAAAATGCCTGCACTACCACAGTTGAGAGAGCTGCCTCACGACACCTGCTAGAAGGAATTTGATGCTATTAACACAGCACGATGCCTGGTTATGGGCCATGTTAAAATGGATAACTACGTGGTATCTTTTCACTACATGGTATCTTCATTGTCTCTTTTCATTTAACTCAGTATTAGAGGACTTTGTCTGAAATGACAAAGTCGGCGGTGTCTGTTTCAGATGAGTAGAAAGATCAAAACTGTGAGTTCCTTGTTACACCAGATACTGTGTATTTATCAGTTTTCCTTACGTGATACAGTTCTGAATACAGATGACGATTACACATACTGTTAAGAGGTGAAATGGCAGGTAGCACATTAGCTGCAGCCACAAATGTTGAAAGTCTGGTTCAGATGTTGCTGCACTATATCACATTTTACCTTTTTCACCATCCAGTAAGTCCTGCCAGAGCTCAGGATCATGTTTAAGGTAGCTCATATTCCTGCCGGTGTTGCTCCCAAAACTTTCTTTCACTTCTCAGGTCTGCGATAACTTTGGCTGACTTTCATGTGTGCTGTTAAAACAGCTCAACAGATACGGATATTTTTATATTACCAAATATGAAAAAGTGTAACAGAGTGAGTTATTACATGTTATATTATACTTTTTCTTGCAGCATGCCATTGATTTTGCTGCTGACAGTGAAGCACAGCACAAGTCAAATAATAGCTTACTAGTTTGGTCACACTTGCAATAAGAGAGAATTTAGTATAAAACAGTGTTAATAACATTTTCCTCCAGAAAGCTAATTTAAAATTAGAGTAAAATCTGAAACTGGTTGAAATAGAGCAAAACTGATACTTGAACATTTCAACATTTAAAAATTTCAACTATAAAAGTGCTTTAAAATATTTGTGTCAATTCTCATAGCAAAGTGGCCATTCTTTAAATTATTTTCACATATCATGTTTATGTAAAATAACAAAATCTCTTAGAAAAATGGAGTAAAGCCTGGAGATCATCTCCTTCAACTACCAGAATGGTTCACTCTGAATTTCAGGAAAGCATGTAGACATGTTAGGAAGCCAGCTGGGCCAGAGCAAATTCACGACTGAGTTCCAGAAAAAAATGCAATATACTGGTGATAGAGCAAGAAAAAAGCTGCAAATCAGGCAATTTAGAAGAGTTACTTGGGCATGTGAAGGGGATGTTAGGAAAGCCAAACCCCAACTGTATTTAAGATTTGTAAAGAAAACAAAAGGCAGCAAGAACTGCTTCTACTGTGGCATTAATAGTAAGAGGCTGAAAAATGAAAATAGGTAACTGAGTAACTGTTGCTGAATGAAGTGAGTTATTCAGTCACAGTGTACACGAGTAAGGTCTCAGTGCCTTCTTGCCTCAGTTATCTCTGACAGGGTTTCTCAGGCCTCTGCATTAAAGGAGAAGAGTAACTACTGGCAGTGGATGAGGACCAAACCAGGGATTACTGGAGTAATCTGGCACATGCTCGTGTGTTGGAGCAGACAGGCTGCATCCAATAATGCTGCTGATTTATCACAACGCTGCACATGTATCACATTTGAAAGACTATTGAAATTGCTGGAGGTGCCAGAGATTTGGCAAAGGGCATATGTAATACTTTTTCTAAAAAGCCAAAGGGCTGAGCAGAGCAGCTAAAGGTCAGCTAGCCTTGGTTCGGTTCTTCAGAAAATCATCAAATGAGTCCCAGGTCCATAAAGGAGAAAAAAATGTGATTTGGAACAGTCAAGATAAATTTGCCAAGAATAAATCATGTCAGATCAAACCTTATTGCTGTCTATTATGAAATTATTAGACAAGGGGAAATCAGTGTAAGTCAATTGCCTAGATTTTAGCAAGACTTTAGACACTCTCCGAGCACTACCAATGCACTTAACTGAAGATGTTACAGTCTGTATGGCTGGACAACTAGAGAGTTAAAAGACTCTTTGGATGGCTTGGCTTAGAGGGTGCTGGTGAATGGGTCATACTCTACCCAAACACTGGAAATAATGGAGTGTCACAGGAATCTGTCCTGGGACCCATCCTGTTTAATATCTTTATTAGTAATTTGGAGTAGTTGATGAAGTACATGCTCATCCACTTTTGAAGTTTGTACCAAACTGGGAGAAGTAGTCTATGCAGGGCAGCCATGCTGAGGGACCTAGGCAGGCTGCAAGGATGAAAGGACAGTCTTATGGAATTTTACAAGGCAGAATGCAAAGTTCCCTATGTAGCTAGGAAAGTAGAGCAACCTCTCTGTCTTTGAAGATTTTCAAAGGCCAGGGTGAAAAAAAATCTTGAGAAATGTGGTCTGATCTTGTAGCTGACCCTGCTTTGAATATGAAATTTAAGAGAAATCTCCTGAGGACCCATTCAATCTTTTTGCTTCATTATTATTATTTTATGATTTTACTATCTTAATTTTTATATAATGAAATCAGGTTATAGTTGTTGACCAGTTGCACTCTTGAAATCAGAAATGTTTATTACCTCAACCCAAAAGGCATGAAGTGCATTTAAACTTTTCTTCACTTGAAAGTGTAAGAGATTGAAGTATTTATTTAATTCCTGCAGTTAAATGCTCTTGAATATATATGGGTTTGTAGCTAACTTGCAAATGATTTGTGACTCATTTAGTTCAAAATGACTACGCTAATTGTGACCACTAAAATGGAATTTTCTTACATCTGAAAGATGTATTACTACATTTGGAAGAATAACAGAAGGCCAGAAAGGTTTGCATAAATAAAAGAATACAGTAAAAACAAAATGAGACGACCAAGTTTGCAGGTAGAAGTAAATAAATTACTCTTAGGCATTGTACGTGGCTAAAGAAATTTAAATATTTCAATGCCTAATTTATTTCTTCATTGTGTACACACTGAAAAAAGGCCCTTAGAATATATTTCTTGAGAAACAAACAAGTTTTAGCTAAAAAGTCTACAGTGAAACAGCCCTGCAGTTTAGTCTAAGGTAATTAAAATAAATGTGTTCACAAGGTGAACGCACATGTGTCAAATGAGATAAAAATCACATTTAGTCAAATATCTAGTCTTCAGCTGTGTCCTGTGTGATGCTAATGGTTCAATATGATAATAAAAAATGAGCAAGGAATATTTTTTCCAGACTATTAATTTTGCTCAGGAACTTCCTGAAACCAATATGCCTGCTTTGTGCTTGTTGGGGCCCTAACTAGATGAAGCTCCCTCCTACAGGTCTGTGTGACAACTTCTTAAACTCAGATTGTTGAGGTAATGGACATTGCCAGACATACTTAGAGTCAAATATATGAATAGAATATAGATATAACTGAAAATATGATACTGACAAATGATTAATTTTACACTCTCTTCCGTTGGATTATCTGGGCATTTCAGTAATCTGGTGCACTATGATATTGTATATAAATTGAGATATCAGATAGGAGAGAACAACTGCAACAGTATCATGGGTTGGCAGATTAGGTGAGAAAAGACAGGTGGCAAAACACCTGTGGCAGAAAACAGAAATGGCATAAGTAGAGAAAGGACTTAATTTTTATTTTTGTAGCAATTAGCTCTATGCATGTGTTGTTTTTCTTTACAGTATCTTGGCAGTTCCTTTTTAAATGACAGTTGGAATGAAGGAAAGAACACTGCATTTCTAATCTGTGTTGTTCCTATTTCTTATTTGAGGCTGGTTTAACTACTTATTTTCATCCTGGAATAAACCTGAAGAAAATCCATGCTTACAGCATCAAACTCTATGAGAAGCTGGAAGAAGAGACTGGACAGGTAATTCCCTTGATCTTTGAAGTGTTAATTCAGAGCAATACCAATTGTAGCAATAGTCTTACAAAAAGGTGTAGTTGATAACAGTGTGAAGTAGGAGTATACACCTTTTTATTGAAATACTTTATTCTTCATGCCTAGTCGCTACATGTTGTAGGTGATTTCCCAGATCCCTCTACAGTTTAGGAAAATAGTGCTCATAAAACATCTCAAGACGCAGCAGAGAGTCTGCAGTTTTAACCTGATAAAGCTAAAATAGTATCAGGAATCTGGAATGAACAGATTGATTATGATACATTCCTGTCTTAAATATATCCACTTAAAAATTCATGTGATATGATGCTGTATATACTTGAGAAGATTGCTGTAATTCTTCCAATCCCTTTCAGAGATGTGTTTTTATTTAGGGACTTAAGGAATGGATATGTGGATAAACACAGGAGTCATCTTTTTCATTTGGCATCCCTGAGCCTTATAGATTTCATTTACTAAACTTGTGCTTGGTTTGGATGGCAGCAGAAATTGAATGAACCTCACTGTACTAGTCTACAAATTTTATGCGTTTTTTAATATTTGTCATATATATATATATGACAGATATTTTTAAATATTTGTCATAAAATGCTTTTTCCTTCTGCTACTCAACTAGATAAGTTGCCATATCAGATTATCATTGTGAGTTCCAGTAAAAGACTTATTCAGCCTTATCATTGTCCTGTGAGATAACATAGAAAAGGTGAAGAAAAGTGAGCATTCGGTGTCCAGTTCTGTAAGGATGTTTAATTTATTCAAAAGACAAAACTGGCAAGTGTTTTTTCATTGTGTTTATAAAGGTACTTAGTTAAATACATTCAGTAGGAAGTCATGCAGATGATATATTTTAAAATGCTTAATTAAATACATTCAGTAGGAAATCGTGCAGATAATAGATTTGAAAATAAAGTGTACATACTTATTTTTGAGACATATTTGATTCTATTTTTGAAAGTGTGTGAGTGCTTATATCAAATATTAATTAGCTGTTAGTAAAAATGAATGTCATGGCACTCAATGAACTCTTCTTTCAACTGTTTTGAAACTAGTATGCATTAACTTAGAAAGTTAATTTGATAACTTTTGAAAAATTATTTTCTCTAGGAGTCTATATCTAAGGCCTATTCCTTCAAAGGCCTATACCTTACTTACGTTTTTCTTAGTGATGTTAGTGGAAAAATTTCTGTATACTTCCCTTAGCACAGGAAAATACATGTATGGCAATCAGTAAAGGATCTTTCAGTAATTTGCTGTTTCTCTTTGATTTAGCCTGTGGGGTTTCATCAGCCTGGCAGTATCAGAATTGCTTCGACCCCTACTAGGGTGGATGAATTCAAATACCAGATGACTCGTGCTGGTTGGCACCCAACAGAGCAGTATTTAATTACGCCTGAGAAAGTACAAGAGCTATTTCCCTTATTGAACATGGATAAGGTAAAGAAGCCAGTTTTATGAAATACAACTTCCATTGCAATTAAATATTGGTCTATCAGAAATGTACTCGTATATACCTTGTACAAATTGTACAACAGATTCTTGTTTTTCAATGAAAAAAAGATGTATCATAGCCTAAAATCAGAATTTGTGAATTTTAGCGCATACTGTATGTTAGAGTACATACCATTAATTAGTGTGTCTATAATATTATCAAATTAAAGCATTGCAACCTTCGATTGCATGGGAGATCTGTGCAATTTTACTTTCATAGGCCATTATTAAGCTGGGTAAAGGCTGGTATTATTACATATTTTGAAAATTTGTTTTTACTTCTTAAAGTTTACTATATTCAAGAAAGAAAGTGTTGGCTTTTTTAAACTATCAATTTTGATAAATTTTATTTTCTTTCTTTTTGGGGATTTTACCTCCATTTAGGTTTTAGCTGGACTGTATAACCCTGGAGATGGTCATATTGACCCCTATTCTCTAACTATGGCCTTGGCTGCAGGAGCCAGAAAATATGGTGCTCAGTTAAATTATCCTGTGCAAGTGACTAATCTGAACTCCCGATCAGATGGGACATGGGAAGTTGAAACTCCACTTGGAATAATTCAAGCAAAGAGAATTGTGAATACAGCAGGTAGGATTTAAGATAAGCATTTGAGTGCTTTTCAGATGTGCATACTAGCTGACAAAAAGCACCAGCACTGAATTGTGTGGGTTACATGTATAAGGAATATACATGTTTTCGAACATTTACTTAGTTTGTGGTTTGCACATATTTCTTCACAGTGTGGTAAAAATTTAACTCTTATATTAATTGCTTGAGTAAGCATTAAAAATATTTAAACTGATTTGTCTCCAGCACTTAGTAATCAGGCTGCCTTGTTAGATTTTAGTGGCAAAAGAGACCTTTACTGGTCTACAATGAGTTGTGTAGGATAGAGTCCATGTCTAGAGTCACAGAATCATAGAATATCCTGAGCTGGAAAAGACCCAAAAAGATTATGGAGTCCGGCTCCTGGCCCTGCACAGCAGCATCCCTAAGAGTCACACCGTGCTCCTGAGAGCATTGTTCAAACCCCTCTTGAGCTCTGCTGGGCCCGTGCTGTGACCTGGGGAGCCTGTTCCAGTGCACAGTAGGTGAACTGTCCCTGCGGTCTTCTAAAAGCGAATGAAACATACCTAGGAAGGGAGATGGAATGTACATATAAAATAGAAGTATCTTCACTGTTTCTTAGAGAAAGAGACTGAGGATTTGACCTTTCCTATTTCACTATTATCTTTCTCTCAGGTTTAACTCAATCCACATATCTTTGAAATGGAAGATTTTTTGTTTGAGTCATATTTTAAACATGTGCTTGGCTTAACAGGGCATTTTTTGTATGTCATAAAAATTGCCTAACCCAGAGGAGCTTGTATTTACATCTGCAAATGTTATTCTTCATTGTGTTAAAGAAGCTGAACTGATGTTTCTGCTTCAAAAAACTTTGGGGCATGTGTCCTTTGGATTTGTATTTATTTTCCTGAGCAACTTAGTAAGTCTAAAAACCTGTATTCAATCTAAACTTACTCACTTATTATTATTCTGCTTTATACAAGTATAGCAAAATGTATTATTTGGTTGGCAGGTCTTATATGAAGCATACTTTCTGCTTCCTAGTAGATTTTCTGTTTTCAGTTGTTTAAAAATGTGTTGAATATTTACCGTATAGATTAAAGTTTTGCTGGCTCTGCCCCAAACTGGATCGTATCTGCATTTTTAGGGCATTAGTACTGCATACCTCCCATCACAGTGAATAATCAGGCTTCAGTCAGAGGCTGTGATATCTCAAGTTGACATTTTTACTCAGATGGGAGAAGTGAACCCAGAGCAAGAATATGTCTTTATAATGCCTTTCTGTATATTTGCAGGAGAACAGAAAAAAAAATAAAAGCACCTATTTCTAGTGTAAGGCACTAGAAAATTAAGAAGTTAAGTGAGACAGGACTCTTTGTGTTGGTGGGTAGAATACCACAGGTGACAGTTTAAATTATGAAGGAATTTGACTGGAAAGGGAATAGGTTGGGAGAGCAAAATGCCTTAAAATTGTTTAGAAGCACTGGCAACAAGTGGAAGAATTACATTATACAAGACTTGCTGAATAAGGAAGCTCAAACCAGGAGGGGATGGCAGCAGTGGGGATGACACCAGAGAGACAGTGGGAAGGTATCTGATACGTTTCATTAAGGAAGCTGAAGCTAGCTTTTCAGGCAAAATGATTAGTAAAGATACTCAAGGAATGGTTGTATGTGAAACTGAGTGGAAAACTGAGCTGTTTAAGCATGAGAGACTGGTGTAATATGTAATAGAAAGGGACGGGTAGATGGGAGTGATTTGGAAGGAAGAGAAGGCTGCTGGGACAGAACTTGATAAACAAAGGAGACTGACTAGCACATGGTGACAAAATAACTGAAGAAGGATGTAAGCTCTGGAGTAAGAGTATAGTTTGAGACAGCAGAAAAGAAAAACAAATGAGAGAAAATTAGAGAGAAAAACTTGGAGAGAGTGTGATCAAACAGCTGGACTCTCAGGGGATGTGCTTTACAGGTCTTTCTTTCAGAGTCTGGGATATAGACAGTCCTGTCTGTGTTAAATCAGACTTCAAGCTCTTAAATCCAGGCTTTTGGTCAAGACCTACTGGAAAACCCATTGAAAAGTGCACTTTCTTCTATATGCCTTTCATACCTGCTATTGCTATATGCCTTGCTGAAATAACAAGGCTCTGAGGCTCTAAGCTTGCTCATGAGTGCCACATAATGAATTTTGGTGAGAAAGAGGACTAGAGGAGTTTAGAATGCTTTTTAGAAGGCAATCGACCACACAAACAGGGAAACTAAATTTGAAGAATTTTATATAGATCACAAAGTCAAGCACTTGGAAAATGAGAGGTGTCAATATTTGATTGCCTTTGGACTGACAGTTCGTATCTTTCAGGCATGAACTATGGAACAGGTTTAGTTGCAAAATCACAAGCTCTCTTACAAATAAGATTCTTTTACCATTTGTTACAACGTGTGGATATATTGGTCTGGAAGAGATATAAGATTGTGAAAGGGAAAGGCAGCTTTCTTGGCACAAACTTCTTAGGCCGCAAACTTTTAGACATTCGTTATTCCTACCTATTAGCGCTGCATCGTATGGATGAAGTATCACAGACGTAGTAATTTTCTTGTATTTTTATAGTGTAGTTATCTTTCTTTGATTAATATATCAAGTTGATATTAGGCAGGGTTTTCTGGTAAATGTTTTTCAGAGCTTATTTGGAAATATTATAATGCACCCTTCTGAGCTTTTCATAAGTCTTTTTTTATTATTTAATAAGTTATTAAGTCAACAATATATTTACTTAATTCCTCTGTGTAGTTAACTGTTCAGCCAAAATGAATACTTCAAGCACATATTGCTTAACATTCTGGCTGATGATGTAAAATCAATACTGTATAACACATATCTCATATAAATGTTTTCTCAGAAAAAATTCATTCTTTTTCTCAGCCTTTCCTCATTCCACTGCCAATCATGACTTGCATAATTTTAGGCTCATGTGGCGGAGAAAAATACATCAGAAGTCTCTTTACATTCCTTCTTCCCCTCCCCGCCTCACCCCACAACTGACATCTGCTGTAGAACTGGAGCAAACTAGTTCCAACCAATCTTTAGCTGTTCCTTATGTGAGATTTCCATTTTAGAGGAAAGCAGATGCCTAATAAATAATCTCTGGCATGAAGTAACTATACTGAGCCTGCTGAAGTTATTTGCTGCCTGTTTATAATGGAATGTTTGATTAAAGTCTCCAAAAATAGTGAATTTTGGTTTTGTATACAGGGTGGGTGTGTGTATATAAGCATATGTTTTCAGACATGTACGTACTTATATACAACCATTTATATATAGTGGTAGATTATTGTCTTTTTCAAAACCAAGAAATAGTCAGATTACATACTTCAGCAGATATGCTAGGTAATACTACCACTAAATATTTCAGCATCAGATGTTTGCAGTGTCTACAATTTAATCTTCACAAATGTCCCAGAGATATAATGTATGCCTTCATTTATCTCTACTATGTGTGATAGGACTTGATATCCACTTCCAATTAGAATTTCGTTTTAGAGAATATATTCTTCTTTTTGCCATTTTTGTTTTTGTTCAAAAACCTTAAATAAAGAAACTAATATTTTTATTTTTCTAAATGTCACCTTTTGTTAATTTAAACGATTAAAAAAGCAGTTATCATAAGTGTGACTTTTTTTAGAAGTACAGTACTATAAATTTTATTTTAAACGGACCTAAACTATTTGTCTCTTACTTAAAAACATTTTAAAATTAGCTGTGTTTGTAATGATGTTCTGAAAATCTAATTGCTAAGAAATTTCTTCTTATTAAGAAAGAAACAAATCTGTTTCAAAGACCTAACTTTCTGCTGCTTTCACTTTTCTTGTTCACTGTAGATCATTAGCTGACCTTACCTTAAAATAGTTTTATTTGTAGGTGGCATGGAAATGCCCAAATTAAAAGAAGTTCCCTAAAGATTGTTAGCTGCCACGTAAATCCACATTTGCATGTGCCATGTCTAGTGATGGAAACCCTTGCATATGTGCTAGAAATGCAGATTCATTTGTTTTTTTAATTGTCTTCTGTACAAGAGAACATAAGTCCTGTTTCATTAGCCTTGAATGATGTTTTGGCACTCTGTATGATTATGGCATGATCATCCCTCGACCAATTTAAGAGACTTAACAAGTGTCTGGCAGGGAGCCTCCTCCAAATGGTGAGGTGCCATTTAGAAGCAAAAGCTTTACATATGTTAACTGCAACAGGTGCTGGTTTCTGGCATTGACTGGGCAGGGGCTTTCAGCTGAATAGATCTCTTGAAGATGATGATGGATTTCCTCTGCTGCTTTGCCTTAGCTGGCCATCAGTAACCATTAAGTGAATCATCACTGAAAACGTTTTCCTTGGAAACTTCACATTTTTTTAAAGCAGTGGGTGTTGGACCCTGAGGTCAGTTTGTAACATTAAATAAGAGATGAACTGCCATCCTGGCGTGGGGGAATGGCGCGAGGCCAGCACGGCCCAATTCGACTTTCCTAATTGCCCTGGCTTTAAGCCATGCCGGAGGTGAGAGGATGTATTCCCAGCTCTTGTCAGCAAGCGGCGTGAGCCGGCAGCTCCCCGCAGGACAGGGAGCCAAGCAGGGAACAATGCTGGCCGGGCCAGCAGGGCTCTGTCCGGCAGGGCGCAGGGAAGGCCCAGGACGTGCAGCTGGGGTCAGCCTGTGGCCCAGGGCTCCAGATGGACTTGCGAAGATGAGGCACAGTCAGATCCATAGTGATGAAGCCAAGCTGAGGCCCAGCCAGGAATGTGACCACAGGTCAGGAACAGGCCTGGTGACGGTAATCGAGGTCAAATGGTGCCCACTAATCAATAAGCAGGACTGTAGAGTTGAGACTGAGCTGAGGTCAAGCTGAGAAGTAGTCCACGGATCAGGGTCTGGATCAATGCGTTCCATGGCCAGGCACAGGTATGGTTGTGACAGAGCTGTAAACAGGCACAAAATCAAACCAGCTCAGACAGGTTCTAACGGACCTGAGCTGACCTGAATTGGACTCCTGTGCCATGGGTATGGATGGAAATCCCAGGTGAAGCTCATTTATGCCTTTTGGTGTCCCTGGGGCACTGAGAAATTTTGACCAGGTCTTGGAGAGTACAGAATTAAAGAGAGGGGTAGGAGAATTTGGTTAAGACAAGTTAATAGCAAAAAGAAAGAAAAGTTGCACATCGAGCTCGGCAGCATGAAGTTAGGTAGAAAGTCTTGTTGGAGATATTTTGTCTTAAGCAGTTTGGAGTCAGCTGGTTACACAGGAACCAGGCTGACTTGCCTTCTTTTAGTCAGTGCCATGTGGCACATACCTTTTATTTGGAAGGCCCTGCTACCTCTTCTTCATCTTTCATTTTGTCTTCCTCCAACCATCACTCTCAGACTCCCCTGAAACTCTTATTTCATTGGATTTTCGCCTTCCATTCCCACTCTTGAGACCTCTTCTCCTTGATATAAAATTCAGGGACTGAAGGGTATTCAAAGCACCTTAAAGCAACTGCCATTCGTGTCTGCAGTAGCACCTATCTGATTCCCAATTCTGTTATGTTCTAGCCTCACAGCAGATTTAAGCCATGATGCAGAGCCCAAACTAGTGTCTGGAAGTTAAGTGGCTTCCACTCCTTCATTCTGACACAGTGAATTCACTAAGTGAATGTGCTTTACCAACTTAACACAGGAGAATTAGGTCTTCTCTAACTTCTATCTGGCTGTATGCAGGATCTTGAGCCAACTTCAGAGGCAGGGAAATAGTTGCCTGCATTTTTTGGTCAGAGTCTGTATCAGAACTTTTAGTTTGACAGCTGTGGGAGAGTACGCTTGACTATTCACCAATACCAGCATCATTATGAATTGATTGCTTGTGTGAGAGACATAATTAATGTGAGTCACATGATGCACGTGAAAGAGGAGAGAAACTCCAATTCCTGAGGTCAGTTACCTGAAAAGTACTGCCTTAGTATGTTGGGATGTTACGACTTGACTACTGTCTTGGAAAAGCATACTAGCTCATTTACTTGATAGGAAGACGCTTGGTTGACACAATGTGAGCTAATTTATTCTGGTTTTTAAGTGTCTCTAACTTTGCTAGGAGTACATTGCAGACCTATTTTACTGAAATAAGCCATGGGGTTTCTGGAACTGGTAATTAAATTATCTTCTGAACTTTTAGAAATCTAATCTATAATTTACTAATTATATTTTTAGTATGTGCATGCTATAATAATATATAGCAGTATAATTAGGAAAAAAGGACATGGAATTATGGAGGGAAAAATATGCTAGATAATCCAAAAAATAAAGTGAAAGTTAGAAGTATAGGGAAAAAAACCTGTCACACATAAAACCACAGTGTTTACTGCAGATATTTTACTGTCGTTTTCCATTCACTGAAATTAATGCTTGAATATTTCTGTTTTGGTTCTTTTTTTTTTTCCTCTAGGCTTCTGGGCCCGTGAGGTAGGCAAGATGATTGGCCTGCAGCACCCTCTCATACCTGTTCATCATCAATATGTTGTAACATCAACTATCCCTGAAGTGAAAGCCTTAAAAACAGAATTGCCTGTGATTCGTGACTTAGAAGGATCGTATTATCTAAGGCAAGAAAGGGATGGCCTTTTATTTGGTCCATACGAAAGTGAGGAGAAAATGAAGTTGCAGGAGTCTTGGGTAACAAATGGAGTCCCACCAGGTGATTAAGAACATTAAATCTTTAAACATAATAAGCACTAGCAGACATTTTAATGTGCAGAAATCCCAGGCTGTCATGTTGCCTTATGTGATGGAAAATACAAAATATTTGCAATGCATTATTATAATGCAAAAACTCTTTTCCAAGAATAGTTCTAATTCTAAGAATAAAGGGTAACAGAAATACAAATGTAATGTAAGTAAAGCCTACTACAATGTAGAAGGCCTTCCTGAAGAGGTGCTTCACATGTTGTGATTAGAAGCAGTCACCAGATCTGCAATATGTAGCTTTTTTGCCTGAATAAAAATTTTTCAAAGTAACAGTTCTCTTCAGCGTGCTGACAGGGGCTCTGGATATTTATTGACACCCTTGAGATAATGTGATTATCAAATAGGAGCAGCAAAGGAATGTCATAGACAAAATGCTGTGCTTGGGTATAAGTGCAAGAGAGGTGTAGATATGTATAGAATACAAACACGTTCTATGTTGTACAGCTGCTTACTAAAAAACAGCTGTTGTGTTATATCTGGGCTCCAGCTTTCCATTCACTTCCAGACATAAAGTTACACGAAGTTATTATTCTTGCTGTTTTAAAAAACTCAACATTTCCTAGGGAATGGCAGTTAACATGTTTCAGTTTCGGATAACCCTGTCACGGCTTCCTGAACTTACAGTCTCCAGTAGCATCAAGTGCCTTTGTTCAGCCATGCTTAGAGTCCAGACTGAGGGGTGAAATATACCCAGAAATTCGTATGATTTCATGCAAATCATAAGCAAACACAGGAAGTATCTTATTTTTCCTCCTCAAATATTAGTGTATTGAAAAAATAAGTGGGTCTTATTAATGTAGAAGAAAGTTTCCATGTGTCTTCACTGCCTTTCTACTTCATTGTTGAATTTGCATGACCTTAGGGTTAAACAAATATGTATAAAGGATAGTATAATTGCAGTGACAAATAAAGTTGGTCCTGCAGGTAAGTAAATTTTTATGCATGCCATTTTTCCTATGTAGGATGGCAAAGGCTTGAACACATGCATTGATTATTCCCATAAAACTTTTATATGTAGATAGATAGTGTATTGATATAGATAGCTCTATTGTACAGATAGCTAGATTTATATATAGATACCATAGCTGTATTGAAAATGTGCATGTTCTCTGTGTAAATAAGTATATATAATAAGAGTCAATTATTTGTGCAGGTTTTGGAAAAGAGCTTTTTGAGTCTGATTTAGACAGAATAATGGAGCATATTGAGGCTGCCATGGAAATGGTCCCCGTTTTGAGAAAAGCAGACATCGTAAACACAATTGCAGGTCCTATCACCTATTCTCCAGACATTCTTCCTATGGTGGGACCACATCAGGGTGTCAGAAATTACTGGGTAGCTATTGGTTTTGGGTAAGTCCTCTGTGACAGTTTTTGTCTGTCATATTATTAAAATGGTAGCTAGCTCAAGCTTTGTGCATTTTTATGGGCTTGCGAGTTGTTTTGCACATTTTTGTGTTAAATGTAATTGGAAATAATCTTAATAACCACAACCTGTATAATATAAGATGATCCTTCTCTCTTATTTCATTACTCTCAGTAATTTTCTGTTTCCTCCTTTTAATATGGAGGCCAATACCTATGATACTTTATGAAGCAACAAGAAATGGTAGTACTTTGCACTGTCTGTGCAGCAGCTAGTCACAGAAGTACTAGGTTTGAAAGTATATTTTTCAGTTTATTTTATTTCTTGTTTTGAATTACACTGTATTTTACAGTCGTTTGTTGTATGTAAACTTTGTTTCACTGAAGTTGGACAAAAATCAATGTGTACTATACAGTTTTGTGTGAAGAACTGGAGCTGTTAAACAGAAGACATTCCAGTATAGCATGTGACTGACTGCTCTAAGGATACAAATCCAGCATTTCTGACTGTTGAAAGAGAAGCTGAAAAATTACACTGCTGGGTATTGAAGGAAATCAAATAAAGAGGGCAGTGCAACAATAGAAACAAGTGGTTTACTGGTGTCATTCTCCCATTTGTTATGGTGTTTTTCTTGAATGTGATTTACATCTTATTTATTATGGCTGCACTGGTGTCAGTGTTAAAACACCTACGTCTCTTTAATTGTCTTAGTTTGACCATTGATTCAAGATGGATAGAATGAACTAAATACAATTCCAAGCAGATGTTATTGAACACATTCTGTTTACATAGTTTTTCCAATTGCCTAATTTGCTGTTTAAAATCCAGCTCAGCTTTTTCCAGTTTTCTTTCATTCCAAACCAAACAAACCCGCAGATCATAAGATAAGGCAGTATCACTAACGTGCTTTCTGAGGCCCTCAAAATAAAAGAGCTTGGTAATTTTGCAATGATTCATTGTGAAAGGTATTCACCTTTGCTGCTTGGATTTTTAAAAAAATAATGTTATCTTTCAGTAACATTTGCAGAACTTATAGTTACAAAAGCAGTTTGCCTAGACCTTGTTCACCAAAAAGACTGTCTAAGTTCATTACTCTGTGGCCAGACTTTGGAGCATGTTTTTCTTTGCTGGTGTCAATGGGAGCAGAATCAAATTCCATATGTAAAAAATTGAAGACTAGTGTTACATGTGTAATTTTCTTTAAACAACTTATTTCAGGAGTTTGATTAATATCAAAATGTTTGGACACAGGTTGCAATTATGTGGCTGTCATTGGATTACATCGTCTGCTTTTTAGGGACTTTTGACTCTGTTCTATGCTTCTGAGTAACTGCAGTGTTTCTACTAGTGTTGTAATATTCTGTGTGCATTAGCAAATCCTTATCTTGCAGTCAACTAGCAGGGACATTGTGACAGAGGACTTAGTGCTTTTAGATTAGAGGATTTTTATTATCTAAAATTAGCAGCTTGCTAGGCATTTTAACATGGAAAGAAGGTAAGTATAGTTAGCAGAGCTTGTAGCACTATTTATTATTAAGGTTGCTCAATGCTTCCCGTTTTTAGTTACTTAAGGCTTTGAAAATATTAACAAGAGTAGTTCAGGATTTTATTCAGAAAGTTTAATTCAGAGCAGTGAAACCACTCCATAACCTGGGACAAAGACACTGGAAAAGGTACCACAGTGTGCAGAGACTCAGACTTCCTAGGAATAGGAATGGAATGACTTGAAAGTGGGTGAATCCCAACAACTCATAAGTAAGGCATAAGAATGTGACAGGCACAATGTGGAGTTAATCTGTCGGGGATTGGAAGGAGAGAAAAAAACCGGAAAAAGCAGTTCATTAAGGAAGTTTTGTCTACATCGTAAGAAGGCTGAGATTCCTACACTGTATCAGTCTTCATAGCTACTTGTAGCTATGAAATACATATTTCATTCTTGTGCAGCAGAATTGCAGTGGTTGAATTTACACAATCAGCTCCCTCTTTTCTGAGATAAAGAGGGATATGGACACCCTGGGTAATGTAAAATCTCTGATAATGTAGGCCCAGCTTAGAGCACCAAAATCAATGGGTTGCACAGTCACTGCAGACCTCTCAGTCCAGTTGCAGGGCTGTACCTGTAGTAGCAGGGCAGCCTCCCACTCACTGTCTTGCTCCTGGGGTTACCCTGCCATCAGCTCATCAGTCTTCAGCTGAAGCTAAAAGTCTTCATCATGTTTGGTCTGTCGCCACTCAATCTCTTTGCTGTTCTCCTTTGCTTTTGGCTGCAGTGAATGACACAGACCATTCCTAAACTGACCAAAATTTCATCAGGAGCTGCACTTGAAGGCATCATAAGCTTTCATGGTACCAAAGCTTATACCCATAAATAACTAAGACTTGATTAATTGAATTAGCACCAGCAACAGCTAACTGTAGTGGCAGTTTACAAGCACTCATCCTTCCTGCATCCACGGCAGTAATAGAAGTTTGTGCTGAGTCTGAAGATTCATGCTGAACTTCACTGTACTGACTGTAGTTGGCAGAATTATTTAATGTACTCAATTTTTTGATGTTTCTATTTTACTTAGATAAATAAGTAAATAATGGATAAGATACTATATCATTCATATCATTGCTAGTATGGATTCATTCTTCTTAAAATGATTACTTCTTTTTCTTTTCTTCGTGAGGTCCTTGCCTATTTTAACTGAAGACATAGAGTTCAGATTGCAAAGCTGATGACCAGCAACTTAAGTTGATTTTGGGTTCATTATTCTGCATGAGTGTCTATAGCTTAACTGCTGCATGTTAATCTAAACTTGATTTGGGACAGACTAACTGTTTATTCAAAGATTTTTCTGTTGTGCTCATGCGAGCATTTCACAAACAACGAAGAATTAATTTTCACATATTCTAGCTGGAAAGATTTTTTGACAATTTTTGAAGACATGATGATAGGATAGAGGTATAAAAAGTTTTAAATCATTTGGTGTTAATGATTATTTGTCATTAAAGTGCAACTGCTGTACATTACCAGTGACATTCTGCTGCTGACAGTGGAGCTGCAGAAATATCCATTAATACAGAATTTAATCTTTGAAAATAAGTCAAAACAGAACAATTTTTTTGAAAAAAAGGGAAAAATGTAAAATACCTTGAGGTTTCTTTTAGTAGTATATGTTAGGTCTGATTTTTAAAGCAAAATATAAAAGACTTGGTGCTGTATGACCTTTTCCTCTTTTTAAGTTACGGCATTATACATGCTGGTGGCATGGGAAAGTACCTCAGTGACTGGATCCTTGAGGGGGAACCTCCATTTGACCTGATAGAAGTAGATCCAAACCGCTATGGAAAGTGGACCACTACAGAATACACAGCAGCCAAAGCAAGAGAGTCTTATGGCTTTAATAACATTGGTAAGAAGATATTTTAAAAATACCTTCATGTCCTGAAGATGGATTCCAGCAAAGCCTGTATTTAGATTTCTGTGTTTATAGATATGTTTTGTATCTTGGATTATGATCTTAGCATGCCATAGCATTTGGTGATTTTTGGTTTGTTGTTTGTTTTCTTTTTTCCCCTCCCTCTAGTTGGTTACCCTAAAGAAGAAAGATTTGCTGGGAGACCAACTCAGAGAATCAGTGGGCTGTACGATTTGCTAAAGTCAAAATGTTCAATGGGATTCCATGCAGGATGGGAGCAACCCCATTGGTTCTACAAACCTGGAGATGAGACTGGATACAAGTAAATTAAATATTTATTATTTTCCTCCCCTGAAAAATTGTCATGATAGCATTTAAATTTAATGAGAAGCATGCATTTATCATTCATTTCAGCAACAGGTATCTATTAGATTGATCTTCCATTCTTGCTTTTTTCACCTTTTAGAATATATTTTATTCTGATAATGCAGACTTTTCAAAACACTCATCAAGATATCTTGTATCTGTTCTAGATTTGAGATACCAAGAAATAACCTAGCTCAAGGAAGAGCTTGGAAAACAATTTTTTCATTGTAAATATGTGTTTTCTCCATTTCTTATTATTTGATCAGCAGCACAGTATAAGGTTTTAATGAAAAATCTCATTCCTCTCTGTGTAAGTGTCTAGAGAAGAGAAGCCAAATCTTCTTTGCTTTTTTTCCCTTCTCTATTCCTGCCCACCTAGTTATCTGCCTGCATCAGGGAGTTTCCAGCAAATAAATATTTTCTGTGGGGATACTGGAGTCTAATCTAAATGAGGCTCATAAAGGAATAAAGAGACACACTTTGCTGTTCAGAAATAAATCCTTCGTCACCTTAAACTTAAATAAATGATTCATCAACAAAGTATGCTGTAAATTTACTCATGATAGACCACTACTTATTCTAACATTTGAACACAGTTTATTTTACAAAGAGGTTGATATAATATCATCCCATATCTTTCTGTGTTGTTAAAGAATTTTAATTATTAAGCTGTGTTAGACTAAGGAAAATATTGGGTAAGGTACCTACAATTAGGAAAGTCTCTTTCTTTTGGATGATTATTAAACTGAAAAAACTGAAAACTACATTTTACTGCAAAGAGCACAAAATTTCTGAATTATGTTTTATGTGTCTAAATTCTCTGTTTCAGACCCAGCTTTCGGCGCACAAATTGGTTTGACCCTGTGGGTCGTGAGTACAAGCAGGTTATGGAAAAAGTTGGTGTGATTGACCTGTCACCATTTGGCAAATTTAAAGTAAAAGGCACAGATTCTGTTAAGCTGCTTGATCATCTGTTTGCAAATGTTGTTCCAAAGGTAAATGGGACAGTGGTAACTGTTGTAATGTAGAACTTAGACAAGCTCTGTTTCAGATATGGAAAATTAACCATAATATTATTCCCATATTTCTTCAATACTAAATACACAGATCCTTTAGAGAAGTTTCTTTGTCAGATTTATTGCACTCAAAAGCACACAAGTGGAGTTTATACTAGACTAGCCCCACACAGAAATTCCTTTTGGCAGAGATCATTGAGTCAGAATGGATGGGGTTGGAAGGGACATCTGGATATCACCTTGTCCAACCTGCTGTTGGACAAGTGTCATCTGGACCTCATTGCCTAGGAATATGTTCAGATAGCTTTTGAGTTAACTGGGCAACTGTTTCCTATGCTTAGCACTTTATAGTAAAAAAATGTTTCCTTATGTTCAGACAGCCTCCTGTGTTTCAAATATTTTTCTAAAAAATGCAAGCAAATCCTAGGTAGAATTTTTTTACAGTAGAATAGCTTGGCAGCTGCATACCTAAAATTGCACTTTACAGTAGCAGCTAGAGCAGCAGAGCAGAAGAGTGGAGGGGGCTCTTGCCTGACCATAGATGAATGAATTCCCAAGGGAAGAGCTTTGGCTTTTTTTTTTCAAATGCAACCCATTGTTTTACTTTACTCATACTGACTCTGTTTCACACCTGTCTGCCTCGTGCAGGCAGGGTTGCAAATACACAGGAGATTCCACTTTCACCTCACATACATTTTTTTTTTTCAAATGTGGCGTTCATAGATCCTCAGAGTATGATCTTGTGCTAAAAAATGCCGTACTGTGACAAACTACCCCAGATTTCTTATTCTTGGTCTTCACGTTTTCGTCCCAAGTCCTTTTTATTTCCTGCTCTGTCAAACACTCTCATACAGTGTCTTTAACTTTAGAGATACACCTCCAGTAAGCATATTGTTCCTTTCTGAAGTGACTGGCAGTTGCAGAATGACTTGGGCTGGTCATTTCAGCACAGAATTTCATTAAGTATTTGCAGTAGGTAGCAGTTTTCATTGCTTCAGACACCAAAGCGAGAAAACATAGGGAAACAGCAAGTATGCTGAGACTATATTTTTGAAGGTAGACAATCTCTTCTGAAAGGTTAAAGTGAACTCATTAGGAAGGCACAAGATTGATATCGTAGGAGAAAAAAAGAACCTGAATTGCCATGTAGTCATATTTTTTCTGTATTACCTTTGTGATAGTAATTTGAATTGAAAGTTTGTCTTCAGTCTAGTTTGGGGTAGAGGCAGGGTAACTGAGTCATTACTGGGCATGGATAATACTTGCTGAATAGATTTATGTAGTACAGAGAAATCAAGATTAAACAGGAAATTATGAGAACAAGTGCTTTCTATGGAGTTTAATCAGCAACACTGAGGGAAAGTTAGGTGGCAAAGCAGAAGGTACAGTTTTAAGAGTCCACTTAAAAATACAGCATTCATAGCTGTTATTATTTAAGCTGCCTGATATTTAATACCATTCATGCTTATCTCCATCATAAAATAATCCAGTGGAGTTACCAGAGATACACTTTTATTGCAGTTGGGTTGAGAGTGACCAGCATCAGGTCCTGAAAATTCAGCTGTACGCCTGTAATATGCCAGTAACTGTGGCATAATTAATTCATGTAATAAGACCTGCCAAATAATCTTAGTATCTGAAATATTTTTCCTTTCTCAGTTCATTGTATGGAATCTGTCTGCTGGCTGGCTTATTGACAGGATTTGATGAAAGCAGAATGATTAAAGCAGAGAGATTAAATTCTGCCTCTGGAACCAGGCCAGCATAACAGCAGAACATTCATATTTCTGTTTCTATGGATGATATATGTATGAACATGTATGTGTTTTATGGTCACTGCTAAGTAACTGTTACTTGAAATTCTGTCTCTAGGGATTGAGTTTCAATACAGAATCTGATTCAAATGTGCACAGATATAGATTCATAGCTTGGCAACTACGAAAATAGAAAAGCATTCATAAATCAGGGCCACAAAAGCATAAGCCAGCTCAGTATTTCTCTCTTTATAGTAAGGGGAAAAGCATATGTTATTCTCTTGGGACCTAAAACCTTATTCACAGGATTGAAAAAGAATATTCGTGTCAATTACATGGAGAATTTTTTATTTAGATGAAAACAAATGTAGCTTAAGAATGCCTTGTGTAATGCATAATTAGGAAATATTTATAAAGGTCTTGATTTATCTTATTTTTTTTAATTTCCATTTTTTCTATAAAGGAAAAAGTGATGTTTCTACTTTGAAGTTCGAGATTGGCCAGTTGTATATCTCTCTACTACTATTATCGCATAGCAGAGCAAACATAAAAAATTGTTTTTTCAAATGAAGACAAATAGTCATATATTTAATGTTGTTTAAGAATTCAAAGGTTTTATTTTGCATTCTTAATAATCACAAATTTTACTCTGTAGGTTGGTTCCACAAATATAAGCCATATGTTAACACCAAGAGGAAAAGTTTATGCTGAGCTAACTGTCTCTCAGCTGTATCCTGGAGAATTCATGCTTGTAACTGGGTCAGGGTCAGAACTCCATGATCTGAGGTTAGTGTATTTTTTAATGCAGTAAGTACATAATGCTATATAGTCACATTAGCACAGAAACATTTTTACAAAATTCCAAATTCTCAATTATTACTCAACAATTTTTTTACAAAGTTCACGAGAATTCTACTTACTTACTGATTTTAGGTTCTTAGAAATTTGGTTGAGTTGAATTCTGAAGTATAAGCAGTTGGATATTGAATTATTGCTGATGTAAAAAGATGGAGAACTTGCTAGAAGTTATGTAATATACTTTATTGGAGGTAGTTCGTGTTTTGTTATTGGACCTGTTTGTCTTTGGCATTGCATGATGTAATACAGCATAGCCGTTCCTTTCTAGTGTGTTCTCTTACGCAAAAAAGAAAATTGGCTCTTAACAGGCATGACCCCAGAGGCACTGACCTGGCCAGACAGATAGGCAGTGCATTCTTCTTGATGCTGTTGTAATGCCTTCTGCTTTGGGATCTGAGGTCACAAAGTGAAAAGAAAAAAAGAAAGAAGGAAAGGAGGAGAGGAGAGGAGAGGAGAGGAGAGGAGAGGAGAGGAGAGGAGAGGAGAGGAGAGGAGAGGAGAGGAGAGGAGAGGAGAGGAGAGGAGAGGAGAGGAGAGGAGAAGAGGAAAGAGAAAGAAAGAAAGAAAGAAAGAAAGAAAGAAAGAAAGAAAGAAAGAAAGAAAGAAAGAAAGAAAGAAAGAAAGAAAGAAAGAAAGAAAGAAAGAAAGAAAGAAAGAAAGAAAGAAAGAAAGAAAGAAAGAAAGAAAGAAAGAAAGAAAGAAAGAAAGAAAGAAAGAAAGAAAGAAAGAAAGAAAGAAAGAAAGAAAGAAAGAAAGAAAGAAAGAAAGAAAGAAAGAAAGAAAGAAAGAAAGAAAGAAAGAAAGAAAGAAAGAAAGAAAGAAAGAAAGAAAGAAAGAAAGAAAGAAAGAAAGAAAGAAAGAAAGAAAGAAAGAAAGAAAGAAAGAAAGAAAGAAAGAAAGAAAAGGAGCAGTTTCATGATGGCTTCAATAAATTACTTCTCATAGATGATAATTGGAATTGGCATTTCTAGTGCTCTTCTTATCGGATGTTGCTGGCAAGTCAGTTAATCAAAAATGAATCAACACATTAAAGATTGAAATTCACTACTCTAACAGGCAAAGAGTAATGTAGCGTTTCATAACAGCCCCACAGGAATCTGTAGGAGCATTGGCACATTCAGAAACCAAATGGCAGAGCCAGATCTAATGTGTTTAATCCTACAGATTTTCTGCAGTCCTCTTTGGTACTTGCCTAGGCCTGAGATCTCCAATACTGCTTAACAATGTAGTATTCTATAAGATTTTTAAATATACTCTTTTTTTTTTACATTTTCTGAGCTTCCTGAAAGATAATTTGCAGTTGTTTTTGATTAAATTCTAACTGAATTTCCTGCCAATACTTTGAATGCTGTATTCAGGAAGCAACAAACCTGCTTGTACATTTCTGTTGCCACAGAAATTTATTTAGAGATTTCTTATGTTCAAAGTGTTTATTCCTTACTTTTCTTGTATGTTGACATTTTATTAACATATTCTGGATCCAAACCCAAATCTGTTGTCATTGTAGGAGATCACTTCTTTCTCTTACCTTAAAAATACTGTTCCACCCATTTAAATGCTGTTATGTCCTGGGCTGTATCTCAGATGCCTGTGTTCCTGTATCATTGTCTCACTAGAAAACTCTGTTTAACATTAACGATAAATTCGTCTATCTAATGTAGCACATGGTTTTGTTGGTTTTGAGAGTATGAGACTGGGAGCAGCTGGGGAAATGAACACTAACAAAAGAGAACTCCTAGTAAAATCTTACGAAATTCTTTCCTTTTCTTTTTCATAAGAAGTGTAACATTGGTGTTATGTTTTATGTGCAGATGGATAGAAGAGAAAATAACAAGAGGTGGATACAAAGTTGAAATAGAAAACATGACAGATGAGATGGGAGTACTTAGTGTAGCAGGTCCATATGCACGACAGGTCCTCCAGAAATTGACAAATGAAGACCTAAGTGATGCTTCATTTAAGTTTCTCCAGTGTAGACATCTGAAACTTTCCAACATTGATGTTACTGCCATTAGGATATCTTACACAGGTAAGCAGTAGAAAAAACTTAAGGAAAGAGAAAATTAATAAAATAATAAATGTCATTAAAATTATGTTGAAAACTAAGTGTCATCATGTATTCATAAGATGTATGTTTGCTACATCTTATATGTGAGTATGGAAGGCATCGTGGTACATTGATTTTCAAATGTAATATAGTCAGGGTCTGTGCTGAGTTTTTCCAAGACCTTTTTCTCTAGAAATACCCTATAGTGTAAATATTTATTTTGCAGAACCAAAGGCCAGTTCTGATAACCTCTTTGGTATTTGCTGCAAAACGAACGTCAAGAATTGTTTTTGGATTACCTTATATTAGTGTTGGTAATGTGCCTTGAAAATGTAATGCAGTAGTGCTTAGTATTTGGCTTTCCCAGTTAATTTTTATTTTTATTTCTTTTTGCATCTATTTTGAGTGTAATAGACTGAATTGAGAGCATTCTGAAGCAGCTGAAGTCCTTGCAATTCCTATTCTCTTTCTGTTGTGCTAAATATGTTAAATACACTTATTTTTATTTACTCTCAGTTACATTTGCTGATCACTTGCCAAGTCATCATCTGTTTATAATGTCCTTAATTTTTCCTTGTGACTTGGTTACATGACCTTTTCTTATCGGTTGTTTTGATGGATTTTTACCCACAGTTTTCAGTTAATGGTTTAAATTTGAATAATAGTACCACTGCTTAAGATGTAGGGCACAAATCCTCTGGTAGTTCTTGCTGGGAATTAGACTTGCTGTATGATAGAATTGACCCTAGAGTGTGAATTAACACTTACTGCATTGATCCTCACTTTTGACCAAGGACAGGAGTATATTTATTAGGATCATTTAACTGAGTTGATTAAAATACTAATCTTTTATGTGTAACAGGTGAATTGGGCTGGGAGCTCTACCATAGAAAAGAAGATTCTGTAGCTCTTTACAATGCAATCATGGAAGCTGGCCAAAAAGAGGGAATTGATGACTTTGGAACATATGCTCTAAATGCTTTGAGGCTGGAAAAGGGTTTCCGAGCCTGGGGAGCAGAGGTCAGGAAATACAACTTCTTTATTATTCTTTCTGGAGGTTTTTTTTTTTTTTTTTTTTTTTTTTTTTTTTTTTTTTTTTTTTTGTGGAGCAGGGGGTGTTTTGTTCGTGGGTTTTTTTAATTTTATTTTTTTATTTTGTTATGACTATGCAGCTTTTAGTTACAGTTAGCACAGTTGTTATTTGTACCATTTTCTGAGTTTAGCATGAAAAGAAAATTTTCCTCAAGCAGGAAAAGCTGCTATAATTCTTACCGGTGATTTTCTAAATAAAAACAACTGGTATATTACATTGCACTGCTGGCAAAGAAACACTTATTTTGATTCACAGATGGTTTTCCTCTTGCATATAACAAAATCATGAGGAGTTTGCTGAGCTCTAGTGTTTTAAAATCAAACGTTTGGCTAACAGGTTCTCAAAATGTTTTATTTCCCTAATAACTGTGTCATGAGAGGAAAATTATTTTTGCTTCATAATGTCTTTGGAACTTTTTCATTTCCCTTTACCTGGTTCCTGCAGAATTTTCTCATTCATAATAAAGAACTACTTGGAGGGCCTAGAGAATTTGGGGGAAATCAGTATAATTTCATTTTACCATAAATTTTTCCTTTGGAAATGGAAGAACTCAAGAGGTTGAAATGGTGGGAATTTAAGGGTCCTTTTGGTTTGCCCTGTTATTTTGCTAGTTATTTTCATTCTTTCTTCAAATGCTGCCTAAGAAATTATTCCCCCTACAGCTAATGGGAAGGTGATGAATGAAATTGTCTTTGTGTTTTATTTCCCTCTCCAGCTAAGCCACTCCACTGTGTTGCAAATGGTGTGCACACCTCAGTTACTCAATCTTCTGAGGCTCCATTCTGCTTTGATGAAAAATCTTATTTCTTACTGAAAAGTGTTTACTTTGCATATAGAAACTTAGGTGACTGGTTTACATATCTGTATATTACGTATCTTTCATAATAAGCATGTTACTTGATAAATTTTCCAAATCCCATGTAGGGAGCTTGCAGTGTATTCAGACAGAAGTTGTGCATGCACAGTGTGGAAGACCATGACACAGGAGTAAATAGAAGGATGTATAGAATGAATAAATAACACCCCCCCAGTCTAAAAGCTATGATGGTCCATCATGTATGGATGGTGAATTTATATCTTTTAACAGATGAACTGTGACACTAATCCCCTGGAAGCTGGACTGGAGTATTTTGTAAAGCTAAATAAGGTATGTATTACTATTTTCGAAATGTTGTATTATGTCCAAGATTATTCCTTAATTGTTTGAACATGAAAAATGCCATTAGCTAGAAAATAAAATAGGTTTAGTAAATGAAAGACACAACTATAATTATAATTATAATTATAATTATAATTATAATTATAATTATAATTATAATTACTTTACAAGTAGCAACTTGTTGGAAAAAATCTTCCCCAAGTTCCTTGCTAACAAAATTATACATTAGATCAAGAAGTTGCAAATGCTTAATGTTATCTATGTGAAAAATAACTCTTTGTGATTTATTTTCAGAGAGAAATTTCATTCATGTACTTTTGTAACCATATCGTATATATATACATTTATGTACATACATATCTATATATACACATATGCACAAGCTGAACAAACCTGTTTATACTGTGTTAGTATTCTACCTGTTCATTCTTGTTAAAGCTGATATCTCTAGAATTTTTTCCCTACCACTCTGGTACCACAATTACTGAAGTATATTTTTTAGAACTGCTAGGGACAACTTACAAAAATAAGTTAAATATAAGTCAAATTAGTGTATTGGTTAAAAGAATAATTAGTTTTTAATGGAATTTCTGAAGAGGTCCTCTGCTCATAACTTGTTTTCACCTGATTTAAAGGTTAAAGGATGGAGCTAGTTGAATTCAACTGTGCAGTAAAAAAGAAAAGATGTTGTTTGATCTCCTTTAATTAGCATTTTACATTTTCAAATTAATATTTTAGAAATTCAAATTCTGTTTTAATCTAAGAGATACAAAAAATTGCTTGTCATTCTCTTTCCTGGTCTAAATGAATCACAAACTGTATGCCTAAACTCTGTCAAATAGAGGACCTTACCATGAAATCTGGTGAAATCTGTGCAGATCTAAAGCCATCTGCAGTTTTCAGTTACTCCATCAACTCAAACAGTAGTTGCCTGCACAATGGATCTGAAATTTCTAATGTGAAAAATCTGGTCATAGAGATTGCAAGTGAGGTTCCTAGATGATGACCTATTTCTGACTTGATCTTTTGCTTCAATTATGAATTTGTAAATTAAAGTATGTAAAGGAGATGAAGAAGAAAAGTGTTTTCAAAACATTTAGTCTTGACAATGATGCAGTGTGGTATAGCAAAAAACTGGTTGTATTTATGCTCCATTTATACCTGAAATGGTAATAAATCAGGTAATAAATGGTCCTTAATATATTTGCCCTGTTACCTGGAGGCACAGTAGAACTGACCAAAAGAATCGCAAACTTTAAGTTACAGCTCTAAATAAAAACAAATCTTAAACTTTGCACAGGAAAGAATTACACAAGCATGCTAAATGTAAAAGGATGCTTTTATATTTATGGGACAATTCCACTGAACATAACAGAACAAGCTCAGGAGAGTGTTTTTCCTCTCGCTGTTGAACCTGTCTATAGAAACCTATGGAGGATTGAGGTAGGGTGTTCCAAAGATATCAATGGCAGTTTCTGCATGTAGTGGAGTTACAGGTCTCTCCATTGGGTGGTATAATTTTGTCTTAATCCATGGAAGTGACACATGCAAAGGAAATACAGAATTTTATAGATTAGAATTATATTGCATTTACAAATCAAAGCCTTTCCATCTTGAGGAGAGATAAGCAGAATTGCAGGAAAGGCAATAAAAATATTTTACTATTCCTTGTTTTTCTTTTCACTTCCTTTTGATACATGTTTGTTTTCTGGGGGTTTTTTGTTGTCTTTTTGGGTGGAATTTTTTTTTTCCCTTTTCTTTAGTATAAGTAGGAAAGCAGCCATAAGCAGGGAAAGCTGTTGCTTGCCAAGGTAGCCATGTGGATCATAGGAAGGCATTAGTGTGCAAGAAGCACTTCGTTCTTTAGTTGCTCTGCACACTCTCTGCATGATTGAAATGCAGGGTTGGAGCAGTTCTCCAGAGCAGGTACTCACATTGTAGACAAATGGGCATGAATGAATGTCCCACAGAAATGCAGTGTGTCAGCCTGAAACATTTGCCAGTTTTGCTGAACTAATGTGAAAAAGGAAATAATCAATGTTTTTTTATTGACTTAAATGAGGGCATTGTGACTGTATGTTGACACTTCAGAGGTACCTGAGCTAATTCAGCTATTGGAAGCACTCTAAACACTGTAGCATGAAATGCAATGTGAGATTATTTACTCTGATTCTTGGCAGTTTGAGTCCCATGCCTCTGGTTTTGTTGCACATTTGGCATTGCACAGACCTCACCATTTTTTACAGGTTGCCATGACTGAAGAAAAGCAGAACACTCTTTTGTTACCTGTTTCTATTGTTATGCAAACTTTCCCCTCAAAAAAGGGTAAAAGACATAAAAATTACAAGTAGCAGATATTTAAATACTTCTTTTTGACATTTTGGTCTGTTCAGCTCCCCACAAGGATTATTTCTTTAAGCATGCGCCCTCAGCTGGGGAAAGTGATGATTTCTGGGTAAATTAGAACCAAAAGGCGCTGTTCAGTTAATTACTGTAGTTCTTCTTACTGTGCAACAAGCAGCTGAAATAGCTCACAAAACAGTTGTGAAAAGACTTCAGCATAAGCGAATCTTAAATGGTATGTCATGGAAAATGAAAACAGTTTCTAAACAGATGAAAATGAATGAAGAGCCAGATGCCAGTGAAGGTAAATATGATCAAAAAGAATTTTAATTTCTACGAAAGGACATTCAAATATCTGGAGAATATATACAAAGAGATGTAAAGTCTCCATAAAGTTCTGATGGTCTCTTTGTTTAGAAAGTTTAGTGTACGTATCATCTTTATGTACAGACGGACTAGTAATTTTTTTTGTGATGAATAATACGAAAACCTCTTCAAAGCTGAAGCTTCTTTTTCCTCACAGGGTATTAAATTATATCATGGCAATAAGTAAACCCATTTCCACAGGGTTTCTGTGTCAACTTTCATTTTGTCAGTAACTCTGATGCATTGTTCTAGGTAGTTTCCTCTAGAGGCTGTTTGATAATCCCTGTTTCGCTAATGTTATAGTTGCTTCCTTGCACACATGAGCACGATGGGCTGCAATTTAACAAAAGTGGAGGGACGCTAACAGGATTAATTTATAATTTAGAGTATAAAATGCTTTCACAACTTTGCAACAAAATTCTGTCCCGTTTAGAGATTTTTTTTTTTTTTAAATACCTGCTGTCTTTCTTTTGGCTGTTCAATTACATTTAGTAAGTTAGTTAGATAGTTGTTAGATAGCCTCATCTCATTAATAAGCACTCTGCTACTAAATATTCAGTAGAGTCCTAATGTTAGTCACTGTGCCGGGAAATACACAGACCATCTTTAAGGAAGAAAATGCGCAATGCTTTTTGGTCCACATCCAAGAATACTGTTCTGTACATTTGCACTTGGTCAGGTTTTTGAGTGCTCAAAGATACAGTATATCACTTCTGGATGTTTAAAATAACCTTATTTTTCATTTGACTGTAATGGAACAGAAATCCCCATGAAACTTGATGCTAGAGTGAAAAACCTTCATACCAGCCCAAGGAAATTAATTCTTTCAGAAGGATTTTTCTGAGCTCTAAGCCCGCAGTTGGCTGTTGATGAGTTTGTGCTTGTGTTGCTGTATCCAAGACTGCCACCTCCTGGTCCCTGCAGAAACAGTGACTTGGGAACAACAACGCAGCTTGGGAAGGGAGTGCAGTAAATGAAAGAAACCCTTTGGAACTCTGTTCTAGTGTGCTCTTATAGGTCAGGATCCGAATGCTTAACTCATATTTCGTCTGTTTCCACTAGGAGAAACTGCCTGTTTTTGGACGCCGTTTCTTTGCCTTAGCCCTCTTTATTTAGTGGAGCGGATATTTTGTTCTCAATTCCAAACTTCTTTCCAGATTTTTCTACATACAGAATCTCTTATTTTTTCTTAGGTCTATTCTAGCAGGTTCCCCTCCTCCTCCCCGCCCCCCCGCTTTTTTTTTTCTATTGTCTGCTTATCACTAATTACATTTCATCTACTCCACCCCTGCTCAGTGACTGCCTGAATGTCCTTGTCAAAACACATCTCTCAGACTACAAGTGCTACCTCTTCTTCTCACTTTGATATTTGGTGGTTTTTTACTGTTACACCTTTTAGACACATGAATATTTAATTGCTTTGGTATGCATTATGAATTGAAGTCTTGTCACACCCATCAGCTTCATAATTAGGTAAGTGAATGAAAAGATCTAGTCCTTGAGTATTGACCTAACCTGCAACATAACAATAGGTAAGATGCTATCTCTCAGGAAACTAGGATGAGCAGTTCTAAGGATCTAGTAATTTGTTTCTGTCCTGGCTGCTTGCCAAAACCGTCCCTCATTTGTTTCAGTCCAGCTCATGTTCCCATGGTCTTGGTGTGGAACGGCCTGAGTTTTAAGAATTCCCGCATCTCCCCCTGGCTGCCATTGTCTGCCCTTGCTTCACTTCTCCAGCTTGCATCCCTTTTGTTCTGAGAGGAATGACTACAATAGTGGTCACTGACCCCACTCCATAACCTGGAATAAGACTGTGTTCCGTGCCAGCTTTACTCCACACAAACAAAGGGAAGAGGAGGAAGAAGCAAGAGCAGAGGCTTTACTGCCTGGGCTAAGAAGGGCTAAGGAGCCTGGGGACAGGAAAAAGGATGGAGTGATTGATAGGAAATTTGAGATGGGGCGTGGTGCTTCTTCCCCCTTCCCCCCATTCTAGTCCCCATTTCCTATGGTTATAACATACTGAGCATACTTTTCCACTTAAGTCCTGTCCCCATTCAAATTTAATGTCAAGAGTGAGTGGAACTGTATTCTATCATGACTTCATTTGGTGTCCAGAGGACTTATTAAGAAAAACAGAGGACTTAATCCATAAATCTATACAGGCTAGGAAACATACTAGAAAGGATCTGCAAAGATTTTGTTATCTGTATAAAATGTACATCTGGATGTGTGCTTGTTTGGCCATCTAAAGGAATAAGCACCCAATGAGGGATTTTGAGCCAAAATAACTCAGTAACTCATTGGTTGCATCTATCATATCAATTTCCTACAGCTGACTGCAAACAAGAAGGGCTTAGGTGGATTGAATGAAAGATGCATTGGTGCAGGTGCCATACACACAGACACCACCTCCCACCTCCCTTACAAAATTTTGTGTGGTGTAAGTTGTAGCTTTGATTTGCTACAGAAAAAGAAACTTGTCAAATATTTGCTCTCTGAGAAGAAAAATTGTCTTCATTTATCAGGCTGGTGAGGGAGATATCATTTGAAGTGTTACCCTGAGATAATGAAAGAGCATCTAGCTACAAAAAATTTCAAAATACTGTATAGAAGCTTCCTCCAGAGTGTTGTAACATTATGGTTATGGTAGATGACAGCAGCTGTTGGTGCTGCTTTACTCAGTGGGGTGACTTTGTGTTCATGAATTGGCTCTTTGCCCACAGTTCTGAATGGTATACTGAATAAACTACAGCAGTTCCTTTTTGAGAGAGTTGTATATCTTTGCTGCAAGTAACTGTTGAACAGATATAGTATATTTCTTTTTAGGCACTTTGACTTTATTCTGATAAACTGCACGGTGTGAGAAACAAAAAAAAAGTTTCTGAAAGTCTTATAGATAGTTTCTATTCCTTTGCTTCCCTTAAACTAGAAGAGGTTTTTACAAAGGATTAGAATTAGTTTGGGGTGCCATTGAAAGCCAGGTACATTTGAAACACAGTAAGTTAAACTCTTCAAGTTATCTTGCTGTGCATAAAAAAATCACATTGGTTATTGTCTCATAAACTCTTTTAAAAACTGAGTTTATCTTGTGGTATCAAACACATGGCAACTAACACAAGGTAAAAGCCTGATAAGAAGGATAAGGCCAACACATATATAGTGTATGTTAACAGATTAACTAATCAGTGGTATGCCTTTAACTATGTGCTATTTTAAAAATTTGGCTGATTTGTCTTTGTGAAATGATTTCTCATTTTAGATTTATCTAAACTTAACACACACATAAAAAGGAACAGCCCATCTTTTTATCTGGTGAACTTCAATCAAATAAAATGAAGTTAAGCAGTAGATACTGTCTTTATCTTTGTCTTTATCTAACACTTTGTCTAAGAAGTGTTTTTATTTTATGTGAAAAACATTACATCTGCCAAAGCTTAATGCTTTGGAAATTCGTGCCAAAGTAATGGAAAGTCTTCTGTATTTTAATATTAGCTTTTTAGGACTGTCTTTACTTCAACTAGTACAAACATTTTACATTGTTCCTACACATAAAGTACTTTCTTTTTTAACTCAGAGAGTGAAGAGCAGCTTTAAATTTTTATTTGTTAAAGGCTGAAATTATTTAGTGTTTTTATTTGTTTCTGTTCTTTTTCTTCTGTTGTGTTGGTTTTGGGTTTTCTTTATATTCATTATTGGATTATACTGGTTTAAATAGGATGTTTTTTGAATCATATTTTGTATGACAAGATAAAGCAAATAAAAGCAGTATGCAAATTGATTATTTTTCTCCTAGAAAGAGGAAGCATCCAAAAATAGCCAGACTGAGGTTGAATGAATCAGCTCCCAAATTCTGTTTTGACTGGAATGAACAATCAGATGGACATACTCTTAAAAAGCAAAAATGAATAATGGTGGGAATACATTTGAGTGAAATCGCCATGGGTACCCAAGAACTGTAAAAAAAGTAAACTGAATTTGTTGAATTCCTATAGTTGGAATTTAAGAAGGTGCTTTAAATATTTAAAAGTAACTATAGACTTTTGTAGTTGTGCATTAGATATATACATGTATTTTCATACATACATTTTTATTCATGTTCGTATAGTGCTCAAGTATGTACGCATCCATTTATGTATCTATACATAAATAGATACACACATTTTTGCAGTGTCTGTATATATATGAGAGGTGTGTATTTCGTAGAGTTTGAATTCTAGATTATGTCCTGGATATTTTTCCAAGCCATCATTCTAAAAAGACTGGAGTATTCTTAACCTTCAATAATCAGAAAAATGCAAAGAACAAGCGCTTTACACGAAATCTTCCATGTGCATCTTCAGTTAGCATAATAGCTATGCGGTGGTTTATTCCAGGTGGCCAAAAGCTTGGCCCAGTTAAAATTAATTGGGAAAGAATTTAATTTTGTATCTGCAAGCAACAGGCAGAAAATGATCCACACTTTAGGTAGATTCTAAAGCCTGCTAGCTGCTTGTTCTAGTGGTTCCCATACCTAGGGCATATAACATTGTATTTGAATACTTGTGTTTAGTTCCACAGTTACATTCCATGTGACTAAATACCTGATACTACATTAGCATGAATAGGAAGGAATTGATTCGGTGCTCAGTATCCCTGTAGAATGTTTACTTCTTGGTATTTCTCTTTGTTATGCAAAGCATTTTAGTCTGTGAGTCATGCTATGGTATACAGTCTTACTTGCATTTGTAGTTGTAGGTTTTTCCTACAGTTGCACGTACCATGAAGCAGAAAAGTAGCTGATTATTTTCTGCTGTGAGATCTTTGCTTTATATTTTGCAGCAGCATCTTGACATTATGTTCTAAAATGAGTCTTCACAGTCTTTTTTCTGATCTGAGCTGTACTTCATGCTTTTTTCCCCACAAAGGGTGCCAGCTCTGATCTTCATGTGCAGTATCTGCTTTATCCCCAGTTGAACCACCTTGATTTTCAGATTAACTGCTCCTTAACTGGTTCATAAGCTGTTTTTCACAAGTGATAACAGAGCCTAGCTTTTCACAGTGCAAAAACTCTTCATCACTTAAATAATTTCTTCTGAGCCTACATATGGGCTTGCGTGGACCTTAAGAAATGTAAGAACACCTGAACTAACTATATAATATCTATTCCACATATGTGTTGCTTGTAATTCTGACAGTACAATAAGTCTCTACTGAAATTAAAGAACATTACCAGAAATAGTATTTTTGAACACTTCAACAATATTTCATTTATTTTCCCTTAAGCACTCATGAAATTAACATAATTCCTGCTTCAGACCCAAGATCAACTTAAAATGACTTTCACTGCTAGTGAAGCAAAGGCTAGAAGGCTAGAGGACTTTGTAACTGCTACTATATTTCTGCCCATGGGGCAGGCTTGTGTGTATTTGGCAGTTTAGTTTGAATACAATTCTTTTGTTCTGTCTGATCTATGCTATAGGAGAAAAAAATGGACATAATGAAGAATTTCTTCCTGGAAAGGGTTGTTAAGCATCAGAAAGGACTGTCCAGGGAGGTGGTGGTGTCACCATTCGTGGAGATGTTCAAGAAACAACTGGACACGATGTTTTGTGCTATGCTGTAGTTGATGAGGCAGTGGTTGGTGAAAGATTGCACTCAATGAGCTTAGAGGCCCCTTCCTACCTAAATGATTCTGTGACAGAATCCGGCTAGTGGAATCAGCTCAGTGTGATCAGATACAGTAAATACTGTCCTATATACCCTTGAGGATTCTGAGACTTGCCAATGACTACCTCCATACTTGTCACACATTTGTGCAGTCTTCTTCTGGAAATATGAGAATCTGCTTGTACCTTTCTAAGCAGGCTGAAAAAGAAAATTCCAGACAATAGCAGCATTCTTTACAAAACATGCTGCATTATCCCATTAAATGGCAGATATGGGAAAAAATGTACCTACCTTAAAACAAGAATATGGAGTAAACTGTGAGCTGTGCAGCCTGGCAGAGACATCAAAGTGGAATACTGACATGTTACTGTCACAAATTGATGATGGCTTCAAAAAGAAGCATGTTGACAGAGCAAGGCCCAGACTTCAGGATCTGGGTGTTGGAATTCACTTCTTGTCATAGTCACTGGAATGATGTATAGTCTTCTGGCTTGCAACCTTAACTGGGCCAGTAGTCTTATAACATGGCTCACTATGTTGGAATCATGGATATCAAAGGCTGAGATCTAGGAAAACTAATAAAGAGAATAAAGTTACTAAAAAGGTATAATATACCAGTATAAAAATACCAAGATACAAGATACACTATCTGTCAAAGTTTTGATTTCATCTATATTTCATACTAAATACTTATTTGACAGGCAAACACACTAAGATACATTTAAATGTTTATATCTCAACATATTGGAGAACCCAAATAAATATATATAATCATTATCTTGTAATTTTTCAGGCAGCAGAATTTACAGGAAAACAAGCACTGAAGGAGATTAAAGAAAAGGGGCTCAAACGACGACTGGTATATCTCACCCTGGAAACAGATAATGTTGATCCAGAGGGAAATGAAAGTGTGTGGCACAATGGCAAGGCAAGGAGTATAGCTCGTGTTGCAAAAAATCAGTCTTAATTCTCCATGAACAGAATCTTTGTGTTTCAAGTGTGAATGCATTATTTCTATTTTACTGGCACAGAACAATTTGAAACTATGATAAGCACTCTCATCTTCAAGCAAGAAGTAAAGGCTAGCTAGATACCTACAGAGAAGATGTAAAATGCTGTCAAGTCATTGAAATGAGTCGGAACAGACTAAAGTATTGTCATCCATTCTTTTCTTCTGCAAGTTCACTGCAGTCCTAAGAAAACACTTCTGCTGTTCAAAAGAAATGAAACAGCAGCAAAGTTTTGGGGCTCCACACTTCAGCACAGATTATGTGTTGAAATACTCACAGGCAGTTAAATTATTATAGATAATAAACATATGCATGTGTATTGTATGTATTGCATGTTCCAGTGAAAACTTAATTGAACATAGTAAGAACAGGGTGTTTTTTCAAAAGGCAAAAACTTCCCAGTTTCAGATGGTGTTACTCTCTGTTGAGAATATTATGAGCTGCATGACACACTTGAAACTTGCATGATGTCTGAAGTGTATAAACCAAAATGTGAGATGTCTAGTTGTTTGGGTTGTTGGCTGGGGTTTTTTTTCAGAAAATCTCACTGCATCTTGAAAATGAATACAATTGTTTTCGGTTTTTTTCAGGTTATTGGCAATACCACATCTGGATGTTTCAGTTATGGAGCTCAGCAGAGTCTAGCTTTTGCATATGTTCCCATGGAACTCAGCAAAGTTGGACAGAAATTGGAAGTTGAACTTTTAGGTAAAAATTATCCAGCAACCATTATACAGGAGCCATTGATGCTGACTGAACCAACAAGAATGCGCCTTCAGAGAAAGGGTGAAAGTCCCAAAATATAAACACAGATGAGGATACAGCAAATTGTGCAGTAGGAAATAGTGCCATTAATATGCATAAAATTAAGAGAATTAAGCTACTCAGATTTTCTAATTACTAAACACAAGATCTTCATTGCAATACATGAGTGAGAAATTCAATGGCATTACTTCCTACTTCCCTGTGTGCGCTGTTCACATTAGAGAGCTGAGCTGTGTGTTTTGCTTCCCAGAAGCACTTGTGAGCAGAAAGTGGCAGGGAATGAGTACATTATTGATCCAGCTTGCTCCCACATTGGTTGGCAGATCTGCATTAATCCATAGGAGAAATGTGTGCTTGACTCTGTCCAATAGCAAATTCCTCCCCCTCCCTCACACTCACAGTTCCTCCTTTGCCTGCCCTTGAGGTAAAGTAGCTTATCCTGCCTTCTTTACACCTGAATAGCTAGTTTACCATAAAATCATGTCACTGGTTTTACACAGAATGCTTCATAAGGAATGGAAAGACATCCCATTAACCATTTAAATAATAAAGGCAATATTAAAGGTAAACTGGAATCTTGACTTTTTTTCTCTGCATGTCAGCCTGGCCTGGCAGAAATTCTCATAGAAAAGCAAAATCTAGTTCTTCTCAATGAAATTATTATAGGAAGCCAATTCTTTGTTATTTTATATAAATTGTCTCGCATATTATATGTAATATTCTACAGCAAACAGTATGTTATTATTCAATTTCTGAACAAAGCTTAAATTATAGATTTACTGTATTAAATCTGAACCACTAGACTGGCACCAAAGATGGTCAGTTTTTTCTTACTGTTAATTATAGATTGAAGCAACATTAAGAGCCATATATTATTACACAGAAATATTAGCAATGAAAAAATATAATTAAATTCACAGCAAAGGAGTTTTATTAAGTGTTAAATATTCAATAACCCAAGTAAACAGCATTAGGATAGTGTGTATGATGGGAATATATTAAATTGATAAAAAACTCATCTGGAATTCAATAATGTTCTCAACAATTCTTTTGAATAATAATGTTAAAATTTCCAACTTAGTAATGCTGTCCTTTAGGCTACAGATAAATGCTTTCAAAGTATGTATGAATCATGTCCAAAATGCACTTTCTTCAAGGGAGTTGGTGCCTCTAAACCTTCAGCAAAGAAGCAAATGTATAAATACTGTATACCAGGAGAAACAAAATTTGAGTAATGAACATTCACTGTTGATAAAGTAAGCTGACATTACACTGTGCTGTTTTGAATATCTTTTGCAAAGCAAGTGAGAATTTAATATATGAGCTTTGCCAAGTTTGCATGCAGTACTATCTTGAGTGAAAAATCTATTCAGAAATTATTCTCTGCTATACTTTTATAAGTGATTCAGTTCTATTTTGCTGAACCATCAAAATGTTACTTTTTATAAAGATAACATTATCTGTAATGAGGCACTTAACCACTGTGACTCTGTGAGCATTTAAGAAATCTGAAGTAGAACATGATGCTATATGGTTTTATTTAGACTATGGAAGAAAAGAGCAGTGCTTAGGACCATACATTTTAGTATTTCCCAAGATTATGCAAATTTACTTGACACCACATCCCGGAATGCAGTGTAACAGTTACTCAGACAGATTCACCTATACTTTCCTAATCAGCTTTTCTATGCCAAAAATGTTCCAACAATGCCTCCATATCCCAGTCTGACAGTTAAAATCAAGTTTGTAACTCCTTTTCTGACTCAGAAGAAAGCTGATATGTCAGCTGGATCAATCTGGCTGCAGAAGGACAGGCTTTCTGTAGCCTGAGCAAAGAGTAATGAATAGCAGATAAAAATCCTGCAGTCAAGTGAACTCAGAGCCTGCGTAGGCATACTCTCCAGCAGCTTGTACTGCATTTCCAGCTGTAACCTCCCAACCCCTAATTTCTCTGTGAAGCTGATGCAGACTTCCCTCATTTTACAGTGTAGTATTATATACAAGCCCAGACACTGATTTCTTTCGGGGTTACTCACTGACAGCTCTTGTCACCCACGTCTCACCAAGATCAAGGCTTGGACAATTAGTGAAAGCTAGTGTATGAGGAGTGGCTGAGGTCACAGCTTCCTTAGGGACAGACTTCTCTGTGGTGGCCAATGATGGAACCTGAGGGAATGGACTGAAGCCTAGCCAGGGAAGGTTTAGGTTGGACGTTATGAAAATATTCTTCACCCACAGGGTTTTTAGGCACAGGAGCAGGTTCTTCAAGTAAATGGTCATGGCACCAAATTTGTCAGAGTTTAAGGAGTGTTTGGGCAATGCTTTCAGGCACACAGTGTAATTCTTGGGGTTGTCCTGTACAAGGTCAGGAGCTGGATTTGGTGAGCCTTTTGGATCCTTTTCAATTCAGCATATTCCATGGTTCTAAGTTTCATTTAACTTCAAGATTTAGATAAGGTAACAATGTGTCATTGTTTCTGGGTCAAGGCAATACAGTTTCTTTCTTGCAGCCAATTTACAAGACTAAAACAACTTCTCGTTCATCACTGACCACGTGTAAGGCAAATGGAGTATCTCTCTGTTACTTCTTAAGGATGTCTGTGCTTTCTCTTTAACAATGAATTCAGGAGCAGAGACATCAGAAGTAGTTTTAAGCGAGGATGGCTGAGAATTAGAAGTGCTGTAGCTGTGATAGCAATGTTTGAAAGTGCCTTCTAGTTGACCTGGCTTCTTTTTACTGCTCTGATACCCAAGTCAGCTTGCTGAATATTCATCAGAACCGCTCAACATTGCATTCTGCACAGCATGGATAAATGAAACTATCAAGACAAAGCTTTACAAATCATGCCCTCATACAGGTTCACATTTGTAAGTCAATCCTTTAAAAGCATTAAAAAAAAAAGTACATAAACCTGAAGAAATTAAGTGGGGGAAGTGTTCAGCAGCTATTGTAGTTTCCTGTCACTTCTTTTCATTACAGATTGAGATATGGTGTTGCCTAAACTTGTGCCAAGACACAGCAAGAGGAAGTGAATAAGAGCAAGAATGTTTAAGTATTGAGCTTTAAGAGGGCTTCTAACCAATCGAACAAATACCAGTGTAGAAAGACTGATAGGGACTTCTTTAGAGTCTTTCTCAACCTCATCAGCTAACAGAGGAGACACATAGCAATGAGGTGAAAAAATGACAGTTCTACGAAATTTCTTGAAATACTCAGATCAGGAGATGTAAAAAGCAGTTTTCTCAGACATTTTTGTTTGCCATTTTCCTATATTTTTCCACCTCCAGAGCTTTTGCACACCAGAGCAGATGTTACTATTACTATTTGAATTTTTTTTCCAAGTTTCCATGTGCTATGGCAAAAAGTGTCCAGTTCATGCTTTGTATGGCATGATAAATCCACATTGATTCTGTAACCTTGTGTGTCACTGTCATGACTTCTTTAATCACTGATCCCAAAACAGCATCCAAATTATTCAACCCCAAATTCGGAAAAGATAAACTGAAACATAAGAGACTGAACATTGACTATTTCCTGGATTTATTCTTTTGATTCAAGAGAAAACTGTCTGAGAAAAATAGGTTTTTTTCTGATTGGGATTCCAATTCCCTCAACTAGTAATAAAATAAATAAAAAACCAAAAATACTAGAAAATATGTCAGGCAGCAACATCCAGACTGTGACTGTGCAGTATCTGCAGTGTATATTTAAGACAGTTCAATATAATGTTTTAACTATGGTCAGGCAACAAGGTTATCTAGTTCTAGTGGGCTAGGATAACCAGTACACAACTCTTGACACTTCTCTACAAGGAAATATGAAGATAGCTACATTTGAACACCATTATAACTTTGGAAATACGAAATGTGAATAGAAATTATAATTTTGTTTCAAAATTTCTGGTTTCACCAGCACTGTACGGATTTTCAAAGTACTTATTTTGAGAGAACAAAAAGGGTTTCTATGGGAAAATGCTAACATTTGAATGAAATTTAACCTGTAATAAGGAAGAAGTTAGAAAAACAAACAGTTCAGTGAGACGTTTGACACTGGTCCTGAGATCTGAACAAGAAACAAGGGAAATCAGAACTTTGCAGGTTTTGAACAGTATGAATCACATTTCAAAAAAGAAACTACTACTCACAGTCACCAGTTTGTCAGTGATCCTGGAATTAATACTTCAGAGAAAACTAATTTTGGGACAGTACCATTGTGTTCCAGTACTGACTGTAGATTGTAGTACATTCTCATTGTAGAAAAAAACCGACATCACTCATCATAGCTGTTGTTTTCAAACCAGCAGGGAGACCTGTGGGACTTTTAAAAACCCAAGCTGGACTGTTCTTTTGCCTGTTACCAAAAGGCGATACAAACTTGGGAATATACATATTTACCATTCCAGCTAAATGGGAAATATATGGTTATTTGATCTTCCACTAGACACTGACATTTATGTGTATTCCATGGATGAACAAAATTGACCAGAGTTGACAGCTATTTCCGTCCTTTCACTCTCTTAGATTTTACATCAAGCTGATAACTAAGGTAGCGGTTGTTTGCAATATTGCTTTAGACGATTACATGGTTTGAAGAAACAGCCACGTGAACATTGCTATTTCTGCTCCCGTGTTGCTTCACTTCCTACACTGTAACAGTTACAAGCACCATCTTACAGCCAGATCTCGATCTAGGCTTCTCATCGCAATAGACAAAATGGAGAGAAGAAAGCACTGGGCTGCTTATGATTTTGCAGAGGATCGGGGGTTGAAGGGGGAGAGAAGACACAGGGATCTCTCTCTCGTGTGTGTGGGGGGGTTGTGTGTGTGCATGCTAGCAGCTGATGCTGACAGGAGTTTCTCCAGCAGGAAAAATCGCCTCCTTGCTCAGCTCAGCTACATCTTCAGTGATGGCTGCAACTTGTTTTTCCCAGGCTGTCCTGCACATTGTCCAGCAGCAAGGCCATGTGTGTGCTGCAGCTGCCTCACTGTGTTTACACACGGAATAAGCTCTGTAGCCAGTATCAAAGATTGAGCTGCTGTGAAGGCAGAAGTAACAGTCCAAATAATTTTACGAGAATGCACTCTGTCCTATCCTCATAATGTTGTCCTGACTTCCTTAAACCCACAGATGACCTGAGACACGAGCTTGCACATAGTTCCCTGGCTCCCTTGGGAAAGCCTCCGAGGTTTGAACCGGGTGTTCAATGTAGGAGTTGAAGCAAGACAAAATTAGAAGGGACCGCCAGCATCAGCGGGTTGCATACCTTGCCAACAGCGGCAACACCGTCACAATTTCGTTTTTAAGCTCACACCAAAGCCCAGCGGCACAAACCCGCAGCACGGCTGGGCCGGGCCCCGCCAGCCCAGCGGCACCGCAGCGGGCCCGGCCGAGCCCGGCCCCCCGCGCTGCCGGCCCGCCCCGCTCGCTCGGCGGGCGGAGCCCGGCTCGGGGCGGGCCCGCGGCCCAGTTCCTGGTGCCGGGGATGGCGCGGCGGGCGGGCGAGCCGTGCAGCTGCTTCAGCCGGCTTCTATGCCTGTGCCTGGCTCTGTGCCTGGCCCTGTGCCTGCCGCGCCCGGCGGCGGCGCGCCCGCCCGCCCCGCACCTCGTGCTGGTGCTGGCCGACGACCTGGGCTGGGGCGACGTGGGCTGGCACGGCTCTGCCATCCGCACGCCGCGGCTGGACGCGCTGGGGGCGGGCGGCGTGCGGCTGGAGCGCTACTACACCCAGCCGCTGTGCACGCCGTCCCGCAGCCAGCTGCTCTCGGGCCGCTACCAGGTAGGGCGGGCGCTCGCAGCCGTGCCCGGGGGATGCTGCGGGGGCTCCCTGCTTGCTGCCGGCTGCCCCCGAGCTGGCTGGGTCTCTGTGCCGCTGCGCTGCGGAAACCTGCTGCTCTGAAACGCTAACATCCCTTTGCCTTGCGACTCGGGAGGAAAGTGGATACGGAATCAGAGCAAATTGTTCTGTTCCAGAGAAGCCGAGGTACTTTTATGCTTCGGTTGGATTAACAGGTGCGGCAGCCTGTCGTGGATGTTATCCTTGCCCTAGGTGTCTGACTCTTGGATATTTTTCCACGGGACGGGCACACACATGGTCGAGACGCAGACAGAAGCAGATCAGCACCACTTGTTCAGTTTTTGCAACATGTTTTCCGGTGCAGCGCCCAAAAGCCTCGCAAAGCGGTACATTCACCTCCACCTGGTACAGGAGCTGTACATGTTCTGCGCTCCTTGATGGAGTGCACACACAGAGTGGTCATTGTTCTGGGTGTCCAAATAGTCGTAGTCGTTATCGCCATTTTTGCCACTTTTTTTTCCTTTTTTTTCCCAGTTGTACGAGTGTAAGACTTGGGCTTTATAATACTGGTATTATTCTACCCTTTCCCATCCTTTTTGCAATTTTGGCAAAAATATGAGGAGTAGGGGAGAAAAAAGTATGGACGCACATCATGGACAGAAGGAAGAAACTCACGAAGGGTTAAGTTTCTGAAAAGAAACTTCCCCTCTGTCTCAAGAAGTCCTGCACATCCATGTTAACCATAGTGATTGCCAAATAAACTGCCGGGAATGAAAGAAAATAAAAATCATCCTGTATTAGTGGATGCTATCTCTTGTTGCAGGAATGTTGTTCGAGGTATCACTCTTTCCAAGCAACATTTGTCCTGTTCCTGGAAACTCCAAAAATTAATAATGATGAATAGGAAAAAGCAATTTACATTATCTCTACCAACTCTTTAAGCTGTTTTAAATGAAATAGCTTAAAATATTTTTTCATAACGACTACTTTTAAAATACAGTTGTCTGAATGTGCTTTCCAAGAAAGGGGCAACTGCTGCATCACATCTTAAAAGTGGATATTGAAAATACTTATAGTTTGGTCTGGATTGAAATTAATCCCATACATTTGACTTGATAATTTAATAATCTTTGTGTTGACCTTGTTGCAACTAAGTAAAATAATATTAGAAAATGGAAGTAATTTTTTTTAATAGAGGTGACATTCTGTGCAGCAGTAATTATGCAACAAATAATTATATTATGCAGCAAATATGTGTAATCTTTTAAAAAATTGTTTTACCCATGGATATGATTAACAGTTGCTTACAAGCTTGAGAAAGTAACCTAAATCTGGTCCTGTCTGGAGCTGAAATTTTGGTAGTCACCTTGCAATCCATATGAAAGAAAAGGAATGGTATTGTGTAAGATACCTATAGATTTTTTTTTTAATATTGCCTCCTTCTCTTTTTTCTCATTTTCCAGATACAGAGCAAGAAATTACAATGCTTTGCTAGTTTGTGTCATTCTGTATATTAATTTTTTCTGTAATACAGCATTTTAAAATATTTTAAATGTTTTTTATATATAACATAAAATTTATACTATAATTTAATTTTTGAAACCTCCTTGTTCAAAGTAAATGAGGAAGTAGTAGGCCCTTTAGAAAAGGGCTTTACTCACTTGCCTAAGATCAGGGCTTATTTGTTTTAGAAGTCAGTTCAGAGAGTTCCTAAATTTCAAAGCAGTGCTTTCAAAGTTGAACGTGCAGCTTGCTACACTGGTGTGCTTAGTGGAGTCATAAAATCTGGTGTCATCTGCTCGAGGGGATCTTGGAGGCTTTGTGCTTTGACGGACAAAGATTGCTAGAAATATTTAATACTTAAACAAGATACCTTTATACTTGCATACATATGTTTGCAGGCTGTGGTTTAGGGTAGTGCCTTTTTGATTGTGTAGAAGACAGGAGAGTTGACAAAAGTCAGCTAATAGTATCAGTAACTAAGGAGGTTCCTTATATCAAGTGTGATATACTACTCAAAGCATTTTCAGTGATGGTTTTGTAAAGAAATAGAAAATTCACCACTTACTAAGACTGGAAACTTCTGTAGAACTATTAAATATCAGATCTAGTCAGTGTAAAGCTTGTGTCATCCCCATATCCAAATGATTTATACAGTAATTGTACTCATTTAAAGCATGCAAATAAATATACAAGTGTGTATATATAATGTCCATTTAAAAGAGCAATAGTAAAATAGTTTTATTGACCTTTCCTCCAGTGACTGTTCTCTGATATAGGCAAAACCTTGATGGCTTCACTTTCCATGTGCATTTTTGCCTGTTTCAATTCCATTTAAAATCTCTCACTCCATCTTGAGATGCACCTAGCCTTCAAATAGACCATAATGGTAATTCTTACCTGTTAGATTTCTAGCTAAAAGCATAAAAGGCTTTGTGTTTGTTTGTTTTGGGTTTTTTAATTGTGCTTGATTTATGCCTGGAAGATGTTAACTCTTGCAGTGATATGTTCTTGTTTTCCTCCATTCCACCCCTGCCCTCCACCTGCAGCTTCCTCATCATCTTCAGTGCTACACTGGTAAAATGAAGAGGTCCCAGAATTAATGCTGATCTTTAATGCAGCTGTGCTTCTTTTTGGCTCTGCTTATTAAATTAAATTAACATGTGGGCTGCGTGGTTAGTGATCTCTCACACTTCTTTTCTCTGCTAGATCCACACAGGTTTACAACACCAGATAATTTGGCCGTGCCAGCCCAGCTGTCTGCCACTGGATGAGAAACTCCTCCCAGAGCTACTTCAAGAGGCGGGATATGTTACTCACATGGTGGGGAAGTGGCACTTGGGGATGTACAGAAAAGAATGCCTTCCAACCCGCAGAGGATTTGATACTTACTTTGGTAATGGTTTGGTTTAACATGGGCAATAAATGCTGTGTTAAAAAGGATGAGAAGCTGCCCCGTTCTTGTAACAACAGCAGATTTACTGTTGATTTATAAGTAAAGCCATACCTGGGTATGCATGTTTCTGAAGTATCACTGCTTAACTTACCCTTCTTTCTCCCAAAAATATAGTAGACGTTTATATTGTATGTAAGATAATTTCCTTTTTTCTGTACATTTGTTTTTGCAGAAATTACTAGCTGCAACTGTGGAAAAACAAAGGTTCAAGTAAATTTCTTGTGTCTTGGATTTTTGTCCCAAGTTCTTTTTTTTCAGAACATAAGACTGTATTTTTTTTATATTCATCCATTTTGTTAGGTTATTGGGGGAGAAATCTAAAATCTAACTTCAGTTGTAATTTTTGAGATTCAAATGATTTTGAAAAGTTTTATGTTTGGCTGCTAAAACACAAGAGCTCTCCATGCCTAACAGGCTAACCCTAGGTAGGAGCAAATCTGTATATGTAGAATTTTTTTCTTAATTTCTTTTGGATATCTCTAAATGATAGTGTCTTTTCTTCACCAGCTGGTGTCAGTAGTGGATCAGAAATTACATTACAGTGGACATAAAAGATGATTCATACTTGGGTGTTTTTTAATAAATTAATTTAAAAATTCCAAACTTTCTAATAGAGGTGGAAGCCTTACAGCAAAATACAAACATAGAAAATCATGCCACCAAAAATCAGACTAGTTCATCGCTAGATCACTGCTTTGGCTCTCAGTGCATTAGTTTAATGCTCATGGACATCAAAGTATAAATAAGAAGTCATTGAACAGCTTTCAAAATATTTCATTTCTTTTGAAACTACAACTTGCATTAGCAGTGAGAAGTCTGTGTGGTATTAAATGTGGAGCTACTTAGTTGTGTCAGGAGTGTCACAGTAGGTGGTCCAGGGTTGAATTAGTGTTTTGGCTCAAAACCACTAGTGTTTTGACATTTATGTTTGACTTTTTTTCTCTTCCTGATGTGTGTGTTTATGTGACACCATGTTGGCCTGCTCATTTGACATGTTTTCCTGTTCTAGGCTATCTTCTGGGCAGTGAGGATTATTATACTCATGACCGCTGTGTCCTCATCAAAGCAAAGAATGTGACCCGCTGTGCTCTGGACTTTCGAGATGGAGAAGAAGTTGCAACTGGATTTAAAAATGTGTACTCCACAAATTTATTCACAGAAAGAGCTATAGATCTTATAGCCAATCACAAAACTGAGAAGGTACAGGCAACAGCTGCTACTCTGATAACTTAAGCGTTAAAGAATGTTTTTTAAAAAGTTAGTGAAATATTTATAGAGAAAGCTGTGTTTGGGCTGTAATTCAGGGCTATTCAGTAGGTACAGAGAGCTGAATGTGAGAAGTAGCACTGGTAAAACTCATCTGCTGCTGACAAAACCAGCTTTGTCTGCATGGTCCTGGCCTGCTACCCTTCTCCATTTCTTTTATTGTAATACAATTAATAATTTTTTAGAAATGGTTTAGCAAGTAGTTTGCACTTGTAAAAAGAGAAGGGAAGTTTAGGGCGAGAAGTTTAATAGAAAGAAACTGTTGACAATCGTGTTATGAAGAAAAAATACACCTGATGCTTTTCCACAGCTTTTCAAAAGTAATTTTTCAAAGCTTTCTTAGTTTATGTGCAGGGATTAGACGATGTGGAAATTGTAGAAATCAAAGCACACTTCTGGCCTTGTTGATAAATCAGGTCTGTATTCGCTACAGTAACTTTTGCACTTAGTACTTTATGTTTAACTAATTTCCATTCTCTCCCTTCCACTCCAGCCCCTCTTCCTCTATCTCGCCTTTCAGTCTGTGCACGAACCTCTCGAGGTCCCCGAAGAATACATGAAACCGTATTCTTCCATAAAAGATGTAAAGAGGCGCCATTATGCAGGAATGGTGACTCTTATGGATGAAGCAATAGGAAATCTTACTGATGCTCTGAAAGCATATGGTCTTTGGGACAACACAGTTTTTGTTTTCTCTACCGGTAAGTTCCTTCGAGTATTCTTTCAGTAATAGCTTTGCTACAGTGTCTAACAAGCTGACTACAAAGACATCTGGCCCCTCTGTTTTTCCTCTGGATATTTTCTAACGGCAGAAGAGTGATGAAAGTTGAGCAAGACTTCAAGTAAAACAATGGTTTCTTTCCCTTCTCTTAGGGCTTTCTCAAGCTTGACAAAAACAACCCTGAAGTAGTGTCTGTGCGAATGGGGGATGCTCCTGGTGGTGTACAAATACCTTTGTAAAATCTGGGGAGTGCAGTGGAGTTAGAAACATCCTACTTGGTGCTGCAGTTACTGGGGATCTGTCAGAATTGAATCCTGACTAAGAACTGTCTACAAATTTATTTCTTCTGAAGCAGTCTGTCCTGTCTGTGAATTGCCATATGTTGCATGAAGCACAAACAGCCAGACAGCAAGCAGTTTGAAGCCAAAACTGTTTCTTTCCCTCACTCCAAGGTGACGTGTAGTTTTTATCATTCTTGAAGTGTTTCACTGGCATCTTACTCCCATGAAACAAAGGTCTGTTAATAAACAGCTGAAAATATGATGAGCAGTCTAGTCAGTCAAATTACAGTCTAAATTTTTGTACGTACAGGCACATGATCCAGTTTCTAGATTATTAGAGTAATGCAAATAATAAATTCCAAAGCAGTCTCCTTTGTTTCCAAATTAAGAATGAAACAGAACCTTTTTGAAATACAGCTACTTGGCTGGGTTTCAGGAACATATTTGCTCTTGTTTGATTGGAAGAGGAAAGTAGCCTTTCAATGCATACAGTTGTTCTTTTGCCCACACTTTACATACTAGGGCTTTCAAAATGGCAAATTAATTTTCTATAAACACTTGAAATACAACAAAAACAGCTAAAAAAAAGACAAGCAAAACAAAAAAAAACAAGAACCATCTAAAGTTTGATGAGAATGCACTGATGTGTTTTGAGCTTAGCAGCTGCTTCGTATAGCACTCAGAATCTTGGAATCTCATTTTGAGTCCAAACCTGTTTCCTTTATGATGTTACATTTGTATCCAGGTTCTGGCTCTAGCAGGATTTGATAACTCTTCTATGCCTGTTTCTCTTTGCAATGTTTTTATATTTAGAACTGAAAGTAAGCAAAGACATATGGAAAATGACACCAGTATTTATTCCATATGGAAAAAATCCAGTCTTTGCTGATGGGGCTTGGTAGAGTTATTTAAGTAATGCTTTTTCAGTACATTGTGGAATAAAACTAAATATAGCTGAGCTAGAATTACAAGGTATGAGGGAATTAAAAAGAAAAATTTGCTTTTTCATTTATGAGGCATTGATTTTTCTGAATGATGACGCTCTACCCTGTTTTTTAACAGTGATTATTTTGCAATCAGTTGCAGGTATTTTTCAGCAACAGTCAAACAATCAGGAGAATCAAGTGTCTGCTCTATCTAATGGGACTTATTTTGAGTTAATTGACAGTTTAAACTTCCAGGAGGTAAATTTAGTATGATTAAAATACATGGAAATGCGGCTTAAATCAGGCAGGACAGGGGCCAATGATTTGGGGTTCTTTAGTGTTCTCTCTTCATGCAGTTATTCTTTACAGGCATAAAACATTGCATGCAGTAAGGACCCAGTTCCAAAAACCAAGTGCTATAACCATAAAACATTTCAAAAATACCAAAAAAGGGGGGAAAAGTGTCAAATTATTAATTTTTTTCTATATTTTGTTTAGTACTTTTGCAGGTGTTGTTTCAGAACGGACATTAGAACATAGTTGAAAAGAAACACGAGAGGGTCTGCAGTTGAGCACCTCGTGCAGAGAGCTGTGCTGTGTCAGATCTCCCTGCATGGCTTCCAGGTCCTTTGCAACTGGGAGTCCTGGTCTGCACTGCTAGCCATAATATGAGCATACAATTATAGTATGATTTACCTTTAGCTCTTGAGGATATGTCTACTTGAAGAAGTGCCTCTCCCTGCCCCAAGTGCTCTTCTGTCACTGAGGGGGAGACACTCTTTTTGCTTGGTGGGATGCAGCAGGGGACACACACTTATCTTTATGATCAAGAGCTCTCTCCGAGAAAATTCTTCCCATTTTGTGGGATTAAGAATCAATTTAAGGATTTCTATAAGACTGCAAGGGACAATCTAGGGAATAATAAAATTTATCAGTAAGTTTAACGAGCAGTGTTAAAGACATAAAATCATCATATTTGCACAGAAGGCCTTGGGGGTGCTGTGGCTGAGAGGCTGGACATGACCCAGCCATGGGCACTCCCAGCCCAGAGAGCCAAACGTGTGCTGGGCTGCATCCAGAGCAGTGTGGGCAGCAGGGCAGGGAGGGGATTCTGCCCCTCTGCTCTGCTGAGACCCCACCTGCAGGGCTGCATCCAGCTCTGGGCTCCCAGCACAGGAAGGACATGGACCTGCTGGAGGGAGTCCAGGGCAGGGCCACAAAAATTATCAGAGAACTGGAGCACTTTCAGTGTTAGGACAGAGAGTTGGGGTTGTTCACGCAGGAGAAGAGAAGGCTCTGAAGACACCTTACTGTAGGCTTATAAAAAATATGAGGACAGAGTTTTTGACAGGACCTGTTGCAATAGGACAAGGGATGATGGTTTTAAACTGAAGTAGAACAGATTCAGGCTAGATATTAGGAAGATATTTTTCATGAAGTTGGTGAAATACTGGAGCAGGTTGCACAGAGAGGTGGTGGATATCCCATCCCCAGAAACATTCAAGGTCAGGTTGGATGGAGCACTAAAACTGATCTAGTCAAAGAAGTCTGCTCATTGTAGGGGGGTTGGACTAGGTGAATTTTAGAGGTCTTTTCAAACCCAAACCGTTCTATGAGAAAAGCACTCTGTTTTGTTATCTATGTGGTTTGAAAAGGTATTGTTGAAAGCCTGTAGAGGAAAAAGAAGGCCCTAGTTTTATGGTACATTTTACTAGATTCATTACTATTTCCTTTATCGTTGAAGCCAAAATTCACACTTCTATGTTTGTACTCTCCATCTTTTAAAATTCCTGCCCAAAGACAGGTGGTCACTTCTTATTTTGTACTATAGCAAGTAGCACTGCAACAGACATAGTCGTCTGACTACTTCCCTGTGAAGTGTTGACCTCAAACTGCAGACCTCTTTTTAGTGGGTATATATTTAAAAAACATATTATATGATGTAACCTAAGATCTTGTGATAAGTTTTTTTTTATCATACTCTTTCATGTTTCTTCCTATTTGATATGGCTAATGAAAACATGCCAGTTGACAAATGGAAATACTGCGCATTTTGAAAGTCTTGTGAAATGTGTAGAACTTCAGTTCCTCTACAAAGTGGCCTGATGGAGATACCAGGATAAAATGTAACTTCATTATGATTAGTCATTAGCAAAATCTGACTCCATCAGTATGTCCTGTAAATCAACCCTCTGGTGTATTTTTTAACAGTTAGACAGGCTATTTCTACAAGTAAATAAGAAAAAGGTGAGCAAGTTCAATGGTATGTGATGTTATATTTGTGTATCAAGTAGTAGCTTGAAAAGTCTTGGCTGGTTTGATATGAAATAGAATTTGCTTTTATGGAGCATTTTTTACACCGCAGATACAAATAAGTCTGTGCTAATGAGATAATTGATGAAAATTAAATCATTGCTTGTTTAAGCAAAACAGATGAAAATGAATGCAGCAGTGGTGGGTACTCATGGCCTTTTGTCCACTTGAAATCAAAGGGAATGAGAGGTAGAGCATATTTTTCCTTTTAGCAATCATAGGAGACTAACTACCAATGTCCCTAGAGAGGGCCTCAATTTAAAATAAATGTCATAAAAGGCATTAAAATAGTACCAATTTGCCTCAGAATTATTAACATGGACTTAGACTCCAAATTTTGCTTCAAATACGGAGCTATGATTTGAAGTAAGAAGCGAGGATTTGCTGTGAATATGATGTGATTATAGTTTTGCATGGCATTACAAGAAATTTTGGTGTAAACTTGCCAACATGAAAGCAAAGGAATATGACCCCTAATTTCAGAACTGTATTAAAGCTACTGTCCTTTGCTTTGTTTAACTTTCAGCGTTTTGTTGTAGTAAAACACCGTGGAGCAACACTCATTTCTTCTAAGTATTTCTTGCCATTTTTAAATGTGGATTAGCACTGTAATGCCCGGTAGTTGCCATCAGAGGGCTTCGAAAAGCAAAACACTTTTCAAGTGGAACTTTTCCAGCCTTATTTTACATTGCTAAGAGGAAACCACATAAATCCTTTCCATAATGGAGCATGTGACAGTGATGACTGTTTTCACTCCAAAAGACGGTCTTCTTGTCATTGTAGAATTATGATTAATAAGAACACAGATTGTTTTGGACATACTGATGTTGATAGTCTCTATCATACCCTTAGGGTTTTTTCCCCCCAAAATTTCAAACTATCCTTTTTTTTCCCTTTTTTTTTTTCTTTTTTTTCTTTCATTCCAGCCAGCATGTTGTGGCTTTTGGCTAATGAAATACTGGGATTTTCGTTTTCCTATTTCCAGTGCCTTCTTTGAGACTATGAATCTGACTTTCACTGATTCCTTAAGGGCATTTTTTTTTAATCTTCTTGATGTCTTTGTTCAAAAATGAACTCCTGCTCCTTCACTTTTGGTTATAAGGGATCTCAGAGAACCTTCTAATTGCAGATTGGCCAAGCCAACTGACTGGAGCAGTTATTCTCTGTCTGTGGTGTCTGAAGTTGTACTCCCAGCTGTTTTTATTGCAGACCTGAAGACTTGTTTTAATTGGTCTTTCAGAGGTTTCTGAGAGGTTTGTGTGCTGCCAGTGAGGAAGATTCCTGGGCATCTGTTGCCTGAGCATCTGCTGCTTCCTAAGTGGAAATAAGCACAGGTGCCTTAGCTGCAAGCACCTTCAATCACGCTAATTATTTGAGTTCATCTATTCCCAAATATTATTTTCATGTTTCTTGTTTATTTAATATTTTTTTATACAGGCAAAGGTTCTGGCAGATCACTGTACTTGCATTGGTTAGAATTGTTACCTGGCAGTGGCAGTGAAAGGTGCATGTGGTTTTGTGTGTTTTGTACTCCAGTGCTGGCTTCTATTTTTGTTTTCAGGATTTTTCCATATTAAAGTATGAGTGATAATTTAGAAATTAAAAAGTATATTCTCTGTCATATGGCGCAGATAATAAAAATGAGACTACATTTTTAAGAATATGTTACCAAAGGCGGAAATGTTGTGGTGGGAATGGATTTAAAATCTATACTGAAAGATGTTGATCGACCATATAATGACTCTCTCCTCCCTTTTTAAAATCCTATGAAAACCCAGAATGTTTTATAGGAAATATTTGTTTATCTTCTGTTCCATCTAGTATTAATCCCTCCCCACCCATCCAGCTTTTTCCATGCAAAACACTCCAAAGCCAAGTTCCTAAAGAGGGAGTAAGCTCGACTAGAGATGTTAGCTTCTTTTTTGTCTTCATGGTTAAACGTTCCATCATAAGTTGAATCTTGAATTTTTCTTCCTGTTTTTAGTGAGTGCCAATGCTTGAAGTTCATTTGCAAGTGAAACTTGGAAGTGAATTTTGCCCAGAATTTTGCAAATGGGACAGTTTTGCATAAAGCTAAGCATGTTAATAGCTATGCTAGTAATTTTTTTCTCAGAACAAGATGAATGCTGTAAACAGCTTATTTTGCGTATTAACAATAGTGTTTAATAATTTCCCACAGCTCCCTAAAAGTTGCCTTAAACTATGATTACTATTAAATTATACTAGTTCTCCAAATATTTTGTTCTCCAAAATAGTGTTTGAGAAGACTTCCTTCTTTGTGTCAGACACTGCTACGCCTAAAAAGTGATCAAGTTCACTTCTCCTGTCAGTGGGACAAATCACTGTTTTCTTGACAGTGTCTTGTCTAACTTGCTCACTGCAGACATGAACAGTTCGTTAGATTATTCCTGTTAGTTTTGGGTTAAAATTTCTTTCTGTTTCTGTCGTGTCTAATGATGGTGCATGCTGGTGTAGACCTTGACACAGCTGGGTCTGTAACTACTGAGACCTGTTTAATTACTGACACTGCTCACAATGAAAGCACTCGACTGAAACGGTCTGTGCTACAATTGCTGCTATCATGAAAGCTGTACTAAGAAGCAAAAAAAGAAAATATTCCAATGAGATGGAAAAGTCATTGTTCATGCAGCTTTTGTAGGGCTATGTCTGTAACTAGTGGCAGCTTGTGTACCTCAGTTTCTTTTCCCATGAGACCAATTTTTTTTCCTCAGTTTTGGAAAAGACAGAACAATAAAGAGACAGTTTTGGTGAGCTGCAAAAAAAACATAGAGGTTGATTTATATGAGCATAGCTCGATAAAACTTACTCTCTAAATGCTCTGTAAAATTGTTCAGCAAATGATGCTCTGATGCAGGAAAGGTATTATATTCCCTTGATGGAAAATAAAACCCCTGTGGCTGTATTTAAAGCACTACAAGAATTACATTAGCAGAATTTTATATTAGAAGGTGTAGTTTTCTATTTTCCCTCTAATTGAAAGGCTTTCAATAGTGCTTCCATCACACATACACAAATAAATATGTATCAAGCACTGGAAATACAGTAATGTGTCAGCACTCTGAAGATAAAGTGGCATTTCTGCCACTGAACATTGAACTTTCAAGGTTATTCTTCCCACTGTGAGTGAACAACGTCAGCCAGAAGTACACAACAGATGTCAGATGTTTTTTCATTAGCTGGTCTTAGGGAATGATTTTGGTTCATTTTGTTGGAAATTCGTGGTTTTTATGAGTCATCAGAGGGAGTGTGATAGCTCTTCTGTCATACTTGCAGCACGACTGAAAAAGACAGCTACACATGGATCGTTCAGATGCAATGTGGGGAGCAGGGAAGAACATTAGTTCAAATTAAGGGCAGTTATTCTCCAGTTCATGCTGCGAATCTCCTATCCACAGTGTAGGTTTCTGTTATGTATTCTGAACCTTTTTTTTATTTTTAGTGAAACCTCAATGGGAGTTCTACACTTGGAACATCTACAGAGTAAGCATTATTTATGCTGTGAAGATCAGAGGGGAGAAATTTTCCCCAAATGCGATCCTTTACCAGTGTAATTGACAGTGCTCTCTGTTTAACTGTGACTCACAACCATGAGCTTAAATCACACAGACAAAGGGCTCTGAAGTCCTGTTCTGTGACCTAGACTTTCAGCAAGAATGTTGGAGGTCAAAAATGAGATGCATATACAGAGCTGTGCATTGATGCTGTCTAATATTTGCTTATATTGTGTCTGGCACTAGTAAATTTAATTCCCTTTCATGTATGCAAAATTCACACAAAAAGATTTTTAAAAGCCCAACCAAACCAAGTACTAGCTGCCTGCTTGTTTTGTTGATGTTGGCAACTGATTGTAGTTTTCATTCAAAATTTTGTACAACTATTAGGCATGACCTATTAGTAGACAAGTAGTCCTGTCTCTTGCTTATATACGTCACTTCATTTTTAAATAACATAATACACATTATTGTGGTGGTATCATATCTGCTAAATACATCTGTGGGTTTTAAATTGTTGAATTGCTCTTGCTTGTAGTTCCCATTCTTTGCTCTTTACTGATGTGAACTATTTGTTGCCTCTGTAATTTCAATAGTGTTTAAAACAAAATTGCATGGAGTTCAGATTTGCATCATGGAGTGGAGATGTCAACACTTAATTGAAGTGAAACTGTGGGAGTTTGGCTCTTCTGTGTCTCCCCATTAGAAATAAGAAACAAGAGGAAAGGCATAGAAATAGGGGTTTTGTCCTACTTTCTGTCTTTTTCATTTGTGTGAGGTTGTTTGCATGTTACACCTTTTGTTTATTTTTAGTTGCAAACTTCAGAAATCTGATTTGTAGAAATATTGAAGGTAGCATGAGTCATTTCATTGACATGCTCTGTTTTCAACAATATCAAGGCACTAACATTGTTAAAATGGCTTTTTAGACTCTGTGAGTTACATGTGAAATAATTTCACAGTTAACTTTAAATATACTTTCCAGTTCTGCTTCAGTTGGATGGACCCTCACACTGACCTCCACATGGTTCTGATTAAGTTTAAGAACTTGATTGCTCCTAAAGCCCCAGCCCTTCAAAGGAGCATGAGATACATAACATGTAGGAAATGTTTACAGAACTAAACTGTGGACAAATTGTGTATGCCATCTTATTTCTGCCCTCCTTTTCTATATTTGTTACACTCATTATTGCTTAGTTGCTAATTAAGGGAACCTACATGATTGCTGGTATTCAAGGCTGAGTTGAATTTGATTTTTAAAGTGCAGTATTACAATATGAGAGAGAAACATTAAAATCTCAGTATTGGAAAACAAAGCCAGAATTACATGGAGGAGGGGAAGAAGCAACCTCTTCTGTTATCCAGTTTAGTGGCTCATAGGTTTTTTGGAACAGTGAGACAAAGATGTTTGAAAAACCTGTCCTCAATCCATCATCCATTGTAATTCATCCTCTGTTAAGGGAATTTTGCTGCCTGGCCGACAGTGGAACAGGGATAGGATTGCTTTAGATGCTGTAGGATTGAGGATTAGAAGTGTGTTTTTGTTGTTGCTGTTTACAAATTGTAAAATCTCTTAATGCTTTAGCACAACAAGAAAGGGGGGGAAAAGGTCCCGAACTCATGAGAGTTTGAGTTTTTTCTTAAATCTGATCATTCTGAGCTCACATGTTGCACAGTGGAAATGTATCAGAAGTGTGAGGAGAGGAAAGGAGGTAATTAGTTTTTTGGAATTAAGGAATTTGATCTTGCTTATTTTACTGGGATGTAGAGTTTCTTTTCATTTCCCTGATTGACCATCTTAGGTATCCAAATCATGAAATATCTTTCACTTCCTGTGGGGAAAAAAAGAGACCATTTTCTAATCAGACTTTAGGAATGTGCCCCTGCAGGGAGCAGAGGCATCTTCAACTAGATCAAGTCACTCAGAACCTCATCTCCAGTCTAGTCTTGAATGTTTCCACAGAGGGGACATCCACCACCTCTCTGGGCAATCTGTCCCAGTGTTTCATCAGCCTCATAAAAAAAAATGTCTTCCTTATATCCAATCTAAATCTACCCTCTTTTAGTTTTAAAATCATCACCCCTAGCCCTGTCACAGCATCAGCTAAATGTCTGTCCCCATCTTTCTTAAAAACCTCCATAAAGTACTGGAAGGTACTATAAGGTCTCCATGGAGTCTTCTCCAGGGTGAACAATCCCAACTCCTTAGGTCTGTCCTCATAGGAGAGGTGCTCCATCCCTCTGATCACCTTGGTCTCCTCTGGACTCCCTCCAGCAGGTCCATGTCCTTCCTGTGCTGGGAGCCCAGAGCTGGATGCAGCCCTGCAGGTGGGGTCTCAGCAGAGCAGAGGGGCAGAATCCCCTCCCTGCCCTGCTGCCCACACTGCTCTGGATGCAGCCCAGCACACGTTTGGCTCTCTGGGCTGGGAGTGCCCATGGCTGGGTCATGTCCAGCCTCTCAGCCACAGCACCCCCAAGGCCTTCTGGGCAGGGCTGCTCTGATCTGTCCATCCCCATCCTGTGCTGGTACCAGGCTTGCTCTGACCCAGGTGCAGCACCTTGCACTTGGTCTTGTTAAACCTCGTGAGATTCACATGGGCCCTCTCCTAGAGCTTGTCCTGGTCCCTCTGGAAGAGATCCTGTCTCTCAGGCATGTCAGCTGCACCACTTGTCAGCTGGGTATTGTCTGCAAATTTGCCAAGGGTGCACTTGGTACCACTGTCTGTGTCATTGGTGATGATATGGATCAGTACTGGTCCACATACAGCCCCCAAGGGCCACTACTCATCACTGATCTACATCCAGATGTTGAGAGATTGACTGGTTCTCTGAATGTGACCATCCAGCCAATTCATTGTGCTGCGACCCATCAAATCCATCCCTCCAGTTTGGAGAAGGATGTTTTGGGTGACTGGGTCAAAAGCTTTAGAGAAGTGCAGATAAAGAACATCTGTAACTCTTCCTTGTCCACTGATGTAGTCACTTTGTTTTAGAAGGCCATTGGACTGATTAGACAGGACCTGCCCTTGCTGCAGCCATGCTGGCTGTCCCAAATCACCTGCCTGTCCTTCATGTGCCTTAGCACAGCCTTTAGGAGGGTCTGTTCCATCACCTTCCCAGGCACAGAAGTGAGACTGATAGTAGTTCCCAGGGTCCTCCTTTCTACCTTCCTTAAAGATGGGTACCATGTTTCCCTTTTCCAGTGATTTGTGACTTGCCCTGACTGCCATGACTTTTTAAATGTCATGGAGAGAGGATTGGCAGTATTATCAGTTTCAGGACTCTGGTATGCATTTTGTCATGTCCTGTAGATTTATGTAAATTCCTCAGGTGGTCATGAACCTGATCTTCTCTTACAGTTTCTCCCTTTCTTATGGTCCATCCACTCAAGAGATGTGAGAAGAGACTGTCAGTGAAGACTGAGGCAAAAAAGTTGTTGAATACATCAGCCTTCTCATTCTTTCTATCAGTCATCTCTGTTGTGGGGGTATACTTCCCCTAACTTTCCTGTCCTAGCCCTTGTTAATCTTTGCATCCCTTATGAAGGGGTGCACAGCTCCAGCCATACCTTGATACATGCTTTGGACTGCATCCTTGTACTCTTCCCAGAACATCTATTCATACTTCCACAGTGTGGAATGCACTGCCTGTGCATTTTCTTCTTGCACCTCAGTTTTACCAGTAGGTTGACTCTGCCATTGCTTTCCTCCCCTGATTTCTTATGCCGGCTCCGGAGTTTTTGTCCTCAGTGTTCTTAAAGATTTGACATCTCTGTTCTGCTCCCTTGTCCTCAAGGGCACTTTCTCAAGGTGTCCTATTGACTAGCTTCTTGAAGAGCTGGAAGTTTGCTTCCCTGAAATTCAGGATCCTGTCTTCACTCTTTGCCTGGCCCATATTTCTCAGGACTGAGAATTCCACCGGTACATTATATTATAGAAGGCCATTTGAAATTATCAGAATGCAATTTCTTAGCTTTTTACAATTTTTTGTTTCAGCATTTTTTTCAAAAATTGCTTAATAGAACTAAAGCAAAGTTTGATATTATATATACGTACATTTTTAGGTTTCCTTTGTAACTGATAAATATTGTTTGAAACAACCCAGAACTGTCTGACACAAAGCTTTAGTATTTATTTAGAAATATTGCTTCTCCAAGGGACTTTGTCAATCAGTGACAGCCCTATAGAAACACAGGGAAAATCAATCATTGATTCACTTGGGAAAGAAACATGCAATGTTGTCTGGTCTGGGTTAAGAATTTGGAAGAAGTTGCAGGTGTTGTAAGATGGCCTTAGTCAAATGAGTAGTATCTGAAAAAAGGTTATTTGAATCCCTGCTGAGATGTTCTGGATCTGTTTTTCTTCCCTGTTTTTTCTTTTTTTTTCATGTATGTCCATATAAACCATGGGTTGGTTAGTACATCTGTTTCATATATTTATGAATATTCCAGAACTAAGGTATGCTGTTAGGCTGAACTCTACAGAAGAATCTAAGAACTTCCAAATAAAAGCTCTGCACAACTGTTCTTTCTTTCACTTTTTATTATTTTGTGTTATTCTTATACATAGAATATAATGGATTAATATTTGTGGGCAATATCACTTTAGTGTGCATTAAAAGAGTAAGATTTTCCCTCTCTGCCTTAATGGGAGAGTAAAACCAGCAGAGTTTACTTAGATGATCAGAGTATAGATGTGCTGAATGCAAAGGAAGCCATACATTTTACAGATTTTTGAGATAAAAATGTCAGAAAAAACACTGAAATCCGTGAGCATGTTCGTTATTAGGCAGTGGATGCTAAGATTTGGCCAGTTTTACACAGTAAAGTGTATCAGATCATTTAATATGCGATGTGAATACTGCTGTGTACACTGCAGTTTTTTTCCTCTCTTCGTCCTAACACGGAAACTAATAAGCTAAAATCCCGTCCTTTTGGAAGGTTCCTTGTTTGTTTTTCTCAGTTCCTTACAGCTTGGTCTTAATAATTCCTTGGCTTTCTCTATACCTCTATGCCCTTTCGAAATCTCAGTGTTTCTAGACACCTTCACACACCTCCTATGGCTGGAGTATCTGCCTCTTACAATAGAGCATCTGTCTTTACATTTCTCTTTAAGCAGGAAGAAACACCCCCACTTTTATCTGAACTTTGAGCACTGGTGCCGTGTGGAATGCTGCCTGTGCTTGCTCTTACATTTGACCTCCAATTGTGTTTTTTCAAGTTAAAATACAGCCAGAGCTTTGTGTACATTCGAGTGAGCTGACCCTGAATTCTGTATTAAGATTCCAGTGTAGCTTGAACTGCTGGGGAAGAATCAGAAGTCCGCAGCAGTAATTTCACTTATATTTTAGAGTAAATGGCTTTAACCTACAACACAAATAATGCAGCAAATATAGTGCAGATTTTTCATTACTGACTTCTTGTAGACGATATCCATGTTTAGGCTATGCAAAAGATTGTTACTGATCACTGCAGAGAACTGGATGTATTGAAGTATTGTACTGCTTCTGATAACTTGCAACAGTATGCTTTATCAAATCAACAATGAAATAGCATATGCTGACATCTGGTATGCAGAACTTAATGGGAGTTTTAATAGCTGTATCTCTTTAAATCTGCTTTAAGTCTATTTTCTATTTGCACTGAAGCATTGTAACACATTTTACAATCAAATAAGTGGATATAAAGAAAGACATCCTCTGCATGTTTTTTTTGTTTTGTTTAAGTCCAGATCTTTTCAACACTATTCTTTACTCATGGGAGATAAAAAACGAAAGGTGCATTCCATTACTTTGCTCTCTAATGTTGTACATAATTGCAGCTTTGACTGCAGTGGATATAAATTGATATATGCCTACTCTAATGTATCACACATTGTGCTGCCATCAAGCTGTGTTCCAATGATTTCAGAGGATTGAAAAAGAAAAGACTTTGTTTAAAACAATTTAATAGTTAGATTTCACTGGCCACAAATGGTTTGCATTGACTAGGAGAGAGAAACTGTTGCTGACTATCCATTACAGTTCATTAGAAAGTCAAAGGTACCAGGAAGAATACAGTGACAAAAAAGCCACAACAACAAAAACTAAAAGGAAAAATGCATGCCTCAGGTGGAAGAATAGCTGTGTAGACAGTGATGCTGATGTGTGGGGCTAAGGTTAGGGGCCTTTTCTGCCCAGGTGCCTCCTTTCACAGACGATTGCCCCTCAGGTCTCTCAGCTGCTCAGGGCCTGCATGTGGCTTCCTGTAATTCTCTCCAAGTGACCTTGGGTAGTTTGAACATTTTAAATAGCTACAGTGGTTTTGATTTATTAATCTAGATAATTTTGACAAAACTGTGTGAAGAGTAAGCATACTTACCATCATACCAGCTTTTTTAGAGATTGTTGACCTCTTGTGTGACCTGAGAGGTTTTAATTACCTCTATTCTTTAAATTAGTTCAGTCAGAACCTTTCTGCAGCCAAAGGTAAATGAGGAGATAGGCTTTGGGAAAACATGGACCTGAAGACCTTGCCTAATTTAATGGGTCACTTATTCCATAATCCCAAGAGAAATCTGAAGTAGGATTTAGTAAAACTGCCCTGTTAAAGTGGGAGTAGAGGGAAAATGTGACTTCTGAACTCACTAGTTCAGGTGGTGGTTGCTCATGAGGGCAGAAGTCCTTTGTGAGGAAGATAAAACTGCAGCTGTAAATGTGGAGATTAAGGGAGCTCACCACTTGAGATACCACCATCACCTGAGTCACCCTTTGCTTGCAGTGACCTACCCTATGATTTAATACTTCTTAATTCAGGGTTGGACTAAGCAGGCTGAGGAAGGATCATGTGGTGGTTTGGTCAATGATACAAATGAGATGATAAATTCTGGCTGCTGGGGAATATGCAATTTGACTAGTCCTAAATTCTGACATCATTGATGTCGAGCAATAGTGGAAAAATTAATTTGGCAAGCATAGGTGAATGAAAAATAAGATGTGCTTTTTGGCTTTAATATCACTGCATTAGATAAGAAATTTGCAGAGAAAAGAGGGCAAGATATCCTCTGAAAATGGTAGGATTGGCCTATCTCTGAAGTATAGCTGTAGTGTGAATCATTTGACCATCCAGGGCTAGGGCTCTGTTCATAATGAAGAACTGTCTTTGAGCAGAGGAATCTGTTAGTGCATTTTGGATTTTTCTGCTTCTTTCCCACTTTCAGGAATTAAAAAAAAACACCCTTGTAAAGGATAGAGTTTCCAGGGTAAATGTTCTAGGAAATGGTCATTAGGCACAAACCCATTAAAACTATAATGCCTGTAAAGAGCAAAATATGCAATTTGACTATTCCTTTGAAGTCTACAGTTGTTTCTGTTGTGCATATGAACAACTTCCCTTAAAAATCTCTGGGAGTTATAGTGTATATTTGAGGACTGAATGTGGTCTGTACAGCTAGATGTTGCCTAGAGGAGAGATTTCACAACTTCAGTATTCAGGAAATATGATCAAAAGTGGCAGAAAGTTCAAGGATGATGATATTGGAGAAAGGTTGGATCTTGCCAAGAGGAAATTGCTGGTGACCTTACTGAACTAGCATGGTGCAGGCAGATTGCAGAGATTCAAACATGGGAATAATTAAAGAGGGCATATTTTGGCATGTAGCTGGGGGAAAAAAATCATGAAGTTGGAATAAAATAATCATTAATAAGTTAAAACTTTTGAATTTAAGTGTTGCTTCTTGTCATTGTCTTGAAAGTAGCATTGAATGTGACAAAATGGAGGAGAGTATTAGGCAGAAATGTAAGCTAGTTTTTTTCTGGTTTTTGGAGAACAAAGGTTCAGTTTTATCCAGCTTAACATCCTTTTTTTTAGATTCAGCAGTATATTATTCAGCCATTGCTACTTGTAACCAAGCAAAGATATTAAAGAAAGGAATAAGCAAAATGCATTCTGAAACACTCATTCAGCAAATATGTTGCCTGCCATTTCCCTGCTGAAGAATAGATTTATAAAAACTAGTTAAAAACTACTTAGATCATTAGAGGGAGCAGATATTATTTATGTAAACTTCCATTACTTGTGTTTCTCTATTACCATATTAACTTATAAAATTACCCCTTTCCTCCCCTGCATTCTTGGTTGCATTTAGCAAAAGCTGAGGCGGCAGATGGGAGAGCCTTGGACAATGCTGGATGCTGCATTTCCACCTTGTTCAATTAATTTACCTATTTCTTTTCATCATAATCTCTCAGAGAATGATACAGCCTACAGCAAGCAAAACAGGTACAACTGATCACATTAGCCTTTTTCATACCCTCTATAGGACCAGTGTTATAAATAATGTTATTTTCTTCACTCTTTGGAGAAAAGAGTTTCAGTTTTTGTGGTTTATGTGCTTGGTGTGAGAATTAGCTTATGGACACATGCTTCTTCCTAAGGTGCATGCTGCACTTTTTTAAAATGTCCCCTGTGGTAAGTAATAACTGAAGACTTTTGTTTCATTTTTATATTTTTCTGCCAGCAGGTTTGTGTTTCTTTCTGGTAATGAACTCAGTCAATATATTCTGGGTATGGCTAGGGCCCCAAGAGATTGAGAACTCAAACAAAAGTGATGTATAAAACAGATGTAAATCTGTCCAATGGCCGGAATCAAGTCATCATTTGCACGGTGTAAAATCAATGCATGTGTCTAAACTTAAGAAGAAAAAAAGACATCTGGCTTATAGAGGGTGAAATGTAAAAGTGGTGGACTCACAGGAGGGGTTGGGTTACTACTGGATGACCAAGGATCAGCTGTAATACTCCCTACATGAAGCAGTGGCCCTACCGCTCTTGCTTTTAGGAATGTACTTCTAAATTCCTTGCACTGAGGTTTCTGCTGTTCCTGGGCTGATTGGAGAGTTTCCCCATGGGGCAGTTTACCCTGTCTGCAGGCAGTGGTGTTGGAAGGTGCCCATCTGCACCAACCTTCCTGTGTACAGACTGGGTTGGACTGTAAGCAGCCCTGTTCTTCCTCTCCAGCCTTTCTCCCAAAACCTTCCCCAGCTGTATCCTGATGTGCTAAACTGCTTAAATTAACTCCAGATTGCTCTGTTTATTATGTGCCAGAGGAGTGACAGAAGGCAATCAGAGCAGCTTCCTCTCAAACAAACTCCAAGAAAAAGGGGGTACAGGATATTAGGATGGAAAATATGGGTTCTGGGAAGAGCCCTGAGGCTTTAATGCCTGTGTATTAGATTAGGTCTCTGCTGTTTGCATTTTAATTCTAAGTTTTGGCAGCTTCGTATGCCTGGAAGTGGGATTTTGGGTTGTTTTTCTTTTTTCCTTTTCTTTTTTCTTTTAAAAAGAAAACAAGAAGGTTGCTTGGTCAAAGCAGTAATTTCCTCAGCCCCCCCGCCCCAAATGACACTGGAGGAAAGTGAAATAATGCTCCCCTAAGGTTATCAGCCTCCCTGTGGGCCATGTGCACCTCAGTGCCTCTGCTTCATTGGAAGTCAGTGACTTCTTTTCTTGTATATGGCTCTGATCAGCTGTAAATGTAAAACTAGTTTTCCACCAGCTCCTGTCTTCACAGTTGGGATAGCGTCCTCTTTTCTAACCTTACAACTTGCAGTCTAAAATACAAATGTAGCAGGTCTGAGGTCAGATCTTTCCATACATCTGGAGGTGTGGTTTTGGCTTGTCACTGCTTATAAAGAATATCTGTAAGCACAGTAACAGCAGCCCTACTTCATGTTTTTTTTCTTCCAAAAGCTGCTATAAATATGCCTCCTAATTAGATCCATAATATTATTTTGATAATAGCACTAGGCTTCTCAGAGAGACACACTACTTCCAGAAGCAGAGGAAGAAACACAAATGTATTTAAAATAAACTTTTGAATGCTTCTACTGAATAAGAACACCTAAGTGCTGCCAGTTATTGGACAGTATCCGCACTTAGAAAATTTAATGTGTAAAATTCAGTGCTTCCCAGCATACTTTTAGTCATATGTCAGCCCTATCCTGTCCTCCTTTTATTATTGTCTGTCTACCATACGGACATATCTTTTCTGTTTGGTAGGGAGAGATGGGGGAAGCACTTGGAAATGAAACATCCTTATGAGTTACAACAGTTATTTGTTTTAAATGCAATGAGGGAGCATATAGGAGGGATTCTGTTCCATTTAGCAAAGAGAAACCACCTTAGTTTCACTCTTATAGTCATGAAGCCATTTATGTATTAATCAGAAGCAAGAAACTGAAATGGAAGTTATTACTGAGCACATTTCCCCTTCAAACTTTTTGTGCATGTATTTCATGCTAGGTTACATAGAGTTGATGGCTCTAGGATGATAGCGGCCTTTAGCTTCAGGAGTAGCAGAAGTTTAAAAAGTTTTTTTCTCCTTATTTTGAAGATGCTTTAATTTGATAACATATTGAAATATCCTGCATTATAAAATAAATTGAAGCTGTTTTATTCTTTTGGTCTGTACTTACTTTAAAAATATTGTGTAGCTTTAGACAAGGCTTTCAAACAGAGCTTGGCATGGTTTACACATCAAACAGATGTGTGCTAGATCAGCTTACTGCAGGGGCCCTTGAGGAGAAATCAAAGAGCATGGGAGTTTTCTATTGCAGCTTCAGAGAAATTCATCAATTCAAAAGAAACTAGGAGCCAAAGTACAGGTGGAAAACAGAAAAAAGATCTGGGGCATGCCAGGGTTGGATTTGAAAAGTACTGTAGGCACATAAGGACTACTTGGCAAGTGTTTTTTAACTGTTTTCAGGAAAAAGGAGACCTGGGTGTTGGGAGCCAGAAATATTATACTAGATCTTTAAAGACTCTAATGGTTGGTCAAAGTTATCATGAGTATATGATAAACAAATTCTGAATTGATTCATGATATCTAATTGTATTTATGTAATCCTAGTTCATGGCCCTTGAGTTTTTTGTGGGTTTTTTTTTTGTTTGTTTGTTTGGTTTGTTGTTTTGGGTTTTTTTTTTTCTCCTAATCAGTCAAACCCTAATTGTTGCTTGGTTACTTCTTACTCTGCGGGTATATGAGTTATATACATACAGATGTATAAAATTTTGGATAGCTATTTATCAAACAAATAGAGGTATCCAAGAAGTATTTACATTTGTAAATCTCATTAACATAAAACATTTAGCATGTTTGATTTTGTGTGTGATATCAAGCACTTTTGGTCTTCTATAACTTACTGCTAAGATTTATTTATTCAGAATTCGTTGTGCTCTGAGGTATACAGAGAAAAACAGTTCAGAAATACTTACCCTATTGGACTGCTGTGCTGAAAGAGAACTCTTTTTCTTTAAGATTGTATTTGTCTTGTAGAATTTAATTAATTACTATTGTATTTTCTAAAGTTATTGTCATGAAGATTTTTCCATATCACTCATTGTTCTACAAATGCCAAAACCCGTTGTTAAGCTTACCTTGAAAATTAAGATTATTAGGATATATACTTAAAATTACAGTTCTGATACTATAATCAAGGTTGTATAATATGTATCACGAACTTAAACATACTTATATCATCACAGCAGAATGGAAAGTGTAGAATAAATAGAAGTTAAAGACAGTTTATGTAAATGATTAGTGTGTTTGTGAAGTACTGGCTAAGTCAAGTAGTCAGCAAGAGTGATTTTTTTTTTTTCCCTTGTAAGGGGACTTATAGGTAGCTCTTTATTACTTGAACTAAGAAAATGCAAACTAAAGAGAAATGCTGGAGGGAAAATTGCTTAATAACAGCACCAAATACAGTCCTGGATGAATCTTTGGAGAAATTCCAGGAAGCCCTCTTGGAAGAGCTTGTCTAGAACAATTTGCCAGGCATGTCAACGGGACTGTGGGGTGTAGCTCAGTTGTGGTTGAAAGAAGAATGCAGCAACCTGAGTGGTCACAAGGGAGATAAAAAAGGAAGAAAAATAAAATTCACTTTTCTGTAGTGTAATTGAAACAAGGCCTGGTCTGTTTGAACAAAATAGGTAGCTGTACAAGAAGATGCATTGTTTCTTCTGGGGAAAAAAAAAGCAAAAAGTTTTAATGTAGTAGTTACCATTTTTAATCAACACGTGTAAGCCCTATCTAAGACGACAAAAAGAACCAGTAAGGAATATCTTTAAGTGAAGACTAATTTCTGGCCTATTTGCAGAGAAAAGAGTACCTCTATTCCAAACCATTAATGTGAGGCAGTATTGTGATCAAAAGCTGCTAAGATAGCATGTGCAAGCAATAGAAGTCACAGGAGGAAGGTGCTTGGTCCACATGTCCACTTGGTGGAAAAGATAGGATGTTGCCTATACTGTACTTAGGTGGTCTTTGGAAACTCTTAAAGTGTTTTGCCCACTATCCAAAAAATAAAATATAAAGATCTCTTTATAGCTGTTTTTGTAAAGGTTTTCATTCCACTGCATAGACAATAATGGATTTTTTTTTATTGCGAACAACTGGGAGAGATTAAGCTTGCTTTATTAAAGAGCTGGCCTTACACAGTTTTACAGTACTTGTTTCCATATAATTTATTTTCCTAAAAATAACTTTCAAGCCCATTGACCAGTCTGAACTGAATTTCTCAGAGAAGTGATCTCTCATGCTTAAAGTTGCAACAAATCTATTAATGCTAGTAATATTGCCCCTGAGTTCAGTAACTACTGTGGATTTTTCTTGGCAATGAATGCATGCAGGCAAGGGATATTTATGATCCTGGGAAGGACATTTGTCAGAGTTTGTTCTTAAATCAACACTTCTACCTTTTTTTGCTTTTTCTACTGTCTGGTGAGGTACAAATCCCAAATAAAGCTTTCCTCGAAGTTGTGAACATCTATTTCCAGTGGTTATCTTCATAGTGCAAAGCAGACTATTGCTTCAGTTCCAGGGTAATTTTGTGAGAAAGTGAATCCATCTAAAGGCTTGAATCCATGCTGCACTAGTTACTGCTCTCAGAATTGCTTTATTGCTGTTTTTTATTGTCCATCTCTTCTTTAAAGAAGTCTTAGTCATTATACTGCTTACCAGTTACATACATCCCGCATCACTGTATATATGCACTGTGCTAGTCAAAATGTTTGGCAGCTGGCAACTCTTCAGAGAAGTACTTGGGAGAAACAGAAGGGCCTCTCTGTTTAGTTTTGTTTATTGATTCCCTTAAAAACTCCTGCAAAACATCTCTTACAGTTTAGAAATTACAGATTTAGCAAATTAAACTCTTTCTCGTGTATCTGACAATGAATATTAATTACAAAAGCAGCTGTTTGTGAGAAGAACATTTGCCTTCATTTTTAAAGTTGTATTGTATATTCAAGAGACGCAAGTTTTACTTTGCATCTGTTTTTCTTATGTTGAAAGATATTTTCAAAAACACCATTCCTCTTCTTTATTTTTAGTAAGAGAGCCACAGTAGTTTGGAAGGAAATCACCTGCATTTTAAGAATAGGTCATATTCTCTCATTTTTTGTATCAAAAATATATCCTATTTTCACCCAAATTGTTTTGGGATGGAGGTACTTTGTGACTGATTTTTGTTGTTTCGACTTGTTCCATTGAGCCTGGTATTGGTTCAGCTTTGAAGGAAACTACCTTTTAAAGTAGCCAGAATGCTTCCATTGCTCTTCTTTATTCTCTTGTTTTGTCATTTACCCAACGTATATGTGCTGTGCATTTTTTCAGTGTTGCTGGTGGTGCCTGCTACAAATTCTGTTTCAGCCCATTCTTGTATTAGTGAGATTGTCTCTTCCCCATATTCTCCTTTGTAGAAGAAAATTGCATGAGAATGGAAATAAAGCATCTAGGTATCCCCCTCCTTAAAATAATACATAATGAGTGATTAATGCTCTGAGAAATAACAGTAGCTATCTCTCAAAGCAAGCCAAGCAAGGAATAAAATTCTTTAAAAATGTGTGATGCTTCCATTCAAGAAAGCAAACAAAGCTACATAAATTGGTTAGATAATGTTTATGCCAAGTGGCATAATTTGTAGATGCAGCCTTATTCTCTCCCCTTTCATCCTTTCTTTAGGGACAAGAGCTGGTTAGTTTTATGAAAGTTTAATACTCCTAGTGTGTTGTAGGTACTGCTGTAGTCTAAATTATGTAGATGTAATTGCAAAAATTTTTCTTACAGATAAGAAACATACACTCACTACATTTTCCAGACTATTTCAGTACTTTTAATGAAAATAATATTTGATTTTTGTCTCCAGGAAAAAGATAATGAAGTATCATGCCTGGGGGAGGCTTGTGTTTTCAGCTGAACTAGCAAGGCTGAAACTTTAATACTAAGCAATCTTACAAATCAGGGCCGTGAGGTGTCAGTAGCTTGATTCCAAAGCTTTGCTCTGGAGACTGTCTTCTGACATAAGATAGGATAAGTCATGGAGAGAAGCAGTTACAAAAATATGTGATAAATACTTCAGAAAATATTGTTTTTAAATGGATTTAGAATTGTATATGAAGCCAGTGTAGAACATGAAGAAAAAATTATTCCATTTGTCACACACCTAAGTGGATTTTAAACTACCATGAGTTTCCACATGGACTTTGGAATTTGTTCGTGTTTGAGATACTTGAGCAAAATAGCATAAGGAATCAGTAAGGAGTAACTTATTTGGGAGAAAATGCGAATGGTTGTGCTTCCACAGATGGAGGATCTGTCTAGCCAGGCAACCCCTCACTATGGCAATTCTTGGTGGCACATGTCTAGGAAACTTTGGTGAAAACGTGCAAATCTTCAGTAGTTTGTGGCTGAAGAAACTCCTGCAACTGCGGTGATGTGTTTTTATTTAGGAACTATATAGTTTTTTCAACTTTAACTTCTTCAGTGGCTTTCTGAGCCCATGCAAGCTTTTAGCATCAATATGTACATCCACAGCTCTTGATGTAGAGGAAATATACCTGAACATGCACATACACAGCTGGTGCCCGTCTTGTCTCTTTCTGTCCAGACATACTCTTCGAGGCAAAACCAGGACCAGAACAGTAGTTACAGTCCTGAGTGGACTTTCTGTAAGGTCCATACTCCATGCAATCAGTGACTTCTTGTGTATTCCCTCTCTCCCTTTATTATTTAGTGCCTAGCTTAATATTTTATTGATACGGATCCCATTAGGGTCTTTCATTGTTATGTAATCAATTCCTCTTTAACAAATTGTAGGCATTTGAAGTCCTTAGTAACATTTCAGACTGCATGGAAGGTGTTGCTGACATGCAAACTGCAAGTGACAGATCATTTACGTTCTGCCTACCTAGAAAGAAACAAAACTTGATAATCAGAACAGAAACCATGCTTTTCCCTCCTTCAACACTTTCTTGATAATTCAGTCAAGAAATTACGCAGGAAGGACCCCTTGAACATAAATTCCTGAGGAAGGAAAAAATAATGTTCTAGCAATGTAAGAATGAGAAGTCAAATGAGGGGGGTGAACCTTGTTTTGTTTGTCAAAATTTTTTTATTTGCATATCAGATCAGCTATCAAAACACAATTTCACCCCCACCCCGTCTTTTAAACTTGATGTACTATTCTCAGTGCTGATACAAGACACGAGTTTTTTCAGAATGTGTGTTAGATAGACTCCTTGTATCAGGGAAGTGAATGTGTAGTGAAACTGGCAGAACACGAATGTTTTTACAGAAAGCAAGAAAAAAGTAAGCAGCATGAAGATTTGACTGTAACTGAGAAGTGCACACTTCTCTCTCACTGTTCTTCAGAAATACCACCTCCTTCTATAATTTCCTTGCTACCTTGCTGCTGATAATCAGGAATTAGGAAACCCTCATGTGCTGCTATTAAACTGATACGGACAGTGAGCAGTGTGTGATACAAAGGAGGTATGTAATATATTTAAGTTTTGATTCCTCTGTATGTCCAAACTATGCTCTCATAGAGTGTGGATAATATGCCTTTTATTCTAAGGCCACCAAAGGTTAAAAGCTACTGAAAACTCTGTCCCATGAGTATCTCTGACAGGAATTCCTGTTTACATTATGAGTAGAAGGAATTGTTGAAACTGATTGCCGTGGTTTGACATAGCTTTTTAAAATTTTTATTGTAACTAGCAACTGCTTTAAGTTCTCAGATCTCAGAGCTCAACATTGTTATGCAAGAAATAATGGTAGCACTCTTGATTAATTTCTTTTTAATCCAAAAATGCAGGAACATGGGCAACCCAACCAGAAGCTAATGGGGCCACAGGACATTTAACTCTTCTAATAATTCAATTTTTACCAAGTGCTTCATTTAACTTAGGCTTCTACCTTTCAAAATCTTCACAGATACCCGTGGTTTATTCCTCTGTAGAACAAAAGTGGTCTTCTGTGTGCAGTAAAAAGATGTGGGGGTTTGCCTTGACCCCTAATTAAATGCAGAATTACAGAATAAGCTGAGCTGAAAGGGACTTAGAAGGGACCCACAGGGACCACTGAGTCCAACTCCTGGCCCTGCACAGGACTATCCCCCAGGATCATACCATGTGCCCAAGAGTATGTCCAAATGCTCCTTGGACTCTTGTCAACCAGAAAGATTTTATTCTGGTTACAGTAAAGTTCTGTAAGATGTTGAACTTCTTGTTTCTTCCCTCAAATTAATGATTTTTAATCAGAAAATACAATATGAACCTGTCAAATTACACTGAATGTCAGTTCAGCAATTTGAAATAATTTTAATATCATAAAATAGAAGAAAATTATGCTTTACAGAATTGTCAGCAATGACTGTTCTGAGAACATTACAGTAGATATGAAGAAAAACAACTGTATAACAGTACTGAAAGTAAATTCAAAGAATCATTACTGTTAACTTCAAGAATCTGGATTTTATCCTAAGCGTGGAAGCTTGGTCAGAGACAGTTAGAAAAGCTTTGCATGAGCTATCTCTAATTCAAGTGGATATTTCTGTAGTCATGGTGATTTGGCTTTTTCTGTAACTATCTTATATGTTATTCTCACAAAAAAATTTAAATTTCTGAATCACTTCAGTTACATTAACTTGTTTAAATTCATTTTATTAGGGCTGTCTCATTCTGCCCAAGGAGAAGGAAACCCTGTTTTTTCTCATCTTATATATCAATAAGGCTGCCTAAAAATCTGGGAAAAAACCTGCTTTTAAACTAGGTGTTCAAGTATTGTCGTGAGGCTGGAATAACAGGTTTCATTTTAAGCGTGTTATAGTGCTTTGGAAGCCAGTGTATTCTGAGTGCTAATGATGGCATGGATAGCAACTCTTCTTGTGGTCTTTAAATTAGTTAAAACTAAATTTTTGAAGTCTTTGGTTCTGAAGGTTTTGGATACCTAAATGGTGTTTTGAATCATGTTCAGAAGTTGTTCTTTGCACAGGCTTTCTAAATTACTGTCTTCTAGTATGGTATAATTTCTGCCTAGTGATAACTTTTTGTGTAATTTGTAGGTGTTAAAATGTAATGTGTTTGTTGCTTGGCCTGAATGTTTGACATTATATGGACGCCTGACAGCACTACACAGGTGCTCGCGTGACTGACACATGTGTATTGTGAAAATATTTTTTCAAATAGACAAATAGGTCTTGTGGAGGGGACTGTTCTGTTTCTTTTTCACCAAGAATTCTTTTTGTTTATTTGTTTTTCAGATAATGGAGGACAAACTTTAGCAGGAGGGAATAACTGGCCACTGAGAGGGAGAAAATGGACCCTCTGGGAAGGAGGAGTGAGAGGCGTAGGCTTTGTTGCAAGTCCTTTGCTGAAACAAAAAGGTGTAGAAAGTCATGAACTCATCCATATCTCTGACTGGTTGCCAACACTGGTGCACCTTGCTGGAGGACATACCAATGGCACTAAGCCTTTGGATGGCTTTGATGTTTGGAAAGCTATCAGGTAACTTTCATGTCAAATCACCAAGTCATCATTCTGGTATGAGAAGAATTTAATCAGCCCAGAAAGGAGAACTGGAATGGGGAGGGAAATATTGCCTGTTCCTTTCTTTCCCATGAAAAAGGGAAGGTATAAATGCCATTAATTGTGCTGTCTATAAGAGAATTATCCAGGCTGCAAATTAGTCCTGGTTGCAGATACAAAGCTTCCATACATCTTTAACTTGGTATTTTGAATTTCTCAGTATGAGCACAACAGCTCACAAGCATGGTATACTTCTTCAAGAACATTCTGTCATCCTGAAGTATGTTAACTGATTTTTCACAGCATAGAGTATAATTTAGTAAATTTTATGGACCAAACCCTGCTCTCTACAGAGTTCAGTCAGGTGTCTCTGCAGTATGCATCTGGAATTGGACATGTGGGAAATCTGTTCAGACATTAAACTCACTGGATATAGATTCCACTCTGATGGTTTGTTAGCTCAGTACGGGACTTGTCAGGCTGGCTCACAGTGTAACCATTTGCACAGACCCATGTCATGCTATCCAGTGCCTTGAAAAGCATTTGAGATCAAGTACAAAAGTACATCTGACCTGGTTCCTGAAGGTCGTGATATTGTAACTGATTCAAACAATCTGAAATACTCAAAAGCACAGTGCAGACAGGCTTAGATGACTGGAAAAAAGAAGCAGCATAGCTCCAGCTGGGTTATTTCAATGTTCTTCTATTCCACTAAAAAGGATTACAGAGTAACCTTAGTTTCTGCAGAATTTGAAAGTTCTGTGACCAATGTATTCATTGATAGGGCTAAATCCTGTTTTCTATCTTTGTAGAAGATATATTTATTTTAGTAGGTCTTTGAATATAATTTTAATTCACATAAGAATAATTTAGAATGGAAGGTTCAATACTGCTAAAGCAGAATAAAAGGACTAACAATTCTATTTCCTACACGCTATTCAGTTGAAGATTAATGTACTGTTTCTTTCGGTAGACTTTATTCTGCTTTTATAGCAGGTAGACGATACCATATTATGTGTTGTACCACCTTTTGTCCCCTTCTTTATTTTTTGAGTCTTAGTAGCCTAGTAATCCTGTGAATTGCAGGAGTTAAAAGCAATTCCTAAAGAAGCATGGGCAGGAGTGCTGTCTGGGTTAGGGCCTGAGATGAGAAATTGGGAGTTAGAATAGGCAGATTTGAACCCATGTACCCATCCATGGATCCATCTGTACGGATCTTGGAGTGAAAAAGAAAAAGCAAAACCAAACCGACCTCCTACCCCTCTGCAGAACTAAACCCATATCTTGAGTTCAGAATTGTTTTGTCTATACCTCTAGCATTTCCTGTTTGAAGCTGGTAAGCTTGATTTAATTCTTAGTGCTGTCTGTGTTTCTGAAGAGCTAAGGGGTGGTTTTCTGTAGTAGCTGGAGTTTACAGGAAGCTCATGGCCTTGTGCCCAGGTGTACTGCATGGCTCTCTTCCAAGTGGAAGAAGATAGCGATATGTAAAATTGAGGCCAGGGATCATTAACTGCCAGGAAGGAATGGAGACTCCCAAGCAGCCAGAAGAAGTAAAATGTTTTACTTGTCAGTGTTCCTGTGGGGAAGCTTAGCATCAGCAAGATCCAGAGTATACCTAAACCATAGACTTTTCTTCCAGCTACCACTGGAATTCCTGCCTACTTCAGGTTCAGTTTCAACGATGTATTTTTGCAATGGATTGATCTTCTCAGATCAGGTTACTTCAGCAGGAGTTGTTGGGAAGGATAGATACAGCTGTGCCAGCACGCTGCTGACATTTGCATTTCTGTCTTTGTAAAGGAAATTAATGCAATGTTTACTGGCACTGCCAGGGAACAGGTGACTACCAGTGTTTTTGGGTGTGTCAAAGAGAGGGCCTCTATCTGCACAGGTAACAAGTCAGGTTTTCTAACTGTTAGGCTTTTCCTTGGTTGACATTGCAGCCAAAATGTCAAATTTCACATGATTTTCCCATGTAATCAGGATAAATGTGTGATAAATTTCATGACCATAATTCAAAAGGTCACTTGAACATTGGATTGAAAACAATGAATGCACTGTGCCCTTTTGATCTGATGGAAAGTTCAAATATGTTGTTTCTTTGGGACGAAATGGCTCATAGTGAGTGAAATTATAACTTGTTAAGGTTCTAACTCATTTGAAAACATAAAATTAATCACTGTGTTACATCTATTCTTTTTTTCAATACAGTCTAATATAAACAGATGCATAAACTTCTTGTGATTTTTCTTTGGATTTCTTTAATCCTGAGCTTGTTGGTTTATATGTGTATAATCGAAAGGAAAAAGATCATAAATTTGTAACCTTGATTTAAATATTCAAAAGAATATATGGGGTGGTGGAGATGTTCTCAGAAGTCAAAAAATATTGAATCTATTTCACTGATATCTGAAATAGATTTAGAAGTAATTAAAAAATGAGTTCTTAATATGATATTTATGTAATAATATAAAATATAATAATACAATGTAATAATTTATAATAAATCCTCTGCTACTGAAAATGACGATGTATAAATGCAATATACTATACAAATATGAATATACATACATTACACAGAAATTAACCATAAATTTTTAGATGCTAAATATAAATTCTGAAATTCTGAAAAACCAAGATGAACTTTCTATCATGGCTTTAAATGACTGGTAGTCCAAATTAGGAGTCACATTAACATGACACCAATTAATATTAAGTTCATGTAGTACAATGAAGTGCTGAGAGTCACATATATAGCTAAGTATTCCTTTCATATTTCCTTTCATCTATTTAATTCTGGCCTGAAGAACCAGAAGACATTTAATGGTTAGGAGGAAATAGCAGGAAAAAATCATGTTCAGGAACACACATCTTGTAGACAAAAATACGTTTTGCATTCTTTTTGGTTAGCTATACTCTAAGTTTCAGTGCATACAGTGCATGAAACTGAGGAAGCACAGCGTTTGTGTTCTCACTGTTTGAACTCTTAGGTAAAAAATTTGCATGGTATTTAAAAACTCTTTAGCAGGGATTTTAACTCAAGAGCCTGTCTGCTCTTTCCAAATCTGTCTGTTGACCCATTACTGTTTCAACAGTGTATCAATGAAAGACTTAATGAAAGAGAAGTGTGATTTTATTTAAAATATAAATTGAAATAGCTCAGATTGTACACACACTCTCATGAACACGTAATGGGCCCAGCATCTGCTGCTATGGTGCAAAGTCCAGGGACAGGTGTGAAGTCCTTCAAGCTTCTTCTCTGCTCTTAAGTTGGTAACTGCACGTGTTCTAGTTATGCCTGTTTTTGTCCTTTTCATGCTGCATCTGTGTCCTGCACCACCTCTGTGAGTCCCTGAGGGTGACCACTGCTTTATCTCCTGATGTCCATATGCAGTGGAACTGGCCTCAGTGTTCTGGGGCTTTGCTGATATGCTGGTCTGGATTGTCATTAACATGGGCTCTACAAGAGCTTTTTCCCTGCTCTTGTGTTCATGATGTCTCCACATGCAGATGAGTGCGTCCAGAGGAGGCATCAAGGCTGGTGAGGGGCTTGGAACACAAGCCCTGTGAGGAACAACTGAGGGAGCTGGAGTTGTTTATCCTGGAAAAAAGGAGACTTAGGGGTGACCTTATCATTCTCTAAAACTTCCTGAAAGGTAGTTGCAGTCAGGTGGGGTTGGTCTCTTTCACCAGGCAGCAACTGACAGAATGAGAGGACACAGTCTTAAGCTGTGCCAAGGGAAATATAGGTTGGATATTAGGAAGATTTTTATGGAAAGAGTTATAAAGTATTGGAATGGTTTACCTGAGGAGGTGGTGGAGTCACCATCTCTGGATGTGTTTAAAAAAAGATTGGATGTGGCACTCGGTGTCATGGTTTAGTTGAGGTGTTAGGGCATGGGTTGGACTTGATGATACAAAAGGTGTCTTCCAGCCTAGTCATTCTATGTGATATATCCAGATTTTACCAGTCTTTCTCCATCCATACCAATCTTGGACTATTTTTCCAAAAATTTTGGAAAATTCCACTGTTTTTGCAAAATTTCCACTATTTTTGCAAAATTTTGTTGCAGCATGTAATTAAACCAGTACTAAGTAATTTTTATTTTCCTCCAACTATCTTTGAAATGAAATTTAACTTCCTCTTTGATGTCTTTAGCTTCTTTTTGAAAATAACTTAGTGTAGCATCACTATGTCAACAACCCATTTTTGGATAAGTATCACATCTTTCCAGTCTCAGGTATCAACATTTTATAAAAGTTCATAAATAAATAATAAATCATAGTAGAGTTCCCTTTTCTGTTGTCTTAGGTTATCATGGGTAAGACTACAATATAGCTATAAAACCATGTACATATTACAAATTATTTCTGAAGATAAAGTGATAGAATCATTGATATATTTTACAAAAATAGCAGTTGAGAATACTTTATTGAGAACAATACTAAAATGCAACCAGTCAAGGAGTCTAAACTGTACTGCATATTTCCAAGAAAGTATCACAAAAGGCAGTTGCATTTTTAGAAACATCTGTTCTCCAGATGCTTATTATTCTATTGAAATAAAGACACTTGGCAAAATAGTTTTTCTTTGGTTGATATGTTTTTTGATACATCTTGATTTTCAGCACATCTAGTGTGTCTATGCTCAAAGAAAGTATTTTATTTTGCATTAACAGAAAAATGGAATGGTAGACCACATGAAGCAGTATGATAGGCACTGAGAGATTCAGGATAAAATATAATACAAATAACTATTATTTTGCAAAGCTTCATATTATTAAACAGAGAGTTTAAAATTTTACTTAGATATTTTGTAGGGCAAGTTTAATATTTTTTTAATAATGTTGAGATATCATAACTGATAAATGAAGTAAGATCTTGAATTCTTCTGTACTGAATGGGTACATTTGTTTTAGGAACCAAGCACCTGTGTAAAGAAAATTTCATTGTGATATAAATTAACAGAGGAGAAAGAGAAGACTAAAGTTGAGAATATGTTTATTTCCAGCATATCTGACATATAACCTTAGGATTATAATATTTTAGGAAAACATTAAAAATAAGACCCTGAGAAATACAACAAGGTTATAAAGTCTCAGATTTTGCTTAGTGACACTGAGAATGTTTTTGTGCAAGACAAACATACTTGCCCTTGGATTCCTTTCCAAGGACATCTTCTGGCTGTTTAAGAACAAGAAAAGTGAAAGATTGCATGTAGATATTTGTTTGTGCTCAATAAGGAATAATAGGGATTTCTGTATGTTTTAAGAACTTTGCAAATCAGAAGAATGAACTAGCTGATTCTCATACTAACACTAAAGTTAGGCCACATGCTTTCATTAAACTTTTTATATAGAGGACTGTTTTGAAAAAAACAGCACTTTAAATGCTTAATTAAATAATTAAGACACATCTTAATTATTCTACCATCTGACAGGGTAGAATAATAACCAGCCAATATAAAAAGTTCCTTACCATTAAGGGGAGGGATGACGTATTAGGATATTGAAGTCTAAAAATAAGTATTCTAAAATTAGAGAGTTGTAAGATACGGTTACACAGTCAGATACTAAAATACAAAGACAGGTTTCCCGAGAGAATATTATTGCTTTGTTATTGTAGCTCTCCTGGCTAGACTGTGTTCCTGTTGCAAAACAGCCTTGCACAACATCTGCCAAGGTGAATCTGTATTTGAGCCTGTGTCTCCGTGGAGTTTTGTAAATGGGAAGGAGGGCAGAGTTAAGGCACTTCCAAGGAAAAGGATATTTGTTACAGGCATAAATTTCCAATTTTTTTTGTCCCCTGAATGTTGTTTCTGTTTTCCTGATGTCTTTTGCTGTGAGACAGGTGTTTTTTTCAACACACAGTGCCAAATTCTTTGTCTATTGTTTTGTGATATATGCTGGTTATGAACATCCATGCTCTGTACAAGAATTACTGGAGTAAGACTCAAACTGAAAAGCAGTGCTGTACCATGTAATAGCTTTATGGAGCTTAATGCAGTGATGCCATAAGCTTCAAGGGAGGATATCTCGTGATTACATATAAATCAGATCCAAGGTACTAACAACACTATTCTATCCCAGAGCAAAAATAGATTCAATAATAATGGCAACTGCTGCATGAAAAACTTACACTAATACAAGTATAATCTTTTTTCTGTGTTCTATCAGCTGTAATGTAAATAGCCATGTTTAGTATGTAATATCCACTGTCCGTGTTAAATTTTATAACAGAAGTTACATTCAGTCTGCTTGAACACTATGAATACACTTGGTATAATCATAGACTCATATGAAATCATAGAATAGGCTGGTTGAAAGGAACCTTTAAATGTCATCTAGGCCAACCCGGATGCCTTAGGGACATCTTCAGCTAGATCAGGTTTCTCTAAGCCCTGTTCACCTGACCTTGAATGTTTCCAGGGATGGATCATCTACTGCCTCTCTGGGCAACCTCTCCCAGTTCTTCACCACTTTCATGGTAGAAAACTTCTTTATATCTAGTCTAAATCTATTATCTTTTAGTTTAAAACCATCATCACTTATCCTGTCACAACAAGCCCTACTAATATGTCTGTCCCCATCTTTCTTGTAGGCCCCCATTAAATACTGAAAGGCTGCTATGAGGGCTGCCCAGAGCCTTCTCTTCTCCAGGCTCAACAAACCCAACTCTTAGCCTGTCCAAAAAGGGAGGTCCTCCATCCCTCTGATCATCTTGGTGGCCTCCTCTGGACTCCCTCCAGCAGGTCCATGTCCTTCCTGTGCTGGGAGCCCAGAGCTGGATGCAGCCCTGCAGGTGGGGTCTCAGCAGAGCAGAGGGGCAGAATCCCCTCCCTGCCCTGCTGGTCACTCAGCACTTTGTGAATACTGAGTGGCACTTTTGGAATATTGAATCTACAAAGATGAGAAGTAAATAGGAGTAAGTTACTTAATTCTTCTGTGTTTGACTCTGGTGGAAGATACTGGATTATTTCGCATAACTCTGGTGGTTTCTTTCTTTAAAAATATTCTGGAAAATGTAGATACAGCTCACAAATTGAAAGAAAACCTTCCCAAGCAGTTATTGCACAGTCAATCACAGGCTATAAATTTGAATCCTAATTTAACTTTTGCTAACTGGCTCTTGTTACTGTTACCTATGAACAGATGGTGAAAGGCACTCTTGAACACAGCTCTCAATGAGCACATAGAGACAGAGTTTATTAAATCTAAGATAAAATTTGTTTAAATAAGGCCAACCATTCTTTAATTCAGAGTGTGACTACTATGGACACTGGGAGGGGAATTAACCTTTCACTCACATTCTGGAAAAATCATTTTTGTGGCAGTTTCTGTACATTGAATTACTAACACTGTAGCTTAATTAATGTAATTCCTCTGTTTTAATTACAATACAATTTAATACAATTTAATTACAATATTACCTGAACACATTTAATCTTTTAGTTCTTCTTGTTGTTCTATACTCACTCAAAATATAATATCCAGAAATGGTTTTAAGAATGTAATAGAAAAAAAATATTTTACTTGTTTGTTACTGAAAATTTTAAATTACAGGCAAATACTGTTTAATTATATATTCTATATATTAAAATAACTGTAATTTTTTTATGTCTCCACTGAGGTTTATATTACCTGAATTTTTTATTCTTAATGTCAAGAAGCTTAGGTACCCTGGTTGAATTTTTGTGTCTTAAGTTACGCTCCTTAATGAAAGAAAAACAAATTATTTGGAAATTTCTGAAACGATGTATTTAGGTTCACTGTCAAATAATAAATTATTGTTGTGTCTTCATGTAGCCGAGGTTCTTTCTAATTATGTCTTCCTGCTCATGTTGCCCTTTATAAGGAGTAAATTTCTTTTACTCAGTTTTTTTAGGTCTGGGATTTACTTAGCTAAGAAAATTTATGGGAAGTTCAGTGGCTTATTCCTCACTATCTCTATGTACTGAATGGCTAGAAAAAGAAGGATGATTTTCTTTTTTAACACAACAAGATTCTAAGTATCTAATTAGGTTTTGTGCCCTCAATTAGAAATCAAAGGTGGGGTTTTTTGGTTTGGTTTTTTTTTTTTTTTTTTTGGTGGGATAGCAATGCCTGTGTTGTTTTTTGAGGCACCCAGCCATAATGCTTCCAGGACTTGTTCAGGTATGCAGTGAGCACAGCATGTGCTATGCCAGCTTGTGCTGTGAAATTTGAAGCTTAAAATTGATTGTTATAAAACCTTGCTTAGGCAGGACCAATTCTGTACTCTGTGAACTTATGAATAATCTAAATAAACACCACTGAAGTTAGGGATAACTTGTAGAGACAAAAGTTGTTGCTGCTCAGCTGGAAAGAAACGTTCAGATTAAAGTTGTCTGCCCTCCCCCAGGTGTAACCAGCACAAGTTGATAGTAATCAATTTTAAGTTATGAGCTCGCTCTCTATTAAGATGACAAAAAACCTTAAAAGAAAGGATGCAGAATCCTAATGAGCTATACAAGGTAATTAACATTTCCTTTTGAAATCTCTCTTAGTGAAGGAAGACCTTCTCCCAGAGTGGAACTGCTGCATAACATAGACCCCATGTTTGTGGATGACTTCCCATGTGAGTATGCTCAAGATCTATTAAATGTACAGTTTACCTTCTGAGCACTTTTTGGCTTCCATAAGTGAAGCATTTCCTTACAGGTGAAGCAAAATACAGTAGGATGCCTTTTGCTTTTAAGTAAATAGCTTTAAATTATGGAAGCATCATCCCCTGGATGGTGTAAGTATTTCAACATGGTCAACATGGGCCTCCTATTTCAGAGAGTACTGAAACACTGCTGAGTAATGAATTAAGTACTTTGGGACATGGAAATGTTGAGGAGCAGCTGTGTGCCTGAGGTGCACAGTGAGGCACACTGCCAACTATCCTTTCCAAGCCCTCTCTTCCAGAGTTCCAAATGAACTGCTTGCCATAATGCATCCTGATACAACTGTATAATATGACCTTGTAAATGGAAAGCTTGAGTTTGTGAGGAGCTGAGAAGTTCCAAGCTGTGTGATTGCTTTTGTTCCATAATCATGTGGGTTGGATCCTTAATGCCACTGTGACATGAATTGGAGCTGAAGTTTGCTAATTCTATAGCTCTTTTTAAGCACCATCTGTTTTATGATTCAACATTACTAGTTTGCTAAGGACTACAAGCTTTTCAGAGAGACTTTCTTTTTCATACAGAACATTGGAACAGGTCCCTTCCAGTGTTTTTATAGCATTTCTGTATTTCATTATATAAACAAGTAAATCCAGGCAGAGAAAAAGTAGTGCAATGGAGACAGTGATCTGTTGCCTGCAAGACAAATACATGTTGTGCTACAATAACTGGATGGAAATGGGTGAGATTTGGGCCTTTTGCAATGCACATCTGGTTCTGTGGTGCTTTTCTGAGAAGGAGCAACATTGTGCCTATCTATTGCTGACTGGGCAGCACTGCCTGCAGATAATTCCTCCATGCTGATTGAATTAAGGTGTAGCTACTCCAATTTCCCTTGAAAAAACGCTCAGTGAGTCACAGCATTCCTGTGCAATGTTATGCCCTGGTGAGGTATTCTCAGCACTACTTCAGAGACCTGTCTTTTCCTTATGGGAATGGCCTGTGATTGAGGTGTCTGAGTAGACAAATTCCTGGAGTAAGCAGAAGGGGGACAAACAAAGGAGATTTTGAGGAACCTGAGGTCTTAGGAAATATGGCCCCAAATTGCTTCAATGGCGCCATGCTCTGATGATCGTTCACTATTTGCTACATGCATCGTGTCCTTAGTTGTGTGCATTGTGTGAAGTGTGGGCAAGAAAAGGGGCTGGGGGGCAGGAGCTGTAGTTGGTGCAACTCCTGTGCTGGGTAAGATGCGGTTTTTAAAGCATTATGAACAGAGGATGTTACATGCATGCTGTAAATTTATAATGTTTTTATGTGCCTTTCAAAACTGCAGTAATTAAAAACAAGAACTGAACTCTTTGCCAACATATTCTTATTCACCATGTAGAGTTTCCCTGTCTCTTCTCAGCAAAGGCCTATTCTTTGTGCCTCCTAGTGAAATTATGCTTGGTCATATAAGGATTAAAATTTCTATTTAGCAGCCCGAGTTATTAGGAGTAATTGTATATGTATGTAAGTCAGCTGATTTTTACTTACTGTCTGTTTTTCATTTATTGAAACTGAGTAATAAGTTTAGAATTAATATCTAGAAAAATTATGCTGGTGTCTCTATTATGGATAGATTAGTAAGACACAAGACTTGGAATATACAAGCAGTTTCAGATTTTCAGCAATCATGGTTCTCTTCATATTTTGTTGGTTTCCTTTTTTTTTTAAAAAAAAAAAGGCATCTTAAACTTGTGTCCATACATTCTTCTTATCACCAAGATGATAAACTGTGTCACTCTAGAGTCTTGCTCTTTCCTTGACTGTTTATTGTTTCTGTGTACTAATTGTTTTGACATTGGAGTACTGTTTTGCCTATAGTGCTAAAATACATGTCTTCAGGTTTTGCTGGGTTCTTTCTAAACTCCTGTATAACCTTTTACCTTCTTTATGCACATTGTGCTCTTGTCCTAGCCTACTCTGAAAAATCACATCACCTAAATTATCTGGTGTCAGATGAAGTATTCCTATTATACTAATACTTTATTTTTTTATAGAAATTTGAATTATAAAGTGAAATAATTACTGGAAGACAAGATTAGCCAAATCTTTGCGTCTGCAGAGTACTGTAAAACAGCAAATAGGCAATTAAATATCACGATTCTGTTAGGTGTAACCAAAAAAAAGACTTTCCAAGTTGTTGTGGTAAATCAGGTGAGAAGACAGTGCTGTTGTAGTTGGGCACATGTACAGCATTAAGTTATTATTTTACCTGCACTCAGTGCAGGTTCAGTGTTCCTGAACTCTTGAGTGGTTTTGCCTATAATGTATACATTCTTTCACCATAATATGTTTTTATTTAATGGATGCATTTATCTCCATCTCTATCAGAAAAAAATGATTAAATATATATATTTAATAGAATGAATGATGGGATGTCTCATGTAATTAATAGGGGTTTTTAACTGAAACAGCAAAACTGAGCTTTGTTCTGTTCAGTTTTTTTATACCAAAATAAGCACTCCTTCAGGGAAGAATTTGTGCAAAAGACATTAACTAGTTTAGTGACAAGTCAACTGTTACAGCCAAGTATTCAACAGAATATTGTTAAGTAAAGTAAAGTTAAAGTAATAAGACATGGTGTCATGATTACAGAGCTAGCAGCATCTCTGCTGCTGTGGTCTGTTAGAACTGACCTTGGGCTGTGTGTTTATTTACCACTTGTGGGGTAACAGTGTGTAACTTTTCAACTTCTCAGATTGAGCACTGGTTTCTGATCTCTGGACATGAGCCAGGGTTAGTCCAGTAGATCTGATGAATTTACTGATCAGCATCTGCTTACATTTTTTCAGGACCTGATGTCCAGTGGCAAACACTGCAGCCCTGCAGTAGTCTTATATCAAGTACTGCACTTCTCCTATTGTTAATAGTAAAGAACGCAAGAGGGAAAATACTGTGAAATAGTTTGCCTGCAGTTCCATTTTGCCAAAAAATTCTCAGATCTCACTTCACTGACTACTTCAAGTAAATAATTTTCTCTCTCAGAAAGCAGATTTCCTTCATTCAATTATAAACCTTTCCTGTGATCTGACACACACGGGCAGTGTTTTAAACTGTAATTATTTTTCACCTATAGTGCTAAAAAGGTGTTCCTCTCCGACGACCTTGCCTGTAGTCTCCCTCTGACCTATGGCAGCCCAGTGGAGTGAAAAACAAGCTTGGGGTTAAAACCAAGCTTTTCTCTTAATGAACTGATCTGGTTTGTGGTGCAGACCTACAACTACTGTACTCGTGTAAGAGCAGGCAGTGGAAGGAAAAACTAGGGTGGGATCTCTAAAACTAGGATGAGGAGAGTGGTGGCTTGTGGTCTTTGGGGGTTGCAAAGCGGGTTTGGTGGTGAGCTATTGCCAAGATGGCCAGCCTGTCCTCTCCCTTTCCTCCAGCCTTCCTCCCCCACTTGTGTTAGATGTAGAAATCACATGGTGACAAGATGATTGTTCGCCAGATCAGCTTTCAGATTGTTTTGGGTAGCCAGGCAAAAGAGGAGGAAGGGTTTCTACCACATCAGTGAGCTGAATCAACCTGCCCTGTAGCTGTGTGACTGTGAGCAGGGGATCAATATGTGGTTGGTAGCAGATGGAGGGTCTGGCCACAGGACTGGCTAGTTAAGATCACTTCTGACCACGCTGGGAACCTCAGCCAGAGGCAGTAGTTTCATGGAGTTTAAGCTAGTAGGCTGCTGCTGCTACCACAGAGGATATCCTGCCTCCCACAGTGCCTCACCACTGCTCCTCTTTCTCATGGGTCACCAAAACTATTCACAGGGCCAGGCTGTGAACCACGTCAGAATACTAGTTCAGATTTTAATAAGCCTTTTTTTTCCCCCCCACTGAATGTATGCTGGATAGTCAGTTGCTCATTTTGGCACAAAGACTGGGACTAGAAGGAGTTTTGGGGGACTCCAAAGGTGAGGTTGATTCCTTTGGCTGTGAAATTAAACACTGAGGTTTCTGTTTCATGATATATGATTAAGTGATCCAACAGGTTTCTGCTGGGGATGTGCTTTACTTCCTCGCCTCCCCTTTCCCAGCCACATGCTCCTAGTGCTTATTTTGCATTTGTTTTGGCACTTCTTGGATATCTCTGTGAACTGATCCAACTTGCTAGCCTGGTTTTCCTCTGTTGTGTGGGTTGAATCTGCACATTGGAAGGCTGATGGATGCCAGCAGCAACCCAAGGCAGGGGAAAGGAGGGTGTGTGGTTGGAAGAGGGGAGGCAGAGGGAACTCTCCTAGTACTGTCTGGCTGCTTCTGGAACCAGAACCCCACAAGGAGGGAGTCAGAAACCACATCTTCTGGTTGAGCCTTGCTGTGCTAAACCAGTCTGGTGAGCTCTGCAGATAGAGCTGGACCCATACGCCTCAGAGGTGATTGTTCCTCTCCCTTCTTGCTAAAAGCCATTGCTTTTGTTTTTCTGGTTGTTTCTTCATCAAATTGTTGACTGTTTTCAGAAGTGATGAATATATGTCTCTATTGCTTGATCTCAATGCAGATCTGTAGTTTAATATTATTAAAGAGTTTACAATTATGTAAATTTGCTATGAAAAATCTACTGTCTTTCAGGTTTGGGTCTGGAAACATCCACGTTTTCTGTTAGATTTAACGATTCAGTAGTAAAATGTGAAAATTTAAAACAGAAAGCTAAAATTATGTTGAGAGTATAATTTTCTCTGTAGTGTATAGGTTAAGAAAACACAAACAAAATGCAAAAATTAACTTTAAAATTGCATGAGAAAAAAACCTGATTTACGTACATTTCAAAAGAAAAGAAACAAATTTTTTGCCCTATTTTTGTGAATTTGTCTTTAAAAATAAAAAAAATAGCCAAGTAGTTGATGGTTTGGCAGCTGTGCGGATGACATCAGCTCTTCCATTGTGAAAGATCTCCTGTCTTTTATACAGCCTTATGGCATTTCATCAAGTTTTGGTGATTCAGCTAAATTAAAACCCAACTGGTTTTAAGTCTCAATTCCCCTAACTGCTAAACCAAACTTATTTCTGACCACAGTCATTTCTAGATGGCCTGTCTTGAAGCAGCATTGAAACTTTATATGCCACAGAAGGCAATTTTATTTTGAGAATCAGAACTAAATGACATGCTGAAAGAAAATGTACTCTTTAATTCAGAGTTGTTAATCAGAATCTGTCAGTACACACTGCATTAGCTTTAATCTGACTTGCTAAATTTACTAATAAATTTGGTGATTTTCACAAAATCTTGTAGACTACATGTGTAGCATCACTTTCTCTTCAAAAATAGCTTGAATTTATTTAAATTAGAAAGATGTATTCAAAATAAATATGTTTTGGGTGGTGCTGGCTTAGACTGAAAAAACTTACCTTCATTTAAAATTCCAGACTTAACCATAAACTAAAACTTCAAAGGCATAATAACAGTGTAGATTGCTAATTGTAGTCAATTTATTTGAAAGATATATCTATTCAGAGGGAGACATCCAAGTCAGAGAACTTGTAAAAACATTTTGTGATTTTCCTCCAAATCTTTATTTGCCTAGAGCAAAATTAATCAATTTTTACATTGCTCTCCTTGATATTTGAGAGAAGGCATTATCTCATATATTGCACTATTAATTGCCAAACTAAATGATTGCTTATAGAGGACTAGATCTGCTCTATGCAGAATGAGCATATATTACAATAGAGAAATCTTTTCTATTCTAGGACTGATGTGTCATCTGTGGACATTAAAATTGCATTATAATGGCTGTAGCATTATATATTATATCCATACATATACCAAAATTATTAATCTTGATTAGGGAGTAGACACTCCAGGCTCCTCTATGTCCCATTTATTACTTATTTTGCCTGGGTAAAAGATGATTCCTGAGACCTTGTAGGACAGAAATTACTTCTTCCCCAGTTCTATTAGTAATGATCTGGCTTGTTTAGAGTTATTTAAAGGAATTATTAAATGGAAAAAAAATAGAAAAAAGAAAGTGGGAAAAAAATTATCATAACAGAGTTAATTAGTAGCAGCAAATGATGTGTGGATGAGTATACTAGGTGGCATTGAATGGGGTAAATATAACCCATGTCTGTCACAGGCTTAAGACCCAGAATCTACTCTCGAGTCAAAACTGTGCAGGAAATTGACCAGTATGGTCAGCTGACTGAGCTTACATAGTAACAGCTGGAGAATGTTGGAGAATGGTCAAGAATGGACAAAATCTGTTCTTTGTTTCTCCAAATTACCATTTTTCTGCAAAATTATACATATGCATACTGACCATCTGGACTCTGTCATCTTCCCATTTTAAGAAAATCATAAATTACAATGACCCCCTATAAGTTTGTAAGGCAGGAGTTGACAACATAGGACCCTGGATCCCTCAGCCGCTTCATGCAGTGCATGTTATGCTGACCTGGCAGTTTTGGGCAGAGCTGAGCTCCACTCCCTAATGGGAGGCTGCTGTTCCAGCTAGCTCTGCTGCCATTCACATCAGAGATAAGTGGTGTTTTTCTTTTGACTGTCAGCTATATGAGTTTCTGGGGTGTAGCTCTTGCTGTCAGGCAGTTCGGGCTGTGGTTCTGCATTGCCTTGGCTCTTAGCCCATCTACATCTCAGTGTGAACTATTCATCCTTGCAGTATTTAATACTAGAGGATTGCATGTTTGGTGAGCCTCATAAATACTAATCCTCGTATTTCCTTAGGGATGTAGGTAATCTCTTTTAGAATTTAGAAATGTTAGGTCACTTGAGAAAGTGTGTAATGCAAGTATCATGACAGGAATCCAGAAATCCCTCTACGCTGTTTTTTTTTATGCTTCATTGTATTCTATAATTATTTGAACATAATGCTAGCGTTTTATATTTTTATGCAGGTCATGACGTAAATGGTAGATTACATTTTTCAAATTAAATATCTCTGAGCCACAAAAATTTTAACAGAGCACAGGTTGTTTGAGTTGCTGCTCAGTTCTCTTTACCTTCAACACAGCATCCTTACAGTGATGCAGATGGGATTTGGGAGTTTCACATAAAAGGCCACCACAACAGGACATAGCTTCAATAATTCATAAGTTCCATACAATCAGTTAAAATTTGTTTCCTGGAAAATGAAGATTGTGATTTTTGTTTTCCTTATTTTCCCATTGGAAGTGAAAGTTTAACATTGCCTTTTGCTATCTCTCTTTTTGTGATGTTTAACATTGTAGGCTGTAATATTAAGTTTGTTCTTATTTAGAATAGCTTCAATGTTTTTATTCTGTAGTTGTCTAAGAAACTAGTAACTGGATAAATGATTCACCTAGCTGATATGCACTGGGATTTTTTGCAGCCTTCAGTGATTCTGGGTTTAACTCAATTGTTTCTGTGGTGTGGTGGGTGTTTTTGAAAAGAAATAGTATGTTGTAAAAAAGAAGGTTTGAAGGAAGAAGGAATGCTTCAAATGCCTGTTTTTGTTGAAATTAAGTAGAGTATGTATTTTGAAAGGTAAGAAACTGAATATGATATTCTGGTAAAAATCTTTCCTTTGGAATCAAACATTGCTATAATAAAACTGACATTAGAAGAAAAAATACAAAATATAGGAGTTCATAGGATTTAACTATTTGAATTACGATAGGTGAGCTTCACTGTGTACAGCACAGCTCTACACCTTGTTGACATGAAGGCAGGAAGTTAGAGTGTCTCAGGGCTCACCCATTTCTCAAGATCAGTATTCTGTTTGTTCTTCCAAGGTTAAGGTCAAGGCTATTCTTCAAATGTTTGTATTTTAATACAATAAGAGAAAGACTCAGAGTTTTGTAGGAAACTCATTATTGTCATAAAACAGCAAAAGGTCATAAAATGTCTTTCCTCAGTGAAGTAGCAAAGCCCCTTATTTCTTAGGTAATTCATTGTCACAGTGTAGGTTGGAGGAGCCCTTGACATTTCCAGAATTTCCTTATTGAGGTGAAATAATTGCTCTACACATCACGGTTCAAAAAAAGAGAATCAATAAAAAGTACATATATGCAAAGGCCTTGTAAGCTCACAGAGCTATCTGCATTTCAAAGTGGCTGTACCGAGATTGTTCTTTCTTCTGGCATATTTAATGAACTCTCACATTAATAAAGGCATCAGAGCTGCAAATACTTGTTCAGCTTCAGAAATGTACCTTATAAATGAGATAAGCCAATATAAAAGTTCTATTTCTAAAACTGAAATAGAAAAAATCGCTTTCTACTGTCTATGAGCTATCTTCCAGAAAACACTGTAGAATGTGTATTTTATTTACTATAAACATGAAAGAAAAATTGTTGGCTTTAGAAGAATGAACAGAAGAGCAAAAATGAATTGACTATCTGGATGAAGACATAAAAGTGTAGATGGAAGAAGGTGCCTTGTGTGACTTAAAGACTTTTCAAAAAATGTGTGAGACTTTCTTTCTGGTAAGGAGAGTCGTCTGTCTGCTGCAGTGTAGACAATCACCTAAACCAGCAATCCCCTGACTGCAGCAGGCCTAGAAACAGCCAAGAAGAACTTCTTCAGCTCTCACATTAATACTGGGGGGTTTTTTACGTAATTAAACAGTGCTATTCAAAGCTACCTTGTAATTTTGAGCTTTGATTTCTATGAGTTTTTTTGTCTTTGGTGCTTAATAAAAAGGTAAAAGTCTAAGAAGTACTAAATAATATTATGATTAAAGGTTTGTTAATGTACGAGCAATGTCTACACAAAAACAGTCTGTTCCCAAACAAGACACTCTTATATATACTTTCTTTAAAACAGTCTAAATGACCTGCTAAGTCTTTGATATTTAACTTTGCCACTATGTTTATGAAGACTCTAAAATATATATATATTCTGAAACATTCAGTAAACTCTAAATTTTGGCTTTATTGTGGATGATGGTGACTGTGAACATTAAGATAAATATCCATAACATTCTTTTCCTGCCTGTTTCTCCATTTCTTCCCATTTCTCCATCTCTTCCCAAGATTTTGCTCATGTAAGAGTTAATTCCGAGACAGTGCAATGAAGTTGGTTCAAATCATGTGTCCTATGAAAGAATATATCCCAAGAAAGAGCAGTCTATAGATTTGTAATATTATCCATTATAATAATGAAATTAAAAACCATTGCTGCATATTTGGGAAAGTTACTCTAATTTCATTTTTGTAGTTCATTGACAGAGATTTGCTCAAGTTCAGCAGTTATCAATAAAGGCCTTAAGATAATTTGCAGAGTATCAAATGGATCATAGTGAGACTGGCATTTTTAACCAGAGCTGATTAGACTTCACTGAGCTGTCTGCTGGAGGGGAGCTGAATTCAAGGGCTGAATGAGTTGCTGGAGGAATATGAATTGTATTCACGCCAAGATAACAGTATGCTCTTTGCCAAAGCAATAGGGAGAAATTCTTAAAACTCCTTCTGGAGTTTACTCTGTCTTGTACATTTCTTGATGAAAACTAAGTGACAGGCTGTTCCACAGAATCAAGTCTAGCAAAAGGTAATTCTTGTCATGAAGTTTCTGTTGTATAAAATGCTAACAATAAACTTGCAGTATAGCATCAACAGATTTTAGTTCATCCAAGTGAAACACAGTGCAAAGTTTTCTGTTTATGGACAAGTGAAAATTTTGTTTGGGGAATCCTTTTCTACTTGTATTGAAGACTTTTTCTGCAGCTATAGACGAGAGAAAGTTATAAATAGAGAGTTATAAATCTATGGAGAACAACCATGTGTTTCCATGCTGTTAACAAACAAATGTGGAATTTTAAAGTACCTTATGTTTATAAATAAAAGATATATGAAGTCCAAGTGTATCTTATAACTGTAAAATTATTAACTGTAACAGTTTTACCTTTAGCTTTTTTATTTCTCAATAAAATTTTCTTTGAAAATACAGTCTTATCTTGCAGGTTGATTCATCTGAGTGGCTTAGGATTTTAGGGATTTTAGTAATAAATCATATAACTACAATAGAGACAGTCCAGTTTTTCAGTGTGTGTAAGAGACTTAATATTCATAAGTGGAAACTAAAAATGTAGTACTTGTATTGCTCTTGATACTGTAAAAAATTTCAATCATGTTCAATATATTGTTTCCTGAAATTTAGAAGGAAAAAAAATCTCATATTCAAGTAAAGCATGTTGGTGCTTAATCAAAAACATAAAGCAATTTAAACAGAATGAAAATCCATTGGCATTTCTGACACAGTCTGCAGATCCATACTACTTTTATTCTGTGTGCAGATGAAAAGTCTAGATGGTACCATTTTTTAATTGCTGAAGTGGTCTCCACTAGAAATGGTGTATTCTGAAAGCTATTTTTCTGTTCTTATGTTCCCTCATTAAACTTTCCTGTAACCTTTTCTGTTTTCCCCAGATCCAGGTACTTAAAAACTGGGAAATACCAAAGGAAATCTGGACTTCTTTTTTCGTGTACAATTCTGGTTTTTATGGTGTAATGTAGAGACCTGGGATTTAATGTATTTGTAGACTGTCTGCAAGTCAAACTATAGGCCAGACCACTTGCAAATGAAAAACATGCTGTGCCTACAGAATATTTTGCATCTTGAATGCTAGAAGAGCACGTAAATCATTGAAGTAAGATTTAAAGGATAGTAGAACGTTGAGAATTTATTATAAATGGTGTGCCCACTAACTTTCCTTACTTTCTTATATAAATTGAAAGTTTTATGTACAAATTTGGTGGAAATCAACCCAAACCCGTCTGGACATCCCATCAATTATTTCTGTGTTGTCATTCAAGATACTTGTATGCATTACATGATATGAAATGTAAAGTACAGACTTTCACCACCACGTTGGGGCAAAATCTCTCCTGGAAGATGGCAGGTCATGGTTCAAAACTGTAACAAACAGAGTAACTCAGTTGGTTAGTGCTTTTGGTGTGGCCTGAGAATTTCCTCAGGGAGGAAACTATTGGACAGTTGGAAAAATGCTGTTGGAGGAAAGTTCAGAAGATGTGGTTGTGGGAAGCAGTGCTGACCACAAAGAAGAGTTACTGGGTGGCTTCCTGAGCTTTACTGCAGTGAAGTTATGGTTCATTTCTTGACTTTGTGTTCCTGTGTGTGGCTTCATGCTCCTATAAAGGATCAAGTGTTTGGTTACCCGTTTCCTAAAGTCTGCCTTCATTCTGCTGTTTCGATGCTGCAGGAAAATATGTTTAAGTAAACACTTTTTCAGTTTTCTAGAACTTCAGAGCATTGTGACACGGGTTTTGGAGCAGGGAAAATTACTCTGGAGTTCATTTTCATCTGCTCATCCGTAAGGCTCTGGTTTTGGTATAAGTTGTGGCATTGTGTGTTCTTATTTTCTTAAACTCCTTCTTGTGAGAATTGGTAAATTATATATTGACACTTTTGTTTTGATTTCAGAATCACTTTTATTTGAGGAGTTGATTAAAGCTTATGTGTTGCCAGAAGTGATTGCTGTAAATGCAAATGTGGAAGCCTTTCATATGACGGTTTTGTGGAAAACACATTGTGCCTACTGAACTGTATGGATAAAGGGGAATTTAGCTTCATTTATTTGATTAAGAGGAGTTGGTAGGGTGTAAATTCCTTGTTTGTTACTGCTGATGCTGAACCAGAGCCCACTGGAATTAATGGAAATGTTCTCATTTGTTTCAGGGTAGATTTTTTCAAGCTCTAACAGACTTCCTGCTGTTCCACAGATGAGCATTAGTAAAGCACAGGAAGCCTGCCAATCATGCAGGATTTGAGTGTGTGCATGTGGTGAGGTTTCTAGGAGGCTGAAGACTGCTGTCATGAGGCTAATTTTTATGTGGAATTTCATAATATTTAAGAAGGCTTTTGATTTTTTTTTTTACCTACACTTTGCTATTGTTGCACAAAAATGGGGAAGATGATTACAAGGAGTTTGCATTGTCTATGTTTAGGAAAGTAATCACTTGTGATTTTTTTAACTGCTTGGGTTTTCTATTTTTTCTGGGCAGAATGTAAATAAAACTTTTAAATCTTGATAATAGCATCAAATACCCTAGCTAAGAAAAGAAACTTCTATTTTAATGGAAGCAGTAGGAGAATGATTCAATTACCTTTTTTTTTGACAATACATACAAGATGATGAATACAATAGGAATTTACTGGATTAGTAAAATAGTATGTTGATTTTAAACTTGATAATGAAAATACTAGGAAATACTGTCTATTTGGGTTTCATATGTAAGTGGGTTTTGGTTTGCCAGTCTCAGACTTCTGTCTGGGGATCTCCTCTGTGGTTTTTATAGACTACTAATCAGATCAGAAGAGGCAAGGAGGCATATACATCGCCTTACTCTGAAAATAATACTCATTACTGCTTGTTGGTTTCAAGTCCTAGTGGAAGTAGTGTGCATGGTTTGGTTCAACTATTAAGTAGGATTCTACTCTGCAACATATATGGAGTTGTTCACTTCTAATAAAAAATATTTTTACAAAATAAGGAAACTTTTTTTAATGTCTAAGAGTATAATCTCAGCAGAAATCTAATTTATCCCCTTGAGACTTATCATTGCCAGTACCTTTTGAAAGCCTGTTTGTTAAGAGTGAGAATCTTCACTGAGTTGACAGCAAGAATGAACAAGATTGAATTATTTTAAATTATTTACAATATCTTTTTTTGAACAGTGCTACTTCATTCCCTAAAGCTGTGTGTTGCAATCTTGTAATGGCTGTGACCCTTGCTCTGAGGCCATGTCTGACAGAAACCCATGATGGGTTCTTCTTGTCACAGCTGTAGCTCTGTGTGTGTTCCTTCAGCCTCTGTTAGCAGAGATAAGTCTGGAAACATGAGCACTCGCAGTCATCCACCCAAGAACCTCTGAATACAAGCAGGACTTGCGAGTTATGCAGGAGAAGGGCAGGGCTTCCTCCGCTGGTTAAATGAACCCTCTAGCGACCACGGCGACCTGGAGTGGGCAACCAGGGGCGTGGCAATGGGCGTGGCCGTGTGGGGCGTGGCCATTTGGGGCGTGGCCACGGGGGGCGTGTCATGTCTCTGGGAGTATGGCGCATCTCCGGGGGTGTGGCACAGCAGTTTGCATGCCAGTTTGCGCAGGCAGGGCGAGTAGGCAGGGTTTCAGGTTTTTTCCTGCTGGTAAGGTTTGCAGCTGGGTTGTCTGGAAGGCAGGGGAGCCGGGGGCTGTGGTGGGACAGCAGAGCTGTGATATAGTCACCATCACAGAAACAGGGTGGGACAACTCACACAGTGGAGTGCTGCACTGGATGGCTGCAAGCTCTTCAGGACAGACAGGAAAGGGAGAAGAGGTGCAGGGGTGGCCCTTTGTATTAGGGAGGCTTTTGATGCCATGGGTATTGAAACCAATGGTGATGAAGCTGAATCCTGTGAGTAAGGATTAAGGGGAAGGCCAACAAGGCTGACATCCTGCTGGGAGTCTGTTATCCTCCACCCAGCCAGGGAGAAGAGAAGGACAACTTATTCTACAAGCAGCTGGAGAATGTTTCAGGGTCATCAGCCCTCGGTCTTGTAGGCAACTTCAAACTACCAGACACCTTCTGGGAATTTAATACAGCAGAAAGGCAGTCCAGGAAGTTTTTACATTGTGTGGAGGACAACTTTTTATCTCAGCTGGTGAGTGAGCCCACCAGGGGAGGGACTATGTTAGATCTGTTGTTAGCAAATAGTAATGGGCTGGTGGGAAATGTGGTGGCTGGAGGTCACTTGGGGCACAGTGATCATGAAATTACAGAGTTCTCAGTATTTGGTGAAATCAGGAGGAACATCAGTAAGACTTTTACACTGGACTTCCAGAGGGTAGATTTTGGCCTATTTAGGAGGCTTACTCAGAGAGTTCCTTGGGAAGCAGGCCTTAAAAACAAAGGAGTTCAGGAAATATAGGCTTCTAAACAGAAGTCTTGAGGGCACAGGAACAGACTGTCCCTGTGTGCTGAAAGATGAGCTAATGAGGCAAACGTCCAGCCTGGATGGGCAATGAGGCTTTGAAGGAACTTAGGGATAAAAAGATGATCTATCATCTTTGGAAGGAGGGTCAGGTCTCTCAGGAAGCATTTAAGGGGGTTTCTAGGGCATGTGGGAAAAAATTATGGAGGCTAAAGCTCAGTTCAAACTTAAAATGGTGACTTCTGTAAAGGATAATTAAAAATGTTTTTACAAATGTATTTATAATAAAAGGAAGGGTAAGACCAGTCTTTGTTCTCTATTGGATGAGGGAGGGAACTTAGTAACTGTGGATGAGGAGAAGTTGGAAGTGCTTAAGACCTTCTTTGCCTCTTTAGTGGTTAGTCTTTAGTGGGAAGATGGCTTGTCCTCAGGATAACTGTTCTCCTGGTTGGCAGATGGTGTCATGGAGCAGAATGGTCCCCCTGTTGTCCAGGAGGAGGCAGTCACAGAACTGCTGAGCAGCTTAGATGTTCATAAATCTATGGGACCAGATGGGATCCACCCCAGGGTCATGAGGGAGCTGGCAGATGAGCTTTCAAAGCTCTCCATCATTTGCCAACAGTCCTGGCTCACTGGGGAGGTTCCAGATGACTGGAAGCTGGCCAATGTGACTCCCATTCACTAAAAGGGAAGGAAGGAGGATCCTGGTAGTGATAGGCCAGTTAGCCTGACCTCAGTATCCAGTAAGGTAATGGAACAGTTTATACTGAGTGTCATCACAGAGCCCTTACAGGATGGCCGGGGTATCAGACCCAGCCAGCAGGGGTTTAGGAGGGCAGGTCGTGTTTGACCAACCTGGTCTCCTTTTGTGACCAGGTGACCCACCTGGTGGGTGTGGGGAAGGGCTTGGAGTGTGGTCTGTTTGGACTCCAGCAAGGCCTTTGGCACTGTCTCCCACAGCACACTCCTGGAAAAGCTGCAGCTCAGAGCTTGGACAGGAGCACTCTGTGCTGGGGTAAGACCTGGCTGGATGGCCAGGCCCAGAGGGTAATGGTGAAAGGTGCTGCATCCAGCTGGGAATCATCACTGGTGGTGTCCCTTAGGGGTCTGTGCTGGGGCCAGTCCTGTTTAGGATCTGCACTGATGATCTGGATGAGGGGATTGAGTCCACCATCAGTAAATTTGCAGGTGACACCAAGCTGGGAACAGGTGTCAATCTGTTGGAAAGTAGGAGGGCTCTGCAGAGAGACCTGGAATGGTTGGATCATGGGCAGACTCCAATGGGATAAAATTTAATAAATCCAAGTGCCAAGTCCTGCATTTTGACCACAATAACCTCCTGGAGCATTACAGGCTGGGGCTGGTGTGGCTGGACAGTGTCCAGGCAGAAAGGGACCTGGGGGTGCTGGTCAACAGCTGACTGAACACGAGCCAGCAGTGTGCCCAGGTGGCCAAGAAGGCCAATGGCCCCTGGCCTGGATCAGGAATAGTGTGGCCAGCAGGAGCAGGGAAGTCATTCTTCTCCTGTACTTTGGGAACGTGTGAGGTCACACCTTGAGTGCTGTGTCCAGTTCTGGGCCCCTTAGTTTAGGAAGGACCTTGAGATGCTTGAGAATCCAGAGGAGGCATCAAGGCAGGTGAGGGGCTTGGAACACAAGCCCTGTGAGGAACAACTGAGGGAGTTGGGGTTGTTTATCCTGGAGAAAAGGAAATTCGGGGGTGATCTTATCCTCTCTACAACTCCCTGAAAGGTAGTTGCAGTCAGGTGGGGTTGGTCTCTTTCACCAGGCAGCAACTGACAGAATGAGAGGACACAGTCTTAAACTGTGCCAAAGGAAACGTAGGTTGGATATTAGGAGAAAGTTTTAATGGAAAGAGTGATAAAGTACTGGAATGGTCTGCCTGGGGAGGTGGTGGAGTCACCATCTCTGGACGTGTTTAAAAAAAGATTGGATGTGGCACTTGGTGCCATGGTTTATTTAAGGTGTTAGGGCATGGGTTGGACTCGATGATCCTGAAGGTCTCTTTCAGTGGCTTTGTTGCATTGGTGTCTGAGTGACAATTGTGATTACTGATAAAATGCACTATCTTTTATCACCTTTATAACTTGGGGTTAAGGATGGCAGCTCAGAGAGTTGTCCTAGTTGTTGTGATAGCTGAGGTGTGATTAAAAGATTTTAAGTAGTAATAGAATACCATGGAGATTTTCTATGAAGCATCTCTGGTGTGGTTCAAAAAAGAAAACGCCACTCCATTTTGTTCGGAAAACATAGTGTAGTCCCTTTGGACCATGGCCATTCCTAGCCAAAGCAGACAATGAAGTAGAGAATTTCTCTCTCACTCTGTGTTTCAGCATGTTTGAGCTTTTCTCAGTGTGGCTACACGGTGTGCAGTAGTGCCACTCTGCATTGTAGGTGATGTCTAGTTAGGTCAGGCAGAGGCTGTAGTCACCCTGAAAAATATTAAAAACTACCTAGGTCATGGGATTTCACTCAATATACTTCATGAGATGTGTTTAGTTAGTTCAAAGTACTCAAAGTATTTTGCCTGCATGTCTAAATGGTATGTCCCCTGTCATTTAAAACAATGACGTTTTGATTATATGATTGCGTTTGGCCAATGTCACACAGGATGGGAGGGAACGAAAACACCCTGGTCCCTGGAGTGCCACAGAAAGTGCACATTTAATTAAGTAGAATATACACCTAGCAGAGAAATTTTATTCACAAGGGATTGCATACCACCTAACCTCACAACTGGTTTATGAACCTTCTCAGTCTTGTTTTTGAGATGGGAAGATCAAAACTACAGTTTTCCAGTTGCAGGGGCCTTTTTGCTTTGTTAAAAAGTCCTTTTCTAACAACTACTTTCACTCAATTCTCTTTTTGTACAATGCTGACATAATTCTGAAAAAATGTCAGCTCACTCTATAGTGATTCCAGGGCTTCACTCTTGGTTATGAGTGTCACAAAGGCCGTAATTTGAATATGTTTATATGAATTCCAGATTATTTTTTCACACATGCATCATTTTACCTGCATCTATGTTAAATACCATTGATTTACTATTTAATGCCTACTATCCAGCCTCATACAGGCCTTCTGTCATTCTTTGCAGCTAGCTTTAGATAACTTGTCATCATTCACATACTCTGTCATCTCACTGTTCATTCCCTTTTCCAGGTCATTTGGAATATGTTCAATGATACAGATCCCAGCACAAATTCCTTTAGGAATCCAGTGGTGGCCCCTCCAGTGTGAGATCAAAACTGGTTTTGTTTCCGATTTTTTAGGTGCTTTTCTGTCCATATGAGGATTTTTCCCTCTTTTCCTATTGTTGCTTAGTTTCTTGACCTACCATGGCCATGTGGCATGAAAAGTAAACTTTTGCTCCCGTTATCTGTTATTTAAGTACTGGAGTGTAGTAACCAAAGAAGTTATAGGGGGTGTTGTATAGACAGACTAAATTTATACTGAAATACAAGTCTTGAGAACTACAGCGAAAAATTTTAGTTAATGAGAAAATATTTAGGGAATCTCTTTGCACAGTATGCACTAGAAACTGCAAGGTTTCAAACTATTGAGACATCCAGCATAGAATACGTCCACACACTTGTGTAACAGGAAATGCTGGTGATATTCCTACTTGGGCTGAACGCTCTTGAATCTGCTCTACACCTGCAAAGCAGTAGCACTTGTTTACTATTTGTTCCAATGTGTTTTTTGTTTGGACTGCAAAGAGTGTGAGCCATCTAAAATCTTGATTCACCCTGGGATTTGTGGCTTTTCTTAATACAGACTTTTCAGTCTTTTCTGTCAAGCAGGTTGCAATTAAGCTTGGAGCTTTGTGTGATTATATTTTCCTTGTCCTACAGCTGCTACATTATATTATCAGAAATAGAAGTTTAACTATAGAGAACGCTGCTATTTTTAATTTTTTCCTTTGGGAAATATACTCAAAAAGGTAAATAACTTCTAACAATCTTGTTTTGCAGATAAGAAACAATGGCCTCTGTTTTCCTTAAAGGACACTGATGCAGCTGCTTAAAAGAATGTTTTTGTTACTGTGTAGGATATTGGAAAATTGCATGGCCACTCTGATATTCACTTAGCTGTTCAGATTACTCTTTGGACAGGGCTCTGTTTCCCAAATAAATAACAAATTAGTGCTCCTTTATGCTTCTCCAAAGTTGTTCCTCAGTACCCAACCTTGCCTCCCCACATGCTTGTATTGTAGACCACAGTGTACAGAAATATAACATACTTCAAGCAACATCGTTTTGGGCGCTTTAAGTTTGTGGTCAGGACCTTGCTAAGTGGCATGTTAGAGAGAACTGTGTACTCTTTGATCTCTTACCAGCCAAGAAAACTTGTTCTCAACATCGGTCATTTTCATCATCTTAATCATACACTGAAGACAGAATATTTTATTTTTAGACATACTGTCTATTTATGTTGCCACACTTTAAAGTTTCTACCAATTGTTTGAGCTGGTCTCAGTGAATGAAAGAAGGAAAGCTAGAGGAATGAGAAGAGTAATTGATCTATGTTTATTAGATCTGCAAAAAAATTTAATATTAATAATATTAATATAGAATATGTATAGTCCTTCTTTGAAATAATGTGTGAAGGTTTACACTTCATTTAGTTTATCATGTTTCTTCTGACAGTTAAAAATTAGATAGCAATGTTTAAATGAGTATACTCTTATGAAACTAATTATATTTAATAAAATGTTTTCACAAATGTGTCTTTTAGATTAATTTAAAGAGCAAGCCTTTCTTTAAAAAGCAGGTTCAGATTGTACCTTTTATTTTCTTTAACTTGCGAATTTGCACCGTGTGGGTGTGGACCTTTTTTAACCCTTTTTTACAAATAACGGTCACGTAGTACTTGGAGTAAAGTACTTGCAAAGTAAAAAGCAAAGGATTTAAATGAATCATAGGAAATATTTGCAAAGAAGTTTACAGATCTGAATTTTCTAGCCATCCTACCAAGTGTTGCAGTGGCTTTTTGCTGTTGTTTGTGCTATTTTTGATTTTGGTTGCATTAGGAAAACTTTTTTCCTATTATTTGCTCTTGATTGAATATTAAAAATTTTATAGATTATCAGTGAAACTGCTGGAAACGTCATAAGACTTAGATAAACAAAGTGGATTTATAGTCTACGTACAGGAAGATGAGAGCTTCTGATAGGCATCTAAAACTGTAAAATGCAGTAAAACTGGATCAACCCTCTGTTTCTTCTCTTACCATGTAGCATTGCAGGCATCAAAGGTTCATGAAGTTGTTTTGGTTTGCAGCAGTAGTACAACAATTGAAAAGGTTTTGAGTTGTACAGAATTAAATGTAAATGGATTTTTCAGACATTTTTGTGCTTTTCATGGTAGTCAGATAAATTAGTATTTTTTAATTTTAGATAAGTTTCTGGTTGGTAACTAGGATTGCATGAGCCAAGGAACAGATGATTGATTCTTAAGCGTGCATTGATCAGCACAATAGAAATGTGAAAAAATTATGTTTCCTATTTTTCACCTCCAGAAATCATTGCCCAGTTGGATAGATAAACTAATGAGTTAAGCAGAAGGCTGCTGTAAGTGTATGCAAAAATATGTAGGAAGACAGTTTTTTTCTGGAAGAGCTAGGCTCCTAACATAAATGATGTTTTAAATCAGGAGTACACATGGGATACTGAATGGGATATTAGGTCAGAGAGATTTTTTTGAAAGGCAAGGAGGAATAAAACAGGGCTAAGCACATTGCAGCATTTTTTATGATCTTCCCTGTGCTTAGGAAGTGAAGTAAAAGAACAGATTGCTGGGCAAAGTAAGAAATTTGGGGTTATCTTTTCTGTTTTATGTTGAATCTTCTGTTAGTAACTGTGTCTTGGGACGCACTTCAGTATGGCAAAACCTGTCATCTTGTAACATTTCTGTAAATTGTAGGGGCTTTTCTAAAGTTTAAAATTGTATGACTAAAGAAGGAAATAATGTAGGTGTCAGATTCTGTTTTCAATATGAATCCATTATTTCAGTTACTGTCCTCTTGATTTACGTTCTGGTATAAGTGAAAAAACAGCCCTAAGGAAATGACTGACCTGTCTGTACACACTGATCTGTGCATTGGAAGTCATTGCTAGTAAAAATTTATGTTACCATTGCTTTATTCTACCTCTCCTTTAAAGAACAGCACTAGAAGTAAACTATGGATATGCTAGAAATCACGATATTCATGGTTTTGTGAAATCATAGTTAAACCTGAATCTGAATCATATGTACATAGAGAGAAGGGCCACCAAGGTGATGGGAGATCTCAAGTGCAAGACTTGGGATGAGTGGCTGAGGCCACTTGGTTTGCTCAGCTTGGGGAGGGCTGAGGGGTGACCTCAGGGCAGCCTACAACTTCCTCAAGGAGGAAAGCAGAGGGGCTGGTGCTGATCCCCTCTCTGTGACTGCTGCCAGGGCATGAGGAGATGGAATGACACTGCCTCAGGAGAAGTTCACACTGGGCATTACGAAAAGGTTCTTCACTGAAACAGGGTCCCCACGGAGCTCCATGCCTGTCAGAGCTCATGGAGCATGAGCTCATGACACTTTTGGTTATGTGGTTAAGTTTTAGGTAGTCCTTTGAGGAGCAGGGAGTTGGAATCTATGATGCACATATGTCCTTTCCTACTTGAGATATGCTGTGGTGCTCTGATTCTCTACTTAGTTTTTGTGGAAGTTTTGGCCCTTTCAGTTCAGTGCATATGAGGATTAATATAATAAAAGTCACATAAATCTACTTCAATAAGCTTTTTTTGTTAATTTTTTATTTGCCTCTCCTGAACTGGAAGTAATTTGGTCACACATCTTGTGAAAGACCACACCAAGAATCTGTCCAGTTCATTGTTCTGAGAGTAGCAGTTTTGTAGGACAGAGTACATGAGGCCAAGCAACATAAATAGACTTCTCTTGTGTGGCCCCCACAGCCTGCTTCTAATCTTTTGACTGTGATTTTGGATATAAGAATTCTTGAGGGATTCTTCTTCCACTTTATGAATCTTTTTATTACTCAACCTGCATAAACTTTTGGCACCCACAGCATTCCATGTAAAGGAATTCCAGATTTGAGTTTGGTTTGTAATAATGCCCTTGTTGGGAAAGACTTGTTGTTCCTTACTCAGTTTCCCATGGCCACACAATTTCTTAGACCTCTGTCCTTTCTCTTGTCAGTTGTCCATTTTAGAGCATCAAGAGTCCTATTTACTCAGTAATTTTTCACATGAAAGTTGTTCCATGGCGTTAATCTTCCTTGTCTCAGGTCTTTGTATCTTGCATGGATTTTCGGTGTCTGTTTTGTCAGATGGGAACCAAAACTGCACAGTAGTGAGACTGTGAGACATAAGAAGGACCTCAGTGGTGGCATAGTGTCCTGTTTGTTGCTAATTTTCGTATTGGGATTGCTTTTCTGGACAGCCTCTGGACAATACTTGTTCATTAAAACTTCACAAACACTTCCCTTAATAGCAGTAGTTCAGAGCACATTCAGTTGTGTATGTGGAGTGTTGGCTTTTCCTCACCACGTTCATTACCTTCCCTTTTGCTGTACTTAAATTTTTGCATTAGCAAGACTTAGTGCACTGAAAGATTGTTCACTTTTCATAAAAAGTCCAGGATATTCTCTGGTCAACAGTAGGATATTACTTGTGTACTTATCCAGTAGTAAATTTTCCAACATCCTGCCTGAAGAGTATGCTATGAATATTCAAATTATCAAAATGACAATTTGCATCCTAATTTGAAATAGGTATGTGTATAGAAACAATGTATGACAATAAAAGTAAAAGAACTAAGCTGAAGTTTCCATAAGGGGCAAAGGGCCAGACTTCTAAAGTATTTACTTTTGTGGGTGGTGAGAATTGGCCACCTCAATTCCTTTAAAATTTTGATCCTGAAAGTATTACAAAGGATTTATTGAACTATACTGTAAACTCCAAAATTACTTACCAAGGGCAGTATCTTCTGAGGGACCTAGCTTTTACTATAGAGATATAAAGGCTATTGAATATTAATTGGTGACCTAGAACTCCAACCAAAACTCTAAAATCTTTAGACAAATTCATTTCAGCATTAAATATTTTAAAATAAATACCTGAATGAAAGGTAATTTCTTTCTTAACGAATACAAATTTTATCATTTCCCAAAAGACTACTTAAAAAAGAAATATAGCTACTGGTGAGCCTCCAAAGTTGAGCTTCAGGAAATAGTGGCTTCTGTTTGACAATAATAAAATTCATGGGAAAGGCTGTGGGACTTGCTTTCAAGGTATAAACAAAGCCTTATTTCATTAGCCACTGATACACTGATCCAACAGCAAAAAAAGTAAAATGTTTAGCCTCTACACAAGCAAAAGCATCACATTTTTTATATGTAAGTCTATAAGGAGAGTATGCAGACCTATGAAGGCTGGCTTGATTATAGAGGTTAATAAAAGGCATCTGTCCTTTGCTGAATTAGTCCACAAGACTGTTGTTACTGTCAACGATAATGGAAAAAATAAATAAAAACACCCCCACAATACAGAACAATTGTAGAAAGAATATGCTTAAATGCAATTTTGAGTGCACATTTTGTCTTAAAAAGGGAACAAAACCAATATGACTTCTTCAGTCTATGAAATCAGAAAAGAGATACCTGTAAAATTCATATGGCAAGGGAGAAGACAGCCCAGGCATTTTGCATTTCACCTGCACCAGCAAAAGCTGAAGGCAGAGGTAGAAACTTACCAGCTGGGCTGAAGAGAAGGAGAAAGATGGGTAAATGCAGCAGGAAGAATATCTGAGTTTAAACTGCAAGTCATAGGATGTCAAGCAAAATCTTAATTTGTAATAGTTCTGTATCTGGTGCTTATGTAATGTAATAAACTGACAGTCCTGTAATCCTTGTAGAGAGCATTTGAACAAGCATCAGGTTGTTTTCCATGACCAATATGTCTGAGAGAAAGTTGACTTGTACTGTCTGGAAAATAATGTACTTCCCTGAATAATAGACAGTGCATTTATTTGGCACAAAACAAGTGCTTGCAATGGGTGAATCAACATGACTGACAGAGTTCTATTTATAACAGCTCAACATAAGGGAATTTATCCATTTCTCTTAAAGAAATTTTGCTGAAAGATAATATTTCACCAAATAACTTCAACTTCATGCTCTGGTAAAAGCATTTTTTCTAAGAGTCTAGTTTTGTTACATGGACCAAATCAGAGTGTTTGAAAACTATTTTATCTCCTCGAAGCTTATTTTAAGTCTCATACATGGCATTCTAAGGATATTTTGCAAAGTATATCTAAAAATGCAGTATTTCATACCATGTATTTGCAGTACTTTATCTTGTGTAATGTTATAGTTCCACATACTGTGCGTAGCTCAGCAAGCAGAAGCATATTCTTCATGCTAAACTTTAAAATTAGAAGTGCAGGTTCACATAATTTTATCTTTAGACCAAGCCTTGAAATTGTAAAAAGCATGAGTCTCTTTTTTTGACCTGCCAGATGTCTGTCATTGTGCTTAAGAAAGTAGATGACAAAGAGGAGTAGTCAAGGAGGAGTAGCAAAGCAAATGACAGAATAACACATAACACAATGATGTTGAAAAGTAAGCAGTATTAATCTTTAAAGTGTTTCATATTTTCTATGGACATCATGTGGTTGTGTGAGGATTTATCTTCCAGAAGATACTCTGCTGGGGTTACTTATGATGTTTTCCTTGTTTTCATAGGGGTTTGAGGTTTATTTTCTTTTTTAGATCAACTCCAGTGCTTCTTGATCTAAGAGGAGCTGAATCCTCCCCAGTCTGTGTATGCATACTCCAAACAAGTGGCCCCTTTTATATCCTTATTAATCTGGGAACATTATACAAGTCTGATGTAGACAGGGAATTTGGGTATGCACAGGCCTATTTATCAAAGAAAATAAAGTGTAAAGTCCAGTAAGAAAATGGAAACTTTGCAAGTCCTTAATAAAAAATAGAGAAATTGGGTTCTAGCATTTCCTTTCCCAACTTTCTGTTCTTCTTTCCATTAGATGTGTATTTGCTTCACTGTGTTGAGCAGAATTTACTCCTTTTAGAAATATCTGGTTCTGCTTCCTATTGACTCTTACATGATCATTGTACATCTCATGGATTCTCATGCAAAAATCTGTCAGTTGAGTCCTTCAGATTCCCTAAACTGATTGAAAACCATCTTTTTTGGAAAGAAGCTAGAAAATCAACTTTGGTTTCTCTCCATCTTCTAATGTGTCTTCTAGTCTGATTGAAGTTGCCTTCTGGTAGTCACTGGTAAACTGTTATCAGCTGATACAGTTAGTATAAAACTCCTAGATTTTATGTCTTGGACTCCTATTTTATTTATGAAAGCTGATATGGAAGTTGGTTTGGATGCTCCTGGGCTGTCCATCTGGCTCATTTCCTCCCTGTTGGTTTCAATAACAAAGTGGTCTCCTAATCATCGCTGGTCAATGCATTTTAATTCTCTTTCCTGAGCTCCCTCCTATAAGGAGTTTCAGGTTTCCTATTGAGCGGGAATGTGTTCATAGTTGACATTGCAGTTTTCAACAGTATCTGAATATGGGGCCACATCATACACAGCTTCTCCGAACACAGTATGAAGATACGCTGCAGAAGAAGCTTGACCAGGTGTGGATTTTTGTGAACACTGTCAGCTCAGCCCAGAGAGACAGCTCTGTTGCGCATACAGGTCAGAACTTGGGACACGTTCCCTGTAGTGACCTAAGAGAATTAACAGTAGTAGCTTTGACTCAGGAGATCTTTCGGTCCTATATTCCTACCTGGAAAAAGATACAGGCATTTGTATGACCGAATTTAGCAATTCTAGTCTTGAGCGTTCTTAATACCGGTATATGAGATACACATATAATATCCATGTACAAAATGAGTCCAGTTATCTGGACTCAGCTGTGACATTTTCCACTGGTAAGTTTTTAAAATGCAGTTCAAGTTCAGAGCTAAATACATCCATTGAATCATACCACAGATCTTTGCACATACAGCAAATTGTTTATCCAGTAGGGAAAAATAAATGGGTGATGCTGCTGTGTTTTCCAACAGAGTTCTGAAAATGACCTCATGAATATGTAATGTACCTAACTTAGTTTACTATTTGATTAAGGTCTTGGCATTGACAAGAGGACATCTTTATCACAGAGCAATTATTCTCCATGGGATGCACTTTTCAATATATCCATACATGCAGCAATAAGACATGGAAAATGGAAATTACTAACTGGATATCCAGGTAACAAAATAACTCCTTTTTGTACAGTGTATCCTATCTGCCACCCACCACAAACACAATTTAATTTTGTTTCATGTATTTGAATTTATTTTAGTAATTCTGCTAACTTCTTAGTTTCTTGACCACATGACTTCTAAAATCCAAACAATGTATTTTTTTCATTTTCCAAATATTTTGTCAGGAAATTACTTGAACTGTAGGGAAAAAAACTATCATAGATTATCTCAAATTGGAAGGGACCCATAAGGATCATATAATCCAAGAAGAAGGTCCACTAAATTATTTCATATGAAATAAAGTTACATGGAATTTTGACTCTCAGTGGTGCAGTGTTTTTTTTTGCATAAATGAGACTCCTGTTTAGGTAGCCCTGGACTAGACAGATTCCGGTGCAGGGTAGAGTTAAGGTGTGCAGCAACAGTCACTGTGTAGGGGCTTATCAAGAGACCTAGTGAATTAATCAATTACAGCAGAATTCTGTGTCTCCACACTGCTGCTCTGTATCTCAGAATTGACCCTTGGTTTGTTCCTGTTCCTGTAGGCTGCAGTCATTGGTTCCCTCCACCATCTTTGTTCAATGAGTCACAGATTCAGTCGTCTGATCCATCTACAAAGAGACTTTGGCTGTTTGATGTTGTTCATGATCCTGAAGAGAAATATGATGTGTCTGAAAAATACCCTAATGTGGTGGAAAAACTACTCTCACGGCTTCGGTATTATCACAAACATTCAGTGCCTGTATTCTACCCTGATGAGGATCCCAACTGTGATCCAGCAGCAACTGGGGCTTGGGGTCCTTGGGCATAGTGCACACAGCTTGGCATCCTGCAATAAACCTCTGTAGCAGAGTTTGGTTTGTGGACTTTGTATTTTATACTTTATTTAATGAGCTGTTGCTAATTGTAACCTTATTCTTTGAATAATTCAGAATTTCTTTTTCTTGATATGTTGGGAATCTTATTTCAGTCGTTTCCCACTCTCTCATTCCCAAAAATTGTATGTGAATTATTAGTAAATTTTGGTTTTTAAATATTTTTTTCTGGAATATACTTTTAGTGCACAAGATAAACATTGCCTCCTTCCTTGAAAGAAATTTAAAATTTAAAAGGAATTTAATTCCTTGTAAGGAATCATGGTAGCAGGGACATCCAAAATTAATCAATCTTGTGTTGTATACTGAATTCTGGTTTCATGTTTGTCCAGAAGACAAATTCTACTGAAAGCTATTATATATCTGTATTGGCATAAAATATTTTGTCTTTACCATGTACTTCCATCAAGAAAAGGGAAAAGTGAAAAAAGAAAACCTCACAAATAGAACAAAATCTCTATTTCTTGTTCACTCTTAATGTATCAGATCAGAGTAGTAAGTGATGATCAGCTGGAGTGCAGGGCTGTCAGGTAGAAGGATCTTGACAGACTGAAAAAATGGGTAAATAAAGATTTCATGAATTTCAGTAGTTTCATAGTCTTCCACTTGGGGTCGAACAACTGCATTCAGGAGTACATGCTGGGCTATGACCAGATGGAAATAATTTTCATGGGGAAAAATCTAGACATCCTACTGGACAATAATTAGGACGAGAGTTGCCATTTTCTCTCTAGGTGGAGAAAACCAGCCACATGTTGTTCCATATAAGTGAGAATGTAGCCAGCAGCTAGGGGAAGCCTTAATTCCCTTCTTCAAGCGCTAGAGCATAGCATCACATTTTGAGCTTCCCTATATGGGAAAAGTATTGACGAGCTGGAGTTAGTTCAGTGGAGAACTATGAGTATGATCATGTGGAGGATAAAGAAATGGGTTCATTTATGCTGGTGAGAAAAAGGGTTGCTATCTTCAGCTACCTAATGTGAGAGCATAGAGAAGAGGAAGCCGGACTCTTCTCAGAGATGCAGAAAGATGAAAAGCACACAGGGAACATGTGGAGTTCCAATGCAATACAAGGAAAAGGGAAAAAATCACACCATGAGTTTAATTAAATATGGAAAATGTGGGACTCTGGCAACCCTAATCCTGGGGATGTTCTGTCTTTGGCTGGAGAATCTTCTGAACAATTCTATCCCTGAAGCTGGATCAAATTTGAAGTTGACCCAGCTTGGTAGAGGTGGTGAAGAACAACCAGTGACCTCCAAAGGCCCCTTTCTGCAAGAATTACTCAACGATTCTGTGATGAACAAAACCTTACTTTTATTACCTGCCTGGTAAGTACCCTGTCTTTATTACCATAGTGGAGTCTGTTTTCATCCTGAAGTGGGCTCTGAGCCATGAAGAAACCAAGCCAAGCAACATTTCTCAGTTACACATCAAATTGAAGCGAGATAACCTGCCAGCTCTCTATTAGTGTCTCGGACTCTGAGTTCTGGTACTGCTTCTCAGTGTCCTTGGCTAAGTTCTCAGGATGCAGAGCTCAATCTGTCATCATCTCCAGAAAGCAAGAATCGAATTGCTTTTTTCCTGGCTCCAGGACCAACTCAAATAAATTGCACTAAAATTTTGCACAACTTCCCAGTTTTCTCTTGAGAGACTTGTGCTAATCGTTAGCAAACAGATTAATGAAGATGAAGGCTTGACAAAATTGGTGTATTTAAAAAAAAAAAGAAGAAAAAAGGAAAAAATCTGAAAAAAAAGATCAAACAAGAAAACTGGAAATGCATATGTTTTCTAATACAAGTGATTCACCAATACTCTGTCTTAAATCTAATCTCAAATGCTTATCTTTTCTACCTTTGATCTTTTTTCTATGAGTAGAAGTGAAGCCTGTTCAGCTTTTTATCTTTCTCCCAAAGAGCTTTATGTTTCTCTTGCTCCTTTGTCACTTCTATTCCCTTAGGTCAGTATTTTTTTCCATTCTATTTCATTCACTATCTTCAGCCTTGAAGACAAGGAGAAAGGTAGTTTCAGATAAAGCAATTCTTGTATAATAGACAATACATTTTCTCTGTGGTTTAATTGGATATATTTCTATGGAATCCTGTTTCATACCAAGTTTCAATTTCCTTCTCCATTCATCCTTCAGTGGCTGAAAGAAAATGGTTGCATCAGGATATGATTGGGCAAGTTCTTTAGATTGTTCCTCACCTAAACAATTGCTCAGAGCCTCAAAGACTACTTTCTCATACATTAGGTTGCACCAACCTTTCCATAGGGCCCTTGGGCATAATGCCCAGCCTTACAATACTTTCTAAGCTGTTGGTATTTACACAATCATGTATTTCCACAGCTTATCTAGACACTGAGAGAATCATCTGTTTGTTACCGGTCTCCAGGTAATTTATATTTTCACTGGTAAAACATATCTGCTGTGACCAGAGCTCCTACTCTATTACAGTTAGTAACTTTCATATGAACTACTGTGTGGCTCTTCACTCAGTTCCTGCTCAGATTTTAGCTGACACACAGCTCATACAAAGATCTGATGTTGCTGGGGCCAGTGCTGTGAGATCCAAGTAAGAACAACCCGTGGAAGGGCTCAGGTCATTACAAAGCCATTGCTTGTCTGCTGCAGACATAATGCTTCCTACTGATTGTCAATTCCTTCAGCCACTAACTTACCAAACTTTAAAGCTGGAAGTTGTAAATATGACAGCTTGCCCAAAAACACCTCTGAAGCATATCCAGCATCAGCCAGTCTGCTGTGGTTTTCATGCTTCCTGATGGGATAAATGGGAGGCCTGCACTGTGACAGAAGAGAAAGGATGAGCTCTCTCATCAGCAGCTCTGGGACTATTTTGCTTATAACTTTTAAGTTATGACTTAGAAAAACTTTGAGTTAAAAACCTCATGAATTAAGGAATGAATTAGTGAATTCCCGTGTTAGTCTCATTTGTATGAAGGGGATTGAGCCTTTGTTTGATGTGTGTGTTTGTTTCCTTTCCTAATGAGCTCATAAAATAATTTACTGACCATGTTGTCCTGTAAATTGGAGACATCCAATCAGACCATGACAATCTTGGCTCCAGAGCACAGCAGCATTTCACTTTTGAGCTTTTGAAGATCCTTTATGATAACTGAGGCTCAGGCTCTGTTATTTGCTGACCACATCAAGGGAGGGAAAATGTAAGCAACAAAACCTTTTTATAAGCTATTACATCGCATTGACAAAGCCTGCATCTTCCTTCAGTAGCTCCAGAAAAACCTTTATTGCATTCCCTTTTCTAACGGTTGCAGTTTATTTTATAGTGATAAAATAATTTACATTAGTTTGTAACTTTCCTGTTTAGTGCAACTGTAAATTCCATATTCTAATTGTAGCATACAGTTAGGAACATGGTTTCGAGTATGGGATTCTGAAAGTGTAGACTGTTAAATTACCTTTTATGACCTTAAGATCTACTATTTTTGTATGTGTCCTAATGATACATGTTGTCCTTCAAATGTCTTTTTGAGATAAATCATCCAAAGAGCAGAAGTTCCATTAGTTCTTATCCATCCAGAATGTTTTGGTATTGTTTATTTGTGCAATCAAATGCAAATGGAGACATTGACAGCCATTCCCTAGTATGCAAGGCAAGTAGATGCAAAGAATTTATGTTACCCTCACTCTTTTCTTGTAGTGCATATTTATTTAGTGGCCTACCTACACATGCAGACATGTAAGATTAGAAAGCTAACTGTTCTCAGTCAATATCACCTATAACATTTTAGTTTATGGTAGGCATTACAAGATGTGGTTGTCGCAATAACAAGGGACTGGACTTGGGGGTGGGGGAAATTTCTTCCCTACATTCATGTGTCTCCTTCAGCTTTCAGCACTTGAATTACAGGAGGAAAGATGTTGTCTTACCCACAGAAGTGGAAACTTCTGTTAATGATATTTTTAACTGAGTGTTATATACAGATACCTAGTTTCATGGAAAAGAAAAAAAAAATCACGTAAATTGTGATAGCTCAAGTAGTTAATGACATTGACTGCCATCAATGTCAGCTTCTTGGCTAAAGTTAGAAAATATTTTTAAAAATCTAATTTTCATTTCAGAGGTAAGCAGAGCTTTTATGTGTTCTCTTTTCTCTATGTCCTGCAATCTGCATTTTAATGTCCTGCTGATATTCTAATTCATATATTTAATTTACTAGGAAATGGCTGTGGCATATCATTGTCTCATATAGGTATTCACTCTCTATTTCCTCTCATTATATTTTAAAATCCAAAGATTCATTATTTTCTCAGCTTCAGTAGACATAAATTTTTTTTCTAATTATTTTCCACGGGTGGTCCTTCATAAAAATTTTAATTGAACTATGTTACAGAAAAAAAACATCTGGCTGACACGTTTAGATTGACATCTGCAAAGAGTTGTATACTGTTAAGTTGTTTCAAATTGGGAAATAGAGAATTCTTTATATGTTGAGTGGTTACTTGAGTAACATTCAAAAATGCAAAATAAAACTTCATTTCATCCCTTTCCAATTTAAGATTCATTCTTAATCTAGCAAACATCTGAGCATTATGAATTCAAAAGTCTTAATTTTTGTGCTTTAGAAATTACTTAAGCTTCAGAAAAGTAACCAAGTTTAGGAAGAATTCTGACACTGGCTGCTCATTTTGCATTGCTTACTTATAAAGAAGATATACACAGTCAAGGAGTGGATGATTTTATAAGCAAAACAGAAGATCTGGATCTTTTCTTGAGTCAAAGGCCCTATATTCAGCCCGAAAATAATTTGTCCAGCTTTCCTAAGGTTGTTGAATGGTTCTTGGATAAAGATCTGAGTTCAATCCTCTTCAGAATCTCTGAACAGAAGAACCCAAGAGTTTAAACACTTGTGGTCTGTGTGGATTTAAAGCTCCACTACCAGTCCCTGTTGGCCTCTGTGAATTTGCCTCTCATCTTACTTTCTGACAAAGCAGTTTAATGGTAGAAAAACTACTAGCAATAAACCTAAAACTGTTCCATGCCTTCTTTAACAAACAGTAAATGATCATGGAGTTCGAGTCCTGTTAGACCTGTGCCACCCTTCTGCGTACTTACCAAAGCGTCCTGATGGAAGGGCTGATGGTGACAGAGCCACTGATAGGGCTTCTATCCATGGGTGATGGAGTTTGGCACACAAGGACATGCAGTCCATATGTGTAGCCATGCTTGTAATCCTAGGGCCAGGGACCCCAAATGACAAAGAGGCAACTGATTCACGAAACAAAGTCAAAATTAAAGATTACTTGACAAATAAAAAACGTATAATGTCAAGTGCTACCAGGGAATCCAGAATCTAACCACAGGTTAGGGCTATCCTAAATGTAAGAACACCAAACTATTTCCAAGATGTAGCACTTATTAAGGGAGAACTTGTTTTCCTGCCCTACCTGCTCCTTTGGCAGCCCACCAAAGGCCTACTCCAGCTGGACCCTGGGGCTGTGTCTCTCTCATAACACTAACCTTAGCTCTGGCATGATGGAGGAGTCAGAGGACCATTTCTCCAGCCCAGCCCTTCCCTTGGCAGTCCCTTTGGAGCCCCACCCCAAGCAGACCCATTGGTTTCATGTCTAACTATAAATAAGCTGAGGTTTGTAATGGGGAAGTAGTGCTTTTGCTAAGAGAAGGGGAAAAAAAACCTGCCAATTCTAAGTTTGAGGAGGTTAGGCAATATTTTTGCCAGCGGGTTTCCAGCTGAATATTTTAACTCTTTCAGCTTACTATCTTTGTCAGAGGCAGGCAGTGGACTCAATATTGTTTCAAGCTGGGTTATTATGTGGAAAGATCCTGGTTGAATATACAGTGTAAAGAATTCCCTGGGGTCCCAAGCTGCTGCTTCTGAATCCAGTGCTCTCTCCAGTGCCTTACAATTCGTGTATGAGCTCATTTACATCGAGCAGAACTGCTGCAAGGAACAGTAAAAACATTTTTGGCACAGAGCAGTCAGAATGAGTCAGCCATCCAACCATGAACGGGATCAGTGACAGCCCTTGTGATAATTGCATACCGTGATTAGCAGAGGCAAAGAGGACGATGCAGTGCTTCTTGTTGTGTTAGTGTTCCCTCCTGAGAGTGTTGTTTTTGTGGGGTGGAGTGCAGAGATACTGAAAAGGTTGGCGATACAACTGCTGCCAAGTTTCAAAGAAGTGACTACCGGCTGCCATCATCAAAGCAGTTACCGGATGTTGATCTCCTAATCCTGGCTAAACTCAATAGCAATAAAGGCAGTTATATTTTTTTCTGCAGGACTATAGTTAGAAAAAAAAGTATAGTCTAAATAGCTAGATTTGGATCTAAGGAATGCAGTGTTTATTTGGGCGAATCTTCAAAAGCCACAACAAGGTACTGCACCAAAGCCACAGTTCTGGGCTTCCAGATTTTGGCATTCAGGACAGTGATAAAAATAAAAAAGCCTTGTCTTTCTTTTCAGCTATGCATTCTTGCTATTTCTTCAAGCAAACAAGGAGTCAGAACACAGTGAATACACGTACAAACAAAGTAAGCTGTGTTTAGTATTCAGCAATGCTGATTGAGTAATTTTGGGCATAGAGCCCATGGTAATGAATGGAAAACTTTGATCAGGACATCTGTGGCCTGCCCTAATAATTTCATGGGACCTTCAGAGCTGTCAGAAACATCACTCGATGGCCCTATTAACCAGGGATGTTGAAGTCTTTCTTGATTGTGTACATTCTCCAAGCACACTCGTGAAGTAGGAGTCATTGATTTTTATTGGATGGAAAACTCAGAAATGACTTATTCAAGGACATCTAAGCCCTTAAGTTTACCCTTCACATTTATCCTGCTTCACTGGGAAAAAACTTTAATGAGTCTGTCTGGACGATGAAAAGATGAATGTTGAGAACATTGAGTCAGAGGGTGGACTTAGCTTCTAGCAAACATACTTTCAGTTCCAGCTTAACTGTACTTAACTCACAGTAACAAATAGTTTTGGGGTTTTTTGTCTATAGATTATAGTCAGGGCAATTCTGTGATTCCAAACTTGTTTTCTTTCTGTTTCTCATCAGTGCGCAGTTATCCAGGAAAATAGTAGATTCCTGGAGGATCATAATTTTTCCCCCTCTTCCCTTGTGTATGTGGTAAGAGGAGCCTTTTTTAAAAGGCTGTGAACAGTGCAGCTGCCAGCCCAAGGGCCATGAAAGCACTTCTGCCCTGTAGGTGGCCCCTATAGATGTACTGAATTTTCACTTTAATTCTTGTCCTTTTTGCTTTGTTTTCAAATATTCTGTTTTACAAGTCATACTTGATGGATAAAGCACTGTCTGAAATAATCCCAAAGTGGCTATTAGTCTGGTCTAGTCATACCCTGCAGCCTCAGCAGTGACATGTTGTAGAAACAAAGTCATTCTCCTGCCTTTTCAGTTCTGTTTTGACTTTAGTCTATAATGAAGAGAGCATGGTCATAGTATATTAAACAACTGGATAAGAGCAACGTATACATTATCATCACTCTGCTTCTAACTAAAGCTCCAAAACTAATATAGTGGAGAAGCCTGGCTAGGAATTTACTGACAGTTTTCTTTTGCCATAAATCCAGCATTTGAAAAAAAATCCAGAACAGCTGAAATGGCATAGCCTTTGACTGAGTAAAAAATAGACATATTTATAATATCAAAGGAGACTTATGAAAATACCCCATCTGGATTTTGAAAAATGTAGGAGGGAATAGAGTGGAACAATTGCATTTCTGTTTATATTTGTCCTAGAAAGTAGCCCACTGTGAAGAAACATTTAGGAATGTGAATGATTGAGAGATTGTCTCTTAGAGGCAGCAGGTATAAGATGTCTGAAATTCCTTTGAGTTATAATTGCTTGTTAACAACAGGATTTTTTTGGTAATTATTTCTGCCCACAGTAGACAAGAACTTAATGTACTTTGCTTTATGAGGAGAAGGTTTTGGAATTCACCTTCTTCTGTATTTACTTTGTGATAAAGAAAAGGCCATGTCATATGGAAAATAAATATTAAAAGGAATTATTTTAAAATTATTTTTCCAACACTATAAAATTGAGAAAATTTTCTTATTAAAATAAGAGTTTATATGCAAATGTTTATTCTATGTATAGGATTAAATGCAAGAATCCATCTTCCTCACTATAAAGACTGAGCGCAGTGTTAGGAGGCAAGTATAATTATTAATCCTCAAGTACCATTGAGAATTTTTGTACTATGCAGTGAATTATGCATTTTTGATTTAACTTGTGACAAGACATGCACTAAATGTGTGAATCTAATCCAAATGCCAAATCCAAACAAAGCAAGCTCCTATGTTGTCTAAGTTTGTTGTACTTCTAAATTTTATGGTTTTGAGTCTGTGGTTATAAATACCAATATTAAATTACTTAGTATCTATTTTTTTCAGAAGCAGTGAGGATGCTGAGACCCTGCTGTCACAACACTATTTAACAGCAATTCTTTTCAGAGCCTACAGCAGTGTAAACATCATAAGATGTGAGCAATAGCAGACTTTTTAACAACAGCCACTATCCATCATTTACTTACTATTATTTAATGACATTTGTTTTATGGAATGTTCAGATAAAGTAATGACCTCTTTTTAAATGCAAGTGCTGGTTTTATCTATAGCTTATTTTCATTGTGCTTGTCATAAATGTACTGCTGATGTATGAGAATACAAGAAAATATTTAGGAACACTTGTATTATCCTAAGATAATAAGTGACTATTATACACTGATAAGCATCAAAATTCTAAATATAGCAGAGATCTGGCATTGCTTAGGTCCATAACTGTCAGCCCCAAATGCACACACAACTGCAGTGTACTAGGAGCACCGTTTTCTTCTACTCCTGTTTTAGGAGCTGATTATTGCATAGATCTCTCTGTATTGTCGAAGTGAAAGTCAGAATTATCCCACTCAAGGCCACAGCTTCAAGTGAATGCAGTGCTCATGAAAGGTTTTTGCCCAAGAGCTGCAGTCAGAAGATTCTGAAATAATTAATGGTTAATTACCGTCCATGTGTCTTAGTTGCCCATGTGAAAAGATGGGGAGGACATGGTATCTTGAGAAATATGCATAGGGCTGTGCTTGGAAAAGCTTTGTTTGGGGTGTTGGTCCCCAAGTGCAGTCATGGTTCCAGTTTGTTTTATAAACTGGCAGAGTCAAACTATAGAACAGAATTAAATACTCCTGTTTATCATATAAACTGGAATCATTGTTTTAGTTCAGGGAAAACTCTTTGAGTATTGTTCACTGATTAATTTATATTTGTAGTGGAATCGTGGCTTACTTTGAACGTTAAGCTGAAAATATGGTAAAATGACAACTGTTACACTCTACCACTGCTGGAAGAGGAGAAAGTTACTCTCTCAGCTAATAACTCTCAGTTTTTTAATCTATTCATATTGCAAACATTATATTCTTGCTAAGTGTTGTTTTAATTTTTTCATTGTGTGTTTATCTTTAAAATGAATGTTATCTAGCTGTGACTCCAGAGAAAGTTAGCAAACATGCATTTATTCATTGAACTTCAGTCTCTAAACAGACCTGCAGAATAGACCTTAGGAGCTATCATTAATAAAATTTACTGCATTGAAAATGTTACATTCTCTATTTTCTCACCCTTCTGCTCAAAAACTTGGAAATGAAAAATTTTAAAGAATAAATTACAGCTATAAACACTATAAAGAAATATGTTTAAGATAGAATTTTCTTTTGGTAGACCCATAGTAAAGCTCGTAGAGGCAGAGAGACCAGTAAATCTGGTAGATTTCTATATTTTTTAAATGGGCCCATATTTAACTTTACATTACTACTTAGGAATCAACTTCCAAAAAGCAGTAACAGTGGCTACTGTTCTTTCCCTTAGGGTCCGAACAAGGAAATCTAATGTTTTCTGGTCAGCAGTAGGAATTCCACTTTGTAATCTGACACTCGTCATTCCTCTCCTCTCAAAGGCAGTAAACCAAAAACTTAAAGGCAGAAAAGATTTTCTGTTCATGTAGCATTTGTAAATCCTCGTGCACATTTAATGATTTGTTGGCATGTACAAACTGAAAGCTTCATGACCTGGCCTTTCTCTTGTCAGTTCGTGCTCTCATCACATTGTCTAGTTATGCACGTTTCACTGAGAATCCGTGTTTTTGCATTTCTCTGATTTCTGCCCTATTGCTCCAAACTCATGAGGAATAAAAAGTCGTAGAAGGGTCAAGGTCTTCATATCAGGAGGCTGATACAGCTTGACTGTAGCCAACGGAGGTGTGCTAGTTCATACCAGAAAGTATGCAGTGATTAGAAAGATATTAGTCCCTTTTTCCTATTTTTTAATATCTGGTCTCTAGCAAGCATGTGGTGGTGGCATGCTTCTGCATATGTATGCAGTGGTAACAATTGGATCTTTTCATGCTCAAAGTGAGTAACTCAATTCTAGTCAGCCTGTAATTTCTTTCTGACAGGCTCGTTATTTCTCTGCCGATGGTATGGTTATGGTTAAGGGCAGCTGTACAATTTTAAAGCACAATTTTTCTGTAAGCACAGTATGTCTGTTCAAGCACAATTCTGTTCTAACAGCACATTAGCATGCTCACCCAGTGACCATGGCTGCATCAGTTGTAGAATATGGTTGTAAGACACTTGATAGAACAAACATCTTGACACACAGTTTTACTTGCTGCTATCATCTCTGTTTATATATCTTTCTGTAATAGATAAGTATTTTTACAATAGTAATTGCAAAGTCTCTGGACTAGGGAAATTATCTAGTTACTTTGGCTGCTTGTTCTCATTAAGGATTTGTTCAAGTTCATGCTGGTGTCAGTATGCCCTCTGACTTCATTGGAAGACCTCAGGGCTATTTGAAAAAAAATCAGATAATTTTCAAGCATGATACAAACTGAAAATTCAGTTGGAACTGTGTAAACTTCTGTAAGACTTGTTTGTAGTAGGAACAAATGCAGTAAGGAGAGCAGTTAGGAAATCTCTGGTTGCTCTTCTCTTTGCTTTCAGTATATGTGCCGCACTCTATCTGCATATATTGCACCTCCTTAGTCACTTCTGTGACTAATCTGTTAAAGACCCTTTTGAAGAGATAAGTATTTTTGGAACATTTCTTAAAATTATGATATTTGCTGGACTTTCAGAAGAAATTCTGAGAAGTCCAGTCTTGCAGATACTACAAATTACTGGGTAAATAACAGCAAGGTTTTGGTGAATTCTACACCTTGAGTTCGAGTACATCCCTATAGCTGACACCTCTGGTATATGACTTTTAGCTTGGATCTGTACCTAAACAGTGTTAGAAACTATTAATGTAAATTAGGAAAATAAAAGCTTATACGTTTCTGTATGTCTACTGTAAGGAGGTTTCAACAGTAAATTCCAGTACAAATATTTTGTGCTCCTAAGGTATGATATGGGTATTTTTCATTGTCACTCTTAGTGAATTGTGTATATCTGAAGTTTATACACTGCCTACGAAGCAAAGAGGAATTTAGAAGAGAATGCATTTACTAGATTTACTACACCCTGTTCTTCATAGATCCAACATCTCGGACTTTCTGCACGCCCTTTTGAAATTAGCAGCTGGGAGGAAGGAACACTGGCAACAGTGTTAAGGAAGTGCAGTCTCAGGCTCTGCACTCCCTTAATTGGAAGCCTGAGACTCATGGTTAATGGTGATTAATGTTCCGTTCTATTTTGCTAGTTCTTCTTTGTGGGAAAAGATCACATAAAGCTGAAGTACTTTCAAATAACTGTTGATATTAATGAATTTCTTTTTAAAAGAAAAGTTTTTTCTTCATATGTTTCTGACAAATTAAGAATAAAACTGTTATCCAACCGTGTGTCGTTTAGCTAAACCTGACAAACATAACTGCACCTAACTGTTGTAGCTGTTTCTTTTTCCCACACTGTTGTTTTATGTTTTTACACTTCAAAGTCTCCAAATTCCTCCTGATTGATGCACTGATATTTTAACAATGTCTTTGTTGTGTACTGCAATCAGACAAGTGCTAATACCCTTGAGGAATCTGGCAGGACTGTGGGAATCTTCCAGCCATAATTGTATCTTGTTGTAAATGTGATGATATTGGCAACTTCAGATGAGTTGACAGAATGTGCTGTTGCTGAGGGTGATACCAACTTTCTCCATTGACTTACGAGTCAAAGGGTCATTCATTTATGCATTCTTTGCAGTCTCTGCTATGGAGTTTTTTAGTGCAGTTCTGGAAGATGTTTGAGACATAAATGCCTGCTGAATTTTAACAAAGAAAGAGTGTAATCAGGGGAAAAAACAACAGGAAATCCTAATTACATAGTTAAAATTGCTAGCACGATGAATTATGATCAATGACAGTGAATTTTAATGTTATAGTTAAAGTTTATTAGTTTGAACATTATGAGAAGAATAAAGCAATATAAAGATGCTGAATGTAGTTCAACTTACGGTAAGGACCATGTTAATCCGAGTCTTGGATTTACATATTCAGTTATCTACAAGTTATTTTAGCTGAACACTTTAATATGTTTGTTTTTCTTTCATAGGTTCTAAATGGAGAATAATTCCACTGAAAACTAATTTTTGGGCCTAAGGACATTGCAGATGATTCAGTACATGCCTAAATGTGTAACCTCTTTGTATTTACTCTGATTTTGGATCTGTGCCTCAAGCCATGGTTATCACTTGTTCAAATTCTGGTACAGACTGTCCACTCCTCTGGTAATAAATATGGTTTTCCTAAGTATAAGGGAAGTATAAGAAACACCTGGTTTTTATTCTTGTTACTCCACATTTCTTCTTTCTCTGTATTTACATGAGAAAAGTAAGATAACTGTCATTTAAATTTGCAATAGGCCCATGACTTGCAAATTATTTATTCACTGGATCTTACTTTTTATGACCAGACTATGAAGAAAAAAATAGTATTTCTTCTTTGGTTGTTTTTTAAAGAGAGAGTGATTCACTTATTATGTTTAGAATAGCACTAATGGAGGTTCAGGGCCACTATCATTCTTTAATTAATGTGACAGATGAGAGATAAAAAGGTGCTCTCTATTAATTTTAACTGCATGTACTCTTTGCTTCCTGAAGACCACTTGGCCTCCAATCACTTTAAAAATACCATGATTTGGCTTTGAGTCACATGTTTTGATTGAAATCAGATAGCCAAAACCACAAGAATTCTTAACTTGTTAGAAATGGTGACTGTTCCAAAAATGTGAATCCAGAAGACTGGCATACACACAGTAAGTAGAGGACACACGTAAAAGTTCCTGATACACCTTCAACACTGGGTTTTATTAATTCTGCTGCTGTTACCTCACTGGGAAACCATGAGCACCTTATACAAGGCTGGGGTTTTCTGTTTGCTGTTTCAAGGCCAGAATATATATATTCTACATATTAACAGTGACTTCAGTGCTAATTTTCGATGACAGAACTTGGTCAGAAACTGCTTCATGGAACATTTGTTAATGATCTTGTACCTTTCCTTTCTTCTTGCAGCACTAGAAATGACTGTGTACTGTGTCCTGGACATGCTGTGAATTCCCTGACAGAACATGATGCATCGGTCTGTTGAAGTACATAGGTGTCATTCTTCTTAGTCTACTAAATTATACTTAAAAATTTTCTCCTTCAGGATTTTCTCAATTGCAACAATTTGTAACGAAATGTGACCCCCAGGAAAGATCATCAGCTGAATTATTTTGATGTTAAGATATGATCTGTGCTTATTTGTCATTCAGTGACATTGCAAATGTACCCACAAATTTCTTGTGTAACCGTCCCCTGAACACCACACAAAAAAAGGCTGGGAAAAAAAACTTAAGAGAAACAGTACCAGTTGAAATTTGTAATTTTGTTTAAACATACTCACCTAGCAAAACCCCACCTTTTAAAGGTTTCTGTGGGATAGTTAGACAGCCTTATTACTGCATGGTGGCCATCATGTATCTTTTGTGTATTTAGTATTATCTGGTGAGCTACTTTTGATGTATTATGTAACTATTGAATTTGGCTATGATACCAAGCTTTAACGTGTGGGCAATAGCTCAGTAAGATCTTGTACACTGAAATAGCAATTTCTAGCATTTCAGCTTTGGAAGATGGAATTTTCTTTATTCACTACCTCTTTATGGATATTTTGCTGCTGCAGGAAAAGCATGCACTAATAACTATGTAATACACTTGGTAAATATGTGCCTTACTTTCCTCCATAATAAATTTCTTCCTTTGTCTTTCCTCTTCTCTTAAGTAGTCCTATAATTATCATCATTAACAATGTTTAATCAGTTGTGGTATTTTAATTCTCAGCTCTTATTTATTTTTCCTTATTATTCTCAATAATTGCAACGTCCTTGCAATATTAGTATCATCTGCATCTAAATGTGAATAGTTTGTTTCCAAGCTATTGTTTTGACTCCATCTTATCTGTTCAAATAAGGAAAGCGTGAATTCCTAGAACTAATCGCCATAGGGTTTCATTAATGTTACCTCCAGCTAATTATTTTCATTTTTGTTTTAACATAGATCATTCATCACTTCTTAAACAGCTAATTTAATTATTTCAGAGACAAAAACGTAAAAATCCAATTTAAAGTTTTCTACTTACACACAATATAGTTAAAGATGAAGTGTAACTTAGTGTGTGAGAGAATCTTTGAAAAATAAAAGGCTGTTCTTGTGCTTCTAAGTGTGTGATCCAAGGCAACTGTCTTTAACAAGGATAGACACTGTGGAAACAAGTTTTGTGCTGCGGTCAGAACTGACCATTAGCAGGAAGTAAGATTATCTGAATATTTTGCAGAGAGACAAGGCAATTGACTCATCAGAAAACTGGGTTATCCCTGAACATACACAAACCAATGGCATAGAAGAGAAATTTACACACCCTGTAGCAAGATGGTGCAGTGTTTGCAGTGTAGATAACTTTAAGGGCTGTGAAAAACAAGTATAGTTTTCCATGAGGTTTCCATCAACCCATTTAAAGACAGGGATTCAAATTCTGAGTTTTTATGATGTGACCAGTAGAATCCCGAGTTAGAAATCCCAGTAAACCTCTCACGCTAACATGCAGATATGCACCTAGAGGGTAAATAAGCAGTAAGGTGAAAGGAATTGTTATGAATATGCTGGTCTTTAATTTAAAGTAGTGCTAAAACTAGTGAGAAATATGTGTTTTAGCATAGGGCTGGATCTCTAAAGAAATTCAGGAGCCTGTTGTCCAGAACCCTCAACCTCTAGCAAAAGCCTTTTTACCAAAAGCTCCTAAATAGGTCTCATCTATCTATATTGGGGCTGATTTTCACGTTCTGTTAAAGCTGATATAGAGATACCATATCAAACAAAGTGATTGATTCAGATTTCAGTGAATAGTTGGAGAAAGACAATTCTTTGTATAGAAAAAGATAATAAATCCTAATTATTAGGCTCCTTCAGCATGATTTTCTCTGCCATTAAATTTTTTTTAAAGGGTTTTTTAGCCAGCATTCTGGTCAACCCAAGTATTTACTGATGAAACCTTGTAAGCTCAATTATATGGAATTTAAAGTCAAAACACTAGATGAACTTTTTGTGACTTAATAATGCATACAAGTTATTATTAAGCTGAAATACAAGGTCAAAATATTACTTTACAGCAATGCCATTTTATAATGACAAGGCACAATATTTTCAAAGCTTCATGCAGAACTATGATCATTTTGAAGACACCTCAGTGGATTATGTAAAGAGAAAGGGTTTATTTCATTTGTTTGGCTTTACAGTCTTACCCAAAAAAGAATTTCATTACTGTATTACCAAGAGCTTCAGATACTGGAGCAATTTTTAGTGTGCTGACACAAATTTGGTGTTTCTTTATAGATTCCTTTTTGAGTTCTGAACAAGTTCTGGGGTTATGTGTTTTCTTCTAAGTAGGGTAAAATTAGCAAGTTTGTTTGCTGGTTTTAAGCCAGTAGTAGCTCACTCTTCTTAATTTATTCAGTGTATGTATTCTTTGAAAGCGTCTAATATTAAGGCTCACTTAAGTTTAGTGCTGTGTGCTGCAACGAACAATGAAATTGGATTTCAAAAGTGTTGGAGTTTTTTAAGAATTGTGGTTAAACTTCTTTGTACATGTTCCATTATTTTTTTTTCCGCTGAAATTCAGAACACATGGCCTTGTGTTGAGGAAGTTAAAATTATAACACTCCATAGTTTGCCAGTTACAAGGAAATTGCTGCATAGTAATTGTTCCTACATAATTGTGATTCATGATTGACAAGGAAAAGCCTACTGGTGTCAGTCAGTATGCAGGCCAAATCAAAAATACATGCTTCAACCATAAAAAGCATTTTTTCAATTCACAAATCTTTTCTTTTAGCAAGATCTAGGTTTCCCCAGGTTATATAGACTGTATGTGATCCTCCACATTAAAAGATCATCTCCAAATTATTGTCAGCATGTACGTGCATATCTTTTGTTCTTTGGAAGAGACATGAAGTTGTGTGCCCCTAGGCTTCTTAGGACACCTGAATCTCTTTAATCTGTAACATGTCAGATTAGTGCTCTTGTGAGGCATAAACATGAATATGATGTAGCCCCACAGGATGTGTTAATGCTGTTGGAGGCTTTTTTTCAGAAAGAGTATGTCTGACTTGTAAAATTAATATTTGATGGGTATTTCAAGTATTCTATAGCTAAAACTGTCTCAAAGTTATTATTTTTTTCTTTTAAAGTTATATATGATGTGCTAACTACCTTCTGAAAAAATAAAATAAATTATCCTAATGAAGATGTTGCTCTATATTATGCCCTCCAAAGGTTAGGGGCTTTTAAAATTTTGAGTGTACTGGAATAACTTGTGGCAAGATCTAAGCAGATGGAAAAAGAGTTACTTCCCAGGAAGCTTAGATTTAAACACAGAACAACTCCTTTTGTATTTTGTTTTTGTTTTTAATTTATTTTCAGAGTTCTGGATAAACCAAAATATATAGTGCTGGCAAAAGTGCTAGACTGCATGGTTTCCAATTTGGTTTTACAATCAATAAGCCTCAAAACAGAAAGTAAAGGCTTCTCAGGGAGAAACAGCAATCAAGATTGATTCAAGACAGCATGGTTTACCTTCTACACTCTCTGGAAATAGAAAGCTCATTTAACCTATATTGGAGATGGATGTGGTAATTTCATAATACTTGTATTAAAAGTAGGAAGAGTTTCACTACATTTGTGATAGGAGCAGGAAAGGAAAACGGTGAAATTAGAGCCACATGAGAGAGGACAGGGAAAGGATTTCAAAAACATCCTAAAATACTGTATTACAGATGGCTGACAAGATGACGAGGATTAACTACTAATTCAAATTCCTGGGCTAGAGGACATGATGTAACTTCTGTAAGGACAGTTTTATCAGAATGCAAGGTGTGGAAATGTGATAATCTACAGGATAAACAAAACAAAGGGCAATCCAACAAAAACCAATCTGCATCATTATTTGTTCTTTCTTTTGGACCTGGCAATGCCATGATCAGTGTGTAAAATCCTTAGCATCCAGATAAGCATAAAATACGTTAGGAATTCACTTCCTATCCTTGAATGTGGGTAATATGTGGAAATTAGCTCAAAACCAGCACAAACTGTCGGAGGGAGTAGAGGGTGTCTGTAATTGCTCTGATCTGTGCTGCTCTGGTTCTCATTGATATGCTGTGGTGCCTAGCGAACTTAAGTGTAATCATGGCTGAATTATTCCTAAGTCAGAATTCCTAGGAATGCCCATTTTAATTTTGAAAAATGTTTCAAGCAGTTATTACAGGACTTGGAATACTGACTAACATGACTATTTCACTGAATTTCTTTGGATAGCTTGAGTGAATCTTCCCAATTCTTAAGCAATTTCTTCAAATTTTGAACAGTTCTGAAAAACTGGGCAATGTCACAATTTTTGAAATTTATCTCTAATGATGTTGACACCGATGAATGAAACATTAAACATTTTTGAGATATATAATTCCTAGGAATAACACTAGGCTATTTCCTTTTATAATTTGTAACACAGCCAGTAGAACTGTAGGATATTTTGGAAAAAGTCCTAGAAAATGCCTCATCTGTGGATGAATAAGCTAGTAGTTGAAGAAGGTATCAGAGTTGCTTTTTTTCATCTGGATATATGAGTTGATAGAGTCATTTCAAATGTTTTATACATAGTAGCCTGCTCAGTCATCTGAATGTATATGTTTTCTCTTAGCACTCCTGAGGACATTAGAAGAGAAACAGATTAGCACAGCTGGTTATTAATGTGGGAATTTCAGTAGGTGAATATCCAGCCTCTTTAATTATTTATACCTAATTGATGTCTTGGTTTGTTCAGTTGGAAGGATACTGTTAATTTAAATTCCCATTAATTACAGCATCAAAGTGCACTTTAAAATATTCTCTGTCCTGGAGCGCCAAATTATGGGAAAGGAGATAAAACAGCTGTTACTGCTGTTGTGTCAGGCAGCACTTATTTGGCTAGACAGCTTTTTTTTACATACTAGATACAATACTATGTGTTTCAAAAATAAAGATTAGACACAGTGATAAATCTGGATGCCTTCAGTGAGCCTGAGTGTCTGCATTCAATTAAAGCCGCCTTAAAATACAGTGGTAGATTCTTCTTTTGTACCATACTGGCAGAGTCCCAAATTAGTTTAACAATTAGTGTCCCCAAAACACCAGGCTTGGTTCAGAGATGGAATGTGAGACCTCAGAATACTCAGCAAGGGTCAACAGATATCTCTTGACACCCACCACAGGCCTTTGTCTTTTCTCATGTTGCTTTCTTTTTAAAGGTCTCAGACTCTGTGACACTGTTTTAACTGACCTTATTTTTTCAATTTGTTTTTATTTTGATGAATGCCTGCTGCTGCCTTGCATTGGTCTGTATGTCTGGAAGAGTGCTTTCTTCATTGCTTTCCCACGGAAACTTAAGCAGCCCTATCCTTTGTCCTTTTCACTTATTCTTTGTATCTAAATAGGTTATTAAACTAGCTTTCCTTTTTTCTTTCTCCTGTAGAGATGAAAATCTCAAGGTATGTCTCTGGATATATTGAAATTAAGTAATCAATTCAAATTCAGTATGATTTAAGACAGCTCCCACTCTTTCCTTCCAAAACTTTTTCCTATTTCCTTTCTCTCTGCAGACATCTCCATGCTTTCTGCTACTCAGCACTGATCTTTTCCTAGGTCATCACGTGCAGATAAGGTAAGTCTAGATACTGTACAATGATTCTGTATATAACAACTTTGAGATAGTAATTTTTCTTATCTATGGCTACAGTTCTCACATAAGCTTTACATTTGATCTGAGTTATAAAATTCCTTTCCTCTGAAATCTATAAATTCAATATAGTATTGCTGTGGAGGTTCTTGCACCTTTTTTATTATCTATGACATAAGGTGCTAATTTTGAATTACTTTTTTAGCTTAACCAGAGCCTCTTCTCATTTCTCATTTGCTCCTGAAGTCTCCAGTATGAACAGATGGGTTTCCCCATTCTTCAAATGTCTTTTTTTTTTTTGTCCCTACTGTCACTAGCTATACAGTAGAGATTGAATTATTTTTTGTAACACCATATACTGGGTGACATTAGAGCAATGAACTACTGAAAAATTAAATGTCATAGCTAAGCATTCACAAAAACTGAAATTTCTGAAGCTGCAAACAAAAACAAGTGTTACTTGAGGAAGACACATTCTCTTGAAGACTTATTTCAGCTGATGTTTTACATCTTACTTTTCTTTTGGGTAGAAGAACAAAAAACCCACAATAAAATAACACCCATGTCCCAGCTCAGTTTCCCCAGTCTTCCAGAGCCGAGTCCTCCCTTTTATATATTTCCCACTATCTTCTGGCTCCTTAACTCTTCTTTTTCCATTTTCCTTGTAGTTCTAGGGACAAGTTCCAAATGCAGCATTTTCTTTAACATTATATTGCTCCAAAAAAATTCTTCCCGATGTGTTTCTGTAGTCAGACCATTCATTTGAATAGAATATTAAAATTTATTCCACTCCTCCACAGTGAGAAGATTTTGGAAGAGCAGCCAAAATTTTACTTAAAAATTAAAATACCACCAACAAAAAGCAACAGAAAAGTAAGTGCATGACAGAACAAATCTAGTATGAATATATCTGAAGCTTAAAAAGTTGATATTGATTTTCTCTTTAGTCCAACTACTAGTGCCAGTATGCACACATGATATTCACTGTGTTCGTATTTAGCTTTTCGTAGGCTCTATATGGAAATTTTTGTATCTTCTCCAATATTTTTAATAGTTTCCAGTGACTATTCACAGGCTAAATGAGAACATAATTTTGAGCCAAATATTCTTTTTTCCAACCTGTATGTTATTTGCTAGTTATTTGGATGTCATAGTCTCTTTAGTTGTACTTGCTGCTATCCTGTTTTGTCTGCCCTGTCTATATTCTATTCTTACAACTTTCAGAGAATGTTTTCTGGGCCACATCCAAGGCTGTATTTGTTCAGGTGAACTTCAGGAAATGTCAGGGAAAATAATCCTTCATTCTAACAGTCCATGGAGAATTTAAATCAATCAATCAAAATGAGATCAGTTATTACTATCTGGGGTTATAAGTAAACCAATATTTAGGGAGGAAAACTGTCTAAACAAATTAATGCCTATGAAGTTAATACTTGCAAAGATCTATGAGCAAGAAGAAAAAACATTATATCATCTTTTTCATCTCATTTATTACTTAATCCAAAGTGTGCTTGTTTGACGTCTCTGTTTCCTGTTTGGATAATGCGTATGTGATAAGTTCTGGTGATGAGTTATTTGTTTGTGCAGTTTGGCTTAAGATAAGCTGAATAAAAATGTTTAGAGCTACACATCAAAGCCAGTATAGTAATTAGTTAGCATTAAAGCCACACTACTGAGATAGAAGGAAATACCAAGTTCCTCGCACCAATTCTAAATAAAGAAGTTCAAATTAAGAAAATTATATGCTATGCTTAGATCTGCCAGGGTCACAATCCTTGGCCTTCTGACTACATCAGGGGATTTCAGCGTGCTGCTTCCTACCTCCTTGTGAAAACTGCCTGCTCGTGACTGCTTTTCTAAGTCACAGACTTGTTCAGCCCCACAACCTGATGCACTGAGCTGGCCACACAAATTTCTGCATCCAGGTAGTATTGTAAAACTGTAACAATAATTGCTGTGGACCAGACAGGATCCGATGGGGTCAGACTATCTGTTAGCCCAAATTAAAATGTTCTAAGACATGGCTGCCCTTTGTGTCACATGCAGTTCTGTAAGTCAGTAACAAGTTTCTTAAGAACTTTATCAAAGTGTTCCTTGGGTTATTATTTGCTTATTATCAGGTGTCATCATTCCCATTAGTAATTATTTTATCCAGTGGCTAAGCCAGCACATTATCACTAACTGGTAGCGGCACTGTGTAATCATTCCTACTGTGTATTTTTAAATAGCAAACAATTTTTAAACAATTAATGGAGCAGGAAGAAAAAGCTGCTGCTGCTGCTACTGGATCCAGTACTGCAGCAATCGTCACAACATCAGTCTTTATATCCAATCTGTTAACTGCTATGAGACTTACATGTGATTTGGACACATGTCTATGTTTAAAATCTGAATTCATAAGATAGTAAGAATGCTTTAATTATTCTTTCTCTTCATTCTAGGTAAGCTTTATTAAATCAATTAGCATTTCACTTTGTCTTTTTAAGAGTTAATAGATATATCTTCTAAAAAGTTAATACTGAGAAGACTGATATTTGCTACATGCATATTTGCAATGCAGACTTTATACTTTTTGGTTTCACATGATTGTTGTAGTATCATGGTTCTGTTTGAAATAGCATAGGGCATGTATCTATTTCAGAAAAAACTGATCCAAAAGTAGCAGACCTATATATTGTGGATATTAGCTCAAAGTGCACTCCAAAACTGGAATAAAAAATGCCTCATAGCTTTTTGAAAACTAATATGAGTACCACGTTAATTTTGTATTATCGAATAATGTTGTCAGTGTGATATTTGTGTGAAGTCTCTAGGGTTAAAATATTCTTTAAAGAGATGTTTATTTTTGGACAGACCTATTGAGTTGTCTCCTATTGTATGTTAAAGTAGCTGCTCTCAAAGGTCACAGAGAGTTCAGCTTTACAAAGACAGCCTTATTTTGTAGAAAATGAATTTTCAGACTCTGTAACGGGACCATAAAAAAATGTCTCTAATAAAACCTTTTTTTTAGAATGTTTCATTTGATGACTTGTCCAGAAAGAGGAAAAGCAATGTGAGGACACAAGTTTGGACAATAATCAGACATGAAAACATATGCTCTGTTTTCAATAAGTGTAGAGAGTAGCATATGTTTTTATCATTTCTGCCATAGGAACATGATTTTTGGAGTTTTGTATTTGTTTTTTCTTCCTCAACCTATATTCTTGGGAAAACACTTACTGGCTTTCGGTTTTCTGAGCAGTAGACCAATTAAAAAAGCACAGATCCGGCAGCTGGGTCCAGTCAGATGAAATGTGCTCTTGCAGAGTTGAAGACTTTGGAGTCCCAAGCAGTCAGCAGGATCAGCTGCACTGATTACTCTGTATGATGGTAAAAGGATAGTTTAGTCAAAAGCCATAGTTTCAAGTAAATGCAGTGTTTGTGAAAGATACCGTTCTGATAGCAGTGAAAAGAGAATTCCTTACTTTTCCCCAGGAGGATGGCTTTAGCTGCAGCAAAGCAAGTTTTGCACTGGTGTAGCGCTTCAATTATGTCTCTGAGATACCCAGAGTGATTTATTTTATTGACCAACTTAGCAGCTGGTTTTATCTGTTGCAACAGCCAGTTCCAATCTAGCAAGTGAAGTTGACACTGAGATGAGCTGTATGAAGTTAGACACCTGTCATCCACTTACAACGAGCAGCATACTACACAAAGGTGCAACAGTGGAGGATAGCAGAGGCATGCAGAGACATGTCCAAGCCTAAACCTTTATTTTCCCTGCAGATGCTTTAAAATTAGTATCTTCGCTTGAAGACACATATGTGCTTGGCATTAGACATCTCAAGATACTTTAAAAATTACGAAGTCCTGGAAAAGCCTGGGTCATCAGAGTGTTGCTTTGAAAGTGGAAGAGTGTTAAATATGATTTTAAAGGGATATCGGAAATTATCTATTCTGAGGGGAAAAAGTTCGAAAACAGAAGCATTGTAGACTTTTTAGACATGTTTTTGCAATGTAAATTGTCTATCTGAAGGTCTAGACTAAGAGGAGTTTTTGGAGACAGGAGGAGTTGCTGCTCCTGCTCTCCATTCAGTGCATCCACTATGGGCAGTCCGGTGGGGCAGACTGTGATGCGAAGTGCAATAGGCAATACCGGGCCTGACGGTGCCAGTCGTGCTGCCCGTTCTCTGCCCGTCTGGTCGGACGGGGCAGATGGAGAGCCCTTGGTTATTCAAACGCCAGGATGGCAGGGCAGCGGTTATTCGGGCAGTTCCCAGAGCCGCTCTCCCCGGCTGTGATAGCGGCCGAGGCACGCCAGCCCGCCCATGGCCGCGGCGCCCTCACGCCCTGGCCCAGCTGCTGCCCGGCCCCGCTCCGAGCGCTTCCCCGCGGCCGGCGGTGGGGGAGCGGGGGACGTCAGTGTGAGGGGGCCGGTCCTGGGCAGGGCAGGGCGCCCGCGTCCCGTCCCTCCCCGCCCCTCGCCGTGGCTCCCTCCCTCCCTCCGGCTGGGGGCGGCCGGGTCGGCCCTCGCCGGGATCCCATTCCTCCTTCCTCGGTGCATGGTTGCGGCGGGAGCTGAGGAGAGTGAGCCCGGTGGGGCGCGGGCCGGAGGCGGCGGCGAGAGCAGAGCCCCAGCGCGGAGGAGCCGCCTCTGCCCGGCAGAGGTGAAGTCGTGCGGGGTTGGGAGGACGGGAGGGAGGACGGAGACCGCTGGCTGCGCTTCCATTCATTGCCCGAGCGGCGGCCGGGCTGTTGCTCCTCCCGGGCCAGGTCTGTAGCCTTAGGGACAGGCCGGGGAACAGCCGCGGCGGGACGGGGCACGGCGCGGAGGTGGCGGCAGGGACGGAGCTGTGGCGGAGCGGGAGGGCACCCGGGCGCTTTCCCGGCCGGGAGCGCGGCGCGGACCCAGGGGGCGACCCGGCGAGGCGCCCGCGGTCTCCAGGCTGGCTCCTTTCCTCGCTCCCTGCCCTCCCGCGCGGCGGTCCTGCCGAGCAGCCGCTCCCGGCGGGACGCGGCTCTCTCCGTGCAGCGGGTGGGGTTCCGCGGCGCCTCGGCTGCTCCGCGCACACGTCCGGCACCGCAGGGCGGCGGGGCGGCCGCGCTCCCTCCGCGCCGTAAGGAGAGGGGCGGGGCCGGGGAGCGCCGCCCGTCGGGGGCCCCGGTCGGCTTCGTGCGGGACGGGCAGCGAGGGTAGCGGGCGGGAGCCAGGCTGCCCCGCCCGGGCACCTGCAGCCTCTCCCCGGGGCACGGGAGCTTCTCGACTCTCCGCGAGCTGCCTCGGGCAGCGAGGGTTCAAAGCTCACCTGGGTGCCTTCACATCGCTGACGAGTTCTTCGTACCGGTCGTGTGTCTGGAACCAGTTTTGGAGGGAGGGATGTGTGTGTGTGTTTGAAGTTTGGGTTTTCCCCTTCAGGAAGGGGCAGGAAATAGGTGGCACAGGTCACCGGTACACATTTTTTAAGGTGTCACTCCAAAGGCACTCAGTAATACACCGGTGAGATTGGATCCCATAATTCAGAAGTTGTGGGTGCGCTGGAGCAACATCAAGTAAAACGGCATGGGCTGGCAGTGCCGTGTCCAGACAAGTGTACACGCTCCCAGTACCTGGTGGCAGAGCAGCAGCGTTGCACCATCACAGTAAGTTTACACCAAGCCAGAACTAAGCAGACGAGATGCTGCGAGTGTGTGCATCCTAATGAGAAATATATTAATAGGAATAAATGAGGACAATTACAAATTTCCAGCTGACCTCATCCAGAAGAAAATATTATAGATGTTAATAACATCTATATGTTTGGCTTTCTTAGGGAAACATTTTTAGGCACCATTACAGATCCCTTAATGAAGATGTCTGCTTGGTCCCAATCCTGCAGTAGGTTCTGACTGCTCAAGCTCATACCTGCAAGGGGCCCTGTTGTTTTCGTGGGTGTACTTTGGTTACAGAAACCTTATAGTCCTTACAGTAATTCATAGAGACCTTAATTTATGCTGTGCACAAAGAGTGGGTAATTGGGAAATGTGTCATTCCATTTTTTCTGAATAAAACATACTGCAAAAATATAATCGTAATTAATATCTGTGACCTTCTTGAGTATTTTATCCATGTTCGTGCATTATTAGGTCAGACTGTTAAGGCAGTTGTTAATGAGCGGGTTTTATCTCAGGCAGAGTTTCATGGGACCATTGCACAGTTTTCATTCCATGTTAGTTGCAGGCACTCCAACTTAAAGCACATCACTTTCTTCACAGGATTTCGCCCTCTGAGTCATGGAGTGGGTTTAATCAGTATGTAGGAAATTGCCCACTTTATCTTTTTTTTTAGTTAATCATCTGTTTTTATTAAACATTCTGGGAAATGTTTGTGTGATGATGTATCCACACGTCAGGCAAGTAGTAGTGTGTCATTTTCTTTTAGGACTGTAAATCTCTGGGAATAGATGCAGCATTGCTGTGTAAGAATGTTACACTTACTTTTGTTACTTATTTAATCAAAGCATAGTTTCTCCACATCTTCTAAGACACTCTTGATTGTGCTGGGCTGGTGAGTTAGGATCAGAAGCACTGCTGGCAAAGGCTGAAAGGAAGCCAATAATTGCCATGATCCTTTTTCGTGTTCTAGCTTGTAGCTGTGAAGATTGTTTGTGGTGTTCTGTAATACAGTAGGACAATGACTTATTAACTGTTACGCGTTATTGCATCAACAGAACCTGGCTGAGCTGCAGGTGACTGTATTGTTGGCAACCAGGCAAGAAACCTGGTGTTTTATTTTGCATACGTTGTAGACATTGCTGTATCAATAATAATTACATGAAAAGGAGGATTCATTATTTTTCTGAGTGTTTTGGAGAACAGAATTATTATTCATCAAAATTTGTGTTTCCAGAAGATTCTACTCTGTTAGACATTGAGTACCCATAGGAGGGCTCCCCAGTAAAAGAGAAGTGGTGGTTGCAACAAAGGGAGGTCTTGAACACAGGATGGCAGCTCCTAGCTAATGTAAGATTTCTGGTTATCCACTACAGGCAAAAAATCCAGTTTCTAGGAATTTTACCCTCAGCATTTCAAATCCAGCTTGTTACGAAATCGAAGGAGTCTCTCCACATAGGAATAGCCCCTGGTAAAGCGGCTATTTGCCTCAGAGCTGTTTGTAAAAGCATGAAGTGGTGAGGATGGCTGCTCCTCTGTCCCTAGCTGTCCTCACCTCCTTTGCACACACGCATGTTCATGCCCAGGCACAGGCACACACAGCTCCTCTTGTTGGCTGACCCTTCACACCATCCAGCCTGTGGGGAGGAGAGCAGTGCTCAGTTTCTAACTGCTGGTGGCAATAAGAGAAACTGTTTGATGTCCCCATTCCTTCCCTGTGAACAAGGGCTTTCTGTGTCTTCCTTTGTCTTCCTTTCCTCTGTGTTTTTGGTGCCTCCCTTCCCTTTCAAGGCTTTCTCTGTTTTTTGCCTACAGGATAAATTATTTTGGGGTGTCAGCATTTTGGATTCATTTGGGAGCATTTTGAGCTCATTTGGGAACAAGGACAGAGGTGGTAACTGGCTGGAAGGTGTTACTGTTTCTTGGAGCCCTTTTTTGATGCAAAGACCATATGCTGATGTGATTGTAGTTGACAAGTCTGTTAAAATAATACCAAAGACTTTTGCTTAGATTATTCCTCCCTTCTGGCTTTCCAGCATTCTTGAAAATTGACAAGATTCTCCTAAGTTGTGTTGCCTAAAATCTGCCCTGGTGAAGTGGAACTAACAGGATGTATTCTTCCAAAATCACTGTCCTAATATGGATGAATTGGAACAAAGCAGAATGTAGGGCGTTTGTAAAGCCCAGATTTAAAAAATAGTGTTGTTATTATCCCTTGCCTTTTAAACTTGCTCAGGAGATGTGGCCAGATACTGTGAAAGCTGTCTAAACAAGTACTATTTCACTGTCTTGTAAAGTAAAGTGTTTTTTTAATTTTATACTGCTGACAGAAGGTGATGCATTTTGGAAAAAAATGCAGATCTGAGGCCTTAATTTCTTTTTTATTTGCCTTTGTTTCTCCTTACAACTCCAGCAGGTGAGACATTAACCATGGATAAGTTTTTCAACATCAGTTAATCAGAGAATAATCAATTTTCCCAGAAGTATTTTCCTAAAAGACATTTTTGTGGAAGGTAATTCCAAAGAAAACTAAATGCACACTGGAAAAGTAATTAAATTATAAGTTTGCTACAATGGCAAACAGCTGGCTGCAAATGTACCCAACCTATGTGAGTAGATTGGAAATGTATCTGAAATTCTGGACTGTGGCAATATGTATTGCAGTTGGACAGTTACAGTATCCATGACAGTATAAATAAATCACAGCAAAATATATTTATAGACTATTGTGCTGTTCACATAATCAATACCTTCCAGTTTCTGATTCACTAATGTAATTTAAAAAATCAAACAAAAAACCAAAAAAAGCATGGTCTGTTGCTAAAGATTAGTTTCTCCAGTTCTCATTGTCTTCTGGTTCTCATGATCATACTGTCTTTTTCAGCTTGGAGCTCTATAGTTAAGTTAGACATGGGGTCTTCAAAGGAGAATCCAGTATAGTTAAGACATTGATGCATGAGAGCAATGCTGCAGCAATTTGTTCCCAAAAATATTTTTTATGTATTTTTGTTTAGATGTTGTTGGTTGGGGTTTCTTTAAGGATTTCCTGAAACGCGTGGTGGAAGCGCAGGAACTAAATGATAAACCATGAGAATGAAATACTATAAAAAGAGAAAAAAATGTTTTGGAGAAAGCATAATTTTGTGTTGCAGCCAGTGAGAGTATCATAAATGAACCCAGACACACAAGGAAGGCTTATTTTAGCTGGGTTTTTTTCACCTTTAACAGCTTCTATTGCTGAGAAACAATCAATGAAGCAATATTGCTGTACAATCTCCTTTATCATTGGTATCACTGCTCTGTTTCAGATTTCTTTGTCTTAATACTGTCATCTTAAAGAGGGTGAAGGTATTTTTTTGATGTGTTTTATGTGGTATCTTACATCTTACTGATGAATATGTATGTCTCAGATTGTAATTACAAGCACAGTAGTAGCTTTAGAGTTGACTAAGTGATTTTCATGATTGCTCACTTGACATTGCATACATTGTATTCCTTCATGTAAATAATTTCTGAAACTCTGCAATAAGTATTAATGCTTTTATTCCATTCCAGATTAATAGCAATAAGTTTTGTAGACAAAATAATACACTATGCTTTAATGGTACAGCTGATACTTACCTTAACGTTTGACTGTAGCTTGTCAGCCTTTTCATTCCTTTTGATCCCAAGTAGGTTTTTCTGTACTGGTGCTTTAGAAAGTCCTGTGAGTTTACTGCTAATAGAAATGGTCAATGTGGTAATTGTAGCAATCATAACCAGAGCCTGGTCTGAACTGAATGTTGCATTACTGTATGAAAAGCCATACAGTTTTTAAATCTGCTTGCTCTGTGCAGTATGATTTCTCAGGGTGGTTGAGACTTTGGCTAGCTGTGACAGAACTTTCTTGGTTCAGCTTTCAATGATAATCCCTTAAACCTGCTTGGAAAGAATCACCTGTGATGTGGGAAGATAAATTCAGTCTCTGTATTTATTTGATCTTTGCTGAGATTGCAGATAGGGTGCCAGTTGGTGCCATCTGTGTTTATAGATTTTGCAATAGTATTCACTGGGAGATTATCTGAAAGCCAAATCAGTTTACATAGGTCAGTGAATTGCAGCTTGCAAGGTTTGTTTCTGGAATCATTGTAAACAGGTTTTTCAGACTTTTTATTGAACTTTCATTTGTCTAAACCTGACCTCATCGCTAAAGTGTGTGGTGGTGACTATAATACGCCAGTATTATATGTTGGTAGATACATTTGTCTTTAATGGTTATGTACTCTTCTTCTGTCTCTTAGCATGTGTGTATTACTTCGATATGTGATCTGCAAATAATAAGTGGACGGAAGGCCATGCCAAAAATACTTTCATATAAAGGGGTGGGCTTTTTATTTATTGTTTAATAAGTCATATATATACATATATAAAGTACTGTAAATACAGTTACTGTTCCTGCAGTTAAAGTACCTGTAGAAGAGAAGATGCTGCAGATAAGAGTACATATTTTGTCAGATACTAGGAGTTTGCTGATGTTCTGGTTTCAGCCGAGTTAGAATTATTTTCCTTCATAATAGCTGATATAGTCCTATGTTTTGGGTTTAGTATGAGACTAATGTTGATACCACAGTAATGTTTTTGTTGTTGCTTAGCTGTAGTCACTCCAAGTCAAGGACTCTTTAGCTTCTCATGCTCTGATAGCAAGTAAACTGGGGTGAACAAGAAGTTGGAAGGAGACGCAGCCAGGATTGCTGACCACAACTGACCCCAGAGATGTTTCACACCAAGTAGCATTGTGCTCAGCAATATAGCTGGGGGGGCAAGAAGAAGGGGATTGCAGTCCTGGTGTTTGTCTTCCCAAGTCACTGTTACCTGTGATGGAGCCCTGCTGATGGAGTACTGGTGATGGATGAATCTTGGTCTACACATGTGAAGCATTGATTGAATTCCCTGTTTTGCTTTGCTTATGTGCATGGCTTTTGCTTTACTTATTAAAGTGTCATGAGTTTTATCATCTTCCCTCTTCTGAATCTCTTCCCCATCCCCATAAGGAAGAATGAGTGACATTCATGACAACTAAAGCAATATTTGTACAGAATTTCCTGACAGAGGTCTTTGTGTGTAAAAAATGGCAGCATCTTTGTTCACAACTGTTTGGTACTGATGAATAATACATACTGAATTATGCTTGAAATATAAATATTGGAGAATATCTTGTGCAAATACTCTAGTTCTTGCAGCCTTCTATTAAACTTTTTTCAGAAAATAAGGCAGTAGTATATACGCTCATCATGACAGTTTTGGCAATTGTAAGTCTATTTCAGAATAGCTACCTGATAAAACTTGAGTGTCATTCTGCACAGGCAGGTCTGAGTAACGTTTAAAAGAAAATTTTAAATGTAAATTCTAGTCCAAATATGGCAATGTATTCTTTTATTTTGCATCTTGGAAATAGTAGCATATATTTTAATTTTATATTCAGTCATATTTGTGGATATGTTTCTGTGTTAAAAAATTGTTTTAAGTTCCTCGTAAGTGGTGGGACAAATTCAGCATAATAGTAAAAGTTTAATGCATTCTTACATCTCTTCACTCTCTCTCTATGCATTAGTTTTTCTCCCGCTAGTTTTTTTCTGGTATGGTTTATCTTTAAGGAGTTAAAAAAGGTCTCATTTTTCTCTGTTTTAGGGCTTTTAAAAGTACTAATAGACACAGTCCATGACAGCTGGCATGTGACATATTCCACAGAATGCCCAGCTGATTGCGCTGCTGAGATGGTAGATCATTTAGCAGAGGTATCCAGTTTGGAGAGATGTTGGATGAGGCTTGTGTTGCGTATACATGTTTATTCAATCATTAGTCATGATCGTGACTGCATAAAATCAGTGCAATTACCTTCAACCAATCTTTGCATCTAAGTGGCCCAGACCATATTCCATGACAGCCCTGACAGCTTGAATTAGAGCTTGATTTTTAACGCAGCTGAATTTGGTGTATAGAAATATCCAGCCTTTCTTGAGCTTGGTTACTGCAAGAATGGTACATGTTAACACGAAAGAGTGAAAGTCTTGTCTAAAACAGAGCTTTAGGAATATTCTTATTTTCGGTGCTTGGCCAGCCTATATCAACAGTTTACCTTATTTTTCTGTTGCTCATTGCATGCATTGCACAGTAGATAAACAATCCTTAAGAGTGCATCAGGACTGTCTCACAGACTCGTGTGCACTGTACTGTTCATAATATGCCTCCACTTCCCAAACACATTTAAAGAATGTCCAGGCAAGGTCAAAGAGCAGAAGTCCACATTTTCAGCAAAATGTCTTCAGCCCTTGGCTGGTGGTCCCTCATTCTTTCTACAGGCTCCTTGGAGTTAGGCAAGGAAAGGGTCTCAATAAATAATTTATTTGTGGGCAGGTTGTAACTTCTTTTTTTCCAGGGCAATCAACCCTGTAGCTCCCTTTAACCCCCCCTGCCTTTTCTATTTTGTTGTTGTTAAATCATTGAGAGGAAGAGATTCCACCTGACATCCCAAGAAGATCATACGAAGATAGGACTAGAAGAGACCTTATGGCATCATCTACCCCATTCTTCTGCCTCAGATTAAGATCATTTGTATCTGTCGTCTTGGACTTGTTCTAAGGAACTCAGTGGTCTTCCTTACATCATTGTGACATGTGAAAATTTTCTTTCTGTGTTATCCAATTCGTACCTTTCCTGTAGTAATTTAATACTACAGTTGCTCATCTTACCTCTGTCTAGGACAAAGCAAGTAATTATGTTTTTTATATTGTGTTTTTTAAACTATAATAGCCTGGTTTTTTTCACCTCACCTCCAGGTGCTGGGTTTTGTACATCAGTTATTTTTGTTACTTTTATTTGGGTTACCTTTCTTTACTTCACATCTATTTTGTTTGCCCATTTAAGAATATATTTGTCTTGAAGCTCTAATGATATAGAATAAAACAAATGGGATCCTCTTCATACTTATTGACACAATTAGCATCTTCTTTTCAGCCCTGTGACTCTTTTTAGCAGTTAAATTGGTGATAAGAGACAACTGGGATGTGATGATACTTCTGTTAAAAAATGAATAGCCTGGTGAGGGGCTTAGGGATAAGATGTTCATTTTCTCTCCTGGTACAAGAATTAATGAGCATGAAAGTGAAACTAGCAGGTGTTGGACTTGGAATAGCAAAAAGAGGAATTTTGTCATACACATATATTAAGTTGTGTAACACCACAGGATGTTGTGGATACTGAAAATTTATGCCAATTTGAAGTGAAACTGGACAAAATTAATGGAAAAAAGAGTCTGTAAGGGATTATTAAATACGTAAGCATGACCTCTGGCTTTGAAAGTCCCTGAGCTGCAAATTATTGGAGACAAGCATATTTGGGGAAAGTATGACTAAATGATTACACTATTCTCATGCTCTTCCCCAGACATCTGCTTTTGACTGCTCTTGGAGACAAAGGTACTGGGTAGAAGATTTGACCTGGCATAATTTTAGATTTGTCTTTTTAAATTGTAAAAACTCAAGACACATTTTTCTATGAGTTAACAGCTCAGGGTAGCATCTGCAGTCCTTGTACTTTTTAGACCAAAAGCCTCCAATCCATTTTCTGTGTAATTTAAGACAGAAGAACTTTCTTAATAAAACACAAAGATTACATGAGCATTTGTCTCCTGCCAGTTGGCGTCAACTGCAAATTATGTTTCATTTCAGTCATGCTAAACTGCCAGATGAGATAATACATATTGTCTCATTTAGGCAATATAAGCAGCTATGTCTGTAATCCTAACTTGGCTTTTCTGATTTATTTTCTCCTACGTGTCTGTGAAATTGTATTTAATATGAAAGTTTTTTGGTTTTTTGCCCATCTCCCTTTTACTGTAGATACATTTTAACTGCTTGCATGAACATATCCTACATGAGGTTCCCTGCAGAGTTAAAGACTGAAAGCATTTGCCTCTCTGGTGGTGACAGAGCAATATAGAGGGAGGAGGATGCTATGTTACTCTTTACCCTACAGACACTGATTTAGATTTAGGCTTGATGTAGATTGTTGATTCAATGGTACATCTTTAGAGCACTTGTAAGTTGATCAAAACCCATAACCACATGATGCAAATGTCTCATGTAAATACAACTTTTCATCCCCAGTTTTAATGTTAACCTTATACGAGTAGGTTTTCTGCTCTGTGAGATGTTGCTCATCTCTCTGGGACTCTGACAATACCTAAACAGATATTATTTGTACTTTTTCAGCTGAGTGCATCTTGCACTCAGGCAAACTTGACAGAAATGTGCTTGTGTCTGGATTTGCTTGGGCATAAATTTGTATTGCATAGTGATCTTACAAAATGGTAATATACCAAATGGTAATCTGGCATTAATGAAGACACAGTCATGTGTTGCACATGCATTCTTTACTTTTCTGTCATGTATTAATATGTTTAACATATTTTGGCTGGGTTTTCCAAAGTGAATATGGCGGTTAAATTAACAGTGTTTACCCTCCAGACTCTATCTATAGGCTACTTCATGTTTTATCCCATAAATCTTTCCTCTGTTCTTGTAATACCAAATAAACAATTTTATGTTCCTCCTCTCAGTGGCTTGGGGCATGAGGAAAAGCAATTTTGCCAGGAGGTGGAAAGCCTGTGCAGTGATCATAGTGGGAGTGAGGGTGTTTTATACCAGATATTAGGTTGTTCCGTGTTACTGGTGGTTGAGTTCCCAGATTTATCCTGTGCTACTGCATTGGAGTCTGGGTTGAAGAGGCAAGGATCATGCAGGTATTAAGAAGTGCCTTCCTGAGCCTCTGTAGTCTGTAACTACACCTGCTGCTGGGGTAAATTGGTCATACTTTAACCCCATACACATCGCTTCACATACCAGAGTGGGCTTTATTTGAAGTGTGTGGCTTTGGAGGTGCAAGCGGAAAGGCAACGTTTCAGTTTGTGTCAGTGAGACTGTTGAAGTTTGTTGTAAATAACTGTGAGTGCAGCTCTGTTATTGTTGGGATGTTTGTATATAGTAACTACTTTGATCTCTACACACCGAGTGAAAATTAGTTAATGTTTGTACAGCAAAGTTGTTTTCTGACTACTTTAAGAATAGGCTGTAGGAAAACCTAGAAGGATTCTTTTGTTCAAATATCATCATTTGATACCTGCAAATAGTTGAACTGATGACGTATTTGCATATAGCAAATAGAATTTTCTTCTCTGGAGCATTATTAAAGCTGTGCCAAATTCAGTTAGTCACAGCCAAAAGCATCACAGCTGGGTATTTTGGAATTGATAAAAGAAACTATTCAGTTTAGGCAGTAAAGTTTTCCAGCTCTTCTGTTGAACTAAAACTCCTCTCCTGTATGGACAGAGGAAGATTCAGCTGTCTTTAACTGATTATACTTGCAAGTGTCCCAGGTAACATGAAGCTGCAGTTTAGATATGAAACTGTCTTTTAGCTGAAGCATAGTGCAAGGTTCTTTTCCAGAGATTTGAGGAACATATTGGAGAGGCTCATACTTTAGATGTGATCTATGAAAATAGTAAGCAAAAAAAAAAATCTTTGTAATGGTTTTTCTCCATTTAGCCTTTTGCTGTTGAGTTATGCTGGAAAAAAAGGAAAAAAAAGTGTCATTGTATCTAGGCAGTTATCATAATTGATTGTTCATTGACCTCAGATATTCATTGAGTAATATTATTTCTTCCAGTGAAATTGAAAAGGTCAGATTTGAATCAAACATACCAAATAATTTGGAAAACAAATATTTCTTTTTCCAACGTACCTTCCTTTACTGGAAGGACTGAACAAAAACTGATCAGTATCAGTGCTATCATTACTCTGTTGTGTTCTTCTGTATCTGATAATGTGAAATGTTATTTAGGAGCTCTGGTTAATTAAAATCTAGTACATCAGTACTGTCTGGCCTGAGGCATCATTTATCAGCTGAAGAGAGCAGTATATGTATAGCCATCTGTGCAGAAGTCTAATATACTCCCCATTCTCTCCAAAGGTCTTCAGATGTTACAACTCATAGGAGGAAGTTGTTCTGATAATTGAGGAATGAACACTTACAGTCCCAGTGTATGGTGAAGTGGTTTGCAGTCTGGGGGAAACAAAATTATCTGCTACTTACTTTTTGTGGGCTGACTTAGACCATTATGTGTTCTTCCTCAGACAAATTCTCAGAAATTTGAAGTTTCTTTTTTAGAAAGCAGAGGCTTGTTTTTAAGTTTGTTTCATGTGATTTTCTGCAGAGCCTCAGAGGCTTGGAACATCACTATGTATCTTCTTATTTAAAGAGGAAGCAGGTATGGTCAGACATTTGTTTTTTCTAAAGGAACTGTAATTTGTAAGAATAAAAAAAACCTTATTGCACTAAATAGGAGCAACTAAGCATTTAATAGGGCTTAATATACAGAGACATCTTTAAGAGTTCCCTGCATGAGGCATTGTAGTCATAAAGAGAGGCAGAAGGTCCAAGTGACAGTGCAAGGCTAGATGTTAGGGCTCAAGAGACAAACTCCAAAATCTGGGATCCTCCTGGCAAAACCTGCAGATCTTTCACGCCAGTCGCCCCTCTTTATGAGCTTCTTTGCCCAAGTCAGGGAGCATTCTGCTGTCTTTGGATAGCCACAGGCATCTTGATTTTGCTTGAGAGAAGCAAAGAGTGCATCTCTTAATTTGCATCTATCTCATTACCTGATGATAGAAGTAGTCTTTGTGCTGGTCTTGCAGTGAAGCTGGTGTCCTGCTTAAGGAACAATCAATAGGTCCACCTACCTCTTCTGTCTGCTGCTCACAAATGTCAACTTGATAAAGTCTCTTTGCTGTACACCACTATTCTGGTTTTGCACATGACTCTAAAATAATTATTTGATCCTGAATGAGTTATATGTCCACGTAGCTCTGAATTTAACTAGTTCGAATTTTGTGTTTCTGTTGTTTTAACATGTGCATAACATTAATGGTTTAATAATGTAGTACAGTCTTTTTCTGTGAACCAAGAGAAGAATGAACATAGCTGCTCAGCATTGTCCTTAGTGAGTAGAGGCTGATTTTAAGTTTGAATCTTAATTTTTCCATGCATAATTTATTTTAGCTGTTTTTACTCGTGTGTGTGTTTTCATTTGACTGAGATAAAGATATAAAGTAGAAAACTATTATATATGGCTATAGTCAGCATAAAACTGTCAGTGCTGCAGAAGCTTGATTTTTTTTTTCTGTTTTCTTTTCCTCCTTTTTTCTTTGAAATTCACATGCCCTCACAGTGGAATAAGTGATTCAGTAGTTGGTCCATTCCCCTGGATTATGGATCTGCTGAGAGCCAAGTTTTTGAATGGCTCCTATGTAATCTATCTTATTTTGAAGATAGGGTACATTTGTTTCCTGGAAGGGGCAGACGTACCTAACCTGCTAGCCAGTTGGAGGAGAAGCACCTATTGAATGAAAAATTTCATATTCCTTCTTCTGTAATTTAACATGATCAGGAAGTAGTTGGTTTTCCTTTTCCTTTCATGTAGGTTTCCTTGCATTGTAGGCTGGCACAATATCATCCATACCCACTTCTGTGTTTGCTGACTGTGGCTCAGAGACCTTTGTAGTTCTGAGGGCTTTTGCATCTTGAAGTTTTAAAAAGTAAATTAAGCAGTCAACAGAAGACTTGATCTAAAAATAATTTTGTTTCTCCTCTTTGCATTGGACTATTGGGGAGTTCAAGCCTATGAAGAGGCCTGTAGCTATTCCTGCATCCTCAAATGCGACTGGGATATCTGGCATTGAGTCTGGCAATGGTGGTAGTTCTTGGTGCTGGTAACCATTCAGTGACTGTCTCTTTCCTTTTCCAGCCATATGTAAGTGATCTGAGCATTGCCCTGGGTGTGTGAGTTGCTTCATCACTAGTATGTCTGACTTTCTGGAGGAAGTGTGTGGTCCAAGAGACCTCACAGATTTCCTGAACATGGCCCACACTGTAGTTATGTCTGTTATTTATTATATCCTTTCAGAAACAGAAGAGAAACTATTTTCCCTAATGACTGTATTTTTTCATACGCTTAAATGAGTTTCTGCCTTTAGAGGGGAGATATTTTGGCTCCCTTTCACTTATTTTTCTGTGTACTAATGTTTTTGTACTGCTCAGCTGGAAGATTCACCACCTACGCATTGGTTTGTTCCAGCACAAGATAGATAGCTGTTTAAATATGTGAATAGTTAAATTTTTAAACATTTGTACTGTCTGGAAAATGTTATAAAAGCAAATGGTTGTGTGTTTCAGTTTTTATGATATTTAATATTTATAATAATGTGATTGTTTGTTACATTGGTAACTTTTGAGATGTATTTTGAATCTCACAATCCTTCATTAGCCACAAAAGCCATAGTCTTAATTTTGATTGATAGGACATGTGAAAAAAGTAGTGTTTGACCATAATTGGCATGCAGAACAACTAATGAAGGACAGAAATTTGTGAAGAAAGTATCATCAGATATAGACATCATAGTACCATCCCTCATTCAGCATCAAGCCTCCCAAATTAAGTAAGAGGAAGCAACTGACTGAGTTTTATCTTGGAATACGTTATTTAATACTATGCAGCTATGCAATTTAAGCTAAAAAGAAAATGGATCTGAGAAACCTAAAAACTATTAAAGAACTGGGAAAATCTGTAAGTTCTGAGTTTCAGGTAGTAATGAAAAAAGGTGAGTTCCAGTTGTATGCAAAAATATTCTTGGGACGAACAAAGGGGAGGAAAGAAAAAGTGTTTCTTTCCTATTTTATAAACACCTCTTTGTTCCAGACTACATTTACATTTGTTTGAATTACAGGCATTTCAAGGTACCTGTTATGAAAGGTTATTGATGGACCCACAGGAATTAAGGTGTCAGAAGAATCAAAGGGTTGATGGTGTGATTTATGAGGAAAACAAAACTGCTCTTAATGGCCTTTTTGAACATTGATGACATTAGGTCAAAGAAGCAAGGTGATAATGAAATGAAGAAAATGTGGGCTGTGTGTCAGTGTTACTTATTGTATTGAAATAATTTTCTCTGGAACTGTTTTCCATCAAATACCAAAAATTGCATTAGTCAGATACAATAAAATTAAATGGGTAGCTTTGTTCAGAAAGCAGTGCTGTAATGAGCAGTCTTGCATTGACCTAGACTGAGCAGACTGTCTATTCCCTATCTCCAATTTCTGAGAACAGTTTGTGGGGATTATGTTGTTTTTAGATGAACTTTAGCTTCATTAGTGCTAAAGTTTACTAGTTCTTTGGTTTAGTAGAAGTTGTGTTAGAACTTGTGTTACAAGTTGTAATGGAAATATTTTCCAAATATTGATTTTAATATGCAGAATCTACATGGCAATACTTAGATGTGTAGGTTTATAGTTAACCCCTTTCATTCTCCAAGTGTGGGAAACTTGAATGTGTGATGATGTCGGATGGTTTATGTAATCATTCACTGGAAATTTTAAATGTAACCAATAAGCAATGAGCTAGATCTAACAAAACAAACAAACATGACCTCTGATTTAAAAAATGGGAATGTTAATGCAAAATTTTTTTAACAAAGAGGATACCTGAGGTATTTCCATTCCTCTTCCAAAAGCTCATAAGTATATCTCTTCTTAGGAAGTAATGAGTATTGCTCACAATGTACTTCTCAGATAACTCAGTGACCAACTGCGTTTGTAGTCATACAGTCTTCTGGCGTTTCTTAAGAGGTGAGTGGGCACACTGATGGGAAGTGTGGTTTATTACATTAATTATCCCTGGTAAACACAAATTTTGAAGTTACGAGGCATTCTCTTACTTCATAATTTGAGGAAGCTTTCTGTGATTCTGTCTGCTTTCATTTATAGTTTGTGCATTTACAGTTGATACTTTAGAAACATGAACATTGCCCAAAAAATGGACACAGTTAAAAGTTCATAAAAGCGAAGGTAGCTCATCCCTTTTTACAGTTACTTTATTCATTGCATTGTTGAACTATTAGGCTTTTAATTGCATGAATGGTTTGAATGGGTTGACTTTTAAAGGAGCAACCAATTCCTCAACTTGTCCATATTCTGCATGGCTGCTATTGAGAAAAAGTGCTTCTAAGAAACCTCAGTATTGTGAAATATAACTGAGGGACATTGTTTTGCAATTAGGAAAACATGTACAGTATCAGTTGGTCTTTCATTTATAGGTAGGGATTTTTTTAATGTGAAAATTTAAAGCACATTCTGTGAACTGTTTTATTCTAAAACATACAGCAATAATATCTGCTTTCCTCTTATAACAGATGATGGAAAATTAGATTTTAAATTGGACTTTGTTTTGATAGGAACAGAATAGCAGAAAATTTAATGGTGTCAGTTTCTTGATAAAATTTCAAGTATTGACTTTTGTATTGAAATTTTGCATTTAAAACTGAGCATCTGTCTTATTTCATCTGAAATGAGGATAATTGCGTAAAAAAATCAAGATACTAAAGTGAACATGCACTTTTTTTATCTCCTACTCCTGTCAGTTCTTCAGAGCCTGTATTTATTATTCTTTTAGTCAAGCAATAAAGCTTATGTTAAGCATTTGTGAAAGAAATATGTGTAGATAATAGTGAAAGGAGAGAGAGATTTACTTAAGAGATCCATTCCTATTTGGGGATTTTTTGTTTTAGTTGTGTTTGTGTTTTTTTAATGTTTTGGGGGCTTGTTTGTTTGGATTTTTGTTTCAGCTTTTGGGGGGTTTGGTTGGGGGTTTTTTGTTTGTCTTGGTTTTGGTGGGTTTTGTTTATTTGTTTTGATGATTTGTTTGTTTGTTCTCAGAACTTAGTTCAATCCTATTTAACCTCACAGGTGACTTCAGGTTTTGGATACTGGGGAGTCACCTACAAATCTTTAGAAGTCAAAACTCTGCCCTTTGAGTTTGATTGTCCTGATCACTGTTCTCAGGGCTATTGTGCTTTTTCTGTAAGAAGCAAATTGAACTGCACATTACAGTTTGTGCGTTAATATGAATGGCATAACTGTAAACGAGAGAGCAAAACCAACAAGATACTTATAATCAGTGTTGTTCAGTATTTGGAAGAGACACCATAGCTCTTATCACAAATATGTAACAAAACAGGCTCCAGTCCCATAACTACAGCCATAAACAGAATCCATTAAAATCACCAAGGCCAAAGAAAGTGCATTCAGAAAATTTGGAATAGCTGAGCAGTTAAGTTCTCTGTTCTGTTAATGCTATTTACATCCCCATCCTCTCCTCCTTTCCCACCAAGTTATTTTTTTTTTTTCTTCTGGAGAAGTTTCAGAGACTAGAATATGACATAAGTGTTCTGTCTCTAGTTTATTAGATTACATGTAATGACTTAATGTTGTACAATGGACTTATGGGCTGGATCTGTGTTTTATTATGGACTGCTGGGGAGGAGAGGTTAGGGAGACAGCTGAATGTACAGATGTGTGAGTGGATTGTGCTGTCAGCCCTGAACAGCCCTTACTGCCTGAGAAGGTAAGAGCAGATTGATGTTAGGCAGTGATATACTAGGGATGGTCACTGGGTCCCATCGTTGGTAGTTACTGCCCTGACCTTTTACATCAAGTTCTGGTAGACAGCAATATTTTACTCCTCAAGCAGTGGGTACTACGTTGAAAACCATGTTCTTCTTCCTCCAGGGAAATGGTGCTGGGTGGACTGGATAGAAATGCTGAAAAAGGCAGGCTTTGTATATGACGTTGGGCTGTCTTTGGTGGGATTAATAGGCAGTGGAATAAGTGTATAAAACGAATGCTGTTACAGGCTTTTGGAAAATTCATCTGATGAAAATTTCTAGATTGTTTTTTGTGTGAAGTGACAAGTTCAGGTGATGGACAAAGATGTGTAATAGGCTTAGGCGAAGTACTTAAACTTTCAACAACCATTTTTGTTCACAAAGTTAACCAAAGCAAAATCAAAGTATCAGCTTTGACCTGGCTAACTGACAGGTGCCTAATGTAACTGTAAATATGGAGTTGTTCTTGTTTAGCTGGGTTTGCGAATAAGCTGCTGTCTCTTCACTGGTGATTTTATTGGCAAAAAAATCACATTACCCATGCGAGCCTCTGGAGAGTCACAAAACCAGAGCTTTCAAGGCTCTAAAGGACCCCTGTAGTCAGGCAGCCTGACTTTCAGGGCAGTGGAACATTGTATCTTTCTGGAGTAATTATTATTCAACCTGCAACATAAAAAGAGCATTCAAAAATCACCAGTAATGGAAAAAGTCAATGCTTTCCATGCCAATAACATACAGCAGGTAGTGGGATGACAAATAACAGAAAGCAATGGTGATGTTGGAAATTCTGAAGTCAAAGTCATCCTGATATGAATAACTCCGTGGGTGTGGCATGTGGAAATGTGGTAGCTCTGAAAAGAGGGTCACAGCACCTAATCAGCTCAACATAAGTTGTCAACATAGAGAAAAAGACCCAAGGATAAGAGGAAAGACCTGTCACAAATCCAGGGAATAAAAATGAGGTGCTCTGCCTAGGAGTGGAGTTTATAGCATGTATTTGGCACTTGTACAATTGCTACTGAAAAAACCTGCTAATGCCTATGTATCAAAGATGATGTTCACTGTTAGTAGAGAAGAGCCATAAAAATCTATAGTGGACTGAGACAGGGTGTCAGTAAGAAAGTTAAGGTCAATGCTAGAATCAAGATTACAGTTCCCTTCCTCCCTGCCTTTCTTCCCCCCTGAAAAATAAACTGTAGTTCAATCCTGAATTATTTCAGGGAAGTCATATGGCTTGAGTTACGTAGCAGTTCTGCCTTTCTAGTTTGATGAGATGTGAATCTGTTTAATAGAATCATAGAATGCTTTGAGTTGGCAGTTACTTTTTAAGGTCATATAGTCCAACCCCCCTACAATGGACAGGGACATCTTCAGCTGTAATATTAAATGTTTCCAGGACTGGAGAACCCATCATTTCTCTGGGCAACTGCTCCAGTGTTCCACACCCACATTGTAAAAACCTTCCTTATATCTGACCTGAATTTGCCCTTTTTTAAGTTTGAAGCCGTTGTCCCTTGTCCTGTCACCACATTCCTTTGTACAAGTCCCTCTCTAAGCTTTCTAGTAGACCCCCTTTAAATACTGGAAGATGCTATAAAGTGGAGCATCCTGGAACCTTCTCATCTCTTGCCTCAAAAACTGTTTCTCACAGGATCTCTCACCTGTCCTCTCAGGAGAGGTGCTCCAGCCTCTCACCATTTTTATGGCCTCCTCTGGACTCCCTCCAGCAGGTCCGTGTCCTTCCTGTGCTGGGAACCCAGAGCTGGATGCAGCCCTGCAGGTGGGGTCTCAGCAGAGCAGAGGGGCAGAATCCCCTCCCTGCCCTGCTGCCCACGTTGCTTTGGATGCCGCCAAATGGTTGGCATTCTGGGCTGCAAATGCACATTGCATTGCCTGATCATGTCCAGCTTTTCATCCACTGACACCCCCAAATCCTTCTGGGCAGGGCTGCTCTCAATCTGTGAGATCCCCAGCCTGTGTTGATACTAGGGTTGCCCTGACTCAGGTACCGGAGCCATTTCACTTGTTGGTCAGAAGATTAGTTTTTAGCTGTGTATATTTGCATAGAGGTCAGAAACCAGTGGCTTTTTTGTGTCTGATTTTGGATAATCTGTATACCATACAGTACTTGTGGACACTGTCCCTTGAGGGGTTGCACTTTGAAGTGCAAAAAGTCGAGGAGAGGAGAGGAGAGGAGAGGAGAGGAGAGGAGAGAGGAGAGGAGAGGAGAGGAGAGGAGAGGAGAGGAGAGGAGAGGAGAGGAGAGGAGAGGAGAGGAGAGGAGAGGAGAGGAGAGGAGAGGAGAGGAGAGGAGAGGAGAGGAGAGGAGAGGAGAGGAGAGGAGAGGAGAGGAGAGGAGAGGAGAGGAGAGGAGAGGAGAGGAGAGGAGAGGAGAGGAGAGGAGAGGAGAGGAGAGGAGAGGAGAGGAGAGGAGAGGAGAGGAGAGGAGAGGAGAGGAGAGGAGAGGAGAGGAGAGGAGAGGAGAGGAGAGTCCTTCCTGCAGTACAGTCATCTCCACATCAATGCAGTTATTGCCACACTTAACTGGCCAGATGGACCCTACCAGTGCTTACCTTGCCAGCAACCAGTGGCTAGGGTTTCTGCCCACTCACAAGTTTGAACGCCTTTTTGGAGGCATCTTCTGTTAGAGATAATGTGTTCCTGAAATAATGCAATCTTGAAGATTCTCAGCATAAGTGAGAATGTTCATAAATCCAGATAATTTCTCTAGATATATTTCTCTTCAATAATAAATCATGGCAGCTAGGGGACTGCATTATTTATGCCTGCCATGTCTTATTTCCATGCTGAAATACCAACATATGTATCTGATTTCTTTAGAGAAAAAAAGATACCGTCCCACCCACAATACACAATTCCTTCAGACAGAATGAAAGATAACTTTTTTTGAGCTTTCATCATTGCCATTCCATTGTATGTTAATTACAGGTGCTAGTTTTGGCATGATTTCATTAGCTGAGCACTTGCCGTGTCACCAGGGATCGATTTCATTTTTGTCTTCTCTTTCTAGCATGACTTCTGCTGTTCCACAAAAAAATCCTGAACTATATCACACAGCCTAAAAAAGCAGCTAAAATTTCTGTCCTTTTTCCACTTCCCTGAAAAATTAGTTTAGTTTGAGATCCCTTATAATATAGTGACATAAAAACAAACCTTGATCTGGTGAGTGCTTTGAAGAAAATCCTGTGTAAGGAGTTACTGTGAAATAGTAATTCACTGATTAAAACATAAAGTCCTAGAGATGCATCTGGATACTTAGTTTAAAAAATAGATACTATAATGCTTTATTAGCTGATGTAACCATATTCAGGTGTTAAAAAAGAAAAGCATGCCTTAGCAATGTAGCCTCACCATTCTTTTCCAAAAAATACAGTTTGAAAATAGGGTGAAAATACAAAAGGAAGTAAAAATGCTAGAATTATAAAGCAAGGTCTGTTTTTAGTTCGCGTTGTGATTTTTCAGTCTGAGTGTGTAATGGCTCTTACCTAATGAGAAAAGGAGTAAATAATCAGTTCTTTCTGGCAATTAACTGATCTGCCTGCAGGATGATAATTAAAATGAGTCATGCATGTAAAAGGAAACTGAATCTTTCCCTTGACTCATTTTTCTCCCATTAATTTAGTTTCAGAAAGGCATGCTTTAAAATTCTGCCAGAAATTGATGTATATAAAAGCACTGAGTGCAGCTTCAGAGCAACTCCATGTTTGAGTCCCATGTAGTGCTGAAAAATTTGCCACCTGATTCATGTTACCTGATCTTAGACCCTGCAATGTTTGTAGAGTCAGTAGAAAGAGCCAGAGATCTCCAAGGGTGTGGTGAGTCTTGCAGCATTAGCCTCTGGACAATGTTGCTACTCATCTTCTGCCTACTTTTGGCGTGGTGCTACTACCTGGCTGGTGGATGCTGGGCATCTCTACCAACACGGGATTCACTCCTGAGGATATGTTTTACCTAAAGAGCTGTGCCTGCCCTGTAGTCGCACAGTGTATTGGTTTAAGAGGTAGTCCCATAGCCGCCCTTGGCCTGTCGGTTGGGGTTCTTCTGCTGAAAACCTGTGTTCCCATCTCTCTGCAGGCTGGGTAACCCATCTGTAGTCACCACCTCCAAGTGTCCTCACCACCAGGTCGCAGAATTGTTGGAAGGAGAGGAGTTGGAGGATTTTCCCATCTTACGGAAGCTGACCCACTTGAGAGTAAGAGAGCCAGGAGTACAGAGAAAATGCTTGAAAGAACGTGATTTTGTGAGACTTCTAGCTGGTGCCTGCAGTTGGGAGTTGGGAATTACCATTTCTGATCCCTCTGCTTATGTGCATGACTGGTTTTAGGTAACTTCAATGTATGTAAAACATACTAAACTTCAGAGAGTCTGGGGAACGTGAGGCATGACAATCACCTCATGTTTAATCAGAATATTGGTTTTTTACCTGTGACTGGTGATGAAGACTGATGCTAGGTTCTTATACAGAAAAAAATGCATGTTAGAAGTGCCCATGTTTTGGCACCAGTGAATGAAAGTCTCCAGCCCAACAGAGAGCTGATTGCTGAGCTGTCGGTGTTGTGGGGCAGGCAGGCAGGCGGGCTGCTGCACCATTATCTCATTAGATGTGCATTTCAGAAACCAGCTTCCTCCCAGTTCTACAGCATGAGCAATTTGATGTTAACTCTGCACACAGAATCATCAGCTATGTTAGAAATTTCATTCACAGGATCACCAGAAGAAGGGAATTAAATGTTATTTGCTAGAATATTTTGGAAGTGTGTCATGTGATGCATCCCTTGTTTATCACTATGATGCATTCTTCATAGTCAAGGCTTCATCATCTCCAGGGAGCTGGAAACCAGTGGCTCCAGTAAAATGCAAGATGTACTGTTGTCCAGTAAAAAGTGAGATGTACTCCTTGCTATACCTGACTGCTTTTTATTATATATCAAAGGGAAAAAAACTTGGGTTTTTTTAACATGCTGGAATTAAAGGTAAAATTCAGCTATTCTGGAGCATATCTTTTGCTTTTAGTGCTGCTTGCTTAAAAATCTTTACTTAGATCTGTGTTAATATATGTTAGTTTTTCCAAAGAGATTTTCAGAAATAATTTTAAGTTTTGCTTTTTGGAATTGGCATTCCTTTCTTGAAGAAATATAAGAAAAGCCTCTGCTTTTTGCACGTTGAGAAATGAGATTTGTCCAACAGTGGAGTTCGCAAGTTTGAGCAGGTGATTTTTTTCAGAATTTTGGTTTTTTGTTTTGTTTTTGGTTTTGGGGGGGGCTTTGGTTTTTGTTGTTGTTGTTGTTGGGGGGTGTTTGTTTTGTTTGTTTTGGTTTTTGGCTTTTTTTTGTTTTGTTTCTTTTGTTAGGTATAGTTGTAAAGACTTTAATTGAAAAAATTAGATTAAATTAGTTTCTTGGATCATAAAGAATCAGAAATAGAATTCAGACCACCAGGTTCCTAGTTAAAATTAATGTAAATCTTAAAAAAAGTTACTTCTGTGTAGAGTAGTTGTTGGCTAGTAGCTATTGTATTTTCAGATAAAAGGAAATGAGCTGCAAATAGGGTTTTTTAAGTAACTGGCTTATACTTTCTGAGCACTGTAAATGTTAATCTTTAAACACATGGAATCAAGTGATTAACTTGTCTTTAAGTGATTACTCAGACTGGTTAAATATTTTGCCAATTAAGAAGTAGCAGATTTTATCTGACCTACTAGAGGGGGGTGGAACTGTTAAAGCTTAATCATTTATAAGCTACATTTAATGTAAGGGACTAATGTTTATTGACTGAACTCTTGGGTTTAACAGAATTATTTCTGAATTACAGTGGTATCTAATTTTATTTCATGTTGTTGTCAGAGAAGTGTTGTGGGGTTTTTGGGTTTTTGTTTGTTTTTTTTCTTTGCAAAACTTTGAAAATCCTCTTAAATTACCAATGTAGGTAACTAAACATCTGTGCAGCTTTGCTTACTAGAGATGAAGATGACAGATGCACAGACACACAAATAGATATGTTTTGGAAGTGCATTAATTTGAATTAAAACCAGTCATTTGTGTATAGGTTCAAAATTTGGACTAACTTCGAGACTGCTTCAGATTTTTCCTATAGTTACTGAAAACTGAACATTGTGTGTAATAGGGAAATAGTATGCTGGCCACATGAGGACTATTTAAAAGTATAGGCCTGTCAGGTTTTATCTGCAACACTGGCAATAGGAGTTGGACATGGAGAGGAAAGCTAGTAAGAAGAGTCAGGTTAATGTCTTCTCTTCCCTTCTCCCTCTCCCTTTTCTCGTAGTTGTATCCACAAAAGAAGGAATAAAGATACATTTTTCTGTGAGGGCAAGTCCTGCTTTTTTTAGGTAGGAGCAAAGAAGTGGGGCTACGCTAAAGACGTACAGAATGACCTTTTTTTCCTCTTTTTTTCCCCCTTTTGTTTGGGATATTGGTCAAATAAAAAGTGCATAAGAATGCTTTCTGACAAAGTGGACTAATATATCCCACCATTTCCTAAAGGTCCCAGTATGGGCAGATGTGGGCACATCTCAGGAAGCTTGATGTACTCAACAAAGAGCCAATGACCTGGTTTTTGGTAGACTGTGTCCAGTGCTTTGCTCATGGCATGTGCAATGCTGGACGGAATGCTTTAATAAGCCTGTGGTTTCTGTGCATACATTTTTGTCACTCCTAGAATTGCAGGAATTGTGTCTTTAGCTCATCTATCTCTATTACCAGCTTGCACTAAATTTGTGGTAACTGGTACTGTTCTTGAAAGATTGAAAATTCTCTGTTAAAGGGTAGGGGTTTTTGTTGATTTGGGTTGTTTGGGGTTTTTTTTCCAACATCTCCACCATCTTAAGAGATGAGCTTGCCAATTCATTTGCTGCTACAGACAGATGCAAATGAAATCTTATCTGAAAGAAGACTTCTTTATCTAGATTGGAACAGGAGGTTCCTCCTGTGTCACAATTTAATCTGTTACCACTTAGAAAGATAAAAGTTGTTTTTCAGTAATGTCTAGCTCTTGATGGTTTTTTTTAGGAGACAGTTTAGCTTCGGCAGGTATTCACTTTGCAAGTAGTGAAGCTTGGGTATGAAGTTTACCCTGACACTATTTTACCATTTTCTTTTCAGTAGGAGTATTCAAATGATATATAATTTTTTCAGATGACAGATAACTTTTTTGTTTGCTTTCTTGGTCAGCTGGTCATTGAAAACCTTTGCTGATTTTCAAAACAGTGGTGCTTGGACAAGTTTTTTTAAGTTCACTGCCTCTCTAGATTTTAAAATCACAGGAAGGAAGTGTTGTGTCTCTTGGCACACTTCAAGTGATCAGATGTGTGTGTTCAAATATGGTCACATAAATTTGTTTGTTATTTAAATTCCTGTTCCTTAAGTTTTTAATTCTAAACCTCTGTTTAAAAATCTAGGAGATCTCAGATGCTTTCCTGGTGGAAGTGAAAGATGAAGGTGTGTTTTCATTGTGACATTTAAGTATCCTTAAAAAGAGAGGTCAGCATAATATTAGCAGTTATACTTTAAACTTAGTTATTTCAAATGAGTGAAGATAGGTGTCAGGCACTGGATATATTACTCTGTGGAAGAGCCATATTTTCTAACTGAATTGTGAAATGTGCATTTGTCCCTGAAGTTGGATAATTATGGATACATTTGTACGTTACTACACAAAATACTATGAATATATGTGCGTTAAAATATTTAGGACTCACGATGGTAGCATGCCCTGTTACTTAATTAACAGATTTTTTTTTAATAAATGTGAGCAACAAACTTAACTATGTGTGTGTTACTCCATAAGAAAATGGTTTTGTTTATGTTAAATGATTGTACCCTTCAGTCAGTTAAAATAAACCAGAAGCTAATAACATTTTTAGGTAGGTCTCTCTTAAGTCTGAGTTTCTGTTTCTTTTCTGCAATGATTGCAGAAAGCTTTAACATGAGCAATTACCAAGGCTGAATGCTTGTGCATTGCTGAAGTCCTAATAGAAAGCAGAGATGTCTGGAGTAATCAGAAAAAAATAATGTGTGGGCTTAACTCCGGCCAAATTATATTAAAAAAATATTACAGATGAGGCAAATTAGAGGTATTCTAAAGCCCCACTGATGGGCAACCTTTCCAGTGGTGTTCAAGGAGGCCAGTACTGGGGGTGATCCAGTGTCTTGATTCCCCAAATTGAGGGAGGGCATAGCTTCACTCTGCTCCTGACCGACCCTGCTCTCCCTCTCTCCCGGACTAACTCAAGATTAAAAGAACACAGGCTTAGGGTGGTCTGTCATGCTGATGTAAAGGAGGGAACGATACGATACTGACTGTCCAGTAAAGGAGCAGAGTGAAGGGAGGGGAGGAGGGGAAACTGTCATTCTTTCTTTTTGGTTAGCAAAAAACTTCAAACTAATTCAGCTGGTCCTGAAGCTGCAGCCATGAGGTTACAGGCAGCTTTCCTTCTACGAGATGCTGTCATTTTGTGTGCAAAAGTGGCAACTCATCTTTTGGATCAAAGGAGGTCAGTGGACGCAGGGTAAGATGTATGAGAGTTTTAGGACATCTCAGGCTTGGCTGCCTCTAAGGGTATGACATGACTGATACCACGAAACTGGTGTTGTTTTGCTTCAGATCAAAGCTTTGCAATCTTCTCCCCATCTTATTTCTAATTCCAGATAATTGGGGACAAGCACAGCAGGACACTGTCTGTCTGACACATCTAAATAAACTCTTATTGCAGAGATTCCTGTTCAAAGCATTCCGCCTTTTCCCTCCCCAGTGGTTGTGTTTCACAGATGGAAGGAAGCCATTTTGTTTTCACAACTTCTGTTATTGCTGTTTGATTCTCCCCTGGGTATCTCTTTTTCCAGGATTACAGTAGCAGTAATGTTAGTTTTGGAAGGAGGAAAATAAACTGGTCCGTTCCTGGAAATTTAAGTAGTGCTTTATACAAAGAGGAGAGACGTGATGCTGTGGCCCCTGTGCGTAGTACTCTGGATTAAGGAGTGACTGGCAGACGTGGCAGTGGCTGTGCTAAGACGAGTGTTTCTGGGTACAAGGCAGTGCCCTAGAAAAACATAAATGGAAGACAGTTGTTAGCAGTGAGGAATTAAGTGATATCACAGAAACAAAGCCTACTCATCCTGAAATCTATCAAAATACTTGCTGTCTTGCAGAGACAGATTGGTTGAGGTTGTTGAGTTACTTGCCCTATTCTAGATGTCTTCCTTCTGGGTCCTCATCTCCTGTTGGGATCATGCACTTCTGCATCTGTAGGCAGTAAAGAGCAATTTCTGTTTGAAGGGATCTTCTGAGGCAAGGAGCATTTAAGAGTCTGCTTCATTTATGTGCTGCTCACTGAGGTGTCACACTGCTCCTGCCTGCAGGAATAGCAGGAATGTGACGGTGGGTTCATCTGTGCTTGCTGTGAAAGCTACAGTTATGCCTGACCTGCAGAGCAATCCCCCTGTTTCAGGGGAATCAGTTTCCCATTGCTTTGTGAACTGTTAGTGCACTTCTTGTGTTTACATGAAGGAAGATGGACCAGTGCTTGTGTGACAGTGCTGGAGGGCAGAGCAGCTCTCGAAGCTGGGGAAAAGTCCATAGCAGAATCCTGCCAGTGAGTTTGTGATCAGTCTCTTCGCATCTGGAAACTACTAGTAATAATCCTATTCTGCCAGCCAGTAGGTGAGGAAACAATGGGAACTGTTTGGGTTGTTTTGCTTTTATTTTTTGTGTTTTAAGGCTGCATTTTAAAATAATTTCAGTGATCATCCGTAATGGAACAAAAGATAGGACTGGGAGAGTGGCCCTGACACTGTTTTTATACTTTTCTGTCTGGAGGACTGCTTGCTCTTGGATTTGTTTAACAAAGCTCAGAAGCTTTGCAAATGCATCTTGGCAGAGGGAGTTTCCTGGTGAATAGCAGGCTTCCATCTGCATTTGTGTAGATTTAAAGAGTGTTTTGATGATGTGGTACATGGCTGAGCTAGGCTCCAGAAAGATGTCAACAGGTGTTGTACTGGTGTATTAAAGTCCAGCAGTTAACTACCATGTTAAACATGTGAAGCACAACCTTAATGGCTTTTAATGAGAGTTAGGGCAAAAGTATGATGGCATTATATTGATGATATTAACACATGCAGGAGAAGTATTCTCTGCAAGGATACCGGCATTAAATGGTTCCTTAAGGTACAAATTTTATTCCCACTCTGCAATTTATAGATTGTGACTTAATTTCTCCTAACACTATATTAAAATGTCTTACTGTACCACGAAGTTTACTGAATTTCCAGTGTGAGATTTTGTTTGAATTTAAAAACTTTCCTAGGAAAAAGAATTGTTTCTTTTTCATGAAACCATTTCCTGTAACTCTTATGGCCATTCACTCTCTTGTGTAATTTGTAACTGTTCCTCCTTCATTGTATTTCCTTAATAATTTTTAACCCTGAACAGTTGTGCAACTCAAGTAATGATCTAGTTGTCCGTCAAGTGATAGTTAAGTGTTGTGTGCTTTTACTTTTCAGCCTTGGTCCCTGTTTACTGCAGATGTTACCCGTATATCTAAAAATACTTGAAGGAACACAGCAGAGTGAGAAAAGCAATAGAGAGATGGATGCTCAATTACAGTGTGCTGTATGTCCAGGCTGGAACACTCTGCTCTGCTTCCTGGAGAAGCAGATTCTTCCTGACTCCGATCAGCTTCCTGGAGGCACATGTTGCATTGTAGTGGATCTGTTGACCTGATGTTAGGAAAAAAAGGAAAGCTCTAATGTTTACCACAAAATTTATTTTCTTTACAAACTAACTTTGTGTCAACTAATTTAATTAATCTTGTTTAATTAACTAGTTTAATTTATCTTGATAGGAAATGGAAACTGACATTTTAGAGTTTTAATATATTAGAACATACTCTGTTTTGCAGAATGAGAAATTAATTGATGCATGCTTAAAGTAATCTATTACTTAGGAAACCACCTCTTAATGGAAAATACAGGGGTTATGTACTTCAACACAGCTTCACAAAAAGTGGTAAAGTACAAGGAAAAAGACCAACTATCTTAACAGATTTGGATACAAGTGAAAAGCAGGCATTTCAGATTTATTTTTCCTTTGTGGCAGGTTTAACTGTTGTTCCATTGCTTAATGGTGAGGAATTCAATTTGATGTTACCTTTTAACTTTCCCAGCTGTGCTCTTACTCCTGCTTAGTTTGTGCTGTTCATTGCCTCAGGCTATTCCAAGCTTCAATACAGATAAGAGAGCAAACAACCCCTGCCATCCAGAAACTAAACTAAAATAAAGCTCTTAAAGAGCTTTCCTTGCATTTTTTCCCCCTCCTGTGGCATACATAATCTGTCTTGATATTTGAGAGATCTTTATTCAAGTTTTAAATACTTTTTCTACCCAACAAACTTTAAAGGACTAAGATTTGATGCAGGCTTAATTCACTGTGCCAGCTGGGTGAGACTGAAGGGCATCTGTGGAAATGTACAAGAAAATGAGTTTGTGTTATAGTGTCAAAAAGCATATTGATTTTGCTAAGGAGAAATTTGCATCCAGTGCCTGTAAAATTTGCAGAAATACTTGAGAGACACAGCGAAATTTTTGATGTGAAACCTTGGAATTCGGATGTTGTAAAAAGCATACTTTCTTCAATCATATGCATATACATCCCTTGTAGCTTCACCTTTTAAGTATTTTATTCTTGCTCCTTCTCAAGCTTCTTTATTTTTCTTTCCTTTCCTGGACTGTTACTTTTTTCTGTCTGTGAGGTCCTTAAAGAAGAAATGCAGATAATACTGTTCTTGAACAAAAGCTGGTGACCTAGTACACTGTAACATGTCAGCCTTCATCTTGTCAAGTTACTAAGTTTTGAGGATCTTTTCTTAGTTTTGAGTTTGCTTAAATTTAAATCCCAGCATGGACTTCTGAAGGTACACCGAAGTGCATATTTTCAGTGTGCACTCAGTTACTAGAAGTCCAGTGTTTTAGAAGCTCATTCTCAATAAAGCAAGCTTCACAGTAGGATACAGGCATGATCCTGTTTTTTAAAAGGGCTAATTTGTTTACTTCTAGAAAATGTGAGAACTGTGAAGGAGCCAGTGTTGCAAATCTGCTATAATCAAAACCCAATGAGACTCATCAGGAAAAACCTCCACCATATACTACTGAAACAAAAGTTTAACAGATGGGCCTACTGAGATTATTTTTAGACATGTAAATTGGTTGAATGTTGTGAGTAACACTTTTTCTTACTTGAACTGCAACCAATGCCTTGTCATTTTTTTCTGCTTAGCCGCTCAAAGATTAGAGTGTTTTACAAATAATTCTTTTTTGTCTATGAATTCTGTTTTCATGATTTACAGATACGAAATAAATAATTTTTAAAAATCAAAGTGGATTTTTTTTCGACAGTCGAGCAGCAATGCAGTATGCTGTTAAACAGATTAATGGAGAAGATAATTGAAGGCTGTTAAGCAAAGCTCTAGAAATCATTATACAATACAAACACAGTCTTTGTCAAGCTTTATGGATAACCTACTTTTAAAATAGAGCCAAGAGCAGAAAAATTGCAGATTGACGAATATGCTTCTATGTCTTAGGTTCTGTTGCTTCTGAAGTGTGATTTTCCCAGAGCTCTGTAGAGGCTACAAGTAGTAAACTGACTGTTTCTTGGTTGCCATGAAAAAAATGAGGAATTTAAAATACAAAAACAAGAAAGCAGCATTTGATCCTGGTGTTACACAGGAACATCTGTCTGGAGTTCCAAAGGCAGCTAGCTATCAGCTATGGCAGATTTTCTGTCTGGCTGTGTAAGGATTGTGTGAGCTTGTTGTGTCTATATTGAAGCTGCTATTGTTCTCCTGCTGTGAAATGACAGATGGACATGTCTATCCTGAGAGATCTGCGACTTTTGGCTGACTAGTAATTTCTGAATCCATGCATAATAGAGCTTGCTATAGTCCTTCAAGAGAGAAGAAAAACAAAAATAGAAAAAAAATCCAAATGAAACATATGGTTCCAGGCTGTATTGTGAAATCATGAAAAGTAAATTCCTTTCTTCTTTTTGAAGGCAGATACGTTGTTTTTCTGAATGGGAGCTATTGGCTTTTGCTTTTTTTTGGTAAGGATATAACATATCTGATGCATGTATATGAATATATTTTCTTTTGCTTTAGATAAAACAAGTTATGGTGCTTTTCTAGTCACATAAACAACCAGTACAAATACATGGAATCTGAAGAGAAGAGTGATGAAGGAAGCCACATTGTTTGAGATGTGTGGAGGGCATGGTGTCCAATTCAGAGATACATGCTTTGTTTTCTAATGACATGAATTAACATGTCATTAGAAACATGTTAATTAGTTTTCCAATTACATGAGTTTGTCTTAATATGTAGCATAAATGTATGTTAATTGGGTAATAAATATACTTTATGGTTCTGAAAATAGTTTGACAAAATCTTATTAAAACCATTCATCTCTATTCAGCTCAGGTAAATGTGTTCTTGTCTTGAAATAAATGATCCTCAAATTAAAAAAAGGAGATGGAATTACCACTGGTTTTGAGACATCTGTTGGGAAAATACAACTGAATTAATTTGCATCACTGTTACAATCTAAAACTAGATGCTGATGCTTACTCCTCAGTTTGCCATTGTTTAATGCAAATACTGACATTTTTGCTTCTGTGATGTTTGCTCTGCAAGTTTGTGAATTGTTAAGGTCTGGTAAGACAATCTGATAGCCAAGTATGTGCCACTGTTTAAAGTGGGAGCTATAAAACAGCCTCAACACTGAAGGATCTATATAAATGAAGGGCTTATTTAGGTCCTGTGCAAAGAAATACAGAATGAAGAACTATAATTAGTAGAAGGGGAAAACATGGAATGGGCTGTGGATCAACATAGTTTTTCTTTTCCGGAATGTTTTGTTGCCATGTGAATAGAAAGTGTGTATTTTTAAAGCAGGAGAAAGACAACAATTTAGTTAAGTATTTGGGATGCCTTCTCTCATGCTATACTTCAGGTAGGTATGTTACAGCTCACTTCTCTGTTACCTTTAGTTACTTACAGAATAGTTGAAGGAACCAGATGGGCCAGGATGTGGCAGTGTGATGTGTATTTCTTCCATGGACGCACTGCGGTCTATCAGTGCAAGTGTGTTGCTCCTAAACAAAGTGTCACTGAGAGTCAGCTAGTCAGTCCTCTTCCTTTTTCTTAAACTAGTAGGAGACTCTGCAATCCAATTATTTCAACTAAGATGTTCTGTGAAAAGTGATTTCTTTCTGCTAATACATACCTTTAAAAAGGTCAAAAACAATTAGTTCAATTCAGTGCAGTGTAATTGAAATACAGTGTAGATGCTATAACCTTGATCCTATTCAGTAGAATTTTGATCCACATCCCAATGGAAGGATTTCTGCTTACCTAAACTGATTTGCCAGTGTGAATTGAGAATCCTTGTCAGCTGTGTTTCTGCTTGACTCAGGTTAAGACAGTTGATTTTTCAAGTCCTTTTTGAAGCTAAGGTAAGGTATAAATAGCTACTACTGACCAAGGGAAAAAAAAAAAGTCAAATTGTAAGTTTAATTAATGAATCATGGACACTGTGGATCTGTCAGAAATAAGGGTTAAGAAATTAGCTGATCCCGTCCTCTGTCGTCTATGTATGTTACTGTGGTTTTCTCTAGCATGTTAGCATTCATTTCAGTTCTTCTAAATGTGTTTTGGATAAGTCTTAACTGTTCTAGTGGTATGCTCTCTGATGAGGTACATGACTGTATTGGCAACACACAGAAGATGTACTTTGTCAGGTCCCATGTATGCATTGAATACAGCAAACTGAAATTGTGCAGAACCTCTGCAAAAGTAATGTCATAGGACCAAAGCTTATCAAGCAAAAATAATAAATATAGATATTTTACTGGAGAACGAGGTAGTGATAAAAGGAGGGACTCTACTGTTATGCTTTCTGGGCTACAAGGAGGTTTGAATATGTGAGTTAGCTCAGTATCTGTAGTGTCAATAAACAGTGCTGAAGAACGGAGCCAGAGGGCATAAATGCTAGAAATCATATATGCTGAGTTAACTGGGGACCTACTTTTTTACTGGTGTCTCTTGCTCTTGGTCTTATTTTTCTTTTAAAAACCTCCTTCTCTTTAATTTTTCTTTTATTAAAAAGAAAGAGGGGAAGAGAGAGAGAACAACTTTTTAATACGCCTAGGTTTGGTCGCTTTAACTGATCAGCATGTAACCAACACGTATTGTGCTGAATACAATGTGTAGCCTACCTGCTAGGTAACATGACATTTCCATTTACTTCAAGGCACGTACAGAAAGAATGCTTTCTGCTGCATTCCCTGTGTCTTGGCAAGCTGCACACATATTTTGGGAAAACTTGACAGGAAAGTGACAATGCTGACTGCAGCTGAGAGCCAACAGGGGATTTCCATTAGCGCAATACCCTCTTACTATAGCAGTAAGGAGTACCTTGGACCAGAACAGTGGAGACACCAGCTTCCTGCACTTCCCAGCAGTGTAGCTGAAGGCAATGCCTGAGTTGATCTCCATTTGCCAAGCCTGCCCAAAGGAGTTTAGTAAGTTTTTAACAGTGACTTTATTAAATTTCTGTTGAATAACCCTGTTTTATTGCTCCTCAACAGGCTTTTGAAGCTAAGAATAAGTTTAGCTTCTAAGGTGGCTTAGACCACTTTTTTACTATCTTAATTGAAAGAAAAAAACCCAACCAACCACAAACATTTACTGCCTATGGGACTATCAGTGCTTCAAACTAGTGGTTTGTTGTTGAGGTTTGTGTTTTCTTAATTTTTTTTTTTTTTTCAAATCTAAGTGGTCAGGAGTCACTGTTACTGAAGTTCATTTCTCATCATTTTTCCCTCTTTCCTATTGAAGGTCTTGTGTGATCAACTTATGTTTTTCTTTCTGATTTTAATATCTTACCGTGCTCAGGTAAGAACTGGAAGATTGCTAAACTGAAAACTCAACATTAAGTTGAGTTAAAGTTACCTCTTTGTCATGTACTAGTCCCAATATTCAGAGAATCTTTGAAAGAATAGGAGTCTTCAGAAGACTGAGAAAATGCAAATGTGAACCTACACTCTCTACTTCTTTCTTTTAAAAAAAGTAAAATATATATATATATGATGAAGGTGCTGGGGAATATGGAAGGAATTGTGAGCCAATCAATAAAACCTGAAAGAAGAAAGGAATTATAAGTTGGTCAATGAAACCTTAATCCCTGCACATTTTTTAACAAGTTATTAAACAGTTGCTTTATAAGCACCTCTGTAATAATAAAATTGATAAGCAACTAGTATGAATTTATCAAGAGCCAACTGTTTCAGACAGTTTTAATTTTCTTCCTTGGTAGTATAGCTAACCTAGCAGATAGAAGATGAGTGGTAGATAGATGAGGTATCTTGATTTTATTACTTTTTCATGCAGTGACTGTGTGTGATATTCTTGACTACCTCACACATCACTCATAGAAAAAGGTGGGGAACTCCACATGAAATCGTTGTAAAATGAACACACAACTGGTTGAGAAAAAGTCTCTGTCATTAATGATTTACTGACTACTGAGAAGGCATTTCAGATGGGTCCAGTATATCTTCTGCTTTTGTTCTGATTTTTTATTGGGTACTTGGCTAGTAGAATACAGAATATGCCAATATCAAGCAAACTCTGTGAAACCACTTGTTGAATATAAGGAGTCATGACTTGTAAGTAACAAATGCAAACCTATTATCAGGCTGCCCAGATTCACTGTACAGGGTCCTGTAGACCCCTGTAAATTTAGATGGATCTGATGTGGGGAAAATGATGGCTGAAAAGCAGTTGCTTTGACAATTTGGAGAGACAGTGTGAACACAATGAGTTGGAATTTCAAAAGGTGAGCACAACTTGCTATGTTTTGCATACTTGCTGGAAGAGGAATAAAAACTTAAAACAATCTAGCCAGTGAAAACCTGGAGTTTACAGTTGAAGGACCAATACACCTGTTTATACATCTGAGATATGTAGATAAGGAATGCTGCATCTAAGGTGATACAGCTGTTATTTTCTGTATAGCACTGATGAGCTACTGCACACAGCAGCTGTAATAAAGTGCTTTACTATTATGACCTGCAAGAAGATTTTGAAGGGAGCAACAGTTGAGTCTCACAGGAAAAAAATGAGAGCTGTGGGAGACCTCTCAAAAAAAGTGAAAATCTTTATAGGGCATATTGTCTTCCATTATGAGGAGGGCAGAAAAAAAATAGCAGTATAATTTTGGGTGGATAATAGAAAAGTAAGAATTGTCTTAGATATGCCATTTTCTATGGTGTCTACTATGTGATTTATCCATTTACGTATTCTCAATAATTCTTATTTCCTTTTGTTTATTAGAAGGGACAGGTTCTCTCATATCACATAACTGGAGAGAGGGAGTCTCAGTGGCAGTAGGCATCTGAGTCACACTAGTTTTCCAGGCTGAAGTGTTATTTTCATTTCTGATGGCTATTGGACATAACAGTGAATGTAATCTGGGCAGCAAACTGTCCAAAAGAACAAAATCCTGTATCATTATAAACTAGTGATGACAAAATTAAATCTAGATTGCTGTGTTGTCTTCCCCATAGAAAAGACATCAGATTTAGCCTCATCTTTAGAAAAAGTTTTGAAAAATTCCTCTGTACTTAATTCTTCTTTCTTTACCTCTGGCACAATAAATAATGCTACCACTAAATAAACCCCTAAAACACATGTGAATCCTCCTCATTGCTGCGTAACTGGACTTGATTGGCCAGTTTACCGATGTTCAGGTAAATCTGAAGGGACTATTGGTCCTCATGGAAGTTTAGTAGTTAACCAGACTAAAAGTGACATTTAGTATATAAAAGGAGCAGAAGTTGCCTAAATGATTTCTTTCTTCTTATACTGGCATCTGTTTACTGTGCTGGAGCATTCCTCAGGTACAAGGTCCACCTGTCCAGACTTAATTTCCACTGAATTTAGAAAGCTTTCTAAAAGTGGACCAAAATCTAGCCTTTTTGTAGAATGCAGTCTTGGCTTTTAAAAATGGTTGTACCTAATTTGTTTTCCTGTTTCAGAGTTGGCTATGGATCATGGCTTATTTCCCAGTAGCAAATAAAATCACACATATGAGACAAGCAAAATAACTTTTCTTATTTGCAATTTTTGTTTCTCACAATAATTATACATAACTCTGTCTAAATCTGTTGTGTCTTACATTATATCATGCTGTTCACAGAAATAGTGATTAATGCTCTTTGTAAACTGGGAGAGAATTAAGGGTCTAATGTCTGCACACATTCTGTAACTGTTGGTTTGTCTGCCTTCATCTGGTATTTGGCATATTTTCGTGTATTTCATGAGAACAGACAACTAGGCATGTTCCAGTCAGGCCAAGTGTTCATTTAGTTTCATACTCTTTCCAAAGGCAGCTAGTAAACATGCTTAGGGAGAAAAATGTAAGAAATGCATGAAGTATATGTAGTGATTCTTTCCCATGGTTAGGGCCCTTAATTAGTGGTTTAGGAGCTTCCTTAGCTCTAAAGGTTGAACACAGGCATTTGTGTTTTCAATAACCAGCAGTGGTTCTGTCATTCAACAGTTTAGCTATTTTTTTAAGTCTGTTTGTGCATTTTGTGTGTTCAGTGTCTTGCTGCAATAATTCTGTAATTCAGGTGTACATTGTGAAGAAAAAGCATGTTCAGCATGTTCTAGTTTATTACAGATCTATCATTATAGTAACCTTCCCACTCCATTTTGTCGTGAGAAATGAATCCTTGTTGAGTGTTCCATGCATCAGTCATTCTGCTAACCTCTTGTACACTTCTCCTTGGTGATTTTTTCTTTGCTGAAGACTTCTTGTCACTTTGGGCTTGGAAGATTTGACAGTCTTCTGGTGAAAGAAGAGAACACTGTAAAAGCACCACCATCTATTTGGTGGCCAAAACACTGAAGTTTTTTTTATTTGTTATCAGTAAAGCAGAACTAAGATTTCTTTAATTAACTAAGATTCTGTGAATTATGGGTTAGATGATGTATATAAATTAAGGAGGAAACACGATTGTAGTTCTGAAAATTATAATAATTTCCACAGGTATTATAATACTGAAGTTCCTCCCTTTGTGTGCTGTACATAGTCACTAACAGTGGCTGCTGTTATTTGATGGAAGTTATCTCCACAGGCATTTTTTTCGTGCCAAAAGCACTTATAACAACTGTTTTTAAGGTTTCTCACTTTATGTAAAAAATTTGAGAATAATGAAGGCAATCTTATTATAACATCTTACTTGGTTTGAAAAGCATATTGACAAACAGCTGGCAAGGTTGAGATACAAATTCAGTTAGATAAATTTAATTTAAATAGGAGTGAAATTACTGTAGAATTAAAGAAACCCCAAACACTTGCTTTTCATTCCAAAGAAAATAATCCATTTACCTGATAATGAACTGGATCTGAACTGTGACCAGTCTGTTGAGCCTGCAAAAGAACTCTTTCCAGGTGTCCTGGCTGTCCAGTTGTATCTCTTATTTTGCCTGTTGGCCAGCCATAAAGGTCTGTGTGTGGTTTATCAAATGTTCTGTTATTATTCCACATGCAGCAATGCTGCACCTTTCCGGCCTTGCAAGAAGGAGCGAGTGTATTTGGCATACAGTGGCAGAAAGGGCACTGTGAGTGTTTGTTGTGGCAGCTTTGGTTCCTGCATTGGCACTGTGCAGTGCAGAGGGTTACGGAACAAGGAACAGTGGGAAGGGCTGGGCATAGCAGCCCTGCTGGATGTGAGCATATTAAGCATGAGGTGGTCAGTGCTGGGAGCAGATTCAGCAGAGAGGCTGCAGGAATGTGGTGGCGAAGTGTCCAAGTCCTCTTTAGTGTTTCAGTTCTGGCTTAGGAGGAAATGGCAGAATTCTGTGGTATTAGGGGATAAGGCGTGTGCATAGTACGGGGACCTTCCCACCAGTGTAATTTGTGCAGTCCTGATTCAAGGCATTGTCCTGGGTTTCTGCACTGGGATCTGTAGGTACTTCTTTCTCTATGTAATTTTTTTGATTGATTTCAGTTACCAACAGAAAAGCAGACTTCTCAAGGCTTGATCAACTGTGAAGCACAAATCTGACAACAGTAAGCTTCATTAGTGGCAGAGCTCATGGATCTGCTTGCTTTAATTAGTTTCCCATAGCTGAGGAAATCTTTGCCATATAAGGGTTTGTTTCAGATGCAAGTTTTCCATTAGCAGACAAACACTATAAATTTTAACTGAAATAATTCAGACTTCTCTAAAATTCGATGAAACAGCTCTGTTTTGTGTGATTTCTTTATATATTGTATTAGGAGCCTTAGTGGTGAGAAGGATTGGAGGAATGATTCATCTGTCCTTGCTAGGTTGCATGAAAGATACTGTGTATTGTGCAGTTTGCAACTCCAGGCCAGAAGTCCCGAGTTTGTGCTGACTCTGTGATGGTCTATGACGTGTAAACCTGGAGCTGTGTACCTTGAATAACTTCGGGGAAAGACTGCCAGAATGCAGAATAGGCCAGGTTGGCAGGCAAAAGGTGGGACAAATATATGGCCTGCTGTGAAAAACTAAACTTAAAGGAAAAATGTTTTATGTATCTTCCCTCTGCACATTTATCAATGTTGTTTTGAGTTACAGAAGTCAAAAGCAAATGACGAGTTTTGGCAGGTATGCTAATGGTTTCTAGCCCAGTGATCATAAATGATGAGCTAAAATGTGGGACATTTTTTAGTAAATAGCTTGTATTATTATCTAATAATTCACACTGTGTTCAACTTAGAGTATTACAATCCATTGGCTCTTCTCTGTTTTAAACTGTAAAATGTTCCTTTTCTTTGGAAACAGAGAATTCTGACTGATAAGGCTTGTAAGCCTTGAATTTAGTGTATTATATAAATTTTATTTGTGTTTCAAAATTAAGTCATTCTCTAGTAGCCAGTAATAGCCTAAAGTTACTCACACATAAGCAGGAGCAATTGAATTAAAGCACTTTTAAAAGTATTTAGCACTTTTAAAAATGTACTTATCATATATAACATTCTTGTTGTTGCTTTACAGCTTGGGTTATTTTTTGTGTAGCCAAGTAATTTCATATTACAGTTTTATAATTGCTTTGCTGTTGATAAATACCAGTCAAAGAGCAGTGGTTTGGGTGGGGGGATCTTCGTAGCCTTGATTCTAGGCGTTGTTCCAAAGTACACAGCTAAAATACTTCATAGGTTTTGTTTAGAGCAGGGCCTTTAATGAAAAGATTGCTCGTGAGTCTTTTTGATGCAATTTTGCAAATACTTGATGCTTGTTCTTTCCTTCAAACTCAATATGACATTTCAGCAGTGGAGCTGGCTATTAAAATTACATAGCTTGTCCTGCATATTGTGCTTTAAAGAGGATCAGAGAGCCTGTCAATTTTTTTCTGAACGTGTGATGCTTTTGGAGAATTCTGGTAATGAAAGAGGAGAGTACATGAGAGCAAATTGTGTAGAGGGCATAAGATACCATCTCACTGCAATAAATGTGAAGAGCTTCCTTCGGAGTGTTTGAGTAAGGTTGTACCCTGATCTGCTCCTCAGTGCCCATGACTGAAATTTATGATGCATGGTAGGCAGAGAATGCCTTTAGGCAGAGAATGAGCAGTCAACTTTTCATTAATTTGTAACAGAGAGACTGGTGGGAACGTTGTTCTGTGTTGTGGAGAGCTTGTAGTGAATTCCTTCAATGTTAAGCAAGCTAAAAATAATTTTCTAGAAAATGTATGCTTTAGCTAAGCCCTTTGTTTTCTGAACATACGTTAAAACAGAGATTAAAACTAGGTAATGAAAGTAAAAAGAACAACGCATATGCTCCCTCTCTTTATTGTAATCTTGAAATTATTAAGCTGTTAAATACAATTTTAAATTGTAGATTTTAAATTGATTTGTACTATTTGTATAACACTGGGGAATTTGTCTGTGTGCAGTATAAAGATTATGTTAGAAAATTCTTATGGTTTTATAAGCTCTCTGTATCTTTGCAACTCTTTTTATGTCCCCTTTCTGTATATTGGTTCTGTGAGGGGAGTGGGGTGAAAGAGCTGGCCCATCTGTCTGCAAGTAGGTGACTTGCTGAATCCAGTGGCTCTCAATGGATAGAGCAAAGGAAGAATTGCACACTGGATAAAACCAGCTTCCTTTGCTGCTGTTTGGAGGCATAAAGTTTCCAGAAATTTTAGTTTCCACAGGAAAGGGAACAAAGATAAGAGCCATTGATACAGCCCTTTGAAAACTGTGTTGGAATGGGTCATGGAGGGTGAGTTGCCAGACTGGAGAGAGAGAACAGCTGTTGAAAGGAGCAGAGATACTGTAGCTGAGGGGCCAAACACAGCTGAAGGAGGCTGGTTGCAAGCAGAATGAAAGTTTCTAAAAAGCAAGCTGTGCTTGCGTGTGAGGCATCTTGTCTATACATTAATTGCTTGACTTGGTCAACAGGTATATTGAGGTATGGGAGAGCCACAGGCAACATAAGTGCATAGTCTGTAATATTTCTGTGAAAATATAATATGTTAGTATTCTTTTTAAAGTAAACTTTTAAAATGTAGATCTGTCTCTTCCTTGCCTCAGAGAACAAAGATGTTAAAATGCTGGAGGAAATTGCATAGGTGTGTTTCAGCCTCTTCATCTCCTTGAGGTATAAATGGTCCATGACAAGGATGTTGAATGGAAGAAACCTCTTCCCCATGATCTCACACTTTACTGGCTTGGAAGGGAAGCCAGAACTGTAACCCTTTCCTGAAAAAAAATTACTGCATTATTGTTTTGCAAAGGAGAAGAAGGAAAAAGCGTTACTTGAGTATTAAGATGCTGTTACTTGTGAGGTAAACAAATCATTAGGGGACTTGGCTGTGAAAGGTGTATTTGTGTCCTTGCTTCAAGGTGATTTCAAATTGTCGCACCTCTCCTGACCAGAGGGGCTGGAGCTGGCTGCTTGCCAGCATGTGGTCCCTCTCTCTGCTCCTATTGAAGCTGTGCCCGTGCACAGCTGGCAGCTCAGCCCTCTGTGTGGTGGGGAAAGGGATGCTGGCCCTGGTCGCGTTACTAGCGCTGAAGGAGAACGGGGTGGAGATCTCGTCTCCCTTGCAGACACAGTTCTTACGGCCTTAAACACTGAACAGTGGCAAACCTCTCCGTGGACGTCATTTTGATTTAAACATTTGCTTTTTGTATTTGTACTGGGGGGGGATGTGAGACAGGAAATTGCTGCAAGCTGACCTAGTATCACGAATTTAACCTGGTATGTGTCTCCATGAAAGGATATACATTAGCTTACTGTTATTAAACCAGTTTTACTTTTCTAGCCTAGCTTCCCAGGGCAAAGTATACTTTTGAAATCAGTGTAGCAGCCTGTTGTGATTGGTTTTGGTGACTGCAATACAGTTTGTGTCTGAATTTAAGAAGAAAGAAAATGGAAATAATTATATGTGAAGTTAAACTGCATAACATATAAAATGAACTATATGCACATCAGAACATCTCAGCTGGGTGGATTTTCATGACGTTAGGAATGTGAATAGAGTTGCTGTAGCTCACCTGGCTAAGAATCTGGCAAACAGAAATCCTTAACTTTTTTTTGGTGTAATACCAAGAAATAACAAAGGTGCATTTATCAGAAAAACTCTTCCTTAAAATTCAAGCAGGAAACAAGTAGAAATCCCATTGACATTGTGTTGAACTAGGAAAACACTCCTAATTTACAGATATTGTTTTGACTGAATACAAGAATGTATTTGTTTTTTAAAAGGCAGTAGAAATACTTAATTTAAAAACTGGGTCAATGTAAGCATATTACTTACCCAAAACACTTCAATGAAGGAAGTGTGTCCTTCCTGCTTTCCTAGGAATTAATGTTTTACTTTAAGTAGTAGTAATTTACACAACCTATGTATACAGTAAGCAATATAAACTGTAAGGGACTAAAAGGATTTGTTTGTCCTTCCTCATGACGAGTGTCTTTCATCTCTTTACTGCACACAGCCTCATTATTAAAGAGCTGTATTCTTCTATATGAAAAAACACTAGTAGCAATTTCATGTTTTCTTACTCTCAGGCAATAGCTTGAAGTATCAGTTCTTACTATTTGTCACTTATGTTAATTGTGACTTAAAAGTCATATGTGACTGCTGCATAAATATGGCTTAGGAAGATACCATAAAAACGTTTTTGTTTGTTTTGTAGGAATATTAAAAATTTCTTTTGGCCCCATGGTTGGCCTCACTACTTTCCTGCACAAATCTCCAAGTTGTTCCATTTTTCTGCTGGAAATGTTAAGCATAATGATCATCTTGTGCTGAGTTTTATAACAAAGACTTTTGTTTTATAATCTGTACAAAAGCATTCCATTTGTTTTATACAGATATTCGTTAAATGGGTGATTAAAGAGAAGGATTCTTGCTTCTCTCTGAAAGTAATTAAAGCACATTCTGCCACTGTATTTTTCCTTTCCATTCTATTTTTTAAAAAATAATTTTCTAAATGCTAAATAACCTTGCATCATTTCTATTTTATATAATCTCTGCAACAAATTGAAAAATATTAGTCCAAAGTTAAAATTCAAAATAATTTTTGAACAAGATTGTCTTTTCATATAAACAGAAAGATGGGAGTAGCCTATCAGTCTAGGACGAGATTCCCAAAGAAATGTATGTTTTCCATAGAACTGAAAGGAAAAATAAACCGAATTTTTGTCTATGACCAGACTGTTGTTACAGAGACGGGTTGCTGGGCCACAGGCTTTTAGTACTGCAGATGAGATTTTACCTGTCTGAAAGGAATTTTGCATTTGTATTCAACCAATTATTGCTATTAAGAAGCTGTTTAAGTCTTGTCCACATACTGTTGGATCACAGAATAGCAGGTTGGAAGATCCAGAATATCTTCTGGGGTCATCATCAGACAGCACCTTCACTCTTCAGCTGTTTATTGTCTTGGCAATTCACTCCTTCGAATGTGACTAGACATTAAACAAAACTCTGAAAAATTCTCAGTAAGCTTGACTTTGCCTTTCAGGCAGTTTGTGGTGCTGCAGTGTAGTCTTTGAGTAGAGTAGGAGCTTTCTTGGATGTTAGAGATTTAATTGTTCAGTGATAGGTAGTTAATATTATCAGATAATTAAAGTTTTAAATGGACTGAAATGAAATAAAAAGAATTTTGGCTGCAATGCTATGATAAACTTGAAAATGATAAGTACCTATTTTAATGAAGAACCTGCTTTTTGTAGTCTAACATTATTATTTTAAATAAATATAATTTTGCAAAGTCTCCACAGAACTGCTGATTTTGAAGATGCAGAAAGAGAAGGTTTCTATTTTCCTTGTTCAGTAGTAGGAGCTGCCTCTGAATTTCATTCTTGCTAGCTGATAATTGTAGGCAATAAGTTTTAACAAGCCAAATGTGATATGCATCTTAATATTACTCAAAGTATGACAAAACCCCCAGGTATGACTAAAGGATATGTGAAACTATGTCCATGGCATCTCCGGTTCTTCAGTTCTGGTCTGCTTTAATGGACCTTTAATATTGTGAGAAGGAATGATTGAGGAATCCGAAGTGATCAGGAAGAACCTTCCCTGATTAGGCTTTTAAAATCACATATAAATATTTTTGGAGCTTGATTGTATGCGATCACAGAAATATTGAGTGTTATTTAGAAAGACAATAATGTTGATGATTAGAGAAAATGAAGTAGCATTTAGTTAATTAGTCTTTGATTCTAGTCATTAAAAAAATACTTGTTTCAGGAGCAGGATGCTCCTGATTGAGTCTGTGGGAAGCCATTATATTAGACACAAAGATTTGAAACCATTGGCCATAAAGCCTAATAGCAATATGTGCTGTCATCTCATCCAAAACTACTTGTCTTTCACTAAAAGCAAACTGTTTAGGCTGTAAGAGTTTAAAAAAAATGAGATGAAACCCTTTTTTTTTTACAGTCTTTTAGAAGAACGTGTGTTGCAGGTAACTATATATGTACTATATGTAACCTGATGTAAGACATTCACGTGAATATCTGAGAGGAATGTTACAAATCTCTGGAATATACACCTAGAAATTAACAGTATTTCGTTTCCTTGGCTCTTTTTAAAATTCAGTTGAATTTTGAGTTAAATATAATCTTTCATGAATGTGCTTATAACTAGTCTCTCTCTAAAACCACTTTCAGCATCTAAAGTATTTTTAACAGGAATATCATAGAATGGTTTGAGTTGGAAGGGCCCTTTAAAAATCATCTACTTCCAACCTCCCTGCCATGGTCAGGGACACTTTCCACTAGACAACATTGCTGAAAGCGCCATCCCTGAACATTTCCAGGAATGGGACATTCACAACCTCTCTGGGCAACCTGTTCCAGTGCCTCACCACATTCATAGGAAAGAATTTCTAACATCTAATCTCAACTTCTCTTTTAGTTGAAAACTATTCGCCTTGTCCTATCACTATGTGTCTATGTAAAAAGTCACTCTCTTTTTTATAAGCCCCTCATAAGTGCTAAAATATTGCAAATATACAGTATTCAGAAAGAAAGGACAGGTAGCGTTTCTTATAGATGACTTGCAATTTTGGAAGCTTGAACACTACACCTGGATGGAGAATCTTGAATGGCCTTATCTGGATGAACTTTGTTTCCAGAAAAGGGAAGAAGTTGCAGAAACTTGGCAGCACTTATTCTAGCATATAGGTATCCTTTCTGGGCATTCAGTGTTTGTGAAGACTGTCCTGCCTATGACTTGTAAAGACACATAGTTCCTGTTGGTGAAAACTATCTTCCTCTTACATGCAGCTTATGTTTCCAATGTCCATCCTCAGTCTTTATCCTTCAGTAGAGGCCACAAAAATGTTGAGGGGCCTGAAACATCTTGCTTACAAGGAACTTAGCCTTTTTAGCCTAGACATGAGAAGACTGAGAGAGAATCTTCTCAATGCATATAAATATCTCAAAGGTGAGTCCCAGGAAGATGGTATCAGACTTTTCAGTGGTGCCCAGATACTGCACAAGGACCAATGGCAATAAACACAAGAAGTTCCAGCTCAATATGAGGAAGAATTTCTTTATATTGAGGGTGGCTGAGCACTGAAGAGGTTGCCCTGGGAGACCATGGAGTCTCCTTCTTTGGAGACAATCTAAACCCATGTGTTCCTGTGTCACATACTCTAGGTGGCCCTACTTTGGCAGGGTGGGTTGGACAAGATGATCTTCAGAGGTGCCTTCCATCTCTAACTGTTCTGTGATTCTGTTATTTTTGTGAACGCATCATTATATGTAAACCAAGAGTTCTGTCACGTGATGAGTTTAGTTTCTGCTGTGCTTCTAGATTAGTCTCTATAACAACCTGCTTCTTCCTTACAAATTGAAATATGAAATTTATGAATTCCAACTCTCTGAGATATGTTAGTGACCTTGATTCATAATTTGGAAGATGAAAAGAGCTTTTAGGGTCTTAATGGTGGGTGCCCTGGCAATTAAAAAATGCTTAATATTCTTCGAGACTTCATATTATTTAAGATTCTGTATAGATGAATAGCAGTTCTGTCTGATTTCTGGTGGCCAAAAAGACCCTCATATTTGAGAGCTATCATTTTCTATTTCTTTAAATAACTGGAAGAAAAACTGCTGTAAATTTGTGATCTATTTTGGAAAGCCTGGGATAAGGCTTTTTAATGTAAATAGATTCCATGTTTTGCACACTTGGACATTTGGCTAATGTGTTAATAGAAGACATTTTGAGTTTCAAAAAAACAGAAGATGCCATTTTGTACAAGCAAGCAATTTCTCAGAGTCAAAGTAGTAGCAGTCCATTCTCAAAAAAATGAAAAAAATTAGAATAAGTAGCCTTGCTGTTGCTCAGTTTACTTATTGTTATAATAGAAGTGAAGGTGGTGTTGAGCATTTGACAAGTTCCTCAGTATATGTGATAGAGTAGCATGTCCTTCTGTGTTGAGTACCTGTCATCTTGTGTAGATACAAATAGGGGAATTGGCTCAGTTTTGCACATCAGTGCTCTTTTGATACAAATTCTCCATTGATTTTTCTTCATTGTTATTCAGGTATCGGTATGGAGTAAAATTAAGTTCCAAACCACTGTCTTCCCTCCTATAAAGTAAAAACAAAGTTTTTTCTTGGTTCTCATTTTATTTTATTTCCACAATTTGCTCTTTATTGCTTTGTGTTCATCCCTTCTTACTTCATAGGAGCCATTAAATAGCTGCTGTGATTTTTTAAGAACGGACTTTAATAGGAATTTCTTTTCTGTCTCAGGATGTTAAAATCAATTTGGTGGCTGCATGTTATGGTGTTCTCCCTCCCTCCCTCCCTTCCCCACTGATGGAAACATGAGTGGTTTAATCTAGCCCCAAATTGCTGTATGGAAACCCTTTGCTCTTAAGTCAAAAAACTCAGTGCAAGTCTGTGAATTGTTTTATGAAAATACTGGATCGAGTTTCAAGCTTCGAGTCCCTGCTGATACATTAAATTCTTCCTGGTATTGGCAGGGAAGAAGCCGGGGACCTTTCTTTAGCTAGATAAATAGGAGAAGTGTCAACTCCAGATGCCTGAGGGAGAGGCTCCAGACAGGCTTTTAGTTCAATTACAGAAGGACAAAGTGGAAGAGACCCATGGGACTTGTATGTGTATTGAATTTCATTTAGCTTTTTGGTCACAACTGGAGAAAAGTCCTATAGTAATCTTTAAAGTAGATATGCTTTGTAGCCTTCTGTGTATAAATATGGGGATGTGGCGCTTTTTTGGGTTTTTTGTTTGTTTTTGGGGTTTTTTTTACATGCATGTATATGTTATATGTATGCTGTAGTATTAGGAAATGGTGTTGGCAGAGGGTACTTAAGTTAAACAAAAAAGAAGTACCTTTCTCTCAGTGCCCATAGCAAATGGAAGAGTCAAAACTCTTCCTTGGGACATTTCCCAACAGCTGAAGTAAATGGACATGGGACCGGTGCATAACTCAGTAGCATGGATGCTTAGCTTTGGTGCTGTCAGGTTGTATGTGTAGCAGGGAATTTTGTTTGTTCACCTGATACTCTCTGCAGATAGTTAATAACTTGTCTGATCTTCACTTGGCTCAGAAAACCTTCAGTGATTCTTTACATAAAGACATTTAAAACCATAGAATGAAACTCAAAGTTGTTATTGTTTGCAGTTTGTTGATGGACAGGGCAATCATATCTGCATAACGTGCCTACTTTTTCTGTATAAATAAGGATATTTGTTGTATTTTAATCTTTAGCCAAGCCATATTGCTTATCTTTTTACTGTTGTAGTGACTTGAATTCACATTTGTTAGGAACATTTCTTTGAAAGCACAATGCTGTCTGATCACATGCTCTGCATTATAAATCTTGCCTTTGTGATACTCTCTAATTACAGAATGAAAATTTGTAATTGTAATATGCAGTGCATCCTCTTCATGCCTTCTAATTTATAGAATTGGTTATTGTATGCATTTTAAATGGCTGCGAAAATTAAGTAGTGTCAGCAATTGTGTTGAACAAAATACTTTTAGAACCCATCACTGACCTTTTCTGTAGAAGACAGACTTTTTTTTCCTTATCTGCATTACTTATTTTTCAAAATTATGTGAATTCTGTTATTGAACTCGATCTCTTCTGCACCTTTTCTGTGTCATTTTAGGAAGCTTCTCTGTTTCTCATTCTTATTCTTCATCTGCTTCATCTGCTGTGACACACTGGACACATGAAACTACCCAGGTTAACCTGGCTTCCACTCTCATCAGTACTGGGGAGTGTGTGTGTGCCTACATGTGTGTGATACAGAACTAAAAATAAGGACGCTTCTTATTTTACAATTGAAATGTTATAATTTTGTTTGATTGTTTGGGTTGGGGTTTTTTGGTATTTTTTTGAGCTTCAAAAAAAGCTTTTAAACTTTTCATCTATATTTTTCATCTTAATGATTGTGTAGAAAAGTTTGAAAACACCTTTTCCAATGTGAGGTAATTCCATATCTCTGACTTGTGCCCTTTTAAGAAAACACCAAGTATTTGGAAGTTCACAGTACCATGGTAGCTCTTGGCAGCAGTATCTGGTATCGTTGTGTGTGACTGAACTGAAATTTTGGCCCTTCTCTGAGGCATTCTTATATATAGCTAACTAATAGTTCACAGAATCACAGAATAATCTGAGTTGCAGGGGGACCCACAAGGATCATCAAGTCCATGTCTTCTGGGGATGGTCCATTAGGGGGTCAAACACACAATCTTCCTGTTAGCACCATGCTGTAACCAAATGAGCTAATCTTGGTAGTTTAATGCTAGAATTAATTAGAACAAGTTTTTTAAAAACAGTGGTTTTCATCTACCCTGAGCCATCCTTGTGAATTTTTCTCCATCAGCATACATAATGTGACTCCTGCACTTGTTGTATGTGGAGGTCAGAAGAAGGTCCAAGGTGACATCCTAAGACCATAAATAAAGTAGTTAGAAGTATCTAGTAATAGCCAGTTGCCTAAAATACAGAGGAAATTTGAACGGATGTTTTCATAGTTTCTACTGCTTTTCATCTTGAGGACGTACTGGAGGAAGCCCTTGTTATATTTAATGGCTATCAGTGGATCATTGCTTTGGTAATTTGTTCCATCATTTCTTGAGCAAATACGGAATTAAGCATCCAGAGCAAACTGTGGCATATTTTTTCAGTATAACTGTGTCTTGCATAGAAAAAGTGGTTTCTTGAGCCTAACATTTTCCAATGTGCTTTGATGCTGTCTTCACTTGTTTTGGCAAATATAGTGAAGAGTTGCTATATAGTCTTCCTTTCTATCCTTATCTACATTTTCTTGGGATCAAGAGAAAATGCCCCCATATCACTTAAATCTGTGATCAGTTCAAAAGATTCTGACTGTCATGCTGTTACAGCCTGGAACATTCTCACACTACTATAGTACTCCATGACAAAACAATGTATTCCGTGTGTTGTAGTTCTGCAGGAATTTGCCACTTCTGCATAACTTTTGTAAGTTACCTGATAGGCCATAAAATTAATTTTTGCTGTCTGGGTAGAATACTAGCATGTGAAATGATGATCTTTAGGAAGAAAGTCTGGATTTTGCTTTGCCTTTTTAGTTATAGAGGATGACTTCTTAAGCATGTATTAATAATTTCCATCCGAGAGCATCATATTTTTTATCTTAGTTAGAAAAGCAACAAAAACATTCACAAAAAAAGCTTCTTAGACTCATGGTGTTTTGCACTTTGGGATACTATTACACATGCTTGCGATTATCTACTCTGCAAACAATTGTCAGAAAGCTTCATCTGTTTTCCAAGTCCCACAGAAGAACAGATGTGGAATTAAGTTTCAAACAATGTACTGTTAATCACTTACATCTGGACACAAAATGAACTGGAACTCAGTGGAAACTGATTGGATGCTTTGTTAGTTGAGCATGGAGTGGAGAATTTGCATTGTTCTCAGTCTTCATTCTCTGAACAGCCCTTTGAAAACAATACTAATATATGAACAAGACAAGGGTCTGTTTCAGATATTTAACTCTTTCTGGCGAGCCAGAACCTTAGGGGACCACCTGAAGGGAGCTGGACTATGTTATGTGGATGAATATATGGAAGAGAGGTTGTGTATGTATGTTAAATTTTCGTTTATTTGAGAGCTCTTTTGATGCTGTAAAGGATACTGAGGAGTAGCTGCATATCATTTGTGTGCTTTCAAAAACGATTACTTAAATCAGTCAGCTTTGCCTGTAAGAGATTTAAAGTCAATGCTCAATTGCTGGAAAACCATAAGAAAGCAATTATGTCAGAAGACCTATTCATATTGTATTCTAAACCTTTGCATTCATTGGAAAAATCACTTAAAAGACAGCTAGTGCAACTACTTCAGAAAGCTAGTTTTGAGGGAGAAAGGATCACTATTTGGGATTCTGGAACTTAGAGCTTCAACTTTACAGAGTTCTTATTATGGATCAGTGCATTAGAAGGTCACTGAGACCTAAGGCATTGTTGGATTCTTGTTCTTGGAAATACTTTTTTCCTACTTGATAAGAAAGCTCATGGAAAAGGAACTATTGATACTTGTTCCTTGTGTGATTGCCCTCCTTGAAGTATGTATAGGGCTAGAAAAATACTACCTCCTTGTAGGAATCTGCATTTTCTGCTGCTTTCGAATTGAATCTGTTGTTAAAATGTGTAGCTTACATGTATGTGATTATTTTCAGTTACTTGATCCTGTGTAGCCTGGAAATAATTTGCCTTCCTGAACCTTCAAAACAAAAAAGGCAGTGGGAGTGTGAAGAGAGAATCTAATATATAGATTGCTTCTTAAATCTGATGAACTTGATCAAGCAGGCAAGATTATGCCATATTTCAGGGATTATAGTCGTTCCTTGAAAGTTTTGAAACTCCCTTAGACGCTTAGCCTTTTATTATATTGAAAGGTTGAAAAAGCTAGGGACTCAGCTGTGTATGGTTTTTTGGCTTGAAAATAACAAGAGTTGCCCCCAAAACTTGAAATGGGGCGTGAGGAGATCAGTAATGATGCATTTCCCTGCCTCCCACAGGCTGTTCCTTAACTTCTCACCTTCACATTCATCACTATGTTTATTCTGGTAGTAAGCAAATGGCCAAGCCAATCAAAATGTTAATTCCCGCTAAGATAGCAAAATACAGTGTTTTGAGACGTGGAGAGAACAGAAGGAACTTCCAGAAAGTTTGTTATGTTCCAGAGACATGTTGACTCTTAGCTTGACTTTCAGAGAGATCTGTGAAGCTTAGACCAGAGTGTATATATTATTTAAACAAATCTTTGATATGGATTTCCTAGGGCTGTTTTGCTTGTGCTTTGTGAAGTGACCAGTCTCTTGCTTTTCTTTGTTTTTGGGGAGATCTGCTTGACCTTAAATTTCCATGTTTTCTTTCAAAATAACTTTCTTTCATTGATATTATTTTGTTTATATGCTCTGCAGAAGAAAAAAAGGGATAATAACATTAAAAATAAACATCTTTATACCCCCATATCTTGTTTTTTTAGTTTTTGTCTAGAACAAAATAAATGTGTAAGTATTTCATGTTCTTTAAATATAGCTTTGTAAATGTGGCCAATGTAGACATTGTGTGCATTATCAAGACTTAATAAATGTAGTTCCCTTAATAATTCTGCCTGGAATACAGATAATAGGTCTGTATGGTGCTAGTAGAATTCAAATGAGAAACAGCATTTTTGATGAGTAGTATTTTAAATGGGTTTCGATTGCATGTCTTGGTTTTAACACAGGGGTTTGGGACAGCTTCAAGCTGTTCAATATGCTTTTGCTGAGAGGTGAGTGGGAGGAATGCCAATATACTTTTAAAAAGATCTTTGGATGAGAGGGCCTTTAGCAAGGAGTTTGTTCCCTTGTTATGCTTGTGTTTTGTTAATTTTTAGAATTTCATTAATTTTCTGAATTTGTTTCATCATGTCATCAGCCTCTGACACACAACTAGAGAGTTTTCTTCTCTCTGCTCTTTTTCTTGAGAGAGTGTTGTCAAAACCCCACTCTTTCAGATGGTCAAGAACCTATACCTCAGTTTTACTCTGAAATGGATGTTAAATAATAATTTAAAAATATATTTAGAGGAGTTTAAAGGATATTTATAGCTTCTTTAAAAAGGCATACTGTGACATCTTGGAAGAGGACGTTATTGAATTCAGGGAAAACTAAACCTGGATATTCTGTTTGTATTGCCAGAACGTTTCTGAAAAGGTTTTTTTCTCTAGCAATATTTAGTAAATTTGCTTCAGAAAAAAGCTTAAAATGATAAAATTTTAAAAGGTATAAAAAAAGCATCACTGTGGTATACAAAAACACAATTACTGTATTTTTTTACAGTATTTTTTATTGTTGCTCTTCAATTCCCACCGTCCCCAGGGCTAGTTAATTCTTCCATCTGCAGATTAAATATGCTCTTTAACGCTTACCAAGCAGTAGCTAGCTCATTTCCTCTTCCTTGAGTTAGCATCAGAGGAAGTGCCTCTTTGTGGGTTTTTCAGCTCCAGCTGGAAAAGCATGCTGGATGGAGATGGCTCAGGACTTTCTTTTGGAGGCCTGTAGAAAATGCACGGTGTTCTCCAAAGCAGAGATAAAACTGGGCAGATAGGACTTGAGTAAGGATTGCAATTTCTATAACATGATTTTTCTGAAATGCTCAAGAAAGGCACGTGTAATGTTGCTCAGAGTCTCATATTCTAGGTTTTCTTACATTGGGTTTAGGTTTTGGATTTGGGGTTTTGGTTTTTTACAAGACTGAAGAAGGGTTCTGAGACATGAGCTATAGAAGAGCTGGATGCAATTTAATGTGTAATTAATGTGTAATATTTTTAGCCTTGAATTAAGGTCTTGAGTGCACAATAGATGTGTTCGGTGGATAATATCCTGATAAACTATTGATAGAAGGAAGTTTGCTTTGATGTCAAATTGAATAGCCTAAGCTCAAGATTTTGTCACTTAGCAAAATCGTTGTTTGAATCACTGAAGTCTCAGGATTAAAAAACAGTTTCCAGTGGAAGAAGGTCACATGTTATATACCTGGCTGCTTTAATTTGATAAACTAGTTCTTGTGTGTATATTTTTATAGCTTCAGTGTAGATGAAAGCTGTGAAGAAGACATGGAAGTTAGTTCAATGTAGAATAAATGCAGAGAGTAAATAATTTTGTTTTCCTGAGACCATAGAGAAGTCTGAATTTGTATTTGGAGGACTCTTAACAGACTATTAGTGTCTTAGTAAGTTGCGCCCTAGTTCTGCATTTAGTTGCTTTGTTAGATGTCTTGTCTCAAATGTAAGGAAAGTTCAAGTGTTAGAGCAGATCTGTTTAGGTCTGTTTTTATTTGGGAGGGAAAGAAGGATAGTGTTTCAGCCTTTTTTTTTTTTTTTTTTTTTTTTTTAATGAAACCTCAAAACAAATGGATTCCTAATTCAGTAGCAGCATTACTGGAAAATGCAGGAATGCTATCAGGTAATTTGCACAGTCTAGTGATTGTTTCATTGGTTTATAATAGTTGCATCACCATGATGATACTCTGACTCTAACTTTGGCTGGAGAAGGAGGTGTGGAATTGAAAACCAAAGAAAACCTGCAGCTGTTGCTTTAAAGCAAAAATGTGTGGTACAGATTAAATAAAAGAATTCGCTAATTGCTTATGACATAACAAAACTCCACAGTTGCCATCTCTAGACCTTCAGGAACAGATAACTGACTTGTCTCCCTTGGAGACATTCTCTTCCACTTCTGCCAGGAAACAGCTTTGTTTGTAAACTTTGGATTTTGCAGGCCAGTGTGTGGTAATCTGGGAGCAATAATTCAAATGCTAATAAATACTCATCAAAAGTTGTTACTTATTAAGCCAGCTGACATTTTGGAAGAATGACCTGAGCTTGCCAAGTGATTCTAGCTCATTGCTCAGGAGCATGCCATTGGTTAGAGCATTTGATTAGCAACTGCATGTCGGGGCTCCAGGGCACTCATGTGCCTCAGCCTCCTCTGGGTCCTGGCCGTGCTCTTACCTGGGGGCCCAGAAGTGTGTTTCAGCCCAGCCTGGTGCCATCAGTCCATGTTGGAGCTGTGTTGCCAGTGTGACTGTTCCAATCCCCCGCTGCTGTGGTGTTCACCTTGAGGCTGCCTGTGTCCGACAGTCACTGGGCTGCCCATGGGACCTGTCCCTCTCATCCTCTGCACACAGGCAGCACGTTGTTAGGCAGTGCTGACCCCAGGGTGAAGCTGCTTTCTGAATCACTTCTTGTTTGGTTCTTCTCTGTAGTGGCTGCCTAGAGCAGCTTTATGGCCAAAAGAGAGCCAAGGAACAATTTTAGTGGCTGTAGATGTACTTAGTAGAGATACTGCTTCAAAGATTAGGCTGCCTTGAATTGGTAGAGGGTTGTACTGAGCAAGACTGAAGTGCTGGCTGTGGTGTAACTCATGATGCAGATGTGGAAGGGGGACTTGCCATTTTACTTTCTAGTCCCTGTGACTCAGAGATGTGACTCAAGAAGCATATTGTAAAATGAACTTGTTAAGTGCCTTTACATTGCCTTTAAAATAAACTATATATTTTTATCCTTGTGGATAACGCTAATGAGAAGAGCTCCCACTGATTTCAGTAAACGTGAGATTGGGCTCATAGCTGATGTTCTATATTGCTAACTTCAAATAAAGATTTATGCTTAGCTAAAACAAACCTTAGAAGCCAAAATAAATATTAGATAATTAATTTATTAAAGCCAAATTTGCATAAATTTGCTTTAGTTGGTAACAACTGGCTTGTTTAAAAAAGGTAATTTGATTCATTTACCACTCAGTGTTACTGTATTAGGTGAAAGGCTAAGAATGATCTTTCAGCTGCAGTGCAGGACTCTTATAGCTTCTGTATTTATTCTGCTTAGTTTTGTGAGAATTGCTAGGATTATAAAAATGTATTACTTGGTTTAAACATTTTAATGATGTATAAAACTTTGCTGTGCTGCTTTCTTAGTTAAGGTGGTGCAGTGGGAAAACTGGCATTAAGAGCAGGGATCAGTGTGTTAGAAGTACATCTGGATTTTATTAAGTGTAAACTTCAGGACAGGTGCATTTGGGGAAAATATTTTTGTAGTATGAAAAAAGACTTTTTTTTTCCGTTCTCTTTGAAACATCTTGTAAATTAAGCTGCTCTATATAACTCTTGAATTTGCTTTAAATTACCTACAAATAGGTATGTAGCATGATTTTCTAGATTGAACAAATTAGGTAGATAGTTCAGAAAGGAAAACTGGATTTTTTTTTTCTTTCGTAGGTTTGAGTGAAAAAGAAAGTAACGAGCCTGAGAAGAAATGTTAAGAAAATCTGTTGTATATCTTGAGCTGTTGTCTTCCTATGGTGGTTAGCATTCTCATTGATTTAGAGGGCGGTTTTATTTGTGAGGGTTTTTTTTAACCTACTATCAGTGTATCCCTAAAGAGCATACTTTGTCCTTCTTGTTTTGCTGTTATTTCTGAAGGTAGCCTTAGTGACCCCTCTGAAATACTACTTTTTCGTTTTTCATTTTATTTTATGTTGTTCTGCATTGATAGCAATAGACAATCCATTGAATGCATTATTTCTATTCACAGTGACATAATTGGTCATACAAACCTTCTTGAAGTAAGTAAAATTTTCTTTGATTTCAGGACTTGCCATTATATAATACATGGAAGTATCACACAGTAGTATGTCTGAAGAAAAAGCTACTTGAAAAGGATGTTTAAAGATACAGCAGATATATCTGTATTCTTTTTTTAGTGTATTTGTGCTAGGGAGGCTAACTATACCCACTTCCTACTGTGTCCAAAACAAGGTATGTGATGTGGGAATGTTGTCAAACCCATTGTGTTCTCTTAGCAGTGTCCAGTCTATTTGATTCTCTTGTTGACTGTAAATAAGAAAACTTTAAATCAATGGCTCTGCCTGTTATAGAGACTCTTTCTCCCTTAGTTTTGCTAAGACATTTATCCCTTGCAAATGAGAAAGGAGCTAAGAATGAAGAATGTAGTGTTTCCACCATTTTTGGAGGGGTGGAAACAAATACAACCAAACTTACAGCTAGCTGAGTAGAAAGGAAGAAACAGATTTTATGTATTTTTGCCAACTGTTCTAGAAATCTGTCTGAGCTATTGCAAAATCTGTAAGTCCTCCTGAGAGAAAGAGTGAGAGCATACATGTGTTTTTCCCATTTTGATTCGTTTGGGAGGATTTCGTCTTTTGCGGCATAAGGGAAGTGCCTGTGTGGTGATGGGGTAGTGGAAGGTGTGTGGACTTTCCTCTTGTTAGCTTTGCCACAAATGTGGTGACAAAATGGAGGCTTTTAAAACATAATACTTACTTTCCTCTTTTTTCAAAGTTTTAGGGTTTTTTTTACTTTTTGTGCACATGTGAGGAAGAACACTGCTGTGCCTTTTTCAGGTGGATGGCTCTGTGAGAGAGGCTTTTCTACAGCTTCCTCTGTGGGCTGATCCTGGCTTACCCTGCCTGTACTAGTCTTTTTTAGGGACCTCAGATTTCAAGCAAGGAAATTTTCCTTAAAAGCACCACCTAATGCATTATCCCAACAATTAGGTTTACATGTACTTAAAATTGTTCCTGCATTTTTTGGTGTTTGAGTTTAAGGAAAACAATTTGGCCCTTTTTGTTCCTGAAAATGGCCTCTGCCTCTGCTAATTGTGCTGTATTTTCATTGCCATGCTAGCTGTTTTTGAGATAGAAAAGTTGAAGTAATCAAGCTGCCCGGTCCAGTCAGTTGGTGTATTTTGGTGGTGTTTTCTTTTTTTTTTTTCCTGAAGGAACATTCTGTGTGCTAGGAATTCAGATGCCATTTTATGCTCTGCTTGCCTTTGCAGTACTCCTAGTACACTTTCCTTTGCCCTCAGAAGTGCACTTTGTTGGAAGGTCTGCACCAGCTTTTCTGTTGTTAAACCATCTTCACTAAGGCAAAATTATGTCCCTTTGTAAGAGTGAGCTGACCTTCTGACTGGCTTTGTTCATTTATGTAAGGGGAGGTTCTTCATATATCTTGTCCTGATGAATGTATAAAAATGCAGGATTCGCTATTACAGTGAGAAATTCTATATTTCAGTATTGCTGCATCAACGTAACTCAGCCTGTCGTCACAGTAAATGTGCTCCTCTGGACTCAGTTCAGCAGGTCCATGTACTTCTGGTGCTGGGGGCACCAGAACTGGAAGCAGCACTGCCAGTGGTGTTTCACAAGAACAGAGCAGGTAGGCAGTATCACTTCCCTCTCCTGGCTGCATTGCTTTGGATGTAGTCCAGGATACAGCTGGCTTTCTGGTCTTATAAAGCCCACCAGCAGCCCCAGTTCATTCCTCTCAGGACTTCTCTCAATCCACTCTCCACCCAAACTATACTTGTGCTTGGGATTGCCCTGGCCCGTATATAAGACCTTTACACTTAGGCTTGTTGAGCTTGATGAGGTTTGCACAGGCTCCCCTCTCAAGCCTGTCAAGTTCCCTCTGGATGTAATCCCTTTCCTCCCATGTCTTGACCACACACAGGCTGGTGTCATCACCAAAATTGTTGAGGGTGTGCTCAGTCCCACTATCCGTGTCCCTGACAAAGATGTTAGACAGTAGTGGTCCCAAAACCAACATCTGAGAAACATCACCAGCACTGCTTTCCACTTGGACGTGAGTTGTTGACTGCAACTCTTTGACTGCAACCATCCAGCCAATTCCTTATCTACTGAGTGGTCCATCTGTCAAATCCATGTCTCTCCAGTCTAGAGATAAGGACCATGTCAGATGTTTGGCACAAGTCCAAGTATGTGAAATCAGTTGCTCTTCCCTCATCTACAACATTGTAATTCCATCATAGAAGATCAGATTTATCAGACATAATTTGCCCTTTATGAAGCCATATTGGCTGTCACCAGTCAGTTCCTTATTTTCCATGTGCCTTAGCATAGTTTCCAGGAAGATCTACTTTATTGTCTTGGTAGGAGCAGAGGTGAGAATGAGTGGCCTGTAGTGTTATTCTTCTTCCTCTTTTTTAAAAATTGAGGTTATAATTCTTCTTTTCCAGTCAATGGGAACTTCACCAGACTGCCACAACGTCTCAAATGTGGTGGATAGTGTCCTCATCAGGTCCCATGGACTTCTGCATCATTAGATCCCATAGACTTGTGCACCTTCAGTTCCTGAGGATGGTTGCAAACCTATCTTGTCCTACAGTGGATGGTTTCTCTCTCAGACTTTCCTCAGTAGAAAAATACTCCAGTCCCCTAACCATAACCCTGCAGTCTACAGTTTCCTCACGAGTTAAAAAGGGTTCTCTGCTGAGCAGTGATATGACATGGGAAATGGGCATGAAGCTGTGTTTTCTGGACATCGGGAAAAGGTTCTTCACTCTGAGGGTGGTTGGGCACTGGAACAGGTTCCTCGGAGAAGTGGTCACAGCACCAAGCCTTACAGAGTTCAAGAAGTGTTTGAGCAATGCTCTCAGGTATATGGAGTGATTTTGGGGATTATCCTGTGCGGAGCCAAGAGTTGGACTCTACTTGTGGATTCCTTCCAACTCAGAATATTCTGTGATCCTATGATGATTTTCATAGTCCTTCCCTGGACCCTCTCCAGTCTTTCTTAGCCTTCTGCAATTCGAGCAGTGTAGCTGGAGCACTTGCCAGTGAAATCCAAGGCAAAAAATCACAGAGTACCTCAGCCTCCTGCATGTCCTGGGTAACCACACCTCCTGTTTCCTACCAGAGAAGGACCACATTTTCTCATCTTGCTTTTATCACCAACATATCTGTAGAAGCTTTTCTTGTTATCCTTGATGTCTCTGGCAAGGTTTAATTGTATCAGGGCTTTAGGTTTCCTATCCTTATGCCTGGCTTCTCAGACATTCTCTCTGTACTCCTCACAGGCTACCTGTCCTTGCTCCTGCCCTTTGGTTTATATCTCTCCATGAGCTCTTTGTTCATCCATGCAGGCCTGGTATTTCTGCCTGATTTCCTTGTTGGGATGCACTGTCCCTCAGCTTGGAGGACGTGATCCTTGAATATTCTTGAATTTTTTTGGGCCTTTCTCCTGTCCATGGCTTTATCCCATGGTTACTTCACCAAACAGAAACCTGAGGAGGCTGAACTCTACTCTCCTGAAGTCCGGTGTTTGTCCTTTCTCTTTGTGCCTTCATGGTTGGAGTGATGTCTAGATTGCTGTGTTTCTAGCCAAGCAGAAGTGGCATGGTAGTGAGATGTCACCCATCTGCATATAATCTCTTACAAGCAATGTTTTTACCATTCCAGCCACCAATACTTATCATGAATATTGTTTTGATAGTTTTGGCTCTGTACCTTTCTTACATTTTACATCAATTATTTCTCTAGGTATTGCCAGGCATCTGAAGTGGTTGACTAACACCTAAGGATTTGGAACAGAGGTGAGTAAATGAAATTCTGATTATATTTTCTGTGTTTTCACATGTTGTCTGACTCTGAAGTTTTACTACTGTACGAAGGAAGAAAGATGTTCAGTAGTTTATATCTTTTGAATATTTTCTTCTGAGCACCAAGTTCCTGTTCATAGCATTCATACAACTTTTTTAAGCAGAGGTTTTAAGGAGAGGAGGATGTAGTCTCATTGACTGCTCTTGATAAGTGAAGCCTCTCCTCGTATCACCCTGACTTTGGAAAAACTTTCATGTAACAGTTCAACCTGTACTTACTGAAGTGGTAACTTGACCCATTGTATTAAAATAATGATGCCGGAATTGGCTTTTCAGAATAATTTATACAGCTTTATACATTTAGCAATTATAAAATGAGATATCATTCTAGAATACATCATTATAGAATATCTGTGGGACACATATTGAGAAAGTAAGAAAATTACAGCCTGAAAAATATTCCAGGCTGGAGCTTTTCAGCTCTGTTCCCAGCTGATAAGCTGGTCCAGCTGTAGGCTAGGGAGAATTTCTCCCAGGGTGATAATTTGGTCAAAATAAAAAGGAATTAATAACAAGATAGAACACCTGTTGTGGTGCATTACCAGGCCCTGGGAATGGGGTGTCTTCTCTCTGAACCAATCACCTTTTCTCTATTCTTGGAGTTGCGAGTCATGCTATAAAACCAAGTGTGTTTCTGAATAAACTTGTCTCTTTCTTCCTGTCATGAAAGACGACCATGTAGCTGTGCGTCTTATTTCTGCCGCACTTAAAGGGTTAAAACCCCTTTCCACGGCTACAAATATCATTCTAGAAATCTGAAGTAAGTTTGAAAATTACTGCAAGCTGATTTTGTTTCTTTAAACTGCAAACTTTGTTTGTAGTTTTAACTCTCCCTCTGTAAACTGTGGTATCCTTTGTAAAGTTAAATTATTTTCCTGATCCCCTATGCTTATTGCTTATTCTTTTCATTGGGTGTGCCAAATGCATATCATATTGATTAGAGAAGAGTGCAAGAAGGATCTAGGGAAGAATTTTTAAAATTCAAAGTAGTTTATTGTTATCTTTTTATAAATATATTATTTGTACTTCCTTGTCTGTAGGTGTAGGCTGTCAAAGAGAGCCTTATAAATGCACAGATAAAATCAGTGTTACTTGTACTTAATAATCGTAGAACAGAAGAGAATCATCCAATCATTAAGATTAGAAAAGACCTCCAAGATCATTGAGTCCAACTCTTGACCAAACATCAGCTAAGGACACAAAGTGCCACATCCAGTTGTTTCTTGAACACTTCCAGGCATGGTAACACTACCATGTCCCTGTGGAACCCATTCCAATGCTTAACCACCTTAAGTGAAAAAATCCTTCCTGATATCCAACCTGAGCCTTCCATTGGTGCAGTTTGAAGCCATTTCCTCTTCTCCTATTGCTGGCTGCCTGGGAAAAGAGGCCAATGGAAGAAGAGTAAAATAGTACTTCCAAAAAGCAACTGCATTTTCTTGCAAAGAGATAGTTATTTGGAATAAAGTAATGTTTCCATGGCAGAGCCAAGTTACATGAAATAGGTAATATTTAAGGGATTTTGTTTGATTTCAGTGCTGTTGACAACAAATGTTTAGAACCTATGTATTTTGTTCCATGTGTGTTGACTTTGGTGACCAGTGCAGCAAGAAACCTTTGCCTTGGGGTTGGGTTTTTTTGGTTTTTTTAGTTTTGGTTTTGGTTTTGGTTTTGGTTTTTTTTGTTTGTTTGTGTTTTTTGTTTGTTTTTTTTTGTTTTTGTTTTGGGTTTTTTTGCTTTTATGGCCTCTGAAAAGTATGTTTGTTCTTAATTTCAAAAATTAGCATTTAGTTACAACTCTGAAGGAATCTATCAGTTTAGAATATCTATACTCATGTAGGTCTATATTACTATGTCTTCTCTATTTCTGCTAGTATTTTACTAGAAAAAGTAGGTAAGTAAATTTAAAGTTTGTCAGTTAGTTCTGGATAATTCTTTTTTGCCTACATTTTAATCTGCCCCTATGCTCCTGTCCTCCACTGCCTGACAATTATCAGGGCTAAACTGCTGTATCCATGTTATCATTAATGCACAGACGGAATGAAAGATTATAGAGAGTTCACATATCTTTATTCAACAAAAAATACAGGTATTCTTTTTTTCAAGTTTGATGCTGTTTAAAAATGTGATACTTAAGAATTAAAGAGACTCTTACTAAATTAGAATTGCTTTTTGGGTAGTGTTACAGATAATATAACTTATTTTATAATAGTGCCTCAGACCAGATAAGGGGGGGTCGTCTGATACTTAAGAACAGAACAGAAGCACTAGCATGTGCCTTAATAAGCAAACTTAAAAAACAACTTGAGCGACTTAGCAGCAGAAGGGGAAGCCAGTGTGCAGGGTTAAGTGTAGTGGTGATGATGAAATTGCACAATTGATAATATTAGTTGTGTAAGGATCTAATATGTTAAAAAAATATTGAAATTATAACATTTCCTCCATTAAAAAATATGTAAATAATATTGTCTCTCTCTAGAGGACAGCAAAGTCGAGTTGTCTGCATTTTATTCAAAGGCATTGCATAATTTGTCCTGGGGAAACATTTGAAAATAGTTAAACACTTACTTGCATAAAAATCTTCAGTTGTAGCAAAATAATAAGGCTATAACTGGAATCAATAAATAAACAACAAAGATAAAACTTTAAAGGATCAAATTACCTTCTGCTAATCTCATAATAAAATCTTTGGTATTTTGCTTACTCATTCGAGCATTCACTTAGTTCCTCACTGGAGTGTGCTCCTTTTGTTGCAATATAAGTAGGACAGAAGCTTATAATGCCTTTTCTAATAAACATGATGGATAGACTCTAAAATTGTATTAAGCCAGAAAGCACCAGTTATTTTTGTTTTCCATATAATATTAGCCAAGAAGTGGTTGGTTAGTGCAGGGGTGCTAAGATCCTTCCAGGACCTCACATCACAACTTGTGGTAATCCACACTCCAGTGAGATGACTCAGGAAAAGTAGATGCTGTGCTAGATGCTGGTGCTGGACATCTCTGAAAAACAGCAGGTGTTAATGTGCTTGGGGAGTGTTAGTGTCAAAATTCTGATGGGAAATTGTGAGATATTGAAGATGCGAAGGTTTGAGCCTCTCTTTTAACAACTGAAGTTTCACCAGCCACTTGCTGGTATTTTTGGCAGACGTTGGTACAAAGGTGCGGTTCTTGGACCATGGACTTCTGTCATCGCAGCTACTCCAGAACCTTCCAGCTAATATGACATATATTCCTAATATGACATATATTCTTCTGTGTTACATGAAAATAAATGTTTTCACTAGCTAGTCCTGTTGCTCTTCAGGTAATACGCTTACCTAACTTCCCCAGAAAGGATCTTTGGTGGGCTTTTGCCTTGGGAACAACTGGGAATAATCAAGATGAAGAAAAGTAAGCAGAGTCTTTCTTCAGGTCTTTCCTGTGATGTGATAACCATCAGAGTAAGAAAAGCTGTGGTTTACTGAAGATGATCTAACTGTCATCTGTGTGCTGAAGTTTGCTGTGTGATGGCATTTTTTGACTTCAGGAATTACATTTTGTGTTTCTGATTAAGTCCTTAAGCCGTATTTTAAACCTGAAATAGAAAACTTGTTGATAGTTTTGAAGTTAATCTCTCTCTGTGTTAAATCCACATAGTTAACAGCAGAATACAGATGGAAGAGGGAATTGATTGTGGGGATTTGTGTTTGGTTTGGGATATACGGTTCTGTTTATCAATGCAGTTTTGTACTATGTACATAACAGCACAGAGTGGGTTTTTACTTTTAGAAGCAAAAAATAGAGATGCGACCAGTGTTGCTGTATTTATTTGGATTTATTAATAGCCAGATTAAATAGGAAGCTATACTGCTTTTCCTCTTTGAATGATCTCCTTTCTGTGTCTGTGCTTTCGTTTTTTATTTTTTTATGTAGTTCCTCTTGGTTTACTTCTTCTTTGGAGAATTTAGGATGATCTAAAAGTACTAATCCCAAATTGCACCTCTCTTCATTTAATAGAAACAAAAAATAGAAGTGGATTTTTTTTCAATTTTGTTTACTTTAATCTGTCATTAGAGGAGAGAAAGGACATGTTACTGAGTCAGAAAAATATTACGGTTTCAAGTTCTTTCCTTTGGAAGGCATTGGGAACTTTCAGATAGTGTAAACCGCATTGAACTGATAATTTGCTTATGGAGTAGCAAATACAATGGTTTGTTTTCATGTTACTATTTCTGGAACCTAAGACAGTTCTTGACGTGGAGATGCCATACCACAAGCAGTGAGTAAATAACAATTGCTGCTATGGGAAGAGTGCATAGGCTGCCTGTCCCAACTCCTGCATTTGACTTCTGCCTCTGTTACTAACCTGCTAGGTGATATTAGGAAAGGCAATTAATTTCTTACTACTCTTGTCAATTTAGATTGCAAGGCCTTTTGTCCAGATATTGAGTTTTTATTCATGTCACTCTGCTTTGGTGCCCTGTGGAGTCCTTCATTTGCTATAGTATTACAATTTTTCCTTGCAGAATTTCTCATTAGCTCTCAGAAACTCACTGTATTATGTGGAATCCTGATGACACTTGAATATTTATTCTACAAGAAGAAAGCTAGTAATACTTTCCAGAGCATGGCTTAATACTGCATTGGCCTTGTGCAACTGCAGGCTGATGCCAAAAGGGATACTTCAGCCTGTTTTTTCCCTCTCTTACATCAGCCCCCAGTCCCAAGGTGAGTTCAAGGTAAGCAGCTGATTCAGAAAAAAAAAAACCCTAACTGCCTGGGAAGGAAAACTAAATCAGGAAATTATGCTGGCCTGGCTTGTCCTGTGGATGAGAAATTACTGGATGCAGCAAAAGGGAGAAAGACACAATAAGCAGCTGGAAGTAGGTGGGGAGAGTGATACTGTTTCTTTCAGCAACAGGTAATAAATATACCAGATGATACATAGCATGGAAACCTAGGCTTATTAAGAGCTGCATTTTACAACCATATTTTGAGCACAACAGAAGAATGTCTTGCAATGGATGTGACAGCCCAGTTACAGTTCTGATTATGTCAGTTGCCAATACTAGGTGTTCTTCACTGGGCATATATTTTTCTAGTACAACTTTTAAATTTTTTTTTTTTCCCTAAAGTAACAGTTATCTTTGTTATCCACATTACAATTTCAAGGCATATTTCCGATGCCTCAATACAACATTTTATTTAATTTTAGTTTAAACTGAAGTCCACTTAACCCTGCAAATTGGGTGACAGGAGCTGCTTTTGATGTGATATTTCATACTTATATTCATAATTTCCCCTTTAAACTCTGTTGAGAAACTTGATTCGTCCTTGAAAATTACACGTGTAATTGCAGTTGACTCTTTGAAGGGCATTTTTCACTCAATGCCCTTTCTCTTAAATATGTATACAACAGATTAGATTGGTTTCTTTGATCTTCCTTTCTTTGTGGGCCTCATGTAATAAGATCTTGTGTTGAAGGACCTGTCTTCCCCAGTCACCATAAGTTTCCATAAAACACAAAAAGGAGTGGACAGGACTGAGGAATAGAGACATGAAATATTAATATGATTTTGGAAAATGTAGTGACTAACTTTAATCGAGGAGCCTTCACACGTGCTTGCAAGGACATGAATGTTTGCTGTCGGTTGCATTCATGGTTGAGGTGCCGAGTGAATTCAGCTAAGCAGGAGGAACAACAGTTCAGCAGCAAAAAAGACAAGTGTGCCTCTGAGAATGCTGCAGCCCAACAAGGACCCTGGCTCTCAAGCAGTCTGTGAAACTGACCTAGCCAATGATGTTGCTGAAATTTCACATCTGTTATTTCTTACTGCCCACTTCTTTGGCAACGGCCAGCCTTCATTTTTTCCATTATAGGCAGCTGCTGGAACTAGAAAGAACTTGAGCTCATTTTCAGATGTGCTAAATACACTACGTTTTACCTTTCTTCCCTCCCCCCCACCCCCCTTTCCTCTACCACATACTGCAGCATACTGACTTGTTTCCAGAGTTCAGGATCTGTGAGTTGTATGCTCAACATGTGTCTGAAGATAAGCAGATGTGTTACCCTTGTATATGTAAATATTTTTTTAAAAAAACAGGGCCATCATAAAGCCTGGGGAAAGAGATATTCTAAAAAATAAAATGTCAGTGAAAGGAGAAATCTATATACATTGCATCAGGACTCACCAACATTATCATTGAAACCTACTTTCAACCCTGGCTGACTAGACTTACTTTTTGAAGAAAGTAAGTGTACAGAGCTCAGTGGTGGAGCCAAGTACTTTATTACCAACTAGATCTGAGCTGCTTGAAATGAAGAATTCCTTTTACATTTCTTGAGGCTGTCTTACCATTTTTCCTCGATATCCCACAGAGGAATTCTCTCACATCTTTGTGGCCCTTTCTAGCTTAAACTATTGGAGCTGTTAGATTACTTCCCAAAGCTACTAAATGGAGGAAGGTGTTACAGCCTTTAAGCAAGCTGGAAAATAACCTGTTCAATAGGAAAATAACCTGTTGAAATTTGTGCATCTAAAATAGTGGAACTGAAGTGTAAGAATGCAATATATTTTTCCCCAGTAATTTATACAGCCAAACCATGGAAAAAACATTCAATGATAGTTACAAACTGGGAACTGGCCAACCTGATGAGCAAAGGTTACTGGCTGAACTTGTTACGAATACCAGGGAACCACCAGATTTCCTTCACTGATTTTTAAATCAGCATGAGATAATCGAGATGTGGCTTAATCGAGGACATCAACTAATATATGCAGTGAAACATCCCTGATAGTTGAGTGCTGTGGTCTGATCATGCCGCTGCAGTTCAGCATAGGGGCAGTGCTTCCCTCAGAGCAGTAGCCACAGATCTCTGCTAGGTAGTGCAGAAGGACTTGAGACAAGGACTATACAGCAGTGAGAGGATATTACCAACTTTCAGTGCCATGGAATGGATGAGAGGAGTGGATGGGAGGGGTGAGGTAACATACCTGATCCAAAGGTGGGTCAATCTTATGCTGTATATGCCTCTTAGAATACTCCAAGATGCCCATGAAAAATGCCTTTAAAATAAGTATTTTATTGTTTCTCGATATTAAATGTTATTCTGGTGAAATATAGTTAAAAAGCCTGATAAAATTCTATGTTGCTGTAATTGAAAAAAATTGCTGTACCAATGTAGGCTGATTATTTTCTTTGATTTTGCACTTTTTGTATCTCTTTAAATCTGTTCTTTCCCTAAAGCAAAATAGTTTTGTCTACTTGTAGAAGATTGCCATTGTCCTTTACCAGGTGGTTTTATAATCCACTTTTTACAGAAATCATGCAGAAAGATAAATATTTTCATAAAGATTCTTTTGGGGGTAAAATTTAATGCAGTAGATAGCAAAAAATTTGTAATCTCTAAAGATTTATGGGTTTTATTAAATGATGGAAAAATCTTTCCCTGTTGATAATTTTTTTCTTGTATTGGAAAAGTTGAATCTAAGAAGAGCAAAAAGAAATTCTATACTAGAGAGGTTGAAAACATCCCTTGAAATCCAACTAGTTTTCCAGATTGTGTTGAGCATATTTCTCTCTTGAAATTGGCTACTATTATTCATATTTCTTCCTGAAGCTGTCAAATCCGTTAGAAGTATGATACTTAAATACTCCTGGATGGGCATATGTAAAGACAATATTATGATTAATGCAATTAAAACATTTTCTAGGCCTGCTTCCCTGGCATTGTCATGGATGGTTATCAAGTTCTTTTTATTTGTTACTGTATTTTTTTTTGATGATTGTTTTCCTGGCAGCTGGAGGGACTCTACCTCAGAGATACTACTAGCATACTAGGGCTATGCAATGTAGAGGGGATGCTGCTTTGTCTGCGTGTGAAATAATCTAAGTGAATCAAAAGAAAATGGACCAGATGCCATGATTCTCACTTGAGAAGTCTATATCCCGTTTATTTTTACTTCTTTTAATCACCAATCTATGTGTATAGTTCTTTCTTATTAAAGGAAATCCATGAACAGTAATAGCACACTAATTTGTGCTAGATTTTCAGCAAATTATTTCAAAAATTCATCACTTCCATTTTGGAATGGTGCTCAACTAAGTGATAAAATAGGAATTAGGATTAGCTGTGTAGAATCATATTTTTTAGCATGTTTTGTGACAGTCTGAAAGACTGCTTGTTCTATTTTGCAAATGTGTCTGGAGGCACAGCTCAAAACATTAAACCTATGGAAAGCCTGTCAGAAGGTTTGTATGTTTCCAGGTATTTGAGTATCCTTAGAAATAATCTGGTTACTTTGGCACACTTTTTATAATTTTACCTGTTAAAGCATCAAATCACTCTACGTGTCATGAGCAACCTTCTAATATTGCCTGAGTTCAATTCAAAATGACCAAATTACTATATGTTTGAACTGTATTGTAATCATCAGAGAAAAGAAATTGTTTCTTGGCTGAGGTTATGGAATACAGTAGTTATCTGTAGTTGTGATGGTCTAAGGAAACATACAGAAAGTGGCGGGGGGGAAGGGTTTTCAGATACATATGGATCTTCTTCAATTATACTCTGGAAAAGCAAAAAGTTTCTGCATTCACTTCTGAGTGGCAAGTCTCAACTTCTCTGTTAAACACATTTCTGTTTTTAAAAGTTGACTTTGTGGAGTTTCACAAAATCAGAAGAATTAGAGGAAGAGATTAAGAAAGGGATGAATAGAAAGCAGAAGAGTTAAAAAATAGAAGTCAGTGGCTAGAGAGCAAAGAAACAAAGGTTGAAAGCTTAATTCTCTGTCTGCTACAAAGTAAATAACAGTTGTTCTTCCCACACCCTACAATGGGAGCTGGTAAACTTTCAGCTGTCTAAGCGTGAGGCACTTGAAGTGTTAGACTGTTGCAGGAGCTTCTGAGGTACTTCTAAGGATTCCTCAGGGTGATGGTATCGCCTCAATTCAGCATTGTGCCCAGCTGCTTTAGACTTAATACCAGGGTAGAAGGTATAGGAGAGAGCACAGAGCAAAACCACTTTTGAGAAGGGTTTTGTTAAGTCATGTTTAAACTACACTGTAGAAAGGACAAGAAATAAGCTTTATTAATCTGGTGCACTGCAAGAAAACCACAGGGCTCACTTGTCTTCTCAGAGTGTAAGATGTTTATGCTTAGATATCTGCAAAATTTAGGACAAAGTTTTTATTCCTTTTCTTCTGTAGGCTAATGGTAATGTTACAGTTCCTGCTCTACAAGACTTTATTCACATTGGTTAGATGTATGAAAATTCCTTCTGGGGGGATAATCTGCTGTGAGTATACAGAGATGTTCTTAAGTGTCTGGAAAAGGGACCAGGGCTGATACTGGGCTGGGTATTACTTTGTTCCGTTTTCACATCTTCTTAGGGAAAAAAAAAATATTTCTATTTGAAATATACTGAAGTGTTTGCTTAAGTAAAGAGCTCAGTTTCTTCAGCTGTTGCATTGCTTCCATTTTGAAAAACTACTTTGAATCTAAACAAAGACTTTGATTCCTTTTTTTCCCCTTCTTATTACAGGCTAATAAAAAATTGTCACCTTCATAATAGATAATGCAAAAATTCTGTTTACTCTTTGAATTAATTCTTCAATCCATCTTTGTCATGGCTCGTCATCCCTTTTGCTGACTTTGTTGTATTTGATGTCAAGAAAAATGGAGCAGCCTTTGTCCCCCTTTGTGACTGCTGTTGTGACAGAGCAGCTGATCAGTACATTGAGCTCAGCCTACTTGCTGAGGCCATCAGCTTCGTCTGAGGCTTGTTCTTGTTCTCACAGTTCAGTAAATGAATTTTTGTGAGAGCCCTTGAGTAAGATGCAGTCCATTTGTTCTGCTAACAGCCCAGCTGTGGATATATAAAATCCCCTTTCCCTGTTGCTCTTTGCAACAACAGGTTTAATTGTTACAAGCTCATAGGAACCAATTAGATTAACAGATGTTAAAAGTGAGCCAGTTTCAGGTCTTGGTGGGAAGCAGTAATTTGAGAAGCCTTGTGTAAGAGCTTGCTAGCACCTAGGTGATGAGTGTCTGGGTTTGAGGCTGTGGGTGCCATGAAAATTGCATCACTTTTCTCCTGTTTGCTGAGGCCAGATGAGTATGTTTGTAAGAATAGCATCCAGAGCACATTCTTACTTAGCAAATGACAGCATATTCTAGAAGCTCATCCTTGGTTTTGTTGCAAATTTCCCATACTCACAAACCTCTGTTCATGTTTGCTTGAATGTGTCTTGTGGAGAGAGTTGTTCTGGGGTCTTTTTGGTTTTCCATATTAAATGGCAAATTACTTGAAATATAAAATATCATAACAATTTGACATGACAGAGATCTCTTAGTTCATCTACTTAATCCGTTGCTGATTCAGAATTGCTTTCTGCTGGGTGCAACCAGAGAGAAAGTTTTAGTACTTTCTGTGTTGGAAAAGAGGGCAGTTGTTTGGTTTTTTTTTTTCTTGTTCCTCTACTGACTTAAATTGTTTTGGTCAGTGCTGCAATAGCAGGATCTGCTCTCAACAGTGGTTCAGGTTTACAGATGTTCATGCAGATATTGAAAGGCAATTTGTTTATGGCTTTTCAAAAACTTTGAGTTTTGAGGGTATTCAGAGGATCTGAATTTAAAAATATGTAAGTACATCTTCACTTGTATGTTTTCTCTCTCACCTTCTAATTTATAAAGTGTTGGATCTTACATGCCCACTTGCACCTTGAATAGCATTTGAATGGTTTTGAAATCACAGAACAGAATAAGAGCTTTTAACAACCAAGGCCTAGTCAGTGTTGTTTACTTACTGATACTACTCTTTAATTTTATTTGGGTGGTAGAGGAAGAAATAACCCAAGCATAAGATTTAACTTCATCTATGTCCCTGCAGTTTTTGGCTTGTTCCATCTTATATGCGGGTGGAATGGCATACCGTTGCTATCAAAAGCTGTCCAATAAATAAATACTTATTTTTCTCTGTGAGAAAAAAAATGGGAGTTCTTTCATTTGTGAAATTTTTACAGCAGAGAAGACCCATTGGAATTCTCGTATGTGGATCTTGTTGCACATTCACTCAGAAATTAACATTAGCAGATGAAGAGCACTTTTGTAACTATGTCTTGGTTTTGTTTTACCAAAATTTGATAATAAATAGTCTGGCATGTGACCAAGGGTGTTGCCTGCACGCTTGGTATCTTGATGCATATATGTAAACTGACAGATTCCTCTCTGTCTCACCACAGTAATGAAATTGTAAAGTGTAATTATGGGCACCATGGTTGAGCCTCCTAAATGTGTGACTCAAGGAAAACACTAGATATGACTCATGATAAAATCACAAGAGCTGGAAATCATTTGAGCTCACTCGGTTTCGATAGGTATCGGCTATAGTTGCACATTTCTTTACAGGATCATGCTTGTAGGTTCATCTAGCAGCATATTTTTGTGGTATTATCCATGCTAATAAAAAGGAAATTAATAACACTGGGAACTGTGCAGTGGTATTTTGAGGATGGAACTTTGTTTTTCATGCCAGCTGATGAAATAATAAGTATTGATTTAAGTAATCATAGCCGTGCTTCACAAAGGGACTATATAAGTTTGACTTCATATTCACAAAACATAATATATTAAATAATGTGACACAGAACTTTACAGTTCAAATCATTGGGAGCTAATGTATTATAAAACATAATGCATTTAATAACAGGATCACTTTCCAAAATAGGTCCATAAATCTGGATTTTCGATATTCCAATGAATATTTACAATCTTTTCCAACAGAAACAGGAGTCAGAATAGCAGACTCTTGGGTGAAGAGAAAATGAGACCATTTTCCACTCGATCTATAGATCAGTTCCATATTCTCTGCTGTTTGTTTATGTTAGTCCCATTTCTTAACTGACAAAGAGTGCAATGATGCAGTGTCTATTGTATAGGTCCAGCAATTTGCAGTATGCCTAAATCAGTGAGAATAATATGAAGTTATGTATTTTGTCAGATTTTCCAACCAGGGTGGCCTAATCCACCCAATTTTTTAGACGTTTTTAAAATGTTGGCGATGTTCAAACTTGGAATAATCAGCACGACTGTAAGAGTTGTTACATGATCCACCTGGATTTAATCCTTGAAGTGAGAAACAGCTGTGGCTTTTTCAAGAGCTATTCATATGCTGTTTATGTACATGCAATTGCATTTAAGTAAGGAAGAGTATCTCCGTATCTGTAGTAACGTGGGTATACATCTGTCCAGTGTTCTGTGAAGGTAGGTATAAAACTCCAGTTGGCTCCAGTGAGAGCTGCTACACCTTTAACAGTGGAGTATATGTTGAAACACACCTCATGCTAAAACAGTCTTCTAGAACTTCATAGAAGTTGGCATGTTACTTGAAAAATCCTGCAAAAGGTTGTTCCTAGAACACTATTAACTAGCTTTATTTCTTCCACCTCATTATATTTGGGACTCTTTTTTTCACTTCTGGAGTCTATAAATCATGGGATTAAAAGGGGCTTAGAGAGAAATGTTGCAGATAATAGCCATGGATGTTTCAGAAGTCTTTGGGAAGAGGAGAGCAAGAGACTGAGAACAGTAGCTAAAACACTGGACCTTTTGTCATTACCCTAATTATTTTTGGAACAAAAGCAGTGTTTGGATGTATTAAGATGGAAAAATCTGTTGAATCTTTTATGAATGGCTCATATTCTCCTACATTTTAATTTATAAATAATTTGCAACTCACAGCTTAATTTGTTTAAATTCTTTGATTTGAGGATCAAGACAAAGACCTAGTCAGACTGAACTGTCTCTCAAAGCCTTAACAGTCTGGTATTTCTATGACACAGTCTAGAACAAAGTCTATTGAGTTAAACATTTATGATTTAATCTAAATTTGTTATAACAGAATAGATGGTTTTACCATGGAAAAGTTATTTAAGCAGTGATGGAGTGGAGTTGGTTTGCTGAAGTGCGATGAAGTACATGCTGCAGTAAGGAACATACTATTTTAATTAAATGAATGTACAAGTCCTTGTGATCTTATTATTCTGATCAGCTCTTGATAAAGATCTAGACAGAATTTTCCAGTTGCTAAAGCATTTTGCTGACTTGTGCATGATGGCTAGCACAATAAGGGTTGACAGCAGCTATACTGAGTTACATACTGCCTTTATAATTTTCATAAAACAAGAGGCATTGTCCCAGATCATTATTACTACGTTTAGTTCTTACATGTTAGCATTAGTGTTACTTACTACTGGATAGTAGTTATATCTGTTAGTTATAGCTGAATAAAATTACCTGCTTGCTCCTTTTGAAAGGTAAATTGAACTGTGCCCCTTTGTTTCAAGGCAGAGCTCAGCTTTTGGTACAGAGCAATTTTGGTAGGTGACTTGTCCTCTTAAAGTAGAAAAGGCTAAGGGGAGCTATAGTTTTGCAGAAGGGAAAAAAGAAAAACTTGGGATGCTAAATCATACAGGCATTTGGTAAATTGTATGCGTTATATTGAATATTAGTGAATCAAGAGCATATTCCAGTCCTTTCTTTACTGAGTGCAAAACTTTTCTACAGCCATATTCAGAGAAAAGTGTTCCATACTGCTTAACTTCTGCTTGTTTTTAGCCATTGTAGGACTATACTCCAGAGTTCGCAGTGTTGTGGAAACTATTAAGTATGTAGCTTCTGTCACTGAAGTATTCTAGCACAGTATTTTGTTTACTTGTAGCTGCCACCTTTGAAATGAAGGGTTGCTTCATACAGTTCTTTGTTGTTCTAAGCTGACATTTATGTGTTATAAAAAATAATTCGTATTCAAGCAATAATTTTAGGTTTGAGAGACAATTTGTAATTTTTTATCTAAAAAGAGGGTGCTGCTGTACCTTCAGTGAGAGCAACCATTTTGATTGTGATGATATATGACTGAAGTGGGGACAGTGAAGTTTGATGTCTAAGGTATAAGATGTTCTTTCTGAAAGTGAATGATGGGTTTGTTGCTTTTTCTTATCCCAGTGTTAATAAGAAAACACTAGTTCTTTGCAGAGTCTGTTGTTCTCAGGTTCAAAGTCTTACTGCTATCCTCCTCACATTTTCAAAATTACTTTTAACTCAGAAAGAAAATAGAGAGGTGCGGAGCAGATGGGAGGCTGATGGATAAGCTCCTATAGCAGCAGTTTGAATGTTAGTCAATAAAAATTGGGCCAAGACTGTTTTCAAATGTGCTTTTATCAAATCTCTTTCTAACTCGGTGAAGTATTCTCCAGAATAGTTTGCAATTGTTTCACTGCGCCATTTACCAGCTGATGGTGCCTGATAACAAGCTGATGAAGAATTTTCTGGGAACTTTCTTAAAACGTGGAACTTTATGAAGTCACTATTTTTCATAGGTCTGTATTACAGAGTTTAACAAGAATGGAATGGTTGGCACAAACTAGACAGATTAGTTTGCTCTAAAACAGTGAACAAAGCTGGACACATTTCATACAGAAGTCCTGAATTGTGTTCTTGTTCACTCTTACTAGGTAAAGATTTTGAAAGTCTTGTCTATGTTAGATGTAATTAACTCTTGTGATGGAGGAAAATTTGAATTATGTCTCTTCCCTATATAGAACTGTCATTTATCAGTAGGGCATAAGTGTTTTCTTGTTTGTTTTGCTTTTTTTACATACTTTGGTCTTGGGTTTTGGTTTGGGGGCAATGTTTTCAGAACAAAAAAAAATTTTCCAGGAAGGGAAACTGTCAAACAGACAAAAATACATTGCATAGTAATGCTAAAAATCACCAGAAATACTTTAAAAAAAATCCTTCTTGCTATGTTGGTTAGAAAACTGGGTCATCTGTGTGTTTCATTACTGTGGTTTGATTTATATTGTCTAATTGCAGCTAGATTTTCAGGGCTTTAGAAATGTTCATTCCATTATGAGAAGTGGTAATTCTTTGTTTAAAGAAAAAATTCTGGCAGGAGGTAAGAAAGTCTGTAAATACACACACCTGTTTTGTGTGTGTACATCTTTGCAAAATTTTCACTGAAATATAAGTGCCTGTTGTATCATAATCAGAGGCAGTTGTGGATTGCTGGCTGGAAACAGTTTGAGTTCTTGAATAAGATGCAACATACATTGAAGCTGGATTCCTCAGTACAGTCTGTTTTGTTTGGTTTTATTTTAATTAATTTTTTTTTTAAGAAAGAGTGGCTGCACATTAATTCTTCAGTAGGAGTAGGAAAATATTTGATAAATTTGATAAAGGGACTTGGCAGGGTTTCATTTTATAATATAACGTGGCTTGAAATTTTGGGGCTGTGAATCATATCTTAGTTTCTCTTTTTTGTTTAAATAACTTTTTTTGGAAAACAAACTAGATGAGTTTGCTTGAGAACAGTGTAGGATAGGATGGACAAAATAAATGTTAAAGTTTATGCTGGTGTGAACTTTCATTAGATTTTAGTGTGTTGAGTCTGTATCTATTTATACTGTCAGACTTTATGGATAATGTCTCCTCAAAGGTGATAGGCATTAATGTCAGGCCAGGCCCTTAGCTCGTATTTTGGTGTGCTGATAACATATGAGCAGCACTAGGAGGAGGCAATGCAGTGACTTGACCAGTGCTGCTGAGCGTCAAGGAATGTCTCTGGTACATAAAAGTGGTGATTTATGATCTGGGATCTTCTGCAGCACTTTTATTTGGTATGCTGTTGTAGTGCATATTTGTGTTAGGCCAGCAAATCTGTTTTGTGGTGTACAGTTCCTCTGCAGGAATCAGAAAATCAGGAAATAAAATAGTGAGAAAAGAGAAATTTTTAGATCATCTTACTTCTGTAAACTTCCTGGTTGATTGTATTAATTTTGGAGGAGACATCTGGAAATCCTGGCTCCAAATATGTTAAAACTCAGCAGGCAGCTATTAGTAAACATACAGAGGAACATCTGCAGCAGCTGCAGCACGACTTTCTGTGCCTCTCCTCAAGACCTAACTTCAATGACAACTTCTCTTACAAGCTATCTATTAAGACTTTGATGTAGAAGTGAAGAGAAGCAGATGTAAGATATGATCCGTCTGAGTTACTAGTGGGTATTACAAAACAACAGAGATGCAAGTGGCTTAGCAGCTGTTTCCAGTTAGCCATGACTTCTTGTGTAACTTGGTAGTGATGCTTTAATGCAGGGGTGGAAGAGTATGGGCTTCTCTTCCACTAATACAATGTAAATATTTGCACAGGAGAGAAACAATTATGCAGAGCATTATGCGGTAATGTTGTGAGTCCCTAACATAGAACCACATTGATTATCTTTCTTTTTTAAAAAAATAAAATAAAAAAAAACCCAACCAAACAAAAAAACCAACCAAACAAAAAAAAACCCAAAAAACAAAACAACATTTTGTAAGGCCAGATGATTATATATGCTATCTTCGTGATCATTTTCAGGCCATTAATATCTTTATAATCTAATATTTCGTCTATTTCAATGCTTTCTGTTTTCACCATACATTGTCCCACCTTCAGATAAAGCATAACATGTTTCCTCAGTTTGTCTTGTTTTCCTCATTAGTTTGTCATAATTTTCCTTTGTTCTTCCAATGCCAGCCAAAATGGAGACATTTGCTTCTTTTATTTGTAGTTAAATGTTATGAATCTCAACAGTGGAAGGGAAGAACAGCCAACAGGACAGGCAGGCTGAGTGACAGGGTGAGCTTCTGCAGCTTCTCCAGTCTGAGAGCATTCATGCAGTGAGTTCTGCAAAAGGTCAGGTCTGCCAGTAGCAGCAGAGATTTTGTTTGGAGGATAAGGCAGATGATTACAAAGAACTGATGCCTTTGCATAGAGATTGAGAAAGTTTATCACTGGTTTTCTAGAAGTTAATGCAGGATCTCTTTGAAAGAGGAGATATTGCAGTGGAAGTTTGTTTCTTCTTAGAGGTGTGTTGATAGTGAGACAGATGGGTATCTGTGACACAAAGTGTGAAGAGCATGGACCGGCAAAACATTAACTACTTGCTTGTCTTGCTACCACTGTGGTTCAGTGGTCCATTTTATGATTATAGTGGTAGACCAAGGTCAGATACACCCCTACAGAAGCATATGATAACTTGTCTGGTCTTGTTTTTTTAAGGACCTCTGAACTAGATGTCCATTATTCTGCTTTAAGTATTTGTTAAAATATTCTCACACTAGCTATTGAAGAAGACAGTTTAAAGCTTTGATGAGCATGCCAAATCTCTTCCATTTCTAAGGACTGATTTCTGGGCTTTAAATGCAATTTTCATCAACTTGTGAAACAGCATAAGGAAAATTTAAATTAAGCTTGAATCCTTCCTACTTAAACAGAAGCTTTCTACTTAAAAGAGAAATCTGACTTCAGGCATCAGCTTCTTGCGTAAGGACTTACCTTTGACTTGACAGAAGATTGTCTTAAAAGAGCAAGATTTCCCTTGTTCTTAGGATAATAGCAGCAACTGTGACAAATGGAGAGCCTCTAGATTGCACTTTGTGGGGGGAGAGGTGAATGACAGGGGAGGGAGAGGTAAATACAAGTATCCTTACTTTTTTCTTTGCCAAGTGTTATATTAACTCTATAGAAAGAAGCTAGACAGAAATTGAGAAGTCTGAATTAAAATGACAATGAAACAGAACAAGGAAAATCGATTCAACCCGCACCTGAGAAGCTTAATTTTTTTTTTTTGAGAGGACAGCTACCAACAGAGTGAATTAATGTTGAGCTTAAAGGTCATTAAAAGGTTATTTTTAATTAGTAAGGTGTCTCATAGCTGAATACAATTTACTACACTAGAGAAGAATTGTTTTTCAAACTGCTGTACCTATTTTTCATATATAATTTTCTTGGGATTTAAGAGTATGTTCTAATGTAAGTAGAGCAATACTCCTGGAATTGGATATATTTTGAATATTATTTTCAGATTTGTTTCAAACATTTGTCAGCTCTAGCTGATGGCTGCAGTTAAAGAATAACAGATTGTTTTCAGCTTTGTGAATGGTGTTTTTCAGAAAGCGGATGTTGGAAGCATTGAAATTCAACTTGCAGAGCTCCTCAGAGCAAAAGAAGCACCTTTTCTCTTAAAAGGGTTTTTTTTGTGTTTTGGGGTGTTTTTAAAGTAGCCCACTTTAATCTTTAATCCTGCAAAAAAGGGATTAATTGCTGTGGACACAAAACCCAAGCACATTTGTATAATTATTATGTAATTAAGGAGAATTTAAAAAGAAGCATATTCTTGTAGTGTACTGTGTGAATGATGTTTGCATTACAAAAATGAAAGTAAGGAAGGATGTTTTACTTTCTTTACTGTCAGAGGCATCTGTTACGGAGAATGAGGTGGCTGGCTGAGAAAATACCCCAAACAGACTGAAAACTTTGACTTTCTCACAGGACCTTATTCTAATGCATTAACCTGGGATTTTGGGCATCAAATGGCAGCTTAATCCACCTCAGAGCAATTCCCATATTGGCATTTACTATGCACAATTCTTGTCAATTAGCTCTACCCTACGCAAGCCCCTTTATTGCTTTCAAGGTTTTTTTTGCTAATTCAGTTCTTTAGCCTCTGTAATACTGTGAAAAGCCCTGAAGGGCTGAGGTTTGTCTTTTGCCTAGGTGACTGAAACAGGATTTGTGTTAGAGAACCTTAACATGTGGCTTAAGTAAGAGAATATTCCATCAATAACTGCTTTTTTCCATTTTTGCATTATATTTTCAATCTCCATGGCTAAATCAGTGCTAAAAGCTTTTATAAAATCTGCCTGGCAATATAATTTATGATTAGACCTGAGGGGTGAAGGCTAGCTCAGCAGTGTATTTCACATAAACAACTGCTTAGAGTTGTGTATTGAAAAGGCAGTTTCTCTGGCACACAGGCAATGTAGAACATTTTCAAAGCCTAGACAAACCGAGACAATACAAAAATATATTAAAGGAGGGAATATTTCATGCTCTGACTTGTAATTTTAATTATTTTGGGGTTTTTGTTGTTCTCACATGCCAAGTTAGCAGCAAAAGCTTGCTGTGCTTTTACCTACATTTTGAGGATCTTGTGTAATGAGTCTGAATCCAAGTTCCTGAAAATAAATGCTTGCTTTTGGACTGTCTAAACTCTTTCAGGAACATAATCTACTTTCTTTTCTTAAGTGGATTAAGCCCAAATACAGTCAGATACTTCTTGGACAGGTTTGGAATCTAAAAAATGGCTGAATGTGCTCCTCCCTAAAAAGTATTCTGGGGAGTGGTTTAAACAGGTTAAATTCAGCTTCTTCAGTATTGACTGTTAATTCTAACACAACTTTCAAATCTGTATTCAGTATTGTTAGGTTAGGTTTATATCCTGTTCTGTCAGTAATGAGTACCTTAATTTTCCCCATGAGGAATAGGACTACTTCGTTGTCTGACTGACCTGGACATTTCTCAAGAAAAGCATGGACCAAATGGAACTTTCTGCTAAACTTATGTGGCCTTCCCTCTCTGACCTCAATTTCTTCATTGAAGTATGTTGCTGGGGGGTTATTTCCTTAGAATTTCAATTTTTTAATCAACCTTCTGGGCATATGGCTTAGAATTTGGTAGGACTTTCAAACTACCCAGGAAATACTTTTCACAATAGCAAAATCTTGTCATGACAAAATGCATCTGCTAATGAATAATTACTGCTGAAAATAAATGGCATTTGAACTGAATAGATCATTACCATGTGGAACAACAACCATGTGACAAACACATCTGAAATCTCTGTTTTGTCCAAACAGGCAGTGAAATATCTACTTTGAAATCTTGAACTAAAGTAGTTTTTTTCTCTTCTCCTTAATTCTTCATCTAACACTTTCAAGGGACTTAATTTATTTCTCAGCTCACATGAACACAGTGGCGTTTTAGGTTGAAAATAACTGAGAAACTTAGTTCAGATTTACAAGCAAATTCTGAGTTTTGTCTCAAATGGATTTTTATTGTGTGTTTCACAACTGAGTTTATAAATAAACTTGCATAGTCTGCAATTTAATCGAGCCTAATCTTTCCCTGGCACCCACAGGAACTGCCAGTGATACAAACATTTGGGAATTCTAATTGTATATACAGTGCTACCTAAATCCTTTCATCTCTTTCAAAGAAATTCTTTCCTGTTTGTTATCTGGAAACTAAATTACTGAAGTTAGTATCCACTCTTCCTGAAGGGAAAAAGGAAAATGTGAATTTTTTTTTTAATACAAATTTATTAATGGACCTACTATTTGGTGGAGGCTGAATCTGTTGTTTTCTTTACTGTGTTTCCTTTTAGACTTCTTACAGCTGTACTTTATTTTTCTATGTGATACACACTTGCAACTGTTTTTAAACTAAGTATTTATTGCAGCTGGAGTGTTTAAATATAAATGTTAACACTGAGTATTTAAAACTCTGAGAGGACACACTTTGTGTGCAGGGTTAGTATACCCAACTCACATGAGTGAGTGTAAAGGTGTTTTCAATTAAGCATGTAATGTTAAAAGCACTCAGCACTTTCAGTCTAGAAAGAGATGGAGTTCCTTAAAAAAATATATTCCACCTTCCAGGAGGCCAGAGAAGCCTCCACCAGAGACCTCCTGTCACTAATCCTATGTTGGGAAGTCATATCTGATGTTCTGATTTCAAAAGCATCCTGCAATAAAATCAATATATTGAAGATAAGAAAAGCGGACTGGAAAAAAGTAGATTGCTGGAACTAGATGAGTAAACCAACTGAAAGTTTGTTCTTTGAGAGCTTACTTGAACAGTGTGTGCATATTTAGTTTTATTCACGTGCATGTGTAGCTGTAGTTCTGACTCTTGAGCTCCCATGAGGAAATGAGCTCTGACACAGAACTTGGAGGATAGTCATGGTAGATGAGGTCAGGAAGAGGGCTCAGGCCAAAAAAGCCCTGAATGCAGCACAAGAATGTGATGCAATAATCTTTGATTCTTGCTGCAGACTGCTCAGTGTATGGTAGGATTTTTGTTGATTTTCTCTTTTTTTCCCAAGTGCATGAGTCTTTCCTGTCAGCTGGTGTGATTAATGGTGCTAGTCTGTAGCTGGAGAGTGGTGTGGTAAGCCCTTCCCCACTTCAGGACACTTCACGCTGCAGATCTGTGATTCAGACCCAGCTCTGCCCAGAAGGACTGTGGGGCGAGGAGAGGCCACAGCCAGATTAGTCAGTCTGTGCAGTAAGGATTGACCTGCAGGGAATCATTTGGAAAGCTAAGTCATGCATGTCTTTCTGCATGCTCAGGATAATCAGCAGCTTCACGGTTACTATTATCATCCTTGCTCCTAGCCCATGGCATGAAAAAAGCTGTTCTCCCCAGGTCTCTCTGAAACTTTGAGGAGTCTTGCCTAGCGCTGTCCTACAGGTATCTGGGGGACCACAGGCTTCTTGTGTGACTCACTCTGGTCACAGCAGCCCACCTGCTCAGTGTCAGAGCCAAACAAAGGCTGGGCTGTTCAGTGCAGGGGCAGAAGTGCTGCTCCTCAGGCCACTTGCTGCTGTAATTTTCAAACACAAGTGTTGCAGCTGGGAGCTGGATTACCCGATCCCTTTTTTGAGGTGGGCTTAAGTGCTTATTTATTTATTTTAACTGGAGGGATTGCCAGGATTTGGTGTTGTGGTGAGGTCAGCAGGCTGTTAGGTATGAAAAACAGAAAGAGAACTCTTCAGAACTTTTTCTGGAGTGTACTGTTTGAGTATGGGTGCAGTTGTAATGTGGGTAAAGGAGGAAGAACTTTTAATGAAAACAGAAGAGTTATTTCTCTAGTTTTAATCTTGAAGTGGGTGGGCTGCCCCTGGATACCATTGGTCCAGTGTGACAGAACTACAGAAAAATAAGAGTGACTGCATAAAACTATATTGTTTTCCAACCACATAGATATTAGCTAAACAAAAAAGATGAGTTCTTTGTGGGTAATATACTGCACACCAGCCTGTGAGTCACTGAAGCATTGCTAAAGTGAAATAATTCCAGCATGTGACTTGCCTTGTGACTGTGAATGAAGAAATATCAATAGTTTTGACACATTATCTGGAAGGCTTCTTTTTCTAGGGGATCCAGTCAGTGGGGAGATTTAAGCAATTGTTATGTCACACTATAACTTTCGTAAAAATGTCCTTCAACTTGTCATGTGAAGGCCTTTATCTGAAAAGAAGGGGGAGGCCTTATTTCCTCCCTCATGCTCCCTGGGGTGTGGTCCTGCCACCTTCCTATTGCCAGATGGGGTGCTTTTCATCTTCACTGGGAGCCAGTTCACTGAGAAAATGCCTGTGTGCTTCCTTCCTGGTTTTCTTTCCTACCCTTCTTTTCTGGATTAACTTTTTGCTGAGTTGTCAGATTCAGTCACCTCATGGAGTAATCCAGTGGCTTCCAGAACGGTAAAAGGAAGGAGGAAAATGTGTCAGGGAATGGGAAGAAAAGAATCATGTTTGGTCTCCAAGGAGTCCCTGCTAGGCTGGCTCTACTGTAGCATCTAATTCCACTCTTCATAACGTGTGTGTGGACATTGTAAAGTAGTGATTCAGAAGCAGAACAATGGACCCTCAAGAATGCTGTCATGCAGAGTTTTAAAATATAAGGAAATGCCAGACTTGAGGGTACTTGCACAAAATAAATTCTGTACACTTCTAGGCTTTTCATCTGTTACTGTTAACACTGAATTGCTATACCTGAGTAAGTTGGTTGGGGTGCCTCCTAGAGAGACCTTACCTGTTTCTTCTTAGCAAACTCTATCCCACTGCTCCAGACTCTGCATCTTCTTCCAGCTCACTTTATTCCTTCAGCCCACCCAATCTCCAGATATGGTGTGGTTGCTGTTATTTCTTTGTGTGTTTGGTGGGTTGTTTTTTTGGGGTTAGTTTTTAAAATTCTTTCACTGTTTCCTTCTAAAGCAGCCCCCCAGCATGGCCCTTTGCATAGCTCAACTGGCAGGAGAGGGAAAAGCACGCTCTGAATTGAGCTTTGATTTCAGCTCTGATCTGACATGGTCCACAGCTGATTGAAATCACATGTTGTCCCCCAGGGAGGATGTCTGCTGGTCTAGTCAGGACTCTAGCTTGACAGAAAAGTGTGGAAAGTGAGGATGCGGACTATGGAGCTTGGAGTCACTGGGAGAACTTACAAAAGGCCTCCAGCTGCAAATCAGGGTAAATGTGCACCCCTCAGTGTCATGAACCATCTGATGGAGTAGAAGATTTTATCTACTCTTACAAAGCTTTCTTTCTTGAAGAAAAGGTCACCAAAAGCTTTTAATATTGAAAAACGTATCTTCATTTTCTAGAACATCTAAACTGAAACTTGTGCAAAAAATTCAGCCTCAGGCAGGCATCCGGTGTGGAAAGTTTCAGCCCAAACTGCTATTTTGGCAAAGTTGTAAGCAATGAAAATACATTTTAAGAGTGGAAAGTGTTGAACAATCTATGTACTAAGGCAGAACTTATATTTTGGTGGATAAAGGGAACCTGTGATGGAGTTTGAGGCTGAACTGCAACAACTTTCATTCCACTTTCCTGTAAGGGGATGCCCTTACCTAGCTTGAAATTCTCCATCAAACAACTGTGTCAATTGAACATTTTTCTAGCACTTATGTAGTTACTTTATGCAGCCTTAGCTGTTAACAGAGGGAATGTGGAGAAGCTCTAGGCTAACATAACTAAAACTTGAGAAAAAAATAACCTTGGACTATGATGGCATACAAAGGTGTTCTTGGAGGTTCCTGCAGCACACTGCAAATGTTGACAGGAAGACAAACAGTAGATTTTGTTATGGGATCTAGTTTTATAATTAGTTCTGGACCATTTTGATCATATGCATCACCTGGGCTGGAAGTTACTGCAAACCCCCTTGGGTGTCTTGCATGTGCATCCCAGAGGGGGTGTTTGAGAAACACAGCAACTGCCTTGCACATCCTGTTTTGATTTGGTTGATTTATTGTCCTGTAATTTATAGACTGGCCGTGTGAAGGGCATGAATCTCAGGTTTGACTGATTGCACTGTAAAAGAAAGCTCTTTTCAGTTCACCCTGAAATTCTTACCACATTTCTGTCCAGCCATTCAAGCTTACCTCAGCCACAACTGCTTTCATAGCTCTTGCTGAAACTTGAAACTGGAAGAAAGGTAGAGAAAATCTTTATACAGACTTTTTTAATGGTAATCCTACACAGATTTTTTTCTGTTCTGTTATGTTTTCTTATGTCTCTATTCAATGCTGCAATTGTTTTTACAACTACCCATATAGGCTTCTGTTTCGTGTTTAAGGTCAAAATTGTTTGTTGGACAAAATGTTAATCTATGAAGGGTTTATGGAATGACTGTGAACCAGAACTCTGTTTCTAGGATCCTAGCTATATTACTTCAGTTAATGTCATATCTACTCTTCCATATAAATTAAGGCTTCTTGTATCCTCCCTGTTGTATTTTTAAGACCTCTGACCATTGTTGCTGTCCTCTGATCTCTCTTGCCATCTCTACATATTTTGCTAAAATGTTAAGCAAGAAGATGGATGCTTTGAATGTGCTTACAATCGCTGCTTTCTGTGTTTTGGTGGGAATACTAACACATATCTGAATTAGAACATTTTAGTTTTGATTTTGTACTCTTGTCATTCTTTTGACTCCTACTCAGTTGTGACCCATTTTACATTCACTTCCTTTTCTGTAGTACTGCTAGCTGTTCTTCAGTCTGTATTTATATGCTTCCCTTTCTTGCTGCTTGCCCTCATTGAATGTTGTCTTTTTTGGTTTCATGCTAGTTTATATTGTATGTATTATGTATATATTATGTTGTATGTATGTATGTTTTATGCTAAGTCAAGTATTTTTAGGAAATACTTGAATTCTGCTATGTCCAGGTTCCTGGATTCTTCAGTTGTTTTTAAAAATTAAAATCCATTCACCATCCCCTTTTTGACAGGGAGAAAATTGAGCAGTTTTGATATAGGGTTCATTCTGATCCCATCCCCCTGTCAGACCACCCCTTCACACCCCATCCCCACCCCTCTCTTTTCTTTTCCATTGCCAGAAACATTCCAGATCTCTCTTGTCTGGACATCTGAGCACATACACACATTCTTGAAATACAGAAAAAGATTATGTCCTTCTCATGTGCTAGCTGAGAAAGCAGCATAGCTGCTTGAAAGTGCATCAGTATCCTATTAGCCCTTTTCCTTTTCCTCAGTTAATCTCATTGGTGTTGGTTAATTCATAGCCCTTGATATATACCAAGTCTTCAAGTCCATTGTGTTTATGATATGCAATTACTCTAGGCAGATCCAATTACTGACTTCTATTGCAATAAATTGAATTCCTCTACATGAATGCCTCTTGAATTTCTCTACTAAATATCATGTCTGCATACAGTGAAAGGTTGTAAGGGTTACCTTTGATTTAATCAGTTTTAGCATACTCTATTTTTTTTACTGTCTTTTCCAAATGCAGTTTTGGAAAACCCCTAATTGTATTTTCTGATGGCTGCTTGGTGGATTTAGTGTAAACTACTGTCTGAACTCAAAACATGGCAACACAGCACAAGTATTTTTTCTAACATAGGTAGTCTTCTAGTGTTAACAGCATATGTGATCAGTGTGAATATATTGTAAGTATGGGTCTGAATTTTAAAGAGGAAAAACAAGCAACCCTGCTTTCTGGAGAGGGCTGGTGCTCAACCTTGTTGGGTTCAAAACATTGAAGTCAGGATGTGTTAGATATGCATTCATTCCCAACTAAGTTTCTCCATTACCTGTTTTCTTTAAGAAGCTGTTTCCCAGTGATTTCATGTTGCGTGTTTATTCTTCTGAACTTCTAAAAGGTTGCTCATCATTTCAAGGGCTCTCTCAGATGATTAGTAATCAGAGTCTCACTTCCTGAAAACCAGCCGATCTAAGTGAAAACATAGTAACTGAGTCACTTTGTTATTTTGTTTCTAAGAGTACAGTTGTAGATGTGTGTTCAGTGTCCAAAGAAGCTTTCATTCCCGTGGTCAAATAGCAAGGCAAGCCTCATGGAAATGATGAGTTAATAAACTGTTGGCAATTAAGTTAGCATATTTGAATTATACTGAACATTTGTAATATCCTGTGAAATCTTTCTCTGCAGGAGAAAAAAAAAATCTATGCTAACTTATCTTTGAAACAGTAGTTTGCTATAGTTGAGAAGTCTGGTATGTCTACAGCCTTGGTGTTCTGTATTACTTTCTTCTGGGAACTGAATTCAGACAATGTTGCTAACCAGAGGGATTTGTGTCTTAATATTCTGGTACATACATGAAAGCATTTTACCAGCTCAGAGATCAGTATCATAGTCTGTATTTGTTTTGTGCTTTAAGCCACAATTTTAACTAGGAGCTAAATAATATTATGCATTAATATATCTATACATTTGTGGAATATATCTAACAGTTTTTTTCAAAGTAAAACAAAATACACATTCCCATCACTTCACCTCCGAGAACACTGCCTGAGTTTTGTTGTTGGAAACAAATGGCCCTCAATTTCTTGCTTTCATGGCGGGGAGAAAAAATGGATGGGATATATTCTCCTTTTTCTCTCTGTCTGGTTTTTACAGAGCATCAGTTTGACAGCATCCATAGCAGTTTATGTGTACTGGAATAACAGTTTCTCCCTGTGAAACTGTGGTGGAGCATGACTTTGAATTAATTTAGATGTGGTTTAGTATTGTCAGATGTAAAAATCTGCTCTATGCTAATGAATTTTTTTTTAAACTATATTCTTTCTATGCTACCACACTTAAACAACCGAGGTATGGTACATTCTTACAATCACATGCTTTTCAAAATTATGCATTATCTCCAGTTTTTCACTATTAATGCAAATACAACTTATGTCTACCAAGACAGGGAGGGAAAAAAGGCAAATTGATGTTTTCTCTGTTAATTGTTTGTCCTTCATTTGTTTTATAAAGGAATTGCTTCTTCGTGAGTGGTAAGTGTACATAAGTACACTGCCAACAAACCTAAATGAATGCTTTTTTTTTCCTCTGCTGTCTTAGAAAGCAGATGAGGGAATGGACAAGTCAACATTCTTTTTTTTTAGTGCAGTGGTGCTAGACACTTGTTTTTGGATGGTTTGAAAACAAGCTTAGGGTAATTCCAGTTTTCCGAGCAATGTTAGTGTTTGTTCATCATGATCTTCAGGGCATGACTCTGCAGAGTGAAGGGAAACTTTTGTTAATCTTAGCAGCTACATGGAGTTCTTGAAAGCTGTGATCCCTCAGTTAAAAACTTTCAGTGGTAGCCTACCCTTAGGAAACTGGATTATCTGGACTTTGAAAATGGGATGATATGTCCAGATTTAGTATAACTCAAGTTGTCTTCAGCAGCAGGCTTCTGTGCATTTTTTCATAGTATTTTGAGGAGACAAAATATAATTTAAATTGCACTCAGGGATCACTCCCTGCTTGAAAACCCTTCTTGGTCTTCTCCTCCAAAAGAAATAGTGTTTTATACTTTGAGGTTTAGCATGTCATTCTAAAGAAACAGTCCATTAAAAGGTTAGACTTACTTCCAGAATCTCATGTTCTTAATGTATTTAAGTGAAATGCTTATAAGAGTTCACAGGTTTCTTGTTTCTTGGTCTTAGTTGAGTATGGGTTGATTTTTTTACCTTCCAGCACTACATTCTTCAATATTGAAATATTACTACTGTTTGATAAATTTCAGTCTTTTATATTGTACTTCTTTTTACAAATTCCCCAATAGTTTCCAAAGGTTAAACGGTGATTGACCATTCTTTTGGACACATTTTAATTACCTGCCATTCTTTTACAGTTTCTTATAAAATTCAGTATCACTTTTCCTAGGTAATCATTCAACATATGTATTATAAGACTTCTGATAATGTTACTTTTTGTACTGGTGAGTGTTGAAAAGAATTTGTAAGGCACAAGGACACCTTCTTGTGTTAGACCTATCCCAGGCCAGTCAGACTGTTTTTGCTCCAGTGCTGTCAAGAAGTGGTGGTGCTGCTGAGATGACTTGCTGGGTTTTCTTGGGGAATAGCACAGGCTTTCTGAGTTACCTGTCAGCAGCCAGGCTCATGGACTCATGAACAAGCTATCAGTCTCCACACAGGTGCAGTGGAATGTCTAACATTCCTGTTGTTCCTCTTCATGATTTAGCACACTGTTGTTGTCTCTGATTACAGTAATACTGCATTGACCTTCTCTTATGCATGCAGCTTTCCTGTACAGGTTATTATAACAGCCTCTGTTTTCATTTCCATAGTGTGCTTTGTTCCACCATGCTCTTCCTCTCACCAGCTGGTTCCTATTTACTTATTTTCTTTTTAACTATATTTGCATAAAGACATGGATGTTTTACTGGTATTTTGCTTCCTCACTGGCTTGCCACTGCTCCAGATTTATTTTTAGTATTTCACCTTATCTCTTCCTTGCATTTGCTTGTGGTTTAAGCACTTTCTGCTTATTGTTTCTTTTTATAGCTTCCTGTGGAAAAAAAAAAGCAAAAAACCTTAAACAAAACTACAAGTTTGAAAACAAGGAAGAGGATTGTTTTACGGGGTATGACTGTGACCAGCATGCTAATTTTATATTTCAGACACACACGTCTAATCTAACCTAGCCTGTCATGTTTGTTTGTTTGTTTACAAACCAACCAGCTAGACCATTTGTATATAATCCTGTTGTAACTGGTCATAAAAAAGCCAAAGTCTTGTACACAGAGGTTTTTCCACTTTGGGGAAAGGAGCTATGTGCATTCTTGTTCGTTCAGCATATTTTATTGCAGTTTCAACTGTTTTTTAAGCCCTCTTACATACAAGACAGTGTCTGTGGGATACAGAGAACTGGGGAATGCACATGCTGCAAGCAATATTTGGCTCCAGTGCAAAGCTACTGTACTATTTCTGCAGTGTCTTTGTTCAGCCTGCAGTTGGGAGACAAACTTCTGAGCATATCCTAGGTAAAAGGACTAAGACTCTGCTAATGCTTTAGATTTTTTCTGATTATTTATTAAACACTCTGCAGTGAATATTGGTGCTCTTCGTTTGTAATTCTAGTATTTTGTAAAAGCACTAGAAAGTTCAGTATAGCTGCAAGGACTCAGAAGTCTTAAATCACACTGCCAAGGTCATGATCATGACGAGCAAATATAAATATTACTTATAGGGCAGGAATTACCCTAAGTTTGGTTTTGAAGCTGTACAAGAATAACTGTTTAGCAGCACCATACTAAGAAAGAAAAATAAAAAGGATAATTTTGCCATCTAATACCTTCTGCTTTCTATGTTCCCTTTCCCTAAATAGGATAGCAGATTTTGATTGTAGTAAAAAAAGAAACAAAGTACTTCTTTCCTTTCTTGGAAAAACTTGCACAGTAAACAAATGTGAATGCTTTTGAAGCCAATGATAGACACCTTGAACACAGAGGAACACAACTCTCACCAGTTGTGGCATCTCCTGTACCAATCTGTGTATGTCTTTTTCAGTCCAGAGAAAACTGAATTTTCTGTGAATTTTGGTGAAAGACAAGCAACTTTTTCTTCTAGTCTATCCAGAATTACTCAGGCAGCATCTTAAAATAATGCTGCAAAACAGGCGTCACCTGCAGTGCAGATGACACCAACAACGAAGGCAGTGGTGACAGTTTCACCATCAATGCCTGGTGCATGCTGAGTTTTTCCAAACACAAGGCTGAACATTTGATGTGGATCTCGGCCCTACAAGGGCAGAACCTGCAAGGGCAAAGAGCACAAATTGCAGCTGTGAGAAGAGAGCATGCTGCCAGGAGGCTGCTGCAGCACTGCTGGCAGCTCTGACCAGGCTGTGCACATGTACCAACTGGCCTTTGGGCACGTCCCCAGCACCATCTGCTTGAAGAGCTTCTCACTTCTGTTTTACAACAAAGCCTTATTTCTAGGTGAGCTACTGAGGAATCTAGTTTTTGCAACAGCAGTTATGTCATCTCAAGCAAATTGGTATTTTCACAGCTCAATTCAGATGAGTTCATTTTCCAAATGGTGAGTCAGTCTAGTTAAATGTTTTGTTCTGGCTTTGCTGCAAATAGACCAGGCACCAAAAAGCTTTGAGAGAGTTTCTTTTCTGTTACTCCTGCCACCACGACAGCTCAGGGAAAAAGTGATTAGAGAAGCAAGGACTCAAATGCTTCATTGAACTTGTTTGGGTTTTGGTTTTTACCTTGGTAAGTTCTGGTTTACCCAAGTGAAGCAAATGCAGTGTACACCAGCAAGTGTATTCTTGGAATTTATCCTATGCAAAACACCAGATTGATCTGTCAGCTCTTTCTCTAGATAATGAATTAAATTGTTAAAGATAAGCAATATTCCAAAAGAAACAATCCCTTACTTTTTCTAAAGATGGCATTCACTGAACACAGATTAATGAGTTTTATTTCCAGTTTCCTGTAAAATTGTATTCTCTGACATAAAGATGGAAAAGGGAGCCTATTGTGCCATTTTGATGCCAAATTGATGATCTGCAAGTGTTGTAGACACCATTCATCCAACAGTGCTGGGAGACCGTCAGGGTACTGGGTGTGCATTGAAGCGGTTTTGCTTCCTGCTTGATTTATTCAGTGGATTGTGCAATTTGTAACAGTTTATGGTTTTTCCTTAAAGCTCTGAGATTATAATTTTTGAAGTTCGACTTTTATAGAAGTATTTCTGCTGGTTAAATAAAATAAGAATTTTGGTGTCCTCAATCTTTTATCTATCAAAATAGATAAATCTCCTGATTTAATTTCTATTCAGGAAGAATGTAAATTTTGTAAGGATAGAATGTTTCCAAGCTTTTTGTACTAAATGTATGTACACACATATACACAAAACTTCAACTGTGTTAGATAGCAAGATTTTACACATTGTCAGAGAACTGGAGCTTAATAATGGTAGCAGTCATTGGAAAACATTTCAGTACATTAGGCAATGCTTCACTAGGGAAAAAACTCAACTCCCCCATCCCCAAGCCTCTTTTATAGATTATAATGTTGATCTTTCTACCTGTATGTTTTTATCCTCTCTATATTTAAGAAGTCAATTTTTTATTTATTTTCTTTATTTTCTCTTCCTTGATGCTTTGGATATCTCATAACTCTATTGCTCAAAAGTCAGAGAACATTGCATTTTTAAAATCCAAACAAACTAAAAACCAGAGAAAATATGGTTGGTTCAGTATGTTCTGGTTTAGGCTGAAATGGTTTTGCTTATTTGATTGCATTATCTGAACTTTTAATTCTGCAATCTTAACATAGCCAAATAGAGAAAGATTGACAAAAGAGCACATCCTGTTCACCTGAGATAAAGGTAAATACGCAACTACATGAACTAGGATGTTTGTCCCAAAATGGGGAATCATGGTACAAAATTCTGAGTAAAATTCTGATAAATTTAAGTACGTGTCTAGTCTGAATGACCATATTTTTCCCCCGCTTTATATATGATATTAATGATTTATTCAAAGTAATTAATTTTGCCTCTCATGAAATGAGTTGGTTTTTAGTAGAGCATTTATTAGGAAACTTATTAGGAAATTTGTTAGAAAGTAAAATTTGTAATTTGCAACCATGCATTTTAGATAACCAATTAATGCTAGTCGATATCAACATACAGAATGCAATGAGTGCAGTGTTTACAATTGGTTTGAAACAGCAACTTCCATGATGGACAGTTAATGAAACTGTTTCTTGTACCGTGCTCTTAATTTTGCCATGAAATTCTACACTAGCATAGAACCTGAAAAGCAATAAGGAGATCTAATAGCTAATCTTGTATTAAAGATAGTTTTCAGAATTGAGTTAAATGTTTGAAACTTACAGAGCAGACAGATTTCCATGAAGCTTGTAGTATGCAGGAATTTTTTTCTTAGTAATTCTCTCTGTTCCTTGGGAGATCTTCAGATATGCATTTTGATTCATTTGCATTTTCCAGTGGGAAAGACATAACCAAGAACTTTCCACCTTTGGCAACAGTACAATCAGATGTTACCCTCCCACTAGTCTGTAGACTACATTTACTTTCAAAAGGATTAATGTCACTGAGAACTGAAAGAAACTAACCAACCCAATATGTAAAAAGGTGGTCTGTCGTGAAGTTAAGTCCACTCCTTACAACCTAGTGGGACCTGAGAATATCTGTAGCTTCATCCTCTTCAGTGAGGTACACATTTGGGAAGTCATCCACTACAGATGTTAAGAGCGGGTTTATGTTCCTCTCTGAAGCACAAGTGGTGAAAGCTAGTCATAGAGGAAAGTTTGTTTCTTTACAGCTGTTGTGATACATTGTTGTGATAATTGCCTGTTTCAGCAGTGGCTGCTGTAGGAAAAAACTGCAGTTCAATACCTAAACCATTTCTCAGTGAGCAGAAAATCAAAGTCACTAATGGAGATCTGACCATGTCAACAGTCTTCCTTTGTGGAGAAAGAAAGGTGCATCTGCGTGTAGTGTGTCAGGGCTAGAGTTTCAAAGTGACACAGAAGTAGCTGAGGTTTGTGTTTGAAGGATGATAAGAAAAGTGTCAAGACACTGCAGAGTACATTAAATCCTCAAAGTTTTAGGGTTTCTAGAAGCAGCATTTGGGTTCAGTTGACAGTATTGCTACAGACTTCATTATATGAGTGAGGAACATCTTATCCGGAGGACTGGGATGGTTATTTATGCTTTCTTTATTTTGTTTTGCCTATGTATTTATATGGCAGTAAGGTGGATCATTACCAGACCTATATGCATATCCCCGCACAGTTGTAGTTTTGCACCATTTAATGCAACCACATGATGTCAGAGACAGAGGCATGACAGCATTTCTGGAGAAAGTGAAGCTGAGAAAGATGCACTTTTTTCCACCTCTAGCCCTTCTCAGTTTCTACAAACATTCATTAGTTATTAAGTTTTGTGGTTGTATACATTTTAAGGACAGGAAAGGACTGTTAGCATTATCTACTTTAGCAAGTCAAGCTAAAATAAAACAAGCCAGAATTTTGCACATGGCTCAACTTGTGAAAGTATCTTCAAACTTGGTTTTAGAATTAAATTCAGTTGCTAAAATAAATAATCTGTTTATTTTTGCTTCTTGCTCTTAAATGGGGTTTCCAGAATTTCAGCTATTAGCCTAGATTTTTCCAAGCTCTTTGCAGTGAGCTTCCATTTTAGAGTTCCCAACACAGCATTCCTGTAATTATTGATGAATGAATATATCTCATTTCAGTTCTTCTCTTTGGCCACAGTCAAGAGGTTAACCATTAATAACAACTATAGCTTGCATTTAGTTGATGTGCACAGAGATATGCCAGTGTCTGAGTACTTTACCTTTTGTGGATAAAAGGTTTTTCATGCAATCTTTTCAAGTTTACTGTTGTATGTGGTGCTCAGATACTTTAGACATCCTTGCCAGTACAGAAGCATGGCAGCTCTGATTCATCACAACCCTTTTCATTTACTTGAGCCACTACTGGTTCTTCTCCGTTCAAGTACAATGAGAAGTCACGGTAAAGGTGCTCTGTAATGTACAGGTTTTATGCATTACTCTGCTGAGCTGCTAGTCTATGTTGATTGTTTTTGAAGAATATTTCACTTTCAGCTTGAATCAAGGGGAACAAGAATGATTACATAGGTTCTGTGACAAGATAGGTTTTCCATCTCATCAGTCACTGCTGTCGTAGCAGGTAGTTTGCTTGAGCTGTGTGTCTCGATTCCAGGTGCAAAGATCCTGTTGTGCCAAAAATGTGTCCTTTCCTCACTGTGGGAGTGTCACATGTCATGCACCTGAGAACCAGTCAATACCTGTGAGGTGTCTTTCTGGCTGGTGGCAATCTGGAAGGACTGACGTAGAAGATCATTTGCTGGCATTTGCAGTGAGTAACAGTGCAAACACTGTCACAAACAAGGTCAGTCCTTGTGTCTGCAGCCTTAGATCTCGTCTCAGCAGAAGAATGACCCACCCCAACTGTTCATACAGCCTGAAGAGCCATAACATTTCTCGTTGCTCTGCTAACAGCCACAAATGTGAAAGGAGATACTGCAACAGTTTCCTTTAGGGAATTGACTGAAGTGGTGTTTCCTTCATTCAAGGAACCAAGGCTGTTTGCAGGGCTGTCTGCTTTGTCTAAGGGCAAATAAAGAGCCCAGTGTGGTATTCCATGTTGGCTTAACTTCAATAGGCACATCCCATAGGTGCCTTTCTCTTAACCTTGTTTGTCAAAAACAGCTTCTCTTCCCTCCAGTGTGAAAGACTGTTCCTTCCTGAACAGTCCTCAGGCCTTTGATCTACTGTGTTTGTGAGGCTTTTCCTGAGCTAGTACTGTCTTTTTAGTAAGCCATTCCCGAGAGTTTGCTGAGAAGTGTCACAACTGAGTCATTCTTTCCTTTCCTGCCTGTTTTTCTCACTAGTCTCATATTAAAAAATAACCAGTGTATTAGAAAAACAAATACCTTAGTACAATATTAATAAATTATTAAGAGTGGTTCCAAATCTGTCACAATGAACTCATGGGAGTGAACTGTTTTTTACAATAAGCACAGATTACATGTGGTTTTGCTCTGATGCTCTAGTTTATACACATACTATTAACTATTTAAATAGCCATAGTCTGGCTTCCTTTTAAAGTAAAAATTCTTAGTGTAAAAATAGCAAGGATTTGTTACTACCAAATATTAGTAGTTCCTTCCTTCTGACTTCCCATTTTTTCCTAATGACCCCTTTTTTTTCTGATAAGAAGTAATTACAATACAATGATTATTTGAGTCTGCTTGCATATATGATAATTGCATAATGATTGCATATAGTTAATCAGTGAAAGCGGGCTTTAGATGACATTTCTGAAGAATTGAGACTTTAGTGACCTACTGAAGAATCAAACTAGGAAAGGAAAGTCATGATTCTGCTCCCAGTTGGTAAATTCCTGAGCCGTTAGACTATCAGTAATTGTAGCCAAGATTGCTCCCTTAGTGATGATTTTTTATGTGATGTGTAATTTTCTCCTGAGAAGCAACAATAGAAATACCACACATTAGCTTTTCTCAACATTGTAGGTTTAATAAATTTTGGAATTACAAAAGATCCCAAGTAAATTTTCAAAACACAACATAATGGCTGCAGATTTAAGGAATTTTGTAAGTCAATAAATATGGAGCAATGGGACAAATCTCCAGCTTGAGAATTTGTGCTTCAGAGGCAATGCTGGAAATCTGAGTTAGCTTGATCTCCTCTTAGTGGGGGGGCAATAAGCAAAGTTTTGTCTGGATGAGGGAAGAGGGAAATGAATTCTGTGTTTAAACCTCCCCTGCAGTTGGTCTGAAAATTTGGAACTTTCATTCTTGTAGTGATTTTTCAGTGATGTATTGGCCCCATTAAAGTCAGTGGGAGTTTTGCCATGGCTTTTAATGAGGTCAGAAAAAGAATAGTACATTTCAACTGCCTTTTTTTTTTTTAAGTTGGAAAGAAGCTTTATATTTGTTTCTTTTACAGTGGTGTATTCTAGAAACAAATCCACCTATAATTAAATGATATATTCCATAGCATTTGCAAGATGAAATGGAATAAACATCATGTCCAGCTTCAGGAGACCAACATTCACTCTCATAATTATTTTCTTTCATTTTATACATTTATTTTTCACTTGATGTACATAATATTTGGGCGCATGAGGGATAGCTTAATTTAAATTTTACATCTACATTCCTTTGGTAGGGAGAGGCTGAAGTAAACAGGGTAATTCAAAGGAAAGACAACGAAATAGGGTTTTGATTAGGATACTTCAGTGAGTTTTGACTATTTTGAAAAATATTTTCATTTTCCATTTCATATCTTACATTGTGCCAACAGGAACAAGACATGATGCATCATAAGTCTACATTCTTTCCATTACCAGTGAAATTAATCTGTTTAGTCTGATGTGTTTTCAACCACCTGTCACAATAATGCACTCATTAATATGCCTGTGCAGGTTTATAATGGTTAAATATTCATGAGATGTGCAAATATTCACTCTCTTTAATTCACAAGTGAAGACTAATCAAAACTTTGCTCTTTGTTCTTCAAGTAAAAATCTCTGTTCTGGAATGTTGTTTAGGTTGGCAATAATTTGATGAAACTACATAGGTGAATAGAGAATCCTTTGTTTATTCTCAGCTATTTGTCTGAAGCTATGTGACCACTTCAGCTTTAAAGCATCTTCTCCATTTTGTTATCTGACAATGAATATTTTTGATCACTTTGAAATGTGTTACATTTAGAAAACAAAACAAAGGCACAAGTGTCGTTCCCTCTTCTTGGTCCAGGTGCTTCCTGTGGTGGCCATGCAGTGCTTATCAGAAGCCAGTATCAGCAGAGCTCCTTGTGGTCTGCAGAGAGAGCCTGCACCAAATCATTTGGGACAACTGATCTTTCCTGAAGTACTAATCCTTGTCTCTGTTTTCTTGTGACAGGGGAGTGTGATGAATATTTTTCTTCTTAGATTTGCAAGTCACCTCTAAATGTGTGGGGTAGGAATGCAGATGTGTACCTTTCTATCTCCTGACAAATGCTGCTAGGTGTCTGCTCTGCTGTTTTGATGTCTGCAGCAAAGCTGGCAGAAATCTGCCATCCCCTTCTGAACAGCAGTTCCTGTAAGAATGCTGAGAAGATCAAGTGGGAGAAGTTTATTTACCAACATTAATCACTTATCCATAAAATGAACAATCTCTAGTGCTCATACCACATTAAGTGTAGTCCCTCTTACCTCAGTAGTTTGATGGCTGTGTCACTCTGCCAGGCAGGGTGAGCTCACAATTGAATAGTTTGCTTGTCCAATAGCACCTAAGAATGGAAGCTTTTTAAAGTGGGAGCTCATGTCAACCTGGGTGGGGGTCAGCTTGAGATAATTGAGTCTTAGTGTGTGAGCCTCTTTCTGTTTGTTTTAAATAGTGAGTCAACATCAGCACAAATAGGAGCCACTTCCATGCTCGTAATTCAGAGCATATTCGGAGAGTTTGTAACTGCTAATGAGCAACATTCCAGAGAAAGCAGAGCCCAGGCTTCCAAGATTTGCACATTTGAGATGCTCAAGCTTGTGTATGGTAAACAAAATTTAGAAACTCCTCTATATAGTTGTACTTTGGACCCCAACATACTTTAGAAGAAAATGTCTAACTGTGCTTGGATTTATTTTATAAACCAGGGTGGCTTCAGCAGTCTGTGTGGCCTTCCATTCAGCTGTTTGCTTAAGCCAAGCCAAAAGCCACTTATCTAAAGATGATTTATTCTCACTCTTGAGCTGACGGAACCGGGCTGGAAAGGGTAAAAGCTGAATTGTAGTATAAGCCTCTGACTTCAGTCAGATCATAAGGGGAGCATGAAGGACGGGCCATAACATTGTTCTGCAAGGTACTTGTGGTTCCCCTGTACACTGCTTGTCGGACACCTTTTTAAAATAAACAGCCATGCTATGTGATTGACTCAGATTTGAACTTTGCAGCTGTTCCTTTCTATCTGCCTGTTATGCCAAAGCAAAACCCTGCAGCTCAACATCTTCAAAATCAAAACCTTAATTCAAATATTATCATTTGGATAAGCATCTCACTTTTTGTTTTTGGCAGTGTAAGTAAATGCAGGCAATTTTGTTTCTTTGTCTAGTTCAGAAAAATAGATGTGGTTTATATACTTCGAACATAGACGTAGTAAAAGGCAACAGTTGAATAGTCGTAGCTAGAGATGTGAAAGTATGACTGGAGGCAGTGTATCTGGTTTCGGAATTGAATCTGAAGAGAAAGTTAGTTTCAGCAGTGTTTTAAGTTAGCTTGATTTGTTAGATTAAAGCAATCAAAAGAATTTTGCATTTGGGAACTCTTACTCTCTTTGGATGCTTTAAGGATCTAATGTTCTTCTTGACGTCTTTTCACTGTGTTAAACTTCACTTAATGCAGACCATGACTATGAGCATGGTTCTGGTAGCCAAGGTAAATGAGGCTGAAGGTTTTAGTTTTGACCCATCCAAGAACTGTGCTGTCCAGACAAGGAATGTGGGTTATGTGGCACTGCCATTCATGCTGCTATGGTGTGTGGCTCAAGTGGGCACTACTGTGCAGAGCTGTTTCCCAGCACGGATAGCCTCTTTCCACACCAGTGTGATAAATGCAGTAGTAAAAATAGGGGGAGGCCTAAATGACTGAAAGGTGAGGCTACTTCTTGTACTCTGCTTCTTCATCAAGAATTACTTTGAATGTGCTAACACCAAAAAGGGTTAAAGAACCATTGTGTATTTTGAATTTGGGTTGTCAAAGCAAATATTTTGACAGTCGGTCAGAAGTGGATGCTGAGTGCCATGCTGTGAAGAACATACAGTTCTGTCATGGAAAAAACTTATTGAGGGATGGGAAACTGAGAGGAAGAATAAACAGCTAGTTTTCAGCCTTGCAAGGGCCTGGTTTGAGTTTCTGCTGAGCAAAAATGGAGGGGAAAAAAAGCATGGGTTAGCAGAGTGAAGCTTCATGAAGCCCAGGTATTTAGCACAGCCTGTAGCTGGAGAGGCTTCCATGTATAGCACAAACATATTGTTAGAGCCACATGAGAGATGGTTAGGTTCATTGGGAAATGCAAGGGGGGGAGAAGGTTGTTGGAAGGAAAAGGGAGAAGAAGTTCCTGGGAGGAAAAGGTTAACTACGTAAATGTGACTGAGCTGGAGCTTGTCTTCAGTACTTCATCTGCAATTGTGCCTTTCTAAGTCTCAGAAAGAAATGCTTCTGCCCCTCCTCTGTGCTCACCATCCTACTTTGTTTGTGTCTGTCTGACAAAAAGGACTTGTAGGTGAGTGGTGCTCTCCTTTCAGTGCATCTCTAGTGCAAGAAAAAGCTTGTGTGGAAGTTCTCCCATGGATAAGGGTACATTGGTATTTGTATTGGCTCTTGGTATGTTTTGCACCAGAATAGAGTACTCATTACCTAGGAAAAGCCGAATTGTACCAGTTTTATTCAAAACCAAAGTATTTTCCATTGAATTGTAGCTCTCAATGACATCTACTAGCTCACTTTTAGATGCTGTGAAGTTTCCCTTAGTTGCACAACACGGAAGTGAACTCCAGAGATTTGCCATGATCTCCACGTCAGCTTTAGACAGGCTGTTTTGTTCATGCAGTGACTTTTCTGGAAATACTGTCTTAAAATTTTGCTGCAAATTATTGTGCTTACATTTCAGTTGGGGAAGAACCCCATGATTTGATCTTTTCTTCTAGTATGTTTGTTATCAGTGACATATTTTTATGGCTGCCAGTGTGCATCTAGAATTTCCACCTACCTAAGTAAATATGAACTTTGTTTTCTTCTGTGTTCAATAAATCGTGTATTATATCCAGTGGTACAGAGTCAGCCATTATGGGTGTTCAGCTCTTATGTTCCTTCCAGCTCATTGAAAATCCTGGAATTACAAAGATGAGGAGTTCATATAGGTGCAGTTCTTGCAGAAGAATACACATTTTAGAGCTTTTTGGAGCCTCTTTTAAAAAAATAAAGGCATTTTCAATTAAATTCTCTTTAGTCATGCAGATGACATCAGAAGAATATGGGTTTGTAGTGGACATTTCCTACATTCCAATCATTATTTAAAGTGGAAATACTGAGCAAATTAACTTTCTTTGGCTGGCTGACACGTCAGCTCTCTGTTATTACCAAGGGTGTATTCAAGTCATTAGTATGTCAGGTTGCTTGAAAACTTAATGCTCTCCCCCTGCCAAAATGGAAAATTAACGGAACTGTTTTCTCACTATGTCTGAAAGCGCTTTTTAAAGGCAGTGACATAACACTGAACTACAGGAGACAAGTTCTGTTGTTGGCACATCAGATTTAAGCCTCTTATACCAAAGGAATCTGCAGATCTTTCACTACAGCTAGTACGGGGGGGAGTAGAAATTGCTGGATGAAATCTTGCAGATGATTCTCTATGTCTAATATAGGAGGGAGTAGAAATTTCTGGATAAAACTTTGAATGTGTGAAGCTGTGTGTGTATGTTTAATTTGCATTCAGTGGGACTAATATTCAACCACACGACTCAACTCCTAAGAAATTAATTACCAGCCCCACTACAAACCTAAAAAAAATATTGGGCATGCCTGTTGTTCTGGCGTCTGGTGACTGCAGCAGCACAGTAGGGAGGTCTAGATCTGATTCTTTTCTCCTGCCTCCAGTTCAATGTCAGTATTTGGGGTTTAATGAAGAAAACTTGGGCGTGCTACATTCTCATCTTGGAGGGGGTAACATGAGGGCATTTCCTGCTCCCACCCTTGCTTTCAGGCAACAGTGTTTCAGTTCAAGAGCAGAGGCGTGTGGGATGACCTGTTTGTTTTTTCGAAGCTGATATTTGGATAGGAGTTGGAAGTATAGTGATCTTTGCCTCTTGTACTAAGATAAGTGTAACTCTGGGAATGTCATCAGCCACTGTTGGAAGGCAGTATAATGGCTTGGGAAAAGCCCTGGGGAACATTTTGCTGCAGTCACAGCATACACAGGGCTGTGGAGGAGGGGAATTGAGACTGACTGGCAACTCCTCTGACTGGGGTTTTTGGCCCCTTGGCAGTGACTGGGGCGCTTTTCCACAGGTTGCTATTTGCAATGGCATAAGTCACTAAAGGCTGCCAGTGCTGGCTGCAGTTCAAGATGAGGTGTGTGACACACCTTCAAGCAGATTGTTTTCCTGAAACACTGGTGCAAACCTCGATCCCAAACCCAGGGAGGCACCACTCCTTGCAAAATCCATGTTTCAAAGAGGTCACCACATCACAGGGTGAGTTGCCTGCTGCTGTAGTCTTGTTCACCTCCTCTTGAGGCGGGGTTGAACTGCAGTCAGCAGAGACGCAGAAGGTTGGAACAAGGTTCCTTCATTTCCTTCATTGCCCTTTGCACCTAGGTGCCCATGGCATGTGGAGCTGTGTTCAGCCCTTGTCCCGAAGGAGGACTGTCCTGCTTCCCCAGAGTGAAGGCAGGAGCTGCACATCTGTGAAACTGCTTAAACGTGTCCAAACATTTTGCTGGGTGACTGCCAGCACACTTGGTAGTTTGGACTAGAAGAAGACGATGGGGTGTGGTGGTAGGAGTGGGTGGGACTAGTGGGTGTTACTAAGACCTTTGCTTGCAAAGCGTTTGACAAACACCCACCGTGGGATAGGGCACAGTAAATACTGTAAGTGTTGGCAGCAGTAGGGGGGAGATTAATTAGTCCCCTGCAACAAATCAGGGAGGTTTTCCAGCAGGCTTTGTTTGACCAGCCCTTGTAAGAGGTGTATTATTGATGTGAATCTGCGCCAGATTTTGGTTTGTTGTGGGGGTGGAAATGACTTTTTTTCTCACTGCTGATGTGTTTTCTCTTTTCTTGTAGGTGTGTGATGTCAAACAGTGGGCAGTCCTTGTAGCTTCCTCTACCAGTCTGCAGTGTCATGTGCCAATATGAATATTAAGAAAGAAAAGCATACTTCAGAGCTCAGCATCTCAGAAAGAAAAAAGGAAGAACTAAACAGAGAGAGCAAATGATTGCACTCCTTGCAAAACTTGAGGCTGTTCTCTTTTTCTGCTGAAGCTTCATCTTGGCCTATGTGAGAGAGTTGACAAAGTAGGCAGAACAGCCACAGTGATTTTCTTAGGGTCCTTTTTTAATTTAATTTTTTTTCCCTTGTGTCTGGATTTTAAGTGTGCTGCACTGATCACAAGCACTGGAGATCAATATGTGTCATGTCATTGTAACATGTCGGTCGATGCTGTGGACTCTCCTGAGTATCGTGGTGGCTTTTGCAGAGCTCATTGCCTTCATGAGTGCAGACTGGCTGATTGGCAAAGCAAAGCCTTCAAGCTCCGAGGAGGTGGACAACAGAACGGGGGGGCCGCAGGAGCCCTACCGTCCAACACTGGGCATCTACGGGCGCTGCACCAGGATCTCCCACATGCAGTTCTCCAGGCGAGACACACTTTGTGGTCCTTACGCTGAAAACTTCAGTGAGATTGCCAGTGGGTTCTGGCAGGCAACCGCTATTTTCCTAGCTATGGGAATCATGATTCTCTGCACCGTGGCATTTGTGTCTGTCTTTACTATGTGTGTGCAGAGTATTATGAAGAAAAGCATTTTTAATGTCTGTGGACTGCTACAAGGGATTGCAGGTAAGTGCACTTTGAGAGTAACTAAACTTTTAATTTTGGGGTCATTCAGATGAAGAAACATAGCAATTCTGGCCTGCCTGCATTGGGCAGACCCAAAGTGATTCTATATACTGGTGCTTATTCAAACTTAATTGAAATTTATAGCTACACAGCATGTAATACATTGACATTGGCAGCAGAACTGCAGCCTGATGTATGCCAAAATGAACTGACCAGTGTTGCTTTTGTTTGCTGTTCATTTTTTTTCCTCCGTTTGAATTTCTTTCAGTTACAAAAACTTCTCTCCTTTGCTACCAGCAGAGAACAAAGTTAATACTCATATTAAGGCAGTCTATCTCGCTCTCACTACTTCAGTAATTTTTCCATGGACCGAAGGCAGTTCCCTCAGTGTCTCAAAGGCTTCATGACTGTGGTGAGAGTAAATACCACCCCAGGGCTAAGAACGGGTTGTAGTTGCACACCCAGTTCCTCCAGCATTTCATGCTAAGCAGTCTCCTTCAAAGCTGTGAGCTTGACAAGTGATATCTTGAGATAAACCTTTCCTTTAGCCAGCTTATTGTTCAGCTGCAGTTACACAGCCCAGTGAGCTTGTCTTTTCACTGTTCCAAGATCAGCTTGTTTTGCCTGAGAAGATGCATTTGTTCTAGAGATTTGGTGTTTCTGCTTAAACCCATAGATTTTACAGACGTTAAATGACTGTTAGTAAACCAACCCTAGACAGCCTTAGTTAGAGAAGTATTCATTTTTCTGTACTTGCCACTGAGCCATGAGAAAACTTGCCTCATACACAGGTTTTCATCTTTTGTGCTCTCTGTGTGTGTGGTTATCTGGAGGAGGAGAGTGGTTTTCTGCCCTGCCTCTGGCAGCCCTCAGAGCCCTGTGAGGAGGGAGGGAATGAGCAGGACCACCTCCTCTCTCTGTCTTGGTGGGGCTCTTAAGCAGATGTTTTCAATCCACGAAATTATTTAATCACAACAAAAATTAGGTTTTAACTTGTTTTGTTCTAAATGTGAATCCAGCTTTCCCCCTTCTCACCTCCATTGTGGTGGCCAAATATGTCTGTGATGGTTATACCTAAACAGGAGATGTAGTGATAGATATTCAGATCTTTATCCGGAGCTGAATGGTTTCATTTGCTTAGTTGAGACCTAATGTAATCTTACTCTAAACGCACATGGGGAAATAGGTGCACACTGACTTTACTGCCTGCTGCAGCCCTCCAGAGCCAGTGTTACATGGCTGATGCTGGCTCCTGAAGCACTACCACAGTGGCTCTTTAGTATAGAAGCATAACACTTATTTTATGTCACCCACAATGTAAGGTTTATGCTTCTGGAGCATTATTATATCCCTAGATTGGCTAAAGATGCTTCTGTACATACAATGGCATACAATTAGCTTATCAGATCCTTTAGATGAGCATGACAGGTTTTGCTGTAGTCACTCCTGGTGTACAGAATTTGCCAGAAGCACTGTGACAAGGAAGCAGCTGGCAGTGCAGATTAAGCCAGGGGAAGTTGTTAGTTTCTTGCCTTCTTACTCTATATTTCAGAAATAATCCATTACTATTTTCCCAGGAGATGCAATTATTACTTGTTTTCTTTTGGAGGCGTATTTGTACGGGAGAGATTGCTTAGCAGCATGAATATATCTTTGGCAAGTCAGATTTGGGTCTTTTGAAAAGATAACTTTACTTACAACTCAGATACCATCTCAAAATACCTGGTCTGTCATCTAGGATTAGTGGCTAGAAAGGTATTTGTTTCTTAGAATAGTGTTCTGGAGATGGTGCATTTGTGAGAAAATGCATGCTAAGCCAGTTTTATATTTTATTATCAATCCAGCTGTACCCATAATGGGACTTGCAGCCTAAAACATTGAACAGTACAGTTGACAAAGCATTTCTTAAGTGTCAGATCAGTCCTTTTTGAGCTGTACTGAGCATAGAAGCACTTCCCTTCTTACTATTCAGATAAATGAAACAGCATGAAACTAGGTAAGAGAAAGGTGACCCACTGAAACATGGCTATGGGAAGTAGTATTTACAGCCAGGCATCTGATGGCTCATTTTCTCAAGATTAGTTTTATTGGGTCCACTGTTACTTTTGTGCCAGTAGTATTACAGCATCTGCTTACTTAGTTGAATTATTTTCCTTATGACTAATGATGACTGCTAATTTAAACTTTCTCAGTTCCTGAGTTTTGAAAAATGCTTAAGCAAGTTGCTCAAGAGGGACAGTTGTCAGCATGGCTAATTCAAACAGGGATTATGATAGATAAACGAATGCCCTGACCAGAAAACAAGATACAACCCTGCCTTAATAATTTTGAGCATAGCATCATTCTTTCTGATGTGAACAATTATGTTTTTAATAAGCATAAAAGAAGAATTCACAAAATAATTTTGATAATCAGCCTATATCAGTACAATATTTGCAAGTATGTCAAACATGTCCTTTTCAAACGTGGGTTGCACACATGGTAGAGTCATCTACAGGAACTCAGGATCTTGCAGATTTAATCTAATTTAAAATCTCTATATATTTTCAGGAGAGATTTAATATAATTAAAAACATACAACGACCTAATTTATTCCTGGAATTCATCGTGACAAAACAATAACAGACACCGGATATATCTTTCCAGTCTAGCAAGATTGGTTGTGAATGATGCCTACGGTGACATTACAGAACAGAAAGCAACATCTCTTCTGTTATGGCCCGTGGAAAAATGTGCAAATTGTCATTTAGATCAACAGGAGAAAGCCATACACATATCTGGACCATAGGGATTTTTAAATTATTATTTTTGTGGCAGAAAATGAGAAATACAAGGCCATAAAGGAAGAAAATATGGTTCTTGTTTAAACTCCTGTAATTTCTTTGTTATAGAACAGGAACTTCTACCACTTTACTTTCAGACTGCAGTGCCTTTCATTCTGCAGCTGTAGAAACAGTAATCAATAGCCCTGCTTTTGGAGATGTTTGAGGATTTTTTCATCTGGATAAGCACCTTTTCTCTGCATTAGAGAGTGCAGAGAATGGAGACATGTAATTGAATAGATAATTACTATCCAGAAGCAAGAAGACCAGGCAGACATTCATTGTATGTCTTTTTAGGGAAAGTATTCTACTTTTAGTCTATGAATCAGTTGAAATGCAGAGGCTGGAGGAGGAAGGATGTTATCACATGCTAACTGAAAGGAATCAATTAAAATAAATTTTCACAGTAATCATGTAATAGGAAGCAAATAATTGGTGATCCCGGACTGACATATCTTGGTATGTCTTTAGTGTAGTTGCATATGTTTTTACAAGTCTTATTTGGGCTTGTGTACTTCATTTTGTTGCTAAGTAATATAATATAAACATAATCTAGCCTCAAAGGAGGGTGGGGAGAGCTTAGGATGAAGCCTAAACCAAGTTTGGCTTTCATCTCTGATAGTTTCCTTTATAAAGTTCATAATCAGCAACTTGGCTTCCTTTTTTGGCCTCTGCCATGGCTGGGAAGACACAACCCCGTCCCCACAGCCAGTGTCTGCCTGACTTGCAGCTGAGCCACAATGCACCAGCAGCCCCCTGACTGCACACCAGGGGGAGGAAGCTAAACTAGCTGCACCAATATTTTATCAACCACAGAACCTGAGCAAGCCCCTGTGTTTTTTTTGTGGGGAGCTCTACACCATGTGCCTGCAAAGGCTTTGGGGAGAGCAGTGGGGAAATGGAGCTGACATGTCAGGAAGGCTTATGGGTTTGGGAGCTCAGTATCTTTTACTGCTGTTTAGCTGTGCTGGAGCAGGGCTGCCTTACCAGGAACATTTACCAAAAGAGGATAAAAATAGGTCTTCTTCTCTAAAATCTTTCCAGGGTGCTGATGAATTCATCTGAGAGGCCTCTCATGGGTCACCTCTTTCTCATCTCTTCCTCTTATTCACAGTCCACTGTCTCCTAGCTCTAATGGGGCTTGGCAGAAGCATGCATTAAAAAAGCATGTAAAAATTGGGTTGCATCAGTCAGAAGACCAGCTGTGTCCCAGCACACCAAGGAATGTCTCTGGTTTATTCAGGCGAATGCATGGCTGCATTTTGCTGTCGTGTGGCTTAGCTGGGCAGTTGCATCTTTAACAGGTAGATGTCCAGTCAGCCAAAGCAGAGGTTTGTGTTTTCAGTGGCTGCTGCAGGCAGGGCAGAGAGCATTAAGTTCCCTTGGATGCTTAGTTGAAGTCTGTCTGCTTGGGCCCAGATGCTGCAGCTTTGGGCCTCTCTCTGTCACCCCAGCAGTTTCTCCTCAGCATTGCTGAGGAATGGCTCAGCTTCTTCCTTTCCAAGGTCGGAGAGGTTTGTTTTTTCCCCTGACAGTTGCCCTGCTCAGTCTCAAGCAATTATAGCTTTTTCACAGTACTTTCTCTTCTCAGGTATCTCAAGAGCTCTTCTGCATTCTTGCTTCTGACCTTTTCATTATTTCTCTCTATGACTGTCCATGTCTTCTCCTTTTCTCTTCTTTGTATATTGGAGGGTTCCTCTATCAGGAGCTGCTGCGGTACCTTGGCAGTAGTTCAGTTCCAGGAGTACAACTTTACCCTCAAATGCAAAGAAACTTCTCTGCAGCTTTCTAAAGTGAAGAAGTTAAATTCTGTTTCAAACCAGCTGTGTGTGTAACAGTCTGTCTTTGCTGCTGAAAGAGTTTGTTTTATATCTCTTGAGCTGAGAAATTGTTCAGCCTGTAATACTTACTTGGCATCGTTTTCATTTTGGGAGGCTGGGTGATTAGGAAGATGGCCTGAGCAGAGTGTGATAGGAACCATCTGAAGGGGATGAGGATTTGGAGCTGCTCGTGGGGGTGGGTGAAGTAGGATCCAGCCACTCAGGGTGGGCTCATGGTGTGTGCAGCCATGCGACTGCAGACTCCTGGCTGGTGGAAGTTAAGGAGGCCAGTGGGAGTTGTGGAGGAGGAGGCTGGGGAGGAAGTGGGAGGTCAGCCAGGCCTTTCATCATATAGGGGAGAAAAAGCAGGAGACACGAGCTGTGGTAGAAGAGGCATGAGACTTGCAGAGATCTTTCATATTCAGACCATAACAGGAAAGGTTACAGTAGTTGCAGTGTAGTTTAGGATGTTTGTTTATAGGTGGCATCATGCTATACAAAGGCATTATTCTGTCTGAGAAAGAGACAAACTGGTGAATAAGGAAGAAAGCACCTTGTGAGCTGATGCTGCCTGCAGGCAATGGAAGCTGTTGCACAGCCAGGGAGCCCAGGCAGTAGGAGAGCAGAGCTAGAGGGGTTTTGCCCTTGAAGACAAGGAAGCTTCTTGTTTGTCTTTCTAAAACGCAGAGCATGCATTTTTCAAAAAGCACATTTCCTCTTTGGATTCAGCTCAGAGTTTTTCTTTTCTGATGCCAGAATTCTGAATTCTTGGGGTGGGAATAAAGAAAAAAGGGAGGGGAGAGGGATTTCTGATGGAAATCCTGACAGTCTGAACTGCTTTTGCTGTCTGCAGTATAGTGCTTCCTGTAACCTATATGGCCCAATGCCAGCATGATATCTAATACACACTTGGCTGCTAAAAGTTCAAGCAAAGGGGACTGCTGTCCTGGAATATGCCAGGGAAGGAAAACTGAGCTCAAGTACTAAATTGGTATTGAGGCTGATGGAGACCATTAGTAATTTCAAAGAAATAAAATAAAGATTTCAGTGTTTTGTTAGATTTGGTGGTCGACGACTCCTGTACTATCGAGGTGGGCACTTGGAAACCAGCAGACACACAGCAGATTGAAACAAATAGAAAAATAAACAGAAATTTCAGGTTTTCAGTGATCAAGTTTGGCAGTTGATTATCTTGGCTAGCATAAATCTCTTCCAACAGCACTTAGAATGAGAGAGACTCCCGTGCTACCCACAGAGAAACATTTTACTGTGGCACATGTGGACACTGAGGTCTCCTACCAGCATAAGTGAAATGCTGAGCTCTTCTTTACACCCCTGCCCTCGTGATGTGGGAAAGAGTGCTGGTGACCCCAAGAGGCCATGGGGATATCAGGAGGACACAAGGGCTCTGTTTCTGTCAAATTTTTGGTTCTAGGCCTCAGAGCAAAGACCGATGCTGCTATTTGTATATAAAGTGCAAACACAAGGAAAATATTTAAGCTTAGCAAATGCTGTGTTCTCACTCAAACACAAGGAAGAAAGGTGAAAGGAGCTCTTTCAAGAAAGGGGGCCAACTTTTGCTTAGCTCCTGTCTTTGGTATTCCTGATGTAGTGGTGAGGAAATAAGTGGATTTGAGTTGTGCTTTGTTACCCAGTACAGATGCCCTGCACTCTGCTGCTGCATAGCTTATGAAGCCATAGGAAATTCTCCCCTTCCTGCATCTCCATTTGCCTTTTCCTTCAGCTGAGTCCTGAAGTTCCTCTGCAGCTCCTCTTCCCCACCCCCAAACTGAGGTTTTATTTGTACTACGGGATCGGTATTGAGGAAATGTAAGGCCATGAAAAAGGTGACCTTCAGCCCTTTTACCTCTTTTTAAGCTAAGGGAGGTGGTTGTTTTGGCCTCCCTTACTAAGCTGTAGTCATATTTCATTCCCTTTCTGCTAGTCCAGAATGAGTGATCGGTGGTTTGGAGGCAATGGCACTCATTGGTGGAACAACAGTGGGAAAGGTTATGGTGAATGGTAGGAAATAGACTGGGTCTTTGCCTCTCTTTCATGAACAGAATATTTGACATGGCCTTTCTTTCCCTGATTCAGAAACCTTCTGAATTTGCCACCCACAACTGAATTTCTCATTTAGGAGCATTGACTGAGCCAGTTATTGGGTTGTCCTAGATCAAAAACACTCACTTTATTGGGTTTTAAGGTAAAATGTCAGAGGCAGCTGTGCTTAAGCAATGGCCCAATGAGTGGAGAGTCTTTGTTTACCTCTCTACTGCTGAAAACTTGTAAACATTTGGCTTTTCCCCTGTAAGTTGCTTTATCTTGACTTAATTGTTGGATTGACAGCCATTGACATGGGAGCCCCCAGAGTGAGGTGACTTTACAAGGCTGAGAGCCAGCAAAGAGGCAGCAGTGTCATTTCAGGGCTTGGGACTGATTTTCCTTTGAGTCTACACATTTTCTTCCCTCCCAAGTAATGGGTACTCCCACCACATACATAAAAATTAATAAAAACTAATGGTGAATTTACTGTCTCCTCTCTTAAAAACAGCAGTCTGCAGGCTCACACTTCACTTCAAGGAAGTCTGAGCAGTAAGATCATACCAATATAATAAACAACCCCCAAATTCTTCACATTGAGCTAATGAACTGAGTTATTTCGTGGCCTTCTTTGGGGGGGTAGAAAAACCTAATGGTTGAGTGTCCCATGAGTAGTCCCCTGCACTGTATTTTTATCTCTGTTTCCAGATTGCAACAGGACTAATGTCATCAGATGTTTGCATAGGTCTGGTTATGACCAGTTATGATTTGCGTAATACATAGGAAAAGAAACATGAGAGTAGGGACCTTATCCTCTTCCTTAGCTTGGGGAAGGCAGTGGTTAGGGAAGTATTTTTTCATCTGGTAAGTGCATGCCCGTATAGTACCCTGAAACAATTTTAAAGGGGAAAAAAAATCCATGCAGGTTTTGAGCCATCACCTGGTTGTGGTATTAAGCTACTAATTCTCCTGTCTCAGCTTAGGGTATCTCAGGTATACTGAAATCAATATACATGAGAGTCATCTGCAGTGATTGAAGGCAGGAAGGTGTGCACTTGCCTTGGTGCACTGCCTGCTGGCAACACTCCCCTCCTCAACAGCCATGTTCCAAATTACCCCAAAACACATCTGCTTGTGTTAGCCTGCACCACCTGTGGTGTCCAGGTAGGCTTTTTAAAGCATTGATCTTCATAATGCTGTGAATTTGTCTTTTGTTTCTCATGCAGCATTAACAAGTGGGCCAGAGGCCATTTCCAAGTCACTAGGGCATGCAAAGTCTCTCCTTTCTTTCTGGACAAAGTCTTTCTGGACTTGCCTCTGGTCAGCTGCTTGCATTGGTGGGTCTGGCAGCCATGCAGGGGGCTGAAGAGCAACTGCAGAGGCAGGTCTGGAGTCCCGTGCTGTGGGTACTGTAAGCAGTGCTCCATTCAGCATCCCACGTTTTTCCTATAGCCAGTGTGGAGTGCTAGGAGCACATGTCAGCAGGCCTGAGCCCACCTCTGGAGCTCTCATTTGATAAAAATGGTGTTCCTGAATCACTGCACAGGCTGAAGGTGTCTGTTGTGCAGCTGCCAAGTAGGAGGCTGTCCCTTCACCTGTCAGGGGGCAAAGTAATCAAAAGTGCCTGAGTGATAACATGGTAGCATCCCTGCTGGGTTTGTCAGGAGAAATTTGCATATGGGAAAGCCTCCTTGGCTTAAGCTACACTAGTACGTTTATATAGACATTTAATACATGAAATGGTTCAGGTAGCATATTGATACGTGTGGAAATGTGAGCAATAAGGGCTGGGTGCCTGGCTGATGCAGTGCCCCTGGACTGATTCTCTGTCTCTGTGGTTTTGCAGAAGATGAAAACAATCAGGATCAGTGCCACTGGGGATGCAGCCCACCTGCATTGCACTGCAAAGCTAGTCCCTCCCTGCTTTTACCTGTTTACCCCTTTTCTTTTCCTCTCTTTAAATGTTGCTGCTCAGTTGTGCTGCTCCATAGGAGCCTGTTGCAATGCCACCTCATTGATCACAGCTGCTTAATTTCCTGTTTCTTCAGCAGTATTTAAAAGCTTTTTTTACTATTTGGTAGGAAATGAGTAGATAGTTTCAGGCTTTGCAATGGAAAGTGGCTTTGTTAGTATATGCTCGTTTAATATGGCACAACAGCAGCTGCACAGGAGACTGTCAAAACTAAATAGCTTGTCTTCATTTGGCTAAACAAGCCTTTGCCCCACCTCCTCTCTTAAGGGTTACTTCCAGAGAAGAAGAAAGGTTTTGCCTCAGATCTGACCCCAGTTCATAATGTGACATAAAAATGCCCACGATGAAAGGCTGGTCTGTTGGTTTTCCACAGTGTTGACCTGGCAGCACTGCTGCAGTGTATAAAAACCAGGAGGAGTAATACCTTGCTGCAGCTGCAGGCCTTTAAAAGGGGAAAAGTTCTTGGTGCACAAATACAAAAAGTCTTCTCGTATAGGAAAAGCATTAATGAACTGTCATCTGAAATATTTTAGCACAGTGATGCAGTCTGCTGTATTGTTATTGATGTTCTCAGTGTGCTGTAAGGTTTTGCTTCGGTGTTTTAGGAGAAAGGAGTTGCTTTTACACCATTTAAATAAACAAAGCCTGACACTTAATAGGCTGTTGTAATCAGGAGAGATATAGTAATCTAATAATAATATTAAAATCAAAATCTCATAAAGGCATCTTTTTGAAAGCAAGTAATTAGGGCTGTTATAAAAGGTTATGTGGTCAAATTGCCTTCAGTGAAAGATGTAAAATTATTCTTTGCTCTGCTTATAGAACTTACACTGAAGAGTAGGTGAGTCTCTGAGTAAAAAAGTCATTTGAATAGTTTTCTGTTGTCATCCCTAGACATCTGGCAACACTGTGGGACATTCTTTCATACCTCTGTTTTGAGGATTCCTAAGAGGAAAGGTATCTGAGAACTGGCAACAACTAACGAAAAGGAAATTTTGAAAAATTATCATACTGATTTCAAGAAGTGGGATTGTGCTGCCTAAAAAGTAGTCATAGAAGTACATGTACAGCAGAAGCTAATGTTTCATCAGTTTTGCTGTACCCAGAGAGAGGGTTAAATCTAGAACAGTGCAAGCATGAGCTCTGTGAGTCTATAGAGGAACACGGTGGAAAACAGCTTGTAATGTTTTCAGAGTGAATTTGTTTCTCCCAGCAGGGTGACCAAACAGCAATAATTCCACAGGTAGTTTGGCTGTGAATTAAAAAATCATTTATTGTACAGCAGGATGAAGAACTGAAAAGATTCATTGTAGAAAACTTGTTCAGACAGAGCACTTCATTTTTATTCTCTGTTCTTTTTCTTGACTATTGGCTTCTCTTCAAAAACACAGAGGGATGAACAAAATCTTATTTATTAAGAAAAAAACTCTATAATTAATATTTACTGTCCTCCTGCTAGATATGTTTCAAAGCAAACTGTCAACAGAAGATAGTTTTTTTCTCCTCATCGCTTTGCATCCATGTTCCCATGAGTAGAGGGGTTGTTCTTTTTGAGGGGTGTCTGGCTGCAATAGTTGAACAGTTAAGTGCTTTGGTTTGCTGTATTCTATTTTAGGCAATGGTTTGCAGTATTAGTGGGTGGTGGAACATCATCTGCCTGTTTTGGTCAAGCTGTGGGAGTCATTGAGATGGGCTCTGTGACTGTCTCTTCTGAGATACTGGGTAGCAGGAGACAAAGCTCCTCTAATTGAACACTGCTTTCTGGGCAGATCGAGGGTGTCAGGAAGGAACCCTGCACACCTCAGCCTTTGCTCTGATTTTGGAGCTTTGAGCTGAATTTGAGGGGCTTGTGCCTCTCCACTTGCTGTTAGAATGAGCCAAAGGAGTGCCTTTCTCCTGTTAGTATTTTGAATTGACTTAATGGAATCATCTTTATTTACTTTTCCTGTCAAACAGGAACCACTTATTGATGAAATAAGAAATTGTGATAAATATTAGAGATAGTATTAAGGGGCTCATGACACACTTTCTATTTGCACTGAAGTGGAATAGTAGAAAGGAGGTTTGGTAGTGAAAATACTATTTTCTTAAGCTTTATTATGCTGGCCCAGTGTAGGAGTTACGAAATTAGCTGTCTGAAATCAGATACATACTGACTTCATTCAAAACTATAGTTAAGGCTTTCCTCCAGTTTTGTTTTCATCTCTGAGAAAGTAGCTGAAGTTTATCAAATTATGGCCTTTTATAGTATTCATTAGATTTATATATCCAGGGATTTTCTGTACTTGTGAAAAAAAATGATCTAAGTCAGTAAAGTCCTGGTGACTACATTTGGCAGCAGTGCTGTGCTTTTTGAGAGCTTGAGTTTTGGGTTATGGCTTTACAGCTTGGGGCATACATTCCATGAACCAGTAGCTTTCAGGAGTTGCTCAGTGCTCTAGTTTTGATTAAAAGTAATGGACGTGTTTTCTTGGTCTTGCCTGTGCCACTCAGCCATAAGCCAGGTTTGCTGTTAAACACAGGCTGTCTAGGTTTCTGAGTGATGGAGTGGTAAACTTAAAAAATTTCCATGTTGGCAGCAGCTACACTGGCATTTCAGATCCAGCTTCTTAATTCAGTGATAGTGATTTTTACCTACCAAAGGGTTTGGGATGGTTAGAGCAGCAACTGGCCCATACCAATGTGCAGTCAGAAAGATGCATAGTGTGATCACACCGGGTTGTGCAGAACAGGAAACTAGTGATGAATAGAGGAGAAGGAACTGCTAGTGTTTAGTCTGAAATGGCTGCAGGGCTCAGCAGGATGAATGCACAGCTTATCCAGGTCTGTCCTAGATAAAGCAATACTTTATACTTAATGTATTTGGCCAACCAAGCAGGAAACAGTGCATAAAATTTGTCATTGGTTCTTAAATGTAAGCAGTGATGAAATCCCTCCACAGAGAACGGATATCACTCACGAATGGATTTTGCCGCCCCAAAGAGTAATGACATTTAGGTCATTCATGCCCATGGCGTTGTGTCATCATTAGAAAAATGCTGGAGGAATGACTTTGTTTTGTGAAATGTCTGGCATTCACAGACATTAATTTTAGTTGGATGGTGGTTTTTGCATTTTGTGTAAATTAACTGCTTACTAGCTAGGACCCACATTATCACTATTGGCGAGGAAAATTTCATGCATCTGGCAGAATTTCTTTGAAAAAACAATTAAGGAATCCTAACATAGTGCAGAGAAGTCTAACTGCTAGTCTAACTGAATGGAAGAAGACGTAAACAAGTCTTTAAACCTGTTCTTTGTAATCTCTTGGCTAGAGGAAAGGAAAAAAGACTGTTTTTAGTGTACAACTTTGAGCCTACTTCTAGAAGATGACAGCACTTTCAGCAGCCGTTTTCATCAGGATACCAGGTTAAATAAAGGGCTCTAAAGTGCAGGAAAAGTTAATCAGAAATATTTATGGGATCTGGAAGACTATATCAATTTTCTGGATAAACTGATTGTATTTAAACAAAAACTGTTTTTCATAATTTTCCTGTTCTTTTAAGTAAATTTTTAAGGCAAACAGAAAGCAAATTTTGATACTGTGAGCTGGTCTTATGTTTAGCTCCTTCCTGCATTCCATGTATGAGGGAGGTATGTGTTTAATTCATTGTGATATTTTTTAGTGCCCATAAGAAAGCACTGTAGCATGTTAGACATTTTGATTAAACCTCCTCTCTTTGTGCAAAGACACGTGAGCAGGGACACTAATGTGGCTTTCAATTTCCTTAATGAAGCTCTTCACTGCTTAGATGGTCTTCACAGAGAGGCCTGTGAATACGAGACAATCCCTTGGGCAAAACAACTAGTCTGAGCTTTTCACATCCAGCCTGAGGCACACCAGAGTGTTTGGGCTGTTTAGCAAGATGGGAAGTTGAGGCTTTTGCCCCTGCCATCACTAAGAAAGTGCTTTCCTTCTGAAGTAGTCAGCCTGTTTGGAGGATCCCCGGGTTAGGTATGCACTGGCTGGGGGTACTTGGATCTGTTCGTTTCAGGCTGAGTCCAGAATCCCTCTGTTAGGTGAGAGAACTGGCAGCATTATTATTCTGCTATATACTAATGTGACCAAAAAAGCAGAAGTTTGAGTGTGATTTTTTTTGTTGTTTTGGTTTTGGGTTTTTTTGTTTGTTTTTTGGTTGTTTGTTTCCAGGCAAGAAAATCAATGTAGGCAAAATCCAGAAGAAAAAAAGGCAAACATGTTTATGATTAATGGCTAAATAAAGCTAAATGAGGGCTAGCTAAACACAAAATCAAAAGTGGATGCAAGTATTCCTACGTTTTTGAGAAGTGCAAGCATAAGCAATAAGTGGAGATGCTTGAAAATTTTGCACGCTCTATATTTGCAGCAATAATTTGTGAGAACAAAGGATGTAGGAGGAGTACAGAGATTAAAATAAGGAACTAGGTCATTATCATAAAAAATAAGCCTTTCACAACATAAATCACAGCTTCAAATTTAGTTAAAAGACTGCATGGCATATACTAGGGAACAATCAGTAAAAGAAGGTTGGATGGATGAGATGGCAGTTTTCTCCAAATCCTGATAAATTATGAGTATTAGTGACCATAAATAACCATTACTAGATGTGCTGCATTTGGCATTAAATTGATCGTTTGCTAAACTTCTTTCTGTTTTTATTTCTAGGGCTCTTCCTTATCTTAGGCTTGATACTTTACCCTGCAGGTTGGGGATGCCAGAAAGCGATAAGCTATTGTGGACCTTATGCTTCTGCTTACAAACTAGGAGACTGCTCCTTGGGCTGGGCTTTCTACACAGCTATCGGCGGCACTGTTCTGACATTCATCTGTGCAGTCTTCTCGGCACAAGCTGAAATAGCCACATCCAGTGACAAAGTGCAAGAAGAAATAGAAGAAGGAAAAAACCTTATCTGCCTCCTTTAACTCCAGTGGGGAAAACTACCAGCACCTGGATCTTTATCTGCTTTCCATTGACTGGACAAGCAGATCCATTTACCTGTTTTTACATTTGTGTGATTGAGCCCCATGCAATCCAGCCCTGAACTACTGAAAGGGTTTTTCTTCTTTGCTGGGCTATGAGGATCAGAGAAAGGATCCCAAGAAAGCAGAATGTAAATACCTGGGGATATTTTTAGTTTCATTCTGTGATCAGGACACAGTGGAATATATTAATCCAACTGGGGATGTGAGTAATCACATGTATATAGCAGGAATGTTGTTAAAACTGACAAATTCTGATTGATCGAATTGTCAAACCCACCTTGGTCACTTTGAAGAATTTGGATTTAAAATAATAAAAGCCAGCACATTTTTTTTTCTTTTCTTAAGCAAAAGAGAAGCCTATTTTAATGAGGCTTTGTTTCCAAGGGCTCCCCTCACTGGTGACTATTTCTTCACCATCACCTGATTTGGTACCATTTTCATGGAGGTGCTTTTTGGTACTGAACTTCCTAGAAGTACAGTGCCTTCTTGGATATTAACTCTATGTTGGAGAGAGAAAAGCTGACGTTTACACCAATCTTTAGGCATTTAGAAAGTCAAGTCCCTGCCAGGTTTCTCTCTCTCAAAACAGAGTGAAAGGTGTCAGCAACTTGTTATTTAGCAGGTAAATACTGTTTCCACTAACTAGACAGAGAAGCTGTTTGACTGGCTCTCACCCGATTCAGGTAAAACTGAAATATTTCTACAGCCTTTACTAAAATTTCTGAAATCCCAAGCAGACAACAGCTGCCCACAGCATCAACCTTACCTGGGCTGTAGCCTCTCCTACAACTGTGGATTTCACATTGTACTTCAACAGTATTACTTTTTCTCTGGTCAGTGAAACATCATTCCCAGTCTACAGATAAGTCTGTCTCCTGACCCAGACACATGAGTCTTTAGGGAAGTTAAATTTTTTCAGAAAGCCTTGACAAATTCTATGTGGCTGGGAAGACTTCTCCTTTTTTTTTTTTTTTTTTTTTTTTTTTTTTTTTTTTTTTTTTTTTTTTTTTTTGTGTGTGTGTGTGTGTGTGTGTGTGTAGCAGTAGACCTTTTTCCAACTAAATCAGCAGAAATTAAATAGACCTTGCCACAAATGCCATTTTTTTCTCAAAGCTGGTTGTGTTATTTGTGGTGTTGCCTCACTAACTAGAACTACTTCTGATACCAATTTCGTAAGGTATTTTAACAAACAAAGGAAAGATGCAACTGTGCCATAGGAGCATTGGGGATAATTCATCCGAGAAGTAGTCCTAATGAAATACTAGGTGAATTTTAGATTCCTTTTCTTATTTCTTGGTAGTTTAACATCATTCAATGACAGTGTTGCTTCACTATTACACAGAGCAGAGATTCTTGTTTTTGCTGGTCAGTCCCTTAAAATGCTCCATTAGTAATTAAAAAATCATTGTTACTGTCCAGGTAGGTAGCTGCTATCAAGGCACTGCTGATGTGCTTCACAATACAAGAGCTGTTCTGCAGTCCTGACAGTGGGCCCAGGGCAGCCTGGAGGATGGGTGTGCAGTCATGGAGCTGGGGTCCCCATCCAATGCCTGCTGCCCACCAGAGAGACAGAGCAGCTCGCAGCCTGTGCCTCTGTGCCCACAGCACCTGCAGCCTGCGGGCTGGACAGATACACAGGTGACCTCTGAGATGCAGTCCAACAAGGTCAACTTCTGCCTGTAATTAAAAAGGGATTGTTTTAAACTAGCCTCTTCTTGCTACGTTATCTGCTCCTGCAACCCACATCCACCATCTTCTACTTTAAAACAGGTAACTCACTATCCTTTTAAATATTGAATTTAAATCCCCTCCAAAAGTTACAGTGTGCATAACTGCCTGCATAAATCAAGATTTTAATAAAGCAAAATTACCAGCACAATGTGGTGCCTGAGGGTGAAAATCACAGCCCACACCTGTGTTTGTCTTGTTGGCTTTGCCTCATACACATCCCCCCGGCTAAAGGACATGCACTGGGCTTGTACCTGGGGTCTAGCAGGGCTTCCTTCAGGTATCCCTCCTGAGCCCCTGCTGGAGCAGACACTGAAGCTGGGCCACCAGCTCAGCTCCACTCTGCCCTTGGGGGCCCTGCAGCTGGGAAAGCGTGGGGGGCAAGCAGTTGTATGAGTACCATATAAACCAGCTAAAACTTAATTGCTAAGTAGATGTATAGTTTTAGCTTCCTTAGGTGGGTAGCAAGTCCAGGTCACCACTGCCAGCAAGTCTTGAGACAGTATTAGGGTGAAAAATGCTGCTTTGGCTCGAGCACTTGATCAGTCAGAATCAAGTCAGTTCTTACAAAAGTCGAGAGGGCATACATACTCTGCTCTGGCTGAGAAGTAAACAATGACCAACCTTCATTCACATAACTAGCTGACCTCTGCTGTGGTCCACATGATGCTTAAAAAATTTCAATAGTACATTTTGTTTGGATTTGGTGTTTTTAGTACAAAAGAGAGATTTTCAGTGGCACGTTTTGCTTTTGTTTGCATTCGTAACCAAGAACCAGCTTTTCTGCTTGTTGCTGGTATTTTATCAGCTTGCTCTGCAACAGCATAGTTAACTAACTTGCAAGAATATCCATGTTCATCACATAACACAGAGAGAAGACAGGCTGGGAAGAAATACAGAGGAGAAATAATCAGAATTTCTTTTCTCAGGGTTCTCTTTTTCTAGCAAGTGATAAGGTGGTATATATTGCATTTTTTTTTCCCTGGATGAGGTTTTCAGGTGCAGGGTGCACTCATTAAATTTCACAGCTGTTTAAATTGCTCCTGAAGTTCACCTCAGCAGTAGCTTTCAAAAGCACTTTGGGAAAGAAAAAACATCAGCTTAAAGCTAATTTAATTATTTCATGAAGGGGGCTGCAGAGTGTAACTGCTTCTTAATGTACATGCACTGCTTAGGACCTGGAGGAATTTGCTGTGGATTCTTTAAAACCTGTGTGCCAATTAGTTCAGTTTAACTTTGTTTTGTGGTATTGGAGATTTCTTCAAACATCTGTGGTTTCATCAGCTTCTTAAATTTATATTCAGTAAAGTGCCATAGACCTTTTTTTAAAATTGTAGCGTATTTAAATATATATATATATACACAGACTTGTGTGAGATGTGCAATACAAGGAATGGGTTTTGTGGGGGTTTTTTCTTTTGCTTTTTTTTTCTTTTTAAGTTTTTGCTTTTAAATAAGTGATTTGAAAAGGGACTTCCCAGGGAAGAAGTGGCTGGAGTTCGGTGGTGTGGATATAGAGTAAAGCAATAAAATAAAATAAATAAAATAAAATAAAATGTTGAAGATCAATACAACCGTAGCAATAGCAGCTTGAAGATTTAACAAAAATATCTTCTAGATTGATTGATTTTAATCACTCAGAATACAGACACTTCCAGTGTGAAGCTATGTCCATCTCCAGCCATTAACACTCTAAAAGCTGAAAAGGCTCAGCAAGGTTTCTTAGTGTGCTTTATTTGTAATGTGGCACTGCAAAAAACATTGCTACTGAGCTATTTCTGGGTTGTCTATATCACCTTTGTATCTATTTTATTCAATAAAGTTCTCTGGATTCTGAGATTTTTTTTTCAGCCAAGTAATTTCCATTTTGCTTTGTTACTACGCCCCCGAAGTTTCCCACATCCTGGTGGTAAATGGAGAGGAATTCAGGCTTTCCTTGAAAGCCATGGGCACTGGTGCCTACACGTCAAGGAAAGGGCAGAGTCCAACAAAAGCAGAGCATGGCAGCAACACACACACAACTCCTCTGTACAGAGAGTGGCTGCAGCGATCTAGCTAGAGTAGGTTTTGAGCCATGGTTTATTTGTGGTACTGTTTTTCTGTTCTTGACTCACCACTATGTACATTTGTTAGCATGATTGATGTACCTAATGTCTTCTTTTTAATCTAAATTTCAATTAAATGTGAGTTTTTGAACTTTTAACAGGAGTCTGACTGCCTTAATACAAGCACATTGGACATGTTGAGCCAATCTGAGCTTCAATGGTAGCTTTAATAGCATTTAAGATCCCAGTCCAGTGATGTATTTCAGATTCCCATCTGACTTAAAACACTTGTTACTGCTTACTGATCAGAAGTATGTGATCTGAAATTGTAACTATGTGTTATACAATACAGTTGCATTAAAGAGACTTTCTAATTGAATATAGCGCTGACAAAACGTGTTTCATTTTGCAACTAAAGCACTGCATTTCCTTTCTCCTGAAAAAGGACAGTAACAGTTGTAAAACAAACACTGCTCCATCATACACAGTATTTTTAAATAGTGTTTGCCACAGTGTGTTTTAGCTTTCAGCTGTGATGTGACAAAGCTTAAAGTAAGGTTACAAAGCCAGTGTATAGCAGAACCAGGAACAAGGCTTTCAGTAGTTTCAAGAAAAGAAAGCATGTCACTTCTTTATCAGTTGCAATGGTCCATTTCTATTAAATTTTTATATAATTAATCACATATAGTTTAATTACACTTCTAACTGTTCCTAAACTTCTTGGGAAGAGAAGTAGCTCTTGGTTACAACTTGGAACATTTAGAAACCTATAGTCCAGAAGTTAGGGGATAGATGCCATTGAATGCATCACTACTACAGTCAATTTATGAATTTCAAAAGAGGTATAGAGGAAACACTTATTCTCCAAATATAAAATACTGTTTAAAGAAATTAGGAAGCACTCATTTGAACAGCTAAAAATATTACCTTCCTTTTTCAGTAAAGTTAATGGAACTGGCAATAGCAGAGAGTTCAAGTCTAACTGTGTGTATTGTTACAGATTTCTGTATTCTTTTAACTTACTCTCCAAGCTCCAACTGGGTTTAGAATAGTGGAGCAATCACAAAGTGGATGTCTATTGTCGGTGTTAAGAGTGACAGAAAATATAAAGATGTCTTGTTCTGTGATTCACTGAAAGCTTGTTTTCAACCTTTTATTTGGAATATCAGTGAAATTCTGAGAGTGTAGGAATCTATGTCTTGTAACTGGCTTAAGGTATCACTCAGATGTGGTGGGATCAGTAACTTGGCCTGACCAAGGTTAAAGAGAAAGAATGCCAAATTTAATCACATAGGTCTTAGGCTGGAGTCGATCTCAGGAGTGTTTAGGTCTTTTCCATCCTAATTGATTCTGACTACTTCCAGCTATTCTCTTACCTTGGACAAAAAGTGTCACCTCACTGCCCAATCCAGGATATTCTTTTAAAACATCATGCACTCCTGTGAAATTAACATCATGCATTCCTCTAAAAAAATATACAGGTATAACAAAGACAACACTTCTGCACTAAAAACAGCAACCATGCTTTGGCATGTGTGCAATGACTACACCTCAGACATACACAGTTGTTTAATTAGGCTATAAACGATAAAATCTACTAGCAGCATTGTCAGCTGGAGCAGTGGCAGAACAGCTGATGCCACAAAGGCACCAGTGGTCAGAGGCAGCTGTTCTGTACAGTGGTCTGGGCTCCAGCCAGTGTTGCCTACCCAACTCCAGCTGTACAGAATCACAGAGCAGAAAAGCTGAGTGCAGGGCCACAAGTGACTGACGCCAGCCTGTCTTCCTGGCCTGTACCAGCCCTGTTTTTACCAATACAGCCTCAAACTTTATCAATAAACATCAGTCCCAAACATTTCCCATCTCTCCACCTGGAAGTTTCCCTTCCTGAATCATGGATATAAAGAAGTAAAACCTGACATTCTCAAGACTCTCAAGAGAAGCTCCTCTGTATTGAACTATTTTCCTTCATGTCCGATTGTAATGTAACAGGAACATGAAGGAAAGGAACACTCTCTAAAAGCAGGACAGTACGCTTTTATATATATGTGTATATATGTATATATGTGTGTGTATATATATATATATATATATGTATGTATGTATGTATATTTATGTATGTAATACACACACATACATTACTTAGTCAACAGGAAGCTCCAAGTGTATTGAGAGGCAATAAAACAAATGTATTGAAACCACAACTGTTCAATGTAATCACTCTCATCCAACAAAAAGCACATTTTAGTTGAACTGTATATACTTCCATTAAACTGCTGGAAAATTAATTTTTGTTTTCAAGAACAAAATGTATGGCAGCATGAGCCTCGAGTTATACATCCTTGTCAGTGCCTTCTTCTTTTCTCGTTATTAGCATGTAACACTGTATCTAGTTTAATACTTGTATAAAGTTTCACTGGTTTTTGCTGCTGAGCTAGATCTGCACTACTTCCTCTGCAAATCTTCCTGATTTTTCGAATTATGAAAATAAAAGCTATTTACAGACATTAAATTAATTTGTAAAAAAAAGTACAAACTAATTCACATATGTTTTCATGTAACTGAGTCAAACCTAATTAACTATCTAACCTACTATGCCCTACTACACATACCAGAATATTCTAGGTGTGCGCCTTTTCCTTGACAGAAACACCTTTCCACAGGTATTACTGAGTATTTTTAATTACAGTTCTCTTAGCCATGCATTTCTCTCAGTGTGTGCTTTTCCAACTCCATGCTTACAAGTTCTTGAGGAAAGTAACCTGAGCAAACCAGAGGAATTATCTCCCATGAAGAGCAATAAAAACTGTGTAATAATTCTAAACATAAAACATGACTGGATCATATGGCACAACCACGCTTACATTTACAAGAAAGTACAAAACCTCTTCCTTTAGTCTGCAGACACTACCATCCTAGATCTGTAAATGACAAAGAAAGATCAAGTGGATGAATAATTTCAATACTGATTGATGCATGCATGTGAAAGTGTCTTCAAAAACGCATCTGCCTTCTCCCAAAATAATCCCGATTGTACCTCAGAGCACTGTTCACTATATCATTGCATGAATATGCATCATGCATTTGCAAACTTACCTACCTCAAAGTCATCTAGATGAAGTCATTCAGTGCTTCAGAGGAAACCCAGTAGTAAGATAAGTACTAGAGAGCAGGTGCTGCAACTGACATTACATGAAAAAAAACAACAGATTGTGATAGTGACTAAAAAAAAAAAGAGAAAAAGCAGACAGAAAAAAAAAGCAGTGACAGAAATGTTGATTCACTGGCAGAAATTAGGAAAATAAATACTATCAAAGCAAAGCTTTTTTCAGCAATTTCATTTTACTTCCAATAATGTTTTAAGAGTCACTTCATACCTGTAGAATTCAATTCAGTCATGACAGAGCATGTTTAATTTTAACCCTTGTGAGTTTACAGCACTAGAAGGTAAGTTGCAAGTATTTTAAGAATTTTCTTCGCAACAGTTGTGTAGATTAATTCTCTTTAACCAGATTTATTGATAGTGGACATTTTGCTTCACCATTTCAGCAGAAATACAGCATCTATATACAGAATTATAAAAAGCAAGTCAGACTTTGACATAGATCATCGTCCCTGCACATCACCCTGACTGTTAGAAGAAAAATCCCCATTATTGGTCAAAACTATACAGAGCAAACACCTAGGAAAAAAGTATTTTTTTTAAATTCTATGACACTATTGTTAATACAATAAATATACAAAACTTCTGAACTACGCAGACATGCAACAGAGGGACAGAAGAAGTGTATTTGTACAGAACCATGACATTCACCAGGATGGCAGAACATTGTTAGTAATTTACAAAATATACAAACGGCCTCAGATAAATAAAAACAACTCCTAAATTACAGATCAATGACTACTGACATTCCAGTGTTTAAACTTCATACCTTGTACTCTGTTTGTCACAATACTACAAAAAGACAACTTAAGTGGGCGCCATACTCTCTGATTAATAAGAGATTGTAAAATCTAATTTTTGTTAGGTACAAAATATTTTAACAAATCTCAGCCTTCTGTTGTCAAAACTAAACAATCTCTTCCCTCCCTTTTGGGCTGCAAAGTGTCACAGATTTCTGGTTTCAAGAATTCACATGAGACGCAACCCTGAATTTCACTCAGAAGGCTTAAAGCTGTACATTCAATCCATGATATTACAAATCAGCAATTCTTATACATAGAACATTATATATGTTTTCTCAAGGAACCTTCAAACATTTGAGAAAAAAATCTACCTGTTAAATTCAGGTTTTATTCCTAATGTGTTTGGTTTTTATTTCCGGTAATCTATGCTATTATGCAATCTTCAACTTCAGTTAAATTGTAAGGATGATGTCCCCTAGAATTAACATCCAAGAGATACCAAAAGAAATCCCTAAATTTAGATTTAAAAGTAATCCATAGCAGAGTTCCTAGATACAACCCTCAAGTTAAATTTAAAACATGAAAAGAACAATCTTGATATATAGCTTCTAGGATGATGGTCCCCAATCTCAGCTGAGGACAGTGACTTTCATCTGGAAAGCTTCAAAAACATGCCACGCAAATTTAAGTCCAATGTTATCATGTCCACTATTACGACATTTTAACAGCCTAGATAGAATATTTAAGCAAGTATATTCATTAATGTGAACTTCAGCATAGGTGAAACTATGACATTTATTCAAATTCAAGTCTGGTTTAAAGAAATTAGTAAACAAAAGGAGACTAATAGGAAAATTCATACTAACAGGATATTATTGATTCAAGGATGAAGCTAGGGAAGTATTTCTTTAAATGAGCTTCTCTTATTATGAATACAGTGTAGTGAAACAGACTCTATGAAATCAGGTCCACTTTCAGAACATGGAGGGGCCTCAGAGCTTTATGCTGAGTTATTAAAGATGATTTAACTTAAGAACTGAATTAATTTCAACCATGGTATGTACTTAGATTGTGGGACAACATCTTTCTGCTTTCTGGAAGAGTCTGAAAAACTGCCTAAGTATTGTATGTAAGTTTCATATGGCAATCCAAGAATATAAGGGTCTATGCTATACTAAGTCCTGATGATATATTCTAGAATATTGTGATGGTAAGTACCATTATGGATTGTTAATTTCACAGCACCAATCCAACCTCTTAGGCCTCCGACTCAATGAGTTAAAATTTATCTTTATCAAAAATAAAAATTTCTCCCTTTGCCGAATCAAAATAGTCTAAAAGCTTTTCTCCTATAGCTTAAACCACATCACAGAGATGGCTGAGTTAATATTAAAATTCATTCAAATATCCACTAAATGCCATTGCTTAAAGACCCTAGTTTTAGGCATTATTCCCGTTAGAAAATGAAATACTGGATATATAGTGTTTTGGACAGGCAGTAAACAGAGTGACTGTCCGGGCTAGAGATTTAGTACCACTGTTAAACATAAATTTATACTTGAAAAAAACCCCAAACAAAAAACTAACCAAGAAAATCCCAAATAAAATAAAAATACCACTGCACATAGAAGAGGGACAAGGGATATGTGAATACTGAAGTTAAAAATAGCAAATATATAATCATTCAGCTCTGTAATTGAAATCACCCATTAACTTCCTTAAACTGAACTACTGTATTACAGAAAATGTTTATGCCCATAGTAATTTCTCACAGGGTAGAGATACTCCATAGAAATAGATATGAACAAATGCTATAAAGTGGCGCAGGTAAATTCTGGACCAAAACACTACTTAAACAAGATCAGGTAACTCAACAGTATTCATGCAAACTTACAGGTTTATATCAAAAGACTTACCTAAAAAAAAAAAAAACCAAAATACCACAGAACCAAACAAGAGAAGAATTTATACTCTCTGCCTTACTTGTATTCGATCCCCAGCAGCTGCTGAAATTGCAAAAGCAGTAGTGAAACCTAACTATACCTCTCAGTATACCCCACTTCTTATGGTAGAAACAGGGAAATCAGTTCTTGCAAAGAAAAATAATTAATCCAAAGTGCTTTCCTGAACCTAAAAAAAAATACTGGAGTGAATTGCTAAAAAACCTTCCAGATTCTTAATACATTGATTTGATCATTATATACCATAGTTGATTCTCAGGCCAATTGTTGAAATTATTTATCCTCCATAAAATATGGAAAGCTTTACATTGCAGAATTCAACACGTTAAAGAAGGGAAAAAAATTGGGTTTTTTTAAATAAATTTATAATAAAATAAACCAAACACTTCCCGTTTAACCCATGCACAGCTGCAGAAGAGACAAACATGCTGTGTGAATTCTGACCTAGGCATTTAGGGAATACAGTAAGTGACTGGAAAATAAAGAACAGCTGAAGAGAACCGTGGTGACTTTGTCTCTCTACATCCGGTTACCCTTGAAGGCATTTTGAGCTGCACTGGTGGCCGCTGTCGAGGCGGCGTTGGCTGCGGCGGTTTGTACAGTTTTGTTGGACATCACTCCCGTGGCAAACTCCTGCTGCGCTTTCTCAAAGCTTGCACCAGTCGTACGGTACAGCCCGTGCACCTGCAGAGGGGAAAAGCACTGAGAAAATGGTGCTGCGCTTCCCATTTCTCAGCAGACCAATAGCAAAGTCTCAAACGCAAAGCAGAGCTTTGAGATGGGGAAATGTGATTTGTTCATGTGTTTGAGAGAACCGAGAGATGAGAACATGAATTTTTTCCCACAAACTTTTGAATTCTTCATTGTCCTGCTGCATGCACAATTTGACTGTGGGAGATACCTATAATTATCTGCAAGTTCATCATGTTTGCTGAAATGTGCGATGTGAATTTTTCTCACAACAGTATTTAGAAACATTTTACTTACTCTGACTGGTTACAAGAGTAAGCTACACACTGATTGAATATTAAAAATTTCAAAATGTCCTAATTTACATTTGCAAAACTAGTGTGATGATCAATAGCTCTGCATAATACCTAGAGGAATAAATAACATGACTTACACTCTTAACAAAACGGCATATAACAAAATAAAAGTCAACAAAAACAGACAAAAAATCCTGATTAACTTCCAATTACCTGAGTATTAAAATTCAAATGGTATTTGTGACTCAGTTAAGTCACAAAAAGGTTGTCAAATAATATTATAAGGATATTTTCATTCCAATGCAGCAGGAAAATTAATGTAACTTTTTTCTCTGTTAAAATGTGACTATTTCTCATCCATAAAGATATACCAAGTCATATATGAATATGCATATTTTTGGGAAGAATCTGGATGCATACAGTAAGAAAAGTGTAAAAACATATTCTGCTATGAGATTTTCTTGCTTGTTTCTTCTCATATACAGTATTTCTACAGAAGACAAGAAAGGACATCTTCAGGCACACACTTAAAATTTCTAGTTTTCTGTAAACAGGACAAAAGTATTTGTGTATGTGTAAAATCTTTAAACCTAACTGTAACTGAGGCTGAATTACTAGAATTCATCATCAGAACTCTCAGTTACATTTATCTCAATGACTTACTAACGCATCAATATCTATACTTAAATCTTCTGTCTGGAAATTCAACAAAGGTAACCACAGAGAAAGAGTTTATTTCTTTGAGTTTTCATGCTCCTGCATCACTAGCTGGCAAAAAATATTTAAAAATAGAGACAGAGAAATAAAAACCCTTTTCTGAGGTGTTGAGCATCTCTCTATTGATTTTAATGTGAATGACTGGGTAAGAACTGAAACTTAGCAATCACTTGAGTCACACTTCTCTGCATCTGATGGACAACTTGGCATCTCCAGCTACAGTCAGTGTCCAGTGCATTCACCTACTCCTTTGTGGTAAGGTCACCTCTCAGGTTCTCTAATTCAGAGCTATCCTTCCCCATTTGCAGAAAATACCTGCATTGTACAAACAGTTTTATGTAATTCCACAACAGTATAAGCAAAACTGTACAGGTGTTAACAGGTAAGGGTCACCTTGAAGAATAAAACTTAATCCCCACTACTTTTTGAAAGAGTACCCTCTCTCAAGACAGAAAGCAAAATCTAAATCAAATGTAGGAAACAAAAGAGGAGAATAATATGTAACTTACCTTTTTAAACATAACTAGTGAGATAACAGCAGATGCTGTGAAAAGTGCAGCTATGATTATCATCATAATGCCAACGGGAATACTCTTATTAAGTCCAGTAAGAGATGAAATCCACCCACTGAAGGACAGAGAAAGAACAGATTTTACTACTACTGCACATGAAGCATTTAACCATTTAACCTAAGATACCCTCACCAAAGAAAACTTTATAATCTCCTGGTTCTAAACCATTTTGAGTATTTTTGAAGAAAAATCATGGGAATTTTACATAAGCATATTTGGGTTCTATGGTATGCTTTTAGAGCTTCATTTCCATTTTTTCACAGAAAATGCAGTGAAACTATATGAAAAACTGCTGTTAATATTATTGTCCTTGAGCAAAATTGTGGAGAAATCAGAGAGCTGCTTCTCAACTTCTTGAGGTTTTTTTGTTATACAGTCATTTCAGATTGATTCAAAACTACTTGAATTCATAAATGAGAAAATATCCCTAAAATATGGTTTCTAACTTCTATAAATACAGAACAGGAAAATATCACACATACACAGCTTCGATGTGAAGATTCATTTAATTTTATCCACACAGCGAGGCTTTCTCAACTGAGGTTAATATAATTTTTTTAAGCAGAGAGATAAAACTGCTATGTAAGTATCTACTTCAGACATTTCCCCATTTTTCAAAACTGAACCACCAACAGACACCAACAGTTTCAGACCTGAAAACTAAAAAAGCAGGTTGCCTTAAGAACAAAATCCCATGCATTAAGATGAAAAAGATTTTTCCAAGTTATTAAAAAACAAAAAAGGCAAAAAATTATGTAAATCCAAACTCTAAAACTTTCCCCTACCTGCTTCACACTGCTTTGATATCCACTATGTCCCACTGTAATCTACCACAAATCCCCAAAATCTGTAATTAGGATTTTCTGATGATCTGGCTACTTTCAATACTCCTTCCCCAAATACGCTTAAATCCACACTTCCCAGACTCGGATGAATAAGCAATAGAGGATCCCAGAGCAAAAGTAATAAAGCAGGATCTTTTCTTATACAACAATTCTAAAAGCAATGCTGTTTTGTCTGCCTTGCGTATATTTTGAGGTTTGGAACAAAAAGCACTGAGAGGGAAGTGTCATTACCCACCTACAGCACTGCCACTCATGACTTTATGTTACTGGCTGGCTACTACAACCTTGCTTTTAGTTAATTCCTTTAGTCAAGGACAATGACTGATTCCCCATAGTTTCTCCTTGTAAAATCTAAATATTAGACCTCAAAGACTCAAATGAAAGATAATATACATACAAGCTTCATATAAAAGCTTATATATTTGCCAACATGTAAAGGAAAGATCAACTTATTACAGAATATGGATGTGACTCAGACAAATTAACTTTTAAAATAATATCAAAGATATACCACTACATTCATCCAAATGCCTTGTTAACTCATTCTACAAATTTTAGCTATGAATTTCTTAATAAGTAGGAAGTATATTAGTATAATTAAAAATACCTAACAATACTAAAAATTTGTGAAGTATATATTATTATGTCTAAATTTTTGCTTTCCTTTACCTTAAATACAGAATAAGTAATAACTCCTTACACCACCAAAACAGAGGTGGTAGTGTATGAAGAAGTAATGGGTTCAAAGTGGTTTAAACTGAAGGATAAAATTTTGACCATCCTAGTAACAGGAGTACCTCACATTCTTTGGATACATTTCACCCACTTCTCCTAGTTGAGTGCACTCCAAAAATGCTTTCTTTTGAGGGTTAAATGTAACATTCCAGTGCACACAAGATTATTGCTTTGAAAACATAGACGGTATTGCAGTTGTTACTTCAAATCTGACTGTCTTACAGACAGTACAACATTATGGCACACAGAACACTCACCAGTTTCCCCATCTTTGAAATCCTGCAGCTTGAAGTACATGTACAGCAAACTGGCAGATATATACAAAGAAGAACACAAAGAACCTGAATGAACTGTCACTCCTGAAAGAGGTGGGAGGAAAAAGATTAAAACAGCCAGAAAAATTATGATTTTTATTCCTACTCTGTAGTACCAATCTACTTTTTTCTGCCTTACCTAGAGGATGAGTACTTTCATTCATTAAGTGATCTGAAGTATCAGCAATTCTGTGTTTTTTTAGAGTGTTTATTTACAAGAGCTGCTGTTTCTTCTTTAATAGAGCAATTTTGCCACCTGCATCTCTAAGAAAGGTGAGAATTGTTCTGTTCAGCCCCAGAGCCTCTTCAACTAACAATTTAAGTTTCTATAAAGAATTCTGTTCCACTTTCAGACTGAAGTTCACAGTGATGGCAAGATGGGAAGAGAATATTTAACTTGTGAAAGGAAATAAAATCTCATATGGAATTACTGAAACACAGGGCACACCAAAATACTGAAACAGCTGTTATTTTAAGTAAAATGTAGAAAAAATATTTGCTGTTTAAATTACTAAAATGCCAGCCTTACAAAGACTGAAAATAAAAAAAAACAAAACAAAACAGCCAAATATAAATGCACAGGCAAAATTTCAATGAAGACTCAACTTACTACTGCTAAAACTATTGACCATATGATATGCTTGCTACTAGAGTTCTTAAGAAAACAGGAATCATTTCGTTAAGTGAAAGAAACAGATTTCACCCCTTAATAGCTCTTCCTGCAGAAGGGAGTTTGTAATTTCTATACAACTAGTTCATTTCAATAACTATTGCATTTTCAGCTGAGCAACTGACTGAAAGTTGAATATGCAAGTAGTAGTTTTCCTTCCTCAACCAACCAATTTTCTCTAAGAAAAGCTGTGGATTTACTAGAAAAGAAATTAAGGTTAAACTATATGATTCCTCAAAGATTTGTGGCTATAGCAATACCTCCTCAGCTAGCAAAAAGAAACACTTCCTGTAGTCTAAGTGTTACTGTTAATTGCAACTTCTGGCCATCAATCTTTTAATGCAAGAATAAGGGTATTTTAACTGAGAACATCCTGAATCACTTCAATGTAAAAAACCCCAAAACTTTAGGAGTACAGGACTTTAAAACTCTACATGCTGATTTTAAGAAAAAGTTTAATTTTGCAGGCAAACACACCATTCTATTCTTAATTACACACTTCATGCTTCTGAAGCCTGCAAAGATTACCAAGACTAGGAAAAATACTAGTTTGTTTACTATATACCTTTTATATATTTTATATATTTTAAGAGTAGCTATTTATGAAGTTCATTCAGGAAGCAGAAAACACTATTTAAGGCACTATTGACTACTAACCTACTCAAATTCTTGGTGTGAAAAGACAGACATTAAATGAGAATGTTCTATGCAACTGTTACCAGCCCTTATTAACTTAAACAAAGTTAAGTATTTCCGACCAGTATTTTGCCTGTGGTAAAAAGGATAAATATTTTTAACGATAGTCCATGATATTACTAACTACTGGCATCTGCAAACACTCTTTGTTTCTAACGAAAGCACTTTAAAGGATTATCATCATGATAATCAAGCAAATTCTGGAATGTTAATGCATTTTGACAAGTCTTTAAATATTCTAAGTCAAGCTGAAGTTGTTACCTGAAAGCTCCATAAAGTGGTCTGTACCAGCAGACAAAAGAACAAGGGGTAAAAAGCAAGAACCAGAGAATACTCAATCCAAAATCAACCCCTCGTGTAGAATCAACGTAAAACCAGGCCAAACATCCAAAGATATTAAGAAACAGTGTCACTGTATGGACTGCAGAAGCAAAAGCAGAATAGTCTTAATTCAGTTATGTTTAAACAATAAATTATTATAACTGCTAAAGTTATATTCAAACTCTTAAACGTTTTAAACATTTAAAGAAAACAGCATTTTAAACAACACATCAGCATGCTGACAATACCAATACCCTCTCAAAGCGTTCTGTAATAAACTTATTTTTATACTTTTCTAAATTTCAGGTAAACCCTGTATTCACAAGTGAGAGCACGCTACATGAAAATGCAAGCACCACCAGCTACCTGGCAATCAAAAATATCCTGTCATAAAAATAAAATACTTCCAAACATTAAGAAAAAAGAGGTTTCTATAGCTGCAATAATTGATTTTTTTCCTACAGAAATAACTGAATACAAATATGAGACTACTGAATAATTTTTGAGAGAAAGGTTAAAAATTACATAAAGTGCATCACAAAATAAGCACTGTACACATTCAAATTTGAAAATAAAAATTTCCAAAATAATCTTCTTCCAACAAAAAGCTCTTTGTTTTCCATAAATCAAACAAAAACACCCCACTTACGAAGAACGTTCCTCAGTAAAACATGGTCTGCAAGCTGTTCTAGATGCTTTAATATATTTTGTATATTCAAATATTTCTTAGAACACTGGTCTTAGAACATCTGCCTTTTTGGTGGTCTCTGGTTAGCTCAACACTACAATTTTCTCATTGGTAGACCTTGCTACACATTAACTATTCAATTTTTAACAGAACATATATTTGAATTATGACTTCACATTTTACTTTAATTAAGTTTACTTCTTAAAACAGAATAAGGCAATATTAACAAACATTACAACAACTACCTTCATGCTATCTGGCACAGAACTTAGTTCTGCTAGACTTCAAAGATGAACATGGATTTCCGTCTTTGTTCAGCAATAACCAGTGATTCAGAAGGGATTTTGCTGCCTCAGAGAATAATTTCTTTCCTTGTGGATCAGGATAAAGTAGGGTGTTTATAACTGCACAAGCTGCTCCTGAGAGCAATGATTTTTGTTTTATTTAAGTTCAGAGCAATAATTTAGGCATTCTACTAGATGGTAAGGATAACAGAAGAGGCAAGATACTAAAGATTCTGAAAAAGAGAATCCTGAAACTCTTTGCTGCTGTCTAATTATGACTTGAGCTCTAAATCAACACAGTGGGAAAAAGCTCTTAAAAGCAAGATGCACAGATCATTGCATGGAAGACTGATGAAACTGAAAACATTTCTTCAGATAAACAGTATTTTCCTGTAAGAGTCGCCAGAATCAAAACACTTTGTTCTTTTTTAAATAAAAGGCATTTATTGCACCTACGTATCTTAGCACTGCTCCAAGGGGTCAGCAAAACAAATAATTTCAGAATTTGTGTGCTTATGCCTCATAAAGCACAAGAAACTATACAAATCCCAGTTTCTGCCTTCCTTTGATAAGTACAAGAAAGGGGTATTCGCTCTTTTTCTATTCAGTACTGGAACACATGGAGACCCCCTATGTTACTAGAAACATTCGAATTCTGGTGGGGCTTGAACTTTTCAAAATTACTTTTTTTTTTTGTAACTGCAACTATAGTAACAGGACAAGTTTTAAAAGAGTACCATCAGTGCAGAAAAGAGTGAAACATCATACCCACTACTGATACTAAAACCAGCAACACAGGGGTCTATTTCACTACTGTAACAGAGAGTCTCAGCTGTACAAAACGAGTATTAGCAAGCTATAGAGGAAGATAGTAGGCCTGACTGCAAATCTCACTTCACTGCACTTGCCCTTCACTCAGCCTGCTTGCTGCAAGGAACAGAGAATGATTTATCCTTTGAGCCAACACCTTCACTGAGGGATCTAGGCAAGTTTAGCTCTTATATGAACAGAAGTGTTTGTAAGTTCAGAGTAACAGTTTTAAGTACTTTCCACCTACTTGCCTCAGCAAATAAACCCATAACACAAGCTATTAGAAAATAATGACCACTTGGGGGCTGAAATCATCTAGGGCTTTGGCAGAAGTTTGCAACATGCCACTTCTGTCTGACAACCTCAAAGTTATAGCAACAGAGTACTCTGTGGTTCAAGAAAGCCTTCTTCTAGTTTGTACACGGAAGAAGCTGAAGCTGAAAAAACAGGCATTCATGCCAGAAAAAGAGTCAAAAATGGGAACTGCATTAGTTTAGTAAATATTAATACTTTAGTTTACTTTTTTTTGGTATAAACTTCCCTGAACAGAAGAATTCTCCTTAGACAGATCTCCTTAGATTGTCTTAATTAACTACACTTTATCATGCATAAATGTCTGAAAGTGAGTTGTAGATAAAGACTACAATTTGTAGATATTTGGCATGTACATTATTGAGATGATTTTGCTATTCCATTTGAGACTGTATGAAAAGAAAGTTTTGTACTAAGTTTAATTTTAGTAATGTTTCATTGATTATATTCTCAGGAAATCTAAGTCCACACAAGGACACGTGACTGTCACCCCGGATTGGAACTGCCTAAAGGCAAATGGGATGCCCACAGAGTGGAGAATTTTGAAGCCACAAGGCAACTCACAAGTGAGGACTGGGCTAGTGAAGTTTGATCACACGTAACCTTAGAGCATCAAGTAGCTTCAGATGTTGTTCAGGCTTTTGTTCCTAGTCTGTTCTGCTTGCTTGGGAGAGACATACCAACATGCCTTACAAAAAAAGAGAAAGATCTTCCAACGGGAAAAACTAGATTCTAAAACAGACTTGGATCACATAACATAAGCATTAAACATAAACATAATCAAGGCTATCTAAAATGTGAAGGTACTTTTTAAAAATTTCCTGATGCTACACACTATAAAACACATAATAATATAAAGTGGACCAACAGTAAATCTGTATGACAGCAACTAGTCAAACCCTGAGAAAACATCACCCACAAAGAAAGGCTGAGTGAACTATGCTAAATAAGGCAAAAGGAGATTACTAATGGGGATAAATATGTCTTCCATAACAACAGCGGATAGAATAGGAAAGATCAAACACAGAAGGGAATAATTAAAATATTATACCAAGGAACACAATTCTAATAGACAGCAACCCATTTAAACAAGCTTGGAAGGAGTTTGTGAAGTGTCTATCATTGGAGGTTCTCAGAGACAGGCAGAACAAATACCTATACAGACTAATGAGATATATATATATATATCTATATACACACCATCTATTATATCCTCAGACAGAGGATGAGATGAAACTCTCCTAAGCAGAAAAAGAAAAAAAAGCTGGCACTTCAGGGTATCATTTTTCTACCAGAATCTCCTCACTTTTTAACTTCAAGTAAGAAATATTCTCTGAAAATCAGTGGTGTTTATTTGACACATACTATCAGCCTGTGGGGAAAGTAGCTAGAAAACATGCTTTTGGACCTGTTTTTTACTGTTAGCACAAGTCAAGAAACATTGTACTTGACACTGGACACAGTAATAGCACAAAAAGATCTAAAAAACAGTGTTGAGTACTAATGAGCTAGGAAAACTGTCATTTTCATGTGCAAGCCCTTAAAGCACAAATGGCCACAAAGCCAAGATAGAACAGAAAAGCTCCAATGGCAACTCTGAAAAGTCATTGCTAATTGATTGTTACAGTTTACAGAAACAGATGAGCATTCAGTCTATTTTAAAAAAAAAGTCTCCCCCCTGCGGAGAAAATGTGCCAAGATAAAACCACAAAACCACATCAAAGAATTAGAAAACCCTGACTTCTGATACGAAAGGAGAAAAGAGGGATGAGTTAATAAATGGGGATACAAACAGAATTTTTTTTTATGAAAGGAAGAGCATATGGACCTTAAATAGGTAAAGAAGTTTCCCCGGAGATACAAAAACCAAGAATGATGATATAAAATTAACACTAATTGTGCAAACACAGAAAACTAAACTATAAAGTTTCTTCCCAGGGCTACTATAAAGGAAAAGGACATTTTATAAAGTGCTGAGAATGCAGTACTAGATTTATCCAAATGCAATTATGTTCACAGAACCCCTAGACCTTACAAGACATAGGAAGTTCTGGAAGAGGAAATAAAATGTAGAGTGCCAAGCTGAAGCAGGTCTACTATGTGATTAAGTACCTCCACAGAGGAAGAGCAGTCAATGAGAAATTAGCCAAACCACACAGATGCAATCCTAGAAAAGAAAAGTCCTAAGAATTGATTCAACAGCCAACCCTGAGGGTTGGAGTTCTATACCCAGTCTTCTTTATCTTTTTTTTTAAACTGTAAAATAGATTTTCTTTTCTGTTATTATGCCCTGTTCCTGCCTCCATGAGAAATATATAAGTCAAAGAGTACTACAGCTAAAGAACAAAGAGTGCAAGAAGACTTGGTTGAAACTTCACTCTATCTACAAGATTAGCGGTCATGTCAGTATAAAAGCACAGTTCCTATATATTTTAAAATAATATAATACTGCTTCTTCCTTTACTTGTTGCCATAAGAAGGGAAATTAAGAACACTGGAATTAATATTCCAATTCTAACTGCCCAACTTCACCTCATATTGGAACATAGGCACTTTCGGAACTCAGTCCTGCAAATGGCCAGAATTGGTAACCATCCTAAAATTCTGAGTATTTCACCTTAGATTTCATATACATCTAAATTACCATCAGCCACTACCATCTAAATTAGCATCAGCTTTATGAGAGCAACCAGTCATATGCTCTATAGTTGCTTATTTGAAGATTAACGATCTAGCAATAACTATAGAAAGCTCTAGATTATGATGAAGTGGAATTGATTTGATTCATTGAGCTGTCTGCTCATTTCATGCATTTCAATTACGTGGTTCAATCACAGCAATAATAGTAACATGTGAAATTATGGAGATTTCCTAACTACATTTTAAGCTATGAAGAAAAGTACAGAAAACATCTAAAATCCACATTTTTGTAGAAGGTTAAAAATATATTAAAGGCATCAAAGTATCTGAATTTTGCAATTTCGTCAAAGTATTTATTAGGCTTTTATCAATCATAGTGGACGAGGCAGAAGAAACAAGTGTGACATCTGGTTTAATCCAGCATTTCCCCATTCAAAACACAGCTTGCCAGTGAGGGCAAAATTAATCCTACAAAGACAGCATACAGCATTCTTTGCCTACAAAAGGTAATTTCAACATGGACTGATTCTTCAGCTAATTGATACTATTTCTTAAAAAAGAGTAAAAGAATATTAAGTCTTTGCTATAGATTAAAATCGTATTAAACTATATATATTAAAGCAAATGGATATTATACATCTTGAACTCAAAAGTCTATTAACACTAACTATGAGATTTATTCCTTAATATAAAAGCTGATTTTAAAAACAGTAAAATTATTTCTAAGTTAATAAATAAGTTAATTTCTAAGTTAATAAACTTCTTTTTACAACTGGAGAAACTTAAACCAGACAACTGCAATAAATTAGAACCCACTTGCCCTAGGATAATCCTCCTTTTTTTCTGTGGAAGCTTTTATGAGGTAATTCAATACTTTTAAAACTGAAGCTAACATAAAATTTTGCTTCAACATTTGGCTTCTGGATTTAAAATAATTTCTCATTACAGATGTCCCAAAAGCCAAAGTAGCAGGTATGTATTACCAAGATTGAATAGGCATTTCATTTTTCTTAAGAAGAAAATACTTACACATCCACAAATAGTACATAATCTTTACCGTCTTCTGGAATTCTACAGGAATGTCTACTGAAAAATCCTGGTAAAAACAAGGACCTACAGGAAAATTCTCAGGAAGAGGTGGCCAGTTATTTTTTCTACCTGCAGAACAGAAAATAAAGAAAAAAAGGTGTTTATAATGTAGTTTCAGTCTCTGTATACTCGAAAGAGATACACATTTGAATTTGTTCCAACTGTTTAATGCATGAGTTTCTGAACTGGATGGATAACTTGGGCACCAAAACCCAAGAGTTTTAAGAGCAATCCTTGACATAAACTTCAGAAATGAAATACAATTAAGTGTAGCCAGGTCAAGGAAAGTACAGTATTTTATCTACACAAAAGACTGAGCAGGCATTGGACATTTCCTAAAAAGTAAGAGAACTTTTCACAAAACAGATATGGACAGAAAAACAACTTCTGAGAATTCCTTGACTTTTAAATGAGTATTTTCCTAACGTCCCACCATACTCATATAGTCTGTGGAACACAAAGATAGGGGACTGAAAAGCATTCTCCATTTTCAGAATCCTCATGTTTTTAGTGTCAAAGTATCTCTAGTTTCCAATATGGTTTCAAAACTTACCTAAAAGGCAGGAAGTCTCAAGAAAGACAGTTACTGAAATGGTCTGCAAGTACCTTTTTCTAATAAGAATATGCCCTACAGCATCACCATATTTTGATACAGTTGTGTGACAGAGTGAGGACATTGCAAAGGACACAGGATCAGACACTTGGATTTCCGGTATGCTTATCTGATTGCAGGGGAGCGTATACATTCTGCTGAACACAAGTCATACCAAGCACAGACTCGGAGATTCAACTGAGACAATCACTGCAACAAACTTTTGCCCATAGCATTTCAAACTCTGGATACAAGAGATATATATGAATCACCATGTGACCAAATCAATTAGTTGAAATAGGAAGCAACACGCTTTTATTAGCTTGAATGCAGTACTGCACAGAACCTGTGCAGAGAAGGCCAAAGGTAATGAGCTAAGGTGACATACCAGCTTGAAGATCTTTCACTGTAGTAAATTAAGACAACATGACAACGGTGTCCTGAATGTGCAGCCAGTATCTTAAGGTAAATGAACGCAAATAGCTAGAGAATTGCAAAAGACCTTGTTCTCCAGTCAAGACCACTCTATGGTGTTTTCAAAGGTGTCCAAATTAGTGCATAGCTCCCTGGGATACAGAAATGTGATACATAGAATAGTTCAAACTTGTGCCAGAGTAGGTTCACAATAGACATCGGGAAGCATTTCTTTACCAAGAAAATGGTCAAACACTAGAATGGGTTTCCTGGAGGAGTGGTCAATGTTCTCAGCCTATCAGTGTTTCAGGGCATATGAACAATGCCCTTAATAACATGCTTTAATTTATTAGTACGAAGAGGGCAGGTAGTTGGACTATATGGCCATTATCAGTCAGGAGAGCAGCAGCAGCAACCAAACTAAGTTTGGGGGTGAGCGTTAGATCAAGCTGTCCAGAGGTTTCTTGAGCTCAGAGACACCTGAGCAGCAGCCCAAAGCCCTATCACGACTCAGAAACTCTCACTAACCAGTCAGGCGGGGAATGAGCATTACCAGGAGCAGAGTGGGAGATTCAATTTGCTTTAGGGAGCACGAGTGACCAGGACATGGTGCATCAAAAAGATGCAGTGTGGCAGTTTGTGCAGCAAGGCGAGTAGGGAGGGTGCTGCAATCTGCAGGTAGGTCCATGCCTCAGGTAAGTGCTAAGTGCTCTAGGTCTCTGCCATAATGGTGGGCACTTGTCTCAGAATCAAAACGAATGTGTCTACTGAGTCATCCCCGAGAAGTCTGACTGATCCATCCACTGAGGGAACCGGAAAGAAAAGAGACATGAGTACAGGTGATAACTTGCAATGGATGCACAGATATATCTCCTGGAGAAAAGGCTTGTACCTGCATGAAATATGCATAGTTTGATGAATTGTTGCAGAAGGTGGACGAATTGCAATAGGCTGTACAGTGTTAAGAGAAGAAAGGGAGATAGAGAAATGGCTTCAAAATCATATGTCTACAATGGACATCATTGAGTGTGAGACACCTTGGATCCTGGTGACCCACAAATACAGAGCTCAAGTCCAACCTCTACCCTCCAACATCCACACCAAAACAGATATGATGCTTTAAAGGCTTTAGATGTCCATTAGCAAGTCCAATAAGGAGCATCTGGACCAGCAGCACACAGTCATTACTGTAAGAAGTAACACTGAGTATTTGCAGTGGTTGAGTCTCTTAGGGTCACTGAGACCCCATCTACCAGCCTGATTGAGAGTCACAAAAGGTAATGCTGCCTAGTAGGGTCTAAAATCCATGATGCTGCCAAGACGGTAGCCCAACTTATCAAGTGCATGGACTACTACCCGCTCCCACTTTCCCACTTGGACACAAATTATACCACAAGCCAAAAAATAGGCAGGATCAAGGAAGACTATAAAGCACTGGCAAGATAAGTGATAAACACTGGTGTCCAAGTCATCTTCTCATCTATCTTCTTGGTCATAGAAACAGGGACAGCTAGAAGCAGCCACACTGTGCAGGTAAACATCTGGCTTCCGGGCAGTCATCAAGGTTTTGGCTTTCATAACAATGGGCTGTGCTTAAATGATTGTAGCCTGTTAGGGAGGAATAGGATCCACCTGTTTAAAAAAGGGCAAGAGAATCTTCGGCAGCATGCTGGCCAATTTGGTGAGCTGGACTTTAGACTACAGGACTCGGGGTGGGGTCAAAAGTGAATGATCTACGGACCCCCACAGATCATTCTATCCTTCTAGGGAGGAGGTCATGTCAACCATGTTCCTTGACTGCTTCTCAAGATGAGAATCACAGGGCTAATGACATCAAGAGTGTTCATGGTTATAATTAATCCTCTTATACTCCATCTAGGAAACCTGGATGCTTGATTACCTCCCTGAAGTGCCTGTACACCAACACACATGGGGAACAAACACGAAGAACTAGAAATCTATGTGTAGTCACAAGGCCATCATGTCATTGCAATTACAGAGCTATGGTAGGATAGTCACATGACTGGAATACTGTCACACATGGCTGTGAATTTTTTAGAAAGAATAGGCGAGAGAGGTGAGGTGGAAGAGTTGTTCTTCATGTAAGAAAGCAACTGGATTCTATCAAGCTCTATTCAGGGGCAGACGAATGAGTTGACAGTTTATGGGCAAGAATTAAGGGACAGGCTAATATGGGTGATACTGTTGTGGGTGCTTACTTATAAGCCACCTGATGAGCAGGAGGAAGTCGATGAGGCTTTCTATGGACAGCTGGCAATAGCCTCATGGTCGTAGGCCCTGGTTCTCCTGAGGACTTCAATGATCCTAGTATTTGTTCTCAGGACAACATGGTCCAGCATACATGGTCCAGGAACTTCCTAAAGATCACTGAAAATAATTTTTGATGCATGCAGTGTAAGAGCCAATGAAGAAAGATGTGTTAATGGATGATTGTCTTGGGGTGATTTTAGGATTATACTCTAGTCCCTAATCATCTGCTTTATTCCCAGAAATGGCTGCTGTAGCTTTAAGATCAATCGGGGGAGAAGTGGGGAGCCTTGGGCTCCTATTTGGGTTTTATTCAAAGCCTCTCTCCAGAGTGTGCACTGCGATGTGCACCAAGACACTACATTCTTACTTTCACTAGATTAGTTTTTGCTAACTTAAGCACTAAGGGTATTTTTCTTCTTTTTCCCTGGCCTGGAGGTTGCAGCAAGAATCCTTTCAGCAGCTTTTTGGTTTCAGCAGCGTTTATAGTAGGAGATCGAATTGCCAAGATAGTGGACCAGCAGGGGGCTGCTCTGAGCCCAAGACCTCGGGAAAAAAGGCTGAGCCAACCAGAGAAAGGAGACCAAAATCCACCAGAAGCAGTGACATCAACACCAGAAGTTCAACAGGCTCCCATCTGTTTTGCCTGACTTGCTGCATGAAGTTCCGTTTTCCCCTTCTCTGAGACAAAAGGGCCAGCTGCCATTTTTTTCCTTCCAAGCCACATGGCCAAGTGGGAACTGGAGGGTAAGGGTCTAAAATTTTAATATCTAGCACTTATTCAACCTTTTATTTTTTTTCTGTGCCTTGTGGACACCATACTTTGTTCACTTTTATCCACTGGTATTCATTTCTCATTGGCAAAAAGGGATTACTGAAGCCCTTCTCTTTAGAGGAAACACTCATTCCATTTTCTCCTAAAATTTGTCTCTAAATTGAGACAACGATCAAACCAGGAGGGACTGGTTGAAGATGTGAAGGCTGAGGCGAGCCTGGGCTATAGCAACCATGAGATGGTAGAACTAAAGATTGCGTGTAGAGGAGGTAAAGCAGCAATCAGGACTAGAACCCTAAACTTCCAGAGAGCTAACTTCAGCCTCTTCAAAGACCTGCTTAGTAGAATCTCATGGGTTAAGGCTCTAGAGGAGAAGGCGGTCCAAAAAGCTGGTCAATATTCACATCACTTCCTCGAGTCCAGTGTATTCCCATGAGCAAGAAATCAGGAAGAGCGGGCAAGAGACTTGCTTGGATAACCACAGAGCTTCTGGTAAATTTCAAACACAAGAACGAAATTTATGGGATGTGGGAAAAGGAGCAGGTCACATTGGAGGACTATAGGAACATCATCAGAGTATGCAGGGATATGACAAGAAAAACACAATTAAGTCTGTCAAATGATATCAAGGACAACAAGCAGAAGCAGAATGTACTTCTAGAAGTACATTAGCAGCAAAAAAGAAAGTAAGGAACATGTGGCGTCACTGCTGAATCAGACAGGTGTCCTGGCGAAGGAAGACAGAGAGAAGGCAGAATTACTGAATGCCTTCTTTCCTTCAGCATTAACTGCTGAGGCCAGCCCTCAGGAATGCCAGACCTTGGGGCAAGGAGAGGTAGGCTGGAGAAAAGAAGACCTCCCCCTGTCATAAAGCGTTTGGTGACAGATCAACTGTGCAGACTTCTAAAACACATAAATCCACAGGTCCTGATGAGATGCACCCACAGGTGCTGAGAGAGCTGCAGATGCTGCAGCTAAGCCACTCTCAACCATCTTTGAAAAATCACAAAAAACAGGAACAGGGCCCGATGACTGAAGGAAAGCCACTGTTACTCTCGTCTTCAAAACTGGCAAGAAGGAGGGGGATCCAGGGAAGTACCAGCCAGTCAGTCTCACCTCCATCCCTGGAAAGGTGATGGAACAGAACATTCATCACCAAGCATGTAAAAGAAAAGAAGGTCATCAGAAGTAGTCAGCACAAATTCCCCAAGGGAAAATCATTCTTGATCAATCCGACAGCCTTCTGTGATGGCAGGGCAGGATAGGTAGATGAAGGGAGAGCAGTGGATGCTGTCTGCCTCCACTTCTGCAAGGCTTTGGACACCATCTCCCATAACATCCTCACAGGTGGGCACAGGAAAAGTGGTTTAGATGAATGGACAGTGGGGTGAACCAAGGACTGGCTGAATGGCAGAGCTCAGAGGGTCAGGATCAGGGCAGTAGAATCCAGCAGTCAGTGGTGTTCCCCAGGGATCAATACTGGATCCAGCCTCACTCACCTTGCTTTTCACTGGCCTGGATGAAAGGATCCAAGGCACTCTCAGCAGGTTTGCTGGTGACACAAACTGGGGGAGTGGCTGATACACCTGAAGGCTCTGCTGCCTTTACCTTGGTAGGCTGGAGAGCTGGAGAGAGAGAACCCTAATGAGGTTCAACAACGGCAAGGGCAGGGTCCTGCAGCTGGGGAGGAATAACCCCAAGTACCAGCACAGGCTGGGGCCGTCTTGGTGGATCTCAAGGTGACAGTGAGCCAGCAGTGAGTCCTTGTGGCCAGGAGGCCCAGTGGGATCCTGGGCTGCACTGGGAAGAGTGTGGCCAGCAGGTCAAGGGAGCTGATCCTCCCCCTCTACTGGGCCCTGGTGAAGTCACACCTGGAGTGCTGCATCCAGTTCTGGGCTCCTCAAGACAAGAGAGACAAGGAACTCCTGGAGAGGGTCCAGTGAAGGGTCACGAAGATGATGAGGGGTCTGGAGCATCTCTCTTACAAAGAGAGACTGAGAGAGCTGGGCCTATTTAGTCTAGAGAAGAGAAGACTGAGAGAGGATCTCATCAATGCATATAAATACCTCAAAGGTGGGTGCCAAGAGGATGATGCCAGACTTTTCAGTGGTGCCCAGATACTGGACAAGAAGCAATGGCAATAAACTGAAACACAAGAAGTCTCACTCAACATGAGAAAGAACTTCTTTACATTGAGAGCACTGGAACGGGCTTTGTGGAGTGTCCCTCTCTGGAGACCTTCAAAACCCACCTGGATGCATTCCTGTTCCTGTATCGCCTGCTCCAGTGACCCTGCCTTGAAGGAGATAATCTCCAGTCCCCTTCCAACTCTATTCTAATCACTATTCTGTGATTCATTGTACGTCCCTTCCAATTGAAAATATTATATTTTATTCTATTCTACAAAATTCCCTGACAACTTGAATTACTCAGGAATTACGCAATTTGGAATTGTAACACTGCATATTCAAAAAAGGACCAGCACATGTGAAAATAAAACAGAACTGTAGCTGAAAGTGAAATTACCAGATAAAGTCAACTTTACACACAGCCGTTTGCTTTGTTAGGTTTTTAGGTTTTGCAGTTTTTTTGAACTTTAGTCTCAAGTTCTTCCTTTTGAAAAGGAATATTCCCATAGATGTACTTGTAGCAAAGTATTTTCAGTTAAGAGGATGTAAATCTTCTCACACTTGTGAAATTGCTGCAAAAAACTGTTGATTTTTCACAGCACAGAGTTTGTGGCATATAAAAATCTAATAGAAAATTAATAAAAGAATAGATTTTTGTGTAGAATATTGTGTTTGTAACCCAGCAAAAAAATTAAATGCTTCAAACCAGGAAAGTTCTCCTATAGCTATTAATCAAAGAGATGTTACTTTAAGAAGTTAGTTTTACTTCATCTCAAAATGCTTTATTTCTATTCAGCAGTATTACTCAGATACTAATCTAGAATAAAAACAGAAGAGAATAATAGATAGAAGAGAATAATATGCTACAGAGGCCACATTTAAAATTTTTTCACTGAAAATCTGAAAGTCCAGTTTATTCACTGTATCCATCTTCTCAAGAGAGATAAATTTCCTTTACTTGAAGACATTAAGACATCTGCTTCACAGTGTCACTCTAAAATTAAGTTCCTAAAAAAGAGTTTCATTTAAGAAGTTTAAAGTATATTTTTCATGCATACCCCCTTGCTGATTGAGACTCTGCATTTCCCTTTCTCTGCGATCTAGTTCAGCTGCTTTTCTTTCCAGTTCTTCTTGACGCTTTAGTAGTTCTGCCTGGGCCAAGGCATGCTCCTGAACAAAAATATCACCACATATTGACAAAAAGTATGAACATATGAACATAAATATTCCTAGTCTTTTCATTATAATTAAGCATCTCCATTTATGAAGACTGACCCAATATAGCAGAAATTCACATATTACCAATTACTTAAAGGCAGTATTAATTTTAATTAGGAAAGCATTGATTACTACAGAATTATTCCAGAAGCATATTTAAATAATTATTATTAAAAGGAACCTAGTCTCTAAAAGTTGCAAACAAACCTTTGCTATTTGTGTGTAGGAAGATGGTTCTTCTGTTGGTTTCATTATTGCTGGCTGGGTACTGGGTACATTAGGAATTTTCACATTTCCTGGAGGAGGCTAAGAAAACAAAAAACAATTACAGGGAAACATTTTCATATTCTAACAAATTTCTTTTCATTATATCTGTAAGAACCAATTTAGACGTTTTAAAGGAAGTGCTACTGAAATAAATTGAAAACTTGACATGCTGCTTGCAATATTTACAATCTTTAGAAAAAGAACATCAACTGAGTTCTGTGGTACAGCTTACCTTATACTACTTTCAATTAACACAGAGAATTTTATTAATTCAGTAAAAATAAATGGAATTTTAATTTTGTTCAGACATGAATATTAATACAGCCAGTTACTGTTTCAGAGAATTACAGCATTTAAGAGTCATCCATTCTCACTCTGAAACACAATGTAATTTATTAATAATGTCTTCCATAACCTTCTACTTAACAAAGGCTTATATCACCTGGCTAAATAGAGAAGTAATGTACTACATGAAACTTTCAAATTCAAGATCCATCATCTATTGCTTATTTCACCAATTTTTGCTGGGTATCACTCCAGAATTACTAGGCTGATATATGTGTTAAGAATATAATCCCAGCACAAATTGCATTTCAGTCATTGTATTCAGAAGATACACACTGTTGCTCAAATATAGTAGTAGTTCTTTCATTAAGTACAGAAAAAAAGTGCATATTTTTGATACTACTTTGTTTTCGTATTTGCTTAGCTTCATAACGTGTGCACAGTTGTAATGATCAAAATGATCTTAAATGCTAATGGCTTTAATCCGTTTTTCCAAGTTACTATTCAAAGATCACAACAATGCACAATAGGCACAGGTACTATAAAGCATCTGTGATACATGAAGAACCTAGTGAAGAAGGCATCATGATCACAGAGCATTTCAAGTTGAAAGGGACCTATAAGGATCATGGAATCCAACTCCCAGCTTAAGTTGATTAAGCAGGACTTTCCCCTCTTGGACCAGTTCTGGCTCTGACGAATGACAGCATTGTCTCTCAAGTGTTTTTCCCTTGCTCATAGAATAACCTTCTCCATAATTTTACAAGGCATTGGAGTGAAACTTTTTGGTCTATAATTACCAAAGTCTTCCTTCTTAATCTTCTTGAAAACTGGGACAACATTCACCAGCTCTAGTCAACTGGTACCTTTCCAGACTCTCAAGACCACTGAAAAATAACATGGAGAGGACCCACGATACGATCACCCAGTTCTTTCAGTACACTGGGATAAATTCCACCAGGCCCCACTGACTGACGTGCATTCTGCTGGAGCAGTAAATCTTGAACAACTTGAGAGTTTACAAAGCCTTCAAATCACTGGGGTCCCTGGGCCCATCAGTGGTGTTATAGACAGAGGTAAAAAAGGCATTAACATCTCAGCTGTGTCCACATCCCTAATTGTGAGGTGATTGACTGCATCAAGTAATGGACCAGTATTATCTCTGAACATCTTCTTGCTGCTCAATTTTTAGAAGGCCGTTTTGTTGTCCACCACAGTGCTATCCAGCTTGGATGCTCATCAAGCTTTAACCACACAAATCTCCTCCCTGCAGTGGCAAACAGCATCTCTGCAAAAAACCTCCTGTGTCATCTGTCCTTGCTTTTTATGTCCAAACACCTCTCATTTTTATTTAAGTTCTAGAAAAAGATCCCTGTTCAGCCAAGCTGGCCTACTTCACTTCCTTGAACTACAATACTTTGAAATTGCTTGCTCTTGAGCTCTTAAAAGATAGCTCTTTAAAAAATTACCATCATTTTTTTTAAACTCAGTCTCCTCTAAGTCTTCCTGTCAAACTAAAGTACTTATTTTTATAACTCTAATCAAAGTGAAGAAGCAAAAAGAATACCACAGCTACTTACAATAAAAAAACCAGAAGTATTCAAATGCCTTAGAAAATCATTTAGCTCCCAAGATGCTCAACAGAAAACCTTGCAAAACATAGCTGCACAGTTTGGGATTTTCCTAGAAGTGAGAAGTACTGAGGATGTATCAGTATACAGTATCAGTATACCAGTATCAAGCTCTAGCATTGTGCTCACAACCGGGGCTGCATTCAAAGAAGCTTAAACAGAAGCAGTCCATGTCAGGGGAAGCAATTCTGCCCCTCCTCTCTGCTCTTGTGACACCCCAACTGGATTACTGCATCCAGCTCTGGGGCACCCAGTCTAAGAAGACCATGAACATAGTGAGTTCAGAGGAAGGACACCAAGATGATCAGAGGAAGGGGGCATCTTCTCCTGTGAGGACAAGGCTGAGAGAATTGGGTTCATTCAGCCTAGAGAAGAGAAGGCTCTGGGAAGATGTTATAGCATCTTCCAGTATCAGAAAGACAGCTTCAGCTGGGTGCCTCCTGAGAGCGACCTTAGAATAAAGAAGTCCCTGGGTTCATACCTTCACAACCTGTGAACTCATTCTCCACATGCTCTTTATGTGCTCTGTATATGCCTTTTGGTCCCATATGATTTTTGATGCGGGGCCTACTAGTTCTTTACAGAATTCTTTGTGTGTAGTTGTTTTTATCTGGACAGATTGCAGCTTCTTAATCTTTCCATTTCCACTTGCCTTAGAGGCTCCCTTCACAAAATTAAGTAACAGTTAAAGAATAGTTCAACTTTCCAAAATGAAAGTTTGTAGTTTGCAGCCTAAGGTTTCAGCAACAATCAGTTTAAAAATAATCACAATATATCTTAAAAAAATTCACCTAACTAAACTTGTTTTTCAACAGCTGACTGTTCAACAGCTGAAACTGATAGGAAATAGGCATTCAAAAGAAATATCTTGAATTGATTTCTTCATACAGTGAAGTTTATTTATCTGAGACAGATTTAAAAAAGCTTCCAGAAGAAGCCAGGAGTGGATGATAAGTTTGGTTTCTTCTGTGTTTTTCTGCTGTGTTTAAATACAAGATGGAAGGATAGGAAGCTACCCAGGAATGTGCTGGACAAAAAAAAAAAAAAAAAAAAAAACATCAAAACACATCTCTTGAAACAACAACAGAAAATCCAACTCCACTAATGATTTTTCCAAATTTTTTTATGCAGCAATTTGAAATTGATTGCTATATGCATCATTATGTATAGGTATATATGGGTATATATACAGGCATATAGGCTTATCTACATAAACAGCGTGCTCAGAGAAGTTCAAAACTTAGAAGCAAGAAGAGATTAAAAGCTTTAACATAATTTCACTAAATGATGAAGCAGAAATACTAATTGCATAATTTAATTTTCATTGCTGATCTTCAGAAACATGACAAAAGATACAATGCAATCTCCATGGTGACCTCAGGGACCATCTAACCTTTCTTAGTAAAAGCACAGTCTAAACAAGATGGCCCTAGTACTCTGTTCAGCTCAATCCAAATGCTGCAAAATCCAACACTTCCCTTGGGAGATCAGTCTAGGCAAGTTGTTGATCAGGTTGTTCCCATTGTGAAACATTTCCCTTTTGTGTCAAATTCAATGTCCCCAGCAATAATTTTTACCCATCACCTCTCATCTTTTGCACATGATTTCTTGTAAAAATGGAATCTCCATCTTCCCTGTAGCCACCTTTTAGAGGCTGGAACACGGAATTAGGGTCTTCCCTAAGACTTCATTTCTCAAACCTGAACAAACAGTTTCCTTAGTTGTTCCTCACATGTCAGGCTTCCCAGGCTTTTGATTGTCTTTGTGGCCCTTCTCCATATCCTCTCCAGCCTGTCCACATCTTTTTTTGTACAGCAAGGATGAAAACTGAATGCTGTGTTAATTCCAGAGACTGCAAGATACCATCTTGCTACAACCACTACAAATCTGAAATTAACTCCAACCAAAACTACTAGGATGCTTTTGCTCCAAGCAGTACACAAAACAGTGATTTCCATCCCCAGATGATGGGCATCAGACAGGGATATGACAGACAAATGGGTATTACCCCAAGTTTAAAACTTACAGACCCTGCATCTACCTCTATTCATCCAGTCTATAAAGACATTCACTTCCACTTCTCTTCCATTACTCCTATTGCACGTATTTCTTTTACACACATAGTATGGTCTTCCCTTGCATCCAAAGCTGTTAGGAAAACAGGTGAGCACTTGGAATTGCGAGTATATCCCCAGGTACCTAGGTACAATCCTTCAAATGCATATAACTACAGAAGAAATACTTGTATGTTCAGCATCCACAAGATAGAGAGGAAGAGAAGTAACATGTAAAGGTTGATTATTACTGCATTCTTAGCTTTATGTTTTGAGTCTTGCTCTTGTCAAGAAAACCTGTGTAAGTTCTTTACCTCTGCAGAGAAGTGTTCATTCAGTGGACAATTTTTATTAATTGTAAACATTATTAGACTGCCAGAGATTATTAACTGAATCACAGTGCACTGTAGATCTGACCATTGACTTAGAATTCCTCCATCCTCCCAGCTTTTTGAATGACATATTTAATGAACAATTAGAATTTTTTATCCAAGCACATCTGACTGCTCAAAGCCAGATAATCTTAGCCATATGCTTCCGTTCTCCTTTTCCCAAAAAGCTGCATGTCAAAATAAGTATAGAAGTAATAAAGTAAGAGTAGCTTGAGATTATATTTTTCTAAAACAAGATCTACTTTCTTTATGACTTATGGTCAATACAAACCAGTTTTGAACATCCTCAAGTTTCATAATACTAAATTTAACATAATTCCTGATATTGAGATCCAGGCGAAAATAATTTAGGAGACTTACTGTCCTAGGTTACAATGTAAAGATGTGCCCGAAGTATGTATTCTATCACCATCTGTTGAAAACAGGTGAGGTAGTGATCCTTATCTCTGTGGGAGATATCCTCTGATAATGGGCCATCTGTTAAAAACCAGGTGGGGCAGTCATCTTTATGTTTTCCACGACCATCTTTCCTCCAGGAAGATATTGGCTGTTAATGAGCTATTGAGTCCCACTGCATGACTGATAAAATTACATCATCCCACTGGCAGATGCTTCACCTAGGGGGAGGAGCTAAGCATTTCCTACCTAGATAAAAATCTGAGATTTGGAACACCAAGGCAGCCCTTACCCACTGGTTTCCAGAGGACAAGAGCTACCAAACCTTTCTACAGGATCACTACTTCAACAAGACCATTTCATCTGGACTGCTACCACCACCCTAACTAGTGGGGTGTCAGGGTGTATTCTGACTCTGACAGTGGTTTTCTTTTGTACTACAGCAGATATTTTATTTTTTCTCTTTTTTTTCTTATTAAATTGTATTTCTGACTTGGAGTCTCTCACTGTTTTTGCTGTCAAACCATTACACTTACCTAACATTGTTGCTAGCTGTAAATATTCTGTCTTAAACAGCTGACTCAAGGCATACCCAAAACCAAGCTTTCTTCACACAGAATTTTAAAATGGTATGAAACTTTACTATTTCATTGCTATAAGAGTCTGCTATCCCTGCCCCCACTATTTCCCACAATTTTGCTCAGTGACGTAATGGATTTATCTGGTATGAAGATTGTATCCAGCTCTTAAGTAGGTTTTGGGGGAGACAGATAACAGTACCCAAAGGCTGATCTGACCAACACACTCATCTAACCATAGCGACAATAAAGATTTGACTCAAACCACGTTTGGAAGAAACTAACTTCTGTAATTGGTATGCAAATATGACCATAAATCAATCACCTTACTTCATAAACAGTGCACAGGCCAGGGCTCCTTGAGCTGTCTCACACAGTAATGGGCTGCACACCAGGACCTCCCCTTGAATAGGGACACATCTCAGCATTACTCCTTGAGGCAGAGAAATTCCTTGTCACAACAGATTTTCAGTAATTGACACTAAACATTCAAATCTTAGCTAAGTGATATAAAAGACCTGATTGTGCACATGTAGTCCTTTAGACATGTATCATTGACAAAACCTGGGACAAAGTCTGGATCCATACAAATCAAAACCCCCCTCAGGAAGGAATCCAGAATGCAATGGGGCCCTTTCTGAATCTCGTGACTAAACAGGAAGCCCTTCTTGACAGCTTTATCTGACCATGTCCTCTAGGCAGTAATCAAATGTACCTTGCTATTGAATCTTGTTAAACCACATTACTACCAAACTTTGCATTTGCTATGCAACTTTTTTAAAATGCTGGTTTACGTCAATTAACATAAGCTGCTTCTCTCTCACGAGTGAATTCTGTTGCTCCATCCACGGCATTGCAAATACTCAAATATAAGCACTCTCTAACAGCACTACCAGATTTGTCATAAAAAATAACACTGCATTTTAAAAATACAGTATTTAAATGTTTATACATTAGATTGACAGACAATAACCAGCCACACATTTTGATAATCTTGCACAAGATCTTCACTATTAAAAACAGCCACTGAAAAAATGTGGTTGCAGTATTAATTTACTATCCTATTTCTTGTATTCCTCCCCACAATGGAAAAGCACAAGGTACACTGAAACCAAACAAATTAGAGATGTAGAACAACTGTTTCTCTGACATAAATTTTTCCTTTCACTACTGCACCACTGTTCAAAGCCTGTGGACCATTATTTAAATTTAAATTAATGTTTTCCTTATTCTGAACAGCATTTTCATTAAGTGAAACAGAAATCAAAAGCAAAACCCTAGGTAAGTATGCCACACTCATAAGCTTCAAAGCTAGTGAAATGCAGAAAACCACGAGGACAGACTATCACAGGTCTGTAAAATTAGGAAAAACAAGTTAGTAGACGTTGAAACCCTGAAGCCTGAGAGTTTTGAACTTTCTGTACTGTCTGGCACTGACCCCCAAAAGAACACTGCTTTTGACCTGAGGCCTTGGAGAAGGCTTCCAAAATTGTGTTATGGAGTTGGAATCACTGGTGTATAGTTTGAATAGATGCGTGTAGTATCACATGGTGAAGGGTATGGAGTTCGGGGTGTTAGAACATAGTAATAGGTATGGGACACGATGGAGGTTTTGGGGCGTTGGTTTTTCTTCCTTCCTGTTCTTCTTCTTCTTGGTTTTAGGTAGTATTTTTTTAATTTGATAGAAAATGCTGCACTGCGAGTCATGGGTGTTTAGTTATTGGGTCAAAAGTAAAAATAATCTAGGTGTTAGCTTTCAACTGGACTGTTTAGCCTTAAAAGACCCTGTAGCGAGCAAGACAGATCTCCATTCCTTCGCTTTTAGCTTGTTAGCCAGAAGTGCTGTAGCTGTACTGTACTGTAGAAGTGCTGTACTCACTGTACTATAGATAAGAATTAATAAACAACTGAGTCCAAACATGAAATCCCATCTCTTGTGCATTAATCCCAACTCTGACTGAAGAAGAAAAAGGAAGATAAAATACTAACAAGTAAAAACGATCAGAAGTTAGTAAAAACAGGAAGAAAAACTTCAGTTCTGTTTTGGTCCCCTTTCAGAGGGCCAGTCTTCCTTAACAAGTCAAAGCTCTCTGAAATCAACCATGCCAATGCATCCTCCAAACACTTAATGGAACCATCTATTCTTATACATCTGCCACTACCTGTAGCTAGCCCATTATACATTCCACAATATCAGTCACAATTCTGAAAATAAAACCTCACAAATCAAAGATTAACAGCATGATTAAGAAATAAGCATGCTTACTGTTCTTGAATCAGAGAACGGATTGTACTCATCAAGCCCTGGGGGAACATTTCTTGTCACTTGTGTAACAGAAGGATCCTAGAAAAGGAAACAGTTGTGTAAATCTGTGCACATGCATATAATCAAAAAGTTGACACTTTATAATAGTCAATAGTACAATATAAAAGTCAGATTTTCTTTCAAAGTAAAAAAGGTTTGTTTTCACTAACGAAGTCTGTAAACATCCACCTCTTTATCTCCAAACCAGCATCATTTCATTCTGAGCTTCTTATAAACCTAGATTAACACAGTATAACAGAAACTCCATCTGTCACATATTTGATTTATTTTATCCTCCTATGTTGACCAGGCAGAAGAGGTTTCTGTAACCCTTGAACTTCTCTACTCAGAAGTACATCCAGCCCCATAAGAACAGAGAAAGCATTTCATAAAAATGAAGCTGAAGAAACGAGGTCCCATAATGCCAAAAGCACGAATTCAGTTTCTAGCTGAACTAGTAAAATTAGGGAAAAAAGCTTAATTTTTTCTACCTCAATTAATTATACAGCAAGAAAGACTGCTCGAGATTTAGCTTAAGAAAACGATTTCAGAAATGAAACATTTCTCTGTGCTAGACAGCCAGGCTTTGTTCTGCAGAAAAGCAAAAGTACCCAACACAATGGACCACACCAACTCAGGTTGAAAAAACCTGTACTTTTTCCATGTGATGCCTAGTTCTACCACAGTGTTTCTGTGCCTGAAAGTTTTTGCATTTTCAGAATATAACAATGGATAAAAGATAGGCTTTCTTGAAAATGAGTAAATCCATTTATTCAATACTGTTAGTTACATTTATATTTACACAAATGTACAAATGCACAATATTCTACATGTACATCAAACACAAAAAAGAACTATATATATACGATTTACTTAATTTAAAACTATTATGTTTAGATATATTTTCTCATTTCCAACAGTCTAGTTCAACTTAGAAAATAAACTGGAGTTGATAAAGACTGAGAGGAAAATATATATGTATTTAAATATATATTTACATTTATATTCCCTTTAAAGACAGATACATTTACCTGTGACACAAAGAATAACAAGAAGGGCTTCTACAGGTATGTTAAGCAGAAAAGGAAGGTCAAAGAAGTTCTCCCCTGATAATGCAGATGGTAAAAACAGAAAACCAGTAAAAATGAAGAATGAGAAGGTTGAACTACTTTTGCCTCAGTCTTCAGTGAGAGGCAGCCTCTCTTCCTACACCTCTGAAGCGGATGGATGACAGAACTGGGAGAACGAAGTACTACCCACTATAAGAGAAGATAAGGTTTATGACCTGAGGAACTGGAATTTACCTAAGTCTGTTGGATCTGACAAGATTCATCCCAGAGTCCTAAGGGAAGTGGCTGATGTAGTTGCCAAGCCACTCTCCATGACATTTGAAAAGTCACAGCACTCAGGGCAACTCCCAGATGACTCGAAAAGGGGAAACATGGTAGTCATTTTTAAGAAGGGTAGAAAGGAGGACTCTGGGAACTACTGACCTATCAGCCTCACTTCTGTGCCTGGGAAGATGATGGAACAGACCCTCCTAGAGGCTGTGCTAAGGCACATGGAGGACAGGCAGGTGACTGAGGACATCAGTGACAGTGTCCCTCAAGGATCTGTATTGGGACCAGTGTTATTTAGTATCTTCATTAATGACACAAGGCAGATTGAGCTCACTCTCAGCAAATCTGAAAATGACCCCAAGCTGAGTGGTGGAGTTGACACAGCTGAAGGAGGGCATGCCATCCAGAGAGTCCTGCACAAGCTCTAGGAGAGGGCCCATGTGAATCTCACGAGGGTCAGAGCAAGCCTGGTACCAGCACAGGATGGGGATGGACAGATCAGAGCAGCCCTGCCCAGAAGGACTTCGGGGTGCTGTGGCTGAGAGGCTGGACATGACCCAGCCATGGGCACTCCCAGCCCAGAGAGCCAAACGTGTGCTGGGCTGCATCCAGAGCAGTGTGGGCAGCAGGGCAGGGAGGGGATTCTGCCCCTCTGCTCTGCTGAGACCCCACCTGCAGGGCTGCATCCAGCTCTGGGCTCCCAGCACAGGAAGGACATGGACCTGCTGGAGGGAGTCCAGAGGAGAGACCAAGGTGATCAGAGGGATGGAGCACCTCTCCTATGAAGATGGGCTGAGAGAAGTGGGGTTTTTCAGCCTGGAAAAGAGGTTTAAGGGTGACCTAACTGTGCCCTTCCAGTACCTGAAGGGACCCTACAAGAAAGATGGAGAGAGACTTTATACAAGAGCATATAGTGACAGGAATACGGGCATGGATTCAATCAGAAAGAGAGTAGGTTTAGATTAGATACTAGGAAGGAATTATTTACTGTGAGGGTGGTGAGGCACAGTAACAGGTTGCCCAAGGAAGCTCATCCCTGGAAGTGCTCGAGGCCAGGCTGGATGGAGCTCTGGGCAACCTGGCCTAGTTGAAGGTGTTCCTGCCTTTGGCTGGAGGCATGGAGTTAGATGATCTTTAAGGTCCCTTCCAATGCAAGCTGTTCTCTCTTATATAAATATAATTAAGAAATACAGTAAGTGACTTAATCTACACTTAAGCAAATACATAAATTATTAAGCTAAGTAAAATAAAAATCAAATTTAAATGCAGAATCTGCTTTCTTAGAATCAGCATCTATTATGGCCTTAGCTTAAGTCTTGTTGGCAGGGATTTTATCTGCAGATACAGAAAGAGGACTTTCTTAATGGCTGCAGTCAACTTATTTACAGCTAGAAAAAAAAAACAGGGCAGAACACCTAGCAGTTCTAAAATCCTAAGGGACAGAGAAAATGAGAACAAGTCTGTTTTTTCCAATAGTTATACTCACAAAATTGTTCATATGAGGCAATTTTAAAGTTTACTACAAAAAAAACTTAAGAAAAATCATTGCCTCAAAAATTTAAAAATTGTATGTTGTATATTTTAAACAAATTCTTGTACATAAACTCTGGTCACAAACCACTTGTCCTTAATGCATACATTCAGTTGCAAAGCAGTATTTCAATGGTCACTGAACAAGAATCACCCTTTTTGAAGATGCATACAAAATAATGTCAAATGCAATACAACATCAACTTTCTTACATATAACTCATCTTTAATTAGTTGTTTCAAAATAACCACACCGATGAGTCTCCCTCACAAGCCTTCCACAGTTACCATGTTACTCAAATACATTGTTACACCTAAAATATGATCAGGTCTTGCATAAACTGGGAAACTAATCAACTGTTACCACAATCTTTGCTAAAATCTCTATCATAAAATACTGTGCAGATGAACAAAAAAGAGGGAAAACATGTTATAGTGAGTATATTTCTTGTCAAAATTCAACCAGAAATTACTTGAAATATGGATTAGAAAATTACATAAAAATATGGGAATAATTAAATATAACATTTGAATTTCACATTAGTTTACTAGACTAATCAGTACAAGATCAAAAAAGATGAAGTTAAAAGGAAGTTAATATAAATAAGCCGATTTCATAATTCAATATATAGACTAGTGTAAAGTTGTATATAGCAGAAAACTTTTTTCTTATTTTGGTATGTCTACTGTAGCCAGCAGCGAAGCCTCTAGACCAATTGCTCACTCACTGTTCTCTGCAGTGGGATACGGGAGAGAACCAAAAAGAAAAAAAAGCAAATAAAACGTGTGGTTATTAAGAAAACAGTTTAAAGGTGGAATGGGAAACAGGAAGGTAGAGGAAAAAAAAAAAAAAAAAAAAAGGCAACAGAACCACACATGTCATGCAAAGGCAATTGCTCACCACCTCCCACCAACAGACACATGCCCATTCAGCCTCTGAGCAATGGCTGCTTGGAACAGCTTCCAGCACCACTGTCACCACCGGGGCTGCTAACACGATGTTATGCAGCATGCAAGATCCCTCTGGTCAGCGGTCCTGCCCAGGGCCCCTCCCAGCCTCTCGCCAAAGTCTATACCCTGAAGGGAAGCAAGAGTGTGAAACAAAGGTGGTCTTGGTGCTTTGCAAGCACTGCAGAGCAACTTGCAAGCACATCACCGCCTTCCGAGCACTATTTTGGTCACAAACCTGAAACACAGCACAATAGGGACTGCTGTGAAAAAAATTAACTCCATCAGATCCAGTACACTTATTCCAGTCTTTACATGTTAATGTCAATTAGGAAAGCATAAAACACTTCATTCATGCTTTCAGTATGATACCCCTTTCAAAAATGCTCTCATATAATTCCCTCTCCCACAGAAAAATGTTGAAGTATAGATACATGTACACTTGTGATCACTAACCATCAGCCACATAGTCAAAATGGCAGGTCTAATTGCTATTAGTTGATTAACACATGATTTTATGTAGAATCAGCTGCTTAAAATATATTTCAACAATGAACTTGTGTTTGAAGAGTCCATAACTAACCAAATAACTCAGCCCAGTTGTGCCTGCAAATCATAAATTTAATTATTTGAATAAATACAGTATTAGAGACATGATCATGAGACATGTCATGAGACAACCACTAAACAGCAGCCATTTCCAAAAAGCATGAAACAGTGGTCAAGTCGAACTCAGAAGAGGAATCTATATTCAGAAATTCAACATACAAACAAAAATAAATATCTGATGAAAGAAAGCCTTCTGTCTCAAAGTGTTTTAGAGAAGACCAGGGTCAAAAACTCCTCAGATCTCTTTGTAAATCTACTGTGACATTCCAACTGTGACATTCCAACACTAACAAATGAAAAGAGACAACCAGGTGTACTAGAGCAGCAGTCTTAGCACTCAAAAATAAGTTCAACACTTAAATGCACGCAGTGATTAGAGCAAGAAGCCCTTAGTCAGAAGTCCATTCCCATTTTGAATTAACAATTCTTACACCCCTGCCAAATATTGCTATTGTTTGCTAAAGTAGCAGTAGCTCTAAAAAAAAAAAAAAAAAAAAAAAAAAAAAAAAAAAGAGTGACCCAGAAGACGTTCAGTAATAGCTCTATTCAAGTAAAGTTTCATTACCCAGTAAAGGACGAAAATTACAATTGTATTGAAATACACAAATTGAATTCCACCACTGCAAGCAGCACTCAAATTCTGCATTCAGAAAATCTGAATTACACAGTCTGGACTTCAATTGAAGCTTGTGACACAGAAAAACTTATGGAAAAGTAAACCAGTCATCACAGGAAAAGAGGAATGTCAGGGCTGAAGGCGGCGAGTACCAGCCTGGAAATTCGTATCTCTCCTATAACTCATTCATTGCTAGAACTACCCTCAGCTCTTCATAGTCAGGGTATAGCCCAGATGCAGGAGCTATTCCAATTGTTCTGAACACCTACAATGCATCAAATGACTGATACAACAGGAGCTACACTTCATATTTCAAAGCTTACAATATTCCTGAAGAGATTAGACCTTACATCCCACAAAGTACAAAGGATTGTTTTGAATAATTTACCTTACACTCATTGCATCTCATTTTAAAAATGGAGCAAATGCCAACTCATTTAAACACAGTGATGAAAACAGTGAAGCATTTATACTCACTGCTGCAGAATAAAAAAACTCACTGAATTTAGAAGTTGTTCAGGGTTTGAAAAATACAAACAATAAATGCTGTGCAGGATGACATACTCAGGAGAAGTGGCATTTAAATGAAGGCTATCAAATTTCTATGTTGCACAACATGCATATTCTACTGGCTGAAAACAGTAAGAACTAATATTCCGCAGGAATAAGTGAATTTATACTGTAATAATTTATTTTCCATATCTCATATTCCACTCAGCCTTATCTCATCCAAACTCCTGCCAGTTAAAAGCCAGAGCTTCTGATCTTTTTATTTAACTATTAGTCATGCAATCACGGAACAGAATTAAAAACAGACTATTTTTCATATCCAGCTATTAGTGCATTTAAGTTACACAGTCATTTCAGATGACGTTTTCAAGATCTGAATTAGTTTAGGAGACTGAAGTTTTAAGAAAGTAGCATAACTTAATTTAGCCATTTTCCATCTAAATCTTTCAGTTTACTTGTTTCTTGCAGTCTCTCTCCTTCATTTTTTCAAAAGGAAGTATTAACACTTTTTAAAATCCCAACAAGACAGGTACAAGCAGCAACCTATTTTTTATGCCAAGAATGGAAAAGTCAGAAAAAATACCCCAACAAACAGTAACACAAACTGACAGAACACAGAAAAAACAACACATTTATAATTCATATTGGCAAGAGCACCTATAGAACTATTAAAAACATATTCTGTGCCAAGCTAACAAATTATGCTTACATCACTCAGATACAGATAAAATTAACTGAATACCAAGTTATCACAGAGGATGTACAAACGTAACTAACTACAAATGAGAATGTTTAAAAGAGAGCATAATAATCCATTCTACGTGAGCTTTTACAGCCTTTTAAATAACAATATTGAAGGGACTAGACCTCTGTTGTCTAGGAGACCAAAACCAGTCATCAGCTGCCAGTTTCACTAACACAGAAGACACTTCCCAATTAAAGACTGAAGAAGTAAATACATCTGTAACAATGTTTAGTATTACAGTTCACTGGATATGGGTCCAGGATTGTTCTGGATCCAGGATTGTTCCACCACCAGTAAAATACATCTATAAAATCTATAATGTAGTGATAATCTGAAAAATACCATCAGCTAAGCTTACACTGTTAGTTGTGATTTTGATTTAAGTGGAGGGAATATACTGAACTAGGGATCAGCCCCTCCAAACTGTTATTCATATTGCTGAAAAAAACTTCACTTTGAGGGATACCTACTCTTCCACCAAAAATACAGGAGCAATTTCTGCACAGAACATTTTTTTCAGTTTAGTCCGAAGGACTAGCAGGGAAGTAAAAGCAGTATTTTATTGTGGAATAAATGGGAAATGAGGTACAGGAAATGGGGTTTATGAACACTAAACACTGATTTGGATAGAGATTATCATGCTTTTACAACACATTAGCGACTGAAAACAATTTCAAATAAAAAAAAAACATTTAAGCTACACAGACCCAAGAAAACAGTTGGAAAGTAAGATTTAAGAAAGAATTCATCCAGAAGTTTTGTGGATTTTGATTTTAGGGATGGGAAGAGGTTACAGTAACAGTTGTACTTCTGGCTCTCTGTTAAATACTCCTAAGATAACACTACTGGGTCAGAAAATTAAGCAAAAACACAACACAAAATGCCTGAAACTGCTGGTCTGACTTTTTTTATTTTTTGACAAAAGAGAAAATTATCCATCACAGTTTTCATAAACAGGCTCTGGAGTGTTTCTCAACCCCACAGAACTGCCAGATTAAGGCTCTCAAATCGCAATTCACACATGTTGAATAAACATTTGTTTAAAAATTCTGGACCTAAAAGAACAAAAAATAATAAAAATAATAAATAATAATAAAAATACCCAAGTAGCCATTTAAGTTCTTTCATAATTCCAAGTTTTTCAAGTTTAACATATTGATCACTTGTCAGCCATTTTCCCATCCCACTCTTGAAATTATGCTCAAATAGCTTTCTTTCCCACTCTGCCTGAACAAAATTATTAAATAAGATACTGCAAAAGTAGCCCACTAGGTTTTCTTATACTTGTCCTTTGAATGCTGCCTAATTTTTGTCACATTCATCACATGAAAGCAGAACTGCGAAGGGTTCTGAGCAACTAAGCAAGGCAAGGTCCCCACCCCTGAAACCTAAAAGAACTTGAGAGGCTGGCAAGGCCAAATTTGTCCTAAAGTTTGCACCAGCCTCATCATGCAAAGGAGTACTGGATGCCTAACAAAGTACCACCTCCATCTCACAGCTGTTCTCAAATCATTCTCCTTGCCCAGCTCTGATATGTGTATGCTCCTCTTCGTAATGTTAAAAATCTCAATATACAGTGCATTAGTAACACTAGGCAGTATGCGCTAACACTTTATTGAAAATCTAGAGGGAAAAACACAGCTATGAGATACTGAATAACAATTAAAAAGCTTCATATTTTTAACAGATTACAGCACAGTTACAGCACTGGTGAAGTGTACTCTCAAAAGCCGATTTCCATGCGGGACAGCTAATCCACTACCACAGTGTTCAGCATTAAATGATGCAAGATTTAGGGCTATCCATAATTTTTGAAGACATGAAGGGATAGTAAAAGTCAGATAGCGTAAGTAAGAAAAAATACCTGTATTTTATGTCCTTTACTAACTTTAAGACAGACAACTTAAATCAGTATATTTTATAGTCAGTATTTTATAGATATAGGAATTAAAACTCAGTTATGCATATAGGTATGCAACAAAACTGCTTTGTTCTGAAGCTGCACAAACATCTTATGTAATAAGGGTCCCAATTCTTAAAAAAAAAATCAGGACTTCTCTTTCTTCCTCTAAGTTTCTATCACTTTAGCTTCACTTCAGCATCCACGGTATAAACTACAGAGATTCTGCTGCCACAGAAGGTATCAGTCATTTGCACAACTGCTTTCAGTATCAAACCTCCAGGTTGTATTTCCCACCAAACCAGACAGGAGATTAATTTGTGCTCATGTGAGTCGAGATTAAGTGTAATATCCAATTTATAACTGGAATTACTTCTGTACTTAGCTCTAGTGACTCAAGTAATCGACTGACCTCAGTGGGAACAATTCAGTGCCATTTCTGGGTATCGCGGAGTATCTCAGTCATCCAAACAAGAATGTCAGTCATGACACTACTACATAAGATCTGTGTCTTTTTGGAGCAACAACTCAAAGGTAACTACAGTTTGGATCCCTACTCCCATTCAAAGAAACAACTCAAATACTTAACATTACATGCATCTGAGGTCTGCTCTGATTGTGCCCTCCCACACTAAACCTGATCAAGAAAAATCTTCCTATCACACAGGGATTTGGCTTTTCCCTGAAAAGGAAACTATTCACATCTGAACAGAAATATATCTTCGTTTTCAGGCCTATCATAATTCCTATGGTGTCAAAAACACGCACCTGTTCAGAACTAAACACATCAGATGAAACAACCCAAGAGAATTTATTGCACAACTCAGTCTTTATAGTTCTCATTCTACAGCCACCAAAAAATAACTGTTTCATATGTATGGATTATTAACAGTCAGTTTTCAAACCTTTTGCTGTCAGCCAAGATCCAAAGGCCTATGAAATTTGTTGCTCTACTTAAAAAACTTCCTTTGAGTAGCAGGATTGTTCACTTATGAAAGGAAAAAACCCTCAAACCAAGAACACAGAACCAACCATTTTTACCGTAGATGAACTGTTCATTGTTTCAGAGTAAATGATACTTACACTGAATTTTGACACTGCTATTTCAGAACCTTTGTAACTGTATCACCTCACAAGAAAGAAGACTACAACCACCACCTATCGTATAACATTAAAAAAAAAAAAACAAACAAAAAAACCCACAAGGAGACAGCTACATTAGAAATCTGCCTTTGTTTTGTCATACAAAATTTATTTCATGCTGCTTTAGCCTATTTAAAATAGATGGTCAGGACCTGGAGGATTCCCAAACTCCTCTTAACTGGTCAGACCCCCAGTTCTTACTAACCCTTACACCTGGTCATCAGAGGACTGATGACTCATCCTGTTTACTTTCATTGGACATGATCCTGACTCTGGCTTTGCTTTCTAACTTGGGCTCAGATCTGTAGCCTCTCTATAGATTTGCCTAGCACTGAATGCAGTTACCATTACCACATCTGCTCTGCTCACCCTGTTTGGGTGCTGTGGGACTGCATCTTTTTCCAGTGAGAACTTTACAAAGTGTGAATTCACACTCACAAGCTAAGACGAGTGTTTCTTAGTAAACGAAATGAATAGATTTCATTACTAACCTCCTTCCAATCATGATACCTGAGGTTACACCAACTGTTCACTTCTTCACACTGCTGATATATCATATTATAAAAGGATTCTCACATCTTCACTTGTATGGATGCATTTTCTTCTGCACAACTTCAATGTTATCAAAAGCTTGTAAATGTTAGCGTTTTGCCTTTCTGTTTGTTTCAATATACCCTCTGTCTTTCAAAAAATCCATCTTTTGGCTTTGTTGGTACAGCATTCAGAGGACATTTATTTAGAGAGGAACACTATGACTTCAAAAGCATATCCATGATTCTGGATTCAGTTCCAGTTTATTGCTTTTTTTAAAGAAACAAATAATAAAAAAATGCAAAGGTTAGGCAGCCACTTGTCTCAAAATCCACAGCACTTCATGATCAAGCCAGGTAAGCTAATTTCAGTTTTGCCAGCCGATAATTTACTTTTAGATTTCCGAAAATACTAACTACCCAAAATACTGAGTACGAGATGTTTATGCTTACTTTTATCTTTCCAGAGAACACTTTTATTTGATTCAACATCAAGCAAGAAGCTCTGCTCTAATCTTTTTATTAAAAGGCATAAGAACAGTCACAGGAAACTTCACATGTAGATCACAGACAGCTAGTAAAGTCAAAATGTTTAAGAAAAAAAAAAGCATCTATCTTTAGACCTTGGCAACAACTCTTCCACCTGATGCCTCCCCACCCATTCTCTGCCGTACTACTTTATGATTTTACATGACCATAGGAAGCAGCTTCAAAAGCAAGGAAAACAACTAATCACATTATACACAAAGGTATCAAGCAAACACAAAAATAGGAGTACATTAGGATACAGTGTTTAGACAATATGACTTAGGCTGCAAGGGTCCATCTGGAAATATTGGTTCTATGCATGCATAAAGTATTTTAAAACACATAGACAAAACTCAAACACATCCATGCATTACTACTCACTAATTTCAAAGCTGTTCTGCCAACAAGATGGCCATCAAGCTTTAACTTATGTATGAGGCCTTTTGCCCCTTCAAGCTAAATGCATGGATAAGTAAACCTATGCATGATTACCTTTTACAGGAGTGGAATGTGATGGAAGTTAGCAAAGACAGAAGAAAGGAAAAAAAAACCTCTGAAAAAGGAAAAATAAAGACCATTCCTGAACCATCGCCTGCAAATGAAGAAATCCAAACAGAGAGCTTCAAGTTACAAAGAAGCTGTTAGAGAGTCCTTTTATCATGATGCACTGCAGATGAGAAGCAGAGCATGGATTCTGCCCAACAGCTAAAATGGAAGTCTTTCCTTAAAGAGAAACTGGAATAAGCTTTTGCACTTTAAGCACTATCTTCAAACTGGAGGTATAATTCAGGTGTGTGTCTAGTTTAGGTCTCACAACACTACACGGGACCAGTTACACGGCCTGATGAGCACATGGCCTGAGGAGGAAAAGCATTGTGTATTTCTGTTGCTGAAGATGCATTCTAGAATGACACCTTTTCAGTGCTTGGTGCCAAAAAGAACAGTGCTCACTGACATTGGTACCAGCCCAAACTATTGTTGGCAGCAGACTCAACACCAGGACTTGCATTCACCTGGAAGGTCATTGCACTGCATACAAAAAGTGAAAACAGATCTTAGCCTAAGGAATTCTAGCCTAATGAATACTATTGCCTATGTTTTATGATCATAAAAACTAAACTAATGATTCAGGCCGACTTCAATGAACAAGTGTTAGGAACGTTATGCTTCCAGCATCTATGTGGACAGAAGTATGCTTGGCTTGTGACAGCTCAATTTTTAAAAATCTTAGTTGTTCCAGCTAACATTCTAAACTCACTGCCATATCTGTGTGCTTTAAAGTGCCTGCAAGAAGTTCAGTAATATTATCAAAGTAGATAGCTTCAGAAGTTAGTTTAACTAGATTCAAATAACAAAGAAAAAAATAGGAGGTGAGGCATCCAGGGAGGTCCGTTCGTTTTGACAACTGAAGCCAGGGAGTGAAGAAAGAATTCACAGCTGTGTGACAAGTCAGCAGAGCAAAATCGAAAAGCTTTATAGTACATTACAGGACAGCAGTTTGAGATGCAGCACAGAACTCATGCCGAGCCACTGGCACCCTGATTACTTCAGACATAAGCTAAGGGAACCAGTAAGCTTGAAGGGCGTGGGAGGAGGCTAGACAAGAAGAGGGTAAATTCACTAATTCATTAAGTTTAACTATTTGGCTCAACCAGACGAAAGAAAAAAAGACTGTAGTAGCGTTACCCCTAGCACAAAGCTAGGGTCAAAATAAAAAAAAACCCAAAACTTTTTTTTTTTCCATCGAAATAAGGCATCTGAAATACGACTTGTGCTATTTTAGCTACAGAAGAAAACACTGAACCCTGAAGTTGTGAACCGCTGCTTATCCTCCCCGCCCTGCCCCCGCCCCCACTCTGGGCCTCGGCAGCCCGCTGAGGGCAGAGACCCCAGCCCGCAGCTTCCACGGGGCCCTTCCCTCCTTCCTTCCTTCCTTCCTTATTCCCTTCCCCCTTTTTTCCTTCCTTCCTTGCATGCTTCCTCTCGCGGGAAGCCCGCGACTCGGCTCAGACCGACACTGACGAAACCTCACGGCCCCCTCACCTTGAAGGGGTTGTTGAGGTCCGGGTCGGCGAAGGGGTTGCTATCGAAGTCCGACATGGCGGGGGCAGGCGGGCGCTGCGGAGCCCGGGCGGTGGCTCTGCCCCTGCGGCGGCGCCCCGACAGTGCCCGGCGCAGGTGTGCCCGGCGCAGGTGTGCCCCCCGCCGCTGTCACGGCCGCTGTCACAGCCCCGCGGCCCGGGCCGAGCCCGCCCCGCCGCACCGACCAGCCACGGACCGCCCAAAATGGCCGCCCCGGAAGTGAAGTTATGAGTGGGATGGCCCCGGGAGGGAGAAAGGGATGGAGGCGGAGCGGCTGTTCCCGGGGCGGGCGGGATTGAGCTCCTGCCTGAGCTGGGCCGATCGTGGGGCGTGGGGGAAGCGGGGCGGGGTGTGCGGAAAGAGTCGGCTCCTGGGCCGGCTGGGGGCTCGGCGTAAGCTGCTGTTTGGGAAGGCTGTGGTTAGGGGCGGGCCTCGTGTTCGCAGGTGTTTTTGTGAGGCCCTGGGGGCTGTGTCCCCCGCCTTCTGTAGTTAGCGCTGGCTGGAAGCCGGGGGGAAGGCGGCCCGGGGCTCCCGCATGGAGGCGGGGTAGCCGGGCCGGGGCGGCCTGGCCCGGTGTGTGCGCGGGTGTCCCGGCCCCAGCCGAGCCCGTGTGGTCCCCCCGAGCCTCCGCTCCGGCGCTCCTCAGGGCCGGTCGGGACAGCTGCTTTGATTTGGGGAGTGAAGTGGACGTACGAAGGTAGTCAGAAAGCCTTACTTGGTAAACCACGAATTTACGGTCTCATTTCCGCCTCCTTTTGGCATAGTAAATAGTTCATCTAGCGTGTGGCTGCTCAGGTGACTTGTACAAGTGTTCTACGAGAACGGTAGGTAAGGGACGGCTTTGAAGCACGGTCACAAAATCCCGCTTCCGTGCGAGGAAGCATTAAAGAGGTCTCTTGGAAGTATTCAAGCATTTCCAACAGTTCAAAAGACTTTTTTAATACTTCCTCGGAAATACCGACAGTGCCGTTTGAGCAGCTTGGTCCAAAAGATGCAAATAAATGCAAAGGAGCACCACTAGTTCAGAGCCATGGTTGAAACGTGAAATCCAGTGCTACCAGAACAGTCTATATTGACACAACACTTTCAAAACCAGCAAATCCTGAATTTCTTTACATGCTTTCTAAGGAAATTATTTGAACTTTGATTTAAATCCAAAAGAATAAAAAAGAGGTTTGAGGGAGGGTTTGAGACAAAATGAAATTTTTATGATAGTAATCCTGTTCTTTTTTGCTGTTCAAATGTGTATATTTTTTCCCCATGTAATCTAGACTGTGAGGCACACTAGTGTTAGCACGTCTGTGATTTTTAATAGCTCTACACATATCATTACTCTGGTCTTTATGCTGACAGTCATTACAATCAGGCTGTTGTGTCAACAGGTTAGGAAGAATCCTATATATACATGAGAATTGATTTTGCATGGATCAGTAGAGAAAGCAATACTTGGTTCAAGGTCTGCTCTGATTTATGCAGAGGTTTTTGTGAAGTTCTGTGAGACATAAAATGGTATGGAAATGGGACAAATCATAAAAGCATAGCTTCTAAGCAAAATACTTTCAACTTCTTGGTTGCTATGAAGTGTAAATACTTTTTAAAAAAGCTAAAAGGCAGCTGTAGCACAATCAACAAAAGTATGTTACAGTATTAGTGCCAATCATACATATAACTCAGTTATGGTACAGCACATGTAATCATGTTTTTTTCCAATATTCACCTATAATTATATATATCATGGCTCAATGTATGGTGATAGTCCAAATGTTAACTGTTTCTAATTCTGTTACAAGAAGGAGCTCATAAATCCATCATTCTGATTTATAAAATGCTAGTAAGTTGTTTATAAATAACTTTTAGTAGAGAATGAGTGAATTGCTTTAGATAAAAATGTGTTTCTTGACTGAAGATTCTCCAGCCTTCTTGAACTAATTTAATTCAGTGCTTTTCAATAACTCTGAACCAGAGGCTTTCTAAGCAAACAAAACTATGTTACTCTAAATTGACCTTTGTCTTCAGAAAGAGGAGCTCAAACTGCTTCTGTGAGTGCTGTACTTAGATATTTGTGTTTACAAAGTCTTGTGTAAAGAACTGACTTTACATTATTCTTTCAAATACTGGTTCTCTCAATTTTCTGTAACTTATGGGATTTGCAATGTTTATGCCAAACTCATATGGTGGTGAGGAGTGCTCAGATCAGCTGACAAGAAAATCTATCAGGTTTTTTCAGTCTAAAATGTTCAAGTGCTGACTAGACCATCAAGTGGTTTGTCTTGATCAGTAGTCTTCTCCAACGAAATAGATCATAGTTTTACAGATCATGGCCCTTCAAATAATAAAACCGAGCTGTAACAAAGACCTTTAATTCTTTAACCTTAACTATTATAAAGAGTGTATCCTCTCATAAAGTGGAGCAATCTTTCCAGCATCAAATGCAAACATGATGGTTAGAAAGAAAACGGGGATGATGAATGTCTGTGTGCCACATGAGCACATAGCTAAGACTACAGAAGCTGGACAAAATTACTGGCATGGAAAACTTGGACAACTGCTAGAAACTTGCATAGTAGAAATTAGGAGTAGAACTCTGTAGTAGTATAAGTACAAGTCACAACTTCAAATTAGATCATATGCAGATACCAATTGTAAAGTCTTGCAAAAGTTTAGGCAGAAAACACCTAGTCTGTTGGGTAAAACTTTTAACTGAAGAGTTATTAAATAGTAGCTCCTAGAACAATTTGAAATAGCTAGATTATTTTTGTAGGCTTTACAGCAAAGACATTTACTTGCAAAATTTTGGAAAGATTTTAACTTTAGGGAAGGGAACAGAAGTGGGATAAACAGGCATTTCACTGTAATACTTGAAGATCATGAGCTGCATTATTTCCCCAAATCTTTTACATCAATTTAAAAGAAAAATGCGTGGAAAAAATAGGAGAAAGGTCAGAAATCATAGTAGCATGCAGAACTATACATGCAGACTTCCATTTCACCTCTCGTTCTTATAATCGAGGAAGCCCTGATTCCACAAGATAATAATTTCAGTTTCACTATGCTGATGACTGAACCAAAACGTCATTGTTTCCAGCATACAGAATGTTCAGCTAATATAATCTTGTTTTTATACTCTGAAATTATAGGATTAATCTTTTTCTGGGAGCAGGGCAGCTCTGCCAGTTCTACTGTCAGAAGTTACACTAGCACTCTTTTCTGAGTAGAACCAGCTTACAGGGTGCAGTGTGTAACCAAGTCAAGCCCCTGGATCACCTAGCAAGGACAACAGTGAATGTTCACAAGCTGGTGAACACCTTGCCCTTCTTTATGAGAACCCTGACTACTTTCTGAAACTCTACACTTAGATTTTCTCCCTTGTTCCAGACTTGTAGCAGGATATTTGGAATTCTTCTGTAAAGAGCTCACCTCTTTGAGAGGAGAAGGATTTCCAGGGCAATAGCTGATTTGCAGAAGGGAAGAGGTAAGTGTTGCACAGCCATACTGCATTTTGCCAAAAGCCAGCCTAGTACTGCCAAGTGATTTCATGCCCTGCATGCTTGTGCTCTACACCACTCTTGCTGTGGCTGATGCTGGCCTATATACCACCCCAGACCCACACTGAGGTAAGAATATATTAATCCAGACAGTGTTCCTAATGCCCTTCAGGAGGATTAGAACTGACCTTTAGTTTACAGCAGAGAACTAACTTCTTATAATTGCCTCTTTAAGTAACTGATTTCACTGATGTCCAGGTGCTGTAAGGGCATGCTGTGTATTAACAAACTCATGCCAGTCTTGGTTTCAATAAGTCTTGGCTTTCTGACTTAGAATGACATTGCTCAATGTCATGTTTTTTGAAACAAAGGTACATGAAAAGTAAAAGCTGTCCTCAGTGGAGCTATTATATGCTGCTGCTTTTCTTATTCCCTTTAGTTCTATTGTAGTCCATCTGTTCTGGAAGAAAAAGTAAATTATTGGCAAACTATCCTTCCCTATATGTTTTTCCCTGTGGACCAATTGCTTGTCTTCATGTAAGGAGTAGAGCCCTTCTCCCATGACAGGGATTGCCTGTATTTTAGGAATGTGCAGGCACATCATAATTGTCATTAACAGTGTGTCTTCATTCTTCCCCCCAGCTGAACTTGTCTGCCTGTTTCGCATCCCACAGACAATAAAGGTAAGAACCTGGCAATCGCTGGCACTGGCCAAAGCAACAGGATGTAATCATGTAACAAAAGTTAGTCCTGCTGGAAGAAGACCTATTTATTTGTCTGGAACAGTAGCAATTTTCCCCTCCTTTCTAAAGAGTCATGACAGGTGTGGATGCAGCCACACTGCCACAAATGCTACCTTTATGAGATTGGCGAATCTATCACAAAAGCCAGGGCGTAGGAGCAGTGAGTAGTAAGCTGCAGTCATGAGGGAAGATGTGACAAAGCAAACACATGCTGTTTGGGAGTGAGGAGAGCATTCCAAGCAGCTTTGGAGTGAAGCCAAGCAGCACTGGCAGTCCTGCTTGCATATGCTCCCTTTACCAACTTGAGAGTGGGAGGAAAAGCAGAAGATAAGGAAAGTGATAAAAGAAGTATTTCAGCCAGTGAGATCTCAGTCTCTCCTACCACTGTATTTTCTCTTTCTATATTATACTGCAGATGTTTGTCTTCTGTACCCATTTTCTTATACCTCCCCAGCCTCTCCTCATATCTGCACCCCTCAATAAGAAGTTCACAGGTAGTCATCAGTGGGAATTGCCTAGACAGTGGCATAACTTGCACTATGATCCCTTCCAGCCAAATGATCCTGGCACATAACTTTTCAGTGTGTCCCTCATCCTTTCCATTTTAAAACTGCACTTTTCTAGTTGAACATAAATAGTTGTGTGCTATTTGGTTATTTTATGTTTTTGCATTGCTTTTTAATCACTTGTATTTTCTTCACTGAGTGATCAGTAAGTTGTAATAATTAAGTTATTAAACACCAGTTAGAAAGCAATTGAATTGCAATTCTGGGGTCTGAAAAATAATTAAAAACTGTAGTCTTCAAATGTCAGGAATTCAGAATAAATAAAAAAAGGATAAAGGATGAAAAACAAAAGGTATTTTGGTATCAATTCAACAGTATACAGTTTTGTAAAAAATAACAGATTTTGCATAAAATAACTCAGAGTGCATTCTTCACAATTGGATTCTCCTGATTCTGTTGCGCAAGTAGTTTCCTCACTCAAAGCACAACAATTGCAAATTTTTGGCTTGAGGTAGCCTGGTGTCATTCCATCTTTACAGGTGCCTGTTCTCCCTGAATGTGACCATTAGTGGACAAAAAGTCTCACGCCTGGCACAGAGAGTCTCAATACAGCTGTGTCAGGACACATACAGCTGTCATCAGGGAGGAATCCATGCCTGTGCTGCTGCAGTCACTACCCCATCAAAAGCAAAAGTAGCATATTGCGTTTGTGGTGCTGAATGGTGTCCTTCCTGGCTGTAGGCAGTGATTTAAGGATAGGTTTCTTTCTGGCCTGTAATATAGGAGAACTCTGGTATGATACATAGAAGGCCAGCTCTTCCAATGAGTGCAGTCTACAAGGAGACCCAGGGGGAAAGATGATGAACAATTGAATGGTTCCAAAGCAGTAGATTATCAGGTTTCTCACCATCCAGAAACCTCCATTAATAGCTCTTGCTAATTGAGCAGCAATGTTGGAAAAATGCCCTCATGATGGAACCGACTCAGACCTGTATTCCAAGGCAATATGACAGTGCACAACTGCATGCATTCCACAACACCTCTAGACAAAAAGGGAAATTTAAGACAGTCACACATAGTTTGAAGCTAAGTCATGCGTATTAAAAAATAAAATAATTAAATCTAAGGATCTTGTGGTGAAATTCATCTTGCAGATTATCATAGTGCTGGAAATATAAAGTGTCGTGTAGTTATTCGGAAGGCTGTAATAGCAGACATGAAGTGAAGCTGATACACAAATAAACAATTTAAACATAAAATAGGAAAGATAAAGTGTTGAATGAAAATTAGGCAGATTTTGGTTCAGTGAAATAAGTGATTTCCAGAAATTACAGTGAGTGGAAGGAGCAGAGCTGACAGTAAACCAAAAGTTAGGTAACCAGATATCCCAGTTTGGGTAGAACTATTTTTTAACAGCATACAGTATTTTTCTTGTTTTTCTTTGCTCAAACTTTATTCCCATGCAGAAAAGGTGCTCACACTGGAGCATGTGGATGCTGAGAAGCTGTGATCTGGTAAAAAGCTTGAACAGAAAGAGAACTCTTGCCTCCAGAGATAGAAAAAAAACCCCTTGCTTTTATACTAGGACAGCTCATCCTTAAAAATAAAACCCCATTAATTAAATGACCCACCAAAAAAAAAAGCACTTGTGGAAAGACTGTTTTTGCCCGTGGGAGAGATTCACATTTCAGCCGGTTTTTGGGCCGGACTGCTACTCACGAAAATTGGAACCGTGTTGGAAAAGTTCACAGAGAACTGTCTCCCATGGGAAAGATGCCATGGCATCACAAAGGATACTCCCTAGGGGAACTGAAGAAAGATCTTTAGAAGTAACAAACTGATTAAAAATCCTGTGTTTTGTCTCCTTGCGCTATTGATGGCAAAGAAAGAAGGGCTGGGGAGTAGAAGGTGTTCTAAAGGTTTATTTTAGTTCTCATTGGCTTCTTTTAATTCTGTTAATAAATTTTTCTTTATACCTTTTGGGGTTTGAACCTTTTTTGCCCTAAAAGTGTTTCTTCCCGATCTGTATCTCAACGCATGAATCCCATTGAAGTGTTTTCTTCCCCCTCTTCTGCCTAATTATAGCAGAGGAAAATGACTGAATGGTTTTTGTGGGGTCACTGGTGTTTGGCCAGCATCCAACCCCTGACACACATTCATTTAACAGTTGACTTTTGAAAAATCAATTGTATCTTTACATACTCTAAAGGTGTACAGGCACTGAGCAAGTGGGAATGGACACAGAAAATAGCTTTGGAAGTTTCTGATAGCTCTTCAAGCATAGTTTGAAATGGGAGAAATTTATTGCACAAGGGCTTATATAAAAAAACTTGCTTTTTAAAAATAAATAACTTGTTCCTCTGAATTTTCTATCTGACGTACATAACAGAAGCATTGTGGTAGAACTAAAAAAACCTAACCAGTCATTAATTTCAGAGGCTACTTTTCAGAAGGGCCAAATTATGGGTATGAAAAATAACAGATTTCGGCATGCAGATTAGGCTGTCTCTGAAGAAGAAGAAAAAACAGAAATTGTTTGCTAAACTTGTGCCTGCTCAGATTTAAAGTCAGTTAGAAAGGGATTCTCTTTAATGTTAAAAATGCAGTAATTGTTCTTCCTTTCAGTAACAGTAGCTCAGTGCACACTTTCAAGACAGAAAGTATTGTTTCTTTAAAGCATCACAGCTCTCTAGAGGAAAGGATTTCAACATTGATTCAATTTTGTACTGATTCTTTATTAGAACAGATTTGTCTTAAAGAATGGGCATGGGAGACAGCAAAGGACATCACTAAATTTGGTTGCTGGAAAGAAACAGAAACAGGAACCAGATTAGTTGTTTCATTGTGACCCTGATCTGTTGTTTACAACAGTGCTCTAATCAAAATCTTTAAAATGTTAAGTTACCAAAAGTTAGGTTGTTCAATGGTTGATACAAGCATCACTAGAAGCATACCAGAAGTGGGGAAAAACTCTCCATATCTTTTCTGCCATTGAAAAAAGCCTGTCTCTCTGAAGCATTGCATGGAAGCAAAGCAAAACTGCATTATTAGCTCAAAAGTTTAAAGTTCTTCAGTAGGTTATATGCTAAAAAATACTGCAATTCATGAGGAAGGATTTTCTTATTAGGGTCACATCTTTGTCCCCCATTTAAATAAATGTTTTTTCTCTGGTTTTGAAAGATGCTGTTTACATTAAATTGCAGAATTAGCTGAGGATGTCCATTAATCTCCATTCCAACCCATTGCCCTTATTGACCATGCAGCCTTTTATGTCCATTATAAGATAATTTAAAATGACACCAAAAATGTTTTTACATGGTGATAAACTTTAATATGATCTGAAGTGAATAGGTAAAGAAATCTAGAACTTCACATATGTGCTTGGCATTAAGGGTCATGGCACCAATGCTGAACTGCTGTTGGTAAGCACACTAAAGTGGAATCACTATTCTCCGTGAAATACCAGAGTACAAATGTGCAGCAAGCTCTACTCCATGCTTGAAAATTCAAAGCTCAGAACAATCTAGAAGCTGTAAATGGTAAATCAGCCTTTTAGTAAACAGAGATCTGAAGCGTTGGAGAGAAAACATGCAGGTCCATGATGAAAAAGACTGGCCACTGACAAAGTGAATGTTTTGCCAAATATATTCTTGTTTCCATCTTTCCATAAGGATGAGATACATGATACTGTTAGCATTTATGTGGCTAAATAGTTATGGATAGAGTATATAGATCTGTTAAACCGGCTTGCCAGATTGTTTCAAATATAATAAGGTACCATTATTTCTGTATGGTATAGCTGTAGTGCATGCAGAGTGCTCTGTTCCAGCTTGTGTTCTCAGAGGATAAAAAACATCAAGAAGTATGTGTGTACTACTAAAATACTGTGAATCAATGTAAAGCAAGTTTTCCCCTTAGAAAATTCCATTTCTCTTATAGTAAATGACTTACAAATTAAAGACTTTTGTGATCCCTGAAATAACTGTAAACTTTTCAAACTACTGAAAGTGCTGGAGTACAGTTCTTAACCAGATATTACAAATTGTTAAATAACTTTCTTTGGTAAATCTCATGGAATTTTTAGCAGAAATTAAGGTTTGATTTTTTTAATCTACTATTGTATTAATTATGTCTTAGATTTTTAATATCTTGAGAGTACCAGCATAGTCTAAATAGTCATAAGTGGCCGGGAAAAAATGGTATAATAAACTATTATTTTTGTTCCCAAAACACATTTGCCTTGAGAGCCATAAACACTTTTCCAGTTTTTTTACGGTAGCCTTTGGTAGGTGTGTCTGGTTTCATACATGAGATGCCACTTTTATTAAAATAATTGTAAACTTAATTTTTAAAAAAATCACCAGAAGCAATATGATCCAATTGGTGGAAAGACACTCATTTTGAAACATCGTACCGACCTGTTAAACATCTCTTAGAAAAGGTATAGAGAAGTATATTCTTAGACTCAAAGGAATTGCTATTTTTTGATGCAAGCTATGGCTGTAACTCAAAATAGCTTTTTTTTCCATGCTGTATAACTCCAAAAAAAAATTCCATATTTAAAATCAGTGAAAATGTAAAAAATAAAGAACCCAAAAGAGATATAGAACACAAAGTGCAGAATTTTGAATCAAGAATACTAGTTCTGTGAGATCTCTCCTCTAAAGGATAATTTCATTGTAAAACATTTTTTCTTTGATTTGCAATACTCATAATAACAGATTTAGGATGCTGTATAGTTCCTGCTTCATGCCCGTGCTGTGAGATGCACTTAACATTTGAATAATATTTAGCAACCAAATAACATTCTTCCTATTTTTGTGAAAGGACATCTATTAAAGCATCACAGAAAGGCTGAGAAAGTGCAGGCAGCAAAATAATATATTTGGTATTTAATTCAGATAAAAATTTATGGGAAAAATATGACAAAAGTACTCCATCCTCTTAGTAACTATCTGGGAAATGCTAAAAAGCAATGTAGCTTCACTTAGATATCCCATCCAAAAGATAACCTTGATAATGATTCTGTCAAGCATTTGCAATGAAACATGAAGTAAAAATGCTAGAAATACAGTTATAGTGCCCCCTTTCTTATTCACCCTAACACCTAAAAACCCTCAGCAAGGCTTTCATCATTTCAAGTCTCATTTACTGTAACGACCTTTCCTTGACTAATCCATTTTTCATTGTGCATTTCTTCCCAGAATGCTGTTGCTAAATTCATTTCCACTTCAGTTTTACAGCACTGCATGAACTCTCCCTTCTCCAATATGTCCTATATAAAGTGGGGCCTGTGTAATCTCTCACTTTGACATATGGGACAACAGTACTGGCGAATTTTATAAAAATCAAAATATTCCATGAAACAGATAGTACTGAATTTGTGCTGCTTGATTAATTTTGATGTCACGGTTGTGACCTGCATTAGCTCGTTCTGATTTTTTGCTGTCAGCTCATACTTGCAATCCATCCTCCATAAATTTAGAGATTCTGAATTTTGCCTTTTAAAACATAGCATTGAAATAATACATAGCAAAACAATTCCCAATGCCTTTGAGCTTGCACGTTTCTGTATGACATGTCATGAAGTAAATAGTTTATCAGTTTGCTTTTTAATGACTGATTGATTTTACAAGCTTTTTGTAAGTGACTGCTTTTAAAAACTCCTATTGCAGATTGTTACCTTTAAATATGTCTGTTAAAAACATGTTTCCCAAGGTTGTATGCCATAGATGTGATCTTGTTTTAAGATTTGAGCAATGTTTAATTTGAACCTGAGTGAAAACATCTTTCTCCTGTCTTTCTCTTTATGTATGTAAACACGTGTACGTTTCTATGCACTGTATTTATATTGATTAATTGTATATTGCCCAATGTGCCATAGACTGCCACTTGTGCTTTTAAATTCTAGATGTTGTTTGTGCTTGCAAGAATTGGTGAGCAAATGGAAGGAATATTTTGGACCCACCTACCATACAGGATTAAGGTCTGTAAATTCTATTCCTCCAGTATTCCTGAAGACATGTTTCCTTCAGAAATTTTGTGGCAGTGTTGTCCTTGTTTGTTCTACCACAGCATTGTTTCAGTTGTTCTATTTTGTGTACTAACTTGCAAATTAACATTTAGGAATTGTTTAATTTTTTTTTATAGAGTTACTCAAGATTCCGTGGATTAACAGAGATTCAAGAAAAAGAGAACTAAAGTCCTACTACACATTTAAAGTTGAAGAATTCACCTGTTATTTTCACTAGTAATAATATTTTCACATTTACAAAAGAGTAAGCAATTGCCATTCAATATACCATTGAAATAGGTCCTCCTTCTTTGTAATATTTGGTAATAATGTAAAAAATCTATTATCTATACACTTTTGAAGTAATCTTCCATCCTTTACTATTTTAAACAACAATGCTGTATGTAACTTAGAGTCTTTTAATTCATCTGCTTATTGCTGAAAGGAACATATATTCTGTAATCTTTCCCAACTTTATTATACATATTATATGATGAACGTAAAGTCATAAAAATATAAGAAAATCTAATTGCTGCTTCCAGTAGATAAATCCCTCCACCTTATTCTGTGTCCCCACATAACCATCCAAAATGGCTTTCTAATTAAAAATGTGGTAAGTATAACAAATGTCCATGTCTTTTTCTTCCATATAATGTTATTCTGGATTATGTTACTAGCTTTTAGCTGTGAAATATGAGTGAAAAATAGTTCTAGCTAATAGCAAGCTCAATTTTTTAAAAACAAAGACAAGGAATTGGAACACTAAGGATTCCTGCTCTGCTCCCTCTGAATTACGCTGTACACAGAGAAATTTGGTGTAGTTGCTTATATTATCATTTTTATTTTATGTAACAAAGAAGCAATTCCTAAGGACTTAAGAATTGTTTGCAAAGGACTTTCAAGTCCTTAGATGACAAGTGCCCAGTGACCTCCATTGTCTCCTTTTCTGTGTTATGGTGCATGACATAAGAAGCATTAACACTCAGGAAGTGTCACTGGAGAAAGTGGGATGCAAAAAACACCCCTGCAAACCCTGAGTTCTTGTTGAGGATGGAACCATGGCTCCCCTGGTGATCTCTGTCTCCCTGCTGCTGTCAGCTGCACCCTTGAATGCCAGCAAAGAAGGTAGGTGACAATTAAGTTCCTCAGGTATTTTAATATATCAGCAGTCTGCAAGTATTACTTACCCCACAGTTTAATTTTATGACTCCATTAAACCCCTCAAATTATACCCAGATGCCCCAAATTATACTTTAATAACACAACTACATGATTGTAAATACTGCACTAATGGGCTTGGCGAGGGTGCCAGGCTTCATATCAGTAATGACTTGAAATAACAGAATACGTAACTTACAATTATTTATTGGAATAATAACAACAATATGCAACTCATAAATTATATAAGAAAGAGAGACATGGAAAGTGCAAAACAGCTACAACACTAAGGAAAATAGTTTGATTTTACTCATAAATTTAGCTGAGTAAAATTACAGGACAATGTCAAAATATAGAATTTTTATTCTTTAAGAATGTTCCAACAAAAAAAGCACAGTTTTCTGTGGTGGCTCTTGCACTCAGGAACAAAGCTCATGGCTTCCCCCAGGCAAAGAAAAGAACTAAGGATCCTCTGGCTGCACTTCATGTAGAGAACGACAAGGATGGCTTCAGTGGGAAGCTGCCAGAAGCTTCCCCAGGTTTGATGCAGCCAGTGCCAGAAGACTTTGAGATGAACCCACTGCTGGTGAAAGCCAATCCATCAACAAAGATAGGAGCATTTCTGGGGTAACATCTTAAAGAAAGGGGGAATAAAATAATGTTTACACACGGCAAGACAGGAGATTTGGTTTATTTCTCTTTATACTACTCTGGTTTGTTTAAAGGAAAATATATTCGCCAACTTTACTATCAGGCAGAAAATATCAGAATTTCAGGCCTAAGTTTCATTATCTAGAAGAGCATGAAAAAAAACACAGACACTGAATCCTTTGAAGATACTTCTCCCTTTCTGGACCTCAGTGCAAAGGACTGGGATTAAAGGATGTTATTTATAAAGCAATTGATTTTCTACGAGTCAAATGTGACAAAAGATATCCCAAGAAGTATTAGATTTACAACATGTGATTTCTAAAAACATTGTCACCACACCTTACTGGTGTGTGCGTGGAACAAGCAGGCTGGGAAGGAAGCAAGATTTGCTTTTGCTTAACATTAGGCAGGAAAGCAGGAAAGCCCGTTGGCTTTTGCCATAGCTGGGACCTAAGTATGAAAAGAAATGTGAAGGCCACCGGTGTGAAAAAGGAATTCCGTTACTGTGAGTCTCCTAGAGGAATCCCACAGGCTTTGGAGACAAACACCTCGCTCCTTCAAGGCAGCTGCAAGAAAGACATACGAATTCTGCATTAAGTGCTTGCTAAGGAATTGCTGGTGGGCTGTCCCCACCAATTCCCCTGGAATACACCCCGTTTCTGCAAGTTTCAAGGAAAGACTCTTGAGCTGAGAGACCAGCTCAGAACCCCGAAGGAGGGAAAACACCAAGCGATATTATTAGGCACCAGACAATTTAGAAAGGGGCGGGATGGATGCCTCCACTTTGAGACAAAGCCTTGGAGTTGGTTCTCCACGGAACGACTTGCAATCTCTTGCTCCTCTCAGAGCCCGAGGAGAGCCAGCAGCGCGAGTCCTTCTGGTTCTCCAGAAGGCAGGCAATGCGGTCTGGGTCCTTTGACAGAGCCGGGCTCCTGCGCACGTCCAGCTGCAGGCACCTTACAGAGAAGCACAGAGAAGAAGAGCCAGAGTTGTCCCTGCCCTGCTCTGCCCCGTCCAGAGGACTGACGAGAAATGCCCCAGTGGCAAGGCCCTGAGAGCAAACTTGCGCCAGAAGCAGTGAAAGAGGCAAAGGTGGCCCATCCCTGTTTGCACCCCCTGGGTGCCCCGGGGTTCTGCATGGAATGTTGGGCTGTGCCCCTAGCAACTGTCGTTGTCTCCTGCTCCTGCGGCCGTTGGTGGAACACTGGTGGACCAGCGGTGGAGCAGCAGCTGCAGGATCTGCTCCTGGGCTGGCCCTGGCCGGACGCCTCTGGCCTCTGGGTCCACATCCTCATCTCCTCGTCAGCCGCCAGGCACCCCCGCAGCACTGTGGGACCGTCAAAGGTAAGGAAATCCCCGTTTGCCTTCCAAGCACTAACAGAAAGGCAAGAGGCTCCAGCTGGCTGTCTCACCAGCCATGACAGACATGGTCTGTGGTCACTCTCCCCTGAGCAGCGTACACGTGAAAGCGGGCTCCAACTTCTCTAGGAATAATGATGCCTCCAGTTGAAATGCAGACCTTTCCCTAGACGACGCAGAGAGCTGTCGCGGGGCACTTTCAGATTCTCGTCCACCCATGACCCGATTAAAAGTTCTTGGTACCCACTGAAGTCCTGAAACTACGCTGTGCTGACCCCAAAACAATCTGGTCATTACTGAGGAGTTCAGGGCTTCAGTGTCAACAAATCCTGTTGGGCCCCGGCTCTGCTCACACCTCCTCCAAAGCTTTCAAAACCACAAAGATGGGACTTCCGCTCTGTGATCCCTCTTGCTCAGGGCATGGAAGCAGTTGGCCTCCAACACTGGCTTTCACCTACAAAAGCAGTCTGCTTTCAGCCATTCTTACATGCTTACCCACTTTCATCGCGTACAGATACCTTCCGGTTTAACATCTGTAGAGATATTTCCCTTGCCACCCTGCATTGGATCTCTTTTCTAGAGAGGCACCGGTATGTATTTGTCAATGGTTCTCAATGCCTGTAGGGCTGGTTCTGCCTCACAGTCAGAGGCAGCCTGTCCGGCTCCTGGGCCTGCACGTGACAGCCTCAAGAACCACACCCTGTGCCCAAGAGCAATGGCCAAAGAATTCTTGAGCCCCGGCAGGCTTGGTGCTGTCACCCCTTCCCTGGGGAGCCCGTTCCAGTGCCCAGCCACCCTCTGCGTGCAGAACCTTTTCCTCCTATCCAACCTAAAGCCTCCCCTGGCACAAGTTCCATGCCTTGCCTTTGGGTCTTCTCACCGGCCCCCAAGCCTGAAGGGAGCAAGCAGCGCATGCCCTCCTGCTTCCCCTCCTGACGACTCTGCAGCCTGCTGGGGGATCCTGCCTCGGAAGCTCCAAGTGAAAAACCCAGCAATTTCACCAAACTGCGGGGAGCTGGGACTGGGGAGTTTGTGGTTTGCAGTGATGAGGATGAGAAGGAAGGCTACCCACGCATGTCGGCAGAATGATGTTGATCTGGAGCGTTCTTTTGATCTCTTCCAGGCGGAAAGAAGAGGAACAATGAAAAGGAAAGCGAGAGTCCACGTTCAGCCGTGAGTTTTGGCATAGGGATTAAAGGATGGCAAACTTGAGGAATGGCCAGGAGCAGAACTGCTCTTTCAGAGTCAGGGTGGGATTGCTTCAAGCCCGTGGCTCCACGGGACGTGTCTCTTGAGCGCTTGCCTTTCTTACCTGCACTTCCTTCTTTCTTTTAGACACATCAACGTCGGCAGCGACTTTCAGGCTGAGCTCCCCGAGCTGCAGAGCAGACCGCCAAGTGACGATGAAGAGCCCGCATGCCTGGTCTGGAAGCCATGGGAGGAAGATGACTCTGACATGGACAAACCTGACCCAGGTAGCTGTCAAGCTTTTTCTTCCACCCCTCAGATGCTGGGGCCTGTAGAACGCTCCTTCTTTGGGAAAAAGGCAGCTTTTTGCATGCTCTGCTTCTCTCCTTGTCTCTCCCGTCTTCCCGCGGGAGCGTGTTAGAGGCAAGGAGACTGCTTTGTCCGTGCAGCAGAGCAGGAAAAAAGAGCAACTTTCCCGCTCTCCAACTTGGTCAGGGGCATTTGATGCCGGAAGAAGGGAGATTGGCCCCCGCCTCCTATTACCAAAGCTGCTTTGAAGGGAGAGCCTGCACTACGTGGGCCCTTGGTTCAGCTGCCCCTTTCTTTGCGATCCTTTTCATGCTCTCCAACCTGCTGTCTTTAGCTCCTGTGCTTTCCTTCTGCCTTGTATCGCAAGCTTTCCCCCTTCTTGGCTCAAGCCTGACTGACGGTGCCTTTTTGTTGTGCTTGCAGTAAGAGAGCTGCTGGACATGGCCAGCTCCCGTGGCTTTCCCAGGGCAGCGGCTAACCTGGAGCTCGCTCTGCACTGCCTGCACCAGGCACGCGGCAGCGTTCCGGTAAGAAGCGGCTGTTTGGGCGCAGACAGGAGTGGACAGGGAATGAAAAAATTAAGAAGGCCTGGCCACTGGGACAGCCTTTCCTGGCTGCTCTTTGAGGAAGGCAGTTAGCACGCAGCGCACCTCTTGCTGCCTGCTGTGCCTCCTCCACCTGTGTCAGGACTGAGCACAAACAGGGCTCGAGCAGGGACAATGACTCTCTTGGAGGCACCGGCAGAGGCTCCCGCAGCCTGCTGCCTTGCAAATCTCCTGGAGATCTGTGTTCTCTAAGACCTTTTGGGCTGGACGGAGCGGGAATTCCCAGAAGCCTCAGCAAGCTGAGGCAATTCTGGCTGCAGGAGGAGCAAAAGCATTGAGCCAGTGAGCCACACGCCACTCTTGGGGAGCGCCATCCAAGGGTTGCGCAGAGAAAGCGAGGGATTGGCAGCAAGTCTCAATGTTTGACCCATATGCCATCCAGTGGACTGAATCCCTGAAGAGGCAAAGCGGCTGAAAGGCGGCATTTATGTTTTGTGGCTCCTTTTCTTGTGGTGGGGCACCTAAAGCCTTTTGCCCTTTGATCTTGCAGGAGGCTCTGGAGATGTTGCTCTCAGGGGGGCCTCCGACGCCTCAAGGCCATCCCCTGGCCGATTACCATTACGCAGGTAACCAAAACAGAGCTTCTTCCTACACTGACACACGCTGCCGTCCCTCGCCTTAATTGCCATGTCAAGCGTTTACGCTGAAACAAGGAACACCACTACAAGGTCTCCTCTTCTCGGGGGGTGGGGAAAGCAGCAGCAGCAGCAGCAGCATCTAGCCCTTCAGCTTTCCTTGTTTTCCGCCCTTTTTTCCCCGGGGAATTTCCCTGCTTTGTCTTCATTACTTTCTGAGGGAGCAGACGTGTACGCACGTGAATGATGGATGGCGCCGACTTCGTTTTGGCTGCCAGTGGGATCCACTTCAATGTCTAGAGGGATCCGTTTACCCGCTGCTTTTTCTTGCCAGGCTCTGATAGATGGACACCTGAGGAGGAGGAGTCCTTCCAAAAGGCTTTTCACACCTATGGCAAGGATTTTCATCTCATCCAGAAGCAGGTAAAGCCATAGGACATGCTCTACCCTGGCAGATCATCAGAAGAAAATGTGCATTATTTCTGGTACCGCCTACTGGAATTCAGTCTCTCTCTTCCCAAATACCAAAAGTATGAAAAGAATCAAGAAACGGGACATCCGTCTCCTGCGGGTGAAAGGCCTGTGTGAAGGCAGCCCTTCTGCCTCTCCAGCCCTTTTCTCCGAGCTCTTTTGGAAGACCAAGCTTTATTCTGCCGCATTTGTCTCACGCGTGTGCTGCTGCTTCCTCAGCACGTTGTGCTGGGATAACTGGAGGGAACGGGGGAAAGAAAAGCTCTGCTAGATGGATTTGTTGTTGAGCTGGGCATTCCACGTCTTACGCATTACGTGGCACAATACACCGCTTTCTGCGTGGCATAATGCCTCTTTTACTCCCCATTTCTTTCGTTTTACACCCTGCTCAATTGACTCTATGATTTCACTTCCTACTTTACCCCATATATGCCTCACTTTTTCTCCAACGCACCCTACAGGATGGCCATTTCAGATTCCTTCTTTTTCTCTTGCCTACAGATTCAGAGTAAGACCGTGGCACAGTGTGTGGAGTACTACTACTCCTGCAAAAAAGAACATAAACTTGCCAACGCTCTCGCTCAGGTGAGTGGGAAGAAAATCAACAGCTGCCGGGAGGGTCCAGAAACTGGGAGAAGGGGACAAAACCTGCCAGCGAGCCATGCGAGACGCCGCTCTGCCAGGATCACATCGTCCCTTGCGCTGGGAAAGGCACAGCAGATGCTGCCCAAAGCTTCATGCTGCTGCTGCTCTGAAATAGGGAATTCTGGAGCATAACTTGGACCCAACAAAGCAGCACCGCCACCAAAATGGGCTTGGACTCTCTCTAAACTGGTTTCTCCAGGGCTGGCACCCTCACTGATTCCAATCAGATCCTTAATTCCCCATTGCCCACTCACATCACTAATCCTGGCTGCGTTCACGGAAGTGCTGCAGATTTTCAGGGATCTTTTGTAGCATCCCCAGAAAGCCTACTCCCCAAAAAGGACCTGCCAGTGCTGTGGCCCCGCCAAAACTTTCCTTACCAGCCAACCGGAATTTGACTCACAGAGACAGAGAGACAGAGAGACAAAGAGACAGAGAGAGAGAGAGAGAGAGATCATTTTGGGTCGCACAAACCGCGTAACCATGTGTCCTCACTAATCGGACTGAACTTAAAACCCGTTCCCTAGTCATGGGTGGAGGAAAAATAGGGATAGAAGTGAGGCAGAGAGGTATAAAAAGAAATGTAGAGCTACAGATACCCACATGTTTACGCAACCCTTTGGCCAGTAGAAAGGAGGTGTTTTTTCCTCCAAGGTGCTGTGTTGGCGCCCCGCCGCAGCCCACCGCTGAAATCCAGGCATTTTCTCAGCTCTTTAGGGTTTGAAGGAACTTGCTTAGGCCGAGAGATTTTTGCGCTGGACGCTCTGATCTCCAGCTTTGTGAGAGGAAGGAAAAATTGATTAGGATTCTTTGATTTCCAGACTGTGGGCCAAGCAAAGAGGAGCAAAAGACCTCCCAGAAAGGAGAATGGGGAGGCAGGCAAGAGAAGCCGCAAGAAAGCCCGCAACGCGGAGTGTCCCTGCTGCCAATCGCCCCAGCGGCCCCGTTCGGCGGGAGGCCCCTTTCCGTGCGGGCAGTGCCAACGGTGCGGAACTTCTTCCTCTTTCTGCTCAAAGCCTGGGCCCTTGGACTAAAACAGGCTGACCTTTGCCAAAGGCACCCCAGGGCAAGCCAAGGGCACTTGGAGGATGGCCCCTTGCAGCCGTGGTCCACGTTGCAACCCACTTGAAAGCCAAACAGCTTAGTTAAAGCCCAGCATTCAGACTGAAGCCTTGCTGCGCCTCAGCAAGTCCCAGGTCACACAAGCAGGAATAGGCACACCAAAGCTGGCTTTGGTGGTGCTGTTGGAATTAGAAACAGGATGAAGCAAAACGAGGAAGAAATTTGAAGGAAGCAGAACAAGAAAGATTCCTGGTGCTGCTCCATTTACAAAGGAGTCACAGCCTGAAAAGACAGAAGCTCAGAGAGAAACGGAAATCTGGGAGCTTGGTTTAATGGTACGTATTGAATTGGCAATGAACGGTTTGTTTCCTGTCTTCCCAGGGTGTTTGCAACCGTGAAGGAAAGGAACGCGCACAGGAGAAGACATCGGCCACGGAAGGAAGCAGAGCCTGTCGCTAAGAAGAAAAGACCAAATTAGCCCTGCAGCTGTCCAGGGCTAGCAAGAGTTAGCCGTCAAGAGGACTAGATAGGAATAAGATTGTTTCTTAAGATTTTAGGGTTGTTTATTCTTCTGTTCAGTTTCCTAGACAGGCATTTCTCAATTTATGAGCTGAGATTCATAGGTATTAGTAAAAGTTTATTAGTAGTATTAGATTCATCAGTAAATGTAAGAGGTTTGGTGCTGTTCGCTACGCTCCATCTTTTGTCATTGTGACTTTCTTAAGACAAAAGCTGTCTTTATCATTAAACCAAAGTTTGTTCCATTTTGTCTTTTTGTCGGTATGAAATCGCTCAAGCCATGCTCGTTACGTTTCTTTGGTGTGGCAAACGCAGCATTTGCCGCGACAGAAGAACCTGGGCACGCGCGTCCTCCCGCAGGCCCAGCCCCTTGCTCAGCTGGCGGGACTTCCAAAGGTGTGTCCCCACGACTGCCAACGGAGTAACATTGCTGGGGTTTCATCCCTTGATTCCTCAGAATCTCGGCTGGGAGTGGAAAGGGAGGCTCTGTTGGGCTCAATGAATTGGCTCTAAACGACTGGCCTTGTCCCATTATGCTGGCGGGGATAAAAAGCTGCGCGTTATAGTCCTTTCCGGCACCCAGCAACATAGCTTGGTTTCATTTTGGGGGGCAGATGGACTTGACCACCTTTGAGGACTTTTCTAACCTCTCTGATTCTAGAACGTTCATAGCCACACGCACTACCAAGCAATCAGGAGTTCAGTTTTGGTTGCTCTTGAAAGGACTCCCCTCCTTAGCTGAAGCAAAGCGGGTGTGAACATTATCCTCTCGCTTCCCACAGCTTCGGGATTTGCAGCAAAGCACCATCAAACTCCCCCCTGTATCTGGCCCAGGAAATGGCCTTGCCTGGCAAGGCTTTGGGAGCAGGGGCTGGGGAGGATGGAGGGGGGGCGGGGGAGGGGGGAATTTCCAGGCTGGTTCTGGGACACGGACAGGAGCTTGCCCTCGTCTGATGCAGCCGGGGCAGGAGGGATTTGGAGGCTACAAAGTATCTGCTTTGCAATGCGCCTTGTTACAGCTGCCCCTTCACCTTGCTCGTGTGTGCGTGGAACAAGCAGGCTGGGAAGAAAGCAAGATTTGCTTTTGCTTAACATTAGGCAGGAAAGCAGGAAAGCCCGTTGGCTTTTGCCATAGCTGGGACCTAAGTATGAAAAGAAATGTGAAGGCCACCGGTGTGAAAAAGGAATTCCGTTACTGTGAGTCTCCGAGAGGAATCCCACAGGCTTTGGAGACAAACACCTCGCTCCTTCAAGGCAGCTGCAAGAAAGACATACGAATTCTGCATTAAGTGCTTGCTAAGGAATTGCTGGTGGGCTGTCCCCACCAATTCCCCTGGAATACACCCCGTTTCTGCAAGTTTCAAGGAAAGACTCTTGAGCTGAGAGACCAGCTCAGAACCCCGAAGGAGGGAAAACACCAAGCGATATTATTAGGCACCAGACAATTTAGAAAGGGGCGGGATGGATGCCTCCACTTTGAGACAAAGCCTGGGAGTTGGTTCTCCACGGAACGACTTGCAATCTCTTGCTCCTCTCAGAGCCCGAGGAGAGCCAGCAGCGCGAGTCCTTCTGGTTCTCCAGAAGGCAGGCAATGCGGTCTGGGTCCTTTGACAGAGCCGGGCTCCTGCGCACGTCCAGCTGCAGGCACCTTACAGAGAAGCACAGAGAAGAAGAGCCAGAGTTGTCCCTGCCCTGCTCTGCCCCGTCCAGAGGACTGACGAGAAATGCCCCAGTGGCAAGGCCCTGAGAGCAAACTTGCGCCAGAAGCAGTGAAAGAGGCAAAGGTGGCCCATCCCTGTTTGCACCCCCTGGGTGCCCCGGGGTTCTGCATGGAATGTTGGGCTGTGCCCCTAGCAACTGTCGTTGTCTCCTGCTCCTGCGGCCGTTGGTGGAACACTGGTGGACCAGCGGTGGAGCAGCAGCTGCAGGATCTGCTCCTGGGCTGGCCCTGGCCGGACGCCTCTGGCCTCTGGGTCCACATCCTCATCTCCTCGTCAGCCGCCAGGCACCCCCGCAGCACTGTGGGACCGTCAAAGGTAAGGAAATCCCCGTTTGCCTTCCAAGCACTAACAGAAAGGCAAGAGGCTCCAGCTGGCTGTCTCACCAGCCATGACAGACATGGTCTGTGGTCACTCTCCCCTGAGCAGCGTACACGTGAAAGCGGGCTCCAACTTCTCTAGGAATAATGATGCCTCCAGTTGAAATGCAGACCTTTCCCTAGACGACGCAGAGAGCTGTCGCGGGGCACTTTCAGATTCTCGTCCACCCATGACCCGATTAAAAGTTCTTGGTACCCACTGAAGTCCTGAAACTACGCTGTGCTGACCCCAAAACAATCTGGTCATTACTGAGGAGTTCAGGGCTTCAGTGTCAACAAATCCTGTTGGGCCCCGGCTCTGCTCACACCTCCTCCAAAGCTTTCAAAACCACAAAGATGGGACTTCCGCTCTGTGATCCCTCTTGCTCAGGGCATGGAAGCAGTTGGCCTCCAACACTGGCTTTCACCTACAAAAGCAGTCTGCTTTCAGCCATTCTTACATGCTTACCCACTTTCATCGCGTACAGATACCTTCCGGTTTAAGATCTGTAGAGATATTTCCCTTGCCACCCTGCATTGGATCTCTTTTCTAGAGAGGCACCGGGATGTATTTGTCAATGGTTCTCAATGCCTGTAGGGCTGGTTCTGCCTCACAGTCAGAGGCAGCCTGTCCGGCTCCTGGGCCTGCACGTGACAGCCTCAAGAACCACACCCTGTGCCCAAGAGCAATGGCCAAAGAATTCTTGAGCCCTGGCAGGCTTGGTGCTGTCACCCCTTCCCTGGGGAGCCCGTTCCAGTGCCCAGCCACCCTCTGCGTGCAGAACCTTTTCCTCCTATCCAACCTAAAGCCTCCCCTGGCACAAGTTCCATGCCTTGCCTTTGGGTCTTCTCACCGGCCCCCAAGCCTGAAGGGAGCAAGCAGCGCATGCCCTCCTGCTTCCCCTCCTGACGACTCTGCAGCCTGCTGGGGGATCCTGCCTCGGAAGCTCCAAGTGAAAAACCCAGCAATTTCACCAAACTGCGGGGAGCTGGGACTGGGGAGTTTGTGGTTTGCAGTGATGAGGATGAGAAGGAAGGCTACCCACGCATGTCGGCAGAATGATGTTGATCTGGAGCGTTCTTTTGATCTCTTCCAGGCGGAAAGAAGAGGAACAATGAAAAGGAAAGCGAGAGTCCACGTTCAGCCGTGAGTTTTGGCATAGGGATTAAAGGATGGCAAACTTGAGGAATGGCCAGGAGCAGAACTGCTCTTTCAGAGTCAGGGTGGGATTGCTTCAAGCCCGTGGCTCCACGGGACGTGTCTCTTGAGCGCTTGCCTTTCTTACCTGCACTTCCTTCTTTCTTTTAGACACATCAACGTCGGCAGCGACTTTCAGGCTGAGCTCCCCGAGCTGCAGAGCAGACCGCCAAGTGACGATGAAGAGCCCGCATGCCTGGTCTGGAAGCCATGGGAGGAAGATGACTCTGACATGGACAAACCTGACCCAGGTAGCTGTCAAGCTTTTTCTTCCACCCCTCAGATGCTGGGGCCTGTAGAACGCTCCTTCTTTGGGAAAAAGGCAGCTTTTTGCATGCTCTGCTTCTCTCCTTGTCTCTCCCGTCTTCCCGCGGGGGCGTGTTAGAGGCAAGGAGACTGCTTTGTCCGTGCAGCAGAGCAGGAAAAAAGAGCAACTTTCCCGCTCTCCAACTTGGTCAGGGGCATTTGATGCCGGAAGAAGGGAGATTGGCCCCCGCCTCCTATTACCAAAGCTGCTTTGAAGGGAGAGCCTGCACTACGTGGGCCCTTGGTTCAGCTGCCCCTTTCTTTGCGATCCTTTTCATGCTCTCCAACCTGCTGTCTTTAGCTCCTGTGCTTTCCTTCTGCCTTGTATCGCAAGCTTTCCCCCTTCTTGGCTCAAGCCTGACTGACGGTGCCTTTTTGTTGTGCTTGCAGTAAGAGAGCTGCTGGACATGGCCAGCTCCCGTGGCTTTCCCAGGGCAGCGGCTAACCTGGAGCTCGCTCTGCACTGCCTGCACCAGGCACGCGGCAGCGTTCCGGTAAGAAGCGGCTGTTTGGGCGCAGACAGGAGTGGACAGGGAATGAAAAAATTAAGAAGGCCTGGCCACTGGGACAGCCTTTCCTGGCTGCTCTTTGAGGAAGGCAGTTAGCACGCAGCGCACCTCTTGCTGCCTGCTGTGTCTCCTCCACCTGTGTCAGGACTGAGCACAAACAGGGCTCGAGCAGGGACAATGACTCTCTTGGAGGCACCGGCAGAGGCTCCCGCAGCCTGCTGCCTTGCAAATCTCCTGGAGATCTGTGTTCTCTAAGACCTTTTGGGCTGGACGGAGCGGGAATTCCCAGAAGCCTCAGCAAGCTGAGGCAATTCTGGCTGCAGGAGGAGCAAAAGCATTGAGCCAGTGAGCCACACGCCACTCTTGGGGAGCGCCATCCAAGGGTTGTGCAGAGAAAGCGAGGGATTGGCAGCAAGTCTCAATGTTTGACCCATATGCCATCCAGTGGACTGAATCCCTGAAGAGGCAAAGCGGCTGAAAGGCGGCATTTATGTTTTGTGGCTCCTTTTCTTGTGGTGGGGCACCTAAAGCCTTTTGCCCTTTGATCTTGCAGGAGGCTCTGGAGATGTTGCTCTCAGGGGGGCCTCCGACGCCTCAAGGCCATCCCCTGGCCGATTACCATTACGCAGGTAACCAAAACAGAGCTTCTTCCTACACTGACACACGCTGCCGTCCCTCGCCTTAATTGCCATGTCAAGCGTTTACGCTGAAACAAGGAACACCACTACAAGGTCTCCTCTTCTCGGGGGGTGGGGAAAGCAGCAGCAGCAGCAGCAGCATCTAGCCCTTCAGCTTTCCTTGTTTTCCGCCCTTTTTTCCCCGGGGAATTTCCCTGCTTTGTCTTCATTACTTTCTGAGGGAGCAGACGTGTACGCACGTGAATGATGGATGGCGCCGACTTCGTTTTGGCTGCCAGTGGGATCCACTTCAATGTCTAGAGGGATCCGTTTACCCGCTGCTTTTTCTTGCCAGGCTCTGATAGATGGACACCTGAGGAGGAGGAGTCCTTCCAAAAGGCTTTTCACACCTATGGCAAGGATTTTCATCTCATCCAGAAGCAGGTAAAGCCATAGGACATGCTCTACCCTGGCAGATCATCAGAAGAAAATGTGCATTATTTCTGGTACCGCCTACTGGAATTCAGTCTCTCTCTTCCCAAATACCAAAAGTATGAAAAGAATCAAGAAACGGGACATCCGTCTCCTGCGGGTGAAAGGCCTGTGTGAAGGCAGCCCTTCTGCCTCTCCAGCCCTTTTCTCCGAGCTCTTTTGGAAGACCAAGCTTTATTCTGCCGCATTTGTCTCACGCGTGTGCTGCTGCTTCCTCAGCACGTTGTGCTGGGATAACTGGAGGGAACGGGGGAAAGAAAAGCTCTGCTAGATGGATTTGTTGTTGAGCTGGGCATTCCACGTCTTACGCATTACGTGGCACAATACACCGCTTTCTGCGTGGCATAATGCCTCTTTTACTCCCCATTTCTTTCGTTTTACACCCTGCTCAATTGACTCTATGATTTCACTTCCTACTTTACCCCATATATGCCTCACTTTTTCTCCAACGCACCCTACAGGATGGCCATTTCAGATTCCTTCTTTTTCTCTTGCCTACAGATTCAGAGTAAGACCGTGGCACAGTGTGTGGAGTACTACTACTCCTGCAAAAAAGAACATAAACTTGCCAACGCTCTCGCTCAGGTGAGTGGGAAGAAAATCAACAGCTGCCGGGAGGGTCCAGAAACTGGGAGAAGGGGACAAAACCTGCCAGCGAGCCATGCGAGACGCCGCTCTGCCAGGATCACATCGTCCCTTGCGCTGGGAAAGGCACAGCAGATGCTGCCCAAAGCTTCATGCTGCTGCTGCTCTGAAATAGGGAATTCTGGAGCATAACTTGGACCCAACAAAGCAGCACCGCCACCAAAATGGGCTTGGACTCTCTCTAAACTGGTTTCTCCAGGGCTGGCACCCTCACTGATTCCAATCAGATCCTTAATTCCCCATTGCCCGCTCACATCACTAATCCTGGCTGCGTTCACGGAAGTGCTGCAGATTTTCAGGGATCTTTTGTAGCATCCCCAGAAAGCCTACTCCCCAAAAAGGACCTGCCAGTGCTGTGGCCCCGCCAAAACTTTCCTTACCAGCCAACCGGAATTTGACTCACAGAGACAGAGAGACAGAGAGACAAAGAGACAGAGAGAGAGAGAGAGAGATCATTTTGGGTCGCACAAACCGCGTAACCATGTGTCCTCACTAATCGGACTGAACTTAAAACCCGTTCCCTAGTCATGGGTGGAGGAAAAATAGGGATAGAAGTGAGGCAGAGAGGTATAAAAAGAAATGTAGAGCTACAGATACCCACATGTTTACGCAACCCTTTGGCCAGTAGAAAGGAGGTGTTTTTTCCTCCAAGGTGCTGTGTTGGCGCCCCGCCGCAGCCCACCGCTGAAATCCAGGCATTTTCTCAGCTCTTTAGGGTTTGAAGGAACTTGCTTAGGCCGAGAGATTTTTGCGCTGGACGCTCTGATCTCCAGCTTTGTGAGAGGAAGGAAAAATTGATTAGGATTCTTTGATTTCCAGACTGTGGGCCAAGCAAAGAGGAGCAAAAGACCTCCCAGAAAGGAGAATGGGGAGGCAGGCAAGAGAAGCCGCAAGAAAGCCCGCAACGCGGAGTGTCCCTGCTGCCAATCGCCCCAGCGGCCCCGTTCGGCGGGAGGCCCCTTTCCGTGCGGGCAGTGCCAACGGTGCGGAACTTCTTCCTCTTTCTGCTCAAAGCCTGGGCCCTTGGACTAAAACAGGCTGACCTTTGCCAAAGGCACCCCAGGGCAAGCCAAGGGCACTTGGAGGATGGCCCCTTGCAGCCGTGGTCCACGTTGCAACCCACTTGAAAGCCAAACAGCTTAGTTAAAGCCCAGCATTCAGACTGAAGCCTTGCTGCGCCTCAGCAAGTCCCAGGTCACACAAGCAGGAATAGGCACACCAAAGCTGGCTTTGGTGGTGCTGTTGGAATTAGAAACAGGATGAAGCAAAACGAGGAAGAAATTTGAAGGAAGCAGAACAAGAAAGATTCCTGGTGCTGCTCCATTTACAAAGGAGTCACAGCCTGAAAAGACAGAAGCTCAGAGAGAAACGGAAATCTGGGAGCTTGGTTTAATGGTACGTATTGAATTGGCAATGAACGGTTTGTTTCCTGTCTTCCCAGGGTGTTTGCAACCGTGAAGGAAAGGAACGCGCACAGGAGAAGACATCGGCCACGGAAGGAAGCAGAGCCTGTCGCTAAGAAGAAAAGACCAAATTAGCCCTGCAGCTGTCCAGGGCTAGCAAGAGTTAGCCGTCAAGAGGACTAGATAGGAATAAGATTGTTTCTTAAGATTTTAGGGTTGTTTATTCTTCTGTTCAGTTTCCTAGACAGGCATTTCTCAATTTATGAGCTGAGATTCATAGGTATTAGTAAAAGTTTATTAGTAGTATTAGATTCATCAGTAAATGTAAGAGGTTTGGTGCTGTTCGCTACGCTCCATCTTTTGTCATTGTGACTTTCTTAAGACAAAAGCTGTCTTTATCATTAAACCAAAGTTTGTTCCATTTTGTCTTTTTGTCGGTATGAAATCGCTCAAGCCATGCTCGTTACGTTTCTTTGGTGTGGCAAACGCAGCATTTGCCGCGACAGAAGAACCTGGGCACGCGCGTCCTCCCGCAGGCCCAGCCCCTTGCTCAGCTGGCGGGACTTCCAAAGGTGTGTCCCCACGACTGCCAACGGAGTAACATTGCTGGGGTTTCATCCCTTGATTCCTCAGAATCTCGGCTGGGAGTGGAAAGGGAGGCTCTGTTGGGCTCAATGAATTGGCTCTAAACGACTGGCCTTGTCCCATTATGCTGGCGGGGATAAAAAGCTGCGCGTTATAGTCCTTTCCGGCACCCAGCAACATAGCTTGGTTTCATTTTGGGGGGCAGATGGACTTGACCACCTTTGAGGACTTTTCTAACCTCTCTGATTCTAGAACGTTCATAGCCACACGCACTACCAAGCAATCAGGAGTTCAGTTTTGGTTGCTCTTGAAAGGACTCCCCTCCTTAGCTGAAGCAAAGCGGGTGTGAACATTATCCTCTCGCTTCCCACAGCTTCGGGATTTGCAGCAAAGCACCATCAAACTCCCCCCTGTATCTGGCCCAGGAAATGGCCTTGCCTGGCAAGGCTTTGGGAGCAGGGGCTGGGGAGGATGGAGGGGGGGCGGGGGAGGGGGGAATTTCCAGGCTGGTTCTGGGACACGGACAGGAGCTTGCCCTCGTCTGATGCAGCCGGGGCAGGAGGGATTTGGAGGCTACAAAGTATCTGCTTTGCAATGCGCCTTGTTACAGCTGCCCCTTCACCTTGCTCGTGTGTGCGTGGAACAAGCAGGCTGGGAAGAAAGCAAGATTTGCTTTTGCTTAACATTAGGCAGGAAAGCAGGAAAGCCCGTTGGCTTTTGCCATAGCTGGGACCTAAGTATGAAAAGAAATGTGAAGGCCACCGGTGTGAAAAAGGAATTCCGTTACTGTGAGTCTCCGAGAGGAATCCCACAGGCTTTGGAGACAAACACCTCGCTCCTTCAAGGCAGCTGCAAGAAAGACATACGAATTCTGCATTAAGTGCTTGCTAAGGAATTGCTGGTGGGCTGTCCCCACCAATTCCCCTGGAATACACCCCGTTTCTGCAAGTTTCAAGGAAAGACTCTTGAGCTGAGAGACCAGCTCAGAACCCCGAAGGAGGGAAAACACCAAGCGATATTATTAGGCACCAGACAATTTAGAAAGGGGCGGGATGGATGCCTCCACTTTGAGACAAAGCCTGGGAGTTGGTTCTCCACGGAACGACTTGCAATCTCTTGCTCCTCTCAGAGCCCGAGGAGAGCCAGCAGCGCGAGTCCTTCTGGTTCTCCAGAAGGCAGGCAATGCGGTCTGGGTCCTTTGACAGAGCCGGGCTCCTGCGCACGTCCAGCTGCAGGCACCTTACAGAGAAGCACAGAGAAGAAGAGCCAGAGTTGTCCCTGCCCTGCTCTGCCCCGTCCAGAGGACTGACGAGAAATGCCCCAGTGGCAAGGCCCTGAGAGCAAACTTGCGCCAGAAGCAGTGAAAGAGGCAAAGGTGGCCCATCCCTGTTTGCACCCCCTGGGTGCCCCGGGGTTCTGCATGGAATGTTGGGCTGTGCCCCTAGCAACTGTCGTTGTCTCCTGCTCCTGCGGCCGTTGGTGGAACACTGGTGGACCAGCGGTGGAGCAGCAGCTGCAGGATCTGCTCCTGGGCTGGCCCTGGCCGGACGCCTCTGGCCTCTGGGTCCACATCCTCATCTCCTCGTCAGCCGCCAGGCACCCCCGCAGCACTGTGGGACCGTCAAAGGTAAGGAAATCCCCGTTTGCCTTCCAAGCACTAACAGAAAGGCAAGAGGCTCCAGCTGGCTGTCTCACCAGCCATGACAGACATGGTCTGTGGTCACTCTCCCCTGAGCAGCGTACACGTGAAAGCGGGCTCCAACTTCTCTAGGAATAATGATGCCTCCAGTTGAAATGCAGACCTTTCCCTAGACGACGCAGAGAGCTGTCGCGGGGCACTTTCAGATTCTCGTCCACCCATGACCCGATTAAAAGTTCTTGGTACCCACTGAAGTCCTGAAACTACGCTGTGCTGACCCCAAAACAATCTGGTCATTACTGAGGAGTTCAGGGCTTCAGTGTCAACAAATCCTGTTGGGCCCCGGCTCTGCTCACACCTCCTCCAAAGCTTTCAAAACCACAAAGATGGGACTTCCGCTCTGTGATCCCTCTTGCTCAGGGCATGGAAGCAGTTGGCCTCCAACACTGGCTTTCACCTACAAAAGCAGTCTGCTTTCAGCCATTCTTACATGCTTACCCACTTTCATCGCGTACAGATACCTTCCGGTTTAAGATCTGTAGAGATATTTCCCTTGCCACCCTGCATTGGATCTCTTTTCTAGAGAGGCACCGGGATGTATTTGTCAATGGTTCTCAATGCCTGTAGGGCTGGTTCTGCCTCACAGTCAGAGGCAGCCTGTCCGGCTCCTGGGCCTGCACGTGACAGCCTCAAGAACCACACCCTGTGCCCAAGAGCAATGGCCAAAGAATTCTTGAGCCCTGGCAGGCTTGGTGCTGTCACCCCTTCCCTGGGGAGCCCGTTCCAGTGCCCAGCCACCCTCTGCGTGCAGAACCTTTTCCTCCTATCCAACCTAAAGCCTCCCCTGGCACAAGTTCCATGCCTTGCCTTTGGGTCTTCTCACCGGCCCCCAAGCCTGAAGGGAGCAAGCAGCGCATGCCCTCCTGCTTCCCCTCCTGACGACTCTGCAGCCTGCTGGGGGATCCTGCCTCGGAAGCTCCAAGTGAAAAACCCAGCAATTTCACCAAACTGCGGGGAGCTGGGACTGGGGAGTTTGTGGTTTGCAGTGATGAGGATGAGAAGGAAGGCTACCCACGCATGTCGGCAGAATGATGTTGATCTGGAGCGTTCTTTTGATCTCTTCCAGGCGGAAAGAAGAGGAACAATGAAAAGGAAAGCGAGAGTCCACGTTCAGCCGTGAGTTTTGGCATAGGGATTAAAGGATGGCAAACTTGAGGAATGGCCAGGAGCAGAACTGCTCTTTCAGAGTCAGGGTGGGATTGCTTCAAGCCCGTGGCTCCACGGGACGTGTCTCTTGAGCGCTTGCCTTTCTTACCTGCACTTCCTTCTTTCTTTTAGACACATCAACGTCGGCAGCGACTTTCAGGCTGAGCTCCCCGAGCTGCAGAGCAGACCGCCAAGTGACGATGAAGAGCCCGCATGCCTGGTCTGGAAGCCATGGGAGGAAGATGACTCTGACATGGACAAACCTGACCCAGGTAGCTGTCAAGCTTTTTCTTCCACCCCTCAGATGCTGGGGCCTGTAGAACGCTCCTTCTTTGGGAAAAAGGCAGCTTTTTGCATGCTCTGCTTCTCTCCTTGTCTCTCCCGTCTTCCCGCGGGGGCGTGTTAGAGGCAAGGAGACTGCTTTGTCCGTGCAGCAGAGCAGGAAAAAAGAGCAACTTTCCCGCTCTCCAACTTGGTCAGGGGCATTTGATGCCGGAAGAAGGGAGATTGGCCCCCGCCTCCTATTACCAAAGCTGCTTTGAAGGGAGAGCCTGCACTACGTGGGCCCTTGGTTCAGCTGCCCCTTTCTTTGCGATCCTTTTCATGCTCTCCAACCTGCTGTCTTTAGCTCCTGTGCTTTCCTTCTGCCTTGTATCGCAAGCTTTCCCCCTTCTTGGCTCAAGCCTGACTGACGGTGCCTTTTTGTTGTGCTTGCAGTAAGAGAGCTGCTGGACATGGCCAGCTCCCGTGGCTTTCCCAGGGCAGCGGCTAACCTGGAGCTCGCTCTGCACTGCCTGCACCAGGCACGCGGCAGCGTTCCGGTAAGAAGCGGCTGTTTGGGCGCAGACAGGAGTGGACAGGGAATGAAAAAATTAAGAAGGCCTGGCCACTGGGACAGCCTTTCCTGGCTGCTCTTTGAGGAAGGCAGTTAGCACGCAGCGCACCTCTTGCTGCCTGCTGTGTCTCCTCCACCTGTGTCAGGACTGAGCACAAACAGGGCTCGAGCAGGGACAATGACTCTCTTGGAGGCACCGGCAGAGGCTCCCGCAGCCTGCTGCCTTGCAAATCTCCTGGAGATCTGTGTTCTCTAAGACCTTTTGGGCTGGACGGAGCGGGAATTCCCAGAAGCCTCAGCAAGCTGAGGCAATTCTGGCTGCAGGAGGAGCAAAAGCATTGAGCCAGTGAGCCACACGCCACTCTTGGGGAGCGCCATCCAAGGGTTGCGCAGAGAAAGCGAGGGATTGGCAGCAAGTCTCAATGTTTGACCCATATGCCATCCAGTGGACTGAATCCCTGAAGAGGCAAAGCGGCTGAAAGGCGGCATTTATGTTTTGTGGCTCCTTTTCTTGTGGTGGGGCACCTAAAGCCTTTTGCCCTTTGATCTTGCAGGAGGCTCTGGAGATGTTGCTCTCAGGGGGGCCTCCGACGCCTCAAGGCCATCCCCTGGCCGATTACCATTACGCAGGTAACCAAAACAGAGCTTCTTCCTACACTGACACACGCTGCCGTCCCTCGCCTTAATTGCCATGTCAAGCGTTTACGCTGAAACAAGGAACACCACTACAAGGTCTCCTCTTCTCGGGGGGTGGGGAAAGCAGCAGCAGCAGCAGCATCTAGCCCTTCAGCTTTCCTTGTTTTCCGCCCTTTTTTCCCCGGGGAATTTCCCTGCTTTGTCTTCATTACTTTCTGAGGGAGCAGACGTGTACGCACGTGAATGATGGATGGCGCCGACTGCGTTTTGGCTGCCAGTGGGATCCACTTCAATGTCTAGAGGGATCCGTTTACCCGCTGCTTTTTCTTGCCAGGCTCTGATAGATGGACACCTGAGGAGGAGGAGTCCTTCCAAAAGGCTTTTCACACCTATGGCAAGGATTTTCATCTCATCCAGAAGCAGGTAAAGCCATAGGACATGCTCTACCCTGGCAGATCATCAGAAGAAAATGTGCATTATTTCTGGTACCGCCTACTGGAATTCAGTCTCTCTCTTCCCAAATACCAAAAGTATGAAAAGAATCAAGAAACGGGACATCCGTCTCCTGCGGGTGAAAGGCCTGTGTGAAGGCAGCCCTTCTGCCTCTCCAGCCCTTTTCTCCGAGCTCTTTTGGAAGACCAAGCTTTATTCTGCCGCATTTGTCTCACGCGTGTGCTGCTGCTTCCTCAGCACGTTGTGCTGGGATAACTGGAGGGAACGGGGGAAAGAAAAGCTCTGCTAGATGGATTTGTTGTTGAGCTGGGCATTCCACGTCTTACGCATTACGTGGCACAATACACCGCTTTCTGCGTGGCATAATGCCTCTTTTACTCCCCATTTCTTTCGTTTTACACCCTGCTCAATTGACTCTATGATTTCACTTCCTACTTTACCCCATATATGCCTCACTTTTTCTCCAACGCACCCTACAGGATGGCCATTTCAGATTCCTTCTTTTTCTCTTGCCTACAGATTCAGAGTAAGACCGTGGCACAGTGTGTGGAGTACTACTACTCCTGCAAAAAAGAACATAAACTTGCCAACGCTCTCGCTCAGGTGAGTGGGAAGAAAATCAACAGCTGCCGGGAGGGTCCAGAAACTGGGAGAAGGGGACAAAACCTGCCAGCGAGCCATGCGAGACGCCGCTCTGCCAGGATCACATCGTCCCTTGCGCTGGGAAAGGCACAGCAGATGCTGCCCAAAGCTTCATGCTGCTGCTGCTCTGAAATAGGGAATTCTGGAGCATAACTTGGACCCAACAAAGCAGCACCGCCACCAAAATGGGCTTGGACTCTCTCTAAACTGGTTTCTCCAGGGCTGGCACCCTCACTGATTCCAATCAGATCCTTAATTCCCCATTGCCCGCTCACATCACTAATCCTGGCTGCGTTCACGGAAGTGCTGCAGATTTTCAGGGATCTTTTGTAGCATCCCCAGAAAGCCTACTCCCCAAAAAGGACCTGCCAGTGCTGTGGCCCCGCCAAAACTTTCCTTACCAGCCAACCGGAATTTGACTCACAGAGACAGAGAGACAGAGAGACAAAGAGACAGAGAGAGAGAGAGAGAGATCATTTTGGGTCGCACAAACCGCGTAACCATGTGTCCTCACTAATCGGACTGAACTTAAAACCCGTTCCCTAGTCATGGGTGGAGGAAAAATAGGGATAGAAGTGAGGCAGAGAGGTATAAAAAGAAATGTAGAGCTACAGATACCCACATGTTTACGCAACCCTTTGGCCAGTAGAAAGGAGGTGTTTTTTCCTCCAAGGTGCTGTGTTGGCGCCCCGCCGCAGCCCACCGCTAAATCCAGGCATTTTCTCAGCTCTTTAGGGTTGAAGGAACTTGCTTAGGCCGAGAGATTTTTGCGCTGGACGCTCTGATCTCCAGCTTTGTGAGAGGAAGGAAAATTGATTAGGATTCTTTGATTTCCAGACTGTGGGCCAAGCAAAGAGGAGCAAAAGACCTCCCAGAAAGGAGAATGGGGAGGCAGGCAAGAGAAGCCGCAAGAAAGCCCGCAACGCGGAGTGTCCCTGCTGCCAATCGCCCCAGCGGCCCCGTTCGGCGGGAGGCCCCTTTCCGTGCGGGCAGTGCCAACGGTGCGGAACTTCTTCCTCTTTCTGCTCAAAGCCTGCGCCCTTGGACTAAAACAGGCTGACCCTTGCCAAAGGCACCCCAGGGCAAGCCAAGGGCACTTGGAGGATGGCCCCTTGCAGCCGTGGTCCACGTTGCAACCCACTTGAAAGCCAAACAGCTTAGTTAAAGCCCAGCATTCAGACTGAAGCCTTGCTGTGCCTCAACAAGTCCCAGGTCACACAAGCAGGAATAGGCACACCAAAGCTGGCTTTGGTGGTGAGCTGTTGGAATTAGAAACAGGATGAAGCAAAACGAGGAAGAAATTTGAAGGAAGCAGAACAAGAAAGATTCCTGGTGCTGCTCCATTTACAAAGGAGTCACAGCCTGAAAAGACAGAAGCTCAGAGAGAAACGGAAATCTGGGAGCTTGGTTTAATGGTACGTATTGAATTGGCAATGAATGGTTTGTTTCCTGTCTTCCCAGGGTGTTTGCAACCGTGAAGGAAAGGAACGCGCACAGGAGAAGACATCGGCCACGGAAGGAAGCAGAGCCTGTCGCTAAGAAGAAAAGACCAAATTAGCCCTGCAGCTGTCCAGGGCTAGCAAGAGTTAGCCGTCAAGAGGACTAGATAGGAATAAGATTGTTTCTTAAGATTTTAGGGTTGTTTATTCTTCTGTTCAGTTTCCTAGACAGGCATTTCTCAATTTATGAGCTGAGATTCATAGGTATTAGTAAAAGTTTATTAGTAGTATTAGATTCATCAGTAAATGTAAGAGGTTTGGTGCTGTTCGCTACGCTCCATCTTTTGTCATTGTGACTTTCTTAAGACAAAAGCTGTCTTTATCATTAAACCAAAGTTTGTTCCATTTTGTCTTTTTGTCGGTATGAAATCGCTCAAGCCATGCTCGTTACGTTTCTTTGGTGTGGCAAACGCAGCATTTGCCGCGACAGAAGAACCTGGGCACGCGCGTCCTCCCGCAGGCCCAGCCCCTTGCTCAGCTGGCGGGACTTCCAAAGGTGTGTCCCCACGACTGCCAACGGAGTAACATTGCTGGGGTTTCATCCTTGATTCCTCAGAATCTCGGCTGGGAGTGGAAAGGGAGGCTCTGTTGGGCTCAATGAATTGGCTCTAAACGACTGGCCTTGTCCCATTATGCTGGCGGGGATAAAAAGCTGCGCGTTATAGTCCTTTCCGGCACCCAGCAACATAGCTTGGTTTCATTTTGGGGGCAGATGGACTTGACCACCTTTGAGGACTTTTCTAACCTCTCTGATTCTAGAACGTTCATAGCCACACGCACTACCAAGCAATCAGGAGTTCAGTTTTGGTTGCTCTTGAAAGGACTCCCTCCTTAGCTGAAGCAAAGCGGGTGTGAACATTATCCTCTCGCTTCCCACAGCTTCGGGATTTGCAGCAAAGCACCATCAAACTCCCCCCTGTATCTGGCCCAGGAAATGGCCTTGCCTGGCAAGGCTTTGGGAGCAGGGGCTGGGGAGGATGGAGGGGGGCGGGGGAGGGGGGAATTTCCAGGCTGGTTCTGGGACACGGACAGGAGCTTGCCCTCGTCTGATGCAGCCGGGGCAGGAGGGATTTGGAGGCTACAAAGTATCTGCTTTGCAATGCGCCTTGTTACAGCTGCCCTTCACCTTGCTCGTGTGTGCGTGGAACAAGCAGGCTGGGAAGAAAGCAAGATTTGCTTTTGCTTAACATTAGGCAGGAAAGCAGGAAAGCCCGTTGGCTTTTGCCATAGCTGGGACCTAAGTATGAAAAGAAATGTGAAGGCCACTGGTGTGAAAAAGGAATTCCGTTACTGTGAGTCTCCTAGAGGAATCCCACAGGCTTTGGAGACAAACACCTCGCTCCTTCAAGGCAGCTGCAAGAAAGACATACGAATTCTGCATTAAGTGCTTGCTAAGGAATTGCTGGTGGGCTGTCCCCACCAATTCCCCTGGAATACACCCCGTTTCTGCAAGTTTCAAGGAAAGACTCTTGAGCTGAGAGACCAGCTCAGAACCCCGAAGGAGGGAAAACACCAAGCGATATTATTAGGCACCAGACAATTTAGAAAGGGGCGGGATGGATGCCTCCACTTTGAGACAAAGCCTGGGAGTTGGTTCTCCACGGAACGACTTGCAATCTCTTGCTCCTCTCAGAGCCCGAGGAGAGCCAGCAGCGCGAGTCCTTCTGGTTCTCCAGAAGGCAGGCAATGCGGTCTGGGTCCTTTGACAGAGCCGGGCTCCTGCGCACGTCCAGCTGCAGGCACCTTACAGAGAAGCACAGAGAAGAAGAGCCAGAGTTGTCCCTGCCCTGCTCTGCCCCGTCCAGAGGACTGACGAGAAATGCCCCAGTGGCAAGGCCCTGAGAGCAAACTTGCGCCAGAAGCAGTGAAAGAGGCAAAGGTGGCCCATCCCTGTTTGCACCCCCTGGGTGCCCCGGGTTCTGCATGGAATGTTGGGCTGTGCCCCTAGCAACTGTCGTTGTCTCCTGCTCCTGCGGCCGTTGGTGGAACACTGGTGGACCAGCGGTGGAGCAGCAGCTGCAGGATCTGCTCCTGGGCTGGCCCTGGCCGGACGCCTCTGGCCTCTGGGTCCACATCCTCATCTCCTCGTCAGCCGCCAGGCACCCCCGCAGCACTGTGGGACCGTCAAAGGTAAGGAAATCCCCGTTTGCCTTCCAAGCACTAACAGAAAGGCAAGAGGCTCCAGCTGGCTGTCTCACCAGCCATGACAGACATGGTCTGTGGTCACTCTCCCCTGAGCAGCGTACACGTGAAAGCGGGCTCCAACTTCTCTAGGAATAATGATGCCTCCAGTTGAAATGCAGACCTTTCCCTAGACGACGCAGAGAGCTGTCGCGGGGCACTTTCAGATTCTCGTCCACCCATGACCCGATTAAAAGTTCTTGGTACCCACTGAAGTCCTGAAACTACGCTGTGCTGACCCCAAAACAATCTGGTCATTACTGAGGAGTTCAGGGCTTCAGTGTCAACAAATCCTGTTGGGCCCCGGCTCTGCTCACACCTCCTCCAAAGCTTTCAAAACCACAAAGATGGGACTTCCGCTCTGTGATCCCTCTTGCTCAGGGCATGGAAGCAGTTGGCCTCCAACACTGGCTTTCACCTACAAAAGCAGTCTGCTTTCAGCCATTCTTACATGCTTACCCACTTTCATCGCGTACAGATACCTTCCGGTTTAAGATCTGTAGAGATATTTCCCTTGCCACCTTGCATTGGATCTCTTTTCTAGAGAGGCACCGGGATGTATTTGTCAATGGTTCTCAATGCCTGTAGGGCTGGTTCTGCCTCACAGTCAGAGGCAGCCTGTCCGGCTCCTGGGCCTGCACGTGACAGCCTCAAGAACCACACCCTGTGCCCAAGAGCAATGGCCAAAGAATTCTTGAGCCCTGGCAGGCTTGGTGCTGTCACCCCTTCCCTGGGGAGCCCGTTCCAGTGCCCAGCCACCCTCTGCGTGCAGAACCTTTTCCTCCTATCCAACCTAAAGCCTCCCCTGGCACAAGTTCCATGCCTTGCCTTTGGGTCTTCTCACCGGCCCCCAAGCCTGAAGGGAGCAAGCAGCGCATGCCCTCCTGCTTCCCCTCCTGACGACTCTGCAGCCTGCTGGGGGATCCTGCCTCGGAAGCTCCAAGTGAAAAACCCAGCAATTTCACCAAACTGCGGGGAGCTGGGACTGGGGAGTTTGTGGTTTGCAGTGATGAGGATGAGAAGGAAGGCTACCCACGCATGTCGGCAGAATGATGTTGATCTGGAGCGTTCTTTTGATCTCTTCCAGGCGGAAAGAAGAGGAACAATGAAAAGGAAAGCGAGAGTCCACGTTCAGCCGTGAGTTTTGGCATAGGGATTAAAGGATGGCAAACTTGAGGAATGGCCAGGAGCAGAACTGCTCTTTCAGAGTCAGGGTGGGATTGCTTCAAGCCCGTGGCTCCACGGGACGTGTCTCTTGAGCGCTTGCCTTTCTTACCTGCACTTCCTTCTTTCTTTTAGACACATCAACGTCGGCAGCAACTTTCAGGCTGAGCTCCCCGAGCTGCAGAGCAGACCGCCAAGTGACGATGAAGAGCCCGCATGCCTGGTCTGGAAGCCATGGGAGGAAGATGACTCTGACATGGACAAACCTGACCCAGGTAGCTGTCAAGCTTTTTCTTCCACCCCTCAGATGCTGGGGCCTGTAGAACGCTCCTTCTTTGGGAAAAAGGCAGCTTTTTGCATGCTCTGCTTCTCTCCTTGTCTCTCCCGTCTTCCCGCGGGGGCGTGTTAGAGGCAAGGAGACTGCTTTGTCCGTGCAGCAGAGCAGGAAAAAAGAGCAACTTTCCCGCTCTCCAACTTGGTCAGGGGCATTTGATGCCGGAAGAAGGGAGATTGGCCCCCGCCTCCTATTACCAAAGCTGCTTTGAAGGGAGAGCCTGCACTACGTGGGCCCTTGGTTCAGCTGCCCCTTTCTTTGCGATCCTTTCATGCTCTCCAACCTGCTGTCTTTAGCTCCTGTGCTTTCCTTCTGCCTTGTATCGCAAGCTTTCCCCCTTCTTGGCTCAAGCCTGACTGACGGTGCCTTTTTGTTGTGCTTGCAGTA